>NC_141698.1:374032077-376684577 GCF_964263255.1 Lissotriton vulgaris
ACCAAATCCATCCTTTCACTCATCCATCCATTCTTCCACTCCATCCATTTACTCATCCATCCAACCATTTACCTTTTCACCCAAACCATCCTTTCACTCATCCATCCACTCTTCCACCCATCCATCTACTCCTTCATCCAACCACTTACCCTTTCACCCATTCATCCACCCTTTCACTTATCAATCCATTAACCATCCACCCTTTCACCCAATCCATCCTTTAACTCATCCATCATCCATGCACCCTTTCACCCAATCCATCCTCTCACTCATCCACCCACTCTTCCACTCATGAATTCCATTCATTCATCCATCCAACCATTTACCTTTTCACCCAAGCCACCCTTTCACTCATCATCCACTCTTCCACCCATCCATCCATTCAGTCATCCATCCATCCATTCATTCACCCTTTCACTTTTCAATTCATCAATCCATCCATCATTTCTCTCCTCTATCCACTCAACCCATCATCCAAACTTTCACTCCTCAATCCATCCTTTTACTGATCCATCTTTCATAATTGGTAGTGTAAAGGGTGGGAACCCCGAGGACAGCGCACACGTGCACACTACTGTTCTTTCACATCCCTATGTCTCACCTTTCCAATCCCAATCCAGGTGAACAGAGCACAGAACATGCGGCGCTGCACAAACATTGAAGACAGCTTGTGTTGCATCTCATAAAATCAAGCGCTTCAGTTGTAATGAACTTACTACAATCACCCTCTAAGCCCATACCACTCCTGGTACCTTGTAGACGAGATTGGTAGTGTTTCTCAGGGACTCTGGGGCTGAACTGCATATTGAAATGCAGCCTTACGAGATTGCAGGACAGCAGTGGAGATCGCGCTGCTCCTCCTTTACAGTACCTTGAAAGTGAGCCTAGTTGATCTCATTCATGCCCCGAGTTTCGGCGCTCATACACCAGTATTGTGCATGCCTGCAGGAGTGCGAGCTCTTCTAGCGCTCGTCACGATCGTCTGGATTGGCCCACACACTTAGACATAGAGCAGGTTGTTAGCAAGATGCTTTCACAGCTCAAACTGGCCATTGTCATTCTGTATGTGATAATCAGCCACAGACAGAATGACAATGGGTGGGAGGGGCTGCAAGGAGGCGTGCAAGGCGCCCCATCAGGGAGTTGAGGCCTCTGGCAGGGACCAGCTCTGCTCCCTGCAGGGCCCAGAATTATAGACAAACAGCATCTGTAAAAGCATGGGCGTCCGCGGGGGGGGGCAAGGATAGGCGCTCCAGAGGGACATGCGCCTCTCCTTGCCACCCCCCCCCCCCCTGCGGATGCTCATGCTTCCTTATTGCCTGTGTAGGGACTCGATAAAAAGATCAAAGAGAATAGGTGACAGGGGGCATCTGCCTAGGGTACCCCTCCCGCTCCCCATCCTTTTCAGCATATTGTTGACCAGTATTCTAACAGAGGTGTTTCTATACAGGGCCTTAACAACTTTAATAAAATTTAAGAGTAGCCCATAGTTCTTTAAACGAGACAATAAAAACTCCTAATTCACCTGATCAAAGGCCTTTGCTACGTCTCCGGTTATCATGGCCAACAGAACTTGCAAAGTACTAGCTAAATCAATTGCTCTGATTACCTGTTGAACCAGCTCACTTAACTGACTACCCAGGACAAACACCTTTTGATCATCTCTTACAAATTTCTCTAGCACACCAGCAGGTCTGTTGGTTGATACTGCTGCAGAGATTCTATAGTCACAATTCAATAATGAAAGTGGCTGTTAGGACTTGGACTTGTGAGTAGGTTTATTTGGTTTGAGAATAACTATTATTGTTGCTCCCTCCACGAATGTGGCGATTCCAGGCCGTTACACAGAAAACCATTAACCCTTTCGATGCTGATGACGAGCTCAGCTCGTCATCACCCACGGGTGTCGTGTGCTGATGACGAGCTGAGCTCGTCATAGTGCCACTAAAATGGCATTTTCCAGCACTGGGGGGGAAAACGCCCAGCAGCCATGTGGTTAAACAACTCCAACCACATGAGTATTATTCCCCCAAACTAGTGGGTATATTTACAAGGGGATTCCACCAGAGGAATGACACTTTTACTGAGGTCCCGGTGGCGCAATGCCCTACTCCACATTTAGAAAGTGCTGTTAGGCTGTTTTTTGTAGCTTAACACTGCTTTGGAAATATGGTACCCTTTCATGTAGTTTTTTGCATGAAATGGGAATGCAATGGGTTTGCTGTGGGTGTTCCAATGCAACACCCATAGCTTTTTGATGCAGCCCCAGATTTACAAGGATGTGTAAATCTGAGGCAGCGCCAAAACACCATGCAATAGCAACAAGCAACAAGGAAAAATACTTTTATTTCTCCTTGTTTTTGCTTTTTCTATGTGTGCCGCACACATAGAAAGTGCAAAACACCATTAATAATTGTTTATGTGCAGGAAGGAGTCTCTTCCTGTACATAAACAATCATTAAATAGTGACGATTTGCTACTTCATTATGTGCTGGATAATCCAGCACACATAGAAGTAAAACATCGTCATTATTGATTGTGTCCCTTCCTGCACATAAACAATCATTCCCTGCAACACAGGCACCCTTGTACTATGGCATAAGAATGCCTGTGTTGGCACAAGGCAGCTATTTTTAGCGCTTGCGAAAACACAGGGCTGCGTAGATTTGTTGTAAGAACGTCACGTCCCAGCATTTTGAAAATGGTGTAGCACGGCAAATTTTGCCGCAGCTCTGATCACCATAATTTCCTTGTAAATATGCTCCAAGATTTTTATACAACTCCCCCGGTAACCCATCTTGATCCCTAGCGTTGCCTGTCTTTAACTTGTCTATACCTACTCTTATCTCCTCTTCTGAAATCTCCCGTGCAATGTCTTCCTGCTCCTGAGCATCCAAAACCGGGAGAGCTAATAAACGTAGCCAAGTTTCTCATTCTTGTACTGACATAGCTACTTGCTCATTATATAATCCCTAAAAGAGGTCTTGGAAGGCTCTTCTCATCGCTATGTCATCAGTAACCATCTTCCCAACACATCGTGAATTCGCACACTATTATTCCTCACTTTCTGCCTCCTGATTTTCCAAGCTAGAAATTTTCCACACCTCATCGTATTCAGACTTCTGTAGGTTACCTGCTCCCCATCTCCCTTGCTGTTTACGCTCACCGTGCATCGTGCCCTTCAATTTATACCTATCTAATGATTCTCGTAGTCTAATCTGTTCTGTACCAAGTGTAGTATCAATTAGTTGTTTCTCCAACCGCACCTTTTTATCTTTCAATTCTTGCTCTTCTGCCCATTCCGATTTATAAAATCTCCTGGCCCACTCAGTAATAACTTCATGAATATATGCCTTACAGGATTCTCAACTATATCTATAGGGGTGTTACCAGGTAGATTTCATCATAGTCTAGAATAAGATTTTACCTTAATGATTAATGTAGACTTTACAAGAAACCTTCTTTCAATGGTCCATCTCCTACACTTACTTTCTTTAGCAACTGCAACATCCAAACTAACTAGAGCGTGATCTGAAAGAAATGATGGTATATATGCTACTGCTTTAACTTTGTGTACTGGTATACAGTCGAAGAACCAACAATGAATCCAAGAACTATGGCTGTATTTCTTACTGTGGAAAGACAATACCTTTTCATGTCCTGCTTTCTCTCTAAAGATATCGACTAGATCCAAATCCTCCATAATACTCTTCACCCTTATTGCCATAGTAGGCTTATTACTGTTTCGACGGCTAGTTGAGCGATCTCCGACTTTATCCATCAGCATATTGCAATCTCCTCCCTGAAAATGTATGTATTGTAATTTAATAATTTCTCAGATATCTTAAGGGACATATATCATCCATATTTAGTCAATGATACACTACAATCTTTACCAGACTTACTTAACCAAGCTGCAGTAGTGCTATTACCCATCACCCACCTGATCCACCTCCAAAGCAAGAAGTTCAATATGAGTTTGTTCCGATTAATATGGCAGGCTCCATATTATGTGCCACTTGTGATGTGCATACCATTTGTTGGACCCACTCCAGATGCTTGAACACTTCGTTACATTATGCTTCTGATAGATGGTATTTCTGTTCTATAATGACCCCAGTAGCACTCCTCCTTAGTTATTCTAATCCTTCCCGGTCGCACGAACCGGCCACGACCAATCTGGCCTTGAGGGTTTAGAAGCAACCTCGAGTGCGTGCGATAAGGATGAGTCGCCATTGGCTCCCCCGACAATACAGGGACGACGCTGACCAGCAGAACATTATAAATGGTCCAACACACTACTAGCTGGCTGTATCCTTTTATACCACTTAGGAGATTTAGTATTGTGGTAAAACTTTATTTATACACTTTTCATACTTCACTTGGTCCTGAAGAGAGCCACGTCACCTCTACGGAGGGCATTTAGGCTGAAACATGTCAACCATCTAAAGATCATGACCGGTTGAATCCTCCTGCCATAGCCCACATCCTTTTTAATCCTGACCCGCTGGATGTCCCATTAATGTTTGTGTTCATCATACCAGGTAGTTATTTTTATTGTCATCCTCACTTTCCCTACACTCTCACTCCATGCCCAGCTCCTCAGAAGGTTTTAGAATACCTTCTAAACTACATTGAAAAAACATCCTCCTATCAGTGAGGGGGTTGTAGCTGGCACTGCGACTAGGTTCGCAGTGCAAGGAGGTTCTCGATGATGAAGTATGTCAACTAAGGGTGGGTGAGAGAACCCGTATTTTAAAAAAGGACTCCCCACCGTACGCCTCTTCAATTCAGTCCCAGGGGTGCTTGTTTGTATTGCCATATTTGATACGAGGAGAGTCGCCTCCTGTCCATCTTTAAACCTCCTCAGGCCTCTTTTGTGTGTATTGATTCTAATATAACTCTCATTCTCTTCCTCAACCTCAGCCTATTCGGGTTCTATGTAACCAATCTTACATATATTATAGTAGGTAAATATAGATTTGAAAAAGTGTGCCATTTAGCGGCAAAAATTAATATGAAGTTTTACCAGTGAACAAAATAGAATTCTGGAATTGACAGCTTTTAGAATGCTGGAAGCTTAAACACATTGAAACTAAAGTTAAAAAATTCTTCAATTTGCCAACTAGTAGCACTCAATTATTAACTTTATCATAATTAATGGTTGAATGAAAATTACTTTTCCCACAAAAGAGGATTAGCCCAACAAATGTAAACGTTTAAAAAAACAGCTGTTTTCCCTCATTGCCAAAATTACATCATGGGAGATGTGCAGAGAGAAATGTACCCTACTACAGTTGATGCCCTTAATAGATCTAATGTAAAAAATAAGGTGAAGGAGGACTATAGTTTGGGCACCCAAGCAAGAGATCATAAACAGGTAATGGTTGGAAATAATGGCCATCATTCTTAGGAATGATTCTTGTCAGTTTTGGGACTTCATTAATACGTTAGACATGGTCAATGTAATGAGGGTGGCAAATTGCATCACTCATAAAGAGGTTGGAGTATATTGAGCAGCTGCATGTAGACCCCAGTTTGAACTCATCTGTATGTTGCCACGCTTGGGAGACTTCATTCTCAATTATAGTCTCGAGGAGCTTGATTCATCTTTGCTTCAAGATCTGTGTATTTTAGTTTCATGCCAAATTAATCTAAAAGTGCAACTCAAATGCTGTCCGTGTTATTGGATTTTATATGATCATTGCTTCAATGCTCATCTTTTACTGACTCTTTAAGGGGTTTCATACTTCACTCAATTTCTTTCAAAAGTTAACACTTGAAACCGTGCAAACTGTCCATTATTACATTCTGATATGTAAAGGCCAAAACCTAAGCATAATTGATTCTGGAGGAATTCGCAGAGCGGGTCAGCAAAAACGTCTTCTAATCTTTCTGAGTGGATTGTGCTCAAACTGCAGTGCTGCTGACAATTCCTGGACCGATTCTATGATTGGCTACTATTATGCCCATGTCATCAGACCCAAGTTGTATGTCTGTTTCATTGACTACAGTGCATCTTTCGAGGGCATGGGCAGATGATTATCATGGCCTAAACCACTGACCTGGGGAATGAAAGTGCTGCTGAGAGCAATCAAGACTCCATGTCATAACATTGATTAAAATAAAATGCAGACATTGAGATCAATTTTCCAATAACATCATCACCAACAAAAGATCCACAGCAGAGATGCATCTTGGCACCTTTGCATTTTAGTCTTTATGCTGCAGACATGGGTGTATCTTTGGGCCAAGCTAAGGTGTCTCCAGTGAAAAAGTCAGGCCATATTCTTTACTTGTTCCTGTAAGTAGATTACACTGCAATTCTTGATTGTAAACACATTAGATTTCAAAGATCATGACCTGCTTGTCTATATTGACACCAATAAGTTGCCTCTGAGCTGTAATAAAATGTTTTATTTTCCCCCAAAAAAATTGCAAATTTGGGCTGTTGGCCAATTGGCCAGGAGTTGATTAATACAACCTGCATTTATAATAATAATTTCAGATCTTATGCCCTCTCACCCGCCACCATTGATTTCACAAAGCTGAGTAACTAATTAAAAGATCTTCATTGACTTACTCTTTATACCAACTGGTTGCCAATCATGAGAGCCCTACAACTCTTCCAGTAAAGAAAGTTAATAAAGACACATTTATAATGTCTCTTACCTTTGTTCTTATATCCTTTCCTGATAAATTTGATGCATGGTTAGAAATATCACAATGTAATCTCTACAGGAAATTGTTTTCATCTTCCTGAATGTACTAGTGACAAACAAGTCAGACTGGAGTTTGGCCTTTGCAAACAATCTTGCAAATGTGATAAAATATCTAAAATATTGCTGTTTAAGGAAGACAACAGCAATGGTAAGAGCTCTAGTCTGGAGTTACAACAGGACAAATCTGCTGCACTGAACTCTTGGGTCAAATATTTAGCACCAGTTGAATTGCAACATGACCTAGAGGGTGTCTTGCTGGTCCTTCATTACTAGTGTTGCGCAACTCAAATGCTGTTCAACAGACTAGTGATTAATGTGTTC
This sequence comes from Lissotriton vulgaris, assembly GCF_964263255.1. Taxonomy (NCBI): domain Eukaryota; kingdom Metazoa; phylum Chordata; class Amphibia; order Caudata; family Salamandridae; genus Lissotriton; species Lissotriton vulgaris. The sequence goes on from NC_141698.1 coordinate 374,039,121, forward strand.
AAGGTAAATGGTTTACATGGAATTGGGCAAAAAAAAGAAGCTTCCTATGTGATCTCTTCTTGTGAGGTCAGGGATATTTACCAAGCAATTTAAGTCAGGTAATGGAAGCAAAATAATTTTCATTGGGTTTTTATTAATGCCTTTTTCCGAATTTAAGAAATGCAATCTTGAGACTGATAAGGAAGAGGTAAAATATAGGATGTATTTTAATATGTGATGAAGTTTGCCATGTACTTTGTTTTTGTAAGCCGCTTGAAGCTGCAAGATGATTTTAGCCTAGGCCTCTTTTTGTTTCTTAGTATGGGACAAACGCATGACAAGAAGTGGTCAATATTTGTCTTTAAAGCAAAAAACTAAATTTTATCAAGGGCAGTAAAATATTTGTAAGTAACTGACAGACATTTTAAGGAGTTGGAATAATAAATGGTATTTAATAATGGTGCGTACCTCTTGTTCGTCATTTTTCTCTTTCACTCCCTTTTTTAAAATGTTTCAGGTTTTAATTGTAAAATGCTGTTTTACTGATCAGTTGTTTTTTAGATTCAGTACATATTTTAGAGCAGTAATACTGTTGAGATTTTGATGTCGGTGGCATGATTGTAAATCCTAACATAATAAACCTTGAACTTTACATTTCAATGCACTCATCATGCACCTGTAAGACTATAGACTCCTTGCACCTTTAGTTCTACAAGACTCTCCAGTCTTGCACATATACCAGAACTAGAATTGCATTAATCCCTACTATGCAAATGGGAAAATAAGACCAGAAATGATCCAGCCTGATGGCAATTGCCTATGTGAGCTACACAAACAATGAGATAATTTGCACATATTCGTGAATTGCGCAAAGGTGTTCCCCCTTGTGGAAATTAATTTTACATCCAATATTTTGTAAATATGGAACAGTAAACCGAACACAGGCTGTGGAGTTTATTATGGATATGCGCCATTTGAACACTGCAATTGGTATTAGAAGGTTTATGAATGCATTGAAAAGGCCATGCATGGATAAATAAAATTAATAAAGTGTGGCATGATTGTAAAAAAAATCACACAATAGATCTTGAACTTCAAATTTCAATCCATGCAATTGTAAAACTATAGGCTCCTTACAACTGTAGTTGCTACAAGACTCTCCAGTCTTGAACAAATGCAATTGTTTGGGGGATACATACCATAGTCAAACATAAACCAGACCATGGGTGTCCGCAGGGGGGGGCAAGGAGGGGAGCTTGCCCCCCCCCCCCGGAGCGCCTCTCCTTGCCCCCCCTGTGGACGGCCATTCTTTTAAAGACGCTGTTTGTCTATAATTCAGGGCCCTGCAGGGACAATACTGGTGTGTGAGCGCCGAAACTCGGGGCATGAAGGAGATCAACTAGGTTCACTTTCAAGGTACTGTGAAGGAGGAGCAGCGAGATCTCCACTGCTGTCCTGCAACCTCATAAGGCTGCCTTTCAGTACCGCAGTTCAGCCCCAGAGTCCCTGAGAAACACTGCCAATCTTATCTACAAGGTACCAGGAGTGGTATGGGCCCAGAGGGTGATTGTGGTAAGTTCATTACAGCTGAAGCGCTTGATTTTATGAGATGCAACACAACCTGTCTTCACTGTATTGTGCAGCGCCTCATGTTCTGTGCTCTGTTCACCTGGATTGGGATTGGAAAGGTGAGCCGTAGGGGATGTGAAAGAACAGTAGTGTGCACGTGTGCGCTGTCCTGGGGGTTCCCACCCTTCACACCACCAATTATGAAAGATGGATCAGTAAAAGGATGGATTGGTGAGTGAAAGGGTGGTTGATGGGTTGAGTGATGGGTGGATAGAGGAGAGAAATGATGGATGGATGGATTAAAAAGTGAAAGGGTGAAGGAATGGATGGATGGATCACTGAATGGATGGGTGGGTAGAAGAATGGATGGATGAGTGAAAGGGTGGCTTGGGTGAAAAGGTAAATGGTTGGATGGATGAGTGAATTGTGGAAGACATGTTATCTAAGATGGCGCATTTTATTCCCCTCAAGAAAATACCATCTGCTAAGGAGTTAGTACAAGTATTCTTAGACCAAATTGTGCGATTACATGGCTTACCATCTGTTATCATTTCAGATAGAGGCCCTCAATTTGTTTCTAAATTTTGGCAAGGCATGTGTGCGATTTTAGGTATTGACCATCGTTTGTCTACAGCCTATCATCCCAAGACCGATGGTCAAACCGAAAGAATCAATCAAACCTTGGAACAATACCTAAAGTGTCTTTTGACAGGGATTCCAGCCGATTGGGTAAAAGTCCTCCCCTTGGCCGAATTTGCTTACAATAACAGCACACACTCTTCCATTAAGGTTTCTCCTTTCTTTTTGCATTACGCATATTACCCACGCATGTTGCCTATTCCTCTTCATTCTACACTACAGAATATTCCTGCCCTTGAACACCATAACCATATCAAGAGAGTATGGGAAGAAGCCAAAACAGAACTAACCAAGGCCAAGGAGGCCATGAAAGAATTAGCAGACCAACATAGGAAGGTAGAACCTACATATGTAGTGGGAGATAAAGTGTGGTTATCCACCAGAAACCTAAGATTAGAAGGCCCCAAGAAATTGCAACCCAGGATTATTGGTCCCTTTCAGATTCAAAAACTTGTCTCCCCTGTTACCTTGAAATTGATACTCCTGCCCCAGATGAAAATACACCCTGTTTTTCACTGTTCCCTGCTAAAGAAATACGTCCCTCCACTGCACCCAGAAGACCCGCCTCCCCCACTCCTGGTAAACGGTGAAGAAGAATACGAAGTCCAAAAAATCTTGGATTCAAGGAGACACAGAGGGAAAATCCAATATCTCATAGATTGGGTTGGTTATTCCCCGGAGGACAGAACCAGGGAACCTATCGAAAACATTCATGCTCCTCAATTAATTAGGAGGTTTCATGCCCGCCATCCTAACAAACCACGCCCCGGGAGGAGGCCTTTGCGGTGGATACTGTTAGGGTTTGAGGGAGAAGAAGGAGACCTCGGGCTGTGTTTAGGGTCGGACCACAGACTGGGCCCAATGCATTCAACACCCTCAAGTACGAAAAGACCACGAGGAGTTATACTGTATTTTCTCGAGTATACGGACCTCCTTAAAGTACTTTCCGCAGCCAGGTCCCTGAAGCGTATATCATTTTCAGGACATCAACTGTTCTTTTCACAAGACTATGCCAAATGCACAGCCGATAGACGTAAAGAATTCCTAGCTTTGCGTCCAACGTTGCGCTCAATTGGGTAACGTTTCGGATTATTCCTTCTTTGTTTGTTTAAAGTCACTTTCAACAACAACACCGTGTTTTACGAGGACCCAACAAAGCTTAAGAGTTTCCTAAATGCACAATGCCCAGAAAAGATGGACATTCCCAGCACTCGCTTTAAATAGCTTTTTCTTACTAAATATATTCAAATAAGAGATTAAACCTTTATTATGCCGTCTTAACTATAGAAGTTTAGCACAGCTTGTTGACATGGTATAATAGTTTGTTTGCTCCCATTCACCTCCTCTACTTCAGTTTATGACCTTATAATGTTTTCTACCACAATATGTCACCATTTGTCATGTCACCTTTTGTCCGTATTAAACATTTTTTTTTAACTCTGTCTCCTCTGTTTTCTTTTTATCTAGGACCTAATCTAATGTGGTTGCCCTACTAGTTTTGTATAACGTTTTTGTCCCGAAGTCTTCCCTGTCTTACCTCATGGAGTCCGGGTGCGCCATCCTTTCATGTGGTCTATCCACCCACCCTTCCATTGTTTTGATCTTCATATAGGTATGATCCTTTTTCTTATATTCTTCTCTACAGTCTTCACCCTTTCCCCTTCATTCTTTCTTCTTTCCATCTACCACACATGCTTCAATCATCTGTCTTTTTCTTCAACCCTGATTCTTTCTTTTCTTTATTTTTCTTACAAGCTCTACTTCACTCCATTGGTTTCAATTTTTAATATCTTCTTATTGAATATAAGATCTACTTCAATGTTTCTTATTGCTCTCATTGTTGATTTTTTCATCTATATCCTTCTCTTTTTTTCTTCCTTATCTTTTCAGTTTCAGTTATTTCAATTTACATACAGTTGGATTGTTGTTAAACGTGATTTAATTTACTCAAGGTTTTGCTTTAATTGGTTTTTAACGCATATTTGTAGTTTTACTCTATGCCTTTAAAAATTGTATCGTGGAATGTCAGAGGTTTACATTCACCTATCAAGTGACAGAGTCCTACATCACTTGGCTAAGCTCAAAACGTATATTCCATTTATGTAGGAATCACATCTATCAGCTGAGGAGTCGGCAAATTTGAAAAGAGGCTGGGTGGGGGAGAGTCTCTTTTCCCCGGGTGATGGTAAACGCAATGGAGTTCTTATCTATTTCATAAGTCCCTTTCGGTCAAGGTAATAACACAATGTGCGGATCAAATAGGTAGATGGGTATTTGTTAAGTTTACAGTGGACAATGCTCCAATCTCTCTATTGAACATTTATGCACCCACAATTGGTGACACCTCTTTCTGGACTTCTCTAGCCCAACAAATACACAATGTTATGACGATAATTTCATCCTTGCAGGAGATTGTAATGAGGTTCTTGATCCTTTTATAGATCGGAACTCGTCAACTCCTTTCATCCCTCATAAGTCTCATAAACTGTTTACACAAACAGTTAAGCAACATTAGCTCATTGATGCATGGAGGCTCTGTAACCCTACTCTGAGAGAGTATTCCTTTTATTCACCGACACATCATACTCAGTCACGATTATATTACTTTTTTATCTCTCACCATGTTGGACAGGCCTCGTGAAAGGGCCGCTCCCTCCCCGCATGATAAGGCCCGAACGCCGGCTCTCCCGGTGTCCCCAGAAGAACCACCCCGGCAACCCACCGAAGCAACCCGCAAACCGTCCCCAACGGGACGCCTGCTCCCGAACATCCCAGCATCGGCTGTCCCGGGCCCCCGTCAGCACCATTGCCTCGGCCCAGCCGCCATCTTGGACACTGCACCACGAGGCCGCGTGGCCTCAGCTCGACCCCAACCCTGGGCCTGGCCGGGCCCCAACATAGAGGCACCACCATCCACCCAGGAGGTGAAGAGACCACTTGGCAGGTCAATGGGAGAGAGGAGTGTCGATGGCTCTCCCCCGCCAGGTGCCGATCGCCCCCGGTCTCCCCGGGCGCTGGCTCCACCCCCCTGCTGGGTGTCTGGACTCCCTCATCCCAGACCTCCCGACCTCCAAGCGCGAGGGTCCGGACATCAAAGGAGACCAGACCTATAACTGGGGCAGCTCCAGAGCAGGAAGGCAGTTGTATCCTGGAGTCGAGAGACACCTTGAAGAACTCATCCCTGACAGACTGCTGGCGCTGCCGCAGCCCTGCCTTGTGAACCATCTCCGAAGCCTGCTGGCGCTGCCGCGGCCCTCTGCAACGTGCATCTTCATCTGGACCTGCTGGCGCTGCCGCGGCCCATCCTTGTGAACCATCGCTCTTGCCTGCTGGCGCTGCCGCGGCCCCTCTGCAAAGAAGTCATCATCATAGCCTGCTGGCGCTGCCGTGGCCCTCCTTACCGAGAACCATCATCCTAGCCTGCCGGCGCTGCCGCGACCCTCCTTGCCGAGAACATCATCCTAGCCTGCTGGCGCTGCCGCGGCCCGACCTTTCAGACCTCCGAGCTCGAGGATTGTGAGCTCCTTCTGGCCGCCCTTGTACCGGACCGGTACCCAAGACTGTCCCGCTACCCCTTACCCTACAGAGACTAGAATTGGGAGGATCCTCGTGTCCTGCACCCACTGTATCGTTGATAACCTTGCCTCAAGAATCCTATATAAAGTGTGCAGATCGTATCCTTGTGTGGTGTCCATTTGTGGGGGGGAAGTTACTTGTCTGTACGATCGCTGGAGACAGTCCTCACCGGAGGCCTCTCCCCCTGTACTCGGCCGACCCTCCAGGTCCCCGTCTAACATTGGTGGCCAGCGGCGGGATCCGAACCAACGCGTAATCGTACAGAGAGTAACTCACCCTACGACACAACCACAATGACAACAAAAGAGAGCGGAACCACAGAAAAATTCCAGATGGAGAAACTAGAAGAGTATAACCACAGAGAACTAAAGCAGTTCTGCATAGAACTAGGCATTGCTACGACAGGACTGAGCACGAAAGAAGACTTCAAAAGGGCCCTGGAATCTTGGGCAGAGACGGGTACGGCCGTACCCCAAAACCAAAGCCTCGAGGCAGCGGAAACGAACACCACTCCGATAGAAGAAAGAAGATCGGGTCTCGCCCCAGAGGAGAGCCGAGAACAGGAAAAAAGCAGGCTCCAAGAATTGGAGCTGGCTCGACTTCGTTTGGATGGAGAACTGAAATTGGCGGAACAAAAAATAACATTGGAACACTTATGGCTCCGAGAGGAGCGGGAAGAGAAACAAAGACAGAGAGAGTTAGAAGAGAAAAAGCTAGCCTACGAACATGAGCGCAACCTAAAAGAAATAGAGCTTCGGAAACAGAATAAAGATCTCGGGGTGCCCGAGCCCCCGAACACTCCTGCACTATAGACCCTAAAGTCCACATCCCCAAGGATGTCGTCAGAGAATATTATCGGAACAACGATATCCAGCAGTGGTTCAAAGCCTACGAGGTAGCCATGACCTCCCACCGGATTCCCCGAAGCGACTGGGGAGCCGGGTTATGGGGGAGGTTCATCAACGAAGGGCGAGACGCCCTGCTGCAACTCCCGGACCATCAGATGACCTCCTACGACCACATGAAAGCCGCCTTCCTCACTCGATACGGACTCACGCCCGAGATGTACCGCCAGCGGTTCCGCGACTGCAAACGGATCCCGGGTACAACTTGGGTGGAGTACGTGAACTTTTTCAGCAGAGCATTCGAGGGGTGGATCAAGGGCAGCAAGGTGACCACTTACGAGCAACTCTTTGACCTTATTGTGTGGGAGCACCTCTCTAACAATTGCTTCGTCGAGCTCAGGCAGCACCTCCTCGACAGTAAACCGACTGAACCTCGGCAACTCGCCGCCGAAGCTGACCGATGGGAAAGCACCCGAGTTGCCCGAAACTGGCCCAGCGAACCAAACAGAACCAACCAAGGACCCCATCGCCCCCGAGGGGGAGGAGGAGGCCAGGGTCGGGGCAGAGACGCCATCCCGGTGGCTCCCGCCAGCAACGCCCCACCCCCGGCCGGCAGGGGAAACCCCCCGATGCGTCCAGGATTCCGAGCCAACGTTACCTGCCACCGATGCCAGCGACCCGGCCACTACGCCAACGACCCTAATTGCCCGAAGAACCAGAACCCTATGCCCCGCCAGGTCGCTGCCGCCGCCCTGGGAGAAGAGCAAACCCCCGAAGATTCTGAAGAGTACGAGGCCGACCAGCCCGAGTGGGAACCAGCCGCCATGTCCCTGGTCTGCCTAGGGGAAAGAGACATGATTTCGCGGGCTCCCCTACCCGCCAATACGCGGAAATACAGCCAGTGGGTCAACATTAATGCGTGCCAGGCTGAAGCCCTACGCGACACCGGGGCCAGTGTGATGGCAGTCCGCTGTCATCTGGTGACCCCGGAGCAGATCTTGCCGAATGTCCTTTGCCCCGTCCGGTCAGCCGACAACTCAGAAAGCCTGTGTCGGATGGCCTGCGTCCGCTTCGAGTGGGGAGGAGTGTCCGGAATGCTGAAGGTGACTGTCCGCGATGATGCCCCAGTGGACTGCCTCCTGGGGAACGACCTCGAAAGTTCCCCCTGGGCAGCCGTCGAAAGAAGAGAGCACCTGGGGATGTTGGGCCTCCCTGAATGGGCCTGCATAACGACCCGGTCCATGGCCACCCGCGCCATCTCCAGTCCCGAAGAACCCGAATGGCCAGAACCTCCTCCCCCGATCGTCCCGGAGGGAGCCGCCCTAAGCGCCAATCCTCAGATCAAAACGAAGAAGGGCCCGTTCAACTCCAGGACCTTCCCGAACTGGCCCAGTGGCGTCAAGAAGGTGGTCCCACCCAGGAACAATTCCGACAAGAGCAGGGGACCTGTCCCTCCCTCGAGGGACTCCGGCAGCAAGCCCTCGCCCAGAGCGCAGGAGACACCGCAGGGGCCCACTGGATTTATTGGGACAATGACCTGCTCTACAGTGAGCAAAGAATTGTTGAGCTGGGGGCCAGTCGGGTGCTGGTGGTGCCCCTCCGCTTCAGAGACTTCCTTTTGAACTTGGCACACGATGTCCCCCTTGCTGGGCACCTGGGGCAAGACAAAACATACAACCGCCTGGTAACTCACTTCTACTGGCCCAAAATGCGAAATGATGTCTCCAACCACTGCCGGGCCTGCCCCACCTGCCAGGCAGCGGGAAGAGCGGCCGAAAGATCAAAGCACCCTTGCAACCCTTTCCCGTCGTCACTACCCCGTTCGAGCGGGTGGGAATAGACATTGTGGGGCCCCTAGACCCCCGAACGGCCCAGGGGCACCGGTTCATCCTAGTCCTGGTGGACCACGCCACCCGCTATCCCGAGGCCATTCCTCTTCGGACCGTGACAGCACCCGTGGTAGGCCGAGCCCTGATGGGGATCTTCTCTCGAGTGGGCTTCCCCCGGGAAGTCGTCAGCGACAGGGGCACGAACTTTATCTCAAAGTATATGAGGTCTCTCTGGCAACAGTGCGGGGTCACCTACCGGTTCACGACCCCTTATCACCCGCAAGGAAATGGACTGGTCGAGCGGTTTAACCGCACTCTCAAGGGAATGATCATGGGCCTGGAAGAACCACTACGTCGCCAATGGGACGTGCTGCTCCCGTGCCTCCTCTTCGCCTATCGAGAAGTTCCCCAGAAATCCCTCGGCTTCAGTCCCTTTGAGCTCCTGTACGGACACCCCGTCCGGGGCACCCTCAGCCTGGTCAAGGAAGGATGGGAGATGGCCCCCCAGAAGACACCTCCAGACGTATATAAGTATCTCCTGACCCTCCGCAGCCAGACCCGGCGATTCAGGGAACTCGCCAAAGCCAACCTTGAGGCCAGTCAGGAGGACATGAAGAAATGGTACAATCAGCATGCCTCCTCCATCAAGTTCGAACCAGGCCAGCAAGTCTGGGTGATGTCTCCAGTCGAACCCTGTGCCCTGCAGGACAAATGGACAGGACCCTTCAAAGTAATAGAGCGCAAGGGCCCTGTCACCTACCTAATAGACATGGAGTCCCCCCGGAACCCCCTGCGAGTCCTCCACGCCAACAGACTCAAACCCCACTTCGTACGTTCGGAGCTCAGCCTACTGATGGCAACAGATAGTGGGGCGGAAGAAGACTCCGAGCCCCTCCCTGACCTACTGAGGACCCGTGAAAAAGATGGCTCAGTGGAAGGGGTCAGACTCTCCGAGGCCTTGTCCCCGGAACAACGCCAAGACTGTCGGGCTCTCCTGCTACAATTTGCGAACCTGTTCTCCCTCACCCCCGGGGTCACCCCCTGGTGCCTTCACGACGTGGACACTGGGGATAGTCCACCTATTCGACACAGGGCGTACCGAGTGCCAGATCGGGTGCGCACCTGCATCCAGAACGAAGTCACCAAGATGCTGGCCCTAGGAGTGATCGAGCCATCCGACAGCCCCTGGGCCAGCCCAGTCGTACTGGTCCACAAGGCTACCGCCCCGGGCGTTGCCCCCGAGCTCCGGTTCTGTGTAGACTATCGGGGTCTGAACGCTGTTACCAGAACTGACGCTCACCCCATCCCCCGGGCGGATGAGCTGGTTGACCGCATGGGGGCTGCCCGCTACCTGAGCATCTTCGATCTAACAGCGGGCTACTGGCAAATCGGCCTCACCCCCTGGGCCCAAGAACGATCCGCCTTCTCTACCCCGGATGGCCACTACCACTTCAAAGTGATGTCATTCGGCATGAAAAACGCTCCAGCTACCTTCCAACGGCTCGTGAACCAGGTACTGGCGGGCCTCGAAGAATTCAGCGCCGCCTACCTGGACGATATCGCTGTGTACAGTCGCCACTGGGCAGACCACCTTCACCACCTCCGAGAAGTCCTGCACGCCCTCCAGCAGGCCGGCCTCACCATCAAAGCCAGCAAATGTCAGATTGGCCAGGGGTCCGTGACCTACCTCGGACACCAAGTGGGGAGCGGTCTGGTGGCCCCCCTTCAGCTCAAAATCGCTGCCATCCAGTCCTGGCAACCACCTGTCACCCAAACCGAGGTCCGGGCCTTCCTAGGGCTCACCGGATTCTACCGGCGGTTTGTAAAGGACTATGGCAGCATTGTGGGGCCCCTCACAGAACTCACATCCAAGAAAAACCCCAAAACTGTCAACTGGACTCCGGACTGTCAAGCGGCCTTCGAGAAGCTGAAGGCCGCCATGTGCACCGCCCCCGTGCTCCAGGCCCCCGACTACAGCCGGGAATTCATAGTCCAGACGGACGCCTCAGATCATGGCGTTGGGGCAGTCCTCTCTCAACTCAACGCCGAGGGAGTCGATCAGCCAGTGGCCTTCATCAGCCGACGCCTGCTGGCTCGAGAACAGCACTGGAGCACCATCGAGCGGGAGGCCTTTGCAGTGGTATGGGCCCTCAAGAAACTCTGGCCCTACCTCTTCGGTACCCATTTCAGGGTACAGACAGACCACCGACCCCTGCAATGTCTGATGCAGATGCGGGGGGAGAACCCAAAACTGTTGCGATGGTCCATCTCCTTGCAGGGGATGGACTTCACTGTGGAGCATCGTCCTGGCCAGGACCACGCCAACGCGGACGGCCTGTCACGCTTTTTCCGCCTCGGCGAGGAGAGTACCCAAGAGGATGGGTGACTCTCCCTGCCTTCAGCTGGGGGGGACGCATGTTGGACAGGCCTCGTGAAAGGGCCGCTCCCTCCCCGCATGATAAGGCCCGAACGCCGGCTCTCCCGGTGTCCCCAGAAGAACCACCCCGGCAACCCACCGAAGCAACCCGCAAACCGTCCCCAACGGGACGCCTGCTCCTGAACATCCCAGCATCGGCTGTCCCGGGCCCCCGTCAGCACCATTGCCTCTGCCCAGCCGCCATCTTGGACACTGCACCACGAGGCCGCGTGGCCTCAGCTCGACCCCAACCCTGGGCCTGGCCGGGCCCCGACATTGAGGCACCACCATCCACCCAGGAGGTGAAGAGACCACTTGGCAGGTCAATGGGAGAGAGGAGTGTCGATGGCTCTCCCCCGCCAGGTGCCGATCGCCCCCGGTCTCCCCGGGGGCTGGCTCCACCCCCCTGCTGGGTGTCTGGACTCCCTCATCCCGGACCTCCCGTCCCGACCTCCAAGCGCGAGGGTCCGGACATCAAAGGAGACCAGACCCATAACTGGGGGAGCTCCAGAGCAGGAAGGCAGTTGTATCCTGGAGTCGAGAGACACCTTGAAGAACTCATCCCTGACGGACTGCTGGCGCTGCCGCAGCCCTGCCTTGTGAACCATCTCCGAAGCCTGCTGGCGCTGCCGTGGCCCTCTGCAACGTGCATCGTCGTCTGGACCTGCTGGCGCTGCCGCGGCCCATCCTTGTGAACCATCGCTCTTGCCTGCTGGCGCTGCTGTGGCCCCTCTGCAAATAAGTCATTATCGTAGCCTGCTGGCGCTGCCGCGGCCCTCCTTACCGAGAACCATCATCCAAGCCTGCTGGCGCTGCCGCGGCCCTCCTTGCCGAGAACATCATCCTAGCCTGCTGGTGCTGCCGCGGCCCGACCTTTCAGACCTCTGAGCTCGAGGATTGTGAGCTCCTTCTGGCCGCCCTTGTACCGGACCGGTACCCAAGACTGTCCCGCTACCCCTTACCCTACAGAGACTAGAATTGGGAGGATCCTCGTGTCCTGCCCCCACTGTATCGTTGATAACCTTGCCTCAAGAATCCTATATAAAGTGTGCAGATCGTATCCTTGTGTGGTGTCCATTTGTGGGGGGGAAGTTACTTGTCTGTACGATCGCTGGAGACGGTCCTCACCGGAGGCCTCTCCCCCTGTACTCGGCCGACCCTCCAGGTCCCCGTCTAACACACAACATTTCTCAATCACTTATGGCAACAGATATTGGTTCTATTTTAATATCTGACCATGCTCCCGTCACTATACATCTGGATGTTTTACACAAACCCAAACTATCTTGGAAATGGCGTTTCAACAATACTTTGGTTTTAGACCCGGTTTCTTTCTTTAATAAATACTTTCTCTTTAACAACTCAGATACATTTCCTTTTCATGTAGTATGGGACGCGTTAAAAGCTTCAGCTAGAGATTTTATTATAAGATTTGTCTCACAAAAACTAAAAAAGGCACAACAAATTACCAATGCCCTGTTAGCCAAAATCAAAAGACTACAACACTTGTATTACTCTTCTAGGTCGAAACCGTGTTTATCTGAACTTATACAAGCCAAATTCCAATTCAACCAAGACACAACAAATAATGCTTCCAATTACTTGGTAAAGTCCAGTGCAAAATTCTATGAGGGCCAGAATAAAGCCGGAAAATTATTGGCAAATTATATAAAGGTTAAACAGAATAAACTCAATATAGATTCTATTTTTGGCCAAGATCATTCATTGAAACTCAAAGATGAAGACATCCTAAATGAATTCCTCCAATTCTATAAATCATTATACACTTCTGAAACTCTTTCTTCTGATCAATCCATCTCTCAATTTCTGGCCAAAATCCGACGCACCCCCAACGATCGCCCCGACTTTTCACTATTGGAAACTGACCTCACACAGAAAGAACTCCTTGCTGCCTTAAAAACACTAAAAAAAGACAAGGCCCCTGTTCCACATGGTTTCACTGTCGAATTTTATACTCACTTTGCTCCTTTACTTATTCCTAAATTATATATCCACATACATACCTTCCTACAATATGGTGCCTCTTCTGGTTCTTTTTCAGACGCCCTCATCTATCTCATCCCTAAGGAGGGTAAAGATCCACAATACTGCACAAATTATCAACTCATTTCTTTGGTCAATATTGATTACAAAATGTTTTCAAAGTCTCTGGCTTTACGTTTGGAATCTCAGTTCAGGTGTGGGACGGCAACTCTCGCTCAGACCCACTTCCACTCACATGTGGTGTCCCTCAGGGGTCTTCGCTCAGTCCCACCCTGTTTAATGTCTACATGGCCCCCCTTGAAGATGTCGTGACCCCTCACGGGATAAAAATAGTAAACTATGCAGACGACACACAACTTGTCGTCTCTCTGTCTCACCTGGATAAACACCCATACAGCCTGCTGAACTGTCTCCAGGATATTCACACCTGGATGTGCGAATCTTCCTTGAAGCTGAACGGTGCAAAAACCGAAATCATGCTCTTGGGCAACAAATGGACCTCCATCCCACCATCAGTCTGGCCGGACGCCTTTGGTGAAATCCCCACACCTAAAAAAGAAATCAAAACACTAGGAGTATGGCTTGAACCTGACCTCACCATGAAGACCCAGGCAACCAAAACAGCTGGAACATGCTTTGGCCTCCTGCGGTCAATTCGCAAGATTCTCCCTCTCCTTCCTCCCCTATTCAGGAAACTATTAGTTCAAGGGCTCATCTTAGCCCGGCTGGACTATAGTAACGCCGTCTACCTCGGCGCACCTGAATTCACCCTGGCCAAACTCCAACGGACCCAAAACGCGGCGGCGAGGCTCATTATGAACCTTCCTCCCAGAGCCTCTGCCAAACCTGCTCTTAAGGCTTTGCATTGGCTTCCTGTCCGCCAGCGAGTTGAGTTTAAAGCCCTGTGCACCACCCATAAACTTATCAACGGTGTTGGTCCAGCCGCCCTGAAAGACATGGTCATCCCCTACAAGGCTCCCAGACTCCTTCGCTCTGACGGCGAACATCTGGCCACAGTCCCTAGGTTCAAGAAGTCTCGCACCGGTGGCCGACGATTCTCTGTCAAAGCCTCTGCAGGATGGAACTCACTTCCTCGCAATTTGCGTCTGGAACCCTGTCACGCCCTCTTTCGAAAAAAATTAAAAAACCTTCCTGTTTCCCAAATAGTTCCCTCGGTTGCCCTCTCTTGGCTCTCACAAATTTATAGCGCGGGGATGCCTACGGGTCACCAGGCGCTTTATAAATCGCAAAATAAATAAATAAATACATTTGTTGGGAACTGAACAATCTGGCTTTGTTAAGGGTAGGCTTACTAGGGATAATACTCATTTATTTTCTGATGTCCTTTCCAAAGCTTCTCACTCTTCTCATCCCTTGGCAGCCATAGCTTTAGATGCAGAAAAAGCATTTAACAGAGTTGAATGGCCCTATCTTTTTCATACATTTGAATGGTTCGGCTTTGGCCCAAAAATTTCTGCCTTAATTTCTATTTTGTATTCTAACCCAAGAGCAGCTGTATCAGCGAATGGTGGCATTTCATCCAATTTATCCCTCTGCAGAGGTGTTCGGCAGGACTGTCCACTTTCTCTATTTCTTTTTAATCTCACTCTAAAACCTTTCTTGTTAAGGATTCATCAAAATGGTAACATTCATGGCTTCAACTTTAAAGAGACTAGTGTTAAAATGGCAGCTTACGCTGATGATGTCCTGTTATTCTTATCAGAACCCCAAACCTCTCTCCCCGCTTTTTTGGAAGAAGTTGATTCCTTTGCACACGTTTCTGGGTATAAATTGAACAAAGATAAATGCGAGATTTTACCCCTAACCAAATATACTTTTAAGGCTGACTTTGCTACCTCCGCCTTCACGTGGAGCTCTCAATACATTAAATACTTGGGTCTCCACTTTACTTCATCCATCTCAGGGACAATATCTCGATGTATGGAAAATTGCGTACAAAGGTTGTCCTCCTTAACCACAAGATGGCATCCCCTATACTTATTCTGGTGGGGCCGGTTGGATACTATCAAAATGATGCTTTCTCCTATAGTCCTCCATACAATTTCCAATATACCGCTATCCATCCCCTTAAAATATTTTTTTTTAAATGAATTCCATCTTATCCTCTTTTTTATGGAGCCATAAGAAATCACGAATGTCCATTTTAAAGCTGATTCGTCCAAAAGCAGAAGGTGGGACAGATTTCCCCAACTTTCCTTTTTACCTTATTACATCAGGCGTCACAGTGGCTCTCTGAATCCTCTGTAAATTATCCTCTTTGGGCTAAACTTGAACAGTCATTTATTTCTCCTGTTAGACTCGGGGGTCTCTGGTTGGCACAGGTATGCACTTGTGACAAACAGGGACCCTCTCCTCTAGTCAGGGCAAGAAAACTACTCCTTTAGAAATAACCCTTGCTCACCCTCTAGGTAGTGTGGCGCGAGCAGACAAGGCTAATCTTCAGGGCAATAGTTAGTTAAGCATTTATGATCACATACAGGAAACCCACTGACCCACCACAAACGGACACCAGTCGTAAGGTTGTATCAAAAACATGTAAACTTTATGTAAAAATATAAGCAGAATTATCACAAGACCATATAACGTTTAGTGAATGAAGGCCACCAGATTTAAATAGGCGCCACTCACCTGGACTTGCTGTTGTTTGGATCAACTGTGCGAGCAGACTAATCACCGCTACTTGCCTTCTGCGCTGCCAGTCTTGCGCAAACTACCATCACTCTGTACTCCGTGCTGCTGCCTCCCCGGGGACTCGCTGGTGTGAGCGAGAGCTGCATTCGGCACGCTCTGTCCCACGCTCCCAGCTTGAGTCCACAGGGTCGAGGCCGGGCGGAGCAGCGCATTCAGCCCGGGGGACTGCGAGGACCAGCAACCCCTGCTTGGACCAGCTGGTTCCTCTTCCCCCAGGCGACACGCCCACGGACACGCCCACCGGCAAATCAGGAAGCGGGCATTGTTTGCATATAACTTTGTGACACCCGCTTCGCGGGCGCCACTCACCTGGACTTGCTGTTGTTTGGATCAACTGTGCGAGCAGACTAATCACCGCTACTTGCCTTCTGCGCTGCCAGTCTTGCGCAAACTACCATCACTCTGTACTCCGTGCTGCTGCCTCCCCGGGGACTCGCTGGTGTGAGCGAGAGCTGCATTCGGCACGCTCTGTCCCACGCTCCCAGCTTGAGTCCACAGGGTCGAGGCCGGGCGGAGCAGCGCATTCAGCCCGGGGGACTGCGAGGACCAGCAACCCCTGCTTGGATCAGCTGGTTCCTCTTCCCCCAGGCGACACGCCCACGGACACGCCCATCGGCGATACGTATATAAATAACATCTAGTCCACCGCGACGCAGGACGCGCGCGGGACCAAACGCGGAGCTAAGCCCGGGCAAAGGGCGGGCCGTCTGTGGCCGTCCGAGGACGTACTAGGACGGGACGGGCCACCCCACTAAACATCTACTCCTGATAAGTGAAGCCCCATTGTAATTGTACTCACAACTCGTGCCAATTTCTGTTCCCCAAGCACGAGGGAATAGAAGCTAGCTAGTAACAACAGATACTGTGGAAAAAGAAATGGGGCTTATAAAATTACGATCTAGGACTATCTTCATGAAACGTATGGGTACAGAGGACGCTGTACGGAAAACTTCAGATAAATCAATAAAACAAGGTCGTATCACACGGACTCCGGCTATCACTGAATATTTCTCTGCCCTAACATCTAAAGATGAAATCCACAAGAAAATTTTGGAGACAGAAATGATAGCCAATTCAGTATTACATACAGGGTCAGAAGAATGCATTCAAATTAAATCTGGATCAAATCTAAATTTAAATCTGAGCAATATGGTTCCTGATGATAAACAAAAATATTTTAATTACTCTAAAAATCTTCAAACCCAGGATCAAGAGGAGAATCATTTAACATCTTCAACACCCGAAAAAAGCTTTGGAAATACGTGTCAACTGGAAGAACTCTGTGCAAATAAATCCAAGATATCAGAGAATCAATCAGAGCCTAAAATAACAAATAGTCCTCCTTTATTAAAAAACCAAGCACAACCTTACACACTTGAATCATCTGTAGACCCTTTCAATATAAAAACCAACTACTCAGCTAACATAGCTACACCCATGTCGAAAGCCCTCTTTTCTTTACATGAAATACTTGAGTCGGTCCTTTCCTTTTTGGGAAATATATTAGAAAATTCGGACCAAACCTTGGATGTTCAAATTGGAATCCTTAAGCATCTAGTGGAGGAAAAGAAGAAAGGAAAAGAACCCCCTGAAATGGAAAAAAAAACAATTGATGCCCAACAATAATGAACTACAAAAGAATAACACAAGTAATCAAAACAGAGAAAAGGAGACAGTGAAATACGACTGCGGTACACAGACATTAGATGTTTCAAAACGCAAAAAGGGAAAGTTAGAAAGACAACATGAAACACCAATATTCTCCTTGAAAAAACTTTTTACAGAAAAATCCGTAAATGAAAGGCAATACCCAATTTAACAAAGGCAAAGAAATCAAATACACCAAAAAATGATGATATGGATGAAAACACCCAAGAAGTCAGCCTTAATAATACATTAGAAAGTGAAAAAGGAGAAAAAATGAATAAAACGATAAATACTGAGCAAGTAGAAGGAAAAAGAAAGAGGAAAAAGCCACTAAGACGTATCCATAAAAAGAAAAACCGCAAGTTGAAATTTCAAAAGTTTACAACTGTTAGTAAACACAAGAAGTACAAGAAGCTGAATCTACAAAGTCTAGATCCATTGTAAATACGGAAACCAGCTCTAAAAAAAGAGAAGAAAAACAACAATCATTAGATCCGGCAGCAAAAGAATTCCTTCAGTATAAGGTCTTTGAAGAACCAGAACACCAAAACATGACTGAAAGAAATAACAAAGGAAAAAACCATCATGGAACAGGAACACCATACTCCAAAACATTACAACTTGAAGAACTTTTTCCAACGGATACGGTACCTCTTAATAGCAGAAGGGTCATCAATCTCCTTCACTATATAAAGCCATTGGAATCCTTGAACAGCATTGAGATAGATCTAGTAATCTTCCCGCAACAGGAAAACAATAAAATAGTTACAGTAACCTTCTGGTCATATGTTATTCCTGGGATCATACTCAGTGAAAAGGAGACATTACACAAACATGGATACGATGTCTACGTAAGAAGGGATCCAAAAGAAAACAGAATTCCCCCAGGGTATGATGAACAAATACGACTAATCTCTAACTCTCAATATAAAAATCCTCTGAGAGACACTGACGTGTCCAGAGTAACGAACTCAGGAACTAAATACTCAGGGAAAGACACTCTAAAAGTAAAAGTGGAAAATGGAGAAAGGTCAGTATGGCAACAAGATTTAAAGGAAAAGGAATACAGAGAAAGTATTAGGTCATGGTCATGGGCATCTGAGAACCTGAATAGCAATACATTTTCTTCATGTCTAGGACAATCTGTTTAGCAATGGTCTAAAAATAATATCATGGAATATGGCGGGAAAAACTAAGACCAAATTGACGGAAGCCATAAGCAACCATCTAGATATCTTGATGCTACAAGAAACCTGGGCAACTGAATCATTTTCTCAGAAAAGCTATTTTGTTTACGACATCCCAGCCAAAGCCACCAATCGGGGCCACGCAAAAGGTGGTTTGGCCATTCTACTGAGGGAGGATTACATGTGGGCCCAGGAAGTTATCCAGACTAAATCATACTATCTGCACTGCGTAAAAGGTCTTTTTAAAAACCCATAATGCAGCACCAAAAAAGGCAATCTTGTTATTCAATGTATATGCCCCTCCCGGCAAGAATCATGATATCACTTTTTTGGAGATCATGGAATCCATTACACAGATAGTAGAAGACCAATTACATATTTCATACATAATAACAGGTGACTTAAATGGCAAAATTTCCAATCTGGAAATTAGTAAATGGATTCAACTTTATGATGAGGAATCTGTCGAACTCTCAGCCCCACAATTCCCTAAGGGTTCAAAATGTGATAAAAGAGGGAAATTAATACTATCGACATTACCTACTCTAAGTGGGGTAATTCTGAATGGTAATATAGAAGGTGACATCCCGGCATCATACACCAGACGGGGCAACGGAAGTTTATCCATCATTGACTACATCATTTGTAACATGAATCTATCGGAGACTGCTGCACATCTACAAGTACAGCTAAGCCAAGAGAGCGACCATGCACTGATGATTCTAACTACTGAATGGAGGCCTCAAACAGCAACTGACAGGCAGTTAATATTCCATAGAAGTTCTGTCCTGATAAATAGTGAACAGAGAAGAATTTTCTGGAGCTCCAAAGTACTGGACAGAATATCGTCATTGATTGAACATAATGAACTCCTAGCAAAAACAATCTCGGATGACCCAATAGAAAATTTTGAACACATAACTAATGAGCTAAAAAAAATTCTAATGGATAAATTACATCGTGCTTCCCCAGGTGCCAACAATGGGAATAATAATAACCGTAACAAAAATAATACACAAAATACCCAAAATTCTATTACGAAGAAAAAATTTAACAAACTGGTACGTGCACAATACCTGAATCCTTCTATGTCAACTAAGAACAAAATCAATAAATTAAAAAATAAACTCAGGAGAGAAAAGCAAAGAAATAAAAAAGAAATCCAAGACCGCAATTGGGTTGACATTCAAGTAGCTGCAAAAGACTTAAATCCACGTAAATATTGGTCCCTCGTAGCCAAACTAACAGGGACGAAAAAGAAACTCCAAACAATACCTGTTCCACCAAAGGATTGGGAAACTTATCTTACAGACTTATACAAAGCAAACCCGATAAGTTTTGATGGGAAAAGCTCAGAACAAACCAAAGGAGAAGTTGACTTACAAATATTCAGAGTCACAGCTATCTCAGTGGAATGGAATATCAGAAAAGCGAGAAAAACAGGTGCCTCTGGCCCAGACCAGATTCCTATAAAGATCTATCAGGCAAACCCAAGGGAATGGAGTAAGTTGTTATCGCATCTATTTAACTATATCCTTAAAACTGGACAAATTCCAAAATCCTGGCAGGGGAGTACCATCATCCCAATACATAAAAATGGTAGCAAGACAATTGCAGGAAATTACCGGCAAATTGCATTAATGGACGCTGCAGGAAAAATCTTTGCAGCAGAGGTTCTACAAAGATTAAAGGACTGGGCTTTTTCACTGGATAAAATCCCAATGTTTCAAGCTGGTTTCAGGCCAAAACATTCAGTTACGGATAATATTGCTATCATCCAAACAATATTAGATAAATATGTAACAGGAAAATCCCAGGCAGTATACGTAGTGTTTATAGATTACTCGACTGCGTTCGATCGTGTTGACCGACCTACTCTATGGCACAAACTCAGGGAACTTGGAATCCCAGAACAACTGCTCCAAACTATAGTGAATCTTCACACCAGCACTTGGTGCCAGGTACAAATGGGGGGAGAAAAGGGCTAAACAAAAAGGATAAAAACAGCCAGTGGCTTAAAGCAAGGGTGTCTCTTGGCCCCACTATTATTCTCCCTATACCTCAGCGACTTACCCAAACAATTACAACAGGGCTCAAGTTTATCCCCAAAAATTGCTAAACAAAGCATACAAGTACTACTCTATGCTGATGATATAGTGATGCTCGATCTCACTCCCTTCGGTCTGCAAAAATCTTTGGACATTCTTTATAATTATTCAAAAACAAACTTTCTAATTCCGAACCTAAAGAAAACAAAAATTGTGGTCTTTTCGAGAAAGAAATCTAGTGACAAATACAGATGGAGCCTAGGCAGAGAAAAAATAGAAATAGTAAACGAATATCCATATTTAGGCAGGATACTATCAAAGAATAATACAAATGTAAAACAGTTAGAAAACTTAATGAGGAAGTCAGAAGTACATACTGAGGCCCTCTTAAGACTTTATCGCTCAACTGGGAATCAGCACTTTTCCTCTCTAATAAAAATATATAAGGCAAAAATTCCTCCTGTATTGTCATATGCAACAGAATATATTCCGATGAAACAATGGACCTATATGGACCGTAAAGAGGGGAAAATCTTAAAAAAGATAATGAAGGTCTCCAACTCCATATCAGTTCAAGCATTACGTTTGGAATTCTCGATCACAAGTTCCTACGCCACGGCGGTAGCCAATGTAATCAGGTGGAGCTACAATCTTCTCCATGCAAAGGAGGGCACATTAAGACACTTACTGAAACAAGAAATCTTCGATGGTGAAACAAAAAATCAGACTTTTTAAAAAAATATGACAACTATTTTTCAAATGGCAGAAATTAGCCCGGAAATGTTAAGTGGCTGGACAGCAGCCCAAATGAAACTTTTTTTAAAATGCTTCACCCCGAAGTTAAGTTATGAATTAGACTACGAACATTGTAAAAAACTGTCAACATATAAATCCTTTGTAGACTCTTTGGAATATAAGCATAATCAACCATATATCGGGTTCTCCTTGACTCATGGTGCAAGGAGATCAATCACCATGTTAAGATTGGGCATCTTACCCATACTAACTTATACAGCAAGATGGTTGCCAGGAGGATCTTTGTTATGCCCCCTGTGTGAAGGGGGAGACCAAAACATAGAGCACCTGCTGTTTGTGTGTCCTAATTCAAAAGTATCTACCGCACGGACAAGATTCCTTGCCCCTATCTATCGCACTTGCAGAATCTCCTGAGTGAGTGAATTAATAGAATTATGTAAACAGCCACCAAACGAATTTGTTTGTTACAATTTTTATAAATTTCTTAAATCTTTTTTAATATTGTATTGATTAAAATGTGTAATTACCTCTTTTCATTTTCTGTAAAATGTATATTTGGGGTCCTCTGTCGAGTACCTATACAAATAACATTTTTTGACTTTGACTTTGACTTTGAAATAGGCGATTGTTTGTACGTGTTCTTGATTAGCAAGGTACGATGACGAGGAAAACAAACGTTGCGGACCCTGGATCCGATGCGAACTGGGGATAGAGTTCCAATGTACCTTTGGATGAGTGTCCGAGGCGTTTCCGGCACGGCCACTGGTGAGGGCGGACCCTCGACGAGGCCAACTGTTCTCCGGAAGATCTATCCGGCTCAGAGCCCCCTCGAGGTGCGAGGCGGGTGAGCGGGACGGTGTGGAGGGTTGTGGCGATCCGGGATCTGATGCAGCTCACGGGGCGGGGCGCAGTTCAGGCCGGCGGGGCGTACTACTTCTTAGCACACCAGTTCGTACTTGTGGATCTGTGTGGGGCGTCTTGTTCTTGGGCAGGAGGGTGCAGCACCGGGCCTTTGGTACCGCAGTACGGAAGACCTTCTTGAGGTGTGGCATGGCCTTGGTATGCAGGAGGGCAAAGCGAGACAGTCAGGTATGTTACGATGTACGGCCCGTCCGAGGTTTTCAGATGCGCTCCGTGCAGATTCCGGTGAGAGAAGATGAGAGGTGCGCAGCGTGCTCCGTAGCAGGCGAGGGGACAGGAGAGCGGGCGGCCCAGCACTGAAGCGGAGAGCGACTCAAGCTTGAGCGGAGCTCTTGGCGGCGGGGTGACCAGGCTCCGAGCTGTCACGACCTTGGAGGGCGAAGGCACCCGAGTCACAACTCTGGCGAGGGAATAAGAACTAAAGGCCCAACAGCAAACGGGCACAGGCAGAATGGAACCCAATGGTCCTGGGGTTCCATTCAGGGGGCTAGCTCGTGATCAAGCCCTTGGAGATAGTTTCAGGCGCAAGTCTTCAAAGTCCTTTCTGGTCTTTTCCTCTCCATTCTCAGCAAGACACCACTGCAGGATTCCTTCTCCTCAGCTTCTCCTGGTCCTTCTAGTTGGGCAGAGGTTCGTTGTGGTCAAAACTGGATCTGATTTCTTAGGAGCAGTGCTCCTACCTTTATACTCTATTTCTTTTGTCTTGGCAGGCCAGGGGGCCTGAGCCTGGTTCAGCCCAGTTTTGGAGTACTCTGTTTACAGGACGCTGCCGTCTTCTTTCAGGGTGTAGGGCAGAGACATCAGACGCTCCGCAGGAGGTGGAGCCAGCATTGTGGTGGAGAAGCACAACCCTATTCAGAGTCAAGGACTTCTCCGCCCACCCATCCTGGTGTACGCACTCTATTCACCGCCTGGTCACCCCGACTGTCCCTGGGAATTCCCCAGCCCTGTCAGTCACACAAACCCAGACAGCAGATACACATCCTGGCAGAGGCGGGCTGAAATAGTCAGGCGAGCAAATGCTAACTTTCTAAAAGTAGCAGTTGCAAGCACAGTATATTAAAATAAACCTTGCTAAAGTAAGAATTTTATTATTCTGAGTTCAGGCATACCAAACTCGACATGCTGCCGTGTTCTCTGAGCCGGTTGGGACTATAGGGTGTAATAGTTCCAGCCGCTCACCTTGGCCTAAGAGAACAGGCAGCCCTTCGATAGTGAAGAACGAAAAAGGCGGTAATTCACTACTAGGACACGCCACACACATCAGGCTTGTCCTACCTTACGCTTACAATGCACCCTGCCTGTGGGCCTACCATAGGGGTGACTGATATGGAGGTTAGGGAAGGTTTAGGGACTGGCAAGTGTGGGCACTTGCATAGTCAGCGCGACAGTACCAAACTGTACGCAGGGTCTGCAATGGCAGACCCGAGACATAGTTTACTAGGCCACTTCGGTGGGTGGCGCAACCGGCGCTGCAGGCCCTCTAGCGGCATTTGTATCTACAAGCCCCGGCACTCCTCGTGCACGTTACTGGGGACTGACAGTAAACCAAATAAGCCAATCATGGAAATCAATTACGGATACACTTCACATCGGGAGCACTTGCACTGCGGCACGGATTTACTGTGGCGCAGTGCCCTGAGCATCGAACACCAGCAAAACATCTGAGGCACATCAGCAAAAAGTGGAAGGGAGACTCACACCAAGGTGCCAGGTCTAACATCTCCATTCTCATTTCAAGAATACCTCTCATTCACACGCAAACCACAGTCTATATCTACTCTCATAATCAAACATACTTCCAAAATCTTTCCGTCTGCCTCCTTGACCTCCTTTCTCGACAATCCCATATGGCACAATGTTTATATTCTGATAAACAATAGACCTGTCTTTTGGAAATCCTGGAGACCATGAGGCCTAATTTGGGTGCGTCAATTATATGATCAGATGAGATTATATCTTTTTCACAGGCTAGTGTTTCTTTTGGCCTACCCTCAAATTTCCGTTCTAAATACTCCATCTTAATACATGCAATTCAATCTGCATATATGCACTACACACATTCCCAACATAACTCCTGTCCTGAACTTGTCCACACAGCTACACTTCGGACCCTACTCCTTCATGGTACCAGAGCCTCTACTATATATAAACTTCTAAATAGTTAATCTATCCCAAGACCCAAAACCAAGACAGAAACATTATGGGAAAAGAATTTAGTACCTTCTTGGTCTGTGGAATTTTGGGATAGAATTTGGCTCAAACTAAGGAGATCCTCTAGAGCTGCAAACACCACTCAGACACTTTTCTTCATATACAACAGGCTCTTACTTTCTCCACTTGTTCTTAGTACAAGACACTCTGGTTTCCCAGATACTTGTTGGACTTGCTCCTGACCACATGCAGATGTATTTCATTTCCTCTTTAAATGCAACCCTGTTCAACATTTTTGGGAAAAAGGAATGCTCTCAAATTAATTCAATTTTCAAATCCAGTCACCCTTTCTCTATTTTGCATATTTTCTTAGGTAGCTTATCTCCTATTTGGAAAGACTGCGATTCCAATGTAAAGATAATAGACCTATTATTAGCAGTAGCTTTCCAACAGATAACCAAAAACTGGAAGGACTTTACCAAACTGTCATATCAAGCATGGTGGTATGCTATTTGCTATAACCATAGACTAGACACGACATTTGTATATCCGTTACATCTGACATCAAAACCTTTGCACTTATGGACACCTGTTATGCTATTCATTGACATGAGTGCCAGGCGTTTCCTGTCTAACACTCCTCTACAACAAGAAGTGGCTAAACCTTGTGACTTCCTTCATGTTGATATTCCATAGATTCATTATACTTTATTTTATTTTGGCAAACTTTTATATAATATGCTAGTTTCCTGATATTACCGATTTATATGGAACATTGTTATGTTATCTATAACTGATAAGTTTAATTCATTTCAATTCATACCTTGTATAATTGTCAATTCCAATTGTTATACTGTATGTAACTCTTTATTTTCATTGTTATTGTATCTTATACATTAATATATTGCTTTCTCTCAATAAACTCACTTTGAGCTTGAAGCCTGCAGTGAGCGACACTTATAAGAGAACACGATATAAGGTTCTGGAATCCTCCTATGCAGTCTGGAGGAAGGTCTCCAGAATGATAAATTTAGGGAAACTGACACATTACACACCGTTAGATGCAGAGAAAATACTACCCTCTATCTTTTGGGACAGGGTTGCTAAAGAATGGATGCAAAGGGGGGTAACGCAAATTGGGGATTTGTTTGAATTAGATGGGTCGATTGCAACTTATGAGAGCTTAACATCAAAATATCAATTAACTAAATCATCTTTCTTTAAATACCTTCAAGTAAGGGATTTTGTAAATCGAAGGCATATTCTACCTGATTCTGTTCCTATAGTAGAGGCTATTCGTACACAGAAAAAAATTGGGCTTCTGTATAATATATTAATGGATCATAGACCTAATGACTTACAGAAGTTCAACGTGTATTGGCAGCATCAGCGGGGGGAACCTGGTCTAAGTATAGAAGATAGAATTGTGATGTCTAGGGAAGCTTTCTTATCGGCTAATTTGAAGTCTCAGTTTTCTTAAGACTGTGTTTAGATTATGTTACACTCCAGAGGGGATGAAGAAGTGGGGCTCACAATATGATGGAAAATGCTTCCGTTGTAAAAATGATAATGCTGATAGTATTCATATATTTTTAGCTGTACTAAATTGCACCAATTGTTGGCTCATATTGAACATTTTCTCACTATGATTACACAGACTACTGTGAAGATTTCTCCAGTACTTATGTTACTCGGAATAGGGGATAATGTGAAGAAGGGAACTGCTTTATATAAATATAGGTATTTGTTATTTATGGCTATGACTGCCGCACGTGTTTGTATTGCCTCTGATTGGTTACAAGAGGAACCTCCCGCATTCGAATTTTGGAGAGCTAAATTATATAATCTTTACGAATTGGAGTGGAGTCTGTATGCTTTAAAGGGGGCAACGAAACGGAGACTTGGTATGTTAATTTGGGGTGCAATCCATGAACATTTAGCAATGTGAAATGTTGATTGGTTAATTGGCTATATAAATGCTCTCAAAGTGAATTTTATGATTTGTTACATATATGTTTTGTATGTGCTGATGACTTGTCCCCTCGGGAGAACAATAAAACAATTTTTTTTAAAAAAAGTTATGTTATCTATAACTGATAAGTTTCATTGATTTCAATTCATACCTTGTATGATTGTCAATTCCAATTGTTATACTGAATGTAACTCTTTATTTTCATTGTTATTGTATCTTATATATTAATATATTGCTTTCTCTCAATAAACTCACTTTGAACTTGAAGCCTGCAGTGAGCAACACTCCCATATTCCACTTTGGGAATTACTAGGGCTGTGACTGCCTGTTTAAAGTCATTTACGGGTATGAATGGTTTTTGTTTTCTCAGGGTGTTAATCTGAAAATTAGCTCCTTTAGTTGCAGCGCTGATGTGTTTCTGCATGTTTAGATTATTATCCAGAGTTATTCCTAGGGATTTTGCAGAATCAATAATGCGAGGTTGACCATCAAGTGCAGTTAGGTGCCGCATCCATTCTCGGATCATGTCCATTTTTTGGGGGGGAGCGATAAGGAGGAATTCAGTTTTTAGAGTGTTAAGTTTTAAATGGTTGCTTGCAAATTGGACCTGTGTTTTTTGGAGCATTGAGTTAAGAGACTTGATGTCTTCGAGCGACTCGACCTTAATGTAGAGCTGTGTGTCGTCAGCCTACATGTGATATTGGATGTTTGAGGAGTTGAGAAGCTCAGTGAGTGGTTCCATAAACAGATTGAAGAGTGTTGGGGAGAGGGAAGAACCCTGGGGTACTCCCAAGTTGACTGGGTTAGGGTTAGATAAATATTGGTTGATCTTGAATGTTTGCGTTCTGTCTTGAAGGGAGGAAGTGAACCAGTTTAACACTGTTCCAGATAAACCCATTCTATGCTTTAAGAGGCCAAGTAGGTTGCTGTGTTTGACTGTATCGAAGGCAGAGGATAAGTCAAGTAGGATCAACAAACAGGCTTTATTTTGATCCAGTATTTGTAGGGCGTCATCTATGATGTGGGTCATGGCTGATTCAGTGCTATGCCCAGATCGAAATCCAGATTGGAATTGATCTAACAGTTTGAAGTAGTCGATATGATTACTAAGCTGCATGTGGACCAATTTTTCGAGCAGTTTGGCCAAGGTCGAACTGTTGGATATTGGGCGATAGTTATTCAGGTCTGATGGGTCAGCAGATACTTTCTTTAGAATAGGGGATACCTGACATGCTTTGAGGATGTTGGGAATGGTTCCTTGCGAAAGAGAGGTGTTTATAATCCTGGTCCATAGGGGCACTAGCTGTGGCATGAAGGTCTTTAAGTGAGTTGCTGGGAGAGGATCTGTGAAGTGGTTAGAGGGATTTAAAGCCATAAGTGTGTTTGAGATAGTTTCTTTGCTGTAGAAGTTGAAGGTGGTCCAGGAGGCATTGTTCTTGAGGTCTAGCTTTGAAGAACAGTTAGGTGAGATCACTGAGAGAGGTGGGAGAGGTATGGTGCCGCGGCTATGGCGACTGACGCTGGAATCTGGGGATCACGGTTCAATCCTCGGCTCCGGTGGCAGGTTAGCCCAGCACCATGTGACTCTGGGCAATAGCTTGCTTAATCTTCCCGACGGCCCCCAGCGCCTAGAGACCCTTATGGGTGATTGTTCGCGCTTTACTAATGTGGATTATTACTGGTGTGGTCAGCGTGATATTCGTGTGTGGGTGTGGGTGTGGGATACTAGGTCGTTACATAGGTTTGTCTTTAAATTTTCAGATTTTGTTGTGAAAAAGGCAACAAGCTCCTCACAATTAGGGAATGTTTCTGGACTAGCTTGGGGGAGTGGGAGACACCCTTTGATTGAGTTTTAATTATTTCAAATAGTTTTTTAGGGCGATTCTTAGCTTGGTCTAATTGTTTACATATGAAACCCGCTTTAGAACGTCTAATCTTTCTGTAATAGGAGTTTCTGGTGCTTCTTAGTAGTTTGAGGTGGGCAGTGGATGGATTGGATCTTCATGCTTTTCAATTGCTCTTAGTGATCTTCTGTCTTCATTTAGCCTACCATCATACCAAGGGTTTGAGTCTTCGGTGGTGACTCTTTTCAATTGTAGGTGTGTTAGGTTGTCGAGTACCATGTTCATAGAGTTGAAGTAGTGATTGGTGAAGACCTCTACATCATCTAATCCATCCAGTGGTGGCGTGAGGATGTGGCTAGCGGTTGCGAGTGCGGTAGGATTGAGGTTATCTAGGTTCCGTCTCCAGATTTTTGTTTGCTTAGGTTGGACAGAGAGTAATTTAACTACTTCCTTGATGGGGAAAGTGATTATGTGGTGGTCAGACCAGTCGCAAGGAAAAATCGATTCAAGATGAATGGAGTCTTCTTTGGAGATCACTAGATCGAGGGTTGAGCCCTTGTCATGGGTTGGACTATCACATATTTGGAGCAGGTTGAGGTCGGACAGGAAAGGTTTGAGGCTGTTGACCTCTGGGTCATTTAGATCATTCCAGTGGAGGTAGAAGTCCCCCAGGAAGATCTGAATCATCTATTGACCAACATTTATGGCTAAAATATCCATGATGTGTTTGATGAAGGTAAGGTTGTTGCCGGGAGGATGGTAGAAAGAGTGGAGCGAGTGTATTGGTTTGTTATTGCTCGAGATGTCTAGGCAAAGGTATTCACATGAGGAGAATACTGGGGAGTTAGAGTGGTTCACAGAGAGGTTGTTCCTATGAATGCAGGCAATGCCACCCCCTAGATTGCATGGTCTATCAAGTCTAGTGATGTAATAGTTTGGGGGAACTAAAATGTCTAAGATGGGTGTGGATGATCAGTTTAGCCAGGTTTCTGTCAGGATGATAAGGTCGGGTTCATTGGTTATAATGAGGTCAGTTTATCAGCGGCATGACGAGATGCTGATCTACAGTTTAGTAGGATACATTTAGATGGGCCTTGGTCAAAGAGGTGTTCTGGTCATTGGAGAAGAGTATTCTCTTGAGGTTATTTTCATTAATACCTCTGGGGGCATGTCTTGTATTCTAGATGCATTGGGTTTGATGGGTTGGATTAAGGACACCTTCTGTGTGTCTTCTGTGTGTGCTGGTATAGCCGGAAGGGAAGGGAGTTTGTAGGAATGAAGCAGGGAGGTGAGCTCACTTGGAGATAGGGTTCACTTTTCCCTGGTCGGGCGGGATGAGGCATTAGGGTAGGGTACGGTATTCCATTTGGGGAGTTGAGGTAGGGGGCTAATGCCTTGCTGATGCGTAGGATTCGTTAGTGGGATGGGTTGATGCCGGATCAGGTCATGCAGCGTTTGGATGTCCTCCCTTATTTGTTAAAGGGATAGAAGTATCTCATCAAGTCTGGGGTCAGGTGTCAGAGATATCCTGTTGGTGGCCTGAATTGTGGTAAGAAGATAAGGGGTTATTGCTAGTGTGGTGTCCCGGGGCATGACGTGAGCTGGTTCGTCGCATGATGGTTTTTCAGTATGGGAGTCCATAGGGAAGAGATGGGTGGTGAGTGGATGTGAAGGGGTGTTGATGTGTACTTTGGGAGGATCAAATTAGTTGTGTGACCTACTTGTCGAATGGTGATAACTAGAAAGGGGGGAGGTGAGGGGTTATTGGAATGAGCTCTGGGAGGAGGAATGGTGAGATTTGTAGTGCAGGGAAAGGGAGGAGATGGACCAGCGAGTGGATCTGGAGTGAGTGTGTAGGAGGAAGAGATTGGCGCAGTGTCCGCAGTGAGGTGGGCGAAGGTACGATTATGGAGATGGGGAGTGGTAGTGGAGGACGCGGGGGTGTGAAGGAGATCTGGGGGGTTGGTGATGCTAGTAATAGGCGAGGTAGGCAAAGTGGAGATTGTGGTGGAGCTGGGGAAGGAGTGGTGATTATGTGGGTATATGTCCTTAGACGGGGTGTCAGTTAGGCCAGAGGTGGATGTGTATGAACCGTGGGATACCAAGGGGGAGTGTCTGGATGGGGCGTCAGGTAAGGAATCTGACAGAGGGTCAGGAGAATGGTTTGTGGGGGAGGTGGAATAGGATCTTGCAACTTTTGCTTTGATCCTCGGGAATGTGTTGTCCAGTAAATTCAGGTTATAGTCTGCTGCCTGCATGAGTATAATTCCATTATAATAAATGGTAAATGTGGCAGTTGCTTTGTAGAATGGGGAGGGAATGATAGTTTAGACCGTGTGCACTTTTTTTGGATGATGCAATTGAGAATAGGGCGAGAAAGGCTTTCTGCCATTGTGCTCTCTTTTTGGTGTAGAAGATCATTTTATTTGGTATGTGTCCTGTATTATTTGAAAAATAAGGGTCAGAGATAGGGGTTTCTGGATGCGATTTTAGTAGATGATGTTTGAAGCTTTTGGCCGCCTTTCTTGATAGGTTAAGGGGGTATTTGATGGAGTAGGTGTGTGGGCCCATAGGCTCCATAATATGTATGAGAGTTAGGGAAAAGAGATGTAGTCTGGGGGGAGCAATATTTAGGGAGTATGGCAAGTTGACGGCTTCCCTGTTCATTCTAGGTGATGAGTCCTTGAGATAGGTCCTCGCTCCATTGCCTTTAGCAGGTCACTTAGTGGTAAATGGTCCTTGTTATTTGTGAGGGTCGGATTAACTTGATTTACTATGTCCCAATCTGGGTAGTGTCCCAGTGTCCTCAGTCATAGAATTATCGGTTGATGTTATTTATAAAATCAATAGGTTTGTGGGTTGGGGTGTCTGATGTTGATAACAATGGGTACTCCCTGTGGAGGTTGCATAATATATTTAATCGTTCCAAAATGGCTACTTCGTTTTCTAGTGATGGAAAAGATCTGTGGATTAGTCCTATTACTCTTTCCATGCAACCAAAAGCAACCAGGGTATTGTCCTATGTCATTTTCTATGAGAGCAGATGGTCCTTTCTTTCTGTTTGGTAAAGTGCTGAATGCTATAGGTCCTATGTCTTTGTGGTGGCGTGAGGTGAGTGGTCCTTTCTTTGTGTTGCCCATACAGCTAATTAGTCAATTTGAGGATCCACAGTTTAGGCATAAAATGGTGGTGCTTGAGCTGTTTATCAAGCTGACTCTGGAGGCAGTTCAGAGGTGAAGACCAAATGAGTGTGCAGTTTCGAGGGAGCAGAGCGTAGATCTGAATTTACCGGGTGCTATAAGCTCCTCTGCTTCTCAGCCTCAGCGTGCAAACACGTGCACAGTAGACCTCCATTTGAGGCTCAAATAGCAGGGGGAGCCCTCCAGAAATAAGCGCAGGCCAGCGAATGGGAGGTCTCGCTATAACGTAGTGCCACTGGAACAAGGAGCTTTAACTCGGTCGGCTGCAACAGGGCTCACCTCAGAAAAACGTCACCTCAAGAGCGTGAGGGACTTAGGTGCCGAGCGAGACCGCTCCGATGACGGCTGCAGCTGGTGATTATCAGTGTAGATCAGGACTGCTCCTGTGTCTCGGTCCTCGATGCCGGAGGGGGTCATCCTGGTGCTCCAGGTGCTGGCGTTTGGCACTCCAGCAAACAGGGTCAACAGCGATCTGAGAACCCGCCAGAGCAGTTGTCTCGGTGTTCGATATCGGAGGGGGTCATCGTGGTTTACCAGGTGCTGGCGTTAGGCACTCCAGCGATCGAGGTCAGCTATGCCTGATTGACTGTGGGTCATCCACATCGGATCAGACTCCTGGAATCATGTACTCTCGATGTATTGGCTTCAACAGTGATCCATGATATCTTCTCAGCTGGCGAGTGCGGTATGTTCAGACGGTGGTGGGTTCAGATGGTGGTGGGTTTCGCATGGGCTAAACAGGGATATTAAAGCACGTTTCGATCCCTAGCAGCTCACTTGTTGAGCTCCTTACCCACTGCCATCTTGCCACATCAGTATAGGTTTTGTACTGAAAGGGAACCCTTCCAGTACAAAATACCATGCTTAGACTAACTTATTTATTTATACCATTTATAGAGCGCACTGTTACCAAACGGTGTCCTGGTGCTGTAGTGATAGCTCCCCTGGCCTCAAACCTTCTACCTAATTGGTGAATAGCCACATTTTCAGACTTTTTTGAAAAGCCAACAGATCCGTGATCTGTCTCAATGCCGTTGGTAGGGCATTCCAGGCAGTAGCGGCACCTCGGACAAAACTTCTGCCCCCCCAGAGTGCTTTCTTAATGCATGGGGTCCTAATCAACCCCAGACTGGCTGACCTAAGCTGTCTACCCGGCTTGTACCACTGGAAATGCTGTTGTAGAAATGAAGGGCTAAGTCCATGGACCGCCTTGAAGACTATACACAATGATTTGAAAGTTATCTGTTTACGCACTGGAAGCCAATGTAGCTTCACCAGTTCCCGGGAAACTGAGACAAACTTTGGTAGGCACGTAATGAACCGGGCTGCGGCATTCTTTAGAACCTGTAGTTTGTTAAGCAGCCCCTGTTGGGCCGCCAGGAATAAACTGTTACAGTAGTCGAGGCGGGAGAGCACGAGGGTCGTCACCACTGTTTTTTTGCACTCATCCGGAAGGGGAGGATCTTACGGATGATTTTCAGAGACCAGTGGATGGAGGAGGTTGAAACCTTTTTCCACTTTCTATGTGTACTGTACAATGCAGCAGACCTACAAAGTTGGAAAAGCTTCATAGCCTACATATATAAAACATATTTTATTTTTAGAAAACACACATTCACTGGATGATGTCATCAGTGATGTAACTGACCATGTCATGAGTGATGTAATATGTGACGTCCTCAGCAGTACATTGCGGGCGTGCAAGTTATAGTTAGCTGAACTAACTAGAACAGTGGAATTTCAATGGTTTTGTTCGCGTGAAACGTCCAGCTCACTAGAACACTCCTGAAACCTATGTTTTTTTCATTGAATTTTTAAGGTTTTTTAAATGTTCATTCCTAACTATAACGTGCCTGAAACCTATGGTTTTTTCAGTGAATTTCTAAGGTTTTTTAAATGCTAATTTCTAACTATGCCTACAGAGATAGGACGTGAAGAAAGAAGACAAAACGCACAGAAAGACAAAAAAGAAATGCAGAAAGAAGCAACAGAAGTCCTCAAAGACGAAGAAAAGTGCAGGAAGAAGGGAAATGTGCAGAAAGAACAAACAGAAGAGCCGAAAGAAGCCTTGTTGCAAAATCATCCTGTACCCTCAACTTTTTCAGACCGATACTGGTGGTAACTGACTCTGACTAACAAGTCCTAGAGCCAGTGCTATGTTAAAAGACACTTAGAATACAGTGAAAATACCTACATACACTAGGGAACACTATGCATTGGAGTCTCCCTGTGATTAATATGACCTCCTCTGTAATCCCCTAGTATATAATAGGGCAGGGGCATCAAAACTACCTCTTAAAACACACCACAGAGCGTGTTTGCACACGTCACCTCAGGCCCCGTCCCCTCCCTTCACCACTGTGCAAACACGCTCTGTGGCCGTTTTAAGTTGGGAGATTAAGCCCCCTTGAATTCTGAGGGTGCCAAGGGTCCAACTAGCTTACTACACACCTAAAGTAAGCGCCACAGAGCTGCGTTGCAGAGAGATGTAAAAAGGGGCACAGCCTAGTCCACCTCTCTGCAACACAGTGCAGTGGCGCTTACTGGAAGCACCTGGGGGGCTAGTTGGCCCCCAGGGGCCCTCAGGATTGATGGGGAATAATTTACTCAACTTAAAATGTGCCACAGGGCGTGTTTGCACATGTCACCTCCGGCCCGTCCCCTCCCTTCCCCACTGTGTAAACACGTCCTGTGGCCGTTTTAAGTTGGGAGATTAAGTCCCCATGAATCCTGAGGATCCCTAGGGGCAAATTAATCCAATAGGTACGCGCCATTGCAGAGAGTTGTAAAAAGGGGCACGGCCTGCAACATCTCTCTGCAACGCAGTGCAGTGGTGCTTACTGGAAGCACTTACTGGGCTAGTTGGCCCCCAGAGTCCCTCAGGATTGAAGGGGAATTACTTCTCCAACTTAAAACATGCCACAGGGCGTGTTTGCACATGTCACCTCAGGCCATGTCCCCTCCCTTCACCACTGTGTAAACGCACCCTGTGGCCATTCTACGTTGAGAGATTAAGTCCCCTTGAATCCTAAGTGTCCCTAGGGTCAAACTAGCCCACTAGGTCCATCCAGTAAACGCCACAAAGCTGCGTTGCAGAGAGGTGTAAAAAGGGGCGTGGCCTCTGAACACCTGCCTGCAATGCAGCTCCCTGGCACATACTGGAGATACATGTTGGGCTAGTTGGCCCTCAGGGACCCTCAGTATTGAAAGAGAATTCATTCCCCAACTTACAACTCGCCACAGGGCGCGTTTGCACAATGGTGAAGGAAGGGAGCATGGCCTGAGGTGACATGTCTGCAAACACACCGTGTGGCGCGTTTTAAGTTGGAGAATGAATTCATCCTGAATCCTGAGCGTCTGTGTTGGCCAACTAGCCCACCAGGTACCTCCAGTATGCGCCATAGAGCTGCGTTGCAGAGAGATGTTCAGAGGCCATACCTCCTTTTTTACAACACCCTGCAATGCAGCTCCGCTGCCCCCAATTTAAATATTTAGAGCCCCAGGAAGGTGGAGGTCCCTGGGGCGTGTGGGGGGGCTTGAGCCTCACACACAGGGTATTATTATTTTTTTTTAAAAGCCCCAGGAGGTTTTAGTCCCCCGGGGCTGTGGGGGGGCTGTGTACCCCCCCCGCAATCACAATTAAGTCGAGCCCCGGAGGTGGCGGTCACCAGGGCTTGGGGGACCCTTAGAGTCCCCCCCAACATAACATTAAGAAGCCCCGGGAGTGGCAGTCCCTGGGGCTGCAGGGGCCAGTGTGCCCCCCCCTGCAATTATTCATGCTTTGCCCAGGGGGGTGGTGGTCCCTGGGGCAGTGTGGGGGGGATTGGGCCCCCCACACGTTTTTTTAGCATGCCCGCGCTTCGTTTTCTTTTTCTTATCGGCAGGATCCACGCACCCTGCGTGGATTTTGCCGATTTAAAAAAAAAAAATGGGTTTTGGCCTTGGGAGTCTTTGTGTGACCCCCTAAGCAGGCCTAGGGGGTCAGGCTATTTCTACCCTGCCCCTTTTCGCATATTGCACATTTGTTTTACTGTTTTCTTGTGCCTCGGTTCTACCGAGGCACAAGATGACTGCCAACACCTCCTGGTTTGGAGTGTTGACAGCAATTAGCATACAGCTTGTCATCGGGAGGGTGCGCAGATCCTGCGCAGCCATAGATATATATGTGATTTTACCTTAGATATTCTCAGGAACTACTGAATGGATTTACACCATTTAACAAAAAGTCACGACTCTGAACCAAGGGCTACCTCTTTGCCAAATTTGGTGTAATTCCATTCAGCAGTTCGGGCTGTAGCTGCGGCTAAAGGTTCCTACGGGAAATTGCATGGGGAAAATATGTTTCGGAACCCTTTTTTTTCTCAGCCCCCACTTGACGAATCACTGTGAAACTTTCAGGATAGGAGTGGACCAGAGCGCCCCACGGGTTTTGAACATTTTGCAAAGATTCATCAATTGGCGCCAAAGTTCTTGGGAATAGAATGTTGTGAATTTCGCCCATGCCCGCGTCCCAGGGCTCCGCCTCGCCCCATCATCGCCAAGCTACTTAATTATCGGGACAGAGACACTGCCCTCAGGCTGGCTAGAGCTAAAACATCACTGCAATTCGAGGGATCGGCGATATCGCTCTACCCGGACTTCACTGCCAGGGTGCAGGAGGTGCGCAAACATTTCATCCCCTATAAGAAAGGACTCGGAGATCTCGGGCTGGACTGCGCAATGTTGTACCCAGCTAAATTGCGGGTGAATCGGCAGAACCACTCGCATATATTTACAGACCCACAGGCCCTACAACAGGCACTGAAATGCTGGACGAGGGAACAGACTAGCTGCAACAACAGATCGCTAGGAGACGGCGAAGGCAACAGCCATCTGGAGGAACAGGAGTGAACATGAACCACGAACTGTACGGTAGTACTCGCCCATGGCGATTGGTCTCTCCCCTCTGTAATTGTCACCCCGAGCGACACGATTTGGAATAATGCCAGTGATGGTATAGATCTGGAGCATGCTGGACTGCCACTTAGATGATGGGACTGTAGGCCTGAGGGAGGGGACTGGAGCCCAGCCAACATTTGAGACACACCAGGAAGCTAGACATACTGTTGCTTGCCTTTTCGTGGTTGCTTGAGGGTGGGATCGATGTTTGATGGGGGGGGCTGGGGACGGTGCTATTTGAATGAAGATTTCAGTATTGTACTAATGTTCTAATGATGCATACCGGTGGGCATGGTGGTAGCGGGGTAGGGGCTTGAAAAGCGAAATGTGCGAAACCAGAGTTCATAAGCTGCCTGGCGACCTTGGCCCCCGCGCTCAATGCACTCCGGAGTTTTCATCAACTAAGTTGAGGGTTGGGAAGAGGGGAGGGGTGGGTGGGATTGGGCTCTGCAAGGCTAGGTTGGGGGAGGTCTGCTGTGGGTTGGGGGGAGGAGAAGTTCAGTAGTTTTCCGTTTCACAGAGTGGAG
This sequence comes from Lissotriton vulgaris, assembly GCF_964263255.1. Classification (NCBI taxonomy): domain Eukaryota; kingdom Metazoa; phylum Chordata; class Amphibia; order Caudata; family Salamandridae; genus Lissotriton; species Lissotriton vulgaris. The sequence goes on from NC_141698.1 coordinate 374,075,884, forward strand.
GTTTTGGGACAATGCCTGCACACACTGCCCGCGAGGGGTCCGCGCCAGGATCTTCCGCAAGATCAACAAGAAACTCGCAGAGATGACTAGTGCAAGTCAAGAGATTATTAATGTGGAGACTGAGGTGCTTAGAGCCCTCACATGGAACGTGAGGGGATTAAATAACCACCGCAAGCTTAGGAAGGTTTTAAGCTACTTACAGCTTCAGAATGTGGATTCAGCACTCCTGCAGGAAACACATCTGCCACTCACAAGCAGAATGTTCCTTAATAGAAGTCTGACGAACAACACCACAGCCACTGGGTTCACGACACACTCTAGGGGAGTCTTGACCTGGGTTAACCCTAGATCGAAGTTAACTCTGACTCTGCTTCGGGCAGATCCCGACGGTTGTTTTGTGATATCTAGATGCACTGGGAAGGGATACGATCGTATTGTCGTCAATTTTTATGGCCCAAATTACGACTCACCAGACTTTTATAGTAACCTACCCCAAATATGCTGCACTTATACACAGGCACAGGTGCTTTGGGGGGGGACTTTAATCTGGTACTGAACACGGCGCTGGACAGATCAGCAGGCCCACCACACAAACCTTCCGTGGCCGCACTAACACTGCAAACAGAGCTTCTAACCCTAGATTTAGAGGACGTATGGAGGCACAGACACGCAACGCAGGGGGGTATACACATTACTCCGCCTACCACAATATACACACCAGAGTTGACTATTGGCTTGCGTCGTCCTCCATAATGAGGCGCATCAAGGCCTGCTCAGTACTGACGCGTACTCTCTCAGATCACTCACCATTACTGCTAGTGCAGGAGACACCCACGAAGAAGATCCCACCATTTACATGGCGTTTCCCTTCATACTCGCTGTTAGATGAGCACTTTCGGGGGGAGCTCTCGGAAGAGATTGATGTCTTTTTCGAGACCAACTTAGATTCTGTGGATAGTTTCCAAACAGTATGGGAGACATTTAATGTCTATATAAGAGGCATAGCAATGTCCAAATACTCTAGCGTCCTCAAATCCATTCGCCAACGGTTATTGCAATTAGAAAAACAGCTAGCCGGACTTGAAAGACGCCAATAGAACAGTCCTGACACAGCAGTAGCAGACAACATAAAAATGCTGATAGCAGAATATATAATGAAGAGGCTGAAAGGGAGGTTCAGCACATGGGGAAATATGCGACAGCTCAGAGGTATGGAGAGAGGGAACGTCCTAGTTCGCTCCTAGCCAGGGTACTGAAAGGAACTAGAGGGAAGACACAAATACCCGAGCTAAAGACTACTACTGGCGGAATAGGCACGGACGAGGCAGAGATAGCAAAGGAGTTCAGGAGTTACTAAGCAGACCTGTACTCCTCTAGGTCTGGAGGCTGCACAGACGACATAGTGGATTACCTGGAGCATATAAACTTACCGATGCTCACGAACACATACCGCGAGTTCCTAATGATGCCTATAAGCAAAGATGAAATGATAGAGGCATTGACGAGCATGCGCTCTGGTAGCGCCCCCGGGGCAGACAGGCTCACAGTGGGTTTCTACAAAGCGTTTCAGGATAAATTAATCCCGCCCTTGTCCACACTATTTGACGATGTTTGTGTGGAAGGCAGTATGCCGCAATCCATGAGGGAGGCGCTGATAGTTGCCATACTCAAGCCTGGCAAGCCCCACAATGACTGCCGTTCGTACAGGCCTTTATCACTACTTAATGTTGATGCGAAGTGGTATGCAAAAGTCTTGGCGACTCGTCTTGCGCTGCTTGCACCACAGTTAGTAGCTCCGGAACAGGCGGGGTTTATTCCTAACAGAAACCTTTCCTATAATATTCAAACAGTGCTGGGCAACATCCAACATGTCAGGCAAGATACGAAAGCAATAGCAGTATTTCTTGATATGGAGAATGCCTTTGACTCTGTTGAGTGGCCATTCATGATTTGAGTACTGCAGAGACTAGGGCTGGGTGAGTCATTCCTCCAGATACTTGGTGCTTTATATCATCAACCGACGGCTAGGCTCCGCATAGGTGACCTAGTGACCGACTCCTTCCCGATCTGCATAGGAACTAGACAAGGCTGCCCGCATTCACCACTGCTCTATGCGCAAGTGGCTGAACCGCTGGCATGTGCATTGCAAGAGTATCATAGCAATGAAAGTGTACATTTTCCAACGTATAAGATCATAATTTCAACATCTGCAGACAACACACTGCTATACGTTCGAGACCCGGCGGCTAATCTGACGTCGGTGCTTAGAGAGGTGGTGCGATTTGGAGCACTCTCCGGCTTGAAGATAAGCTGGAAAAAATCGGTGGCCTTCCCCCTGACCCGGTACGGTATCTAGGGGTCCAGCTGCACACAGACCCGGAAATTCTGCTAAGAGAGAACTACGGAGTGGCATATTGTAGGCTGGAGGATGATGTAGAGGCGTGGTGCAAGCTACCTCTATCCCTAATGGGACTCATAGCCATCATGATAATGGTAGTACTGCCCAGATTCTTATTTCTGTTCAGTGCCATACCGATGGTGCTATCAAAAGTTTTCTTCAAAACTCTAACACAACTTATTATTAGGCTAGCGTGGGGAGGCAAACAACCCGGAGCGAAATGGACCCTCCTCACACTGCCGTACGAGATGGGCGGATTGGGTGCTCCCAACTTGGAGCTGTACTACAGGGTGGCTCAGGCTGCCCATTTACACACATGGATACACGGAGATGCGCAGATCCCCCATGTACGCATTGAATGTCTCTTTGCAGATACCCTTCCGCTCTCGGCCACGGTATTCAGACCGGTGGACCGCAGGACGGTCATATTAGACTCTATTACTGCCTCAAATCATGCATGGCTCTCTCTTCTTCAGGTGCAGAATTGTGTCTTACTATATTCCCCTAAAATGCCCATTGAGTGGGCGTTATGGCTGACACCAATCGAAGAAAGAGGGGTCATTCAAGCACTACGTAAAGTGGGCATCACTAGTGCAGGAGACTTATTTGTGGGAGGTAGAGTGAAAACGTGGGACCAGGTGGCGTCAGAGTATAGTGTAGCACCATTGCTACTCCGTTTTCAATATCACATGGTGTGCAGCGTGATGCTGGACCTCCTTGGCCCAGAACTGGCGGAGCCACTGGAGATCATGGAACTCACACATGTTATCAAAACGGACACCCCCCGTAAACTGATCACGAACTTGTACGCTATGGCGCATAGAGGGCAACAATTCATGAAAGCTAGAGTGGCCTGGCAGAGGGATCTGCAGGTCACGATAGACGATGGTATGTGGCGTTATTGCTGTACGAATACTGAAAAACTATCTTTGAATGGTAGACATAGGCTGATACACTTCAAATTTCTTCAAAGAGTGTTTTACACCCCGGAGAGATTTCACCGGTATGGCCTCAGGCAGTCGGCAGAATGCGAACGTTGCCACGAGCCAATAGCGGACTTCATGCATTTTGCATGGTGGCGCCCGGGAATCCAGAGATATTGGGACAGCATATTCACGGAGATGAGCGTGATACTACGACTTTAATTGACCCCAGATCCGGCGTTGGCACTACTGAGTCACTCCAGAGGACTGCCGGTTGCGGTCGGACGTTTGGCTGATATGGAAATGCTAATACCTAGGCGATTGGTAGCTCTCTGTTGGATGAGAGGCCCGCTCCCGACGGCCACGAGATGGGCCCATGATATGCTGTACTGCTGCACGCAATCTGAACATTATAGCGAGCTACTGCCTCCCACATGCCGCCCGAAGAACTTTTGTGGTTTGTACCAAACGCATCTTCGAGCTAGAGACATAGAGAGGGAAGCTGATGAGGAGGCGGGTGGGGAAGACGCATTGCCAGACACTATAGAACCTACGGAGGAAGGCTAACAGAGTTTCACAACATACAGACGCAAAATGTGGGCCCCGGTGAGAGCCACAACAAGTGAGAGGAGGGTGGCATTGGTGGGGGAACAGGGCGAGCAGATAACAACACACTCAAATTCCCCAGGGGTCTCCTACAAACAGACGAGTTGGGCTATACAGCACAGCCGCCTTATGTACTAGAAATGGTAACTTGGACAGTCACATTAACTCACAATGGAGGCAGGGTCTAATGGCATGGTATACATACTGATACGGGAGGACCGGGGGGGGGCTAGGTGTGTGCAAGGGAATGGGGGAGGGGGGTGGTTAGGGTTTGTTCATTTAGATAGGGTCTTAGATTTAAAGGAGATTCACAGCCAACTAGGTACAGGATCGGGTAGCAATAAGGGGAAGGGAATAGGGTTTAGCCGCTCATAAGGATAGGGAATGATTGGGTATCCTAGGCCCCTGTAATATATACTAATAGCTGCTTGAACGTACGCGTGTAACACGCCGCCGGGCCCCTGGGTTGTCAGCTACATGGCTGTGTACTTTAAGACCGAGCGTACTTCAGACCTGAGATCTCTCTGCTGCCGGCCTGCGGGTTGTAGGCTACGGGCTGTGTATGATAATGTATGTGACCAATAAAGGTTTTTTTAAATTAAAAAAATATATATTTCTTCTCTTATGAAGAGTTTCCCAAAAGTGGAGAGTTGAAGTCTGAATGCGAAGAGATATGGTGTGAGTACAAGTCTACCGATGAAATAAGTCAGCTTGAAGCCCACTTCCTGTCTCAGCCTCTGAAGTTGTGTGATCTTTGGCATGCAGTTGTCCCCGACTCACGATTCAGTTGCGGCTCGCATCGTAATACTTGAGGGGTGGGGGGGAGAATTAAAATAAAAAAGAAAGAAAACTTACCTGACTGCCGGTCCGCGCTGCCTTTGCTGAGCCCTTGGCGCCTTCATTGGAGTGACAACCCCATAGCCAATACTCGCGCTGTTCCAGCAGCGCCAGGATTGGTTTAGAGCAGGGTTACTCGACGCCCGCCTGCCCATTAGGAGACAGAGGGTTGAGCCTTTGATCAACCCTCGCTCTCCTAATGGGCATGCGCCAGCCAGAGCAAACACTAGTGCACATGACTGGGCACCGTGGAAAAATTCACCGACCTTCACCAGTCTTGCGCACTTGTTGTGCTGTCTGCCCCTGGTCTGATATTGCATCATAAATGTCAGTCAACATGGTTCTGGACCGCCCACCCAATGTCCGACGACATGATTGTCAGTTCTCCCTCGGCGTCTCTGAACTTAAGTAAACGGAGTCCATTTACTTAAGTTCACAGATGCCGAGGGAGCTACGGCGGCTTGTGGGGCAACACCCCAGCGCCGTAATGGAAGCACCGCCACTGCTCTTGACCTGGTCAGTGACATCTGCGCCTTGAGACCCTCACGGGGAGTAGTGCGCTTTACAAACCCCTGATTGATTGACATCACTGATGACATCAAAATGGTATCACTAATGACATCCTCCAGTGAGTGTTTCTAAAGATTTTTGTGAGTTAATCGTAAATACTAAGGTACCGTACAACTTAAATTAGTATACTTTGTGCACTGCCGAGCGATTCCTTTCTTAACATACGTTGTGAGTCGCTTTGTGACTGTGTATATCTGTGTGTGTCTGAGTGACTACAGTTGTGTGAGTGGATGTGTGAGTGGCTGTATGTGTGTATAATGGGGTGTTTGGGTAGGTATGTGGGTGACTTAGTGGTTGTGTGAGTGGTTGTATTGATGAGTGAGTGGGTGTGTCACTGACTGTATGGGTGAGTGAGTGGGTATCTGAATGGTTGTGTGAGTGACAGGGTGTGTAGGTGGCTGTATGGGTGACTGAGTGAGTGTTTGGTTAAGTGAGCGGCTATATGGAACAGTGAGTGTCTGTGGGATTGGCTGTATGGGTGAGCAAATGGCTGTGTGAGTGGTTGTATGGATGTGTGAATGGGTATGTAAGTGGTAGTGTGGATGTGTAAGTGGTAGTGTGGATGTGTAAGTGGTTGTGTGGATGTGTAAGTGGTTGTGTGGATGTGCAAGTGGTTGTGTGGATGTGTGAGTGGTTGTATGGGCGAGTGAGTGTGTCTGTTAACAGGCTGTTTGGGTGAGTTAATGGGTGTGTGAGTGGCTGTATAAGTGATAAACGGATGTAGCTGTATGGGTGAGTGACTGTTGAATGAACAGGCTCTGTGAGGGAGTGGGTTGTTTTATGTGAGTGGTCCATAGATAAGTGAATGGTTGTGCAAGTACTTGTACGGGTCTGTTAATAGGTATGTGAGCAGTTGTATGGGTGTGTGAGAGGGTGCATGAAAGGCTGTATAGGGGTGTGAGTGGGGGTGTGAGAGGTTGTGTGCATGACATCATCATTCCTCAGGATCTGCTCGAAGATTGCTTGTTCCACCTACCGGCAGCTCCAACTCAGAAAGCTACTGTAGCACTGAATATAGGAGTGGCAGGTGAGGGAAGGGTAGGAAGGAGACTGTGGGAAGGGAGACATAAAAAGGAAAAGTTAAAACAAACACACACACAGCACTGAACAGCAACATTGCCCACCAGATAATATTAGGTAAGCTACTCAATGGGGGATAGAAAACAATGTCCAAGAAAGCAGAGAGAAATGGTGTGCTACAATTCCTTAACATTTACATTGTTAATTAGAATCTATAGCCTTGCTTAACAACAGATAACCTCAAGATAAATGTAGCTCTATGAGGACTCTACTTAATTATCCTCACAAGCTTCACTACAGGTTTCAGCATCGAAGGTAAGAATGTAAGAAGAATTGTACAGAGTAGTATCAATCACCTTACTACTTGAGTTGTGGATATCACAATCTCATTTCAGTCATGCACGAGGAATGACGTGGTGTGATTAGGCTATATAAGCAGATTACTTCACTCAGAAACAAAAGACATAATGAAACCAAATGTTGAGTCTTACACAAATGAAGCAGAACACCATACTGCTTCAACAAATTCACAATGCAGCCCAAGAATCATGTTGAGCGAGTGCACTGGAGGGACTGCAGGAACATTACATTGTCTGGGAAACAGCTGACTGAGAATCCAGACCAGAGTTCAGGAAGTTTCCTGAATAGTGAGTACATATCCACGGGCGTGCCACTTCTTATAGACTCATGCCCACATCCAAGATGGCCGCCACCCTGGACTTCTGGGACTTGCAGTCCCCTTGAAGAAAATAGGGCAAAACACATGTTAGGAAAGAAAACAAAGGAAATTATGCATGTACATGTGTATATTGGTAAGCACAATAAAACTATAGCAATAAAGCACTGGACACATGCTTAACATAGAAATAACCATTAAGTGGCATCTTGCTAGCATGCTATCACCAAGACTTTGCACAGCATCATCACCAGTGCTCCAGCCTTGATTAGGAATGGAACTTACTATAAGGGAAACTCTGTTCTCTGCACCTGCAACAGCACTGTAAGGTCATCAGAGTGATAACCAAGGACACAGCGTTCAGTGGATAGCAGGGAGTGGGGGCAGCCCCACATTAACACGATCTATGTCATGAGGAGTGATGTAATATGTGAAGCCAAAAGCAGAGCATTGTGGGGGTGTAGGTTGCAATTAGCTCAGGTAACTATGACAGCTCAAATTCACTAGTTTTGGAGTGAAATCTGAGCCTTACTATAACCTCATCGAAGGCCATCTACCTTTCTCAACCAGGCTGCAAAGGGGCCTCCTGGAGTGCTACTGCTTGGGGTTGAAGTCCCTAGGCTGCAGAGGGTCGTTGAGATCCCAGAACCTCTATTTTTGCCACAAGTAAGTTCCCATTAGTGGGATTGCTGAGGCCTCATCAGAGGCCCACCCCCTTTCTCCACCTCTCTGCAAATGGGCCTCCTAGCGCACTACTGGTTGGGGGATGAAGCCTCCTTGGCTACTGAAGGTCATTAGGAGCCAAGAACCCCAATTGTTACCACAAGTTGCCCACAGTGGGATTACTGGAATCTCATCGGAGGCCCCACCTCCTTTTCTCAACCACTCTGCAAAGGGCTTCCTAGCGCATTAATGGTTAGGGGATGAAGTCCTCTTGGCTACTGAGGGTCTTAGGGGCCAAAAACCTCAAAAGCTGCCACAAGTAAGTCCACCACAGTGGGATTGCAGACACCTCATTGGAGGCAGCCTTTCTCAACCACTCTGCAAAAGGCCTCCTGGCGCACTACTGGTTGGGTGTTGAAGTCAACTTGGCTGCTGAGGGTTGTTGAGGGCCAAGAACTCCTCTTGTTTCCACAAGTTAAGTCCCCCTCAGTGGGATTTCAGAGAAATCATTCGAGGCCCTGTTCCTGTTCTCAAGCACTCTGCAAATCCACCTTCTGGCGCAGTACTGGCTGGGGGTTTCTGCTCATTTATCACCTTTATTATGAGTCTGACTGCTCATTTCTCACCTTTATTTTTGCTCTTTGCTGACCTTTATTCTGTCTCTTTCTACTCTTATCTCATCTTTATTTTGCCTCGCTCTACTCTTTGCTGAACTTTTATTTTAGCTCTTTCTGCTCTTTCCTACCTTTATTCTGCCCTTTTCTTGTTTTTTCTGCCCTTTATTCTGCATCTTCATGCTCGTTTCCAACCTCTATTCTGCCTCTTTCTTTCTTTTGCATCTTTCTTGTCTGCCCCCCCCCCCCAGGCCCCCACAATACCAGCTGCTCCCCACCTCCTGTGGAAGCTGTCATTGCTTTCACAGACATGGAACTGCTTAACATGCAGCTCCCTGTCTGTCAGAGCAATCCTTTTGTCTGTTTCCATGCCGGCTGTCCAGCAAGCGAGAGCATTTATCAGCAAAGTCAGTGCAAACAGCTTTGTTCCAGGGTGGTTACGCAAAGTAACAGGGGGTGTAGTTGGCCCCTAAAGACATACTTGGGGGGCAATTACCCCTCCTATTACCTCCAGTAAGTCCCATGCAACAGGATAGCTGATATCTGATAGTAGGCCATGCTTCCTTTCTCCACCACTTTATAAATGCATCTCCTGGTACACTACTAGTAGGGGGATGAACCCCCCTGGGCTATTGTGTCCTAGGGGGCCAACTACCCCTCAGATTACCTCCAGTAAATCACATGCAGTTAGATTGCTGAGACCTGATAGAAGGCCCCTCCCCCTGTCTCCCCCACTCTGCAAATGCGCCTCTTGGCACACTACTAGTAGGGGAAAGAAGTCCCCTTGGCTTTTGAAGGTACATGGGGGCAAACAACCCCCTCCATTAAGTTCAGCATAGTGGGTTTGCTGAAAGGTTTTTGGTTGCCACCACTCCGCAAACACACTGCTGCTTGGGGGACAAAGTCCACATTAGTCCTGAGGCCCTCGGGAGGCATTGAGACCTCATTCCCCACCAGCAGTGTGCTGATTGGCACTTTTGCAGAGTGGTGAAGAAAAGGGCATGGCCTCTAACCACCTCTCAGAAATTCCACTGTGTGGGACTTATTGGAGGAGACAGTATGTCTTCTTGGTCACGAAGGACCCTCAGCAGCCATGGAGACTTCATCCACCAGCCAGGAGGTGCATCTGCAAAGTAGTGTAGAAAGGGGGCGGGCCTCCGGCGTTTTGCAGTTTTTTTTTGTATTTCAGTTTTTTTGGGCGGGAGACCTCGTGGCCCTATATTCCCTGAACAATTTTAGACCCTGGGGACCCCATCCCACGGGGCTCTTTATGGAAGCAAGAGCATTTTCAAAGCTCTCGCTTCCATGAAGCGGAGCAGTGTTTGCTGTGGCTTGGCAGGAGTAGTGCTCCTGCCAAGCCATAGCAAGCTGCACTGTCCCGGGGACATTGCTGGAGCCAGCCATGGGGGGTGGCAGCCCGATGAGCCTTCATGCCAACCTCTGCAATATTACCTGGTTCAGAACCTTAAGTTCTAACAAAAAGAGGAACGAAAAACTGCCTGAAAACCCAGACCCATGTTCATCAATATTGGGGAAAGTGCATATATATTTTTTAGGGGGGGCAAGTTCACTATTTGAGCTTCAGTCCCATTAATCTTGGGTGGAAAGCATATATTTGTGGGTGTGAGAGGGGAAGGGGATTTACAGTTATTATTCTAGCTCCAGTCCCACAAACATTTGAGATAATGCATATATTAAGGGGATCTGGTTTACTTTTATAACTCCAATCTCAGAAACAGAGGAAAGTGCATATATTTGGGGTTTGAGATTTACTACACAAGTTTCAGACCCAGGAACATTGGGGAAAGAGCATACATTAGAAAATTGGTGACGAGGAGGGGTGTGTGGGTGTATGTGTGTTCAGATTTATTTTTCTAACTCCAGCCCCTTAATTTCCCAATCAATATCCCAATAAACCCTTCAACTATTGTAAACATAACTACACTACACTTATATTCGTAAATACAATTCTTCCGCAAAAAGAAAATGCAAAATATCAACATTATCATTAAAAACACTAAAACAATATACTTACCACTCAATTTTTTTGTAGTTACAACATTGTCACAAAGATATTATGGTCACTCGATAGTTGGAAATCAATTTTCAGGATCTGTACTGGTTCAAAAGAGCCAGGTTTTCACATAAGACAGTTTAAGTTAACTAAATGAAAGTCTTTCACATTGCCAGTGGCTATATTGAAAATTAAAAGACACACAGTTAATGGACGGAATGCAGAACAAATCAAAACATTCACCCCCAGTCAAGAGATCTGGGTTAAATTCATCATACTTTTGCTCACAATGCTAACCCAGTTTAGACCTGGCCATATGCAAATCAGTCTTGACGGTGTGCCTCATGGGAACAGTCCAGCCCGAACTGCCAAGCCAGGTCCTCCCTGGACTGGGAACAAGCAACCTAGGACCGGTTTCAGGGTTTCACCCCTCATCAGCCAGGATAGCTTAAATCCAGTGGCACAGTATGCCCAGGACCCATGTCTGCGGATACCCGGCGCACTTAGGGCGAGAAAGCAGAAGACACACAAATGGTGGACAGAATGAAGACAAAATCAAAACATTCAAGAGGCCTGGGTTAAATCCATCATTCTTTTGTTCCCGACGCCACCCCAGTTTAGACCTGGCCATATGCAAATCAGTCTTGACCCTGTGCCTCATGGGAACAGTCCAGCCCAACTGCCAAGCCAGTTCCTCCCTGACCGGAAATAAGTATCCTAGGACCAGTTTCGGGTTTTCACCCCTCATCAGCCAGTATAGTTTGAATCCGGGGGCACAGTGAGCTCGGGACCCATGTCTGGGCAGATTAGGCACATATCCAGCACTCCTGAAACTAGGTCCCATGTCTTTTGGCTAGGTACATGCCTTAGAAATGCCATTGACATACGTCCATCTATACATACAGACATAGAAAAACACCTCTTTCCATGGATATACAGCAAATACACCTTAAAGACCACTGCATAGCTTTGTGGCTTTATGATCATCCTGATATTTAGTTGATATTAAATAGATGAGGCTGGCAAATAAGCATACTTATGTAAAACCACTGTTTTGCTGAAAGAATCTCAAAGAAACAGCAAGGGGGTGGGTGGACAAAACTAGGGGACTTTCCAGAGATTTAACCGTGCGATTGTTGCTTTAATCCATGTGCTCTAGGGACCACATAGTCATTTGTGCCAGTATAAGGTGTTGCACCACCGAAACCCGGATAGGCAGAAAGAGAGCAGAAACCCAGCAACAGGGATTGCATACTCCCCTGTAAGTAGAACATCAGGAACACCCATGGCGAGAAGCCTGGGAGGCAATTGAGTATTACCAATTGTCCCGAGTTGGTGTTTCTGTGTATGGAGCACCCTGTGAGGTTTCCACAGAAAGTGATTACTCTGACTCAGAATTGCTGCTATCCTGTTATCAATGATTTCATACCACAGGACACACCCTTAGAGTAGTCCTTGCCCATCACCTGCCCAAATGAGCCTGTGCTATCAAGAAGAGGCACATACTCGAACTTCCAGAGAGACTCCTCATTTTATAGGCTAATACGCTTTCACTATCGCATGTTCTCATACATTGGAGAGTTTTTTTTATTTTCAGTCGTAGTGCTTCCGGAGTGCCAATTACAGAACTGAAGGGGCAGGTACTGGCGAATGTGCTTTAATAGCAGACTCTGCTGAACACAGTCCAGCTGAGGTTCTCAGGTGCCATTACAATGTGTTTTCATGAACGATTGTGTTCCCTTCATTAAAGAACCAACAGATACCTGCACCACAAGTGTCCTTTCTCATCTGAAAGAAAACAGTGACACTACTAGCTCTACCTTACCACCAGTCGGTATACTCAAGCGATGAGCATGTTTTGGTATCAAGAGAAGAGACATCCAACAAAAGGTTCTTTGAAAGAGATCGAAGTGTAAAATGTTTAAAGCCTTAATGTTACAAAACACCTGGCTGACGAGCCCAAAAGGCAGACACTTTTCGGGGATTGCTTACTTGCTTGTGCTGCCCCTCCTGGAGAGGACATGGTCTGGCAGCTCCGGCTGGACTGTTTCTATTGGAGCAGGACCAAGACGGATTTGCATATCTTGGACAGTGTGAACAATGAACTGGAAAACAGCCTGTGTAATTACCAGTGTTTAAGATTAATTCAAGCATTCTGTACATCAGTTTTAACATTTTAAAAAACAGAAGAGTAGTACAGAAATAAATCTATGATACCTTTTTGTTGTTTTTTTTGTTCATGCCCTATCTAGATACTGGATTTAAATTACAGTCTAAATCTCACAATTATTTGAATCTCAGTAGAATTGTCACAACACTAGACTAAACAATTTCACAGTGAGCCTGCCCTCAGCTCAAACGTCAGTGGTGCCACCGTATCAGTGAACCTTCTCATGTGGGCTGCTGTGTTAATGGTATAAATACCCATTATTGGTATTATTACACATCTGAAAAATACAGCAGGCTAAAAGTGATACAGTAATGTCCTATTACAAATGCAGTGATAATACATTGGGTGAATTTTAAAACAGGACAATGTTACCTGTTTTTTCTGACTATGGACTAGAACTATGGCTGCTCTTGTGTTTAGATGGTATGAATAAAAAGAAAAAATATAGGTAAAACCACAGTTGCTTTTAGGAGCGCTCTGCGGGACCAGGCAATCTATTTACCTTAATGTTACCGCAATAAGGTAAATACATTACGTGGATCCCTGACAGTGCATTTCAAACACCTTCAGAGCAGGTACCTGTGAGTGCCATGTCTGCCTGCAGGGTCGTCCTGCAGCACTAACATGTGAGACATACAACTTGCACAACATGGAGCTGTGTGTGATGTCTAAGCATGGGCGAATTTTGTGAATCTGGCGTTCGCGAATTTGCGTATTTGCAAACTCGCAATCCGCAAAATCCGCGAATTCTTGTGAATTTGCAGATTTTTTTTGTGTTCGCAAGGGTTTCTGCCAGTTCGCGAGGGTTTTGTACCAGTTCTCAATTGCGAACTTACTTGTCGGCTCGCAACGGTCGCGACTTTGTTGTTTCTACGTCTGGTTCATCATCACAGGTTCACAGCACCCTCTGTTTCACCACTGCCACCCTCTGATTCACCCATGCCACCCTCTGGTACATCACTGCCACCCTCTGATTCATCACTGTAGATTATGGGGGGGGAAAGCAAGCACACCTGCCCTGCTTCAACTGACATGAATTAATTTGGGGTTGATTAATGTGTCACTGAATTTAAATTCCCTGTCTGGCACCTGCTTCCTTATCTGTAATTTGCTTTCTGTTGCAGTGCAATTTTTTCCCAGGACCTTTGTGGCCTACTTGTAGCTATTCTATGAGCCTGCTGTGAGGGTCAGAGCAGGGTCATAGAATAGTTGCAAGTAGGCAACTGAACTCTGGAGGGGCCCCTCAGGAAGCACTACAGGGAATGGTTACTAATGATGAGTTTGAACTTTTGCACCTGCTGAGTGCTTTCAGTTTTGCAAAACTCGTTTTTCTGCCGAACAGCAACTGTAATGCCCAAACAAACGTCGGCAACTGAACTCTGGAGGGGCCCCTGAGGAAGCACTACAGGGAATGGTTACTAATGATGAGTGAATTTATGCACCTGCTGAGTGCTTTCAGTTTTGCAAAACTTGTTTTTCAGCAGAACAGCAACTGTAATGCCCCAAACAAACTTACATGTGAAAGTTGATTTCTAATCGAAAAGTGATCCAAAGAAAGTCAAAAAGGCCTCAAATCCAAAAAAGTGCAGTCAAATGTCAACCTGAGGAGTTATTCTGATAAAAATCATCATTTTCAGAAGGTTTATGCTGCTTGCTGGTGGATTTCTTGTGCAGAATTGCAAATTTTGTAATTTCGCGAGTGCGAGATTGTTGCTACCCACCGCATCTACATGTTCGCAATTGCGAACTCTTGCGATGCGTCGCCAAACTCCTGCGGGATCCCGCAGCAAGATCCAAAATGGCGCAGCACTCGCAAAACATCAAGAAAAACAACTCGGCAAACGCTGAATGACGGTAAGTGAACGCCGCATGCCGCAATATTGTATCACCAAGCAAAAAAATCCGCTGCATGCGAATTTGCTGATTTTCGGTAAATTCGCGAGAGTTGGCGGATTTTCCGCCCAATCTTAGTGATGTCTGCCTGCAGGGTCATGCTGCTGCACTAACATGTGAGACATACAACTTGCACAACATGGAGCTGTGTGTGATGTCTGCCTGCAGGGTCATGCTGCCGCAGTAACATGTGTCACATACAAGAGCCACTGCTGGGAAAGTTGCTTTGAAGAGCCCAATCAGGGGCAGCCAATGCAATTGACTTAATTGAATTTACATTAAACGATTTACATTGTCCTAAAGCGGACATTGCGGGAAGGCACAATACATCCTCAATCTTTGTATTCCCCCACTGTGTGGAATGAGAAATTCGTGTTCCGCAGGGCATTCTTCTAACATTCCGGTTTTAATCAATCCACAAATAGGCAGATACCAGAACAGCAGAAAGCTCACAATTACCTTTAGTTTCGCATAGCTTACCATTGACTGAGAAAAATGATTTTTACCCACCCCCTAGGTACCGCTTTCAAAAAGCGGATGGTAACACCGTGTACAAGAATGTGAAAAACCATAGTATAACAATACCATGAGATATTTCCCAGTTAAAAGCCAACAACTCTAAATTCTGGAGGGATTCCATACAATCCAACTGTAGTAACTGTATTATCTAATGTTGATTTTAACACTAAATATACAACAGCAGAGTAAATGAATGCCACAACTGTTGACAGATGCTACAGCCTTTCTCTAATGCTGCACCTAACTGAATCTTGTGCCACAAATGTGGACTGGTTTGTATATAAATGTTACAATGACATACCTTAAATTCCTTAGCTCACAACTTCGCATGTATGTAATGTCCACATGCCACTTTGCCAAATCTGGTTCGCACTGTACAGCACTTCATGCGTGACACCAAATCTCAGCATAAAAGATTTGACTACTATCAACACTCTTCTACCATCAATACACTACAAATGCAGTAATTACTAACTTGGTCATATGAGAAAGTTTTTGGGAACTTTACGAAAGATTGGAAAGCTCTACACAAATGGTACAATACTCTAAAATATGGCTTGAGCTTTGTGTTCTTTGTAGTGACACACTCCCAACCGTGGAACGTTTTAAGAGGAATCAGGTCCTATATGATACCAAATCAAATTAAAAAAAAATCTGAAGGGGACTTACATTACCAAAAGGTTTTATGACACAGTTTTTATCAGATAGGAAGTTAAACGTTTTTAGGCCGAGAGCAGTGTACAAACAGTACCAGGAGAATGCTGAATCACACGACACAAAAAATAAACAACCCTATTTAAACTTTGTGAAAAAAGGAGTGTGCATGTATTGACAAAGACATGTTTGGCAGAAGCAAGCGTGCAATGTTTTGGGCAAATTAGTTTGCAAACATAAGCAAAGGGCATTACACTTGTAAAAGTAATAAAAAGTTAAATGCTCAGTCTCCGAAGGTGGGATGCAGGCATTTGAGAACACAATAGGAAAAAATAACCCATTGAAAAAACATTAATTTAAGCAAAACTACAAATTTAATACAGAAAAGAAAGCAGAGATTGGCCCACCAGCCTTGGTAATGAAAGTTGAGTACATTTTAGGTAGATGTGCACAAGCAAAATTCTGTCACTCACTGTCCTATACATATTTGTTAGAAAAGGCCTCTTTTTGAGTTGTCACCCTCATTTTGTGAAAACGGATACTGCACTGGGAGTCTTCTAACCAGGCCCCATCACACATGCTTTGAGCCCCGGAGAATGTTGAAATTGGTTATACTCCTGATTGGGATATTAACCTTATCTGTACGTCCCTAGTGCATGGTCCAAAGTGTACCCAAGGCCTGTAAGTTAAATGCCATTAGAGAACTGCAGCACCTATTGTGTCATCAACTACAGAGGCAGTTTAAACGTGGCATCAGGCCTACTACTGTAGCCCGACTGATAGTTAAAAAACTGCCACTCAGTAAGTCAAAATAAACCTTCCTTTTAAATATTAGAAAGCCTTCTCTCATAAGTAAGCCTAACAGCTCATAAAGCAGGGTGCAAGGTAAAAGCAGGACATGTGGTAAGTTAATATTGAAAAATGTCCTTACGGTGACTAGCACCTAAAGCAATTTTCCCTGCAGCAAGGCTGCCGGTTCCATAGAAAAACATTGGGAAGTGATATTAAATATAATGATGACATTTTTGGCTAGGAAACACTGAGAAATGTATTTTAATCAATATTACAAAAAGTGTACTTTTAAAAAAAATTACTTTTCCCTCCCTAAAGCCGTTGGAGGCTAATTTGCCTTAGCCTCCAGCAGGAGACCTCTGCGTGCTCAAGCCATGAACGAGGTGGGAAAACTGCTCACAGAGCAGAAACAAAGGCCTGGGTGTGTAGAGAGGTTATGCTTCTTCTGGCAGGATGACGCTTTGGGCAGTGGCCAGAAATCTGATTAACTTTAAAGAAGTCTCCCCAATCATAGTCAAATGTAATATTAAACAGGGAAAAGCTCTTTTTTCCCCTCAGTCAGACAATCTGGACCCTGCTGGTGGCTTCTGCTGGAGTGAATTTTGACACCAAGTGATTTTCCTATGGTCATGGAACCATCGGCTAAGTCAAAGTACACACATCCTAACTTCCTGAAAAACCTGGGACTTTGAAACTTTTCGGCACAGATGGCCTCCAGAGGACTTGGAAAAAATGTGCCAAGTAAATCCGACCAAGGTACACTGCCGATGGGCTGAAAATGCAGGTTTCTCCCACTGCAAGCTTTTCATAAGCATCAAATCCATTTCAGTGGGACCTTATGGAAAAGATATCTGGCCTCGAGGAGCCCTCTTTGGATACCGCCTAAAACCCTGCCCCACTAGAGGAATCGGAGCTCCAAAAAAGTGACTTGACTGGGTGAAGGCCCCAAAAGTGTTCGGCTTGCAGGAAGACTTCCCTGGGGGAAAGTTTTTATTTTCCCGCTCAGAGCTTTTCTTGCCTAACCCAAAAGTTTCACTAAGACATTGTCAATTCCTACCAAACATTGTGGATCCCTTCCCGAATGCAGCTTGCTTCCTTCCCAGCGGATGTATTTTGACTGGCAGAAAAAAGTCGAAGTCCCTGGGTATAACCTCCATGGGTTCAAACCTGGATGGTGTATCCGACCCATGCTCCATTGCAGTCAGCCTCTAATCACGCCTGGGTCCCGGTCTACTGCAACTAGATGATCTGCATTGGCATTTAATGTTTTTTAGTACTATTTTTATTCAAAACATTATTTAAAAAATAATGTCTGTGTGTCTCCATATTGGATTAGTTGTCATTATGGTAATTTCCGTATTATCTATTTCGATAAATTAGAGTCACATTTTTATTGTGTTGTGTTATTTACTTTTTAACTGTGTTGATACTTTGAAATGCTTTACATATCAAAAGAGGGAGTGAAATGTGAAGGTTTCTGACACCCACTCTGCTTCCGTGTGTGTATATCAAAAACATCAAAGGAGAGTGGGATCTTGTGGTCTAGGAGGATCCCTGAGGGGAAATCTGTGGGACCCTCAACAACTACTTTCGGTTAGTGGTACATTTTCGCCACTGACATACTGGTAGCTGATTGCATCGTCATTGGGTCTTGTCCTTCACCTAGAGGCAATCTCTCTGACTAACCAGATTAAGTGGGATCCACAAAGCAGTAAAAAGATCTACATTTAATTCCTATCTTGCGTTGATTGAATTATTAGAACATTAGAACCTAGATGGGGTAACGTTAAAAACAACAACAGATGTATGTGGGAATGTAAAAGGTAGCACTTGCATCTTTCATTTACAAAACTGGTCTACATGTTTCAGCCTATTTGTGCCCCAGCGGTTCGGTGGCTTTTGTAAGGAACATCAGGGATAGGAAGATCCCTTTCTTTTCTCAGTCGGGAAACTGTCAACCAGAGTTTTCTTTTAACAAATAGGATCTGTCTCCTGGAGTGGTGGAGAAAGCAAAGTTAAAGCAGCAGTTCTGACAGGAGAAGGGGCCTACGGTGGTCCTAGGGGAGGCCTGGGTGGAGCAGTTCTGGCGTCCAGGGTCCAGGGCTTGAAGATCATCCGAAGTGAAACAAAGGTGGGCCATGGTGGTTTGACTTCTGGCGCAGAGCAAGATCTGTGCATGCGCACAGCGTTCCCTCTATGAGCGTCTGCTGCGTGGGTGCACTGTGGTATTCATGCAGGATGCAGGTGGGGTTGCAGTAGTTTTAGTGGGGGAAGACACCAGGTACGACAGAAAGCAACATAGGAAGCGAGGCGCAGGGAAGCATCAGGCCTACGGATGACAGTAGAGAGGCCCCAGCAAGGATGCTGGGCAAAGGGTAGGTCAGGGGGCTCCATTATGCAGGGCAGGCAAGGTGAGAGGGAAAAGGAAAGCCAAACTGCAAGGGCAGGTGCAGCTGGACCAGGCTACCTGGGGCAAAGAGGGGTCAGCCGGACAGTCAGCTACTGGGAGCCTGGCACAGGATGAGCATCAGGCGCAGTGTCAGAGGGCACAAGGTCAGCAGGGCACTGTACCTGAACTGTGGGCGAACAAAGGGAGGCCCAGCACAGACTCCTCTGGGCTCTGGCGTGTGCAGATGGGCCCGCCCTTGGCCGGGGCATCACTTGCACGCGTCCTGCAAGGTGGGAGCCACAGGAGGTTTAAATCAGCCCCAGAAGGAACAAAAAGGGGTAGGCCAGCCCCCCGGGGCTGATGGGAATGTAGTTCACTGGCAGACATGGTGGCGCTGGCTCCTGAGTGGAGCAGGAGCAGAGCAGGGCAGGTGCCTGGGGTCCACAGATCAGTAGAAGAGGGACAGCAGACATATATTGTTTTTTCAAATCGGTTTAAAAAAATCCTCTTTTTTCATTTTAATTGCCACTTGATTTTTCTACCATTTTATTAAAAAGCACTTAACGTAGACTATATAGTGTTACACCTTTAACACATTGACCGTGGCGTGAAATCCGCCGCAGTGCTGGCATTTTAATCAGTGGGCCGGGTTCGGACAGCCCCCGGCCATCCTCCGTACATGCCCACCGTCACGTGGGACGGGCAGGGGCCGTCTGCAGCATGGAGGGGTTAAGTCAGAGTTGGGATCCACGCTGCCCTGACCACGTGCACACTACCTGCATCTTTAGCTATTATTTAGCTGTATTCATGGCACTGTGCTACCAGTCCTGGATTCATACCGGCTGGTGCGTCCTCTAAAAACAGCGAGTCTGACATTCTGGCAGGTTCTCTACCGCCTTGATGACTCTTTTCAGAAACGTATGATATTTTTCTTTTTATCCTAGTAATACCATTCTCTTAGACGTGTTAAACAAGGCCTAGGTTGAGTTTTACCCGAATGACCGCTGGAGAGGTTTGTTTCCTTGGACTTTACATTTACTGTTTTTATGTTCTTTTTTGGATGTCCGGATATGTGATTATTGGTCTGGTTTAGTTAGCCTGAACTTTTAGGGCTATGAAGCAGGTTCAAGTGGTCAAAGCCTTTTTGTCTCTTACACCAGTCAGTTACCAGTTCACAACATTGGTAGTGAACATTGAGCCCACCTCCCTCCACTTGTTATTTAAGTAGTGGCAATGCGTGGGAGGTAGTGTGGTGTCTTGTGCCTGGAATCCATAATGTATGCTTTCGTTTTGGAAAAGGACAACCGCCACAGGATGGCTAATTTCAATCGTTAAAAGGCTTCAGCTGAAGTTTCATTAATTGAGTCTCATGTAATGCGAAAAGCTTTCGTATAAGTGTGCCTGGTTGCCAGAATGAAATGCAAATGGGTGCTATTAGTTAATCTGCAAGTGTTAAGGGTGATTGGGAACGATGAATCACTCCAAGCTTTGTGATGACAAAGATTTATTTTTTGGTTAACAACTGGGCTGTGAAGTGCATGCTTTTAATCGTAATTGTATTCACAGCCCTTAGTACCCCTAAGAAGCTGCTGAAGGGACAGTTATGTAAACAAAATTACATTACATATGCACTGGTATTACGAACATTTACATTTTGGAAGCACCATTTTTTTGTAAAACTATTTGCTTATTTTGAAGCAGTCTATCTTATAATGTGTGTAATCCAAGTACAAAACAATGGATTGAATATTCACAGTGCTTTCCGTCAAAGGCTGTGACCTCCTAGCACTAAAAATACACAAGTCACTATTCTCCACTGCACCAACCAAGATTTAATTCTATGGCTTTCTGGTTACATACAGATCTCTGCAGTGCATTTCCCACTGAGTAACAACTTTTTAAATGCATTTTTCATTTAAGCTGCACATTATTTTATATGTAGCAACCCAATGGTGAAATGGGACTTATTTATGAGAGGCTTGCACTGCCAGAGCATCACTTTCTTTATGCTCCTTTGGTACAAGCGTCTCAATCAAACCTATGAGGCGGCACAAAGTCACCCCGCATTGATTTGCAGGCCTCATAGATATGAAGTAAGACAAAAGCAGCGCAAGTCACTGCATTGCTGTACTCTGCGTCAAGGAGCATTTTGCGACTTCGCAAATAAAATCGCAGAATCAAGGTGGAACCCCCTTTGCGATTCTGAAATTGCGATTTTCCACTGATTCTGCGAATTACTTTGCAAACTTGCAAAATAATCGCAAACCAAATGCATGAAAAATCGCAATTAGCGGAAAAAGCTCAAAATCGCAAATAGCGAGGCGCAATTTAAGGAGAACTCAAACCAGGTGGTAACCATGAAGTTAAAAAAAAATAATTCAAACTAGATACAGGTGCGGGCTGAACAAACACACTTAAGGAGACACAGTAGGAGCATGAGGGCATTCGCAATGCCAGGACTCTAAGTGGTAAGGCGGCGAAGGCTCCAGGCTGCAGCCAGGAACAGACGCAGGATCCAGGAGCGCATTTTCCGGCAGCGGATCACACTCCTGGGCCAGACTGAGGAGGAAATCTACTCGAAGTACAGGCTGATTGGGGCAATGATTACCAAGCTCATCCGGGACCTTGACCCCCTGATGCAGCACCCAACAAGGAGGACCAATGCTATGCCCACCCATGTCCAGGTCTTGTACTGCCTGCACCTCCTGGCCTCCGGAAGCTTCCAGGGGATAGTAGCAGTTGCAGGGATAATGTCCCAGAGCACACTGTCCCACTGCCTAAGGAGTTTCCTGGACGCCATGCTGACCCGGATACACCATTACATTAGATTCCCAACCACCCAACAGGACTTGAATCAAAAAAAGCTACAATTTTACAACATTGCACAATCCCCCCTTGTAATTGGATGCATTGACTGTACCCACATCCACATCTGCCCACCCGCTGAGACAGAATACATGTACCAGAACCGCAAGTCCTACCACTCACTGAACATCCAGATGGTCTGCAACGCAAAGACAATCATCACCGACATAGTGGCACAATACCCGGGGAGCACGCATGATTCCGTCATATTCCGGCACAGCGGCATGCACACACGCCTGGCCAGGGGTGACATTGGCGAAGGACACCTCCTAGGTAAGTAAACATGCCCTCAAACAGTACACCAAGACCATGCAGCTGCGCATAACAGGCACTGACCCTCTGCTCCTTTCATTCAGGTGACAGCGCCTACGGCCTCCGTGAGTAACTCCTCACCCCATACCTCAACCCTGCCACACCACAGGAACGGCATTACAATGCTGCACACATTCGCACTAGAAATTGCATTGAAAGGGCATTTGGGCTGTTAAAGAGCCGATTCCGCATCCTACAGAAGACTGGTGGGGCCCTCAAATACCAGCCTGAGGTCTGCTGTGGCCGTGTGTGCAATACTCCACAATATTGCTACCAAGTGGAGGATACCTGTGGAGATCTCTGGCAGTGAGTCGGAAGGGGACAACCGCCCACCTGCACATGTGCATCATGCACGCGGGGAGAATCCTGCAGAAGGACACAGGCCCCGCAACCAAATCACAATGAACCGTTTCTAGTGCACCCATTCCCCTCACACAACACTGCACTCATGCATGACAAATGTAATAATGACACGAGTCGGATTTACGGGTCACATAAATTCTTATTGTTATTTTCACATTAATGTGTCTTTAAATAGTTTTTTTTCTAAATACATGACAACTGTATTTCGTCATACAGCCCCATGATAGCGAAGCAGGCGTGCTTGTCTTATCAGCATGGCCCTGCTGCTAGAGTACATAGAGTTACTGGCGCCTTTGACCGGACACACCCAGTCGCCTCTCCACGTCCTCCACGCCAGTATTGGCCTGTGATGCTGCAGTGGGCCTGGTGCTGCGGCGGCGTGCGGTTACCACCGGCAAGGACAGGCTGCTGTGACTTGATGTGCCCTCACTGGCATCATCTCCCCCACTTGCTTGGCCATGGCCAGACGCCTGCCGATTCTGGACAGCTGTTGTGACCTGTTCCAAGGCCCTGGCGATGTCCTGGCAGAATTGTACCATCTGAATTTGCATCGCAAGGGAGCGGCGCCAAAGTTGGGAGTTCGCATTACCAATTAGATGGTTGGATCTTGTGTATGCTGACAGGCGGGTCAGCAGCTGGCGGTGGCGGCGGTGGGTGATGTCCTGCTGGGACAACAGGATCTGGCTGTTTTCCCTGACAGCAGCGGTCATCACCTGCATGCTTTCCGTGAGCTGGCTCACATTTCAAGCTGTCTTATTAAGCTGCAGGTGGATGGCTGCCAAGTGCCGTGCCTACTTTTGGTGGACAGCAAGCATCCGGCGTTCTATGCCCAGCCCAGGATCTCGAACATGTTCCCCCCTGCCAGCGCATGTTGACAGGTTGCGCTGCTGCCTTATCAGTCCGCTGGACTGCGATCGCACAGTGGCTAGGCACTGTGTCTGCCTCATGGGTGGTGGTGTGGCATGTACCACTGCCATGGGTGTCACATGGGGTGGTTGCTGTCCACTTGTGGCTGCAGGGGTGGCCCTGTCCACATGGGGAGTTGGTTGTTACTGGTGATTGTGATGGTTCAGGTCGTGGGGCAGATGGCCCTCTCCCCCGGTGTCCTCAGGGTTCTCCTCAATGTGGAGTGCCTCGCTGTCTGTGCTGGGTTGTTCTGACGCACCGTGATGTAAATGGGTGCATGATTAATGATATGTATCTTGCTATTGGGATGTTGCAACATGCATGCAGGCTTGCATTCCCTGACTTGCTTTAGGGATATGTTTCACTTGACTGGTCTGGCTGTGTGTGGCTATCCGGGAATTATTGTCACACTACAGGTCCCACAATACAATAGGGCATTTCAGGTGTACATGGCCTGCATTACTGGGGTTATCAAACGGCTAGCTCTGGAGTCATGGGCAATGTTAGAGGATGGGGTTGCAGTTGCATGGCACTTACCTTGGGATTTTTGGGTGAGTCGGACGGTGTCCAGCCAGGCGACCCACACGCAGGCTGCAGGGTTGAGTGTGTCCTCCACCAGGTCTTCAAGTTGAGTGTTGGGTGCAACTGTGGGGTCTCCTCCTCCGGTGGCATGTTGCTCCCCCAGCCTCTCAGCAATGCGTTTTTTGGCACGACCTCGGAGGTCGTACCACCTCTTTTTAAGCTCCTCAATGGAGCGCTGGGTCACTCCAACTGAGTTCACCTTTGACCGGATGTGCAGCCAAATGCGCCTCTTGTCGGCTTCAGGCACCCTTCGGGATTCCTTGCCAAACAGCCTGTCATGGTCCTTGGATACTCCCTCGATGAGGTAGTCCAATTCCTGTTCCGAAAATTTTATTTTTCGCTTTCTGACTGGTGCACTGCTTTCTGCTGCTTCTTGGGACATTTTCATTTGGTGTTTGTGTCCTTTTGTGGTGCTGCAGGATGTGTCTTGTGGAGCTCTGGGCTGTGCTTCTTCCACTCTCAGGCTCTGTATTCTGAATAAGTGAGGGAACTGCCTACTTCCTGGTTGTGATGTCATCATTGTGCTCGAAATGCAACTTCCCGTTTTTGCGATCTCGCAATTAGCGAGATCGCAATTTGCGATTTCGGTAATTGCAAGCTCGCAGTTTGAACATGGAAACGGGTGATTCTGAAATTTTTGTGCAATTTCGCGAAAATCGCAATCGGCAATTGCGGCCGACTGCGATTCGCTTTTTTTATTCGCTTTACTTGATGCATCCCATTCTGCGAATTCTAAATGGCGATTCAGTATTTTTCGCAATTTAAAATTCACAGAATCTGGGCTTGATGCATCTGTGGGTCTGTCTCTTCCTCACTGCTCAGGGAAGACACGGACAATGTCCTCTTCTTTTCTGTGCTGGCAGCGGACCCCTCCTGCCCTCTAACTATTATTCCCTCTCTCGGTCTTGCTCCTCACTTACTGAAAACCGTGACTTGAAGAAACGGTTCACAACCTCTTTCCTTCTTTCATTTCGTTGCTTCCCTGTGAAATGGATCCAAAAAAGAAAAACACTTGCGTGAAATGCCCTTTTACTGACATTTTTCTATTCCAAAGTGCAGCCTCTGGATGGAAAGAAATGAAAGGTTTTAAATATGAAAAAATAAATATATAATGAAATAAAGCAAGACAGAGTGGCCAGATTGGTTTTATTCACATCCAACACATCAGCCTCACTTTACAGACTTTGCAGTGAGGCGCTACTATTCTTTTTTTGTTTTTCTTTCAACAGCATTGTTGTCCCCAGGTGGGGAAGTGCACCATTCCTGGATGTATTGCAATACCTGGTTGATGGGTGGATTGGAGAACAAAATGTGTACTTCTGTGTTTATAGATGTGGTCTTTTTAAACCATACGGTTTACGTTTATTAAGGATATAAGCAGTGGACATTGAAACGGTTCCCTTCAGGGCCCTGTAGTCATGTCCTTAACATTTCATGTAAAATCACAGATTTCTGAATAGTGAGAGATCGTTAAGGTAACCATGTTGTTCCTGCTTACATTTCACATGCTTTACTTAATCTTGCCCTCCCTATGAGTGATTTCATTTACTTATTTTTTTCAGGCAGCATATTACTCTTATCAAATGCATAATTTGAATGGAGTCACTTCCTGGTGTTTACAGTGGGGCACAATTGGGTTGTAGCTGTAGGCGGTATGAGATTTTCTCAGTGGGGCAGTATGGTGTTCAGTAGGGGAGAGGATGTGACACTATAGCCAGAGCTGTTCAATTGGAAACCGGTTCAGCCTTCAAGACCAGTCCCCCAGACCACTCTCCTGAGGGAGAACAGTCCCATGTTAGACCTTAGAAAGCCCCACTAGACCTTAGAAGCCTGGGTGTCTTAGCACCAGAAGGTGGACCTTTGCAGTGGCAAGTGCGGGTTAACCTTGAAGGCCTGTCCACCACAATCCATACAGAAGTTCACCTTCAGCCTTGCGGCAGGCCTACAAAGCAGCACACCCTAGACCAACAGTGTTCCAGTCACTGTGACTGTCAATGGGGTCACATAAACCTTGAGCAGGTTAGGGCAGTGCGAACAGTGTAACCGCACTGGGTACCTATTTCGAGTGGGTGCAAAGTGTTTGCAAGATCATTATGTTTTTTAAAAAACGTGTTGCCTCCTTCCTGGCCTCCAGCAACTTTCAGCAACAATAACAATTTCATGATAACTTCGGGGATTAATGTTCTTCCTATAGAGAGATCAGAGTTTTGTCTGGGGAAGGGTTGACTCCTGGAAACGTGGCACAGAGGGTTAATGTGCCTGCTGCAAAGAACATGTACCATGCATTTCACAAAGTGCACATAATGTTAACTAGGCTAGTAGGTTACTGCTTGTGTCCAAGAGATAATTTTATTACTTGCAGTTTATAAGTTAAAATCTTAACCTAGAACAGAGAGCTATTAAACTATACTGCTTACTAGTATGGTTGTCATGTGGCTTCTACACCTTGTAGTCCTTTGTCTTATGTAACATTTCCTATACAGTGATTTACACACGTATAAATGATTGTCTCTGTGTAGTGTCCCAGGCATAGGTGATCTTTGGGGGCACCAACAAGCATTGTTTCACAGGGCGCCTCCAGCACTAAAGCCGGCCCTGCCATCGAGGCCAGTCTGCCTCACCCATTGGTACCTACATTGGCCTTGTTTCAGCAGTAATAACTGCAACTCACCAAGGATCGGCAATGCAGGATTTGCACACACACCAAACTAAGTTTGCAAACTTCACACTCTCTGCTACATGCACAAGCACTTTTAACATGTGCTACTTGCTCTGGAGCCACTGGAAGCAGCAATCGGGGACAAAATGATGCCGCAGTGTTGACTAAATTATGCAACAAAAAAAAAGATGCAGCGTAATGCAATATATTTTCTTATACTTTATTATTTAGACATTTTTACATGTTAAGTCTCTGCAAAGAATCTGCCTTATAAGTATCAGTCCAACATACAAATGCAGCAGTGAGAAAGGTGATCAGTCAACCCTTGCAAAGGGCTGTCTACTTTGCAGCAACTCAAGTCCTGTTTTTTAGGATCGTTTTATCCGTTTGAGCTACAAAAAAGATTAGATAAAAATGCTAAATTATACAGTGGATGATGTATTATGTGAAAAATATGGCAGAGCCATAATTCTATAGAAACCATTTGCAAACTAGGATATTTTGCCATTCATGTTTGAACTGCTCTTGTGGAAGAAGGGAGGAGAAGTGCTAATGAGAGAAACTGCATGGCTTGGAGACAAATGGCTTGTGATTCCACTTTTAAGCGTATTTGGGACATTGTGTGATTGGAAATATATTCCACTTTGTGAATGTATTTAAATGCCAATAACTCTTATTAAACCTTAAATAATCAAGTGTATCCACTGGTTGAATTAAATAAGACAAGCTGTGACTGGTCGGTGAAATGGCAAACAAATACAAAAAATTGTAAACTCTGGAAGTTTAACTCTTCATCACTCTGGGATTACGCGCTCTTGCACGCATTCGGTCTCTCTCGTTTTCCTCTCTCTCTCCCCTTCCTTCACTGCCTCTCTCCCTCACTCTAGTCCTCTCCTCTCTCATGTTCTCATCTTCTCTTTATCTCGCACTTTCTCTCTCCATCTCTGTATCCTCTCCCTGTGTCTCTTTTTTGCTCTCTGTGGCATTGTCTGTCTAAAGCACACACACTTGTCTTTCTCCGTTTATCGGTTTCCTCCGCCCACCCCGAAACTCTTGCCTTTTCTTCCCTATCAAGTACTGTTTGAACATCGCAAGAAAAATATGATATCTTTATTTAAGGTGTTAAGAATATCGTAACATTTACATCCAGAAATTCAGATTAGAAATATTTTTTATTTTAAGGGCATTAAAAAGTTTTATTTAAAGCCATGTCCCTAGAAAACATTTTAATTTCAAATATTGAAAAGTCTTTTTTCCTAATGGAAATTAAATGTTAATGTTTCTGATCAAAGCATGTATTTTCAACACAAGTTTTTTAACCTGTGTGTAATTTTTAGCTCCATTTATTTTCAGAGCTGTGTGAGTGCAATACAGATTCCATATGCTTTTCTCATCAGTTTCTGGCAGCCTGCTGTAAATCGTGTAGACATCTTGGGCCCGATGTAGGTACCAAATACCGGTCGGAAACGGCCGATTTCGGCCGTTTCCGACCGGTATTTGGCCTACTAAGATGTAGGGGACCTTTTTTTGTCCGATTCGGTATTTTACCGATTCGGTAAAATTACCGAATCGCAAAAATACCGAATCGGTAATTTTACCCATTTTTTAAATTTGGGATGTAGGTGGGACTACTTTCAGTCCCACAGGCCCTTCAGATTCGGTATTTTAACACCCAATCCAATTGGGTGTTAAAATACCGAATCCAGGTGTGCATGCACATGTGTGCATGCACACCTATGCCATGTGACAGACAGACATGCCCTTAGGGCATGTCTGTGTGCCACATGGCTCACATGCCTTTTTTTGGGGTGCTGGAGGGTGTCAAAGTGACACCCCCTGCACCCTTGCACAAATCGGTAATTACCGAATCTGTAATTACCGATTCGGTAAGATTCCTATGGGCTTCAAGGCCCATAGGAAGCAATGGGGGATACCGAATCGGTATTTACAGAATCGGTAAATACCGAATCTTACAGATTCGGTATTTACCGAATCTGAAATACCTACATCCCCCCCCTCTAATTTACCACTTCATAAATACTGATTCGGTATAATTCGGTATTTATGAAGTGGTAAATGTAGATTTACCTACATCGGGCCCCAAGTCCCCAAATGGAGCTAATCACCCTGACCTTTATTCCTTACAAACTTGCCACACAGACTCAAAGCTCTCCCTGCAATGCCCCTTTACCGGTCTTGATGTTCTGGCCGCTCGGTAAAAAGACAACAATTCGAACAGCTAAACATGTCAAGGCTGACTCGGGAACTACAAGGCATGTGTTTGCCAAGGACAGCTGTCTGGCTTCTCAGGAGAGGAGCAGTAACTCATTTGCCTGGCCAGTTTTGCATTATTTTCTTGTCTGATTGGAACTTCTTAGTGCCGGCTGTTGGGTACTGCTTTGAGACAATTTCTTAAGATTAGATGTCTGGGGAAGAAGTATCCCCTGTATCTGATAACTCTTTTTATGGTGTATAATCTATCTTCTGCAGATTCTTCACTCCTCCCCCTTCTCTCCTTTTGAGGTTGGGCCAGTACTAGAAAGGTTCCATTGTAGGTTGGAATTGATACTTACATCGGTCTAGTTTCCCCTTCCTTAGGCTTTGGTTGGCCGCCAGGAAAAACAAGCATTGGCATAGCGAATAGGTCTTGCCTTTGGGACCTTACAAGTGTTTAGCCATGCATCAGTGGATGTTGATGCACCAAGGATATTGTGCTGCATAACTAAATACTTATAAGGTGCCAAAAACGAGACCTATTGGCTATGGCAATGCTTGTTTTTTGTGGTGGTTTTGTAAAGAAATTTGGCTATGGTTTGCTTCGCTGCCGACCAGTGGCGTACTAAGGGGGGTATGCCAGAGGCGGCACAAGTTTTGAGGGGGAGGCAGGCTCCCCCTACAACTCTTGCCTGCAGCCGTTGAGTGGTGACAGTCACAGGAATCGCCAGCAACCACTGCTCTTAAATGTGGCCACCAGGTGGCAAACGCAGGGACCACCACGGGCGGCATGTCGAGCTATGTCACTGCTAAAGACTTGACAGACAGCTCGAAGGGTTACTGGTGCGGGTCTTTGTGTATTTGTGGGGGTGGGGACATGGAGATTAATAACATTTCTGGAAGGAAGTAAATGGGAACAGCCTGAGGCTGGGAAAGAGAAATAATTTTGGCCCAGGTAGGTTGCACTTGGGAAGGATATAGGATGTCGTGCTGTAGATTTCAAAGGAAATGTTTTGGGGATTAAGAAGTATTTTGAGGTTTGGTTAGGCATGTTCATGAATAGTGAGGTTTTATTTAGGCTATAAGGCACTGGCCAGGTGTCTGTGTTTGTGTGATGTTCAGCGGTTTCATTAAAGCGGCCATCGCCACATTCTTGGCATGTTTGTCGTGATTGCGCCGTTCGCTGAATTATTGTGGAACGTTTTTAGCTCCTGACAAATATTTCCCATTCACATTTTGTGAACATATGGATCCATTCCGGATTACACTGATCCGTCTCTCCTCTTGTGAGTGAAAATGAACAATATTTCAGGCGGATCAATTAGAGGAGCAGCTTTTTGACACTTCATTTTTTCAATGTTCCTTTTGATTAGACATACCACGCTCCTCAGGTGACATCTACTGGTGATACTTAGTACTGACAAGGAATACATTAATCGTTTTAACAAGTGACTTCATTTGGGACAGATCAGGCGATAACATGTTAACATCTGAAAAACAATGCTTATAAAAAACTTATTTAACTGTGCTTGATATTGAGAGAGAGAGAGAGAAACTAAATATCCAAGAAAAGGTTACTCAGAGGAACAAAACGTACTGCCTTGTGTCACGACAATCACGGTTTCTCGCCATAAAGATAATTCTGTGACCCTGAATTGCCCTATGCACCGCACCTTTGTTTGAAAAAGCAAATCAAGAAAATATAATACCCTGGAAAAGCTCAGAAGGTTCTGTGACGTTTAAGAGAAACGTCATATGTGCTCTAAATATGGCACCTATATGCATTTTGTGGATTCAAAAGAATGTTGCCCCAAAATTGACAAGGACTGCAGAAATTGTGGAAATAGGGATACTTTGCAGAATGAGTAGAGTCTAGGAAAGTGGGAAAGAGAATAAGGGGACTGTAGCTTGCATCTATAAAAATAAGCAAGAAGAGGATCAAAAGAATTGTGAAGGAAATCTAAAGGAACATGGTTTTGTCTTTTGCAAACGCACTGATAAGAGTCCTGAACGCCTGCCATTTGGAATCCCTCCTTATTGGCGGGTGTTTTCTCCAACGGGGTATAGATCCTTTGTTTCCCCATTAAATGTCTTGTTCAAAGAAGTGTAGCAGTGTCTTCCCTTTTATTAATAAAGCTTACTTCAATCCAGGAGCATTTCTCCAATTTTATTACAGTTTTCCTTTTTTCTTTTTCCAGAATGTCAATTCGTTATTCAGTGTAATTTAGAAACAGCCAACATGTGTTTCACCCCCTAAGGCTAATAGGCCTGAGGCTTTCTCAAGGCTTAAAATGTACAAATAGTAGATTCTTCACATTCCTTTGCAAAGTTGACTCACAATCCAGAATATACCTCCTGGGGGTTTCAGCAGTTGCGTCTTGGGCACTGCACTGGTTTTGACTTTTCATGTGGGAAAAACAAACACAGTTTGAAGGCACACTGCGGAAACCTCCCATGTGTGGTACCGCTCAATGGGTGGGAGCTGAAGTGACGGAGTCACGGCTGACCCAGGTTCTCCCAGGACAATGACCAAGAAGGAGAAAGTAATTAAAAAAATTGAGACACACTCAGTTCAGAAGAACTGGAAAAATCTGAACTCAATCAAGAAACCTGCAGGGACACAGCATAGACAGACGGGGGGATTTCACAAAGTTTAGATGACATTAAATAATAGAGTGGAATGGATTAAGTTATATGTGGTGGAGAAAGCGTTAGGTGGACAGATCAGTGGAAGTTGGAAATCATTTTGAATCCCAGGACTAAGCAGTACGTACTATTGGACACAGAGAAAATGGATCCACTACAAATGTCATATTTGCCAGAAAGATGGGCAGTACTTCTTGGCTAATTGAAACTGCAAATGTACAAAAAAATAATGACTTTCAGGAGGACAATCAAAAAACACCAATTCCACCCCCTAGATGAAGAAGAGAAAAAGAGCCGTACATAATGTGTTCAATTTGAGCAAAGAATAGGATGAGGTGAGTGGTACTTAAGAATCAGGACTTCCTATTTCACAAAATAGACAAAAACTTTAAATGTTTGTTTCATTCGATCATACCTTATCTTTTTAGAGAACTTAAATGCTGCATATCAGAATTGAAAAAGGGCTAAATGTAAAAGCAATTCGCAGTGTAGACGATACATTTGTTGGACTAGGCAAGGTGGAAAAAAACGTAGAAAAAATTAAAAATGTATGATAACATCCCATGAGAAAGCAACGGATATTAAATACATTTTTTTAAAGATGAAAGGAGGCTCAGATCCTTAAACATGTAATTATCTTTTGTTAACAAAAATGTGACATGGGTAAACAAGCTGTAAATACTGAATAACCATTAGCTAAAGTAAGTCAAAATTAAGACTTTTGATGATCATTTGGAACAGGATGAATAAGAAATTTATGGAAGTTATTCTTCAATGGATGAGATAACAAATTCCAGTCCCAGGTAGGGATATTTTCTCTGGAAACAAATTGCATGTTTAATTATATTCGCAAAAAAAGACCGCTTTGGATATAATTGAAGAGATTAGTTATTGCTCTCAGATATACCTTGAGTGGCAAAGAGGCTATACATTTCGGTCTGTTAAATAATCCTTTTTTTACCGTTTGCAGAGAAACAGTATTGTTTCTACACAAGGCTGTGTAATAATTATAAAAGTAGAGACTCTGAATTTTGTGCTGATAGTTTTGCTGGCATCGGAATATATGCAAATGTTTTCTCTATTACAGAAGATGTAGGGCATCCGATATTAAGTAACATGTGATTTTTGTCTTTGTTACAGTTGACAAGTTACTACATTATTAGATTTGTTTATGTTAGTATGCCTAAAGCAAAATACCTAATTTGCTTAAGTTTGATGTATTTATAGTCAGATGTACTTGGTCTGTGGTTCATCTTGTGGGGTGAATAGGTGCCATAAGTTACATGTGTGGTTTTTCTGATTTGTGCTGCATGGTTGTTGTGACATTGATGAGCACAGACTTTGGCATGGTGTATGCTTAATGAGTGAGGCAATGATGTTTGTTGGGCAAAGTAATGTGTAAGTGATTGGGTCATTTTGACTGCCGTTCTCTCTAATTTTATGAAAATTACATGCACAGTTGAAAACTCTTTGTTAAAAAGAAATAGAAGAATTAAAAGAACTAAAACTGTGTGGTTTGACAAACATTGTGCCAAGACTCTGAAAAGGTTAAAAAGTGTACTTGATGTTAAACCCAGAGATAAAGAAAAGGTTAGAGAAGAACGTATTAATTATAAATTGGCCCGGTCAACTAGGAAAAGGGAGTTACAGAACGATGCCTAGAATAAACTTGATATGGCCGTTGCAACTAAAAACCATAAACTCTTTTGGGAAACTATAAATGGCCCATTCTTAAAGAATGATAATATCCCTGAGGTCAGTTCCCACGTTAGCTGTCTTGCATGGATTGCACATTTCTCTGAGATTTTTAACTCTGATTTTAATCCAGATGGGTCTACTTTATGTTTTAAATGGCAGAAAATGCAGTTGTTTTTAACTTTAAATGAAGTGACAGCGGCAATTAAAAACAGTAAGGGGGGTAAAGCACCTGGGCCCGATGGGGTACCCATGGACTTTTATAAACATGAAATATTACTATGGGCCCCAATTTTAACTCGTTATTTTAATGCAGCGGTGGAAGATAATTTACCACCGACATGGGGCCAATCAATCATTATACCCCTCTACAAAAAAGGATCCAGGTCAGAGGCACGGAATTACCGTCCAATCTCACTTTTGGACTCAACAGTTAAAATCCTTAGTCGAGCCCTATCAGTGAGACTGGAAGCCTGGGCCGAGGAGAAAAACATCTTGTCCCCGGTGCAGTATGGGTTCCGTAGGGGAATAGGTACAATGGAGCAGTGCGTGAACCTGGAACTCATAGTTGGCAAGTATACTAAAGCTAAACCTGGTAATCTTTACCTGTGTTTTGCCGACTTGAGTTCCGTGTTTGATCTGGTGGAACACGCACTACTCTGGCCCACATTACTGGCAATGGGTGCCCCCACTGAAATTATCCATCTGCTTGCCCGTTTGTATAATAATCTATCAAGCAAAGTAAGGTTTGGAACAGATGGTGAGTGCACTCCTTTTTTTAAAGTTAAGAAAGGCATCCGTCAAGGATGCGTACTCGCCCCCCTACTATTCTCTCTTTTTATTAATCATGTTGATACAACTTTAAGAAAGATCAATGCAGATGCACCAACTATAAACGGTAACCCTATCCCAGTCCTTTTATACGCGGACGACGCGGTCCTCCTCTCTAGGACCCACAATGGACTGCAACATTTAATTAATCAATTCCACCTATTTATTGAAAACAGGAAATTAAAAATTAATAAAGGGAAGACGGTTACCATGGTGTGTGGTAAGAAACCAAGAAAACACAAGCCCTTTTTTTTTAGAAGGGGGGAGATTAGAATCTGTTAACAGTTTCTGTTATTTAGACATCACCTTCTCAGGAGATGGGAAATAGATAAATTAACAAAAAAGTGTTCTTTTTAAAATGGCCAGGAATACAAATTGTATTTTTAGATTTGCTGCTAAATTAGGGGTTCGCAGAATTCATGAAATGCTAACCCTTTTTAACGCCAGATGCATTTCTTCAGCTATATATGGGGCCGGAGTTTGGGGGTACGATGCACAGAGTGCCAAATCTGTTCAGGGGAAGGAAAATGTGTTTTTAAAAAGATTAATTAGTGCCCCAGCTACGGCTTCAACTGAGTTAATACATAAGGAACTAAATTTGTATTATGTTAATGACCTAATTGTCCTCCGTCCCCTGTCCTTACGGTGTTCAATTTGGGCAAAGGAGGAGACAAAGTTTACGCAGGACGTAATAACTGATTGTATTAAACTCGACCACCGATCGAATATTCCTTGGCTGAACCATATACATCATTGGTATAAAACACTATGGTTTGGATATTTTAATGATTTAATAATGGATCCAATATTATCAAAGCGGGAATTGAAGGTCTCGTTTTTGAACTATACAGCAGAGACTAGATTGGAAAAATATAATAAACAGAGCACATTCAATTTCTATCAACAATATAACATCAATGCAGGTTTCCAATCTAACCTTGTAACAGTTAGTATTCCTTCCCATCGATTTGTGTTAACCCGTCTCCGCCTAGGCATTGCACATCACCTTGTGGCCTTCCCTGTGCCTAAAAAACCTGGAACTTGTTTGTGCCCATGTGATGGCAAATCAAAACAGAGCACGTGTCACTTTATGTTATCTTGTACTTTTTATACCTCTTTTAGGAAATATTATTTGAAACCCATCTTTTTAAAATATAATATGCATCATTTACAAACAGCAATGAAACTAGTGTTTAATCGAGAGTCCCCAGATGTATGTTTTTATGTGGCCACTTATATTTTAAAATGTATTTTTGCAAGAAAATCAATTATATGAATTTTCCCAGCTGCTAAACATACTATGCACTTTAAAAACAAGATGTTGTTAACATCATGTATTTTATCATGCTAATTTGCACACATATGTTTGTCGGACTAATTGCTGCTATTGTATAATATTCACTGTTGGAATGGCATAGCACTTGCACTTTGTTCCACTTATCATTTTCTGTGAATAGCCAGTCTAGGTGCTGCTAATTGCATATTGCACTTTAGGAAGGATGCTGTCGAACTTTCCTCTTGAATTGCCAATTTGCACATATACGAATATAGAGACAATACTTAGCACTTTAACTGCATATTTGCACATAACTAAGTTCGTATAATTGTCAATATTACAGTTAAATGCATTTTTCGAATGGCCTAATGATTATGTTCTATAAATGCTGCTAAATGTATATTAAGATACAGAATTATCTGTATAGGGTTTTTCGTTTTAAGCCCTATTTTGCTACATTGTGCTTTATGGTAGCTTGCTTTAGTATTGTGTAAATTTTTATGTCTGTTGCTATACGGTTGTATTTTCTTTACAAACCGAATAAAGCATCTTTGATTTGATTTGATTTGACTGTCCTTTAGTGTGCGTCAGTCACACTTGAAGTGGTTTTGAATTCTGGGCAATTGTCCCTTGCAGTGATAGGTCATGATATATACAGGGAAGGTATGAGGATACTAGCATTGGGTGTCACAAAAGCTTGGGTCTCTTCTGTATGGTCAGACTGCAGGTGTGGTGGGACATTCAGTTGCCAATTCTTTTCTGGTGTCTGTTGTATTGCATTACTGGCCTGGGGAAGGAGCTGCAGGACTGGTTAATGTGTGACTATGGTTTGTATAATAATAATAAAAGATATTTATAAAGCACACAGCTACTCCAAATGGGGTGTCCTGGCGCTATGTAGACAGTACCCAAGGTAGAGGAGAGTGCATATCTAGTCATTACGACTAAAGAGCCAGGTCTTCAAGGCCTTTCTGAATTACTGTTTGGACTGCATCAGGCGTAGGTGGAGGGGAAGATTATTCCAGCACTTGGTGGTCCCCCATTCAAATGTCCTGCCTCCCATTTTTGCCTTTTAAAAACGTGAGGTGGAGTGGTAACGTTTGTGGTTGGACCTTAGGGGTCTGTCCTGTTGATATGGGCGAAGTCTCTTCCTCAGGTAAAAGCCCCCTTTTCCGGCCTTAAATTTGATACGTTTGGCTATCGGCAGCCAGTGTATTTGCCTGAGGTGGGGTGAGATGCGTTGTCGGAGAGGGAACTTCCAGACCCGTCTAGCTGCCTTGTTCTGAATAATCTGTAGTTGATGGATCAGTCCAATCGGCATATCCATGTACAGACCATTATGGTAGTCATGGTGGAATGTGACTAAAGCATAGACCACGGTTTTGCGAGCTGACTCTGGCAAGAAATCAATACATTTTTTGATGGTTGTGATTTTGCCAAAGCAGGCCGCTGATACTTGTTGAACGTGGGTGGTGAGGGACAGGTCCTTGTACCACCTGTCTCCGAAGTTCTTGACCGAGTCCTTCGGAGTGGGAGCATCTCCCAATTCACAAGGCCACCACAAATTAGTCGGAGGGGGGATGGCTTGGTTGAAAAACAAGACCTCCATCTTGTCAGCGTTTAGCTTTAGGAAGTTGTGGTTCATCCAAGCTGAGATTGTTTTAAAACACTCCTTCAGCGGGTCAAAGGTGTAAGCTAACACTTCGCTGAAGGTGAACAGCAGCAGAGTGTTATCCGTATAGGATGTCACCTTTATCCCCATTGTGGCGAGGCGCTCTGCCAGGGGTGTTCAGGTAGATATTAAAGAGAAGCGGGCTCAAGCCTGAACCCTGCAGTACCACCCACCTCCCTATTTTTTACCCCCCAAACAAAAGCGTCTGTGCAAGACTGGAGAGTCTTGTAGGAACTACAGGTGTACAGTTTTACAGCTGCATGATGTGTGTATTGAAATTTGAAGTTGAAGGTTGATTATGATTATTTTCAATCATGCCACCTGCATCAAAATCTCAACAGTACTGCCTGCTCTAAAAGATGTACAGATTCTAAAAAATAAATAACCAGTAAAACAGCAATTTGCAATTCAAATCTAAAACATTTTAAAAAGGGAAAGAAAGGAAAAAATTAGTTATAAGAGGCACGCACCATTATTAAATAACATTTATCATTCCCAACTCTTAAAATGTGTCAGTAACTTCAAAATATTGTATTACCCTTGCTAAAATTAAGTCTGTGGCTATTAAGGCAAATATTGACCACGTCTCGTCATGTGTGTCCTGATGGAGCAGGTTTCATCTGCAGTCAGGCATTAGAGGCCGAAGCTAAACTCTTCATGCAGCTTACGAAAACAAAGTACATGGCAAACATCAGCTCACAATATAACCAAGTCTATATTTTACCTCTTCCTCATTGGGCTCAATATTGTATTTCTTAAATTCTGTAAAAAGCATTAATAAAAACCGGATGTAAATTATTTTGCTTGCTAAACATCCTTGTTGAATCCAAACCTCAGGTTGTGATTGAACGGACTGTTGGAACTCCAAACGGTGGTGGCGGTGGTGGTGGTCGTGGCTGTATCAGTCCAAACAACCCTTATGGTGATGGTTGTATCCTAGTGGTACCATGGACAAAGCAGTCTTAGGCTAAACTCAAGAGGGCATGTGAAGCCAGCTGTTTTACCATATGTAACCCCTTTAATACCAAATGAAAGGACACCACACAGGTTATATATAAAATATATATGTATTTATTACTAGCACAACCCCTCTGAACTCTTTATGAGGTCAGAGGCGCAAGCACATAACAAGATACTCAATTATCATACAATAAGTTGCACAATATACAGTAGAGCCCTAGGGGCACGCCAAACCATATACTAAAATAGATGACATTGTGGTAGTAAGCCAAACCCCGATAGGCCTGCAAAGGGTCATAAATAAACTCAGACTATTTTGACCTACTAGGCCTGGAACTTAACAAAAGAAAAACCAAGATAGTGAGGTTGGCGGGCCCGAGCGGAGGAAAATTTAAATGGTATACAAAGAATACACAAATTGAGGAGATAACCACATATAAATATTTGGGTATTAAACTGAGGAGAAATATGTCCCTGGTGGAACAAAAGAGGGATATCACAGCCAAAGCCCAATCGCTCAACTTTGCTTATAAACAGCTCCAAAAGAAACTACAATGCCCTTCATATGGACATCTTTTAAAAGTAATGGCAGCTCAACTACTACCAACCTTGTCTTACGGGTTGGAAACATAGCATGGGAAAGAAACTGATATCTTAAATAAACTACAGATAAAAGCTTACAAATCAGTTTTCAATCTCTTTAAAGGATTATCCCCAGCGCAAATACGCCTAGAATTTGGCCTATAAAATCAAGACTACCAAAGGAAAGCAATTTTCGTAAAATGGTGCTGGAAACTTAGAGCATCAGAAATAGGATCACTGAATAACCTATGTTGGCTGGAAATTAAGATACAATATGATCAAAAAGAACCAAACACCTGGGGAGATTACCTGCGAATCGCCCTGGAGACATTAAATATCGAGGAAGTTTGGAACAGCCACTTGGAACAAACATCATTTAATAATATCTGTAACATAAATGCAAAGTCCCTATCCTTGGTGGAAGATAAAAGGAGATTGGCCAAACGCCGTCATGCTTGGATCGTAATCAATTCGTATAAAAGATTAAAACCTCAATTTTATCTTGAAGCTCACTTCCGGCTTTCTTTAAAAATGAAATTCATGGCATATAGACTGGGCGATCATTACCCAAAAGACCTGAATCCGACTTGGAAAAGCAAACAGTAAGAAAAGTCATGTCGCCTATGCGGGTACCATACTGAAAGTTTGCACCACCTAATGTGCACGTGCGAGACAGTAAAAGATGAAAGAAGAAAATTGTTGAAATCAGTCTTAAACATCTTAAAAATTCGTACCTGCAGACAGGCGGTAACAAGCTGGATGGGTGCCACTTAGAACATTCTTATATGCCGTGGAGTAAAATTCATGACTCTAGTAGAGACCTTACTCTGGAAAGTTGAATAGAGTTGTGACTGAAATGAGAATTTTTCGAGAAATTGTAAATATTTTAAGAATATGATTTTTTAATTTTTTTATCTTGATTGTTATTTTTATATGTATACTTTGGGGTTGTGATAAACGAAATAAAGTTAATTTTGACTTATTATTTGACTTATTTGACATATACTAAAATAGTGGTATAAGAACCACGTCACAAACAAAGGATAGGCCTAGGGCCTAGGGCATCGCTACGCTGTACTACCAAAGGATAGGAAGCAGGAGGCCCACGGGAGGCGTGTGCAGTGTCTTAACACATACGTGAGTTACCATAGAGTTAGAATAGGAACAAAAGAAATGGAAACTAGTTCTTTTAGGACACTTCCGGATGGACTAGGAGAAAACTACTGAAAACTGGGACACTAGGATAGTCAATTCCCACAGGAGCACCGGAGTACTCACGTTACATCACCCACAGGAAGCAGGTGCATAGGTGTCAAAGTGTGTCGGGTTTCGTCGCTGAATCCTATGGAGCTTTGGAGAAAGATGCTGCAGGCGACCAGGAGAAAAGTGTCCGGTTAGATCCAAGAGTGGATCAAGGATGAAGAGTACCTGAAAGCAGAAGGGACAGAGTCTGGGTCACTAGCCAGTGACCAGGAAGGAACCAGGCGATGTCGTGAAGCAATCCAGTGATGTCGTGAAGTTTGTCTCTGCAGCCACGTGAACCAGGAGGTGTAGACGACTACCAGGAGCTGTGCACGAACTGTCCCACGAACGATCTCGCTGTCGCCGGTGTTGGCTTCCGGATTGGAGTCAACAAGCCTTGGCAAAGGCAACCCACGCGGGAATCGAAGATGGCTTGTTGATCAGACCAGCAAGGCCTGATGGGTTTCTCCTTTTCAGGGAAGCAAGTGCCAGCCTGGAGCAACCAGGCCAGCGGTGTAAATTCATAGGTTCGTCGTCACAGAGGCCACTAGCCAACAGGCAAGTGACCGGACAGACGTGTTGAGCACAAAAACACTAGCAGGCCCCACGCCGCACTCGTGGAGTGTGGAGGGCTGTGCGTCGGTGTAGAAGGTGCTTGGGGCTTCTCAATCCCCAATGCACAGCTTCGAGGGTGCCTCAGGAGATGCGCAGGTAGCAAAGTGCAGGTTTTCCAAGATGGCTGGTCCCACGTCTCTCGTCGCCTCCACAGGTCTCAGCTTTGCTGTGGCTATGGATCGGGCTCAAGGAAGTCTGGAAGTCTGGTTCATGTCAGGCTCTGTGATCGGGCTCCGGCGGTAGCTTCGATAAAGCAAACCGCAGATCGCTGGATGGTGCATATTTGCACAGGGTGGTCACTCCTTGTCCACAAGGGAGAATCTTCTCCCTCAGACTCAGTTTGAACAATTTTAATCAAAGTTTCAACATTTTTTGCAGCCAAAGACATGAGATGCGCCATAGAGTTGCGCTGTGGTGTGATTAAAATTGTTCAAACAGTCTCGTTGAGCCTACACTGTATATATATTGATCACCTTGCGCCGTTCACGCTGTTCACTTTCAGCACTTGCGTTGTCACTTCTCACTAATTGTATATGTCACAACTCACCAAGTGCCTCCAGGTTGTCACATGATTTCCTCTGTACAGTGCTGCCTAGCTGTATTTCTATGTGCAACTTCTTTTAAGAATTGGTGAATTACAAGCCCTTTAATTGTACAAGTCTCCTTGTTTCTCTTTTATGTAATGCTGCCTGCATACATTATCGAATTGTCTTGAATTGAAAAATGTTGGGAAACTGTTTCTTATACACATTCTACACCCAATCCCAACGCGGTTTATGGGTTTTACTCCTGTTCTTTCTTCACTATATATAAGGTTAGATATAGGTATACTATATCTAAAGCAAAGGGTGATTACACCACCTTGCCCCAGCTGAGTGGTCAGACAGTTGTGTCAATTTGGATGGCCAGCCAGGGATGGCATAATACATGCTGCATCCCCTGGTAGGTCTTAGATGCAACTATGCCCTGGGTACCTAAGGTACACTATACAGGGGCTCATAAGGTGACCCAATATTCAATTGGAGATGTACCTAACGTACATGGAGTCCATTTTACAGTGGGAGCAGATAGCCTGGTGCCCTGATTAGCAGGATCCCAGGCCAACTAAGTCGAAAACCAGCTAAACACTAGGCAAAAAATCTGGGGTAACCATAGTCGGGTATCCTCCTTCCTACATTTACAATCAGGAATTGCAGAGTAATCTGCTTACTGCGACAAGTGAAGAATGTTGCCCTATTTAATCGTTAACTGGAGACACCTTGGCTTGGGCCAAAGAGCACTTTTGTGTGCAGTATGAAGACCAAAATGCAAAGGTACTAGGATGCATCCCTGTTGTGGAACCTTTGTTGGTGAAGATGCGATTGGACAATTGATCTCCATGTCTACACTATATTTGAATCCACGTCACATTAACGAATCTTGATTCCTCTTATCATCACTTTCATTACTCAGGTTAGTGGTTTAGACAATGATAATCATTTGCCCATGGCCTCGAAAGCC
Organism: Lissotriton vulgaris; assembly: GCF_964263255.1. Taxonomy (NCBI): domain Eukaryota; kingdom Metazoa; phylum Chordata; class Amphibia; order Caudata; family Salamandridae; genus Lissotriton; species Lissotriton vulgaris. The sequence goes on from NC_141698.1 coordinate 374,117,542, forward strand.
ACACTGTAGTCAATGAAACAGACACACCTTGGTTCTGATGACAAGGGCACAATAGTTGGTAATCATAGAACCGGTCCAGGAATTATCAGTGGTGCTGCAGTTTGAGAGCCATCTAGTCTAAAAGAACAGAAGTTTTCAGTCGCTGACTCACTCTTCAAATTCATTCAGAAGCAATTTTTGCTTAGACATTGGCCTCTACATAGAAGAGTGTAAACAAAGGACAGTTTCCACAGGTTTCAGTGTTACCTTTTGAAGAATGTAATGAAGTATGAAACCCCTACACAGAGTCAGGAAAAGATGAGCGTTGAAACCCTGATCACATAATAGCTAATGACACGGATTGCATTTGAGAAACACTTTTAGATTAATTTGGCACAAAACTCAAGACCCAGATCTTGAAGCAAAAATGAATCCTGTTCATCAAGACTAAAATGGTGGATGGAATCTCCTAACCGTGGCAATATGCAGAAGAATTGGGGTCTACGTGCTCAATATACTCTAACCACCTTTTATGAGTTATACAATTTGTCTTCCTCATTACATTGCTTTGTTCAATGTATTAATGAAGACCCCACACTTTCAAGAATCATTACGAAGCATGATGGCCAATATTTCAAACCATTATCCGTTTATGATCTCTTGCTTGGTTGCCAAAACTATAGACCTCTATCACCTTTCTTATTCTATACATGCGATCTATTGGGGGCATCGACTGTGACAGGGTATCGTCCTAGCTGAGCATCTCCCACCAATGTAATTTTGGTAATGAGGGAACAAATCCAATTTTCAACATCATATGTTAAGCTAGGCCTAATTTGTGTGAGAATACATTTTTAATCAACCATTAATTATGATAAAATTAATAATGAGGTGCCACTAGTTGCCACTTTTAAGAATTTTTGAAATATAGTACTATGCATTTGAGCTTCCAGCATTCTAAAAGCTGTCTGTTGCATTTGTTTTTTTTGGCAGGTTCACCCCTAAACTTTTTGCCTTTTAATGCGACATGATACTAGTAGTTTTGGCTTCTGCGCACTTTAGCATGCGCAATCTGAGTGCGTGTGGTGAGATTGGCCTGCCCTAGGAATGCATGGGGGATATATGTGTCCATGGTAGTTCCTGGTGTGGGAAGAGTACAAGGGCGAGTTTGGTATGTGCAAACTCGTGAGAATAAATGCGCAATGGTGTGCGCAGATTTATTGTGACTGGTGGAGAAGTGCCACTTTTAGAAGTTGGCACTTCTGTGTGCTGTGTGTCTGCCTGCTTGATGTGGAATGCATGTCTAGCTTGTGATTGACAGAGGCTGGATGGAGTGCTTGGCTTCACGAGCCAGGATGGGTCTCCCGTGAATAGGGAGATCTGCATGTAGATGGGAGGGAAGAGTTGCACCTGCGACCTGAATAGGGCTGTGTCTTCCCTCCACAATGCTGGCTCCACCTCCTGTGGTGCACCTGCTGTCCCTGATCGGTCCTGTGAATAGGGAGAGGGGCTGAGCAAAACAAAGTACTCCTGAACCAGTTGTATCTACAGTTGTAGACAAAGGAAATCTGTTTATAAGAAGGGGTTGTGACCCCATGAAAAATGTTCTCTCTCTGCTGTTCCTGATTTAAGGGGGGGGGGCTGCTGCTGCTGGGTGCCAGGAGGTACCGCCACTAGGCACTGCCTGCCTGCTGGAGGGCTCTGTGAGCTGGCCCCTGGGCCCAGCCTTTGCCTCCTTTATTCTGAAAGACTTTCCCTGGACTTTGGGGCTGTAGTGCATGGGAGCGCTTTATTTTTCATCCAGAAAAGCGCTTTATTTGCCCTGAGGAGCAGTGCGTTTACATTCAACTGCAGCACAAATCTGTGAGCCTTCTTGAAAGGGGAATCCCAGGTGTGGAGATTCCCCCGCAATTCGACCGATTTCGGCGCGGGTGCCCTCCCCGCATATTTGCAGTTTTTAATATCACTAGCGGGTGCCCACCCCGCCAGAGACCTTGTGCTGCTTTTTACACCCCTAGCAGGTGCCCACCCCGCCAGGGACTTTGTGCTCGAAGAAGAGGGAGCCCACCCCTCATGACCGCCATATCGAAGAAACACCGCCACGGCACGGCTTAAACAGGAAGCAAAGAAATCTGTGTGGTGATGTGGGCTGGGCCAGGAGAAAGCCGGCACCAAGAAGCGGACAGGAGCCTACCCCGCGCTCCTGGAAAGCAGTAGACCGCAAGGACAAAGGCAGCGTTTGCACCCGGGCCCCCTGAGAGTGAGGGAGAGTCCCATGGTGCCGGCTGAGGCACGGAGGAGTGCTGCAGTGTGCAGTGGCTGGCGGGGCTCCTGTCTGGAGAATGATAGCCCCGCGTGCAGCAGCAGGAGACCCGCCCAGAGAGCGGCAAGGAGGAGTCCCGTAGCGGAGGGGACCCGAGGCACATTGTCGGTGCCTGCCCCTCCGCATGCACAAAAGCCATGGTGTGCCCAGAAGAGCCCGGTGACCTTTAAAGAGAGGCCCACCGGAGCGGGACCTGTCGGGGCACGTTGTCGGTGCCCGGAGGAGGCCTGCTGAGTGAGAGAGCCCCACACCAGGAGTCCCTGTGAGTGGGGCTCCGATCTGACATTGTTGGGGGAAGTTTTTCTTCAAAGGGGAGCCCCGGGAAGGAGGGACTCCCCAGCCCCTTCATGATATCCGCTATTCTCGCAGCAGTTCGTTCGCTGCACAGTGAAGTGCACCATCGGGGCAAACTAATATTTGGAAGTCCCGGAGTGGGACTTGCATACTGTGGACTTTGGGGCTTTGGTGGCACAGTGGTGCCCGCGCTAATTTCTTCTGGGGCATATTGTTGATAAAGCCCCAGTGGGGGGTTCAAGAGCACCGAAGTGGCAGCTCCATATTTCTGAAGAGGCATTTTTCCTTTAAAATCCAAAACAGGGGCTCAGGGGGCCCGCTGGTGCCCAGGCTCCTTGTCACAGTTGCCCAGCTCTTAGTGGGCAGCCGCAACGTTTAGGTTGTGCTCCCTGCGCGCCTTTGCTGCTTTTTGCAGCTAGCCCGGACTATTTTGACAAAGGGCCTTTGGGCCCCAGGAAAGGCCAGTTGGCCTGGCGTCAGTACCTAATATGATTCTTGCGCAAGGTGATTGGATACTGTGTTTATGATGGTAATTACATGATGCCTAATGGGATGTAGGCGTAATGTATTTATGCACCCTGTGTTATACCTCTACCAGTGCTTTATGATTAGGAGGTTGTTTTGCGTACTATGGTTTATGCTAGTGAGTTTATGTTTCACTACGTGATTTAGGTCTAATGTGATTATGGCGTAGTGTGTTTCTAGGTTTTACCAGTGTTTACTGGTTGTGCTCTACAATTATTATTTTGTGCTTAGTTATTCTATTTTCTACATCTACTATTTCTACTAAGTGCTGATTCTGACAGTGGTCCATGTAGCCCTGTTATGTGTATACAATCCCCTGTAGATACTGCCCAGTGCAAGTTTGCACAGTGTATATGTGTGATTATGACCAAATGTGTTTATGGTAATACAAAGGCTATTTTTATATATAACCTTGTGTGGAGTTCCTTTTGTGGTGTGCCTAGTGTGTTGCTGCTGCGGTGTGTGTGTTGCGCAAACGTTTTACACATTGCCTCCGGGATAGGCATGACTGCTCGTGCCAAGCTACCAAGGGGTGTGAGCAGGGGTTATCTTTGGCGTGTAAATCCCAAGCCCTGACTAGAATGGTGGTCTCTGCCTGGCTCTGGCGCACGCCTTAGGCAACCAGAGATCCCATTTATAACACTATCAATTCGAGAATTCTACTTTATCCTCTTGTTCACTAGTAAACTTTTATATTAACTTATGCAGCTAAAGGGCAACCCTTTTAAAAATCTATATTTAACAACAAAACAATGTAAAGTGATCACTTGCATTCCAAATGAAAACCATCCGGTCCAGATTAAAACAAAAAGAGAGGATAGATAAAAGAACAGTCTAAAACAGCACAGCACTGATGACAAAAACCTGCATTATAACAATGGGGTATTAGTCATGATTAATTGATAGAATAATGTGTGCCGGTAGCCAAAGCTCTGCTCAGTAGCCTGTACTCAGTGCTACTGAAAATCAGCATACCCAATACCAAGCCGGTATAGTCTTGAATCCACCTCAGGCCTCTTTAATTCACTGCTAGACATTCCCTGTCCTTTTGTCTCACTCTTGCATGTTCCTGTTTTCTCCCCGTGTCCCTGCTTTTCTCAGTTTTTCACTGCCTCCTTTCACTCTGTGGTTTTCCCTCTATTGCCCTCGGGAAATGTCTGAAAAACAAAACAATTTGTGCCAGTTCACGGAATTTATTGCCAATGCAGCCCATTGGCAACCATCGGCTCAAATTAAGCACCGATATCTGATTGAGAAGGTATGTTAATTGCACAAAAATAAAAAATATGCAATTTGATTAGGACTCTGTAAGCTACATCCTTTTTTGATGGGCTGGGGACACAGTGGGTATGCCAATTAGGTGATCACTGTCATCCATAGTGTCACTAGCATATTTTGAAATTAAATATGAATGAAAATATCAGACTAATATCACTTAAGAAAGTACATTACTTAAATTAACATCTCTAAATGCTTTATTAAATTATGTGGATTGTTTCTCTTGCTTCTCTATGTGCACTTTGATGCATTTCTATGACCAACCACCAGGACAACCAATTACGACCCATCAGTTGAAACAGGGCATATCACATGAAAGTCGGGACATATTGTGGTCATTTGCAGTGATTTGGTTTTAACTTTCTAAGCCAGGTTTCAGCCAGATAAACTAGTGGGAAAAGAGTGCCTATCCGCCCATGGCGTAAACTTACATCTGAAGCCTTCCAGTCCCATTTTAAACCTTCAATAAATCTGGTGCTTCCGTTAGAACAAAGGGTAACCAATTTGGAGTCTTCTATTATACAAACTCTAGATGTAATTATTCCAGAAACCATCGTTAAAACTAAATCGGTGGCTTGCCCATGGTTTACGACCTCTTTAAAAATAGACAAACAAGCCAGCAGAGCAGCGGAACGCAATTGGCGAAAAACTAAAACGAAAGGGGATAGAATCAAGTATAAACTACTTCATTTGTGTTACATAAAAAACATTAAAATGGCCAAGAAGACCTGCTTAACCCAGTGCATAAACAATTCGGCAAGTTCCAGTAAAGAACTATACAAAATATTAAAAGAATTCACTTCCCCTTGTACCGAACAGGTTCCTTTTAGTTGCTCTCAAAATTGGGTCGAATCAATGTCCGAGTTCTTCGATAAGATTAAATCCATCTATTCCTCCTTCTCCTACCTAAACCTAGGTCAGTCTCCTCAAGTTTATAGCCTGATGCCCTTGCCCCTGCCGATGGATTGCAATGAATCTTCCTATTTGATTGAATTCGACCCGATCACAGCAACTGAAACACTGGAGGGCTTAAGAAAAATAAAATCTGGATCCCCTTTGGACCCTTTCTCGCAATTATGCCACTGCTAGTTAATTCCCTCACTGCCATCTTCAACACCTCATTGGAACAAGCCAGGGTACCATTAAGATGGAAACATGCACAAGTTAGACCTATTCTTAAGAAGCCTTCTGATGACCCCACTTTACCTTCTCATTAACGGCCTATATATTTGCTGCCCTTTTTCGGGAAAGTGCTGGAATATCTGGTAAATAAACGTCACACGGCTTTTGTTGAGGCACACTGAGTCCTTGACCATTCCCAATCCGGTTTCCGTGCTGCTCATAGCATGGAGACAGCTATAGTCGAGATTGTGGACAACATCAGGCTCGCGGTTGATGGGAGCGAATAAGCCATTCTCATCCTCCTGGACCTCTCCGCTGCCTTTGACACCATCTCCCACAGTATTCTGAAATATCGTCTGTTGGAGATAGGTGTCAGAGGGGGGGCCCTAGGGTGGATTGAAAACTATCTGACTGATCGCCTCACCACCGTTCGAGTAGACACTCTGGTTTCTAGTAGTCGCCAAGTAGCAATCAGGGTACCACAAGGGTCGATCTTAAGCCTGTTACTTTTTAATCTGTACTTAACACCATTGGCTGAAATCATTAATTCCTACGGCTTTGGAACTGTGTCGAATGCCGACGATACACAGCTGCTTATCACCTGCGGCGTGGATCTCGCCGGCACTTGTTCACGTTTCAAAAGCTGCATGATTGAGATAAGCAGCTGGATGAGGAACAACAAGCTCCAACTGAACTCTCCACTCTATTCTGCCCCTATGCTGTTCATCCGGTTTCATGCTGCAAGATCCTTGAGACCTTACGGTGATAAGATGCGCTATACAAAAATCTTTGACAATGACAAAATGCAGAGATATTAATCCCCCAGCTGGTCTACCAAAGCAGCTGTCTTTGGCAGCAGACACAAAGTGTTCAAGATATCCTGGTAGAAGTGGTAAAGATTCCACAGCCAAGGTTCTTGTAGAAAACCAGTCAAGAAAGAACATTCATGCAATAAATGCTGCAACCCAGCTATATTCAAGCTACAATCCAAGAAAGGATGGATAATTCATCCAGCGTCACAGAGTTTTGTGATGTGCTACCTTTTTTCCCCTAAGGTGGGGGGCAGCCATCTACGGCCCTTTTCTCTATCTTAATGCAATATCACAGGAGCTAGGTTTAGCTGATCTCTCTTTCTCAGACCTGGTCTATGAGAGTTGACTCGCAGATCATGCGCAAGTGATTTTTCAAAAGAGTAACTGCCAGTCCCGAAACCCGCTTTGGTTCTTCTATTTTTGCTACATTGGGCTAGTTGGTTTTCAAACTGCTGCCCACCATGGAAACAGATTTTAGAAACAGAAATTCAAGGAGAATAATGTACGCTTGAAGCATTTTGATGCCCCAACAAGCAAAAGGATCCCTGGCATTCCATAGTCCAACATCCTTGGACTCCTGCCACGTATCTGCTGTAGCTTTATTAAACAACATGATCTGTTTCTTTAAAAAGCGGATGTTTTCTATAGTGGTGGAGTGCACATGTCAATGTAACATGGGAATTGTATACTGGATGTGTGTATTACTATTGTCAGCCAGAGTTTCTGAGCTCTCAAACAGGTGTAGTTATTGGCTGGGTTTTGGAGCCTCGAGTCAGTCTAAAATCGCAAGGCTTGTGCGTCTGGTGAGAGTACCTCAGCGAGGAGCCTATAGTTATGCACAATCTCAAGTGGTCTTTGTTGTCAGAGATATTCTGGTGAATGTGATCTTTTGTATTGGTATGAGGTGGCTGTACAGGTTTGTTGAGTGTTGTTGAATGTGCAATTAATGGTACTTGTGTAGAAGTGAACATTTAGTCCATAGGTAAACCATACTTACACCCCACCAGGTGTAATGTAATTAGGATACCCAGAATAGGTAGGACATGGGAAGGGAGTCTTCACTATATAATCATTCAACCCAGATACAAAGCAAGCAGCACACAAATTAAGACAAGTCTCAAGTCTTCACGAACACAATACAATACATTACAATAAGATTATTTAAAGGTTCAAGGTCAAGATAAAAGAAAAGCTACCTCAGAGTGGGTAGGTAATCATATCTCAATAACAGAAACATATGATGCTCCACAACTACTGTAACAGTCACTACATTCAACAGGCCTAAGTCAATATGACTTAATGTGTAGAAGACCCACTCGCACCAGTCTTCCATAAATGTCTCCACCAGGACACGCAGCCACAAAAGAAACAGAAAAAACAGAAATGGTCTTAGCGAGACCAGACCAATAGCATGAACTGTATAACTTTTCAAGAAGTATTGCATAGACTCAATGGAACTGCAAAATTCATCAATTACTGGAACTACAGGCAGCACTGAACTCAAACGATACAGATTAAGTCAGCATGCGGAAAGAAGCCAATGACCTATACAGGTATTTAAGAACATTCAGAGACCTTGGCCACTGAACAAAGAAGTAGGATCATATTGTGCTATGGGGGAAAGGTCGATCAGATGCCTTCTTTGTGCCATAGAGTGATATCAGAGCTGCACTCTCCACCTCAAAGTCATTCACCAGCTGCAATGACCCACTACAATCCCTAGGGCAGTTCAACCTTTTGCCCATAATCCTAGCCACTTTCATTCCACATATTAATTTTTCCTTCACTTACTAACCACCATACTTTTCTTTTCTCTTTACTATTTATTTTTATTTTTTAAATTTTTTTTGAACCTTTATTATTACTTCAAGCCAATACAAGTATGGGCCTACAACCATCCCGGCCGGCCGCTAGCCAAGTCATAAGTATAGCAAATCAATGTAGGTAACATAACAGCTCAAGAACCGGGGTCTAACAAACGTCCAGGATATGACTCGCATAAAGGCATAATGGTCGAGAGTCAGGATTCATGAAGGTTTATTTTATAATAAGAAAAAATAAGGATCAGTGTCGTTCAGTCATACATGGTCCTACAATAACAAGCCTGAATCAGGGAATCCACGAATAATGCATACACAGTTTAAGTATTGGGGAAAAGGTATAAAAATCAGGACAAATTTGACCACAATCCCATTCCATAGCAAGCTGCACCCCTCCCCTCAAAACGAAGCATAGCGCAGGAAACATGGAAAACGATGACACCAACAAGGAAGAAAGACAAAAGGGCCATAGAAACAAACAACGGACGAAGTACCAACTCCCATCCTCCTACCCCCCACCCTGCACGCCTGCAGAAGGCCATGGCCTACCACGACCCCCCCCCCCCAGCAGCGTGCCTGTCGCCCTAAAGGAGACCCAAAATATAGTAAAGGAAGAGAAAGAAGAAAAGAAGCAGAGAAAAAAAGGTGGAGGAGGGCCATCGATCTCGCCACTTGGCCTCACCCCTCGTCCCCGCACCCGGTAAATATCCTAAAAGCATAATCAGAATAGCCATGGAAAATATTGAGCACTGAAAGCCCCATCAATAAACTCCCCGCCGAATGTCTCCCAAATCACCATCGGCCATCAATAAGTCCACCGGATCACAGGCAATGTCACCCTTGGCCTTTCCTGTCAATAACACCGACATAAGCCCAGTTCTCAATTGGCAGACAGAGCTGCATGCAGAATCCAGGTGGTCCGGGCGGACCGAGCCGCGTTATTACTCCATGGGATTTCAGCAACCAAAACCCAGCCGAATGTATATAGCGAAAATTCATCTGAGTCGGTATCGACACCAAAATATCCTCAAGTCCGAACACAGTCGCACCATCCAAAGAGAATGGGTTACACCATTCGGCAAGCATTGAGATGTCTCCGGGGCAGCCCAAGACATAGACCGGCATTGTTTCCCCGGCCGCTGATCAGGTATACGCCCCAACTAGTCATTCATGTGTGCTACAGAGCTGTCCAGGGCGATCTCTTGAGCCGGGTCTTCCGGCTCCTCCACAAACATGGGCGTAGATGGAGCACTCTCCACTGACATAGGGGCAGACACGTCGGCGTTTCCTTGAGATCGAGATGTATCCGTGTGGAATGGCGGGACTGCAATGGCGGCCATCCTTCTTCCCAGATCTTGGGCGACATGAATCAATGCCACATGCAGGGTCGTCAGAGCGGCCAATATATCTTGGGACGTGGGCTCATTCCCGTGCCACCAGACCTCCGAACACTCCAGCACAGCGGCTTTTCCATTCAAGTGCAAGCTACGTAGGAGGGTAACAGCCGCCATCTTAGTTGATCCGGCTTGGTCCTTTTCCACCTCACCCCGGGACCAGGCCCCACACCAGGGCTCAAAAGGACATAAAGTGCGGACCGAGAAAGTTTAGGCAGGCCATCCGGCGAAGAACCACCAAAGGGCTAAACAAAGTCGCTGCCGCTCCTCAGGAGCCGCCCGCTGATTCCGGGGGAAGCCGTTTGTTATGCCCGATTACAAGTCTGAAAAGGGGGCCAAGTTTCAAGTGCCCCCCTCGATCCTGCACGGCCACGCATCCCCACGAGGCACTCCACTAGACGGACTGAGTCGTCGCCGCCTCCATCGGCCCAGCACACCTCCGGCGCTCACCGGCCGACTCCAAACCTCCACCAATGGCCGCTGTTGTGACAGTCGCGGCCGGCTGCTCCTCTCAATCGACACCCCGATCCCAGCTCCGTGTAGGCCGCAGAACAGTCGGGGACATCTCTTCGGGTCCGCCGCACGTAGGAGCCCCAAAAGCAAACGGTAAGTGAGAGTTTTCCTTCTCCTACTGAAATATGCCGTTACGGCTCAGGATAAGTGTCAGGATGTATGTGCGGGGCGAGAGGGCTCCGGGAGCCGAGCGTCTATGCGGCCATTTCGGTCGCCAGCTTGGCTCCTCCCCCTACTATTTTCTCATTCTCTTTCACCCTTCTTTCAGTTTCACCAACTGATTTCTCGAACCTATTTGCACTGTGCCGTCATTACTTCGTCCCATCCTTTACTTTTACTCCTCCCATGCACGTCACCGTTCATAACTAGTTTCAAGGCAAGGGTTTCCAAAAAGACTCCAGGTACTTTGTGAATAATACAGAGTTTACAACATTGAAAAAAATCAGATAGTCAACATTTTCATTTAGTTTCATTGCATTTCAATGTCATACTTTTAGGACAATATTGTTTAACATTTACAGTTTACACTATGATACATGTAAACATGACATCCCAAGTGAGGACGTTCACCTGAAATATGAGACCGTACAATTAGATTAACTGACAAAAAGAATATATGCTTGATTGAATTACACTATTTTCTAATGTTGTCTTCTAATGAAAAAATACATAATGTCTAAAGCCACGATTGCTAGTTAACTACCTAGATTGGCTGTACATTCAAAAACCTTTACACTATTTTCTCTAAAGCCATAACTGAGGTCAGTGCTTGATTTGGACTCCATGGCATCACTGCTTGGAATTTCAGGGTACAGTGCATTCATCCCAAATATCAAACACCATAGTTTATAACTTGATTGTGAGGGACATAAGAAAATATTTTGAGGGCAAACTATGCACCTGCTCATGTAACGTTTGATCTTTATCCTTAAACACAAAATCCCCATTCACTATAGTCAACATCATAAAACAACACAAAGACACCTTAACCTGTCTGACATCTAGCAATCAAGAATAGAAAGCAGGCTCTGCCCTAAACCCACGTCCTTTTCCTCTGTTTGGCATCAGGACTTTCTGTAACCTTCAGTATGATTTTCCCTCCCTCAGGCCTGTAATGTTTGAAGAATGGAAGAAGAACGTATGTACTCATGTTCGTTAATGACTTTTCTTAACCCCAAATAGGCCATGCTGCAAAAGAATGCATAGAGTGGTACTGTGTTGCAATTATGCTCTGAAAAGAAACAACCCCTTGTATAGTCATCTAAAAGCCAAGAGAGTTTCTTTAGGTCATTTGACTATGTCCCCTTAGCAGATGTACGCCCTTGGAAAAGGAATGGGGCTGCTCTCTTGCTGTTGTGTATTTACTTACGGAACAGTTAATAGAATTGCACTGTATTTTATGTTATTATAGAACATAATAAATGTTTAAGAAACTAAGTCTATGACATAGGTACCAACACTTCATAGTAGGCTTTCAGGCGAAAAGTGAACACTCAAGACTTTTTTTTCTTCAGCTCATCATTTAATGAGTTTTAAAGAGAAACGATGCAAGTTTATCTTTAGTGCATGGGATCAGTCTCACCAATATGTGCAAAATAGTGAACCAGCTTTTCTACATTGGATAGGCAAAGTTTGCTTGAACCACACAGCTTACCGCCTTGGTGTTAACTCCCAGAATTTGACTCTAAAAATAAGAGCCAAGACCTTCCTTACAACGCTTTATAACCCTCAATGGACAGTGCAGTTTTCTAGCAGCATTTGGGCACAATTTGATTCTGAAACAAATCTCCCTGTTTATGGAAGTGACTGGTATTACGGACAGTAAACCGATTCATTTCAAAATCAGTGGGAAAACATTAATTGCCAAAGTCTACAACAACATTTAGGTGACGCAGACTTGTAATCGTCTCAGCCTTAACTGTATTAATGGTGGCACAAGTAATTCCACCATAAAGGCCACCTGACAAACCTTCCACCTACTGAGCAAAATTAATAAGAGTCTTCTATAAAGAAGATATATTTTGGCCAATAGGCCGCAATCCGTATCACGGGTCCGATGGATCCAGAAAAAGAAGGCATGATACCACCTAAACCTTAAAATACCATTCCCTAAGCCTTTAGAAGTAGATCATTTTAAAATGAGATGTCATAAATATTTCAATGTACTACTAAGCCCATTAAACCTCGCCCTGTATTGGAAGTCATTGTATGATGGATGCTGCAGTCATTGGCTTCATTAGAGCACAATAGTTCAGCAAACAACAAGTGCAAGTTACACCACGACTAGGCCCACCAAGCTAGCATGTAGGCACCATAAACAACAGAACCACTCCTGTTGGATTTATGCTTACATCCATGGTTGTGTCCATGTTAAAATCTCCTACAAATTCTTTGGCAAAAGCTTCGTATACTTTATACCCCGTGGTACATTCGGTGACATTGAGCATTGATAAACATGTAGAATATCGGCGGGGGGTCCCATCATTGCCCTTGTTCATGAAGGCCACGGCATACTGTCCGCTCACCAGCTCTCGTTTCCAGACCTCCAGAGGTTCTTTCTGTGAAATAACAGAGTATGGTCAGAAAACGGTATTATGCAAATTTCAACTCAATCAAAAAGTGCTTTCTCGTGTCAAGCAAAAAGTGATTCCTCTTCATAAAAATGCAGTGGTTTTCATATTTGTCGTAAGCAATGACAATATTTATATAAATGCTATTCTTTTAATGTGCTATACAAAAACAAATACAAATATGCATATACACATACAATCATCAACAGCAAACCTGATAATGGTTGGTAAAACAGAGCCAGAAAAAGAAATGTGACTTGCAGATCATACATGTATTCATTCATGCACAATGAATTCCAAGTTTGTGAGTAGCTTTGACGAACAGAAAGGCCTCTTTGTTTAAAGCCCACTGGAAAATCTACACAATAATATGTAACATCACTACAATATGATTTTTTTTAACTATAAAAAAGGCAGTGTTTTCCCTAAAAATGGCATATGGAAACCCACTTTTTCCAAAACCTGTGTTCAGAATACGATAATTGCTTCTGAAATGCCCTTAAAAAATCCAAATATATAAAAGAAATCTGGCATGAGATGTACATGCATAAGCGCTGTGCGTATTTAATGCCAAACGCCACATTTTCAACAGCTAACTTACTGCTGCTTGCAATTAAGCGTATAACATGCAAAATCTTGTTTTGCAAAGAAGTGCTGTATTACATATGATGGTATCACTAAAACTGCAAAGTGGACTCAATCAGCTGTTTATTGGTTTAAAGAGGCTATTCAATGTAGAAAGAATGGCCTCTTTGTCCACTCCTGAACTTCTAACAGTTACCAAGAATAGGCATTCTAGAATATTGTTTTTTTTGAGATGCTCAATGGGTTTTTGTTACCTAATGTGACATCATTCATCGGATGGCCCTTTTCACTTTATATTTCAAACCAAAAACACACTGTGGTTAAAATAGTTTAAACTTTAGCTATTGAGAAAGGAATAGTTTTCTCTTGAGCCACAAAGCTAATATATGAATAACTTTCTGAAACGGCTTTGCTTGGAAGGAGAAATAAAGAAATCACAGCTAAAGGTATTTGTCCCTAAATTATTGCTAACAGAAAAACGATAAAATGTGCACTTAATGAATGAAAGTTTAAAGGTATTACATGGGCATAAAGGTAAATTTTGTATAACGATAAATTAAACATTTTTATTCCCACAAGCACTTACACAAAGCTAATTTAAAAGTGAAATTATTAATTCATAGTGTTTCGTGCTGCAGGGGTGCATACATTGTGAGTCCCATTCAGAAAGGCTATGTGGAGTATATAATACGTGGTGTGGCATGCCTTTGTAAATAGGCCAAAAAAATCTAAAATAGGAATACAATGGGGCTACTAAAGGAATAGTCATATGAAATTTGTACAAATAGAAAACACTGGGCCTTCTTTTCAATTTACTAATAGGAGTGGGATGATTAAGAGTCTATACATAAAGTCGCATAGGAGTATGTAAAAGAGTACCCCGTTAGTACAACTTCCCTCATTCATAAATGCTTTTGAGACTCGCCCCCGCCCCTTAGGATAGGCTTCTGTTAACTGCCAGGGGGGTAAAAGATAGTCTAGTAATAAGAAAGCAAACATGTTCAAACCAAAGCAGGCCTGTTGGCTGCTGTCAATATGGAAAATGCGGCATTTGAAGGTTATGTCTGGAAATTTTCCAAAATGGAAGCTAACTTAATAACTGAATACAATCATCAGAAATGCCAGCTCATTTGCCCCATCTAGGGGACTTTATAAAATAGTGTTTTATGCTGAAATGCAGGCTAATTTGGGTATTTCTTTCCATTTAGAGACAACCAAAATTCCAAATCAGAGTTCTATTTAAGCGAGGAAGCAATTGAGCTTGAGGCATTTGGTTCTTTCTCCAAGAAGGATTTGACCCTTAACTCCCAATTTAAAATGTGCAGTAGCTGACTACCTTATTGGCTTTTCCACATTCTTTTGCAAAAGGCTTTCACCAGTTCCGGATTGTTATTTTCTAGTTCTCCGAAAAAAATGCTGGCTAGTTAATTAGCAGGTTCTCATTATAGGTTGCTTGTACCTCCCTTAATCCGAATTGACACTGTAATCACATTCCCGGGTTGCAGATTATGCTGCAGTTCTTGCTGGTGACTGATCAGGAGGGTGCCGCAGACTGGCTAAGCGTTCGTGACTTTTTAATACTTGGGAAATAAAGGCATATTAAGGGAAATTCATTTTAAATGAACTTTCTCTTTCAAGTGAACTCACAAATTATTTTACAAGGGAGTACAAAAACAAAGGTAATTCAGAACCTAGACAACAGGACTCGATTTACGATAGAGATTAAAAAACAGAGGGATTATTTAAATTTAAATTAATTCCATAAAAACAGTTAGTGACAAAGTGTTAAAAAAAATTGTCAGCTGTAGGCTTCCAAGTCGGTCTGTGACATAATAAAATATGTCAACGGATTCTAGCATTGGGACTTAGTTTCCATGGGTTCATATCTAAACTGGGAATACTGCAAAGAGAATCGTGAGAATTTATTGCAAGTTTTTACAAACTGAAAAGAGCCAATTGGTGATGCTAATGCTTTCACATTTCACAGATAAGCCTCGCCTACTGATATTGCTGGACCGTTAAGCCACTACTGCCACTGTGATTCATCCATCAACTACATCCTTCCATCTCGAAAGAAATACACTGGCGACACCCTTCACTGGTTCTCCTCCTACCTATCCAATCAATAATAGTTACTTCGCATGGGCACCTCCAAGTGCTAAAATAATCTTCTCACCACCAAAGGTTTCATCTTTTTTTAATTTTTTTTTTTTATCCTCATTATCCTTCTCGCCACCCATTACTAAACCGAAACCGCCCATGGGCTCTTTATCTCATATACCAGCTATAGAGAAAAAGGCATGTGCAACGCTACTTCGAGTGAAAAAACTCTTTTCATAGCGTATTCCTTCTCTGTACTAAACAAAGAATAAAGAGTCTTCCTCTAAAACGCAGCCACCTTATCTACTCACTTACTGGGTAAGAGGAAGCCGCCAGCGAGATAGGCGAAGGCTTTAATCATTGGATTTGAATTATTTAGCTAACCGTTCCCAACCTAACTCTGCTCCCTCACCCAAAACGTGACAAAAAGAGTAACCAAAATCTACGTATTCTCTTTGTCTGATCCAAAGTATCCATTTTAGCAATGTGTCTCATGGCTCGTAACCAATCCAGAGCTTTAGGAGATACCGGAGAGACCCATAATTTACAGATCTCCCTCCGGGCCAACAAAATAGCATAGAAGATGAGTTTGGCTTTATCGTCAGTGCCCTTACTTTGCAGATCGTATCTTCCAGTTATAATTAATTCAGGGCCTACCTCAAAGGTTTCATCTTGTCCATAGTCATGTTCAACCTTTACATGGAGTCCCATAGGACTCCACTCCCTGATAACAGCATCACAATGCACTAGTATGCTGAGAACACAACTCTACTTGGAAGACTCATCTCCTACAGACATCCAATGATTCAAACATTGCCTGCATTGTCTCCAAACCTGGATGTAAAGCAGCTAGATGAAACTAAACAGGTCGCAATCAAAACAGAGTTCAGACTTTTTGTCAAGAACATGCAACGGCTAGTCTTAACGTGACAAGGTCAATCTGGACATTTTCAAATCCCAACTTTCCCCCCCAGTGCCAAGACATTCAGTGTCACCCTAGACACCGACCTCACCCCCAATGAATGCATTGCCAAGAAAACCAATACACTCTTTCCAATGTCAATTTTCGTTACTCATTCATCACTCACTCAAATTATGGGATTGACATTTCTGCCTACCAATTATTTTCGATGGAAACAATTTTAACAGATTTCTTCACAAGTAATGTAATGAAATAGAACCATTTATTAACAGAACATGAAATGTAGAGTGAACTTCAAGTGAAAAGTATAATATTCAGATAGACTTTGTACCTGAATGATGAGTCTTCCTTGTCTCCCGAGGGAATCCTGGTTGATGTAAAGCAGCAGTCGGTTCTGAAGGATGTCACGGGCACCTCTTGAGATTGTCCTTAAGTCATTAGACATAAAGAGTGGAGCTGCTAGGATGGCCCAAAGTGCCATCTGCGTTTTAGACTGCTCATAGCTTAGGCCAAAGTCACCAGTGATCAGCTGAAATAGAAACAATATGCGCTGTATTAAGTGTTACAATGGGCCAATGTAAAACCTGAAGAAATCATTCATGCTGAAAACAATGTCAATTAGATATATTGGTGACCCCAAATACCTCTGTGGGGTTCACATTTGGAGGAGGACTGGTTCTAGTGTAAGGCAATCTACGCAGCTGCCTAGTATGTCACCAACAAAATGGCAGCTTTTTTGACTTTTGTAGGTTATGTTTTATGGTGATGTGTTACTGGGTGGGATTCCTTGTGAGGTAGGTAAACACGAACAAACCTCCAAGTGTGTGGATATTCACTTACCTGTAAGTGAGTTTCTGAACCTCACAATGCTTCTGTCAATAGCAGGAGTCAGTGTTTCTAATAGGCAGATAGAGAAGAACACCCCAATGTTTAATAGGGGTGTATAGTGAGTAGAACCTCTCATCGCGAAACTATTTCCTCATGGGAACAAAAAAAAAATGGCCTAGTGTGTGTGTGACATTCACACAAGCAGGCTGTGCCACCAGCTGAGGATTTATTCCTTGACTTACTATAGAAAATCAACATAATTATTGTTTTGCATAGCTACAACTCCCATCTCTAGCGAGTTCCATACAAGTCAGAAATGTGCTTCAAACAGTAACTTTCACATCTAACAGCAAGGACATGGAATTCAGGCCCTTTGATGGAAACTTTGGTTTACGATGTATCACAATGCCTTGCACTCTAACACACTGTATCAACGATACATGCAATGGGAGGCTGAGGCACCATTAGTCTGTCAGAGGAAAACAACTAGCACCCTGGTCCGCTTTACAATTGAATGTTCAATTTTAAGACCAGCAAAGTATAGTAAAAACACTGTAATTTAACACTGTCTGATCGTAACCAATCACCTAGTGTTATGTGAACAGAAACAGCAGTTTGGGACTTCAGCAATTAGTAAGGATACACCGTACCTAATAATATGTATTTTGAATGTATGGATGGGAAAAGTACGAAGTAGGCCGTAAGTGATGCAAATAGGGTACGTGGCATGGGGTGGCGTGAGATGACGTTTCCATTGACTTCTCACTGCCTTAAAACATATAAAAAGGAGGTTCACAAAGAACTCTTTGAATTACTCCTCATAAGTGAGTTCTTCCCAAGGGTTACTTGAGAGCCCTTGTACATGTAATTTGCTGCTTTATTTTATATTCTGTCTTATGAAATGTTGCATTTGCTATATAATCTCTTAACCTTGCTTTTGCCTTATTACATTTGAAGTGTTTAACTTGTAATTGCAGGATTTCTCACTTATAGGCAGGCGTGAGTATTCCCAGATAAAATGTACTTTGCATTTTGAATGCATTTTTGCCACAAATGATAAATGTGTCTTTAAAGTCTTAGACTCTTTCTCTCTAGCATTTCAGAAGCTTGTGTTCAGTAAATGCAATATTCAATAAATGCAATGTTCGGTAAATGACATCTGGTCCACGTGACTACCTGAGAATGCGGAGCACTGGATACAGAACTAATGTGATTTTTATGCCTTTATATTGAAGTTTCTTGAAGTTGCATCTTTTTTTTTATTTTTGAAAAACCTTTATTGTGCATCAACAGCATACATATACGGGCCTACAACCACCCTGGCCGGCCTCGAAAGCAATTTTTAGCACATCCGTCAGTAATAAAGCAACTCAGCAGTCCCCCCAGTACGAATTACGACAGTTTTTCTAAAATAGTACTTCAGTTTAACGTGACCATTGAGTTACAGGATTCGATAAGGTTAATTTTAATATTATAAAATAAAAAGGATCAGATGCAGTACAATCAACCAAGGACATAGAGTGGGCAATGCACGCAACAGAGTATCAACAGAACGGATAATCATAATCGGGGTATCGGTGCTGAAGAATACTTATCAGGATGAAAGAGCACATATTCACATTTCGCACCAGTCATCGCCCACCCCATGAACGTGAGGCTACCGTAGTAATGATTACAAAAAAGCACAAAAAGCAAAAACGGCAAAAGGCGCAATGTCTAACCGTCATACTGACCCAGAAAAGGAAAGAAAAGATAAAGAAGCTAAAGAAAAGGAGAAGGGAAGAGACAAAAAAGGGGCCCATAGAAACTGAGAAAGGACAAAACAAAAAACCCCTCCCCCAACCCCCCCACCCTGCACCACTGCAGAGGCTACGGCCTACCCCCCCCCTAGCAGCGTGCCTGTCGCCCATGAATTGTACCCGAAATTTAGTCACAGAAAAGAGAAGGATTTTTTTTTTATAAAACTGGAGGAGGGCCATCCGTACGGGCTCCCGGCCACCCCCTCCCGCAAAATACACTCCTTCCCAAGACACATAATCCACAACAGTAAGCGATCAAGTCAATCAGTAATGGGGAGAAATGCAACATACTGCACAAATAAGCGTATCAGAATAACGCGCGCCCTCCCCAGCCACCTAAATGTCAACATTTAAGGAATACATCTTATCCTTGGCCAGTCCTTGCAGGTCCCCGGAGGCATGTCTGCCGATTGATTCCCGCATCAGCCGATATAAGGAAACAAAGTGTCCAATCAAGGCCGGAGAGCAACATGAGCATACAAGATGGACGTCGCTGGCCACCAACAGAGTCATCAGCACATAGGGCCATCTTCCCCAATACAGTCCCAGGACACGTACTCCACATCAGGGATGCGAGGACAAGGACGGAAGAAGCAAGCACAGGAGCCAGCCGTCGCTGTGACAAAGCATAGGACGTCGGTAGCGGTGCAGAGTACGAAGCCGCCATCATCTGCTGTGAAAGGGAACTATCAGAATAGTCTAAACCCACGGATAGCTGTCCACAATTCACAGCATAGTCCAATATCACCCGTACCCCTCCGCATACAAGGGCAGCCACGGCACCCCCCTCGGAAACAGTTTGGGGCAGATCCTCGTGCACCAGGGGGTCGTCCGACCGTAAGTGCCCCAGCATGAGCGTGACACCATCCAGCTTCCTCCCCAGGTCACGGGAACCGTGTTCCCAGACAGATCGAAAGTCACCAATAGCAGCAAGGATGTCACCGCAGGACAGCGTAGCCCTTTTCTCCCATACCGCAGCGCCACTTGACTGTACACACTCCCCCTCTTGCTGTACCTCGGTAGCCAGGATGGCATTCTCCATCTCATCCAGGCGGCACTCCGGCGTTTCCATCGCAAATGGGGACTGGGAGTCGGTCAGAGGCGAGTCCAGCTCAATGCGACCACTGTCCGATTCGCGGAGACAGTGAAGGCAGACCCCCAAGGAACGGTCTCCTGCAGCGGTCATCTTCGCTCCGATTCAGCGCCAGCCGAAAATTCGGGAGCGGCCCGCAAACACCGGGCCGAATCCTAAACAGCGTCGGAGCAGCTACCATCTGCGCTCCGCATATATATAAAGGTTCCACCAGGCCATCGCTTCGGGGGTGCTTGTCAATCAGGACGTCTGTGGTAAATATCTGACCGATGGACACTGCGCTCCAGTAGACCGACTCCGCCCCAGAACAGATGGCCGCTGTTGTTGCCTCATCACCCGGCCATGTTTTGCAGCCGACGTCCCGGTTCCAGAGTCTTCAAGGCCGCTGACTGCCGTCGCAGATTTCTCCGGCTATGGGGCCGGCAGGGATCTCGGGATCGCGCTATCGGTTTCAGCGCTCATTCCCCAACACCAAATTGAAGCGCAATATCAGGATTATGAGCAGGATAGTCGTGCGGGGCTCGGAGGTTCACGGAGCCGGGAGCCTACACGTCCGTCCCGATCGCCATCTTGGCTCCTCCCCAGAAGTTGCATCTTCTTAATAAATCTGTTAAACTTCCAGCCTCAGTTTCCACGGCTCACATATCTGTTTTTTTTATTTTTAGAGCAAGCGTTCCAGGACACTCTGGTACAAATTAAGGTGCCCCTTTGCCCCTAGCTCACTATCATGATCATCCCAGCGCAGGCATTCAGAGCTGTTGCGCCCAGCCCTTTGACCTTCTGCCCCGTAATAAATCTCCCTCTAACAGTAGGAGCCACCCCTCCAAAGGTATCTCTGTAGCAATAGTTTGAACTGCCTTTAATTCCTAAATATTCCTTTCCATACTCACGTTTCCTGTACCTCCCTTCACTTTTCTTACCTGGGGCCTGATTTATACTTAGGTTTACAAGTATGTACCACCACCTTGGTACATTACTCTCGCCATACAGAGGGTACTCCACTCGCCAAATTTTGAGATGTCTTCCAGGCCAGCGGACACCTCTTGCATTTAAAAGGAACCGTTGTCACAGCGATTCCTGTAAATGTATTGAAAGTTTGACGAGTGGCTCCATCAAAAACAACAATTTTTTTTTATTTTCAAACACAAAATCCCAAGGCTAGACTTTGTTTTTGAAATATTAAAATAAAAAAAAATTAGTCCTCTTGCCATGGGAGTTTCCCCATGGTATTTGGGTGATTTTACAGTTTTCAGTGTCCCTTACCTACAGGTTCTACCTGGCAATAAGGGACAGTGAAAACATCCCATTTGTCAACCCACTGTACACAGGGCGGGCATACAAGTGGGTAACCCTTTGATGGCCCTTTCTCTTTCGGGTTGTCAAGCTGTACGTCAGTAGCAGAGATGGAGCAGACTCTTTCGACTAAGAATGGCAACAAAGTACCCTCTCTGCCAAATTCTAAATCTGACCATTATTGTATAGGCTTTCTGGTTAGCTAGGATATGCACCTAAGCCAGGTACACACCCACGATAACCCCGGATATCCCCCTTGGTAGCCTGGCAGAGCAGTCAGGCTTATCCCAGAGGCAATGTGTAAAGCGTTTGCGCAACACACACACACACACACCAGTGACACAATAAATACACCACAAAAGAGACTCCCTACAATATTATTCGAAAATATCCCATATATTGTATATAAAGCAATGGCCAAACATGACAAACCATAAATCACTTTGCCAACTAAGCAATTGTCATAACATCACAGTTAGTGCAATAAAATGAAGACATATGTTGCACATCTCATATAAACACTATCACTACGCACACACATACAAGGCGAATCCTGAAATAATGATCATTGCACTGACAACGAAAGCCACAAATGACAAATTAGAACACATCATGGCCTGAAATGCAGGTTATATCATACATAAATCATAGTTGCTGGGTATAATATGCAAGTCCTGGCAATGTGAGGAAAACAACATACATCACATCAGGGCATGAAGTTGCAGCAAGTATCAATTAAAACACCTCGTTCACCATAATCACAATGAGAACCAAGCACACAACATTCCTGTCCTATTCAGCTGTAAACGGTAGTCAGTACACCATGTAGGGCGCAGAAGCCTCTGCACACCTCCTACATAGACTACGGTAGTCTTGTCAACTTTAGAGATGCAGCCAATTACCACCAGAAATCTGGAGCCTCTGTTGAAATTCCACCCCGCAATATCCACATACAGGGCCAGTACCCCCAGGTAAGGGCACACACTGGGAGGGGAGCAGACACTGTTGACTTTCATGAGGATACCTCGCAGGGCCCCTCCCATGATCAGTCAGCACGAAAGGTCTGTCCCCCAATGGCGAGGAATGCCATGCCACCATGCTGGGTCCGCTCGGGTACGAGTTGTCTAAAATGCTCCACTCAGGCCAGAAGACCAAGGCGGCCATCGGGATACAGGAAGTGAGGGAGTAGGCGCTGCTTCCCTCGCAGTACTTCTCTATTCCTGGTGTGGTCCTGCACTACTTGAGCATGTCTTGGAGTTGGCAATTATGCGTGCGGGGAGCGGAGCACCTAATCATACGTCGTGGCTCCTTCCTTTGATAAGTGCCTTACCCCAAACACCACATGCTGTGGCAATCACCAGTCCTGCGGCGGGGGTCATGGAAGCAACACAAGGCAGAGGAGAATCGCTGGCATTCAAGGGCAGGAGCGCATCACTACACACTCTACAAGAGCGGATTCCCAGGTAAAAGCCCTCCACCTGCGCTGATGGCACAATTCAGCAAAAGGTGCAGGTTCCTCTAGGCAAGGTGCCCCCCATACACAATACCAGTAGGGTCACTTTATACAGCGCTCACCATGCGCTAGACTGCCAAGAGACACAGGAGCCATAAACAGTGCTCCAGGGATCTTCCCATTACACGATGAGGGAAAGCACAAGTCCGTCCTGCAGTACTTACCATGCGCTGTACTGTCAGAGACAAGGGGCATACACCAGCACTCAGGGGGCACAAGCAGTGAGTAGGTAGGCACACCAGCACATCCATCACTTTTCTATTACCATCATTTTTTTTTTCAATTCAAATAACTTTATTCGATTGTAAGCATTACAATCATAAAAGTACATATCATCAACAAACAGTTAAAAACAGTCCGGATAATTCATTTGACAGGTAAGGGATCCAATACACAGTATAAGGTAGAAAAGAAAGAGCAGCGGGCACCATGAGCATAAGCATTATTAAATGTACATTAAAAACAAATAATTTCATTATAAAAATTAAAAAGTGCCTAAAACATTAGCAGCATAATTATCCATCCATACTTTTCCTGAAGGTGATGGCTGATTTTAAAAAGTTACAGACAAATAAAGTGCAATCACAATTCAGCAATTGGAGATAGTAAAGTGCAGGTTTGATTTGTATGAAGTTCAGTTTTTTGAGGCACGGTTTAAGATATAGTTTCCGTGGTAAAGTATAATAAGGGCAAATGAATAAAAAGTGTGCCAGATCTTGAGGAGACTTCCCGTCGCAGCCGCAAGCTGGCAACACTTCACCCGATGAGCCCCACTTGGAACCGCCAGTAAGAGATGGAATAGGTCAAAGCGGAACCTTGTTAGCAAAAAACGTTTATAGCCAGTCATGTGCCATGACAAATAAGGTTCCATTTGTGGACAGGTTTTGAGAAGTAGGTGTTTCCTAACACTGTCCTTCTGTAGCTCAACCTCTTCTCTGTCTGTGCATCTTAGTATTAACATAGCATTTTTTACAAAGATAACATCAGGTTATGTGATCAAGTTGGGAGTAAAAAACAAATCTGGCCGGCCAATTGCCGTCAGACAGTCCTTTATATACTTCAACCACGGAACTTTAAACCTCCCATCAAGTGTTAAGGCTTCTTTTAATAAAGCTTGGGTGAGAGGAATATCAGTATTAAGCCAACAATTCAACCAGCACATTACCGGGTTCACTGCTATTCTGTCACTTAAATAGGGGACACCCAACTCCTCGTGTACCAGAAAATTCCCAGTGCCCCTTGGCAGCCTCAATATCTTTTTCAGAACATTATTTTCTGTGACCTCTAGGTCCTTTATCTTGCAGTAGCCCCAAAGCTCGCTTCCATAGCAGGCGACAGCAACACTTTTTGCCTGGTATAATTTGAGCAAAGTGGCCGTTGGGCAATTTCCAATTTTTTTCGCAAAGCCAAGAATGGCCGCATTAACACGTGTTGCCTCACCCTTCTTTTTGGTGACTGCGGGACCTCAAGATAATTTATGATCTAAGAGGACTCCAAGGTATGAAAAGGTATTGGTAGTGGGGATTTTCTCCCCGTTCATGCAGAAAGAGTTAGTTTTCCGTGTACCCTGACCTATTTTCATGACGTAGGACTTAAAATTGTTAATGCTTAGGCCACGGGACTCCATGAATTTACCATCAATTGCAGGCAAAAGGCAGTTCTTCCAGCAGGTCAGCACAACAAAGCGAAGTCCGAGTAGTGGTTTCTTCTGACAGCCCAGCAGTTTCTCCTGGCAATGTACAGCAGCGTCTGGTTACAAATCCCACACAGCGAAGTGTGGCTCAACGGTTAGAGGCGGCAGACCCGGAGGCAGAGGTCGGCCCGGGACCAGGGTTCAATTCCTGACGCGGCCGGGTGCAGGATCAATGTCAGCAGGCCCGATAAATCTCGCCTCGGTGCCACTCTAACCATGGGGTCCCACGCTGCAACTCTGGGCAATAGCTTGCTTAATGTCCACTCCCGCCCCATCACCGCCGGGGATGCCTGGCTGCACCTTGGGGATGCCCAGTAATGGGACCATCTCACAGGGAAAGCCAGGACTGGTTCACCAGTGGTACAGCGCTGGGACGCTTCCGGGTAACCACGCGCTCTATAAATCCAACATTCATTCACAGAGTCTAAAAACATGGGCTCAGAGCCTCTCTACTTATACTCAAAATGTATTGGATCTGGAGGGAACGTCAAACAAACTTTAGAAGTGCACAAGACCCACATTCATTATCAATCAATCCCAATCAATCAATCTACAATTTGTAAAGCACGCTACTCACCTGGTAGGGTCTCAAGGCGCTGGGGGGTGGAGTCCGTTACTGCTCGAAAAGCCAGGTCTTGAGTTGCTTCCTGAAGGAGAGGTGGTCCTGGGTCAGCCGTAGGTGGGTGGGGAGGGAGTTCCATTTCTTGGCCACCAGGTGGGAGAAGGATCTTCCTCCAGCAGTGGCTCTGCGAACACGTGGTACGGCGGCGAGGGCGAGGCTGGCCGATTATAGCAGGCGGGTGGGTGTGTAGAAGGTGAGGCGGCTGTTGAGGTACTTCGGGCCCATGTCGTGGAGAGCCTTGTGTGTGTGGGTGAGGAGTCTGAACTTGATCCTCTTGTTGACGGGGAGCCAGTGTAGGTCTCTCAGGTGGGTCGAGATGTGGCTGTGGCGAGGGATGTCCATGATGAGTCGCGCGGAGGCGTTCTGTATGCGCTGGAGTCTTTTCTGTAGGTTGGCCATGGTTCCCGCGTAGAGGGTGTTCCCGTAGTCCAGTCGGCTGGTGACGAGTGCCTGGGTGACTGTTTCCTGGTTTCGATGGGGATCCAGCGGAAGATCTTACGGAGCATGCGCACGGTATTGGAGCACGATGATGACACGGCATTGACTTGTCTGGTCATCGAGAGGGAGGATTCCAGGATGAAGCCCAGGTTCCAGACACACTACAGGGGGTCGGGTACAGCATTGTGAAAAGCAGGTACAGCTTTATTCAGGTGCAGGTGACAACTCCTCCCACTATTCTAGCCCAGAAAGACCCATGAGCCGGGTGATGGCTCATCTGTTTGTGATTGTCTAGAGTGAATGCACAAAATAGGCCCCGTCATTCTAAACAAGACGTTGCTTGGAGTCAAGCTGCAATGGACAAAGAGTTCAAAGCACACGGAAATGTCCATTTTCTAAAAGTGGCATTTCTCCAATAGCGATTTAAAATCTGCTTTCACCAATAAGCAGAATTTATCACCACTTTGCCAAACATAGCAATGCTACTCCTTTATGCAAAAATTACTACTGAAACGTCAGGGATTCCCAATGCAAACCTATTAGAGGAGCAGCCTCACAGTAGGAGAAACCAAATGGGTCTAGCCAGGATCAGGGGCCAAGGGTTACAGGACTTAAAGGTAAACACCCACAACAGAATCTGTTTAATCTGGGCGCACACAGGCCCTTTTAATGGCTTGCATTGTCTGGTATCTCTACCACATTTAATGTGAGCATTTTATCGAAACAGAAGCTTAAATCTAAGGTCTTTTACCATATCAGGGTCATTCCATTTCCCTGGTCCAGCTGCAGGCTGAAAGGCATCTTGATTCTTTCCATACCATTCAATAATATCCAGGACACTGTCCCACGAGTCTTGGATATCATCATAGTTCCTCCACATGTTACAGATTTCTCCAAGCAATGTATAGTTCACCTACACAGAAAAGAAATATATACATTAACAGAGTTCTACTGGTTTATGTCAGTCACCATATTGAGCTAAACAACTGGGTTTACCCCACACCTTAACTTAAATTACTTGTATTTATTATGATACAATCAATACTCTGATTTATTTAGTCATTTACATAATTGTGTAGATGAAGCGATAAATGAGATAAGAGAGCTCTTTTATGTGGTGACTTGAAGGGTGTAAGAGTAAAATAATCAAACACAGTAAAGGTTTCCAATACAAACACCAGGCAGCAACAAAGGTTCAATAAGGGGCATCAATGGATAAACTGGTAAACAATACAGTAAAGTTCTTCTGTCAAGGCTTGGTACTGCCACAATTGAAATAGGTAACCAGTAGAATTTTACGGTCTTTGCGTACCAGGTTTGCATGTAACAACCACAGTCGTAACCTGGGGGTCATCCTGGTCTCAGCTTTGGCAATGACCCAACAAGTAAACGCCGTCTCCTCCTCCTGCTTCAACACCCTCCACATGCCCCACAAGATCTACTGATGGATCCCCACCGGAACCAGAAGGACGGTCACCCAAGCCCTCGTCAGCAGCAGGTTGGACTACAGCAACACTCTACGCCGAACGTCAGCCAAACTCCAGAAACGACTACAACCCATACAGAACGCCTCTGCACTCCTCATCCTCGACATCCCCCACCACAGCCACATCACAGCCCACCTGAAAGACTTGCGCTGGCTCCCCGTCAACAAGAGGATCACCTTCAAACTACTCACCCACGCTCACAAAGCACTCCACAACACCGGACTAGCGTACCTCAATGAACGACTCACCTTCTATACCCCGAACCACCAGCTTCGCTCCGCCGACCTCACCCTCGCCACCGTTCCCCCACATCCGACGAGCGACTGCCAGGGGCAGATCACTCTCCCACCTCGCCGTTAAGACATGGAACACCCTCTCCATCTGATGCAACATACCCAGGACCTGCTGACCTTCAGGAAACGCCTCAAGACCTGGCTGTTCGAGCAGTAGCAGCACCCCCGCCCTCCCCCCCTAGCGCCTTGAGACCCTCACGGGTGAGTTGTGCGCTCCACAAATGTACTGGCTGATTGATTGTCATCTAGCAAAGTAGTTAACTATAAATAAGGTGCAGCATTGTGGTTTATCACCAGACCCATATACATTGCATAAACAACTGGTGCAGTGTAGTGGGACCTTTAGGAGGAACACTGATTCTATGTTAAACAAAATGTTTCCCGTTCATACGTGCGACTCTTAGATAAGAAGCTTTTGAATTTGGTCTTGAAGCAGTCTACGATAGGTGCTTCCCCAATGGAAAGGCGCAGGGGGTTTCAGAGCTTAAGGAGAACTCATGAGAAGGCCTGCTTCAAGGGTTTGTGTTTTGTAAACCAAATTGTAGGCACGGTCAACTTTGACCTGGGCAGGCATGCTTCTCTAGAAATCTGTGGTTTTAGCCCAATACATTTTGGTGTGTCCAGGTGGGCTTAATATATGTGACTAAGTTGGCACCATTCTTCAAGTCGAGGTCAGACAAATTCTTATAATAAAGAAGTCATGTGAAATTTGCAGCTGGTGCCTTCAAGTACACATGGTGCTGCATGAGGAGCATTTATGTGCTAATCTTGACTTGTTGAGCCTGGTTAGTAAGATCTTTCATTGCCTATTCTCCTCAGGACCATTACTTCTACCACTACCTTTAGGTTTTGCTTTGGAATGAATAATTAAATGTTCCATATTATCTTTAGTTGATACGGGTATCCCTTTACAATATTTTTCATGTATGACAAGGTGATGCACATACCAGGTTTATTCCAATTGCATATGACTCAATTTGTTGAACAAATGAGATTGGATTCTCCACACTAATTTTTGTTTCAATCTGAATATTATATAAAACATTACATTGTATTGAACATGAATCTTCTGTTAATTGTTTCCAAATGCACAGCCAACACATTTTTGCCCTGTAGTGGAATGCAAGCCTAAGTCATTATCAAGGTTTTTAAGAGGTTTATTGCCTAAAAGCATAATATACAGCAGTCATGGAATTTAAGATGACCCTGTGCGGGCTGGTGGTTATAAAGGTAATGTTTGAAGATACTTGAAGTAATAGCTATTATTCCTGGAAGGAGTAGGCAAGTTTGTGCAAAGTGACACTCTAACAGTGCACAAGGTTTGTTAATACGGGGATCTACAAAACGTAATTAGGTGGATGCAGTCAATTGCCACTGGAGCCATGGGCAACAGTCTAATGTGGTCTGGAAAATCGATTTTCCATAAAGTTTTTCAACCACATAATATTCAAGGAATTTTGAAAGAAACAGCAGACTGGTAACAGATAAGTAGCTATTTGGATGATCAGCGTGACTTCTAGTTATTTTTTTGTTTTTTCTGAAGAGGCTGTAAATGACAATTTAAAATTGTTAGGTACAGTGTATTCTTCATAGAGGTATTGATGATATTCACTCATAATGCACTACGTTATGGGTTACTCAAGGCAGAGATGGTATTGTCAATGCGGGATGATTGTTTCATATTTGCTACGGATGTACCTGTAGTGCTAATATCAATTTGTTTGAATAATGACCACCTGACCTCAAACTTTCCCTTTATTTCAGCACCTGCATTGATATTTATTGTCATTTAATAACATCTCTCTTGTGGAACATCATGTTAGTCAAAAAGTTAGCCAGTCTGATAAACCGGTCTCTTGATTGAGAACGTGGAGTAGGCAAGTCTCCGCACACTCTGCGGGCGGAGCGGAGTTCTCCGCCTGCCGCTAATTTTCCAACAGCGACACTCTAAAGCACTGTATAGTAAGTCATCCATCTCTTAAAGGTCCTGCAGGCAACTAAGCAAGTGGTACCACTTATTTTGCCCTGGTACAGTGCAACCCATTAAAATAATCAAATTGGCCAAGCCATCTGGGATAACTCGGACACAAATCATCATCTGCGCCTTACAAGACATGGGGCTAGATGTACAAAGATCAAAGTAGCGAATTCCTAATTGCGATTTTCTGAGAATCTCAATTAGGAAATCGCTATTTTTTTATGTGTGAAACTCATCGAGTTTCATTTTGTGATTTGGAGTGTGCTACAAATAGACCTAGCTCATGCATATTAATGAAGTAGGTGGCAATTTGCAACCCACTACAATTCGCTGCCATCACAAAGCTGGTGGCCTGCAGGGGTAAGCAGACCACCATGTATGTGATTGCTTTTCAATAAAACTTTTTTTTAGGCAGCTCATTTTCCTTAAAGAAAAACTGGATTAAATTATCCAAATTAAACTTTGACGTTTCCTTCTTTAAGAGTAGGCGTTGGTCCATGGGACACCTGCCTGCTGTTAAAAAATATACTGCCAACCATTCTCAAACGGAAAGGAGTTCCTTGGGGCCCATTCCCATTTGTGGTTGGGTAATTCCATTATTCTAACTTGGGTAAATTGCAAAAGTTTGCAGCCGCATTTCGGTCGCAAAACGTTCATAAATACAATTTCAAATTGTTATTACAAAGGGACACTCCCAACCACATACCAAATTGAAAAATCCTAATTGTAATTTGGTAACAAGTTACTGAATCACAATTTGGGTTACTCTACATCCCAAAAAGCATTTTTTGTGGTCGCAAACGGACTAATTCTGCAAATCGGGCTGTTTGCGATTGCAAAAAAGCTTCCTACATCTAGCCCATAGTCTCCTGCCCCCAGGGCCCTCGTAAAACCTGCACAAGGATGTCCACTCTGATGTATTCAGTGCATGGTTCCATCAACAATGAAAAGAACCCTGTGAGTATCCTTTCTAATGTTTAATAGGCTAATGAGCACCCATTCACTTCAAATTCGGCCAGTTGCTGCTCAAGGGATTTTCGTGCAGTTTAGAAGCATGGGGTATATGTTTTCAGAGATATGAAAATAGATTTTTTCTAATTTAACAAGCCCAGGAGTTTCTCAGCATCTAAAAAAATCATCACTTGGCAGCCAAGTCTTCTATATGTCTTTCATTTAAGGAACTGCTCTGGTATCTGTTGGTGTGAGGGTGATGAGGAAAGTACATACAACCATGTGTTGTGGTTGAGCACTTGGGTGCAATATTTTTGGGCCCAGGTGGGGCAGAAAATTATAGAGATCACCGCTGTCCAGCTTCCAGTAGACCCTATGTTGGTACTGATGGGAGAGGTGGATGACAAGAGCCTGTATCTATTGGCAACACCAGCGGGGAGACTCATATCCAGCTATTGATGGCTGGAAGGTTGAAGGTGGCCCACAGATGGAAGGACCATGAATGGCCAAAATTAAAGCTATGGTGGAGTAAAATCTGGAATTTTTATGCTATGGAAAAGTTGACAGCAATTCTTTGCAACCAGCTAACCCTTTTTGAACAGATTTGGCACCTCCCATTCATTTCAACGGCAGGGCTGGAAACTGAGTCAAGTGATATGGTCTAGATAATGGGTACTCACAAACTTTCTCTGGGGGCCAAATTTACAGTGTGGTTTGTGGCCAAGAGCCGCACTGGTGGGGGCGGGGGCAGTGGGGGAGGGGGGCTGGATAGAGCCACAAAAAAACTGTGACCATGAAGTTGAACACAGGTCCTGCAGCGGACGCCTTCGTCCACTGAGCCACCAGACTCGGCATACACAAATATCTCTGTCTCTCTCTCTCCCTCCCTGTCTCTCTCTCCCTCTCTCTCTCTCTCTCTCTCTCTCTCTCTCTCCCTCTCTCTATCTCTCTCTCTCTCTCCTTCCCTTCCTCTGTCTCCCTCCCTCTGTCGAGCTCTCCCTCTCTCTCCCGGTCTCACTCTCCCTCACTCTGTCTCCCTCCCTCTCTCCCTGTCTCACTCTGTCTCCCTCCCGCCATCTCCGTCTCTCGGGCTCACTCTCTCGGACTCCCTCTCCCTTCCTCTGTCTCCCCCTGACTCCCTCTCTCTGTCTCTCTCTGTCTCCCTCTGTCTCCTTCTCTCTGTTTCGCTCTCTGTCTCCCTCTCTTTCCCTCCCTCTATCACCCTCTCTCCGTCTCCCTCCCTGTCTCCTATCACCCTCTCTTTCCCTCCCTCTATCACCCTCTCTCCGTCTCCGTCTCCCTCTATCTCTATCTCCCTCCGTCTCCCTCCCTGTCTCTCCCTCCGTCCCTCCGTCTCCCTCCCTCCGTCTCCCTCCCTGTCTCCCTCCCTGTCTCCCTCCCTGTCTCACTCCGTCTCCCTCCGTCTCCATCTGTTTGTCTCCCTTCCTCTGTCTCCCTCTCTCACTCTGTCTTCCTCTCCCTCAGTCTCCCTCCCTCCGTCTGTCTCCCTTCCTCGCTCCCTCTCCCTCCCACTCCATCTCCCTCTCCCTCTCCCTCCCCCTCCCCCTGTCTCCCTCTCCCTCCCCCTCCCCTTGTCTCCCTCTCCCTGTCTCCCTCTCCCGCCCCCTGTCTCCCTCTCCCTCCCCCTGTCTCCCTCTCCCTCCCCCTGTCTCCCTCTCCCTCCCCCTGTCACCCTCCCTCTGTCACCCTCCCTCTGTCACCCTCCCTCTGTCACCCTCCCTCTGTCATCTCACCCCGCGTCTGAGTCAGCCCGGGCAGAGACAGCTCCCTGGGCACATACACAGCTGCACTTGAGCACTTCACAGGTATTTAAAAGACCATTTGCTTGTTAATTAGGCTTTGTTGTATTTCACTTCTTCTTAGCGCCACTGCAGCTCCACTCCGACTATCCCTGGAATCGTCGGGCCCCCACAGAGCAGAGTCTCTCAGAGTCACGCTGGTGAACCGGCAGTGTTTGGGAACACTCTTTAAAAAATTTTTACAAGGTCCGCAGGCCACCAAGGAAGGCTTGCCGGGCTGCAGGCGGCCCACTGGCCGTACTAGGAGCACCTGTGGTCTAGATAGTGTAACTCAGGTGGGTTAGGGTGTGAACATTATGAAGGCGTCATTTGGTACAAAGTGGACCCACCAGGCATGAATTCACTCTGATTTGGGTGGATTAGCAAACCAATAATTCTCACCAGTTTAGTCTTCAGAGTTTTTGATAGCTTTGCAGAATCTCTGTTAAGCAGTAAAATGGTCAATTAGGAAGCACATAGTTCAAAGTAACAACTGACCTTTGGGATTACCTTAATGACCGCCTTAAATTCACAGACACTATTTCTCATTTGTGGTTTCTTTTCTACCCGTGTCCCTCAAGTGCAGATCAGTCTCTTTGGTGAGCCTTTTAAATATTCCTATTGGGAAATCACTGAGTAGAAAACTTTTCCCAGGTTGGAGCTGTCCTGGAGTCTCTGACAATTCATCAGCAGAAATCACACACAAGTGACTCACTCCCTTCCCCAAGTTTCGTCAAAAGAAGCTCATATACATATTCCAGAATGCCAGAAATTAACCAGTGAACCCTTATACCACCTGCTTGTTATAAGTTTATTTTTTTGTTTCAGGGCCCATGCTATGTGACAAGTTTTCCAGTTTGGTTTCCTTATTGATGGATGCTTCATTGATACAACTTCTACAAAACCTGGTGTCATCTATTACCACCTGCCAGCTGGAAGGCCCCTTTTATTCCAGACTTCTTGGTGCCACTCAATCTACTGAAGCCAGATATCACTTAACTAATTCCAAAACAGGTGCCTATTCCATGCTGTTACTTAGTTTTTCTTTGTTCCACTTTTGGAGATATCTCATTGCCTTCCCCATAACAATATGTTTCAAGACTTCCTATAAGATTTGATGGTGACTATCATTCCGACATTTAATTGAAAGTAGGAGTCAGCTTCTTTCTTCAGATAATCAATAAAGTGCTTATCCATAAGCCACCTGTAAATCTGAAACTATAGTCCAGATATGGCCTCCTTCGCACAGCCAATTTAAAGTTAAACTTTGGAGTGAACCAAAGGTCTATGGGCTGATATTTTCTTTTCACACACCTAGTGAGCATCTGATCCAAGGGTGAATAAGTAGTTTAGTCTTGAGAATGACTCTTGTACGACCAAGTAATATGTCTATTTTTAGAAGTGCCACATTCCTATCAAACCTCACGCAAACCCAAAGATTATGAAAAGTCCACAAAAGGGGCATTCCAAGTTGTGTAATTTATACAGTGCCTGTTAATGCTGCCACCAATTAACACATTAATATCTACTCCAATTAGGGTCACACCATCTGGGATCTGTGTGAGCAGTGAATGTACGTTAAATGTAGGAAGTGCATTGATGTTTAGGAAAGTTCACAACTGGCCCTAAAGAGCCACCAAAACTATTATGCATGAAAATCTAATAGGGGGTTTACTGTTGGACTTCTCGGTCATGACACGTGTCTGCTTATGTATTGTGCTACCCCTTACATTGAGTTTAAGCATTTAATGATTTGCCAGTTCAAAACTCTGAATTGTGTCATCAATTAATCTGATGAATTTCTGCAAGTGAAATTGGGTGAAGAAATGCACTACTATGGAGGATACCTTAACACAAATCGTTTTGTGTGATGCTGGCAGATGGCAATAGACCACAATTTGCTAGTCCTTGTTGGTGGCTGAGATGGATTATGACATCCTTGAAAAATATCACAGGACAACAAAGCAGATGAATGCCCTAGTCCTATTCCCACTCCATATATCCTGAACTAACATGGAGAGCCCCACGCTTGAGCAAAGAGTTTAGGGGAAAGAGAAATGCTGGTACCCTGTGCATCCCAGCTCAATCGGCGCCTTCATGTTCTAATCCCAGTTAGAAAATCACTGGGATTAATTTGTAACAAACGTTTTAATTTGAACAGTTGTTTGCACGTAATTAATTGTGTCTTTACTGATTACGTACTTGAGCACATCACATTGAATTCCTGAGGCTGTCAACCTGGAAGCATGCCTTCCTATGGTGCGTTCCTAGTACCTAATGGATTCAACAGGGCACATGTTTAGCTTGACTGACATTCTCATGCACAGAAAGGTCTGTTCATGCAAAACAAGCTCATCACTGTATTGACCAGAACCTCATTTGTGAGGGCTATGTGCAACAAGTCTAAGCCCAATAGTTTATGTGCTGTAAACATCACAACTGTTTGGTGATTTTACCAGCTTTTGGGTGTAAAAAACATTAGACAATTTTGAATTCTCCGTTTTGCCAGATAACTTCTGTGTCATAAATTTATACTCCTGCCATACAGTTTAAACGCGCCTACTTTTTGGAAATTAAATAAGCACTCATGGAGGCTGAAATACGTTAAATGCTCCATTTACCTGCCAAACTAAAAATAATGGTGAATGATATGCAGAGCCTTTGGAGGTCCGGGACTGGCTTGAACTTTATCATGCTGACAAAGATGGAGGCACCTGGCAGCAACCAAAGCCCCAACAAAAGAACAAGGGAGGTAGTGGCCTGGCATGTCTCTCTCACAGAAGTAAGGCCAGGTGGAATGTACAGGACTGGATGCCGTGATCCGTCAGGACAGTGGTTCCCAAACTTTTTTGACCCGTGGCTCCCTTGACCTAATCGGCAGTTGGCCGTGGCTCCACACCATTTATTTTTTTTACCAGTGGGCGGGATGTAAGCCCGACCTCGGGGAGTACTTCCTGTTGTCTTCCGTAAAGTAATTGGGATGCAATGAAGGTATTATAATGATATTAGTAACAAAATAAGAAGATAACAGTTGTTTAATAAAAAAATTTTAAGTGATAAACAATACAAGACTTTTTTGGACCACACAACAATAGTTTAAAAACTTCTGTATAATAAAATATCTTTTTCAATGAACAGGAAAGACAACGGAATCCGAATTTACCTTACAAACTCTAGTGAGATGGATGTGCTTGTTTTTCCTTACATAGCTCCTGACACAAACGTTTGAATGCAGGCGCCTGTGTGCCTGTGGAGAGGTACTGTGACCTGTGAAGACTTGGGCACCATTTCAGCAACCCCCGATGACTTTTCTGCCCCTTAATATTTTTTGCTCTCTACTGATGACGGGTTAAACCACCCTCCCTCTCACTCTGGAAGGGGCTTGAGCCATCTGCAACATCCTGGTGGGCCTTACTACTGGTCGAGAAGGCCGTGCCTCCCCCACTGAAATTGAGTGAAGAGATGTGTGGGATAGATAGACTGCAAAGGAACGGCATTTGGTAAAACCACGTGCTTACCACACAGCAGTCAGCACCAAAACAGGGCATCAAGGACCAAGTACAGAATGCTTGCATTAGTGCAAAAACTAAATAACATCCTTAATAAAGAGCCTTCAGGCACTGTGCGTGGCACCTGCCATAAAGCAAGAATGGGAGCGCAGCAGAACAGCATTGAGCCGCAGATAGACTGGAGTCATGAACACAGAGAATGCTCATCAATTGCAGTATTATACCTCTGCTTGTAGTTTCTACGTTTTTGTAACTTGCACAAGTCACTTTTTCCAACTGTAATGTACCTTTTGCTACTTCTTGTATTTTGTTTGCTCACGTTACTGCCTCATGTAACTTAACGTTTGCTTTTGTAATTTGGTCACTTGTAATTTTCTCCTCATGTATCATTACTGTTCCTATTGTGAAGTGCTCTGACACCTTCGGGTAAAGTCTGCACTATATAAAAATGCATAAAATCAATCAATAAATAAATAAATATGATGCAGAAGTGGAGACCCATTCATTGGAGCATGCAGGACTATTTCTACCAGGTGAGTCCCACCCACCTCTCTCTGTGCCATTCCAGAGAGCTCCACTGCCAATAACCTATTCTTATTTAGAAAATGTTCCCACAGAGTTTTCCATTTCTGATGCCACAGCTGTGACCCCCATATTATGATTTGGTCCTCTGCTCCTTACTGTAGCATCCAGAGTCGTGCATACAATTTTCTTGACCGAGGTAACGATGTCACCGCTGGAGAAAACCACACGCATCATTTGAACGAGGAAAGATGTCCTTTAACCCCTTCACTGCGGCAGCTATTCCGCCGCAGTGCTAAGTGTTGGTGACGGAACCGCTCCGTCACCAGCGTCTGTGGCGATGTGCTTACGACGGAGCGGTTCCGTCATGGCCCGCCGGCTCAATAGAATGCTCAGCGCAGGCGCGGAATTCGCGCCACGCATGAGCAGCGAGCGGGCCATGACGGAACCGCTCCGTCATCAGCACAGCGCCACCGCAGCTGATGACGGAGCGGTTCCGTCATCAGCAGACAAGGGGTTAAAACGGAGACGACATTTGAAAGGGGAAAACACGGTTTCCCATCACCTTAACAAAGCTTATTGTGCAGTCAGATTGAAGCCTGTGAATCGTAGCATGCACCGAGCATTTAAGAGCTGCTCAGGCCCGAGGAGATTGGCAAACCATGATATTAATTAGATTTTAATTGGACATATTAGTAGAAATTATGGATACCATATGCCCCTTCTTTCATGAAGACACTTATTGCTTCCAAAAAATGTAAATATTACTTCTGCCCCATGTCGCATTCATTCAGCCGGATGCGTGGGTGCTTTGGTCAAGTTTCACTTCTCATCATAAATGAACCGCAGAAGATCTTATTATGCCAGTAAAATTGAACATTGGAGGCACGCCACTACACTTGCTACCGTTTCAAATACTTGTATAAGTGTAAACTACAGCATTAGTCATTGCTGCATTAATTTACAACTAGCTTACTTACCGATTTTTGTTCCACAGGGTCCTACGAGACGAGGCGAGGCAAGGCACGGCAGGGCAAGGCAGGGCAAAACACGGGTGTCAAGAGCAACATTCCTCCGACGTTACACAGGGTCCCACGAGACGAAGCGAGGCGAGGTGGGGCGGGAGGGGCAGGGCAAAACACGGGGGTCAAGGCAACGTTCCTCCTACGCTCCAAGCTTGCTAAGGCACTAATGCTGAGCCTATGCAGCTTAAGAAGGATGCATGCGTGCGTACGTACGCATGGATGCGTATGCTGGGCCAAACCATTCCGAGGGTGCCGTTTTAAACCCCCCCGCATGTTGGGCTTCAATGTAGGATCACCCACATCCTGCCTGGCGTGCCGCGGCGCCCCTGGCTGCAAATCAAGGCGCACCAGGGCGCCGCGGCGCACAGTTTGGGAACCACAGCGTCAGGAGGAAACTGTGAGTGGCCGGAATCATCTCAAGAGGATCTCACACAGGTGGAATCCAGTGCAGAGGTCTCTGATCTACTGAATTTAATATCTTGTATCTCATGCGACTTGTAACCAGTATTATCTAATGATTCAACATTATATCCTTTCTGCACAAGTTGCTGTTTACTTTATATGCTTCCCAGGGGTCTGTTAAATTTTACTATTCATCTCTTCCAGTATTTTTTTGGGTAGGGAAGAGGGGAAAAGTACATGAGTTCCATTGATGTAAGCACATGTAAAATGTCTATTTAAAAAGTATAATGGAGACTTCCGGTTTTGTCAATATGGAAAGGTTTCCTGGTCGACTTGGAGGGCACTGATGAGGATTCATTAAGATTGAAGTCCCTATCACTCCCGTCTGGAAGTTTGTTCTGCAGAAAGTTATAAAGCTGTTTTTGTAAGGCATAGCATGGTTTGTACTGACAACCATTGTGGGTCAGTCCTGAGGTAGGGGAGTTGGAAAGAGTTTTGTATTTCTTGGCGAGACTAGGGTCAAGGGATTTCTTTGAAGCATCATATGTCTGGGAATTGGGATGCAGAACTTCTTACATAACTAATTATGCACGAGGCACATAGAACCAGGTACAGCTCATCTCTAAAATGATGCGAACACTTGATACTTTTCGATGAAGACTAAAATAAGTGGATGCTCTTTCCTGACTTGAACGTGGGAGAATGGGAAACTTGGCTAAGAGCTAAAAAACATAACGATCTCAAACTTATCAGGCACATATTATATTGCACAAAGAAGCACACAGAAGTTGCACAAAGCAAACATCAATAGAAGGGACCTCCGTTGCCCGACTGGGAACAGAAACCAGCGCAGGCAATTCTGCTTCTACGGGCCCCGGGAGGGGGCTGCTACTGAGAAGCGCCAGCGGGGACTGGGCGGGGGAATGCTTCCGCTTTTGTTACAAGGGCCGATATTGCAGCAGCACTGCTGCAAATATGGCCCCCAGTACAAAAAGTGGGCCCCACGGGCCTTAGACATTATTGTACTTGAACTACTGACTCGGACTTATAAACTTTGGTTGATAGTTTTCAACTGCATCCTGTTTCTGAACCAAAAGAACTGCAATAAACAGACAAAAAAAATAATAAGAAAAAAAAAAGTGAAAAACTACCCAATGCTGTTTTTGTTCTTAATATATCCCGATCAAACTCAATTGTAAGACGGTGATAAATAGACCCAGTTTAAAAACCTTAACTTAAAACTTTTAATGGGACCAGGTTTATATTTACTAGTGTTTGGATTTAAAAATGTAACTATCGAAACTTCCAGGTCATAGCTATGTACTATCATACAAACAGGATTTTTTTTTATTATTCCTACATTTGAGGAAATGTAATAACAAATCTAAGTATTCTCCATAAAAATTAACATGCTGCTTCTTACACGGTGGCCATATGCTTGCAATAAAAAAATATATATTTTTAAATGATACTTTTAATAGAACAGTAAGCGCTTCCTAGCAGACACTTCTACTTAGAAAAGGTACAGATAACTCTTTTTAGTTTTAGCACACATAAGAGGATAATATGGTTCTTATTGGTGCAAACTAAAAGGTCCTATTGACGGTTTACTACTCCAATTTGAAGGTATAGATGAAACAAACGAGGATGACAACAAAAATGTAAAAAAAATAAAATTAAATGAAAAGGTTACAGAATGTAATGATAAAAGCATTGGCAAAATACAGGAGTGACTGGCAAGCTGTGGCTCAGCGCAGGAGATCCAAACGCTGAAGTGGGCGTATACATACCCCCATGCTGTACACTGTGGTGGGTGAAAACTAAATGAATAAAATCAGTAATGGGAAAAACACATGAGAATCCAGTATAAATTGGCAATATTGAAATTGTTGCTGTCCAAAAGGTGTATAAAAAAACTGATGGATGGAATGCTGGAGTTAATCTCAACGACTGATAATCACTTGATACAGCATCCCTGTCCATCACTATTTGGCACACCATGCCACCTCAGTCTTGACCCTGCGTCAAAAGCAAAATGTTCCTTTCTCTAGCCTACAAGTTTTAATCAGGTTGAACACAAAAGAACAAGAAAAATTTAAAGATGTGAGAAAAAGAGATGACGCAAAGGATCTAAAATGGCTAATTCAGTAGCATCTAAATTGGATGAAAGGCTACGAGTATCATAGTGACGATCCAACTCAACACCTTCCGAGAATGTGGAAAAATGTAAAATAAAAGACTTTAACATAAATAAGGGTAAATGATCCCAGAGTGGATGCCAAAGGTTGTGTTCTCGGTCACTGAACCAAAGTCGATTTAGAAAGATGCATACAAAAAACGATACCGAATGGAGAGATTAAAGCATTGGCAAAGCAAAGTAGTGGCTAGCAAGCTCAGCACAAGAGAGCCAAATGCTGAAGTGGCCTTATCGATTGCCCCGTGCTGTGCTGGGTGGAAACTAAATGTGAATGGCAGTTAACCAGACAAATGGAGGAAAATGACCCGAATACTCTTGGGGGGGGGGGGGGGGGGGGGGAGTGAGCATGTGTGTGTGTGTATACTTACATACATATGTTTGTTTACATGCTTATAGATATATTTATCTTACATTAAAAACACATTCTATCATTTTTTTTTCTTGTGAAATTACTAGCCTTGGGCCTAAATCTGAAACAAGTCCATGACTTCAGAGTCAGGTAATAAAAGGGGCTGCAAGTTGTTCTCTTAAAAATTATGATAGTGAACCAACTCGACATACTGATGTTTCTTATTTATAGTTATTTATTGATCTTAGAACTTTTAAAATGTCTTTTAAAGTATTTTAATTCTATTTCTACCCAGAATAATGTAAGGAGCACGAAGTGATGGTTATTTCTTCATGTAAGATAATTCTGAAATATGTATGATACGTGGGGCAAGATGGCATCTGACTAGCGGCACTCGAGAACGCTCCCGATGCCTAAAGTTTAAACAATGCGTGTAATGGTGTATTAAGGCTACATACCCCCATGGCAGCAGCCCTCAGGGACGGCGATTTCTTGTCTGCAGCCGAGGGGTTGATTTTCGGACTCCTGGCGACGGCAGCAGCAGTGCTTGCGGAACTGCGAGAGCGGCGAGCCGGGCAGACCTTGGGCGGAGCCAGCGTAGTCAGCGGAGCCGGCGGAATCACTCGCTACGCCGGCAGTGACTGCAAAGACGGAGCAACAGCTGGAGCCAGGGAAGCGGGCGGAGCGGCGAAAAATCGTCACGGAGACGGCTTGCGGAGTGCACTCTCCGGCGGAGATTACAGAGACGGAGCAAGAGGCAGTCACGGACGACATACATTGGAGAATAGCCCGAGCAGCTCGAGACCCCCCCAGCAGCTTGGAAATCTTCGGGATGGCTCCGAAAACTACGCGAGGAGGAAAAGGGAAAGCTCCTGATGTGGAGCAAGTGTCTTCCAAGCAGTCTGTGCCCCAGAAGGACCCCGGGAAAAAAGTAAGGATATCAAAGACACCCCAGGTGACAGTGGGGGTGCGACAAGCGATGCTGGGGCATGGAGCAACACCAGGGGGAAGAAGGTTGGGGCGCTGTATCCAGGGTCTATGGCAAGCACTACTAGCACGGCTAATGTTGCTAATCCTGGTGGGAACACAGGGGGCACCACAACTATTACGGGTTATTTCTCCCCTGTTGGCCACAACATTACAGTTAATGTAGCTAATGCAGCTAATGCAGCCGAGAAAACCGCATTGGCCTTGGAGAAGAAAAGAGAAAAAAATGCGGCTACACGTAAGGGCAAGGCAAATATACAGGAAAGCCCACAGATGGTATCTGAGGCACAGGATGCTAATCCTGAGATACAATTGGGGGAGATCATGGAGGCCCAGGAACACGACAAAGGAAGCAGCGAGCTAGATCCAGTAGACCCAGCAGATCCGCCACAATGTCAAGGGAACCCCCCCCAGGAGTCGGAGTAGTGGGGTCCGAAGTAGTTAATCTGTTGGGCGCAACAGGCACAGAGACACTGGTAACTGAAATGCTGGTTCAGGAGATTACTGCAAGCAGCGGCCCAAGTGGTGCTGAGGACAATCTAGATGTAGCTGATAATTTTTTCTCAGTCACCAATGGGTCTGAAGATACCCCATCCGGGAGTGAGGGGGAGAACTTGACAGATGTCAGCCTTGGTCTCAGAAAAAGTAGTGCATACATACATATGAATGCATCCCTGTATTTGAGGCACACCTCTGGGTTCATCAAGGATTGACTCCCAATAAAGTTCATTGAGTTTTTCACAAAGTCTATGTTTAATCTTCAAAAGTTTTTAGCATTTCATTTGGACGATTTGCATCATTATTCATCATGTGTGCAAATTGTATTACTCCAATGCATTTCGGGCGTGTGCCCTTTATCAAGGAGATCTAAAGAAAGATATAGCAATTACTAAAAAATTCGAGTATTCGGTGAAGTTTAAATGTGCGTGTCATTCAGTGAAAAATCCAGTGTGGGGAGTTAATAAAAACGAAAGGCATGCTAAGTGTCTTGCATAACATACGGTGTGGTGTTCAAGGTGGTGCTACCACGACTGTGAATTAATAGGGCAGCTAAGTGCTCGATAAAAAGGAACAGGCGTACTTAAACGAGGTCCAACGATTTAAGGGATAATGAGGGGCTAGGGGGTGCTCGAACAAGGTTAAACGGATTTTCACTGAATGACACGAATACTCAATTTTTTTGTAATTGCTATATCTCTTTCTGTAGAGCTCCTTGATAAAGGGCACACGCCCGAAATGCATTGGAGTAATACAATTTGCACACATGATGAATAATGATGCAAATCGTCCAAATGAAATTCTATTACTCGGCACCACACAAAACCTTAGCTAGATTACACTATTTTCTGATATCACCTGCGCTGATATCTATTTCTAAAGTTAGAAAATTACTAGGGGTGATGTCAGACCATAGCCCTCTGGTATTAGATATCTCTATTCCAAATTATCAAAAAAATAAAATCTAACTGGACTTTTGTGAGAGCCCTGCTACATGATCCTAAGTATGTTACCCAGATGGACAGCTGGCTAAAAGAATATCTAAAGATAAAAAAAGGGTCTGCCTCACCCATAATAGTCTGGGAATCTATGAAGGCTGGCATAAGGGGGGAAACCATCAGCTTCTCGGTAAAGCAAAATAAGTTAGAGAAGGAGGAAATAGAGGGCAAGTTAAGAACAGTTGCTGTCATTGAAGAGGAATTAACTGAAGCAATTAGGGCCAAACACGATGTAGCAGGGATATTACAAAATCTGGCTATAGCTAAGGCAGTTGTAGGCGAGTCACTTGCAGTCAAAGCAGCAGGAAAATATCTGGTGTGGAAGCAGGGCCAATATGAGTTTAGTGAGCAGATATATTAGCTATTAGAACCCGACAGGCGGCTACTAAAGGGGAAATCTCACAGGTTAATTTAGCGGCAGGGTCTTCAGCTACAACACCAAGGGGTATCTGCTCAATATTTCAGGATTTCTATCAGAATCTATACGATCCCGACAGCAGTGCTGATAGCGGTGAAATAGGGAGCTATCTAGAGAGTGCGCAAGTAGAGAAGCTGACAATGGAGGATAAAGCGGGGCTGGAAACTAACTTTATGCTAGAAGAGATACAGGCTGCAATCAAAGACTTGCCTGCTGGGAAAGCTGTGGGCCCCGATCTTATACAGCTGGAATTTTATAAAAAATGTCTTCCCAGTCTAGAAGAGGATATTTACCAGCTCATGGTGTCTACGCAAGGAGGAGCGGCACCTCCTGAGTCTTGGGGGGAGGCCACTATGGTGGTATTCCTGAAAAAGAATAAACCCCCAACTGATCCTGGGTCTTATAGACCTATAAGCTTGATGAATAGTGATACGAAGATCTATTCCAAGATACTGGCCAATCGGCTACGCTCTGTTATAGGCAAGATCATTTCCCCCCGACAGCATGGGTTTATCCCTGGCAGGGGGACTGCAGACCATATTAGAAGGGTGTGTACACTGTTTGATGGGACGGCAGCCTCACAAGACCATATGGCTCTAATATTGTTAGACGCTGAAAAAGCATTTGATAGGGTCTCGTGGGGTTTCCTTTGGGCTGCATTAGGGAAGGCAAATATAGGTAATGTCTGTATCGGGGCTCTGAGTGCCTTATATAAGAAACCGACGATAAGACTAAGGATTATGGGAGAGCAGAGCGGGACAATAAATATCGGACAGGGAACTAGGCAAGGGTGCCCCTGCTCCCCGTTGCTTTTTGCCTTTTATATAGACGCCTCATAAGAAAGATAGAGTTGTACGAAAACATCTCGCCAATTGTTTTGAATGGACTTGAAACAAAAATCTTAGGGTATGCCGACGACCTAGCCATAACATCTACGGACCCGGCAGCGGCACTATTGGAAATAGAAAGGGAAGCAAATTTGTATGGGGCGCTCTCGGGTTATAAATTAAACCAGAGTAAAACCCAAACTGTAATTAATAAAAAGGTAACGATGGTGGATCAAAGAATAACAGACTCAGCAGTCTACCTAGGGATAACAATAACATCAGATCTCTCAAATGTAGTGGAAATGAATTTGGGGCCGGTGATCAAAAAAGCTAAAGGGGATCTAGATAGATTAAACAACCTGCATCTAGCAACAATTGGCAGATGTAACTTAATAAAAATGATATTTTTGCCTAAAATATTATATTTGTTTCGCACTATCCCGTTAAAATTCAACAACTGGTTCAGTGAAATAGAGGGAGTCACAAACCGTTTTATATGGGCCAAAGGTAGAACACGGCGAGCATTAAAATTGCTGTCACTACCAAGGGAACGAGGCGGTCTTGCGGCACCCGACTTCAAGGCTTATTATTGGGCGACTGTCTTGCAATTTATCAGAGGGTTAGTGGGCGGGAGTATGGAGAACTGGTGGAGAGCGGGTGAGAGTGTCCCTGATATATACGCGTTATTAATCAAGGACTCCAATAAGTGGCTCCTCACGTTCAATGAAGGTAGTTACTACAAAAAAGTTACGTTCAAGACCCTTGGGGCGGCAAGATCAATTTGGTCAACTTTCAGGAAGAAAATTAAAATGGGGAGGATGAACTATTATACGCCCTTATTCAAGAATCAGCTGCTACCAGCGATATTCCATGATCAAGTAATGAAGAGGTGGGATACGCTGGGGGTAAAAACTATTGGGGACCTTATGGATATGACTGGTCTCATGACATTTGATCAAGTACAGCAGCTATATAACTTAGATCGGAGAGATTTTTTCAAATATTTACAAATAAGATCAGCATTGGTAAAAAAGCAGGGAGGGGACATTAACTATAAGAGAGAGGAAATCATGGAATTTCTAAGGGATAAGAAGGG
The DNA here is from genome assembly GCF_964263255.1 of Lissotriton vulgaris. NCBI lineage: Eukaryota > Metazoa > Chordata > Amphibia > Caudata > Salamandridae > Lissotriton > Lissotriton vulgaris. Next base: position 374,162,394 of record NC_141698.1, read on the forward strand.
TTGTTCGATATCCCAGGTATATGGGGAATTGAGCCAGTATAAGGAGGATGACTGTGGAAGGGTTGTTGAAAAATGGAATACAAAGTTAAGCCTACCTGGTAATGAGGTTGAAAAATCGTTCAAGCTTTTCAACTCAGTGTTAAGAGTAGCCAGCTTACAAGTCCAGCAATATAAGACCATGTATGAGCTCTATTACACACCACACAGAATCGCTCAGTGGGGTGCAACAACGGGGGTAGTCTGTCCTAGATGTCAAGCCACGCAGGCGGATACCATACACATGTTCGCTGCATGTCCAGCCCTGGACTCATTTAAAAGCTCATTAGAGAAATTTTTCGATAGAACATTAGGGATTAAAATTAGTATAACTAACAAAGTTATGGTTCTAGGGGTAACCAGGGACGACGCAGAAATACCTCATTATGAGCTTATATACCTAGCAGTGACTTTAAGGCGGCTATGCATCGCACACTGTGGAAAGATCCAAATCCGCCAACATTCCAACAAAGGCGATCACGGTTATTAGCGGTATATGTACTAGAGAAAACGTTGTATGAAAAAAAGGGCTGAAAGACAAAGCAATTGGGGAAACGGATATGGGCCCCTATAGCAGATTTGGAAACATAGGCTTGAAAATGGATAAAGGAGTACACCTTCTTCTGTTTTTTTTTTCTTTTTTCCTCTATTGTTTGGGGGTAATTGGACAGCCTTGCCGGCGATCAATGAATGTTATCTAATTATGTTGAGATTTATTATATATTTTCCTCTTTTTTTTGCAAGATTGTGTTGTATAAGTTGTTTGAAGTAATGGCATAATGAAATGTATCGCTTGATGATGATGAATAAAAAAAAAATTAACGATACGTGACATTTTCATATGTAATGATCATGTTTTGGATCAAATAAAATGACTACTACTTCCAGCCTTACAACTTTGAGTGAGTCTGTTGCGCTCATATTTCTCTTATATCACGTTGCAATAGGGTTGGTGTCTTTAGTTCAATCTTCGTGCAAGAGGGTTCTCCCATGGGTGTGCATGCAAGGCAGGAAGAGTGGCAACAGCCTTTGAGAAGGCATTAATGATTTTCATGCAAGTGCAGAGATTGGACAGTGCTAGGACATGGCGATCATAACTTAAAAACAATGTATTTTCAAGCAGACGCTGTACCTCTGGCGGGAGTCCGCCTTCATACGCTGGCCAGCTGCAAGAGTACAGAATGGGTCTCCCTGTAGCATTCAAAGCACTACTCATCTTTGGATAACCTAGGAAAAAGGAGAAATTGCGTAAAACAATGTCAAAATATAATGATGTATAACGGGCAGCACATACCCAGGTAAGCAAATCACACATTCCACTGATAAGCAATACAAATACAATATGGGAAGGTTTATGCAGCGCATAAAGAGATTCATGTAATTCTTTAACACTTTTCTCCGTCTATAGTGGATAAGACCGCAAAGCAAAAATTGTGCTTCTGCCGCGATGCATGTATGTGAAGCAAAACAAGTTATGACCAATTCCACAATCTACGTTGAAAGAGCTGGAGAGATTATTAGTGTGGTCAAGGAAGGGAAGCGAGGTGGGTCTTAATATGCTGAAAATAGAAAAAGAGGTCAAATGGGCCTACCTGATCTTGAATTATGCTACGCTGCGGCGCAGTTGCAGCATGTTGTTACATGGTACAAGCTTATAGATAATTAGAAAATAGGTTGCTAAGCAGGTGTGGAATAACTGCAGGTACTCATCATGAGGGATGCCATATAGTATGGCGGACAATATCACTATGGGAGACAGAGGTCAACAAAGTGCCTGGACACCCTCCTTTGTCAAAGAAAGTGAAAATTTGGTGGCTACAGCTGCGGAAATAAATGACCAATGACATTTTAATAGCATAATGTATTGAAGGGGTATATAGTCCCCTGTGGGCCTTGTACCCGCGATATTCATCTCTTATGGGGAGGCACAGGAGGCACTTGCAGTGCGCCTCAAACAGCTCCTTCAAGATGTGAGGCTGACCTGGACAACCAGAAACATCTGGACTGGCTTCCCCAGAACTCAGGACTGGTTTCCCCAGCACCAATGCTACATCGGAAACCCTGGAGGCACTACTGATAATGGGAGTTACGAGCTGGCATAACCTCTCTACAAGGCCCTGAAAAAAGATTTCAAGAAGGTCCTGAGAAAGCATGCAACAAATATGGAAGGGTGATTTACAGACATTTGTTACAGCTAGCGGTTGGGACAGATTATGTGCCTCAGTGAAAGATTTCTGGTAATGCTATATTTAAAATTAGGAATTTCAACTTTTTACACCCAACCTACATGGACCCCACGAAAGCACACTGAATTTATTCTGATATGCAGTACATATAGGGCGCTGGAAGTCACATTTATTCATACGACTGGACATGAGAAACCGACAAACTACAGGAGGCAAACAACAATGAAAATAATTTGCAAAGGTGTTGCCGACCAGAATCGACCGACCGCTCCCATATCTGGGCACTCGCACCAATGCGGCTTTATGCCGGGCAAGAGCACTCGTGATTGCCTTCGAAGGGGTGCAACAAGGCCACTCTAGAGCACCTCACCTGGGAGAGCTTCCTCTGCTCCGGATTGATTTTCAAAAGGCCTTTGACACGGTCTCCTGGTCCTTTCGAGGCGGTGCTTCAGAGTGCAGGTTTCAGCTCGGTCTTCTGTAAGCTAGTGAAAGTACTGTATACTTTGCTTTCTGCACTGGTCCTGGTCAACTGGATCCTCTCCTGCTGGTGTTCCTTGGAGTAGGCTGACCGACTGGAGGGGATTCGCATTAATTCAAAGTACAGGCAAAGTGTTGGCATTGAGGATTATAGAAAATGCAGGTTAGGATTCCCTATTCCCCTGGATTACCTCTGGACAGCATGAGGGCACTACCCCATCGGTGTAACTGGCGGGACCTGGATATCTGGGTTGAGGCTGGTCGTTGCTCTCCTTTAAGGAATTCCACGGGGAGTTTGACCTCGGATATTTGTTGCGGCACAGAGTACTCACAGCAGCAATATGTAAACATTGGCGTACGAGAACTACTGAACCCCCTTCGCATCTGAGCTGCTATTATATGGCTCTCTCTGCAGGCACCATAAAGGCAGTGTCTTGCCTGTACAGAGCACTACATGCAGAACAGCATTTCCCGCTGGAGAAATTATGCTCTCAGTGGGAAGCAGATTTAGACACCCCGATTACGGCAAAGGAGTGGGACAACATATTAGTCAGGGTACCCAAGGTTTCCAGAAATGCACGCTTCAAGCTCACTAATTATTATGTCTTACAGAGATCCTACCTGACCCCAAAGTGCATCAGCTGATACTTTAGGTAGCTGATGCGGCCGGTCCTCGCTGCGGGGAAGAGAAGGCACACATACTCCATATGTTTTGGACCTGCCCAGGGATTGCATGAGTTTTGGGAAGGCATCTTACATGCAGTGGAGGAGGCCGCGAGGAAGGGAGAGTGGTGGGGGGGAAGAGGGGAAGAGCGGGGGGAGAGGGGAAGAGGGGGAGGGAGAGGGAAAGGTCCCAGATACCCCAGCCCACTGCTTAATATGATGGTTCTACCACACATCCAAGACTAAAGTCACAGGCAAATTTCAAGACCTAGCGTTTGTCCTTGCTAAACGCGAGATACTGAGGAACTGGAATTCACTGGGTGGGGGTTCCAGATTTCATACATGGAGGAGGGAACTGAAGAAGAGGGCATGATGCTAGGGGCTAGAATTGCTGAGAGAAGCTAGGAGTGGAATAGGGAACATAGAGGTGGCCCAAGCCTGGGAGGCCGCGGTGGAAGACTTGTCCAATCCCGATCGGGACACGCTTGGGAGATCACCTGTGAAGTCCCCATGAGTGTCCCCTGGAGAGTGCACTCCCTTACTTACTAGGCCTGTCATGTACACCTTTAAAAGACCAAAGTGACAATAGATTTATATACGACTGCCCCCAATCCTACCTGGGTATAATGGAGGAATGCAGCTTACACCACAAATTAAGCCCTTACCTATAATACAGGACTCCTGAGGAAGAGGTGGGGGGGCAGTTTCTAGAGTGATGTTAAGATTGTATCATTGCAATGCCTTGATTCTATACATATGCAGTATGACAACTATAGAGCAGACCTGGCTATGACAATTGTAATGATGCAGGGCAGGATGTATAAAACCAATAAAACGGTTTACAAAAAAAAACTGGATCCTCTTCACCAAACCAGATTTGTAGCGGCATATGTCATGGCTGCCCCTTGTACCCACTGTTCTTTGCTTTTGCCATAGATTCTTTGGCCCACCGGATACAAAGCGCTAGTCCTGAGCAGGCACGGGGGCGGGGGTATAGAAAACTGCATTGCCTTATATGCAAATGATATTCTGCTTTTCCTCAGCAACCCTCAGACAACTGGCCTCAGTGCCTCAAGATTCTTTGATTATATGCTGAGGCGTTGGGCCTTTGGGTGAATGCTAGCAAGTCTGTTCTGGTGTCGGTTATTGCTGGTGCCCCGATATTCCGACTAAACAAAATTATTTTTTTTCTCCTGGGGTCCACATTTCCTGCTTTCTGGACCTGGCCTTATCTCTCAATTGTTGTCCTCTTCAATTGATACTGGACCAAGATTTACGTAAGTGGAGCTGTCTCCCACTTTACCCTATCGGACATATTCCCTTATTTAAAATGACCCGGTGCGTGGTTCCACTCCGCCACTTCAAAATGTACTTCTTTCATTTGGGCGGGTGGGTGCCATTGGTTGGCCTTTGCATCAGCCCAGAAATTGCCATTTGATAGAGGCCTTGGTGTCATTGAGTTCTATGCCTACCAACTCGCCACTGATCTGGTCCCAGAGAAAGAGTGGTTCATTGGGGGATGGGATGCCCCTTCCTATCGGCTTGAACTACATCTTCTGGGTTATGACGGTCTATTGGATCTCCATTTTTGGCACACCATTGTCCACAGTGGTTCAGTCCTGCAGATATGACACCCCTGTGGTGGGGCACCTGGTTACACCAGGTGGCCGGCCTTGTGAGGTTCTCTCAATGGGACCGCATTGGCATTACCTACTTGGGTGACAATCAAAAGGTAGGGGCTCCTGATGTCCTTTCAAGAACTGCAAGAACAATATAGTGTATTATGTGTGCAGTTCTTCAATTACTTACAGGTGCGTCATGCCCTTTTAACTCATATACCAGCAGACATCGAGATCCCTGAATACAGCCCTTTGAAGCAAAGCTTCTGACAGGCCTCCTGGACAGGTGAGCTATTTCTACGATTAATCAGTCCTTGATAATCAATGCCCGAGATCTCTTCTTGCATCTCTGCCATAAATGGGAGGGCTGGGTGGGAGAATTGGAGGATGAGGATTGAAGAGATGCTTGTCTCGCCCCATGGGAATTAGCTATTTCTTCTAGATTATGGATGATCCAAATCAACTACCTTCATGCCACCTACTTGACTGTGCCAATTGCAGCGATGGGCAGGAGAGAGCAAATTGGTCGTACATGTTCCCAAGCCCCATGTGCCAATTTTTGTTTTCATATGGCATGGTCCTGTCCGCGCGTGACGTCTTTCTGGAAAGGAGTGGCATGAGAGATAGCGGAGGGCATGGGTCACAATATTGAGTTGGGCCCCAGGAAGCATTGTTGGAGGGGACTGGCGAATCCCGTGCTGAGAAGATATTTATTGGGGTGGTGTCCCTGGTGGCCAAGAGAGATTGCTCGCTGCTGGAGGAACGCGGAGGCCCCCTCCCAGGAAGTGTGGCAGAAGGGTGTTGATTAGTGTGCGTGCCAAGAATGACCCATCTACGAGTCCTGTGGTTACCCTTTAAAACACAAGAAGATATGGGGAGGGTGGTGTACCAAATATGGACTGCTTCTGTACAGATATAGTTTGGTTGGGAGTCCGCTGGTGCTCAGCGATCACATCCAGTGGAATGATATATACGTTTGTATTTTTATTTTACTTGTACATAGATGAAGCTGTGTATTACTAAATTCAATAAAAGGTGGTTATTAACCCCTTCGATGCTCATGACGAGCTCAGCTCGTTATGAGGCACAGTGGAGCTGTGCTGATGACGAGCTGAGCTCGTCATGAACAAGGGGCTTTTAAATATTCAGCACTGGAGGAAAATTGCTCTAGCAGCCAAGGTGTTAAAAAAAACTACAAATCAAATATGATATGCCCAGACCAAAACACATGAGAACCCTGTATTAATTTGTACTATTGGCATTGTTGCTGGTCAAAATGTGTATAGTGATGGGTGGAATGTTTGAGTCAGTCTCAACCACTGTTTATTACTCAGGCCGCATTCCAGTCAATCATTATTTTGCACACCACCCCACCTAAGTTTGGACCCAGCCATATGCAAATCAGTCTTTTTTTAAAAAACATTTTTATTTGCATTTTATTATAACCCTACAATGCAATCATGTCATCATCTGCTCGCACTACCTTGTCTCCCACCCTCTACCCTCCCCACCATACATCTCTGATAAATTCCATGTCTGTCCGACCCAAAGTCCAAAGTGCTGTGGTGCGATAGTCTCTTACTTCTGGCCTCGAAGGCCTCCAGAGGGAACAGTCAGATGCTCCTATCACTCTACTTTGCATGCATCCCTCATAACCCCCCATTCAGCCCGTGGTATGTTCTCCATTTGCCCCAGACCTTACGAAATTTCTTCGGGCAACCCCTTGCTTTGTAAGAGACCCTTTCGGCGGCCATAGGTCCAACCCTCTTCTCCATTCTTCAAAATCCTGGTGCACCCCAGTACTTTGCTATGTCCCTTTTTGCCATCACCAGTGCCAACACCAGAAAGATCAGTTGGGGGCCCGCTAAGTCTACGTCATTCGTCATGCCCAGTAGGGCCAGCCTGGGCTCAGGCCGGAGAGAGGTCTCCAGCACCTCGCTCAGTTCTTCAAACACTTTACCCCAGTAGTCCTGTATCGAACAGCACGTCCATATGATGTGATAGAAGTCCCCTCCCATGTCCCTACATCTAAGGCATCTTGTGTCGTCCGTTCTACCCATTTTATGTAGCCTCACTCTGTCAGAATATGTTCTGTGAATGACGTTAAATTGAATAAGTCGCAGCCTAGACTTAATGGCCACCTCCCTGGGGTGCATTAACACCATGTCCCAGTCAATATCTTCCATGTCTCCCACCTCATTCTCCCATGTCCTTCTAAGTGTGCCCAGGTCATCTAGCATGTTATTTGTTAAAGTTTTATATGTAAGTGAGACCGCTTTTCCCTGAATCTGTTCCTGTAGTAGCCTTCCCTCTAGAGGTGCGTAGTCAGAGCTAGTCTACCCGAATCTTTTCCGCACGCCAAGCATGTCTCAGTTGTGCGTACTTATAAAACTGCGTGCGATGCAGTCCAAAATCCGATCTAAGGGCCACAAATGATTTCAACTCTCCCCTGACCACTATGTTTCCCAAGGTGGAGATATCTATATCATCCCACCTCTGGAAGCCTTTTAATTTGTTCAGTTCCATGAACCCCCTACAGTGCCAAATCGGCGTCTGTCGAGTGAGTTTCTTCTTCCATCCTGTGCGGTTCATCGCATTGTTCCACAGCTGTAAAGTAATGCCCATAGCAGGAAGAAGGTGCCCCAGTCTGGCTCCCCCATAGAGGTAGAACATCAATGACCTAGCTGACATCTTATGTCTCTCAAGGGCATAAGTGGGATGATCTGCCTGCGCATGTAGCCAATCATTGAGTGGGGCCATCTGTTCCGCCCAACAGTATTCCTCCAGATTCAGGTGCGAGATCCCTCCGCTATATTGATGTCGCTGGAGGGTGTTCAGTGCTACCCTGGGTTGCTTACCCAGCCAGAGAAAGGAGCGGAGTTCCGCATGTATTCTCACAAACACTTTTGGTGGGAGTGGATAATATTCATTCTGGAGGGCATATAGGAATTTGGGTAGTGTGATCATCTTGAACATAGCCGCCCGACCCAGTATAGTGAGCGGGAACTGCCTCCAGCGAGTCGCGTCCTCTATGAAATTCAGTATTATTCGTTCTAGATTCTGTTGGTAGAATTGTTTCCTATCCAGGGTGACGTACACCCCAAGGTATTTAAACCCTTCTGCTGTGGTCAATAACCTCCCAAGGGAGATCCGGCCACCGTTACCGTCCCTTAGGGTCATAAAGGACCGACTTGTGCCAGTTTACCTGGTAGCTCGCATACCTGCCATACCTTTCCAGTTCCGAAAAAACTTCTGGTATTGTGTGCTCTGGCTGTGTAATATATAGTAGGATGTGATCCGTGTAAAGTGATATTTCCTCCTCAGCGGCATCCAGCAACCCCTTTCTGAATCCCCTAATGGCCACATTCTGACGGACCCTGGCTGCCAGTACTTCTATTGTGATGGCAAAAAGGAGGGGGGGGGGCAACCCTGTTGGGTCCCCCTCCGGACTGGGAACTACCGCGACAAAGCCCCGTTTACTCTCACCTTGGCTCTAGGTTGTGTGTATAACAGCTGGACCCACTTCCAAAATTTGGGGCCAAAATCAAATTTCTGCAGGACGCCCTCGAGAAATGGCCAATGGACAGCGTCGAAGGCTTTCTCAGCATCTAAGGATAGAAACCAGTGGGGATCCTCTCTCCCTTGTACCTCTTGCAACCAGTTGTGGGTGCGCCGGAGGTTTAATCTGGTGGCCCTTTCCGGGAGGAACCCCGTTTGGTCTAAATGTACTAAATCCGATATCACCGACCGAAGTCGTAAGGCGAGGATTGTCGCCAGTAGTTTTGTCTCTATATTCAAGAGGGAGATGGGGCGGCATGACGCACAGTCATCTTGCGGTTTCCCCTCTTTATGTATTGCGATTATTATCGCCACACTCAAGTATGGGGGGAGTTTCCCTTCTTGTAATGCCTCCTCGAATAGTCCCTTCAGATGGCGTGTTAGGAAGTCCGCCGTGCGCTTAAAAAACTCAGCCGGAAACCCGTTTTGTTCCGGGGTTTTACCCGGTCTCAGCCTGGACAGGGATCTCATCCAGAGTGATGTCAGCCTCTAGGCCTTGTTGGGTCTCAGGGGTCAGGGACGGCAGTTCAATTGTTTCCATATACTGTAGCGCCTCCTCACATGTCCCTAGATCTCTAGCCGCGCAACAGAGTTCGTAATGGTCAGCAAATACCTCTGCGATTTGGGCATGAGATCTAAGCAACCGCCCCATAGGGTCTCTGAGCTGCTCCACCCATCTGGCTGCGCGCTCCTTTTTACTGAGCCACAGCATTAATTTGCATATGCAAATCAGGCTTGACCCTGTTCCAACAGTGAATTGTTTATTTTTCCAGACTAATAATTTCTAATCAGGTTGATCACAAAAGAAGAATTAAGGAGTAAATGTATGAGAAAGAGAGAGGATGCATAGAATCTAAAATGGACAACTCAATAGAATCTAAATCAATGTACAAGTCCAGTAATATCATAGTGACGATCCAAGTGAGAACATTCTAAGAAGGTGGGAAAATGCAAAATATAAGACTTCAACATTAACAAGTGCAAATGAGTACAGGATGAATGCCAAAAAGTCGTGTTCCACGCCACTGAGCCAAAGTTGATTTGAAAAGATTAAAAAAGGGGTACAGAATTGTATGTTCAGTAAAGAGAACAAAATAAGTCAGTAAATAGACATAGGATGGCGGCGGAGCAATTTACATTATGCTTATGGGTTGTATTCTAACTAATAGGAACAGCGGCTATCATTGGTGAATTTACTATTACTTAGAGATTTAAATATCATAACCAAATAGTGGATTACCACAATATGGTGAAGGTAGCCTATACAGATCTGAATAGATTTACTGTTCTGAACATTGCATCTACATACTGTGACAGTATATACATCCTCAAGGAATGTAGAAAGGGGTTAATATTAGCTAATCTATATATCTATCTTCATACTACTGTGGAAGTCAATATTATCAATACAATATTATTGCAGGATGATATCTTGCCACTCAAAATGGTGACATACATCCTGTCATAGACAACTAATATGGTATCCTATGACAAGCAATAAGTACACATAAGGGACTGAAACAAGATAAAGACCTAGATCTTACTGATGACTGAGGGAGGGAGCTAGGGCACAGAAGAAAAGCTTTGGTTGGTTTGCTTGCTTCTACTGGCTGGTAGGAGCAGCCTCTGAGCGCTATTCACATTTCTGATAAATTGTAATTGTATTTATATAGTGCTTACTACCGCGGACGAGGAGCCCAAGTATTTTTCGGTGAGTAGCAAGCTACTTTGGAACCCAAAAAGGATTAGCAAATGCTTAGTATAGGGAAATATGTGCTAATTTGAGTGGTGGACGTGTGATTCAGTTAGTTGGATTGAATCGGATAATGGAGGGCATAGAAGAGCCAAAGGTCTAGAAAGTGTTATTTGATAGATCATAGTAGTAAGATGAGGCTTTGGATGAGCAAAAGGAGAGATGAAGGAGAAAAGAGCCTCTAGAAAGGGATTAGGGAAATCATGGTGGTAAAATGAGGTTTGGGATGAGTCAAAGGAGGGATACACGAGGAAAGAATTAAGAAAGGGTTGCTTGGGATATCATAGTAGTAAAATTAGGTTTCAGATCAGCCAGGAGGGATGGAGGAGGGAAGTCTAGAAAGGGTTATTTTGGAGAGCTTAGTAGTATAACTAAGTTTGTGATAGATAAATGCACCAAACCATGGATAACCTGCTTTAAACTTTTCCAGAGTAATTAGACTGTTTGAGAGGACAGGTCAGTTGTGGGGGCGTAGCATTCTGCCTGTGTTATGAACTGGCTGTAAAATTCTTCTCTTTTCAACATACGGTGAAACCCAGTAGAGTACAGAATCAAAGACTGCCAATAAATGTAATCGGGTTAATCTAGAAGGGATGTGTCTGCGGAGGAGAGAGAACAAGGAGGTCCTACTGGGAACAGATAGACCTAGGAACACAGATGTAATTTATAAGTTTAGTAAATGGCTAACGTGGTGTAGAAAAAAGAAAAGGGACATATAACACCTTTTTACTATAATCTGGTATTGAATCCTCCAATGGTACCCCTCTAAGACTGAACCTACCTAATTCCCACAACGAGAATAAAGCCAATGTAGGAATCTAATGCCAGTCAAATGAGACCTGGTATATAATGTTCACATTTCAATTCATACATATGGATGGAGCCTGGGATGGCAGGCACATCCTCGCTTACAAAGACTGACTATTGCAATGGCCCAATTACTTACTGGTAATATGCACTACTCTGAGTCCACACTTCCTTGGTACAGTCATTGAATTGTGTGGCCTTAACCAATAGAAACAAGTTTTGGTAATATATAGAAAGTCATGCAAATCTGGGAGGCCCTTCTAGCAACTGGAACATGAGGGATTCATTTGAAATTTGCACTATTGTATTTTAGAAGGGAAAGTGAACTTCATGTCTTAGAGTGAGGACTCACTTTATGAAGAAAGTACAACTGATGAGGAAACTTTGGACTTGTAACAATGAACAGGACAGGCAATTAACTATTTCACCACAGGAACACTGATAGAAGGTCATATAGCTGCAGCCCATGGTATGATGCAGGGGGCTTCTCACCTGCTTGTGGTTATTGTGTGGCAGCGTGGATTAGGGGCAGCATCCCTGGGGCAGCGGAGGTGAAGGCTGACACCGCCAAGAGTCACCAATCTGCTGAACTACTCATGCCACCGCCCCTGGACTACACTTCCCGGCGGGCTCATCGGCGGCGCGACCCGGTGACACCAGCAACAGCGCCAGGAAGCGCATTTGAACAGCGCGGCACCCGCGTCACGGGACACGAGCGGGACGCCGGGCTAAGCCAGAGCAAAGGGCGGGCCCTATGTAGCCCTCAGAGGCCAGAGGAGGCCGGGCTGGGCCACCCCCCTTGGCAGGCAATTTCCTCCTGGATCCTTTGCATTGTTATCAGGTCAGTGACAAGAGTACACTAACCTGCCCAAACATTTGTCCCACAGTAAATTTCGATTAAACGTATATTATGGGGAAAAGAACACCGGCAGTGCCTAGGCCAAAAGACGTACATAAAATGGCAGTAACAACTTCCACCAACCCGCGGCCAAGTCTGACTGCCATTGATAAAATGCTCCAGAAGACCATTGACGTTGTCGCAACAGCCATCCAGAATGCTGAAAGGCGCCTTTCACTTCCACCAAGCTTGCCCCCTCTCTTGAATCAAGATAACTCACTGGATTCTCTACTTGCCGCATCCTATGCAGGGCTTCCAGGCACAGACTCTAATGAGAACTGCATAATTGTGGACACGGCCCCCCTTGAACATTTCATCACAGGTAGCAGGCTATCATCAACCCTCACCATGCTCAGGTCTGATATGAACATAAGTCAAGACTCTTGTGTACGATTGGCTAATGACCTGGCACATCTAGATGGCACTGGTCCATGTCCGGACCTTGATATATCAAATACTGAGAGGGACAAAAGTGACAGTATTCCGGTGCGAACCAGGGGGCAAAAAGCCAAGAGAAAATTGAAACACTTAGACACTGAGCTATCGCCAAAAAAACAGAGAAACAAGGGTGGGCGCAAGCAACTTCGGAGGATTTCTGCTTCTGCAGAGCGGAGAAGGAATAAGGGGAAGATCAATTTAATGAGATAGATACCCACACTAGAGAAGCTAGTGTAGCTATGGGGAACGAAGGATTCTGGGGGAGGATGAAGACCTACTGACTACCCTTTTAGGGCCAATCAACCAACAAATCCTAAATATGGATAAGAGGCTGAGAGTGTTAGATGATCATGTAACAAAACTAGGCATAGGGCAGACTGTAACAAATAAATCCAATGTGGGGATATTAAGTGGAACTAAGCCCAAAAATAATGGGGTTAATATGAACATAGATGGCCACAATAAACTCACTCCCCCGCCGCCAATACCAAGCACAAGCAAAAATCTACCTCCAGCCAAACATGCCCCTAATTCTAATATGACTAAGGTAGTTAGTTTGGAAGGAACGGAACACAATATTGATAAAAGCAAAAGGGTCCCAACCAGACAAACTAAGAATGACGCCCAAAATCGCCCAACAGTCCAACCTGAACAAAACATGGTAACCAACACGAGGAAGATACCTACCCGCATCAGCCTACCACCTGAATGCGGGGCGTATGTGTTGGTTCTAGTCAATGTGCCCAAACTAAGGAAGGACCAAGAGGAAAACCCCATTACCCTCAAAAATAGGATACTCCATTGGTTATCCGTAAATTGCAATTTCCCAATGGAAGGAGCAAGGGAGATTATCCAAACACAAAGAGGGGGGTGGGTGGGCCCGTTGAGAAAAAAGTTTGAGGGGGATTGCATAATTATAAATTTCAGGTCCCCTCAATGGGCTCAAAAAACCCTTGCTAATGCCCCACTGCCTTCACCTTGGGAATTTAACACGACTTTGCTCCCTCTGGGCTACTTTTATAGACACCTAATAGCCCCAAACTCCAACCCCGGGAATAACCCGGCTGTGTGCTATCAGGATCCAAATCTTGGTACCAGGAATAAACTCCCATTGTACCAACTGAATCAAGATTTTAGCTTTATGAATGGCCCCGCCCAGTGTCACCAGGCCATATTCCCAGCACACCCGATGCCACACCCATACTTTCCTATTATGCCCCAGTATAACCCTAGTGAGAGGCCATATTTAAGGACCAATCTAAACCGGAACTTGTCTCAGAACGAGCTGAGGTCCATATATAACATCCCAACCTATAACCGGTTTGAACACGCCTTCTCAAATCTAGAAGATCAGGTTTGACTGGGCAACAGGGGAGGAATATTTATTACCAACACAAGCTAACACAACCCAGGAAACAGTAGCGCACCACCATACGGTCACACCTATAGCCATACAAGAGGATGTAACTCCTACACTAACTAACTCTAAGTAGAGCATAGTTATGAGTGCTAGGAGCAAGTCAGCTAGCCACCCCAACCACTGTGACTTTTCAATCCTTAGCTGGAACGTGGCGGGGTTAGAATCAAGACTGTCAGACCCACAATGGGTCCAGCTATTGGATGGAAAAGACATTATTATGTTTCAGGAGACATGGGCTGTTGGGAATCTACATATAGAGGGCTACCATTGTTTTAGTGTGACAGCACCTAAGTCTGATTTTGGTCGCGCAGTGGGAGGCTTGTTTATTGGGATTAAGATATTGGGCGGTGGCACAATCAGAGACTTATCAAGCGGGAACCCGAACATACAAATCTTGGAATTCAAGCGAAAAACTCAGATTTATTTAATTAATTTTTACAATAATGATTTTTATTCTGTACCCAACAAGAATTTTGAAGCACTCTCTAAGACCTTACAAAAACTTGAAACCAGTTTAGAAACAGAGGAGGAGATAGGGATTTTAATCGGGGGGGGGGGGGGGGGGGGGGGATTTTAATGCGAAAATCTCAAAGAATTGCTGGACTGAAGATAGAAATCACTTAGATCAAGCTGAACGAAGGGGTATTGATTTAGCCAACATATTAACTGAGCACACTCTCAGTAATGCTATGGATACAGGTTACACTCCTAGCACATATCATGCTCCTACATTCAGAGGCAGGGATTGCTTTTCCACTATTGACTTTATCTTTATGTCCCCCCATTTAATAGACCGCGTAACAAAATCCACAGTGACGGAAACTTCGTTTGGCGATCATAACCCCCTCACAGTGACTCTGCACCTAGGCCCTAGCCAGGTATATGCTAATTTAAATGGCGCAAGAGACATTACACCCTTGGGTGGCGGTCTGCGATTAAAATGGAGGGGAGTGGACAGTGGGGCAATATTGGAAAGTGTAAAAAGGGAATATCCCCAGTTAATCAACTGTGTCTAGTCATCAAAACTTCTTTGTCAGTTCCACTGCCAAAGGAAGGGAAAGAGCCAAGGTGGTTTGATTCCGCCTGCTCATTAGCAAACAGGGAATTGCCCAGGGCATTAACCACCAAACCAAGGTGCATAACGGAGGTACAGGTAGCCAGGAAATTTTATAAACTTAAAATAGCTGAAAGAAAGGCTGCATTATTGACAGAACAGTGGGAGTCGCTGGTTGGAAGTGCAAACTTGAAAAGGAGTGGCCCCTTCTGGTCAGCTGTCAGAAAAATGAGAGAAATGGGCAACCAATTAAACCCAATCAGTTGCAATATAACCAGCAGTTCTTGGGAGGCCCATTTTTCCAAAATCTATGCCGCACCACTCGAAGAATTAACTAGCTTTGCCCCTGGACAGCTCCGTGGCTTAGAGATCGATCTCCATGAGGTGGAAATAGCTATCAAAGAGAGCCTTGGGAACAAGGCCTCAGGTCCTGATGGACTGCCCATAGAGGTTATCAAGCATAGTCCGGATCTATGGGCACCAATCCTCCTTAATGTCTTTAATAGTCTGCCAACAGTGCCCATGCCCACCACCTGGGCAACTGGCACCATAGTCCCAATTTTTAAAAAGGGTGAGAGGTCGGACCGAGTGCATTATCGTCAGATCTCCCTTTTGGACAATACCTTAAAAATCTTGGGGCGAGTCATTTATAATAGGGTGGTAGAGTGGACTGAAGATACAGGTCTATTGGACCCGTGTCAGACTGGATTCAGGAGCAAGGTGGGGACGGTGGAGCAATGCTTGAATCTAAAACTGATAATTGATAAGTATAGCGTTGCCCGATCATCTACTATTTACCTTGCGTTCATAGATCTTTCATCCGCCTTTGATCTAGTGAATAGATCTAAACTTTGGGCAACCCTCCTGAACTATGGACATGATGAGGCTCTTGTTAACTTCCTGGCCTACCTCCACACTGATCTCAAGGCACAAGTCAGGATTGGGATGGGTGGAGAAGTATCTGGACCTATCAACATTGGCAGGGGGGTAAGACAGGGGTGCGTTTTAGCACCCCTGCTGTTTATTATTTATATTAATAGTCTAGCCAAAACCCTAAAACAAGTGACTAGTGATGTACCAATAATCCAGGGGCAACCATTGCCAGTTTTATTATACGCAGACGACGCGGTCCTTATGGGCCGAACACCAAATGCCTTCCGTTTACTTGTTAAAAGTTTCGTCCAATACATGGAGGGCTTAGATCTGCGTGTACATTTTAAAAAATCTTTTATTATGCCATGTGGGCCAGGGAAACGAAAGCTCAACACCATACATATAGGGACAGATAAATTAGAATCTGTAACCACACTCCCATATTTAGGGTTGGTTTTCGCTGCGAACGGCTCATGGAGTGGGCACTCTGCCTACGCTATGGGCAAGTTCTCGAAAGCCACCAATTCTATTTTGAGCTCGTCACGTCCAAAGAGAATAGGTGCCACCAGAGCTATTTTAAACATTTTTTAGATAACAGTGCTTACCTGTAGCTACATATGTGGCTGAGGTCTGGGGATTGGGAAAAAGTCCAAGTATCCAGCGAGAAGAAAGCCGATTCTGTAGAAAAATACTGGGCGCCCCAATCTCATCTTCCAAATTTATTTGTCATGAGGAACTAAACCTCCCCTATGTATGTGACTTTATTAGAACTAGACCAGCTCTATTCTGGATCAGGATCTGGAGGAATAACTCAGCCACTCTAAGGCAAAATATTATAAAAGACTGTCTTAAATGTGACCATGGCCTGGCAAACCCCTGGCTTGCGGGAGTTTTAAAAACATTGAGTGCCGTGGACAGAGGAGATCTTTTCTCCGACCCAAGCAGGATTGAGCCCAAAGACAAAATTGAGGTCAAACAAGCACTGTATGCACTTTATAATTCTGAACGAATGGTAAGGGAAACACTCAAATCAACTGTTGTGAGTTACATGGGGAAAGAATTATGTAGGAGACCACTTCCACCCTACCTCACTTTATGACCAATTGGGAGAGATCACTGTTTCGCCTAAGGGCGGGATCAGTGAAATTCCTACTGGACTTACCTTTGGGTTATCAACACACAACACAATACAATCCATGTCCCTGTGATGGCATTAGTAAACAGAATGATTTGCACTTTCTATTCTTCTGTAAATTTTATTTAAAATATATCAATTGGTTTTTAATTCCTTATTTTAGAAAACAAAGACCCCTTTCGTTGGGGGAGTCTTATACAATGTTGCTCTCCCTGGACACAGATGAACAAATTTTTCGCACTAGCACTTTTCTGAGACTTAGAACACGTGTACGCAAAATGATGGAAAACCCCTGAAAATAGTCTTATGAGAGTTGCATTAGATTTTTTAATAATTATGAATTTTGTAATTTTGATCTGTCATGTAATTGAATTGTTTTATTGTGGTACTTTTATGAATTTTATGAAATTCGAATAAAGGTCGTTTGAACTTGAACTTGGTATGATGCAGAGTAAAAGGGGACTCAAAGATATGCTCTGCATTGATAGGAAATCTTGCCTGGCTTTGCTTTCAGGGGTCATTTGAAGATGTGTTTCATGTAAACAATCGTCATATATAGGAGGACTTCAGATCCCTTTTACTCGCAATCTAGACACGCGCACATACACAGATCTGGTGTTTAAGTAAAATGTAGCATCAAGATGCCTCTGCCCGAGACTGGGTGAAAACCACATTTTGATACGTGGCCTGTTGAAGAAACATATCTTTCGAATTTAATTAAAAAAATGTAAAAAAAGTTTCTGATACCATCAAAGTTATCTAAACGCTTGTGTACTGGATTCCTTTAATTAATCGTAGATGGTTGATTCCTCATCTTGCTGTATACCCATATTAGTTCCTTGTTGCACTGTTCACTTTGAAAGGATTACAAGTTCAGCAATTTTTTTTAGTGCAAGGTGTATTGACCCTTTTTAGGTTCAGAAAAGGTTTTTTTTTTTTTTTTTTTTTTTTACAGAGTTTTGTATAGCGCGAACTTGACCCGAATCGGGTATCAGAGCGCATTACATAGCATCAGTTGCATTACATGAGGACACATTCATTTTTGGAAATTAAGTGATTTGCCCAGAATCACAGTATGTTCAGCGTCATTGCCGAGACTTGAACTCAGTTCCCCAGATTTGAGGTTGACTGCCCTAGCCTTTAGGCCAACTCCACTCCTCTTTTGATGCAAAAATCACCAAATGCTGGTGTCCCAATGTATGTCATGACATAAGGAATGTTGGCAAAAGAAACTTCATTACCTCAGCGCATTAAGCGTACCAACAACAAATGAAAATAAAGTTCACAAGCATTCGATGAGCGTTGGGACATACATTATTACAGACCTATGACTTTAACTGATGAATTGGAATAACAGCCGTCAAATTTCAACATGTCAACTCCCCATTCAGCAAATGTGTTGGCATCGAGTGTGATGGTGTCCAGTGTGGTGCCAGGGTAGCCGCCGCATGTGTAGTTACCAATGTCACTGTAGATGCCAAGCTTAAGTCCTCTAGAATGAACCTATGGAAGGAAAAGGCACAATGGTTTGAGTTTCAAATGCTCTTAACACCAGAATTTGATGGTAATAATGCATTGTTTTTATGTGGAACCAACCGTGAAAATACCAGATTCAGCTCCTTAAACGGTATACAGTGCATTTCAGAACACATAGCTGCACTTCAATAAACACAGTAAAAAGTAAATTGCCTATGTTTAATCTTCCAAACCAGAAACAATGAAAGGCACAATATGAACAAAAAGAATAAAACACCAATGTAATGGTCCACACAGTGTAAGACATTCAAAAGACAATGTATGCCCCAAATATTCCTGGATTTGGTGTTGTGGCAGTAGACAACCCTGCCCTCTCCCTTATCTCCCATCTGTGAGCACCCAAACAATTCCTCAGAGTTGTGTGAAAATCATAGGAAGCAGTTGTTATAAGCAACAGGTAGAATTCTGGAATGGCGAAAAGTAAATAGGACTTAAAGCCTTTCTTATAAAGGCCAGCACCCCGTCAAGCCATGAACAAATATCCTACCCCCTTCCTCAATTCCCCAGTATTTTGGGACCTCTCACCAAGAGCACATCCTTTTTTTATCTGCGTTTTGGAGCTGAGCTCTAATCCTGAGAGCGGGATTACTTTATTATGTCCCATTGTGCCCTAGTTGGAACATTTAGGAATGTCCTTCTGCCTCGAGACGCTTGGGCAAGGCTGAAGGGCCACAAAGAAAGTGATTACCTATTATTTGTGAGGCCTTCAGGTCTCTGGGATCTAAGATATGGTTGATCCTGCAGATCAAGCAGAAAATAGGATTCAGCAAAACACTTCCAGGTTATTGCTACAAAGTCTGTTGGGGCAGAGAGAGAGGAGAAGAAGCAGGCTTTTGCATCTTTTGTTGCAGCCAAGTCCTCTCAGCGGTTAGTTTCCTGGAGTCAAGGTATATGTTAAGCAGCCTACAGGAACACAGGTATGACTGGGGAATATACTTCCAGAAAGAAGAAGCAATGAAGTGTGTGTGTGTTCGTGGTATGTGTGGGTCTGACTGTCTCAAACTCCATCGGCACAGCAGAGTTTACCATCTACCCCTAGTATTCTGCCTTTTTCATGCTGGTTTCTTACCTTTATTTTGCCTCTTTCTGCTCGTTACCGACCTTTATTTAGGCTCTTTCTGATCGCTATTTCGCAACTTTCTGACCTTTATTCTGCCTCATGCTGCTCATTTCTGACCTCTACTCTGACTCTTTCTGCCTTCCTGCTCATTGCTCACCTTTATTTTGCCTCTTTCTGCTGATTGTTCACCTTTATTTTACCTCTGTCTGCTCATTGCTGATCTTTGTTCTGCCTCTTTCTGATCGTTTCTTACCTTTATCTTGCCTCTTTCTGCTCATTCGGGCCTTTATTCTGCCCCTTTCTTCTCTATTTTCTGAACTTTATTCTGCCTTTTTCTCGTCTTCTCCCCTCAGGGCCGCGGATGGAAGCTCAAAGCCCCGAGGTCCTAGCCAGCTCACCGCATCCTGCGGGAGCCGGTACAAAAGGGGGTGGTGATGGACGGAGCATCTGAATCAATCAAACACTCACACCCAGTCAAAAGATCTGGGTTTAATCCATCACCGTTCTTTAGCCCACTCTGCAAACCCGAGTTCAGACATGGCTATATGCAAACCAGTCTGACCCTGTGCCTCATGGGAACAGTCCAGCCCGAACTGCCAAGCCATGTCTTCCCTGGACCGGAAACAAGCTTCCGAGGACCGGTTTCTGGCATTCCAGCCGTCTTCAGCCCGGCTTGCTTGAATCCAGTGGCAAAGTGAGCAAGGGACTCTCGTCTGAGCATACCCTGCCACACTTATGGTGGCCAAAAGCGGTACAAAATGGGGTGGTGATGGACGGAGCATCTGAATCACTCAAACACTCACACCCAGTCAAAAGATCTGGGTTTAATCCATCACCGTTCTTTAGCCCACTCTGCCACCCCAGTTCAGACATGGCTATATGCAAATCAGTCTGACCCTGTGCCTCATGGGAGCCAGCATTGCTCTCACAGACAGGAAGCTGCTAAACATGCAGCTCCTGGTCTGTCAGAGGAATCCTTTCACAGCTCTCGCTTGCTGACAGCAGAGTTTGTGTCTGTTCTGACTTGCTGGGAGTTGTAAATCTTTCTTTAGCCTCGGGGAGGTGGTTATCCCAGGGGCCTATAGAGCCCATGGAGGGAGGCCCTGTGTGTCCCCTCCTTTTTATCAATAAATCCCCGGGGAGGTGGTGATCCCCAGGGAGATCAATGAGCCTTAGAAGGGGGGCTCGTGCTCCCCACTACTTTCTTTAAAAAAATGACCCCGGCCCACCCGAGGGCTTCCAAAGTAAGTGCGGGAGCCACGGCTTGTTTTTTAAAAACAATTTGCCACAGATTCACGCTTCCATCATGTTTTTAAAATTATTGTTTGGCCTTTTTTTTTTGTTTTTTAACTTCTCTACCCTCGGATTTACCTTGCTGCTGCCCTTTCGTTTCTGTCCTGCTGAGGAGACCGGGATAAGCTCTCCCTTCCTGCCAGCTATCTCGCTGCTCCCGCGAACCGCCGACTGGCGGGGCACTACATCCCCCAGAAGGCCGTGCGGTCTCGCGAGAGGGGCTGCGAGAGCCAGCGCCAGCCATCACAACCAACTGGGAGCCCCCGTGGCGCAGGACGCGCGCAGGCTAGCCAGGGCGAAGCCCGGGCCAAAGGCGGGCCCGTCTGCGCCCATCCGCGACAGACCCAGGCAGGGCTGAGCCGTTCCTCTTGGCTCCTTTAGAAAACAGCTTTTGTGGCAAGAAACCAACGATAATCCACAATTCAATAAACCGAAATTAGATCATGGGCAAGAGGAAATTGGCCCCTAGTGGTGGGATGGCATGCAAAAAACAAAGCGTACCAATAACTAACATCCTGAAAAGTGCAGTTGGGATAATTACAAATGAAATAACCCAAGTCGAAGAAGAACTTGCTGCAACAAAGGGCGCTTTAGAGGCGGCAATGAAGAAATGGGATAGTGAGGCAGCGAAAACATTAGTGGGCGTATCACCTATCGCTTTGCAGAACGATGATATTGGAAAAGAAAACATTTCTGTGGTAGAGTCTATATCCTCTAGTACCCGTGAATGAATAACGGAGATTAGGAAAAGTGCTAAGAATCCCTGTATAATGACAGGATCCCTAGAAATATCCGAATTGACTGGATCTTTAGAAATGGACTCCCCACCTGCAAAAAAATAGAAACAAACTCTCCCCAAAGCTAAAGAAATACTAATACTAAACCAGAAAAAAAAGGTAACATCCAACCGAAAGGCCAATAAAGGGGTAAAATATAATACAAATGTAAATAAGGAAAATTACTGCGCCATGAAACCCTTGAATCTGGAAAATTTGTTTAAAAAACTACATGGGAAAATGGACAACATTGAACGAAGATTTGTGTCTGAAATAGACCTACTAAAGAAGGTTGTTATGAGTCTTGTAGAATTGGTATTAAAACTTGGATCCCAAAATGCTCTAGAGGAAACCCAAGTGATAAACCCATTGCCTACAACCCGGAAAGATCTTCTAGTGGTACAAACTGCACTACAAGGCCAAGATGGTAAAATGAGACCAAGACCCGTATCTCAAGGACCAATGAATCACAAGGACCTCCCTTTAGGTCAGTATATAAGATCGGACACAAACAAGCCAATGACCCTAAATAATGTAAAAAATCATGGGAAGCTAAATGAAGTAGGCTCTTTGAATAATAATGTTTTTGATGTTTTATATTTACTCCCTCAATCGAACCCTCATGTGATAATCTTGAAAAATGTGCCTAAAACAAGGGGGGACAGGAAAGAATCATATGACACTTTTAAAAAATCAGGTGGCGCACTGGATCGCAAATAAGACAAATTCTAATATTGACCTATTACAGAAAAGTATACTAATACTCACAAGAGTAAGCTGGGTAGGGAAATCAAGAAAAGACTGCTACGAGGATGGTGTGGTAGTTAATTTCTGCAGCAGGGAATTGGTGGGTAGCTTGCTAAATCGGCTTGGCAATTGTAGGGTTGAACCCAATATATACCAGGGGACAAGATCATAGCTCTCCCACTTGGATATTTGTATAATCCAAGGAATGAGCAACATCATATTGGAAATAATCTGGGAATGCCAGAAGTTATAGGGATCACCTCTACAGTAAATAGATTTTTCCCACTAAGTCAGCTTAGCGATCCAGATTGACATAGAAAAAAAGCTAGGGATGATCAAAAAGCCCCACTGTTTGAAAATAGGTTAATTTGTGTAAATGAGATTGGACCATCTGTAAAAAATGTCTGTGATGGTAAGATATATTATGATGAGCAGTCCATAGGAAATGAAAAGGGTGAGATGTGTATCGAACAAGTACCGGAGAATGGGCAATACAGATAAATGAGAGAGGGCTACATGTAAAAAATGCTAGTCGAAGGATAGTACCCTATGATTGGCAGGCCCTAGTACAAGAAATGGGGGAAATGGGTACCGAACAATTGGCTAGTGGAAGCCAACCTTGCCAAAAATATTTAAGTATAATGTCATGGAATGTGGCAGGGGTTAGATCGAAATTAAATTATGAGGAATGGCTGAATAAACTAGAGAACCATAGTGTAATTATGTCACAAGAAACGTGCCAAATTAGACACTTCTTCATAGATGGCTACCAAATTATATGTACAGACGCCATACCATCTAGGATGGGTCGTGCAAAGGGTGGTCTTGCAGTCGCAATATCACCATCTTCCTCTCGTTAAAATAAAATCATATACTAGTTCACAATTTTTTCAATTTATTTGTCTTAAAACTGAGGGGAGCCAGGCCGTTGTCATCAAACTATTACAATAATATTTTTGATAAAACTAGATTTAAGGTGATTAATTCGCTAGAAAAAGACCTTGATGATTTTTTGACAGGGATAAATGTAGAGTTGTTGTGGAAAAACAATGCGGATATTTGAATGACCATGGAGATCCAATTTCACATTTCCCCCACGATACATATGGAGAAGCCATTAACTCTGTTGTCCACAAATATGATCTGGCAATCTTGGATGTAAAGAGTGAAGATGAACACCACCCCCCTCATACCTTTCTTGGTTCTAGATCTAGGTTAACAATTGACCACTTTATTATCACTGACTACTACACAAAACTAGTGCGCTCCTTTTTTTGCCTATGAATGCCTTATTAGTGACCATCACCCCCTGGTTTTGACCTTAGACATAAATATCGCTAGGATAAATCTAGGGAAGGCAACAGAGGAAAAAAATTGAGCCTTATGGCTCGAATGGAATTTCTATTAAGTGGTCAGGAGTAAATCCTTCTCTATTTTTTTAAACAATTATCGGGAAGACACAAGGCGAAATTGATATTTGCCTACATGACACAGTAACTAACTCAGATATCAATGGAGCATTTTCTAATATTACTGAAATAGCAAATGACCTAAAAATAAAACAGAAGTCCAAATCACAATCAAGAACCTAGATGGTTCAATAAGGAATGTTCGAGTTTGAATAGGGACCTAAAAGGAATTTTAAAAATCAAACCTAGGTGGAATAAAACAACTAAGGTTGAAATATAATTTAGCATTGAAAGACAGAAAAAAAGAGATCCAAGAAGAGGCGTGGGGGGAAACTAGCTCAAGCGGCAGCAACCTGGGATACAACTCTGTTTTGGCAAACTATCAATTACCATTTTTTTAAGGATACTCCTGCTGTAAAAATAAATGCCCTAGTGCCTGTTGAGGGCTGGATAACCCACTTTGGAAATATTTTTAACCCTGGAGGGATCAATATCGTACAAAATAAGGAAAAATTATTTTTAACCGTAGAGCCAGCAGGGATGCCTCAGATAACTGTAGAAGAAATAATAGGAGCACTAAATAAAAGTGCAAGTGGCAAAGCCGCTGGCCCTGATGGGGTCCCTATCGATGTTTTCAAATGTAAGATTGATTTTTGGTTACCTGTCTTACAGAAGTTCTTTAATGCAACTCTTGATGGAAAACTGCCCACATCTTGGGTGGAAAGCATCATAGTCCCTATTTTTAAAAAAGGGGACAGAGGAAACCCAAAATGTTATCGGCCCATATCCCTCTTAGATTCCATCTCAAAACTGATGGGGAGAGTTTTGCTGGGTAGATTAGAATCCTGGGCCTCTAAATATAACATCTTATCAGAGGCCCAATATGGTTTCAGGAGAGGGATAGGAACAATCGAACAGTGTCTAAATTTGGATCTTTTGGTGGGTAAATATACTATAGCTAAAGGGGGCAGTTTACATCTTTGCTTTGCCGATCTCACCAGTGCTTTCGACCTGGTTAATCATGAAAAATTGTGGCGAACGCTGGTTGAGATTGGAGCCCCCAAAGATATTGTTGTTTACCTATCCCAAATTTATAGTCGATCTAGAGTTCATTTTGGGCCGAAGGGGGAGTGCACGCCAGATTTGAGGGTAACACGAGGTATTAGGCAGGGGTGCGTTTTAGCACCCCTACTATTCTTATTGTATATAAATAACGTTGATCGTTGTTTACAAAATATTAATGCTGATGTCCCAAAAGTGGGTTGTCGACCGACACCAGTGCTGCTCTATGCAGACGATGCTGTCCTGATTTCTAGGACGGCAAACGGTTTGCAACACCTGATTGAAAAATTTGCACTTATTATGACTGGGATGGATCTTAAATTAAACCTAACAAAAACCTTAGTTATGACTTGTGGTAGGAAAAATAGAAAGATTAAACAACACAACTTGGAAGGCATTCTGATCGAAAGGGTTACGAGTTTTATTTATTTGGGTTTGCTTTTTAATTAAAATGGGACCTGGGGACAACACGTCAATTTAGCAAAGCTAACATTTTCTCGAAGTATGGAAGGGATTTTTTGATTTTCTGAAAAAATAGGGAATAAATCTGTGAGGGAAATGCTCTATTTATAAAGATCAAAGGCAGTTTTAACTGCTTGTTATGGCGCAGCATTATGAGGGAGAGCTAGTGCTGCAACCCTCCAAACGCAGGAGAACAAGTTTTTAAAACGATTACTAGCGGCTCCAAGCTCAACGTCTAATACTTTAGCTCATAGAGAATTGTCTGTACCCTATATTTGCGACTTCATAAAAATAGCTGGTTTAACATTATAGCATGGGGTGTGGTCATGTGAAGAAGCTAGGTTTACACAAAACATTACTAGACTGCCTGTCCCTAGACAAGAGGAGAAAAATAGCTTGGCAAGAATTTATACAATCACTTTTAGAAAGTTGTAATATCAAGTTAGATTGTAAAGAACCAATGCTAATTGTAGATTACAGTAAAAAAGAACTGAAAAGAAGACTTACTGTTGCTATGGATTTAGCGAGGGAGGCAGATGAAGCGAAAAAACATAGTGTTATATCCTACTATGAACGTCCCTTCAACAGGTGTATACAACCCTACCTTGTTATCATAAGAAACGTCCAGCTAAAGTTTTATCTCACTAGATTGAGATTAGGCAGCTTACATTATCTGGTTGCTTTCCCCGCAAAAAGGAAAATGTACCATTTATTACTAAACTGCCCATGTGATGGTAAATCCCCACAATCAACGTTGCACTTTATTTTGTGCTTTTTATAGGGATATTCGTAAGCTTATTTTAAAACTTATTTTTAAAACAAATGTATACTATCATTACAAGCAAGCATTTAATATTATTTGTAGCTTGGAGAATGAGAGAATTATGAATGCTGCTTGTAAATTTGTCCAAATGGCAAATAAGAAAAGAAAAACCCTTTCGTACTTGGAGAATGTATTATATGAAAACTATGAAAACCAATGATCCTTAGATACCTCATATTAATTGTGAACAAATGAGATGTTAATACTATTTATTGAATTATGTTTTGGTTTTAATTAATATGGTCTGTATTTGTATACCGATGATGAATGCAAATTATATTTGGGATACTCTGTCTGTTTTTATAGCATGCTTTTATAGTCATGGAAAATGTACTGAATAAAGCTCTGAAATTTATTTAAATTTAAACTGTGTTTATTCGTTTTCAAAGAGAAAATACAGCAATGAAGGTGTTCAGCAACCATACAGACACAAGTGCACATAGTTAGAGATTGACACGGTTCAGGCATGGACCTTGAATGGCATAGGGTGGAGTTGAAGCAGTCCTTGAGCGCTGTATCAATACAGAGGTTCAAGAAATGCATTGAGACAAACAATGCAAGACAGTAGCATTAAGTATATGCTTGTGTAAGTGCAATACTGCACAACAGTAAATATCAACAATCAATCAGCAAAACATAAGCAGTACACATTGAAATGGATACAGTGACAGAAAAGCCTTAGTCAAAAAAATATAATGTACCTAATGTGAGCCTTATGGGGCATTCTGAGGAAAAGATCCTGTAGCAGCTGCATCTCCGGAGGAGTGTAGGGGACATGTCAACAGATAATTTTTTAAGGGGTCCCAAATGTCTCTGGGTCGTGACTGGAGGAAGTAGTTCACCATAATTATGTAGCTGTTCTTGGCAGTATATTAAATCAGTGAGCCAATCTTTGAATGTGGGTGCCCTACCCCTGCCCAAACTACAGGCCACACGCCTCTTAGCCATTAGGAAAGCTGTTGTGAGATAGCAACGGTGTGGTTTATCTATTAATTCAGTGTAGTTCAGTAGGTTTAATAGGGGTGTGGGGACTAAAGTAGTTGCTATAATTGAGGCCAGAGCTTCGAAGACCTGCCTCTAGAACTTGTGTAGCCCTGAACAGTCCCAGGCTAAGTGGAAAAAGTCAGCCCCAGTCATGCAGCATCTATCACACCGGTCTGAATCCTTCAATTTGTATTTGTGCATTTTAACCGGCGTGTAATACAAGCTATGTAGAAATTTAAAATGTGTGATGCGAAGCCTACTGCTTGCTGAGATTTGTGCCGTTTGCTGGCAATAATACGTCCACTGTTTATCCGTGAGTTCGTAACCTAACTCTGCTTCCCAATGTGCACGTGCTTGAGGTGCATGCAGTAACGTCCTGCTGAGTATGCATTGTGTGATCGAGTAGGGAAACCATGTGTCCTGTCGAAGTAGCTAGAAGCAGGAGGTGTAGAGGGGTCAGTGTCAGGGGGCACTAACGGAAAAGCCGGAGTGCTATGTCGTATACCCTTGCAGAGTCGAACATATAGAAATAAGTCCATTGAAGCGGAGGGAGCCTTATGGACATCTTTCCCTGTGAGAGGAAAGTCCTGTTTCGATATAGATCGCCCCAAGTTGAGATATTAGTCTGTTCTGTTACCCTACGAAATATTGATTCTTGGAGTAGCTGCATTTGGAGATGATAGAGTAACAGAAGTAGAGGGGAATACAGCATTGGGGCTTTTAACAGGGACATAATGCGTATCCATGCCGCAACTGTGCATGCGGTGGATGTGGAACCTTTGTCTCTGGGTTGGGAAATTGTATAAATTATGCCTGCAAGGGGACAGGGTCAGCCAGCCACTGCTCCACTGCGATTTGCGGCATATATGTGGGTTGGTGGAACCAATAATAGGCATAAAATGCTTGGGCACACGTCTAGTATAATTCGAAGTTCGGTCCGTCAAACCCTCCTAGAGAATATGGTCTGGTGAGTATATTCCATTGTAGATGTGGTTTCTCCCCCCCCCCCCCCTAGATTAAATGGTTCAACATTGAATGCAATGCTTTGAAGTGTCCCCCCGGGTGGCATGGGATATTTAGGAATAAGTACAGAAGTTGTGGGAGAATCACCATTTTGATGAGTGAGGCATACCCCGCTATGGAAAGAAGTAGTGCGATCCAGCAGGTGACGCATCCAGAGATATGATCTAGCGTCCTGCCGTAATTAAGGCACAGTAGCTCCTCCCTGTCTCGAGAAATGCAGATACCCAGATACTTCATGTCGGACTGGCACCAGTCTAGGGGGTAGTCCGGAGGGAATTGCATGGCTGCAGGCGTGAGGGGGAATATTTGAGATTCCCCCCAATTTATCTGGATCCCGGAAAGTTTCCCAAAAACAATAAATTCTAGCAGCAAAGAGTTTAAGTAGTGTTGTGGATCCCTAATATACAGAGTAATGTCGTCCGCGTAAAGGGAAATAAGTATCTGACACATTTTGCAATGCAGCGCTTTATCCTGGTGGTGTGGTCTAAGTCGAGCTGCCAAGGGCTCAACCACCAGGCAAAAAGCAAGGGGGAGAGAGGGCATCCCTGCATAGTGCCACTGGTAATAGGGAAGGCCGGAGATATTTGTCCATTAATCAGGACTCTGGCTGTGGGGAGCCGATATAAGAGACTTATCCAGGAAAGGAACAGTGGGGGGGAGCCCATACGTTGTAGAACCCCTAGGAGATAGTCCCATTCAAGGGAATCGAACGTCTTAGTGGCACCTAAAAAACACTGCGGCCATTGCTAGGTCAGGATCCACATTATGCAAAATAGAAAAAAAAGGTATGCGTGGTTGCGCAACCCTGGATAAAACCAGCTTGATCTGGGAGAACAAGCTTTTCCATTAGTACATTTAGTCTATTGGCTAGGATCTTGGCAAGTACTTTAGCATCAGCATTGATGAGAGATAATGGCCTATAACAATCACATTGATTCACTGGTTTTCCGGGCTTCAGGAGGGAGGTAATAAGTGACTCTCTCATGGAGGAGGGGAGTACTCCAGTCTCTAAGGAATCTTCAAACACTTCTTTAAGGATGGGGGCCAGCTGGTCAATGTACAATTTGTAGAAGTCGATGGGCAGGCCATCTAGGCCGGGGGCCTTACCGGACTTCATATGCATGATTGCTTCCAATATCTCATCTAGCTCGAAGGGAGCACACAGGAACTCTCTTTGTGAGTCTCCTAGCCATCCTAACGCCACATCTTCCAGATAGGCAGCGAGATCAAGAGAATATCGCTGCCAGAAGATTATAAGGTGGAGTAATGAGCGGCAAAGATGCCTAATATGTCAGTAGTAGCTCTGTGTACCTCACCATCAGGACCTTCAATCTCAAGGATATAGTTAGCAAAGCGGGGCTTTCGAATGGTTTCCGCCAGGGCGCTCACCATCCCAGTATCTGTGGGCCAACCAGTATTTCCCTCTAAATTTCATCTCTCGATCTGCAGTTGCTATGTAGTCTGAGAGCTTTTTGCGGAATTCACGTTCAGTCTTCCCTTCTGTGCCTGAAGATAACAAAACCTCAAGACTCTTTAGTTCCTTCTCCAATTTAGTTAACGTTCCCTGGATATCATGCAAGACTCCTGAAGTTTTCGAGATACAAAACCCCTGGATCGTAACTTTAAAAGCTTCCCACACTGTTTCAACATGTTCTACGGAGCCCTTGTTCTTATGAAAGAAGTCTGTGATTTCCACATCATCACGTAACATAAGGGGCGATAATCTCCAAGCAGCACGAGGGACCCCCATATCCTGGAGGAGATAGCGTCAGCTTGACCGGTGAATGATCGGAGTATGTCCGTGCTAAGTGTGTAACAGCTAGGATTGCCGGTCCGAGGCCATGCGACACTAAGCAATAATCCAGTCGGGCCCAAGATGTGTGTAAGGCAGTGTAGTGTGTACCTGCCATGTGCTGAGGGTGCACATGGCACCATGTATCTAGCAAATCATTAGTGGATACTATATCACGAAGCAATCTGTGTGATCTAGTGTAGTGGTGCGGTGTGAGATCTGTCCATGGCAGGGTTGAGAGTGCTGTTGAAATCTCCGGCCCATATGATGCAAGTAGAGCTTATCTCCACAGTTTCTCCCCCCCCCCCCCCCCCCCCAAGCGTAGAAAAGAATTTTGGGGTATCTGTGTTAGGGCCATAGTTACATACCAAGGTGACCGTTATTGCCTGCCCCATGCCAGGCAATAACACCGTATTGATCCTGTATAGAACTAGAGAGAACCAAAGGAGTGCAGTTTTTAATACGTATGGCCGCACCTCTGGAATAGGAGGAGTAGGATGAGAAAATCCTATGGCTCGCCCATTTATGTGCAAAGGTGCCCTCATGTTTGGGAATTAAGAGTGTCTCTTGGAGCATTGCAATGTGAACCTGGTGTCTGTTTGAGTATCGTTTAGCCCCCTGACATTCCATGTGAGGATATGTAAGCTATGATGAGATGTGAACCTGCCATGTAGTAAAGTAGACAGCAAGATACAGAGCAGTATGTGCACTGTGTATGTGAAATAGGCAATAGATTTGCGTCATCGTTGCCTCCTGAGCTTACCTGTACATTCTGTGAAACATTCTAAGAACAATCCCTGTCCCACTCCCACCCACTGTAGCACCCCCAACATGCCAGAATGAACATTCCCTACCTCAACCCAAGGCCCCAAAAGAACAAAAACTATTTGCATTATAGTCAGTAATAAAGAAGCAGCGGAGCACCCTCAGGGGGAACGCCTAGGTGCAGGCACGCTTAAACCCCTCCCACAGAGTTGTAAGTTGTTAAGGTGGTCAAACTCTGCAAAAGTGGGGGTGTTTGATACCTGATGTTGCACAGCACTAGGAAGTCATTTATCTGGTGTGCAGTAGTAGATCTCTCTCTCTGTCAGTTCTGCGTCATACTGTGCATGTATCGAGGCAGGAACAGTGGTGCCTAGCAGTTCAGAAGTAAGTTGTCGTTGCTCGTAAAGTTTCAGTTATGTACCATCCAGGGAGGGCGGTCGTGAGGATGATTCACGTGACGAACGAGAGCTGATGTGACGTTTTATACTCTTCAGAAAGTCCTCAACCTGTTGTGGGTTCGTGAAGAAGTATTGTTTGCCTTGATGGGTCACTTGGAGATGGGCTGAATACATGAGAGCGTAATCAATGTGTGCCTGGAGAAGTTTTTGTTTGACTGGTAGAAACTTTTGCCGTTCCTCTTGAACAGTGGCAGGGAAATCGGGATAGAGTGTGAACTCGTTCCCTTCAAATGTGAGGCGCCGCTTCTCTCATGCTGCTTTGTGGGCCACATCCCGTTCGCGGTAATTGAGCAACCTCGTGATGATGGGTTGTGGCGTACTGCCCAGAGGAGGCCGAGGACCAAGAGAATGATGGGTTAGCTCAACGATGAATTGAGGGGAGAAGGATTCCGCTTCGATTGTTTGACGTAATAGTCGCTCAACAAACTCTTCCATTCGACCAGTGTTGGTGGTTTCTGGAATTACTATGGTGCGGATATTGTTCCTCCTACTGCGCGCCTCAAGGTCTTCATTTTTGGCAGCAATCAATTTGAGGAGTTTATTCACATGTGAAACCTGTGTTTGAATGTGAGACGTGGAATCTTACGCGTCCGAGATGCAACGCTCTGTTTCCTTGATGCGTTCATCGTAGCCATCGTCACGTGGAGGTTCTGTTCCTTGTTGCTGATATTCAGGTGACTGGCCAGGGTCTTCACGCTGCTCGCGATATCCCTTTCTAGCTTCAAATGTTAACAGAGTTTGCTTGGCATCTGCCTTCCTCATTTTGTGGTTATACGACTGAGGGGGTTACAAGAGATGTGTTCATGGGGACCTGGTGCAGAGACCCCCGTGGAGGAAGAGGCTAGGGAGGTCAAGCTGCGCATGTAGATTCTGTTTCCAACAGTCTGTGTGGCGCTAATATCTCACCTGCTAGGGCAGGGATGAGCAGACAGTGCTGTGGCAGTGCCTCTCAAGGGGTGCCCTGTGACTGGTGAATACAAACGAGCTACCAGGGCGCGGTAGTAGCAGCAGAGCATCCAAGGAGAGGATGGTTAGTTCAGTACATTCAAATATTCCCCAAGCAGGTGTTAATATACATAGGCCTCAGAGCCAGTCTGTCATGCAGCACTAGTGAGCATGAGCACAGCAAGCCCTACCAGGGCCTAGCGGCATCTTCAAATCCCAGGGATGGGGAAGGAGGGCAGGACAGCGGGCGTGGGTCAACGCAGGATTCCCTCTGTGATGTGCGCCGTGATGACTCAAAAGCAGCTGTAGGGGTTAACAGCCTGGGTCCTACATGCACAGCCGTACTGCCCTCACAATGCTCTGTGGCCCGTGCAGCAAGGAAGGCCACGATGAGTGGCACCTGAGGTGGGTGCAGGCGTAAGTCACTGCCTCTTATCGTCTTGTAGGTGAGCAGAACGGGTTCAGCATGGCGGTGAAGCTATGCACCCGCCGCTCTCTGGGTGTGTTTCCCAAAAAGTGCAGCGGTCTCCGGCCCGCATTCAGGAACAAGTTGTGGGTGGCCCATCCTCAGACGGATGTGCATCCACTCAGGACAGGATAATAAAGCCCGTTTCGCAGCCGATTCCACAAGCACACGAGTCAGGGAGGGTGCCGAGCAGCAGCACAAGGAACGTGGGGGCGAGCCGCCCGTAGTATCACAGAAACCCGTGCGGAAGTGAGGATACGGTGGCGGAGGGCGGGCACGGCACGGCCAGATGCGTAGCAGTGGCATGGTCAAGCCGCCATATCAAACGCATCAGTCACGGGAAGCAGCAGCAGTAGAATAAAGCTTCCAGAGGTGATCGCGCAGCGGGGAGCAGTGTTGCTTAAGGAGCGATGACGCTGGAGGCGACTCGAGTGAGTAGTGTGAACGAGGCTGGATATCAGCAGGTAGAAGCGCGCTGCGTACACCACGTGGGCACCGTGGTGCCCGCATACCAGGCACCGCCAAGGAGGGCTCCAGGGATGGCAGGCCAGCACAACACCCAAGTCAATAGGAGCGCAAATAGCTCAGAAGGAGCGCCCAGAGCAGCTTCTTACTTTCCCCGCTCAGGCTCTGTTTGGTCTGAAACTGCTGGGCACATCAGGATGGATCCTAGGACCTCCTAGGGAGGATATTTGGGCAGATGAGTGGATCGAGCTGCAGGAGCCTCATGCTTGTGCGGCCATCTTGCTTGTGCGTCACCTAACGCCCCCCCCATTTTTTGGCCTTGTTGGGTGTCACAGGGGGACCTCCCCCACCACACCTATGGGAGTCAGGGTATTACTGATCTGCCCCCTTTCCTTTTAAGCGCTTTCTGTGGGACTTGGCTGAAGCAAAGTTTCAAGATGGCTGCCAGCAATTCCCAGTTGAAGTGTTAGCAGCTAATCAGATCTCACCATGTGTTTAGGCTCACTCAGATATCCTTATCCTAATTTGCTTTACCTTAAATTCCTCAACAACTACTGAACGGATTTCCAGCGGATATCTAACAGCGTGATCAGCAAACCAAAATCTACCATCCTGCCAAATCTTTTATAATTTCATCCAGCGGTTCGGGCTGGAGTTGTGTTCAAAGCTCCTATGGGAATTGACATGGGAAATTTTATTTTTTCCAACCCACTGTTTCTCAGCCCCCGCTTGTCAGATCACCCGGAAATTTTACTTGCACAACAAGACTCACTATGGCACTTTTGTTGGAAGATTTTGTAAACATTCGTCAAACTCCGCCAAAGATATAGGCAGGTCAAAAAAATGTTTTTCTATATAAACGTGGTCTCAACTATAACTTGCCAGTGGGTCACAAACACAATAACTTTTCTCTTTCTTTCTCTCGCTCTCTCGTCTATTCACGTTCATCCTCACGAACCTGGTTGTCTCAATCAGTGATCGATTGAAGAGGCTATGGCCAAAGCACAATAGGCAGAAGAGCAAGACACTGTCGCAATAATCAACATACTTTCAGGGAGCAGTAGAATGAAGGGTTTCTGTGGTAGTGGAAGTTAGAGGATGTACAGAAAAGGATTTGTCTTCTAGCCCCAATGTATGTATGTATGTATGTGTCTTGTAGCGCACTGCTGCCCTGAGGCGTCGTGGCGCTGTAGACCGCTGGGGAACCCGTCATGGCTATCCCTGTGAGATGGTCCCTACTGGGTATCTCCAAGGTGAAACCAGGCATCCCCGGCGAATGTGGGGGGCCGTTGTAGAGATGAGGCAAGCTAATGCCCAGAGTTGCCGAGTGTGATCACTGGGTAGAGTAGGCTCCGAGGCGAGAATTATCGAGTCCGCTGACCCTAGTCCACGACCCTGCTGCGTTGGAAATTGAACCCTGGTCCCGGGCCGTTCTCTGCTTCCGGGTCTGCCTCCTCTAACCAGTGAACCACACCCCTCCGCTTCAATACGATCTTTTGTAACCATATACACTAGTATGCAGAACTGAATATTGCAAGGTTGCTGGTCTACGCAAGACAAACACTCTTCAAATTGGAAGGAGCGGGAAGCAATTTGGTTGGCTATCTTTTGTTTTTCACCAATGGTGAATGGAAAGGAGTTTTGGTGTGGAGTGGCACAGTAATGGTCAAAGCAAACAAATACCTAGGGAGGACCTTAATCACAGGCTGTGGCAGAAAGGACACCCCAGTCCTCATCACTAATTTGTCTGGATAAAATCATGGTAATGGGCTGCTGTTCCTCTGAAAGTGGGTGCACTTCACTGATGTGACATGGTGACAACAACAATGAGGAAGTGAGTCTTCATTGTGGGGACACAAAGTGAACAGTTATGCATAGGCTAAAAAGGGCCCACACATGAGCAATGTCAAGATCTATTTAATGTCCCACTGTGGGCTCATAACACCTTGAGAGATAACAAGTGTGCAAAATCGTTAACAAAACTCAACACATTAGACAATTTAAGTGTGTAACGTTGGTCCAGTAAACAAAGAAAGCCTGAAATGGCCAGAAATAACCTTCTAGAGTGCCCACTGCAAGGCCTTGCTAGGCTACAGACAAAAGAAACAAAATGATGTCTAACAGCTTTTCCTGTAAGGGGCTGTGTCCTGGTCACCACATCAGGTACAAATGTTTTCCAGCACCTGGCATAAATGAATGCCTAGCAACAAGGGTGATATCCTGCTCCTTGGGTGGCAAATAGAACACAATAAATTACTACTTTTCAATCTCCACACATGGAGATGTATATTGTGTAAGTTCAGGTGGAGGATCAGGCCCTATAGGGGAAGCATGAGGTTGTCCTGAAGTGGTAGCCTCATCAGCAGACAAATGCTCAGGCATTCTGGGCACAATATTCTCCTTGATCAAACTGGGGCAACCTGGATGACTTGAGCAGGAAGTCATGCAGGAGTCCCTTCTTCCCTTCTAGCAATAATGTAGCTCTTAAGTATTGTTAGTTCAAAAACTCTAACACACAAAAGTGTTAGCACTGCGCATTCTTAACAGTGGCAAAACCATCTAGCCTGGGTTTCCTCTACTGGTGGGATATGCCTTGCACCACCTCAGGATGTAGACACCACTCATGATCTGCCAGAGGACGTTTGCTCAGTTTGTCTGATCTGGCATTCAAGGATGCTGACAGGTGGTTGGTGACCAGAAATATGCCCTGAATCTGCAACCATTTCCAGAGATTTGAAGCCTCCTGGCATTGGACCCAAGACTTGGCCTTGTTGCAATACCACATTTCTCTGTCTGTAAGAAACTACATCAGCCTCCACCTTGGTAGAACGCAGGAAGACCTTCAGACCAGATGTTTGTCCCACAGCTCCAATAGCTTAATTCGGGGCCGGCCTTCTACTGCAGACCTGTTGCTATGGAGATAAAGACCTGAACTAGAGTGTCCAGAATTGCTTCAAAGAATGGAAGCCTCTGAGAATGAATCAGGTGGTCTCATTTATGGTGAAATCCAACAATTTCAAAAGGTACCTTTGTCTAGAAGCCATCCACAACAGACTGCATCAAGCTAGTCTTCAGCAGCCAGTCATCAAGGCATAGGAATACATTAACTCAGCCATCCAAAGATGGGCAACAATTGCCATTACTTTTATGAACACCAGAGGGGCACTGGTGAAGCCGAAAGGGAGCACAACAAACTAATAAATATTCCTAGCCCACCCTGAACCGTATGTGAAGCATGTGGGTTTACAGGATGGGTATATGAAACTACACATCCTGCAAGACTGAAGACACCATCTACTCGACTGGGTTTACAACAGATGGCATCTGCGCCAATGTGCGCATGATGAATTTGTCCTTTTGCTGCTAAGCCAAGGAGAGGACAGAGGTCCAACAAAGCCTCGAGTCCGCCATTCTTTTTAGGGACAGGGAAATGGCAAGAGTAACAATGCCTTCTTTTCTCCAGTACACACTCAATGGCACCTCTGGAGAGCATAAAGACTGTCTCCTGTAACATGACAGGCAGATGTTCTTCTAAAATACGCTCTGGTGTGGGAGGAGTACTGGACTGGGAGGAGAGAACAGACCAGGCAAAGCCTTCCAGAACATGTTCCAAGCCCAACCTGACAAACTAAAGCAGCGTGTTGGCCATTGTAGCAGGGAGGAGGTGGAAAACTGGCACCCGTGCTGAACCACATGTTTAACTACTCCATCCCTTGCTGGGAAAGCTATCTCTGCCTATACACTAGCCTTCAGAAATTACCCCAAAATTCCAGGAACTGGTACGAAAAGTTTTAAATAAGCCACCCTCTTCTGTTGGCGGCCTATATGGCAAGTCAAGCTCAGTTTCAGAGAGGTATTCAAGCCAACTTTCATTACATAAATCAAGGTGCACGGCATCATCAGTATAATGGTGGTGATGGTGGGGGGGGCAGGTAATTCCCTTCAACAACATAATCAATATCCTACTGTAGCACAGGAACAGAGTCAGAACCAAAATTATAATGGCGCCACTGCTGAAAGCTGCGACGCAGTAGAGTCAAGCTGGTTGACAACAGATTGCCCTTTGTTGATTTAATATTGTGACAGCGATCAAGCTCAAGTCAATATCAGTTCATGTCTGACATGGGCATTGGTTCCGGATCATCCACTGCATCGGTGCAGCAGGAAATAGCATGGATCCCTCGGGCTGGAGTGGAAGCCTAAACAGGAGTTGATATGTGTCCCACAACAGGTCTAAAGGGGACAGAAGACACAAGGGAAGGGGCCTGCCAGTGTTAACTGGCCGGTCCCATCCCTCCCGTATGGTTTGGTGCGGCATAAAGAAGCACCATTGGTAGCCGGAAGTGCACCCAGGTTTTGCAGCATGACTTCTCTGAAAGACTCAATCTGCCTCTGGGTCGAGGATGACTGTGAGTACCTGAGGAATTTGTTCAATGGCTGGTGACCTCAATGGAGAGTCACGTACATCTTGACACCCTTGCGTCTTGTCTTTGGAGTGAAATTGGCAGAGTAGGATCTTGGTTTATTTGTTTTTTACGTTTGTGGTTTGACTTTGACTAGTGGAGGACTTCAAGTGGGAAGTTGAACTGTGGTGAGAATGTCCTCATGAGAGGGTTGGAGTTCAGGTCCGGGACTTGGATAAGGATCTATTTGAAGACCACAGCTTCTTGAGATTAGAGGTATACAATGTCATCTCCCGGTCTAAAAAACACCTTTGGATGTTGCATGAGGGTACACTTATCAAACAAATTTGAGTTGTGTCCCAAACCCAGGCACTAGACACTCACTGTGAGTGGGGCTTTGACGGACATCTACTTTTCCAGCTGCAATAAAGCTTGAATACAATCGTTTTCAGTGGGGATATTATTGTCCAGCACACTGAAAAACTTGGAACTTGGAAGTCATCAGAAATCTGGCAAATTTGGTAGCATACCTCCAGATCTACTTTGAAGGGCACGGAAAGAAAGAAACTGATATCTGCTCCCAGGAGTGGAGCAGACATGTGGCACCGCTCTGTCATTTCGGGAGCAGTATGGAATGAGCACAGAACTGTACAACATCACCTAGTGGCATTAGATAACCTTTCCAGTTCCAGACTTTTCCCCCTTAGTGTGGTTCCTATTCAAGGGATGCACAATGTGGAGGCTGGTGTCATGTCAGAACTATAATTCCAGTCCAGAGTTGTGAACAGCTCTTAGCTTGAAGTGGCAGATGGCACATGTGAGAGTGATAGCTCGCTTTGTAAAGCTGGGAAGGATCTCACATACCATATCTGCTCCAGAACTTGGATGGACAGACCTGGGGGGAGAGATGTTCACTTGTCTCTCTTCTTTATGCCTTTCCCTATTCCCTTAGATAACGAAAGTATAGAGTCAAATCAGGAGGGATGAAGCATCAGTGATTCTATTTGTTCCAGCATGCTCTGCTTCTTCTGGTTTCTGTATCTTCAACCAATGAGAATGAGCCAAAAAGTTTGTTTCCCACTGTTCCATATCCTCTAAGGTACACAGAGCTAACACAATGTTTGCAGGCACCTCCATTTATCAGCTTCGCAGTTGAGCGGCTTGTTGTACAAAACAGCGGATTGTCCAGAAACTAGCTACAGCTGTTCAAGGCTCAGAAGGAAGTCAACTCTAAAATCTTATCTAGGTGACTGGGTGCCACATTGAAACCAGTTACCACAATACTAAAAAGGTTGAGAGAAATACACATCTGGCTAAATGGAGCAAACAGTTGGAAGAGCAGAGCTGTTGGTGCCAGGAAAGCCTGTACATGGAGACTCAAGTTGGACAAAAGTTGGAAAAAAATAAAAAACAACACTGTGGTCACAGGGTAGACGCAGGATGTCAAAAGATCATCCTATGGGTTCTTAGAAGTACCATGGCCGGTAGGGTACCATGGCATTTTGAT
Source organism: Lissotriton vulgaris (assembly GCF_964263255.1). Classification (NCBI taxonomy): domain Eukaryota; kingdom Metazoa; phylum Chordata; class Amphibia; order Caudata; family Salamandridae; genus Lissotriton; species Lissotriton vulgaris. The sequence continues at coordinate 374,201,287 of NC_141698.1, forward strand.
GTAGATATTATAGGGCAAGAGTAACAGATGACATAAATGTATCAAGATCGACTGGATAAGCATAGAGCAGGAATCACTGCAGGTTAGTGTAAGAGAAAATTTACATTTAAGGGGAGCAGGGCAAGCATTAAGGGAGGGTCCTACAGCAGGTCTTAAGAACCAGAGAGGGAAACAATGGGTAAAATGTCTAAACAGTATTTTGAAGAAGAGAGAGGCACTGGAGGGGAGTTAGGCAGGACATTACATAACAGGAAAGGACCTTTCTAAGGGTCGGGTAAGAAGGAACTAAGGTTTGCTGCACATGGTGGCATGCGATTAGAGAGGGGCCACAGAGGAATCTTCATTTGATGGTCTTGATTTAAACAGTCATGGACGTCAACTTTACATCATTAGATTGAATGTATTTCGTTTTCTTGCTCTAGAATGCCAGTGCAGAACTCAGTATACAAACCTGAAAGAATATTTTAAGCCTTGGACGTTAAAAATAACTCACTATGAAAGCAGTCTAAAAGCAATAAGGCTCAGAGTTAAGAGATACAAAAGAGTTCCTTTGGGGATGAAATGAGAAGCAACACTCTTGCTTCATTCAGCGAAGGACTGAGTGCAGGGCAAACAAACCGGGAAGGAAAAAGAGGCAAAACACGGATGCTGCCCTGAACATAAAGTATAAAAAGCGACAACTGTGAAAAGGAGCAGGGATGAGGGCAGGGAAAGGTTAAAGTAGTCAACACAAAGGTTTTTGTTTCATTCGTGCCCCAATGAAAGGTTTTCTAGTAACAGAACAAAAAAAATTAGACAAAAATGGGTTTTAAGATAAGTACCCCTCAAGAAATGCTAATAAAAAGTACATACAAACAAAAAAAGAAAAAAGTGCACCAAGAAGAACCCGGAGAGAAAAACTGTAAGAGGCAAACACTCCCCTAAAACCTTTGGTGTTGGATCTGGGCAGGAAGGCAATAGCCAGAAATGTAAGGCTTCATCCTGTACTCTATTGGCCAGACTATGGTCTAATCCAGAATTCGTTGCATATGCAGTAGCCCTCAGAGATGATATAAAAGCAGACTGCTCTAAAAAGATTGGCTCAAACAAAAAAAAAAAAGAAAAATCGCTATTCGATATTGGTATGAGGGAGCTATGGGATGACCCCTTTGGATCTCCCATACCCGCAGCTACCACCCTAAAAGAACAGTACTGGCAAGTAAATTTTGCTGCTGAGGTGCATGCAGTAGACAGCTCATCCCGATGGGAAGGTTTGTGAAATTTAAATTGGGTTGCATGTTGGAGTCTTATGGGGACGCTATATCGGTCTTCCTTGATAGGAAAGGAAAATGCTCCTTACCAGTACGCATCTGTTCTTGGTATGTATACTGGTAAGTAGCATTTTCCGTTCGAGGCACATGAGCTGCAGTATTCATACTTTTATATAGACTGTACAGTAGTGTCTACCTTAGCGGTGGTCACCTGTATCTATTGCAGTGGTTCTGAAAAGTGTCTTAAGAACAGCTTGGCCTAAAGAAGCCTGTTGCTTTGCCTGCATATCTATGCAATAGTGTTTGGTGAAGGTGTGTGTAGTAGACCATGTAGCTACCTTACAAATGTCTTCTAGGGGAATGTTCCCTAAGAATGCCATGGATGCCCCTAGTTTACATGTTGAGTGTGCTCTAGGGGGAATTGTTAATATGCGTTTTGCCTTTTGGTAGCATATTTGAATGCATTTAACTATCCACCTGGCAATTCCAGTTTTAGAGATGGCGTTTCCTTTATGCGGTGGAGAGAAGGCTACAAACAGTTGGTTTGCCTTTCTAAAAGGTTTAGTCCTATCAAGGTAATAGAGTAGAGCTCTTTTTGCATCTAGTGTGTGAAGAGCTCTCTCTGCTGCGGAATCTGGGGTTTGAAAGAACACTGGTAACTCTACAGATTGCTTACGATGAAAAGCAGAGATTACTTTGGGAAGGAATCTTGGATTGGTTCGAAGAAACGCCTTATGATGTATTTGTAAGTATGGTTCTTGTATAGTTAAATCCTGGATCTCACTTACTCTCCTGAGAGAGGTGATTGCGACAAGGAAAGCTACTTTCCATGTAATGAACTGCAGTTCCCATTTGTGTAAGGGTACAAATGGAGGACCCATGAGCCTAGTAAGTACAATGTTTAGATTCCACACTGGAGAGGGTGGCAGTGTGGGAAGAATTATCCTTTTAAGGCCTTCCATAAAAGCTTTGATAGCAGGTACTCTGAACAATAACAAATGTTGTCTGTTTTGTAGGTAGGCGGCAAGGGCAGCCAGATGTAATCTTATGGATGAGTAAAATAGATTACAGCTTTGTAGATGCAGCAAATGGCAAATGATGTTCTGAATTGAAGCATCTAGCGCAGGGGTCTCCAAACCGGTCCTGGACGGCTGGATCCATGGCAGATTTTTAAAATTACTACATGTATCTCAATGGGGATATCCAAAAAATCTGGAATGGATCCGGCCCCCCAGGACCGTTGGAGACCCCTGATCCAGCGGGTCAGTTTTGTTGGGATTGCAGTAAATGACAAAACGTTTCCATTTGGCTGCATAGCACGCTAGTAGTAGGGCGTCTGGCTTCCTTGATAATGTTCATACAGTCCGGTGGGAGGTTAAGGTAACCAAACTCTAGGATTTCAGGAGCCAGATAACTAGATTCAGTTGTGCTAGATCTGGGTGCCTTATCGCTCTATGGTTCTGCGTTAGCAGTGTTGGGGAGAGATGTAATTTTTGTTGTGGAACTACTGAGAGTTCGAGGAGTGTTGTGAACCATGGTTGCCGTGCCAATGTGGGAGCAACTAGGATCATTTTGAGAGACTGTTGCTTGAGCTTGTGTACTACAAGTGGAATGAGTGGGAGTGGCGGAAAAGTGTACGCAAATCAGCCTGACCAGTTCATCCATATCTCATTGCCATTGGACAATGGGTGTGGAAACCTGGCGGCGAAGGTTGGGCATTTTGCATTTGCGTGTGTGGCGAACAGATCTATGTATGGGTGGCCCCACATGTGGAAAAATAGTTGAAGAACTTGAGGATGAAGATCCCATTTGTGGATGTGCTGTGGCTGAGCAGATCCGCAATCTGATTGTGCACTCCTGGAAGATGTTCTGCCAGAAGATATATATTTTGTGGAATGGCCCATCTCCATATACTTTGTGCTAGCTAAGACAGCTGCAATGAGTGTTCCTCCTTGTTTTTGTATGTAATACATTGCTGTCATATTGTCCGTGCGGACTAGGACAGTTTTATTGAGAAACGACTAACGCTAGAAATATTCCTAGTAATTCTAGGTGATTGATGTGGGGCAGTTTTTATTGGGTGGCCCACTTGCCTTGAATTGTATGGTTTTAGGGATGGGCATCCCAGCCGATGAGTGAGGAGTCCGCTGTTAGCACTATCTGCGGAAATGGCTCTAGGAACGGCCGCCCTCTGGAAAGGTTTTGTGTTCTACCACTGCAGAGAGCGATGTGTGCGGCTGTCCACCAACACCAGATCTGTAAGTTGACCTTGAGCCCGATTCCACTGACTTGCTAAGCATTCTTGTGAGGGGCGCATCTGAAAAGTCTTGCGTGAGGTACTATGAAAGTGCAGGAAGCCATAATTCCTATGAGCTGCATAAACACTTGAGCTGGAAGGGAGTGTTGTGGTGAAATTTTGTGATGAGGGTTTGCATACTTGCTATCCTGGCTGGATTGGGGTATGCTAGAGCTTTGGAAGTGTTCTATGGTGGCCCCTAGATACTGATGTAGGTAGAAGGGCTGTAGATGTGACTTGGCGTGGTTGATTGTGAACCCCAAATGGTGTAGCAGTAGAATTGTTAGGTGAGTGTGATGAACACACTGACTGTGTGACTTGGCTTTTATCAGCCAGTCGGCCAGGTATGGAAACACATGGATTTGCTGTCTTCGCAAGTGTGCAGCTGCCACCGCGAGACACTTTGTGAAGTCCCTGGGTACTGTGGTTACCCCTAATGGGTGAACCTTGAACTGATAGTGTTTGCCATCCACTGTGAATCTTAGATATTTCCTGTGAGCAGGGTGTATTGGAATATGGAAGTCAGCATCCTTGAGCTCAAATGTTGCAAGAAAGTCGCCTTGTTGAAGTAGTGGAAGGACTTGTTGAAGAGTGATTATCTGAAAGTGATCTGGCTGTATGTAGAAGTTGAGAGGTCTGAGGTCCTGTATTGGTCTGAGAGTACCGTCCTTTTTAGGGTATAGAAAATATAGTGAGTAAATTCCCGTCCCTTGATGCTCTAAGGGAACTGGTTCTATTGCATGCTTTTGAAGCAGTGAGAGAACTTCATGTTTGAGGAGCGTTAGATGTTCCTTGGACATTAGACGATGTTTAGGCTGTATGTTGGGTTTAGGCGGTATGTTGAGGGAAGTTGCAGTAAGTTCCAGGCAGTACCTATACTGGATAATCTGTCTTACCCACTTGTCCGTAGTTTGGAATTCCAGACAGGTAGGAACTGTGAGAGTCTCCCTCCAAGTGGAATGGTCTGGAGGGAGTGGAGGGAAGTCACCGTTTGTTAGTGGTGGAGGTGCGAGTATTGTTACCTCGGCCTCTCCCTTTGTTGTTATTTTCCCTGTGTCCACCTCTAAAATATCCCTTGTTGGGGGATGTTTGTGTGGTAGTTTTGTAGGAGGAGGAAGCTGTATCTATACTGATGTTTTTGGATCCACCCCTATAAAAGGAGCGGCAAAAGGAACCTCGTGTAGATGGAGACTAATGGACCTATAGTTTTCTCACTGTCTTTTTTCATTTTCTCTAATGTTGTGTCTACACCTGGGCCAAAAAGTTGTTCCTGATTAAACGGCTGATTAAGGATCTTATTTTGCAATTAATGTTTGAAGCCAGAAATGCACAACCATGCATGTCTTCGCAGTAATACACTAGTGATTATTGATCTAGATGCAGAGTCTGCTGCATCGAGGGCACATTTAATGGATGCGTTTGTTATTAACTTGCCCCCCTGAATCAAATCATTGGCTTTGGCCTTGTATTGGTCAGGCAAATGCTGCATTAGGCGCTCAAGCTTGTCGTAGTGAGCCCTATCGGATTTGGCAAGTAATGCTTGTGCATTAGCTATCCTCCAGTGATTAGCTGCTTGGAAGGCAACTCGTTTTACGGAAGAGTCTAGCAGTTTTGACTCTTTGTCTGGAGGTGGGGCATCACTGGAGGTTTGGGAGTTGGCCCGCTTCCTAGCATTGGTCACTATCAGGGAATCTAAGGGGAGTTGACCTTTAATGTAGGTGGGATCATTAGGGGCGGGTTTATATTTTTTATCCATCCAAGGATTGAGAATCCTGGTCCTGACTGGGTCTTTCAAGATGTCTGGAGCATGTTTAATGACACCTTTAAGCATGGGTAAAGTTTGTACTGTCCTTTGTGACTGCAAAAGTATCTACCAGGAAGTCATTCTATGTGGGGTCTGAATGCATTTGCACGCCATGATATTGGGCAGCCCCATCAATGAGCTGACTAAAGCCAATGGTGTCATCTGGGGGAGATGGTCTGGTTGGGTATGCTTGCGGATCAGGAAGGTCTGGAGGATCTACAGGGTAACTGTAGTCATCCCATGTGTCCTGTGGTATGTCAGTGTCATCTTCAGGATCACGGTTGCTCGGTTCCAAGCCGTCGGAAGGCTTTTCTTTTGTCTTCGGAGCCGGGTTTGGAGGCAGGCTTTCCTGTTCAGGGTGGAACTAGTCTCTCATCGCAACAGAAAAGTAATAATTCTCTCCCGAGAACACAAGAAGTACCTCCACACAACATGGAGTAAGCTTGTGCAAGTAGCCTACTTTTTTATGGAATTGGCAGTCGCCACTGGCAGTCACCTAGATTTGAGGGCAAATCTGGTACTACAGACAAGATCCTTTCCAGCTGGCGGCATAACCATGGAAATTAACCCCTTCCCTGCTCATGACGAGCTCAGCTCGTCATGCAGTACACGGATTGTGTGCTCATGACGAGCTGAGTTCGTCATGAAACAATGTTGTACGAGGATCTGCAGCACAGGAGGGGAATTGCTATAGCATTCATGTGGTTAAGTAAGACCTTTCCGCATGAGATTTTTTTAGTTGCAAGCCATTCTGTAGCTGTAAATTAATGTATGTATTGTGTAGTGTGTATGAGTATGCTTGGTATGCAATGATTGTATGAGAGGTGATTGCAAATTTCATTATGGCATGGGGACAAGTTTAAGTTAGACACTATGTATCTAACTTATCCAAAACTGGGATCGCTCCCAGTTCCCTCGTACCTGGTCTCCCCCTGTAGCAGATTTTGTATAAAAAAAGAGTTGAAACACATTTGAGGACCCCGCATAGCTGTTTAAAACATCCACTCCAGTCATGTGACGCCAAATTTATGCCACAAAAAACGAAAGTGTTCTAGTAAATACAAGATATGTTGGAGCACTAGTAACTATAAGACAGAGTTTTTACCCAAGCGAAACATTTGCAGGACATATGGGCGTGACATTGAGAAAAGAGAAGAATAGCCAGATACGGACCTATTGATCCCTTTTTATACCTCCGCTGCATTAAATGAAAGAAAGCAAGCGGTCCTGATGAAGGTGGATTGAATCAATTTGTATCCACTGAAACATGCGTTGGCCTGATCTGTTCAAGCTGGCGGCATAACCATGGAAATTAAGGAAGAAATGTCCCCATGAGTTTCATAGCTGCAAGCTATTCTGTAGCCGGAAATTAATGTATGTGTTGTGTATGCTTGGTATGCAATGATTGTATGAGAGGTGAGTGCAAATGTCATATGGCATGGGGACAAGTTTAAGTTAGACACTAGGTATGTATTTATTGCATTATTTGTTTAAATGTGCACATCAAATACGATTTGGATCAATGCTGCTTCATTCTAGTTTTGTATTGTACAAATAAATACAAAAGAAAGTATGTTTTTTTTTAATCATTTAAAAATATATTCCCCCCCCAAAAACTATTTAAAAAAAATGGATGAAAAACTAAACAAAAAATAATAAAAAAATGTGATTGGTGTTTTTTTTCATTATTTGCGATGATTTAAAACCTAGGGATAGCCCTATGGAGCTTTAACTACCCATAGTTAGGTGCTAGGACTATGCGGTGGGTGTTTCCCGGTACTGAGTAGTCAGCGATGGTCTTGTATCACCAGTAGGGTGTTCATCCCTCTCCCGAAGCCAAATTATGAAAGGTTCCCATATGTCCCTTGGACGGGATGCCATTGGAATAAGGTCCCAGAAGGTTGCCAGCTGCTCCTGACAGTAGGTAATGTCTTGGATCCACTCAGGGATTCGAGGGTGTTTGGGGGCCCCCCAGTGTATAGCAATAGTAGCATTGCAGTGAGCCGGCGGGATTCCAGAGGAATCCCCTCCACATATCAAACAAGAGCAACTATTGGGGAGCATTGTAGTGTGTGCCCGGTGATGGCTTGAATGGCTACATATACCTCCCCCCAGAACTTGGATACTGCAGGGCAATCCCATGCAATGTGCAGGAAAGTAGCAGTTTCGCATTTACATTTCCAGGAGCGTGAGTCCAGTCTGAGCTTTAGCTTAAATAACTGCAAAGGCGTGCAGTAGTATCGATGTAAGAATTTAAAATGTATAAGCTGTCGCTTATAGTGTGGTGACCGATATCGTGTTTGTGAGCAGGAAAACACCCATTGATCATCAGTGGGCGCACCATCCAACTCGGCTCTCCACTGTTCGTGTGCACACGGAGCAGTCCATGGGGTGTTTGATTGCGTGAGGGTATAAAGTCTGGAGACCAGTTAATGAGGGGACGGTGTTACCAGCAGATGTTCTAATGGCTGCATAGTAGTCAGGGAAAAGTAGGGTGCAGTGCTTTTCAAGTGGCTCTTAATTAATAATATAGGAGTACATCTAGAAAAAGCGCTTGTGTTTCAGCTTGGCTGGTGGGAGGGGTCAAGAATGTACCTTGTGGGTAGATATCTCCTACCGCAGATAGACCCATTTTGCGCGCCCTGTCCACAGCTCCCCTGTCGTGTAGGCATGGAAAGTGTGGGTGAAATGCCTGTGGCGTTGCTGATACATGCAGCAGGGAATTATTTGCCCGGCTCCTTAAGTCCTTCCATGCCCAGCGTAATGTTTCCACTGTGTTAATTTCCTTACCATTCCTGCAATAGAGTCGATATACAGCTGCATGCAGCGGAATGGAGTCAGCTATGTCCCTTTCTGTAGCTACATGTGGTTGAAACAGGGTCGGATGCACCCAATAGTGTAAAAATTGTGCCGATGCACTCAGCACATACAATTCAAAACTGGGTGTACCTAGTCCACCCTGACAGTGGCTGAGTTAACAACTCCCAGCTCACCCTGGGTTGACCGCCAGCCCAAGCTACTGCGATCGCAGAGTTTTAAAGAACGCTCGAGTAAGGGGTAATGGTACGTTAACAAAGAGATAAAGCAGCTTGGGGAGGACTATCATTTTTAGAATGGCTATTCTGCCCGCAAGTGTCAGGGCAAAGCGGCCCAGAATTTAGCTGGTCTTCTAGCCAGTTCATCAATCTACCAAAGTTTAAATGCCAGATTTGTGACAGATTGTTACTCAGCCAGATACCCAAGTATTTCACTGTGTCATCTGCCCATGTCAGGGGAAACTCCAGTTCGATATTCAGTGGGGCTTCTGTGAAGGATAATATATTTTGTAAAAAACATAATATCCACTATCTGATAACTTGTCAGCGGCAGGAAGAAGCAAAGCTTCATCTGTGGGTTTAACTCACTTAAGCCTCATCCATTTCTGCAACAGATAAGGTGTCTAGAAGTAATAAACCTAAAGCAGGCATCATTTCTTCACAGTGGTACTCAGTTAAGAGTCGGGTGGCTACAACAGGTTAGTTATAGATGTGCAAGAAGGGTACAAATTGTGGTATTAATGCTCTAAGGAAGGCCTGTGAGATCATGATCCAGTAGATGTAGGGGTGCGGCACATTGAACTGAAATACATACACCAATAGTGGCAGCAGCCATGATGCTAATGGCAGTGCACCACAACCATGGTCATCCTCAAGCGGCAATATTAGTTTAACGAAGGCTACTTCTAACTATTTGTCAGTGGAAGACATGGGTAAGGTTTCACTATAGTTTAGGACATGCAATGCTCCTTTAAGGAACAGATGATGAAGCAGAAGCAAGAAGTAAAACACAGCAGTGAATACCCAATAATGGTGCTCTTTTGGTGGTGATGGTAAAATGTACTGATTGCCTTATTAAAGCCTCTGACCCCTACCTCCCCTCTGGTTTGCAGCTCTATACAAAACATGCCACAAATAAATAAATACATTTTATTTCACAATCCTTAAAGCATACCGTTGTAACAGAAAAAGAACGAGCCAGGTTTAAGCTAGGGTGCTTGACTTTTCAAGCAAGGGCGGGCACAGCCCCGGCCTTCATCAATTCGGCAATTTCTCCCTATGTTCCTTCTAGGGACCTCCGCTCCTCTAGCCTAGCTTTACTAACTACGCCCCGGTTCAAAAAGAAGCGGGCAGGGGGGCAGAAGTTTGCCGTACTTGCTCCCACCTTCTGGAATGACCTCCCCCTATCTTTAAGACTCTCTTCCTCCTACATGGAGTTTCGGAGGTCTCTAAAAACATTATTATTCCAGCAGGCTTTTGGCACTTAGCTCTCTTATCTTTACTAGCTCTCTTATTTCATTCTTCTAGGGACCTCACCAGCGCCATGAAACTGACTCAGTGTACGTGCGCTCTACAAGTTCTTTTAAATTCAAATTCAAATGCTATGACCTGGTCTACGAGTGAAAGCATGTTCAGAAATGTGGGGAGAATCCAAGACAAAGGTGATGGTCCTGTATCTTGCTAGGCATGGGATTCCAATCATCATGCATGGTGGTGCTGGCCACATTGCTCAGCAACAGATGAGGAAGCAAAAGCAAGAAGGAGAATACTGTGGACAGGTCCCAACAGTGCCCTTATGGTGACGGTATAGTTACTATAGACAATAGCATCAACTGCACTTAATCAAAATATCACCCTACCTAAAAGTGTGAAAGCCTCCCCAAAACAAAACCGCTCTAATTTTTTGAGCTCTGGTTATGCAGCTGTACCAGTCAGGAAGACCTCCTATCAGTTCTACAAAAAAGTACAATAAAAACTACAGTGAGAGAGAGGCCTTTCGATCAGCCCTTTTATGCCACTGACTTCCACTTATTCTTTCCACGCTTTGCAACTGCTTGGTGTGCTATCCATCATGGCCATGCCACTTCATGATTGGTTACATTGTACTATTTCTATTCTTACTTACTATGCTGACACAATGAAATGTCAATCATTTTTAAGGCTTTGTTTAGGAAAGTGTGTGATGTATGGATACTTTGCTCCATCAGTGCTCCCAACTAATTATAGGAGGAAGGGAGCACAATGCCTCACATCCCAGCACTCAGTACACTCAGATGCATTATGGTAAACGCCGCCATCGCAACACTTACTTCAGTAAAAGTCTTTAGTTTTCACCACTGTAGGTGCAGTCTGTTACCAAAATTAGTCAAACTCGGTTTCTGAACATAACAGGTTCTTTCTATTAAGTCAGTATACATTTTAACAAATTAAAATAGGAAGTTTTCTTTGCTTTATTGTTCCCATCCTTTTTTTAAATATGTGCCTTTAGGAACTTTTCAGTTCATTGGGCAAAACATGAGATACCTCAGTGAGGAAAATGCTTTTTGTTTTGTGACATTCTTAATGTACATAATATTCAGCTTTAATCTGCCTCCAAACCTTATTCCTGTTGATCCAGCATCTGTCCCAGATATACAACACAAAACTTCAATAATGGTATAATTGTATAAGGATGTACACAATGAAGCGTAATGGGGTAAGCAACTGTAATAGTACATGCCATGCACTGACAGTTCCAGTCAGCTGTGCCAGTACAAAAGCATGATCTTTAGTTTGACAGTTGGGAGAAAGGAAAGTTCCAAAGCGAGGAAAAGAGAGGGGAAAACAGGGAATGAACATACAGTAAGCCTCAAATGTTCTCAACAATCTTGAGTAAGAGATGAGCAATGTTGTACAATCTTCTATAAAAGACCATTGTGTAGCTTCAGTAAATATGAAATGCGTGTTCATTATATCTTGAGGACATTTTGTAAAAACGTCCTGCCTGCCCACTTATGGTTTGTGCAAAAACCACAGTTGATGGACAGAATGCAGAACAATGTCATACATTCACCCCAGTACAGAGATCTGGGCCTAAATCCAACTTTTTTTGCACTCCACACCACCCCAGTTCAGACATGGCCATATGCAAATCAGTCTGACCCTGTGCCTCATGGGAACAGTCCAGCCCGAACCGCCAAGCCATGCCTTCCCTGGACCGGAAACAAGCGTCCGAGGACTGGTTTCTGGCATTCCAGTCGTCTTCAGCCCGGCTTGCTTGAATCCAGTGGTGTGGAGAGCTTGGGACTCACGTCTGAGCATACCCATCCCACTCGGGGCGACAAATGCAAAAACCACAGTTGATGGACAGAATGCAGAACAATGTCATACATTCACCGCAGTACAGAGATCTGGGCCTAAATCCATCGTTTTTTTGCACTCCACAGCACCCCAGTTCAGACATGGCCATATGCAAATCAGTCAGACCCTGTGCCTCATGGGAACAGTCCAGCCCGAACCGCCATGCCATGCCTTCCCTGTACCGGAAACAAGCTTCCGAAAACCGGTTTCTGGCATTCCAGCCATCTTCAGCCCGGCTTGCTTGCTAGAGGACCAGATCTCTGTACTGGGGTGAATGTATGACATTGTTCTGCATTCTGTCCATCAACTGTGGTTTTTGCATTTGTCACCCCGAGTGGGATGGGTATGCTCAGACGTGAGTCCCATGCTCTCCACACCACTGGATTCAAGCAAGCCGGGCTGAAGACAGCTGGAATGCCTGAAACCGGTCCATGAGGAACAGGGTCAGACTGATTTGCATATAGCCATGTCTGAACTGGGGTGGTAGAGTGGGCTAAAGAACGGTGATGGATTAAACCCAGATCTTTTGACTGGGTGTGAGTGTTTGATTGGTTCAGATGCTCCGTCCATTACCACCCCCTTTTGTACCACTTATGGTTTATGGCTTTACTCTACAGATACTCAAGCTCTGTATTTTTCAGAAAATCCACCCAAGAAGTGGTGATTTGAAAAACTTAAGAAGATCGAACCATGTACAGACCCTAACTGATGGCACCATTTGGCCAACCCATGACGTAAATCAGCAAAAGATATGCCCTTAAAACATTTTGGTGGGAATGGAAGCATAATCCAGTCTCGTTTCCAAATGTATCAGAAAGCCACTCTTTTAAATTGATCTATGCGGTGTGGTCACTCTCTCCTACTTTCGTACAGGTATTCACTGTCTCTCTCCAGAGCAGGGTTCAGTTTAGAGGATTATCAGTGTCTCCACTAACAGGTCAGTCCTCACCAGAGATCATGCAGCTTACTATAAACATGCATGTATCTACCGAGCAACCACCATCCCTTGTGATAACAGATGGGCTTCGTCAGTAATGTGTTTCTGAACAAGAAGGGGGGGAGCAGCGGGGGGATTTCCCACTAATTCATGGAAGGGGCCCCCAGGAAGTATCACCTGGAGAAATTCATGGGGGGGGGGGGGGAATTCTTCATCTCCGCAACCTTACCTGGATACAGAGAAAGCTCGGTCTCTCTCAGTCCCACCTTCCGATAACAGATACCTCAAATTAAAAGCTTCAGACACACAATCAACAAATGCCTTTGGTTGTCGGTCCAATCGGCTACTGACAGAAGACTGGAGCAGCAGCACACTGCATTCACAGATCATACGTAAAGCCTCAGTTTGAAAATGCAGCAGAATGTACACCTTCAAACTCAGCACAAAGAAATCAGGATAATGCAATGGAAAATGATATGGAGAAACCCACTATGCAATAGGTCTCTCGTCAGACCCCCTCCATCATTCCTGAAACACACATTACCATATGACCACCTGTTACATCAGTGTCATGCTACCATTATATTGTTATATGATGGATTCGATCATATACCTGAGCATAGGTCAACACATTTCCACTATAATGACAGTTTACTTACATAGTCCGCAAGGGCTTTCATGCCACTTGGAAACCTTTCTGGATCAGGCTGGAGCCGCCCCTGGGAATCCCTCTCCTTCAGAGACCAACAATCGTCTATGCTCACGTACTGGTAACCAAGCTCCTTCCATCCATCTTCTGCCATCCGGTCAGCCATGCTTTTGAACAAATGCTCACTTAGGGAGGAACAGATACAAAAATGTTAATGTAAGAAATGGAGATGTAGATAACATGTTCTATTTTGCGAGCTGTAACAGAACCTGTAATCTTTACATAGCTCTCCTCAATATCCAACATTCAACCGACCAGAAGAAAGGCTAAACCCCATTACCTCTGGCTTTCAAAGTGAAAACATCACTAAAATATTCCTTGTAATTTGAGTTCCCTTCTTTTAAGCTTAAGAGTGAACCTGCAAAGCTTTGAGAAATCGCAAACATCTGGACGCCATGATGTCCAGAAACCCCAGACATCTAGTGTTTGCACAATACAAAGACCACGTACATACATTTACTTTGAATAACTCAGTTAATACATGCTGTGCCAGCAATGTGAACTCACCAATCGGGCAAACATCCCTATTAATGAAACAACATTTCTTTCCTCAATGGAGTGTGTACCCTGTGCTCTGAAGCATTTGCGGGCGGCTTCTTCCTTGGCACTCAAAAAATGAAGAAACAAGCATTTGCAATGCAATAGGTCTCGCATTTACACGAGTTTGAGCTATTGCCATTGTAAATGACATCGCCTTGTATTTATACAAATAAAAGGCGTTGTTATTTACAATGCCAATAGCTTAAACTCTCGCAAATGCGCAACCTATTGCATTGGAAATTATCGGCTTAGTAAACGCGAAGTCTTGATGAACTGGTTTGTGACGGGTCTCGTGGCTTCCACAGAGGTAGAGTTGTGCGTGTAGTTACAGGAAAGTCCCCATCCCTTGTTCTGCGTATGGCTAGCTCCGATGATACAAAGTTTCCCTTAGCTGGCAACGTCAATTATACAGGGCGGACTCCTACCACTGTAACGATATCGACGATTTATTAAGGGCACTTAAACTACTCAAGGTTCTCATTGTACATGAAGCAAACACGTTTCATTACTGAAGTCAATGGCACATATTTTTTTTTGATTTGAGAGGATAAAAACCTAAGCCAGCACGGTCTAAATTAAGAGCCGCGCCTTTAAGCCTTTGTAGACCTTTATGGTGTATAGTCACTGTAGTGGGCCATGTTTTACCTAGCTTCCAATATTCAATTGCAGCTTTTCAATTAATTATGTTTTGGGAGAAATATAATCGGTTACATTATGTAGTGCTTCATACTACAGTGCCGGGTCCAAGCATTATACATTTCCGGTTTACATTCTCTAATTTAATAATATTTGGTTTATCGCCCTCGGAAGCATGAAAAGCGGACTTGACTTTGCTGGCTTTCAAGCTCAGTCCTGTATTGCGACTTTACCGAGCTATCTTACAGGCCATAAACAAGACCTTTTCAAGTATTAACAAGCCTCTCCGGAGACTCCGTGCCGGGCGGCAGTTGATGTTCAAGCCCCGCTGCCCCAGTACAGACAGCGCAGCACAGACAGCACTGCCCTGCGCATCCACACAGAGGACTTTAAACATGCTTTTAATGACTATAATGTGTCCCGGGATAGTGCATTCCTCTCGGGGCACGACGGCGTCACAACAGCCCTCGTGCAATGTGTGCCCTTCCTCCCTCCCTTGCACGCACATATATTCACACACTGGCGGACATACACACACAATACACACTCTCACCCTGATACTCAACACGTAGACACATATGAAGAGACATGCAGACGGACGAGCTGACACGCACAGGCACATGCACTCACTCAGACACAGACATTGCGCAGAGAGATATTCACAGATGAAGAAACCCGCACAGACACACGTGCACAAACACACAGGCGCATATACACAGTACATACACTAATTCCATATACAGACATAAAACATAGTTTGAGACATTTCATATTTATTCCCACATATGCAAATACAGTCTACATTTATATATGTTAAAAAATCACACAATAAGGAACGCGTTTGTTGCCCCCTCTTGAAAATACATAAACGTACTGCTTGTATACGATTGTGTTGTCGGCCGTCAAACAGACGCAAAGACAAACAAAGTAATTCTTTATTATTCTTATCACAACTCATAACTAAGCTCACTGAAGGACTCCGGTGCCACGTGGCGCAGCGGTTAGTCGCATAAAGTAAACAAACAGGCAATAAAGTGCCAGACAGTAAGTGAGGCGTATTTAGCTATCAATTGCTTTCTGTAGTGGCCTCAGCAACAAGCGCTTTGTGAAAGCAACCTCTTAACATCAAGGACACTTCCAGTTCCAGACCAGAAAACAGGTCCAGCAAGCTACTGTACCCTGCACTCCCTCCACCATGCTGTTGGCTACACGTGCATGGGTTAAAAAACAAGCATTAGAAATGCAATCGGGCTCGGATTTATTTGAGTTTGAGCTAATGGCATTGTAAATGTGTGTTATGGAGTGTGTTCATGTGGTGTGTACTGCCAGTGATCTCCTTGTGAGTGTGAGAATATTGCACCGTTACTGCCTGTGTTGTCCTTCTTGTGAGTGTGAGAAGCTTGCACCTCTGCTGCCTGTGGTCTCCTTGTGAGTGTAAGAAGCTTGCACCTCTGCTGCCTGTGGTCTCCTTGTGAGTGTAAGAAGCTTGCACCTCTGCTGCCTGTGATGTCATTCTTGTGAGTGTAAGAAGCTTGCACTGCTGCTGCCTGTGATGTTGTTCTTGTGAGTGTGAGAAGCTTGCACAGCTGCAGCCTGTGAGTATGAGAAGATTGCATTGTGCATCTCTGTGCTGTGCCTGTTCTTTGTAAGGGACTCTTGCTCTGTTGCTGCCTTGGCACAGTACCTGCTGTGAGTGTGTGAGGGAAGCTTGCACCACTGCTGCTTGTGATGTCGTTCTTGCGAGTGGGAGAAGCTTGCACCTCAGCTGCCTGTGGTCTCCTTGTGAGTGTAAGAAGCTTGCACTGCTGCTGCCTGTGATGTCGTTCTTGTGAGTGTGAGAAGCTTGCACAGCTGCTGCCTGTGATGTCCTTCTTGTGAGTGTGAGAAGCTTGCACCGCTGCTGCTTGTGATGTCCTTCTTGTGAGTGGGAGAAGCTTGCACCTCAGCTGCCTGTGGTCTCCTTGTGAGTGTGAGAAGCTTGCACAGCTGCTGCCTGTGATGTCCTTCGCGTGAGTGTGAGAAGCTTGCACCGCTGCTGCCTGTGAGTATGAGAAGATTGCATTGTGCATCTCTGTGCTGTGCCTGTTCTTTGTAAGGGACTCTTGCTCTGTTGCTGCCTTGGCACAGTACCTGCTGTGAGTGTGTAAGGGAAGCTTGCACCACTGCTGCTTGTGATGTCGTTCTTGCGAGTGTGAGAAGCTTGCACCTCTGCTGCCTGTCGTCTCCTTGCGGGTGTGAGAAGCTTGCACCGCTGCTGTTTGTGATGTCCTTCTTGTGAGTGTAAGAAGCTTGCACAGCTGCTGCCTGTGATGTCCTACTCTCTACTCTCTACTCTCTACTCTGCCCTCACTACTCTGCCCTCCCTACTCTGCCCTCCCTACTCTGCCCTCCCTACTCTGCCCTCCCTACTCTGCCCTCCCTACTCTGCCCTCCCTACTCTGCCCTCCCTACTCTGCCCTCCCTACTCTGCACTCCCTACTCTGCACTCCCTACTCTGCACTCCCTACTCTGCACTCCCTACTCTGCACTCTGCCCTCCCTACTCTGCACTCTGCCCTCCCTACTCTGCACTCTGCCCTCCCTACTCTGCACTCTGCCCTCCCTACTCTGCACTCTGCCCTCACTACTCTGCCCTCCCTACTCTGCACTCTGCCCTCACTACTCTGCCCTCCCTACTCTGCACTCTGCCCTCACTACTCTGCACTCTGCACTCTGCCCTCACTACTCTGCACTCTGCACTCTGCCCTCACTACTCTGCACTCTGCACTCTGCCCTCACTACTCTGCACTCTGCACTCTGCCCTCACTACTCTGCACTCTGCACTCTGCCCTCACTACTCTGCACTCTGCACTCTGCACTCTGCCCTCACTACTCTGCACTCTGCCCTCACTACTCTGCACTCTGCACTCTGCACTCTGCCCTCACTACTCTGCACTCTGCACTCTGCACTCTGCACTCTGCACTCTGCACTCTGCACTCACTACTCTGCACTCACTACTCTGCACTCACTACTCTGCACTCTGCACTCTGCCCTCACTACTCTGCACTCTGCACTCTGCCCTCACTACTCTGCACTCTGCACTCTGCCCTCACTACTCTGCACTCTGCACTCTGCCCTCACTACTCTGCACTCTGCACTCTGCACTCTGCCCTCACTACTCTGCACTCTGCACTCTGCCCTCACTACTCTGCCCTCACTACTCTGCCCTCACTACTCTGCCCTCACTACTCTGCCCTCACTACTCTGCCCTCACTACTCTGCCCTCACTACTCTGCCCTCACTACTCTGCCCTCACTACTCTGCCCTCACTACTCTGCCCTCACTACTCTGCCCTCACTACTCTGCCCTCACTACTCTGCCCTCACTACTCTGCCCTCACTACTCTGCCCTCACTACTCTGCCCTCACTACTCTGCCCTCACTACTCTGCCCTCACTACTCTGCCCTCACTACTCTGCCCTCACTACTCTGCCCTCACTACTCTGCCCTCACTACTCTGCCCTCACTACTCTGCCCTCACTACTCTGCCCTCACTACTCTGCACTCACTACTCTGCACTCACTACTCTGCACTCACTACTCTGCACTCACTACTACTCTGCACTCACTACTCTGCACTCACTACTCTGCACTCACTACTCTGCACTCACTACTCTGCACTCACTACTCTGCACTCACTACTCTGCGGGTGTGTGGTGGTGGTGTGCGTGGGCATGCGGTTGTGTGTGCGATTGTGTGTGTGCGTGTGTGCGGTTGTGTGTGTGCGGTTGTGTGTGTGTGCGGTTGTGTGTGTGTGTGCGGTTGTGTGTGTGTGTGCGGTTGTGTGTGTGTGTGTGCGGTTGTGTGGGTGTGTGTGCGGTTGTGTGGGTGTGTGTGTGCGGTTGTGTGTGTGTGTGCGGTTGTGTGTGTGTGTGCGGTTGTGTGTGTGTGTGCGGTTGTGTGTGTGTGTGTGCGGTTGTGTGGGTGTGTGTGTGCGGTTGTGCGGTTGTGTGCGGGTGTGTGGGTGTGTGCGGTTGGGTGTGTATGGTTGGGTGTGTACAAGCCACATCGTTCACACTGAGCTCTGTATATAAAGGTCATGCAATTTGTACATGCGATTTTGAAAGTAATGTATTTCTGAGAGCAGCACCCATTTTTTTTAGATACCTGCTTACAAGATAAACCATATCTTCTTTACAAAGTAAAGGAGGCCTTCCCTTTGTAGGGAAAAACAATATAATTCTGTTAAATGAGTGAACGAAATGCATTGGGGCAGAAAAATAAAAGGGAAATGAAGCAGGAGTGAAGTGTGCGTGAAAAGGAGAAGGCTGTTAGTGCAAGAAATCAGTGGCTAGGCTTGTATGAGAAGCAGGAGGTGTGGGAAAAGGTGTGAGGGGGAAGTGAATGCCTGGGATCTGCGAAGGCTTTGTGTGAAAGGGAACTGTTGACATTGGTCACAGGAGGATGTACCAGTGTCTGCTTGGGCAGTGAGTGAGTGATCTGGGAATGAGTTTGAAAAACTGGTATGAACATTAGGGTGAAGCAAGTCTCTAATGATAGGACACTGAATGATAGTACAATGAGTGATCTGGTACAACGGCAGTAGGAATCTGGTAACCGGACTGTGAGAGTAAATGTGAGGCTCCCAGTGAGAGGAAAGCGAGGTGGAGTGTTTTTTTATGAAAGGGTGGAGAGAGTGAGTCATGGTGACGAGACAGGGAGCGAGTGAGGAATCTGGCAATAGCTGGGAAGATGCAAGGGATCTGGTAAGAGGACAACGAGAGCTACTATAAGGGGTCTATTATGAGGGCAGTAAATTAAAGTGATCTTCTATTTTGACATTAAAAGTTTGAGTTCGGGTGAGTGGGCACGAGTGCTTATCAAAGCACTTTGTTTGTTTTTTTACTTTCAGCTGTGCTGCATAGCAGCCAGGCTGCTGTACAACATGGCTAAACATATCCCTGACAAAACCAACAGATTTTGTATAGGAGAGTCCTATTTGCTTTGCCAATGCTTGTTTAGCCTACCTCAGTCAAAGAGCAGGCGCGGGTTTGCCGGCGCGCACACAGAGCTCAAGGGAAAAAAAACATCAGTGCACACGCTCCCAGCACCATCTGCCTTCAATTACCGGCACCTCGGACAGCTGGTAATTGAGGATTTATGTATTCTTCTGCGCGTGTCCGAACACTTTATGCAGGAAGTGGACATTGCAAAAATTCCAAAGCCCTATGGCGTGCTGCCTTACTTAAACACAGCCTTGCCTGGACCAATTACCATTCACATGGCAGAATACCACACGCAAAAACCGCGCGCTTTCTGGAATGCGGCAGCCCACAGCCCTTTCTGAACTTTTTTTTTTTTATAACATTAAAGCTCGGAAGCCCCGCCCCACTTCGTGTGACGTAGGCCCGAGCCCTAAAAACTGAAAATAAACAGGCAGATAGTGCGAGCTCTGCCGCTTTAGTGAAATTCGTAAAAAGTCAAACTTACAGCCTGCTTCTGTAGGGACATCTGCCGCCTGTGTTCCTATTACCGAGTGCCATGTCCTCCTCCTTGAAGGAGCTTCTTGCAGCTGAATAATTATCAATGACGTGCTATGTGCACACCGTCTCATCTGCACCGATCCATTGGCATGCATAGAAAGCCCGGGACATGGAGTTTTTATTTTTATTTCCCAATTTTGATCGGGAACACACTTTTTGAAAAGGGGGGGCCCTTGGCCCCCTCCGCCTGCATGGCGGTGCGGCGATCCCCTCTCCCCTTGCCTCCCGGTGGTGTGGGGGCGTGATCTCCCGGCATCCAATGGTTACGCGGGAGGTGTGCGCCACACCACTGCTCGGCCGACGCCCAATCCCTGATCCGGGAGGCGTGGTGCAGTCTTCCGGGTCAAGGGGGCGGGCGTCGAGGGGTGAGGGGAGGGGGTGGCCCACCCTCTCCCCGCGTCCCCGGGAATAAAGGAGGGGGGAGCGCTCAGTTGGCCCATCTTGTCGCCTGACGCTCCCCCACACTGGTCGTGCCCCGTGCTCGGGGCCTCCTAATTTTCGGTTTTATCTTTCAGGTCAAGGATTGCTGCTAGGAGTGTGTGGTAGCGCAACAGTAGAAGCAGACAGACGGAGCGTGGATCGTACAGGCTGAAGCGTTCACGTGGTATACCGGTGTACAGTGGATCTGTAGAGTACTGGACGTAGGACACGCAGGACGTAGAAAGTAAGAGGAGAGCGGGAGGCTTGCATTTCATTGCTTCGTGTGGCCGCCAGGTTCAAGTTCAAGAATTTGTATAGCGCACTACTCACCCAGGGGGTCTCAAGGTGCTTGGGTGATGGGGTGCATTATTTATCGAATAGCCAGATTTTAAGTTCCTTCCTGAAGGAGATGTGGTTCTGGGTAAGGCGAAGGTGAGTGGGGAGAGAGTTCCAGGTTTTGGCCGCCAAGTAGGAGAAGGATCTTCCTACCATGGTGGATCTATGGATGCGCGGAACTGCGGCGAGGGCTTGATTGGAGGATCTTAGTTGGCGGGTGGGTGTGTAGAAGGACAGTCGTGTGTTGAGGCATTCGGGTCCTAGTTTGCAGAGGGCCTTGTGTGCGTGGGTGAGGAGACGAAACGTTATTCTCTTGTTGACGGGAAGCCAGTGGAGGTCTTTCAGGTGGCCGGTAATGTGAGTTAGGCGAGGGATGTCCAAGATGAGTCTGGCTGATGCGTTTTGGATGCATTGGAGTTTTTTCTGTAATTTGGCTGTGGTTCGGGCGTAGAGTGTGTTTCCATAGTCCAGTCGGCTTGTGACCAGTGCGTGGGTGACACAGTCTTTCTTGTTTCGGTGGGGATCCAACAAAAGATTTTTTGGAGCATACGAAGTACGTTGAAGCAAGAGGATGAGACTGAGTTGACTTGTCTGGTCATCGAGAGGGAGGAGTCTAGGATGAAGCCTAGGTTACGTGCGTGGTCTGTGGGTATGGGTGCCGTGCCCAGGGCCGATGGCCACCATGAGTCGTCCCAGGCAGAGGGGGATGATCCTAGGATGAGGACTTCCGTTTTGTCTGAGTTAAGTTTTAGGCGGCTGTTTTTCATCCATTCGGCTACTTCTTTCATGCCTTCATGAAGATTGGTTTTGGCGGTGTTAGGGTCTTTGGTAAGGGAAAGGATCAGCTGGGTGTCGTCAGCGTAAGAGATGATGTTAAGGTTGTGTTGTCGCGCGATGGATGCGAGGGGACTCATGTAAACGTTGAAGAGGGTGGGACTGAGTGATGATCCTTGTGGTACTCCGCAGATGACTTCGGTGGCCTCTGATTTGAAAGGGGGGAGTCGGACTCTTTGGGTTCTCCCGGCGAGGAACGAGATGAACCAGATCAAGGCCTTTCCTTGTATGCCGATGTTGTTGAGGCGTTGTATGAGGGTGCTATGACAGACTGTGTCGAATGCGGCGGAGAGGTCGAGTAGGATGAGGGCAACTGTTTCTCCGTTGTCCAGTAGTGTTCGGATGTCGTCTGTCGCTGCAATAAGGGCGGTTTCGGTGCTGTGTTTGGCTCGAAAGCCGGACTGTGAGGAGTCGAGGGAGTTGTTGGATTCAAGGAAGGCGGCGAGCTGTCTATTGACTGCTTTCTCAATCACTTTGGCAGGGAATGGGAGGAGGGAGATGGGCGGTAGTTCTTAAGTTCAGAGGGGTCTGCTGTGGGTTTCTTGAGGACGGCGCTGAGTTCGGCGTGTTTCCAGCTTTCTGGGAAGGTAGCGGAGTTGAAGGAGCAGTTGATGACATCACGGAGATGGGGTGCGATGATGGAGTCTGCTTTGTTGAAGATGTGGTGGGGACAGGGGTCGGTTGGCGAACCTGAATGGATGGAGTTCATTAGGTGGATGGTGTCTTCAGTGGTGATTGGGTTCCAGGCGTTAAGGATGTTAGAGGGCGGTTTAGGTTCGGAGGTGGGTGGAGTGGACTGTTCTTTGCAAATGATCTCAAAGCTGTTATGTAGGTCGGCGATTTTGTTGTAAAAGAAAGAGGATAACGAGTCGCAGAGGTCTTCGGAGGGAGTAATGTCGTTTGAGGCTGCGGTGGGGTTGGTAAATTCTTTAACAATGTTGAATAGTTCCTTGCTGTTTTGGGCGTTGTTGTCGAGTCGATCCTTGAATGCTGATTTCTTGGTGGATCGGATCAGTTGGTGGTGTTTGCGGGTGGCTGTCTTGAAGGTGGTCAGGTTGTCAGCGGTTGGGTTTTTTCTCCATGTTTTCTCAAGAGTACAGCATAGTTTCTTGGATTTCTTAAGGTCCTCGTTGAACCAGGGGGCCTTTTTGCTACCCTGTTTGATTTGGTGGTTTTCAAGGGTGCTAGTTCGTCAGCGCTGTGAGTGATCCATTGTTTGAGTTTGGTGGCCGCTTGGTTTGGGTCCGAAGAGAGGGTTTTGTTTGAGCGATGTGAGGAGTTGGTCGGTGGTGATTTTGTTCCAGTTTCTTCGTTGAATAGATTGTGGGGGGTTGTGGGTCGAGGTAGTTTTGTTGCTGAAGTGAACACAGCTGTGGTCCGTCCAATGGAGAGTTGTGGTGTGATCGAAGGAGATGTGCTTGCAGGAGGTGAAGATTGGGTCGAGCGTGTGGCCGGCTACATGGGTGGGGATGTCAACAAGTTGTTTGAGACCAAGGTTAGCCAGGTTGTCCAGAAGGGTGGTGGTGTTGCTGTCGTTTTTCTTTTCCAGGTGGAAGTTGAGGTCTCCCAGTAGAATGTAGTTCTCGGAGGCGAGGACATGTGGGCTGATGAATTCAGTGATGCCTTCGCTGAATTGTTTACGGGTTCCTGGTGGTCTGTAGATGAGGGTGCCTCTAAGTGTGGTCCTGGGGTCGGTGTGGATCAGAAAGTGGAGGTGTTCGGCGGTTACAAGGTTATCGTCGAGGCTGGTCGTGATTCTGATGTTGTTCTTATGGACGATGGCGATGCCTCCTCCTGTTTGGTTGGTGCGGTCTTTTCGGATGATCTTGTAGGCGTCCGGGATGGCTATGGCGATGTCGGGTGAAGAAGAGGCGTTCATCCAGGTTTCTGTAAGGAAGGCGATGTCCGGTGAAGCAGTGTCGAGTAGGTCCCAGAGTTCAGTGGCGTGTCTGTGGACCGAGCGGGTGTTCAGCAGGATGCACTTCAGGTGGTTAGTCAGAGCTGTGTTTGGAGTTAGTGGATTTGGTGTGGGTCTTGATGCAGGCGAACTTGCAGGAGTGGCAGGTGAAGGGACCGTGGGTACGTCCTGGGGTAGCCTCGTAGCATTGTGGTGTGCGTCTGGGGTTAAGGGATAGGAGGGTGGCGGCGTCATACGTTAAGCGGGAGGAGTGCGGTTTGCGGGGACCAGGGGGTCTGGCGCTGGGCGCGGTCCAGGCACGGACAGGCGTAGACGGGCTAACCTTTGGCGCACCTTCGGCGCGCATGGGGCGCGTCCGCTGCGCGTGTATGCTGCGCGTATAAGCGTCGGTCATATGTGGATAGTGGAAGGGGAGGGGCGAGGGAGGGTCAGCTGGGAGGCGGGTGCGGGGTGGAGGGGACGGGCTCCGAGGCACAACAACAACAAAATGGCTACAGAAGCGAAACCGGAACCGGTTGGGGCCAACAACAGTGAAAGCTTCGTGGGCAGAGGCACAATCACAGAGGCACAATCACAGTAATTTCATCAATTAATGCTACAAGTTCACAATTAAGGCGAGCGTTACCCGAGGCGGGTAATTTATGCTGTAATGTGGCAATGCAGGCGCTACTATGTAAAACAATGCTAACACGAGCAGCACGCTCCAAAATGCAGGCAGCAGTACGATACCAAATGCAGGCAGCGGTGAGAGGAGCAATCTTAGGTAATGGCGCTATGTAAACAGCAGAGCGATCGTAGCAAGGGCCAGTGGCTGTGGGGAGCGACCGCTTCTGACGGAGTCTACGTTAGAGTTTGGCCACCCCTAACAATCGGAATAGCCGGTGTTGTGGTCGCAGTTGCGTGGTGCTCATAGCCCCCTGCGCATCCTCCGTCACGTGAAGGTACAGGGTGCACGGGTTCCGAATCCGAGCAGTAGGCGAGTCGATCAAATAGACAAAATGCCGGGAGCCAAGAGTGCTAAGGGGACAAAAATGGAGTTGATGTTACAGGCCATGATGCGTAAAATAAATGCCATGGATAAGAGATTGGGTAAGGTAGACAGCCTAGAGGCTCGCGTGATGGAAAGGATCGATGATATCGCAGGCCCACGCGGTAGACCCAAGCGGCAAATTGCTGCGCCTTTGCCAGAGGGGGATTCCGACTCCTCGCCTAAAAGGAGCAAGTCCAAGAGATCGAGGCGCAGTGCACCCGCGCCTGCACCTGTGGCTGTGCCCACTACCCCGGAGCCGGTAGTCCTGGCTCCCATGGCACTGGTTCCTGCCTTGCCATCAGGGGCCCCTCCGGTCGGGCCGGCGACGCCTGCCCCTGTTTGTCCACTTCCGTTGCCTCCCGTGCCGGCACCCATGGCCCCCCCCCCCCCCCCCCGCAGGTGGCGCCGGCGGCAGTGCCGGATTGCGAAGCTCTGATCCCACCCGAGCTAACGGCGCAGATAGCGGCTTTACTTCCTTGGCTGCAGAAGGGGGGTATGATGCCCTCAACACTAGACCATAGACCATGCCGCAGAGGCGGCCAAGATGGTGGAAAAGATTAGGGCGGGAACAGTTGCGAGTGCGGCTACGGCCTATGTTTCTCCTTCTTCTGCAGGTTCGGATGCCGCTCGACCGAATGGAAGCGACGCAGGACCAGTCCCAGTGTCCGGTAATGGTAAGGAGGTGGCCCTGCCTCTCTTAGGTGACGGTACGATCCCGTCTGAGCGAGGATTTAGCGCAACATGTTTGGCAGGCGGTGAAAGAAATGATTTGGGCGGGAAAGTACATATATATTTTCTCTTTGCTATTAGACAATAGGGAAATGGAAAATGCCAAAATGCTTAAAGAATGGATGCACCCTAGTGAATGGAGAGTACAGTGTGCGAAGTTTAGGGTGGAGGAAACTCTGTGCAATTGGATCAGAGCCTTCTCCATCCTTACGGCTATCACTGTTGAACGCCCTCCAAATGTGCATGCGGCAATGGCTTGCTATCAGAGCAGGATTGTAGGGTGGAGCGAGCAGTACCCTGGGGAAGCATGGAAGGAATATGATATTAATTTCAGGAAAACAAAGGAATTTGACTTGTCATTGGCATGGGACAAGGTTGACTTGCTGTCATGGCATAAAAGTTCTCAGGGAACACGGCCACTGCCCAGCCCATTAGCGTAGCCAGTGTGTTCCCCGCTGAAATCCAGCAGCCCTTTCGTGCGGCGCCAGGGAATGAGTTCCCGGGGGAAGAATAGGGGAGGCAGCGGGGAAAGGAAGGGTGTGTGTTGGGACTTTAATAAGCGCTCCTGTACGAGGCCGGCCGGCACATGTAGATTCAGACATGCCTGCGCAATCTGCGGTCACACCTCCCATCACGAGACAACATGCAGATCGAGAAGTGGTAATCAGAGTCAGAGAGGGGGAAAGAAACCAGAATAGCGTAGAATACACAGTTGGCCCCTCCTCCATTAATGTCCTGGCAATGATCCCATGGTTGAACAGATACCCAGACCACGCTGCAGCTGCCCTACTAGAGGAAGGTTTCTCCCAAGGTTTCCGGATCCCGGCAGGGGGATACACAGGCAGTGCGCACTGTAGGAATCAGTTATCAGTACAACATAATCCTGCAGTAGTTATGGCTAGGATCCAAAAAGAACTGTCCTTGGGCAGGATAGCGTGGCCATTCCTGGAAGTCCCAGTGCCCGACTTTGTGTGTTCACCATTGGGTGTAGTCCCCAAGAAAGAGAAGGGCGAGTTTAGACTCATCCACAACTTATCGGCACCAAGAGGAGCGTCCTTGAATGATGCAATAGACGAGGGAATTTGCAGTGTGAAGTATGCTTCCTTTGACCAAGCAGTAGAGCTATTGCGGGTGTTGGGGCGAGGCACTCTCATGGCCAAATCGGACATTTAATCCGCCTTCCGTTTGCTGCCGGTGCATCCTTTGGACCACCACTTACTCGGTTTCGCTTTTGATGGGAAATTTTACATGGACAAATGCATGCCTATGGGTTGTTCGATTTCTTGTGCATACTTTGAGACTTTTAGCTCTTTTTTAGAGTGGGTCATGAGACAGTCCACGGGCCACAAACAGGTCATGCATTATCTAGACGACTTCCTTTTTCTGGGAGCGGCGGGGACTCGGGAGTGTGCCTGGGCATTGCAGGAATTTTGCGTGCTCATGCGGGCTTTCAGGGTTCCGCTAGTGCCTGGGAAGACGGTTGGCCCGTCCACCTGTTTGGAATTTTTGGGTATCGAGATTGATTCATTGGAAGGGTCTTTCAGGTTACCCAAGGACAAAGTGTTTAAGTTCAGGGCGGCCCTGCGCCAGTGCCTACTCGAGGAGAAGGTTACCTTGCAGCAGCTGCAGGAGACGGTGGGTCAATTGAACTTTGCATTGTGAGTCATCCCAATGGCACGCCCCTTCTCTCGGTCGATTGCCCAAGCTATGAGAGGTTTAAGAGAGAAACATCACCACACTAGGTTGTCAGCCGAGGTTCGCCAGGATATGCGGATATGGACGGCATTCCTGGAGGATTTCAATGGACGGATAGTGTGGCCGGGCCCCCCCACGACATCAGCAGAGTTGGGTTTATGGACGGACGCTGCTGGTAGCGTGGGCTTTGGCGCCATCCTGGGAACCAAGTAGGTCGCCCAGGAATGGCCTGAAGAATGGGGGTCATGGGGATTGACCACCAACATCGGATTCCTGGAACTATTCCCGATATGGGTAGCACTGATGGTCTGGCCGGAGCACCTTAGCAATCAATTGGTGGTGTTCTGGTCAGATAACATGAGCGTGGTAGAATGCATTAACCAGCAAGCGGCACGGTGTCCATTCATACTGCGCTTGGTGAAAGAAATTGTGCTACAATGTTTGAAATGGAATGTGACTTTCAGGGCCAAACATGTGCCAGGCGTTCTCAACAATGCAGCTGATGCCCTTTCTCGCTTTAAAATGCAGGTATTCAGGGAGCAGCTTCCAGCAGCAGACCCATCGCCAGCACCTTTTCCGGTTGCTCTCTGGCGGATTGGTGCCCCAGACTACCGTACCTCGTGGCATCTAGCTTAGCCCCCCGGATCAAGACACCATACGAAGGGGCGTTCTTGTCTTACTGTACTTTCTTAGGGCGCAATTGGGGGGCTAGCCGGGCGCAGGAGGACAGTTTTGTTGCATACCTAGAGTTGATGCACAAGGAAGGGCGCTCGGTGGCCGCCGCAAACAGGCACAGAGCGGCAGTTTCCTTCTTCGCACAAGCCAGGGGAATAAGGGACCGTACGAACACGTTTGTAGTGTGCAAGGCTTTGAGGGGCTGGCGTCGCATTCAGGGACACTCAACAGATTTGAGAAAGCTGATTGGGCTGGTAAGGCTCACAGCCCTGTTAGCACTCCAGGGCGTCTGTAGCTCGACTTGGGAGGTGCTGCTTTTCAAAGCAGCGTTCACACTGGCGTTCTATGGGGCTCCAAGAATAGGCGAGCTAGTAGCTGCGTCAAAGGGTGACAAAATAGGCAGCCTTCAAGTGGGCTGTGTAGTGATCCAGGATGATACAGTGTGGGTAACAATTCAAAGATCGAAAACCGACCAGGAGGGAAGGGGAGATATCATAGTGCTTCACCGGGCTCGGACCAACCCTTGTTGCCCAGTCTCGCATGTAGAGGCTTTTAGAAGGCAGCGGGAGGGTACGCTGGGGGGGCACTATTGTGTCACACGGATGGTATACCTTTGACCAGGTATCAGTTTAGGAGTCTCCTAGATCTGGCGGTCGCAAAAGCAGGTCTGGATCCTACGGAATTTGGCTCCCATTCTTTCAGAATCGGGGCAGCAACTGAGGCAGTTGTAAGGGGACTCCCAGTCGAAAAGGTTAAAAGGATTGGGAGGTGGTCTTCTGAGTGTTACAAACGTTATGTACGTATTGACATGTTGTGACATAGCCAGATGACTCACGCTTGGTCTCTCTTGGTTTTGCAGTTTCTCAAACCTGTCACGCGGGAGAGGAACTCGACGAATGTCGGCAAGAAACATCAGCTTCGCATCACAAGCAACATCAAGATCGACGGACAGTAGTGACTTGGATCGTTGGCCACTCTTATGTTCGGCGCGCAAAAAATGTATTTCTTTCAGGTGACAGGATGAAAAGGGCTGAGGAAAAGTGGTTCTCCATTTCCTTCTTCGGGAGGGGAGGCTTGGGCATTAGGCAATTCAAGGACTACTTTGTGGAAATATTATCTCAGCTACCCGCTCCCCCGTCAGTGGTGATACTTCACCTGGGGGAGAACGATTTGACCAAACTAGGAGGTGGATCCTGATAGACTAAATCATATCCACTGCGGGGTGGGTGTCAAGAAAATGCGCGGGTTGCACGGTAGTCTGGTCGCAACTTATTCCTCGTTGGCAGTGGCGAGGGGGGGCTCTGTCAAGGCGTTGAATCACTCGGTAAAGAGGATCAACACACAGCTGGACAAATTGTTTCGAGCCCCCCGGTTGCAGACGATTCCGCACGGGTGTATTTGGGGGGAGCATTTCTACCTGCGGGACGGGGTGCACTTGACTGAGGCTGGGAATGTTCTGTGGTCGAACAACATATTAGCAAGGCTAGAGGGATTTGCGAGGTGAACATGACCTTTCTGGGAGTAGGAAGGGGGGAGGGCAGATCGTCGGGTAACAATGCTGGCCTGTGGCGGTAAGGTCATGACCGGTGAGCAGCTATTTTAAGGTCTGAGGGGGCGGCTTCATCCTTTGGAGGTGTCCGCCCAGGGGGAGGAGGGGTCACTGGCCCCTCCTAGAACTTCAGGGCAGCTGGTAACGCAAGTTAGGCCCCCCCCCCCACTGGTTAAATGGAGTTCATGGGGTGGACCGAGTAATTAACGGGCTCCGCTGCATGGGAGGACCGAGTAATTAACGGGCTCGGCTGCATGGGTGGGCCGAGTAATTAACGGGCTCGGCTGCGCATGCGCACCTGTGTAAGGGCGCAGCTTGTAAGACCTGACACCGGTTAGCGACCTTGCCATATGGCCATAAAGGTTAGTATGCAAACATTTTCAGATGAGGAGGTCAGATTCGGTTAGGAAACAAGCTGTATTAGAATCTTGTTAAGGCTAGCCGATCACAATTGTCGATATGAATGTATCTAAATGTTCCTGAATATTTTTGCATAAAAAAAATTGTATAATTTTGTTTAACAATTTTATTATTTTGTATCTTAATAAATACGGCCGGGGGGGTCTTGCGACCTCCCGCCTTCCAAAGACAAATCCTGTTCCGTTTCGTTGTGTTCTGGGTTGATGTAGGTATACAGGAATAGGGGCGGTAGCCGTCATTGACCATGTGAAAAGGGGGGTCCTTGGCCCCCCCGCCATGGCAGTGCGGCGATCCCCTCTCCCCTTGCCTCCCGATGGTATGGGGGCGTGATCTCCCGGCATCCAATGGTTACGCGGGAGGTGTGTGCCACACCACCGGTCGGCCGACGCCCAATCCCTGATCAGGGAGGCATGGTGCAGTCTTCTGGGTCAAGGGGGCGGGCGTCAAGGGGTGAGGGGAGGGGGCGGCCCACCCTCTCCCCGCGTCACCGGGAATAAAGGAGGGGGAGCGCTCAGTTGGCCCTTCTTGTCACCTGACGCTCCCCCACACTGGTCGTGCCCCGTGCTCGGGCCTCCTAATTTTCCCCACCCACCATCCCTGGAACAAAGCTGTGTTGTGCATTATGTATACCTGTATTGTTATTAATTAAGTGTTTCCCTTTAGGATGTATAATTGAAGCATAAATGTTGTTTAGAATGTTTGATGTAAACTATTAGTGTATATCTCTTGTGTACTAAGTATTGGCTTCCCGTTTTGGGGAGAAGTGTTAAAATGTAATTATTAATGTTTGCTGTTATGTTTAGGCCTTTTTTCCCTTAGTAGCCTGATGATGGTATGTCAGGAGATGTTATTGTAGATAGCGTAGCGGTCCTTAAGTTCCTTTTTCCACAGGTCGTCGTATTTATTAGAGTATTGGACATGCGGTAAGGTCATGACCTGTGAGCAGCTATTTTAAGGTCTGAGGGGGCAGCATCATCCTTTGGAGGTGTCCGCCCAGGGGGGGGGAGGGGTCACTGGCCCTTCCTAGAACTTCAGGGGCAGCTGGTAACGCAAGTTAGAGACCTCCTTCACTGGTTAAATGAGTTCATGGGGTGGACCGAGTAATTAACGGGCTCCGCTGCATGGGAGGACCGAGTAATTAACGGGCTCGGCTGCATGGGAGGACCGAGTAATTAACGGGCTCGGCTGCATGGGTGGACCAAGTAATTCACGGGCTCGGCTGCAGGGGTGGACCGAGTAATTCACGGGCCCGGCTGCGCATGCGCACCTGCGTAAGGGCGCAGCTTGTAAGACCTGACACCGGTTAGCGACCTTGCCATATGGCCATAAATGTTAGTATGCAAAAATTTTCAGATGAGGATGTTAGAGTCGGTTAGGAAACAAGCTGTATTAGAATCTTGTTAAGGCTAGCCGATCACAATTGTCGATATGAATGTATCTAAATGTTCCTGAATATTTTTGCATAAAAAATTGAATAATTTTGTTTAACAATTTTATTATTTTGCATCTTAATAAATACGCCCGGGGGTTTTGCGACCCCCCGCCTTCCAAAGACAAATCCTGTTCCATTTCGGAGCTCCCATGCCGAGACTGACCCACTGGCTGCCAAGGGAGAGAGGGACACGGAACACACGGAAAGAGCCCGGTGAGTGTGGGGGGGGGGATGTGTGCGCGTGTGTGTGTGCGAGTGTGTCTGTGTGTGCGTGCGTGCGTCTGTCTGTCTGTGTGTGCGGGGGGGAGGGGGTGTATGTCTCTATGTGTGCTTGCGTGTATGTGCGCTCGTGTGTGTGCGTGTGTGTGTCTCTGTGTGTGTGCTCATGTGTGTCTGCTTACAAGGAGCTAAAAGGGGATAGGAGAATGTGAACGCGGGCGCGACCTGATCCGATTCTGCAAGCCTGCGTATGCCCATCTCTTGTCTCCCTTTTAGCTCCTTGTAAGCAGAGCCGCCGACAATAGGCTCGCTCTGCGACAGGGCTTCGCCCTGTATCGCAGGTCGCAAGACCTAAAAAAAGATTATGTCCTTTGGAATACAGGAAGAGAAATAGAGACATCTAAAACGTAGACTGAGGTCCCATCGAAGCGGATATGTATACTATTATTTCTTTATAAGACAAGAAGTATGCAGTTCCTATGTGAGAGTCTAGATCTACCATTGGGTCAGGCTGAGTGCTCCTTGTAGGAGCAAGGGCCCCCACACGCAAGGGGTGTCATGCTTCATCATCAGGCAGCTCCTCATTGGCCCAGAGCTGCAGTGCTCAATGGGCCACACAGGAATGGATCTTAGCCAGGGTTCTTTACTTTTTGCCAACGTGAAAAGTGAGGTGTGGTGGGTGACTAAATGTGAGCAGAATGGAGAAGGAATGTGCAATAAAAATAACTAAAGGAGTCAAAAAGGTTGTTTAATCACTGGGTTCTTTGTCATGGTTAAAAACGTGTGTTGGGCGAGAGGTGGATGGAATGGTCCACTGGCTGGTGTAAATCAAGGGTCAACATGTTTCATACCCATTACTGTCCAAAGGATCATGACATTTCGTCAGGACTAATACTCGTTTTCTACTCAGTAAGGGATGGTGAATTAGCGTGTGTAGATAATACCATACCATGCATTGTAGCTCTATAAATGACTACAAACACCAAGAAAAGACCTTGACCACCAATCCGGTAGCATGCAGATACCCCTCACATGATAAAAAGGGCCTGTAAGAGAGCAAGAAACAATAGGGCAGGACTATTGGAAACACAAATGACTGGAAATAGGGTCTTAAACTGTGTCACATCATTTACCCCTCACTCTCACCAAATACAGACAATCATCAGGAAACATTGGTCGATGCTACATACAAGGACCCCGACACTAGCCCCACCTCACTTCACTTTCAAACGCACAAACAACTTAAAAGAACTGTAGTACACACCAGGCCCAAAACCAACTAGCACCACAACCACCACTCTGGGGTCTCCCCCTGGTGACAGGCCACAATCCATGTGGATCATGTAGTGTTTGCACACTGACGCAGTCCTCAAAAGAAATCCACCTGGATCTACGAACACCCGGATCAAAAAATCCTTCATTAACTGCAACACCAGAAATTGCATTTACGTGATCACCTGTCCATGCCAAAAGCACTACATAGGCTTGACAGCCAGGGGAGTTAAAACCAGAATTATAGTACATCGGAGCAATGTCTGGTGCAGAAGAATAACAACTAAGATGAGCACCCAGTACATGGAGACTGGATATACCCCTGGCAACTTACGTGGACTGTTCTTGAGGCTCACACACACTTGCACAGTGATGCCCTATTTCGCAAAGAATGGATTTTCTGTCTTTCCACACACCTCACTGAGGTAAATGCTGATATACCGTGGGGTAAGGTAACCGTAGACACACAGCCTCGACACACGCCCAGCGGCGCATGCCTTCCTAATAGTGGACTGAGTAGATATCAAAGAAGTTGTTACCATCCCCTGTGATCTCCGATTCATCCTTGGTGTGTACATGAACATACAGCACCTAGCTCTACTCAAGGTCCAGCTATCACCAGATTCACCTTTGATAGAGGTTCAGCTGTGGACAGGTCCATCAGCTGTTCAGTTGCCCCTTTCAGGAGATTATTTCCCCCCCCCTCACACCCGTAACGATTCAAATCCCCCTTCTAGGACAAAACAGGTCCCTGAACCGGTCCCAAGATGCAGGTTTCCGGTTCAGGGAAGACCTAGATTGGTAGTTCAGCCTGGACTGTTCCCATGAGGCACAGCATCAAGACTGATTTGCATATAGCTGGGTCTGAACTGAGGTGGCGAAGTGAGCTAAAGAATTATGATGGATTCAACCCAGATCTGTGACTGGGGTGAGTGTCTGAAAAGTTTCAGCGCTCCGTCCATCATCTCCTTGTGTTTGCTTTGTGACCTATTTAGGCACAATATTCATGACAAATACCAGACTCCCTTTTAGGACCTGTGAATTACGTTCAGTCAAATCATTGTGCTAAGGAGAAATTATGCCTGTACTAATAATTTCTTAATTTCCTGTACTGATTATGATGCACGCTATATGCACACGGCATTGCTTGGTCGTGCGCTACACATAAGATGGTACCCAAAATGTGACCTCCCCTTTTAGAACTTGCATCCTAGTTCTTAGCCGCTCCATCCCGGAAGCCCAATATAGGCAAACATACATAGCCGGAAATGCTAGTCCCACACTGGCAGAACTAGGGGTAGGTCGGAAGCCCAAATGAAGCACCCACTACTGCGAGTATACTTTCTCTGTCCTCCATGGAAACCCGGCCAGCTCTTCTACTTCTATATGGGCCGCTCATCCCATGACTCGACTTGGAGCCCAGCAATATTTCTGTTTAATTAATCCATCCTGACTTTGCTTACAGGATCTTCGGGACTCTAGTAACCGTTCGTTCTGGCCAGTCCGGTTGGGGTCCCTTATCCTTGGTCATTGGGTTAGTCCTGTATACTGCACCATTGGGAAATTGCCAACATTTACTTTGCGCTCTAGTGGGGAGGCTTCCACAAGTGTTTGTGAAAGGTGGACAACAAACTTGTATTCACCAATACTTTCATAGTAATGATTAACTGCATGTGCACACTGCTGGCCTCTTCTGTGGTCATCGCTGTTTAGGTGAACAGCACAAGCATGTATCGAAAGGGATTGCAACTATCAAGAGGATAAGGATGTTAATGTTTTCACTTCCTTCCCTTATTTCCTTTTCTTATACTATATATCCATGTGATGTATGTAGGGTATGGTATTATCAACACACACTAATTCACCATCCCTTAATTAGTAGAAAAGGATTATTGGTCCGGAGGAAATGCCATGATTATTTGGACAGTAATATGCATGAAACATTTTGACCCTTGATCAGTGGCATAGCAAGGGGGCTCGGCATGAGTTTAGGGGGTGGCTCCAAGCCCCCCTTACATGCGTTTGGCGACAAATTCAGAATTTATTGCCAGCAACCCCACCACTCCTCCCCGCTCTTCAGCGCGGCCGTGAGTAGAAAAGGCAGGGACCGCCACGGGCGGCAGAGTGCCTAGTAACACCACTGCTCTTAATTTACACTAACCAGAGCTGGAGTGGACCATTATAACCACCTCTCACCCAACTCATGATTTTAACCATGACAAAGAACCCAGTGATTAAACAACCTTTGGACACCTTTAGTTATTTTGACTGCAAATTCCTTCTCCATTCCACTCACATTTAGTCACCCACCACACCCCCTTCTTCACATTGGCAAAAAGAAAAGAAATTCAGCAAAGAGCACCCCTTGTTGGGCCTGTGCACATTGCAGTGCCAGCCCAACAATGAGCTGACCAATGAGTAAGCATGACACCACTTGGGCTGTTTGTGGGTCCTTACTTCTCAAAGGAGCGGTCTCCCTGACCTGACCCACTGGTAGACCTAGACTCTCACATAGGAACTGCAACCTTCTTGTCTTATTAGTAAATTGGAAGGGGAGCACATGCTGGACCTAATATAGCCCCTGTCCTTCAGTCTTTGCTTCATCATTATTTATTCGCGGGGACTTTGGTTTGGTGACAGGAGAAGGGTGAATTGTTCCAGTCTGACCAGGTCGTAAAGTATCGTAGTTCACTAAAGTCTTCCGAATTTTAGGGCAGAATGAGTAAAATTGACTCTTGATGAACAGCTACCAAAGGGTGGGATTTGGTCTGAATTCTTTTTTACATTGTGGAAGGATGGAATGAATATGTAGTCTTAACGTATTGTTATGATTGGAGCATGTCCAGTTATGGGGAAGAGAGAGCTTGTGATGCTTGCATAGCCATGGAGGGTGTCTGATTCAACGCTCTCAAAATAGCTCCCTTGAAAACCATTAGCGATTCTTTACTATTGTTCCGTAAATGCCTGGAGGTCGTTCGCTTCACAGTGTCTGTCTCACGGAGGAGACATCACTAAAGGACTCAAGATCCGGTGTAATCTTTAAAGATAGCCATTAGATTATGTTCCTTGTAGTAAAGTAGCAAATGCCTTAATTTGTGTTACAAAATCGTTGCTGGGCTTTTAGAGGTATAACTCCAAAAACAAATGCAGTTTGTGTCACAATTTCAGGGATATGATGCAAACCCAAACAAATTAGCACTAGGTAAAGATCTCATGACCAACAAAATCAGATCACTTCCCTACATGACATGGCATTTAGTAACAGCAAAGTCTTTGAGGGTCACCTTACAAGTTTCAATAAACCACGTGGCATACTCGGCTTAAGTAAACTGTTAACCCCTGGAAACCAAAATTAAGAGGTTTATTTAATCACTGTCGAATTTCAAAGTGTAAAACCAATAAATAACTGTACAAGCATACTATTCGCTGGTAGCAGTTCACTCTATGAACCACTGAGTCATTCGTTCATTCATAGTGCTTAAAAAATGGTGGTGCGACTACCACACAGTTTTGGGCTTGCAGTACCTTATATGATTGATACAGAGATTTAGGTTTTTTACCAATTTATGAAGAGTGCTTTGGGTTGGCAAAAGTAAATGAGAGGACAAACCGGCTATAAAAGGCAATACTAGCATGACACTAATGTCCTACCATGCAGTTTGAGATCCAAGGTACACTGAAGTAAAGTAACATTGTGCTTCATTTATTTGCAAAAGATGCAAATATTGTAATAAACAAATACAAATAGAATCAGCTAGAGATTGGTGGGAAATATGAGAATGGAGACCAATACAGAACCAACAAGAGCTAGACTGCTGATCTGATTTCATAAGGTTCCTGTTCCTTGTGGCCTGTCTATGACATTAAGATTGACCTTCCTCCCTTCCAATTTGCTGGATAAAAACAAATATTACTTCTTGTTTAAAAAGTTTTCATTAAAACCACCAAGATACGAATAGTATTGCACAATGGAACATGGTTACTTGCAGATGGTCATGGCTGCCTGAATCTACTATGCCATTCAGTATTCCCAGAATTACTATTCTCAAGATATGTGTACATACCATGGATTTCACTGTATCAACTGAGAATTAATTAGTTACATGAAAGCCTGAGTAGGTGTGACTTGGTGACAAACATGAAGTGCTGAACTAGGGTAGGGAACAAACCATCGAACAAAGTTAACGGATGATATAGTGAATAATGTCATCATTTGCCTCAAAGGCTGACACCATCAGAAGTCTAAAATGCATATTGTTTGTGACTAGTACAATGCAGGCCTACATAAAGAGAATTTTTTTTATCTTCAATGGACTACCCCTTGAAAGAAAATGATTCTCCGCAGGACTTAGCCTAACATGTGGCCCCATCTTCAAAATCAATTGACCCTTCTGCCTTTCAGCTAACAATTCAATAACTGCCCCAACCTCAACCTTTGCCAACTATATTGATCTGCCGAATCCACGGACTCCAATTATTTACTTCAAGCTTTTGGTTGCCCAAGTTGCTACTTAATACAAACAGTTAAACAGAAAAAGTTTAGACAAGGATTTTCATCTACTTTAAAATGCACATGTGGATATTGGAATTTTTAAGCCAAATAGTAACCAAAAGTAATTCACAATTAGCAACAGTAACTAGATCCTCATTTTTTTATTTGAAACAGTCACTCCCTTGCACAAGAGATTAGAGCAGATTCATAAATCCACTGTAAAGAACCTGCAATGTGTTTTTGGGCACTCACTCATACATCTATACATCTTACCAAAGCACAATCAGCAGAGCAATTGGGCGGTCTTCAATAAGTAAAGTGTGAGACATATGCAGTGCATTATTTTTTGCTGGTAGGTTGCAGGCGGTGGGCATCAACACTAATTTTTGCGGAGTGGGACTTCTTTTTCACCCTCATCTTTGGAAAAAATGAAGTAATGAAATAAAAAGAAAAACAGAAGTGTGGGAGGGTGAAAGGAGTATTGAGTGCAATCAAGACTAGTGTAGTAAGGTCAATATAAGTGTGTTAGTTTCAAGCTGATGATGTTCAGAAATGTTTACCATGTAATTTCCATTTTTGGGAGTGCTTTGGGTCGGTGGACTTTTCAATGTGAGTTTCAGTTACTTTGTGGGGGCTGGCCAGGTTGGTCACAAGGTTTGCTGTATTTATTCACACCACCAAGACAGCCTTGGTATTCAACAACGCTGTGGAGGACTTTGAAGAAACTCTTTGGACTCATGTCCTTATTTCTAATTATTTTTTAACAAATGGAGCACTGAGTAGACATAACCACAAAGTCATGATTCAGGCTTTCCTGATCTCCCCCTTACTCGGTCAGAAATACAGCACCGACTATACCGGATGTTAACTTCACAGAACAGATAGATATTGCCATAGTTTGCTTGATACAACTTACAAAATAAGGTCATGGCAGATAGCAGGCCCCAAATCCTGCAAGAATGCCTGGGGGATTAACCACATAGTTAAGAGGAAGTTATCAACTAGAAGGGAGCAGAATCTAGCTAGCTGACAAAGACTATACAGGTAATTAAATGGCATCTACCCAGTTGATGTGCCAGGTCAATGCCTAAGCCAGAACAGCTAGAGATAGAAGGACTATAGTGCTACTAAAATATTTCACTCAGTAGCAGTAGAATGTTCTAAATTAAACATTGGAAAAAAAGATAAACATTGGAAAGTTAGAGTACAAGTCCATATGGGACATTATTCACCCTCTGCCGCTCTTCAATGAACTGCCCAGCATTCCAAAGTACTAATAATGAGAAAGCATAAATAGGACAGGTGTGCAATAACAATAATTTAGGCTTGTAGATGGTCAGAATCTATGAAGCAGAAACATATCCTGAATACAAGACACAGCTAATCATAGTCAGCCATCAGGTCTCTGTGCCTGGGTCATATTAAATCTACCTGTGAAAAGTAAAAGGTGAGAACTACTGTCAAAGCACACAGGGGCAAATATAGCTTAGACTCAATATTACAGATTCTCTTTTCTGAAACAGACAGGGCATAGTACATTTACCCCAAAGTTTTGCTCTCTAGATCACCACGCATAATCGAATGTTTGAACACACCATTTTAAACAAATTGTGAATACTACTAAAAGAATAAGATTAGCTATTATTCTGAAATGTCACTATTTAAGCCACAACCATTTGCCTAGTCAAGTGTTTTCACTACAGGATGGACATAATATAACAACAAGCTATGAAAAGTAAACTACAGATGAACCAACTGCTTTTTTGGAAGAGGCAAACATCCTCCACCCACGACAGTTTGGTTTCTGCCCTAGAAACGACAGAGTTAGCTGTATTGTAAGATGCAGATAAGCTCAAACTGAATTTGGATGCTGGGAAAAATGCAGTGCTGATTTTATTAGGCTTATCAGCAGCCTTTGATGCCATCTTCCATGGCATTCTGCTGCAATGTATTAAAAACTGTGGTCTTACCAATCATACCCTGCCCTTGTTTAAATCCTTCCTTTCAAATCGCAGACAAACTGTTATGACTGTTCTTCTCCTCTGAAAAGATTGCCTTCTCAGGGTACCTGAGGGCTCATATTTGAGCCCTGCATTATTTAACATATTGATGCCCCCACCTGATTTCACTGATCACTTCTTTTAGGATGGAGGTCACATCTTATACCAATGCAGCTGATCATAGCATTAGAAACAAGCATTTGCACTGCATCGGTCTCGCCTTTTGAACCTTAAATGTATTTAGCAATGCAGCATTAGCTTGGGTACTGAAACATCTTCTGTTCTTTAACTTAGAAGCTAACTTGCCTGCTGAGAGGGAAGGAGTACACAAACCCTGCAGGATGTGTGAACATCTAAGACGAGCCAGAAGCAGCTGACCACGGAGCTGAGGGTCCATCTACTTAGAGAGAAATGTGCATGCTCCTGGATCAGCAGCCCTTGTTGAAGAGGGGGCCTAGCATTAGCCTGGCCCATGGACAGACTGTTCGCCTGATTTTAGGGCCTACCAAAGGTGATTAATATAGCAGTACCACTCATGCAAATGATGGTGTTTCTTTCTACAGTTTTGCATCCTGAGGAGTGGAGGCAATCTCAAACATCTACTCTAGGTTCCTAAAATTCTGCAAGAAAATTTTGACCACGACTCAAAACTTCTGATTGTTGCCTTTTCTGCTTTCTTTTCATCCTGCATGCCTCCTCTCTGTGAGAACAGCCTACTTTAGGGCCATGTCTGTCTGAATCTCTACTATTGTATTTTCAGCTAATTTCTAACATCTCATTTCAAAGATAATAACCTGTCTTTCTTTGAAGGTTAAACCTTGTAATCGAGCAATACCTACTTTCTCCTAACTGACCTACTAATACCACCAACCATTTGCATTACCTCACATACCCCCCCCACACTAATGATCACACCTAATCGCTACTAATTTAATCCACTGCAGAGACAGTGAAATAAACACACAGAATTGTCTCCTTCATAGCACAAGACAAATCCCAATAATAAACACTGCATTCATCATTACATTTTGGGTCTGGACTAGTGTGTTGACCAGTGTAAAGCACTTTTAACACCTTGTAAAGAATGTCCTATTACTTCTGGTAATCTTCATTACTCCGGGTCCAGTAGTCCTCGACACTTTCAACACTAATGAGATTATTCTATCTCTGACAGAAAAAAGAAAAAGAAGGAATGCTGGACCTACCCTCCCCCTCCCGCCGGGAGTACATAAGTGTACATGTCCCAGCATTCCCTCTGATATACCAAGCCAAAGGATGAAGGCCGGCAAACCGGGAGGGAGGGAAGTCATGAAGGTGTAGAGGACTACGGGACCCGGAATAATGAAGATTACCAGAAGTAATAGGACATTACCCCCAGGTCCCTACGTCCTCGACACCTTCAACACTAATGAGACATACCAAAGCAAAACCCGGCATTCATCCCAAAACACACAACAAACAACCAGTACAGCAAAGAACCAGGCATTTATTGTGCACAGAACAGAAATCATGGGCGAACACAACCCAACACCCCCAAAGCAAAACCGCCCTCATCACCCAGCAAATTGAGAAGACGGTAATGCCTGATGAAAGTATTGGAAGAAGCCCAAGTGGCCGCCCTACAAATCTCAGAAAGAGAGACACCCCGGACCTCAGCCCAGGAGGCCGCCACCCCCCTCGTAGAACAACCCTGAACACCCACAGGAGGAGGGGACCCAGAAAGAGAATAGGCCAAGGAAATTACCTGCTTCAGCCAGCGACCAATGGACACAGATGAAGCCTTACGCCCACGGGAAGCAGCCCCAAAGGAGACAAACAGGGAGTCAGTCATCCGAATAGCCGCTGTGCGCTCAAGATAAACACGCAAAGCCCGGCACACATCCAACAAGGACCAACAGGGACCACCCAGGGAATCCAGAACAGAACCCAACGCAGGCAAGACCAACTCCTGGGACCGGTGAAACTGAGAAGCTACCTAAGGCACGAAGGAGGAATCAAGGCGGTGTACCACCCCCTCCTCCGAAAAGGACAGGAAAGGTTACCGAGACATCAAGGCCCCCAACTCGCCAAGGCGCCGGGCAGACGTGATGGCCACTAAGAACACAACCTTCAAGGTCACAAACTTCAAATCCACCCCCGACAAAGGTTCAAAAGGAGGACCAATCAAGGCCCGAAGGACCAAGGGCAAATCCCACAGGGGAAAAGAAGGCCAGGAAACCGGACGAGAAAGAGAAAAACCGCGGAGCAGCCTGGAGACCAAGTCCTCATCATCAGAAAGATTACCCCACGGGGAACGAAAAGCCCGGACAGCCGCCCACTGGGCACGCAAGGTGGACACAGCCCAACCCTTCTCAAAACCCTCCCACAAAAACTGAAGCACCGCCTGCAAAGAACAGTGCAAAGGGGAAAGGTCCAAGGTCGAACACCAACGACTGAAGTTACCCCAGTGGCGATCATAGGACAGGAGTGTAGAAGGCCTATGGGAACCCTGGATGGCAACAGCTAAATGCTCCGGGAACCCACGCCGCCGCCACCCCTGCCTCTCAACCTCCACACCGACAGCCGCAAGCGGAGAAGAGACAGGGGCGGGGAGGACCTCAAGGGAGACGGGGACAGAGGGAGAAACCAAGGGCCCCGCACAGCCAGAAGACGAACCGTCGGAAACCAAGACCTCCGAGGCCAAAAGGGCAGAACCACAACCACCTCCCGATCCGCCAGACACAGACGGGACAGAAACCTGGGAATCAGTGCCAGAGGGGGAAAAGGCATAGAGCAGGCGGGATGGCCAGGGAACCGACAGGGCATCCACTCCCAAACAACCCTCCTGACGAAACCTGGAGCAGAAGCGGGAAAGCTGCGCATTCAGCCGGGAGGCAAAGAGGTCCAGAAAGGGACGCCCAAACCTCCTGCACACAAGCCGAAACGCAACCCAGGTGAGAGACAACTCCAGAGGTGCCGGAAAGCAGCGACTCAGGACATCCGCCGCACAGTTGTCCACTCCCCTGAGATGAATCGCAGCCAGAGACAGCAGATGACCTTCCGCCCAACAAAACAAGGGAACCACCACTGCGTTCAAGAAAGCCGAACGGACCCACCCCCTGATGGTTGAGATAGGCCACCGACACCATATTGTCCGACCTCACCAGGACGTTCCTGCCCAGCAACCACACCCGAAAACCCATCACGGCACGGGACACAGCAGTCAACTCCCGCCAGTTGGAAGACCTGCGACTCTCCAGTCGGGACCAACGACCCTGAAGGGACCGAGATCCCAAGGTCGCCCCCCACCCCAAAGCGCTGGCATCCGTCGTCAAGACCAGCGACGGAGCGGGCTGCAAGGGGAGCCCCTGAGACAGATGGACCGGATCTGACCACCAAAGCAGAGCAGGCAGGACTACAGGAGACACGGGCACCAGACACTCCCAATCGCGGGACAACGGATCCCAGAGAGACAGAAGGTAACACCACAAGGGGCGGAGGTCAAAACGAGCCAAAGCCGTCGTAAAGACAGTCGCTGCCATCAGACCCATAACACGCAACCAGAGGCGCACCCAAAAGGAACCCCCCGCTCGGAACCTTCGAGCAAGGGACAACAGGGACACAACCCGAGGATCCGGCAGGAACACACGGTTGAGGTCCGTGCGAAACCGAGCCCCAATGAACACCAGATCCTGGGAAGGAGTCAGCTGGCACTTTGGCAGATTGATCAGAAAACCGTGCCGCGCCGCAACTCCGAGCACGCCAACTCTCTCGCCTCCAACAACCGGTCCCGAGATGGCGCATGGATCAACCAATC
Source organism: Lissotriton vulgaris (assembly GCF_964263255.1). NCBI lineage: Eukaryota > Metazoa > Chordata > Amphibia > Caudata > Salamandridae > Lissotriton > Lissotriton vulgaris. The sequence goes on from NC_141698.1 coordinate 374,243,951, forward strand.
GTCTAAATAGGGATACACCATCACCCCCCGGAGATGAAGCCAGGCAACCAAGGGGGCGACAACTTTCGTAAAGATCCTCGGGGCAGAGCGAAGGCCGAAGGGCAAAACCCGGAACTGAAAGTGGCACCCCTGAACACAAAATCTCAGGAAGCGATGGGACCTGGGATGCACCGGAACATGGTAATAGGCGTCCTGCAGATCCAGGGTACACATGAAGTGACCCGGCAGCACCAAAGGAATAACCCGCTGCAAGGTCTCCATGCGGAAGGGAATCCGCAACACCCACCGGTTCATGACCCTCAAATCCAGGACCAGGCAGAAACCCCCGGTATTCTTGGGCACCAGAAAAATCAGGGAATAGAAGCCCGACCCCACCTCCGAAGGAGGAACCGCCTGAACAGCGCCCTTCCGAAGAAGATCCTCCACCCCTTGGACTAGGTGGGCCCTCCTGGACCGGCAAGCAGGCCAGGGAGTCGGGCGGAGGCCGGAATCTGGAGGGGGGGGAACAGAAAACTTCACCTCGTAACCCTCCCGTAGAACATCCAACACCCAAGCGTCTGAACATGACTGAACCCAGGCATCCAGGAAGAAGCGCAGCCGCCCTCCTACCAACAACCCAGGAACCACAGCCAAAGAGTCAGGAGCGAGGTTTCGAGGGAGGAGGAGACCTAGCCTTATGGTCCCGACCCCCGCCAGAAGAATACCTCCCTCGGCCCTTCCCAAACTTCCCACGAAAGGAAGGCTGAAAGAAAGATTTAGACTTAGAGGGGGCAGAAGAAGCAGCAGCAGAAGCAGAACCCTTAAAAGAAGAAAAATGTTTATTTTCTTTAAACAGCTTGTGCAGTTTGGTCTCCAACTCCCCCCCCCAAACAGCATAGAACCCTGAAAAGGCAAACGCAAGGCACAAGCCTTCTGCGCAGAGTCTGTCTTCCAGTCCTTAAGAACAAGACTGCGACGAGCCGCCACACAGGCCCCACCAGAAAGAGAAGCAGCGCGCACCACATCAAAAGACACATCGGACAGAAGTTCCACCTGTCGCTCAATGTGTTCAAGAAGACCTGAACAGTCCATGGCATTGTCCATCGACTGGTAGAGAGACTTAATGTCCGACAGCAGAGACTGTGACAAATAAGTACCATAAACACCGGCCCTCAAGGCCAGATGAGAGCCAGAATAAACCTTCCTTAGAGCCCCGTCAGCCTTCTTATCCACAGGGTCCTTCAGCACAGCGTCCTCAGAAAAGGAAGTGCGACCCACCAAACTCGCAACAAAGGAGTCAATGGGGATCGAATCAGGAAGATCCGTAGCCATATCCCGGAGGTAGTAAAGACGGGCCATAAAACGCGGAACCAGAATGCGATCCGGATCAGCCCACTCCCTCTTCAGGACATCCTTAATAAAGGGATGAACAGGAACATCCACCGTGGCAGAACTCTGGAATTGGCGGAGTAAAGAACCCCCCGAAGTACTGGGAACAGCGTCATCAGCAAAGCCCATATTCTGCCTCACGTGCTTCAGGATACCAGGAAGAGCGTCCTTGTCAATATATTTCCCCTTCAGCTCAGAGTCCCCAGCCCAAGCCGACTCGTCATCAGAAGAAGCAGAAGTTCCGGAAGCCGCAGCTGGAACCTTGCGTCCAGCTCCACCAGAGCCCATTTCTGAAAGGGTCTCCCTGATCAAGCGCTTCAAGCGCGCATCCCCACCCCCACTACGGCGTCTGGACCGGGCAGGAGAAGGAGAGCGTGAGACACTGGAAGAAGAAGAAGAAGAAGAGGACCTCTCCCTGTGATGCCTCTTCCTCGAACTTTTCCCCATCCTGCACAGCAAGGACCAACACAGGAAACAGTAGCAACAAGCAAACAGCACAGGAAAGAAAAACCGCTATGCGGTACTCACCAGCCGCCCCCGTTTATATCAGCAAAAAAACGACCGGGCAGAAGCGCCTGACGACGTCCAAACCGGAAGTCAGGCAGCGCCATAACAGGAAGGCATTCCCAAACCTGCCAACCAAAGACGCAAAGGCGGCCGCGCCCCCTAACAAGCCCGGAAGGCAGGAGGGGCGGCCATCGGGCAGACGCGGGGCCCACGCAGTCAAACATCCACGCGCGGCCCAGAGGAGCATCAGACGCAGCCCGCGCCACTCCCCCCAAGCCCGGCAAGGAGGGAGAGGCCATCCAAGCCACCGAGGACAACGCAGCCCCAGCGGAGGTAAGTTCGGCGCAGGAGCCTATTCCAAGCTCCTCGCGCCACAGCAATCCCTGTCAGAATGACAGAAAAAAGAAACAGAGGGAATGCTGGGACATGTACCCTTATGTACTCCCGGCGGGAGGGGGAGTGTAGGACCAGCATTCCTTCTTTTTCTTTTTTCTGTCAGAGATAGAATAATCTCATTAGTGTTGAAGGTGTCGAGGACGTAGGGACCTGGGGGTAATAGTAAGCACTATATAAATGAAATCACAATCACATGTGAAAAACTCTGCTGCTCCAGTAGCAGACAGAAAGGCCTATTGGTGGGCATAAAAGAAATCACATTGATGCAAGTCATGAGAAAAATTTGGCAGCATTATTTAAAACTTCTGGCTGCTGTTGAATTAGCGGATAACAGCATGTTTCTGCTACAACTTCCTAACTAAATGACTCACTGAAACAAAAGTATGCTAGCTCTGAAGTCAAAATAAAATGCAAGCCACTTTCCAGAACAATATAGTGACTAAGGGAACATCCGTGACACCCACTGTTCAATATTTACGTGTATTGCAGTCCAACAACATTGTCCATTTCAAATAGCATGCTGATGATAAACATCAAAATTCAAATGGACAAAACAACGGGGGAAAAAACAAAGATCACAGGCTGCTGTAAACTACGTACAGTAAGTAGTGCATGAAGAAATAACCCGCCTGCGCCAAGGAGCGCAAAAACCTTTTACTTACAGCCAGGTATCTCAAAAGGAACCTACCTAGACCCTCAATCTGTAGGATAAGGGCAACACCAACCTGTCTGCAGAGTGGGAAAAATCTAGGTAATCTTTGATTTCACTTTTCTTTGTACTCCAAACATAATACAGCAACAAAGGGAAAGAACAATCAACTGAATATGCTCCAAAAGGTAAGAGCTGTCTTTTAGCGCGGTGTGCACACAACACAGTGTAGGTAGGGCCGGACCACTCCTCAACAATGATCTCAAGAACAAATAAATAAACGATACTTGGAACAGATCAGAGCTGCAAGACAATGCTTTCGCCTCAATAACACATGGAAACAGCCTGGAATTAGCTTCTTTGGCCCCCAGCAGAGCAACCTAGAGTTCAAAACCATCCAAAATATGCAGAAAGCATTTCCACAGGGGGGTCAAATAACCTTAAACCAAAACAACCCCAAAAAAGTCTGTGCCATGCTGCAACCAAACTTGGTATCTGGAGGTCAAATCAGTAGTCCGTCATAAAACATCCAACAGGGCAAGACATAGCTGGGTCACTCCTGGTAAAAGGCCCCTCCCTCCCTGGCTCTGTACAGCCATAGAACCCCACTCACAGGTCAGGCAAGTCGGTCGGAGCCAGCAATCAAAATAGGACGGTACCCGACAGATCATAACAGGTACGAAGCCCTTGGCTAAACAACGGCCTGCACCACAGCCTTAGGGCCCAAGAAAACTATGTGGAGTTCAGGACACTCAAAGACTGCTGCCTGAACGAGCAGAGCCTGCAGACGCTGCCTCTTGCATCGTACTAAAAGGCACTACACAACTTAAATACTGAAGTCATGTATCCCTATCTATACCTCGTAGCGACTACTAGTGCCGCCCCATATATGCGTTTGTCAACACTATGTGAGTGCCATTACTGCAAGATAGCCTGTTAGCACTACACGTCTAAGGCTACGTTCTGCAGCCACCTTTGCAATCTGTACTGCATTAAAAGATACCCTCCTCTTCTCCTCACATTCTTCTGTAATGTGTGCCCCGTTAGAAAGTGATTGCTTTTCACTATTATCCTCAGGTGTCCCTCTACGGTGGGTTTTACTGTTCTCCTTCACAAACCCCTCACTTGTGCAAACGCAGCCTTGGCAATGCATCCATTACTTACTGATAATGGCATTACTCCTAGTCCCACTCTCTCCCCTTCCTTCTTAAGCAATGATCTTGAAGGAAGGTGAGGGAGGGGAGGTAATACGTACATTATGCATTACTCCTAGTCCTACTCCCTCGCCTTCCTTCAGGATCACTGGTTGAGAAGGAAGGCACGGGAAGTAATGCATCTGTCTGAATCCCTATAATAATGCAATAGAATTCCCGGCAGAACACCACGAAAACCTCCCAGGGAAGTTCATTAAAAAAAGCTAAGCGAGGCCTGATCCCCTCCAAACTATTGAAGTTTTATTGTTTCTATACACCAATCAATAACACTATAGGAGCGCTTCATAGGACACACACTGTGCAGTTGCAGCTTTGGGCTGTTGCACAAAGCACGGCCTAGCAATACTTGGTACTGTGACACCTTTCTGTAGACCAGAGAACGACATTTCAACTGGTTCCATCACAGATCAGAGTTTGTTCGTTTTTGTAGAGGTGTGAGGTCAGTAGAAGAGTATGTCAGTTTTAATTAGTGATGAGGCTTTGGTGGGGAAAGCTGGATGATTGCAACAAATGAAGCCACACTCCAGTTACGGACTCCTTTCTGTGAAGCACATGGACACACACCACCGACACACAAACAGTTGCAGCCACTGATGGTGTAGCACATTGGCTCTTAACCTGTTGTGCGGGGACCCCTGGGGTCCATGAAGCCTACTCAGGAGTCCGCAACTGCTTAGAAATTTAAATATTAGCAGATGAATAAATTGTATATGAATAAAGATACAAAACTGAATCTTATGAAACGTTATGTAAATGTGAAGGAATTTGAAATCGGAGGCTAAAATTTAATTAGTGTCCTCAGATTGAGCTGCTGCAGCAGGGCAGGTGCATCAAACAGAATAATGTATGGACGACGAGTGGTCTCAGTTAAATTTATAAACGGTCCAACCTTCACATTTAAATTTGTTTTATGTTTATTTGTGAACTAAAGTACATATTTCAATATGTCTGTGTTACATAAATGTTTCTGTATATTTTTGTACTGTTTTGCAGTTCAAATCATCGAAAATGCTTAGGCCGTGATACCAAGCCTCCAGTAAAAACTTAGTGGGGTTTCCCTTCTTCCTATATCAATATCACTATCTTCCTATATCGATTCAGTGGGGATCCCCGGGATGCAGCAATGATTAAGTGGTGGTCCACATAAATCAAAAGGTTAAGTACCACTACTTCGAACGCACAGAAGCAGGAAACGACAAACAAAACTGGCACGATCAGTGCCTAGGCAGCCATGCCAATCTGAGCCGCCAGTAAACAAGCTTTCCTGAGCTCGTCGATCTGGTATCACCTGCTCAGCCTTCCTTTGACTCATCCTGAAAGACTACGGTGGACGTGCCCAGACACCTCTCCGCAGGAGAGCGCGGAGAGAACCAGTGAAAGCGACGCTGGAGCGAGGGAATATGATGGCTGCTCACAGACAGACAGCATCTTGCAAAGCCTCCTGCGCGCTGCAAACAGGCATTCAGCTAACCACAGGCAACGAGCACACTTCGGGGGTCAAGAAGTGAGGCTGGCCCTTCTAGCCCTGGCACCATCAAACACCTCACTGCACTCTGAGCACACGACACATACTATCCAGAGCATCAGTGCCACAGAGGGCTGGACCATACCAGCCAAGAGTAAAGCACCTCACTCTGAACTTAAGATATATTCAGCCTGCAGGTGCCAAGGCGAGAATAACATCCTTCACTTGCCTCACCTGTAAAGTATGAGCTTGGGTGGCCCAGTAACGTCAACATGCAGGAGCAAGCAAGCAACACGTACTGCTTCTGTTATGTACTATGCCAGGGCACCCCCACGTCATCCTGCTCCCTGCACAGAGTAGGGGTGCCAACCCGGGCGGCCTCTGGGGATACTGGGTATCCCCTCACCGAATTTGTGCACGCAAAAACCACCTTCAACCCTCCTCTGTGTAAGAACGGACAACGCTAGCCTGCGCACCCGCCCCCATGAGAGTAGTACATGCCAGCGACTTATGCCACCCACAATTCTGCCAGTCAGCTCCAGCAGCCTTGATAGCATGGATAATAGCAGAGATCGCATGAGAGAGGGGGCTCTAATGTTGGGCCAAGCACATCCTTGGGAGAGAATGAACCTTTTGCCAGCCAGTCACCAGCAAGGACAATATCTCTGAGAGCGCGAGGCGCCCCCTGCCCTGTACAGATGTCAGCTTTAGACGACTGGCTGCCCCTCTATCAGACTCCGTCCTCTCCACAGGGCCTAGGGCTCTGTTTCTGTAGGAGTTTCAGGACTCCCTGAGGGTCACACAGATCCAAGATCACTTATTAACACTTTACTGTGCATTTGAGCAGCGAATGACTACCCCACAACCCCAGCTGCAAGGGGGGAGGGGAGGATGGAGAAGGGCAAGAGAGCACCCTCCTGTGCTGTATGTCTGCCAGGTAAACTCAACCCCACCCGTCACAGAACAGGAGAGAGTTCCTACCGATCTGCTCCAAGTTAACTATTATTTACGCTCTGGGGTCTTCGCATCTCCAGGGGGTGCAGGTGTATTGCGGAACAAGGGTGGGGCGCAATGCTGAAGGTGTGGGACTGCAGTCTGGGGCAGCAAGTTTCTCCGTGGGGGTGGGGGGCGATGGGACGTGCTTTGAGGATTTATGGACGTGCACGAAGAGGAGAGACCAGCCTTTCACAACCCCACCCCCTCCTTACCTGGCTTTCTCCTCCCGAAGAACCAAAAGACCCCCCAGGGCTCGGGGCTCCTCTTGCGCTGGGCATTGCCAATGGCGGGAGAGAGGGAGGGGATGTGTGTGTGCTTGTGTGTGTGTGCGCGCGTGTGCGTGTGCGTGTGCGTGTGCGTGTGTGTGTGTGTGTGTGTGTGTGTGTACGCGCGTGTGCCTGTAGGTGCGCATCCACAGATCCAAATCGCGCACGTGCCCAGGTCTGTCTCCCTTGAGAGCCAACTCCACAGCAATAGGTCTCGAGCGAGACCTAAAAACACCTATTGGCTCCGAGCTCAACTTCAAAAACTGTCTATCAGAAAGTGTCCAGTTGATGCAACTCAATCACTTAAAATGCAACACTGTTAAGACGGAGATGTTGTTCAGCAAATCCAATTCCTTTGACCCTGCTTTTTGGGGCCTAACTCCTCCGCCTGCCTCTTCAGAGGTTGTAAGAAATTTGGGAGTGAAATATGATGGTTCCTTTTTCATTTTACCCACAAGCTCTTGCAGGGACTGGAATGCGTTTCAAGCTGATCAAATCACTTAAAAGATTTTTTGAAAACCTCTCTCTAGTGGCAAGAAAAAGTGGCCTTTGCATTAATAACATCCAGACTGGACTACTGCAAAAGCTTGCACGATGGTTCTTCAAAACTAACTATTCAGAAACTGCAAATAGTACAACATGCTGCTGCCAGATTGGTTTTAAAGCTACCTCGTCGGTCCTCGGACTTGGCAGCTCTAGATGTATTACACCGGTTGCCAGTACCTAAGAGGATATTCTTCAAAATACTCTTATTTACTTTTAGAGCATAAAGCGCGTTGGTTCAAAATATCTAATCGCCACATTCACCCATCACATGACCAAACAAGGTCTTCACATGCAAATATTTTAGAAGGGCCTTTCAAGGGAGGCTTCCTCCCATTTGATCAAGCATTCCAAGGGGAGTTTATGGGTTATTATACCAGAAGCAGCCTTTAATTGGAGCAGCTTTGGGTTTCTGGTGTGCTCATGAAAAGGAAGCAAGTTTTCATAAATATTTATTTTAATCATTTAATAAATATTACACAGTAACTGCCTTCAACATGTAGAAACTAAAAGAAAACACATTCCTATGCTATTATTTTTGCAATTATGCATGCCACCAGTTAGAGTGCTTTTCCTGCCTGCCTACCATGTAAATAGCACTAAGGGCAATGGCCCGACGCCTACTCAATTGTACCAGCTCACAAGTTCTTTTAGACAGGACCTTGTCTTTTTCCTATCTACGCCCATTTGTGGACCATTATCACGATGGATCCTCAAAACGCAAAGTTGGTACTCTTCAGGGACAACCTTTTGTCTTCCTAAGGAGAGACAGTCCTTTACTCTCCACATCTTGTAGTCTCGAAATTGTATCCCCCGCTATTTAGTCCCTCCTACACAGCGCCTTGCTGGTGTCCACAGTTCTAGGTGTTGGCGCACAGCAGCGGTGGTCACTGGTGATGCCTAATGACCTCAACATGTGAAATCTAGTCCCCTGTAGTAGCTGGAGACCACTTTGAGTTTGTTTTTGGCATTCTTGGGAATGTTTCTTAACAAAACCTACACTGGAACATGCTATTGTTGTTAATCTTGCATAGTAGTAAAACAATAAACATACTATTTGAAGAGTCAAGGATGCCTGATGCCCACTTTCACTTTTCTTTCGTTTCTAGGACCTGTCTGGGAAGTAATTCACAGTTTATGTAAATTGAGCTGGAGGGTCTACATGGAAAACTGCAAGGCAGCAGTGGCCAACACACTGCATTTAGGGAGGAAGAGAGGGTATTGCCTCCCCCAAAAAACGCTTTGAGGAGGAAAGTTACAGTCCAACGTGGTTGTTTGGATTTCGGACTCCAAGGATTACATCAATTCAGATCGAAAGAGGCTGCTGTTCAACTGCAGGGGCCTGAAGATGTAAATTGCAACTTCCCTCCCTCCTAATGAACACCTCTATGGCCTAAAAAAAATTGAAACCTGCAGCCACTGGTGCTTTCAGGACATGGCGATGAGCGCCACTCATTTGCTCTTGTCTGCAAACTATGCTGAATACCCTTCTGAAGCGCTCTTGGCCTACCATGCTGCCCGATCTTCATGAACACCACCGGGCAGCTCAACAAGTCCAAAGGTACAAACTCATTGCCTTCCCTATCCCTCAAAGGCCAGAGGAGGGCTGCATCGAGAAACAGATGCTGCAGGTTGAAGTCAGCAGTGCGGCGACTCTTCCGGCTGAGCCATTTGTACTTACACACCCTATCTTGTGGGACAGGCTGCAGTCCTGTTCCTACATCAATACGATTGGCTCCTCAGTAGTGAAGTGGCACCGACACAGAAAATATAGAACCCCATGTTGCAGGCATCCCCATTCTAAGGCAGTGACACCACCACAACCACCCAACCCTACATTGGCAGACACTCTTACCTTCCTGGAACCTTTTACTCCACTTCCCAATCTGCAATTTCAGGTCGTTGTCACTAATTTAAAACGGTCACCTTTTCTGAGTAGCAGTCATGAACATCAATAAATATTTGAACCTTTCCCATTGTTCTAGTAACTGCATTGGCACGGTTTCATGTTTTCTTACTTTCAGTAACAAACAGGATATAATGTTCCAGTCAGGGGCCTGGCTGGGTTCTGTCACTGTATTGTACCCGATTACTCTGCCTTTTTGTACGTTTGATCCCATTTCTACTGTATGTATATTGGGAGATGTTACTGAAGTGTTTTGTAATCAGGAAGGCTCAAAACTTTGGTTGGACTCTTACATTTTATTCTAATGGTGATGCATATAGACACAACATTCATGCCACCACCGCTTTTGATTCTTCTTAGGTCTTTTCAGAGAGTCAAGAAGCATTGGAGGCCTCCTTCCCATAGAAGACAATATTCACTGTACTGGTTAATGGGGAACCCCAGCACCCTCACCCCTGATGGTGCTTTGCTTACACTGAAGCTTCAAGGCTTGGGGAAAATCTCACTCCAGCAATGTTTACTTTTAATGTTAGTGTGGTAACTAAAGACATTTGTGAAAAAGTGGATTATTAGATTTGGATAGATGGCAGTCCAGCAAAAGTAATAATGGCACTAGTCCTGTTAGCTCCAGTAACTGTTTTGGTCATTTAAACCGGAGCTCATCCTCTGGTAGCAATGGCACAGAGCAGACAGGCTTACCTTGCAAATTTTTTTAAAGAGGTTAAAAGCTCTAATAAATTAATAATTCAAAAACACGACACAAAATCAAATTCCAGTTTAGAGAACAAAAAGGACATAAAAATGACAAAAATTTATTAAAGGGACCTAGCAATACGAATAGCACATATCAACTGCAGGCAACTGATCGCACTTAAATGGATGACCATAAGCTTTGGTGTCCCTGTTGATCAGAAGATCAGGCACCTGAATGTTGCAGTCTACTTCTCTGTCCTCAGTACAAGTGGTAGAGATCCATCCCCAAAGGTCTCCACAGCAGGTGCAGTCCTTCTTCGGTCTTCCACAGGTCTGGTTTAGCACAAAAAGTGGTCAAGGGTGCCACATTTAAGTGTGGCTGGTGCCTGTGGGTGGGGTTGACTTCTGGCTCCTCCCTAACCAATAATGTAAAGGTTCCAAAGGACAACCTAACTCACTTTTGCAGTAGTTTGTGTTTGCCTGGCAGCAAACAATTCCACACTACACTTCTCTACCCACAACCCACATGGTGCAGAGCTCCTTGTGCCCACACAGAGGTGTAGCAATCGAAATGGGCAAACCTCCCCTCAGGTCACTCTAAATCAGTTCCGGTGCAGTTCCTCCTCCCACTGGGTTTAGAGCTACCATAAGAAGACAAACTGGAGCAGGACCCGTTGTGAGCTACATCTGTCAGTGACAGTGTAGGCAGACATTGACGCTCAGGAAAGACCTGGGCACAGCCACCAGCCGATGCTGCTCAAGGAAGATAGACACCTACCCACACCCAAAGCCCTTTGTCCACTGTTTGGGAGCAATCCATGTCTCACTTCAGTGGAGCCATCAGGGGTCAGTTGACAACTGAACACTGGTAGGAAAGCCTTTTGTCTGGGCAGTAACAGATACTTTTGGAAATTGTCTGTATCTTAATAACAGTATAAAACCTGACTTTAACATTACATTGGATTTTAAAATCACTATTAAAATGAGTCATTGAAATGCTTTTCTAGCTATTCCCATGCATAATTTAGCACATATTACATGGAATAGTGTAAACTAGTGTGCGCCGATGGTCAGCCCTGCCACAGTGAAAAACAACTTTAATGTTTTACATGCCCTGGCAGTGAAAAACCTCCAAACAAACCATGCATCCTCTCCCATGGGTTTTTAAGGCCTACTTTGGGAGTAATTTTTACGTATTTAAATGAAAGTTTAGGTATGTCAAAAGGTTTATTTTGACAGGTCAAAATTGTTTTTCTTAAACTGCACCACCAGGCTGCAGTGAGAGGCTTAGAGGCTTGTTTTACACAGTGGTGGCACAACATGCGCAGCAGTCCACTAGTGACATTTAACATACACGCCCTGGGTACACTTTGTGCCATATACTAAGTACTTAGTGTGAAGTTAAATTTGCCAATTAGATATCTACCCACAATATAGCCAAAAAAAGTGAGGGTGACCACGCAAAAAGGGGCATTTTCCTACACCATTACTCCCAGGCCATATGTCATTCCTAATTCAACTTCTCGGATTTGCTTTGGGTTGCAGATCCAATATTTGGACAAGAGTTTTTTCTCTTTATACGAGAAAATAGTTAAGACTGCGGTCAACTCGGACCACTGTGTAACTGCCATAGAAGAAGAAACCAGTGGAATAACTGGTTGGTCTCTTATTGTCCCAAGAGGTCAATTTTTATTTTAGTTGTTCAATTACAGGGAGTTCGGTGTGTCACATTCTGTAGGTGCACAGGAAAAAGTGGAGAGGGGTCTTTAGGAAGCGGTCATGAAACCTCATCCAGTCACAAAGAGCAGGGCATGTATTCAAATTACTTTTCCAAGCAGCCTTCGAACAGACCAAAGCATAATAACTAGACAGACCATTTGATGAAATGCCCCAACACGATTTATAACCACCATTTCTGCTCGAACAAACACAGTCGCCATCAGATAAACTGGACGCACGCATACAACAGATCTGTGCCAAAGAACAATGTGGGATGCAACATGACTGCTACATTCCAAACAAACAGGCATTACACACAAGCAGGAACGAAATTTCTGTATGTCATTAAAAACGTAAAAATAAACATATGTTGTATATATTACTTTGTGATGCTGCAAGCAAACAAAATCACAAAAAAATCCACAGAGTTCTTTGAGTGAACAAAGAGGTAATTTGCAAGCCCAGTGTCTGAAACGTTGAGTGACTCACCATCACATGCATCAACCACAAAACCACCAGTTTCTGAATCGAAAAATAGGAGAGAAGATAATTCCATGTAGTTAAAAATGACATTCTAGTTCCAGGGGTGTGCTGCTCAACTGAGAAAATACAGAATTTCTAGTGCCACTCAGTACAAACCTAGTTTTCTGATGACAATTACATTTCGAATTATTTTTTTTTGTTTTTAAAGATTATACCTGATGCAGTTTTCAGGGTCCCTCTTACAATCGGTGTTACACCTGTAACGCTCCCAAGACATCCAGCCCATTGGTGGAGTTTGAACCAGTCCATTATCCAATGAAAAGCAAGGCACAGCCAGCAGCAGCAGGGCAGTCAGGGAAGGCGGGAGCATTATTGACAGAATCATCCTACGAAAAAAACATTGAGAAGTAAGCACTGTTTTTCTGTTCATGATCAGAGGAGGTAAAATACTTATCTTGTGAGAAACTCGGACAACAAAAAATGAAATGCAAAATAATGAATAAAGGAATAAATGTATTTACTACAAGGGTAGGTGTATCCTCAAATTTCCAGGTGCGGAGGGTCAACATTCTAATAAACAGTGAAACAGAATTGGTCATTTCAGGTCCATAAAAATAATGGCAAATTAGCTTTCGTGATCCGTTTAGTTAGGGCTATTAAATATGGATGACTTGCACCGCAGACAGAGTTCAAATTCAAAATAGAGAATTGCTCCATTTGTACCAGTGGTTGCAGGCGGTTGATACTGGCACTCTTCTATAGACCAAGACTTATATTTTATCATCAGTCTTTGACCTACTGATAGACCAACAAGAGCAGAAAAAGGAGAAAGAACAAGATTGGAAAACAGACAGATAAAAATAAAACCGAGATAAAGAAAAATAACAGTTGAGGTAAAACAGATCAGAAGAGTTGGTTGGGGCACAAGAGGCATGAGTAGGAATGTAATCTAACTAGCCTTGGCATTCTGTAGCTGTGTCATTCAGCAGTATCAGCTTTGGACTCCTAAAAATAACTTTGGGCGATTTCACTTACTTTTTATGGTTTTTAGGTCTCGCCTCTCAATCCGCATGCGCATGCGCATTGAGCAGAGCGAGACTATAGGGCTTTAAACAGACTTTACCCAACTGGCGATTTGGTGCTGTGCCCGTGCGGTTTTAGGTCAATGCGCAAGCGCATTGACCTAAAATGTGCGTGCACGGCATCAAATCGCCAGCCATCTGTTGCCCAGCTTGGTGCCGCTCCACCCCCTGCGGCATCAAAAGCTTTCACGGCCGGCCGGCCGTGCTTTCAGTTTCACGGCCAGTCGGCTGTGTGAAGTGCATTTCAAAGGCCGCTCTCCCTGCTCCGCCCCCTGCTGCGCCCCCTGCTGCGGCCGAGACGCATTTCTCCTCCCCCCTCCCCATGCACCCTCAGTGGACTGAAGAATTCCTAATCCTTACATTGGTTTTTTAAAAAAAAACAAAAAAAACTCTGCTCACACATTTACTCGATGTTCCGCTTGGTTCTGAGATTCACAGCCCTCTTGCAGTTGGACTCACTCATTCAACCATCTGCAGACTCGCCCACTCATTCAACGATCCATCCATGTGCTCACTCGCCCAAGTGAGCATTCTTCGAGGCACTCACTCATCCGTTCGTCTATGGACTCACTCATTCAACCATCTGCATACTCACCCCCCCATTCAACGATCCATCCATACGCGCTCTCGGTCATGCATAAATGCATCCAGTCACCCATCCAAGTGTATAGACATTCTCCCATTCATGCACTCGTACACTTGCCAACAGTGACAAAGCGAGTTCACTCCGTCGATAGCCACGCCTGTCATAGCCCCTTGAGCCCCTCTGTTGAAGCAGGTTTGCGCTATAGTGGATGCCCTGTAAATGAGGTGGGAAACAGAATGTTTGGGTGTATTTTACCCACTTATCATATATCCTCGGCTGGTCACAATTCCTCCCTCGGCCTCGGGGTGAGTCACGGCTGATCACAGCGCCTCCCCGCATCTCCCTGTGACCTTGGCCGGATCACCATTAGCACTCCGATGACAAATATCCAGTGTCGCTCTGGAGAATGCGACCACATCATTGGGCCTTCGTGGTGGCACTGTTCCAATTTCGGCTCCTCCATGGTCTCCGAGTGTGATCCTGGGCTGACCATACCACCCACTTGGTCTGATCACCCCCTCCTTCCCCAGCGAGGCTGCGCGCCCTACATTTCGCCTTGCTGCGGGCTTCGGTCTGACACTTAAGACAGTCACTCCGACTTCCTGGTCTCGGTGGGGACCGTGAATAATCAATGCCTTCCCTATCCCAGGTCTCACTATGACCATTGGTCGGACACTTGTAGCACCCCCGACCCCAATCTTCCTTGACCCTGCGCACACTCTGTATCCCCGTGGTGATCCCGGGCTAATCCCAGCGTCACTGGTGTTTAACGGTGTGATCGTGGGCTAATCAGCCTTTTTGCTGTAGCTGTGTGAAGGAGTTAATCCCTTGTATCGCGATGTGATCAAATGCAGTCGCAACACTTATCCCGATGTGTCCATGGGCAACTCGCAGCGCCGCGCTGTACTTAGTGTGACAATGATTACTCTCCTCCGTCTCATGGATGCAGCGCTACATTATGGACTGTGTCCAGTTTTAGAAGCATCTTTCTTAAAAATAAAAATAGTTTTATATAGCGCCAACTCGGCACCAGTTACCATACACAAGGTCGGGTTTGTATATTATATGTGTGTTGCCCTATACCACAGGATGTTGAGTCGAACCCGGTTCGCAGTCCGCAGCTCTTGCACTTAGACACCCCACCATTTTCTCTTGGTTGGGATTGTCCCCCCTTTCGGTGTTCGTCTCCACCCCAGCTTCGGACCGGTCAAAGTTTTGACCCTACTTGAAGAGTCAGTTGTGCTACCTAATGCGTCAACAAACCCCCTCCCCCCCCTCGCGCTGTGACCTCTGAACTTCCCATCATGCACTGTTCCTCTGGGTTTCTTCTGTCCCATGAATGCAGGGCTGCAGTTCACAGCATCACTGGTTCAAATATGTTCTTTCAATGTTTCAAGCTGTTTTCAAGCTTTATTACAAATCACAAAAAAATTTAATATTTCACTTCTGTTCTTGAATTTTCATCACAATAAAAAACACTGAACATAATCTTCACAAAAGTTAATTACAAAAGTTTAAGCTATTGCCATTACAAATTAAATAAATTATTTAGGTATTAATTATTTAAATAAATCAAAAAGCATTGTTATTTGTAAAATCAATACATCTAAGTCACGTAAATACAAAACATGTTGCATTACAAATGCTATAGGTGTCACATTTGCGAAAGTTATAACTATTGGCATTGTAAATGACAAAGCTATTAATTTAGCTATTTTAAAAAAAAAACATAAATAAAAAAAATGTCATTTATAAGACCAATAGTTCAAACTTTCCTAATGCAGACCTATTGCATTTCCAATGCTTGTTTTAATACAAATTAGGCACTGTATAAGGGGGCGTAAAAGTAAAGTCAGTCCCACAAATCCCACACTCTCCCAGGGAAGATATACAGCTTTTTGTGGTCCTAGAAGAAGATACTTGGGAACAGTAGGAAAAGAGGCTGGGGACCAACCTCACTTCAGCTGCCATCAGCTCTCACTCTGGCATACAACTGTATATCAAACCTTGCTGACAACTGCCGCCATTTTGGAGCCTTTTTTGTGTGTTGTGCATCACCAACATTGAAACCTAGGTCTATGGGTTGCCGAGGCCAGAATAAAATGGCTCTCTTAAATGCAGCTTGTCAAGGGATCTGAAAACGACAGGCTTTTTTAGTTCTTTATTGGCAAATTCCAAAGCATGCATGTCATGGAGGGTGAAACCGCTGAGAAGACCAAAATAGACTTTTTCAAGTCCATCACTCTCAGGAACTGAGGTGAACCATAGTGTTTCATAAAATCAGTTTCCCTCTTTGCCTCGAACTGTGATTTCTATGGAGGTTGTGATGCTGGGGGTTGAGGGAGGTAGACAGGTGGAGTCTGTGCAGGTGTGGATGAAAATTCTGAAGTGATCGGCTAGTTGATAGAGATCAACGGTTTGCCTTTTTGGTTCAGCTAGGTCAACTCTAAGCTTTTCATAAGTCAGATAAAAAAAATGCACCAGAACGTGTATAAACCAGATATAAAATGCATCAGAACGTGTATTCAAGTCTTATGTTAAGTGACTGAAATCACTGTGTCCTAAGGGACACTAACTGTGTCTGGCTTAAACATTATGTGGCAAAGGCTTAAATATCATTTTTTCAGAAAGGTCTTTAGCCTTGAAATTGCTTTGATGACTTTCTAAAAGAGTAAAAGTAGAATGCTCTAAACTTAGTGAAGAAATTAGTCATAGGTACTGTGTTGCGGTTCTGGCATAAATCAGGAATGGAGGGAGGAAAGGCAGAGTGGCTGGCTAGGGCGATGACAATGCCTTTTCAGAATCCTGTAGAGAAAATCATGTGCTTCATACATAATATAGACAGATTGCAGACACATTAGCTACTCAAAAAGAGTTTTTTATTTTTAAAGAAAAAAGTGAAAAGGTCTTGAGGGCCTTTCGGGGTGTAAATGAAAAACAATAATACATGCCAATGGTGCAGGAGCCAAGCCAAAAAAAGAATTCAAAAGAGAACAACATGAGATTGGTTGTAGTCCTCAGTGTTCTGGGGGAAAATAAGTTACAGTACCTAGAGTCTGGTGAATAACAAACAGAGCAGAGTACAGGGGATGACCAGGACATGAACGGCCATGAAGAAGGACGTTAAAGGGGCTCTAAAGCAACTTCCTTAAAAGTGCGGCAAGTCAGCTAGAAGAGTACTGACACTTCCAAGGTACTGCAACGGTGTCCAAATATGTACTGGGAAAGTAGAAAAAGCATAGTTTCACATGCACACATTCCATGAATTTTTTCCCAAAAGAGGGGTTCTGTAGCAGTGGAGGATGGGAACCTTTATGGTGCATATCAGGGATTTTCCCCGTCTGATGCAAGTAGGGCTGAGGTCCTTCTTACAGTGACTGTTTCCATCCAGGGAGGCCGTTGTGTTCTTCCAACCTAACCAGTCTGAGTCACAGATTATTTCACTGGCGTCGTTCAGGGCCTCTGTCCATCCACCTTTCCCTGGTCACGTATTGCAATGTTTAGAGTACTGTTCTCTTCCTAGGCCATATGACAGTATGTCAGAGTTATCACAGTGGAGCGTTCATAACTCCTCTATTTGTTTCCTGTTTTTTCTAGGCTTGCTCCTGAGCGTCTCTCTTATCCGGATAGTACCTGGTCCCCTTGTAAATGGGAAAGATCTGTCCTCTTCTCACCTTTGGTTGCTAGTCCCTTGTCTTTCTAGGCTTTATTTGGCATTTTTAACACAGTGTTTCACTGTGCAAGTTTCTGTGGTGTCACATCCCTTCTCATGTTGTGTACTTACCATTGCACGCTAATGAGTCGGTACTGTGCCTCTGAATACTAAATAAGCAGCTCCCCCAGACTCTAGCAATAATAGATACACTTAAGATACACTTAGCAGCAGAGCTCACTCATCTGCATCGAAGTGGAGGCTTAAAGTAACAAACATTTGCAATGCAATAGGTCTCGCATTTGCAATAGCGGCCGCTTCTTTGAAATGAAATGGTTCTCGCTTTTACAGGAGTTTCAGGTATTGCCATTGTAAAATGACAATGCCTTTTATTTATCAGTTTTGATAATTAACACATAAAAGGCATTGTCATTTACAATGCCATTACCTGAAACTCCTGTAAAAGCGAGACCTATTTAATTTCAAAGAAGCGGCCGCTATTGCCCCGGGGTGCTTCAAAAGTCAAAGCACCCATGGCATGCTGAATGTTGCAGGAAAGCAGGTCTGGCTGCAGAAAGAGTGCTTATAGACTTAATAAGACATACGGTGTAACAACAGACGTAAAGGGTTCATTCCTCATGGGAGGTTACAAATGAAGGTAAGGCAGTACTAAGGAGGTACTAAGAAGCCTATTAACGAATCCGAAGCCAGCATTTACAGAGGACAATGACAAGCCAATGAAAACTAGGGGCGGAGAATCAACTCCATACTCAAACACAGCATGCCTCGCAATGCATGCGCTGCCCAGGCTCAACCTAAAAAATGTGACCTGTGGTTTTGAGAAAAAGCCCTCACCTTCTAGGACAGGCCCGGCACCTGATTTTTCTAGAGAAGGTTGGCCTACTCATGGTACGGACCAGTATCTAGACTATCTGACCTGGTAACACCATGGCGGTACATGCCGGACCAGGACTTTGAATACCTATGGGCACAGATTGGTGGAAAGAAGGGAGTTGTCCAATGTTCGGTCTCTTTCTGTCCAGTCTCCCAGTTTTTAGAATTTACTGCCTAGCCTTCCAAGAATGTATGTGCAGCGTACCATGTGAGCGAGTGTCCCCATAACCCAGTAGGAGGGCAGAGGTACCAAAGAAGTCCTCTACCTGTGATCCCTTAACAAACCTCTCTATGACATGATGAAATCACACAAAATCGCTAAGATATTGGTTTGGGCATAGTTACATGGAGGAGAGAAAACAGCCTTGAAATCAGGTGCAAACTTGTGTGTGACTTCTAGGGTGTTTTATTTGTCTCATCTACAGTGGGACAAGAGCATAAATCGTAGGTCTTCACCCAACCCAAGGTGGCTATATCATTCCTAGACAGCATCAATTCTGACTAGTCTTGAAAATACGACATGAGGCACTTGATAAAGGTGGTGGTGATTGAAACCCCATGTGGGCCATACTGCCCCCCCCCCCGGGAGAAAATGAGGGGGGTAGACAGACAGGTGTAATTAGCTGTTCCCTTTTTATTATCCTCCAGGATCTCTTCCTTCTATTATGTGGCTTTCATATATTTTCTGGCCTTTTAGTCTCTCAAGTCGCAAAGGTATGGTAAGAACGGAGTGAATATTCTTTTGGAACTGGCGATCGGACCCCAATACTTGTTTGATGAATTTTCGGATTATGGCTAAATGCTGGGGGAATCAGGATTGTAATACAGGATTAAATGAACATTTGCTTTGACTAGTAATAAAAAATACATATCTTAAACAATTCGGTGCAAGAGGGGGAGTGTTATTTTTAAGCAGTATTCCACAGTTTTCCAAAATGGCTGAAGCATAATGAGTCTCAGGAATGCTCAGTCATCAGCGGAAAGAATAAGGAGTGTTTAGTTCCACTTAAAACTGCAAGGTCAGATCTCTGTGGCTAGGTTTGCCCGTTATAAACCTAATACACAGATGATCTGGCCTCAAAATAATAGACTCAATTCAAATTCAATTCAAATTCAGCTTTATCCGTTTTTCAAATTTTCGTACACAAAAACCATTAAAGGCCAAATTTTACAGTACCATATCGCAAATATTGCACAATAGTCATTAAAAATTAGCAGCTTTATAATTTCATACTGCCAATGTTATACAATGATTATAAAAGTAATTTGATAAAGAAAAGTTAAAACATAGTTTACAAGTTTGTAAATACTTAGAGGATAGGACCAGAGTACATATTTTGTTTAGGGACCAAGGTCAAAGAGATTTCCTACATCTGATCATGGATTTAGGGGTTAAAGTGGCTTGTCTTACAACACGTTCATTGTCTAAAATATTCAATGCAAAGAGGGTCTGACAACACTGCCTCATATCTCAAATGTACCAAATGTCCCACAAGAATATTTTAGGAGTAAGAAAATATTCATAGATGTTTCCTGCATTGAATCGCGCTTTTTAAAAATACAACAATATTTCTTACAAAACATTCATTTTCAAACAATTGCAATGCAAGATAAGCCGGATGGCATTGCCTCATACCCCAAATTTTCAAGATGGGTTTGATCCATCCGCGGCTCTTGATAGAATGTGCAGAAACATACTATATGAATTGTTGATTGGGGTGAGACTCCATTGCAAGGACAATTTGGGAAGGTTTAAGACCAATCATTTATGGTCGGAAAGTTTACCAAACGGTGGAATATGTCGAGTCTGAAATGTGGCAGAACAAATCTTTCATAACCTCTCATTACATATATTAGATATGGTTGAATAGTGAGAGTGGAGTACATCAATGGATTCTTTTGAACCATCGGCTTTGATGCCTCACTGGCAAGTCTGTTTCCCTCCATGTGATTCATACATTGTTTTTTAAAAGCCTTTCTTGGGATTAAACTCAAAGAAAGATTGTGATAGTATTCAGGCTGGCCAAGATCAATCATAAAATCTTTTATGTATTTCATCCATCTGATCTCTAAGGCGTGTTCAAAGTTAAGGCTGTCACTTAACACTTGCAGACTGAATATCGTTTTGTCGAAGTCCAGATCCGATGACACAGTAAAACTGGTTGCACCTTTATTATGTCTGTAATAAATGGTAGGACCAACTCTGTGAGGCAAATATATGTTGATGTAGATCGTGGAACAGCCAATAAATACCTTAAGAATGCGTTCTCAACCCTCTGTATATCGTTTATATCACAATAGTCCTATATTACCGCCCCGGAGATAACGGTGCTAGCGCACTTAGCTTGGTAAATTTTAATCAGCTCTACTGAGGGCCTTTTTCCTAACTTTTGTGCAAAGTTTTCTAGGGCTGTCCTCATAAAATGAAGTTTCCTAGTATTGATAGCCTGGGACCACGATCCCTTATGATCGATTAAAATACCTAAGTAGGAGTACGTGGTAGTGGTTTCCACTTTTTTGTTCTCTATGAAAATGTCCCTCTACTTCCTTCCACCCCTCCCACAATTCATTATAAAAGATTTAGTAGTATTTATTTTTAGGTCTAGGTTTTTCATAAAATCATTATAGCTATTTAGCGCCCCTTGTAGGCCTATAGGAGTTCGGGCCATAATTACAGCGTTGTCCGCGTAGAGAAGGGCGGGTACTGGATGTTTTGCAACTGAGGTAGGTCCTGACACCCTTCCAGCATGGCTTTTTCAGGCCATTTGTATATAGTGTAAACAAGAAAGGTGCCAGGACACAACCTTGTCTAACCCCTCCTCTCCACTTGGAACGACACTGCATTCTCCATTGGGTTCATACCGTACCTGCGCTCTTGCATTTGTGTATAGTGCTCTTAAAAAATAAAATAGAGGGGCCTCGACCCCCATTGCCTCTAATTGACTCCACTTTGAGCATCTCTAGCCATCCATTGTCTGCCCCTCTTTGTGGACTCGCCCCAGGGGATTTCCAGATTGTACTATGATAACCTGCTGTACACACGCCTTCCTGGTGCCAGTATTTACATCCAAGTGGTTTGTTTGTGAAAGTCTCTTTCTTGCTCCTCGGTAGCAAAACCAACCAAAAAAGAAAAAAAAAAATGCTTTTGCGCTCATGATGCTACACGTAACGCGACGCAACTAGGTTTCCGTTATATGGATGAAATGAAGTACAACCCATAAACTCCCGATTTTCAATTCTGTATTAATTCGAAACAAAACAGCACATTTAGCAGCATTCTTGCTCTTGTTGCTAACAGGAGCAGAACTATTGGTTGATGAACTGAAGTTTGAACCAGTGTTTTCAGACTGACAGAATAAGGAATGGTCACCTCAATGCCACACAATGACTCTCTGGTGAGCACATATATGTTGGCAGGATAACTGAACAATTAATGGCACAAGAGCGGTCAGAAAGGGCAAGAATCCCTGGTGTAGAACCACCTCAATAGCACGAGAACTTGGTTCAATATCTGTTAAACAAAATTACTTTCAAGACTACAAAAACACTAAAAAAATATTTTTTTCTCATTTACTTTAAAGAAAATAACTAGCACCCTTTAACCACTTTTTAGTTCTTGCTAGAGACAGCTTTTGCTGTTTGTCATAGCATATGTGATGAAAATAAAAGGGATTTTCATTGTTGTTTTGCACTCTGCAACTTGTTTGACATTATTGTGTGCATTCACTACTGAAAACGCATGCAACATCACTAGATGAATGGCATTTAAATGGACAAACAGGCGAGTGGCTTACTACACCCACACACCCTTCATCTCTTTGCTGACTTTAGAGAGCAGTCCTCTTCCACTCTGCAGACAAGATAAAAGAGAAACTTTCCCCCAAAAAATTCTTCCCAGGTTGGCAAAATTACAGGACATTCCAGTGAATCTCATCTTAGTCGCAGTGAAATAGTGTGAAGACAAAGGGATTATGAGCATGTGTTTATGTGAGTGCGAGAAAGTCATCCTTTTTGCCTAGTCACCCACATTTGTTTCCGACTGATACTGATAGTAGCTGGATGACGGTGCCCTGGGCTCTGCTAAGCAGGACCAGAGCCAGCTCTCGGATTAAAAAGGTACACAGTAATTCGGTATAATTATAATTGGTAATGGCAGACCCTATAAGTCCACAGTATATAATAGGGCAGGGTAGCTAAGATTTCCTGCACTGGAGTGTGCACTGCTGTGTGCCTACAGTCCTATTTAAAGGCAGCCTTGCTTTGCAGACTGTCTATAAAAATAAATTAAATGCAATCTTAAGGAAGTTGGCCTGGTATATGCTGTCCACTAATTAAAGTGGGCACCTTGCACCAGTTCAAACAACCCTTATGGTGACTTAAGAGGTCTAAGATAACTTTAGAAAGCCATCCAAGTGGTAGCTGTGGAGAGCAGCCTTCAGGCTTAGTCTTGAAGGACTGTTAAGCAGCTCGTTTTACCAAAATACAGCCTTATTGTATTGGTTAAATGAAAGGAGAACCACACAGTAGTTATACAAATAGGTATTTATTATTATAACACACTCTAAATACTTCACACTATCTGCTACACGCAGATAAACACAAAGCCCACAACACTTAGGCACAGAAACAATTGTAAGTAACACGAATACACAGTGGGCTCCAGAGGGAGACCAAACCATATACTAAAATAGTGGCATAAGAACCACGACTCAAGTCAAAACAGTGTCTAGAGGCTGTACAATCGCCTGGACCCAAAGGAACCACCCAAGGTGAGTAAGTAGGGACCCCAAGGAGGACAGATGCAGTGTGGGAACACGACCGCATGCGCCATACAAGCCCATGGGAGAGTCGCAGTTGCAGTTTTAAAGTTTAAGGACCCTTCTAAGTGGACTTCAAAGAAACCCAGTGGAAGTTAGGAGGTTGGAGAACCACCCCACTCGTGGATACCGTAGTACCAGAGCTACCTATCCCAGGGAAGCCGAGTGCATGGGGTTGAAGTGGCATCAGAAACCGCAGTCGTTCTATATGGAGGACTTCGAAGAAAAGCCACTGCTGGAAAGAAGAAAAGTGTCCATTGGAATGCAAAGGTGGATTCTTGATTAGGAGTACCTGAAAGCAGAGGAGACAGAGTCTGGGTCATTCAGGAGTGACCAGGGGCTCGGTAGACAAATGCCCACTGATGTCAGGTGCTTCAGGTGCATTGAGTGGGTTTTTGACTCTGTAGCCACAGGGACCAGGAGACGTCGAGGACGACCAGGAGCCGGATACGTGCTGTCTCATGGAGGATGTCAAGTGCTAAGGGGTTGGAGTCCGCCGGGAGCACAAACAAACCTTGGCAGCGGCAACTAACAAGGAAGGTCAAGAAAGGTTACGGTTCGGACCAGGAGAGTCCAGAAGACTCACCAAACACAGGGGAGTCAGGTCAAGCCTGGAGCAACCAGGGAAGCCCAAGAAAAGCAGTGTTGACCCGCAAGTTGAACCACAGGGTAAAGGCACAGAAGTTGCGAGGGCACCTCGACCAGTTTCCCAAAGCAGCAGCCCACGGAGCACTCAGTGCGAGGAGGCCGGAGTTCTTTGTAGGAAATGGTGGCAAAGGTTTGGATTACTCTGAGCCCAATGCACTTGTTTTGGAAAAGCCGACAAGCATATGCACTTGCAAAAGTACGCTGTGCACAGGGGTATGGGTATTGCAGCCCCCACAAGGGATTCGGACCTCAACCTGGGTCAGAGGCCAGCTTGGACCTCGAGGAACTTCGAAACCCACCTCCTGTGTTGCTGGAGCCTTTGGAGTCTGTAGGAGCTCAGGAGCAGCAGACCGGTCAGTTGGGATCTTGTGCCTGCGGTTGTAGGGCAATGGCTCCTTCATTCCAAGGTAGATACCTTCCATTGTACTTGATGCTCCACAGGTCCTGCACAGAGCCTGTGTGGTGCATGGGCACAGACAATGCTTAGGACCAAGTGGGAGTCTAAGTCGGGCCAAACGAAGTCCAGCAAAGTCCAGAGTGTCCAGACGGTCGAAGTTTAGTGGTTTCTGGTCCAGAATCTTGTCCACGTCGAATCTAGGGTCCTACAGCCAGGTAAGCCCTTTTGTACCCACCGGAGAGGGTTGGATAGATTCAGGGGACCCTCCCAGGAGATGGTCTGGCCAGTGGGGAGTTTACTCCCATGTCCTTTGTCCAGTTTCACACCAGAGCAGGAGCCAACGGCTCCCAGGACTGGTTTGAACTGGACTATGCACAGGGGCACCAAATGTGCCCCTCATGCAGACTTTTGGTTGCTGGCAAGGGCACCCACCCAGGCCTAACACACTAAATCCTGTCTGGGAGGTGGTCACACCTCTCTGTGACAGGATGCCTATTCTTCTGCCTTCCCCTGCTCGAGCTTGGCTCAGCTGCAGGAGAGCAGAAATGTGTCTCTGAGCTGCCCGGGATTAGAAGGTTGGTACTGGGAACACCAGGAACCTCACAAAGCTAGTTTCTGAGGGGTGGAATCAAACCCCCCACACCGGTTAGCAGTGTGGGGATATGATTCCACAATGTTTGATACCAAACACAATAGTGTTACTTTGATCCGTTTTAGCGTTTGTCATTACGCAGTCGCATAATGCCACTCTATATGTTGTAAATGGCTGATAGACTGACAACCCGGAAGAATGGACTCCATAGGCTGCAGGAGTGCCCCTGGTCCTGCAGGGGCACCCTCTCACTTAGAACCAAGCACTCTGCCTTCAGGATTATTAAGTCCTGCTAAAGGGGTGATACAGGTTTTAAGTGCAGTGACCCTTAGATATAGGAAACCTATATCTAAAGTAGGAGGTGCATGCACCATCTTACACAGGCTGCAATGGCAGGCCCGTAGTTCCATTTTGCATGGCCTCTCATGGGTGGCATAATACATGCTTCAGCCCATGGGAGGCCTCTGGGGTACCTATGCCCCGAGTACATGGGTACCATATACTAGGGACTGACAAGGGTACCCCAGTATCCTATCTGGAGTGTACCAAAGTACATGGCATAACAGTTTAAGGAGAAGCAGATAGACTGGGGTCCTGTTTAGCAGGAATCCAGTCAGACTAGTCAAAAACAGTATCACATGATGAAAAACGTGGGGGTAACCATAAGAAACAGATCCTACTTTCCTACAGGGAGTATGAATGGAAATGAGCCACATCAGTAGGTTGGTTTAGCCAGGTCTGACTCTGCTGAAGAGGAATCTCAAAGTTGAATTTTAAAGTGCAGTGTTTTGTGGGACAAGAAGAAGCCACACTCGGGAGGAAGCGGTCATGCTTTTGGGTGGCATCCTGCACCTAATTGGACAGGGCTGTCCCCCTGCTTATCGCCACACATCATTGAATAAATATGTGAGAGCAGACAGCCACTCAGATTTGCAGCCTGAAACTATAAGAACAAGGATTGCCCGCTGAAACCCTTGTTTGCACCACACAGGATTGCTCCCTGAGGACTGCTCTGGTTACATACTTGGAACTACAGCCCTGAGGACTTTGCCTTACTTCAAAAAGGATTAAGGAGTCGACTGCCTGAAAAAAACAGGTTAACAGAGCTTCCCTGCACCATCTCCCTTAAGACGTCCCCAGCCTGGAGTGCGTCCAGTGGACTTTTAAAGAGTTGGCCAACTGCACTGTGGGAGTTGTGGTTCCAAACTTCCAAGGACCATCCCAGAGCTTCAAGGCCCTTGGGTTTGTGTAATGGACACTAAAGACCCTCAAGAGGAACTTCAGGAAGAAGTTCCAGAAGTTTGGAGGAACTTTGGGAAAAAGCTCCATAAGTGGACTGGTATGACGTTGAGAGTCAATTCAGATACCTTCGACCACGACTCGGCCTGGATTTCTGGTTTGTCCTGCTGAAAGCTGCTCAGCTCCATATTTCCGGGATTTTACCAGGGTCTCTCTGAAAATTAATCTGATGATGTTGCATCGAAATTGGTCTGTTGGAGTGGACCGCAGGACCGAAAGAAAATCCTCCAGACTCTACGTATGAAGTTTATTTTTTGACCGGGGCCTCCCGCTTAGTGTATCCGACCAGGGATGCATTGCGGTCGGCCTCAAACTTTGACTTGGTTCCGGTCAAGCACAACCAGATACCCCAGGTTGGCGCTATATGTTTTTAAGCACTAGAAAGTGGTTAAACTTTAAAAGTTCATATCTCCGGTTCCCTTTAATGGAGTTTTTGTCGTTATGGTGTCATTTTAAAGAGAACAATATTTCCTATTTTGATAAATTGGTGTGAGATTTTCATTGTGTGTTGTGCCTTAGTTATGTAATATATTATTGTTTTTAAATGCTTTACATACCTGTGCTCTAAGTTAAGCCTGCCTGCTCACAGCCAGCTACCAAGGATGGATTCAAGGCCTAATGTTTTGAAACCTTGACTGAACCGAATATTAAGTTGGTGGGCTTATTGCTTGTGGTAGGTGCATAATTACCCCTACTAATAATCCACATTTTAATAATGATGGTTTAAGAATGTGAGCCATTGTGAATGTGTGTCAAGGAGCGGGAACAGATGAGCATGTGAAGGAGTCGGAGTATGTCAATGTGTGTGTAAATTAATGAATACATATGTATGGATGCACCAGTTGAGTATGTGTGCATTGCTGAGAATGGGAATATGTCAATGATTGTGCAGGTGTGAATGTGTGTACAGTTGAGTGAGAGAGAGTAAATGAACATGTTAGTGAACAGTTTCAAGCATGAGAATACAAGAATGACAAGAAAATAATGCATGTGAAACTATGTCAGGTGTGAGCAAGCATTTGTATTGTCAATGTAAATGAACGCGGATCAAATGGTGGGAGTTTGAATGTGTAGGTGAAAATTAAGTATGCAAAAGTATATCCCACCCTTTTTGAATGGGTGTGCACAAGAGTGTGTGTAAATGAGTGTGTGATTAAGTATGAGGATCAATGAATGACCTAATAAGAATTAAAGGGTGCAGGTCTGAATGGGTCTATAAGAGGGTGTAAATGAAAATGTGATTGTGTGCAAGTGTAAGAGTGGGTAAACTTGTTAGAGTAAGTGAGAACAAAATATAAATGTGTGTGAATGGACCAACAAGAGTGCATGTGTGTTGGAGAAAGATGGTGGAGGTATTTTTTTGACCTAGCAGTTAGTTTGCTTTAGCTGTCTCACCGGTTTAGTTTAAAAAATCAAATTATATATAGATATACTATATGATCGAGTACCTTTATTGTAGAAAATGTTATCATATGAATACTCATATTTCACAGGGAATAGCAAAATATGAAGAAAATAGTACAGTTTCCTGTGTATTGTGGGTTTTGTAATCGCACTAACAGTCCACAAAACACTTGCATATTGTCTGCTTTGTCAGGGCTATCAGGATTATATGAAACGGTTACCTAAAGGTAATCTAAATAACGCAGCAAGAAAAGGCAAATCATGCAGCACATTCTCTGGCAGTATTATTTTAATCCATTTGCACTAGACCCGCGAACTATATGGCAAATCCATAATTATGCAGTAAGTACCACAGTCACATAGATTTACTTGCCCTCTCCATTTTTCATTTGTTTTAGCAACAATTTATTAACGAAATGTAAACAAAACAAACTTTGTAATACTTATATGTGCCCTTTGTTAGCTACACTTTAAAGAGAAATGCTTTTTCAAGACAACTACCTCACAATAACAATGTAAAAAATAACAGGGAATGTGTAATATGAGCACATATTGCCACCTTTGGTTTTGGCGATGGGTATTAATCACCAAGCCATGTTGTTTATGAAGTCACCAGAGGAAGGATAGATAGAGCGATAGAGGGGGAGAGAGAGAGAGAGAGAGAGAGACCTACAAAAAAGAAAATGCACTCCCTAGAGAACAACAATATATTTTTACAACAGTGTTTGAGCTTCCACCTTCCTCTGGTAGTACACAATTGTTTTCTTAGTGACTGCACTGCTTGCATGGCTGGATTTTCCAAAAGCATCATGAATGCAGATTCTATTAGGAGTGTTGAATCAATGCAGTCCTGAGATCTTTTGAGCTATGCAGTAATTGGATGGTATTGTCAGTGATGTTCAGTCCATCTGGATGCAATGACTTTAAACAGTGCGCCCAGAAGTTTTTCATTCTTCCTTTAAGACATGTTCCACAGGGAAAATCTTAAAATCAGACAGAAAATGGCCCACAAAGCTAAAATGAGGATCTACAGATTGGTCTAGTTTCTTATTAATCATTGCCGATTCGTGATTTCTTTTTTTAAAATTTCCAAATATATCTTTTATTGGTTTTCAAAAACATATAACATAAAATATAAGAGCATAGTCGTACAGGTTGCAGCCACATTGGCTGTGTTATCGGTGGAACAGTTACACAGTATATTAGCATGACTGCCCCGCTATCCACTGTCGTTTGTAAGAGGAAAAGAAATGAAAGGGAAAGAATTAAGGTAGGAATGAACAGAGATAGCATACAGAAGTTTACTTTCTTCACGTCAGAGTCTTGAGTCCTGTGGAGATGTGATGTAGAGCCATTTATTAGGGTTGTTAGTGTTTACTTATGGTGGGTCATATGGGTCTAAGAGCTCGTCCAAGGTCGCACACATCCCCCTGTTGGCATGTCTCCATGGTGAGATTCGGAGGGCGGTGTTGTCAGCGCCTTGGAGGTACGTCACCCAGCTAAGCCAGCCCTTGAAAGTTGCCTTGGAGGTGTGAGACATGCACAGAGGTCATTCACTGTTTGGCCTGCAAACTGGTTTTTAAGCTTTAGCACTGAATCACATAATTAATGCACATTCATCAACATCCGAGTTGCTGTAACTTCATCTTTACGCAAAATTCCTTAATAAAGAGGTTTGTAAACGTTTTTCACATGGGATGCGCCTTTTAGAATCACAGCAGTGAACTGCTGCATTTGTAACAGCTTGTTTGAGATCAGCTCTCACAAGAAGAGCTCGTAGATTGGTCGCTAAGGGATAAGCAATTACTGGTGGTTTCGGATCAAAGCCTATTGCGTAGGTTTACAAGTAAAATAAAATAGAAAGATTCCAAGACCAGACCTCCTGGCTTGACTGAAGCTCATTTAAGTAGTTCACACAATTGTGTGTACACGATAACAAAGATTATGAACAGGAGATTAAAAAAAAAGAAGAAGAAAAGTTGATGTAACTAATGATGGTGGCGGTCTTAGCTGCATCTTGATGTGGAATGTGTCTTATTCAAGCAGAAATAAAGAAACCCGCTTATCTCTTATGAGTGTCTCTGAACTGTCCCAAGAGGATTTCTGTAATAAAGTATGAATGCCCCCGGTGCGTGTAACATCAAGAAAGCACCAGCCCACCTTTGATCCTGCACTGATGCAGGACTCTACCTATGCTTCTGCAAAAGTATGAGAAAGTGCAACTATGTACTAAACTATTGAAACAGGCTAGTAAATTACATGCTTAGCGTCAGCATTTCTGCATGTTCAGAAGGCTGATTCCTTCCAGAATCTCAGGTTTCTGCATTTAAGATCAGTATTAAAAACCCATTTCAATGGGTATTAAACTTCCTCTAGGATGAGGGTGGGCGCACACTGCCTCACATCCCAACAGTCAATTTGCCCCAATGCATCATAGTGAATGCAGTGCACATTAAGACTTAATTCAGTGTCAGGCTTTAGTTTTTCACCCTTGTTGGTGCAGCTAGTGCCGTGTATCTCTAGACACATGTTTCATGATTTTTATACTTCTTCAGTAGAGAGCAACACATTCTATTTGGGAGCTCATTAGCTCAAGGGAGCCTTTTCAAACAGAAGGAAGGTGGGCACACACTGCCTCACATCCCACGCTCCTACTATTAAACTTCCCTTTGTAAAGTATGAAAAATTACAAAAAAATAGGTCAATGGCTATGGAGGGCACCAGCCAGCCCGTTGAGGTTTGAATCTCAAAGGTGCCATCAGAAATGGCCACATCATTTGGCAACAAACTATCTCCAAAGTGACTTTAACTATAGACAGTGTGTAGGATGAAGGCAAAAGTAAATATAAAAAACATTACTGGCTATTGTACTAATGGATGCATACAGAAGGGGTACCGAAATGTACGTCAAAGCCAGACCTATTACGGTTTTGCCACTGCCTGTTTTAAAAGTGCAAACATAATTGCAAAATAATAATAGCTGTGATATCAAAATTAAAAAAGCAACTCACAAAATTTCAAAAGAAAATATAAAATGTGAACAAAAACATTAAGGAAACAATACAATAAAGCTGGCCATTGCTTCTGTACTGGGTGTGCCAATGGAGTTAAGGTGGAGTTAAAACTTTTCAACCACATACCAACTTTTGAAGTTTGTGAAACTGGTGACATGTGTGTCAGTGTTTCTAGCAACAAGTGGGAATGATAACAGGGAGTAATAGTATAATTCTCCAGCGAAGGCAGTCTAAGGAAGCTGCTATGGCAGTAGGGAACAACCTGGGAAACAGTCTTAAGGAGTGAATTTATGTGCTGCATTAGCATTTGGAAGTCACCCTGTTTCGGTAGTCAATTTTGTGAGCGGAGAACTATGACTTGGTGATCCCGCTATGAGGCTTTCGTCAGACATCATAGACGAGTTAATAATCCAGCAGGGCTTTCCTGAAGCATCATTGCCTTGCATAGTAGGGACAAAATACTTGCACTACGTACAGCAGGACATCACCACCAGCGAATGTGTAGGGATTCTTGCGGACGCAGAACAGTTTCTTGGATTCGAAGCTCAATAAGCATAACAAGTGAAAGACAGCAATTTCACTAGTGCATTGGAATGGAATCACTCAAAGCAGAGTCTTTGCAGGTGGTGCATGGTGGAAGAAAACAGCAATCCACTAGGTATATTATTATTAAAAAAATAATGTGTATTGAAACGGATTAATTGGATATAATGTGTCCTTCAAGAGCTTTGCTTCAAGCAGCATCCCCTTAATGGATCCCACGCTGAAGGGAAGAGAATCATAGAAAATGCATTCTCAAGGAAAGATTAATGGTTGTTGCTAAATTTACATCTCCCAATTGACTAGACTATTGCAATGTGTAGAATTGACTCAGGAGTTTCGAAACCCATTTTTCTTCAGACACTGGTGAAGCATCAATGTGTTGGAAGGACAGGAGGGACGCATTAGAAACTTAACTCCAGGAAATTGGGGGATAGGAAAAGAGTTTGTTCCCAAAAGTAAATTCACATTATTAACCCCGTGGGTGCTTATGACGGAACCACGCCGTCCTGAATCACGGGCGGCGTGTGCTCATGACGGCGTGGTTCTGTCATGCGGCTGCCGCTCCGCCCATGCGGCACTAATTCCCCGCCTGTGCAGGCGAATTAATGAGCGGGCAGAGTCATGACGGAACCACGTCGTCATGAGCACACGCTGCCCATGACTCATGACAGCGTGGTTCCGTCATGAACACCGCAGCGTCGCGTTCACCCCCTAGCCCCCCCCCCCACCCATGCCGCGGCGGAATTCGCGGCGCAGGGAAGGGGTTAAGACTGAGTCTAGGAGCAGAGGGAATACAATGTTTTGAACAAAGGCCAATACCAAAGAAGGATATGGTAAGGGAAGCAGATCCAGACCTTGAGAATAGAGGAGACAATGAATACATACAGGCCATGGGGGCCTTAGTGGAGTATCATAACACTAAAAGAAGCTTGCAGGCAGAGAGACCTTTTCCAGCAAATAGTAACTGAGTGAGCATCTGTTAAACAATAGGCGTGTGTCCTGTGTACCTTACCATTAAGATTTGAAATGGGATTTCTGGTTGGCTAGGGCAAGCGCCTAAGCCAGGCAGAAACCATCACTCTAGTCAGGGCAAGGGAGTTACACACCGTAGATTACCCCTGCTCACCCCCTTGGTAGCTTGGCAGAGCAGTCAACGTGTAAAGCGTTTGAGCAACACACAATCACACACACACACACACACACACACACACACACACACAGCAGCAACACACTAGGCACACCACAAAAGAAACTCCAAACAAGGTTATATAAAGAATAGCCTTTGTATTATCCAAAACACATTAGAATCATAATCGCACATATACACTGTGCCAACTGGCACCAGGTCATAATTTACAGGGGATTATATATAGGACAGGGCCAATCGGGCCACTATCAGAACCTTTAGAAAGCACTGGTAGCACATATAAAACAACCAGTGACTACTGGTAAAATACTGTACATAGCATGATCACCTGCAACATAAACGCATTCTGCCTGCATCACATTAGGCATAAAACACATTACGCATGAATCAAAATGAGGAGGGCACCTTAGTGATACTCCCTAGGTGCATACATCACCTTCCTTTAGGGCCTTGCGTCCTCCTGGTACACACGGGTACCAAACCTGACCCCAGGCCAACTGGCCTTCCTCTGGGGCTCAGATTCCCTCTGTCAAAAATGTCAGGGCGTAAATGTAGGGCCTCTCAAGTAGCCCACTGGCTGCCAAAGCAGCGAAAACATGGCACGCAATGAGCTGGGGGCGTGAGGTGCGTCTCACCCCTTCCTCATCAAGAAGCCAGAGGAAATGCCCCTCGTTGCAGCTGCCAGCGCTCTCGCGGTGCAGCTGAGGAATCACCTTGGCACTGCTGAGCCCCCACTGGGACTCTGGAAACAATTTGCCCCACGTTGCAGCTGCCTGCGCCTCTGTGTTGCAACTCGGGAAAAATGGAAAGCACTGGCACGAACTGTGCCCGGGAGCCCCCTTTTTCTGGGGCTGGTCAGGTGCCACAATGCAGCAAAAAGAAGATCACAGGTGCACCTACCGTGCCTTGGAGGGCACCAACGTTGCTCTTCGTTCAGTCCCACTCACCAGGGCTCCTGGTCGCTGCTCTCTCGCTGCGAGGCAGGCACTGGCAACGTGCCTGGACCGCCCCAGTCTCAGTTCTCAGCAGGGGGACACTTCCAACGTGGGCGTCTCTCTGGGCAGGGCAAGACCCGCTGGGCTCCCCCTCCAGCCACACTGCAATTGGCTACCTCGGCTGCCTCCTCCTGTTGGCCCCGCCCAGAGTCAGGCAGCAGGCATCTGGCTTCCGGGTCGCTGCTCGCCTCGGCAGTTGCTCACTTCTCAGGGGGACACCTCAATGCGTTGTAGGCTCCCGCTAGAAAGGCATCACTGTGGGGTGGGCTACCGCCAAATTGGCATAAAAACCGAGGGGTAGGCTCCCCCCCCCAATCAAGCACACAAAATTGCTCCTCCTGTAAGCTCGAGGGGAGATCCCCTTTTGGGGATCTCCTCTGTGGCGCTATGAACAGCACTCACCATGCCAAGAGCCCATTCCTTGGGCCTCAGCATACAGGAGGTCTGCAGCGCTTCCCCAGCCCAGGTCTAAGCGCTCTCCGGGACATGTAGTTCACAGCATATCAGGGGCAGAGCTGGGCACAGGCAAGCCAGCACGTAGGGACCCCCAGGAAGCAGCAGCTGTGTCCCATAGCGGTTCCTCCTTTCGCCCAGCAGTCCTTCGCCCCAGAACAGGTACCAGGAAGTACCCTCAATATGAGGTCACAGCCCCAGTACTTATACTATATTTTCCTTTGTCTGTGCTGGCACGGGGCTTGGAGGAACCAGCCTCAAATGGTTCTGGGGGGTGTTGAAGTACTTTGTGTACAGTGCTCACACCCTTCTTTGTCAGATGGGGGCTCCATCTTCAGACACACCACAGGGAGACGGAGCCAGCATTCACCTAGGCAGGCACAGACCTATTCAGGGTCGGGGGACTACTCCTCCCACTTCTCCAAATGCAGATCTCCTATTCAGCCTAGCACTGACTCACCCGGCCCTCCCTGGAGCCACACACACCTCCCCAGTCACTGTCACTCCAGAGCCAGGCATGCAATACACATCAGGCAGGCAGACACATAGCACACAGAAATGCCAACTTCTAAAAGTTGCATTTCTACAATAGTGATAATAAATCTGCGCACGCCATTGCACAGCATTTATTATAACTATTCCAAACATACCAAACTTGACCAAGCTGCTCCTCTCATATCGGGAATTACCACTGAAACACTTATCAGGGAATCCCCAATGCATTCCAGTGAGAAACCAAAATGGCTGTTTGTCACTACCAGGACATGACACACATTCAAGGTACATGTCCTACCTTTTACTTACAATGCACCCTGTCCATAGGGCTAGCTAGGGCCTTCCTTAGGGGTGACTGACATGCAGTAAAAAGGGGGTCACCGACATGGCACACACTTTAGGTGCCACGCCACAGCGGCAGTAACACTGCGTGCACAGGCCCTGCAAAGGCAGAGGCCTGGGATAGGTTTGAAAGGCTACTTTGGTGGGTGGTGCAATCAGTGCTGCAAGCCCACCAGTAGCATTTAATTTACCGGTCCCGGGTATTTGAGATACCACTTTACAAAGGACTGACAGGTAAATTAAATATGCCAAACAGGTGTTGACCAACCTTACCATGTTTACCACAGAGAGCACACACACACTTTACACTGGACAGCAGTGCTAACGTACTTAGAGTCCTAAAACCACCAACACCATGTCAGAAAAAAGGCCAGGAGAAAGGCAAAAAAGTTCAGGGATGACCCTGCAAAAAGGGCCAAGTCCAACAATTAACATCTACATTTAAAGATCTAATTAACAGAGTTCCATTAATTTAGAGAAGTAACGATCTCAAAATCCTAGAAAAACTTCCAAGTTTGATTGAACTCCCATTGGAGAAAGATGTATGAATTGCGAATACGATTGAGAGTACCACCAAATAAGTAAACGTGGGTCAGGATGGTGCAAGTGAGGTAGTTGGGAGAAGAACACTAAATATATGAACCGACAAGGACAAAACAAATGTCAAGATGAAGAGCCTACAACTTCTAAAAGTTTAAAAGGATTTTGATGCAGTTGCATTTAGCAAACAGCTACATTCAGTGACTGGCAACAAAAAAAAAAAATTTTTGAATTCAGGAAAATTGGGCATTTTTCTCAATGATGCAGCCATGGCAAACTAAAGATGTGAGCAATGGTGCATTAAGAACAAATGGAAGTAGTTAAATGGATGAAGGGATGAAGTTGTGGTTATTTGTGAAGAGAAAAATACCAACAAGAGCCATGTTTTTGAAGGTTGTAGTCCTAAATACAATGTCACAATAGTTAATGAAGAGGTAGATATATGGGCTGAATCCTTTGCTTTATAAGCTCATATAGGCTTCACAGGTATGAAACTAGACGCTGTTGATGTGTCTCCAATGGGTTACTGTGGAGAAGAGTGGCTTTGCTGGGAAGTGTCATTACATGAATTAAGCAAAGGCAGACAAGCAAAACATGTGGTGCGAAAAGGAAAAACATAACTGGGTTGGTAAGAACAGGCATTTGGAATTGTATTCGAACCTAATCATCCTGGTCAAGTACTTTTGACCGAAAAAAAATATTTTAGTAAGTGGAGGTAAAGTTTCCAGATGTGCTGAAGAGGAAGTTCGGATGTTTGAGAGGGTTTATGCTTAGAGTGGGTGTCACATTTTGCGTCCATAAGGTGAGAAGTGTTTCACTATTACTTAGAGGTGCAATAAGAGAAGAGTTAAATGAACTGTGTAAAGAAGACTGCAAAGACCCAATTGAAGCATCTGAATGAATGGCCCTGTGGTTTTATCGAGGAACATAGATGACAAAATAATGATGTGTATACATTTAAGAGACCTCAAGAGCTGTATTTGGGTAAGCGAGCACCCTGGATGTACATTAACACAAGCTGCATTTTAATTCAACTTTTCAGTGGCACACTAGCTTCGGAGGTTTGTGCACACTGCAACACACAACAGTAGCTAAGAGACAACAATCTATTAACACAGTAGAAGTGTACTAAAAAGCACAAAGGAACAAAAGAATACTCAAAGTACATTTGTTAGTATGGAGATTCAAATAGCATATTCCCAACTAGAAAGCAACAAAGATGGAGAGTATAGAATACAGAAGGAGGGGAGTGTAGTGTGTGGTGGTAGAGGATGGAGACCAGAATCTTAAAGCATGCAGCTCACGTTTGCAAACCATGCATGAAAATGTATCTAGAGAAGATCATATTATCCATGATGTTCTAAACTACCGGCTTTTCTTTTTTTTTTCTTTATGCCAGCATACAATCCCCTTTTTCAATAGTCATGTCCATTGTGAAAAAAAATTTGAGCCAGTTACAACACACAAGATATTTGTTACCTTTTAAGGGACATTTGGCGCAACGGTATCAATTTTGGTGGAAACTCTGTATTAGAATATAGCATCTGGGTGTATGCCCATCTCTCAGGGCAAGAGACACCTTTGGATCTGTGAGACTTAGAATGTTCAGTTACCTGAATTGCCCAACCTGAAATTAAGAAAACACAAGCCTGATAAGAGATCACCTTTAGCCAAAGAAGACAAAAAGGGTTAATTTACAGGCTTCTTCAGAGGATTAGGTTGGTGCAGAAAAAGTCAAGCGGTTCAATGATGAAAATTCCAGGTGGACAACAGCCGATTTATTTATTTATTTATTTATAGTGTTTTGTATAGCGCAGACAAGACCCGTGGGTATCAGAGCGCTTAACATAGACGGTAGATTACAAATAGACATTATAATAGCAATTATAACAACAAACATATATGAGGTAGAAGGCGATAGGCTATAAGGGGCAATTAGATATATATATTCCTAAGCCTGTGCAGTTAGCATTACGAGGTGAATAAGTATTAGCTTGAGTCCTAGGCATATAGCCAGGCTCGGTGAGGTAGGTTTATATAGCATTACCAGTGCAATTACATGTGCAGTTCGGGAGGAAATCGAATATGGATCTAAATCTACCTGCATAAGATGAGGTCTGGGAGTAGGAGATCTCATAGGAGTTTGAGCCCCAGTCCCCGTAATGGTGTGGGGAGAGTGATACAGTGACAGAAGAGAGGCAAGGGCAATGCACTGAAAACCTGGTTAACCTTCATAGAGTTAACTAGGGTTATTTATTTATGGAGCGATTTACACACCATGCACAAGGTCCACGAGTTGCCAAGAGTTTACGAGCCAGAGTTGCAGAGGATACATAAGCATGACAAAGGCATCCGTGTAGGGAAAAAATAAATACAGGTATGAGAGAGGATAAGCAAAACAATACAAAGGTAAAAATCAATTGTGCTGAAAAAATTAAAAGACAGGGCATATTTATGCAGTACATATAGACTTAATGTTACTAATTGACGGCAATTTATAAGTAGCGTACTGTTCTGTAAAACTAAGTCCTGTGGAGAGAACAAAGTAAAGCTGTGGAGAGGGTAAATATAATGTCAGCTATAGAACACTTGATGATAAAAGACATCTAAAAATTAGAAGGGACAGGAAGAATGCGTTACTTGAGAAAAACATTTTAGCTCTTTTTTTGAAAGCTGTTACAGACTGGCTCTTACCTATGAAAGGAAGAACACTGTTCCCTTCTTTTGAATTAAATCCAGTGAATGACTACTTTATGGTGCATTTTAAGGACTTGACTGCTGACATAATTTAGCTGTCTTGTCAAATAAGTCCTTGTGAGCACTACCAATAATTGCATTGAGCCTTGGGTTAACCTATTGTTTATCATTGTATACATTTGTCACGAGGGCAGTAGGGAAGCAAAAGACCAATGGGGTGACTGATGGGAAGCCCCGGTACTTTCAACCCCTTTGTTTTCTCCTCGCCAGGAAGAAATGTGGCCAGCCTCAAACACGGAGCTTTCTACTTGCGAGGACGGTCCCTTTAACTGGACAGATGCCCCCCCCCCCCCCCCTGTGGTGATGTCATGAGTTGCCGCCCAATAAGGAGCCCCAGAATACAGAACGCGGTGTGCGTCGACACCGGAGGAAGTCTGAAGAGTGCGGAAGGAGTAGGACGTTGGAGCAGTGCAGCCGAAGAGAACCCGAGAAGACCGGAGCAGGTATCCAGCCCGGAGGGAGAAGACCTGCGACGAGACTGGGAGCTGAAGCCAGGAGGCCAACAGGAATACGCATCGCCGAGCCACGCAACCGGAGGAGCATGGCTGACCCAGGTACGGGCCAGATTCCCAGGCTGGGTCGGGAGGCGGGCTAAACCGGAGGGTTAAGATCTTTACCACCTACCGCCTCCCCTTGTAAAT
The DNA here is from genome assembly GCF_964263255.1 of Lissotriton vulgaris. Lineage (NCBI taxonomy): Eukaryota > Metazoa > Chordata > Amphibia > Caudata > Salamandridae > Lissotriton > Lissotriton vulgaris. Next base: position 374,282,454 of record NC_141698.1, read on the forward strand.
ATTTGTAAATACACCCCTCCCTCACCATCACTCCTCTCACCCTTGCGTCCTCGTTGCCTGTTCACCGGTGCACCAGAGTGATTCCTCACACCCTTCCCCGTGTGTGCTGAGACAACCGGGACAAGGTATTGACCTGGATTTGTTTGTGTTTTTCTTTTGGGGTATACGGAGAACACTCCCTGCCTTGACCAGACGTGTAGGACAGGACGAAACCAGCCGAAAGAAGAGGAGGACTCCTCGTGGCATTCTTACTTTATTTTGCTTGTTTGTTTTCTTACCCTTTTTGATTTGTGAGTAGCCAGTTTTACCCCTCAGTACTTGTGAGTAAATCAAAAAGGGAAGGAAAACAAACAAGCAAAATAAAGCAAGAATGTTTTATTTTTAAATAGTTTCGTCTTTTGTGAGTAGCCAGTTTTACTTCTCAGTACTTGTGAGTAAAAGATGAGACTATTTAAAAATAAAACCGTCTCTACCCCGACGCAATGTACTTCGTATTCCTTCAGACCCCGCTACAACATTGGATGGCGTTCTTTTCAATCTAACCTGCTTCTATCTTATTTGATGACGTTCCATCTCTTATTTGTCCCTCGTCTAGAGCAGAGCTTCTTGATCATCCTTTCGATTGAATGACTTGTACCTTTCCACACCTCAGGAATTTTTTTTTCTCCATTTGTTTTCAACAGACAATGGGAGTGCATAAACTTTCTTGCTCTCACCTCCATTGCCCGCTTTTCTCTCACATCCCTGAACACATGTATCATCATGCATGCGCCCATATCCATCATGACACTATGAAGGACCAGTGTGTTTATTCATATGTGTTCATGCATCATTACATGTGTGCGTACATAGATTGACGCCATTGCATTTTTTTTTACTGCTGTAAGATGGTGAATGCCAGTCGTGGACTGGTAAAATAGGAAGAAAACAAAAATCATCGGTAAAAAGGTGCATTTTGAAAAAGAAGCGGTCCAGCAGCAAACTGCAGCTGACCAGCCCTTCAAAAAACTTTTTTTTTTTTTTTAAAGGCAAACAACGTGACTAGAAGGTTAGGAAACTTTGAGATTGAGAAGGAAAAAAAAAAAAAGAAGCAAAGCAATGGATGACCTGTGGTAGAGGAGGAAAGAACAGAGAATGTGAGAAGTGCAGATGTTTGAGGGAAATACAGCACATGAAACAGAGAGCAAGAAAACACATGTAGTCCCTTGGACTGCTAAACAAAGTTGTTCCCTGAATGCAAGCGGTGAAAGTACACAGGTCATCTAATCAAAATAAATAAAGAACAAACGCTTTAGAATCGGGGCACATAAAAAGTGAGGAAAGACGAGGAATGAGAAGCGGAAAATGAGTGACAAGAAATAAATCCAATGCAAAGCAAGGGGCAGGCTCAAAGGGCAACGCATGTATATCGCGTAACAGATTAGTGACAAAGGGCATTCAACAACAACAGCTATAATGGTCTGTAGGCAAGGCCTAAAAAATCATGTGCACACCTCTTGGCCTGCGTTTGCGCTTTGGTTAGTAAACCATAGGCTTAAATGCCCAGTAACATTTATTCTGGTTAAATATCAGTGTGCTGCTCTGTTCCCTAACTGGAAGGGCAGAAAGAAACATAGCCAAGAGTTTTCACTTAGAAAGAAAGTCTGCAACTCCTGCTGAGTGGCGAGGGTCTGCCGTGTGTGATAAGGGGAATGATCACAAGGTAAGTACAAACATGAAAGGCAGTCAGTCCAGTGACATCGTAAGGATTGGTGGGTCCAAAGGCAATGTTTATTTTGGGGGCCAACACTTTAAAATGTATCCCCCTTTTGGCTCATTCACATCTTTATGAAGCCAAACAATATTGAATTATATGTTAAACCTTCAGAAATGGGTACACATAAAAACAACAGAACGGCCAAGGTGCCTGGAGTCTACCAACCAAATAGTACCAAAAGAAAGCTTGAACAAGCGTTGATCAAGTCAATTCTTTTTGAGTCTGGGTCTAGATTTTTACAAATTCAGTGGCAAACAAGCTTGTTACTCCCATTGTAGGAAAAGCAGGGTATGGGTGACTTGCTGAACATTTAGTGGACTATTGCATAAAATTAAAATAAGACATATGCATATAGCACTTGTACCTTTAGTTGCCGGAAATTTGTAATTACAAATGTAACCCTATTCACTACTGGCTTTATTGCTGCAACAGTAAAAGTCAAAGTGCTGCTTTTCGGGTATTCACCATTCCATTGGATAAAATGTAATAACTATCTCCAAATTTCTCTTTCCCTGCCTTTCTCCTCTTTATATGTGTGCACATCTCTGGCTAGATAGTTACCTGGGGCCAAGCTGATTAAGGGTAATGTACTAACCCTATTTTGCGAGTCGCTCATCAATGAGCGACTCGCAAAATAGGGTTTGCGACTTGCAACTAGGAAGGGGCGTGCCAAGGGCGTCCCTTCCTAATAGCGAGTCCATAACCCATGTATGAATGCGGTCGGAAAACACTTGCAGTTTACCCCCCCTCATTAGAAGGGTGGTAATGCACTAGCAAATGGTAAGGGGTCACCAGGAGATCCCTTCCCCTTTTGGGAGTGCATGCGCAAATATTTTTTAAGAGCAGGCAGTGGTCACAGGGACAAACACTGTTGTACATAGCATTTTGCAACTCGCAATTTGCGAGTTGCAAAATGATATGGTCGTACATCTGGCCCTGGATTTCTATAACGGTAAAAAGTTTATCATATCGGAAATATCCAATGAATAAATTAATTTTAAAATAAATCTGCCTTAATTGTATGCCTTGGTACAGTATAAAATAAGATCTACTTTCAGTCTTCTACTAAGAAGAGCCTCTTTGTTTATTACGATGATTTAAATCCTAGTGAACATCTGTTTTTTTTTTCTTTTAATATAGGGAAACGAAGCACGACACAGAAGTACAGAAAAAAGTATAGTGACAGACACAGGCTTGGCTAGCAGCCGGGCATGGCGGCTGCCTTTTAGAGGAGCTCCGAACCCAGGCCAGCATAATCATGATCTGCATGACCTAGACGCTACAGAACCACCGTAAAAGTGTAAGGATTTAGAGCGGAGAGAGCAGAGAAGGTTCGATGCCACTGCAAAGCCGAAACACCAGACACAACCAAAGTTATGCCTCTGGAAGCCTCAGGACGCGGCGGAACATAGAGCGTGACGGAAAAATCGGGGGCTGAGGCAACTGCTCCTGCAGCTCTAGAGGCGGTGTGACTATTACCATTCCTGTTCAAATTAATTCACATAGACCAAATCGGGTTCTTGCCATCCCGAAGTACATCGTTAAATATAAGAAAGTTACACCACCTAATGACGGAGGCCCCGAGCCGGGATCCAAATGTGGGATGTCTATCCTTAAATTTAAGACAAGCCTTTGATTCTATTAACTGGGAATATAGGTTTCAGGCCCTGGCGAGATTTGGGATCCCAGAGGGGCACATTGCTTGGCTGCGTCTGTTATATAGGGCCCCTACGGCACAGACCCGCACGGGAAGCTATATCTCAAAGGAATACTCTATATTTAAAGGGACAAGACAGGGCTGCCCCCTTCCCCTCTTATTTTCATACTGGTACTGGAACCATTAGCCATATCACTGAGGAAAGAATTTGCGTAATGGGGCATATAGTTGGGAAACGTATTGCACTTGTTTTCGGCATAGGCAGATGACATTATTTTACACTTGCGGGACCTCAATATGCCACTAGCCCCAATATAGGATACGTTCCGCTGCTTCGAACTTTTGTCTGGCTTGGCTATTAATTTGAGGACATTGCATGCTTTCTTCTTCACAGAACATGCAGACATAGAAAGGATAGACTTTGGGGACGCCCAGCTGGAGGTTGCCCCGACTACTTTTAAATACCTGGGCATACAAATTTATAGGACGCATGAAGATATGCTAGAGGGTAATCTACACAAAACTATACGGGCTCTGCGTTCCAGTATAGTTTTCTGGACGGCATTGCCACTGTCTGTTATGGGGAGGGTAGCCCTCTCAAAAATGGTGGTGCTGCCGAGGCTCTTGTACTATTTCACTAAAATGTAAATGTAAATCCAATACTTGTATAGCGCACGAATCACCCCTGAAGGGGTATCTCGGTGCTGGGGGCCGTTGGGAAACTTAAGCGAGCTATTGCCCAGAGTCGCATGGTGCTGGCTAGACCCTTGCCACTGGAGCCGGGGATCGAACAGTGATCCCCAGCGTACAGTGTGAGTCACCCTGGCCACTGAGCCACACCTCTTCCCCACTAACTTGCCAGTAATTGTACTGCAGGCCATGTTCCAATTACTAAATACGATGCTTACTGAACTCATTTGGGGGAATGGTAGAAGACGGATAAGCTTGAAAAAGTTGCAAATAGGCAAACGAATGAGAGGGTTGGGTGTGCCAGACTTGCGAGCCTACTACTATGCAAGCCAATTACAATGGCTGTCATATTGGATGGCGGGACGCAACCTACAGGAAATAGGGTTTGCGGAGACGGACATTGATAATGGTGCTCTACATACGCTATTACTACCTGGTAGCAGACCCCCGAGAGATCTCCGCCCATTATTAACCACAGCGCTTCGCTGCTGGAACGCGGCGCTACAATACACGCACACACTACTGGCGTATACGGGCAACATTTCACTGTTGGGGATCCCATTACCGGGAGGCAAAATTACAAAACACATGCTAAAGCCCTGAATGGAAGCGGGGATTACTACGGTGTCGAATCTTTTTGGGGACTGAGTACTGCTAGACCACAATACCTTTGTCAGGGAAACTGGAGTCCCGGCGCACTTGTACATATTACATGCTACATAAAAATGAACTGGGCGCCGCAAAGGCAAAAACCCTCCGTCAATGGCCTAGTCAAGATGGTATATTATATGGGAAAAGGCAGACACCTTGTCAAATGGCTCTATACAGGTATTAGTTCGCATACGAGAATAGCTTTAGACACACTAAAGACTGCATGGGAAAGAGATGCAGGCAGCTCCATAACGGGTAAAGAATGGGAAAAGATACTAGAGCACCCGAGAAAGATATCGAGGAACACGAAATTCAAATACAGACAGACAATGGTGCTGCATCGAGCCTATCTCATCCCCCATAAATTAGATAGAATGTTTCCCCAAACTCAGCACCATTGCCCGAGATGCTTATTAGAGGGAGCGCACCTACTCCACATGATATTGACCTGCCCAAAGGTCCTGAGTTATTGGGACGCCGTAAGGCAAAGAACAAGGAATGCGGCAAACAGGGAACTGCAGAACACAATGGAAGTATGCATTTTAGGACTAAGCAAACAAGTATCCAAACACAAAGTGCAGTATCGCTTTATAAACCTAGCACTCATCTTAGCTATACGTAATGTAACTATGAGATGGAAATCACAGAAGCCTCCGGATATACAAACCTGGTACACGGAATTACTGAGATGGGGTACTGCCGAGAGTGCGGCATTGCACAGAGAAGAAATAAGGGGTCTACGAAAAACGCCAATCGCACTGGAGTGGGATGGAATACTGGAAACCATGAAATTGGCAGATGTAGATTGAGAACCCAAACAGAATACACTACTACAGGTACAGAAAGGTAACTGAACCTGGTTAACTACGCAGCAGACAGGGAGATATATGGCATACGCATATAGATTAGGAAAGTAGTTTGGAAAATGCAGAAGGCGATAGATATGGCCGTACATGTGCGACAGGGGTGGGCTGGGAGGGGGGAGTTAGGGAATGTTTGAGTTTTTAATTAACGTGATAACGAATCACCATCAACTTGGATGGCTATCCCAAAAGCATTGTATCTTGCTACAATTAATTATGTAGACTGATTCTGTGTAGTTACCTTACAATATGACTGTGTAGTAAATGTGTACAATTATTCTAAGGTAGCGATTACAGATGCTGCCAAAGTGTAATGTGATGTGTAACATACAAAGTTTAAGAGAGAAAAATCAATAAAGTATGTTAAAACATTTTTTTAAAGTTTAGCGACAGACACAAAGTATAAGGAAAAGGGCATGAGATGAAATAGATGGATATGTGAGCTAGGGCTGGAAGTAAAGTAAATTGAGACATGGATGTAGGCAGAAGGAGAGATAAATAAAAGTAGAAAGAGGAAGATGCAGGTACAGGGAGGCGGAGGAATATAATGTTCTCATGAGTGAGGATGAGAAAGAGGTAATGTAGAACAAGCATTTGCAATGCAATAGGTCTCACATTAGGAAAGCGTGAGCTATTGGTATTGTAAATGACATTTTTTTTAAATATGTGATGGCTTTGAAAATATATAAATTAAAAGCATTGTTATTCACAAAGCCAATAGCTCACACTTTCCTAATGCGAGTTCTATTGACTATGGCAATGCTTATTGGTAGAAAGCAAGGACAGTGCTGTTGTGGTGCTGAGTGATGATGTGGTTGGGCTGAGTGATGTGGTGGTGCCCCCGAGTGATGTGGTGGTGCCCCCGAGTGATGTGGTGGTGCCCCCGAGTGATGTGGTGGTGCCCCCGAGTGATTGTGGTGGTGCCGCCGAGTGATTGTGGTGGTGCCGCCGAGTGATGTGGTGGTGCCCCCGAGTGATGTGGTGGTGCCGCCGAGTGATGTGGTGGTGCCGCCGAGTGATGTGGTGGTGCCCCCGAGTGATGTGGTGGTGTCCCAGAGTTATGCCCCTGAGTGATGTGGTGGTGTCCCCGAGTGATGCCCCTGAGTGATGTGGTGGTGTCCCCGAGTGATTTGGTGGTGTCCCCAAGTGATGTGGTGCCGTCCCCGAGTGATGTGGTACCCCTGAGTGATGTGGTGGTGCCCCTGAGTTATGTTGTGGTGCCCCTGAGTGGTGCCCCTGAGTTATGTGGTGGTGCCCCTGAGTGATGTGGTGGTGCCCCTGAGTGATGTGGTGGTGCCCCTGAGTGATGTGGTGGTGTCCCCGAGTGATGTGGTGGTGCCCCCGAGTGATGTGGTGGTGCCCCCGAGTGATGTGGTGGAGCCCCCGAGTGATGTGGTGGAGCCCCCGAGTGATGTGGTGGAGCCCCCGAGTGATGTGGTGGAGCCCCCGAGTGATGTGGTGGAGCCCCCGAGTGATGTGGTGGAGCCCCCGAGTGATGTGGTGGAGCCCCCAGAATGATGTGGTGCTGTCCCAGAGTGATGTGGTGCTGTCCCAGAGTGATGTGGTGCTGTCCCAGAGTGATGTGGTGGTGCCCGTGAGTGGTGCCCGTGAGTGGTGCCCCCGAGTGATGTGGTGGTGTCCCCGAGTGATGTAGAGGTGTCCCCGAGGGGTGTGCTGGTGCCCCCGAGGGGTGATGCGGTGGTGCCCCCGAGGGGTGATGCGGTGGTGCCCCCGAGGGGTGATGCGGTGGTGCCCCCGAGGGGTGATGCGGTGGTGCCCCCGAGGGGTGATGCGGTGGTGCCCCAGAGTGATGCGGTGGTGCCCCAGAGTGATGCGGTGGAGCCCCAGAGTGATGCGGTGGAGCCCCCAGAGTGATGAGGTGGAGCCCCCAGAGTGATGCGGTGGAGCCCCCAGAGTGATGCGGTGGAGCCCCCAGAGTGATGAGGTGGAGCCCCCAGAGTGATGCGGTGGAGCCCCAGAGAGAGGCGGTGGTGCCCCAGAGAGAGGCGGTGGTGCCCCAGAGAGAGGCGGTGGTGCCCCAGAGAGAGGCGGTGGTGCCCCAGAGAGAGGCGGTGGTCCCCCTGAGAGAGGCGGTGATCCCCCTGAGAGAGGCGGTGGTTCCCCTGAGAGAGGCGGTGGTCCCCCTGAGTGATGTGGTGGTGCCCCTGAGTGATGTGGTGGTGCCCCTGAGTGATGTGTTGCAGCAGCACAGAGACTGAAGCTAAGAACACGCAGGGTTGAGTGCTATAAAGGGTGTTCAGTTTATCAAAGAACAGAATGATGGAGCCGGGAAAAAGCAAGGGGAAACAGGAAAACACAGGGAAGAGTGTCTAATGATGGAGGCAGCAAGGGCTGGGGCTTGGACAGCAATCAAGTACGGGGTGGAGAAGGCACTGAATGGGAGAATAAGGAAAACACCCAGGGCCAAGGAAGGAAGATGCAAGCACACGGGACAGCAGGCGGAGACAAGCTCTCGCATTGCTGTAGCCGGGGGAGCGGGAGCACATTCCTTTGAAGTCTGATGCGGGGCGGGGAGAGCGGTAGCCTTTGAAGTATGATTGGGGGGGGGGCGGCAGCCTTTGAAGTCTGATGCGAGGCACAGACAAATGGTGGTGTGTGACGTGGCTGGTGGCTGGTGTTGTGCACGCGCATAGATCACATGAACTGTGTCTAATACGCCGTTTTGGTAGACTGTTCTTTTCCCCTTACTATAATCTCGCTGGAGCAATGCGCAGGCACTTTGGCTCAGGCGAGACCTAAAAAAGGGTAAATATGAGAGAGCTAAATGCAAGCAAGATGTACAAGGAGAGACTTCAGCTAAAACAAAGAAGTCAACTTAGAGAGCAAATTCGAAGAGGTAAAGGAAAACAGGTCAGGTAAAGAAAAGGTAGAAAATCCTTTATCAAGTGTGTGAAATGGGCTGGGGCTGCTAGTCTGTAATCCTGTACCATTTAGGGAAATGCACTGGCCGTACTAAAGTGTGCGGCAGTCTCAAGGAATCCTCTACCTTCGCCAAAGCCATTTCTTTTCATCACTTTTTGCTGTCTTCCCTACAACTGCGAAACTCAAGAAGATCAATACATTTATCAAAATAGCTCCTAACAGTGCCCTAGCAAGGCTTTGATGCCTAAAAATTCAGCAGCCACGTCCCAGGTGCCATGGCTGATAGGACGTCCATGCAGGATGGGCAGAAGGAGCAGGGGAACAGTACCACCAATAAAAACTTTGGTCCATATTACAATTTGCCAATGAAAATTAATGGTCGGGAGACTAAAGTTCTGCCAAGTACGAATCTAATCTCATCACAGGGAATCTCAGCTGCCATAGGAGTCCAAGAAAACTGGGAGGGAGGCACCACAAAAAAGAAATAAAAACCTGCCAATAATTCATTCACCACCACCAGCCTGCCACATGTGGTGAGGACAGGAGTTGGTGGATCTGAAGAACGAATGTCTAACATGGGGTGGGAAAGTTCAGGGGCTATCAAATATCAAAAGCCCACAACATTCTTCTTACCTGTTGTGTGTGAGAGAAAAAGGGAGAGAATCAGGAAACTCTCAGGAGATATTTTAAAGGGAATGGCTGGAATGCTTTAGTATTCATCTCAGCTGGTTTTGCTCTCAGTGTGTGTGCACGCTTGTGAATGTATAGTATGGTGCCAAACAACAACAAATAACATATGGCATTAAGAAGCGGCAAATATGACATAACAAGGAAATGTTCAAATGTCATCCTATATGACTTTCATTTTGTGTAATGAGTTAACCGGATTGGTTTACATAAACGTATTTCTCATGCGTTTTGATATGTGCTGCAACTAGTACAGAAGTCATTATGTATCATCATATCTTGCCCTTAGCCCCGCCCCTGGCCCCGCCCATTTGCCACACCTCTAACCTATTTAAATGAGTCCCATTTAAAGCACTGCTTAGCCCATACCTTTAAACCTTGGTGAGTCAGTCAGAAGACTTTAATTGGATCTCACGCCCTTACAAAGTAGGCTTTTGGTAAACAAACACAAGCCAAGTTTTGTTGAAACCTTCCAGTCTCACACCGATGCGCTTTTGCATCTTCAGATGCCTGTGTAATTGTTACTGTTTATTGCACGTGGAAGACCTCTTTTTAATATGCCACAAGTATTACTGTTACTCGCACACACACTTGTCTTTCAACAATCAAGCATATTTTGCAAGCACAGAAGTATATCTGAGGGAAGCGAAGATGAAATGAGCCTTTCTCTGGAAAGCGGGGGGGTTTACAACTACAAATGAGAAGTACAGCAGTCTGTAGGACCTAAAAACGATGCAAACTTCGAGGAAATATTGTTTTCATTCCCCCGAGATAACACTCAGTAAAATGTCCGGATCACTCAGTGCCGCTTTATTACTCACCTCCGGCGTTAGAGCTGCCGGTGCGGTGACTGTGTTCCAGGAACCCTCTGTTCCTTCTGAAATCGACTCGCTGGCTGTGAACGCGGCTTGTGATTGAAACTGACCTGCCGCTGGCTTCCTGGTCACATGCCTCAGGGTCACGTGCTCGTGTTTCCGCCTTCGAATCCGCTTCCTGCTCGGAGACCTCGGAGGTTTCTTTCTCGATCTGTTTCTTTTTTGTAAACTACGTTATCGCTTTTCCACTATTCCAAATATTTATATGGCGGATTAAGAAATGCTATTAAATGACTGGCTGTAATTGTGGAACAGCACCGGCACCACCCTTTGTTTAGGTAGTAGTGTGCAGGTCTCCAAATGTTCTGGTTGCAGCACGCGACATCCGCAACCCCCTGGGTTTGGATCGAAAACTGGGGCCGCCACGTTCAGATCATAAATACTGCTTACCCTGCTGTAAACGGCATCGCGGAAGAGTGGGAATCGCATGTTAGTCCCTATGTCCCAGGACACAAAACCCCTGTGGCAGGGGCGTAGGAGACACTAAAATTCGGGGGGGGGGGGGGGGGGGGGGGGGGGGGAGGGTGGGGGACAACCTTGTGGACTTTCCAGTGACCCTATACAAATCACTGCTCGTTAAACAAATACAATCGCATACTTTCGAAGTGAAATATTGAGAAAAGCAGGCATGTTGTCACAGTTTTCATGTATGCTTTATTGTTATTTACATTCATATAGTAATCAGACCAAAATGTTAAAGCACCATGTATGTGAATCTTGCTGCACCAAGCAAACATAGGTCGCTTACTTAGTTTGGGGGCGTCGTGTTTGCAAGTGCATTATGATTTGAAAAGTACCTGCTGCTGCATTCCTGGTCTCCAGCATTTTTCAGGCAACAATAAAAATGTGAAGATAACTTTGGTGATTAATGTTCTTTATTGTGAGAGATCGGAGGTTTGTCTAGTGGAAGTTTTGACTCTTGGTAAGGTAGACACAGTGGGTTAATATGCCTGCTGCAAAGAATGTGTAGCACGCAGATCACAAAATGCATGTCATGTAAATTGGTCAGTGACTTACTGCTTTTGTCTGAGAGATTATTTTGATATTTGCAGTTTATAAGTTAAAATCCTAATATTGAACAGTGAGCTATTAACCGTCATCAAAGAGCTGCATGAAAGCCTCAAGGTATAGATTTGAACATTATGATTTTTCCCCAGTCTTTCCTTATCCTAAAGTTGGAAATGAGTTCATTAGGATAGAAATCAATTCTGATTATTAAAGAGAACCCCCCCCCCCAACCATGGTGTTATGTTTTAAATTCTGAGTTTGTGCTTCTTTAGTGTTGCAAAGCCATCCTGTGCCCTCCCCAACGTTTTGCTGACTGGTACTGGTGGTACCTGACTCTGACTGACCCTGTCCTCTGCCTGAACAGGCACAGGACCACTGCTATTCTGAAAGAGACACTTAAAGATACTGTGAAACACCTACATACACTAGGGTGCACTATGGATTAGGGTACCTCTATGATTGGCATGACCTCTCCTATAAGGCCCTAGTTCATAATAGGGCAGGGAGATTAGAACTACCTTTAAGTCCCTAGAATGTAATAGGGCATGGCAGTTTAGAGGCCATCAGCACTTTCTGCGTTTTCATGTGTACACTGCTGAAGCCTGAGGTCAGTTTAAAAGTAGCCCTGTGTTGTAGGACTGCTTTTAAAATGCAAATTGTGCCCAAACTCGACTTTTGGGTTTGGGGAACTTATAAATTGACCAACTACAATGCTGGGGCAAAATTAAGTTAAGTGGAAAAATGTTTTCAACTTAACTATGGCTGTATCATATTTGCCACATAATACATCATCTGCTGCATAATCTAACATATCTAATATGTTCTGTGAAGTGCAGGGCCCTTTGCAAAGGTTGACTGGTCACCTTTCCCTCTTCTGCATTTGTATGTTACACAGGTACTAATGAGGCAAAAGCTTTGCAGAGGCTGTTAGTATGTATAAATATGTTAAAATAATAAAGTATCATAAAATGCACTGCATCACACTGCAGCCTTTTTATTGTTGCATCATTTAGTCAACACTGCAACATCATTTTGGCCTCCATTGCTGCATAATTCCAGTGGCCCGAAAGTAGGCTGCACATGTTAAAAGTGTTTGTGCATGAAGCAGAGACCATGAAGTTTGCAAACTTAGAAGCTGATTACGAAGGCAGGCGGACTTCAGTCCGTCCGCCATCGAATCGGGGAATGGGACCGTTGGCCTTCAAGGTGGCGGCCCCACGATAGGCATTACAATGCAACCGCCACTATGGCGTTCGCCGTGCCTATCTTTTACATTGCAGCAGGTGCTGCTGGCTGCATCATCTGCCGCAATGTAAAAACTGACATGTTACATATATCACTGCACTACGTGGCAGGCACAATGTGGTGCCTGCCACATGGTGCAGTGATATGTAGGGGGGCTTCTTAGATGCCCCCCAGGTCCCATGTCTGGGGGCCTAGCGGAAAGGGGCCCGCTATGGGCCTCCAATGTCCCTTTCCACCAAAATTTCATGGTGGGTGAACTGCCATGGATAGGCTGGTGGGTAAGTGGTATCATAATCCTTACTGTGGTGCCTGGTAGGTACCACCAGCATTGTAGGAACCACAAGCCCCTCAGCCGCACTGGCGGGCTCAAGGAGCCAGTCGGGTGCGTGGCGGTTGGTCTTTCCAACCACCAGGGAACCATCCGCCGTTGTAACATGGTTGGCGTAGATGCAGTCACCGATGGCGCTGGGACCGCGACTGACGGGGTGATGTGGCGGTTCCACCTCCATTATAATCACCCCCTAAGTTTGGTGTGCATGCAAATGGATGCGGTGGACTGGCCTCAAGGATCTTGTGACCTCAGTGACAGGCACTGTCAATCTAGGGCAGGGGTACTCAAAGTAAGGCCCGCGGGCCAGTAGCGGCCCGGCAAACCTGCCTTGGCGGCCCGCGGACCTTGAGACATGATCGCACCTGTGATCTTTTTCTAAACTTCAGCAAACACCGCCGGTTGCAGCAGTGGGAATCGGAGAGCCTGCTCTCTGGGGCCCGGCGATTCCAGCCACAGTGAGAGTGGAGCTGCAGGGGCGCTAAGAGGTGAACAAAGCCTCATTAACAAACAAAAGGTCTTTTAAAGACCTGTGAAGTACTGGGGTGCGGCTGTGTGATTGCCCTGGAGGCTGACACACACAGGGGAGGGTGTGTGGGGGGGGGAGAGGACAGCAGGGACTGAGAGCCCGGTGAGGTGGGAGGGCAGAGCAGGGAGTGAGAGCCCGGTGAGGTGGGAGGGCAGCAGGGAGTGAGAGTCCGGGTGAGGTGGGCGGGCAGAGCAGGGAGTGAGAGCCCGGTAAGGTGGGAGGGCAGCAGGGAGTGAGGGTCCGGGTGAGGTGGGAGGGCAGCAGGGTGTGAGAGCCTGGTGAGGTGGCGGAGTGCAAAGCAGGGACTGAGAGCCCGGTAAGGTGGGAGGGCAGCAGGGAGTGAGAGTCCGGGTGAGGTGGGAGGGCAGCAGGGAGTAAGAGTCCAGGTGAGGTGGTGGAAGGCAGAGCAGGGAGAGAGAGCCCGGTGAGGTGGGAGGGCAGAGCAGGGAGTGAGAGCCCAGTGAGGTGGGAGGGCAGAGCAGGGAGAGAGAGCCCGGTGAGGTTGGAGGGCAAAGCAGGGAGTGAGAGCCCAGTGAGGTGGGAGGGCAGAGCAGGGAGTGAGAGCCCAGTGAGGTGGGAGGGCAAAGCAGGGAGTGAGAGTCCGGTGAGGTGGGAGGGCAGAGCAGGGAGTGAGAGCCTGGTGAGGTGGGAGGGCAGAGCAGGGAGTGAGAGCCCAGGGAGGTGGGAGGGCAGAGCAGGGAGTGAGAGCCCAGTGAGGTGGGAGGGCAGAGCAGGGAGTGAGAGCCCAACGAGGTAGGAGGGCAAAGCAGGGAGTGAGAGCCCAGTGAGGTGGGAGGGCAGAGCAGGGAGTGAGACCCCGGTGAGGTGGGAGGGCAGAGAAGGGAGTGAGAGCCCAGTGAGGTGGGAGGGCAGAGCAGGGAGTGAGAGCCCAGTGAGGTGGGAGGGCAGAGAAGGGAGTGAGAGCCCAGTGAGGTGGGAGGGCAGAGAAGGGAGTGAGAGCCCAGTGAGGTGGGAGGGCAGAGCAGGGAGTGAGACCCCGGTGAGGTGGGAGGGCAGAGAAGGGAGTGAGAGCCCAGTGAGGTGGGAGGGCAAAGCAGGGAGTGAGAGCCCAGTGAGGTGGGAGGGCAGAGAAGGGAGTGAGAGCCCAGTGAGGTGGGAGGGCAGAGCAGGGAGTGAGAGCCCAGTGAGGTGGGAGAGCAGCAGGGAGTGAAAGTCCAGGTGAGATGGCGGAGGGCAGAGCAGGGAGTGAGAGTCTGGGTGAGGTGGGAGGGCAGCAAGGAGTGAGAGCCGGGTGAGGTGACGGAGTGCAGCAGGGAGTGAGAGCCGGGTGAGGTGACGGAGGACAGAGTAGCGAGTGAGAGTCCGGGTGAGGTGGGAGGGCAGCTGGAAGTGAGAGCCCGGTGAAGTGGGAGGGCAGCAGGGAGTGACAGCTGGGTGAGGTGGGAGGGCAGCAGGGAGTGAGAGTCTGGGTGAGGGGGGAGGGAAGCAGGGAATGAGAGCCCGGTTGATGTGGGAAGGCAACAGGGAGTGAGAGCCGGGTGAGGGCAGCAGGGAGGGAGAGCCCGGGTGAGGGAGGTGGGAGGGCAGCAGGGAGTGAGAGCCGGATGAGGTGAGACAGATAAAGACATATAGAGACAGAGACAGATAGAGGCAGAGACAGATAGAGACAGGGGCAGACAGAGCTAGATAGGGTCAGAGACAGGGACAGAGACAGATAGAGGCAGAGACAGATAGAGGCAGAGACAGATAGAGGCAGAGACAGATAGAGGCGGAGACAGATAGAGGCAGAGACAGATAGAGGTAGAGACAGACCGCGATAGAGACAGACCGCGATAGAGACAGACAGAGAGAGAGACCAATAGAGACAAAGATAGAGGCAGGGACAGATTTAGACAGGGACAGACAGAGACAGATAGAGGCAGAGACAGACAGAGATAGAGACAAAGAGAGATAGAGGTAGAGGTAGAGACAGAGACAGACAGAGACAGGGACAGACACAGACCGAGACAGGCAGAGGCAGACCGAGCCAGGCAGAGACAGAGAGACGGAGAGGGAGACAGACAGAGGGAGGGAGACAGAGACAGGGACAAGGACAGACAGAGACTGATAGAGGCAGGGACAGGAACAGACAGATAGCTGGAGAGTGACAGGGAGATGGAGAGGGAGACGGAGGGAGACAGAGGGATCGAAAAGGAGGGAAAGGGAGACAGAGGGTGACAGATGTAGGCGGAGGGAAAGAGAGGGAGACAGAAAGGGAGGGGGAGGGAGACAGAGGGAGAGAGAGAGGCAGACAGAGAGAGAGGGAGATGGAGGGAGACAGAGGGAGGGAGACAGGGGGAGGGAGACAGAGGGCGGGAGATAGAGGCAGGGACATAGAGGGAGGGACATAGAGGGAGGGAGACAGAGGGAGGGAGACAGAGGAAGGGAGGAAGCTAGAGGGAGGGAGCTAGAGGGAGGGAGGGAGATAGAGGGAGGGCGATAGAGGGAGGGAGGGCTATAGAGGGAGGGAGGAAGATAGAGGGAGGGAGGCAGATAGATGGAGGGAGGAAGATAGAGGGAGGGAGGAAGATAGAGGGAAGGAGGATGATAGAGGGAGGGAGGATGATAGAGGGAGGGAGGAAGATAGAGGGAGTGAGATAGAAGGAGGGAGATAGAGGGAGGGAGACAGAGAGTGAGAGACAGAGAGTGGGAGACAGAGAGTGGGAGACAGAGAGAGAAAGACAGAGGGTGACAGAGGGTGACAGACAGAGGGTAACAGACAGAGGGAGGGAGACAGACAGAGGGAGGGAGACAGACAGAGGGAGAGAGACAGACAGACAGAGGGAGGGAAACAGACAGACAGTGGGAGGGAGACAGACAGACAGAGGGAGGAAGACTGACAGAAGGAGGGAGGGAGACAGACAGAGGGAGGGAGGGAGACAGACAGAGGGAGGGAGATAGACAGACAGAGGGAGGGAGACAGACAGACAGACAGAGGGAGGGAGAGAGGAGACAGAGAGGAGACAGAGGGAGGGAGGAGACAGAGGGAGGGAGGAGACGGGGGAGGGAGGGAGACAGAGGGAGGGAGACAGAGGGAGAGAGACAGAGGGAGGGAGACACAGGCAGGGAGACACAGGGTAACAGAGGGTGACAGACAGAGGGTGAAAGACAGAGGGTGACAGACAGACAGAGGGTGACAGGCAGACAGACAGAGGGTGACAGGCAGACAGAGGGAGGGAGACAGACAGACAGAGGGAGGGAGACAGACAGACAGAGGGAGAGAGACAGACAGAGGGAGGGATGCATACAAACAGAGGGAGGGATGGAGACAGACAGAGGGAGGGAGACGGAGAGAGGGAAGGAAAGAGAAGAAGGGAGACGGAGAGAGGGAAGGAAAGAGAGGAAGGGAGACAGAGAGAGAAAGAGAAAGGGGTGAGTCAGAGAGACAGAGGGAGACAGAATGAGACAGAGAGAGAGGGAAGGAGGGAGCGAGAGAGAGATAGAGGGAGGGGGACAGAGAGGGAGGGGGACAGAGAGAGGGAAGGAGACAAAGAGAGGGAGGGAGAGAGGGGGAGAGGGAGAGGGAGAGGGAGAGAGAGAGAGAGAGAGAGAGAAAGAAAGAGAGATGTGTGTGTATGCCGGTCTGTTGGCTCAGTGGATGAAGGCGTCCGCTGCAGGGGCCTGAGTTCAACTTCATGGTCACAGTTTTTTTCCCTCTAGCCCCTCCCCCACTGACCCTGCTTCCACCGGTGCGGCCCTCGGCCACAAACCACACTGTAAATTCGACCCCCGAGAGAAAGTTTGTGAGTACCCATGATCTAGGTGTGCTTCTTTGTATGCCTGCTCGCAAGACTGGAGGTGAACTGCAGTATGGATTGTGGTGGACAGGCCTTCAAGGTTAACTCACACTTGCCACTGTTAGGGTCCACCTGCGGGTGCTAAGACATCAAGGCTTCTAAGGTCTATTGGTCCTTCTAAGGTGTAGCTCGGTCAGGGGTGCGGTCTGGTGGACTGGTCATGAAGGCTGAAAATGGTGCGCCAGTTCCAAATTCAGCAGCTCTGGCCAGAGTGCAACATCCTCTTCCACACTGAACACCATAGTGCCCCACTGGGAGAAACTTGCACTGCCTTCAGCTACAACTCAATTGTGCTGCAACTAAATTCAAATTATGCACTAGACAACAGTAAAATGCTGCCTGAAAAAAATGAAGAACACCCCGAAAAAAGCAAACACTCATAAGGAATGCAAGAATAAGCAAATCACGTGAAATGTATTCAGGAACAACATGGTTACCTTAACAGCTTTAAACTCATTATTCAGAAATTTAAGTGATTTTTCCTGAAAATTTCAGGACATGGCTACAGGACCAGGAAGGGACCCGTTTCAATGTCCATTGCTTATATCCTTTCAAAATGTAAGCAGTTTGGTTTAAAAATAAATCACATCCCCGAACACAGAGCCGCAATACACATTTTATAAGCTAAAATAATTAAAACAGTTGAAAACGATTGTATTAAACATTTCCACTTCACCCATCAACCAGGTATTGCAGTCCCTTTATGGATGGTGGTACACAGACAAAATATCGATTTTTAAATATCGATATACAAAAATATCGAAGTTTAAATATCGATGGGACAAAATATCGAAGGTACGTAATATCAGCAGTCTTAATATCGATATTAGTATGATATCAGTAATATCGAAGTTGTAAATATCGATGTCAATAATATCGAAATTAATAACTTCGATGTTACTAATATCAATTTTTAAATAAATTTAGTGTATATTATATTGTATTTATTATGTTTTATTATTTATTTTTAATGTAATTTAATTAAATATTGTCTTTTACTACTGTAGCGGGTTGTGGGTTTATAGGGGAATAGGGTGGGAAGTAATTTAATTATGTTAAATTAATGATTAATTAGTAGGAATTATTAATTAATTAATTGAGAAATAATTTTTAATTATTTTTAATTAATTGATTAATTGATAAATATGTTCTGTAGCGGGTTATGGGTTTATAGGGGAATAGGGTGGGAAGTAATTTAATAATAATTAATTAATTGATATATGTTTGTACATATTTTAATTAATAATTAATTGGTAATTAATTTCTATTAATTAGTTAATTAATTAATATAATTTTGTACATATTTATAATTATTAATTAGTTGGTAATTAATTAATATTAATTATTTAATTACATTAATTATAGTAATTTATTTTATATATAATTTATTGTTATTCTTAATTAATTAATTGGGAAAAATAATATTAATTATTACATTAAATAATTACAGCAAATGTGCTAATATATTTACTTGATTGTTATTGTTAATTAATAATTAATTGGTAATTAAATAATATTAATTAATTTTGGGTAAAGGAGTATTTTTAGGGTTCAGGGTCAGTTTTCAGTGTTTGGGTAAAGGGGTATTTTTAGGGATCTGGGTCAGTTTTCAGTTTTTGGGTAAAGGGGTATTTTTAAGGTTCAGGGTCAGTTTTCAGTTCATGGGTAAAGGGGTATTTTTAGGGTTCAGGGTCAGTTTTCAGTTTTTGGGTAAAGGGGTATTTTTAGGGTTCAGGGTCAGTTTTCAGTTTTTGGGTAAAGGGGTATTTTTAGGGTTCTGGGTCAGTTTTCAGTTTTTGGGTAAAGGGGTATTTTTAGGGTTCTGGGTCAGTTTTCAGTTCATGGGTAAAGGGGTATTTTTAGGGTTCAGGGTCAGTTTTCAGTTTTTGGGTAAAGGGGTATTTTTAGGGTTTAGGGTCAGTTTTCAGTTTTTGGGTAAAGGGGTATTTTTAGGGTTCAGGGTCAGTTTTCAGTTTTTGGGTAAAGGGGTATTTTTTAGGGTTCAGGGTCAGTTTTCAGTTTTTGGGTAAAGGGGTATTTTTAGGGTTCAGGGTCAGTTTTCAGTTTTTGGGTAAAGGGGTATTTTTAGGGTTCAGGGTCAGTTTTCAGTTCTTGGGTAAAGGGGTATTTTTTGGGTTCATGGTCAGTTTTCAGTTTTTGGGTAAAGCGGTATTTTTAGGGTTCAGGGTCAGATTTGGGTTTTTGGGTAAAGGGGTATTTTTAGGGTTCAGGGTCAGTTTTCAGTTTTTGGGTAAAGGGGTATTTTTAGGGTTCAGGGTCAGTTTTTGGGTAAAGGGGTATTTTTAGGGTTCAGGGTCAGTTTTCAGTTTTTGGGTAAAGGGGTATTTTTAGGGATAAGGGTCAGTTTTCAGTTTTTGGGTAAAGGGGTATTTTTAGGTCAGTTTTGGGTTTTTGGGGTACAGGCGTACAGGGTAAAAAAAAAAAAATATTACATTAAATCAAATAAATTACATGAAAAAAATTAAAATTACATTAAATTATTAAGTGTTTTATTTATTTTAAATGTATATGTATTAGTTTTAATTTTGTTTTAATATTTTTATTTAATATTTGTAAAATTATATGTATTTTAAAATTATTTTTACATTAATATTAATACATTTGTAAGTCAAAAACTTTATTCGGAAACATGTAAATCATGTCCATAAAAGTACATAACAATACATACACCACATATTAAACGAAAAATACACTTGGCAATCGCAATCTGCTAAAAATACAGTAAGATACATATATATGTCAGATAATAAAAAACGGTTCCAATAAATAAATTACTTTAAAATTGTGAGTTTAAAAAATCATGCTTTTCCTAGAGCTAATAGCCCTGAGTATATAACTAGCCGTATAAAAACAGATGTCAGGGTGATGTAGATTAAAAAGTAACTTCATTGCCGCTTTAATAGTTCTTGCTCCATATTTAATAAATAAAGGTTTTAAAAAGAATTTCCGATATTCACTGTACAGGTTACATACAAGTAGAAAGTGCTCTGTGCTTTGTTCTGAAAAGTTGTCACACCGACATGGACCTATAGGGCGCATCTTAATCTCAGGAAATGCAACCAATAGGTGGGCCGTACCCATCCTCATCCTGGTGAGGACAAACCGGTGTTGCCCTTTGGTCACCTGGGGGAGGTAGGGATGTAGGCCCACGAATTCGTTCAATTGATTATAACGTATACAGGTGGAGAGTTTGAGATCATCCATATCTCGTTTTTCTGCACAATGATTTAAAAAGATTGATTTCAGACTCTCTTTAGAGAAGTCCGAGGCAGAACAGTGATCTAGTGTAACGTTTAATCCAAACACCCTGGAAAAGGATTCAATTATGTACTTAATCCATGGGATTTTAAGAAAAAAGTCTAGACGTAGACAATCCTCAATAATAGCCCTGTTAAATGAGGTTTCGTCTTTCATCCAGACCGAGCGCCATAACATCAGAGGTCTCAACAGTAATAGATCATTTAGATGTTGTAATCCTAATTCTTTGTGGACCAGACTATTAGCAGTGGATGTCGGGAGACACAGTAATTTTTTCAGAAAAATATTCTCTTCTACCTGTAGAGGTTCTACCCTGGATACCCCCCAAACCCCTGCTCCGTAAAGAGCAGCCGAGAGACACCTGGCTTCAAAAATCTTAAGCATTACCTTGGGCCTTCTACTACCTAGTTTACTTGCGAAAGCAAATATTCCGTTGGCGCTCCTGGTCATTTTATCACGCACCACCTTGTGCTCAACATCCCAGCACCTATTTTTAGAAAAGGTAACCCCCAGGTAACAGAAATTTTCCACACATTGCACCACCTGGCCATCAATGTGATACCTATAGGGCTTTTTAGTTTTAACATTGCTAGCACCACACTCCATCACATATGTCTTGCTCTTGTTAATGACCAACTTTCTTTTTTCTATAAAGGCCACAAATTTGTCCATCAAGAGCTGTAGACCCCGGGGGGTCCTAGAAAGCAACACAGCGTCGTCCGCATAAAGTAACACGGGGATGGTACTTGTGTTTACTCTAGGGGCGTCCGCTGGTGCTTTTAAAAATATTTTTACATTAATATTAATACATTTAAAAAAACGATATTTTTGATTCCGATATTTTTGTACTACGATATTATTTTTTCGATATTTTTGTACTTACCTTAATGAAGATAAGATTCCGATATTTTTGCTGTCGATATTTTTGCTCCGATATTTTTGCATTTCAATATTCTGTCTGTCGGTATTATGTCAGACATTCATGAATGGTGCACTTCCCCACCCTGGGAAAACAATGTTGTTCAAAGAAAGAAGAAAAAAAGAAAGCGCTTTGACTGGCAAACTCTGTAAAGTGGTTCTAATATGTGTGGATAAAAATAACAATCTGGCCTGTCTGCTGACCACTCTGTATTGCTTAATTTAGGTATTTCATTATTTTTCTCTCCGTCCTGAGGTTTTTCTTTGGATTATAAAACGGTCAGTAAATGAGGAAATATCCAGCCAAAGTGCCCGCCTATTTTGGATCCATTTCACAGAGAAACAATCAAACAAATAAAGAAAAGGTGATGCAAGAGAGAGTACATAAGAGTTCTTGAAATCAGAACTTAAGCAGGAGCGAGACAGAGACAGAAATGGGTATGAAGGAAAAGAGACAGTTGTTCCCCCCTTCTCTACCCTTCCATGAACGCCGAGCCTTCTGGCAGCATAACAAAGGGCAAAGGGCGGGTGGCCTCTTTGACTCCAGGCACGTCAAGTAACGGGCCATTAGGTAGCGCTTTCATGCGCTAATGGCCCTGCCACAGACAGGAGAGAGAGCGGAAATTCTTTTCTCCCCTCGTCCCCCCCACCCTTGTCCCCCGTGTCCCCCCACTCCAAAATCTGTGGGGGATATATCCCCCGCGTCCCCCACACTTCCTACGCCCATGCCCTGTGGGCTGTTATAGTCAATCAATCGACATTTATGAAGCAGGGTAAAGCACCCCTGGGGGGTATCGAGGAGCGCTGGAGAAGTTTTCTGCTGCTGCTGGTGGTTTTTAGTAGACCATCTAAGGTCTTGTGCTTCCTCCTGAAGGAACAACGGGGGGCCCTGAAGCGCAGGCAGGGCTTTAAGAAGTCCGGGGCTGGCTGGTGCTCAGCACCGGCAGTTCTAAAACAGCAGGTGTGGAGATGGGACCCTATCGGGCTCTCCATTTTCGCCCTCACCCTCTGTGAAAAAAATAAAACTAATTTCTAGAGCGTTACCACCCTTTACTGCCTTTCATATAACGTTAAAGAGGCAAGTCATAATGATGTGTCATAGTTCTTTCACATTCTCATCATTTCAGCACTGAAGCTTTTTCAATATCTACAACGAAGCCATAGATGTTACTTGTTTATGTTATGCAGCTAACAACTGTTGAAAACGCCAATAGTCCTGGCTTGTCGTAGGTATAATGCTATTATGTAACTGGATTCTAGGGTGACCAACCGTCCTTAAATTTCACGGACCGTCCGTCATTTTAGTATGATGTCTGTAAGGCGTCCGTAATTTGGGGATCTCAAATTACGGACGCCTTACAGACATCATACTAAAATTAACATAGGAAATTACAGTAAGGAATGCGGTATCCCATGCGAGAGGCCCGTGAGTTTAACCCCTCCCATGCTCGTGACAGAACCGTTCCGTCCGAGCCTCGGGTGGGCTGTGCTGGTAACGGAACGGGTCCGTCACGGCCCGCTCACCGCGCCTGCGTGGCGCGAATTCTGCGCCTGCGCTGACGTTCTAAAGAGCAGGCGGGCCCTGACGGAACCGTTCCGTCACAAGCACAACTCACCCGCGGGCCGTGACGAAGCGGTTCCGTCACCAGCGCGGGACCGCCACACGGCCCCGCCTCCCCCTTAGTGCTGCGGCGGAATAGCCGCCGCAGCGAAGGGGTTAAAAGATTTCACTCGGGCCTCTCGCTCTTATCTTTCAACCTGCAGAGGCTGCCTGCAGCGTCCCCTCCCCGACCTCGCACAGACTGTGGAGTGCCCCATTGTCATTCTGGGACTGCAGCGGATTAGCACTTTAGAATGACAATGGGCCCAATTGTAGTGACAGCATGCGGGGACGCGCTAACAGATTATTATATCGTTGTGAGGGGAACGGCTGTCCTGAGGCTTCACTGTGTTGTGCCGTGAGGGGAACGGCCTTCTGACCTGCTTCCACGCCGTGAGGGGAACAGCTACTTGTCACCATAGCGCCGTGAGGGGAACGGCTTTGCGGCAGTGTGCATCAACTGCCTACAACTCCCAGCAGCCACCAGGGGAGCAACGTCAGCCGCGCCGGCGCCAGCCCTCAAAGCGCTCCCAACCCCACGCATCGCGGGATGCGCTAACAGATTATCATATCGCCGTGAGGGGAACGGCTGTCCTGAGGCTTCACCGTGTTGTGCCGTGAGGGGAACAGCCTTCTGACCTGCTCCCACGCTGTGAGGAACGGCTTCTTGTCACCATAGCGCCGTGAGGGGAACGGCAGTGTGCATCAACAACCTACAACTTCCAGCAGCCACCAGGGGAGCAACGTCACCAGCGCGCTGGCCCTAAAAATCGCTCCTGCCCCCACGCATCGCAGGACGTGCTAACAGATTATTATATCGCCGTGAGGAGAAAAGCTTCTTGTCACCATAGCGCCGTGAGGGGAACGGCTTCGCGGCAGTGTGCATCAACTGCCTACAACTCCCAACAGCCAACAGAGGGGCAACGTCAGCCGCGCCCCGGTGCCAGCCCTCAAAGCGCTCCCGCCCCCACACATCGCGGGACGCGCTAACAGATTATCATATCGCCATGAGGGGAACGGCAGTCCTGAGGCTTCACCGTGGTGTGCCGTGAGGGGAACGGCCTTCTGACCTGCTCCCACGCCGTGAGGGAACAGCTTCTTGTCACCATAGCGCCATGAGGGGAATGGCTTTGAAGCAGTGTGCATCAACTGCCTACAACTCCCAGCAGCCACCAGGGGAGCAACGTCAGCCGCGCGCCGGCACCAGCCTTCAAAGCGCTCCCACCCCCACGCATCACGGGACGTGTGCGGGTGGCCGCCGGGCTAAGCTCAGGCAAAGAACGGGCCATCTGTGGCCATCAGGGGCCAGAAGAGGCCGGGCCGGGCCATCCCTCTTGGTACTGCGACTAAAGGTCCAATGATCCAGTATTCAAGGTAAAACTGCCTTTTTGAAAAAGTATTGGTGCTTCACTATTACATCTACACAGCGCATAGTTGGGGAATATGTCCACAATGAGCAAAAGGAAGGGGGTAGCTGGCGGGCCCCACCCACATCTGTCAATTGGAGGCTCAATTGACTCACCTCTGTCTGTCATTTTGAGCGCGGATATAGAGGTATTAAATGTCCCACCTGCTCCTTCCCTGAATATTCAGGACTCACTTGCCCCAGCCAGTAATACTCGAGGCAAGACAACAAGACAACGGATTCCGACTGTCTCAGCACTTGGCGGAAAGAAAAACGCACCAAAATCCAATCAGGTGGATCACAGTTGTAAGCTAACTGACCCTACTACAGACGCCCTGAGCAACAATGTTGGCAACGGACCACTGGAGGCTAGGGTCTCCAATTCTATTTCGACCGACACTGAACTCCCTTCTGCCATTGGCTCTATAGCAACGGACATGGGCATCGAAATTCTGGACACCTTAATGGAAGGTTCTGAATCTAGATTGGACAATTTAATGGGGGTTTTTGCTTAAAAAATGTGATGGCCTATGGAAAGAAATGTCTAAAAAAAATTATGTAGCTGCTAACATAAACAAGCATTTGCAATGCAATAGGTCTCGCATTTACACAAGTTTAAGCTATTGGTATTGTAAATGACAATGTCTTTTATTTATGTTTTAAAAACGAAAACACAAATAAAAGGCATTGTTATTTGCAATGTCAATAGCTCAAACTTGCGTAAATGTGAGACCTATTGCGTTGCAAAGGCTTGTTTTGGTTACTCCGATGGAACCTAGCCCCTTTACTGCTTCTCTGACTGACTCCTTCTATTCTTCCCTAATTGCTCGCTTTTCAGGAATTCTTTTTTCTTTCCCAGGAAGCACTCCATAAAAACGTGTGTGTTTTACAGCAGTCTCCTTTGCATGGTAATATTTGTCTGTCTCCTGTATCTTTTGTTGATGGCAGTGTTTACCTCTCCTCGCTCTAATAGGGAAAACAAACTGGTCGATACTGGTCATGTCCACATGTGCATCTGTAGCACTTAAGACTCCCTCCCCAGTTAGGTTATCCTGTTGACTTACTACAGTTAAGTCTTCGCAGGGAATTATCCCATTGCTATTATTCAGCTTCTCGTCTGCCCTGATCGGCATCTGTGTGATCTTCATCATTAAGTAAATGACGATTAACAAAACAGACTGGATTCTCCTTTACTCGAGATGTGTCTGGACTTCAGTTTCTTAGGCCTTGTTGGTGACAATAATGTGATTTATTTTGTACTTCTCTTCAACAAAGAACTGTAGGTAAATTCAAGCTCATTCGCAAATCCGAATAGTGCCAACAAGCTGACCTAGTTACCCAAGCCACAAGGATAAGCAAAGCGTATTATGAATATTTACGTTTAGCTCAATAAACAGTATTCACAAGATATATGCTCCTTTTGTAACACGCATAACTATTGTGCTGTTTCAAAGCATGGTTTAGTGTGCTCTGGAATGCATGAAATGTTTAAATTCTGCTGTGCACTGAAAGGCACTTACACTTTTTCACTCTTTCAGACTCGTAACGTTACTAGTGAATGCGGTCACGAACTAGCCAGAGTCATGTGAATTATCACGGACCAGTGACAAAAATAAGCCATTTAAGATGTGTAGTTACTTTGCCTGTCTGGCCAGTGGGTGCATTTTCTGCCACTTAAACACTGTAATACAAGGCGATTGTCCTCGAAGTAAAAGACGCATTTCTTAAATGAAAAAGACTGTGTTTCCAAACCTCAGATCTCCTCCAGGGACATCACCGGCACCCCAAAGCATCACTGGGCGAGCCCCCGCAGGCGCACCCCGCCGCGCTGTGCCCTGGTAAAGCGCCTCCATGGCGCGCGTCGCCTCTGGGCGCGCAGTCCATGAACGGACCCCAGCCCCCATGCACGGCCGGTCCGCCCCTCGCAGCCTCGGCTGAGGGCTCCGGCCTGTCCCCTCTCCAGCTGACTTCTGCCAGATCCTCTCTGCCGAAACGTGCTCACTTTCTCCTATTCAATTCCACGAGAGCTCCGCGGCGCCGCTTCCTGTTTCAGTTTTTGTGGGGGGCAAAGAGGAACCGGGGGTGGGGGAGAAGGAAAGAAGGCGGAAGGCGTGAAATAGGACACAGAAGTGCCCTAGGAAAATATGCGAGCAAAAAGGGAATTCAGTGCTTCCAAGCCGTGATGGCCGTTCTGCTCACTGGCGACTAACTTTCAATGCGCCTGAGTAGCAATAAAAACAAGGAAATATTTATTTTCTTGTAAGCACGGGGAGATGTGATGTGTTACGCAAAGAAGCCCCTCCCGCCCGGCGTCGACGACACTTCCGTTGCCAGGCAACGGCCCCACCGGCACCAATCCCAGCGCGGCTCCTCGTCTGACGTCAGAGGAGCTGCGCTCGGGATTTGTGAGGCTACCGAAGTTCCCGGGCTGCGGCGGTGTTTACGGGGAGCCAACTTATAATTGACATACAATGCCGCTGTGGGAGGCGGCGGTGATTTCAGACAGGCACCTTCTAGCACAGTGCCTTCACATGCGTAAGGGGAGAGGAGCCCGGTGAGTGGGGTTGAGGGTGGGGGTGTACGTGCGTGTGTCTGTTTGAGTGTGTCTGTGCGTGCGTGCGTGTGTCTGTTTAAGGGGGGTGCGTGTGTGTATGCAGCGTGTGTCTGTTTAAGGGGGGGTGCGTGTGTGTGTGTGTGTGTGTATGCAGTGTGTGTATGTGCGCATGCGTGAGTGTGGCTTGGTTTGAGAATGGCAAAATGAGGCACGGCGACGTGCGCGCTCACGAGGTAGAATCTCCGGCAGGAGACGATCGCTCGTGACAGTCTGCTGTCCACATTCCCCTGAAAGTGGCGGCATAAGTGTCGAGACCTAGACAGCAAAGCTTCGCTTTGCTTTTGTCTAGGCTCGACCTAAAAAGGGTCGGAGAAAGTATAATTGCGCTACAACCCATGCAGCCTGAACACATAACTGCTGATAAGCTCCCGCCCCCTATATGTGTAGCCGCCACCACTATATTACCCCAAGGAACGCCAGGTGTTATACGCAGTGAGGGGGGGGTCCCATCGTCTTCTGACAAAGACGCCAATAACACCAGCAAAAGTGTTAGGTCATTACCTGGGAGCGCTCAAAATAACACATGCAAAGAAAATGTAAAACCAAGTAGATTGTATAAGCAGTCCCAGATGCCAATTGTTGATAGAAACAAAGCTATCTACTAAAGAAGGGGCAGAGGGAGTCTTGGTTTGATTTACAAAGAAAATCTGTGGACTGGCTTTACAAGCATAAAAAATTGGATCCATGCAGAAGGGAGGAAATAATTATGGCCAGACGAGTAGGATGGGTAGGCCTTTCAAATAAATGCATCAAGGGGGACTGTGTTGTCCTAAATTTTAGAAGGCCCCAGCAGGTTTGCCATCTCTTGTCCATTATTGACGAAACTCTGAATCCTCCCACTAGTATTAGTGCCCTTCCGTTGGGTTATTTCTATAAACGACCACCCACCTTCAAGAGAAACCTGAGGGCCAACAATTATCAAGCTCTCAGTAGCCTAGACCTCAAAGATTGACAACCACAGCTCTTAGATTCTACGATTAATAGCAATATGCCAGCAGCAAAAAAGAAAGAAGGCACCAAATCGTTACCAAGGGAAGAAAGACCTGGTAAATAGAAACAAGGAAGCTAGTCTGAGGGTATTAAGCTGGAATGTGGCAGGTTTACGGTCAAAACTAGACAATGCTGAATAGGTAAAATTAATAAGGGAATATGATATCCTCATGTTCCAAGAAACCTGGCTCACCGAAGATTTATATATTGAGGGATACCACTGTTTCAATGTACCTTCAGAAATACCCAGGATGGGAAGGCCATCGGATGGTTTATTTATGGGATTTAAGGTGACAGTTGAGGGAAGTTTTAAAATAATCCCAACTCACAGCCTAAATTTTCAGGCCGTATTGTTTAAAAGAGGAATCCAATTTTATTTGTTAAATTTTTATAATAATGATTTCCAGTCAGTTCCAAATAAAAGCTTCATAAAGCTTTTCGACTTTATCTCAGATTTAGATAATCAATCTGATAAGGGAGTCCCTTTGGGAATTCTAGTGGGAGGCGACTTTAATGCTAAGATTAACGAAATAGGAACAGCAAAGGGCACAGCCCCTTTTGTACAACCATCACTTAGTAGAGGCAAGGAACTCAATAGGCTGATAAAATCCCATAATCTATCTAACGTTATGAACCTGGCAGCAGATCCTGACATGACAAATTACCCAACATATAGGGGAAGGGGGTGTAGCTCTACAATAGATTATATCTTTGTATGCCCCATAATTGAAAAACAGTTGGCCACTGCTGAAGTCATACCTTCTGATTACGGGGGTCATAACCCCATTAAAATAATATTACATACAACCCGTCGGCCGATTTTTCAGATTGAATGCGGGGCAGTTAATTTATCGGTCTCAACTGATAAGTTAAGATTACATTGGAAGGGGGTCGATAATTCAGAAATTTTCAGGACATTGGTAAATAGTAATATGCCACTTATTGATTCCTGCCTTTCTCTCGAAACTCAACCATTGCAGAAGATTGGGGACATTGGGAAGATCTGCGAGATGGTCAAAACCATTTTATCCAAACCTCTTAAAAAGGTGGCATTTATCCCCAGATGGTTTAACCATGATTGCTCTGAGGAGAATAGGAACCTACGTAGGGCACTAACTATTACTCCAAGATGTCCTATGACAGTTAAACGGGCAGGAGAGGAATATAAGGTGGCTATCAAAAATAGTAAGAATGAAGTTTTGACTGAACGTTGGGTTAAATTGTCTGATGCAGCTAACCAAAAAAATGGCAATATCTTTTGGGCGGCTGTGAGAGAAGTGCGCTCCATGGGTCAGTCACTGATGCCAATTAGCTGCAATATAGCTAGTGACGCTTGGGTGGATCACTTTTGAACGATTTATTCTGCCCCACGCCCATGTAATTCACTTCCTATTCCAGGCAAACCAACTCCTATAGAGATCAGTATTTCAGAAGTAATTGAAGCAATTAATCAAAGTCTTGGCAATAAGGCAACAGGCCCTGATGGGCTGCCTATAGACTTAATTAAGCGGAACCCGGTTTTTTGGGTGCCCCTGCTTCTGAATATTTTTAACAACTTGACGCTGGCAAAGACACCTGCCACATGGGCCAAAAGTATAATAGTCCCGATTTTTAAAAAGGGAGACATATCCCTACCGTGTAATTACCACCCCACCTCCCTCGCTCAAAATTTTAGGTAGCGTTCTCTATGATAAGATCATAGATTGGACAGAAGCTAATAATATTTTAGACCCTTGTCAGCTGGGTTTCAGGGAAATGTAGGAACCAAAGAACAATGCCTGAACCTGAACCTAATTATTGGCAAATATGTTATCGCCAAAAAATCCCCGGTCTATATGGCTTTTATGGATCTATCCACAGCCTTTGACCTAGTTAATAGGTCAAAACTGTGGGCAATCCTTTTGGCGGGGTGCCTTGATGAAACTTTGGTGAATTTTCTTGCTTTTTTGCACAGAGACCTTAAGACCCAGATAAGAGTTGGGATGGGTGGAGAGGTCTCGGGTGTCATTGATATTGGCAGGGGGGTCAGACAAGGATGCGTGTTTGCCCCCCTGCTTTTTATCAAAAATATCAATGGCCTGAATGCATCTTTGAAACTGGCCACCCAAGATGTCCCATACATTAACAAAGAACCCATCCCTGTGCTGCTTTATGCAGACAATGCAGTTCTTATTGGCCATACAGCTAATTCACTGCGCCTCCTTGTCCAAAATTTTAATAGTTATATGAAAAATGTAGACCTGGGGGTAAATTTTAAAAAATCATTCTTAATGAGCAGCGGCCCAGGTAAGCACATTTTACGTCCAATTACCATTGATGGCCATAAGATGACCTCTGTAAAATATTTTGTTTATTTGGGATTGGCCTTTGCTGCGAACAGCTCCTGGAGTGAGCATATAGCTCACGCCATAAGCAAGTTCTCAAAGGCCACCAATTCGATTTTAAGTATACCTCGCCCCAAGACTGTAGGTGCACTTTTAGCCGTACAGAAAATCTACAAACTCTAGTGTACCCCGGTGGCTTCACACGGTGCTGAGATCTGGGGGAAGCTAATTGCTTACCTATACAGCAGGAAGATAATAGGTTCTGCAGGAAACTATTGAATGTCCCAATTTCAACCCCCCAATATGTATGTCACAAAGAGCTTAACATACATTTTATAACCGATTTTATTCGGGCACGTCCAGCACTTATGTGTATTGCAGTATGGAAGAACGAAGCAGCTTCCTTGACACAGTCAATAATTAAGGACTGCTTACGTTGCGATAAGTGTTTAGCTATCCCATGGCTGAGTGGTGTGCAGGGAAGCTTGCGCAGTATAAAGATGGAAAGCATCTTTTGGGACTCCACACTTGCGGCCTCGGTCGCTAAAAAAGAATTACAGACACACTGTACACCCTATATAAGAACGAGCGGGAGATTGTAGAGGTCAGGAAGACAACTGTGCGCAATTATATGGCTATTGAACGGTACAGTCACCCACTCCATAAATACCTGTCTTTACCCATGAGCCGTTGGGAAACTAGTTTGTTGTTTTGTCTGAGAGCCGACACAATTAGATTTTCGCTCTGCTTCCCACTTGGTTATAGCCCAAATTCAAATCTCAACGTGTGCCCTTGTGACGGGAGGAGTCAGCAAACTATTATGCACTTCATATTTTTCTGCAAATACTATACCAAATATTTTAAACAGTTTTTTAATGCACTTATTTTAACAAAAAAAGACCAATCTGTTTGGAGGTAGCATATCGATCAATGATAGAATTAGATGACGTTGATCTTATTTTCCGTACTAGTACTTTTTTAAATCTGCAGTAAGGGTGCGAAGATCCATGATGGACCCTTGACATTGCTACATAAAATATTTTGTAAATTATTTCTTTTTTGTATGTACTGGTACTCTGTATAGCTCTGCACAAGTCGCTTTTGCATCTGTATATTGGATATTTTAGTCATTTTTAAACTAATTTTTGGTTACCTACTGTGATGTATTTGTTTTGTGTGCTTTATGGGTACTATTGTATCCGAATAAAGTTGAACTGACTGATTGACAGCATGCGGCGTGCCTTCTCCTGCATGGGACTAGTGCAAAGCCTTCTGCTTTTTCTCTTGGCGGCATGCTGGAGAAAATAAAAATAAAATAATTAACAGTGTTTTCACTGTACATTAAAAGACAGATTTCAACATACAAATAAAAAAATACTATTTATTAATGTTTATTGTTACTAGAACAAATCTTGATTGCAGAAGGGCCCGATGTCGCTTTGCAAAGCTGCGCGCATACTGAAAAACTGTGTAGTGCACGATTGGCTCAACCTTATATAAACTTATTTTGACTTGTATTTATTTTGGTTGTCTATTTACTTATATATTATTGTGCCACCTCCTCTGATATGTCTGTAAAACTTATTTTTTGTCCCAAATTCTTTTCCTGAATTTTTGTCCTGAATTTTGCCCCTTTGTCCTGAATTTTTTCACTGACCGTCCTGAATTTGCACCCATGCCAGTTGGTAACCCTACTGGATGCAATGACCAATGCATCAAAATACCAGTCAGGTGGCACACTATGCTAAGGATAGATTTTCAGTTTATGTATTTTTAAGCCACGCCTTTAATTATATCGGCCACGCCCTTTTGAAAGAACCCCCATTTTTTTCATCCCTCTTAATGCCCTGGGTGCAGCAGAAGGTTGTTCAATGTCCTGGCATCCAGGTGCGAGAAACAGCGTCCTCCGCTGTTGTGCTGGGTTCCAACACCATGTAGGACGCACTAATGTTTCACACTAGTGTAAATGTTTGCATTCTACTGCTGGGCTTAGCGGCCAAGTTTTCAGATTGCTTAGGTGTGACTTTTCCATGGTTTCAGGGTACTTATGGGTGGCATTCAACTGTTAAATGTGTGACACTTAGAGTGACACTTGCACGTAGCACCAAGAAATGAATGAATGAATCAATCAGTCAGGGTTTGAAAATCGCAGCTACTCACCGTGAGGGTCTCAAAGCGCTGGGGGGGGGGGGGGGGGGGGGATTGGCTCTGTTGAGTGCAGGGGGTCATCCGAGGTCTTGAGGTCTTCCTGAACTTGTGCAATGTGGGAGATTGCCGGGGGTGGATGGGGAGGAGGTTCTAGGCTTTGGCTGTGAGGTCGGAGAAGGACTTTCCTCCCTTTCTGGTCGTGTTGATACGTGGGCCGGAGGCCCAAGAAAGCTGGGCTGATAGAAGAGGTCTTTTGGGTGCGTGGAAGGAGAGGCGGCTGTTTAGGTATGCAGGTCCGGTGTTGTGAAGGGCCTTGTACGCGTGGGTGAGATGTTTGAAGATTATTCTTCTTTTGACTGGGAGCCAGTGGAGATCGCAGAGGTGTTGGGTGATGTGACTGCAATGGGGGATGTCAAGGATCAATCTGGCTGCGGTGTTTTGGACAGTCGGGAGTTTGCAAAGGAGTTTCTTGTTGATTCCGGCGTAGAGAGTGTTGCTATAGTCCAGTCTGCTGCTGAAGAGTATGTGCATGACAGTTTTTCAGGATTCGGTTGGGATCCATCGAAAGTCTTTCAAAGCATACAGAGGGTGTTGAAGCAGGGCGAGGATACAGTGTTGATCTGGCGGTTCATTGTGTTCGATGAGTCTAGTATGATGCAGAGGGTTTGGGTGTGGTCCGTTGGGTGAGACACGCTGTTTTAGTGCACTGCAGCAGTGTTAAGTTAAATAATAAAACGTGTGCTCTTGTTCATATTATCAAACAGCAATGCAATTTGTGTAATCCTTATAGCATGTATCAACACCGTCCCTCACATTACAAATGTACTGAATCCAGCATATTACAGTAACATTTATAATCCAAAATTAAGCATATCCAGTAGGACAACATGCATTAAACAATGAATGAACATACTGTACCAAGGTGCTTTATCTTGTGTATTAGCAGGGGTGTGGAATTTAATAAAATATCTACTTGTCCATGGGGCAGGTTGCTTCATAAATCTACTAGTTCTATAACAAAATCCACTTTTACCTTTTGTGCCATGTAATGCGGCAACAAGTTATGGCAGCAATCCCATTATATAAGAGCTCTGATATAGCCTCTCTGATTATGCCAGTCTCAGAGCATAATAGGGTTTGAATACTAGCCATTCCCTCATGTTGCCACGTTTTTGCAGATTCACATACTCGGCTGAAGGTAGTGGTAAGCAATAGTTCCAGTGTTGGAATGCCCTTATGAGTCTGTGCAAACCTACTAGCTTGCATGTTTTAAGGATCTTCACCAACTCTTCTCTAATCCTTCCTCATACTGAGAAAGGTTGGAACTTTACTCCTGACAATGGCAGATGTGAAATTTCTTCCAGGGTTGGGAAAACCGTATTGGGAGGGAAAGTGAACTTGCAAACACTCAGATTTTTGAATCAGCAAATCTACTCATGCATATTTGCTCATGCTGAAATGCAGTTCACAAATATTTTTTGGCCTACTTATGTCCATTTTTGTGAATTCACGAAAGTTGTATATCTGCACTTCAATGCAAGGTGCACTTTTGAGACTTTCTTTAATAACTGGGCCCCTAATTAGGTCTGGCGTTAATCATTACCTTTTGTGTTTATTAAAATTCTATTGGATGGCTTCACTGTGAGTGACAGCATTCTGCTCTTTCACAAGGGGAATATCGGCACACAAAGTACTTTTGCTCAGTGCCTGGAACTACTGCCGCATGTGTGCTTTTTGAGGCCAAAAACCATTTTAGCTTTTGCCAATGTTTGTTATAATGGTGAGGGCCCAGCAGCTCCCACACCAATAAGGTTTTACAAAAAACATGCAAAAACAAGTCACACATTGACAAAAAACAAAACGCTGACCATCAATTTCAGACCTGCTGGCTTTGGCCATGCTTGTTGATTTTTATGTTGCCCACAATCTTATTGAGGCTGGTTACAGTGATTTTCCATTATGAATATCTTTGGGAAATGCTAGCATACATCTGCACATTTTACTAAATGATGCTGCAAAGAAATGGTACATGAAACCTTACAGTAGTTTAGCCAAATGTTGTTTTTCCTACTTACATTTTTTGTCCACATTTTATTTTGAAAGCAAAGAGTTCTCAAGCTTGCTTCCAAGCTTCTGAAAATATTTGCATCTAATCAGAGAGCATTCTGGGAATATTATACATAGCCTCATATTGCTAAACTTTGAAAACGTGTGAACACATTTTTATACTGGAACCACTGTCAGTAGTACAGTCTGAGCTTACGACATTTACTTAGAGCGCTAACCCTAATATTAAAGGCTTTGCGTTAATGAACTATAAATACAAGTTTGAACAGCATTAACACATGGACACAACCTTAACGGCAGACAATGCTCTTCCCTGATCCATATTGTGTTACTGTAAACTGGCAACCGAAGAGTTAGTGCTGTAGGGGGTTGGGCCTATTTTTCCCAAGGACAAAATACACATTAAAAATTGTTGCCCTTGACCTCAAACAATATGTCCTGGGCGTTGGGCTATAGGAATTCCACGTCCCTGATTAGGTAGAAGAAAACAGATAGGCAATGCCGAAAAATTAAATTTAAGACTTGCAGAAAGGAAGTTGGACTATGGTATTGGACTATGGTATCGCAACACTTTGCGGGGGCTCTTCCTAGGGCTTCCCTCAATTCTGCTGCTAGGCTCTTAACTGGCACAAAAAAATATCACCACATCTTTCTGGACTTGGGACCTGAATTGGCTTCCATATGAAGGTCGGATACAGTTAAAAATTGCATGCATGGCTCACAAGGCCATCCACTTCAAGACCCCACTGTACCTCGCACGGAAACTGGAGCTATCCTGTGGTTCTAGAGCCTCCAGAAGTGCCAGCACCTTTTTGCTAAAACCACAAAAATTCAAGTAAAAAAAGACCTATAACCGAGTCTTCTCAGGCATTGCTCAGAGGATCTGGAATTCCCTTCCACCCGAAGTCAGGGTGAACTCTTCCATTGTCTTCTTCAAAAAAGAAGTCAAAGAGCTCCTGATGAAGAAATGTCTTCCTTATCCTGGCTCCTTCACCTGGTTCTGGATCCATACCCGTTGACTCTGGCCCGGCCACCTGGTCACGAGTATCTCAGACAATTCTAGACTGTGATCTTGTTGCGCTGTCGATTCTGTTGTGTCTATTTTTCCCTCAGAATAATGTTGGACAATTTTTGACTTTTTGCTTTGCCTATTCTGTTTTGTTTGCGTATACCGTTCGTGATGCATAATCTGTAAAGCGCTCTGATACCCTCGGTGGTCATGTTCGGGCTATATAAAACTTTCAAAATATAAATAAATAAAGGCATGCTCCTTCCCCCTTCACTACTCTCGTGTGCTGGTCCTGGGGCCTCTTCGACGGGATAAACAGCCCCTTAGTAGTGTAATTGTACTAGTTGTTTTGAACTCTTACATGCAGCACTTTGGTCATGCCGTACTTCTTGCGCATTCCGTTTCTCGGGCTGTTGCCAAACTTCTCAACAGAGGTAGCAGTACCCCTTGCTGAGAGAGTGGTGAATCTTGAAGGCAGTCATGGTGCTGCAAGGCAGTTGAGCTTGAGAGGTATACAGGGCAAGGAGTCTACTATAAGGCTGTTTCTTGATCCTTCCAGGCCTCTGCATTCAGACAGCGTGCATGTGCCCCCATCCCTCAAAACATGAGCACAGTTTGTGTGATTTGATTAATATCAGGCCATTGGCCTCAGGACTTTAAGAACTTCCTGGCAGTGCCTGCACTCAGACATTGTGCCCCTGGCTCCCAACATAAATACAACGAGCAAGGGATGTTTCCATGTGGCGGGAGGTGGCGGTGTCAGTCTGCCAGTGCTGGGGGCAGTTGCATACACCATGCACACAGTGAGTATGAGTGTTGGTGACTGAACCCTCCTCCTCGCTCATGCTGCTGGTCACATGTGCCATGGGCTGTAGAGGCAGCACCAGTCTCTGGTGGTCCCTGCATACAATAACAGGGAAAGTGCCGAACCCTGTATCCATGTGCCTGACTCTGCGGGTCTGAAAATATTGTCAGTCAGAAAGAACATTTAGGGTCGAGTTCTGGGTGGAATTTGATAATCCACCTCTGATACACAGTTGATTCCTCGTTGTATTGAAGAGTCAAAGTGGCACTTCTTAAGAGACAGTAGTGTCTGCATAGCTCACTCCAGCGCCACAATCACTGTTTAGTATGCAGCTTTCTTAGAGCTCGGATCATCAGTCGTCGAGGGGCACTATAATTGTGTGACCAATGCATTCTAGTGCAGTGATGTGGAACCCAGCACTAACATGAGTTAGTCTAACCCATGATGTGTGGTACTTGGCAGGGCTACCTGGAATTGGATGGAGCATTTCCACTTGAGAGACAATCTCCACCCCTGGCCAAGTTAAATGATTAGTCTTCTTTTATCCTATAAGTATTGGGACCATTACAAGTTTTTTTTTCTCCAAATAGATGTTTGTGATATCACTCAGTACTAGAAACATTGAAAGTTCCAGCCAGGCTCAAGCCAGACACTTGATTCTGGCTCAGATCGAGGTTCTCTTAGAAATTAGAACCCAAAACGAGAAAAGCTTTCACAGGAGGCCATGTGGCTTAGTGAGTACATATGGCGACCATGTATAATTGGGAACCAGGTTAAATCTCATGCTCAGAGCTCTAAATCCTGACAAATTTCCCCGTGTCATAGGAAAAAGCATGTAGTCTGTGTGTCAATCAATCAATCACAGCATTTATATAGCGCGCTACTCACCCGGAGGGTCTCAAGGCGCTTGGGGAGGGGGGGGGGTCCGCTACTGCTCGAACAGCCAGGTCTTGAGCTGCTTCCTGAAGGCGAGGTGGTCTTGGGTCAGGCGGAGGTGGGTCGGGAGGGAGTTCCACGTCTTGGCGGCGAGGTAGGAGAAGGATCTTCCTCCTGTGGTGGCTCTTCGGATGCGGGGGACGGCGGTGAGGGCGTGGTTGGTTGATCGAAGCTGGCGTGTGGGAGTGTAGAAGTTGAGGCGGCTGTTGAGGTATCTTGGGCCTTGGTTGTGTAGGGCTTTGTGTGCGTGGGTGAGGAGTCGGAACGTGATTCTCTTGTTGACCGGGAGCCAGTGCAGGTCTCTCAGGTGTCCGGAGATGTGGCTGTGTCGGGGGATGTCCAGGATGAGTCGTGCTGAGGCGTTCTGGATCCGCTGGAGTCTCTTCTGGAGTCTGGCAGTGGTTCCAGCATAGAGGGAGTTGCCGTAGTCCAGTCGGCTGGTGACGAGGGCCTGGGTGACCGTCTTCCTGGTCTCGGTGGGGATCCACCGGAAGATCTTACGTAGCATGCGCAGGATGTTGAAGCATGACGAGGAGACGGCGTTGACTTGTCTGGTCATGGAGAGGGAGGAGTCCAGGATGAAGCCCAGGTTGCGTGCGTGGTCTGTTGGTTTGGGTGCCCTGCCCAGGGCGGGGGGCCACCAGGATTCGACCCAGGCAGAGGGCGAAGATCCCAGGATGAGGACTTCCGTCTTGTCTGAGTTCAGTTTCAGGCGGCTGTTCTTCATCCACTCGGCTACGTCTTTCATCCCCTCCTGTAGGCTGGCTCTGGTGGTAGCGGGGTCGTTGGTGAGGGAGAGGATCAGCTGGGTGTCGTCGGCATAAGAGATGATGTTGAGGTTGTGTTGGCGTGCGATGGCCGCAAGGGCGCTCATGTAGACATTGAAGAGGGTGGGGCTGAGCGAGGAGCCTTGAGGAATGCCGCAGATGACTTCGGTGGCTTCTGATCTGAAGGGGGGGAGGCGGACTCTCTGAGTCCTTCCGGTGAGTAAGGAGATGATCCACTCTAGTGCCTTCTCTTGGATTCCGAGGTTGCTGAGGCGCTGCTCTAGGGTGCGGTGGCAGACAGTATCGAAAGCCGCGGAAAGGTCCAGGAGGATGAGGGCCGCTGTTTCCCCGTTGTCGAGCAGGGCTCGGATGTCATCAGTGGCAGCGATGAGGGCGGTCTCGGTGCTGTGGTTGGCCCGGAAGCCGGACTGCGAGTGGTCGAGGGATCCATTCGTCTTGAGGAAGGCGGCCAGCTGCTTATTGACGGTCTTCTCGATGACTGTGGCCGGAAACAGGAGGAGCGAGATGGGGCGGTAGTTTTTGAGTTCGGTGGGGTCCGCTGATGGTTTCTTCAGTAGAGCACTGAGTTCGGCATGCTTCCAGCTCTCCGGGAAGGTCGCTGTGTGGCAGGGGTTCGGTTGGGGATCTGGAGTGGATGGAGTTCATAGTGCGTAGGAGGCGAGGGGGTTGCAGAGGTCTTGTGAAGGGGTGATGTCGTTGGTTCCGGCGCTGGGGTTGGAGAGCTTTGACGATGTTGAAGAGTTCCTTGCTGTTGTGGGCGTTGTTGTCCAGTCGTTCCTTGAATGTGGTTTTCTTGGTGGTGTGGATCAGTTGGTGGTGTTTTCGAGTGGCGAGCTTGAGGGTGGTCATGTTGTCTGGTGTTGGGTCTCTGCGCCATGCTCTCTCGAGGGCTCGGCAGTTCCTCTTGGAGCTCTTGAGTTCGTCGGTGAACCATGGTGCTTTCTTACTGCCGGGTCTGCTGGGCGGGGTTGTGTTGTGAAGATTTATGGCCACTGTGCGCTTTTGTGAAACTGCCAAAAATAAAATGTGCATTCTGCCTGTCGCCCATACCCTAATCTCCTGTTCCAAGAATTAAGACCAAATCATTAAATGTTAGTGTCAGAAAGTGATTCCTATCTCAGGCACGCAAAGCCCAGTGAGCAGATGGGCACTTCACTCCCCTTGCAGTCACTCCTCTCACCCTGCACTCACTCCTCTCACCCTGTGGTCACGCCAGCACTCCACACACCCATCGCTAGTACTGTAAATGGTAAAAAACAATAAGTGCAGGTACTCATCAGTTTAAGCACTGAATGGGGGAAGGAAGAGAATTGGGCAAATCTGGGAGTCAGGCATTTACTGGTAGCAACATTTTCTTGGTGTGCTGTTGTGCATGATAATACAGAAGTATTTCTGCCATCTGTAGAACATTTGCTTTTTTCTCCTATGTTGATAAGGATACATTTTTTTAAATGTCATACCAATACAGATTGTTTCTGACCCTATGCACATATAAAACATAAACGTTATGAATTTTCTCATCGTGCACTACAACAGATACTGTGGGAATTTGAGTAAGAAGCTTAGATAATGATAGACCTATCCATTTTGCCCTCCATTCTTTAGAGTACACCCTGCATCTTTCCATCTTTTTCTCCCTATTGCCTCCCCCACTATTCACATAGTAAATATCAAAACAAAAATTACTTTCAATACACTTGAAAGTTAACATTTTCAGCACAGTGAAGAATACACCACTGTCTCAGTCGTAATTTACTATACAACACGCACCTACCGTTGTCAATCAAAATCCTCCACAGCTCCTTGACTGGAACCACGAGGTACCTGATATGAGCAGTGGGCAAGTGAAGCGATAACAGGTAACTAGAGTGGTAACAGATATGATGAAGGGTATAAATAAATTGTAAATTGAGTGCAGTGTGGTGAGTTAAGCCAGCATATGTCAGGGCAATGTGAATGAGCTGAGCAACAGATGGGGCAACTGGGTAAATAAAGCATGCACGGGGTGACCAAGGCAAGCACAGGGCAGATGAGCCCTGCACTGGCTAGGTCAAGTGAGAACTAGATAAGTGAAGTGAAGAAGGATGGGTTAGATAAGGCAGGTTGAGTAAATCAAGCATGATGGGTCTGTGCAGAATGGAAGAACCAAGCACAGCTTGCATGATGTAAGTAAGAAGAGGAGTGGGGAGAGGAGTTGGCCTAACGGTAAGGGCGTCCTACTTCGAATCTGGGGCACTGAGTTCGAGTCTCGGCAATGACGCTGAACATTCTGTGATTCTGGGCAAATCACTTAATCTCCCCAGTGCCTAACAAAAATGAATATGTCTTCATGTAATGCAACTGGTGCTATGTAAAGCGCTCTGATATCCGATTCTGGTCAAGTTTGGGCTATACAAAGCGCTGTAAAAAAAAGTATGGGTTGACAAAGCAAATACAAGGTGGATGAGTCAAGCACATTTGAGAACATGGTGGTATAGATGATTACCAAATGAATAAAGCAAGTAGTCTAGGTCTGTCGAAGAGGATAGTACAGCTTGAGTGAGATAAGCACAATATGTGCAAGGCAAGTACAGGCTGGATAAATCCAGTACAGTGGGCAAACAAACGGCCAGGAGAACCATCGTTTTTAAAGTCATTTTTGTAGGATGGATCTGGCCTCTTGGTCATTGGAGAGATGCAAAAGAGGTGTTAGTACAATGTTCTAGCATTAGGATGTCCCCCAAACCACCCTTCATGATAATACATCTGTGAACATTGGAAAAAACCTTTTGGATTCATAAATTAGTTTCATATGGAAGGGGCCTAAAACAGAGAAGGTTCTACTCCTCATTCTTTTCTTTCCAAAACAATGGACTACCAATAAAATACTAAGGGCCAGATGTAGGTGGGCAAATACCGGTCGGTAACGGTGAAAGTCGTTAAATTTCACCGTTACCGACCAGTATTTAGCCATGTAGGATGTATGGTAGGAATCGGTAATAAGGAATCCGTAAATACCAATTCCTTAATACTGATTCCTTATTGACCTTGCATTTAAGGAATCAGTAATACCAATTCCTTAAATGCAGTGTACCTCAGGCTTAAGGAATCGCTATTTACCCCCAACTTCAAGTTGGTGGTAAATAGCGATTTCCTTTCAAAAAGCACTTTTTTGCTTTTTTTAATGTGCCATGTGGGACACATCCATGTTCTTAGGGCATGCATGTGTGCCACATGTGCACACATGCACATTTCAGGGGTGCAGCAGGGTGTCCTTTGGACACCCTGGCACCCTTGAAATGCCTCCCAGTATTACCAATTCGGTAATACCGAATCGGTAATAGCGAATGTCTTCACATTTAGGGCCATATGTAGGTAAATTCCAAATACCGACTCCGTAATACCGAATCATACCGAATCGGTATTAAGAATGAGGTAAACGTGATGTAGGTAAATATTCGTTAAACATTACCGATTCGTTCCTAATCGGTATTAAATACCGATTGTGACCAGATCGGTAATAAAAATGCATACCGAAAGGCTAATACCGATTCGATGTTACCGAATCCACACCCAAAATCGGAAATACCGAATCGGTAATTCGAAAAACAGCGTTTTGGTGAATCAGCCAATCCTGATACACCCATTTACTTCCCAAACAGGAAGTTGCCACACCCAGCCAGGTGCACAGGGCCTGGAGCTCACTGTGAGGCAGACAGGCAGGCAGGAGAGCTGAGGAGGCAGCAGCAACATAGACCAGAAAAAGAATAGAGAAAAACAACAGAACAAGCATTGCAATGGCAAGCCAGGACAAGGAGAAGGAGGGAGGTGAAAGAAAAAGAAAACTCAAGTTCAGCGACAAGGAGCTTGAGATCCTGATTGAGGAAGTCACCCAAGAGTACCACAAGCTGTTTGGAGCCCAGTCCCACCAAGTGCCAGACGCACAGAAGAGGCAAATATGGAGTGGCATTCGGGACAAGATCAATGCCATAGGTGTGACCCTGCGCACCATAGAGGACATCAGAAAGAGGTGGTACGACCTCAGAAAAACTGCAAAACAGAGGATGGCAGAGAGACATAGGCTGGCAGGGAAAACTGGAGGAGGAAAAAATCGAGCCCCAGTACC
This sequence comes from Lissotriton vulgaris, assembly GCF_964263255.1. Classification (NCBI taxonomy): domain Eukaryota; kingdom Metazoa; phylum Chordata; class Amphibia; order Caudata; family Salamandridae; genus Lissotriton; species Lissotriton vulgaris. The sequence goes on from NC_141698.1 coordinate 374,324,411, forward strand.
AACACCACTGGAACAGATGGTGGAGTCCACCATCCAGCGGGAGAGTGTGAGTGGCATAGGAGACGCAGACAGCTCCGCCAGAGCAGCTAGAACACAAGGTAAGAAGCATGCCCAGCATGCTGCCCTAACCCCTCCCAAACCCCAACCCCCATAGTGGTAAAAGTGCTCCCACTCCACACCATGTCTTACTGCTTACCTGCAATGCATACTGGGTGATGTAGTCAGTGTGAAATCATGATCAGGACTGTCAGGGCAGCTAACACAATAGCGTGGTAACATAATTGGACAGGTCAGGATAACCACTGTGCACTGTTGGCATGTACTTTAATGCATTGGCATTGCAGACAGAGCATTGAGAAAATTTACATTTGTGTCATTTCAGGCGAGTCATCTCGCAGTGCAGCTGAGGGCAGCAGAGGCAGGTCAGACAGGCCAGAGGGGAGTGAACACGATGAAGACAGCATGGCTGCAGGGAACACCAGCTCTGCGCCATCGCAGCCAGCCAATCGTCCACCACAGACATCACCACAGCGCCAGGGAGGGCCGCAATCCCCTCTCACTCAGTCACCACTGCGACGTTCACCTACACCACCACCACCACCATCACCACCACCACCACAACCACAGTCAGGCAGGAGGCATGCCGTGATCACCCTCCAGCAGATGGAGGCGTCGGAGGAGGAGGGCAGCCAGCGCCAACAAAGTCCTATCGTAGAGAGATCCAACAGGGAGCGGGCTGGTTCAGCATCCGATGGTGCGAACATCTCATCACGACGCCGCAGGGCAAGGCCGGTCAGTCCAGTGGAATTTGAGCAGGGTGGCAGTGTGTTTGCTGGACTGGAAGGCAACATGCTGAAGGTCCAGCGCCTGCAATGGAGGGAGATGAAGTCGTTACACAGGGAGGTGGCAAACATTAACAGACATATGCACAAGATGGAGAAGGGTATCAGTGCCATGGGGGAGAATATGTCTGCAGGGATGGAGAGGGTAGCAACCTCGGTGGACAACCTGTGCAGCCAGCTGGAGCAGGACCGTGTTGGCATGCGCCGACAGAGACTGAGACTCCAAGACTATACTACGTCGGTGAACCGGCTGGCCAGTACGACATCACTGATGTGTCGCCGGTCCATCGCCATGCAGGAGGAGATGGCGCATTGCAGCAGGGATGTGGCCAGGGGGATGGTGTCCATGACCTCAGTGCTAGAGCTCATGCAGAATGCTAAGGCCTCAAATATGGAAGGGGGGGGGGGACAGTGAGGAGGCTTCCAGCCGTGGTAGCGTCACACCCTCACCCACCGAGTGCAGGAGGCGTAGTGGACGTACTGTCCCAGCACAGGAACGGTCCAACTCACAAGTCAGTGTGGATGGGGAACATGCACGTGCAGCACGGGGACGCAAGAAGTGAAGGACTCTGGCTGTCCACATGCATGTGATGGGTGATGTAACCCATGTCCAATTGGACATTGCTCAGAATGCTGTGGTGTGCCAAATAAACACCTGTACATGTAATTTGAAATGCCTCAGTGTCGTTACTCACTCAGAAATAGTGTGATGTTATCTCTGCCCGTCTATGTCTCCCATCATGTTCAATTGCAGCACCAGCCGCGCTGGGCTCTGGCTGAGGGTTGTCCTCGTCTTCGTCCTCTGACTCAGTTAGTTCCACTGCAGTTCCTTTTTTCGTGGCCAGATTGTGTAGCATTGCACACGTAGCAATAATCTTGCAACATTTGATGGGGCTGTACAGACGCGCACCTCCTGTTTTGTGGAGGCAACGGAATCTGCTTTTGAGCAAACCAAAAGTGCGCTCCACCACGTTGCGTGTGCTCCTATGTGCCACATTGTATCTCCCCTCCCTTCGGGTGGTTGGGTTCAGATATGGTGTGAGGAGATACGGCCGGAGGGCATATGCGCTGTCACCTATGAAGAGAAGTAAGTGGCATTGATTGGTGTGACCAACAGCTTGTGGCAGGGTGTACATCAGGGTGTGTGACATTTACTTACCTAGTATGTATCCGTCGGCAAATTCACCAGCAAGCAGACGTGTATGTATGCCACTGTTCCTGAAGATGTAAGCATCGTGGGTACTCCCGGGGTATTTGGCCACAATGTCTGTGATAATGTGTTTGGCATTGCAGATCACCTGCACATTGATTGAGTGGGTGGATTTGCGGTTCCTGTAAATGTATTCACTTGCTGCAGGTGGGCAGATGGGAATGTGGGTCCCATCGATGCAGCCGATCACGTGGGGGAAGTGGGCAAGTTGATAGAACTCCAGCTTGGTTCTCTGCAGCTCCACCTGCGTACTGGGGAAGGATATGTAATGTTCCATTCTGTCCATCATGGCGTCTAGGAAGGTGTCGAAGATCCGGGAGAGGCAGCTCTGTGATACTCCACCCACTGCTGCTATCACACCCTGGAAACTTCCTGATGCTAGCAGGTGCAGGCAGCAGAGTACTTGGACATGGGGGGGGATTGCGTGGGCCCTTGGTGTCTGATGCTCCAGATAGGGTGTTAGGTCCCGTATTAGCTCCAGGATGGTGTCTGGGTGCAATCTGTATCTCTCGTGTATTTCAGCGTCTGTCAAGTGGAACAGAGTGATGCGTACTCTGTACACCTGCTCCTCACGTCTCCAGATCCTCATTCTTGCTGCTCTCAGGCGTAGGCGCCTTGCTATGAGATAGAGGCCTGCCATTGTGGTCATACAGATGCATTTTGGGTGTGTTTATATAGACTCCTCCTGATTACCACATGCTCCAGAAACGTGGTAATTAGCGAATCGTTATCACCGATTTTGGCCAAATTCGGTATTACCGGGGTTTGCTACATAGCATATTTGGGGGTTTTACCGATTCGTTTCTACCGAATCGGATCTCATTGTTTCGGTAATTCCGATTCGGTGACGTAAGGTTTTTACCGATTCGTTATTATCGATCCTATTCGGTATTACCTACATCTCACATGGCTACATATTTGTCGGTAACACCGAAAATTAGCCTTTTTCGGTGTTACCGATCGGTATTTGGCCACCTACATATGGCCCTTATTCCCTTGGGCCTCCAACCCCATAGGAATGAATGGGTAGGTATTCGTTATTACCGAATCTCAATTACCGATTCGGTAATAACGAATATTAAGAATTCAGTATTTTTTACTGAATTCTTACCTTCATCTGAAATACCGATTTCTAAATACCGAATTGGTAAAATTCGGTATTTAGGAATCGGTATTTCCCTATTACCTACATCGGGCCCTTAATGAACAGCATGACTTCCTCAGACAAAAACAGAGACTTTGACTGTAATTCTGGCCTAAAATGCAAAGACTGAGTTGCTTTTCACTAAATGTAATTAAAGGTGTGCTTCACTGAAATACAGGCACATTTGTCTCTATGGGGCATATGTATCAAAAAAGTGATTTGCGATTCTCAAAATGCGATTTTTTGCGAATCGCATTTTGAGAATCGCAAACCGCGATGTAAATAAAGTCGCAAATAATTTGCGATTCTTGAATATTTTCAGATTACACTGCAAACCCGCTATTAGCGATTCCTTATTTGCAAAATCGCAAATAAAGAATCGCAAAAATAGGGAATCTGAAAGTCAGGTGCAGCTTAATGACATCACACCCTGGAAGTGGGAGTGCCATGCTGCATCTGATTGCCTGAGGCTGAGTCAGAGGATGTGAGGAGAAGCAGAGAAGTGAACACAGCATTTCCAAACACCAACTATGGATCCCCAGGAGAAAGAGAAGGGCATGGAAGGGGCAGGGAGAAAGAGAAAGCATAGGTCAGCGAGAGGGAGCAGGAGGTGCTGATAGAGGAGATGGTGGTCAGCCATGAACTATTTTTGGCTCAGAGTCTGGAAAAGGGAAAATCTGGCCAGGCGAAGGTAAATGCTGTTGGTGTGACCCAGCGCACTGTTGAGGACCTGAGAAAGAGATGGTACGACATGCGCCAAAGGTCAAAGGAGAAGGTGGCAACCAGGCTGGCGGAGGCTAAGAAGACTGGTGGGGGAACACCAACTGCAATCGAGTCAACACCCCACGAGGAGTTGGTGGAGTCCACCCTCCTAACTGAGAGCGTCAGTGGTGTGGCTGACATACACAGCTCCGACCCTGCAAATACTAGCCAAGGTAAGATGCATGTCAAATGCAGCTGCACATATTAACATCCCATTCACACACTCAGGAATTCACCAACCACAAAGTACTCATGCTTCTCCAGTTCACTTTTTCCAGCACACACAGCAATGCATCATGGGAGATGTAGTCAGATTCAACACACAGTGGGGCAATGAGACACAGCAATGTCGCAGCGCACTAGTTGTTGGCTCCTCTGGATTCTCAAAACGAGGATGTCAATGCGGACACGCCGAAGGCGTGCCAAAGGCAATCCCGTCCGCGCCCTGATGAGCCCATAGGCCAGAGATTATGCCCCTATTAAGGAAACTAAGGTTATGCAGGTGAGCTCCCCTACTAAATACTGTTCTGCTGACTCTTTAAGGGCTATAAGAAGGCTTCACTCCACCAGGAATCCCTGTCAAAATTCAATCAATTGCACCAACAGATTCCTGACTGTGTTAGAAGCACCTATAACCTGCAGGCAGTGTCATTTATTCACATTTCCTCAGGAGGAGGCACCCCCAGCATGCAAGAAAGCCCCCCTTACCAATTCTCTGGAATTAAAAAATGTATTGTGCAATGTGAGGTCTTTGGCAAAACACCCTTTGGAAATATGGGACATGATTGTCTCTCAATCACCTACTTTGTGCTTCCTAACGGAAACTTGGTTGAACCCCACCAACCTTACCATAATTAACCTCGCCATTCCAGATAATTATTAATTGATTAAATTGGATAGGGAGGGTAAACGGGCGGTGGCATAGCCATTGCTTTTCAGGATCACCTAACAGTAAATTGGCTATCAACCATTAGCAGGATAGTGTAGAAATGGTTATTTTTAGGCTATATGACCTCCGACTGAATGTTGGTATAGAGCTCTAATTTATCGCCCCCCTGGATCAAAACAGAATTTTACTGACCTCCTGGTCAAACAAATTGCTTTATATGCACTAGCTACCAGTAAGTTTCTCTTACTGAGAAATTTCAATTTCCACAGAGAGAATACCTCTGATCCAGAGGTCAGCAAACTTTTCTCCGCTTTGGAAGCTATAGGACTCTTTTAGAAAATGGAAGGTCCAACTCACCGAGCCGGACATTTGCTAGACCTAGGGGTCGATTCCGATTCGGTAAAACCCCCCACGACTCGCTGTATGGAGCGTTTTTCCCATACGATTCGTACACCTACAACGTCCCTGTACGTACGATGAAGTACGATCTAAAACCAAAGCATATCAACGTACAAATCGTACCAAACACCATACGAACAAAAAATACATACAATACATATCCGGGTCACGCTCTATGCGCCATCCGTCCTTAAACAGGCAGCAGTTTCCGGCCCAGCAAGTACGATTCGTCTCGGTGACACTCCGTACAACCCTATTGCTACAGGAGCTCAAAACTGCTGTAAAAGGAGTGTCCAACTCGAAACGCTCCCCGGTACGCGACCGACATGCCATGAACCCCATCGACCGTGTCATCCCAGTCCTGTACGCCCACGACCTGGTGCACAGAAACCGACGACGGCACATACTGTGAGAACAACGTACCGCAACAACGGAAGTGTAACTTGAATGTTGGGGTACGGTTCGTCACACACTCGCATATATATCACCATTGCAATAGTGATACGAGCCGCACACACGCCATGAATGTAGGCGTACGGTACTTCACACGCTCGCGTATATATCACAATTGCAATAGTGATACGAGCCGCACACACGCCATGAATGTTGGGGTACGGTGCATTACACGCTCGCATATATCACCATTGCAATAGTGATACGAGCCGCACACACGCAATAAATGTTGGGGTACGGTGTGTCACATCTGAGGGGTATGTGGATATGATTCCCAGCAGTACTCAGACATAGGAGGGGTGGGTGCACAGGACTCCCAGCAGTGCCCAGACATAGGAGGGGTGGCTGTATATGATTCCCAGCAGTGCCCAGACATAGGAGGGGTGGCTGTATATGATTCCCAGCAGTGCCCAGACATAGGAGGGGTGTGTGGATATGACTCCCAGCAGTGCCCAGACATAGGAGGGGTGTGTGGATATGACTCCCTGCAGTGCCCAGAAATAGGAGGGGTGGGTGCCCAGGACTCCCAGCAGTGCCCAGACATAGGAGCGGTGTGTTGATACGACTCCCAGCAGTGCCCAGACATAGGAGGGGTGTGTGGATATGACTCCCAGCAGTGCCCAGACATAGGAGGGGTGTGTGGATATGACTCCCAGCAGTGCCCAGACATAGGAGGGGTGGCTGTATATGATTCCCAGCAGTGCCCAGACATAGGTGGGGTGTGTTGATACGACTCCCAGCAGTGCCCAGACATAGGAGGGGTGTGTGGATATGACTCCCAGCAGTGCCCAGACATAGGAGGGGTGTGTGGATATGACTCCCAGCAGTGCCCAGAAATAGGAGGGGTGGGTGCCCAGGACTCCCAGCAGTGCCCAGACATAGGAGCGGTGTGTGGACATGACTCCCAGCATAGGCCTACAGTATGTGGGTGGGTGCACAGGATCCCAGCAGTGTCCAGACATAGGAGGGGTGTGTGGATATGACTCCCAGCAGTACCCAGACATAGGAGGGGTGGGTGACCAGGACTCCCAGCAATGCCCAGACATAGGAGGGGTGTGTGGATATGACTCCCAGCATAGGCCTACAGTATGTGGGTGGGTGCACAGGACTCACAGCAGTGCCCAGACATAGGAGGGGTGTGTGGATATGACTACCATCAGTGCCCAGACATAGGAAGGGTGTGTGGATATGACTCCCAGCAGTGCCCAGAAATAGGAGGAGTGGGTGCCCAGGACTCCCAGCAGTGCCCAGACATAGGAGGGGTGTGTGGATATGACTCCCAGCACTACCCAGACATAGGAGGGGTGGGTGCCCAGGACTCCCAGCAGTGCCCAGACATAGGAGAGTGTGTGGATATGACTCCCAGCAGTGCCCAATACAATGTGGGTGGGTGCACAGGACACCCAGCAGTGCCCAGACATAGGAGGGGTGGGTGGATATGACTCCCAGCAGTGCCCAGACATAGGAGGGGTGGGTGCACAGGACTCCCAGAAGTACCCAGACATAGGAGGAGTGTGTGGATATGACTCCCAGCAGTGCCCAGACATAGGAGGGGTGGGTGCACAGGACTCCCAGCAGTGCCCAGACATAGGAGGGCTGGCTGGATGTCACTCCCAGAACAGCCCAGACATAGGAGGATTAGGTGCACAGGACTCCCAGCAGTGCCCAGACATAGGAGGGGTGGGTGGATATGACTCCCAGCAGTGCCCAGATATAGGAGGGGTGGGTGCACAGGACTCCCAGCAGTGCCCAGACATAGTAGGGGTGTGTGGATATGACTCCCAGCAGTGCCCAGACATAGGAGGGGTGTGTGGATATGACTCCCAGCAGTGCCCAGACATAGGAGGGGTGGGGGATATGACTCCCAGCAGTGCCCAGACATAGGAGGGGTGGGTGCACAGGGCTCCAAGCAGTGCCCAGACATAGGAGGGCTGGCTGGATATGACTCCCAGCAGTACCCAGACATGGGAGGGGTGGGGGGATATGACTCCCAGCAGTGCCAAGACATAGGAAGGGTGTGTGGATATGAATCACAGCAGTGCCTAGACACAGGAGGGGTGGATGCACAGGACTCCCGCAGTGCCCAGACATAGGAGGGCTGGCTGGATAGGACTCCCAGCAGTGCTCAGTTATAGGGGCTTGACAGTTTGGGTTGGACGGTTCCCATGAGGCACAGGGTCAGACTGATTTGCATATAGCCAAGTCTGAACTGGGGTGGCAGAGTGGGCTAAAGATCGGTGATGGATTAAACCCATATCTTTTGACTGGGTGTGAGTGCTTGATTGATTCAGATGCTCTGTCCATCACCATTACCTTTTGTACCGCTTTTGGCCGCCATAAGTGTGGCAGGGTATGCTCAGACGTGAGTCCCTTGCTCACTTTGCCACTGGATTCAAGCAAGCCAAGCTGAAGACGGCTGGAATGCCTGAAACCGGTCCTCGGAAGCTTGTTTCCGGTCCATGGAAGACATGGCTTGGCAGTTCGGGCTGGACTGCTCCCATGAGGCACAGGGTCAGACTGATTTGCATATAGCCATGTCTGAACTGGGGTGGCAGAGTGGGCTAAAGAACGGTGATGGATTAAACCCAGATCATTTGACTGGTTGTGAGTGTTTGATTGATTCAGATGCTCCGTTTATCACCACCCCCTTTTGTACCGCTTTTGGCCGCCATAAGTGTGGCAGGGTATGCTCAGACGTGAGTCCCTTGCTCACTTTTCCACTGGATTCAAGCAAGCCGGTCTGAAGACGGCTGGAATGCCAGAAACCGGTCCTCGGAAGCTTGGTTCCGGTCCAGGGAAGACATGGCTTGGCAGTTCGGGCTGGACTGTTCACATGAGGCACAGGGTCAGACTGATTTGCATATAGCCATGTCTGAACTGGGGTGGCAGAGTGGGCTAAAGAACGGTGATGGATTAAACCCAGATCTTTGATGGGTGTGAGTGTTTGATTGATTCAGATGCTCGGTCCATCACCACCCCCTTTTGTACCGCTTTTAGCCGCCATAAGTGTGGCAGGGTATGCTCAGACGTGAGTCCCTTGCTCACTTTGCCACTGGATTCAAGCAAGCCGGGCTGAAGACGGCTGATATGCCAGAAACCGGTCCTCGGAAGCTTGTTTCCGGTCAAGGGAAGACATGGCTTGGCAGTTCGGGCTGGACTGTTCCCATGAGGCACAGGGTCAGCCTGATTTGCATATAGCCGTGTCTGAACTGGGGTGGCAGAGTGGTCTAAAGAACGGTGATGGATTAAACCCAGATCTTTTGACTGGGTGTGAGTGTTTGATTGATTCAGATGCTCCGTCCATCAACACCCCCTTTTGTACCGCTTTTGGCCGCCATAAGTGTGGCAGGGTATGCTCAGACGTGAGTCCCTTGCTCACTTTGCCACTGGATTCAAGCAAGCCGGTCTGAAGACGGCTGGAATGCCAGAAACCGGTCCTCGGAAGCATGTTTCCGGTCCAGGGAAGACATGGCTTGGCAGTTCGGGCTGGACTGTTCCCATGAGGCACAGGGTCAGACTGATTTGCATATAGCCATGTCTGAACTGGGGTGGCAGAGTGGGCTAAAGAACGGTGATGGATTAAACCCAGATCGTTTGACTGGGTGTGAGTGTTTGATTGATTCAGATGCTCCGTCCATCACAACCCCCTTTTGTACTGCTTTTAGCCGCCATAAGTGTAGCAGGGTATGCTCAGACGTGAGTCCCTTGCTCACTTTGCCACTGGATTCAAGCAAGCCGGGCTGAAGACGGCTGGAATGCCAGAAACCGGTCTTCGGAAGCTTGTTTCCTTTCCAGGGAAGACATGGCTTGGAAGTTCGGGCTGGACTGTTCCCATGAGGCACAGGGTCAGACTGATTTGCATATAGCCATGTCCGAACTGGGGTGGCAGAGTGGGCTAAAGAACGGTGATGGATTAAACCCAGATCTTTTGACTGGGTGTGAGTGTTTGATTGATTCAGATGCTCCGTCCATCACCACCCCCTTTTGTACCGCTTTTGTCCGCCATAAGTGTGGCAGGGTATGCTCAGACGTGAGTCCCTCGCTCAATTTGCCACTGGATTCAAGCAAGCCGGGCTGAAGACAGCTGGAATGCCAGAAACCGGTCCTCGAAGCTTGTTTCCAGTCCAGGGAAGACATGGCTTGGCAGTTCGGGCTGGACTTTTCCCATGAGGCACAGGGTCAGACTGATTTGCATATAGCCATATCTGAACTGGGGTGGCAGAGTTGGCTAAAGAACGATGATGGATTAAACCCAGATCATTTGACTGGGTGTGAGTGTTTGATTGATTCAGATGCTCCGTCCATCAGCACCCCCTTTTGTACCGCTTTTGGCCACCATAAGTGTGGCAGGGTATGCTCAGACGTGAGTCCCTTGCTCACTTTGCCACTGGATTCAAGCAAGCCGGGCTGAAGACGGCTGGAATGCGAGAAACCGGTGCTCGGAAGCTTGTTTCCGGTCCAGGGAAGACATGGCTTGGCAGTTCGGGCTGGACTGTTCCCATGAGGCACAGGGTCAGACTGATTTGCATATAGCCATGTCTGAACTGGGGTGGCAGAGTGGGCTAAAGAATGGTGATGGATTAAACCCAGATCTTTTGACTGGGTGTGAGTGTTTGATTGATTCAGATGCTCCGTCCATCACCACCCCCTTTTGTACTGCTTTTGGCCGCCATAAGTGTGGCAGGGTATGCTCAGACGTGAACCCTTGCTCACTTTGCCACTGGATTCAAGCAAGCCGGGCTGAAGACGGCAGGAATGCCAGAAACCGGTCCTCGAAGCTTGTTTCTGGTCCAGGGAAGACATGGCTTGGCAGTTCGGGCTGGACTTTTCCCATGAGGCACAGGATCAGACTGATTTGCATATAGCCATGTCTGAACTGGGGTGGCAGAGTGGGCTAAAGAACGGTGATGGATTAAACCCAGATCTTTTGACTGGGTGTGAGTGTTTGATTGATTCAGATGCTCCGTCCATCACCACCACCTTTTGTACTGCTTTTGGCCGCCATAAGTGTGGCAGGGTATGCTCAGACGTGAGTCCCTTGCTCACTTTGCCACTGTATGCAAGCAAGCCGGGCTGAAGACGGCTGGAATGCCAGAAACCGGTCCTCGGAAGCTTGTTTCCGGTCCAGGGAAGACATGGGTTGGAAGTTCGGTCTGGACTGTTCCCATGAGGCACAGGGTCAGCCTGATTTGCATATAGCCATGTCCGAACTGGGGTGGCAGAGTGGACTAAAGAACGGCGATGGATTAAACCCAGATCTTTTGACTGGGTGTGAGTGTTTGATTGATTCAGATGCTCCGTCCATCACCACCCCCTTTTGTACCGCTTTTAGCCGCTATAAGTGTGGCAGGGTATGCTCAGACGTGAGTCCCTTGCTCACTTTGCCACTGGATTCAAGCAAGCCGGGCTAAAGACGGCTGGAATGCCAGAAACCGGTCCTCGGAAGCTTGTTTCCGGTCCAGGGAAGACATGGCTTGGCCGTTCGGGCTGGACTGTTCCCATGAGGCACAGGGCCAGACTGATTTGCATATAGCCATGTCTGAACAGGGGTGGCAGAGTGGGCTAAAGAACGGTGATGGATTAAACCCAGATCTTTTTACTGAGAGAATGTCCCATTCGCCTTCTGTTCAAACAAAAAAAATAGCTAGTGTTCAGGAAAACTAAAAAACTTGAGGAATAATGAGATTGATTCTTCAAGTTCTTCTTCACCACAGATCTCTCAAATCAACAAAACCTTAAGTAGACCAGTTAAACATTTCTTGTTAAATGTCACTCTCGTAGTTTCAAATCAAGATAGACACAACATGTCTATACTCTTAGACTCAGGAGCAACTGTAATTTTCTTGACATACAGTTAGCTCATACAATGCGCTTCCCTTTCATGAATAAAAGTCGTCCAGAACCAGTTAAGTCAGTAGATGGTTCTGAACTATCTTCAGGTTTGTTTAGTCATCAGACACCTCCCCTTCTTTTGGTTTGTGGCAATGGGCATTCCGAACACGTATCCTTCGATTTAATTGATACTCCTAACTTTGGAGCAATCTTAGGAGTACCTTGGTTGCAATTCCATAATCCTCAGATCGATTGGATAGAACGGACAGTGACACTAAAATCTCAGTACTGTATGATGCACTGTTATCAAGAAGCCAGTGACAGCCTGCACCCTTTATGTTGTACTGTTTAATCAGTAGCAGCCACATCGGTGATACCAGAGATCTATTCTGAATTCGAATCTGTATTTAATGAGGAAGAAGCTACTAAACTACCCCCACATCGTAGTTACGATTGTCGTATCGATCTGGCACCAGGGGCTGAACTTCCCAATAGTAGGATATATGCTCTGACGTCGGCTGAAACAGAATACTTGAAGAACTATCTGGATGAAATGCTGCAAAAAGGTTTTATAAGACACTCGACCTCCCCGGTGTCCTCGCCTTTATTTTTTATTCCCAAACGGGAGGGCGGATTGAGAGAGTGCCTGGATTATCGGTCATTGAACAAAATTACCATTAAAAACAAATACCCACTGCCACTCATTCCGGTCCTGCTCAATCAAATGCGAGGTGCCAAAATCTTCACCAAGATAGACTTGCGAGGAGCCTATCATCTTATCAGGATCAAAGAAGGGGATGAATGGAAAACCGCATTTCGTACAAAATTTGGATTATACGAGTATTGTGTAATGCCCTTCGGATTATGCAACGCACCAGCGGCGTTCCAATATTTTATCAATGAAGTCATGCGTGAATTTCTTGATATCTTTGTCATTGTTTATATCGATGATATTTTGATTTATTCACAAACCGAGGAAGAGCATGTGATACATGTGAAAAAAGTACTACAGAAATTACAAGAGTGTTCCTTATTCGCCAAGTTGGACAAAACCACTTTTCACACTGATACCATTGATTTTTTAGGTTTTGTAATCTCACCTCAAGGAATACACATGGATCCTAAAAAGACTAAAGCCCTGGTGGAGTGGCCCAGTCCAACTACAATCAAAGAGGTACAGTCCTTTCTGGGATTTGCAAATTTTTATAGAAGATTCATTGATCACTTCTCGGATACCATTACTCCTATCACTAAACTACTTAAGAAAGGTACCAAGTTTTCATGGACAGAGGAAGCTGAAAAAGCTTTCTGTATCCTAAAAGACAAATTCATGTCTGCCCCAATAATTCGACATGCCGATAATACTCTACCTCACCATTGCCATCCCAGAAGACTATAAGATCATACGCAAGGACCGTACCGGCCACACAGGAGGAGGAATCGCTATCGTCCACAAGAAATCCATCCACATCTCAACCAGCTCTGACGTCAATCTCGCCAACTCTGAACACCTTCACTTCCAGATCCACACCGACCCCAAAACCACACTCAGAGGCACCCTCCTTTACAGACCTCCAGGACCCCGCGCACAATTCAGTGAAGACATCACGGATTTCATCACTCCACACGCCCTCCCATCCAAAGATTACATCCTTCTGGGAGACCTCAATTTTCACCTTGAAAAGAGCAACGACCATAACTCCACCACCCTTTTGGACAACCTCGCCAACCTTGGACTTAAACAACTGGTCACTTCCCCCACCCACATCGCAGGTCACACACTCGACCCTATCTTCACTTCCAGCAACCATGTATCCTTCAGCCACACTACGGCTCTCCTCTGGACTGACCACAGCTGCGTCCACTTTACCTACAACAAGCCCAAACCCAACAACCACCCCCAACCAACTCTGCAAAGAACCTGGAACAAAATCACCATCGACCAGATCTCCTCATCGCTTCTTCTAAACCCCCCAGCCCACTCCTCAAACCCCGACCAATCCGCCACCAACCTCACCCTATGGTTATCCAACAGCGCCGACATCCTAGCACCACTGAAAAAATGACAAATCAAACTTGGCAGCAAGAAAGCCTCCTGGTTCAACGATGATCTTAAGAAATCCAAGAAACTCTGCCGCTCCCTGGAGAAGGCCTGGAAAAAAGACCCAACCACCAGCACCAAGGAAGCCTTCAAAAACGCCACTCGCACACACCACCAACTGATCCGAAAAGCCAAGAAAACCGCCTTCAAGAACCGACTAGATAGCAACGCCCACAACAGCAAGGAACTTTTCAACATCGTCAAGGAATTCACCAATCCCTCGGCCAACTCCAACGACATCACCCCCTCTCAATGCCAGAAACCGGTCCTCGAAGCTTGTTTCCAGTCCAGGGAAGACATGGCTTGGCAGTTCGGGCTGGACTTTTCCCATCAGGCACAGGATCAGACTGATTTGCATATAGCCATGTCTGAACTGGGGTGGCAGAGTGGGCTAAAGAACGGTGATGGATTAAACCCAGATCTTTTGACTGGGTGTGAGTGTTTGATTGATTCAGATGCTCCGTCCATCACCACCACCTTTTGTACTGCTTTTGGCCGCCATAAGTGTGGCAGGGTATGCTCAGACGTGAGTCCCTTGCTCACTTTGCCACTGTATGCAAGCAAGCCGGGCTGAAGACGGCTGGAATGCCAGAAACCGGTCCTCGGAAGCTTGTTTCCGGTCCAGGGAAGACATGGGTTGGAAGTTCGGTCTGGACTGTTCCCATGAGGCACAGGGTCAGCCTGATTTGCATATAGCCATGTCCGAACTGGGGTGGCAGAGTGGACTAAAGAACGGCGATGGATTAAACCCAGATCTTTTGACTGGGTGTGAGTGTTTGATTGATTCAGATGCTCCGTCCATCACCACCCCCTTTTGTACCGCTTTTGGCCGCTATAAGTGTGGCAGGGTATGCTCAGACGTGAGTCCCTTGCTCACTTTGCCACTGGATTCAAGCAAGCCGGGCTAAAGACGGCTGGAATGCCAGAAACCGGTCCTCGGAAGCTTGTTTCCGGTCCAGGGAAGACATGGCTTGGCCGTTCGGGCTGGACTGTTCCCATGAGGCACAGGGCCAGACTGATTTGCATATAGCCATGTCTGAACTGGGGTGGCAGAGTGGGCTAAAGAACGGTGATGGATTAATGTTAGGGGTGGTCTAATTCATTGACCTACTATGAAGAGTGTTCAGCATTTAGTTCGATATATGTAAAACTGCATGTTTTTATACAATCCCTAGTAGAACTCTTTGGGTTCTGTTTTGCTTTGTTCGATACTTTGGAGGCGTTCTCTGACGAACTGAAAAGGAAGTCTCGGCCGCGAATCACCGCTTGACTTACTGACTAGTTTAGTGACCACGCCCCTTCTCTCAGCATTCTGCTGTGTGAATCCTCGTAGCGTTTTCCGCTATCTGATTTCCCTGCTTGTTCGAGTTCCTGAACCTTGTATCCTGAACCCTGTCTCTTTGCGGTATTTTTGTCCTCTTTCTGCCGACAAGCCTGTTCCCCTGTAATTCCTGTTTCCCGGTAATTCCTTGCCCCGGTAATCCCTTTCCCCGGTAATCACGTTCTATTAGGGTGGAGAGTTTCCTTCTCGCTCCACTGCTAGGTCTGTTTCCAACCTCTCTTGGTTCCGACCTCTATCACTGTCACCCGTCTTTGTATTCGTGTGCTTGTGTCCTTCGTGTGTATGTTTAGTTCGTGCTCGTTCAGTTCCGTCTTCAGTTTAAGAGTTGAACGACACGTCTTCGTGTTTTGTGTTTGTTTTTGTTTCATTGACCAATTGGGAGTTTCGTTTCGCTCTGTCTTAAGTTTATGAGCGGACGGAATTACTCTTTTGAGCCTGTGTTTTATGTTAACCCGCTCCGCTCTGTCTTAAGCTTAAGAGTGGGGCGTTGTTGTCCTCCGAGCCACTTTGTCTTTAGCTCCATAAGTGGACCGAGGCAGTCATCTACGTCCCTGGTGGTCCACTCCAGCGCTGTCTTGAGTTTTATGCGTTTGAGTGGGAGTGTTCCCTATTGGGGAATCCTGACTATTGTGGTAGCCTGGTTTCTCCTCCCTTCCCACCTGGCACGTGACCTCTGCAAACTTATCCCCGTGGCTGCTCATTTGAGTTCTGATGCTCACCATTGTGGGGTAAGTG
The DNA here is from genome assembly GCF_964263255.1 of Lissotriton vulgaris. Taxonomy (NCBI): domain Eukaryota; kingdom Metazoa; phylum Chordata; class Amphibia; order Caudata; family Salamandridae; genus Lissotriton; species Lissotriton vulgaris. The sequence goes on from NC_141698.1 coordinate 374,340,120, forward strand.
AAACTTCATGTTGAACACTTGTATATTATTCTGGGAGGTTATCTTCAAAGTATAGCAGTATTGTATGTTTCTTTACAGCACTCCTGCCTTCGAGACTGCAGCTACAAAAGTCCAGCTGAGGGAGAGTTGGTATACTCCTTGGATTTTCCCCCCACACTTTTTGGGAGCAGTTGGCTTTTGAGTGTGTTTTATTTCCAATCTGGTCACTGCTGTTTGGAAGTGTTGGGGACTGTCGTCTTCGCTCCTGTGGAATTTGTCGCCTCCCTGTGGGGGGAGAAGCCTGACAGAAAGCCAAGCCCACGAAAACACATTCCACCCGAGCGAAGATGGATATAGATCCGACTCTTAGTTCTCAGGTCCAGACACCCCATACAATGGAAGACATTTCTGTAGTTTTAGCTGGATTACAACAGGAAGTAGCATTGTTACGGGCAGAAAACAGGCAGTTACAGGCTGAAGTAACACAGTTAAAATCACCAGAGTTAGAGGCAGCTGGAGGATTGGGTGCCATTCCCAAGGGTAGGAGGAACTATATTCAACCAGCACGTTTCACAGTTCCAACATCCACTGCCAGTGTTGTTGCGGAGGACACCATTACGGTGACTCCTGTTCAAGTTACTGTCCATACACCTAGTCCAGTCCCATTAGCTATGCCAGAGAGATTCACAGGGGATAGCACTAAGTTCAATAGTTTTATGACTCAATGTCATCTCCAGTTCATGTGCAAAGCGGCAGCTTTCCCGGATGATGCTGCAAAAGTAGCGTTTGTTGTCTCATATCTAGCCGGAAATGCAGCCGAATGGGCAGTACCCCTTGTGGAAAATGACGATCCTTTGTTGTATAATTACAGTAATTTTCAGGAAAATCTAAGAAGTCTCTTTTCCAAACACACATACATGCAGGCTAGTGATAACGCCCTTCTTAGCTTAAAACAGGGATCCAAAGATCTCCTCACATATATCACACAATTTAATAGGTTATTGGCAGAAACTTATTGGCCAGAGGACAAAAGGACATCATTGTTTTATAGAGGTCTCTCAGATGAATTGAAGGATATATTGTCTCAAATTGTAAATCCTCCCGAAGATTGTCCTTCTTTTATTGAGCTCACAGTGAAATTGAATCATCGTTTACAAGAAAGAAGAGGAGAGAAAGCTCAAGTAGGATTTTCTAAATTGGTGGTACAGAAATCCGACAAAAAAGAAATCAAGGATATGCCCGAACCCATGCAAATTGGGGGGGTGAGAGGACCTATTTCAGAGGAAGAAAAGTCAAGAAGAAGGAAGAATCACTTATGCCTTTACTGTGGAAAAAGCGGACATTTTGCAAGAGAATGTCCCATTCGCCTTCTGTTCAAACAAAAAAAATAGCTAGTGTTCAGGAAAACTAAAAAACTTGAGGAATAATGAGATTGATTCTTCAAGTTCTTCTTCACCACAGATCTCTCAAATCAACAAAACCTTAAGTAGACCAGTTAAACATTTCTTGTTAAATGTCACTCTCGTAGTTTCAAATCAAGATAGACACAACATGTCTATACTCTTAGACTCAGGAGCAACTGGTAATTTTCTTGACATACAGTTAGCTCATACAATGCGCTTCCCTTTCATGAATAAAAGTCGGCCAGAACCAGTTAAGTCAGTAGATGGTTCTGAACTATCTTCAGGTTTGTTTAGTCATCAGACACCTCCCCTTCTTTTGGTTTGTGGCAATGGGCATTCCGAACACGTATCCTTCGATTTAATTGATACTCCTAACTTTGGAGCAATCTTAGGAGTACCTTGGTTGCAATTCCATAATCCTCAGATCGATTGGATAGAAAGAACAGTGACACTAAAATCTCAGTACTGTATGATGCACTGTTATCAAGAAGCCAGTGACAGCCTGCACCCTTTATGTTGTACTGTCCAATCAGTAGCAGCCACATCGGTGATACCAGAGATCTATTCTGAATTCGAATCTGTATTTAATGAGGAAGAAGCTACTAAAATACCCCCACATCGTAGTTACGATTGTCGTATCGATCTGGCACCAGGGGCTGAACTTCACAATAGTAGGATATATGCTCTGACGTCGGCTGAAACAGAATACTTGAAGAACTATCTGGATGAAATGCTGCAAAAAGGTTTTATAAGACACTCGACCTCCCCGGTGTCCTCGCCTTTATTTTTTATTCCCAAATGGGAGGGCGGATTGAGAGAGTGCCTGGATTATCGGTCATTGAACAAAATTACCATTAAAAACAAATACCCACTGCCACTCATTCCGGTCCTGCTCAATCAAATGCGAGGTGCCAAAATCTTCACCAAGATAGACTTGCGAGGAGCCTATCATCTTATCAGGATCAAAGAAGGGGATGAATGGAAAACCGCATTTCGTACAAAATTTGGATTATACGAGTATTGTGTAATGCCCTTCGGATTATGCAACGCACCAGCGGCGTTCCAATATTTTATCAATGAAGTCATGCGTGAATTTCTTGTTATCTTTGTCATTGTTTATATCGATGATATTTTGATTTATTCACAAATCGAGGAAGAGCATGTGATACATGTGAAAAAAGTACTACAGAAATTACAAGAGTGTTCCTTATTCGCCAAGTTGGACAAAACCACTTTTCACACTGATACCATTGATTTTTTAGGTTTTGTAATCTCACCTCAAGGAATACACATGGATCCTAAAAAGACTAAAGCCCTGGTGGAGTGGCCCAGTCCAACTACAATCAAAGAGGTACAGTCCTTTCTGGGATTTGCAAATTTTTATAGAAGATTCATTGATCACTTCTCGGATACCATTACTCCTATCACTAAACTACTTAAGAAAGGTACCAAGTTTTCATGGACAGAGGAAGCTGAAAAAGCTTTCTGTATCCTAAAAGACAAATTCATGTCTGCCCCAATAATTCGACATGCCGATAATACTCTACCTCACCATTGCCATCCCAGAAGACTATAAGATCATACGCAAGGACCGTACCGGCCACACAGGAGGAGGAATCGCTATCGTCCACAAGAAATCCATCCACATCTCAAGCAGCTCTGACGTCAATCTCGCCAACTCTGAACACCTTCACTTCCAGATCCACACCGACCCCAAAACCACACTCAGAGGCACCCTCCTTTACAGACCTCCAGGACCCCGCGCACAATTCAGTGAAGACATCACGGATTTCATCACTCCACACGCCCTCCCATCCAAAGATTACATCCTTCTGGGAGACCTCAATTTTCACCTTGAAAAGAGCAACGACCATAACTCCACCACCCTTTTGGACAACCTCGCCAACCTTGGACTTAAACAACTGGTCACTTCCCCCACCCACATCGCAGGTCACACACTCGACCCTATCTTCACTTCCAGCAACCATGTATCCTTCAGCCACACTACGGCTCTCCTCTGGACTGACCACAGCTGCGTCCACTTTACCTACAACAAGCCCAAACCCAACAACCACCCCCAACCAACTCTGCAAAGAACCTGGAACAAAATCACCATCGACCAGATCTCCTCATCGCTTCTTCTAAACCCCCCAGCCCACTCCTCAAACCCCGACCAATCCGCCACCAACCTCACCCTATGGTTATCCAACAGCGCCGACATCCTAGCACCACTGAAAAAATGACAAATCAAACTTGGCAGCAAGAAAGCCTCCTGGTTCAACGATGATCTTAAGAAATCCAAGAAACTCTGCCGCTCCCTGGAGAAGGCCTGGAAAAAAGACCCAACCACCAGCACCAAGGAAGCCTTCAAAAACGCCACTCGCACACACCACCAACTGATCCGAAAAGCCAAGAAAACCGCCTTCAAGAACCGACTAGATAGCAACGCCCACAACAGCAAGGAACTTTTCAACATCGTCAAAGAATTCACCAATCCCTCGGCCAACTCCAACGACATCACCCCCTCTCAAGCCCTCTGCGACTCCCTAGCCTCATTCTTCCACAACAAAATCGCAGACATCCACAACAGCTTCGACAACCAACCCGGAGACCAACCCACCCAACCATCTGCTGGACCTTCACCACCCTCGAACATCCTTAATGACTGGAACCCAATCTCCACTGAGGACACTATCCGCCTGATGAACTCAACCACTCAGGATCCCCAACTGACCCATGCCCTCACCACATCTTCAACAAAGCAGACTCCATCATAGCACGGCACCTCAGAGACGTCATCAACTGCTCCCTCAACTCCGCCACCTTCCCGGAAAGCTGGAAACACGCAGAACTCAGCGCACTTCTGAAAAAACCCACAGCGGACCCCACCGAACTCAAAAACTACCGTCCCATTTCGCTCCTTCCATTTCCGGCCAAAGTCATCGAGAAAGCTGTCAACAACCAGCTCGCCGCCTTCCTCGAAGCCAACAACTCCCTCGACTCCTCACAGTCCGGCTTCCGAGCCAAACACAGCACTGAAACCGCCCTCATCGCAGCAACAGACGACATTCGAACCCTACTGGACAATGGAAACACAGTCGCCCTCATCCTCCTCGACCTCTCCGCAGCCTTCGACACAGTCTGCCATAACACCCTTCTACAGCGCCTCAGAAACATTGGAATCCAAGGAAAAGCACTAGAATGGATCACCTCGTTCCTCACCGGAAGAACCCAGAGAGTCCGCCTCCCACCATTCAAGTCAGAGGCCACTGAAGTCATCTGCGGCGTTCCACAAGGATCTTCACTCAGCCCCACCCTTTTCAACGTATACATGAGCCCCCTCGCGACCATCGCACGCCAACACAACCTCAACATCATCTCCTACGCGGACGACACTCAACTGATCCTATCACTCACCAATGACCCTCGCACCGCCAAAACTAACCTACACGAAGGAATGAAAGAAGTTGCCGAATGGATGAAACATAGCCGTCTGAAACTGAACTCTGATAAAACAGAAGTCCTTATCTTAGGTACCTCCCCCTCCGCATGGGACGATTCTTGGTGGCCAGAAGCCCTTGGAAAAGCACCCATCCCGACAGACCATGCACGGAACCTGGGCGTCATCCTGGATTCCTCACTTTCAATGTACAAACAAGTCAACTCCGTCTCTTCATCCTGCTTCAACATTCTTCGCATGCTCAAAAAAACATTTCGTTGGATCCCCACCGAAACTAGGAAAACGGTCACCCACGCCCTGGTCACGAGCCGACTGGACTACGGAAACACCCTCTACGCCGGTACTACCGCTAAACTCCAAAAAAAACTCCAACGAATTCAAAACGCCTCAGCCAGGCTCATATTAGACATCCCGCGTAAAGAACATATCTCTGGTCACCTGAAAAACCTCCACTGGCTTCCCGTCAATAAGAGGATCACCTTCCGGCTACTAACCCACGCACACAAAGCACTCTACGAAATCGGACCAGAATGCCTCAACACACGACTGTCCTTCTACTCCCCCTCCCGCCAGCTACGATCATCCAACCAAGCCCTTGCCACTGTACCTCGCATCAACAAAACCACCATGGGAGGTAGATCCTTCTCCTACCTGGCAGCTAAAACCTGGAACTCCCTTCCCACTCACCTTCGCCTTACCCAGAATCACCTAGCATTCAGAAAGCAACTTAAAACGTGGATATTTGACAAGTAATTCCCCTCCCCTCCTCAAGCGCCTTGAGACCCTCTGGGTTTGTAGAGCGCTATATAAATTCTTTGACTTGACTTGACTTGACTACCTTTCTTTCTGGAAGCAGACGCTTCTCAGTCAGCAGTAGGAGCTGTGTTATCGCAGAGAGATCCAGGCACTGGGCAATTACATCCCGTTGCCTATTACTCAAAGACCCTACTTCCTGCTGAACAAAACTATACTATAGGCGAAAGAGAGTTACTCGCCATCAAGCTATCTTTTCAAGAATGGAGACACTACTTGTTGGGGTCCCCACATGTCATCACAATTTTTTCTGATCATCGGAATTTGCAATTTTTTAAGTCTGCTAAAGCTCTCACGCCAAGACTGATGCGTTGGGTATCATTCTTCAGTGAATATGATTTTGTAATCACCTATCGACCCGCAGCACAACATGGCAAAGCTGACGCTCAATTAAGAATGAACAGTCCTCCTGCAGATCACAAAGACAAAGCACCCCCTATCATTCCTGAATATAAGATCATCGGAGCACAAGGATATGACACCAAAACCTTTTTAGAACTATTAGGAGAACACTATGCTCTTATCCCTGAAGATGAAAGGAAAAAGAATCCTTTGAATTCTGTCAAAGACGGGCTATATTTTCATGACAGCAGATTGTACATTCCCATTCCCACCTTGCAAACTCAAGTGTTAGAGTGGTGTCACAACAGTGTGTTAGCTGGACATCCTGGGAATGTCAAAACTGCTAGTTTATGTCAAAGATGGTTTTGGTGGGACAACATGAATAAAGACATAACTACCTTTGTTAGAGCATGCTCTATCTGTGCCAGGCAAAAAGCTTCTCATTGTGCTCCTACAGGTCTGTTAAAAGTGATCCCTGCTCCTCCTAAACCATGGCATACTCTTAGCATGGATTTTATAACAGAACTCCCCAGTAGTCAAGGGTATAACACCATACTAGTAGAAGTGGACATGTTGTCTAAAATGGCACATTTTGTACCTTTAAAGAAGATACCCTCTTCTCAAGAGTTAGCTCAGATTTTCCTATCTCAGGTCATCCGTTTACATGGCGTCCCTGCTGTAGTTATATCAGACCGAGGCCCTCAATTTGTTTCTACATTTTGGCAAGGAGTATGTTCAGTACTACAAATGGATCACAGGCTATCTACGGCCTATCACCCCCAAACAGATGGGAAAACTAAGTAAACAGATCAGACTTTAGAGCAATATTTACGTTGTCTATTGACCAGTTTGTCTACTACTTGGGTGAAGGCTCTCCCATTAGCAGAATTTGCATACAATAATGCAACACACTCCTCTCTAGGGGTCTCCCCTTTTTTCTTTAGTTACGGACAGCATCCAGGATTTCTCCCCATTCCATTCCCAAGTGATCTAGACAACATTCCTGCTTTAAAAGAACATCATCAACATTTAAAGGTAGTTTGGGAAAGTGCCATTCAAGAGTTGAATAAAGCCAAAGAAAACATGAAACACCAGGCAGATAAACATCGTCGAGCTGAACCCCAATATGACATAGGGGAAAAAGTATGGTTATCTACCAAAAATCTCAGACTTCCCGGTTCCAGGAAATTACAACCCCGTTTCATTGGTCCCTATCCCATCAGCAAGGTTATAACTCCAGTCACTCTCAAACTGCAATTACCCCCACACCTCAAGATCCATCCTGCTTTCCATTGCTCCTTACTGAAGAAATACATACCCCCACTGAAACCTGAAAATCCTCCTCCTCCTGTTGAAATAGAGGGTGAGGAAGAATTCGAAGTACACCGAATCCTGGATTCTAGAAGACAGAGAGGGAAGCTACAATATTTAGTGGATTGGGCAGGGTACCCTCCTGAAGACAGAACCTGGGAAGCTGCAGAAGATGTTCATGCCCCCAGATTAGTAAGGAAATTTCACAGACTACATCCGTCTAAACCAGGCCCCGGAGGGAGGTTTTTGAGGAGGAGAACTGTTAGGGGTGGTCGAATTCATTGACCCACTATGACGAGTGTTCAGCATTTAGTTCCATATATGTAAAACTGCATGTTTTTATACAATCCCTAGTAGAACTCTTTGGGTTCTGTTTTGCTTTGTTCGATACTTTGGAGACGTTCCCTGATGAACTGAAAAGGAAGTCTCGCCCGCGAATCACCGCTTGGCTTACTGACTGGTTTAGTGACCACGCCCCTTCTCTCAGCGTTCTGCTGTGTGAATCCTCGTAGCGTTTTCCGCTATCTGATTTCCCTGCTTGTTCAAGTTCCTGAACCTTGTATCCTGAACCCTGTCTCTTTGCGGTATTTTTGTCCTCTTTCTGCTGACAAGCCTGTTCCCCGGTAATTCCTGTTTCCCGGTAATTCCTCGCCCCGGTAATCCCTTTCCCCGGTAATCACGTTCTATTAGGGTGGAGAGTTTCCTTCTCGTTGCACTGCTAGGTCTGTTTCCGACCTCTCTTGGTTCTGACCTCTATCACTGTCACCCGTCTTTGTATTCGTGTGCTTGTGTCCTTCATGTGTATGTTTTGTTCGTGCTCGTTCAGTTCCGTCTTCAGTTTAAGAGTTGAACGACACGTCTTCGTGTTTTGTGTTTGTTTTTGTTTCATTGACCAATTGGGAGTTTCGTTTCGCTCTGTCTTAAGTTTATGAGCGGACGGAATTACTCTTTTGAGCCTGTGTTTTATGTTAACCCGCTCCGCTCTGTCTTAAGCTTAAGAGTGGGGCGTGGTTGTCCTCCGAGCCACTTTGTCTTTAGCTCCATAAGTGGACCGAGGCAGTCATCTACGTCCCTGGTGGTCCACTCCAGCGCTGTCTTTAGTTTCATGCGTTTGACTGGGAGTGTTCCCTATTGGGGAATCCTGACTATTGTGTCGCCTGGTTTCTCTTCCCTTCCCACCAGGCACGTGACCTCTGCAAACTTATCCCCGTGGCTGCTCATTTGAGTTCTGACGCTCACCATTGTGGGGTAAGTGAAACTTCATGTTGAACACTTGTATATTATTCTAGGAGGTTATCTTCAAAGTATAGCAGTATTGCATGTTTCTTTACACACTCCTGCCTTCGAGACTGCAGCTACAAAAGTCCAGCTGGGGGAGAGTTGGTATACTCCTTGGATTTTCCCCCCACACTTTTTGGGAGCAGTTGACTTTTGAGTGTGTTTTATTTCCACTCTGGTCACTGCTGTTTGGAAGTGTTGGGGACTCTCGTCTTCGCTCCTGTGGAATTTGTCTCCTCCCTGTGGGGGGAGAAGCCTGACAATTAAACCCAGATCTTTTGACTGGGTGTGAGTGTATGATTGATTCAGATGCTCCGTCCATCACCACCCCCTTTTGTACCGCAGTTATAGGGGTGGGCATTATCATCATCACACAACAACTACATGGGTGTATGTTTACACCCCTATCCTGTGACAGTCCTGATAGTTGCATAGCAACACATCACTTACAGCAGTGTCACACTCCACGGAGGATGGATGTCTGTCACACTCTGTGTGACACACCACATGTGGGTGTGATGTCCGATCCCACATGCATAGCCACCCATGGAGGTTGCAGGCACCCTCACACACTCCAATCATGACTCAATAGCTATAGTCATGTAACAGCCCACCAAACAAACAGAGCAAAAATGAAAAACACACTGTCATGTACATCCTGGGCTTGATATGAATGTCCAGGTGGTGAAAGATGTACTCTCTCATGGAAGGAACAGGGTTGAAGCACTAAATTGTGAGTTGTGTGCACAAATACCCTGCATAGCAAATCCAAACATAAGGGTAAGGCTGTGATCATACATCTGCATAGTGTGAAAGGCTGATGGTGTCCATTAAGGCATTACTACATACTACAAGCACAAGTACATGGAGTAGCATGGATGGCACAGACTAATGAGCAGAACTCATTTGTGAGCAGGCCTGGCCATTGCTGAAGGGAATGTCCAAAATATTAGGAAATCTGCACATAAGTCACCAAAACAATTGCGCGACTGTCTGTAGTGAAGATCTCATGTGCCACTGAGGAAGGGACACTCTTTGGGACAATATTTGTAGGCAAACTGAACACACACAATTCAAGATAATTTTCTGCTACATTGTGATGGCACATAGATACCATGGTCCACCTCATTACCATCTGAAAATAGACATCTTTCACAATACCAAAACATTACCAGGACAGCAACTCCTAGACACACAGCACCTAAAGCAAGTACCTGAAATGCAATAGTTTAGAATGAAAAATAAAATTCTTTATTCAGCTCCAAAAGGAAAAAGATTTCTGAAATGAGCTCCGGCTCAAAGAAGGCCATTGACCAGTCCATAATTGTGTCTCTTTTGGGGGTACGTTGGGGAGCTTGTCACCCCAAACTTGCCTGCAGATGATGGAGTTAAAGGTTAGTGGACTCATGGAGGGCATCATCTGGGTCAGCGATTGGCACCGCAGGGACAGTAGAAGGAAGGGTAGGTGTTGTGGGTGCAGGGGGGAGGAATCCTCCTCAGTGGCTTGTGCAGCGCCAAAGCTGGAAAGATATTCAGCGCTGCACACGGCAGCCAGTTCAATCAGACCACCACCTGCACCCAGGGACACAATGGGAGTGGAGGTAGAGGGCTCTGAGTCTTGCACACTTTGTCTGTGGCTGCGTGCCTGCTGTCTGACCCCAGTCCCTGTGGGTGTGCCTGCATCCCCCTGAGAATGGGTGCCTGGAGTTCTGCGCTTAGACTTACGTGGTGGTGTGCTGGGTGGCTCTGTTGGTGTGCGTGATCTTGTGTGTCTGCGTGTTCTGTGGACAGGTATGGGAGAGGAGGATGTGGATGGGTCTGAAAGAGTGGGGGGGACCTGCCGCTGCAGGAGGGCAACTGCTGCCGTCAGTGATGAATCTATGGACAATAGACTCCGATGTTGGTCAGACGTGTTATCTGACATGCCCTCCATGAATGACAACAACTGTGTCAGTATCTGAGTTTGCCCATGGAGGACAGTCAGCATTGATGTCTGACCAACATGAATCTGCTGGAGTAGGTCCACAGACTTCGCACTGAGGGCAGCAGGGGAGACAGGGGCAGGGGCTGCGGTGCCGGGGACGAATGAGACATGGGGGGAAGCACGGACAGAAGGGACCCTAGCAACTGGTATGGTGGAGATGGGTCTGGAGGAGGTGGGGACAGACACAGTGATGGAAGATGCTGTCGCCGCATATTCCCCCACCTCCTCGGAGTCAGAAGCCGAGCTGTCCGCATGGTAAGAACTGTCGGCCTCCAAAGGTCCGGCTGCCTGACTCCCCTCACCCTCCGTGCCACTGGCTCCCTCCAACTCCTCAGCGCTGGTGGCACTGCGGCTTGGTCCCTCCTCCTGGTCCGTGCTCATGTCTCCTCCTGTGTCGGTTGATGATGCTGCTGGTAAGGAGTATAAACAAAAATGCATTAGTCACCTGTACACATCTGACACATGAGCCGAAAAAAATTGGGCACATTGCAAATCATAGCATGCATCATGAGTAAAAGCCACATTACTCAGCACATATCTAAGACTAGTACTGCACAGTTGATATAGACACAATGCTACTTGAACACAAGGATCAAAATAACAGACCATGCCACAATTTGAGTGATAGTCACACTGAGGAGGTTCTGTTTGTGTACATGAGAGCTCATCTATATAATGAAGTTATGCCACCTCAAGTTCAGAAATAAAGAAACTGTGGTGTTGCCCCCAGGCCAAACTAACACACCTCACTCCCCAAGGTTACACCACACCCAGAGCCCAGGAAGTACTGTTTGTTTAAAAGTAATGTCATAAAATGTTTGCATCTTGGGACTGTGCATACTTCACATATTCAACATGTATTGCATGTGCAAATTATCCATCTTGTGAACATAAGACGTATGTGCCTGCATGAAAGATATCTCACAAGGAAATGCACACAAACAACATAGACACATTTATTGAGACAGCTTGCACACTTCAAGAGGAAACACTGTTAGAAACAAATGGCGTGGACCTCATACCATGTACATGGTCCAACCGAGGTCTTGATGGATTGACACACATTAGTCTGTACAACTGACAGCAAAGGAGTCTCAAGCACACAAGACCACTGTGGGGACATGTCTATGTAGATCAAGGCACACCATTAACCACTAACACTGGCCTCATTCAAAACCTGCCAGCCTATTCAAAACATTGCACATGTTGTGTGGTGTGCACTACCTTGTGAGACAACTATAATGCAGACACATAAGTCTAACCTACACAATTTGACATATGCACACATTTCAAACATTTACAACTCTTAACAAGTGTTAGGAGTGCCAAGGTACATTCATCAATGTGAGAGCAACACAAATGTGTCACTACTCACAGGGGCATCTATCACCAGATCATACATTTGCTAGCACATAACTCACACTGGCTGTCATGTGAAGTGGCACACATGTCCCAAATCAGGACAATGCTTAAGCTAATGTGCCTGCAATTGTGAAGATCAAAATCATTGCTGCATTGTATACACACCCTTAACCACATGGGAAATGTGAGCACTGTAGTGTGCGCACTAAGACAAAACAGCGTAGCAGCACAACTACATACATGTTGCTAAAATATTTGAGGCACAATCATCTCTCTAAGCAAACAACATAGCCTGTAAAAGCCCCCAATGACAGCACTGTAAGGCATCACCGGGGAAGTGCATGGTGATAACACTACCTCACAAATTACATCCACAGCTCACAACTGACAAGGACAAGCAGGCAGGCCCATCACACCGCTCCTGCACAACACCCCCATCACTCCATTAATGTGATTGATACAGCTCAAGTAGTTAAACCTCTGAATCAGGCCCATCACACCTCTCCTGCACAACACCTCCATCACTCCATTAATGTGATTGATACAGCTCAAGTAGTTAAACCTCTGAATCAGGGTATCAAAAACTGTGCAGCAACTTTGGAAAAAGAAAACCAAGATCACCTTGTGTGGCAGGCTATCCATATTAGTCACAAGCAACCGCAACAGATTCTTGTGAATAGGCACACAGGCACTGCCCAGTGTGAGTATGCACGAGCTAAATCTTGTATCCATGGACAGTGTGCACATGTAGCTAACACATGATAAATACAAAGTATGGCAGTGACCAATGCCACTGAGGCACACCCATGCTGAACCCACAAAGAATTGGCACAGTGCTGGATGACACACATGATTAGGAGGCCAGGGTGTTGCAGGGGACTGCAGTGGGCACACAGATCCGTGGGTCTAGGAATTGTTCACTGTCTCATGATTAACGTCTTGTCACTATGCATATCTTTCAAATGATATACATCTTGTATGAGGACTCAACATGTGTCATGCATGCTGCTAGGGTGTGCATTTCTAAAATTACACTCCTATGTTGAGACTCATGATCAGTGAAAAAAATATGTATGCCAAACACAGTGCACAGGTCGTGGCACAGGCAAGGTACCAACACATGTCACAGGCCTCCCTCCCACATGATGCGCAAATCACTGTGCAGTCTAATTACCTTGCAACCTAGAAGTACATGTGAAAATTTTGAAACACACAAACCTGGGGACACATGTGGAGGAGGGGAAGGGCTGGAAAAGAGCAACAGCTGAATATGGGGAATTTAAAGTACAATGCAAAAATAGCCTGTCTAACCAGACCCCCCAACTGTGGGAGTGTTTCCAGGCTTCAGAGCACCTTCAGTAGGATGTGACACAAAACCCTACAAACAGAAATGTACCTACCTCCTCCTTGCTGCTGTCCACCCTGCAACTGCCTATGGAGGTCTGGAAAGACCACTTCCAGGACCCGGAGCATGTGGGGGGTGAGGTGACGGCTGCCGCCATGCCGGTGTGGAGCATCCAGCTACAGCTGGACCCGGGCGATACAAGTCCTGCCACCTCTTCCTGATGTTGGTCAGCCGACGGCGAGGGTCCCCCACAGACCTGACAGCCCTGACAATGTCCAACCAGATCTCCCCCTTCTTGTAGGCAGTTACCTGTAAGGAAGACAAAGTGAAACAACATCAGTACACCTGCTCCATGTCCCAGAGACACACACTTGCACTACATTGATGATGTGAACAGGGCATAGGATGCTGACAGGACTTGCATCATTGTCCATGTGAATTTGGCCTGTGTGCAAACACAAATGCACTTCATGCCTTTGAAAGTCAACAGATGGCATAAGGGGTGCAACATGCTCACTGATCATGGCACACACTGTACAACACATGCAACTGCAGGGTGTTGGACAGCACGTGACATGCTGTCACATATCCCACTTGTTAGACTCGGCGGTCTCTTGTTGGCAGAGGTATACACTTCTGACAAATAGGGACTCACCTCCTCTAGTCAGGGCAAGGGGATCACACACTTAGATAACCCCTGCTCACCCCCTCGGTAGCTTGGCAAAGCAGATAGGCTTATCTCAGAGGCAGTGCGTTAAGCATTTACGACCACATGCAGTAATAAAGTGAAGACACTACAAATGGACACGACACAGTAGTATTATAAAAATACGAATGTTTATATAAGGCTTAGCACAAGACCAAATAACGACAAAAATATACCACAATCTTAATAAATACTTTTGGAAGGAAAAATAATAGTTCAATAGTAGTTTCTTCTTAGCACAAAGTCTAGTATCAAAAGCAACTCTTCTTCTTGAGATCACAGTTCTTGGCAACAATGTAACCCACATGGGAGTCACACGACGTCGAGGCAAAAGTTAATCCAAAGGTTCGGGGTCGACCGCGAGGAGCGCTACGTCGAGCCCGGAGTCACACGGACCCCCAACAACACAGTACCTTAGGAAAATGAAGCACACGATGATCAGCGGCGTCGAGCAATTCGGCATTGCGTCTTCGGTGTCAATCAGTCCTCAGTAGTCGCCGATGTCGATGATGGTGTTGCAAGCGTGAGCAGCGCTCACGGCGTCGAGGGGGCTCGAAGTCGATGCGATCAGCAACGGTGCAGACACGAGGTCACTTGGAGCTGGAGCCGAACTCACTACTCACTGGCGTTGCTGCTGGCGTCGATTGGGCCCGGCGACCGGCGTCGAGGAAGCAGGACACTGGAGCCATTACTCACGATGTCAAGCTGGATTCGGCGGCATCCGTCGCCGTCGAGATTGCTGGATTCTTTCAGAGGTGCTGGATTCTCAAGTTCCAGCAACAAGCACTTTTAGCAGATGAAGTCCTTTAGCCCTGTGACTTCAACAGGAGGCTGGCTCTCTTCCAGCCCTTGGAGATTTCCTTAGCAAAGTTCGAGAGTATACACTCAGTTCCTCTCTCCCGGTTACTTGGCAAAAATAAAGGAGCAACTGCAGGATTCCCCCCAACAAACAGCACACTGGAAGAAGGGGTAGGCAAGTCCTTGGATCAGCAGGCTTCTTGTCCTTGGTTCCGGTTCTTTGTCAGAATTGATCTCAAGTCTTGGTTCAGGGGTCCTTCTCTTATAACCCTTTTCGGCTTTGATCCCTTTGTCCATGCAGGGGAACTCCCCCTCATCTGGTGGTGGGTGTAGCCAGGTGGTGACACCTGGCCGATTCACGGTGCAGGGCTGGGTCCTCAGACGCCCAGCAGGAGGTGGAGCCAGTATTGTCACTGGCAGGAGCAGAGCTATCCGTCGCTCGGCAGGAGGTGGAGCCAGCATTGTATCGGGCAGGGCAGGCTATCAGGAGCTACTCTTCCCCTACTCTCAATGCAGATGCACCACTCATCCCACACTGACTCATTCAGAACTCTGGAGCCACCCAGCCCCTGTCACACACACATCAAACCAGCAGAAACCAGAAATAGTTAGACAAGAAAATAGTCACTTTCTAAAAGTGCTATTTTCAAACCCAGAGTCCAAAAACCATCCACACCAATGGATGCGTGATTAAACTCCGAGTTCAGGGATACCAAACTCGACATTGCACCATGCTCCCCGAGCCAGCTAGGATTATAGCATTAATAACCCCGGCAGCCCATTCTAACTAATGGAGAGCAGGTTACCTCACAATAGTGAAGTACGAAGATGGCGGTAGTTCACTATTAGGACATGCCGACTTCGTCAGGCTTGTCCTACCTTATACTTACAATGCACCCTGCCCTCGGGCTTACCATAGGGGTGACTAATATTAAGTTAAGGGAAGGTTTAGAGGACTGGCAAGTAGGCGTACTTGCGCAGCCCGGGTTACAGTACGAGACTGCACGTAGGTCTCGCAATGACAGACCCGTTTCCTAGGCCGCTCGTGTGGATGGCACAACCCGTGCTGCAAGCCCACTAGCGGCATTTGTATTTACAAGCCACGGCACTCCGCGTGCACTAGACTAGGGACTGACAGTAAACCAAATAACGCAAGTCAGAAAGAAATTCCCTTTGGGCGAATTTGCAAAAGTACATAGGTGTTTACAGAACACACATTAGACCATAAACAACTCACATAACACAAGGAAGCAATGTAAACACGTGAAAGTTGCAATATATGTGAAAACACTCTGGCAAAGAATAAAGTATAAAACAATTTATTAAGCAAACATTACATCAATTAAATACAAAAAATTTGGGAAACATATATGGGACGGTATAATAAACAGTAAAAACAAACATTCCAATAAAAAGGAGTACGCAAGGAGAAATCAATCAAATCCGCCTTCATCAGGACAGTGAATGGATAATGTTTCCCAAACAAATTCTCAAACTGCCGAAAGGTATAGCAATGTATTTTAAGGCTAGCCGGGAATCCGAGCGGATTGACACGCGGGACGCTTATAAACGAAACACAGAAGGGCCTCCAGTGAGGGAACTTTCACGGGAAACGTATATTTCACGAGCACCTTGGGATTGATATCTAACCCCTCTGTGCCTGGCTAAGAGTTCTCGAAAACGGCATTATACGAAGTAAAAGTCGGAACCGAAACTCTACCTACCGCGTGCCTATGAGGCAGCTTTATTAATCATGTCTTCCAGATATTAAACTGGATGCATTTTCGCCACTTTATGGAATCTATACAAGTGGTTTCTTTGAACTTTTAAAGTACCCTGAACACAAACAGAGGATTATTCGCTGGACGAAAACCTCAACTTAGAGATAAGGAGGCGGAAACCCCTTAAAATACATTGCTATACCTTTCGGCAGTTTGAGAATTTGTTTGGGAAACATTATCCATTCACTGTCCTGATGAAGGCGGATTTGATTGATTGTACCGCCGAAACGCGTCGACGCCCTAGGAGTTAATCAGGGATTACAAATTAAGGAGAAATTCCAAAACTAATGTTGTGTGCTTGAGTTTAATCCTTTCTCCTTGCGTACTCCTTTTTATTGGAATGTTTGTTTTTACTGTTTATTATACCGTCCCATATATGTTTCCCAAATTTTTAGTATTTAATTGATGTAATGTTTGCTTAATAAATTGTTTTATACTTTATTCTTTGCCAGAGTGTTTTCACATATATTGCAACTTTCACGTGTTTACATTGCTTCCTTGTGTTATGTGAGTTGTTTATGGTCTAATGTGTGTTCTGTAAACACCTATGTACTTTTGCAAATTCGCCCAAAGGGAATTTTTTTCTGACTTGCGTCATTCGTGGAACCCTATCCCTTTGGCTTCGGGGTCCCTCTCTCTTTTGTTAGAGTAAACCAAATAAGCCAAACATGGAATTCAATCAATACAGTAATTTAACATAAGGAGCACTTGCGCCGCGGCACTGATCAGCAGTGGCACAGCACCCAGAGTGATATACCAGAAAAAACATCGTAAACATGGGAGGCAGACAGAAAAAATGGAGGAGAGACTCAAGCCAATGTTGTCAGGTCTAACACGTGCCCCCTCCAGCTGAAATGTGGGGAGAACTACCCTTAACCTAGGGAGTCCTCGTCACTAAGGCAGAAAAATCGGGACAGACCATCAGCATTGGCGTGATCTGCACCAGGGCGGTGTTCCACCGTAAAGTCCATACCCTGTAGGGAAATGGACCACCTCAACAGTTTCGGATTCTCACCCCTCATCTGCATCAACCATCTGAGGGGCCTGTGGTCTGTCTGGACCCGGAAGTGAGCCCCAAACAGGTAGGGTCTTAGCTTCTACAGCGCCCAGACCACAGCAAATACTTCACGCTCTATCGCACTCCACTTCTGTTCCCTGGGGAGTAACCTCCGACTGATGAAGGCTACGGGTAAGTCTCGGCCGTCTTCATTCACCTGAGCTAGCACAGCTCCCACGCCATGCTCTCAAGCGTCCGTCTGGACAACAAATTCTTTAGACAAGTCGGGTGCCTGGAGTATGGGTGCCGTACACATTGCAGTTTTCAGGGTGTCGAAGGCTGTTTGACAGGCGTCAGTCCAAATCACATTTCACGGCTGCTTCCTGGAAGTCAGCGACATCAAGGGGTGCACAATGTTACCGTAATCCTTGACGAACCTCCTGTAGTAACCTGTGAGTCCTAAAAAGGCTCTCACCTGCGTTTGGGTTTTGGGCGGTGCCCAAGCCAGGATGGTATCGATCTTGGGTTGCAGGGGGGCCACCTTGCCGCTCCCTACTTGGTGCCCCAAGTACACCACGGAACCCTGTCCAATCTGGCACTTACTGGCTTTGATAGTTAGGCCTGCTCTGCGCAGAGCCATCAACACTTCCTGGAGGTGGCGCACGTGTTCCTCCCAACTGGCGCTGAACATGGCGATGTCGTCCAGGTAGGCGGCACTGAAATCCTCCAGTCCAGCCAAGACCTGGTTGACCAACCTCTGGAAGGTGGCAGGGGCATTCTTCATCCCAAAGGGCATAACCCGGAACTGGTAGAGCCCATCTGGTGTGGAGAATGCTGACCTCTCTTTTGCGCCATCAGTTAAGGCGATCTGCCAGTACCCAGACGTTAGATCAAACGTACTAAGGTACCGGGCAGCCCCCAACCGATCTATGAGCTCATCAGCTCTGGGGATGGGGTGCGTGTCAGTCTTCGTGACCGAATTAAGTCCTCGGTAATCCACGCAGAACCGGAGTTCGGGTGAAGCACCAGGCGCCGCAGCCTTCGGGACCAAGACCACTGGGCTGGCCCAAGGACTGCTAGAGGACTCAACTACCCCTAAGGCAAACATTTTGGAGACCTCCTCCTTAATGTAAGCTCTGACCTTGTCAGTCACCCTGTAAGCCTTGTGCTTCACAGGAGGGCTGTCCCCGGTGTCGACGTCATGGACACACCAGTGAGTGACACCAGGAATCAAGGAGAACAGATCAGGGAATTGTCCCAGCAATTGGCGACAATCTTGCTGCTGTTCAAGGGTCAGTGTGTCAGAGAGGACCACACCACCCACTGACCCGTCTTGCTCTTTTGCGTACAGGAGGTCAGGAAGAGGCTCGCTCTCCTCCTCCATTCCTGCATCTGTAGCTAGGAGCATGCCCACTTCGGACCTTTCTAAGTGGGGCTTTAAACGGTTGACATGCAGGACCCTCAAGGGGTTCCTGGGAGATTTCAAGTCCACCAAGTAGGTGACATCGCTCTTCTTCTCCACAACCTTAAACAGTCCAGTCCACCTGTCCTTGAGCGCACAAGGTTCCACAGGGGACATGACCCAAACTTCTTGACCAGGCTGAAGTTCGACCAGAGTGGCATTCCGGTCGTACCACCGCTTCATCTCTTCCTGGCTGGCCTCCAGATTTGCCTGAGCAAGGTCTCTGAAGCGCCTAGTCTGGTTCCGAAAGGCCAGCATGTAACTGTATACATCCTGGGGAGGTTTCCTGGGAGATTGCTCCCAGCCTTCTTTGACCAGACTCAGAGATCCTCTTACCGGGTGACCATACAAAAGCTCAAAGGGGCTAATCCTAGAGACTTCTGTGGCACCTCTCGGTAAGCAAACAGCAGGCATGGCAAGAGGACGTCCCATTTACGCCTCATTGGTTCTTCAAGACCCATGATCATGCCTGTAAGGGTCCGGTTGAATCTCTCAACCAGCCCATTACCTTGAGGGTGGTAAGGAGTGGTGAACTTGTAGGTTACCCCACACTCCTTCCACAGAGACTTCATATAATTGGAAATGAAGTTGGTGCCCCGGTCTGACACCACCTCTCTGGGGAACCCCATGCGGGAGAAAACACCCATCAGCATCCGTCCCACCACAGGGGCCGTCACTGTTAGGAGAGGGATGGCTTCCGGGTACCGTGTGGCATGGTCCACCAAGACCAGGATGAACCTGTTGCCCAGGGCTGTCTTGGGGTCCAGGGGCCTAACAATGTCAATCCCCACCCGGTCAAAGGGGGTACTGACAACCGGAAAAGGTTGGAGGGGAGCCTTATGCTTCCTTCCGCTTTTCCCACTTGCCCGGCAAGTGTGACAAGTTTTACAATGGATGTCTACATCCCTTCTCATCTGAGGCCAATAAAAATGGGTGACAAGCCTGTCATAGGTCTTGTCCTGCCCCAGATGTCCAGCTAACGGAACGTCATGAGCCGAACCCCGTAGGAAGGCTCTGAAGCGCTGGGGTACCACCAGCACACGGGCTGACCCAGGCTCAGCAGCCTTAGGCTCGCTATACAGGAGGTCGTTCTCCCAGTAGACAAAATGCAATCCTGACTGATCACCTGAGGTTTGGGCTGCGGCCTGCTGCCTCATACCCAAAAGAGAAGGGCACACTTTTTGTTCTGTACAAAATTCTTCCCTGGAGGGACCACCATCCTGCTGTCAATGGGTCAGCTCGGGGAGGTCTCCCAGTTCAGCAACTTGTTCCCCTGTGGGCTCCAGGGCATCCCCCTCGGGGTCTACCTCCTCCTGGACCACGGGAACGGTGGGAGCCGGTTTTACGCGCCTCCTGCCTCTTCTCTTTCCAGCTGGGTCCTGGGCCGTCGTTTCAGGCTCCGGGACCCCATCAACACCCTTACTCGCTGTCATCGATCGAGTGGTCGCACACACCCACTCTGGCACTCCCAACATTTTCAAATGCGAAGTTCGCTCCACCTTAGCCCAAGGGGAGTCTTCCAAATCATTGCCCAGGAGACAATCAACAGGCATGGCGGGCCTCACAGCAACCTGAAGAGTACCTGAAACTCCCCCCCATTCAAAGGAAACTTGAGCTACCTCACACTCTTTCTGGGAGTTGTCGGCAGCTATCACGGGGTAGAATGCCTGGGGAACCACCTGCTCTCTGGACACCAAGTGACACTTGACAGCTGTCACACTCGCTCCGGTGTCTCTGAGAGCCTCCACTCTATGGCCATTAATGGTCACCCACTGCCTATATTTATTAGTGTTACTAGTCAGCGGGGGTGGCGGGACCATTTCCATATCTCCTAGCGAGACCAGGGACATCTCTGCGGGACCCCTCCCACCATGGGCAACCATCTCCTCCCCTCCCAGGGCTACACTCGCCAACTGACGGGGGGTGCACGTGGTGGTGCATTCGAGTCCCTCATGGGACACTGGGGATCATAAAAACGATGTCCCATCTGCTTACAAACATGGCAGGTCATTGGGCCCCTATGAACAGGTTTACCTGTCGGGGCTCCGGGTTTCTTCACAGGGGGAGGCTGGGAACCCTTCCCTTGGTTCCCTTGGGGATTACTTTGGGGCCCTTTCTGGGACTCCTTCTGTTTACCCATGTCCCCCCCACTCTTCTGCTGGGGACCCTGCCCACCTTTGGCTGAGTCTCCCACTGGACCCTTGTGGACCCTGGTACTAACCCAGCGGTCCGCCTCCTCAGCAAGTTTTCTAGGATTAGATATCTTGCTATCAATAAGGTGCTGGCGCAGCTCTGGAAAACAGTTATTTGACAAGTGCTCCCAAGCAAACAAATCATAAAGAGCTTCGTAACTTTCCACTTTGCTGCCCTTTACCCAACCATCCATGGCTCTGCAAAAATACGACACATACTCAACCCACGTTGTACCAGGCAACTTCTTACATTCTCTAAAAGCTTGTCTGTAGTTTTCTGGGGTTAGGCCATACCTTAACATTAAAGCACCTTTCATATGAGCATAAGACATCCTATCCTCAACAGGCATGTCTAACAGGGTATCTCTCCCCTCATTCACAAAGCGACCCCACAACCCCGCTCCCCAATCCTTCTCAGGGACCCGGTGGGCCAACAATGCTAGCTCATATGCTTTAAACCATTGACCAATATCTTCATTCTTATGATAATCTTTGATCACATCTTTAGGAAAATAAAACCTACTTTCTGCAGGCACAGATGGGATGCTGCCACCAGAGGGATTCAATTCTAAGGTTTTAGCTTGGAGCTCTATCTCCCTCAACCTTGTGTCATGCTCCAAAGCTAACTTTTCTCTTTCAAACTCCAACCTTTTGATCTCCATATCAGCTTCTCTCCTACCTCTTGCATTTTCTATCTCCAACTGCCCATTTATCTTTAGTTTGGCCATTTCCATGTTGTATGCACGTTCTTTCGCCCTTTCTTCTCTTTCTTCAGGGGAAAGACCTTTAGAGGAAACACTGCTACCGGGAGAGGACACGGCCCCATTCACTGGTACCTCCTCCTCCCCTTCCACTGGCGGTACCACCACCGGATCAGTGGGATTTCTGGCCTCTAACCAGGCCTCCAAGGCTTTCAGATATTCCTCCTTTCTTGAAAGGCCTGTGGTAGGAACTTTAAACTGCTTGCAAAAGTGTTGCAGCTGCTTCTTCCCGTATTTCTTTATCTTCTCCCTATCAAATTCTTCCATAACAACAACAGGGGTAGTGACTCCGGCATCACTCATGGTCAAAACTGGCAGTGTTCAAAAAATCAAGCTTCAGAAAAGCGGAGAACAAAAATAGAATCCTACCAAATTAGATTGTGGCTGCGCTATGGTCTGCTTTCACTATGTAGCGCACACTAATCACTGCACATGGGTCATAAATGCAAAGTTCAAATCCTCACCGCTGACCCACCAATGTTAGACTCAGCGGTCTCTTGTTGGCAGAGGTATACACTTCTGACAAATAGGGACTCATCTCCTCTAGTCAGGGCAGGGGGATCACACACTTAGATAACCCCTGCTCACCCCCTCGGTAGCTTGGCAAAGCAGATAGGCTTATCTCAGAGGCAGTGCGTTAAGCATTTACTACCACATGCAGTAATAAAGTGAAGACACTACAAATGGACACGACACAGTAGTATTATAAAAATACGAATGTTTATATAAGGATTAGCACAAGACCAAATAACGACAAAAATATACCACAATCTCAATAAATACTTTTGGAAGGAAAAATAATAGTTCAAGCATAGTTTCTTCTTAGCACAAAGTCTAGTATCAAAAGCAACTCTTCTTCTTGAGATCACAGTTCTTGGAAACAATGTAACCCACACAAAGTCACACGACGTCGAGGCAAATGTTAATCCAAAGGTTCGGCGTCGACCGCGAGGAGCGCTACGTCGAGCCCGGAGTCACACGGACCCCCAAAAACACAGTACCTTAGGAAAATGAAGCACACGATGATCAGCGGCGTCGAGCAATCTAGTGTCGCGTCTTCGGTGTCGATCAGGCTTCAGTAGTCGTCGATGTCGATGATGTTGTTGCAAGCGTGAGCAGCGTCACGGCGTCGAGGGGGCTCGAAGTCGATGCGATCAGCAGCGGTGCAGACACGAGGTCACTTGGAGCTGGGGCCGAACTCACTACTCACTGGCGTTGCTGCTGGCGTCGATCGGGCCCGACGGCCGGCGTCGAGGAAGCGGGACACTGGAGCCGTTACTCACGATGTCGAGCTGGATTCAGAGGCGTCCGTCGGCGTCGAGATTGCTGGATTCTTTCAGAGGTGCTGGATTCTCAAGTTCCAGCAACAAGCACTTTTAGCAGATGAAGTCCTTTAGCCCTTTGACTTCAACAGGAGGCTGGCACTCTTCCAGCCCTTGGAGATTTCCTTAGCAAAGTTCGAGAGTACACACTCAGTTCCTCTCTCCCGGTTCCTTGGCAAAAATAAAGGAGCAACTGCAGGATTCCCCCCAACAAACAGCACACTGGCAGAAGGGGTAGGCAAGTCCTTGGATCAGCAGGCTTCTTGTCCTTGGTTCCGGTTCCTTGTCAGAATTGATCTCAAGTCTTGGTTCAGGGGTCCTTCTCTTATACCCCTTTTCGGCTTTGATCCCTTTGTCCATGTAGGGGAGCTCCCCCTCATTTCGGGGCTGTGGTGGGTGTAGCCAGGTGGTGACACCTGGCCGATTCACGGTGCAGGGCTGGATCCTCAGACGCCCAGCAGGAGGTGGAGC
This sequence comes from Lissotriton vulgaris, assembly GCF_964263255.1. Taxonomy (NCBI): domain Eukaryota; kingdom Metazoa; phylum Chordata; class Amphibia; order Caudata; family Salamandridae; genus Lissotriton; species Lissotriton vulgaris. Next base: position 374,363,887 of record NC_141698.1, read on the forward strand.
CAGTATTGTCACTTGCAGGAGCAGAGCTATCCGTCGCTCGGCAGGAGGTGGAGCCAGCATTGTATCAGGCAGGGCAGGCTATCAGGAGCTACTCTTCCCCTACTCTCAATGCAGATGCACCACTCATCCCCCACTGACTCATTCAGAACTCTGGAGCCACCCAGCCCCTGTCACACACACATCAAACCAGCAGAAACCAGAAATAGTTAGACAAGAAAATAGTCACTTTCTAAAAGTGCTATTTTCAAACCCAGAGTCCAAAAACCATCCACACCAATAGATGCGTGATTAAACCCCTAGTTCAGGGATACCAAACTTGACATTGCACCATGCTCCCCGAGCCAGCTAGGATTATAGCATTAATAACCCCGGCAGTCCATTCTAACTAATGGAGAGCAGGTTACCTCACAATAGTGAAGTACGAAGATGGCGATAGTTCACTATTAGGACATGCCGACTTCGTCAGGCTTGTCCTACCTTATACTTACAATGCACCCTGCCCTCGGGCCTACCATAGGGGTGACTAATATGAAGTTAAGGGAAGGTTTGGAGGACTGGCAAGTAGGCGTACTTGCGCAGCCCGCGTGACAGTACGAGACTGCACGTAGGTCTCGCAATGACAGACCCGTAGACATACGTTTACTAGGCCGCTCGTGTGGGTGGCACAACACGTGCTGCAAGCCCACTAGCGGCATTTGTATTTACAAGCCCCGGCACTCCGCGTGCACTAGACTAGGGACTGACAGTAAACCAAATAAGCCAAACATGGAATTCAATCAATACAGTAATTTAACATAGGGAGCACTTGCGCCGTGGCACTGATCAGCAGTAGCACAGCGCCCAGAGCGATATACCAGAAAAAACATCGTAAACATGGGAGGCAGACAGAAAAAATGGAGGAGAGACTCAAGCCAATGTTGTCAGGTCTAACACCACTACACCTACGAACCCTCAGCAGACCTCACATACACAGCCTGACACAGATCACTCAGCTGGTGTGTGAAAAACAAGGACCCCCTGGGTATCAATATAGACTCCTAGGGCAGGGTGAAACACCTATGTGGGTAAACATCCTAGGACATCAGCAAAGTAAATGACCAATTATTCCAAAACCAGTAGTGTGAAAAAAAAACGTAGATTAACTGTATACAAATATATATTTAATGAGTCTAATTAAAAATCATATAGAAACACAAACTATATGATGAGGTAAAAGAATAATTCATTAAAAACAGACATAAGTATTATAAATCAGTGCATATCCTGTAAATCAAACATTTTACAGAACGCAATACAGTTGTATACATAAATAGCATAAAAAATACTAGACATGAAATTACAACAAAAACTCGACGCGCGTTTCGGCAGAAAACAGCCTTCTTCAGGAGTCTCTGCTGATGTTCTGAAAATACATATACAGAAAAAAGGTACATATCAGATCATGGTTTTATTATTGGGTAACTAACATCATTATTTTATCATTTCTAAGGAGCTAAAAAAGGAGAACGTATAAACCACAGATTCCTAAGGCTTGTAACAAAGTTGTCTTTCTTCACAAACTGACAGGTTAAAGACATTAAATTTGGTCATTTCTTGTCATATACTTGACAGATATTTTCAACTGTATTGTGCAGTACTTCAATCTTACATAGATCTCATTTATTCTATGTCATAAAGATATATTGCATATTATATTACGTTATGTGAACATAACTTCTACAGCAAAAGGATGGAAAAAAATAGATTATCTATTGATCTGAGATAAACAATCTAGGACAAATAATCCCTTCTGATATAAATAAACACTTACATTCATATATTCTATTAGAAGCTGTTGATATCTTCATATCTATGTATAGTCAGAGCCACTTGATAAAGGCTTATACCTGATCAAAAAAATAATAAAGTCAAAGGCGAGAAAATGAGGGTGGTAAAAACCAATGGGGCAAAAGGGAAATAATGAGTTACTTTTGAACACATGGTGCCACCTTCAAGGTGAGTCTAACGCATTCCTCATATTTCTCTAAAAGCATAGAATCAGCTATGCTTTTAGAGAAATATGAGGAATGCGTTAGACTCACCTTGAAGGTGGCACCATGTGTTCAAAAGTAACTCATTATTTCCCTTTTGCCCCATTGGTTTTTACCACCCTCATTTTCTCGCCTTTGACTTTATTATTTTTTTGATCAGGTATAAGCCTTTATCAAGTGGCTCTGACTATACATAGATATGAAGATATCAACAGCTTCTAATAGACTATATCAATGTAAGTGTTTATTTATATCAGAAGGGATTATTTGTCATAGATTGTTTATCTCAGATCAATAGATAATCTATTTTTTTCCATCCTTTTGCTGTAGAAGTTATGTTCACATAACGTAATATAATATGCAATATATCTTTATGACATAGAATAAATGAGATCTATGCAAGATTGAAGTACTGCACAATACAGTTGAAAATATCTGTCAAGTATATGACAAGAAATGACCAAATTTAATGTCTTTAACCTGTCAGTTTGTGAAGAAAGACAACTTTGTTACAAGCCTTAGGAATCTGTGGTTTATACGTTCTCCTTTTTTAGCTCCTTAGAAATGATAAAATAATGATGTTAGTTACCCAATAATAAAACCATGATCTGATATGTACCTTTGTTCTGTATATGTATTTTCAGAACATCAGCAGAGACTCCTGAAGAAGGCTGTTTTCTGCCGAAACGCGCGTCGAGTTTTTGTTGTAATTTCATGTCTAGTATTTTTTATGCTATTTATGTATGCAACTGTATTGTGTTCTGTAAAATGTTTGATTTACAGGATATGCACTGATTTATAATACTTATGTCTGTTTTTAATGAATTATTCTTTTACCTCATCATATAGTTTGTGTTTCTATATGATTTTTAATTAGACTCATTAAATATATATTTGTATACAGTTAATCTACGTTTTTTCTTCACACTACTGGTTTTGGAATAATTGGTCATTTACTTTGCTGATGTCCTAGGATGTTTACCCACATAGGTGTTTCACCCTGCCCTAGGAGTCTATATTGATACCCAGGGGGTCCTTGTTTTTCACACACTTGTTTACCCACAGCTTGTCTGTGTAGGGCTGTTCTTCCCCGTATCACTACAATATATATCAAGTATTGTCAGTACTTTTTTTCATTTTCTGTCCATATTCTGTGTCAGAAAATTCCTTCAATATCATTATGGCTCAATTACCAACCTTCGGCTTCTCTGATGAACTCTTTGCTTCTTTTGTTGGAACTAGTGTAACTCCAACCAATGGAGGTCAAACTAATATATCAAATAATGAGGATTGCCGAAAACGTACCGAACTTAAAAAGAAGCTTATCCGCATGGAAGCCCATGGTGAATTTATGCTGGCTTATCTCAAGAATGGCATTTTCCCCATGGGTTTAAAAGTTCGAAACATCCCTGGCCTCTTTGTGAACCATAGGCCATTCTTAGAAAAATGGAGTTTAATTGCAAATAGATGCTCTAGGGATCTCATGATTCTTATCATTGAGACAGCCAAAGAGTTAGCTATTGATATCAAAAAAGAAATTAGGCATTAGAAACAAAACTTAAAACCTCTAGCAACATAGAGGATGCTATGAAGAAAATAGAAGAGGCTAACAAGGAATTGGAGTCATTTAGTACATATCTAAACAAACGTAAGAATGACAAACTAGCCAAAGACAAACGTTATTATACTTTGGAAGGAACTTACCCATACTTAAGACAGGACTTTTACAAACAGAACCATTATGTTGACGATATTAGAACAACACCCCAAAGAGTAAATAACTTTACCGACTCTTCTGACTCAGAAAATGAAGGCCCTAGTAATTATTATGAGGCAGAAAGTAATTCCAATCAATACAATGACCCTCGCCCAAAACAGCCTTTTTTAGCCAACAGGGGCCCAAGGAGAGGGAGACCCAGGGTCCATTTCCAAAATCAGACCAGAGGCAATTTCCAACAAGCCCATCACCAACAACAGCATCAACATCAGTACCAACATTCACACCAACAACATCAACCCCAGGAACCTCAATTCATTCGCGAGACGCGCAATCGCCAGTACTGGGGCCAAGGGATGTAATCCCGATCTTTAATTTGTCTTCTAAGAATATTGATGTTTCAACAGAATCATTACTGTCGAAAGGCCTGTCTTATGTTCCTCACTCCCAACTAAATGTCTTTGAGCTTCAGAAAGATGTTATCTCTTTCTTCCGCAAAATTAGGTTAAAAAAATACTTCTCTATGCATACAGATAACCATGATATGTCTCAAGAAACCAGACAACTCTCCCTGCCATCTACTTTTAATCCCTCGCTAGACCAGCTAGGCCCAGAGGTTGCTACCTTCGAATTTGTTGTATTGCAACAACTCGAAAGAACTCTTCGGTATATACCCAAACCTTTATACAACCTTAACAGAGAAGAATCCATCTCTCTCAAAAGTCTCAGACAAGATAACACCATAATTGTCAAGAGTTGTGACAAAGGAGGGGGGATCGTACTGATAGATACGGATAAGTACGAACAAAAAATGATGTCCATGCTTTCTGACACAGCTACTTACTCCCCAGTGAGAACTAATCCTATCACATCTATCTCTAATAAGATCCGGGACCTAACAGCCACAGCGCTCACTAATGGTGATATCAATCAAAAGGAATTTGACTTTTTGAACCACCATCAATTCAAAACAGCATGCATTTATGGCATGCCAAAAATTCATAAGAGTATAACTGATCCACCCTACAGACCCATTGTGTCCACGATAGGCACTAATACGGAGCCTCTTTCCAAATTCATTGATTCTTTTCTACGTCCCCATATTCCTAAGATCACTTCATATATTGAAGATACAGGCTCCATGATATCCAGAGTCGAAAACCTCCCGTTTGACCCCAACAAAGATCTATTAGTCACTATGGATATTGAAGCGCTGTATAGCAACATCCCCCAAAAAGAAGCCATACTTGCAACCAGTTGGTTCATTGATACTTTCAACATTAATTGCCCTAAGGATTTTATTTTAGACCTCCTACATATAGTTCTCACTGAGAATATTGTAGAATTTGGCAATACCCTTTATCGTCAAATCAAAGGGGTCAGTATGGGGGCTTCGGTTGCCCCCTCTATTGCCAACATCTATATGGCAGCCTTTGAAACTAAAGTCATTTATAACGAAATAGCACCATTTTTTGAGTCCATTTCCCATTGGTCCAAATATATCGACGACATCTTCTTTATCTGGACCAATGGGGAAAACACCCTCCGCGAATTTTTAGAATGGATCAACATGGCAGATGGTAACCTTAGATTCACGGCCCAATACAATAATTATCAAGTTGAATTCCTAGATATAATCATAAAACACCTAGATAACAAATTAATTGTCGATATTTTTGTTAAATCTACTTCGAGGAACACTCTTCTCCAATTTAAGAGCTTTCATCCTCGGTGTCAGAAAGAAAGTATACCTTTCTCCCAGTTTCTTCGAGTCAGAAGAAACTGTTCAAGTTTAGCGGATTTTGACAAACAAGCGAGCATTATGAGACAGAAATTTTTAAGCAGGGGCTACCCACATAGGTTAGTCAGAGATTCATATAAGCGTGCAAGATTTTATGACAGAGATTCACTACTTAGATCCAAGCCACCAACGACAAACAAGCAATTAGTTTGTATTACAAAACACTCCACTCTCGACAATACTGTTCGACATATTATAAATTCAAATTGGCATATCTTAAACTCCAACCCAACTAATTGCAAATTAGACAAACCTATGTTTCCCCATAGGAGAAACAGAAATCTCAAAGATCTGATTGTACATTCTCGTTTTACTGCTAAAAAAAAGACTGTTCAGAATTTGTTCAAAGATCACTCACAAACAATTTTCCAGTCAGAGGCACTGTTAGAGGCTCATCCTGTAAGTCCTGCAATAACATCATCACAGGTGAGTCTTTTGAACACAATGGTTGCCTCGTCAACGCAAATGACATGTGGAACTGCAAAACAGCTAACTGCATTTATTTCATTATGTGTCCATGCCAACTGGGCTACGTGGGTGAAACCTCTAGACCCATACAGACCAGACTCACAGAACATCGGTCAGCCATTCGCACAAATAAGAACTTGGCACCATTAGTCAAACATTTCATGGAAAAACAGCATGGACCAGATGATTTTAAATGGCGCATTCTAGAAAAGATTAGACTTCCGGATAGCAAAGGTGGTGACAAAGTCAGAAGAAAAAGAGAAGTCTTCTGGATTTTTGCCCTAGGAACTTTTAAGAAAGGGCTAAATGCCGAAATCCCGTGGGAAAACGCCATAATCTAAATGTATAACTACGACTGTAATAGTTTCTTTATGAAAGGGCTTTTTGCCTTAATCCCGCGGATATATAATAACTGCCGTAATTATTCACGTTCCATCGTTTATGGACTCTTAGATACAACGAGTTACTTTAGGGGCCCTATACATCAAGTCTGCCCCCACACATTAGAATAGTCCCTGTTCTGTCTAGTATTGTACACATCCCATCTTGAGTAACCTATATCATTTAGATCAAGACTAGTTCATTTGTAAATATAAGTACCCCTCCACTTTTGAGAAGAAGTATTCTGTGTATATTTTGAGACTGTATAACCATTCTCTAGCTATGATATATCAATCATTGCGCTTTTTCTTGAATTCCTATATATATCTCTCCTCTTTTAAGCATGTTCCTCCTTTTTTTATTATTTTTTGGCCTCGCCCTGGACAAACAAACACACATATATATTTTTTTATTATATTTTTTTAATTTTCTAATTTTCATTTTCATTTTAAAAAAAAAAGAATTTCGTATCATATATGGACCGTTTTGTGCCGTTTTATATATACTGACTCATATAACCTTTGAGATATCATAGTTTCCTTTTGTCAGTAAATATCCCCTCTGCGATCTTACGGGTACAATATATTATAGTGTTGTATTGCGCCTCGATCGCATTTACAAACGCCATCTTAGAATAGGACAATTTCCGTCTATTATATGCAGTCTCTCTTTTTAATTTACTTTAATGTCACAATCCAAAATGTATTTTCCGTTCTATCTTTATAAAGATTTCGGACAACTATAATCCTATTTATGTAAGTAATTTCCATCTTACATAAATAATTCTATCTGTTTCTTTTCCATATAATATCATAGTTCCTCCATTACGCGCTTTATAGAACATCGAGCGCCATTTTGGAACAGGCCGACTTCATGATATGAAGTCAATTGTCCTTTACCACTTTCCACCACTCCTTCGCCCTCACTCGCAATTTTCGCGCCATCACCGGGGATTTAAATGTCAGCCCGTCATTACAGCGTTCTCTTCCCCGTTTGGAGGTAACTACGCGACGTGGCACCCCACACGTTTGGAGCAGCACCATCTTGCTGTCCGCAGGAATCCTCTCGATATAAGGTAGAATTAGCGTTAATCTTTAGACCTTAGCAGCCTTTAAAAGTTTGACTTGCGATTTTAGCCTACAGCATCTGTCTGTCAATTATTTAGTAAACCCTCGTTATTGTTTGTCCTTGCAGTCATATACTATCTGGTATCATCATACAGAATACAGATTAAGAGACATATTTCATGTATCTTCTTGAATATATAAGGTACGTGCACGTAACATATTATATGCAAGCTCGTTTGCTTATCACTAGCTACCTTAGCTTGCACCCGATATTATGATTTTAAGTATATGAGGGCTCCCCAGCAGTCTCCCCTCTAATCGATATCTATCATGCGCTCCTCTTCCCTTATCTTGTAGCCACAAACCGTTTGGCCAATTGCGGATGCCTAAATCCTATGTATGAACTTATACACCTACACCAGAATTCAATAGGTAATCCTTTTTTCATTTTTTTATCACCTAGTTAACAACGGATACCTTCCAGTTATTATAATAATTTGTAAAAAGTCTATTGTCAAAAGTTATCCACGTTTCGATGTTTTATTTATTTTTTCCCATATGTCTCGTTGTTTTACCAAAACAGTACCTTTGGTTAAGCTGACTTTGTGATCGTCACACAGCCCCGGCTTCTCCCTCCGGATGATTTTTATGAATACCGTGTCTGAAACTATGTCGATATTAATTCCAGTTCAGGTATATACAATTTAGATATTCTGTCTTTATGTAGGAATTAGGCGCTAGCAGCCAGAATATTAACTCCAATAACAAATCATTATGCATAACCAAACCTCGCAACTAATTAGATTTTTGTTTTTCATTCATAATATTTTGTTTAGTATCAATTGGTGGTATAGACACATTAGGTGTTTCAGTGTAGGCTGCCTACTACGGACAGACTAAGATGAACATGTATCATAATAATTCCCACCCGGTCTTTCGTTTATTCCATGCTAGCTGATTCTATGCTTTTAGAGAAATATGAGGAATGCGTTAGACTCACCTTGAAGGTGGCACCATGTGTTCAAAAGTAACTCATTATTTCCCTTTTGCCCCATTGGTTTTTACCACCCTCATTTTCTCGCCTTTGACTTTATTATTTTTTTGATCAGGTATAAGCCTTTATCAAGTGGCTCTGACTATACATAGATATGAAGATATCAACAGCTTCTAATAGAATATATCAATGTAAGTGTTTATTTATATCAGAAGGGATTATTTGTCCTAGATTGTTTATCTCAGATCAATAGATAATCTATTTTTTTCCATCCTTTTGCTGTAGAAGTTATGTTCACATAACGTAATATAATATGCAATATATCTTTATGACATAGAATAAATGAGATCTATGTAAGATTGAAGTACTGCACAATACAGTTGAAAATATCTGTCAAGTATATGACAAGAAATGACCAAATTTAATGTCTTTAACCTGTCAGTTTGTGAAGAAAGACAACTTTGTTACAAGCCTTAGGAATCTGTGGTTTATACGTTCTCCTTTTTTAGCTCCTTAGAAATGATAAAATAATGATGCTAGTTACCCAATAATAAAACCATGATCTGATATGTACCTTTTTTCTGTATATGTATTTTCAGAACATCAGCAGAGACTCCTGAAGAAGGCTGTTTTCTGCCGAAACGCGCGTCGAGTTTTTGTTGTAATTTCATGTCTAGTATTTTTTATGCTATTTGTGTATGCAACTGTATTGTGTTCTGTAAAATGTTTGATTTACAGGATATGCACTGATTTATAATACTTATGTCTGTTTTTAATGAATTATTCTTTTACCTCATCATATAGTTTGTGTTTCTATATGATTTTTAATTAGACTCATTAAATATATATTTGTATACAGTTAATCTACGTTTTTTCTTCACACTACTGGTTTTGGAATAATTGGTCATTTACTTTGCTGATGTCCTAGGATGTTTACCCACATAGACAGATCACTCAGCTGTCAGTCTCAACAGTGTATACAACCGTCACTTTGCACATGTCACACCTGACAAAGACGTGCCACAGGTGTTGGGCTAACTGTGCAAGTCATGCACAAAACACTGCATACTTGTCACTTGAGATGGCCACAGCTGCTGCATACGCCATGCAGCTGTGGTGTAAAACATCACATACACACTCAGCCAGGGGACAAGGAACATTCACACTCTTCAATGTCCATGAGTTCAAACACAGCATTTGGACAACATCACCAAAGGTCCACAAAAAAACATAAACATCAGTGAGTACATTCAGCTGTCACCCTGGGGTGAACACTATTACAGCTCTGTAAATTATGGGTGAAAAACATGCAAGGTGTGGCACAGTAGAATGTGAAAATCAGTATGCATTGAATGTCACAGTTAGCATAATGCAAGTAAGGAGTAAACACACTTTAACTACAATATGCTCTGCATGGGAGAAACCGCAATGTACAGACCTGGCACTCACTGCCAAACCACATTGAATGTCTGTTCCACAAATACACAATGGCTGTAGTGACACTCACATAACAGGAGCACAGTCAAAGCTAGTGCAGTCATCACTCACCTGCTCCCCTGGTCTCCCATACAGCTTGCTGTAGTTTGGTAGGAGGGCATCCAGCAGGGCCTGGTTCTCCTCCTCACTGAATGCAGGTGCCCTCTCCATGGTCAGCAAAATCAGAGTCCAGGGAATGCAGAGACAGCAGCAGTGTGGTCCACTCCAATGTTGTGCAGGCAAGTGCCCTCTCACAGCCACATGCAGCCTCAAAACCAGTGTGTTGTGACTGAAATGGTTTAGCATGTACGCACACCATGCAACATGTGCTCTTCCAATGGCTTTTGGGTCTGATGGCATAATACATCATTGATCCCCATGCATACATGTCTGCATCGTGACAATTGCTGTGGTGTTGCGTTGTCACATACACACCTCAATAGCAAGTTGTCTGATATGTCCAATAGATATTCCATGTGACCTGGGTGTGTGCCTTGCAGTCAGCTCTCTGTATGGGATGACAAACCTCTAATGCAGGTCTGGGGACGTGTGTCACTCCAGTGATATTATTCTCTACTCACTCAGTGCAGCCCAGCAGCTCTTTTGTGTGCATGTAACAGATGTATCTGGGTTTCTTTGGGAGTGCCAGGAAGCTGGCATATGTGTCCAGGATGTATTGCTTACGCCACACCCCATAGTAACTTGATGTGTAGTAGCAGTGTTGCAAGTGCTATGTACATTGGAATCGTTGTTGGCTGACAGTTGTTCTCCATTCTTCCCAAACATGTCCTGCAGGGCACCGCCTCTACCAAGGCCTTTTCCAGACTTGGAGACCATGAGGGAAAGTGATTGCATCGGACGTTACAGATTCACTCGCAATTTGAATCAGAACTTGACGGACGGGTTGGAACCACATCTCCAACCGCGACACAGGTATCCAACTGCGCTGACACCAAAGTTAAAGGTGATGGCAGCCCTACATTTTTTTGCCACAGGTACGTTTCAATTTACCATTGTTGATGTGGGGGGTATGTCCCAAACCATGTCCTATGTGATTTATTAGTTGCCATGTTAGAGCAGATTGATGAATTCATCAAATTCCCAAAACCTGAAGAGTTAACAGATGTAAAGGGTGAATGCTCTGCCCTGGGAGGAATGCCACATGTCATTGGTTCCATTGATGGTACACATGTGGCTTTGGTGCCACCACAGGCTCAGGAGCAGGCCTACCGCAATAGGAAACATTACCACTCAATAAATGCCCTGGTGGTGTGTCTTGCTAACATGCCGATTTCCCATGTTTGTGCACGTTTTCCAGGATCATGACATGATCCATTCATCATGAGGCGTAGCAGGGTACCACAGATGATGCTGCAGCTGCGCAACGATCGGGCATGTCTTGTTGGTGGGTATACTCTGTTTGTCCAGTATGTCTCATTTTTTGTTTGCTCTGACGGCATTTCATTACCCAAATTTTTACGTGATGTATATTTGCAGGAGACGCGGGATATCCCAACATGCCGTGGGTCATGACACCGCTCCGCAACCCAAGAACAGCTGCAGACCAGTGGTATAACAATGCACACGGGCAGACCAGGCGAGTGATTGAGCGAATGTTTGAACTCCTGAAGAGCCGATTCCGGTGCCTTGATAAGACTGGCGGATCCCTCCCATACGCCCCGGTCAAGGTGTGTAACATCTTCATCGTGTGCTGCATGCTGCACAACATGGCAGTTGAGAAAGCCGTGCCACTCATCCTGGATTCTGAGGAGCTGGAACATCCACCCGTTGAGTACGAAGGGCTTGGCCATGATGAAAGTGATGAGGAGGAGGAGGATGATATCCGGAGTCAGCTCAAACGCAACTTCTTTTCTTAATGGTGAGTCACTGGGAATTAGTGTTCAAGCTTGTGGCATAGAGTGGCATGTGTTGCATACTGTGTGTCCAGCTGACTGTATGCGAACTCACTTTGATGTTTGTTGTGATGCGTCACACAAGTGATGATGTGATGACACATGCATATGTGCAATGAGTGATTTTGGAATGAACATGTGTATTACATTGTGATGTATTTTCACATGACCATGTCTGTATGGAAATCTGATTAATGTGTCCCCTTGTGTGCCTGTCATTCCCAGGCTGCTCTGCCTGTTGTCTGTTCGTGTCATCTTGGCACTCCTGCTATGCATCATGATGATTGCAACGTGTGCCGAATCAGCGTTCCATGCACAGACATGTGGAAATGTCAGTTTGGGTAAGATATCTAAACAGGCTTTTTTGGGTTGGTATGCTTTGTGAATGTGTGGGACCTGTTTCTGTGCATGTTGTAGAAACATACATACATGTGTCATTAACATGGATCAAGATGCAGGTTGCAACACTCCCATGACTGGACAGTCACCCTTCTTGTCAGTCATCTGTTGTTGCTCCCGCCGATGCCCCTGCGGCCACGCCCACTTGCCGCAAAGCTCCTGCCTCCCAGCTGCTCCTCCCGCCCTCCCTGCTTTAAAATGGTGGCCGCTGTGCGGCCGTGCAGCGGACATGCACAGTGGGTGCGCAGCTGGCGCGCCGAAGGCACCCCAAAGGCAAGCAAGTCTGCGCCTGTCTGCACATGGACCACGCCCAGCGCCAGAACCCCTGGACCCCGAAGCCTCCACCACACCAGACTGCACTACGACCCCAGCACCCTCCATGCATTCAACCCCGGACGCGATCACTCCTGCTACCTGGCTACCCCAAAGCACACCCAAGGGCCCTTCACCTGCCGGAACTGCAGCTTCAACAGCATCCGACCTGCCAAAACATTGAACAGAGAACCCACCACCTCCAATGCATCCTCCTCAACACCTGCTCCGCTGGCAAGCACGCCATCGAACTCTGGGACCTCCTATACTCAACCACCCCTGACAGAGACCTGGCTGAACTTCACCTCAGCACCAGACATCGCCATTGCCATCCAAGAGAGCTACAAAATCTCCAGCAGAGACCGCACCAACAGAGTGGGAGGGGGAATCGCCATCATCCACAAGGACTCCCTCAGAGTCACGACCAACACCGACGACACCCTCACCACCGCCGAGCATATGCACTTCCAGATCCACACCGACCCCAACACCACCCTCAGAGTAACTCTCGTCTACAGACTACCCGGACCCCAACTACAGTTCAGCGACACCATCGCAACCTCATCAGCACCCACACCCTCGCCTCCACGGACTACATCCTCCTCGGGGACCTGAACTTCCACCTCGAAAACAACAACGACGCCAACTCCACCGCCCTGATCGACAACCTAGCAAACCTTGGAGTCAAACAGCTTGTGACGACACCCACCCACGCCGCTGGACACACACTGGACCCCATGTTCTCCGCAAGTCACCACTTCTCCTTCAACCACACCACCAAACCTTACTGGACTGACCACAAATGTGTCCACTTTACCTTCAGGAAGCCCACCAAACACCACTGCACCCAACAGTTGCCATGCTGCTGCTGGGGCAAGGTCACCAAGGACCAATTGACCACCACCCTCGCCCTGGGACCACCCACCAACCCCACCAACCCCGCAGCCGCTGCCATCAACCTCAAACAGTGGATCAACAACTGCGCCGACACCCTTGCCCCACTAAAGACCTCTGCAACCAATCACACCAACAAGAAAGCCACTTGGTTCACCGAAGACCTCCGGGCCTCCAAACGCACCTGTCGGAAACTGGAGAAGTACTGGCTCCGCAACCGAACACCAGACAGCTGCACAGCCCACAAGAATGCCACCTGCAAACACCACCAACTCATCAGGACTACCAATAGGATCGCCTTCAAGGACCGCCTACACAACAACGCACACAACACCAAAGAGCTCTTCAACATCTTGAAAGACCTCTCCAACCCCAGCTCCAACACCAACAGCATTCCACCATCACAAGACCTGTGCGATTCAGTTGCCATCTTCTTTCACCCCAAGATCACCGACATCCACGACAGCTTCAACACCGACATCCCCTCATCCACCGCCGAGACCACCACCCCTGCGACCCCTACCCGCACCAGTCCCCTGACCACCTGGTCCAAACTCAGCGACAGAGACACCATCAAGACCATGAACTCCATCCACTCCAGATCCCTATCTGACCCATGCCCTCATCACGTTTTCAACAAAGCCAGCACAGCCATCGCACCCCATCTCTGAAAAACAATCAACATCTCCTTCAAAACAGCAACCTTTCCGGAGAGCTTGAAGCACGCCGAGATCAAAGCCCTACTGAAGAAACCCAAGGTGGACCCCAATGACCTCAAGAACTTCCGGGCCATCCCCTTGTTCCCTTCCCCGGCGAAAGTCATGGAGAAGATTGTCAACAGACAGCTGACCCACTACCTCGAAGACAACAACATCCTGGACCCATCCCAGTCCGGCTTTCGCAGCAACCACAGCACCGAGACCGCCCTCATCGCCACCACCGACGACATCTGGATACTGATGGACGAAGGAGAAGCAGCGCCCTCATCCTTCTGGACCAATCAGCAGCCTTCACCACGGTCTGTCACTGCACCCTAACAGCACGCCTCCACGACGCTGGAATCCAAGAGAAGGGCCTGGCCTGGACCACATCCTTCCTCTCTGACAGAACCCAGAGCGTCCGCCTCCCACCCTTCCGCTCCAAGACCACCGAGATCATCTGCAGCGTCCCACAGGGATCATCCCTCAGCCCGACGCAGTTCAATATCTACATGGCACCACTCGCCCACGTCGCTCGATAACACAGCCTCAACATCATCTCCTACGCCAACGACACCCAACTGATCATATCCCTCACCAAAGACCGCCAAAGCCAACCTCCACAGGGGAATGAAGGCTGTTGCAGAATGGATGAAGGACAGCAGGCTGAAGCTGAATTAAGACAAGACGGAGGTCCTCATCCTCGGCACTACCCCATCAGCCTGGGACGACTCCTGGTGGCTAACATCGCTAGGAACAGCCCCAGCACCCACCGACGACACGCACACAACCTGGGGGTCATCCTCAACTCCGCCCTCTCCATGACCAAGCAAGTCTTCACCGTCTTAGCGTCATGCTTCAACACCCTCGGAATGCTCCGCAGGATCTTCAAATGGATCCCCTCCGACACAAGAAAAACCATCACCCAGGCCCTCGTCACCAGCAGACTGGACTGTGGGAACACCCTCTATGCGGGAACAACAACCAAGCTCCTGAGACAGCTGCAACGCATCCAGAATGCCTCGGCACAGGTGATCCTCAACGCCCCCCGACGCAGTCACATCACACCCCACCTGAGAGGCCAGCATTGGCTCCCCGTCAACAAGAGGATCACCTTCAAAATCATCATCCACGCACACAAAGCCCTACATAATGCCGGACCAGCATACCTCAACAACCGACTCAGCTTCTACACCCCCACCCGCAGACTCCAGTCTGCTAACCTCGCCCTCGCCACAGTTCCACGCATCCGGCAAACATCCGCCGGCGGCAGATCCTTCTCCCACCTCGCCGCAAAGACCTGGAACACTCTCCTGACCAACCTACGTCAGATCCAGGACCTGTTGCCCTTCACAAAACTCCTCAAGACCTGGCTCTTCAATGAGTAGCAGGCCCCTCCTCTCCTCCCAGCGCCTTGAAACCCTCACGGGTATGTAGCGCACTTTACAAATATCCTGATTTATTGAGAGTCCCACTGTCAACTGCAGGATCACTTTCATACTCCTGTGTCACACTCAGTAGGCACTCCACAACGCAGCACAAAAAACAAATATGGACATCTCCCATCCAACACCCCGTTGCCTGTAGTCCGTCCAGCCACCCTTGCCCTGGGCAACATTCATCACTTCCACAGTACAACTGCATGTGGGTGATAGTTCTCCAACATCAACAAACAGACCTGGTAGTCCCTCCCTGGACACCAACACATTACCCATGACCTGTACACATTCATAACTGACTGTCAGAGCAGTATGGCAACCCCCCCCCCCCCCCCACTCAGCAGATAGTAACCATCACATGTGAGTATCTCCCTCCATGGATGTAGTTGATTATACATTGTGATCTATGTGTGTCCACACCCAGACTCAGATCCCAGTGTATGGATGGCTTGAGTTTGTTCAACACTCTGGCATACTTTGACATAACCCAACACATATGTTGTTGATTCATGGAAAAAATACTTCTGCATCAATACGTATTGTGTTTGTTAATTTTATTTCTCCATCTTGTGAGTGAAATGTGAGTAGGTGTTAGGTGCTGTAAAAAAATGCGGGGAATCCAAAGTTCACAGAGGGAGATGTGATGTTTTGCAGTTTTAGTCAACAGAGTCCAGAGCACAGTGTTTGGCATCATTGGTGACACTGCTATCAGCAAGTCCATGTGGTAGAGTCTGACAGTCAATAAGGTGATGCTGTTGCATACAAAGGCAAGATGCCAGACCAGTTGACCTGGGAGATGCGCATGGCCCTCTGCCTCTCAACGCTTTCTACGTGGACGACCGACCATCATTGGGGGACCTAAGCGTGGGTGTAAAATCCGTTTCGTGGGCGAATTTGTGGATTTTTGATGATTTCGCGATCCGCGAATCCCGCAAATTTACCCAATATTCTGCAAATTTGCAAGCTACGAATTATTTTGCTTGGTCGCGCTTGAAAAATGCAATATCGCGCGCGCGGCGTTGTCTTACCATGATTCTGAGTCCGCCGAGTTGTTTTTCTTCAAGTTTTGCGTGTGCTGCGCCATTTTTGATCTTGCTGAGTGATGGCGCAAGAGTTTTTCGAACGCAATTACGTTATCGCGGCTTGCCATCTTGCACGGCGAGAGTTTGACAACGCGAGTACGTCATAAAAGCCCGCGACGGCGAGCAGCTGACTTCCGGCGGGAGATTTGAACAGCTCGCGTTCCCGAAAGGCCAAAAATTGCAATTCTGCTCAAGAAATCCACTGCAGGAAGCATAAACCTTGTGAAAATGATGATTTTGGTCAGAATAACTCCTCAGATTGACATTTGACTGCACTTTTTGGTGCAGGAGTCCATTTTTTGGGGTGGGGTGGGAGGAAGGAAGTGCCTCAGAGTCTCCAACTTCCTGTTCCTGTCCAGCAGGCTCCTCCCAGTGCTTTGTGCATGTACTTGTCACTTTTCATTGGGCTGTTGAGCTGGAAGGATTACTTTCTGTGACTGCTGTTGGATTTGTATTTGAGGACTGTTTGGACTTTGAAGTTAGGATCACTCTTGGACTTGGGATTTTACAAGTAAGTTGGTGTTGTTTGTTTGGGGCACTGCAGTTGAGGCAACTACAGTTTTAAAACTTTTTTCACAACTTTAACAAAATATATATTGTGGTGGGTAGCCACAGTATCCAGTAGGCCCAGGGTTAGTCATGAGTGCATGATACAACTGTTTCTGTGATTTGTTGTTTAACTTAATTCTCATTTATGTCATGGAATTTTAGCTCACTGTTATATGTTGATTTTTTTTAAAAAATTGGGGTGCCTTTAAAGCCTCACTAGCCAGTAGGCCCAGGTGTAGTGAGTGGTGCATGGGCCTAGTCTTTCTCTGGGGTGTCTTGAATTTAAACATCATTGAGGGCATGGATGGCATGGGATTGTGGTGATTTTTGAGTGTTTTTCGACTTTTTGGGGTGGTGTTGTGGCCTGGCCATGTGGGTGGGGGCCATATTGAGGCCTGGCCATGTGGTGGGGGTCAAGGGCCCATTTTTAAGCCAGGCAGTGTGCTCAGACTTGCACCCAGTTTGCCTCGCTTTCAACCATTATGCCCAGGGCTACTCAGTGGTGCATGAGCCCAGTCTTTCTGTGGGGTGTTCTGAATTAAAACATAATTGAGGGCATGGATGGCATGGGATTGTGGTGATTTTTGAGTGTTTTTCGACTTTTTGGAGTGTTGTTAGGGCCTGGCCATGTGTGTGGGGGCCATCTTGAGGCCTGGTACACGCAGGGCCTGGCCATGTGGTGGGGGTCAAGGGGCCATTTTGAAGCCAGGCAGTGTGCTCAGGCCTGCACCCAGTTTGCCTTGCTTTCAACCATTATGCCCAGGGGTACTCAGTGGTGCATGGGCCTAGTCTTTCTGTGGGGTGTCTTGAATTTAAACATCATTGAGGGCATGGATGGCATGGGATTGTGGTGATTTTTGAGTGTTTTTCGACTTTTTGGGGTGTTGTTAGGGCCTGGCCATGTGGGTGGGGGCCATCTTGAGCCCTGGTACAGGCAGGGCCTGGCCATGTGGTGGGGGTCAAGGGGCCATTTTGAAGCCAGGCAGTGTGCTCAGGCCTGCACCTAGTTTGCCTTGCTTTCAACCATTATGCCCAGGGGTCCTCAGTGGTGCATGGGCCTAGTCTTTCTGTGGGGTGTTCTGAATTTCAACATCATTGTGGGCATGGATGGCATGGGATTGTGGTGATTTTTTAGTGTTTTTCGACTTTTTGGGGTGTTGTTGGGGCCTGGCCATGTGGGTGGGGCAATCTTGAGGCCTGGTACACGCAGGGCCTGGCCATGTGGTGGGGGTCAAGGGGCCATTTTGAAGCCAGGCAGTGTGCTCAGGCCTCCACCCAGTTTGCCTTGCTTTCAACCATTATGCCCAGGGCTACTCAGTGGTGCATGGTCCTAGTCTTTCTGTGGGGTGTCTTGAATTTAAACATCATTGAGGGCATGGATGGCATGTGATTGTGGTGATTTTTGAGTGTTTTTCGACTTTTTGGGGTGTTGTTGGGGCCTGGCCATGTGGGTGGGGGCCATCTTGAGGCCTGGTACAGGCAGGGCCTGGCCATGTGGTGGGGGTCAAGTGGCCATTTTGAAGCCAGGCAGTGTGCTCAGGCCTGCACCCAGTTTGCCTTGCTTTCAACGATATTATGCCCAGGGTTACTCAGTGGTGCATGGGCCTAGTCTTTCTGTGGGGTGTCTTGAATTTAAACATCATTGAGGGCAGGGGGCATGGCTAGCGGCCAAGAAAGATTGCTGCAGCTTAAATGAGCTCCCCTCCGTTCATGGCCGATTCATCCTGCACAGCCTGTATTCCCGGTGAGATTCTCATCGCTAAGCCCCCCGGCGAGAACCTGGCACCCCTGTGGGGGCGACGGACTGGTGTTGGTGGCTACAACACCCCCCCTGGACGACTTTTGGATTCGGATGCCTCTGGGGCAGAAGGAGATCAGGTTGGCGGCTCGGAGGAGCTGAGGCGGCTCCCGGACTTAGTCTTTGCCCCGCGGCACCAGCACTCCCCGCCTCCTCCCCCTCTGCCTGAGTTCTGTCCGCGTCTTGCACCGGATCGTGGTGCAGGTGACTGCCGGCGCCCCACAGTGCAGACGGGTCGGTCGCCTGTGCCTGGAGGCCCTTGGGAGGTGTGGAGGTCGGCTTGGGGGCGGGCCATAAATTATGACCCTGGATTGTGGCCTGGCAGAAGCTGCGTATTAGCGGAGGAGTGACGGAGGTCACGCGTGTGGTCTTGGTGCGACCCAGAACACCCCTAGACTGCGGGGACCCGACTGGAGGGGCTGAAGGAACCCCGCGGGCAAGCTGCTTCATTTCCTTGCTCCCCGGGCTCAGGATAGCACCGCGCCATTCCGGCACGTGGAATTTGGACATTTGAGCCTGGTCTGGCCCGACTGCGCAAGGTAGGAAGCCAGCCGGCATATATTTGCTGACTGCGGATGCCTTCTGGATGGACTCCCCCCCCCCCCCTGCCCGCTGTAGCGACACTGAATGCGGGGGGCTGCTGTGCCTTGGCAATGTGGTGCAGTGATTGGTGACAGCCCTTGAAGGACACATAAGGGGCGTCCGTGCGACTTCGCTCTCCCCCCGCCCCCCTGGTCTGGCCTTGCGGACCCGTGGCACTGTCGGCTCTGAGGGTGTGCAATAGTGTCTGGGACGGGATAGCTCCCCCCACCCCCCCGGCATATTCATTCCTGTTGGAAAAGGCGATTTGTGGCCGGAGTCCTAGAGTGGGCTGCCAACGCAGAGGGATACATTGTGCGGAAGGCTACTCCAGAGAGCAGCTACCACCGGTAGGCGCTATATGGCCGCATGCTGTTGGTACATGTGGATTCGAGATTGCTTTTGGGGTCTATAGGAGGTCTTTGAGGCGAAGTGGCGAAGTTGGATCCTGCGCTGCATACGGACAGTGATCTTAATAGCGAAGAACCGTCATTGACGCTATTGCATCGCTCACACGCCTCCCCTCTCCACCCTTCCCCCCAACGCGCTTCTACGACGACTCCTGCAATGGCCTCAGGGGGCAGGGGATCAAGGAATAATGCCCAGAAACAACTGTCCAAATTTGCGTGGACTAAGAGTGGTAATAAAAGCGACTCGCCAACAGCAGACACGAGAGACTCAGTGGCATCGTCACCCCCGGAGCAGGAGCCGACGCTCCGCGACGTCATGGCTGCCATAGGAGGTATACTCACATCCATAGACTCTGTTTCTGTAGTGGTCTCCCTGCTGAGAGCTGACTTTAAGCAGGTAAATGAGAAAGTGAAGGAGCTCAAAATAGCAACGACTGCATTACGGGATGATACCTCCGAGCTTCAGCGCCAGATGTCCCCAATGGAGGCCAGACAGCTTCGAATGGCACAGCAGCTGGATGAATATGAAGGGCGGGCCCGTCAAAATAATATAAGAATCCTTGGTGTTCCGGAAAAAACAGATGGGCCCACTGCAGACCATTACGTGGAAAATTTAATAACAAAACACCAAAAGCCCAAGTCACTCTCGGCTTACTTCTCTATAGAACAGGCTCACTGGGTTCCAGGTGGAAGGCCCAAGCCTGGAGCCCCGCCGGGACCTTTGATTGCCAGAGTCTTTAATTTTAGGGACTGGGACAGTATCCTGCAGACCTCGAGAACTGGCCGCCTCTCAAAATCGACAACTATGAAGTATCCTTCTTTCCCTACTTTACTGCCCGGGTCCAGGCACAGCGGAGAAGCTTCCAAGCAGTTACACGGGAGCTGCGCAGCAGAGATATGAAGTACGCAATGCTCTTTCCGGCAAAGCTGAGAGTGGAAAGGGACGGTAAGACAGTAAACCATGGTTTTTTGATTCGCCGGATGCGGCCTGGGACTGGCTGGAGGGCTGGACAAAGGTAGGAGGCGGGAGTGGCGATCGAAGGGAAGGGAGAGGACGGAGCGGAGAGACAGTGCAGTTCCCGACCGGACAGTGATGAAGAATGCAGCGGAATCCAGTGGTTTAAATGAGCAGGAATAAGACATCTTTTGACTCGTTGGGGGCCAGACATCGAGGACACACGCAAGTATTGCGGGGGGGGGTGGAGGGTTGATGCGAGGACTTTTTTGAGACTATGCTAGGTTTCAGAAGACTCTGGGTGTATATTATGCTTTCTTTACCGCTTATTGTGACATGTCATGATGTTTTGTGTGGGACTACGGTAGCGTTAACGCTGTATCTTATAGACGACAATTTACAAGGCCATTAAACGAAGGGTTCAGTTCCCCTCTGCGTTTTTAGTAAGCATGGGCGGAAAATCCGTTCCGCTCACGGATTTTGCGGATTTTCTGCAAATTCGCAATCCGCGAGATTCGCGAATTTCCCGCAAAATCCGCGAGCGGAACGGATTGGGTCAAAAGTTGAAGCTGACTTTTGTAACTATTTTAGAATGGCGCCGGCAAGCTGCCAGCAAGCTGCGAGAGCCATACTAAAATAGTTACAAAAGTCAGCTTCAACAGGAAGCACTAATAGATAAAGTAAAGCAGGTGCTTGAGTTGAAGCTCAAATTCAGTTACACAATCATTAATCACCCCAAACTTGGGGTGATTAATGATTGTGTAACTTAATTTGACCTTCAAATCGAGCACCTGCTTTACTTTATCTATTAGTGCTTCCTGTTGAAGCTGACTTTGTAGCTATTTTAGAATGGCTCTGGTAGCTTGTCGGCGCCATTCTAAGTGGGGCTGAGGGCAGAAGGGCACAGAGTGGGACAGAGGGCAGAAAGGGACAAAAACGAGTGGGGCAGAGGGCAGAAGGGCACAGAAACGAGTGGGGCAGAGTGCAGAAGGGGACAAAAACGAGTGGGGCAGAGGGCGGAAGAGCACAAAAACGAGTGGGACAGAGGGCAGAAACGAGTGTGGCAGAGGGCAGAAGACCACAAAAACGAGTTGGGCAGAGGGCAGAGGAGCACAAAAACGAGTGGGGCAGAGGGCAAAAGGGCGCAAACACGAGTGGGGCAGAGGGCAGAAAGGCACAAAAACGAGTGGTACAGAGGGCAGAAGGGCATAAAAAAACGAGAGGGTGGCAGTAATGAACAAGAGGGCGCATCACGGTCTCGCCCAAAAAAAACCCCGCGAACACGCAAAGCGCCCCGCGAACACGCATAGCGCCTCGCAAACACGCAAAAATAAAATGATCCGCAATTTCGCACAAATTCGTGAATTTTACGGATCGCAAATTCGCAAATCCGCAAATTCGCGAATCGCAAATTCGCAAAATTCGCCCATGCTTAGTTTTTAGCATGGTTAAGAAGGGTTCAGGCACTCTGCCACGTTGGGGGGTGGGTAGTTATACATCCACAGGCAGGGGAGCAGGGAGGGGGGCGAGAAGAGGGGGGAGGAAAGTTCTTTGGGGGGGAAGGGCGGGGAATGTGTTTCTTGCAAAGTTGTAAAGTTACTGGAAATAATGACGACAATGTATGAAGGGGTTTTAAGCTCTACTTTAAGTTTATGTTATGGGCTATATTTCACTGCTGTGATCTGTGAGGTGCATACTGAGGAGATTGGTTTACAACACTGGCCTAACGCTGATGGCAGAAATGGGTACCGTGTACAATGCTGCGGAAGTTAATGTCCCCCTCTCGGCCCGGTGTCTCCTTTGACTTTAATTACCTGGAAGGTCCATGGGTTAGGGGACAAAATTAAACGAGGATGGTGTCACAATACATACGCCGAACGGCACTTGCTGTAGCCCTGCTCCAAGAAACACATCTAGTGGGTTCGGCATGTAAGGCTCTGGACCGCTGTGGTTATACGATGGTGGCGCACTCAGAGTTCTCTACTGGCTCTAGAGGTGTTGGCATACTGGTTTGCAAAAGGTTTCCACTAAATGTTCAGCAGGTATGGAGGGACACACAGGGGCGATTCGCTGCTATCTCATGCCAATGGGAGGGGAAGAGATTTAATATAGTGTCAGTATACATTCCGCCAGCCCTCCATTCTGTGGCACTTCCGGCTCTTAGTGCATTCCTGTTGACATTGCCGGAGGAAGAGCTCATTATAGGAGGCGACTTCAATGCAGTTTTAAACGCTTAGCTGGATCGCCACCCGGGCAAGTTGCAGGGGACGGGGAAATCCCGATTAAGTAGTTTTCTGGACGCGCTCGACCTAACGGATGGGTGGAGATACAATCATCCTACTGACCGCGGATATACTTTCCACTCCGGGGTTCATGGTAGTCTCTCCCGTATTGATTACTTTCTCCTCTCCGCAGACAGCCTTCCTCACTTGACTGAGACACGGATAGGGCCGAGGGGCATCTCTGACCACTCTCCAGTTTTTCTGACATATTCCTCACATCAAGGCATGGAAACAAATCTTCCCGATTTCTCCTGGCTATCTAAAGGTACCTAACATCCAAAAGGAACTTATTGCAGTCATGAAACACTATTTTCAAGAAAATGTAGAATCCGTACACTCACCGGGCATCCTCTGGGAGGCTTATAAGACTGTGTTGAGAGGGCAGGCCATTGCCTCAATAACGGGACATAGGCGGGCACCTAGAGTTGAGTTGGATACGATGGAAGCTGAACTGATCGAGCTGCAGTCGCAGCACGACACTGACCCCATGGTGGAGATGGCACGACAGCTGCGCATTAAACAATGTGAGCTCACTGAACACCAGAGGGAACTAGTTCGATTGAGGCTCCAACACACACATCACACTATCTACGAAATTGGGGATAAGGCTGGGAAACTTCTAGCCTGGTTAGATCGGAATGAGAGGGCTCAGAAGACGATAGTGCAACTCCGCACCTCCCCAGACGTAATGGTCTCTACCCCAGTAGACATTGTCGACACGTTAGCTGACTATCATGAGCAAGTATACACCTCCACTTCACGTTTTTTTTACGACAGAAGAGGCTCAAACCTACATTGAAGACATAAAAATGCCGTCTCTATAGGAGGATGATGCCCTACTTTTGGAAATCGCTTTTACGAAAGACGAAGTGACTGCTGCGGTTCACTCTCTGTAATCTGGTAAGGCTATGGGACCCAATAGGATCCCTATTGCGATGTATAAACAAGTTTCTGAGTTAACAGTTCCACATCTCTTGGCTATGTTTTCCGACAGTTTAAGCAGGGGGAATTGCCGTGGGATCAGCGACTTGCCACAATTGTCGCTATACCAAAACCCGGCAAACCTCTGGACGAACGTACATCCTATCGTCCGATCTCCTTACTTAATGCAGAGGCCAAGATCTTGGCCAAAATGATAGCTAACCGGATAACCCCACATCTTGCTCTTAATCTGCGCCGGGTCCAAGCGGTAATGGCACAGATCTCAAATCTCCCAGAACCAGCGGTAATTTTATCCCTGAATGCACGAATGGCATTTGACATGGTTGAATGGCCGTATTTATTTGCGGTTCTCCGGCATCTTGGCTTTGGCCCCAATTTTTGTGCATGGGTAAAACTGCTTTACACTAAACCACTAGCACAGGTGGTAGCTAACGGCCACATCTCTAGGGACTTCCCGCTCGGTCGCGGCACGCGCCAAGGGTGCCCCTTATCACCCTTGCTTTTTGCTCTTATTCTGGAGCCACGAGCAGCATGGATCAGGTGGGACCCCAGTGTAAAAGGGCTTAGTTGGACTGAGGCGTGGGAGCACCGCATATCGTTATATGCGGACGAAATCCTTTTATACTTGACTCGGCCCAGACGCTCCATTATAATTCTTCTTAACATCTTTGAAATCTTCGGAAGAGTCTCCGGATATACTATTAACTGGTCCAAATCTGTTTTATTTGTTCTCAAAGATCCCCCGCCACAACTTCCGGCAGGTTGCCGATTGATTATTACTGAAGACTCCATTAAATAATTGGGGATTTGGGTGACGCCTACTCAGGAGGCCTTTCTCCGACATAATTTGGCACCCCCTTTTGAGCGTTTTCACGCTGACGTACAACACTGTTACACCCTGCCCTTGACCCTCCTTGGGAAGGCGGCGCTATATAAAATGAAGACACTGCTTCGGCTGCTCTACATTCTCGAAAACACCCCATTCTCGGTCCCTCAAACTTACTTCAGATCCATAGACACACTGGTCTCAGGTCTCTTATGGGGGAGTAAACCGGCACGCATCTCCCGACAGAAACCGGGGCTGGTACGACGGCGGAATCGCTCTCCCCGATATTCAATTATACTACTGGGTGACCCAGTTGAAGATTATCAATCAATGGCTGCACACGCCCCAGACTGAGCCTGCGTTTAAAGCTGATAGGTACGACCTGGGTGGTGGTGGAGTGTTAGCTGCACTTTATGACAAGAGGGGTGCCTCGGCATTGCTTGGCCCTACAGCCCACACTGTTAAAATATGGTACGAGGCCCAGACTTGCCTCAAGTGTAAAAACGTCATTACACAAATGACTCCACTCTGGGCATCACGCCAACTGGGCCGCTTACACAAGAGTAAGGGCTTCCAAGCATGGGATCTGATCGGTATCTCCACAGTGGGAGACCTCTGGAAAAGAGATGCTATGCTAACATTTGAGCAACTTGTGGAACAATATGACCTGGCCCCCACCGAAAGGTTTAGATATTTGCAAATTGGTCATGCCTTAGGATCACTTGTCCAGCCTGGGGACGACGTCCCAGAATCCACTCCGCTGGAAGAAAGGCTACTTATGGAGCACATGCTCAAAAAAGCGACCTCCTTCGTCAATCAAAAGCTCATTAACAACCTGCCGGACCCGACCTTAAAACTAAGGGACAAGTGGATTATAGAGGTTGGAGAACTTGACGAATCAGACTGGCAGACTGCGCTTTCCTCCCCTAGGGAAGTTGCTATTCCTTCCAGACTTCGACTGGTACAATTAAAAATATTACACCGAGTGTACTACACTAGGGACACACTACGTGCGATAGGGAGAGCTGAACATAAATACTGCTAGCAAGGATGCGGGGACATTCTTTCACACCATTTGGGATTGCCCATATGTTGCAGATTATTGGACTAAGGTAATGAGGACTATGTCGCAGGTAGTTGATGAATCAAAATTACCGGACCCTAGGTGCTGTCTCCTAAATATCTAGGTACCCACTGATCTCACTCACTCCACCCAGGATTGGATGACGTTAGGAATGATGTACGCAAAAAGAAATATAGCTAAATATTGGGGGGCCCATGGGGCACCGACACTCAGGGATTGGTGTTCTGATCTTGACTTTGCAATGTTGGCTGAACGAACAGTATATGTAAATCGAAAATGCCCACGGAAATGGTTACGGCTCTGGGGGGCATGGAACGAGTACAGAGGATATTTATGCGACCCCCCGGCATTGGACAGTGAAAGTGACTCTGAGTAAAGGGGTGTGGAAGGGGAACTTACGGATAGGCATGAATGTACCCTACTGCATTGAAACTTAGGATTATCCTTCATATGTTTTCCTTTTATTGTGTAATATATCTCGACCAAGTGATTATCGATCTCTATGTATGCACACAGTGATTCTCTATATGCCCTATGATTGCTTTGAACTGTATTAAAAAATGTTTTAAAAAAATACATCATTGAGGGCATGGATGGCATGGGATTGTGGTGATTTTTGAGTGTTTATCGACTTTTTGGGGTGTTTTTGGGGCCTGGCCATGTGGGTGGGGGCCACCCTGAGGCCTGGTACAGGCAGGGCCTGGCAATGTGGTGGGGGTCAAGGACCCATTTTGAAGCCAGGCAGTGTGCTTAGGCCTGCACCCAGTTTGCCTTGCTTTCAACCATTATGCCCAGGGGTACTCAGTGGTGCACGGGCCTAGTCTTTCTGTGGGGTGTCTTGAATTTAAAGATCATTGAGGGCATGGATGGTATGGGATTGTGGTGATTTTTGAGTGTTTTTCTACTTTTTGGGGTGTATACCTGATGTTCCTCTGGCTTCCATTGCTTTTAGGTGCACAAGAGAGCCACCAGTGCCAGGAAGAAGTCCTGCAGCGGTGTGATCAGCACAACGTCACGTGACGTCACATGTGGCCACAGACAAGACAACTCTGCAACTCGTGCAACTGCGGCCTCCTGTTCTGACATCTCAAGAAGATGGCCCCAAAGAAAGTTGTCCGTAGCGTCTCAGCAAAAAAAGTTGATAGTGCGACTGCCAGTAAGAAGGAGCAGAAGAAGCAAGTGGCACCACCTACCAAGGAGACTGGTGTGCCCACCGAAACCTTTTTTGGGGAAAAAAACGACGCCTGCAGCAGCAGCGGGGTCCGCCGGGGACCAAGCTGGAAGCAGCACCTCCACTTTATTGGGCTCAGTGCCACCACGCCAAGTTAGGTCCAAGACCACCATAAGTGCTGCTGCGGCAGCCACTTTGGTTGTTGAATCACCATCGACCAGTGATCTTGGCTCATCACAAGAAAGTACCATCCAATCAACGCCGGGTGTAACTCAGTGTTCAACAACCACATCCACAAACACAGGTGCAAGTAGTACAAGAGCAAGTACATGGGCAAGGAGAGGCGCAAGTACAGCCACAAGGAGAGGCGCAAGTAGAGCCGCAAGGAGACCCGCAAGGAGAGGCGCTTGGACAGGTGCATGGAGAGGTGCGAATAGAGGTTTATGGAGCGGCACAACTGCCTACAACGCTTGTTCCTCCAGGAATAGGGGCACATCAGGAAATTGCTATTCAAGAGGAGTTATCATCTGAGGAAGCCACTCCTCCTGATGTTGATTCATTGTCTTCCAGATCCCCAGCAAGAAAAAGGTCAAGGAGGGCTACTACTACTACAAGTTCTTCTTCAAGCCCCCTTCCTTCTGATGACCTTGATCCTGATTGGAACCCACAAATGCAGTCTGAGAGTGAGGCACGCCATGATGAATCGACAAAGGTAGCTAAGCCTAAAAGGAAGGCTCCCGCAAAGCTTCAACTTATGGCTGATGACGACGAACAAGAAGGGGTGTCTTCTGCTGCTGAACAGTCTGACGATGACCCAGTCATCACAGTCGTCACTCCAGCCCCAGCAGGCATGCAGCAGACAGACATTTTTACCCTATCCCGAACGGCTGCTGAGCGGGATATGGGCGGCGTGGCACTGGTACCACCACCGTTAACTACACCACCACGACCTACAGCTTCCATCTTTTTTAGTCAGAAGGGCCGGCATGGACCTCCATCCAGCTCAACCTCAAGTAGTGGTGCTGTAAGTGAACAACAGAAACTAATTCAGCCACGCCCATCCTCCATTTAATCTGGCATTGAAAGTCAAAGTAGCACCTCCACCTTCAGCAGACATCACCAGTCCCCAGTTTGGGACTTCTTTACTGTTAGCGCAAAGGTGGAAAACATGGTCGTTTTTTTCCATTTGTAAAGCATGCGTTAGTCGGGGTAAGCTTGATTCCAACTATGGTACCGGAGGCCAGAGAGGTCATCTCAAGCAACACCACACTCTCATTTGGGAAGCACACATGAGGAAGATCGAGGAAGGCAAAAGAAAAACAAATCCAAATGTATCCCTTGATATTGCATCTGATGATGATGAGAATCTGATTGTGCAGGGGGAAGTGAAGAAGCGACAGACATTTTTTTCTGGTACACCCAGTACCCCTGGCAGCAGCACTGCAGTGGTATCGCCCACACCCTCTACCCCTGCAACATCTATGAGGCACACTAAGAGTGTTGGAGAGACACCAATGCGAAAAACTACATCAATGGGCCTAACTGGTTTGAAGACGTCATCATCATCATCACGTAAAAGATCCAGCCCACCATTCGCGCAATGTTGTGGTTGGAGGCGCCATTTGAACGCAACCACCCAATGGTACGTCTGTATAACGCAAAGCTGGCTAAAATGCTAGCGCTGGACCTTCTCCCTTTTTCTTTCGTGGAATGGGTGGGGTTTCTAGAATTAGTGGCAACAGTCTGCCCTAAATGGAAGGTTCCTAGCCGGTCCTATTTTGCCAGAGTTGCTTTTCCAGCCCTACATCAAGATGTGCTGGAGGTGAATGGGGCAGCTTTGCAGAAGAGTGCTGTTCACACTATCCACTTGACAACAGACATGTGGATCAGTTGCCAAGCCCTTGATTACATGTGCATCACTGCACACTGGGTCTCTTTTGCAGGGTCTTTTGCAGGGGTAAGAGACAAGTCAAGTGCAGTTGTTGACCTGGACACAGTTTTTCAAGCTTCTCCGAAACATGCAACATTAGCCATGTTTGCCATGGAGAAAACTCATACTGCAAAAAACATTTTGGATGAGTTTAACAGTAAGGTCTCTGAATGGCTGAAACCAAGAAATCGCATGGTTGGTTATGTTTCCACGGATAATGGCAGTAATATACTTAAGGCCATGCAGGACGGTGAATATTTCAGAGTGCCGTGTTTGGCGCACTCTATAAACCTGGTTGTTCAAGATTTCTTGAAAACTGAAAGCCAAGTCAACAAGTTACTGTCTACCTGCCGAAGAATCTGAACACATTTCAGCCGTTCTTTTAAGGCCCGGAAGCAGCTGAGGAGCATTCAACATGTACGTAAAGTGCCAGTCAAAGGACTCATCCAGGAGGTGGCAACACGTTGGAACTCAACCTTTTACATGCTTGAGCGTCTGTTTGAATAGTACATGGTAATCAATAACTATATCTTTACAGTAGGTTCTATTGACCTGAGGCTAGAGTTGGAGGAATGGCAGCTAGTTAAAAGCCTGACAGACATGCTTTGTCCTTTTGAGATCTTCACGCGTGAAGTCAGCAGGGAGGACTGTTCTTAGAGCAAAGCTATCCCATTGTTGCGCATGCTAGAGCACCAACTGAAGGCGATGTGTTCAACTTTCAGAGATGATGTTCGAAAGCAAGATGCATATTGGTTGGCTGTGAACTTATTAAGCCGCCAAGTTGCCAATGAAAGGCTTCAAAAGATACATACAGAACAACATTACATTTGTGCCACTATTTTGGATCCATGGTACAAAAAGGCAGTTGCCAGCAAAGCATTCATTCCTTTTGATGAAGAAGATGTTTCAAAGTACAAACATTGGCTAGCTGTGTCAGCCAGTTGGTTTGAAAAAGATCGGAAGAAAATTCAAGGAGCCGTCAGAAGTCCAACTGAATCAGCAGGCGATCCAGCGTCAAGTTCCATTTATGAATCTGTGGGCGAAGGGAGTCACTTTCCCTCACAGCCGTTAACGACACCAGCAGCAACCCTATCATCATCCTCACCTGCACCAGGCCCACCTATAAAATTGTCAGAAGCGGATTGGCTAACTCATCAAGGGTGTGTTCGTTCCAGTGCTGAGAAGGCCACAGATGGTATGCAAAGTGGAGCAACCGTGGAGAACCTTGAGTTGCAGGCCTATCTGGATGAGCCAACACAGGTCTTTGTTCATACGAACCCATTGCTGTATTGGTACAGGAAAATGGCTCTATGGCCACTGATCAGCAACCTGGCTCTAAATTATTTGTCTTTCCCACTCGCAAACGTGTCTTCTGAACGTGTTTTCAGTGCTGCTGAAGCCATTGTAACTTCAAAAAGGTCCCGCCTCTCGACCAAAAATGTTGAGAGGTTAACACTGATCAAGATGATTCAGCACTTGATACCACCAGATTACAAAGTACGTGAATGCACGCAGGAAGAAGAGGACACCGACTTAGGTGACGGAAGTTCTTCTCTGTTACCTGACCTACTCCCATCTCAAATCATGGAATTGGAGGACGAGCTCTACTTCCATGACACCGACCCCTGAAAATGACTTCCTTTTTTTCGTCCTTATTCACTTTTATTCCTGTGTGGACTCTAACTCTAATCACCTAATCAAAACAAGTCCATCAGCAGCACTGTCTTCATCTTATATTCCTTATTGATTTGAAGGGGCCGCAATCTGCATTCCTGAGGTTCACAAGTTCACAACTCAATCATGTTCCTTTATACTCCTCCTCCAGACTCCCCCTATCCATTTCCCTCAAGGCAGATGGATGGATTACGACGAGTCCCCTCAAGTGGGACTGAAATTACTGACTGACTACATGCTTGCTGATTGCTGACAGAGTTACTTTTGCTATTGACAGGAGAGGCTGCCCTGTGTGCCCTAACTTTCCGAAGAAGATGCGGACAAAAAGTAGAACAGGCAATGAATAATTGAGAAGATGGCATGCACTGGACAGCAATGGCTGTCTGGCTCTGATGAAACCAATTGCTGTTTGTTTTTTGTGCATGAAATGATGATCCATATGTCTTCTTGTCTTAGTTATTATCTAATCTTTCACACAGTAATTGTAACTCATGTCAGCAACTCATTTTTTTACCTTGTTTAATTACAATTGTACTTCAAATTCAGGGGCCACAAAATTGCATTTCACAAAATATGCAAAATGTCCTTGGAGCGGACTCACTTGCCAATACACCATGATGATTGATTAAATAATATATCTTTTTCCTTTACAGTCACTCACTGGGATGGATGGATCATCAGCGTTCATTTACGGAAGAACTATGGCCAATTCGTGAGTGGCAAACAGGTAAATGGAGTTCTGGACTTTTTGGTTCCGTCCAGAGGTGTCAGGGATAACACCCGAAGACTCCGGAGTTCCACCTGTCTCGGTGCACAAATAAACAGAAACACGGGCTTCTCGATGGTGGCGTCAAGGACCAAAGGTTTATTACTGCAGGGACACAGAAGTCACAGAAACGACACACGGGCAGAATCTAGGAGCCTGTTCGATTTGTACAAAAAGGGTTGCTCCTTATATACTAAAATTTGAGCTTGAGGCAAATTCTTTACAAGTAATACATTCCCAAACCTTTGTGTCCTAAACAATAAATATTTGGCGTTGCACAGGAATCGTCGACAATATCTGATGTCAAAACATTACGAACGAGGGGTTCCCACTTTTCCATCATAATCTCATGTCAACTTTTCATTCAAGACCCGGACCGCCTCATCGTAAATTTCGTTACCTCCCCCTAATAAAGGCCCAGAAGGAAAGGAGCAGAGCCAGGTGCAGAAGATAGAAAAGCAGGATAAGGGATGTTTGTGGGTTGTAAAATGGGCAAGGCTACCGGCTTCGGCCGCCTAATCATGATCAGGCCAACGAACACAAGAACCAGTATAGCAGGACTGGCCTCGGGCAGAGGAGGCAGCCTTTGTCGAGTCATGCAGCTACAGCGTGTTCTGTTCTAAGGTGCACGTGTCACTGGAAAGGTGAATCGCCGGCTAAGCCTACGTGTCCTTAATCGAAATGAAGTAATCAGAGGTTATTGCGTATGTGAGGGCAAGAAACACAAAATGGCTGCCATGATCTAAGATGGATGCCATGGGTAGATCGGAAATGTGTTTGTAACAGGAGTACTCTTGCTCATAGCATAGCGAAAACACCAGGATATGCTAAATGGATCATTTGCGGTTCATTGATACCAAAATTATGTATTTCTGACAATATTGAAAACACGGGTTCAAATCGTCACGGAACCTCAGACCCTCCTTTTGCCCTTACATAGGCAATTACTCAATCTATGTCAGAGTCTAACTCTATGCTCATCAGGTCAGTGACATGCTGTTGTATCATCATCCTTTCTCGTGCCTTTTCTCCAAACGCAGGTGGTTTTCTAAAACAGGTTGCAGCACAGAGACTACACAAAGCAGGACCACACTGGATAATCAGGCAGCATGAGAATAGGAATACTAAGATGACACCAATGACCATCAGAACCTTCCATCCCCACGCTGATATCAGAGTCCACAACCACTCCATGAAGTACCAGTTTCCCTTGTCTACATGTATAGAGTCGGAAATCTTGTGTAGCTTAGAGATCGCCTCATAGAGTGTTGGAGCATTATTGGGAATAAAGACACAGCAGCTCGATTGGATCATTCTGCATACCCCACCTCGATCTGCAAGTATTACGTCTAGAACCATACGGTTCTGCAACGTCATGAGTCTATCCGCCTGAAGCTCAGCTGTCAAGTTGCTAAGGGCACCAGCAGTTTCGGTAATAGTAGATTCAACTACCCGTGTTAGCTGACGTATGTTTCTACTATTGGCCATAGGCCCCCAGAACGGAAGGAAACCTTTGAAGAAGTCTCCAGCTTCCTGACCAGCGGTATCTTCCTTGCTGAAAACACCTCTTGCTACTCTGGTCTTGTGATAGTCAGAAGAAGCAGTGTATGTTGGAGGCAACAATCGAGCAATATAACATGAACCTGAAAAGTCAGCAGGCAACCATGTATACGCTCTGTCTTGACAGATGAAGTAGGTACCCCTAGCAGTAAGAAAAGCAGGGGAAGAGTTAGACGGAAACACGTAAGTCTCTACGCACTCACTCCTCCCTAGCTGAGCTCTCGGATTTCTCCCATTACCTTGCAAACAGACCTGACCTCGGTGAGGCACGACCCAGATTGGAGTGGAGCTTTTTCGCTTGCTTTCTCCCAAGCTAAGGCGATACTCTGTAGAGTTCCAACTCAAATATACTCGCAATTCGTCTCTAGGGTAAGATGGAGTATTATTGGCGTCCTTGATCATGTCAATAATTCCCTGGACTAAAGCTTTATTGGCAGAGTTATATTTAGTGGAACGTGGTGGACGCGGAGGATAGGTTTCAAGGGCATAGGCAAAAATGGTCTGAAGGGCCTGAAATGATCCATTATAGCTAAAAGGCAAAACCAGATAGGGAATGCCTTTATCCATAGTGTGGGGTATCAAGCCACACACCCAGCAGTCTGTAGTGTTGACCACCAGTTGGTGTTGGTGCAAGAGTTGTACGAAAGTGTTATTGATAAATTCTGAACGTCGAGCTTGTTCATGTTCAGGAAACGAGTGAAAAGAGTGTATAGAAGAAACAGTAGAGGTAGCAGGATCAAGGGGAGGTACTGTAGTTACTGGCACAAAGATTAAATTTATACCAAAAACGATTCCACCCACCAACGTTATTAAAACAATTAAAAATGTAATAGCACATTGCATCAGAAAACATTTGCTATGAAGAATTCTGTAAAGTCTGTTTCTGCGAACATAAATCACATTTTCTCGTTGCAGCGCAGGAAGCTCCATCTTCTACAATCCGCTCGCGACCACTGATGATGTGTACGTAGATGAAAATGCCCCTATCAGCCCTGGGAGTTCCCAGAACCAACAGAAAGATCGACCTTGTGCCTGACCCCCGCAGATTCAACTAGGCACACAGCCACGACCCTACGGCTACCCAGACGGCAAGGCAATTTAAAAAAACAATAAAACAATAGCAAACTTCCTGGCTGGAGGCAAAGTGTTAAAATTTCAAATGTGTAAAATAGGCAGTTTCCTGCTTTATTTGTCCATATTGCGAGATCGTAAATTGTATCTTAATTTTGCAGGAACTGTTTGATCAGGAAACAGTGTGTTGTCAGCAGAGGTTGCAATGTTCAAGTTCGCAGATGGCAAAGTTTCTTCTGATGCAGAGGGCAAGTGTTCAGGAGTCAAAGAAGTAGTTTCAGGAGGAGAGTCAGAGTTCGAAGTGTCAGTTATCAGTTCGGCATCGCTGAAAGGGACAAACTTGGGTGTTCGCTCGAACTCAGAGGCACCAATTCCCTTCTTAATCCAGTTGTCATAAGGAAGTGGCAGGGGCACACGTTTGA
Source organism: Lissotriton vulgaris (assembly GCF_964263255.1). Classification (NCBI taxonomy): domain Eukaryota; kingdom Metazoa; phylum Chordata; class Amphibia; order Caudata; family Salamandridae; genus Lissotriton; species Lissotriton vulgaris. The sequence goes on from NC_141698.1 coordinate 374,398,577, forward strand.
CGTGTGTCGTATGGATCCAGTGCTTGCGTCCGGCCACACGAACAGCAGTTCTCGTTACTAGTAGTATTTGATAGGGTCCAACAAATCTGGGCTGAAGGTTCTTCGTCCTGGCGAAGTTCCGCACCACAACGTGGTCACCTGGTTTCAGCTGATGACCTGGACTCTCCGGTGGCTTTGGCAATGCATCGAAAACCTGTTGGTGAATAAGACTCAATTTAGCAGTCAAGTCGTAAAGGTAATCAATCAACATTGGATATTCCAGAGAACAAAATTCCTTTGGCCTTGGCACTCCCCAAATATTAGCAGGACGGCCAAAGACAATTTCATACGGACTAAGCCCTACTCTAGAATGTACAGTCGCTCTCGTGGATAACAAAGCCAAGGGTAGTGCATCTGGCCAGGATAAACCCGTGGATGCCTGTATTTTAGCGAGTTTTAGTTTGAGGGTGCCATTGTAACCCTCAACTAAACCAGCAGACTGGGGATGGTTAGCACTGTGAAACTTTTGCTTTATTCCTAAACCGGCACACACACTCTGCATAACTTTCCCTACAAACTCACTTCCGTTATCTGACCATACAATCCGTGGCATTCCGTATCTAGGGAAATATTCTTTGAGAAGAATTTTGGCAGTTGATAGGGCAGTGTTGTCCTTTAGTGGATATGCTTCGATCCATCTGGAGAAAGCACAAACTACCACCAGGACGTATTTTAAGTTATTGCACCGATCCATGTGAATGAAGTCTAACTGAATCACTTCAAAGGGGACGCCTTTCTGCATTTTTGCTGTGACCTGGTTGGAGCTGGGAGCTTGGAGTTTGCCATCAGCCATCAACCCACTTCTTGCGGAACCCGCTCCGCGGGTCCCGCTGCGCTTGGAGTGCTGCCTGCCATTGTTTACAGAGGGACGCTGAGGGAAGGATATTGGTAGGGGCTGCGAGCGAGCGCGCGCGCTGCACTGGGACTACATATCCCAGGAGCGCCCGCCTGCCTGCCTGACTTGCTACACCTGGGCCGCTCTCCCCGACCCCTCCCCCCTCTCACCGAGCATTTATCAGCTGTTCTTTGGATCTGGCGAGTGGGACGCCTTTCTGCATTTTTGCTGTGACCTGGTTGGAGCTGGGAGCTTGGAGTTTGCCATCAGCCATCAACCCACTTCTTGCGGAACCCGCTCCGCGGGTCCCGCTGCGCTTGGAGTGCTGCCTGCCATTGTTTACAGAGGGACGCTGAGGGAAGGATATTGGTAGGGGCTGCGAGCGAGCGCGCGCGCTGCACTGGGACTACATATCCCAGGAGCGCCCGCCTGCCTGCCTGACTTGCTACACCTGGGCCGCTCTCCCCGACCCCTCCCCCCTCTCACCGAGCATTTATCAGCTGTTCTTTGGATCTGGCGAGTGGGACGCCTTTCTGCATTTTTGCTGTGACCTGGTTGGAGCTGGGAGCTTGGAGTTTGCCATCAGCCATCAACCCACTTCTTGCGGAACCCGCTCCGCGGGTCCCGCTGCGCTTGGAGTGCTGCCTGCCATTGTTTACAGAGGGACGCTGAGGGAAGGATATTGGTAGGGGCTGCGAGCGAGCGCGCGCGCTGCACTGGGACTACATATCCCAGGAGCGCCCGCCTGCCTGCCTGACTTGCTACACCTGGGCCGCTCTCCCCGACCCCTCCCCCCTCTCACCGAGCATTTATCAGCTGTTCTTTGGATCTGGCGAGTGGGACGCCTTTCTGCATTTTTGCTGTGACCTGGTTGGAGCTGGGAGCTTGGAGTTTGCCATCAGCCATCAACCCACTTCTTGCGGAACCCGCTCCGCGGGTCCCGCTGCGCTTGGAGTGCTGCCTGCCTTTGTTTACAGAGGGACGCTGAGGGAAGGATATTGGTAGGGGCTGCGAGCGAGCGCGCGCGCTGCACTGGGACTACATATCCCAGGAGCGCCCGCCTGCCTGCCTGACTTGCTACACCTGGGCCGCTCTCCCCGACCCCTCCCCCCTTCTCACCTATTCGTGCATATATTACGGGCCCTGCTCTTCCGCTGCGCGGGAGCGCGCGGGAGGGCGCCGGGAGAAGCCCGGGACAAGGGCGGGACCGTCTGTGGCCGTCAGGGGCCGAAGGAGGCCGGGCTGGGCCACCCCACTGACGAGTAGGACTTGAGATCTGTTTCCTGTAATTTGTTATTCTCGGGACTATATTGATTCATTATATTGTGTGCCCCACTGTGTTTGTGAACTCGTAAATCTTACCAATAATGTCTCACATGTTAAATACCACCAGCTTACCACCTCCCCATTCTGAGGGTGGTACGACCATTCTAGGTCCCTTGGACAAATTCTTTTTCAATCGTCCCAACCAAGATATAGACAAAGAGATCTCACTGGCAGAGAAACGTGCAGACCGTAGGCTGTCCATTGAGCTTCTTAAAAGCTCCATGGAAAAACGGTTGCCGCAAGCTTATCCGGCATTGGTAACCCCTCTGTCCTCTATAACTTTGCCTGGGGTGATTGAAATACAAAACACTTCTCCCTCTACTTTGGAGATTGAGGACGGCCCACTACAAAGATTGGACAATGCCACTCTGTCCACATCTCTACCTTTAGACCCCATTGTTCATTCATCTACAGTAAAAACCATAATTAAAACTAGTATGTCAGGCCCAAAACCATGTGTAAAAAGGAAAAGGATTACTGCCCCAAGGAAATCCCATCCTTCCAAACCCCCTAACAAGGTAAGAAAAGTGGTAAAAAATCCTTTATTTACACAAAAGGCACACAACGGGGTAAGTGGAAGTGGCGACTTACCAAATGAGGGGGACAATGTAGTTATAGAGAGTTCTAATCCACCATTTAGTGACCCCCAGGGGAACGGGTTGGTTGCGAACATTCCTCCAATAGACTCATTGATACCTGAGTTGGAGAAATTACTAAGGTTGTTTTTGACACCCATTGAGGCCAAAGTAAATAAGTTAATGGATCGACTAGACCACTTTGAGCAGGCTACCCTGGACAATTTTTTCCATACTAAGTCACTAATTAAATTACAGCCCAAGATAACTGAGTCTAGTAGGGCTGAGGAAATTTCAGAAAAAGCACAAAACCTGCCTGTTGTTGTAACACTCCCCCAAGCAGGCTGCACTATAAGTAAGACCCAGGCAAAGGGACCAAGCCAACCGCTTATTCCACCAGAGCAGGTCTGTCCGAGCACTAGTGCAAGGGAAAAAGCATCTAAGGTCCAACACCCTATGGTAAAGGACAAGAATAAGACGGGCCTCCAAAACAGCAACACCGTTGCATGTAACCATCTGCCAATGACAAGTATTTCCAATCCCGACACAAACATTGGAGCAGAGGGCCTTAATGGCCCCAGGACAACTAAAGTTTTATCCACAAATCCTCAGCAAAAATCAAATATCCCTAACCCTTGTCCTAGTGCCCCGGTTAATAGACCACCACCGACTTATTTGGAGAAACAACCCCGAAAGATTCCTCCTGTGAATCTTACCCCGGATTCCCACCCTTTCGTGGCGGTTCTCACTAATGTTCCACCTCTTTTAGTCGGTCAAAGAGAAAACTTCCAGATGCTCAAAAATAAAGTAATGCACTGGTTGAAGGAAAATAGACCACTCCCGGGGGGGCTGGACGGGTTGATAATAGGGGCAAGGAGGATCGACTGGATTGGGTACACCAGTAAAAACTTGGGGGGTGACTGTATTATCATCAATTTTCAAGACCCCAGGGTGGCTGGTTGGATTACAAGGCAGGGTTGGGGTACAAGTAGTGGTGGAATTGGTATCGTGGATCTTTCTTTTTTCTACCCAAGACAAACATGCTTATTAAAAGGCGGGCCCATGAATCTAAATAGTTCCACCAATCCTCCGTTGGTAATGATTGCACCCCCACCCTCTACCCTACTGCAATGGCAACCCCAAAATATTGGCTTAAATCATAATAATTTGGAAGACACTCAATGTTTGAACTGGGGATATTGACCAAAGCTTAATATAAGGGGATGCCTTCCACACCAGAAGCCAAGTTGGGCCCCCGAAACCCCGGAAATGAGTATTGATGTTGTGTTGAAGGTAACAGAAGGCGATGAAAATGTTGCATCTCTAGAGGAAAATACCGGGGATTTAATGCAAAATATGAGTGGTGAGGTGTTAATGGAACAGAATATTGTGGACAATGATCACAATTTGGGAGATGAGGATGGTGGACAATTGAGTCCCGTGGGATTGCCCATTTCTGATATAATGGGTAGTGATAGCCCTGCTATGGAAAGCTTTGTATCTTGGAACATTGCAGGATTGGGGAGTAAGTTGATGTTACAATCGTGGGCCGACTTCATTAACGGGTTTGAACTGTGTTTCTTCCAGGAGACTTGGGCCTGTGATCCTATTTACCTCCAAGGCTACCTAAATTTTTCAATCCCGGCATGTCGAGGCCCTAGGGGTAGACCCAAAGGAGGCCTCACAGTCTGGATTAGACAGAGTTCCGGACTTACTGTGAAAATGTGGGACTTGGGCTGCAGAGATATTCAAATGCTACGAATTTCCTCTGTAGAGTGGGGTGTGATAGATTTATATAATGTCTATGCCAGAGGTTGCAATAATGGGAGTTCCCCCACTTTAGAGGCTCTATTTAATTTTCTGCAATCAAAGTCCCTTGGGAACAGAATAGTAATAGCTGGGGATTTAAATAGGACTTTTGAGCCTCTAGACAGTACCGAAAACCAATTAGGACAGGAAGAGGACAATCTATGGGGTGTTCCCTCCCTGAATCTTGCCCCTGTCAAACGTTGGTCTAAAGATATTCTTTCCTTAAATGCTATGTGTTTAGAATATGGGATGCGTGCCCTCAATGGTAGAACAAAGGGAGATAAGGAAGGTATGTGCACATATGATAATGGTCATAATAGAAGCAGGATAGACTGCGTTATTTGTAGTCTTAATCTTTGGCAGGGGGTTTGTGACATGGAAGTCAAGGGCAGGATAGAAAGTGATCACAACCCCCTCTGTGTGACCCATACCTGGTGGAAGCACACTCAGCCTTATCTACATGCTAGTAATGGGTTGCTCCCAGACATGGCGAATAATATGCGTAGATTGAAATGGCCCTCGGTGTTGGCGAATGCAGCCTCCATGGATTTTATTGGGTCTGAAGTGGACAAAGCAATTCTTTCCATGGAATTAGCTAGTGCAACACTGCCAGGATCTAGGGCGATCACCGAAATCCATAACAATCTTTTCGCCACCCTAAAGCCATACTTTATGAGAACATGTAAGGGTAATCGCACAGCTTCCTCTAAACCAGCAGGGTGGTTTAACAAACAGTGCAGGGCAGCCAGATTAACACTGGGTAATGCTATCAGAAGCAGGGACAGTGTAGCAATCAAAACTGCCAGGAAGCAATACAACACTAGCATTTTCTTGGCCAAAAAAGACTGGGATGAGAAGCATTGGGAGGAACTGAAGGAGGCCTCTGGAGCAAAGGATTCCAGGCTTTTCTGGAAGATAGTAAAGTGGGGCAGAGGCGGTACCCCAAACAAACCGGATAATAATGTTGCTGAATCCGATTGGGTGAATTACTTTAGGCCCCAATATGCTGAAACAAAGGAGTGGGGTGGTGGGGATGTAATCTTGGCTGTATTTCCTAAGGATGATTTGTTTTCCGCCAAGGAAGTTGAATTTGTAATTAGCTCCGTTCAAGGGGGTAGGTCCCCGGGATTAGACGGGATACCCTCGGACGTTTTTAAAAATGACAAAGATAGGTGGGGCAGATATGTGCTCCTATTGGGGAACGCAATTGCAAAGGGTGCGCAAGTCCCGGAACAGTGGAGGGGAGCCATCATTATACCCGTCCACAAAAAAGGAGATCGATCCCTTCCAGCTAACTACAGGCCCATAAGTTTGATTGCCACCGTCCAAAAAGTAATTGGGAAGATGGTGGTAAACAAACTTATGGACTGGGTGGACGAAAATGATTCTCTTTCCCCTTTTCAGGCAGGCTTTCGAAGGGCTACCAGTACCATCGACCAGGTGTTTCGCTTCACTATGTTACGGTGGGGGACGGTTCTTCTTGGTGGGGGCAGCCTGTATGTCGCTTTTGTCGACCTGCGGGCTGCCTTCGACCTAGTCCCAAGGGGTAAGCTCTGGGCAGTGTTAAGTAAGATAGGCATTCCCGCAGAATTGCTTACTTTGGTTATGAGGTTGCACGAATGCAATTTTGCCAAAGTACAGTGGGGGACAAATGGCCAATCCTCAACTGACTTCCCTGTGGAGCGTGGGGTGCGCCAAGGTTGTGCAATGGCGCCCTTGATCTTCACATTATATATCAATGGGATAGTCAGCAGGATGCAGGATGCTAGTGTGGATGCGCCTTCGTTGGCGGGCATCAGGGTTCCGATCCTGATGTTCGCTGACGACACTTTGATAATATCCAAAACCCCAGCTGGATTGCAACGGGCCCTGAATATTTTTGATGATTTTTGCCAGGAGCATGGCCTGGAAGTAAACATAGGCAAGACCAAGCTGATGGCTTTCTCCCAAGGACAGAAGCCTCGCCCTAGGATACACTTGAATAATATTGGGCTTGAGGTCGTAAGGGAGTTCACCTACCTAGGGGTACAAATCGCAAGTAATTATGGTTGGTCCCACCACATAGAAAAGGCGGTCCTGAAACATCAGCAAATATCGGGGGCCTTACGGGTGGAGCACAATAGATCCAAAACAAAACCCATAAAACCTGTCCTCGCTGTATACGATGCTAAGGCAATAGGATCGGCCTTATATGGGGCGGAGCTGTTTGGTTTTGACAACTTAACCTCATTACAGATAGCTGAGAACAGGTTTCTTCGGGGTATTACGGGATTGCCCCAGAGTACACCATTAATCCCTCTTAGTCTTGACCTGGGAAGAAGATCGGTAACCGACCGAGCCAGACTGCGTCCCATCTTATACTGGAGGCGACTTTGGTCCACCCCTGAAATTAGGCATTATGGGGAAGGCTTCCTGGCAATAATCAAGAGTGATACATTCCATAAAATATCATGGCTGAAAAATCTAAGGGTATTGCTAGGAGAACTAGGTCTTTCCAACCTTTGGGACAATCCGTCGGGGGAAGTGTTCCCAAGCAAAAATACACTTAAAGCACTATATTGGGAATGGATAGACGAGAGGCTTTGGAGAAGGGTTAAATCTGACTCAATGGGAGGTCGCTTCTTGGAAAGTAAAATGTGTCCTGCTCTAGAAAATTACTGGGACAGTATAACTGTTCCTATGGACAGAAAATTGTTTTTCCAATTAAGATCTGGTTCCCTCCCGTTGAGAGATCTAACAGGCAGGTGGAAGAGTTTGAACACCCAGTGCTGCCCAGCATGCGGCGCAACTAAGGAAAGTGTGGGACACTTCCTATTTGCTTGTAAGGCTTATGCCTCCCCAAGAAGGGTCTGGTTAACCCCTATCTGCAAGAACCTTGGGACATCCAGTGCGGCTGAGGCGCAGAGAATTATTTGCACTACTTCTGAGGAGCCTATTGTTATGGGAATAGCAAAGTACCTGGGGTGGGCTTGGTCCATTAGGCGGAGAGCCCTTTCTGTTTCTCCTAATGTTTCTTGATTATGTTTTACTTGTATAATGTTTTGTTTTACAATGATTAAGCTTGCGCAACTGTTTTAATGTACTGAATGAAATGTCCTGATTAAGTGTGATGTTTTTAAAATATGCATGTTGTGCTTTTATGAGTCTATAACTCGAATAAAGCTTTTTCTACTACTACTACCTTTAGTGGATATGCTTCGATCCATCTGGAGAAAGCACAAACTACCACCAGGACGTATTTTAAGTTATTGCACCGATCCATGTGAATGAAGTCTAACTGAATCACTTCAAAGGGGCAAGAGGGTGGAGCGAAGTGACCAGCAGGAGTAGGGATTCCCTTGCCAGGATTATGCATCAGGCATACCATACAATTTTTCACCACTCTCTCTGCACATTTACTAATCCCATCATTCTTCCAGACTGGAGCCAACATCTTACATATCCCTTTAGAACTTATATGCGCTACTCCATGTGCCATTGTCACCACTGCAAGCACATACGCATCAGGCAACATCCAACGCTGTTGTTCCGACAAGTCAATCCAACACCCACTCGAATCCAACTTGCCCGTACTTTCTTTCCATGCACGCTTTTCCTCCTCAGTTGCCTCTTTCTGAATTTCTTTCACACTTTCCACTGTATCCTCACACATTCCAGAATCGGAAATCCATCTTGCAGACGTTGCAACATACATTCTACTCATCATATTTCTAGCTGTCTGTTTAGCGGTCTCGTCAGCAAAAGCATTCCCACGACCAACATCATCCGTGATTGCTTTATGCGCACTGCATTTCACAATCGCAACTTCAGTCGGCAAGGTTAGAGATTCCAACAAGTCGTTAACTAGCTGACCATGTTGAATCTTAGTCCCATGGGACGTAATGAAACCTCTTTCTTTCCACAAACGGCCAAAATTATGGGCCACGCCGAACGCGTACTGACTATCTGTGAACACATTCACTCTCTTTCCCTTAGCTAAAACACACGCTCTCGTTAGAGCGATTAATTCTGCAGCTTGGGCAGAATTCTGACTCACTCTTGCAGTCTCCACAATAGTACTCAAAGTCGTTACTGCATAGGCAGCAGTCACATCACCATTCTCCAATTTAAAGCATGACCCATCAACATACAACGTGCCATCTGGATCTGACAATGGGGTGTCTTTTAAATCAATTCGGCCTTTTGTCTCCTCTTCGGTTCTGAAACAGCAATCATGGGGCTCGGAATCACTCGACTCTTGATTAGCCGGCAACAGCGTTGCTGGATTCAATACATTGCATCTTTTGATCTGAATATGACTCGCTAGCAGTGTCAGCTCGTAGCCAGATAATCTAGCACTGGTAAGGTGTTGCGTCTTGGTTCTGTTCATGAGTGTATCCACAGCATGAGGAACCATGACCACTAGCATGTTATTCATCACCAAACCAGCAGATTGTCGAATGGAAGCCGCAGCTGCTGCTGTAGCTCTCAAACAACTAGGTAACGCTCTAGCTACCGGATCTAATGTTGATGAAAAGTACGCACAAGGGCGTTGTTTATCACCGAATCTCTGTGTCAGAACACTCAACGCGCAACCTTCCCTCTCGTGAACATAGAGCGTGAATGGCTTGTTGTAATCGGGTGTACCCAATACAGGAGCTGAACATAGTGCATTTCGTAACTCAGAAAAACTCTCCTGACATTCAGCAGACCATGGCACCGGACTCGGAACATTTTTCCCAGTCAAAGCTACCAACGGTTTTGCTAAAAGAGAAAAATTTGGGATCCACTGCCTACAGTAAGAGGTAATACCTAGAAAGGCACGTACTTCTCTCTGTGTGCGAGGAACACTCATCTGCGTAATTGCTTTTATTCTCTCTGGGGTCAACTTCCTTCCCTCCTTTGACAAGAGATGACCTAGGTAGGTCACTTTTGGCAGCAGTATTGCATTTTCGAAGGTGACACCTTGTGATTCAAATTAGACAAATGATGCAATAACAAAATCGTAGCTGCTTTGCAAGTTTCCTTGTCATCGGCAGCCACTAGAAGGTCATCTACATACTGCACTAGAGCAGAACCTGGAGGAAGTACAAAGGAATCTAACTGACTTTTTAATGCCTGACTGTAAATGGATGGGCTCTCACAATAGCCTTGTGGAGCGCGTTTAAACCTGAAGCTTCGACCTCCTAGACAGAAGCCGAAAATATCTCTGCTTTCCTCGGCTATTGGAATGCTGAAAAAGGCATTCTTCAAGTCGATGACTGAAAACCATGTAGCTGTTGCAGGAATCAATGTTAACAATGCAGTAATGTCTGGAACTACAGGAAACTGCGGAACCACAATTTTATTAACCTCTCTGAGATCGATAACAAATCTATATACTGGAGGCTTTGAAGGATCAGTACGTTTCAAAATTGGCAATACAGGACTATTACAGACATTTCCTCTAGTTTCTTCAACCACCCCTTTCTTAATCAAATCTTGCACGATTAATAAAAGTGCACGTTCGCCTTCACTAGAGATTCTGTATTGAGGAATTCGTGGAAATTTGACATTTGCTTTCAAAGTGACTACATATGGTGGTATTTCTAAAAGGCCTACATCGTTAGGACCAGTCGCCCAAAGAGTATCAGGGAGTGAACGCAGCTCTGGCGGAAGTGCATCCATTGACAAGTACATCGGAGAGGTGATTCGTTTACCCAACGTAAGCTGTACTCCTTCCGGAGAACAGTACAATGTCGCATGTAGGCGTTTTAACAAGTCTAAACCAAGCAGATTTTCATTACAACCTGTCGTCAAAATCAGGGGTGCTTTCAATTGACACGGTCCAATAGAAATAGACAAAGGACCAGATACAGGGTTGTAAACAGGGGCGCCTGAAAAACCTACAGAAACATTTGTTAAGCCGGACAAAGGTGCGCCAGGGAGTTTCGCATGAATGATAGAACTTTTTGCGGCACCAGTATCCAACAGAAACGGTTCGACTACACCTGATGTTGCTACTGCGACATAAGGCCCACTCTGATCCACTGGAACTGATACTACCCCCTCTCTCTGTCCATGGCTGTCCTAGTACTCATTTTGTTGAAATCCCTCATCATTTTCACAATAGTCTTCGACAAGATACTGTTGCGACCTATTCTGTTGAGCAGACTGTCCATTTCGCTGATCAAAGTGATTGGAAGGGCGATCATTTGTTTGTGGAGGCATAGCACCTCGTCCTCGACCTCTAGAATTTTGCACAAAACCACCACGACCTCTCTGAGCTGCTGCTGCGTTATTTTGCGCTAAGACTGGACACTCATTCTTATAATGACCCTCTTTCTTACAATACGCACACTGATTCCACTGGTATTGTGGTCTCTGAGAACCATAATCTGTCCTTTGATACGATCCTTGCTGTGTATTGGTCTGATTCATGCGAGGCGGATATGCTTGTTGCAGAAGAACTTTAGTTTTTAAGTCTTTCGTTTTCTTATCTGATTTCTCTTTCTCCTCTTTATCCCTATTTTCATAATACTGTGCAGTTGCAAGTATTTGCGCAGTTGTAGAGACAGCCCACGCACTCTCGGAATCTTTTAATTTATTGCATAGCTCGGGTAGCAAATTGTGTACAAATTTATCGACAAACAATCTCTGTCCTCCTTCTGTGCTCATATCCTGACCACTGTGATCTACAAAAGTCTCTTCGAACCTCGTGAAAAAGTCGGAGACACTTTCGTCTTTCTTTTGCCTGCATGCGGACAACTTGTCCCAATTAACACGCAATGCTGGCATCAGAGTCTTCATTAAGTCGATTATCCTACCTGGAAGATTAGCAATTAGAGGTTCGGGTTTGGAACCACCTATTTGCTGACCATCTGCTGCAATGATAGCCGCCCAATCACCACCTAGAGCAACTGGGTGATTCTCTTTACGAATTTTAGCCCAAATTGGTTGCGGAACTACATTCCCAAATAACATGTCAATGTCCGCTAGATTCATTACACAAGCCTCAACTGTTTGTGCTAATTCCTTATAATATCCGGCAGTATTTTTACGCGGATCTGGCAAGGCCCGTTTCACTGCCAATACTTCAGCTCGCTTCCACGGAATGTGTATCCACACTCTTTGGAATTGTGCCGGAGCAGCTGCAATACCAAGGTTTACATTAGCTTGCACAGCTTCGCGCCAAATTGGAGGAACCTCCCTCATTGGATATTGGCGATTCTGCTTCGTACTACTTTTCTCTAAGTCCCTCGGTGAACGAAGTGATGGATCATTCCTATAACTTAAAATCAGTTCCATCGCTTCTTTTATATTTTGACCTACTATCATACCTGCAGCAAACTCTTTCTGAACCTTAATTAAGTCTTCTAAATTCGATTCAGAGTCATCTTCTTCTAGTTCCTCACGTAAAAGAGAGCACATCTCGTCGAAGACATATCGTTGTGTTGGTTCATTCCATTGCATAAATGTATCTAGTACATCTCTCGTACTATATCTCCTACTCTTCGAAATCCATCGGAGAGCCGTGGAATCTAATATTCCCCGTTCCTCAGTACTTGGGAGCTGACTACGTCTCTGCACAGACTCAGAAGTAGGAGTCTTAATTAAAGATTTATAGAAAGGAGACAGAATGTTAGAGACAGAATCAGTGATTCTTCGACGAACCGAAAGCGGAGTCATAATACTAGCAGATGTAGAAAACACAGTAGCAGTTGGAACAGATTGTACAGGGACAGTAGGAGTATCAAGTAAGATAGCTTGTGAAGCAGTAGGTGTAAGCAATATAGGTATAGGTAGAGAAGTCGGCAACCCAGGAAGAGGAGGTGCCGTAGGAACATTTACATTAACCACAGGAGGTACAGGAACTTGATTCTGAGGGGCAGGAGCAGGAATACCAGGTTGTCCAGCAACCGGCAATTGAACATTCGGTACAGGTGGAGCCGTAGCACCCTGTGCATACGGTGGGGGTGACCATAACAAGTAAGACAACAGAGGATCGTTTTCGGGGTCCTCTACTATCTTAGTTGTACTCGATGGCAAGGCTGGGTAGCACTTATCTATCGCTAAGTTACGCTCTCTAGTAGCTATCACCATTGCTTTCTCAGACTCGTTATCTTGCAGCTGCTTAGCCGCTTGTTCTAAAGTTAACTCTTGCTCTTTCTGTTCTTTTTTCAACCTTTTAATTTCTCTCTGTTTAGATTCTTTTCGCCAGTAACGGAAAGAATCAAACATTGCCGGCCGGGCTTTCTTCTTAAACAATTTTACTTCTAAATTGTCAAGAACTTGAGGTTCAAAACTACCATGTAGTGGCCAACTAAGGACACCATCCTTTTCAGTGTATCGGACCCACACCTCATTATAAGATATAGGACCCACTCCAAACTTACAATAAAGATCATATAGGGGAGTTCCGATCGGAGGAACCAGACATGAGTCCTCCAACCGGGAATCACTGTTGCAACCAAAGCACGACAACATACAATTTTTCCGACTTACCATTTTATAATCCGGAACACAGAACAAACAAACACAAACAGGAATGTGCACTCGAACCAAGAACTTAGGCCTACCAAAAGCGAACAAATGTATCGATACCCAAACTAAACCAATAGATTATCGTAACCAGAACAACCAGTGATAATCTTACGAAACCAAACCAAACCAAGAACTAAAAGGATTTTAACAACCCTTACGAAGTAACCAACTAGCAACCACTAAATACTTAACTGAGGCACTGAAGACGTCACCAAGGAGAAACCCGTCACGTTTCGCCGTACTAAGGACTGCACCTCGGGTCCAAGACAGGGCGACGGTCAAGGCAACGGACCACTGCAGCCGTCCTGAACGGGAACCCTCGTGGAAGAGAACGTCGGGCCACTTTTGCGATATGCCGGGATCGATGAAGTGGGGCGCCTCCCTCAGGAATCTTCACACGAAGCTTCTCGAACTCTTCAGGCTTTTGGACCGGTACCGAATGACGTCGCCCCACGTTGGGCGCCAATTGGAGTTCTGGACTTTTTGGTTCCGTCCAGAGGTGTCAGGGATAACACCCGAAGACCCCGGAGTTCCACCTGTCTCGGTGCACAAATAAACAGAAACACGGGCTTCTCGATGGTGGCGTCAAGGACCAAAGGTTTATTACTGCAGGGACACAGAAGTCACAGAAACTACACACGGGCAGAATCTAGGAGCCTGTTCGATTTGTACAAAAAGGGTTGCTCCTTATATACTAAAATTTGAGCTTGAGGCAAATTCTTTACATGTAATACATTCCCAAACCTTTGTGTCCTAAACAATAAATATTTGGCGTTGCACAGGAATCGTCGACAATATCTGATGTCAAAACATTACGAACGAGGGGTTCCCACTTTTCCATCATAATCTCATGTCAACTTTTCATTCAAGACCCGGACCGCCTCATCGTAAATTTCGTTACCTCCCCCTAATAAAGGCCCAGAAGGAAAGGAGCAGAGCCAGGTGCAGAAGATAGAAAAGCAGGATAAGGGATGTTTGTGGGTTGTAAAATGGGCAAGGCTACCGGCTTCGGCCGCCTAATCATGATCAGGCCAACGAACACAAGAGCCAGTATAGCAGGACTGGCCTCGGGCAGAGGAGGCAGCCTTTGTCGAGTCATGCAGCTACAGCGTGTTCTGTTCTAAGGTGCACGTGTCACTGGAAAGGTGAATCGCCGGCTAAGCCTACGTGTCCTTAATCGAAATGAAGTAATCAGAGGTTATTGCGTATGTGAGGGCCAGAAACACAAAATGGCTGCCATGATCTAAGATGGATGCCATGGGTAGATCGGAAATGTGTTTGTAACAGGAGTACTCTTGCTCGTAGCATAGCGAAAACACCAGGATATGCTAAATGGATCATTTGCGGTTCATTGATACCAAAATTATGTATTTCCGACAATATTGAAAACACGGGTTCAAATCGTCACGGAACCTCATAAACCAGTCTACAACAACTACTACAGCAGGACTACATGTCTGTCTATTTGTGGTATGTATTGGTCAAGGGCGAGGCAGTCTACTGTTGTTGTTATGCCAGGCAGAGTCCCCTCCAGACAGCAGTTCATGTAAAATTGGGGCTATGTGGCTTGCTGCATACAATTAGATATGCTTTGTCTGTCTGACAAAGAGCCTAGGTATACTACATCAGGTTGCTTCACTCAATGGTGCCTGCCTTGACCCTCTGCATGGCACTGCCTCAAGCTTGGGCCAAACATCCGTTATGTTTGCAAAATTTGCTGTCTTTCGGTATTTCGCAAATCTCGCAAAAGTACAGAAAAGTCGCAAATTCTTGAGCGGAACAGATTTTTGGCCCATGCTTGCGGCAGGGCCATGCAGACGGTCAAGGCAGGCACCACTGAGTGAAGCATCCTCCTGATGTAGCATACCTAGGCTCTTTGACACAGACAGACAAAGCATATCTAGGCTTTAGGGTTCAGTGCGATTTACTAGGGTTTTTGGGTTTAAGTTGGTATGGTTCACGCTGATTCTAGGGCTCGGGGCCCGATGCAGGCTCGTTCATAATGATGTTGGCAAGGTTTTAGGGGGGTTTGGTGTTCTTTGGTCCAGAATTGGTAGAATTTTGGCCTTTTTGGTTGTTTTGCGGGCGCGTGTGTTTGGGTGAAAACTAATTGAAAACTAGTCGTAGACCTTCTTCTTCTTCTTCTTCAAAGAGCGCAGTGGTTCGATTTTGTTCTGCCTTGCTGAGATTCTTCTGAATCGCTGGAAGAAGTGACTGTCCAGGTGAGTTTCAAGAGGATCAAAGTAGTGGAAATGCTGATAACAGCAATGTTTTGTGAACAGCGCAATTTGCCATGTTTTGAATATACCAGTTTTGCTTGTATTGGGGGACTGTTTGGGGGTGTTCTAGATTTGTGTGGGAGGGTGTGGGGGTCTCGGAGCACTGCTGGGATAGCATGATTTTTATTGGAAGTGATTTGAAGAAAATCCATGGTGGGAAAGAGGAGTTAGGGCCTAGCTGCAGAGCGCGTTTGGACCGATGTTGACTGGTTGGCTGGAAATGTTCTAAGTATGACTTATTGCATTTTTGCTTTTTGCCTGTTTAGGGGTGTTCTGCTTTTTTGCGGGTGGCTGCAGGGGTCTGGGGGCATAGCTCGGAAGGTCTAATATCGGAATCAAGTGTTTTGGACCAAATCCATGGTGAAAAAGTTTTCGCGTTTTTGCTCACTTGCCTATCTTTGGGTTGCTGTTTGGGGGGCTTCCAGGTTTTTGTGGGTGGGTTTTGGGGTCTGGGAGCACTGCTGGCACAGTCTAAGTTGATTGCATTTGTTTATCAGGAAATCCATGGTGGAAGAGGGGAGTTAGGGCCTAGCTGCACAGCGTATTTGAACTGAATTGAAGGTAGGCCCATTTTTGCTTTTTGCCTGTTTGGGGGTGTTCTGCTTTTTTGCGGGTGGCGGCAGGGGTCTGGGGGCATAGCTCGGAAGGTCTAATATCGGAATCAAGTGTTTTGGACCAAATCCATGATGAAAAGGTTTTTGCGTTTTTGCGCACTTGCCTGTCTTCGGGGTGCTATTTGGGGGGCTTTCAGGTTTTTGTGGGTGTGTTTTGGGGTCTGGGAGCACTGCTGGCACAGTCTAATGTTGATTGCATTTGTTTTTCAGGAAATCCATGGTGAAAAAGGGGAGTTAGGGCCTAGCTGCACAGCGTATTTGGACTGAATTGAAGGTAGGCCCATTTTTGCTTTTTACCTGTTTGGGGGTGTTCTGCTTTTTTGCGGGTGGCTGCAGGGGTCTGGGGGCATAGCTCGGAAGGTCTAATATCGGAATCAAGTGTTTTGGACCAAATCCATGGTGAAAAAGTTTTAGCGTTTTTGCTTACTTGCGGTCTTTGGGGTGCTGTTTGGGGGGCTTCCATGTTTTTGTGGGAGGATGTTGGGGTCTGGGAGCACTGCTGGCACAGTCTAATGTTGATTGCATTTGTTTTTCAGGAAATCTATGGTGGGAAAGGGGAGTTAGGGCCTAGCTGCACAGCGCATTTGGACTGAATTCCAGGTAGGCCCGAAATTTGCTAAGTCTTACTTTTTCCGTTTTTGCTTTTTTTCTTGGAGATGCATCACGTTGTAAAGCCCTACGCCATCAGGGGGCGTTCCAGCGCAAGGTAGTGCGTTCCTGCGCAGGAACGCATCCTAAAAGTGGCTGAGTGAAATCTACAAGATTTCACTCAGTCACTTTTAGGCCAATGCAGCGTCACTCAGTCAAAACCCTGCTCCTGCTTGAAGCAGACGTACGGCTTGACGCAGCATTGGGGAGATAGGGCACCCCGGAGCATTGCTGGAGATGCGTCGTGGTTGCGACGTAACTCCAGAAATGCGCTGCCTTTAGGGCACAGATGCGTGACGCTTCTGTGTCGTTTTTGCCCCATGGTGCGCCATATTGTAAAGGCGGCGCACCATGGGTGGTGGAGGCATGGCGCACAATTACTGGCGCATCCCTGCTAATTTGTAGGGATGCGCCAGTAATTGTAAATCTGCCCCTTAGTGTCTAGCATTACGCAGTTCTGTAAAGTACACTCATACATAATTACTCAGGCCAATGAAATGAGCAAATAAAATCGGAAACAAATAAGCATAGTAGCACCGCCACTGAGCAGGAGAGCAGTGCACCAGAAATGCAATCACAGAACATTTTGAAACATAATTTACCTACAATCTAATCGGCAGCATTATTGCTCTTCGGAAAAAACAAATATTTGCAATATGATAACACATAGAGCAGGAGAAAACAGAGTAGTGATTAAATAGCTACTACTATTCACCAAGCCCGGGGATCTCGACGCCTAGCAGAACGAGCAGGTCGCGTTCTCGGTCCAGGACATCGGACCACCGGTGCGTGGCCTGGTTGTAGGTGCGCCGGACCCAAGAGTGTTGATACATGGCCCGGCACACCTTCTCCCACCGCTTCCGACGCTCCCGGAGCCCGTATCCGCTAGCGATCCTGCTGCCTGCTGCGATGGTCTTGGGGAGGCGGCGCTGCACATAGTAAACCAGTGCGGCCACCTCCTCCGCACTGAAGATCTCCCGGGCTGTGACTAGCTCCCCCCGCAATCACCCGCATGGGAACCGGGTACGGGGTGCGGGACCCTTCCCCTTCTCCTTCCCGGCTCCCTTTGCCATGGTCCTGTACAGCAGAAAGAAAAAACAAAGGAAAGAATAGGGAAAAAGTGAAGTAAAAAAAAAGTTTTAAAAAGTAGCTTTAAAAGCAACGAAAAGTTGAAAAAAAATATATAGATCTAGAAAAAAAGAGGGATAGATATAGAGTAGAAAAGATTTTTTAAAAAGTCCAAAGAAACAAAGGATTGCACAGATGAAAGGAGGATTAGAAAGCATGCACATAACCATAGCAATGAATGAAAAACAAGATGGCCGCGCTCATTGAGGACCGCGTGGGTAAGTTTGCGCGATTTTTCCCCCGCGAGTACGCACAAACACGTGCGAACTGGTAATAGCGCGCCGCACACAATGCAACATTGTCAATAGCGCCTGGAAACGGAAATATGCAACGCGCACAAGATGGGCGCGCCCATGTACGACCGCATGGGCAACCTCGCGGTCGGTGCGCAGCAAGCAGTCCGCGAATAGGCAAAACAACGGGCGAACACGCAAAAAAAAGAAATCCGCAAATTAGCACGAATTTGCGGATTGCAAGTTTGATTTCGAGCGAATTCGCGCCCCGCGAATTTCGCGAAATTGCAGAAAAACGATTTTTGCAAAACTGAAAGCACTTAGCAGGTGCAAAAGTTCAAGCTAATTTGTAACCTTTCCCTGTAGTGCTTCCTGAGGGGCCCCTCCAGAGTTCAGTTGCCTACTTGCAACTATTCTCTGACCCTGCTCTGACCCTCAAAGCAGGGTCAGAGAATAGTTACAAGTATGGCACAATACTCCTGTAAAAAAAAATTAACTGCAACAGGAAGCACTTACAGCTAAGGTCGCAGGTGCCAGACTTAAAGCTCAAATTCAGTGACACATTAACCAGCCCCAAATTAATTCATCTCAGTTGAGGCTGGGAAGGTGTGCTTTGCTTTCCCCCCATAATCTACAGTGGTGAACTAGAGTGTGGTAGTGTTGAACCAGAGGCTGCTGTGATAAACCAGAGGGGGACAGTGATGACCCAGAGAGTGGCAGCCTTGAACCAGAGGGTGGCCATGATGAACCAGAGGGTGGCAGTGATGAACCAGAGGGTGGTAGCGGTAAACCAGAGGGTGGCAGGGATGAACCAGAGGATGCCAGTGATCAACCAGAGGGTGGCAGCCTTGAACCAGAGGGTGGCAGTGATGAACCAAAGGGTGGCAGTGATGAACCAGAGGGTGGCAGTGGTGAACCAGAGGGTGGCAGGGATGAACCAGATGATGCCTGTGATGAACCAGAGGGTGATAGGGATAAACCAGAGGATGCCAGTGATCAACCAGAGGGTGGCAGTGATCAACCAGAGGGTGGCAGTGATGAACCAGAGGGTGGCACTGGTGAACCAGAGGGTGGCAGTAATTAACCAGAGGGTGGCAGTGATTAACCAGAGGGTGGCAGTGATGATCCAGAGGGTGGCAGTGGCGAACCAGAGGGTGGCAGTGATGAACCAGAGGGTGGCAGTGGTGAACCAGAGGGTGGCAGGGATGAACCAGAGAATGCCAGTGATCAACCAGAGGGTGGCAGCTTGAACCAGAGGGGGCAGTGATGAACCAGAGGGTGGCATTGATGAACCAGAGGGTGGCAGTGATGAACCAGAGGATGGCAGTGGTGAACCAGAGGGTGGCAGGGTTGAACCAGAGGATGCCAGTGATCAACCAGAGGGTGGCAGCCCTGAACCAGAGGGTGGCAGTGATCAACCAGAGGGTGGCAGTGATCAACCAGAGGGTGGCAGTGGTGAACCAGAGGGTGGCAGTGATGATCCAGAGGGTGGCAGTGGCGAACCAGAGGGTGACAGTGATGAACCAGAGGGTGGCAGTGATGATCCAGAGGGTGGCAGTGCTGAACCACAAGGTGATGAACCAGAGGATAGCAGTGATGAACAAGAGGGTGGCAGTGGTGAACCAGAGGGTGGCAGTGATGATCCAGAGGGTGGCAGTGGCAAACCAGAGGGTGGCAGGGATGAACCAGAGGGTGGCAGTGGTGAACCAGAGGTTGGCAGTGGTGAACCAGAGGGTGGCAGTGATGAATTAGAGGGTGGCATTGGCAAACCAGAGGGTGGCAGTGGTGAACCAGAGGGTGGCAGTGATGATCCAGAGGGTGGCGTTGGCAAACCAGAGTGTGGCAGTCTTGAACCAGAGGGTAGCAGTGATCAACCAGAGGGTGGCAGTGATGAACCAGAGGGTGGCAGTAATGAACCAGAGGGTGGCAGTGATGATCCAGAGGGTGGCAGTGGTGAACCACAAGGTGATGAACCAGAGGATAGCAGTGATGAACCAGAGGGTGGCAGTGGTGAACAAGAGGGTGGCAGTGATGATCCAGAGGGTGGCAGTGGCAAACCAGAGGGTGGCAGTGATGAACCAGATGGTACAGTGGCGATCCAGAGGGTAGCAGTGATGAACCAGAGGGTGGCAGTGATGATCCAGAGGATACCAGTGATGAACCAGAGGGTGGCAGGGATGAACCAGAGGGTGGCAGTGGTGAACCAGAGGGTGGCAGTGATGATCCAGAGGGTGGCAGTGGCAAACCAGAGGGTGGCAGTGATGAACCAGAGGGTGGCAGTAATGAACCAGAGGGTGGCAGTGATGAACCAGAGGTTGGCAGTGGTGAACCACAAGGTGATGAACCAGAGGATAGCAGTGATGAACCAGAGGGTGGCAGTAGTGAACCAGAGGGTGGCAGTGATGAACCAGAGGGTGGCAGTGGTGAACCAGAGGGTGGCAGTGGTGAACCACAAGGTGATGAACCAGAGGATAGCAGTGATGAACCAGAGGGTGGCAGTAGTGAACCAGAGGGTGGCAGTGATGAACCAGAGGTTGGCAGTGGTGAACCAGAGGGTGGCAGTGGTGAACCAGAGGGTGGCAGTGGTGAACCAGAGGGTGGCAGTGATGATCCAGAGGGTGGCGTTGGCAAACCAGAGGGTGGCAGTCTTGAACCAGAGGGTGGCAGTGATCAACCAGAGGGTGGCAGTGATGAACCAGAGGGTGGCAGTAATGAACCAGAGGGTGGCAGTGATGATCCAGAGGGTGGCAGTGGTGAACAAGAGGATGGCAGTGATGAACCAGAGGGTAGCAGTGGCGATCCAGATGGTGGCAGTGATGAACTAGAGGGTGGCAGTGATGATCCAGAGGATGCCAGTGATGAACCAGAGGGTGGCCGGGATGAACCTGAGGATGCCAGTGATCAACCAGAGGGTGGCAGCCTTGAACCAGAGGGTGGCAGTGATGTACCAGAGGGTGGCAGTAGTGAACCAGAGGGTGGCAGTGGCAAACCAGAGGGTGGCAGTGATGAACCAGAGGGTGGCAGTGGCAAACCAGAGGGTGGCAGTGATGAACCAGAGGGTGGCAGTGATGATCCAGATGGTGGCAGGGCTGAACCGGAGGGCAGCAGTGGTGAACCAGAGGGTGCTGTGAAGAACCAGAGAGTGACAGGGGTGAACCAGAGGGTGGCAGTGATGAACCGGAGGGTGGCCGCGATGAACCACAGAGTCGCAAACAGGCTGGACACATAGAAACAACATGGTGGCAACCGTTGCGACCACACAAGTAAGTTTGCGTTCCCGAACTTGTAAAAAACCCTTGCGAACTGTCAAAAACAGCAAATTCGTAAATGCGCACTAATTCGTGATTTTTGCGAATTGCAAGTTCGCTTTTGCACGAATTCGCGGATCGCGAATTTGCAAATTTCGCCCATACTTAGGGGGACCCTCATATACAGGCCTTGACGATGCCTGGCACTCTCGTTGGATGATTCCACCTCCTCCTCCTCCCCCCTACCTGTGCCTGTTGGCAGTCTTTGCCTCGATGTTTCTGGCCTGGTGACACAGGGAGGGTGCTGCATGTTGTCAGCAATCCAACGGAGTGAGTGGCTTATGTCCCTCTGCACCGCCAAGAGCTCAGACAGTCTTGCCTCCATCCATCCTTGGTGTCGTCATTGACTGGCGTGTTGCTCGGCTTGCTGGTTTTTTAAATCGATGAGGGCCTTCACTCCCTGGCTGAACTCCCTGGTGTCCTGCCGGTATTCCTCCATGATGTTTCTGAGTTCAGACATACCGGGCCCTGCAGCTTGCTGGTCAGGTTCTCGCTTCCGCCTTGTGCACCTCTCACAACCCCTGCCCACACGAGCCTGGCCTGCTGTTGTGGGCACATCGGGTCGACGGGATCCCTGAGGGTTGGCAGTGGTGGTGTTGTCTGCCACCTCCTGGGTGTCCGACGAACCTTGTCCCTCATTGTCAGACTGGCTCAGTTGTGGATTGTGGGCAAGGCTCTGAGCTGTCTGCTTGGATGTGACAGGAATGGGTGTGGTGGTTGCTGTAGATCCCCCTGATCCAGCTGCTGCACAGGTTTGGGATCCAGAGGTGCCCGGTTGGTCGGGATCATCCATGGAGTGGTGAGAGGCATCGCTGTTGTTGTGATCAGGGTCCTGAGGAGCCTGGGACTGTGATCCATCTCCCCCCTGGTTGGGGGTAGATTGCGCACGTTTCCCTGTGGGTGTGAGAGACAGACGATTTTAATGCCATTTAATTCAAAAAAACATTTTTATATACTTTGACGTTATCACTGTTACACCTGCTTTGTATTTTTCACACTGTTCACTTGTGGTGTCAGATTGATCTTTGTTCAGGCCACATTTTAATGTGAGGGTCTATTTACAATGAATGGCCCAGCCAGGCATATCAGCAGGGATTTGCCAGTCATTGTGCACCACATCTATGCCAGCATCGACGCTACACTTTAACACTGTGGATCACCATAGTGCGATAACAGTACAGCTGCATCCCGCATCTGTGCCATGAAGGTGGCACATTGCTTGAGTTGTGTCGCTGGTGCAACGCAGATCCAGCAATGCTCGGTGTGGCCCTATCTGTACTATGCTGTGTCAATCCTCATGTCGGCCTAAGGCTTGCACAGGTTTTTGAGGCAGCATGCGCATAAAAGTGGCTGACTGAAATGTTTAAGATTTCACTCAGCCACTTTGGGGAGGTGTTGTTGTGCCATGACGGGCAGCCACCACACCATGACCAGTCCACCTACTTCTGCCGCAGGGCATTTCACTCAGCCACTTTTGGGAGGTGTTGCTGTGCAATGACGGGCAGCCACCACACCATGACCGTCCACCTACTTCTGGCGCAGGGCTTTATAACGTGGCACATCTCCCAGGTGCATCACCATGTCAATACCCAGCACCATTGCAGTAACCTTTGTGCATCCACTGCGTCAGTAAGGTGTAGCTACGGCATTGTGGTATAAGTGCAAGCGACTTGTGAATCAGCCTTTTTGCTTAAATGCTTCATTAGATCGGTATTTGTTGTGTTACTTGACAATTGTGACAGTGGGGCACTACATTGCCTGTCCCAGCTGGCTATGTTTATGTAAGGGGTTTGTGTGACAGGCCGTGCTGGTAGTTGGAGTGTGCGTTGGAACTGGGCCTCACTCATGGTGTGGCTGTCCCCCATGGAGCATGCTGCCATGACCGTGATTGTGAGTTCCTGTGCAAGATATCTGACCTTGTTGTCCTGGTCTTAGTGTTTGCACTGGTCACAGGAGGGCCTTGTGCTGCATACACCAGGGCCCAGTGTCAGCTATGTTGTCAGTACTTTCTCAATCCCTGTACATTGAGCATGGTCCATGGGTGTGTACCTGGACCATATGGGATGAGTGCAATTGGGCTTGTGCGTACACAGTATTGGTGATAGGGTTGGCCAAAATTTGACCGTCTTTACCATCTTCCTTGCACCCTCCTACCATCCCCTTGCAGCCTTCTGGCCCTAAGCCTTGCACCCACCCCCATACTGTTGCCCACTGGTAGGAGTCCTATCCACACACCCCTCCTATGTCAGGGCAGTGCTGGGAGTGATATCCAGCCACCCCTCCTATGTCTGGGCACTGCTGGGAGTGATATCCAGCCACCCTTGCTATGTCTGGGCAGTGCTAGGAGTCCTATCCACACACCCCTCCTATGCCTGGGCACTGCTGGGAGTCATATACAGCCACCCTTCCTATGTCTTGGCACTGCTGGGAGTCCTGTGCACCCACCCCTCCTATGTCTGGGCAGTGCTGGGAGTGATATCCAGCCACCCCTCCTATGTCTGGGCACTGCTGGGAGTCATATACAGCCACCCTTCCTATTTCTGGGCAGTGCTGGGAGTCCTGTGCACCCACCCCTCCTATGTCTGGGCAGTGCTGGTAGTGATATCCAGCCACCCCTCCAATGTCTGGGCACTGATGGGAGTCATATACAGCCACCCTTCCTATGTCTGGGCACTGCTGGGAGTCCTGTGCACCCACCCCTCCTATGTCTGGGCAGTGCTGGGAGTGATATCCAGCCACCCCTCCTATGTCTGGGCACTGCTGGGAGTCATATACTGTTAGGGTTTGTGCACAGCAAAGAGCATGTCCCCTCTCATTGCACTAGTGGTCTCTGTAATAGCTCTCTTTAAACATACTACTGAAAGCCTTTCTTGTTATCTCAGCCCCTCCCTAAGACTTCTGTGTATGTTGCTCAATGTATTCACAAGTTTGGACATTGCTGTCTTGTTTGCACATTGGACCTTGCTTTTACCAAGGCTTATTTAGAAAACATTGGACCTTGCTTTTACCAAGGCTTATTTAGAACACTCCTCCTTAGGCCATGTGTTACTTCAACTCATTAGCATAATAACTGAAGCTCTGCACACCTGCTTGTGAGAACGACAACCAGTTCTTCGAACCACACCCAGCTCTTCGAACCACACCCAGCCCTGTCTATAAAAGGCAGCCCCTTAGCCTCACCCAGTGCTTGTGCTCGTCTACCTCCCACTTACCTGAGAACAGATCCTTCGGCGCTGGCACTCCTGCTCTCTCCAGACCTTTATTGACTTCAACAGGCGCGGCTTCTGGCTCTTCCTTCTTCTGGTTTCCGGCTACTTCTTGCCTCAGCCCCTCTTCTGTCCACTGCAATTGACCTGCAAAAGAGAAAGAGGTCAAGGTTAGACTGATCAGTATCCTTTTTCAGCAACAAGTAAGTGCAAAACCTTTAATTACCTGAAAAAACTTTATCAGCGATTTCTGGAATCATGTAAAGACAATTTGGAACAAGGTATCTCCCACGAACTTTGTGGTTCAAACCCTTTGTTACAAGAATACTTTGTGGAACTGTGTGAAATAAACATTGTTTTACATGGAACTTTTTTAAGAATCGAACAGAGGAAACCATTTACAGCAAGGCAAACAATGAATCAAGGACTTGCGCAAATTACCTGCTGTATTTTGATGTAAAAGTACAGTATTTGTTTTATAAAAAGTCTAGAAATGTGTGAAAAGTGAGTTTGCTATTAGGAATTTAGGCATTAGTTATATTAAGGTGAATGTTAGACGTTGGTAATTCTAATAATGATATTCGTTTGATTTTACAGAAGGTGTACAGTAATAGAAAGCTCATCCCAGAACAGTAACACATTCCAAAACTGGAAGCTTGAGACCAGGATCCAAGAGGTACTTTTAGAAGAGAATTTCAAATAAGATTAAGGTTTAGTCATGAACACATTTAGGGATAGGTTGCACTTATCTGTTCTTTGTTTATGTTTCATTAGGCACCAGTTTCTACAGTAGTCAGAGAGGGACACAGATTTTAGCAGCTCTTCTACAGTGGAAACGCGAGAACGGTGTTGTCTATTTTTTTTTATTTTATTCACTTCCCCTCTTCCCTTGAGCTTCTGGGTCTTAGTGCACTGTTTTAAAACTAGTGTGCTGGAACAAGCAGTTTCAGGGTGGGGTCTGACTGTCTTTAACCTCCATCAGAACTGAACAGAAACTCAGGTGAGCTGGGCTTTGACATATACAGCCACCCTTCCTATGTCTGGGCAGTGCTGGGAGTCCTGTGCACCCACCCCTCCTATGTCTGGGCAGTGCTGGGAGTCCTGTGCACCCACCCCTCCTATGTCTGGGCAGTGCTGTGAGTCCTGTGCACCCACCCTTCCTATGTCTGGGCACTGCTGGGAGTGATATCCAGCCACCCCTACTATGTCTGGGCACTACTGGGAATCATGTACAGCCACCCTTCCTATGTCTGGGCACTGCTGGGAGTCCTGTGCACCCACCCCTCCTATGTCTGGGCAGTGCTGGGAGTGATATCCAGCCACCCCCAATCTGTTGGGCACGGCTGGGAGTCCTCTGCACCCACCCCTCTTATGTCTGGCGACTGCTGGGAGTCCCCCCATTTCACATGAGTTGTTTGTATACTCACCAGGCTCCACAACTCCATCAATTCCATGTACTCCCACCGGTGGTAGCAGGGCCATGACCTTCTCCTCCCAGGGCTGGTGCTGTACTGGTCTGCAAGGACCACCACCTCCAGTGTACTGGCTCTGGGCATAGTCCTCATCCATCTTGCACTTGACCATCCTCCGCAGGTCGTACCACCTGGCCTGGCAATCCTTCCTGGTGCGCCTGATGGGTGCAACAGCATTGACCCTATTGACGATCCTCTCCCACAGCTGGGTTTTGTTAGCTATGCTGGTCTGCCTGACCAATGCGCCAAACAGCTGTGGCTCAACTCTGATGACTTCATGTGCAAGGATCTCCATCTCCTGGTTTGTGAACTTTGGATTCTTCTGTGCTTACATGTTGTGGGGTGAATGTGTTTGGGGGAGTGATGTTGTTATGGATGGGGGGTTGTGGGTCTGAATGTGAAGGGGGAGTAGGTTTGAATGTGATTGGGGTATGTGTGAAGGTGGATGTGTGCAGTTGTTGGTGTGTTGTCAGTCTCTGTAGGTAAATGTGTATGTTGCAAAGGATGCTGGTTTGTGTGTGTGGGCCCTTTTTAATTGTCCATTTGTGGGTGTGGCTTAGTTTGAATTTATTGGTGGGTGTGTTATAAGGGGTGGGTCTGAGTCGGGCCCTCTGTTTGCCCTTTGAATTTGGCCAGGACTTTGCTTTGCAATGGTTTGTACACAGGAGATATGTTTGGTGGTGTTGTGCGACTCGTTTGCACACTCCTTGTGCTGTTTTAGGGGTACGCATGTGTTTTTATGGAGGGGGGGATTCGTTTTGTACTTTATTGTGTGGCTCTCTCTTACACGATGTATTTACGGGGTACGCGTGCGCTTTGTTGAGGGGGGTTCGTTTCGTACTTTATTGTGTGGCTCTCTCATACGCAACGTATTTTTGGGTACACGTGCGCTTCGTTGAGGGGGGGTTTGTTTCATACTTTATTATGTGGCTCTCTCTTACGTGACATATTTACGGGGTACACGTGCGCGTCGTTGAGGGGGGTTCGTTTCGTAATTTATGGTATAGCTCTATCATACTCGACGTTTTTTACTGGTAGACGTACGATTCGTTGAGGGGGGCTTCACTTTTTATTTTATTGTGCGGCTCGCTCATATGCGATGTTTTGCGTACAAATCGCAGTTCATACGTGACGGCGTTTTCCCGTCCGAGTTGCGTTCACGGTCTCCGGCCCGGATCATACTTGGCGGGTCTTACGGCATGTTTACAAATCATACGGATCACTAGCCGAGTCCTATCGTACGGTTCTTCACTAGTTTTTCGTATGGTTCGTAAACATTCGGACAGATTCTTTGAAAACGGATCGTACTATGCAATTCGGACGGCTTTGTACGAATCGTACGGAAATGGCTAGGTATACGAATCGTAGAACGGATTTCTTTCCCGAATCGTAATGGACCCCCTAGTGGTCACTAACGATGATCGACTGAGTTGCAATCCCCCTATTCCCCTTACATGGACAGATCATTCCCGGATCACTTTCTCCATATATATGACTCCTGTAAAGAAATCAGGGAATCTGGTCACAAACAACTCAGCTCTGCGAAGGCCATGGCGTAATCTCACCATGGAAGAATTTGACAAGGTCTTCTCTAGTGAACCAGTTAACAATCAGATGGAACCCCCTAACAAATTGGAGGCGTTCAAGGTTGCTTTGGAGTCTGCCTTTGATTAAATTATCGCAAAAGACGCTGCCCTGTCCATCGGCGTCCCCTAAACCCTTGGTGCACAGAGGACTTAAAGACAGAAAAAGCTAACTGTTGACTCCTAGAAAGAGCTTGGCGGGCCAATGAGGCCCCCCAAAACAAACTGGCATATAGACAGTCTTTGGCTAGGTACCATCTGAATCTAAAAACAGCTAAACAAAGCTTCATTATTAAACAAATTATACAGTCTAGTAACTCCTCGAAGACTCTGTTCAGTATAGTAAAAGACTTTACTTCACTTAAGGCCTGTAGCCAGTCCCCAAATGAGTCCCAGGATCTATGTAACTCCCTTGCCACGTTCTTTTAGGATGAGATTTTCACCATCTACGACAATTTCCCTCAGATATCTCCCTCAGTCATGGAAACTCTCATAGAACTGGAGGAGAAGTGGAGGATACATAATTGCTCTTTCGCGAGTTTCAAGATAGTCACCAGTGATGAGGTACAAAAAGGCTTAGCCTTGGCAAAATCAGGGTCTCCCTATGACTCATGCCCCCCAAAAATCATGGCTCTCTTAGCCAAGAGCTGCGCACCAGCTATCCGTGATATTTTTAACTGCTCCATTTCCACAGGTATCATTTCTTCCTCTTGGAAAGAGTCTGTGGTGCGTCCTATTCTTAAAAAACCCACAGCAGACCCTGCAATTCTCAGCAACTATTGGCCTATCTCCCTTTTACCCCTTTTGGGGAAGCTGCTGGAAAATGTCATAAATCAACAACTGAGCGCCTATTTAGAACAGAATGAAATCCTGGATCCTTCACAATCGGGCTTTCGCCCTGGCTTTAGTACAGAAACAGCTGTCTTAGCAGTAACTGACTCATTAAGACAAACTATGGACTCAGGCGGCTCCGCAATACTGATTCTTTTAGATTTCTCTGCAGCTTTCAATACTATCTCTCCCATCAAGCTAGCGGAGAGACTATCAGACTGCGGTGTCAAAGGAACAGCCTTAAAGTGGCTGCTACACTTTCTGTCAGAGAGAACACAAATGGTCACGTTGGGGCCCTATTCCTCAGCAAAAATGCCCTTAGAGAAGGGGGTCCCTCAGGGCTCCTGTCTGAGCCCCACCCTTTTTAATATATATATGGTCCCTCTGGCCCAGATTGTGGATCAGCTGGGTTTTGAATGCATTTCATACGCTGACGACACTCAGCTGATATTCACGATCAGGAAAAGCCCAGAGCATGAAAACATGCGTTTTGCCAATGGCATGAAGCTGATCTCAGACTGAATGACTGTGAATTATCTTCAATTGAACCCAGGGAAGATGGAGATTATGTTAATGGGAAAAGCTCAAGATATCTGGACAGATGACTGGTGGCCTGACCAACTGGGCACTGCTCCCCCCCCCTAAACTCTCCGTACAGAACGTAGGAATAGAAATTGACCGCTCCCTGTCTATGAAAGACTATATTGCAACTACAACCAGCACATGTTTTTATGGCCTCCGCCTTCTTCGGAAAATACTTCCGTTCATACCCATCTCCCACTGTAGGACTTTAGTTCACGCAATGATAACCAATCGTCTAGATGATGGCAACGCCCTGCTGGCAGAAGTGGAGGAGACTCTCCTGGCCAAATTGAAAATTGTTCAGAATACTGCAGCAAGAATCATTTTAAATCGCCCGGCCGGCTCTCAATCAATTCCGCTGCTTAGAGAACTACATTGGCTTAATGTAAAAAAGAGATCCTTCTTAAAAATCTGTTGCCTAACCCATAACGCTCTTAATGCTAAAGGTCCCCGTTACCTACAACGTAAACTGGGTAAATATTGCCCCAGTAGAAGACTGAGATCCACCTCACAGGATTTGATACAAGTTCCTCAAATCCGTCTGACCCGGACAGGGGGGAGAGCTTTCTCATATTTGGTCCCCAGGTATTGGAATCAGCTCCCACAGGCCCTTCCATCCATTCCGAACTATGGTACTTTCAGGAAACACTTGAAGACCTTCCTTTTTTAAAATTTTGTTTCCAGTCGGGTTCCCCTTCAGCAGTAGTCCAATCACTAGTCAGCGCCGAGATGCCCCATGGTGAGTTGAACGCTTAATAGATATCTAATCCAATCTAATCTAATCTAATCTAATCTAATCTAATCTAATCTAGAAGCAGTATGAGAAATCCTGTAAAGGCAAAAAGCGATAGATAGCAGTTAGCCAATACAAATTGAGAAAACTTTATTGAGCAAGAAATGCAGACCATGTAACAAAATCAACATGTGCCTTTTCATCCACAGCACAATCTGGAACACAGGATGACAGTGCAGGAGCTGAGGAAGCGGAACATATGGATGAGCAGGCAGGGCAGGGGGACCCCGATGATACCACACAGACCACACCTGTCCCACTGAGAAAGCGCACCAATGTGTTATGTTATGTTAATATATATATTTAAAGCGCTCGTACGCCCGTGGGCTTCATGGCGCTATCGAAGAGGGAAGTATAAACACAACATAATACTCTAATGGTAGGCCTGTTTGAAAAGCCAGGTTTTTAGGGTCTGTCTGAATATCAGGAGATCTTGGCTCTGTATGATCGATAGTGGTAGGGAGTTCCATAGGGAAGCCGCTAGGTTGGTGAAAGCAGCTGCCCCCCTGTCGTTTCCTTTTAAACCGAGGTACAATTACTAGTGCCTTGTGAGCGGAACGGAGGTTCCGTGAGGGGACATATTTTGACACTAGCTCCCTGATAAAATTGGGGCCTTTGTTCTGTAGAGCTTTGAAGGTGATGCATCCAGTTTTAAAGGCCACTCTTTGAGCTACCGGAAGCCAGTGTAGCTTTTCCAGGCCAGGTCTAATAGATTGCCATTTTGGTTGTTTCCAGATAATTCTGGCCGCCTGGTTCTGGACCAGTTGTAGTCTTCTCAAAAGACCTGCTGGGAGTCCTAAGTAAAGGCTATTAGAGAAGTCTAATCGGGAGAGAACAAGTGCGATAGTCACCTGAATCAGTGCAGAATGTGACAACAAGTGTGCTATTTTTTTATCTTTCTAAGCTGGAAGAAGCTGGCAGATACAACAGCTCCCACCTGTGCTTTGAGAGAAAGATCTGCGCTGAGCGTAACCCCCGGGCTCTTGACCCAGCTTAGTTCGCTTTTCCCGGGCAAGATCAGTTTCGTCTTACCCGGGTTCAGCTTAAGATGGTTGACATTCATCCATCTCTGTATGTGTGTCATAGTCTTTTGGAACTCGGCCACAGAGTCTGGAGTATTTAAGGGAAAGACAAACGGAAGGTTGTCTGCATAATTAAAAATGGTGACTTTATAATTCTTTAGGGAGTGTAGTAATGGACGGAAGTATAAATTAAACAATGACGGGGAAAGTGAGGATCCCTGAGGGACCCCACAGGTGGAGAGAGATCTAGAAGCTGTGAAAGTCCCTAATCGCACTGATTGTGTGTGGCCTTCAATGAAAGAGGTTATCCAGCTCAGAGCAGGGCCCCTGAGGCCCGCCTGCTCGACACGGTTGATCAGAATGTCATGGTCAACCGTGTCGAACGTGGCCGACAAATCGAGGAGCACAAGGGCCTGATGGATATCCTTATCTGCATTGGACTTTAGAGTGTCTTGTACTGCTAGTATCACGGCTTCAGTAGAGTGGCATGGACGGAAGCCTGCCTGGTTCGGTTCAAGATACTCAGTACTCTCAATGAAGTTTGACAGGCAACTAGAGACATACGCTTCTAAAAGTTTAGACAGATAGGGCAGGAGAGAAATAGGCCTGTAGTTGGTTAAATCCAGCGGGTCCGCTCCCGGTTTCTTTACTAGGGGAATAAGCAGAGCGTTCTTGAAGCTGCTGGGTACCTTACCCTGTGAGAGTGAGTTATTTAGTATAGGAAGAATGCCTTGTGGAATAGCTAATCCTATCTCTTTAAAAATATGTGGTGGACACATATCATTAGGAGAACCTGATTTGACGCGGTAAAGGAGTTCCGAGAAGGACTTTGTATCAATGGGAGGGAGGGATTCCAGTGTAACAGGGTTAAAGTAACTGTCATCCATAGGAGTCTGATTTAAGGGTATGGGTATGCTCTGTTTTATGGTGACAATCTTGTGTTTAAAAAAATGATTTAGAAAGTCACATAGTTCTTGCGTGGGGACTACAGGAGGGGCTGTTCTCTCATTGTTGCAGAGATCGTTAACTATGTTAAAAACATCTTTAGATTTATTCTGAGAGTTTAACATTTTTGCTGAGAAATAGTCTGTTTTATGCTTTAAAATAGTTTTTTGATATTTTTTTTGAGCAAAACAGTAGGCCTCTTTGTCTTGAGGTTGGTAGTTTGTTCGCCATTTCGTTTCTTTTTGCCGGACCTCAAGTTTTAAATGCTTTAGATCAGGAGTAAACCATTTGTGGGCATCACTATTACATGAACGAGAGAAGTTCACTAGAGGCGCGTGAATGTCAGCCGCCTGTTGGAGCCATTGCAGAAGCACCATCTCCATACTGTCTAGGTCGGTACTTGCGGAGGGCAGTGACATGGCTAGTGTGTCTAGAAAGAATGAAAGGACGGGCTCCCGAGACTTAGAGACAGGAGATTACAAATTCAAACCATTTGTATTCGGTAATTCAAAACAAAAACTTTTATATGCAAAAAAGATTTTACTTCAAAATTGCATACATCCTATTAAATGGATTTGTACTAATTATACATTTATTTGTTACCAACAAGTTTATATACAGTGTACGTGCCCACATTCACAACGGGAAGGGGGGTGGCGTGAGGGAAGTGTAGGGGATAGGATAGACGTGGTCAGATTCATTCAGTGACAAGTCTTATTCATATATTAAAGACAATGTACATGTGGTCCCTTAAAATCAGGGCCACAGCTTGAGGCTCCTATAGAGTCCAAAGTTCTAACTAGCAAAACAGGCCTAACTCCGTTAGAGCCGTAAATGTCTAAATTGGGACCGGAGTTGGTCAGTGGTTGTGTAGTCGTCTACGTTTCGACCCCAATAAACGGTAGGAATCTTTTCCTTACGAAAGGGTCTTCATCAGGACAAGGAGAGTTGTGGGTGGGCAACCTCCCAATTCACACCAAACTTGATCGAATCCACCACAAAGTTCTTCAAAACCCGATTAAATCTCTCAACTTGACCGTTTTCATGTGGTTCATAAACAGATGTCAACTTGCTTCAGTTGCCCTTGAACTTTCTTCAGTTATTTCTTCAGCTCCTCAGAGCACCATTTCTCCTCCGATAGAACACCTCCCTGCAGGACTTCAGAGCGCCAACACCCTCGAGGCGCTACTGACGGATGAGAAGGACCAAACTAGGTTTAACCCTGTTTTTTCATAACGTAGTGTGTCTAGAAAGGCCGGTAAGTTTGTGGCTTTCCATTTCCTGATTTCCCCACCCACCCGAGGTGACGATCTCATGTGTCTGCTGATTGTAAATGTAAAATGGATGAGAAAGTGGTCAGACCAGATGCAGGGCATTATGGAAATAGTGGAAAGTGGAAGGTTATGGGACCATATTTGGTCCAGGCTGTGACCTTTCCCGTGGGTAGGGAAGTGTAGTTATTGGGTCAGATTTATATCTGTGAACAGGTCTAGGAGTGCTGATGCTGGGTATCAACATCTGTGCTGTCAAACCAATAATTAAGATCCCCGATCAGGGCGATTTTAGAGTAGTTTATTACCAGCGAGGCTAGTTGTTCTGTAAGTGATGTAGGGAACGTAGGCATGGAGTGTGGGGGTCGATAAAGCAAAACTAATACAAGGGCCCTACTGTCAGTGTCGGTTTTAATGACAATATTCTCAGTATCTGTTAAGACCAAAGAGGGGAGTGCAATGAAATTGTGATTTTTATGGATAATAGCGGCAACCCCCCCACCCGATTTACCAGAAGGACGATTAGCTGTTATAATGTAGTAATCGGACGGGAGTGCAGCTAAAATATCTGTTAGTGAGGCCCCACTACCACTTCTTGAGACAGAAACACAATCCATAGGGGAGGATGATGCTCAGGCTGAGTCAAGGCAGCGTGCGACACAGGTTCCGGAACAGCACACACTGCAACATAGAGAGCAAGGATCTGTGAGACGCAGGCCAAGGGCGAGCACCAGCGCTGCCACAGATGATGAAGCCACGGTGTTTGCTGGACTGGAGGGCAGCAGGCTGAAGATACAGTGCCTGCAACAAATATCAATGCTTTCCATTAACCGGCAGCTGGTCTCAGTGAACAACAGCCTACATTACATGGGGGAGGGCATCATGGGCATGGCAGGTGCTATCCGAGAACTGTGTGTCACATTGAAGCAGGACCAGGCAGCCAGGTGCAAGGTGAGCCAACGTTTGGAAAGCTGTTTGAACACATACACCAAGGCGGTGAACTGCCTGTGCACTGCCACAAGCCTGCTGTCACATCGCACCGTGAGGATGCAAGTGGAGATGGCCCAATGCAGCCAGGATATGGCGAAAGGCCTGGTGCAGGTCACTACTGCTGTGGAACAACTGCAGACGGCCACCACAGGTGGCACAACACTCCTGGGCTCAGGGGAGAGTGAGGAGCTATCCAGCAGGAGCAGCATAACCCCACCAGTGCCCAAAACAAGACCGCGCAGTGGGAGACAGTGTGCAACACCTAAGGAGTCAGGGGAGGGAAGTCAGCACCCAGAGCGGGCAGCAGCAGGCCATTCCAGGAGGAGATGAACTGCCATCACTGAGTCAAGCAAAGGGGTGAAGCAACCCATTCAAATCGGACTTCTGATTTGCATACATACCTGCACTGTTGCCGATACATGTGCTATGTATAGCGACACTCATAGAGTCTGTCAGGCTGTGTGACAAAATATTATCCTGCAGCTTAGGGATTAAATAATCACTGACCTGCACCAAAATATGTTTTGCATCATGTCATTATTTCTCATTTCTCACCTAGAAATAATTCTGTGTGATCTCATCCCGTCTCTGTCGTCCGGCAATTGTCCCAACTCCAACTGATGGTCTGCCAGGGGGACCTGGGCCCTCATCATCAGAAGTATCAGTATCAGTTAGTTCTACAGGGATGCCTTTTTTCATAGCTATGTTGTGGAGCGTTGTACATGTAGCTACAATCTAGCAGCAGGTCTCTGAGTGGTACTGAAGTGCTCCTCCGCTTTTATGCAGCCAGTGGAACAGGCGCTTCAGGATCCCAAATACCTACTCTATTACACAGCGCGTAGATTTGTGTGCACATTTGAATCTCCTCTCGCTTGCATTGGCTGGATTGAAGTATGGTTTCAGGATGAAGTCCCGCACTGCATATGCACTGTCACCTGCAGGAAGGGAAACGAGAGATGAGTCAATGTCCCTGTTAGATTTGGGGTCTCTAGTTGGCACAGGTAGGTACTTGTGACAAATAGGGATCCTTGCCTCTAGTCAGGGTAAGGGGGTAAAATCCTAAAATACCCCTGCTCACCCCCTTGGTAGCTTGGCACGAGCAGACAAGTTTATCTCAGAGGCAGTGTGTAAATCAAGTCAAAGTCAAAGATAGCTTTATTCGATACCATAAAAGGATCATAAAAGCACAGCATAAGAAAACATACAAGTTTAAAATTCAATTACAATACAAACTGATTATATTTAAGAAAAAAGATACAAACAACTATCATAAAATATATAGGGACTTTACAACAGATGCAAAGGTAAAACTTACTCTGTCCAAATTCATTTCTCTTTACAATTCGGTTACAGTTAAAATGCTGAGGTATAGTGCAGAAATCGTTTAGACCATAGAAGATCTGCATCTTATAATAAATTTTAAGAATTTGGATACAGCGCTAATGGTTATTTCATCCTGTAACAGAAGAATTTTAAAAAGCGCTGGTCTACACTGTCTCAATCCCCAAAGCTTTAATAGTGGAATTAAATATCTTTTTCTTCCCCATACAAAGAATTTACAGAAAAGAACACAGTTAATTGTAGACTCTGCAGAATGATTGTCACATAGGCAATTGATTGGGTTTTTGGACCAATCATTAACAGATGGGAAGGTAACCATCCTGAAAAAGCTACCCATTCTTAGCCGTGCCAAAAGCATTCTATCGTAACTGGGCAATTCAGGGGACAGATAAAGCTGCCAACCAGAATCCTGCAATAGTGAATGATGGTGGAGGACTGAGGTCTTCTTCCTGTCCATAGACCAGCGTTGGTCGGCCAGATAGACAGAGCATTTATCTTTTAGCATTTTTTTCGATATGGAGGGGAGGGATGCAGGTATATTGAAAAATTCCTGATGCCCTATATTTGTTAGGAATACCTTAACATAAGAGAGCCATTGAATGTTTTTGGACCCGTCATGTCGCAAACAGTCTGTGATAATCGCCCTATTAAAATCAGTTTCGACAGAGGTCCAAATTTTGTGCCAAAGCAGCACAGGGCTAATCCTAATTGTATCGGATATATAAGCCATAGCCAATTCCATGTGACAGGCATAAGTTGAGGTAGATCTCGGAACAGCTAACAAATATCTCAGGAAACTATTTTCCTTCGTTTGAATTTCCTGGCAATCTACGATACCCCAAATACCAGCTCCATAGGTAGCAGTCGACACGCATTTAGCTCTAAAAATATCGAGCAAGATGCGAGTCGGTCTACCTCCCAGTTTGTTGGCAAACTGTATAAGTGCCCCAATAGCATGTGAAAAGGCTAGGCACCAGGTAGCTTTGGCTGTGATCCATGTCCCTTTTTTATTAAAAAAAAAACCCAAATAAGAAAAAGTGCTAGTGCTTTCTATCTTTGACTGATTTAAAAAGCTATTACAAGCAACCTTATTTTTTGAAGTGCAGCACATAGCGAGGGTTTTCCCAATATTAATTTTCAGGCCCCTAGATCCCATGTATTCTGAAAAACTGATTAAAGCCTTCTGGAGGCTCAATTGGGTTCTTGCCATAATAGCCTCATCATCTGCATAAAGCAGAATGGGAACTGCGGCGCCATTGATTTGGGGGAAATCCATAACCAATTTTGATAAATGGTCCACTACACTATTGATATAAAGGTTAAAAAGAAAGGGAGCAAGGATGCAGCCCTGGCGTACACCCTTCTTTATTAAGAATTTTTTCGTACATTCACCTTTCTTACCGTGGCACACCTTTGCCCCAGCCCCTCTGTATAGTTCCTTAAGAAAATTTCGAATATTTACATCAACTCCCAAAATTTCCAGAGTATCCCATAAAACATCGTGACTCAGACAGTCAAATGCTGAGCTGAGATCAACAAATGTTATAAATAGGTTTCCTTTTTTGGCTGTCTTATATTGTTCTATCAACATCGTGAAGTTATGTTCTTGTTCGATGGTACCCAGACCAGACTTAAAACCATATTGAAATTTAGATAAAATACTCTCTTCATTTGCCCATATCTGTAATCTATTTAAAATGACTCGACCTGCTACTTTCATTAGAGAGTCAAGCAAGGAGATAGGGCGATAACATTTTGGGTGGTTTCGATCCCCCTTTTTAAAAATGGCCACTACAATCGCATCCTGCCAAGTGGAAGGGAATCCGCTTATATTGTAGCTGTTTAACACATTGGTCAGGAGCGGTGCCCAGAGAGCAATATTTGCCTTATAAATATCGATAGGAATGCCATCTGGGCCTGGGGCTTTACAGTTTGAACTTTCAGTAACAGCCAATACCACCTCTGATAAAGAGAAGACTATCTCTAATGGGAAAAAAGATCGGGAGACAGACTCTATGGTAACAAGCTTATCAGTACTGGGGCTACCCAAAATAACTGACTCATCTGTCTTATAAAGTTGTCAAAATGATTGACCCAAACAGTCTCCTCAATGGCAATCTCCGTGGTATCACATTTCCTTTCTGCATAAAAAGGGGGCATTTATCGCGCTCCAAAAGGCATTGTGATCTCTTAAGGAGCATGCCTTAAGCAAGGCTCCCCAGGCTGTCTCTTTTAATTCCTTTTTTCGTTTCTGCAGCGCTAATTTATAAGTTGCTCTTGCACACTTAATATCTGTGGGGTTTCTAGGAGTGCTCTTTAAAATGTTCTTTAAATGAGAGTGTGCCTTACTGCAGTCGGAATTAAACTATCCCTCGGCCTTAGGATTACCCCCTCCCCGTATGGTCCTTGTTACCATACTACTGATCTGGAGGGTGATGTTTTGGAATGCTGCGCTAACCTCTTGGGGAATTATATTCTCCCCAAGACAAATCATAAAATCTGTTAGATGGTCCGCTACCAGGCTTTGAACAAACCCTATTTGATCCACCTTACTCCACTTTATAGTGTATCCATTGGTTCTATTCAAAGAGATACCATGCCTATACAGGTTTTCTATAACATTAAGTGGTTGGTCACAATATTCCCCCCCAACTGAAAGTTGAACTAATAGGGAAATGGTCACTAAGAGCAATGTCCTCAGTTTTAAACGTAATGACATTGCAATTATAACTTGTAGTGATCAGGGTATAGTCAATTACTGACTTACCTCCTCTACCGTTAAAAGTTGGTTGAAACTTTTCCTGGGGAAAACAGAGCTCATTTACAAAGCTCAAATTTTGCTCAAATAACAGATTGTTGAGCAAGTTCCCCAACATAGAATGCTCAAAATGGGAACATGGATCTCCCTTTAGATTGACCATACCACATATATTTAGGTTTCCATGGGGACAGAGATGGCAATTAAAGTGTCCTGTCAAAACAGTGCACCTTTCCTCTTGCTCTAACCCAGTTTCCCCACATAAATCCATAGTTAATTCATCTAAAACCCGTTTGCAATCAACTCCTGGAATATTATTAGATAAATGACCAGTCTGATGAGTTGCTTCCCTCCTACTTTGAGAGTTAGTACCTGATAGTACTGGTTATTACTCTTGCTGGAAAACCATTTGGCTGACAGATTTGCGGTATTAGATATAAAAATGCATAAACCGCCTGAAGACCTACCCCTATTGGACTGATGCGCTGGAGAAAAGAAAGTACGATACCCATTTAAGTGGATCTCAGACTGTTCCCAGCATTACTGAAGACAATGTATGTCAAAGTTGTCTATGTATGCTAGGAAAATTGAATCTTTTACTTTGCTGGACAGGCCCGCTATATTCCAAGAAGTCAAAGTCAGCCTGCCCCTGTTCTTGTCTAATGGAGAATCTGCTACCTTTGATGGATTTGAGTCACTCGAAGGCAAAATTTCTGTAACGTCTCTTATTATAACTCCATCACCTCCCACGGTTACATCGGGGTACTTAGGTCTGGTTTTAGAAGTTCCGCCTGTTTCTATGGTGGAATTTTTCGGTGGGTCAACCATAATGTCTAGCTCTGTAATTGTTGGACCGATGTTTGGGACTGCAGGTTTATCTTTAATTAACTGAGAGCACTGGACAATTCAACGAACATTTGTAAGCCCACTAACTATACTAATGGGACTGATTGTCAGACTAAAATTCAATGACCGTCAGTCGACCATATCCAAACAGCTAAATCTGTTTGTGGTCGGAAAACCTCCCCAGTCTTCTCTATAGTCTGCTCTATAGTCTACGTCCCTAGTGGGTTGCATCCCCCTTGCCCTCCAATCTCCCCCCCCACTCACACTGCCCTATTCTATGCCAATTCCCATCATAGTTTGCCTCATGATTTTGGCGATTTCTCAAGTGGTAAAAAGAACGGAGTCTTTTGGTTTGGATTCCCTCGAGGCTATTTTGCGTTTTCCAAGAACATTTGTGCTCAGCCACATACGGATCCTCAAAATTGATCAAGACACAATCGCCCTTAATCGTTTTCCTCTCATGTCCCACCCAGAAAACCCTACCCTCCGACAAAATCTTACTAGTGTGGTGGGGGGTAGGGGACGATTTGAATTAAGCCAATATCGAACCTTATTTAATAGAGACCAGTTTTCTTCATCAGCAGCTTCACCCAATTCCGGTACTCCGGTCATAACTACAACGTAAGGATTTGCCTCGGGAGGCAGATTTACAGCTTGTGGCCTGTCTAATGGACCTTTATTCCTGGTCTCTCCAGATTGCAGAGTATGCGCCCTCGATGGTGTAGTCACCACTCGCAAGGGAGGGGGCGCAGACTTTGGGCTTGTCTGCAGTTGTCTACTCAGGGGGCAGATGTAGGCTTTAGCTTATTGCTAATCACTGGGGCTGGCAGGTTTTTAATTGCTAGGTCTACGGGTTTGATGTTAATGGGTTTAGTACCCCCTGCTTTAGGTACTGCCTGAGCTTTAGTGTTTTTAGGCAGAGCGCATAAATTAGCTATCAGCTTTTCAATATGAGAAAGTCTTTTCTCGATTGGGGAAAGATAAAATTTGAAAAGCTCCCCCATTTTGGACAGGAGTATGCTATCATCCTGATCAATATTAACGCTTCTCTCACCTGAATTAATTTGTACCACTACCACTTCAGAGGTTGAGCCTACCTTTGAAGCAGCTGTGGTTAAATGAGTGTTTTCTACCTGCGGGGTTTGGACAACTTCGCTCCCTTTTTCTTTATGTGGTTTAACCCTACCCTTGGGTTTTCTTGGTTTCGTTGTTTCAGCAATTTTGAGGATTTTAGGAATAGCCCCCTCCCTCCTCTGCCTCGACTGACTGGGGCTAATATCTTCTTGGGTAACATCTACAGCTAAAACTGGGTTTTTTTCCAATTCAATGCTAATTTGGGAATCAGATAGTATATGAGATGCTGACAGATCCACAATGTTGGGCAGGCTATGACGTACAGAGTGAGTGTCAGTTGAACCGACAGCCCTATGCTGTTCCGGGGTTTTGGCTGAGGCAAAAAGACCCAGAGAAGATCTTCTAGCCACAGCCAAATCCTGAGACACTCTGCGCTCCAATTGGCTAATCTCATGATCTATAAATGTATTTGCCCTAATTAAAAAATTGTCAAGAGTACCCGTTAATAAGGCTCCCCCTGCAGCCGTCTTACTTCTACTTCCCCGCGTACTCATGATCTAAACAGCGGAGAGTCCACTATCACTAAAACAAGAAGTTAACTATCTAATACCATAAATGTACACATAGAAGGACTTACACAACAAATATGCACTAGGGGTGGCCCAGCCCAGCCTCACTCGGTCTCTAAACGGGCTTAAAACGGGCCCGCCCTTGGCCCGGGCTTAGCCCCGCGCTTAGTCCCGCGCGCATCCCGCGTGCACGTTGCGGTTGCTCCTTTTAAGGGAGGAGACACAGGAGGGGACGGGAAGAGGACCAGCTGCGGCTGATCAGTGCAGCTGAGCAGGCTGGTCCTCGCAGTCCCGCCTCTGTCCGTGTGTGGGGCAGATGGTTCCAGGCAAATCCTCAGGGTCCTGGCCAGATGACAACAACAGAGTTCAAAGTTTAAGGACCCGCGAGCGGCTCCCACGAAGAGGGGGCCGCGAGAACTGGCGAAGTGGCCTGGCAAGGCAAGTGAAGCAGCGAGGTCCGCAGCAGCAACAACCCTCTGACCTGAAACCAGAAGGCTCCCACCAGGTACGCTCACTGCAAGTTCTTTTGTGCAGGAGGGGGCAGGAAGAGGACCAGCTGCGGCCGATCAGCGCCACTGAGCAGGCTGGTCCTCGCAGTCCCGCCTCTGTCTGTGTGTGGGGCAGATGGTTCCAGGCAAATCCTCAGGGTCCTGGCCAGATGACAACAACAGAGTTCAAAGTTCAAGGACCCGCGAGCAAGGCAAGTGAAGCAGCGAGGTCCGTAGCAGCAACAACCATCCAACCTGAAACCAGAAGGCTACTTACATGCACATTGCCAGTAGTGAACTTTGAATATGTCTCTCCAAGGAAAAAAAGGAAAGAAAAAAAAAGAATAAGCAATGTTCCTTTATAACGCCCAATGAGAAGGAGTCCAAAGAAGAATCAGGCTGGCCAGCTTATCTCCAGCTAAAATAAAGGTATCAGTCCTTAGGATAAATAAGTTGCCATGATATAATTCTATACATGAGGCTGAAATCAGGCAAAATAAGGAATCCAACAACAAAGATTCAAAATAAAAACAGCGCCTAATTTCAGCCTGTTAAATGTAAGCGTAATAAGTCTGGCAGGCTCACATGTCAAACGCGCACAACGTGTTAAAAATAAATAGTGCACGAAACCGAGAAGATATCCAACCTAACTCAGTATTCTCAGAAGAATCCCAGCGCTCGATAGAGCAAACAGAGCAAACAAAAAGGGCTTCATTAATGGCGCGTTTAGCGCCGGCAATTGCAAAAAATTAAAAAGGACATGCCTCGCATCCGAGGTGCAAACAAAACAAAGCAAGGAAAAATGAAGACTGTAATCAGTGCGACTTGGCGCTCAGGAGCCAAAAAAATAAAGCAGCGTTAGGACGCGTGCAGTTTCACTTCAATAACGCAAGCAGGTATTGAAACACTGGGTAAATATGTATCATCCAGTTCACTGGAAGCAGGTCAGCTGAAGCACACCACAGCTGAGAGTCCAGAAAACTCGAGCAGGCAGGCAAAAAGGGGCGTGGTCCCAACCAGGAAGGAAAGCCCTTGGTAGCTTGGCACGAGCAGGCAGGCTTATCTCAGAGGCAGTGTGTAAAGCATTTGTGACCACATACAGTAATCAAGTGACAACACTACAGATGGACACAACACAGGTTTTATATAAAAAATAAGTATTTTTTTAAATAGACTTAACAC
This sequence comes from Lissotriton vulgaris, assembly GCF_964263255.1. Classification (NCBI taxonomy): domain Eukaryota; kingdom Metazoa; phylum Chordata; class Amphibia; order Caudata; family Salamandridae; genus Lissotriton; species Lissotriton vulgaris. The sequence goes on from NC_141698.1 coordinate 374,440,826, forward strand.
AAGCCCACAAACGACAAAAATCCACAATACTGTATTTAAAATGGTAGTTTTAGCTTAGTTCTGTTCAGTTCTTAAAATGCGACACTTTAAGCCAATAGGAATCGGTATCTCCCTATTACCTACATCGGGCCCTTAATTAGCTGTATGACTTCCTCAGACAAAAACAGGGACTTTGACTGTAATGCTGGCCCAAAATGCAAAGACTGAGTTGCTTTTTCCTAATGTAATTAAAGGTTTGCTTCACTGAAATACAGGCAAATGTGTCTCTATGGGGCATATGTACCAAAAAAGTGATTTGTTATTCTCAAAATACGATTTTTTGCGAATCGCATTTTGAGAATCGCAAACCGCGATGTAAATAAAAAGTCGCAAGTAATTTGTGATTTTCAAATATTCTCAGATTACACTGCAAACCAGCTATTAGCGATTCCTTATTTGCAAAATCGCAAATAAAGAATCGCAAAAATATGGAATCTGCAATTCAGGTGCAGCTTGATTACATCATACCCACGAAGTGGGAGTGTCATGCTGTGCCTGATTGCCTGAGGCTGAGTCAGAGGCTGTGAGGAGAAGCAGAGAAGTGAGCACAGCATTTCCAAACACCAACAATGGATCTCTAGGAGAAAGAGAATGACAAGGAGGGGGCAAAGAGAAAGCATAAGTTCAGCGAGAGGGAGCAGGAGGTGCTGATAGAGGAGATGGTGGTCAGCCATGAACTATTATTTGGCCCAGAGTCCAGAAAGAGGAAAATCTGGCTAGATATCCAGGCGAAGGTAAATGCTGTTGGTGTGACCCAGCGCACTGTTGAGGACCTGAGAAAGAGATGGTACAACATGCGCAAAAAGGTCAAAGGAGAAGGTGGCAACCAGGCTTGCGGAGTCTAAGAAGACTGGTGGGGGAACACCAACTGCAACAGAGTCAACACCCCACGAGGAGTTGGTTGAGTCCACCCTCCTAACTGAGAGCGTCAGTGGTGTGGCTGACATAGACAGCTCCGACCCTGCAAATACCATCCAAGGTAAGATGCATGTCAAATGCATCCGCACACATTAACATCCCATTCACACACTCAGGAATTCACCAACCACAAAGTACTCATGCTACTCCAGTCCACTTTTTCCAGCACACACAACAATGCATCATGGGAGATGTAGTCAGATTCATCACACGTGGGGCAATGAGACACAGCAATGTCGCAGCACACTATTTGTTAGCTCCTCGGGATCCTCAAAACGAGGATGTTAACGCGGACGCGCAGCGGACGCACTAAAGGCGCGCCAAGGGCAAGCCCGTCCGCGCCCTGACAAGCCCAGAGGCCATAGATCATGCCACTATTATTCCAAGTCTATTTTATTTTATAGAACAATCCCTATGACAGGGGCACAGAGACACAGCGTTAAGCGTACAACCTCGTATCAAGGCCGACCGCGTAGAGAATAGCAATTGGATCATAGATCTGGCATATAGAAACATGTTAACACAGCGCCTTGCCTACAACCCCGATGGGGCCAGCCGCGTGGCTCAACGTCAGCTGTCTTAATTGTATAGTGCATAAGCAGTCCAAAGCACGGGGCCTTTGGGAACGAGTAAACGGGCAACTGGCCCAACACTTCTGAGCGGCCCAACAGGGCGCAACAGCCTCATAGAAAGGCCAGGGATAGAGAAAAGAGAAGGAAAAAGTAGGGAAAGAGTACAGGAGACAAGAGATAGGGAAAGTGGTGTGAGGGCAAGGTGTGCATGCAACAGTATGGGGGAGCTAGCAAGATGGAAGCAGCCTCAGCAGCCCTCACGCCATGTAGAGTGTCTATGGAAGTAGTCTGTTAGGATCTGTAGGGGTAATAGCGTCTTCAAAAAGGTGTAGAGTTCGGAGACTGGTGGGCATGTATCTCGCATGTTCTATTGAGCAGAGATAGCGTACTAGGTGCTTCCAGACCGCCCCAAAGTGTGTGTCGCGCGCTTGCAGTCGCGCTGTGAGGAGCTCCATCGCCAAGACGTGCCAGAGCCGTACAAATCAAGACGCTATGGGCGATGCTTCGGATCTTTTCCAGTACAAGGCAATAAGCTGCTTAGCCGCCCCTAGCATTTGGAGCGTCAAGATCCAGTCGCTACGGGTGAGCGCCTTGAGAGTGGGAGGTCTAACACCAAGCAAGATTGTCCTCACGGCTTCAGGCAGGGGGAACCCCAATACCCCTCTAATGTGACTGAGGATCTCTTTCCAGAAGACAGTTAAAATTGGGCACACCCACCAAATGTGGACAAAATCCCCCGTTGCAGACCGACACCTCCAGCACAAGGGCGAGACTGCGGGGAACATCTTATGCAACCGTAGCGGAGTGTAGTACCACTGGGGTAGGAGCTTGTAAGCATTTTCCCTCTGCAGGATACTCCGGTATATCTTGGGGATATCTCTTCATATTCTTTCCCATTGCAAGGGTTCAATGTCCATGTCAACCGCTAGTTGCCATTGACGCTGATAGGGGTGGACAGGTACCATCGGCGGATGCTGCAGAATGTGGTAGAAATGGGAAATCAGCCTTTTTAGTGCCCCAAGGGAGCGCGCCAATTTTTCAAAAGGGGTGAAGGCCCGTGTGGCTGCTTGGTTCATTTCCCCACCAGAGACCCAGTGATGCAGCTGAGCATACTGCTTTTTATCAAAACAACAAGTGGTCCTGAGTATACGAGAATGAGGAAAAAAGGTATATATAGATCACAATGGAATTCTATATAGTTCAGAATTCCTTGACCAGCCGGCCAAGGAATATTTATTGGCTCAATAAGTTTTGGATTTTGAAATACAACAATTAACCCAAAGAGTAAGGGTTAAATTAGGGTACAGTCCTGTGCCGTACAGAGAGAGGGAAGGCAAGAGGTTAAAGGTAAGTGAGGAAAGTAATCAGGCAAACATAGTGAGCTATCAGGTCACTGGTTTTAGATATACATTAGCAGTGTATCCTGGAGTCATTCATACACACAATAATATCATGAAAGTACATGTATGAATTCCTCTAAGGTCGACGTTTCGATCCCCAGCTCAAGTATCATGGGATCATCATCAGGACAAGAAAAATAGTTTTGCCTGAACACAATTATTTATAACACCAAGTTGGTGGCTTGAGGTAGGATTCACTTCAATTGGGAAGGTCCTTTTTGGGTCGCCCACGTGATTCCTTCTTAGTCGGTGAGCCGTACTTCGAGAAGCGGTAGGGTTGAGGTTCTGAAGAAGCGCCGGTCTAGGTTTAAGGGTAAAGCCCAATCTTGTGGGTTATTGGGTAGAATAACACCAGTATCACGGGTCTTGAAAATATTCAATTGGGGAGTTCTGATCCTCTGCATTTATTTACCTGATATGGTGTAAGGTTTCATTGTTTAAGCAGAGGTCCGATTTGGTCACCGGGAATACAGTCTATTACTTCTAGTTGAGGCACGGTGCGCTGGACAACCAGATGCCTTCAGGGCAGGATCGCCGTCCTCACGCTTCTTGGGATAGCGCCGGGTGAGGGAGTGCGGCCAGAGAGATAACTGGTCCGCGGTTGGGAGCAAACAATTCTCCGCAGACGCCGGTGACCTGAGCTGCAGCCGCGGACCAGTTATCTCTCTGGCCGCACTCCCTCACCCGGCGCTATCCCAAGAAGCGTGAGGACGGCGATCCTGCCCTGAAGGCATCTGGTTGTCCAGCGCACCGTGCCTCAACTAGAAGTAATAGACTGTATTCCCGGTGACCAAATCGGACCTCTGCTTAAACAATGAAACCTTACACCATATCAGGTAAATAAATGCAGAGGATCAGAACTCCCCAATTGAATATTTTCAAGACCCGTGATACTGGTGTTATTCTACCCAATAACCCACAAGATTGGGCTTTACCCTTAAACCTAGACCGGCGCTTCTTCAGAACCTCAACCCTACCGCTTCTCGAAGTACGGCTCACCGACTAAGAAGGAATCACGTGGGCGACCCAAAAAAGACCTTCCCAATTGAAGTGAATCCTACCTCAAGCCACCAACTTGGTGTTATAAATAATTGTGTTCAGGCAAAACTATTTTTCTTGTCCTGATGATGATCCCATGATACTTGAGCTGGGGATCGAAACGTCGACCTTAGAGGAATTCATACATGTACTTTCATGATATTATTGTGTGTATGAATGACTCCAGGATACACTGCTAATGTATATCTAAAACCAGTAACCTGATAGCTCACTATGTTTGCCTGATTACTTTCCTCACTTACCTTTAACCTCTTGCCTTCCCTCTCTCTGTACGGCACAGGACTGTGCCCTAATTTAACCCTTACTCTTTGGGTTAATTGTTGTATTTCAAAATCCAAAACTTATTGAACCAATAAATATTCCTTGGCCGGCTGGTCAAGGAATTCTGAACTATATAGAATTCCATTGTGATCTATATATACCTTTTGTCCTCATTCTCGTATACTCAGGACCACTTGTTGTTTTGATAAATACTTGCCACCCATGGTCCCGAGTGATTTAATGGGTTTCCCCTTGTCCTGTCTGATGAGCTGAGCATACTGCAGCCTTGCCGCCGCCGGCACGCCCGAAAGTGATGGACGGGGGAAACTGCGGGTTCCCCGCTATGGGGGTGTGTGGGGACAGGAACGTGGTAAGCCCTTTAGACACAGCAACACTGTTCCAAATGTCAAGTACCGTCTTCGTGGGCACTGCCATGTACGCGCTCCTAGAACGAGCAGTCCGATGAAGCCACGGTAGATCCCAAATAGTGCTCCCTGTTACCGCTCGTCCATATGGAACCATCCTTTTTCGCTCTCGCGTACCCCTCATTCCACCACAAAACGGAGGTGTGCAGCCCAATAGTAGTGTACTAGGTTAGGGCAAGCTAGGCCCCCCCTATCTCGCGGCGCCATAAGGATCTTCTGTGAAAAGCAGGATCGCTTTCCACCCCACACAAAAGACGTGAGCTCGCGTTGCAGTCCCCGTATACAGTGAAGCGGAATTGGGGTGAGGAGACATTGGAACACGTATAAAATCTTGGGGAGGATCATTATTTTAACAGCATTGTGCCGGCCTCGCCACGACAGCATCAGAGGCTTCCACCTTCGCAGGTCCTCTAGTGTCATATAGTTACTGCTTTTTCTATATACTGTGTTAAGTTAGCATGAGTTTATTAAATGTTTAAACGACATATTTTTCCTTCGGCTTCATTTTGCACACGACACATAATTGTTATTGTAGCTTTCAACCTAGACAAAAGATGTGATTTATTTGAGAATAATATGTTATTGCTCTGATATCAGTTGTGCTTGGTACACTTGGTACACTGTCTGCACACTGAGAGCTGAACCCTCTAAGAATAACCTAACACAAGGTTGCTGGGAGGCCTGATCCTCGCACCACATTAGACATAACACAAATAAAGTTGCTGCCAACATTGGGCTCTAAGCGGGTTTAAGATAGAGTTACTGAGAATGCACAAACACACTTGATGGTGCTTCGCATGCAGAGAGCTGGTAGCTGATGATGTGATCTTCTCCTACTGACATTTAGAGGTATGGGCCCGCCCTGCTAAAACCCAAAAGAGACCTTCTTAGATATAATATAGTATGCTAAATAGGGTGCGCGAAATATAGATGATACAGATTTCTATTGATTTTTGCATTATAATATGCTATCACCGTTCGCTTACTATGGATTAGTGACTATGCTGATAACTCTGATTTTTATTATATGTATTCTGGTATTATATAAAATACTGCGTTTGAGAACCTTGCATTGAAAAATAAATATTTCAAACTTGCAGGTGTCTTCTTTTACTCCCCGTTCTGGTTTGAAATGATTAAAGAGCGAAAGAGTGTTCATGTGTTCCACGATACCTGAGGTAACCTAAGTTCATGCTCTGGTTTGTCTAAGTAATTGGGAGTTTGTTATGACCAATGAGACACTGTAGCTAGTTCGGTAAGGGGATTTTGAATACTAAGGTGGGTTTTGGGTCACCCTAATTCACCGAGGTTCTAGATCTCTATGCACAGTTCTGTGGAGAACGGAAACCCTGCTACATGGCGCCCATACGTTGTTGGCCTTATATCATGACACTCGAGTAGTATATCATTCAAACCTTAACCCCTGCATTCCCGTTTCCGGTAAACGGTGGTGTCGGAAAAACCTACCTATTTTTTAAATAGGTCTTTTCAAGCTTGAATCTATCTAAAACGGTTTCCTTGAATTACTACCCAGTTGTGCTACAAAGTATTCTTTGTTTTTTCATATTCCTGTGCAGTCATGGCACAAGCCGTGGACATCCAGCTGCATAGTCGCATTGCGGTTCGTGATCATTTGCGGGCTTATGATGTTCCTGTGGAAGGGTTGGCTGTGGTTCTGGTGGTGAGTGCGGAACATGCTTACCCTTACGAGCTGTTTTATTCGTGGGTGACATTTCCGGCAGTGGACGCAAATTCTGGTGTGTTCCACTCGTACACTGCGTCACCTGTACCTGCAGAATATGCTCCGTACAGAGCACAGGAAGTACCTATTGATGTTTGGCAGCATGGAGTTTGGTTTGGTGGCGCCCTACCCCACTCTTTGACCGCTCCGAGATTAGGTCCTTTGTCCATTCCGGGCACAAATTGGCCCGCTTTGGCTGGATTTACTCCTCACCCAAATCACGTGACTTGTAACTTAGGTGAACTTAGGCGACTTCATGTAGTCGCTATTGCCGTGATTAGAGCCCTTGTACATTACACAAGTCGTAATGTTCATGGTGCAGCCCCTAGAGGTGCAGCCCTTCCGGCAGGGCAGGCTGGTTTGAAAATCAGTGCTGTCATGGTAAATTCCGTCATGGGCAGAAAGCCCCAAGATAAGGATGAATTTCCTTTCTGGCTTGCCGAGAAATTTGACCAGCTGGAAGCGGTATTTCCGAATACAACTCCTGGTGAAAAACACCGGATTCTAACGCTTAGCTTGCCGAAGGATTTGGCCCCTGAGCTTTGTGACTGTGAGTCTTGGGGTAAGACTTTTGCAGCGGTCTATTCGAGGTGCTATGGCACCCCGTCTATGTCCAATCTGTCTGCGGTCCTTAAACGTGTTCAAGATGACCACGGACCGGAGTCTGCGGTTCAATTGGGTATGCGGCTGTGTGGCACCTTTGATGTGGTTTGCGATCTGATCCTTGCAAATGTCAAGGGAGATGCAGTGAACTTTCAGGTGGCTAACGCGTTAAAGGCGGTTCCCGAACCCGAAAAACCCCAACAGTTAGCGAGGATAATTGTAGCGACCTTTAAAACAGTTGGCCGCAATGCCAAGGGTCTTATGCCTTTTTCTGAGAAAGAGAAAAAGCAGCCCCAGGGACAGACTTCGGCAGCGGCGGTTCAACCCAATACCAATAAAAAACAAAATTGGCCTAAAAAACAGAATCAGGGTAAGCAACAGCAACAACAGACCCCTCGCCCTGCGTCTCCCTTGCCTGCGCAGTCGGAACGTGTTTATGATTTGCGCGACCGCGCAATGATTAAATCTCCTGATTGGTTTCAGGCTTCTGACCAACGTTCTCCTCGTTCCTTTCAGGACTCATCGGCTCCATCAACCGGTGGTGGAGGGGGCGGCAGGGGCCGGGGTGGCCAGCAAGGACGTGGTCAGCCCCGCCCGCACAACGGTGCAGACAAGTAGGAAGGCTCTACGCCTCAGAGACCGCAGTTTGCCAAGAAAAAAGTTGCTGCCTTAACGGCGCATCGATATGCCCCAGATTGTAAGAACGCGGCTTCGGAATCTGACATGGGCTCTGACCTTGCTGGACAGCGCAGCGGAGATTACCATAGTGAGAGAGGCCCTCCGTCCACTACTGAAGGTGACAGCGACTGACACTTATGTTGTGATTGAAACAGCTGATACAAGAGTTGCTCCCCCTGATGGACTTTTTGAAATTGTCCTGTTAATTGAAGGTGACATACAGCGTACCATAAAAGGGGTATTTTGGGAAAATCTTTCGTCTAAATATGACATTTTGCTTTCAGAGGCTGACTGGCCCCCACCTTTTGTGCTCGCAGCTCCGAGAGGGGAGGAGGTGATCCTCCCCAGTTTCGCGAACACTGTCTCGAGAGTGGAAGCGCTGCACTTTGCAGAAGAGTAGGCTCTGGCGCTTGCACCGGCTGTGTACCGCAATCAGTGTGCCTGGGATAAATTGTCCCCAAGCCATGAGATTCCTTTACAGTCTCAGCCGCAGCCTCAACCTCAATATCCCATACGACGTGAAGCCAAAGCTTCAGTCGTAGCGATCCTTGAGCAATTGGAATATCAAGTTGTAATTGAAACATGTGTGTCACCGATGAATAACTCCCTTTTTACTGTAAACAAGCCGGACGGCTCTTATCGTTTGGTTTTGGATTACCGGCATTTAAACTCGCATTGCCGTAACTGTGCAGTACAGAATACTCACGGCTCTGCCCTTGTAAATAGTCTTGTGCGTAAGCGGTTCAAAACCACGCTTGACATTTCCAATGGTTTTTATGCCCATTCATTGGACAGTCTAAGTTCCCAATGGACTTCTTTCACATGCAGCGGTATCAAAAAAATGTTTTGGCGTCTCCCAATGGGCTATAAGAATAGTCCGGGAGTATTTTCCGCCCGCATTGTCTCTCTGTTGGAGAGGGTCGACCCAGATGCTTGTTCTTATGTGGATGACATCTATCTCACAGATGACGTACTTTGGGAGCATCTGTGTCGAGTGAACAGTATTATTTGTAACTTTGCAGACATGGGTTACAAGTTTAACTTTGCAAAATCGCACATTGCAGAGTACACAGTGTTGTTTCTAGGCTACAAACTGAACAATGAAGGAAAAGGCTTGGCTCCTCACTTCCTGGAGAAATGCGCTCAGCTGCGCTCTCCGACAACGCTGAAAAAATTACAATCTTTACTGGGCTTTTTGAATTTCGGGAGAACATACATTCCGGAATATGCCCAGCGTATCAAGACATTGTATGCTTTGATACAACCATCTTTTTCCAAATCATGCTGGCTGCCTGAGCATTCAGCTATTCTGCAATCTTTGCAAGCTGATTTGCTCGCTTCAGAATATCTACAGACTCGTGATAACCAGACCAACCTGGTGATAAGAATTGTCCCTGGGATGGTAGGTTTCACGTACCTAACTTTTAATGAGGGAGATACAGTACCTATGGCTTACAAGTCACACTTGTACACTTCGGCTGAAATGCGCTTTTCCACTGTGGAGGAAGTTTTGACGGCTGTACAGATGGCGATTCTCAAGGAACGTGCCCTGTCACAGGGAAAACGCATGTTGGTTGTTACCCCGTGTCCTGCCTTGGAGGCAGTTACGAAAGCCAGTGTACCAAATTCCAAAGCTTTGCACCCTCGGTGGATTCAATGGGCTGCATCCTTGACATCCCAGGATGTCACGTTTATTTTTGACGCCACTTTACGGTCGCAGGAGTACTTACAGTATGAATTTGTTCATCCTGCTCCTTTAGCAATGCGGCCATTGGAGGATTTCCATTGCATCATTTACACTGATGGTTCGGCGCAGGTTGCGCATGGCTCTAAACATGCCTACGTTTCCGCTTGCGCCATTGTGGTCGGTGCCATGGTGAACGATGAGTTCAAGTCCAGTGTCGTGCACACGCAGACGCTTGGAGACTGCATCGCACAATTAGCAGAGCTTCGTGCTCTGATGCTTGCATTAGAGTACGCTGATCCTTGTGTGACGACTTTGATCGTAAGTGACTCTTACTACTGTGTCCAGTCTTACAATGAAAACTTGTTCTTTTGGATTCAGAATGAATTTCGTGATTCCAAAGGTAGCACAATAAAACATAAAATGATCTGGGTCCGAGTGGCGGAACTTAAAGAAAAGTTGCCACTCGTGTTTGTGATTCATACTCTTGGCCATCAGTGCGTGGGAGTCCACGCTGTCGGTAATTCGCTTGCTGATGAAGCAGCGAAGTCAGCAGTATCAAAATATTTAGTTGCAGCAGTCACGCGGTCCAAAAGTAAGATAGATGATGACATCTTGGCAGCTGTTGCTGCCACTGAGAAGGGAGGTAAATATCCTGCGGGGTTCCCTTCGAAGTACACATACCACTTAAGTCCCGATAAGGTTCCTTATGTGAAAATTCCTGATGTTGGCGAACGTTTAATTCCCAACTCGGATCGCAGAGCTACTTTGATTACAGCGGCTCATGAAGGTGTGGCGTCTGCGCATGCGGGCGTTTCAGCCACTGTAACACAGCTACAACAGAGGTTCTGGTGGCGGGGACTGTACAAACAGACGCGCAATTATGTCCTTCAGTGTGACATTTGCCAGCAGATTAAGCCTTCAACTGCGGCGCGTCCGCCTCAGACACAGTTGTACATTTCTAATAAACCACTGGGGTCCGTTTATTTAGATCACTGCGGTCCTTTTTCTTCTGATACTGCGTATAAGTACATCTTAGTAGCAGTTGATTCATGCACACGCTTTGTGTGGGTCTGGCCCCATCGGAGCGCTGATTCACCGACTGTCATTAAGGATTTGCGAGTTTTTGTAGGGATTTTTGCCTGTGGTACCTTCCATTCGGATCAGGGTCCGGCTTTCGCCTCTAAGGCGTATAAGGATGCTATAGTTTCGTTGGGGGTCCAAGTCAAGTTTTCGTCTCCGTACAGACCTGAGGGTAACAGTGTAGTGGATCGAATGAACCGTTACTTAAAGCAATCTTTGACAGTTTGAGTTATAGGCACTGGCAGAAACTGGTTGGCCCATCTCAATGGCGTGCAGCGTGCGCTTAATAATCTCCCTAGAAGGTCTCTGGGTGGGCAGACCCCATACGAAATGCTCTTTGGTATCAAGATGTATGTCCCTGACCTCGACGGTCTAGACTGCAAGGCCCAGGCCGCGGCCTTTGACGTAGATGAACATTGCAATGTTTTACAGGATCTACAAAAGACCAGAGACAGTCTAGCAAAGGAACATTTGCCCTCCACATCGGATGACGCGTTGCAGATCCCGGTAGTTGGCTGGCTACCCCAAGTTGGAGAACTGGTTCGAGAGAAGATCGATAACAAGAAAGAGTTTGGTCCCTCATATCGTGCACTGGTTCGAGTTCTTGGAGTGAAGGGCACGAGAACAGTCATATTACCACCACTTCCAGGTCGTAAGGAAAACAGATTTATCTCAATTGACAATGTCAAGACACACAGGGTGGCTGATTCTTCATAGCATGACGCCGACTGTATCCTGTCCTTCCATGGTGAGGCACTCTGTGCTGGCTATTACTTCTGGTGCAGAACCGGAGGTGTCCCTCGAGATGCCTGCTATTTCCAGTCCTTTATTAAATACTATTCCTGTTACTAACATTGATGAGCTGAACTACACATATCCAACTGATTTATCAATGCCAGATTTGCAGACTCGTTTGGCCGACCAGTCCAGATTCTCTTTTGACTCTGTTTCAGAACATTCAAAGAAACCCTCAACTATTGCAAAATATGCCACTTTATTTAAAAAATATTTTTTAAATCCCCCTTGGACATACATTTATTTGATTCTATTTTCATTTTATCTTTTTATGTCCATTGGTTTTGTGTTTTATTTTTTCCGCCTGATCGATGGCCACTATGTCAAAGAAAGAACAGGAATTTGGTACCTTAATGGAACATTGGCCCCTCTTTCCTCTTCACATTCAGCACACAGACTGAAAAGAGACTTGAATACAGTTAACATCACTGCTTGGCCTGTCCTTGATGGGATTGTGTGGGATGCGGTTAGATTTCAAATACATGGCCCCACTGAAGTGATTAATGTTCCAAATGTGCTTAGAGTAAACATGGGGGATGTGATTAAACAAAATATACGTTCTGATGATTGGGATATTCAGGCCGTAGAAGCATTATTCTCTGATTTGAAATACTATGCTGCCTTTGATGCTGAGGATTTATACTTATATTCTATTAATTATGGTGATTTGTTTTGCTTCCAACATTATGGTAATAATTTTTTACACAAAACGAATTCCAGGAGGGTTGCGGTAAATTACACACAGTGGGAACATTGCCCTGCTCCATTGGGAGGCAGCTCAAATACATTTCTGAAAAAATACACTTATTTTACAGACTTTAACCAATCAAATCCTGAGTCATTTTATTTCAAAATGACACAAAAGTCCATGTCCAAAGTTAGACTTACCGATACAAAATTACTGTATTCGAAGTCCTTTCTAGACAAGTTAGCTGTAGATGGCTACGAGTTATGGAAAGGAACAATTAACCTTAAATCGGTTTGGGGTACCAAAGATTGGCAGGTACAAGGCACTGAGTCTTTGCACCGTGCATGTCTCATCCCGAATCACATGTTGTTTCTAAATTCTACTATTTCCCAAACAACATGCTTTGGATTTGCGACTTCTAAAACATTAAATACACCAATTATCGCCGAATTGGAAGAATATTCAGGATGGGGTAATTTTACTGATTTGTCCATTCGTGAGTTACAAACTCTATTGCACAATTCACCCTTTTATGTATCCAGTTTGGATCCGAAGGGTTGGCTGATGTGGCATAGAAGTGCTGATTCTTGCCAACGCCGTTTTTTGGGTTTGGCTGAAGGGTTCACACAAGTCAGACCTGATCCCCGTTTTGAAACTGATTATACTGTCACTACTTACTCTGTGGGGAAACTGTGTCAGAATTGGTTACAACATTCCACGTTAGCTGCAGTTAACCCTTTCGATGCTGATGACGAGCTCAGCTCGTCATCACCCACGGGTGTCATGTGCTGATGACGAGCTGAGCTCGTCATGCAAACAGCAAAATGGTAAATCCCAGCACAGGAGGGGGAAAACGCCTAGCAGCCAAGAGGTTAAACTACACCTGTCTCAGTTAAATGATAATGTGGATTTAAATGATTTTATAAAAGGCCCGGCTAAGGGTAGGTCTAAACGGTGGATTTATGCGGTTTACAATGAAATGTGGAAATTTTCACAAATTGAGGCTGCTAAACGCCTAAGGGCGAATGACCAAGCAAATTTGGAAAAAGTGCTTGCAGTTGTCGATAACAGTATTAATATGCTTTCTTCCCGAATTTACACGTTGAATAACATTGTTTCTTCTGTGGTTGACATTGTGAATGATGAGGTGTCTGTATTGTACCATGGTCAAAATCAATTGCGTTCTGTAATGCAGTTTGCATGGACACTACAGACTCTGAAGGCGGGCCGCGTGCCCTGGAGTTACATGAACGTGTCCTCCCTATTTGCCCCATTTAATTTGACTGACAAACAGCGCATTCTTTCCATGCGAGATGCATCATTTTCTATGTTACATATTGAAAAGTTAGAATCTTTACCCTTTTCTGTAGCTGAAGCGGCTGCTGCAACATGGCTTATCCATGGAGTTATTACGTTACCATTTGCTTTCTACAAATTTACTAATTGTATGCGATATATTCCAATAGGGCGATATGAACCATTAGGCAGTGCTTTCCTCCATGAGGCATGGTCTTTACCATACACGTACAGATGTCTGAAAGATGGAAAGGAAGTGAATCTGAATGGTGAAGAATGCACACAGTCGCCTGACCGTTCACTGATATGCAGACACATTCAGTTGCATGGTTCTTGTAATCAGGACCGGCCTAATTTAGCCTGTGTTTTAAAAGGCACGCCAGTTCCAGCAATAGTTCCCACATTTACTTTATTGACAAACGGTAGTTATTTACTTTTGAATAATGAGGAGTGTTGTGGGTTAATGGTCGGTATCGCCTATGTGGTTACTGTATCAGAACGTGTGGTGTGTTGCAAGAACGTGTTATATCCACCCACGCATGGGAATTCAGATGTTTCCATCTGGCCGCGCATCCCAACCTTGAAAGCGGAGTGCAATGGTATGAGCAGAATAAGGGCTCTTTTGTCTCAAAAGGAAGTGGCCCTGAGCTCGGCCCGTGAAACTTATGTCCTTCACATAGCTAACACACGCACAGAGGTGCAGGCACTTTTAAATACTGACTTGCTGTTTCATTTCTGCGAATTAGTTCATCAAATCTTTAATGCCTCCTCCACGTCTGGCTTAGCTCATTTTTTTAAATTGGTTAGCAGTGGTCTCGTGACTACATTTGAAAAGATTTTTGGTGTCATCCCCGCTTTCTTCCATTCAATATTTTCGAGTTTGTTTGGCGGATTCCCTGTTTTGCTGGCTTTAGCTGCAGGCGTTTTGATATTATTCAACTTCCGAAAACATGGATGCCCATCTTGCGCAAGAAGCCGCTCAGCCCCTCCTGACACTGTTTCGCAACCGGATGCTTGATTACTATGGCACCCTGCCGCTTGTGACTTTAGTGGGTTGCCAGTACTGATGTGGATAAATTGAATGAACAACTAACCTAACAGAACTTGAAAGAACATTCAAGAACGGGAATTGCTAATTAATAGCTTTTTATTTTAGCATTTTTTGGAAAAAATCATACTTTTTAATTTTTCATACAAAATTGCATATTCAAGAAGGACACATAATACATGAAAGAAGGGGGAAAGGCATTCATAAGTCATTCATTATATCATACATATCACATACATACAAAATCATTCAACCAGTCAGGGGAAGGAGCTACAAAAACATCTAAAACAATCTATATACTCTATGTACAATCTATTACAAAAGAAGAAGAAGGAAGCCACCGTCTGCAGAACAATTTTACAGTAATATTAGAGACAAATAGTTTTTACTAGTTACACAGCGTTCTTGAGAACCCACCAAGTTGTCCTCTGATGTTGCTAGAGGGTCCGGTGCTGGAGGAGCACGTATGTTCTTTCCCATTGCTTAATTGGATGGCTGAACTGTTTTCGGATGATGACAGTGATTTCATGTTGGAAGCTGTTGCTACCTATTTTGCATATTCTATCCACCCATGAGAGGCTTTGGAGACTTTCATTATAATGGCACGTGACTTTTTAGTAATTCTGGATGGTGCCTTTTTACTTACGGACATTAGACTTTATATGTTCTATGCCTATGATTTTATATTTGGCCTCAAGTTCAATTTTGTTATATTTTGTTTGGCCACTATAGGCATTCATACATATTGCTATATAATTATTTTTTACATACATTTAGCTTGGCTCAATATTGTTGAACTCTGCTTTCATGTTATGCCTTTATTATATTATTGCAAAAAACACAGTTGATGGACAGAATGTATAGCAATGTCATACATTCACCCCAGTACAAGGATCTGGGCCTAAATCCATCGTTTTTTTGCACTCCACACCACCCTGGGTTAGACACTGGCTGTATGCAAATCAGCTCTGACCCTGTGCCCCATGGGAACAGTCCAGTCCGAACTACCAAGCCATGTCTTTCCCAGACCGGAATCAAGCATCCAAGGACCGGTTTCTGGCTATCAGCCTTCATTCAGCCTGGATAGCTTGACTCCAGTGGTGTGGAGAGCCTGGGACTCACGTCTGAGTATACCCAGCATACTCGAGGTGAAAATTGCAAAAAACACAGTTGATGGACAGAATGTAGAGCAATGTCATACATTCACCCCAGTACAAGGATCTGGGCCTAAATCCATCGTTTTTTTGCACTCCACACCACCCTGGGTTAGACACTGGCTATATGCAAATCAGCTCTGACCCTGTGCCCCATGGGAACAGTCCAGTCCGAACTACCAAGCCATGTCTTTCCCAGACCGGAAGTGGGTGACATTGATCCACATTCAGTCCATCACTTGTTGTTTTTGCAATTGCCGCCCTAAGTGCGCTGGGGATGACCAGACGTGGGTCCCAGGCACTCCACACCACTGGAGTCAAGCTAGCCGGGCTGATGAGAGGTGTTACCTCGAAACCGGTCCGGTCCTCGGATGCTTGATTCCGTTCTGGGAAGGACATGGCTTTTGTAGTTCAACTGGACTGTTCCCATGGGGCAACAGGGTCAGAGCTGATTTGCATATCGCCATTGTCTAACCCAGGGTGGTGTGGAGTGCAAAAAAACGATGGATTTGGGCCCAGATCTTTTGACTGGGGGAGTGTGTGACATTGATCCACATTCAGTCCATCACTTGTTGTTTTTGCAATTGCCGCCCTAAGTGCGCTGGGGATGCCCAGACGTGGGTCCCAGGCACTCCACACCACTGGAGTCAAGCTAGCCGGGCTGATGAGAGGTGTTACCTCGAAACCGGTCCGGTCCTCGGATGCTTGATTCCGTTCTGGGAAGGACATGGCTTTTGTAGTTCGGACTGGACTGTTCCCATGGGGCAACAGGGTCAGAGCTGATTTGCATATCGCCATTGTCTAACCCAGGGTGGTGTAGAGTGCAAAAAAACGATGGATTTGGGCCCAGATCTTTTGACTGGGGGAGTGTGTGACATTGATCCACATTCAGTCCATCACTTGTTGTTTTTGCAATTTATTATATTATTGGCTTGTTTTTTTTGACCGTCCTCGGATCATTGGGGGGGTGTCATATAGTTACTGCTTTTTCTATATACTGTGTTAAGTTAGCATGAGTTTATTAAATGTTTAAACGACATATTTTACTTCGGCTTCATTTTGCACACGACACATAATTGTTATTGTAGCTTTCAACCTAGACGAAAGATGTGATTTTTTTGAGAATAATATGTTATTGCTCTGATATCAGTTGTGCTTGGTACACTTGGTACACTGTCTGCACACTGAGAGCTGAACCCTCTAAGAATACCCTAACACAAGGTTGCTGGGAGGCCTGATCCTCGCACCACATTAGACATAACACAAATAAAGTTGCTGCCAACATTGGGCTCTAAGCGGGTTTAAGATAGAGTTACTGAGAATGCACAAACACACTTGATGGTGCTTCGCATGCAGAGAGCTGGTAGCTGATGATGTGATCTTCTCCTACTGACATTTAGAGGTATGGGCCCGCCCTGCTAAAACCCAAAAGAGACCTTCTTAGATATAATATAGTATGCTAAATAGGGTGCGCGAAATATAGGTGATACAGATTTCTATTGATTTTTGCATTATAATATGCTATCACCGTTCGCTTACTATGGATTAGTGACTATGCTGATAACTCTGATTTTTATATTATGTATTCTGGTATATAAAATACTGCGTTTGAGAACCTTGCATTGAAAAATAAATATTTCAAACTTGCAGGTGTCTTCTTTTACTCCCCGTTCTGGTTTGAAATGATTAAAGAGCGAAAGAGTGTTCATGTGTTCCACGATACCTGAGGTAACCTAAGTTCATGTTCTGATTTGTCTAGGTCATTGGGAGTTTGTTATGACCAATGAGACACTGTAGCTAGTTCGGTAAGGGGATTTTGGATACTAAGGTGGGTTTTGGGTCACCCTAATTCACCGAGGTTCTAGATCTCTATGCACAGTTCTGTGGGAGAACGGAAACCCTACTACACTAGAACTGCTTTGCGGCATTCCCTCCACTTCACCGATGACCAGACATCCAGTGAGGGGGTCAGGGTGAGGCCCAAGTATCGAAAATGCTGCTCAGCACACTGGTAGGGCACGGCTTCCTTCAAAGAGGGGATCTCCTCCGCTGGAATACTGAGGTTGAGAGCCCAAGACTTGTTATGGTTGATCTTGAGGCCAGAGGCTCTCTCGTACAGGCAAAGCACTCTATGGATGGCTGGGAAATACTCCCGCGGCCGCGTAAGGTTGAGGATCAGGTCATCGGCAAACAACGCCACCTTGTTGTCCCGCCCACCCTGTACTATTCTGTGAACCTCCGGCTCGCAGCGTATCATCTACGCTTGAGGTTCCACTGCGAGGGCAAACAATAGGGGCGAGAGGGGGCACCCCTGCCTTGTGCCCCTGTGTATCGCTAGCCGTGGCGTTAGGCCGCCGTTGACCCGGATTCTGGCCTGTGGCCCTATATATGGGGCCATGATTCTAGTGACCATCTTCGGGCCCAGTCCAAATTTATGGAGTATCGCCCTAAGGAAGGCCCAATCTACCTGGTCGAACGCCTTCTCCGCGTCCAGGGACAGAAGGCAAGCCGGAACATTCCAATGATGTACCTTCCCCACGAGGTGCGCAAGCTTGCGTACGTTATCTGCTCCCTGTCGCTCGTGGACGAAGCTGACCTGGTCAGGGTCCACAAACCCCGGCACATACGGGTCTAAGCGCTTAGCGAGTAGTTTAGTATAAATCTTAAGGTCGGTATTCAATAGGGTAATAGGGCGATAGGAAGCACACATCCTGGGGTCTTTACCAGGTTTCGGGATCAACGCAATCTCCCCCATACCCATGTCGGGGGACGGTCCCACGGTGTCAGTGAAAGAGTTAGATCATGCCCCTATTAAGGAAATTAAGGTTATGCAGGTGAGCTTCCCTACTAGATACTATTCTGCTGACTCTTTAAGGGTTATAAGAGGGCTTCACTCCACCAGGAATCACTGTCAAAATTCCATCAATTGCACCAACAGATTTCCGACTCTTTTAGAAGCACCTATAACCTGCAGGCAGTGTCATTTCACCACCATTCCTCAGGACGAGGCGCCCCCAGCAGGCAGGAAAGCCCCCCTTACCAATTTTCTGGAATTAAAAAATGTATTATGCAATGTGAGATCTTTGGCAAAACACCCTTTGGAAATTTGGGACATGATTTTCTCTAAATCACCTACTTTGTGCTTCCTAACGGAAACTTGGTTGAACCCCACCAACCTTACCATGATTAACCTCACCATTCCAGATAATTATAAATTGATTCAGTTGGGTAGGGTGGGTAAAACGGGCGGTGGCATAGCCATTGCTTTTCAGGATCACCTAAAAGTAAATTGGCTATCAACCATTAGCAGGGATAGTGTAGAAATGGGTATTTTAAGGCTATATTATCTCCAACTGAATGTTGATACGGAGCTCTAATTTATCGCACCCCTGGATCAAAACTGAATTTTACTGACCTCCTGGTCAAACAAATTGCTTTATATGCACTAGCTACCAGTAAGTTTCTCCTACTGGGAGATTTCAATTTCCACGGAGAGAAAACCTCTGATCCAGAGGTCAGCAAACTTTTCTCCGCTTTCGAAGCTATAGGACTATTTCAGAAAATGGAAGGTCCAACTCACCGAGCCGGACATTTGCGAGACCTAGTGTTCACTAACGACGATCGACTGAGTTGCAATCCCCCTATTCCCATCACATGGACAGATCATTCCCTGATCACTTTCTCCATATATCAGACTCCAGTAAAGAAATAGGGGAATCTGGTCACAAACAACTCAGCTCTGCGAAGGCCATGGCATAATTCACCATGGAAGCATTTGACAAGGTCTTCTCTAGTGAACCAGTTAACAATCAGATGGAAGCCCCTAACAAATTGGAGGCGTTCAAGGTTGCTTTGGAGTCTGCCTTGGATGAAATTATCGCAAAAAGACGCTGTCCTGTCCATCGGCGTCCCCTAAACCCTTGGTACACAGAGGACTTAAAGACAGAAAAAGCAAACGCCTAAGAAGAGCTTGGCAGGCCAATGAGGCCCCCCAAAACAAACTGGTATATAGACAGTCTTTGGCTAGGTACCATCTGATTCTAAAAACAGCTAAACAAAGCTACATTATTAAACAAATTGTACAGTCTAGTAACTCCTCGAAGACTCTGTTCAGCATAGTCAAAGACTTTACTTCACCTAAGGCCTGTAGCCATTCCCCAAATGATTCCCAGGATCTATGTAACTCCCTTGCCACGTTCTTTCAGGATAAGATTTCCACCATCTACGAAAATTTCCCTCAGATATCTCCCTCAGCCGTGGAAACTCTCGTAGAACTGGAGGAGAAGCGGAGGATACATAATTGCTCTTTCTAGAGTTTCAAGATAGTCACCAGTGAGGAGGTACAAAAAGGCTTAGCCTTGGCAAAATCAGGGTCTCCCTATGACTCATGCCCCCCAAAAATCATGGCTCTCTTCGGCAAGAGCTGCGCACCAGCTATCCGTGATATTTTTAACTGCTCCATTTCCACAGGTATAATTCCTTCCTCTTGGAAAAAGGCTGTGGTGCGTCCGATTCTTAAAAAACCCACAGCAGACCCTGCAATTCTCAGCAACTATCGGCCTATCTTCCTTTTATCCCTTTTGGGGAAGCTGCTGGAAAATGTCATAAATCAACAACTGAGCGCCTATTAAGAACAGAATGAAATCCTGGATCCTTCACAATCGGGCTTTCGTCCCGGCTTTAGTACAGAAACAGCTGTCTTAGCAGCAACTGACCAGCCGCGGTGCGTCCATTGGGGCGTAGGGGCATAGCCCCACCAGCCACATGGACCCGCATCGTGGCCGCAATCCGGCTTTTACAATAAAATTACTCACAGAACAGAAGTGTACGAGTCAGCCGCTGGGACACACCCGGCGATTTCGGAATGTGCAGGGGGGGTGGCCTGCTGCAGCTTGAGTGACAGTACACTCAGGCTGCAGCAGACAGACGGACCGTAGTGCGCAAGTGTAAGTTGAGATCCAACTTTCCGAAGCATGCGCAATGAAAGTTCCCCAGCAGGGCCCAGGGGTACTTCTTAGCCTGCCTAGCCCGGGTTTGAAGGGGCGACAGGGCGAGCAGCAAATGGGCCCCATGCAGCGCTAGGATTGGCTGGTCCAGTGCAGGCCAATCACTGTGTGATTTCGGGACGCCCGCCGCTGTGACGTGTAGCCTGGAGCTGGAGCTCCCCTCGTGCGCAGGCAGCAGCACCAGACCGTGTGTGTGACTCCCGCCTCAGAAGCCATGGATTCCGAGCCTCGAGTGTCCCGGAAGATAACCACAAGCCAAACCCGGGTCAGTAAATAAGTCTTAAATAATGTGAAATATGTCAAACAAGGCTAAGACAGTGCGTGCGCCCTGAGAACAGGACGTGCCTAGCTTGCTTGTGGCTTGTGTCTGCCTCTGTGTGAGGTATTGTTGTGTGCCGTGCTGGCTGTCCACGTCTGTGCCCAGGGCTAATATCTCAAGGATGTCTTCATCTGTGCAATATGGATGCGTCCTGCTTGGTGTGGACCTCTTCATGGGAAGTGGGTTCGAACGAGGCCTCGGGCATCCTTCTAAAGTGGCACCGAGTTCACCTTTACCGCCTCTTTTCTGCAATGGAGGAAAGATTTTAGAATTAATATTTAAACCAGTGAAATTCTGTCAACAGCTTTTAAGAAGGGTGCTATAAATCTTCCTTTTAAAAATGTGTAGCTACTCGTTTAGATGTTGGGGACAGTGCTTAATTTGAGCCTGTTGTGGTCACCGGCACTCGGTTTGGGGACCAGAGTTTATTTTTCTACATCAGTCAATAACCAAAGAGAAAAAGTGGGCTAAAGCGCTAAATGGGAAGACAGAGAAAGAGAAAACTGGTAATACCGTCACAAAGGGGGAACTCAGGGGCCTGCTAGAGTGAGATACAGTGGCAGGGAGTGCCTGGCAGGGGCGGTGGGTGACATATTCTTGAAGTTGTGCAGACTAACAGGCAGATGCATCAAAGAAAATACCGGGAGCAAACGGGCAGATT
Organism: Lissotriton vulgaris; assembly: GCF_964263255.1. Lineage (NCBI taxonomy): Eukaryota > Metazoa > Chordata > Amphibia > Caudata > Salamandridae > Lissotriton > Lissotriton vulgaris. The sequence goes on from NC_141698.1 coordinate 374,462,256, forward strand.
CTCAGAATCTGCCTGTTTGCTCCCGGTATTTTTGCATTTGGGATGCATCATCCCAAATGCAGAAATCGCAATTTAAGGAATCTCTAAATAGAGATTCCTTAAATTGCTCTTGCATTTAAGGAATCCCAAAATGAGATTCCTTAAATGCAATGCATGAAACCCAAAAAAATAGCGATTTCGCTAATAGGGGGAGCAAATTACCATGAAGTTGAACTTCGTGGTAATTTGCTAAAACTTTGAAAAAAATGCACTTTTGTGCATTTTTCAAAGTTACATGTTGCGCGCACACATGCCCTTAGGGCATGTGTGTGTGTAACATTTGTGCACAGGTCCATTTCAGGGGTGCAACAGGGGGTCCTTTGGATACCCTGGCACCCTTGAAATAGCGGAACATTAGCGATTCGGTAATAGCTAATCGCTAATAAGGAATGGCTTCCCCATTCATTTCTATTGGCCTTTAGGCCCATAGGAATGAATGGGGAAGCCATTCCTTATTAGCGATCAGCTATTACCGAATCGCTAATAAGGAATCTGTAGGAATCGCTAATAACATTGCAATTTCTACATGCATCCCGTTTTGCGAATCTTTAATAGCGATTCCTTAAAATTCGCTATTAAGGACTCGCAAAACATTACTTTGATGCATCTGCCAGTAAATTGGGCGGCTGCTGTCTAGTGATAGAAAGGATATATAACTGATGCATACAGTGCGAGGTGTCGAGAGACATAAACGGGGTTGTGCTGAAGGGCAGGATGGAGGAGACGTGCTTGAAAAGGTGTACCGTGTGACTCACCGTCGTCACGTTACAGGTAAGGCCACAGTTTGTGCATTATATGCGTTCGCATGATGTCAGGTAGTATTCAGCAGTGTCTTTGAGCCCTGTGTGTTTTACACTGTCATCTGCGGCCAGCAATTCTTCGGCGGTGTCTTTGTGGTCTGTGCAGGGCCGTTTCTACAATTAGGCAGCACTAGGCGGCTGCCTAGGGCGGCAAAAGGGGGAAACATTTTTTAATTCGAATGAGGCAGCAGCACCTGTGTGATTGTGAGTGCAAGCGCACCTGCTTGCACTACATGCTGCGTGCGCAGCGCACCCTAGCGTAGTGCCACTTTGCTGGAGTGGGCCGGCGGTATGTAACAATGTATGTGGCTGACTTGTCCCCAGGGCCGTCAATCTTGTAGCGCAGGAAAGCGCTACCAATGACGGCCCTGGGCATCAATTTTGCCAGTCCCCGAGAGGTGCTTAAAAAGTGACGGTGACTCACGGACGTGCACGTCGTTACACCCCATCTCTCAGCGTGCGGGGGACGGCTGTGTGTGTCGGGCTATGCAGTATCAGGAGGCAGAATGTTCTCATGTTGGGTGAGTGACACCTCCAGGCATGTGCCATGTCTGTTCAGCATGTTGCGGTGAGAGCAAACGAGGCAGGGATGTGAGCAGGCCTGGATGTGATGACACCTGAGGCAGAGTTGTGAGGACAGTGGGCACGCAAGTAGGACAGTGTGCGCAGGCAAATCAGCGAGGTGACGGTAGCTGGGTTAGGGCGCGGTGAAGAAGAGCAGCAGATGAAGTATACCAGTGAGGGTAGGTGGAACACTGTGAGAGCAAGCAATGCAGGGCAGTGAGAGCTGATGGTACATTACAGTAAGTACAGGTGGGCAGGATGGCGAGTGCAGAGAAGGTAGACTGGGGGTAGTTGCGGGTAAAATGGAGCAGTGAGAGCAGACGAGACAAGTCAGGAAGTGGAGAGGAGACAAATGGTGAGGGCAGGTGAGTCATGGCAGTGAGTGAATGCATGTAAGTGAGAAGAAGTGAATGAAGGTGAGAGGGGTGAAGGCAGGTGGGAAAAGGCAATGTGATAAGGTGAGACAGAAAGTCGAAGCTGGAGAACATTTGTGACAGGACAGTAAGAGGTGGTGAGACAGGGCTGTAAAAACAGATGAGAAAGCACAGCGAGTGAAGCAGGACAGTGAGAGGCAGAAAAACATAGTTGCAGTAGGAAGTGTAAGTGAGACAGGTCAGTGAAAGCAAGGGGATAGTGAGGTGAGGTGAGACAGGAAAAGAGAGAAGATGAGGCAGGACAGCGAGTGCAGGTGAGAAACGACAGTGAGAGCATGGATATAGTAGGGTCAGGTGAGACAGAAAGTGAGCGCAGGTTAGTCAGGACAGTGATTGCAGGTGAGGCAGGGACGTGAGAGCAGGGTTATAGTGGGGTCAGTGAGATAGGAAGTGAGTGCAGGTGAGTTAGGACAGTGAGTGCAGGTGTGGTAGGACAGTGAGAGCATGGAGCTAGTAGGGTCAGGTAAGACAGGAAGTGAGAGCAGGTGAGTCAGGACAGTGAGTACAGGTGAGGCAGGACAGTGAGAGCACGGAGCTAGTATGGTCAGGTAAGACAGGAAGTGAGTGCAGGTGAGTCAGCGCAGTGAGTGTAGGTGAGGCAGGGTACAAAACTGCTGAGACAGCTCGGCCAGCTCAGGGATATCCTAGGAGTGGACAGTTTCTGAGCACTGGACACTAGTATTTTGCTCAGCATTGGGCATCAGATATGTGCCTGAGCACTGGACTCTCGGGGTTATCTTGTACACTCTGCTTTCGGGTCTTCAAGACACTGCTTATCTTTAGAATTACAATGCAGTGAGTACTGGGCATTCATTAGCATTGGAGATTGAGACATTCTAGACACTGCTTGTCTGTCTTTAGTATTACTATGCAGTGAACACTGGATATTCCTGAGCACTGGACATTGAAGCTTTCAAGACACTTCTTGTCCTAAGAGTTACAGTAAAATACCTGTAATACCTGTAATACCTGCTGCAATGTTTTCTTCGGTGGTATGATTTAATAGCCATTCAGCACACAGCAATGTACTTGGCATCTGAAGAAGATTAGAATGTTTCTTTACTACTGGCAGAGCGCAGATGTGGAAAATGCCCCAATTTGAAGCATTTTATCCTTGCTACTTTAAAGTACACAGGCATGCTCTTGCTCCTCTTTCAAATCTCGTCCCAGGTGCTGTAAAGTTTCTTGAAGCCACTGGGCAGAAGGTCTTGTGGCGCATATTAAGCAGATTAATGTACCTTGTTTACACCAGGTCATGAAAATCCTGAATTGTTTGGGCTCTACATGGATCCCTGGCTAGAGTAGAAACTAGGTGCCAGATAATGCACTTTCTGATTTTATCATGTCAAATGTTCACTCTCTCAATTTTCTATTGGACATCTTCTGAAACCTTTACAGGTGTGGTGGTAGGTCAGTCACACTTCAAAGTCTGTCCTTACATGCTGATGGGTACTTCTCTTTCGCTCCCTGTCTTTGCTTTTACCATTCTTCCCACTTGTCTCTCCAAGCGCTCACATTGCCTTAAGTGACTTATCTGAAGCAAAAAAAAGCTAAATCTTGTTATTGTCTGAAAGTGATTGGGAAATGCTTCAAATTGAGTTTTTGTGAATACATTTGCCTGCAAAAAATTGAACCTGCACAAAGATTAATATTTAACAAACCTACAGCTGTAATTGAAAATAAAGGACTTTTCATCCTATTTCTCGTGAGTATCCCACCAGATGCTTCAAATAAATTCCTTTCCCTGTCCACTAAAAAAGCACCCTAGTGCGTGGCATATATTTCTTTGCTTGGAAGGTAATCTACCATCTCTCTGTGCTGATCAGGGCACATGCCTTCTAGAAGCTGTTCAACGAGGAGGTTTGTTATCTGTGAGGTGCACTGGCACCCACTGAATAGTGTCTTAGTTATTTATTCATGCCGAACTGAAGTCCCAGAGGGCTTGATTCAGGCCACAATTTTCAGGATTCCTCCTGAAAGTCAACGAGATTCGCAGGGGTTCTTTGTATGTACATATACCTTATGTGGATGTCGGGAAGATGTGCAGTTTATCAGTTTGGGTGAAAGGGGAAGAGACGGGGACATGGATATGCATGCGGTGTGGCTTTGCTTTTATTTGATAATGCATGGACAGATATGGGGGTCAGGCAGGCTTGTTTGATTAGCCGTCCTTCCTAGGAAAAAAAAGCTCTGTTCAGGAGGGCTTGCCACTTGTTGGAGGAATAGGCCAAAGGATTTCCCTGGGCTGTCCCATTTTGAACCAAATTGTAGGAGAGTAATGATCTGAGTTACACCCTTCTTTTTTTCTTAATCCTCCAAAACGTGGGTGGAGGTGTTTTATAGTGTCGCCTGCTGGCAGGTATTCCTCGGTGTTTCTGAGCTCTGTGTGTTTTACACTGTCACATGTCGCTGGGTATTCTGCATTGGTGCCTCAAAGCTGTTTGTTCTAAACTGTCACCTGCAGCCAAGTATTTTTCAGAGGTTTTGGCTTTAACTCTCAGCTTTGGGTGTTTTATAGTAGCAGCTGCAGACAGGTATCCTGCCGCGGATTTCCTTGTGTTTTATAATGTTACCTGCTGCCAAGTATTGCTCAGCCGCGTCCCTATGCTCTGTGTGTTTTACGTCACCTGCTGCCAGGTTTCAGCTGCATTACCTCTGGGTATTCACTGTCACCTGCTGGCAGGTTTAATTCAATTAACTTACAGCCTAGACATGATGATTTACCTACTACAAGCAGGATTTTCCATTTGCTCAGCGCTGGCTTGCCCATCTTGAGTCGCACAGAATTTGGTTTGACTTACATTTATATAAATTAAATATATATTGTGAAGTATATACAAAGGTTGAGTGAGTCCCTGTCTAATAGCTTAAAAAGCTCAGTTGAAAGAAAATTGATAAACTGGGTGCTAAGTGGTCTGATCTGTGGTGTGAGCACTTTTGAGAATCACCGGCCTGCTTGGCACGAACTACAAATGAGGCATCAGACACTGGATAAGCATGTACCTCATCTATGATAAACTTAAAAATAAGAATGTGTCATTTTCCAAGTGACCTGAATGTTATAGCAAAGAAAGTTGTTCAGCATTTATGTGGAACGTTTTTGTATGACCGAGTAGCTGATCCAGTCCATGTTTTTCTTTGCATTCTGGAGCTTGTTGTCCCGGCTTTATAAAGGCATACACATGACTGAAAGTCCCAGATTTAATGAAAAACAGTGGCTGGAGTAAGCTATTCCCACGCGGACCTAGAAAACGTCAGAGCTCTGGAGTAAAACTGTCAGAGCCTACAAGCTACTTGATTCCATTTGTAGGCAAGGGATTCATTGCACTACTATACATGTAGTCTGATCATAAACAGGTCAGATTAAAAGTAACCCTTAACACGTATCACCAATTGACGTTGATGGATTTAGGATTTCAAGGATTAGGCAAGGTTTCATATCTGCTAAGTGGCTTCCTAGTTTGCAACACTTTCACCCAGTTCTGCCAACATCACTGCCAATGCAGGTGCTACCTGACAACACTTCTAAAAAAGAAAAACAAAACTACATGTATCAAGTTACAAAGTGTCCATAGCTATTAATGTTGTTCTTGATGACGGCATATTAGGTGGCATATACCCTATTGGCAGCTATTGGGTGGCTATCATCAGCAGGACACTCAGAAAATTCACTGTGATCTCAATCTTTGACTACTTTTGAGGTTTAATGTATAGTTTGGGGGTAGGTTTACTGGACAGACAGGAAAACATTTGTTGACATCTGTGAATGGCTGATCCCAGAGTCCCTGGGCAAGTAATAGAGAGCTGGTCTCATTGTGTTGTCTGTTAAGATGCATACGTGGCATTTAACTGGGGTTCTGCATTGTGTGACTAGGCTGGAATTAGAGGAAAAAGTTAACCATGTCCTAATGAGTTTTGTGATGTGTGTTTATCTGAAATGGTAATTAAATAAATGTCGAACAAATGTTACGTCGTTTTTTATGTAAGATCAATATTGTGGCAGTTTATATTTTTAAGTCTGTTACAAAAAGTTTGTCATCTGGAATTATTATATTATAAAGGTGTGTTAAATGTACCTGCGTTTCTGTTGAAGTGCTCCGTATCCAGTGGGCTGTGTCCTTACACCATGAGTTTCAGAATGGTGAACTACACACACTTAAAGTGGCCAGTCCAGTGTGGAGAAGAAAATCAGATCTCTTTATCTAGGCTTGCAACGCTAATACCTACTAGCTATAGGCATTCTAGAATGTTACTTTGTTTAATGTCAGCTTGGATTTTGAGATGTATTCTGACATCTTTCACCGGATTGCTTTTTAACTCCAGTGTTAATACTTTGAAGATGTGCATCACCTCCAGTTTTTGAAAGCGCTAATGGCGCTCATAGTAATTGGCGTTCTACACTGGACAGAAGCTACGTTGAAATCTCTTGTGTGGCACAGTGATGTTTGATGTCCTTCACAAATAGTACTTGAACATGCATTTTTATGGCAGTGAATTTTCTCAAGAAAATGTGATTCTTAAGCATAGAGCAATTAAAGTAAGATACGAGAGTCCGGAATTTCTCGGCAGGTCGCAAATAGTCTCTACCAATTTTAGCTGAGGTCATGGTTGTTATTCTTGAAACAGTTGTTGACTTTCATGTCAGTGAGGCTTTTGTTTTCATAAGTAATATTTTGTACACATGTAATTATTTGACATGGTTTTAAAATTATTTTTTTATATTCGAAGTATTTAGTCTTTTAATGCTCCCTGTGGAGGATGTCGGTTGCAAGATTAACCTCCCAGCTACTGATGGAGACGCCACAATGCTGTGGGTCGAGGAATCTGGAAGATGCATAAACATTAACTATATAGGATAGTGCTGTATGGGTGTTGCCCTTGAGCAGAAATCCTCCCCTTATGGAGGTCACTAGTTCCCTGTTTATCAGTCTAGCCATTGGCCAAGTGGATGGAAGCTGTGCCTATTTAATATGCAGCAAGTCCCTGTGCTCCTAAATTGTTAACCAGCCACTATAAAATTAACCAAGTATGTTGCCAACAGGTTTAATAGTTTAGTCATGCAGTCTTGTAACTGTAGAATTGGATGATGTTTTTATGTCCTGTCTTGTATGCTGTGTATCCAGCCCTGGTTGTGGAGGTCGTACCTGCAGGATGAATCCGTAAGTAAGAACATTGTCTGCTAATGGAGAGAACATCTAGAGTATTGTGTCCGGGGCCACTGCTCCAAAAAGATAAATAATGCAGATTGAAGACAGATGTGAGGCAAGCCATGAAGGCTGTACAATGCTCCTCTGATATTTTATGAAGAAAGATGAAAGGACAGGGTGGTCGGAAGGTGGACAGGGGGCATGGGGTGGGTACAGGTGGGCATTATTCCCCAGGCTTTTCCAGGGCCCAACGCCCATACTGCAAAATGTATTTATGATTTTTGGAGCAAGTCTGGTCTGTTTATTAATGATGACACAACCACCACAATTATGCTACTAGATGGCGCCAGACGCTTCAGCTGCTCTCTTTTCTTTTGCTCCAGTACCATCGGGTCGAGTTCGTTCTATATAAAACTGCAAAAAAAAAATCGTTTCACATAGGATGGGTCATGAGGTCTCGCGGTGCAGGAAACCCATCTTGGGAAGTGGATATGAGATAGCACAGGGTAGAAGTCACAATGTGAGGAGTGGACATGAGCAAGTACAGGGCAGGAGCGACATTCTGAGGAGAGGACATGAGGTGGTACAGGGCAGGAGCGACAATCTGAGGAGAGGACATGGGGTGGTCCAGGGCAGGAGTAACATCCCATGGAGAGGTCACTGAGACTCTCAGTGACCTCTCCATGGGATGTTACTCCTGCCCTGGACCACCCCATGTCCTCTCCTCAGATTGTCGCTCTTGAGACTGTGTAGGAGTCTCACCCTTTGAAGTGGGCATGAGGTGGCAGTGTATGAACCATGCTTTATAAATCTTTGATTGATTGATTGACATCCCAAGGAGTGGCCATGAGGGGACACCTTGCATGAGTCTCATTCTGTGGCGTGGATATGAGGTAACACTGTGTAAGAGTCAAAACCCTATGGGGGATCTGGTCTTCGCCACTGACTGGACTCAACACGATCTCATGTAGATTCCAAAAAGTAGAGTGAGCATCAGAAGACTGATGCATGCTTTGTCAAGCAGTCTGTGAACCAAGTGACATGGGGTGGGCAGATTGGACTCCATTTGAACGAGGGTACGCTGGACTTCACGTGACACTCTGCAGGCCACATCCATGGGTAGTGAATGTATGAAGCTCTGTGGTTATACTGAATAAGCAGCTACCTATGTTATGTCATCTAATAATGTAATAACTGCACTTTCACAATTGCTTTATTAACCTTCCTGCTTTATCAAATTTGCTTGAAAATGCACATTTTTCTTCATTTTTTTCAAAATTTTCTTGGGGGGGTTATCCCCCAAAACCCCCCTTTTGGGGTTCAGGCTCGCTCGCTCGCTACGGTGCTGTATGCAAATCACATTGCACCCCACCACTTTCAAATGTCACCCACCGCCCCTGCAACGGACTCATTAAGACAAACTGTGGACTCAGGCGGCTCCGCAATACTGATTCTTTTAGATCTCTCTGCAGCTTTTAGTACTATCTCTCACATCAAGCTAGCGGAGAGACTATCAGACTGCGGTGTCAAAGAAACAGCCTTAAAGTGGCTGCTACACTTTCTGTAAGAGAGAACATAAATGTTCACGTTAGGTCCCTATTCCTCAGCAAAAATGCCCTTAAAGAAGGGGGTCCCTCAGGGATCCTGTCTGAGCCCCACCATTTTCAATATATATATGGCCCCTCTGGCCCATATTGTGGACCAACTAGGTTTTGAAAGTATTTCATACGCTGACGACACTCAGCTGATGTTCACGATCGGGAAAAGTCCAGAGCAAGAAAAAATGCGCTTTGCCAATGGCATGAAGCCGATCTCAGACTGGATGACTGTGAATTATCTTCAATTGAACCCAGGGAAGATGGAGATTATGTTAATGGGGAAAGCTCCAGATATCTGGACAGATGACTTGTGGCCTGATCAACTGGGCACTGCTCCCCACTAAACTCTCCGTAAAGAACTTAGGAATAAAAATTGACCGCTCCCTGTCTATGAAAGACCATATTGCAACTACGACCAGCACATGTTTTTATGGCCTCCAACTTCTTCGGAATATGCTTCAGTTCATACCCACCTCCCATCATAGGAGTTTAGTTCACGCAATGATAACCAGTCATCCATATTATGGCAACTCCCTGCTGGCAGAAGTTGGGGAGACTCTCCTGGCCAAATTGCAAATTGTTCAGAATACGGCCGCAAGAATGATCTTAAATCTCCCTGCCGGCTCTCCATCAACTCCGCTGCTTAGAGAACTGCATTAGCTTAATGTAAAAGAGAGATCCTTCTTCAAAATCTGTGGCCTAACCCATAACGCTCTTAATGCTAAAGGTCCCCGTTACCTACAACATAAACTGGTTAAATATTGTCCCAGTAGGAGACTGAGATCCACCTCACAGGATTTGTTACAAGTTCCCCAAATCCGTCTGACCCGGACAGGGGGGAGAGCTTTCTCATATTTGTCCCCCAGGTATTGGAATCAGCTCCCACAGGCCCTTTGATCCATTCCAAACAATGGTACTTTCAGGAAACACTTGAAGACCTTCCTTTTTTAAACTTTTGTTTCCAGTCGGGTTCCCCTTCAGCAGTAGCCCAATCACTAGTCAGCGCTGATATGCCCCAGGGTGAGTTGAGCACTTAATAAATATCTAATCTAATCTAATCTAATCTAATCTAATCTAATCTAATCTAATCTAATGTTGAAGCAGTATGAGAAATCATGTAAAGGCAAAAAGCGATAGATAGCAGTTAGCCAATACAAATTGAGAAAACTTTATTGAGTGAGAAATGCAGACCATGTATCAAAATCAACATGTGCCGTTTCATCCACAGCACAACCTGGAACACAGGATGACAGTGCAGGAGCTGAGGAAGCGGAATATATGGATGAGCAGGCAGGGCAGGGGGACCCCGATGATACCACACAGACCACACCTGTCCCACTGAGAAAGCGCACTAATGTGTCCCCACTGCCACTTCTTGAGACAGAAACACAGTCCACAGGGGAGGATGATGCTCAGGCTGAGTCAGGGCAGCGTGCGACACAGGTTCCGGAACAGCACACACTGCAACATAGAGAGCAAGGATCTGTAAGACGCAGGCCAAGGGCGAGCACCAGCTCTGCCGCAGATGATGAAGCCATGGTGTTTGCTGGACTGGAGGACAGCAGGCTGAAGATACAGTGCCTGCAACAAAAATCAATGCTTTCCATTAACCAGCAGCTTGTCTCAGTGAACAACAACCTACATTACATGGGGGAGGGCATCATGGACACGGCAGGTGCTATTCGAGAACTGTGTGTCATATTGAAGCAGGACCAGGCAGCCAGGTGCATGGTGAACCAACGCTCGGACAGCTGTTTGAACACATACACCAAGGCGGTGAACCGCCTGTGCACTGCCATGAGCCTGCTGTCACACCGCACCATGAGGATGCAAGTGGAGATGGCCCACCACAGCCAGAATGTGGCAAAAGGCCTGGTGCAGGTCACCACTGCTGTGGAACAACTACAGACAGCCACCACAGGTGGCACAAAACTCCTGGGCTTAGGTGAGAGTGAGGAGCTGTCCAGCAGGAGCAGCATAACCTTACCAGTGCCCAAAACAAGACAGCGCAGTGGGAGACAGTGTGCAACACCTAAGGAGTCAGGGGGGGGCAGTCAGCACCCAGAGCGGGCAGCAGCAGGCCGTTCCAGGAGGAGGTGAACTGCCATCACTGAATCAAGCAAATGGGTGAAGCAACCCATTCAAACCGGACTCCTGATTTGCATACATACCTGCACTGTTGCCATTACATGTGCTACGTATAGCGACACTCATGGAGTCTTTCAGGCTGTGTGACAAAATATTATCCTGCAGCTTAGGGATTAAATAAACACAGATCTGCACCAAAAAATCTTTTGCATCATGTCATTATTTCTGACCTAGAAATAATTCTGTGTGATCTCATCCCGTCTCTGTCATCCGGCAACGGTCACAACTCCAACTGCTGGTCTGCCAGGGGGACCTGGGCCCTCATTGTCAGAAGTATCAGTATCAGTTAGTTCTACTGGGATGCCTTTTTTCATAGCTATGTTGTGGAGCATTGCACATGTAGCTACAATCTAGCAGCAGGTCTCTGAGCGGTATTGGAGTGCTCCTTCGCTTTTATGCAGCCAGCGGAACTGGCTCTTCAGGATCCCAAATGTCTACTCTATTACTCAGCGCGTAGATTTGTGTGCACAATTGAATCTCCTCTCGCTTGCATTGGCTGGATTGAGGTATGGTGTCAGGCTGAAGTTCCGCACTGCATATGCACTGTCACCTGCAGGAATGGAAACGAGAGATGAGTCAATGTCCCTGTTAGATTTGGGGGTCTCTAGTTGGCACAGGTAGGTACTTGTGACAAATAGGGAATCTTGCCTCTAGTCAGGGTAAGGGGGTACACTCCTAAAACAACCCCTGCTCCCCCCTTGGTAGCTTGGCACGAGCAGGCAGGCTTATCTCAGAGGCAGTGTGTAAAGCATTTGTGATTAATTCCAACAACAAGAGAGAAAGGGTCTGAAAAAACACTCTCATGCCCCTTATAAATCCATATACCAAACAACAAGAGAGTGTTAGTATAAACATCAGATGCAGTAGACAAGAAAAATTATATTCGAAATACTTCTAAACCTTAGAAGAAGATTGTTATTCCAGTAGGAAAAATAGAGTGCACGTGCTCAGAGATCTAGCTAAAAGGACCCTCAGGCCCCAGCTTAATGCTGGTAGCCAGTTGTCTTCATCGGGTCCTCCTTAGTTGCTAGGAAAAGTGAAAGTGCGTTAAAATGAGTGTGGACTACTCCTCAAGACTATTTTAATGAGAGGGTAGCTCTAACTCTATTAAAAACAATGTTTGAAAAACGTGATCATTTTTCAGGACTATTAAGAGGTTGTGCAAATTTGAACCAATGAGCCCCTTAGTTATGTGAAAGAAGAAAAAGAATAGTGATAAAATACGGTCAACATGTTTCTGCTTAATGAGCAATCACTCAGCTCAGCATTCGTCAGGACCAAAAGATAAAATACAATACCGCTCGATGGTCAGAACAACCTAAGGCGCTCAGACCTAAAGAGTGGTTACAAGGAACAATACGACCTGCAGTTGTCGAAGCTCCTTTAGGAAATTCTTCCCCAATTTCAATTAACTCCTCATTATAGGAGAAATGAAAAAAATCTGTAAGAATAAACAAATACACAAAGGCGTCCACATTACAAGCCCTTGAAAAGATACATCTACATTGGTAATCTCTGATCATGTGCATGCGCCTACTGAGACCATGTGACGTGCGCTTTGAGAAAAAAACATTTTTCTTTCAAACTATTAGTAGGAAAAAGCATGCTTGTGATGTAACTGTTGTGCATGCAACATTTCAAACAACGTCTTAACTTCAGTCCGTTGTGCGTGGGATACCCATAAAAGTAAGTGTTTACATAAAAACAGTGCTCGACGAACCATCTATGTGGTTAGAAAACTAAAGTGATCACACCAGAAACACCTTCACAAAGAGCATCTAGGGCTCAGTACACTCCAAAAGAGGAAAAAACGTTGTTTGGTATAAAGCATTTGTGACCACATAAAGTAATCCAGTGACAACACAAAAGATGGACACCACACAGGTTTTATATCAACAATAAGTATTCTTTATATAGACTTAACACTAGACCACAAACGACAAAAATCCACAATACTGTATTTAAAATTGTAGTTTTAGCTTAGTTATTTTCAGTTCGTAAAATGTGACACTTTAAGTCAATGTACCTAACGATGCTTGACGCTTCCACAACAAAAGTGTTGCAGCGATGGAAATGAGGCAAAGTTCCGGTGCAAAGAAATAAAGACGTGAAGATCTTCCAGATTCAGCACCCTTCTCCGATGTTGCGAGTGTCATAAACTGTATTGAGTGCCGCTGCCTTTGCTTCTGTTGTGGTCCCTCCGTAGAGTGCAGGACCTGGAAACTACATTTCCCGGCATGCCCGTGACATAAGGGGCGTGGCGCGGGTCATCGCGCACAACCAGGAAATAAACGGGCAGCGAGGGAGACAGACGCTGCCGATTATTCTCGCCGTGTGATACTCCTTGCCACACGTGCGAATCTTATCAGAGTCAAGTGTAAGTACAAGATTCAGGCAGATAAGCGGCGCAGGCCTGGCCCTGTATATAGCGCTGGGGATTAGGTGTGGTTGTCCACCAGGCATATACGGTTCAAGAAGCATAGTGTTTTTAACTCTAGGTTTATTGGTCCATACCGTGTGTTGGAATATGTCAACCCTGTGGCGATGAAGCTGCGCTTACCGGTGCACCTCAGAATTCATCCTGTTTTCCACGTGTCTCTCCTTAAACCCTTGCATGTCTGGTGCGTCGTGCACCTTCGCCTGTGTGGGTGCAACAGGACTATGAGTACGAGGTTCAGAGGGTATTGGATTCTAGGATGGTGAGGGGTAGGGTGCAATATCTGATCTCTTGGAAGGGGTATGGGCCGGAGGAAAATTCGTTGGTGCCTGCCCGCGGGGTTCATGCCCTTCATTTGGTGGCTCGGTTTCATTGCCTGTACCCGGATAAGCCGGGTGCCGGTCAGCGGCCCTCGTAAAGGGCAATGTACTGTCATAAACTGTATTGAGTGCCGCTGCCTTTGCTTCTGTTGTGGTCCCTCCGTAGAGTGCAGGACCTGAAAACTACATTTCCCGGTATGCCCGTGACGTAAGGGGCGTGGCGCGGGTCATCGCGCACAACCAGGAAAATAAACGAGCAGCGAGGGAGACAGACGCTGCCGATTATTCTCGCCGTGTGATTCCGGGTTGGGTGCGAATCTTCAGCTACGGACTAAGTAAGTGATAGGACACTCTCAGCACTTATTCCTTGTTTGTACCCCGTGTTGGGCTGGGTACGAATCTTTTGTTACAGCGGTTTAGCGCGAGGTGACTCTGCACCTCGGTTCGGTTCCTTCTGCTGTTGCCTTCAAGGAGACTCACCTCCTCAAACTGGTTTCATCACTTTGGCATGCTCCGACTCGGAATCTCCAGGAACGTGAGAGTCCACCTTCGGGAGCAATTCATTTCAGAACTACTAAGGTTATGAACTTTTATCCTTTGTTCTTTGGTGATATTCATTTGAACTGCAGAAAGAGACTGTGAGAAGGATCAAGTCATTTTTGCTACCTGTTTGGAGACATTATTGTTCACTGACTGCACTAATTTCAGAATCAGTCCATCCAGCGATATAAACATTGTATATGCATATATATTTATAGAAGCCGGTTCCAACCATTGGGTACAGATAGTATTAAGAAGTATTAACACGTCCTGTTGCCCATATCTTTGTTTTGTCTCCACAACCTTTTGATTTTGTCTCAACTTTAGAGGAGAGAACACAGGGGATTCAGGGAAGCCTTGGACCAGAGAACTATTCCAGATGCATGCTGGTAGGATGGGAAGAAACTTGTTGCATGTTATATGATCAACTCTTCAGTGTGCTCAGGCTGTTCTTTGTTTCCTCATGATAGGTTTTTTCCCTGGTATTTCCTTTATCTCTTCTGGTATTTGAGGCCACCACCTTTTCCTTTCCAGGTAGGACCTGAAGCATACTGTAGTTGTAGGTAAAGGAAGGAAACTCTTATGACCTGTGTATAGTTCATTGTGAGTATACTTAGTGTACTTGTATTGTCGTTACAGTTCTCCCTCCCCGCAGTTCCCTTCCTTTCCCTCCCTCACTCGACTGCCTTGGTGATCTGTATGCTTTCAGCTAGACACCGGGGACATTGGGAGGTGGAACCCTTTTATCTTCAGCACAATTCCGAAGACCAGGAACGACTAAGCCTGACAGAATAATCGGCCCAAGTACTACAGTCTTCTTGATTGTGCTGAAGTGTGATCATGGCTTCCCTTGATGATGTTATGGCAGCCTTGGCATTGGTGCAGACGGATTTGGCTGCGTCTAGACAAGAGGTAGCCAACTCCAGGGCTGAAACTGCCCAATTGCAGGACAGGGTCGACAGGTTGCAGGGGAACCCCTTTAGCGCTAGTGGGAATCAAGCCCCTCAAACATCTGTGGTTGTAGAAATGCCTGCCCAAATCCCCTTGGCTCCCCCAGAGCGTTTTTTGGGTGATAACAAGAAGGTGCAGGTCTTCATGACTCAAGTTCTGCTGCACTTCATGTGCAAACCCAAGATGTTTGCCACCAACCAAGCCCGGGTGGCATTCGTTATCTCGTATTTAGGGGGAGATGCAGCACAGTGGGCGGTTACCATAGTGAAATGAGAAGATCCGGTATTGTATGACTGGGATGAATTTCGCCGTGAATTTGAAAAAACCTTCGACAGAAGAGCGGAAACGTTTTCAGCCGACAGAGACCTTTTGCAATTGAAGCAAGGTACGTCTGACCTGCTGACCTACCTTAATCACTACCGACGGTTAGTAGCTGAGACAGAGTGGCCCGAATCTAAACAATCAGCTGTATTTTATCAAGGACTCAATGATGAGTTGAAAGACGCTTTGGCCCACATCGATCCTCAGCCGCGTACGTTTATGGCGCTCATAGAACTAACTCTACGGCTAGATCATAGATTGAGAGACAGAAAGGGAGAGCACAAAACGAAAGACCGTCCTCCTCAGCCCTATGATCGTACGGGACAGAGTGGCAAAACGACCACATCTGCCAAACCCATAGAGATTGGTGCGGTAAGAGCCTCCTTGACGTTGAGTGAGCGAGATCATAGAAGTAAACAGGGGCTATGTCTTTAGTGCGGGAAGAAGGGTCACTATCTCCGTGACTGCCCGGTTAAACCGAAAACTGGGAGATTCAAAACTGGTCAAAAGGTTGCTGGTACTGCAGACACTGGGTCGGAAAACTCCAAAGCTTGAGGGTGGAAGAAGGGGAACCCTTGAGCAAGAATGTTATACCTTCATTGACTCCGAATAATGCACAAGAGAAACACCATGTTTTCATCGTTATGTCTCTGATGATAAATGCAGGCGAAAAGGAGATAAGAGCCAGGGTGTATTCAGGAGCCACGGGGTGTTTCATGGACTATGATGTGGCCTTACAGTTGGGATTAGGTCTAGTGACAAAAGACATCCCGGAAACTGTATATGCAGTAGATGGAAAGGAGTTGGAAGCCGGCCCCATTAAACAACATACCCTTACTTATGTACTTACCTATGAAGGATACCACCAAGAACCTATGTCGTTCAATATCATCAGAGCCCCGCAATATGGGGTGATATTGGGCTTTCCATGGCTGAAAACACACGAACCATCGATACATTGGCCTCGGGTACGGTGGTGTTCGAATCTGAGTACTGTATCACTCACGGTACACAGACAAAATATCGATTTTTAAATATCGATATGCAAAAATATCGAAGTTTAAATATCGATATACAAAAATATCGAAGGTAAGTAATATCGACAGTCTAAATATCGATATTGGCATGATATCAGTAATATCGAAGTTGTAAATATCGATGTTAATAATATCGAAATTATTAACTTTGATGTTACTAATATCAATTTTTAAATAAATTTAGTGTATATTATATTGTATTTATTATGTTTTATTATTTATTTTTAATGTTATTTTATTAAATATTGTCTTTTACTACTGTAGCGTGTTGTGGGTTTATAGGGGAATAGGGTGGGAAGTAATTTAATTATGTTAAATTAATTATTAATTAGTAGGAATTATTAATTAATTAATTGAGAATTAATTTTTAATTATTTTTAATTAATTTATGAATTGATAAATATGTTCTGTAGCGGGTTATGGGTTTATAGGGGAATAGGGTGGGAAGTAATTTAATAATAATTAATTAATTGATATATGTTTGTACATATTTTAATTAATAATTAATTGGTAATTTATTTCTATTAATTAGTTAATTAATTATTATAATTTTTTTACATATTTATAATTATTAATTAGTTGGTAATTAATTATTATTAATTATTTAATTACATTAATTATAGTAATTTTTTTATATATAATTTATTGTTATTCTTAATTAATTAATTGTGCAAAATAATATTATTAAATTAAATTAATCACAGCAAATGTGCTAATATATTTACTTTATTGTTATTGTTAATTAATAATTAATTGGTAATTAAATAATATTAATTAATTTTGGGTACAGGGGTATTTTTAGGGTTCAGGGTCAGTTTTCAGTTCATGGGTACAGGGGTATTTTTAGGGTTCAGGGTCAGTTTTCAGTTCATGGGTAAAGGGGTATTTTTAGGGTTCAGGGTCAGTTTTCAGTTTTTGGGTAAAGGGGTATTTTTAGGGTTCAGGGTCAGTTTTCAGTTTTTGGGTAAAGGGGTATTTTTAGGGTTCTGGGTCAGTTTTCAGTTTTTGGGTAAAGGTGTATTTTTAGGGTTCAGGGTCAGTTTTCAGTTTTTGGGTAAAGGTGTATTTTTAGGGTTTAGGGTCAGTTTTCAGTTTTTGGGTAAAGGGGTATTTTTAGGGTTCAGGGTCAGTTTTCAGTTTTGGGGTAAAGAGGTATTTTTAGGGTTATGGGTCAGTTTTCAGTTCATGGGTAAAGGGGTATTTTTAGGGTTCAGGGTCAGTTTTGGGTTTTTGGGTAAAGGGGTATTTTTAGGGTTCAGGGTCAGTTTTCAGTTTTTGGGTAAAGGGGTATTTTTAGGGTTCAGGGTCAGTTTTGGGTTTTTGGGTAAAGGGGTATTTTTAGGGTTCAGGGTCAGTTTTGGGTTTTTGGGGTACAGTCGTACAGGGTAAAAATAAAATAAATTTAAATTAAATCAATTAAATGAAATTAAAAAATATAAAATTACATTAAATTATTACGTTTTTAATTTATTTTAAATGTATATGTATTAGTTTTAATTTTTCAATTATGTTTTAATATTTTTATTTAATATTTGTAACATTATATGTATTTTATAATTATTTTTACATTATTATTAATACATTTAAAAAAACGATATTTTTAATTTCGATATTTTTGTACTACGATATTATTTTTTCGATATTTTTGTACTTACCTTGTTAGGGATAGGATGCCTATATTTTTGACTTCGATATTTTTGTTCCGATATTTTTGTATTTCGATATTTTTGATTTCGATATTTTGTCAGACATTCATCACTCACTACATTCTGCCTCAGGACAAGCCCTCTAGAGAACTAGCCTCCTTGCAACATATAGCCACGGCAGCTAAGAAAGAAGTGGTTCTACCCGCTGTCTATCAAGATTATGCAAATGTATTCAGCGATTCACAGGCTGAGGTCCTCCCGCCTCACCGGGAATACGATTGTCGGATCGACCTTCTCCCGGGAGCAGTGATTCCTAGCGGCAGACTATACGCCCTCACTCTTCCGGAAAATGAGCATCTCCGCAGCTACCTGGACAAGTACCTTGCCGCAGGTTTTATCCGACCATCTAGATCCCCTGCCGCTTCCCCTTTGTTTTTTATACCGAAGGCAAATGGGGAGAAGAGATGCTGCATTGATTATAGAGCGCTTAATGCCATAACAGTGAGGAATCAATACCCGCTGCCGTCCATCCCTGTTCTACTGGAACAAGTAAGACAGGCGAAGATATATACTAAACTTGACTTGAGAGGGGCCTACCACCTCGTTCTTATTAGACGGGGTGACGAATGGAAGACGGCTTTCAAAACACGGTACGGGCTCTACGAATATCTAGTAATGCCTTTTGGGCTTTGTAATGCTCCAGCCGCATTTCAATTCTTCTTGAATGAAGTTTTGAGAGAACATCTTGACCGATACGTAGTCGTCTACATTGACGATATACTTATATACTCGGATTCTACTGAAGAACATGTGGAACATGTGAGAAACACCTTATGAGCACTGCAAGACCACCAGTTGTATTGTAAAATCACAAAGTGCGAATTTCGTGTCACTACGGTTGAGTTCTTGGGGGTTATGCTTACCCCATCGGGTCAAGTGATGGCCGACAGAAAAGTCCAAGCAGTGAAAGAGTGGCCTCAATCAGAAACGGTAAAAGACGTACAAAGCCTCCTGGGCTTTGCTAATTTTTACCGTAGGTTTATACGAGGATTATCTGCGATGGTGGCTCCCTTGACTCGTCTTACCAGGAAGAACGTTCTGTTCACGTGGAACGCAAACACCCAAAACGCTTTCACCCAGTTGAAGAGTGCGTTCACTTCAGCTCCTGTTCTGGTACATGCCAATCCTGATTTGCCCTTCATGGTAGAAGCAGAAGCATCTGAGATCGCACTGGGGGCGGTGTTTTCCCAAAGAAATGAAGACACTGGGCAGATTCATCCCATAGCGTTTATGTCCAGGAAGCTCAACTCTGCTGAGATGAACTACACTATCGCAGAGAAGGAACTTTTAGCTATAAGAGACACCTTTCTGGAATGGAGACATTGGCTTATGGGAGCCCGTCACCAGATTATCGTCTACACAGACCATCGAAACCAGCAATACATGCGAGACACCCATCACCTCACTCCAAGACAATTGCGCTGGATGCTGTTTTTGTGAGGAATACCATTTTCTGTTAACCTTTATACCAGGGGTGAACAACAAAAAGGCGGATGCCCTTGACACGCCAGGAAACCCAACGCTGCATGCCGTCATGACGATAAGAGCCATTATGGAACCTTTCAAGGTGGTATGAGCAACACATAAAGATGATTTCCTGATGAAAGTCAGACAAGGAACACAGACTTGTGTGTGGCGAACCTGGCTTAGACACCATAAGGAATGGAAAATGAAACACGGCCTACCTATGAAAGGGTCACAGGTGTTAATTCCTAACATCGTTCTGCGTAAAACAGTGTTTTCATGGTGTCATGACTCGCCCTGTGCTGGACATGTCGGATACATCAAGACATTGGAGAAGGCGTTGCGACAGTTCTGGTGGCCTTCCATACGTACTGATTTGCAGAAATGGGTGAAAGAGTGTTCCAAATGTGCCCAGATGAAATCTGATAGGCAGCAACTCCAAGGGTTGTTGCTTCCTATGCCCACTCCTGAACTGCCATGGGAAAGATTTTCTGTTGATTTCATTGTGGGCCTTCCCAAGGACCAGGGCAAAACAGCCATTGTGGTAGTAATCGATTACCTCACAAAGATGGGTCATTTTATACCATGTAACCAGGTTCCCACAGCAGGACAGTTGGCACAAATACTCCTGGTTCACGTTGTTCATTTACATGGGCTCCCCAGGGTCATAGTTTCAGATAGGGAACGCAATTCACCGCCCGCTTCTGGAAAACTTGGTGCACTGCTTTACAGATTAACTCTTCCCTTTCCACCAGTTTTCACCCCCAAACTGACGGACAGACCGAACGTCTGAACCAGACACTCAAACAATTCCTGCGTTGTTATGTGCGGGATAACACTGATGCTTGGGTGGATTGGTTGTGGGTGGCGGAAATAGCGTACAACAGCACACAGCATTCATCTACAATCCACACCCCGTTCTTTAGCTCCTATGGTCATCATCTTCGGTTTAATCCTATGTTACTACCTAACACCAATGCCAAGCTGCCTGACGTCAAAGAAAGGGTTCTGAGGGTTCGCCGTATACTCCTTGCCACACGTGCGAATCTTATCAGAGCCAAGTGTAAGTACAAGATTCAGGCAGATAAGCGGCGCAGGCCTGGCCCTGTATATAGCGCTGGGGATTAGGTGTGGTTGTCCACCAGGCATATACGGTTCAAGAAGCATAGTGTTTTTAACTCTAGGTTTATTGGTCCATACCGTGTGTTGGAATATGTCAACCCTGTGGCGATGAAGCTGCGCTTACCGGTGCACCTCAGAATTCATCCTGTTTTCCACGTGTCTCTCCTTAAACCCTTGCATGTCTGGTGCGTCGTGCACCTTCGCCTGTGTGGGTGCAACAGGACTATGAGTACGAGGTTCAGAGGGTATTGGATTCTAGGATGGTGAGGGGTAGGGTGCAATATCTGATCTCTTGGAAGGGGTATGGGCCGGAGGAAAATTCGTGGGTGCCTGCCCGCGGGGTTCATGCCCTTCATTTGGTGGCTCGGTTTCATTGCCTGTACCCGGATAAGCCGGGTGCCGGTCAGCGGCCCTCGTAAAGGGGAATGTACTGTCATAAACTGTATTGAGTGCCGCTGCCTTTGCTTCTGTTGTGGTCCCTCCGTAGAGTGCAGGACCTGAAAACTACATTTCCCGGCATGCCCGTGACGTAAGGGGCGTGGCGCGGGACATCGCGCACAACCAGGAAATAAACGAGCAGCGAGGGAGACAGACGCTGCCGATTATTCTCGCCGTGTGATTCCGGTTTGGGTGCGACTCTTCAGCTACGGACTAAGAAAGTGATAGGACACTCTCAGCACTTATTCCTTGTTTGTACCCCGTGTTGGGCTGGGTACGAATCTTTTGTTACAGCGGTTTAGCGCGAGGTGACTCTGCACCTCGGTTCAGTTCCTTCCGCTGTTGCCTTCAAGGAGACTCACCTCCTCAAACTGGTTTCATCACTTTGGCATGCTCCAACTCGGAATCTCCAGGAATGTGAGATTCCACCTTCGGGAGCAATTCATTTCAGAACTACTAAGGTTATGAACTTTTATCCTTTGTTCTTTGGTGATATTCATTTGAACTGCAGAAAGAGACCGTGAGAAGGATCAAGTCATTTTTGCTATCTGTTTGGAGACATTATTGTTCACTGACCCCGCTAATTTCAGAATCAGTCCATCCAGCGATATAAACATTATATATGCATATATATTTATAGAAGCCGGTTCCAACCATTGGGTACAGATAGTATTAAGAAGTATTAACACGTCCTGTTGCCCATATCTTTGTTTTGTCTCCACAACCTTTTGATTTTGTCTCAACTTTAGAGGAGAGAACACAGGGGATTCAGGGAAGCCTTGGACCAGAGAACTATTCCAGATGCATGCTGGTAGGATGGGAAGAAACTTGTTGCATGTTATATGATCAACTCTTCAGTGTGCTCAGGCTGTTCTTTGTTTCCTCATGATAGGTTTTTTCCCTGGTATTTCCTTTATCTCTTCTGGTATTTGAGGCCACCACCTTTTCCTTTCCAGGTAGGACCTGAAGCATACTGTAGTTGTAGTTAAAGGAAGGAAACTCTTATGACCTGTGTATAGTTCATTGTGAGTATACTTAGTGTACTTGTATTGTCGTTACAGTTCTCCCTCCCCGCAGTTCCCTTCCTTTCCCTCCCTCGCTCGACTGCCTTGGTGATCTGTATGCTTTCAGCTAGACACCGGGGACGTCGGGAGGTGGAACCCTTTCATCTTCTAGACAATGGAGAGCCACCCAATAATCCCCTAGGGACTGGGTATATTCAATAACAGAATTCAATTGCCCCTCGAGGAATCATTCGTTTCAGTATGATAATTTATAACAATGTCACCTCCGTGGTCAATACTTGGCTTTAGAGCAGGAAATAGTCACTCAATATCAATGACCAATTGTATCAAAAACAATTTTTTAATTCTTGTATCAAAATGTTTTCTTGTATTTTCTTTATACCAGGCAACATACACAAAACTGAAAAGATACAATTAATTGCAGTCGTGTGAGATCACCATTCGCTAGGATCATGGGTTTTCAAAATACCACAATATGTGACAAAATCACAATTATACATGTATTTATATGCATCCTAATTGCAGCATGTAAGCAAAAATGGTGATACAGTGTCGACGTTTCAGTCCTCCAATAGTCTAAACGATCCTTAGGACCATCATCAGGACGATGTAGTTGCTCATGTATGTATCTTATTCCAAGCAGTCATATCCCCAAAATAAAACCGGGAACAATTACCACGGCTAAACTTCTAGGATGCAAATTTTCAAGATTCACAACTCAATAATGACTGCGTGAGACTAAAGGCTGACGTTTACTTTTTGATAGTCAACTGGATGCGTCTAACCGATCGCTCCGTAGACTCAGATACCACGAGACCGAGACAGAGTTTTATCTTCAGCACAATTCCGAAGACCAGGAACGACTAAGCCTGACAGCGAGACGTCTTGGCTCAATTTGTCAGCTGCAGCGGCGACACCCTTGTTCAGAGATGCAACAACAGCTGCTTTGGCCGCGACACTCTTCCCCCTCAATGCGAGACACTTCTGCTCGATGCGACAACTGCAGCAGCGGCACCCTTGTTCAAATATGCGACGACAGCGGCTCCGACGGCGGCACGCTTCTCCATGGATGCGAGGCGCTTTTCTCGTTGCGGGCAATGCGTCAGCTACAGCGGTTACATCCTTGTTCAGAAATGCGACGGCAGCAGCTGCGACGGCGACACACTTCTTCTTCGGTGCGAGACGCTTCTCGATGCTATGCAATGCATCAGCTCCAGTGGCGACATCTTGTTCAGAGATGCAACGGCAGCGGCTGAGACAGCGACACGCTTCTTCCTCTTGAGTCGCGCTTCCAGCTCCTTGCGACACGCAGTCCCTCAGAAGGCTCAAAACAGGAGCAGGCTCTTCCAAATAACTCTTGGAGAGCTGGGGGTTGAAGTCTGTTGTCCCTGAGACTTCAGCAGGAGGCAAGCTCAGGAGATCCTTACAAGTTGAAATAAAGTACACAAAGTTCCTTTCTCCTTCCTTTGGCAGTCAGGCAACATCTGCAGGCCAATGCCCCTAGCAGCACTTCAGCTTAGGGATAGTCTCTCCTCAGTTTCTTCAGGTTCCTCTCCTCAGTAAAGGTTTCTTCTGGTTTTTCCAAAAGTGATCTAAGTTCTTGGGATCAGGGTCCAAATATGTATACCCCAAAATACTTTGTCCTCTGAGGGCAGAGGGGCCTTTGCCCAGTCCAAACCAGTTTTGGGGCACTCTGTTGACAAGACTCCTTCTTTCCTTTCACAATGCAGGGCAGAAACATCGGACGCCCCACAGGAGATGGAGCCAGCATTGTGGAGGGAAAGCACAGCCATGGAGCACTTTGTTGACATGATTCCTTCTTTCACAGTGCAGGGCAGAGGCATCAGCCACACCACAGGAGGTGGAGCCAGCATTGTGGAGGAAAGGCACAGCCCTAGTCAGGTCCCAGGTGCAACTCCCCCCACCCATCTAGATGCAGATCTCTCTATTCACCACTGGGCTGACTCATTTTGTCTCCTGGAATTCCCCAGCCCTGTCACTCAAACTCCAGACAAGGAATACACAACCTAGCAGAGGCAAGCTTGAATAGTTAGACAAGAAAATACCTACTTTCTAAAAGTGGTATTTTCAAACACAGAATGTTAAAATCAACTTCACTAAAAGATGTATTTTATCATTCTGAGTTCAGACGTACTAAACTCGATTTTCTACTGTGTTCCCTGAGTCAGTTAGGATTATAATCTAACTGCCCATAATCTAATATGTAATAATCTAACTGCCCATTCTGGCCAATGGAGAATAGGTAGCCTTGCAGTAGTGAAAAACGAAAATGGCTGTAATTAACTATTAGAACATGCCACACACTAGTGCTTCTCCTACCTTATACTTACAATGCACCCTGCCCTTGGGCCTACCATAGGTGTGTCTGATATGAAGAAAAGAAAAGGTTTAGGGAGTGGCAAGTGGGTGCACGTGTTCAGTCAACATGGCAGTACCAGACTGCACATAGGATCTGCAATGGCAGACCGTAGACACACTTTTTACAGGCTGCTTCTGTGGGTGACACCATCAGTGCTGCAAGCCCACCAGCAACATTTGCTTTACAAGCCGTGGGCATCCCTGGTGCACTGTACTAGGGTCTGACAGGTAAACCAAACCAGCCAATCATGGAATCACGAATTCATACATCAATTTAAAATAGGGAGCACTCGCACTGTGGCACTGGACAGCAGTGGCACAGTGCCCAAAGCATCTAACACCAGCAAAAACACATGAGGCAACAGCAAAAATGGAAGGGAGACCCACTCCAATGGTGCCAGGTCTAACAGTCCCCCACCCCAGTCATTTACTGTATGTTGGAATGTTTGACATGCATTTACCTAGCAGGTGACCATCATCAAACTCGCCAACATTGAGACGTCTGTGTATCCCACTATTTCTAAAGATAACAGAGTTGTGAGTACTGCCCGGGTATTTAGCTTTAATATCATTGATGATATATTTAGCATTGCAGATGACCTGTATGTTCAGCGAATTATATGATTTTCGGTTTCTGAATAAATATTTATTGTTTGATGGGGGTGTGAGGGCCACAAGGGTCCCATCTATGCAACCAATTATGTGGGGCAATTGTGCAATCTGGTAGAAGTCCAGTTTTGTTTGCTGTAATGCCTGTTGTGTGCTGGGGAATTATGTGTGATGTTGTAGCCTCTGTACCATTTCATCTAGGAATGCATGGAAACAGCATGACAGGCAACTCTGGGAGACCCTACCTGCTACTGCTATCACACCTTGAAAACACTCTAAGGCCAGTAAGTGCAGTGAGCACAGGACCTGCACAAATGTTGGACAATTTTAGACTTTGATTTTGTTGCTTTGCTTATTCTGTTTTGTTTGTTTATACCGTTCATGATGCATAATCTGTAAAGCACTCTGATACCCTCGGTGGTCATGTTCGCGCTATATAAAACTTTCAAAATATAAATATAAATATACATGAGTTGGAATTGTTTGGGTCCTGCGTGTTGGGTGTTCCAGATGGGGTTTCAGCTCCTCTATCAGGTCTAAAATGGTATTTGGGTCCAGCATATACTTCTCATGGATCTCCTCCTCAGTCTGCTGGAACAGAGTAATGGGCACTCTGAAGATCCGTTCCTTTCGCCTCCTCCTCTGTGCTGCTGCCCGATTTCGCAGCCTCCTGCCAATCACGTACAGCGCTGCCATTGTGGAAGTCCCTGTTGCATTGTAGGCTTGTTTACATAGCTTGCACCTGGTTACCACCTGCATTGAATTGGTGGTAAATTTGCTGTGCAAAATTGCTATTTTTAAGAATTCACAATTTGCAAATTTTTCATATATTGGTTTGTGAATTTGCAAACTGCGATTTCTCTATTTGCAATTTTTGCAGGTTGTGTATCGCAGATTGCGAATTCGCAAGAGATATTCGCCGATTTCGGGCCTCTCAAAATTTGAAATCGCTAAAATTGCGAATTTCTATTTTGCAATGAGAAAAGGTGTCATACATAGTGATTGTCTATTTTGCAATCACAAACACTGATTTTTTGCGATTCGCAGTGTTTGCATAATCACAGGCTGTAAGTGCAACCTGCTTAAGATCACCTATGGTGCGATAGCATCAGTTAAGACAAAATGTTTTTAAAAAGAGGTTGTCAAAATGCCAGAACAAGAAGATAGAATGTAAGGAGGTTACACCTTGATACGATCATACTAGACATAAAGACCAAAGCCAGTATGTACAGTGAGAGTGGTTGTTATTATGAAGACCACTCTTTTTCAAGCGAGTCATTTCCCTGTGTTGTCTTGCCCATCTCCTTCGGCCTCTCAAAATCCATGAGGTGTTGGGTAACCCCTCTTTCTCAGTGTCTGGGAAATCTATTTATTATCCTCTGCCTCTTCACTCCAGGCATCCATGCATGACCTATCAGCCACCACTTGTTTTCTCCTCTGCAGTATTTACTCACCACCTACTCTCCTATGCCTGCGTGAGCTTTGTGTTCTGCAGGGCATCCGCCTCTTACCCTCTGTCTGGTTATCCCAGTAGGATGGACATATGCTGCCATTGCTGCCTCCAGTTCAGAAAGACATGGCTGGGCTCCATTAGGTGGTTGTGAGTTCGTCTTCTCCGACTGAACATATTTTCACTCATATACTCAATCACCACATTAAAATACACACACACTAATATATCTTTTTTTTAAATAATTATATTTATTGCATAAATAAAAACATAGCTGAGCGATGGCAATTCACATTTAGTACATAACATTTTGCGAATCAGTCTGACAAAGAGGAGGTGGCATCTACTGTGTTCCAAAACATAACTCTTAAGTCTTCCTCCCTCACCCCAAGATCCTCTATTCCCCCTTAGCTGTCTTCAAACAATTCCCCTTGCCCATGTTGGGGCATTGGTGTGCATATCATTCCCTGGCATTCATTCCACTTCCCCCAGATTTTAGACCATTTGTTGGGACAGCCCCTACTTTCATATACTGTCCTCTTGGCCATCATGCACAAGTCCATATCCATCTTCCATTCATTCAACGTAGGGGCCGCTGCGGTTCTCCATAACTTAGAAACATTGCGCTTGGTCACTATGAACCCCAGTGTTACCCAGAGATATTCTTTAATTGTGAGGGTTTTCTCATCCCATATGTTCAGCAGACACCACTTTGGTGACTTAGTTGTGTCTATGTTAAAAACCTTGTGCATACAGGACAATACCCCCTCCCAATATACCTGCAGGTCTGGACATTCCCATATCATGTCCTCAGCTTCTCACACACATTGGGGAATCAGCACTTCCCATTTTTACTAGTATGGTGCAGGTGAAATAGTATCTTCAGCTGTACCAATATAAAGCGTGAATGTATGGCCACTTCTTTGGGGTAGGCCAAGGCCTCCTGCCATTCGTCATCGACTATCTATTCCACATCTTTTTCCCAGCGAACACGGAGGTCTGTTAGGGGATCTGGGGAATTATTCATGTTCTTAGAGTATAGTAGAGAGATTGCCTTCTTTTCCAAATGGTCATCTAGCAGTCTGTCCTCTAACACAGAGAATTCAGGAAGTTCCTCTACTTTCGGTAGCACTGCTCTCAGTGCATGGTGGACCTGTAGATATTGGAAGGCTTCCAATTGTGCCATCTGGTATTCCTGCTGCAGGCTCGCAAATGGTCATACTTCTCTTCCAATCTACAGGTTGCCCACCCTTGAGAGGCCAATAAGATCCTATTTGTCGAAGCCCCGCTGCTGTATCAAGAGTCCCAGCTTCGTGAACTCCCATAGCGGAGTAATCTGCATAAGCTTATCTCGCCAGCTGACTTCCAAACATGCAGCTGACTTCCAAACATGGGGTGTGGTGGAGGTTGGTTCGGGGAATGATTTACCCTTTTTCCCCACATAAATTGCTCTGAGATAGCACCGTGTTCCAGCAGTTCATTCTATATGCCAGGTAGTTTTGGGGACTATGGACCCAGTGCTTTACCACTGTAAGCTGGCCCGTCAAGTAGTATTTCTGGAGAGCCGGTAGTGCCACCCCACCGTCATCTCAACCTCTGGTCAACTTCGGGAGAGAGGTTCAAGGAGAGCCTCTGCCACACAGAAGTAGAAGCACTGCTACCTCAACTGCCTGAAAATATGCTGGTGGCACCGGATAGAGCAATTAGTTCAGACAGTTAGCATTAATGTGATTGATTGGTGCACCTCCCAACATTCTGGAACTTTCACAGTGGTTGCAAGGAGCTGCGTTTTTTTGTGAGCAGTCCAATCAGTTGTATGTGGAGGTCAATAATCCCCCTTATATAACTGTGAAAAGAGCACTTGGCAAAGCAAATCAGGATCAGAACATGGACACACTCAAGGAAGGGGGTTGAGAAGGGAATAAACATGGCTCAAAACTCATAGGCTCCTGGAGGGTTGCACAGTGGCTGGGACCATGGCACTCCTCTTATGTGGACTGAAAGAAAAAAGAATTGTGGGATTCACTTATGTATTATTCTGTACCTTGAGATTGCGATTGTATAGTAAACACTTTAAGTGTTCCCTCTTTAGTTGAATTCTTTAAATATGTATTGTGGTCCCTAACACTAGGACCACAAGTGGCTGAGCACTATTACTTGATGTATCTAACACTAACTCTGGTGCGGTCTTTCTAGGGCCAACACTGCTCTACTGCTCTGTTCTTTTTGTGTTTATTTCTGTTTTAGATAGTTAGCTTGCACAGTTACCTCGTGTTGATAACCTGACAACCTGGTCTGAAACAGGCCCTTCTAGATCTACGTTGGACACCCGTTGTCAGATCACTGAAACAATATCAACGTCAGAAATATCGAATTACAAAAATATCGAGGTAAAAATATAGAATACCAAAATATCGACCTCCTATCTCCAAACAGGTAAGTACAAAAATATCGAATCAAAAATATAGATGTAAAAAATATAGTTAGTCAAAATATCGAATTTTTTAAATGCTTTAAATTAATTAAAAATTAATAAAATAATAAATATAATTAACTTAAGCATACTTAAAATACTTACTTAACCTTAACATTAATAAATATTTAATGTAAGTATGAAAACAAACATACAAGTTGATTTGTTAATACATATATATATATATATATATATATATATATATATATATATATATATATATATATATATATACATAATATTAATAAAAAATGTACAATATTTTTACCGAAAGGTTAGCGGAAAGGGTAAAATTGACTATTTCCACTCCAGAGAGTGCAACAGTAGGGAAAGCGTTGGATAGCGTTGGGGTAAAAATTACTATTCCCACTCCAGAGAGTGCAACAGTAGGGAAAGCGTTGGATAGTGTAGGGGTAGAAATTACTATTCCCACTCCAAAGAGTGCAACAGTAGGGATAGCGTTGGATAGCGTAGGGGTAAAAAATTACTATTCCCACTCCAGAGAGTGCAACAGTAGGGAAAGCGTTGGATAGCGTAGGGGTAAAAATTACTATTCCTACTCCAGGGAGTGCAACAGTAGGGAAAGTGTTGGATAGCGTAGGGGTAAAAATTACTATTCCCACTCCAGAGAGTGCAACAGTAGAGAAAGCGTTGGATAGCGTAGGGGAAAAACTTACTATTCCCACTCCAGAAAGTGCAACAGTAGGGAAAGCGTTGGATAGCACAGGGGTAAAAATTACTATCCCCACTCCAGAGAATGCAGCAGTGGGGAAAGTGTTGGATAGCGTAGGGGTAAAAATTACTATTCCCACTCCAGAGAGTGCAACAGTAGGGAAAGCGTTGGATAGCGTAGGGGTAAAAATGACTATTCCCACTCCAGAGAGTGCAACAGTAAGGAAAGCGCTGGATAGCGTAGGGGTAAAAATTACTATTCCAACTCCAGAGAGTGCAACAGTAGGGAAAGCGTTGG
Organism: Lissotriton vulgaris; assembly: GCF_964263255.1. Classification (NCBI taxonomy): domain Eukaryota; kingdom Metazoa; phylum Chordata; class Amphibia; order Caudata; family Salamandridae; genus Lissotriton; species Lissotriton vulgaris. The sequence continues at coordinate 374,492,228 of NC_141698.1, forward strand.
ATAGTGGCAGGGTAAAGTTTACTATTCCCACTCCAGAAAGTGCAACAGTAGAGAAAGCGTTGGATAGCGTAGGGGCAAAAATTACTATTCACACTCCAGAGAGTGCAACAGTAGGGAAAGTGTTGGATAGCGTAGAGGTAACAATTACTATTCCCACTACAGGGAGTGCAACAGTAGGGAAAGTAAAGATTTAATGCAATAATAAAAATTAATTAAATATCAATACCAAGAAAATATTAATTAAAATAAATTACCAATTTAATATTATATAATAATTAATCAATTAAAAATACAAATTAATATTAATATTAATATTACTAATACAAATTAATTACCAATTAATTAATACATTAAAAATAAATACAAATTAACAAATAAAAATGATTTATTTAACTACAATTAAATTACTTCCCCCATATTCCCCTAAAATCCAACAACCCAATACACCAAATAAATTATTAAAATTAACCTAATTATCAAATAATCAATTAATAAAATTAAATTACCAATTAAAAATTAAATAATTAATAATTAACAATTCAAACTCAATATCAATAAATTCATTAACATATTTAAATAATTACAATTAAATTACTTCCCACCCTATTCCCCGATAAACCCATAACCCGCTACGGAAAATAAATTAATTAAATTAACATAATTATGTTATGTTATGTTAGGTTAGGTTCATTTATTAGGCGCACAGCTGCTCCAGCGAAGGAGCGTCCTGGCGCCCGACAAGGTAGCAACACAACACAACTGGTCAGAACAAGGCAAGGAGAATTTAAGGAAACAGAAAAGTTTTCAGGGCACGACGGAAGGAAAGCAAATCCCAGAGGGCGCGAATAGCAGGGGGAAGAGAGTTCCACAGCGTTGCGGCACGAACTTGAAAAGAACGGCCGCCTGCCCTGCAGCGCTGAAAACGGGGAACAACCGCGAGTTCTAAGTCCGAAGATCTTAAAGCCCGGGTCGGTACATAGCGGGACAGAAGATTGGAAAGGATCATAGCCGGGGATCCCTTAAGGATTTTATAAGCTACACACAGGACCTTAAACTGGATCCTTTGTGCAATCGGCAGCCAGTGCAGCGTACGCAAGGTGTTAGCGATTGGACAGAATCTGGGAAGTCCCACAACAGCTCTCGCTGCGGCATTCTGGACACGCTGCAGGCGGGTGATTTCCGATTGATTTAATCCCGTTAGCAGGGAGCTGGCGTAGTCAAGCCGGGAGATCACGGTTGCTTGAACCACAAGTTGCCTGGTGGTGGCGTCGAAAAATTTAAGTATAGGCCGTAGTCCACGTAAAATGCCAAAACAGCAGGCCGCCGTACGTTTGGTGTGGCAGACAAAAGAGAGCGTTGGATCAAGCCAAACCCCAAGGTTTTTTAACTCAGCGACCGGGGTTGGCGTAGGTCCCAAATCCAACGGCCACCACCTGTCTCCCCCGAGTTCCGTTTGCTTGCCAAAGATCATAACCTCCATCTTGCTGGAGTTCAGCTGGAGACGGTCGGAAGACATCCAGCTGGCAACTGCCCGCAGTCCATTCTGGAATCTGGGGGCATCCACCTCCGCATCCCCGCTGATCGTGACCGCTAGCTGGGTGTCATCAGCATATGACAACATGGTCAAACCCCATTGCCTGACCACCTCAGCTAGCGGTCTCACATACGGATTGAAAAGCGAGGAGCCCTGGGGGACCCCCAGATCCAGAGGATGGAATTTGGACTGATAGGGCGGGACGGCCACGCAGAAGGAGCGGTTGGCAAGAAAGGAATGGAACCACTGGAGAGCAGTCCCCGTGACCCCAGCTTCCTCCAGACCAAGCAGAAGGATGGGGTGGGACACGGTGTCAAAGGCGGCGCTCAGATCTAATAGCACAAGCGCCGCCGTTTGACCCACATCCAGCACGGAGCATAAATGCTCCACCATATATAGTAGAGCAGTCTCCGTGCTGTGCCCAGCCCGAAAACCATCTGCGTGCTGTCCAAGATGTTCGTCTGGAGCAGATGGTCCGAGAGGACAGCGTTGACATACCTCTCCGCAACTTTGGCAGGCCACGGGAGAAGTGAAATTGGACGATAATTCTCGGGCTTACCGGCGTCCAGAGATGGTTTCTTAAGAATAGGCATGACCACTGCCTGTTTCCACTTCAACGGGACCTCGCCGGATGCTAATGAGGTGTTGATTAAAGAGCAAACCGGCGAGAGGCCATGGGATGCTAGATCTTTGAACAAAGCTGGCCTTAAAGGATCGGCCAAGGACCCTGACTTGACCTGCTGGGCCATATTGCTAAAAGTTTCCGGAGTAAGGCTCGGGAAGGATTGTAAAACCTCCAGGGTTAGGGGCTTAAGAGGTCTACCTACAGGAGGTGCAGTCGAAGGAAAGGCTCTGTAGATTGCCTGAACCTTTTCCAAAAAGAAAGCCGCCAGGGTTTCACAGTGCGCGGTGGAGCTCTGATGGGTAACATTCACCTTTTTAGCGATGAGATATTTTAGGGCCTTAAAAATAGTTTTGGAGGGGTTAGTTCTGGTACGAAATTGCAGGGCGTAAAAGGCCGCACGGGTTCTGCAGACTGCACGATGGTAAAGTTTTACAGTGGCCAAATACAAAACTTTTTTGTCGCTGTTATAGGTTTTGCGCCATTCCCGCTCAGCGCGCCTACAGGTGTTTTTAAGCGCCCACAGTGAATCATCGTACCACGGGCTCGGATCCCTTGACCCACATTTACAAGAGACTATCGGGATAAGGGAGTAAAGGGCCCTAGTAACCCACTCACAAAACTATCGTAGCCCACTTCCACATTCACAATTGGACCTAGCGGGTCGGAAGACAAGAGATGGAAGAAGTCATCAAGTTGCAATTTATTCCAACGCCGTCTAGGAATGGAGCGCACCATGGGTTTGAGTTGCGGTTCATGCAGGGGGCACTGGATACATACCAGATAGTGATCGGTCCAGGCCAGCGGAGATGGAGTAGAGATGCTGACTTCCGCTGGATTGGTGAAAAACGGATCTAGGGTGTGACCCCCCACATGAGTAGGCTGCGACACCAGCTGGACCAGCTGAAGAGCCTCAAGATCAGCAACAGAGCTGTATACCGCTGGCATAGACAAGTTGTCATAATGGAGATTTAAATCTCAGAGAATGGAAAAATTGGAGCAGCCAGCTGCCAAGGTGCTAACAGCATCAGGGAGGGCCTTCTTGAAGGCCACATCGCTACCAATTCATAAAAATACATTACCAATTAAAAATGAATTACCAATTAAAAATTTATTAAAATACCAATTAAAAATTAATTACCAATTAAAAATTAATTACTTACTAATTAAAAATAATTAACAATTTATTCAAAATAAGTACCATAAATTAACATTTTTAATTAATTACAATTAAATTACTTCCCACCCTATTCCCCTATAAACCCATAACCCGCTACAGAAAATACATTAATTAAATTAACATATTTATCAATTCATAAATTTAAAAAAATACATTACCAATTAAAAATTAATTACCAATTAAAAATTAATTAATTACCAATTAAAAATGAATTAACAATTACTTCAAAATAAATACCAATAAATAAATTAACATTTTTAATTAATTACAATTATATTACTTTCCACCCTATTCCCCTATAAACCCACAACCCGCTACAGAATTAGATTACGCAAAAATTAAATAACATAAAAACACTTAAAAAAATTTGATATTATTAAAAATTCGATATATTTTAATATCTATATTATATAGTTCGATATTTTATCTGTCTATATTTTAACAATCGATATTGCTTACTTCGATATTTTAACTTTCCATATATTAAAATTTGATATTACTTACATCGATATTTTGACTTTCTATATTTTAAAAATCGATATTTCTTACCTTTTATTCAATATTTTTAACAAATATATTCTGTCCATTCGATATTATGTCCATTCTATATTTTTTACTCTATATTATGTCTGTTTACCCCCGTTGTCCACAATAAACCCTCAAAAGGCATAAAATGGAAGATTCATGCACTTCACACAATGAAAGGCACACAAAGAAGAGATGAGGTTGCAGATTGCAAAGCTGTGGGCGGAATTTATTTTTCGATGGTCATACTGATTTTACGGGCAAGGAAATGTAATTCCACAGTTTTGCCAGTAGGTAGACATCATAACATAAAATACTTGCCTGTAGAGTACTAGCTGCCCCAAGAAGGCCCTTGATGCTGATAGCGTGGAAATTGAGCAGTAATCTGTGTTTGGAATATTTATTAAATGTGGCACAGTTCCATTTTAATTACTATTACCCTATTTCCATGCCAATATCTATTCTAAAGATGATGGATATTGCCACTGTATTTTGACCAAAAGAGCTCTGTCATAAACACAGGGTAGTAATCAAATAAAAATAAATATTTTAGTCAATAATGAGATTTTGTGAATAGTTTTTAAGGGGGTTTATTTTCGAATTAAAGTTTAAGATGCCCAGATTCTTTATCCATTGGTCAAATTTCTATCTGGTACTGCATTGAAAATAGAAAAATAAAGTTAGTGCAAAGCATATCATATTGTGCACACAGCGCGTTCCATAAAGGGAAGAATCCCTATTCTAAGAAAATGTGGCATAAATGAAGTCAGTCAGTATCCATGAAGAATTCAAATATAAAAGCAAGTGTGCGATTAGCATGAAGCTAAATCAATAATTAATAATTGCCAAATCTTCCATAAAGAGATATAAAGCGTATTGCAAATAATGCTTGGAAAAGCCAGTTAGTCAAAGCTAAACTTAGGGTTTTTAATAAAAGCCTGGACGGAACACATAGCCTACATCTAATCTGCACTCTCCCCAACTGAATCTGCCTCCACCTGTTCATTCTGAATCTGTTCTGCTTTCCTTCAGACTCTGTTCTCCATCCTCTGCCTCTGCGAATTACCTCTGCTTTGCTCCCTTCAGTTCTGCATCTAAGTCTAAACCTGAAACTCCTCTGCAGGTCTCCGTCTCTAAATCTGAAACTCCTAAACTAGGAATACATTTATAAATCTATAAAATGTTGCAAAGCATGTGGCATGATCTTCCTTCTTCAATCAATTGGAATACAATATTCTCCAGAAGGACATCTCCATCGCTCTACTGTCTGCACACGTCATCCATCAGGCAAGCAAAACCCTTCCCATGACACATTTTGAATCTTATTTAAAATGACTTCATCTCCTAACCTTCTGTTAAGGAAACATTTTATTTTAACTAAACACATAGCAGCTGCAATTTAGCAGGAATAATTCAAACATAATATGGTAATACATTTTAAAATGCATGTGATTTTCTGTTCTTTCTAAGCAAAGAAATAAAGGAGTCTTTGTTTGAAACATTTTGTCAGCAACTAAATACAATAAGGCAGGTTACATGCTGTAAATTATGCGAGGCATCTTTCTTTCACACAAGAAGAAACACTCCTCTGTTATCTCGAAGGTCAAGCCGGAGCTCTCAGAGCAAGCTAAATCATGAGCTGCATTCTGTGTTTTTACACTTTAAAATGTCGTGTTAATTCAGTACAGCTATGTGCTACTGTTTAACATGTTTAAATACTTTTGTAAGTTATAACCGCGTTCTATAGTGAGGACACAATCTAAACTAGTAACATTAACATCAAACTGTGAATTAATTGTGCATGTTTTACATGATTTAATAAGGGGAAAGCGTCTGCTTAAAGGCCTTATGTTTTCATTTTCCAGCACCAAATGTCTGAGGGTCATCGACAAGAACAACATCCTCGACTCCTCCCAATCAGGCTTCAGGATGAACCATAGCACAGAGACCGCACTCATCGCTGCGAGAGATGACATCCGCTCCCTCCTGGACAGAGGAAAGACTGTGGCCCTCATCCTCCTGGACCTCTGTAATGAATGGGCCGCATAGGCCATATGGTTGTCTGATTGATTTAAAACCCGGATCCGTGGTACCATGTGGGCGGGTTTATGCGTTAACTGAACCAAAGAATCTACACCTGCGCCAGAATCTGGACAAATATTTAGCCATAGAATTTATCAGACCATCCATGTCACCTGCTGCTTCTCCTTCATTTTTCATTCCTAAGGCCAATGGAGAATTGAGAATGTGTATTGACTTTCACGCTCTAAACGCTATCACCGTCCGCAATCAATACCCGCTTCCTCTGATCCCGGTGTTATTAGAACAGGTGAAAGGAGCCGTTATCTTCACTAAACTGGATCTACGTGGGGCATACCATTTAGTGTAGATGCGCACTGGGGACGAGTGGAAAACAGCCTTTAAAACTAGATACGGCTTATATGAATACCTGGTGATGCCCTTCGGCCTCTGTAACGCGCTCGCGGCGTTCCAATTTTTCCTAAATGGCGTCCTTCGAGAATACCTGGATCGGATCGTAGTCGTGTATATCGACGATATACTAATGTACTTGACAAAGACGGAAGATCACATTGAACATGTGAGTATGATACTCCAGGCCTTGCGGAAACATCCTCTATATTGCAAGCTCAGCAAATGTGAGTTCCATGTCTCGACTGTCGAATTTTTGGGAGTTATACTCTCCCCATTGGGTCAAGAAATGACAGAACGGAAGGTCAAGAGATTAAGGAATGGCGCAGTCCAAAGTCAGTGAAAGATATACAATGTTTTATGGGCTTTGCCAATTTTTATAGGCGATTTATATTCCAGATTTCGAAGAAAGCTGCACCTCTCACCCGTCTTACAAAAAAGAACGTCTATTAGACGCACAAAAGGCATTTGAAGTAATGAAGGAGGCGTTTGTGACTGTTCCCATCCTAACCCATGCTAATCCTTAACTTCTGTTCATAGTAGAAGATGATGCCTCTTATGTGGCGTTGGGAGCCGTGCTTTCCCAAAGGGGTCAGGTAACAGGGCAAATGCATCCGGTGGAATATATGTCAAAGAAATTGAATAATGCGGAACAAAACTACACTATCACGGAAAAGGAGCAATTGGCTATCAAGGAGGCCTTTTGTGAATGGCAACACTGCCTGTTAGGAGCTCGACATACAGTAACGGTATACACGGACCACCGGAATCTCCAGTTCCTAAAAACAGCACGGCAACTAACACCTAGACTGCTGAGGTGGATGACCTTCTTTGAAGAATATGACTTCATAGTAACATTCCGTCCTGGGAGCCAGAACAAGAAAGCGGATGCTTTAACACTGCAGGAGTCCTCCACAATTCCTTTGATGAATCGTGATATGTCTATTTTGGAACCACAGAAGGTTATTGGAGTAGTTCACAGCGACCTATTCTTACGAAAAGTGGAGAGAGGTCTGCAGACCTTCAGATGGAAGGATTGGGTAAAGCATCATCTGGAATAGAAGAAACAGCAAGGGATAATGATGAAAGGATCTCAAGTGTTGGTATCCAATTTGCAGTTGAGACAGACAGTGTTTCAATGGTGTCATACGGATCCTAGCGCCGGATATCAAGGATCTGAAAAAACATGTGAAAAAATGTTAAGAAGTTTCTGGTGGCCTTATATTCGAAGGGACTGTAAAGAGTGGATCACGGCTTGCTCTGTCTGTGCTCAGAATAAAACTCTTCCTGGGAAACCTCAAGGGCTGCTCCAACCTCTTCCCTCTCCGGAAGTTCCATGGGAAAGATTCTCCTTGGACTTTATAGTAGGGCTACCTTCAGATAAGGGGTGTACAGTCATTTTGGTTGTTGTAGACTATCTAACCAAGATGGGACATTTTATAGCCTGTAAATCTATTTCCTCTTCCGGTAGTCTGGCTTCACTATTAATGGAACACGTTATCAGGTTACATGGCCTCCTAAAGGTGATAGTGTCAGACCGGGGTACACAATTCTAAGGGTGGGTGTAAAATCCGTTTCCCGGGCGAATTTGCGGATTTTCCGTGATTTCGCGATCCGCGAATCTCGCAAAATCGCGGTAAAATCCGCGAATCAGCGGGGACGAATTTTCGGCCAAGCAAGGGTTACAGCAGCAGGTGCAAAAGTTGAACCTAATTTCTTTGTAACCTTTTACAAAAGTGTTACAAACAAATTAACTTCAACTTGGACACCTGCAGCTAATTACTTCCCGGCGCCTTGTTGCCTACTTGCAACTATTCTCTGACCCTGCTCTGACCCTTGAAGCAGGGTCAGAGAATAGTTACAAGTAGGCAACGAGGCACCTGTCCAAGGAATTAAACCTCATCAGGAAGCACTTACAGATATAAAAAACAGGAAGAAGGGAGAGGATGGCAAATACACCCATTTTGAGTTGTCAGGAGGGGTTAAACTAAAAGAGACCTTTACAGCACAATTTTCATATGCATTTTGCTAAAAATAAAAAGCTGTATGTTCTGTAGGGGCAACTCAGGAATCTGGCACTTCAGAGATCCGGCCTCTCTTTCTTTCTCTCGTTCTCTCTCTCCCTCTCTCTTTCCCTCTCTATCTATCTATCTATCTATCTATCTATCTATCTATCTATCTATCTATCTATCTATCTATCTATCTATCTATCTATCTATCTATCTATCTATCTATCTATCTATCTATCTATCTATCTATCTATCTATCTCTCTCTCTCCCTCTCCCATAAACGACTGCATGGGTAACTTCGCTATGCAAGGGGCTCGCGAAGATGCAAAAAGCCACGCGAACACGCAAAAAACCCCGCGAACACGCAAAAAACCCCGCAAACACGCAAAAAAACAAAAATCCACAAATTTGCACAAATTCGCGAATTTTGCGGATCGCAAATTCACAAATCCGCAAATTCGCAGATCGCAAATTCGCAAAATTCGCCCATGCTTACACAATTCACGGCTTAATTCTGGAAGGTATGGTGCTCTGCATTACACATATCCTCAGCGCTTTCAACCAGTTTCCATCCTCAAACGGATGGCCAAATGGAGTGGTTGAATCGCACCCTGAAACAATATCTGCGTAGTTATGTAGACAATAACACTTGTGCATGGGTGGGTTGGTTATGGCTGGCAGAGATAGCATATAACAATGCACAACACAGTTCCACCAATCACTCTCCCTTTTATAGCACCTATGGGTTTCACCCTCGTTTCATTTCCTTTACAGTGCCAGGGAGGAGTGAACGTATACCGGAGGTTCATGAAAGGATAGGACAGATGATACAGAGAGTATTGCTAGAGACCAGAAAACATCTAGTTCAGGCTAACATCCAGTACAAGAAACAGGCTGATAAGCACCGTCAACCAGGGCCCTTGTATGGGGTTGATGATTTTGTATGGCTCTCCACACGCAACATTAGTTTCAGGCGCTTTAGCGTGTTCAACCCCAGATTTATAGGCCCCCTACAAGATTGTGAGGGTAGTAAATCCTGTTGCTGTGAAATTGGCTTTGCCTTCTCATATGTGTATCCACCCAGTTTTCCATGTCTCCTTGCTGAAGCTGGCGTTTGGTCCTGCTCGTGCCAAACACCCCTCGGTGTGGGTGGATGATGAGGAGGAGTATGAGGTAGACAGAATCCTAGATTTGAAAGTCTACCGTAACAAGCTATGGTACCTGGTTGCATGGATTGGTATGGTGCTGAGGAGAACTCTTGGGAACCGGAGTCTGCGGTGCATGCTTCTAGATTGGTGGCGGCCTTTCACAGGCGTTGTCCTACCAGTCCCTGCTCGTGCCTGTGCTCTTCGGGAAGGGGATGTACTGTGAGGGGTCACGATGATCCTATTCACGCAGGCACGAGCTAAGGAGGTCGGAACTACAATTCCCGACAGCCGTGGAGGAGTGCCACGTCGGACGCAACGTTGCCAGAGCGTCCCATGTGATGCAGAAGCACAGTCAAAGGCGAGGCGGCGAGAGGATTCGCTGCCGATTATTCCTTTGCGTTGGTCTCTGCAGATTTGGCGTTTCAACGATTCCTGATCCGGTAGGGGTGCCTCTGGCACCAATATTTTGCTCTCTTTCTGATTCTGGGTTCTAGTTACCGGCGGATCTAGCTGGCGGCTTGCCGGGTATACACAGCCAGTATTTATTGCAGGATTGCATTCTTCCAGTGGTGATGCAAACTTTGCTTTGATTGTATTTCTATTAAGAACCTTGCGCTCTGATTTGCCCTGAGTATTATTTCCCTACTTTGTCGAACTCCTGATTTCCATTTAGCTCATGCGAGGGAAATAAGGGCTATAATACTTTTCGTTTTTCATATTTTAAGTGTACATTTATTCGGAGCTTGAGAGGTTTAGCAGCTCTGATTTTGGAAACACACTTGATATCGGGAGGAGTGACGTAACTCTCCAGATATTTCATGAGATACCCTGTGATACCTACTTTGGGTATTACGAAGTATGACTTTCTGGGTTTGAAAGCATTTAACCCAGCCAATTTGCATTCATCCTTACAACGCATTTGCATAATTGTTATGTTTATGTTTTCTAACGGGGGGTACACACTTGTACTGATTAAGCCACATAAAGTGCCTTCTAATTTCAGGTAGACTCTAGAGAAAAGCTGAGAGAGGTTTAGAAGCTTAAGGACTGTAGGATCTTGAAATACTTATGTGTTGTTTCAGATACCATGTGTAAGAAATAGAGGTGCAAGCTCAACACTCCCCTTTATGTTGGTGCATGTTGTTTTCCTTTACAGGTTAGTATAGTTATAGTGTTTTGCGCACACCATTCTATCACGGAGTACTACACAACACATAATAATCATATACCCTTTTCTGTCTCGTTTCAGGACTCACTCCCTGCTGTCCCCATCCTTTCCTTCCCTCGCTCACCTTCCTTTTAGTCTGTGTATACTTTATGCCCAGACTTAAGGCAGATAAGAGGTGGGCCCCATATAGCGTCGATTCGATCCTGAGGATACTTTTAGGCCTGGGACAAATCTGTACTGCTCAGTGGTTAAGCCAAGCCCATCTATCAATGCACTCTTTAGGACAAAGTAGTTGTCAGCATCCTGTTCATTACCTGTAAGGAGCTTATCTCTGCCTTTATCTGAAAAGGAGAGCCACATAATTGCTGCCCACTGACTCTGGGGTACCTGCTGTACTTTGCAGGCCCTCTCCAAAGCAGTACTCCACTTATGGATATCATCCCCTATCTGGTAGGAGGGGATAATTTTGTTCAGGTTTCTATGGTCATGTGACCTTTCCCTATCTCTAGGTATGTTACTGCCACCAGTGGGTTCTAACCCACACAATTTCCTCTCTCTTTCAAGAGCCAGGGTCTCTTTGGCAACAGCAATTTCTTGCCTCATGATCCTAAGCTTGGATTCCCTCATCCTAGCCTTATGCTCCCTTCTCTGAGGTGAAGTCATTCTCCTTAGAGCATCTGAGGCATTTGACCCTATTGATGCATCAGAATGTTCAGATCCAATAGAAAGTGACCTGTGTCTTCTGTGTACATCATTAGTCCTACTTTGGGGTCTGGATTGGATCCTTCCTTCTCCAGTCCCATGTAGGCCTAAATTAACAGGGTTCAGTCCCCTGAATTCTACCTGGTTATCATCCTCTTCCTCATCAGTGCCCCCTTGATTTTTATCATTAGGGTCTACTGCTGAGGGATGTCCCCCTTCTGGACTACCCTGGTTACCTGGATTAGATGCTCTTTCTGCATCATAAGCCACTAAGATATCCACTAGGTGGTTAAAGGTTGGACTTTGTCCTTGTCTCATTTTCCTGACTGAGCATAAACTCCTCAGCTCTTGAAAAGTAAATGCATCATACTTAGAAGGCACCCTTATGGTTTCTTCCGGCAGGGACCCACTAGGTCCTGCTTCCAAGGACATGCTTAGTGAGGTGTGGTGTGTGCACCTACCTACACTACGTGTTTCCTACTAGAACCTCTCTAGGAGTTGTATTCAGGGTGTGCTAGGCCCTTAACCAGACCCTCCAGGATATCACGATTTCGCGATTTACCACGAAATCGGCACTTTTGTAAAAATCGCGACATTTTGACAAAAGCCGCTATATCCTGGGGAGTCTGGGGCCACTTACGTTGTTTATTTGGGCAGGCGGGAAGGACACAGAAGCACTAAAGAAATACTTTCCGGGCTTAATGGGGCATTAGCAGCTCACTGTGACGGGCTTTGAAGTGCCCCTCACGCCTCTGGCTCCCCGCTGGAGACCCTCCCGGTGACTGGGGCGAGGCGCCGCCCTCTCCCCTGGAGCCGAGGGTCATACAACATGTGCAGCCAACATTCCAAAGGGGAAAATCTACATGGGAATCGCATTTCAATCAATCAGTCACGGGCCTGCTCTTTACATGAGTCCGGTTTGTTAGAATTCCAATGATCAGTAGAAATGCACATGTATTTGACGTTAGCCTTTGAATCACAGAGAAATGCACAATCCAAACCCTTTAAAAGAACAAGGCAACAAGTGGGCTAGGGAAAACATCTACCTTATTAGTGTTTTGCTGAAAAGCAAATTTGGAAGTTCCGGGAAGTGTGACCAGAGGATTTTGATTTTCTAATGGCGAATACATCTTGCTGTTATTTTTTCGGGAAGCCTGTTTTGTGTGGGGTTTGTTTTAGGTGCAAATCTGGGCCTAAAGTTGCCCAAATCACTCCTGACCAGCCACATTCCGCAAGGAAAAAATCATACAAAATAGAACAAACCGAGTCCGATTACTAAATGTCCAGGAAAGAAGATCAAGGCAGATGTAGTGCAGACTTTCGACTTATTTAGAAACATAACATTTCGATATAAAATGGTGTACATAACGCCTGTGACAGCACATGAGAAAGGAAAGTTAGCTTTTTTTTTTTTTACAAATATCCAGAACGTACCTCAATGGATATGATAAACATGCCATCCTGAACCTTATTGAGTGTACCAGCGCTGAGACTGAGATTTTGTTCTACAAGGCTTCTCCTGCGAGATCCCGACAGACACTTTCCTCATAGTAATAAAATAAAGCTAAGGGAACAGACAAACTACTGCTACATGCATCGTTCAAAAAAAGATAAAGTGCATGGTTAACGAAAAGCTCATGTGCAGAGGTTATTGAGAGAATGCATGCATGACTAATAGAGAGAACAAGCAATTGATTGACAGATGCATGCTGCCAAGACATAACAGGTGTGCAGAGTGATGTCATCATGTGGCCTAAGTTTAAATCAAAAGAGGCGGCAAGCAAATTAAACATAGCCACAGGTTCACAAGTGGGCTGTTATCTTTAAGCATGTGAATTACTTAAACCTACAATCAAGAGTGTTTCTATGGAGGAATGCTTACATTAGTATACATACATAGCTTCATGTTGTTAAATAACTAAAAAACTAAGATATCTGTGTTTGGTGTAGGAAAAATGGCCAAATAAAATGCCGCAAAATTGCCGCTAAATTTCCATATTTGTGCCGCTAAATTTCCATTTTTGCGCCGCTAAATTTGCTAATCCATGCCGCTATATCCTGGGGGGTCTGTAACACCTACAACAACTAAGTTCAGTAGAACTTATGTATTATAAGAACTTGATTTATATGTACCTACAGGTACCTTAATGTGATCTTTCAAATGATATTTGAGATTATTTGGTAAAACAATTGCAAGCTCTTATCCCATCCGCTGCACGCCAATGTGAGAAGTTAGCCTGTCATATGATGTCCACTAGTTCTAGTGGGCACCTTGCACCAGTCTAAATCGACCCTTATTGATGGTGGTTGTAAAGTCAACCTTATATACAAGCTATCCTAGTGGTAGCAAGGACCATCAGTCTTAGGCTAAGACTTCAGAGAGCATGTTAAGATGATTGATTTACCATAGGTAACCCCTTGAATACCAAATGAAAGGACACCACACAAGGTATATATCAAATATATATGTATTTATCTAAAACACAACCCCTCTGAACTCTCTATGAGGTCAGAGGCAAAAGTACATAACAAGATTCTCAATTAGCATACGATAAGTTGAACAAATACAGTTTAGCCCTAGGGGCGTCTGAAACCATATACTAAAATAGTGGTATAAGAACCACAACAGAAATAGAAAGTAGGCCTAGGGCCTAGGGAATCGCTGGGGCTACACTAAACAACCCAAGGTTAGGAAGTAGGAAGCCCACGGGAGACGCGTGCAGTGTTTAAACACAGCCACGGGTTACCATTGAGTTTCTATGGAAAACATAAAAGTCACAAAGTTACAATTTAAGGACACTTCTGGATGGACTACGAGGAAACCCCTTAAGACTAGGAGACACTTCGAGACTCAAGACCCACGGGAGCACCGGAGTACTCGTGTTACCTCACCCAGGGAAGCCGGTGCATAGGTGCCTTTTGGTGTTGGGTTTCGTCGTCGTTTTCAATGGAGAGCTGCAAAGATGTGCTGCAGGTGATTAGAGGAAAAGTGTCCGGATGGATCCAAGGGTGGATCGGAGATGTGAAGAACCTGAAGGCAGAAGGGACAGAGTCTGGGTCACTAGCCAGTGACCAGGAAGGAACCAGGAAGGAACCAGGAGATGTTGGGTGGTTTCAGGTGAAGATGCAAAGTTTGTCACTGCAGCCACGAGGACCAGGAGGTGTCGACGATGACCAGGAGCTGGATTCGAGCGGTCCCACAAAGGATCTAGTTGACTGCGTTGTGGGTATCTGGATTGGACCCAACAAGCCTTGGCAAACGCAACCCATGCAGGAAGTAAAGATTGGCTTTGGTGCAGACCAGCAAGGTATAAGGTACCTCTCCTTTGCAGGGAAGCTGGAGCAAGCGTGGAGAAAACAGGAAAACAGTTTAGTTTCAAAATTAAGTCGTCAGTGGACACACTAGCGAATGGACTAGGAACCAGGAAGATGCGTTGAGCTGAAATGCATGAGCAGGCCCCACATGCCACTCACTGAGTGTGGAGGGATGAGCTTTGGTGCAAATGGTGCTCGGGTCTAGGGCTTCTCGTACCCCAATGCACAACTTTGAGATACCTCAGGAGTTGATGCAGCTAGCAAAATGTCCAGGAGTTCCGGTCCCACGTCTCTCGTGTCCGCCACAGACCTCCGCTTTGCTGGAGTCGTTGAGCAGCGCCTGGGATGTCTGGGAATCGATGTCCTGAGTTGCGCAGTGCAGACTGGCAAGTCACTGGTGGTGCCTGTTTGCACAGGGTGGTCACTCCTTGACCACAAGGGAGATGTCTTCCATCTTCTAGTCAGAATAGAATGTCGAAGGTCCAAGAGTTCTGTATCAAAGTTTCGTTCCAGGATAATCTAAACTCCCAGGGACACAGCTCTTATACTTATACTGAAATAAGGTGTGGATTACCTGCTAGGTCCCTCCTATGGGTGGACCTGAGAAGGGGGTGGTTACACCCCTTTCCCTTTGTCCAGTTTTTCACCAGAGCGGGGCTGGAGTGCCCCAGCAACTGCTTTGAACCGGGCTATGCATGGAGCACCTTGTGTGCACCAGGCAGTGTCTGGAATTGCATCTTTCAATGCAGCCCTCCCTGCCCCAATACACTAAAGCCTGTCTGGGGTGGTGCTGGCACCTCCCCTGACAAGAAACCTAGTGTCCAAGCCTCCCTGGCTGGAGTTTCATCCAGCAGCAGGAGGTCAGACTCGTGTCTGTGGCAGCAGCATCCATTTTGTGATGCTGAGGCTCTGTTTAAACATAACCGGGTGTACTAGTACTAACATGTCTTCTCCCTCTAGAAGGGTGGAATGCTACCCCCGCCGCCAGGACTAGTGGGGGGGGGGGGTAGTATTCCAAAGTGTTTGACACCTTGCACAACATGTTTTGATAAAGCCAAATCAAAGTTAGCATTAACCGCAAGGATATAATGCACGTAAGAGTATATGGTATGGCTATGTCATAGAACAGCTATAAGGAGATGGTTCTGAAAGCTGCAGAGGGGCTCAGCTCATGCTAGGGCACTCTCTCAAATAAAACCAAGCACTCTGACTCCAGGATTGTTAAGGCCTGCCATAGGAGTGACTTATAAGTTACTATGTGTCTATGTATATAGGTGGGTATAGGTACACTATATTCCAGTAAGGGGTGATTACACCACCATACCCAGGCTGAGTGATCAGACCTGTGGTGTCAGTTTGGAGGCCCAACCAGGGGTGGCATACTCCATGCTGCAGCCCCTGGTAGGCCTTGGGTGCACTTATGCCCTGGGTACCTATGATACACTATACAGGGGCTGACAAGGGTGACCCAGTAACCAATCTGGTATGTACTTAAAGTACATGGTATCAATTTAGAGAGAGAACAGCTGAACTGTAGACCCAGAAGCAGAGGTCGGCCCGGGACCAGGGTTCAATTCCCGATGCGGCAGGGTACCGAACAATGTCAGTGGGCTCGATAAATCTCGCCTCAGTGCCTCTCTAACCATGGGTCCCACGCTGCAACTCTGGGCAATAGCTTGCTTAATCTCCGCAACGGCCCTCTCGCTGCCGGGGATGTCTGGCTTCACCTTGGGGATGCCCAATAGGGACCATCTCACAGGGAAAGCCAAGACGGGTTCCCCAGCGGTACACAGCGCTAAGAAACCCCAGGGTGAACGTGCGCTCTACAAATTCATACTAACATAACATAACATAACATAACATAACATAACATAACATAACATATTATATAATATAACTGTCCCATTATTGCTGACTACTAAATTATATCTACTGCCTGCCTGCCTGTGATCGGTCTGAGGAGACCACAATATTCTTACTCACTGCTCCCGTTTTCTCGGTGTCCCTGCTGCCATCCTCGCACCAAGGGGAACCACAGCATACAGAATTCCCTTTTGGCACACGGTCACCCACGTAAGCAGAAAGCGCCAGGAGGTGCTTCAAATGGCGGCCGCGGGCTCCCACTTATCGGAACCCGGTATTGCTGACCACTTAATTATATCTACTGCCTGCCTGCCTATGATCGGACCGAGGAGACTGCAACGCTCTGACTCACCGCTTCCGCTCCTGTTTTCTTGGTGTCCCTGCTGCCATCCTCGCACTAAGGGGAACAACAGCATCCAGAATTCGCTTTTGGCGCACGGCCACCAACGTAAGCAGGAAGCACCAAAAGGTGCTTCAAAAGGCGGCCACGGGCTCCCGTAGCAAGGGAGTGCATAGGCGTGCCCTGGCAAAGCCCGAGCCAAGGGCGGGCCCATCCGCGCCCGTCAGAGCCCAAAGGAGGCCGGGCTGGGCCACACTATTGATGCTTGAAATGTAATCTGGAGTTATACAATTTTGGTTGTGTTTTGAGATCTGCTGATTTGCTGTTCTGTTGTATCTGTGTATTCTGACGGCTTTGGGTTGGGGCCCTGCCAAAATGAGTAATGGGGTGGGGGTGGGGTAGTAGGTACCCTTGATGCTTTTCTTAGCAGCACTGAATCTGCACTGATGCACGAGATCCAATTGACGGAGCATAGACTATCGCTTAAACCTCCACTTCAACAAGTACTTATAGCCTCCTGCGCAGTCATTGCAACAACCAATAGACTGTTTAACCGATTCAGAATTGCATAGCCGCCTGTTCAATGTAACAAATCATGGTCCAGTGCCATTAACCAAACCTACCCCACAAGTTCAGGAATGCTCATTAAATACATCTATGATTACCACTAGCGGTAAGAAACTGAATGGGGGTATGGGTGGTTTGGGTGGTGAACCGCCCACAAAAAAGGAAAGGACGTGCTCCGGCAAAACTAAATACAGTACCCCCCAAGCCAGCAAAGCGAAATATGGCTACCACTGGTAAATGAAGCGCACATCAGTGTGTGGCAAAGCCAACTGATAGTATTCCTGATTATACCAGTAGTACAGCCCATTTGATACCCCATCCTCCCCATTGAACATGGATGAGCTATGTTCGTTGTTAGAAGTGAAAATTACAGCTATGATTGATCTGGTGCTCAAAATGTTGACCTCGGTAGAGGATAGACTAAAGAAGATCGAACAGTGTATCTTTGGCACTACACCAACTAACTCTAACATTTCTAATTAACAAATGGATGGTGGGATAGTCTCTCTTCAGGTGAAGGTATTTGATACAGTGCAAAAGGGAATTCCGGTAAAAGTCTGTAATATGCAATCCTCCACCGCAATAGTTATACATTCCAAGTCCCTATGTACTATCAATCCATCTGATGAGGGTACACCCACGATAAAGGAGACAAGTAACGGGGAGAGGGGTCCCAGGAGTGGGACTCAAGGGATACCTGAGTCCAGTGATTCAAACACACATATGTCTCTGCATCTCCCTCCGAAAGCAACTCCATGTACAGTGGTCCTTGCAAACGTGCCAAGGCTCCCAAATGTTGCCTGGGAACATTGGTCAGCGCTAAAGAACAAGGCCTTACACTTGCTAGGTAACAGGACGGGGATTAAAGGTCATCTATTTGCTGAGTTCAAAATGATACTGTCATGAAATGCCCTTTCAAGATCAGCTACACGGAGAGGACGACGGACAGTTACCCCCTTACCTCTCTCCTGTTTTTTGTTTACAGTCCCCGAGAGGACCACAGTATCTGGAAACTGAGGGCTCCTTTATTTTCAGCCATTTCTCCGATGACGTCCCCTCCCATGTGACATCGTCACATGTTTTCACCAGGGAGGTCTATCAGGAAGCGGCAGTATTTGAGCCCGACAGAGGAGTTGGAGGATGTGCTGCTGTGGCGGAGAGACGAGTCGAGGAAGAAGAAGCTGGAGAAGAGCCCGACGTCTACTTTGCAGCTCCAGTCCGCTCACATCGCAGACCAACGGAGGCTGAGGTGCTGGATCCCGGGAGACCTCCAAGGAAGTGAAGATATCGCCACAAAAGAGAACCGGAGATTGACTCAGGGAACCAGGAGTCACCACGCGAAAGGGAGCCAGACCCATTCTGGTACCGCAAAGACGCCAGCCACGTACCAGGTGGTGCATATCTTCCTGAGGTAAGTGCAAGGGTGCGAGGGTGGTTTGCTAGAAAGGCCACCAGTACTGCCCCGAACGACCTCCCAGGGGTAGAGGGAGGGTTCCGGTAATCCCCGGGTTACTTGTGTTTGTGTCAACATGTGGTGATGGACCGGGTGCCTGTTCCTCACCCCCGCTCCTCAAAAGAATCACTGTTGATGAAAGAGGACCCAATCTAAAAGATATTTTTATTTCCTTATATTTTTTTTTGGTTCCATGATCAACATCCTTCACCTGACGTGAAAGAAAGAGAAGGAAGAAGTACATAAGAAAATCCTGCTGCGCCCTGAAGTTAAAGAGCAAAGGACTTTTGTTTCTGACATGTGATTTGGCTCAATAAAACCTTTTGAACTTGGAACTTGACTCTCCTTCTCTGGTCTCCTCGTGTTTTATTCACAGGTACGTAGAATATCATGGGTTGGGAAGTCACGTAAGTCTTTTCCAGGTGACTGCGTGGTTCTTAGCTTTAGATCACCAACTTTGGTTCAGCATATACTGGAAATGGCCGGGAATTGCTTTACCAAAATGGATGATATAAAAATCCTTCCATTAGGGTTTTATTACAAACCACAGAGCACACATAGGTTTAGTGAGTGGTGGGGATCGTCTAGCCCACATATCCATCAAGATTATACAGTGCCCACAAGTAATCACTTTGATATTTTTACATCCCTGGAGGAAGTCGATTGACTGGGAACAACCTGTACTACCGTTGCGGTGTCTGAAGCCAAGGAAGTTCCTAAGGATACTAAGGTGTGTAGTCTTACCAGTGAATAGATGGCAGGTTTCTCCTTGTCGGAAAAAGGCCATAGTGATATGGTAAATATAACTACTAAAAGAGTAGTAACATGTCCCGTAGAATAAATAGTATACCTAGTTATGGTTTACTAGAACAGGGTCAAGTAATAGATCAAGAGGTATCCACTATTCATAATAGTATGAGTATTGAGAATCCAAAAACCCATATGATCATAGCCTCATGGAATATTGCATGGCTAACATCTAAAATTGCGTCCAGTATTTGGTCAACATACATTGATGGCTTTGATGTCTGGATATTCCAGGAGACTTGGTCTGTGGATAAAGTTTACCTCCCTGGTTTTTTAAACTTTTCAAAGACTGCTATAGGGGGACAAAGAGAGGAAAACCGATTGGAGGGCTGACATGTTGGGTTAGACAGCAGGAAGGGATAAGGGTGGAAGAGATACCTATTGATAACATGGATATTATGGCCGTATGAGTCTGTTCATCTCATGGTCCAGACACTTTGATTATCAATGTGTATACGAGAGGGCTTCCGGGTGGTAAGGGATCTAGGGCCAGATGTAGGAGAGAAAATACCGGTCGGTAACGGCCGATTACGGCCGATTCGGTAAATCCACATGTAGGTGACACTCCTAAGAGTGTCACTAAGTGTCCTAAGAGTGTCACAGGCCCTTACGAATCGGTGTTTTACCACCCAATCCAATTGGGTGGTAAAATACCAAATTCAGGTGTGCATGCACATCTGTGCATGCACACCTGTGCCATGTGACACATAGACATGCCCTTAGGGCATGTATGTGTGCCGCATGTCACACATGCCTGTATTTGGGGTGCTGGAGGGTGTCAAAGTGACACCCCCTGCACCCTTGCAGGATTCGGTATTTATCGATTCAGTAAATACCGAATCGGTATTGCCCATTGATTCCTATGGGCTTCAAGGCCCATAGGAATCAATGGGCAATACCGATTCGGTATTTACCGAATCGGTAAATACCAAAAGTTACCGATTTGGTAATTCCAGATTAAAATATACCTACATCTCCCTGCTTCATATTTACCGATTCATAAATACTGAATCGGTAAAAATCGGTATTTATGAGTCGGTAAATAGAAGTTACCTACATTTAGCCCCTAGTGTGGTTACTGCCCTTGATGGCTATTTGGAAAATTTAGGGGGTTCCTGCAACACGATCATAGTAGGAGATGTTAATTGTTGTTTTGAGCCCCTGGACTACGAGGATGGGAACCTGACTAAAGAGGAAGATGCACAATGGAATATTGTAATATTCCAAAGTTAGAACTGGGCCCCATAATAAATGTACAGAGGCCGCATTACAACTGAAGGGCTTCTGTCTGGAAAGGGGAATGAGGGCAGTAAATGGGAGGACGAAATCAGATAGGCAGGGTGCAAATACCTTTGACAATGGATTAGGAAGTAGTCATAAAGATTTAATATTTATTAAGGTAGAATATTGGTCAACCGTCCTGGACATGTGTTGTAAATAAAACAGCGATAGTATTAAGCATTCGCTGAAAACATGCTATCATGTTTTCATTCTAGTTTTCCTGCCTGTACTTAAATACGGCCAGACTCCATTTTGTTTTCTGGCGTCCATATTGTATGCTATGCATTGCCATGTGCTCGCCACGAGGCAAGCCCTACTTCACTGACTGTCATCCCTGAAGTTTGCCCAGCAACAGGCTATAAATAGTTCTCTGCGTTTCTAGCGCATGCCCAGTAGGAGTCACATCTGTTTCTGATTAGAGAAGATTGGAATGTGCATTCGGCGGGTCTCAAGAACTGTTAACTCCACCCCTGTATCGATCGTGTTCAAGAAATGTCTATATATGGTTGTAAATCATGTTTTGAGCTGTAACCGCCCACTTATAAGCCCCTTCTTTGTGTATAAAAGGGGACCGCATGTCTGAGTTCTTTGTGCTACCTTGTACAATACTGTAGAGTGTTGTGTGGGCTGTAGTACCACCTTTAAAGGTTTATTCAACTATGTTTTTGTATTTCCAGTTTCCGTGCCAAATTCTTGTGTAAGTCTGAGGACTCTGTGTACAGAAGGGCGAACCCTTTCACACTTGCAGGCCTTTCTGAGGCCTGTACTCATCACATGGAGGTCCAGAAACAGACGGAAAGTGACCACCAACCATTGGTCATAAAACTACAGGATGTGGGATTTTGTAATCTGAATACCAGGAAGGTTGAGTATAGCATGGAAGAGATAACATTAACTAACAACATGAGGTGACCATCGGTTTGGGAGCTGCATAGCGCGTCTGAACGCGACTTCGCGCACTTAGAGCGCTGCTTGAAATATTTTAAATAACCCGTTTTGTATTTGCTTTTGTTTTTATTTTATTTCCCCTGATGTTATCTGGTGCTGTGTTTTGGCCCTCACTTGCACCATAATTCATCTGTTTCTCCACCGCTGCTTTGCGGGTCTGGTTCCCGGGGAGGCTTGAGTGCTACCTCCACCATCTTGGGTCAGGAGGGACTTTGGCGACCATCTTTGAGCGGTCTAGCGCTCGGGGGCATTCGGAGCCGCCTACTTAAAACGCTCTTCACAGCGCGCAGCGGTGACGCGCAGCGGGAGCGCCATCGCTGCGCCTGAGTCGTGCCAGAGTCCTGCCCGTCTGGGCTCGTCAGCGTCTCGGAGGCGTACGGGGGCGGACTCTGGCTCTGGCTCATTTTAGTATTTCCTAGGTAGGTGCTGCCTCTTTGTTGGAATGCTTTCCTACTCTTCTTCTGAGCTCCTGGCTCTGCGTAGGGAACCCTCGTTTTGTCATCATATATTCCGGGAGGGCGTGCTCTTAAGAGAGGTTGCGTTGGTTGTGGCTGGCGTCTTTCGAGCAACGGCATTAATCGGCCGGCCGTTTCACCTGCTCTAAATGAGTGCCTTCTCCTCAACACGAGATCTCTTGGCAGACACTCCCTTGATATTTGGAACCTACTGACGGAGTCTAAACCACCTTGTCTGTTTCTTACTGAGACATGGCTTGGAGAAGGCTCAGGTCCCGATCTAGCTATTGCTATCCCTCCCGACCATATCATATTTAGGAAGGATAGAGTGATAGGTAGAGGAGGAGGGGTCGCCTTGGTTGTTAATAAGTTCTTCTCCTGTACTACTTTCCCGATTGACCATATCTCTAACTGTGAGGCCCTTGGTTTCACTCTTACACTGTCACCTCATCAAACGGTCGTCGGGATTTTACTCTACAGAGCACCTGGACCTTTGGGCCCCTTCTTTGATGAATTGCAGGCGGCACTCTCTGTGCTTTGTCTTAAATCAGATCACTGTATTTTATTGGGTGATCTGAACATCCATATGGATAATAACACCGACCCTGATGTTCTTAAGTTGCGGGACATTACCTCGCCTTTAGGGCTGGCTCCATATATTATGGGGCCAACTCAAAACAAGGGCCACACCATTGACCAAGTTTTCTCCACGAAAACGATTAGTGCATCCATGCCACTACCCGTTTTGTGGTCTGATCATTTTTTAATAAAGTTTACTATACCTCTCATCTCTGTGACTGCTCCAAGAGCACTGAAAGACCAGAGAGGAATTACCCGGCCTTTTCAACAGGTTCCCGCCGAAATGGTGTCTGATGCGCTTTGTCGTCATCCCTGCTTATTTTCTGGCAGTCTGGAGGAAAACCTTGAGTCGGTGCATAAGTGGATGACTGCTAGTTTTGAGGAGTTAGCCCCAGGGAAGCCGTCTAAGTCTGCCGATAAGCGCGCTTCGGCCCCTTAGTTTACTTCATCCTTGAGTGCGATGCGGCAGGAATGTAAGAAAGCCGAAAGGGCCTGGAGACGCCTGTATGACCCTGATCTTAAGGCTAGTTATAGGGAAGCCATTAAGCTATATCACAGGTACATCCTAGCGGGAAAAAAGTCTACCTTGAGCGTAGAATAGATGACTCAGAGAGCACCAGCAAAGAGATATTCAGGATAGTTAAGGAGTTTACTTCCCCCCCCTCCCCCCCCGGTGCTCCCTCCCATGCGCACACTGAAGTCTGGATTAGCCAGTTAGCGGACTTCTTCGTGAACAAAATCAAAGCTATTCACAACTCCTTTCGTCATTTATGCCCTACGCCAGTGCCTGGCTTTACATCTAGCTTGTCCACATCTACAACTGAGGAAGGCCCACTCCTTTCGGAATTTCCGGTGATGTCTCCCGCGGTCTCTCTTGACCTTCTGTCTCGGCTCAAGTCCGGCTCTCCGCTTGACCCTTGCCCGGCGAAATGTTTGGGGAAAGTAGCGCCGGCTTTAAATGCGTTGCTTAATCCTCTGCTTAATGCTTCACTGAGCACGGGTGTTGTCCCTCAAGCGTGGAAGCATGCATTGATTCTTCCACTGATCAAGAAGACTAACCTTGATCCTCTTATCCATGCTAACTACAGGCCCATCTCTCTCCTCCCTGCTCTGGCTAAGGTGACCGAGAAGCACGTGCATGACTCCATTTCTAACTTCATTGAGAGTAATAACATTCTTCATGACTCTCAATCGGGCTTTTGCACAAATCTTAGTACAGAGACCGCTCTTCTCGAGGTCACCGATGTCATCAGGGAGGTTTTGGATACTGGAGGGAAGGCCATTTTGGTTATGCTGGATTTGTCGGCGGCTTTCGACACCGTCCCCCATGAAGGTATCCTTTCGAGGGACGGTGTTGAATTGGTTCAAGTCATTTCTGACCGGCCGCCGGCAAGTGTTCTGGGCACCTCAGTTTTCCGCTGAAATGCCGCCGCTGGAGGTGGGGGTGCCGCAAGGTTCCATCTTAAGCCCTACGCTATTTAACATCTATATGGCCCCTCTGGCGGTGGTTGCGGAATCTTTTGGTGCCCAGATCATAACCTATGCTGATGACAACCAGTTGCTCTTTACATTTGATAAGGGCAAGGATTTCGACGGTCCTCGGATTAGAGACTGCTTGGGAGCTGTCTTTGCTTGGTTCCAGCGACATAGCCTAAAATGCAATTCCGATAAATCGGAATTGCTTTTTTTTGGATGCCCTCCTGATCCTGGTTGGAAGGCCTGGTGGCCTTTAGATATGTTTACACCGGGTGCCGCCTCTCCCAAAGCTAAAAACCTGGGCTTTGTGATAGATGATGGCCTCGCCTTTGGTCCCCAGATCAGTGGGCTGACTGGTAAATGCTTCGGCCTCCTGAAAATGCTGCGGAAATTTCTTCCGCTGCTGTCGCTGAAGCATAGAAAGATCATCGTGCAGGCCTTGATAGGTTCGCGTCTGGACTATGCGAATGTCCTCTATCTTGGCCTGCCGAAATATCTTTTGGCTCGACTGCAGATTGTGCAAAATTCTGCGGCCAGAGCCATCTTTGGTCTCCAGCGCAGAGCTGGAGCCACAGAGTTGCTAAAAAAATTGCACTGGCTCCCAGTCGCCAAAAGGATCACTTTTAAGGCGCTTACTTTTGCCTTCAAGGCCCTTCATCAGATAGGCCCTAAATATCTTCAGAAGCGCCTGGCTTTTTATGTTCCCCGCAGGACGCTACGTTCCGCTTCTTTGTCTAAAGCTTTGATTCCCTCCATTCGCCTCACTAGAATCGGAGGACGCTCCTTTCGTTTTCTAGCGCCTCAAGGCTGGAATGATTTGCCTGTCCTGCTTAGGAAAGCTGATGACCTGCTCTCCTTTAGAAAAGGACTTCAAACCTGGCTTTTTGCTCAGTAACTGCACTCCTGCTTTCTTCCATTCTGCTGTGTTATGTTTCTCTTCTTCCTAGGGCTCTTTGCCAAAGTGCTGGGACACTCCCAGGAGTAGCCCTGCGCTATAAAAGAGCATTTTTAACATAACATAACATAACATAACATAACATAACATAACATAACATAACAAGGAGAGTCAAATGGGGAAGGATCGAAAATAATGAGGACGAATTGACACAGATGAGGGACTTGGTTATTGAATCAACAGCCAAACTTGTCAACTGTGACACACAGGAGAATAATCATTTTATTATTTTGCAGGTCCATGAAGATATGTTTGATAATCTAAAATCATTTTTTATTAAAAGCAGCGTTTTTAGGAAGCAGCGCATTGTGAAAGGAGGCTCTTGGTATAACAGTTCCTGCAGACAGGCTTATAAAAGCCTATTGAGGGCTATTAGATCTAAAGATATGGGTAGCATCAGAAAGGCTAGAGCAAGGTATAAGAAAGTGAAGTTGTTAGCAAAAAAGGAATGGGACGAGGATCGATGGCAAGATTTGTTGACTGCCCGCAAAGGAAGGAAAATGACACAATTTTGGCAGCTAGTTAAACGGGGTAGTGGTGAGATGAAGCAGACACCAGCTAACCATGGAGCTCCTAAACAGTGGGCCGCATATTATGAGGCGGAGTTTCAGTCCACTAATTGCAATAAGGAGATCCCCCTCTGGACATCTTTCAGGGAACCCCTGCGTTTTACTAACACAGAAGTTGAGTCTGCGTTAAAGTTAATTCTGAGAGGTAGGGCCCCCGGCCTTGACTCTATACCTGCTGACCTGTTTGTAAGGAAAAAAGAGTTTTGGGTACCCTATATTATGCTTTGACGAATGCTGTAGCTAGTAATTCTTCGATTCCTGATACCTGGTCAGGTGCCAAAATCCTATCAATATATAAGAAGGGTGATCGGTTGCAACCAGGAAATGATCGCCCAATCAGACTGATAGATTCTATTCAGAAGATTGTAGCAAGACTAGTTCTGGGTAGAATTCAGGCTTGGATTGTCAAAACCGATATTCTGACACCCTTACAGGTGGGGTTTCGGCCACATACAAATACCCTTGATCAAGTTTTTCGGTTTGTGTTAATTTATTGGAAGGTGGTCATTATTGGAGGGGGCACAATCTACTCGGCTTTTGTGGATCTAAAGTCCGCATTTGACTTAGTTCCCTGTGCAAAACTATGGAGCGCATTGGTGGAAATGGGGATGCCCCCGGAATTGGTGGCAATTTTGGTGAAACTACACAACTCAACATATGCCCAAGTTTGCTGGGGTAAGCCTGGGGATGTAACAAGAGGTTTCCGGTTTACAAGGGGGTACGCCAGGGGTGCGTACAAGCTCCCACCCTGTTTTAAATATTTATAAATAGGGTGGTTCAATACTACACTGGTCACCCTACTGATGCTCCATCATTGGCAGATATGAAGATACCTCTGCTCATGTTCTCGGATGACACCCTGAGACCAGACAGGGCTTGCAGGCCGTCCTGTCACGGTTTGAGGTGTTCTGCCACGACCATGAGCTGAGGGTTAATATGGAGAAAACAAAGTTCATGGTGCTTCATGAATCCAAAGCTATTACCGGGAGAGTCTACACGAACAATGTTCTCTTGGACCGGACATATATATTTACCTACCTGGGCATAACCCTAAGCAGGAAGTTGAGTTGGAAGCCCCAGGTTGACATGTTGCCTTCAAAACATGCGCATTTAGCGGGTGCATTGGTTAAAGGGCATAGGCTCTCTTACACTAAGCCCATTGCCCCTGTTCTGCAAATTTATAATTAAAAAATGAGCCCAGCTATACTATATGGTGCTGAAGTCTGGGGCTTCGAGAATCTAACGACATTGGTAATATCGCAAAATATGTTTGTGAGGTCACTAGTCGGCCTTCCGCCATCCCCCTTATGCCACTCTACTTAGATCTGGACTGTCATAGTATTGAGGATGTGGCACAATTTAGGCTATTGGCATTCTGGAGAAGACTCTGGACCCCTCCCGAGCTTTCTCTGTATGCCAATGCCTTATTGGATGTAAGGAGGTCGGGACGTTTGCATGACATTTCATGGTTGAACAAAATCAAAACCACATTGTATGCTATGGGGATGAGCACCTTATGGGAAGATCCAGTTTCATCATCATTTCCCCCCAAAAAGATTATTAAGATAAGTTATTGGGAAATGGTTAAACTTAAGAGGTTTTCATCAATTACAAGGCCGACACTGACAAGGGAATACCTAGAAATAAAAAATGAGCCAAATTGGAAGGTTACTGGGATCTCATTTCCAGCCCGCTTGATCAGAAACTGTACCACCAATTTAGGGTGGGCTCACTCCCCATAAGAGCATTCACTAGTAGATGGTCCTCACTAGTTGAAGAAAAATTAATTTTTTGTTCTGGCCACATTGAGACCATAGCCCATATTCTATTTGTCTGTCCAGGTTACAATCTCCCTAGGATAAAATGGCTAAAACCTGTTTGTAAGAACTTGTGTATAAGATCAGCTAAGGAGGCCCTTAGGCTCCTAAGGTCAGACACAACGGATTTCATTGTGGTTGCAATGACGAAATTTTTAAGATGGGTGTGGGCAATTCGAACTAATACAATGTGGGTAGATTAAATATTTTATTGTAAGTGGGACCAGTACCTGGTCATGGGTTTATAGGGAATGACCACTATATTTCTGTTACACAAAGATTTTTGTTGTCAATAGAGTGGTTTTTATTTTGGTTTTAGAATATGTGCTCTGAAAATAGATGCAAGATCTATTGATTTTGAATAACCTATTTTACTGTCAATTTGGTTAACCACATGTTTTATTAATCGCTAAATATTTATTAATTGTTTTTATGATTGTGGATTGTTTGTTGGCCTTATCAAAAACAGAAATATGTTATGAGCTGACATTTGTTTTTAAATATTCTATTAACTGTCTTTTACGATTGAAAAATCGAAATAAAGACTATTTTGAATTGTTATTATAACTGTATTGTTTCTTCTCTTTCACAGATCCTAATTGTAAAGTACAACATTTTCAGAAATGTAAATTGTAAAAAACAACAAAAAAATTGATAAGCGTTTTTTTGATATGCACTACTGTCAAGGTAAGATTAAGAAATGCAAAGACTATCATTGCACTACTACATTGAGCTGGGCACTATATATATAAGCTGTAACCAACTACTACGTAAAGTAGTACCTTAGCAACCTCGAAATCCTCTTGTCTATGTCATGCACTTCTTCAATCACCCATCCAGCACTATCTACATATTCTATCACTTCACCAAAACCTAAGAATTTATCATTTTAGCATACACTCTCTTTGCAGCACTAAAATTACTCCAGTTACAAGTCATATACTTAAGAAATGGCCTAGTCACTAACATAAGTGCAAGTACAATATTTAGTACTGTTTACATGTTTAGTCTAAACTGTTACATACTATTGATACACTCTTCTTAATACTCAATGAATACTTATGCAATGTAGAAATCCTTCTATCAGTCCCATGTATTTCTCCAATTATCCATTCAGCACTATCTACGTACAGTATAACTCTGCAATAGATATTCACTTATAGATTCAACATGTACTTTATATGCAGCACTGAAATTATTCTTGTTACTAGTTATGTTGGTAAGGAATGGCCTACCAGTAAATCTGGTACAGCTATAATATTGTGTACACTATGCATGCAGATTTTTAAGCAGCTACATATTATTGATACACTCTTCTAAATACTCAGTTCGTACCTACGCAGTGTAAGAATCCTCCTGTCTGTCCCATGCATTTCTTTAATTACCCATCCAGCACTATCTACGTATCCTATTAGTCTGCCTAAACCTAAGCACTTATAAATTCAGCATGTATTCTCTTTACAACAGTGCAATTATTCTATTAACTAGTCAAGTACCTAAGGAGTGGCCTAATTAGAAAAACTAGTACAGCTACAATATTCTGTGCAGTATGTAAACTTCAAACCAGCTACATAGTATTGAGGACGTGGAGCCTCTTGCAAAAATTCTTCTTCTGAAGAATGTTCCTCCTCCTGCTGCTGCTGTCCAAAAGCCATGTTCTTGTATTTTTTTTGATAAACACCAAAAAAATGATGAAATAAGGTATCTTGTAAGGACAGAGATGTCTCTCCAAAGATGCTCCAACAAGAATGATTGAAATTGGTGGGGTCCTTCAATAGTTACAATGGGAAATCTTATGAACCAATAAAATCTTTTTTTTGCAGTTCACATGGGATCCGCGCACCGTGTGCTTACGAAGCACGCACCCAACGTGTCTTTGCAAAAGTACATTTGAAAGTAATGCAAGTTTATTTTAAGTACAAATATATTATTTTTATAAGTATCTTAGATAATCTCTTGCCCTAATATGTATATTAAAGATATATATATATATATATATAATTTTAGACATTGACAGGAGTCCCGCATCCAGCGCACCAGCACGTAAATGACATCACACGGGACTCGCCCCCGCGCAAGCGTCGCGTGCCATAATGCGCATGTGTCGCGAATGCGTGGTACCAGGAGTCGCGGATCCAGCGCATACCTATCGCGCACATCACGTAATAATAAATGTATATGACGTAACTGAAAAAACACGAAGCTGTCACTCAACGTACACGGATCCTTCACAACTTTTCTAAAATGGCGGCTAGAATCTGCACACCCATCGTGATGGGTACACTTTGAGTGCCGGACCCCCAAAAAAACTTGAAAAAAAATAAAGAAAATAATTAAAATATATTACATTAAAAATTAAAACAAAAAAGAAACAATATTTCAGTTTGAATTTTTTTTGCAATTTTCATTAAAAAAATATATAATGTTAATTAATAAATGAAATATTTAAAAATAAACAGTTAGGTTTAGAAAATCAGTACCAAAAAATTATATAACTAATAGTATACTTAGAAATTATAATTTAAAAAGGTTTTGAATTTCACTGAAAAAAACATAGCTTTCTTAAACTTTATAGTTAAAAATTCTCATTTGAAAAAACCATAGGTTTCAGACACGTTATAGTTAGGAATTAGCATTTAAAAAACCTTAGAAATTCACTGAAAAAACCATAGGTTTCAGGGGCGTTATAGTTAGTTGGACATTTCTCTCGTACAAAACCATAGAAATTCCCTCGTTATAGCTAGTTCAGCTAACTATAACTTGCACACCCGCAATGTGCTGCTGATGACGTCCCATATTACATCACTCATGAAATGGTAAGTGGCATCCCTCATGACATCACTCATGACATCTCAAATGACATCACTGATGACATCGCTGATGACATCATCCTTGTGATAAAGTGGCAGACCTCCTCTCACCCTAATATAACCTTTGATACACACACTCAAAAATAGAAACTAACATTTTCAAAACAATGGACATACCAATACCACTCACAACACACCTATTCAATAATTCCAAGATCTACACACACATCCACGCATTCACCAACAGTCCTACACAGTCAGTCATACATGAACTCACTCATCAAATGTACTCATACACCTCTAAATCCTGTTACACACCGATACTCCTCCATAGAGTTACTCATGCACATAGTCACACATGCAAAGCATCAAACATCCATTTACTTGCATATACAGTTATACACACACCGCCACACTTACTTATACAGAAACGTACACATACTTACTCTCTTAAACCAACACTTATAAAAAAAATACTTATTTATACAGGAACTCTTCCAATCCCTCACTCTCTCATATACACTCCTATATACACACATAGAAACATATACTATTTTAAAACATATAGTTTTATACAAGAGAAACGTCCAACTAACTATAATACCTCTGAAACCTATGTTTTCTTTTAGTGAATTTCTAAGGCTTTTTAAATGCTAATTCCTAACTATAACATGTCTGAAACCTATGTTTTTTCAGTGAATATATATATATATAAAGTATAAATAGATGTTGTGTTAAATTAAATTATTTCAAATAGTAAGAAATATAAATAAAAGGTAATTTAATGTAAAAAAAACCTAAAAAGAATACATATTTATCATTTAATTATCAAATAGTTTAGTAGCTTTTTAATTTACAGACTTCAAGGGGGACTCCAGGTCCCAGACTGCCCAGATTGTTTGAGACCAGCTGGTGGGGGCCACACACCTGGGAAACGGCATCAGGCATATTCAAGCAATACGAGGGAGACTCCAGGTCCCAGATTGCACAGATTGTTTGAGACCAGCTGATGGGGAATGAACATCTGGGAAACGTGATTGGTCATATTTAGGCAGCCCAACTTTTCCACAGCATGTAAATGTGGGTGTACTTGTAAAAGCGCACTGCTACTCCATCAGAGTGTCCTGGCGCTGAAGACCGCTGGGGAACCCGTCTTGGTTTTCCCTGTGAGATGGTCCCTTTCTGGGTATCTCCAAGGTGAAATCAGGCATCCCCGGCATCTGTGGGGGGCCATTGTAGAGATGAAGCAAGCTTAATGCCCAGAGTTGCCCAGTGTGTTCCCTGGTTAGAGTAGGCACAGAGGCGAGAATTATCAAGTCCTGACCCTGGTCCGCGTCAGGAATTGAACCCTGGTCCCGGGCCGTTCTCTGCTTACGGTCTGCCGCCTCTAACCAGTGAGCCACACCACTCAACTCCCCTCAAAGTATGGGAGATGCTTTGAGGGGGACTCAAGGTCCCAGATTGCCTGGATAGTTTGATACCTGCTGGTGGGGGCTGAACACCTGGGAATTGCCACTGGGCGCATCTAAGCAGCCCTGCTTCACCACACTATGGGATGTGCCTGTGTAAAGCCTGGGCCAAGCGTGGGCCCATCCTTCACCTATCAGTGCCAGGAAAAGGCAGGGCCACCTCCTCCCCTAGCTCAGGAATTTGAGCCCAAAAGACTTTAGTGTTCCACATATCTGAAGGCGTTTAAAGGGGTTTATAAGGGGTTTATAAAGCGCCTGGTGACGCCTCACGGCGTGTCCCCGCGCTGTGGAGAGAGCATGTTAGGAGGAGGGAAGCAAGACCACTACGAAGTGAATAAAATGTTTTCAGCATCTTTCTAAAGGAGGCCTCATTAGTTTCTAGCCTAATGTTCGTGGGAAGGAGATTCCAGTGCTTGGCTGCCAGTGAGCGGAAGGACCTGCCTCCCATTCTGGCTTTTTTGGGGCGTGATGTTCTGAGCAAGCCCACTCCTTTAGATCTAAGGGATCTGTTCGGTTCATACAGGGATGCCAGATCCGACATGTAAGCCGGCGCTTTTTGGTGAATTATCCTATGGCACCATAGTAGAGCTTTGAAAGCAATCCTCTTGCTAATAGGTAGCCAGTGGAGGGAGGCCAGAGAGGGTCCCGAGGGGGCTCTACGGGGAAGTCTTAACACCAGGCGTGCTGCAGAATTTTGCAGGACCTGTAACCTCTTGATGTTTTTAGCAGATGTGCCCAGGAGCAACACATTCCCATAATCAATACGGGATGTGATAAGGGCCTGCGTCATGGTACGCCTGGAATTCAGTGGAAGCAAATCCAAGGTGCGATTGAGCGTTTTCATTACTCCAAAACATTTGCCTACTGTTTTCTTGATGTGGATATCAAAAGACAACTTGTTGTCTACCCAGACACCTAAGTTTTTTGCTTCCCGGTTAGGAGTAGGCAAGGGACCCAGACAGTTGGGCCACCATTCTTTCGTCCATTTTGTCTCATTGCCCCCAATTATAAGAACCTCCGTTTTTGTGCCATTTAATTTAAGACAGTGCTCTGTCATCCAAGTGGCAAGCTTACACATGCAAGCATTGAAATTGTCTGCTTCCAGGAAGGGGGCTTGTGATAGTGATATTAGAAGTTGCGTATCGTCGGCGTAAGAGACAAGCTCTACGCCGAACGATTGCACCACTTCTGCCAGGGGAGCCATGTACAAATTAAACAGGGTGGGACTCAGGGCCGAGCCCTGAGGCACCCCCTGTTCTAGCATCACACTGTCAGAGAGAAAAGTCCCTCTTTGGACTTGAAAGCTCCTGTTGATAAGAAAGGCTTTCAACCATCCCAGTGCCTTTTTGGTGACCCCCGCTCTGTTTAGACACTGTAGCAGGATGGAATGCGCTACAGTGTCAAACGCGGCACTGAGGTCCAGCATGATGAGAGCCATGGTCTTACCCTCATCAGCTCCCTCCCGTAGGGTTTCAATAGCCCTCAGGAGAGCTGTCTCTGTGGAAAATTTTGATCTGAACCCCGATTGAGATTTATGAAAAGCATTATGGGCTTCGAGATGGACCATGAGTTGGGCATTAGCAATTTTCTCAGCTAGCTTTGCAAGGTAAGGTAGCAAAGAGATTGGGCGAAGATTCTCCAGTATGTCATGACTCATGTTCGGCTTTTTTTTAATCGGTAGCACTACAGCTTGTTTCCATTCCATAGGTAAGCAGGCCGTGGAGAAGGAGACTTGAAGCAGGTGTCTGAAATGTGGTTCTAGTGCAAAGAAAGCTTCAGCTAGAATTTTAGGAGGCGCAGGGTCTCGAGGAGAGCCTGATTTGATGTTTTTGCACATTTTGGCCAGTGCTTCAAAGGGAGGAACATAGAATGAGCCTAGGCACACTGGAGTACTTATGAGATCTTCATTTTCAATAAATTCAGTTCCCGACTTTATATTGGTGGAAAAACTGGCATAGATGTTAGTAATCTTTCCTGAGAAATATTTAGCAATGTTATTACAAGTTTCCACAGAGTCATTTTGGGAGGAAGGATTGGCGTCCACTATAGAAATTTCTTTGTAGATTTGATAAAGTTCCTTAGAGGAGTTTTCTGCTTCCAAAATGCGGATGTTGTAATGAGCTGCCTTGGACAGGCGTATTTTTTTGTTATATTCTCTTTGCGCTACTTTGTACTGGGCTTTAATTTCTGGGCAAAATTTTTGGCGCCATGCTCTTTCAAGCTTTTTACAAGCCGTCTTCATGGTTTGAAGTTCTTGACTAAACCAGGGAGCAGCTTTTTTTGTTCTCCTGGCGTTGGTCGTGGTGCGAATTGGGGCAGTGATGTCAAGGGCCTTGGTGATGCAGTTAAGTAAGTGCTTATTAGCTGTCTCACAATCATCCCCCCTAGGAGGGCCTTCATCCTGGACAATTTTAATGAAAGACTCTACTGAGAAATTCTTCCATTTCCTGCGTTTATAACGTAGAGATTGATGACGATAGTGTTCAGTTCTATCAAGTTGAATTGTTATGGGGATGATGTAATGATCAGACCAAGGTATGGGTTGGGGAGATGAGGTATGAACTCCCTTCCAGTTGCCAAAAACGGGGTCTTATAAGTGTCCTAATTGATGTGACGGCTCATTATTTTTTATTTCCAGCTGTACAGAAAGTAGCTCAGATTTAATATCAGTCGCATCATTATCTGAGGGGTCTTCAAAGTGGGCATTTAGATCTCCTAGCACTAATAAGCGAGACTTCCTTAGTGCTAGGTGGGTTATGGCTTCCATGAGGGTGGAAGTAAAATCAAATAGTCTTCCAGGAGGCCGATATATCAGGATGCCAGATATAGAGTGATTGGGACCGGTGTTAATCGTAAAAGAGCCAGCTTCACTATGATCAACCAAGATAGGAGATAAGGTGCATACTAGAGGGGCTTTAGTAGCGATGGCAATGCCACCACCTCTGCCGTCTTTCCTATCCAGTCTGGAAAGGGCATATCCGGAGGGGAGGGCCTGGATGATATCAGGGTCTGAATAGTCATCCAGCCAAGTTTCCGTAAGGAATAGGATGTTGAGGTTCTGGTCCTCAAGAAGATGGAACATTTCTATGCAGTGCTTACGTAAGGATCTACAGTTAAGCAAGGCTGCTTTAATGGTGTAACTCGTACTGGTGGCGGGGACAGGACTGATCGGGGCAAAAGTACATAAGGTGCACTTCTTTAGCAACAGGGCATTCATGCAGTGTTTGCAGCCTGCTGGCGTGTCAAGTTGGAGGTCGAGCAATTCCTGTCTACCATACCTAATAGTGATTGTTGTAGGTGAGCCAGGGTTTGTGGCCCCGCGCCCCGTCCTGCCGCGGACGGGCGCAGACGGGCTTGACTTTGGCTCGACTTCGGCGCGCTTCCGGCGCGCCCGCTGCACGCGTCCGCTGCGCGGTCGCTGACCAAAGCACATTTATAGTGATGGAAGGGGTCGCTAGAGCGCTGACCTGTGCTCCCTGAGCCCGGAAGTGCAAGGCTCCTCCTCGCCCTCCGCATCAAACGCCCATGATTGGACGCGGCGGACCGGGGCGGGAGTGGGAGAAAGACTGAGCAGCTGAGGTGAATAACAGTGATTAACAGGAGGTTTACCAGCTATAACCCACACTGAACGTTTTAAAATAGCCTACAATCGCTACATAAAAACATTCGCTATAACAACAGCGCGAGCAGTGCAGTTATATAAGGTTAAAAGCGCTAAGTGAATGGAGGCTGCCTCTGCCACCGGCAACACTCTTCTCCACCTGCCGCTAATATTGTTTAAAGCCTGCACAGGTATGAAAAGAATGGGGAAATGAAAAGTTCAGTGGATATGACTGTGCAATCCAAACATACAAAACTTCCCAAACAGTCAAGCTATGCCACAATGAACTGTTTAACAAATGAGATTGATACTTGGATAGAAAAAGTGGAGTCTGTTCTAGGCAACAACGCTAATACTCAAGCAACAGTGAGGGGGACATTCCAGATTTATTTAAATTGAAACTAAGGCCTCAGAAAAACATGATCGCTCAAGCTGGTCTGCCTGCAGTTTGATGCTTGTTGTTACATTAGGCCAAGATGGGAGCCCTACCTGAACTCTGGTTGCAAGGATAATACTCAAACATGCATGAATGCAGTATGTTCTAACAGGTTTGCAGTGATACACAAAGTATGTCACTCTGCTTCTCCTTCACTGATACTGTCTTAACCTGCCTAGAAAGCTTACCTCCACAGGCACCCTCAACGCTTAGTGAAGCAATTGGTTGGATATTAGCTGTAAGAGAAGAGGTTGCTAACCTGAAGGAAATTGCCCTAGATGTGGCAAAACCCCTTAAGCCAGGGTCTTTAAATTTCTCATCACAGTGGAAGCATAGTGCCCGGACTCTGCAATACTAACAAGGCCAGGGCGCTATGACTAGCTTATCTACGACTCCTATTGAATCCTAATTCATGTCCTGAATAACTATTCAACATCAACGGGTGATAACTATGACAGTTCAGGCTGTGTTTTGGCTACAAGTGTGTTATTGTGCCCTTCAAGTGCCCACCTGCTAACCATGTATCCTATGTCCACAAGGCCTAAAGGAGCTTGTTATATTTATGCGGTGCACAATTCCAAACATATGCCTTCTTCAGTCACTCTTCCCACAGGGAGACTGCAGGGGAGCTCTGACACCCAAGAGGGATATTCAGTATTTATGGTGAGAGTACCGAAGCTGCCATCCGGTTCCTTTGAATATAGCGATTCCCTGAAGAATAAGTCTTTACATTGGATTAGGCATGTTAGGAAAGGTTAGTCAATTTTCTACTCAGATATTAGTAATGCAAAACACCTTGTAGAGCCTGTTGGAGTAAAAGATTCAATTGAATTAAACCTAACCTCCTTTGAGCTGTTCGAGGGCTTGATCTCATTAGACCAACAGACGCTCCCCCCAAATGGCTCAGAAATGTGTTCAAATCAAGTCCCCCAGTTTTGGATATGCTTGTGCCTACGAATGAGGGTGGATGTGTGGTTTCTACCAAGGAGAGAATGGAACCGGCAAGAAATGTGGGATTCAGTTTGGTATTTCTCAAGAGAGTGCATTGACAGTGGTCGATTGACTTCTGAATTTGTTATGTTATGTTATGTTATGCGTTTTTATTAGGCGCACAGATGCTCCAGCCAAGGAGCGTCCTGGCGCCCGACAAGGCAGCTGCACAACACATGTTGTTTTGCCTGCTCCAATGACTCAATCACCTTCTTTAACAGTAAAAAAAGAGCATTTTGAACCCAGCTTGGGAGAATTGGCTCCAAATGTAGATATGAAGGGCATTCATGTAGCTCACTCAATAAATAATAGTTTGCAGCCAATGTTGACTCCTACAAATATGAATTGTATGCACTAAAACAATATGTCTTCTTTGCACTTAGCTTCATGAAATATTGCTGGAATTTATTCCAAATTAGATGATGAAGATTTTGGCTCTTTTGTAGATACATTTCACATATGGATTTTCTAAGAGACATGGGCCCTTATGGAAATTCATAGGCAGGCCTTACAACTTATAGCGTTAAGGTTATTCCATCAGGAGCAGGTAGACCTTTGCATGGGCCCATTATTTGGCAGAAAATATCTTTATATTATGCCTTTAACCCCTTGCGTGCTGATGACAGAACGGTTCCGTCATCAGCATCGGTTGAGCTGTGCTGATGACGGAACCATTCCGCCATGACTCCGCCCGCGCAAGGCGGAGTCAGCACAGGCGGAAAATACGCCCCGCACGCAAGGGGTTAAGATAATCAATATTGCTTCTCCAGATTATTTAGTACCGAAGATATCACTAAGTTAGGTTCCCCGTACTTATTGAATAAAATCTACAGCAGGTTGACCCCTTTTAAAAATCTTTTCAGACCATAGGAATCCTAAATACATTCATAGAGGGCCTTTGTGCTATTCATAATGTAATCATTGCAGGTGATTTTAATGTATGTTTCAATCCCTACACACCCTTAAGGATTTGTTTAGGGATGAAGACAAATGTTGGGTGATTCCCTCCCACACTGATCAAAGAAAATCACCTGGAATTAATCTAGCTGCACTTCAGATGGTCGATATTGTGGTCTCACGTGACCTGGGACCGTGTAATGGTTGATTCATATCATGATTCATATCGTACATAGATGTTAGGCCAACATTGCTGAGGGCCAACTGTAAAAGCCACACCAATTATGTGAGAGGTTAGCCTAGCATATGATGTCCACTAGTTCTAGTGGGCACCTTGCACCAGTCTAATCAACCTTATTGATGGTGGTTGTAAAGTCAACCTTATAGAAAGCTATCCTAGTGGTAGCATGGACCAGCAGTCGTCAGGCTAAGACTGAAAGGCGAGTTAAGCAAATTGTTTTACCATTTATAATCCCTTGAATACCAAATGAAAGCACACCACACAAGATATATATTAAATATACATGTATTTATTCTAAAAACAACCCCCCTAAACTCTTTATGAGGTCAGAGATAAAAGTACAATACAAGGAACTTAATTAGCATACGATATGTTGCACAGTATACGTTTCCCCTAGGGGCCTCACAAACCATATACTAAAATAGTGGTATAAGAACCATGAGAGAATTAGAAAGCAGGCCTAGCGCCTGGGGAATTGCTGGGGCTAGTCTAAACAACCAAAGGTTAGGATGCAGGAGGCCCACGGGAGACGCGTGCAGTGACTAAACAGAGCCACTGGTTACTATTGACTTTCTATGGGAAACGTAGAAGTTACAAAGTTATAGTTTAAGGGCGCAAAGGAGTGAACTACGATGGAGCCCTTTTAAACTAGGACACTAGGAGAGTCAATACCCATGGGAGCACCGGAGTACTCGAGTTTCCTCACCCAGGGAAACTGGGTGCATAGGTGTCTTTTTGTGTCGGGTTTCGTCGTCAATTCCTATGGAGAGCTGCAAAGAAGTGCTGCAGGCGACCAGAGGAAAAGTGTCCAGATGGATCCAAGGGTGGATTGAAGATCTGAAGAACCTGAAAGCAGAAGGGACAGAGTCTGGGTCACAGGCCAGTGACCAGGAAGGAACCAGGCGATGTCAGGAGTTTCCAGGTGAAGAAGTGAAGCTAGTCTCTGCAGCCATGAGGACCAGGAGGTGTTGATGACAACCAGGAGCTGGATTCGAGCTGTCTCATGAAGGATCTAGTTGATTGCGGTATCGGTATCCGGATTGGACCCAACAAGCCTTGGCAAATGCAATTCACGCAGGAGATGAAGATTGGCTTCGGTGCACTTCTCCTTTAGGAAGAAGTTGGAGCACCCCTGGAGCAACAAGGAAAGCAGTTTATTTTTAAAGAAGTCTTCCAGGGGCTCACTAGCCAATGGGCCAGGAACCATGAAGATGCGTCGAGCTGAAATGTAGGAGCAGGCCCCACGAGACACTCGTGGAGGGTGGGGATCTGAGAGTTGGTACAAATGTTGCTCGGGCGGGGGCTTCAAGCACCCCAAAGCACGACTTCCAAATACTTCGGGAAGTGAGTGCAGCTTGCAAAATGCAGGATGTCCAGGAGTTCCGGTCCCACGTCTCTCATGTCTGCCACGGGTCCCAGCTTTGCTGGGAACGTCAAGCAACATCAGAGATGTCTAGAATTCCATGTTCCTGTGTCACAGAGTCTTTGGGATACGGCGGGAGCCTCAACAATGCAGACTGGCAAGATGCTTCTTGGTGCCTGTTTGAACAGGGTGGTCACTCCTTGACCACAAGGGAGAAGTCTTATGTCTTACAGTCGAAATGAAACTTTGAAGGTCCAGTATTTATGTTTAAAAGTTTCGTCCAGGGTAATCTAAAGTCCTAGGGACACAGCTCCTATACTTATACTAAGTTTAGGGGCTGGACAACCTGAAAGGTCCCTTCTATGGGTGGAACTGGGGAGGGGGTGGTTACACCCCTTCCCCTTTGTACAGTTTTGCACCAGAGCAAGGCTGGAGTGCCCCAGCAACTGGTTTGAACAGGGCTATGCATGGAGCACCTTGTGTGCCCGAGGCAGTGTCTCAAAAATGCATTCTGAATGCAGCCCTCCCTGCCCTAATACACTAAAACCTGTCTGGGGGGGTGCTAGCACCTCCCTGGGCAGTAAATCTATTGTCCAAGCCTCCCCTGCCAGAGTTTCCTCCAGCAGCAGGAGGTCAGACTCGTGTCTGTGGCAGCAGGATCCCTTTTGTGATGCTGAGGCTCTGTTTAACTTAACCGGGTATACCAGTAACTACATATCTTCTCCCTCTAGAAGGGTGGAATGCTACCCCCGCCCCCAGGACTAACGGGGGTAGTATTCCAAAGTGTTTGACACCTTACACGACATGTTTTGATAAAGCCAAACCAAAGTTAGCATTAACCTCGAGGATTATAATGCACTTAAGAGTATATGGTATGGCAATATAAAAGAACAACTATAAGGAGATGGTTCCGAAAGCTGCAGAGGGGCTCAGCTCATGCTAGGGCACGCTCTCACATAAAACCAAGCACTCTGTCTCCAGGATTGTTAAAGCCTGCTAAAGGAGTGACTTATAGGTTACTATGTGTCTATATATAAGGTAGATATAGATATACTACATCTAAGTAAGGGGTGATTACACCACCTTACCCAGGCTGGGTAAAGAGACCTGTGGTGTCAGTGTGGAAGCCCAACCAGGGGTGGTATAATACATACTGCAGCCCCTGGAAGGCCTTGAATGCCCCTATGCCCTGGGTACCTATGGTACACTATACAGGAACTCACAAGGGTGACCCAGTAACCAATCTGGTATGTACCTATAGTGCATGGTATCAATTTAGAGAGAGAACAGCTGGGCTGTGGGCCTGATTAGCAGGACCACAGCCACACTAAAGTCGAAAAACCAGAAAATCACAGCAAAAAGTGGGGATGACCATAGGAAGCAGACCCTACTCTCTTACACATCCCCCAACTCACCAAATGCAGGGACATTAAACTAACATTGACCAATTGAGTCTTCATGTTCTATGCGGAAATATCTGGAGAGTCCACCTGCATTGGCATGGTCACTCCCAGGTCTATGTTCCACTGTAAAGTCCATCCCCTGTAGGGAAATGGACCACCTGAGAAGTTTGGGATTTTTACCCTTCATCTGATTTAGCCACAAGAGGGGCTTATGGTCTGTCTGAATCTTGAAGTGAGTACCAAACAAGTATGGCCTCAAATACTTCAGTGCCCAAACCACAGCAAAGGCCTCCCTCTCAATAGCTAACCAATGTTTCTCTCTAGGGGTCAGCCTTCTGCTTATAAAAGCTACTGGCTGGTCTTGACCATCTTTATTCAGTTGTGAAAGCACAGCCCCCACTCCCAACTCTGAAGCATCTGTTTGAATAATGAATAATTTGGAGTAGTCTGGACTTTGCAAAATTGGTGCAATACAGATGGCCTGCTTCAGGTCATCAAATGCCTTTTGACAGCTTACTGTCCACTGAACATTCTTTGGCATTTTCTTGGAAGTTAAGTCATTAAGGGGTGTCACAATGGAACCATGTCCCTTGACAAATTTCCTGTAATACCCAGTCAGGCCCAAGAAAGCTCTGACCTGAGTCTGGGTGGTTGGAGCAGTCCAGTCCATTATGGTCTCGATTTTGCTCTGCAATGGTTGAACCTGGCCTCCACCTACAAGGTGGCCCAGGTACAAAACCTGACTCAGCCCTATCCGGCACTTAGTAGCCTTGATAGTTAGGCCTGCCTTTTGCAGGGCCTCCAAAACATTCATCAGGTGGATCAGGTGATCTTCCCAGGTGGAGCTAAAGACAGCAATATCATCAAGATAAGCTGCACAGTA
Organism: Lissotriton vulgaris; assembly: GCF_964263255.1. NCBI lineage: Eukaryota > Metazoa > Chordata > Amphibia > Caudata > Salamandridae > Lissotriton > Lissotriton vulgaris. Next base: position 374,534,065 of record NC_141698.1, read on the forward strand.
GTCATCCAGACATGTGAGGACTTGGTTCACCAACCTTTGGAAAGTGACAGGTGCATTTTTTACCAAAGGACATTACCACAAATTGATAGTGCCCACCAGGGGTTTCAAATGCTGTCTTTGGCTTTGCAGCATCAGCTAGCCTGATCTGCAAGTAGCCAGCTGTCAGGTCAAATGTGCTCAATAACGTGGCAGATGCTAATCTGTCTATGAGCTCATCTGCCCTGGGTATTGGATGGGCATCTGTCCTAGTGACACCATTGAGACCTCTGTAAACCACACTCAACCTCATCTCTCTCTTACCATCTTGGGTGTGAGGTTTAGGCACAAGGACTACTGGACTGGCCCAAGGGCTCTCTGAGGGTTCAAAGACTCCCAATTCCAACATCCTTTGAACCACTTTCCTGATAGAGTCCCTGACATGATCAGGTTGCCTGTAAATTTTACTTTTAACAGGCAGACTGTCCCCATTGTCCACTTGTTGAGTACACCAGGTAGTCTGACTAGGAGTCAGTTAAAACATATGACTGTATGACTGCAAAACTTGTCTACAGTCATTCTGCTGTTGGTCAGTGAGGCTGTATGCCAAGACTACACCATCAACTGAACCTGTAGTGTAGTTCCTATTTTCCCTATAGGCCCTGCGCATTGGAATAACGTAAACAGCAGTGTAGACGTAGAAGTGCGGTCTTCCAGGTCTCTACTGACTGGATCTATGACAGAATTTCGACAGACAGAATTTCGACCTACACAAATATCGGCGTAATTATATCGATAGCAAAAATATCGACGCCCTATGTCCAACATGGTAAGTACCAAAATATCGAAAAAATAATATCGATGTTAAAAATATCGTTGTTAAATATATCGATTTTTTTTAAATTTAAAATAACATAAAAAACCTGTAAATAATACTTATTAATTACTTAAACATATTTAAATATATGTAATGATGGTTAAAAAAAATAATAATACATATTTAATAAAAAAATAAAATGATAAATCATATATAATATATAATTACTTAACAATAATTACTATTCCCATTCCAGTGGGTGCAACAGTAGGGAAAACTGACCCTGAACCCTAAAAATACCCCTTTACCCAAAAACCTAAAACTGACCCTGAACCCTAAAAATACCCCTTTACCCATAAACTGAAAACTGACCCTGAACCCTAAAAATACCCCTTTACCAAAGAACTGAAAACTGACCCTGAACCCTAAAAATACCCCTTTACCAAAGAACTGAAAACTGACCCTGAACCCAAAAAATACCCCTTTACCCAAAAACTGAAAACTGACCCTGAACCCTAAAAATACCCCTTTACCCAAAAACTGAAAACTGACCCTGAACCCTAAAAATACCCCTTTACCCAAAAACTGAAAACTGACCCTGAACCCTAAAAATACCCCTTTACCAAAGAACTGAAAACTGACCCTGAACCGTAAAAATACCCCTTTACCCAAAAACTGAAAACTGACCCTGAACCCTAAAAATACCCCTTTACCCAAAAACTGAAAACTGACCCTGAACCCTAAAAATACCCCTTTTCCCAAAAACTGAAAACTGACCCTGAACCCTAAAAATACCCCTTTACCCAAAAACTGAAAACTGACCCTGAACCCTAAAAATACCCCTTTACCCAAAAACTGAAAACTGACCCTGAACCCTAAAAATACCCCTTTGCCCAAAAACTGAAAACTGACCCTGAACCCTAAAAATACCCCTTTAGCCAAAAACTGAAAACTGACCCTGAACCCTAAAAATACCCCTTTACCCAAAAACTGAAAACTGACCCTGAACCCTAAAAATACCCCTTTACCCAAAATTAATTAATATTACAATTAAATTACTTCCCACCCTATTCCCCTATAAACCCACAACCCGCTTCAGTAGTAAAACATATAATTTAGTTAAAAATATACATAAATTATCAATTAATTATTCTATTAATCAATTAAAATAAATCATTGCTAATTAATATTTCATGGCAAAATAAATTAATCATTAAAAATTATTTTTTTCATTACAAATAAATTACTTCCCACCCTATTCCCCTATACACCCACAACCCGCTCCAGTAGTAAAACATATAATTTAGTTAAAAATATACATAAATTATCAATTAATTAATTAAATAATCAATTAAAATAATTTATTGCCAATTAATATTTAATTGCAAAATAAATTAATCATTGAAAAATAATTATTTAATTACAAATAAATTACTTCCCACCCTATTCCCCTATAAACCCACAACCCGCTCTGGTAGTAAAACATATTATTTACTTTTATATATTTTTAAATTATAAAAACATATTAAACACATATTATAACAATTAATTTAAATACTTAACTAATATTTCTAACATATTAGTAAATCGAAATTACTTACATCGATATATATGCTATCGATATAAGTAATTTCGATATTACTTACCTTAGGGTCGATATTCTGGCCATCGATATTCTGGACATCGATATTCTGTCCCATCGATATTAGCAACTCGATATAAGTGTAGGTCGAAATAAAAAACTCGATATTTTGACTGTTTACCCTACTGACTATGTTAAACTTAATTGGGTTTGTACCAACTAGCTCAGAGGTCACTGGAAACTTTCTTGACTGAATAGGAAGTGATCAGCTTCCCTGGCTCAGACAAGAAGGGATTCCGTTTTCCAACAACCGCATAAACATGGCAACTTTGCTCCTCAGAATAAGAGTCAATCTCTAGAGTCGTGTGAAACAATAGACAGTTATTTCACTCAGTCGGTTGCGCAAGAATTACTTTCACCAGGATGCAGAGAATAGAGAGATGAGCGTTTTCAATAAAAAGGTATTATTTATTGAACAGTCTTTCTTCTCATGCAAGAGAAATGAATTGCCCCAATTGCAAGACTTGTTATTATAAAAAGTGCGTACAGTAAAAGGAGGATTGCGAAATAATACTGTAAAAGCATTGATATGCATCCTCAACTGGTGCATCTAACTACGCCTACCCCAGTGTACCTGACCTAAGCCTAATACTTGGGAGGGAGTAAGTAAGTAGCAATTTAAGTTAAGTTGGTTTTGCCAAGGGTTTGCTTCAAGAATTCTCTCTAAGGGTTTAGTCAACACAGTACCTCTGAAATAGAATGTTGGAGGTCTGGTATCTCCCCTCAGGACTCGATATTCCAGTTACCCGCAAGGGTAGGCTGGAAACGCCAGAGCTGGATTTTCTCGGCAGGAGAAAAGACAGCGTCTTTCTCAGCGCGTCAAGGAGGAGGAGGGGCAGCGTCCGTGGACTTCTCGCATCTGCTGGGCTCTGCAAGGGACAGCTGTTCTGCTCCAGTATTCACCGCCACCGCTGTGCTTGCTTAAGGCAACGTTGGCATTATTTATACCTGAAAGGTGCTGAGTTTGACATAGGTTTTTGGACATAAGACGTCAATAAAGATGTCACTAAGAACTGGTCGTTCTTACAGTGCTCATTAGACTTATATTACTAATGAAAACAAAGCAAGCGGGGCTTTCCCAGGTTGCTGGGGGTTTTATCTGTTGAAAGAACTCGGTGTGTAATCTAGGAATCTAAGATAGTGGCTTCTGCTGTGTCATATACTGTAATGAGCTGCAGAGACGAGTTTCTGAAATATGGCTCTGATCGTTTATGCCATTATAGGGGTATGGATTGATTATAGCCGTATAGGGGCATAAGTTCACAATATTGATCGGGTCCTAGATAGAATACGACAAACCATCATCAGGGTTCTGAGAGAGCAGGTCTGGGAGAGGGTCACTCTCTTCCTCCTGTCCTTCATCAGTGGCCAGAAGCAAGCCCATGTCCGTCCTGTCAACATATGGGTTCAATCTGTTGACATGAAGCACCCTGTGGGGGCTCCTGGGAGTTCCAAGATCAACCAAGTAGGTGACTTCTCCCTTCTGTTCAACAATAGTGTGGGGTCCAGACCATTTGTATTGGAGTGCTGCAGAAGCCACTGGCTCCAACACCCACACTTTCTGTCCTGGCTGGTAAGCAGTCAGTACAGCCTTTTGGTCATGCCTGGCTTTTTGTAATTCCTGTCTTGCCTTTTTCATATACTCAGCCATCCTGGAGTGGAGACCAAGTACATAGTCCACAATGTCTTGTTTGGAAAGTTTGAGAGGTAACTCCTGTCTTTCCTTCACCAGACAAAGGGTCCTCTTACAGGATGTCCAAACAAACGTTCAAAACGGCTGTAGCCAACCGCCTTCTGTGGGACTTCTCTATAGGCAAACAAAAGGCAGGGCAGTAGGATATCCCATCTCCGCCTGAGCTTCTCAGGGAAACCCTTAATCATGCCCTTTAAGGTCTTGTTAAATCTCTCAACTAAACCATTGCATTGTGGATGATAGGGTGTGGTGAACTTATAGTTCACTTGAAAAGATTTGGCCAGGGGGATCCTTGTATCGAAGAATGTACGCACTATTTATTTGGAACTATTCTCGTTCCTTCATATACTTGTACCGATTTTTTCTTCGAAATAAATCCAAATTCAAAGATGTGATTTTGAGGTTTTTATTCCGTTATTATGTATGCTTCTCAATTTGCAATTTTTGCAATTATTCAAATTCCTTTATGTAAACAAATAATCAATTCATCTATGACAAAACCCAATGCATTTTGAGTCCTTTCGATGGACTCTTCCTCAGGGGTCTGGAAAAATAAACGGAAAAACAAGACTAATCAGTCCTATACTGTGAAACACAGTTCGGCATAATCATGTCAACATTTGCTCAATAAAGTTTATAAAAAACATCCATTGATTTGCTACGATAGTAGGTTGCATAATCTCATTTAACATGATTCAAATTCATAATGCCCCAAAATTCGGTGGAGTTATAGTTCACTCCACACTCCTTCCACATTGCAGTTAGGTAACTAGACATGAAGTTTGCACCTCTGTCTGATACAACCTCCTTAGGGAAGCCCACTCTTGAGAAAACTCCCAGGAAGGCTCTTGCCACAACAGGTGCTGTTGTGGTCCTAAGTGGCATAGCTTCTGGGTAGCTGGTGGCATTATCCACTACCAACAGAATAAACCTGTGCCCAGATGCTGTTTGGAGATCCATTGGTCCAACAATGTCAATCCCTACTCTTTCAAAGGGAACCCCACCACAGTTAGTGGTATAAGAGTGGCCTTTGTAGTGCCACCTGATTTGCCACTGGCTTGGCAGGTGACATAGGAGTGACAAAACTCCTTGGTGTCTTCTGACATGTGAGGCCAGTGAAAGTGTGGGACAAGCCTGTCCCAAGTCTTGTTCTGGCCAAAATGTCCTGCTAAGGGTATATCATGGGCTAGTGTTTAAAAGGAAGCCCCTGAATGCCTAATTCTGGACAAAATGTCCTGCTAAGGGAATATCATGGGCTAGTGTTTAAAAGGAAGCCCCTGAATGCCTAAGGTTTGACCAACCTCCTGGAAGCACCAGGCTTGGGGTCTCTAGCCTCTGTATACAGGAGCCCTTCATCCCAATAAACTTTAAGGGTACCACTAGCATTCCCAGCAGCCTCAGCAGCAGCTTGCTGTCTGAGGGGTTTAAGAGAAGGGAAGTCCAACTGCGCCTGCCTCAGATCTGACCTGGAAGGTCCCCCTGTCCCAAGAAACTCAACCTGATCAGGCTCAAGTTATTCTAGGACAGTTCCTTCTTCAGGCTCACAATCCGATTCTGAGGCGGGGTAAGGCAAAGCTTTTAACCTACTGCTCCTTGTCCTGGTAGGCAACTGGTCCATTATTCCAGGATCCAGTGCTTGTTCAGTGTTGCAATTTCTGACCTGTGACCTATTCACACCAAGCACATGTGATGAGATGCCTAACATTTCTGTATGTGTCCTATACTCCACTTCAGTCCAAGCTGAAGTCTCTAGGTCATTTCCAAGCAAACATTCCACAGGGAGGTCTGAGCTAACAACAACCTTCTTTAGGCCAGTTACCCCTCCCCTGGAGAAATTAACAACTGCCATACTGTCTGTGGTAGTGACATTGCTAGCATTGGTCACTAGGTAATTCTCACCTAGTATGATCTGTCCAGGTCCCCAAAGCTGGGTGTCACCATTGTGACACTAGTAAGCATGGGCGAATTTTGCGAATTCGCAATACTCAAATTTGCGGATTTGCGAATTCGCAATCCGCAAAATTTGCGAATTTGTGTGAATTAGCGGATTTTTTATTTTTGCGTGTTTGCGGGGAACTTTGCGTATTCGCGGGGTGCTTTGCGTGTTCGCGTTTTATTTCCGCCTGGTTCATCACTGCCACCCTCTTGTTTTTTATGCCCTTCTGCCCTCTGTACCACTTGTTTTTGTGCCTTTCTGCCCTCTGTCCCACTCTTGTTTCAAAGAAAAGTCTTCCAGGGGCTCATTAGCCAACAGGCAAGGAACCAGGAAGACGCATCAAGCTGAAATGCAGGAGCTGGCCCCACAGGACACTCATGGAGTGTGGGGACCTAAGCGTCGGCGCAAATGTTGCTCAGGGCTGGGGCTTCAAGCACCCCAAAGCACGACTTCCAAATACTTCGGGAAGTGAGTGTAAATGTAAATGTATTGGCATTTATATAGCGCACTACTTACCCGTAGGGTCCCAAGGCGCTTCGACCGCTGCGAAACCCTTCCTGGCTTCCCTGAGAGATGGTCCCTTAATGGGTATCTCCAGGGTGAGACCAGGCATCCCCCGCGGTCTGGTGGGGCCATTAGTGAAGATGAGGCAAGCTAATGCCCAGAGTTGCCGAGTGTGATCGCTGATCAGAATGGGCACCGAGGCGAGAGAATTATCGAGTCCGCTGACCCTGGTCCAGAAACCTGCCGCGCCGGGAATCGAACCCTGGTCCCAGGCCGTCCTCTGCTCTCGGGTCTGCCGCCTCTAACCAGTGAGCCACACTACTTCACTGAGTGCAGCTTGCAAAATGCAGGATGTCCAGGAGTTCCGGTCTTACGTCTCCTGTGTCTGCCACAGGTCTCAGCTTTGCTGGAAACATTGAGCAGTGTCAGAGATGTCTGGAAGTACATGTCCTGTGTCACAGAGTGTTCAGAATCTGGCAGGAGCCTCAACAATGCAGACTCGCAAGATGCTTCTCGGTGCCTGTTTGAACAGGGTGGTCACTCCTTGACCACAAGGGAGATGTCTTCCATCTTCCAGTCGATATGGAACGTCAAAGGTCCAGGATTTATGTTTCAAAGTTTTGTCCAGGGTAATCTAAAGTCTTAGGGACACAGCTCCTATACTTATACTAAGTTTGGGGGCTGGACTACCTGAAAGGTCCCTCCTATGGGTGGACCCTTTGTCCAGTTTCATTCCAGGGCGGGGCTGGAGTGCCCCAGCAACTGGTTTGAACTGGGCTATGCATGGAGCACCTTGTGTGCCCCAGGCAGTGTCTGGAAAATGTATTCTGAATGCAGCTCTCCCTGCCCCAATACACTAAAGCCTGTCTGGGGAAGTGCTAGCACCTCCCTGGGCAGGAAACCTATTGTCCAAGCATCCCCTGCCGGAGTTTCGTCTAGCAGCAGGAGGTCAGACTCGTGTCTGTGGCAGCACCATCCATTTTGTGATGCTGAGGCTCTGTTTAACTTTAACCGGGTATACCAGTAACTACATGTCTTCTCCCTCTAGAAGGGTGGAATGCTACTTCCGCTGCCAGGACTGGCTGGGGGGTAGTATTTCAAAGTGTTTGACACCTTACACAACATGTTTTGATAAAGCCAAACCAAAGTTAGCATTAACCTCGAGCATTATAATGCACTTAAGAGTATATGGTATGGAAATATCATAGAACAGCTCTAAGGATATGGTTCTGAAAGCTGCAGAGGGGCTCAGCTCATGCTATGGTACCCTCTCACATAAAACCAAGCACTCTGCCTCCAGGATTGTTAAGGCCTGCTATAGGAGTGACTTATAGGCTACTATGCGTCTATATATAGGGTAGGTATAGATATACTATATCTAAGTAAGGGGTGATTACACCACCTTACCCAGGCTGTGTGAACAGACCTGTGGTGTCAGTTTGGAAGCCCAACCAGGGGTGGTACAATACATGCTGCCGTCACTGGTAGGCCTTGGATGCCCCTATGCCCTGGGTACCTATGGTACACTATACAGGGACTCACAAGGGGGACCCAGTAACCAATCTGTTATGTACCTAAAGTACATGGTATCAATTTAGAGCGGTAACAGCTGGGGTTTGGGCCTGATTAGCAGGACCACAGCCACACTAAAGTCGAAAAACCAGAAAATCACAGCAAAAAGAGGGGTTGACCATAGTAAGAAGACCCTACTCCCCTACAAATTATATTCTCATGCATATGCAGATGTGGCATGAAAACGGACAGTGAAGTTATTGGCCATCACAAGAGCAACCATCTCCCGATCCCACTACACTGGGAATGGGTAGGATACAGAACATGGAGTGCTTAGACCCAATTTAGTTATCTTGCCCCATTGTTTAGACCAATAACAAGCAGAATGATGGTTGGGAGGTTGTCTCTAAATCTGAGATAGCCATATTTTAGCTTTATAGCATTGCCTCTAGTGAATTGAAAGTTTTTGAGCATCAGACCTTGAATTTCTTACAGATTATGATTGTTCATAAAAGCATTTTTAACAATCTAGGGGGATCTATTTATGAAAGATTGTAAACACAGCAGGGACTCATGTAAAATTGCTAAGAATGATTTGGTAATTGCTCTGAGGAGTAACGAAAGAACAGAGATTGTAGCATGGAGATTGAATATGGTAAAAATCTCAAAACCAGAAAAAGTCTAGTGGGAAGCCAGCATCTGGGATGAATTGTTGGTTGCTGTTATATAAAGGCATAACAAGCGCTTTTGGCACCTGGTTGCACATAATGGGTGCAGAGTTTTCACTCACACCTACTGTCATTGTTCCGGAGGAGAGGGTTATTCCCTTTACAGCCTTCTATGCAGACAGACGTTTAGTTGAAGATATAACAGACATTCCTTATGTTGCTCCTAATGATACATTTGATGATGAGAAAATGCCTTTTACAATAGACGAAAGTAATGCTGAAAACCAAGCACAGAAACCAGGAGAGGCACCCAGCGTGGACAGAGTTCCGGCTGATTTTCTTTGGTCTGAGCCCAAGATTTGGGGACCATATGTGAACTCCCTGTCAAATGCTGTATTAGCAGGGGCCCCTGTCCTGAGCTCTTGGAAAGGAGCTGTAATCATCTCCATATTCAGAAAGGAAGATGGGCTGTTCCCGGGAAATTACAGGCCTATAAGCCAAATTGCTAATATACAAGAAGTCTATTGTAGGCAGATTTTGATACGGCTATAGGAATGGATGTCCTCGAGTCAAGTGTTGTCCCATCTTCAGGAAGGATTTTGGCAAAATATTAGTTCAATCGACGATATAATGCGTTTTTATCCATTAAATGGAAGAATGTAGACATTAATCAGGAGTCATAATTTGTTGCCTTTGTGTAGCTCCTTGCTGCATTGGATTTTGTCATGAAGGGAAAGCTTTGGGAGGTCTTGCAAAGCATAAGAGTTCCCTTGGGTCTACTGTCTCTTACACAAGCCCTGTACACAGAAAATTTGCAAGACGTAGTTGAGGACTGGCAATGGAATGCCAGTGGATATTCCCATTCGAAGAGGTGTCAGACATGGGTACATTTTGGCCCCTACCCTCTTTCTTCTATATATAAATGGATCTTTTTGACTGCAAAAATGGTTCACCCAAAATGAGGGCACACGAAATATCGGGCCTTCTTCTCAGTGATGATACCTTGCTTCTTTCCAAAACTGCAAAAAAGGAATATCTATTCCCCAGGGCAATCGTAACCTGTTTGTGAGGAGAAGGGTCTTAAGATTAATAGTAACAAAACCAAATATATGGTGTTTAGAGGACTAACTTGGATGACTTTGACTCCATCCCTGGTGCACCTTCCTTTCTCCACAGAATCTGTTTTTCCTGGAACCCAGTAGAGCCTAACTGCGGAAGGCTCTGGAAGTGAATGCACAGAACACTTTCTACTTATAGACAGGAATAGATGTGCTGAACCCTAGGTCAGCCGCTGTTGGGAGTGTTTCTTTGGTTTCAGGATCTAGAGATTAATAGTAACAAAACCAAATATATGGTGTGTAGTGCACTCAGAAAAACCAAGCAAAAGCTAGAGCTTGAGGGTGAGACATTGGGCAGGTTAATGAATTTGACTATCTGGGTGCTAAAATAAGTGATTCTCAATGATGACAGCTTCAGATATAGAGAATCGTATACTGCCCTTAAAGCAAAGGAAATGGTCCAGCTTAATGTTTGCGGGAATGGTACCCACTTTTTCTGTTTCACCTCCTATTGAGATATATGCGTCAAACCTGTGGAGCAGCCCTGTATGAGGTGGATCTGTGAGGCCACTGTAATCTTATTTTTCTTGAAAAAGATGTATATGCTTTTGAAAAGTCCCTATTGATACTTCGCACCAGTGCCCCTATGCTCCCAATAAGATTTGATATGAATCTTCAGTCTATCTCAGATATAGTTGACTTGAGACCAATTTTATATTGGATCAGGCTGCGGACAAATGAGAAGCTGGGTCCAATAGGGATTGTGTCAGGCATTTACTCGAGGGCCAATCAGCAAGCAATATCCCTTCGCTACTATATATACAAAAATGGCTTATGAAGATGGATTTGAATGCTTATTGGTCACATTCCACTGCATTGACTAGCGGTGCCCGCAAAAAGTGGAAATGAGTTACTGCAATATTGTGTCAGAAGCAAACTCATCCACTGTTAATTCGGGCAGTCTGGTAAATTCCTATATGATGTTTAAATTTGTACCTGAATTTGAGTAATTTATGAATTTTTATAAGTAACCCTATTGTCCGAGCATTTTACATAAAATTCAGACTTGGGCTGCTACCCTTGGCTTTGCTTTACTTGTTTTTGGAATAAAGCAGAAATTATATTCAACACATTCCCATGAGTTGTACACCAATCGAGCATGATGAACACGTCTTATTTTTCTGTAAAGCCTTTGTAAGGCAATGTTCACAGTGGAATATTCCACTTTAGCGATTATTGTCTTCTTTAATCGCCATACAGCTCTAACAGTATGTAAAACAAATACACATGACTGTATTGTTCATTCAATTTCAAACTATTTGTCCTCAATATAGTACATCAAGATGAAAGCACTGAAATAAGCGGGTTTTATAGAAGCATACTTGTATATGTGAGGAGCATTTTTAGATATTAGTATTGTTCTTAATGATAGTTTGTATGGTTTCATGTGCAAGTATTGATTTGTTTATCTAGCCTTATTAGTATGCTATATGACAAGGGACTGAGCATTCCTTAGCACAAAAACGTTTCATAGACTATGCCTTTCTGACAACTATGGGTAAAAAATAATTTTATTTATGGAACAAATTGTTTTTTACAGTACATATAATGTGATTTTTGAATGAATTTATCTTGTTTTATATTATTGTTTTATTTGTACCTTTTATGATTTAATCAGGGCAAAAAGTAAATGAATCATTAATTTTAAATTATTGGGACATAATTTTTACTAAAATATATTTAGATTACTTTTAATTAATTCTATACATCACTGATTATTGATGCTGAATAAAACAATATATTATTTTTACCTTGGGTGGGAATTTATTTTTTCTTTTACCTACATGATAGCCTTATGTCCCCAGTCAATCTGTGATGCCCCCAGTCACAACCTTTCTAGTAAATAGAGGGTATTACTGTTGGTAGTAAATTACTGTAGGTTTAACTCACCCGTTCTCATGCAACTTCACTCTTTCTACTGGAACTTTTGAGATTTTTATTCGAAATTCTACCGGAAGCAAAACAAAGGTCCAGCCCCCACGAACTCAGATCTCTGAATTTAGAAAATATATTTTTCCATGGATAACCTCCAATGGTCCCCATAACCTTGCAAGTCATTTTGTGAATTATACACTCTCTAATGATGATCCCAATATTTGTTCAGTGCAGAACTGTGCTGATTATTTGATGGCGAACAGATAATTCCTCTGTCTCTCCAATCCAATCTTTATTTTCACCACAGCCTTAGCTGTGGTATTTCAAAGTTCCAACCTGAATGACAACCATTCTTACAGACAATTAACCAAATTCGATTTTTTATTAGGAGCAATGATTTCTGCTGCAAGCAAATCATATATGCAAGAATAATTTACTTTTTATAGCTGGATAGACACAACATCATTGCCATTTCTTTAGATTATGCATGCTTTTAAAATGAACTTCATTGACAATTTATTCTGGTGACTTGATCAGGGTATCACTTTAAAATTTCAGATATTTCTCCACGTTTTGTTTCATTTGAGGGCTGTTGCTCTTCTCATCCATGGCCTTCAACAATACATCTTCATAGTACTTGAAAAGAAAAAGGCAAGAAAGGGTTCAACACCAATTACACTACCATAGTTTAGTTAAATTAAAATGTTATTTGCTTAACAATATTCCTTTGGATTTACATCCGCGATTGAGCATTTTATCCTCACACAACCAATCTCTTCAGATTGTCTGAATTTGTTTATATAAAAATATGCAAATTAAAAAACAGGAGCCTCACAATCCACTGATTGCTCTGGTGCTTAGAATCACTGAAGTACATCAGCAGGTTTAAAATACTGTGGTTGGATACCAAAAATAGGTTCTGCCTGCACTGCGCTTGTGATGTGCTTGTGAAATCTCTTATATTTAATATATCTTCAAAGGGGCTCTTATCTGTTCTCCAAAATCGAATTACTGTGTTCATTCGCTTTTGTGTGGAACTTTTTTTTTGTTAACTGCCTCTGTCTGCACACATTTACGATACTTCTCCTAAATGTGTTCACACTGTTTAACCCAAATTCACTGTTAAGATAAGATCCTTTCCCATGGAAAAGGTAGACCGCTTCTAACAGTACTCTGGAATGCTTGATTTGTATTACTTAGTTATGTAAAGCAAATGCTTTAGGCTTAGAACGTTTGTGGCATTTCCTATTCATGCCTCAGTACCTTTCTTTGCACTTTGTAGGCATTATCAGATTGATTTTTTCAACCTAACAGATTTGGTCATTATGATCAAATCCTAAATGTCTTAATAAACATTGCAAGTCAAAAATAAAGTTAATATACAAGAGCTATGTTATGTTTTACTACCAAACAAGCAGCCACAAGTGCAGTTACCTTGTAGAGAACAGGGTCATGATTTGAATGGTGCAGCAGGTGCAGGCGCACCGGCCCTAAAAGTTGTCAGATCTCCTCTATACATAATACTGCTATATGTGACTACTAACAGGCAGTCACAATTGCAGTCATCTTGCAGTTAAAATGGACTTGATTTGAATGGTGCAGCAGGTCAGAGGCACCTGGGCCAAAAACTCCAGGGACCCCATTAAACCCAGATTATAACTAACATTTCAAACTGAACTGGCAGTCACAAGTGCAGTTACCCTGCAGACAACAAGGTCATGAATTCAATGATGCAGCAGGTGCATTGACACCAGAACCAAAAGCTTTAGGCTCCCCATTAAACATCTAAAATTGCTAAGTTATTCTACTAAACAGACAGGCACAAGTGCAGTTACCTTGCAAACAACAGGGTCATCATTTGAATGGTTCAGCAGGAGCAGTATCACTGGGCCCAAAAGTTGTCAGAACTCCTCTAAACCCCTAATATTGCAACATTTTATTACTATATAGGCAGTCACAATTGCAGTTACATGGCAGTTAAAAGAGGCTTGATTTAAGTGGTGCAGCAGGTGCACTGACACCGGGCCAAAAGATGTCATAACCGCACTAAACACCTAATATTTCAATATTACTATATAGTCAGTAACAAGTTATCTTGCAAGCAATTGGGTCCTTATTTGAATTGTGCAGTAGGTGCAGTGGCATCGGGCCAAAGAGCTCCAGGCACCCCATTAAACACTGATTATTGCTATATTTTACAACTATACAGGCAGTTACAGTTAGGCACTACGGTCATGATTTGAATGGTGCAGCAGGTGCAGTGGCACCGGCCCAATAAGTTGTCAGAATTCCTCTAAACACCGAATATTTATATATTTGACTAGTAAACAGGCAGTCACACATACAGTTACCTTGCAGTTAAAAGGGTCTTGCTTTCAATGATGCAGCAGGTGCAGTGGGACCGGGACCAAAAGTTGTCATAACTCCACTAAACACCAAATATTGCTATATTTTACTAATAAATAGGCAGTCAGAAGTGCAGTTATCTTGCAGGCAACAGGGTCATGATTTTAATGGCGCAGGAGGAGTGCTGGCACCGGGGCAAAAAGTTGTCAGAACTCCTTTAAACACCTAATATTGCAACATTGTATTACTATATAGGCAGTTACATTGCAGTTAGAAGGGGATTGATTTGAATGGGGCAGCAGGTGCAGTGGCACCGAGCCAACATTTCTCATAATTCCACTAAACACCAAATATTGCTATATTTTACTACTCAACAGGCAGTCACAAGTGCGTTATCTTGAAGGCAATAGGTGATTATTTGAATTGAGCAGCCGGTGCAGTGGCATTGGGCCCAAGAGCTCCAGGCACCCCATTAAACACTGATTATTGCTATATTTTACAACTATACAGGCAATTACAAGTGCATTTTACCTTTAAGGCGCTAGGGTCATGATTTGAATGGTGCAGCAGGTACAGTGGCACTGGGTCCAAGAGTTGTTAGACTCCTCCAAACACCTAATATTGCTATATTTGACTACTAAATAGGCAGTCACAAATGCAGTTACCCTGCAGTTAAAAGGGGCTTGATTTAAATGATACAGCAGGTGCAGTAGCACCAGGACCAACAGTTGCATTAACTCCACAAAACACCAAGTATTGCTATATTTTACTATTAAATAGGCAGTCATAAGTGCAGTTATCTTGCAGGCACAAGGGTCATGAATAGAGCAGGAAGTGCAGTGGCGCCGGTCCCAAAAGCTCCAGGTACCCCACTAAACACCAAATATTGCTATATTTTATTCCTAAACAGGCAATCACAAGTGCTGCTACATTGCAGACAGCAGTGTCAAGATTTGTATGGTGTAGCAGGTGCAGTAGCATTGAGCCTAAAGCTGTCAGAACTCCTCTAAACACATATTATTGCTATAGTTGACTACTAAACAAGCAGTCGCAATTGCAGTTACCTTGCAGTTAAAGGAGACTTGGTCTTAATGATGCAGCAGATGCAGTGGCACTGGGGTCAAAAACTCTAGGAACTCCACTAAACCTGGATTATTTCTATTTCTAAATGTTCCTACTAAACGAGACTTTCACAGTACATCTGTCCAGCATGCAATAGGGTCATGATTTGAATGCTGCAGCTGGTGCAGTAGCAACAGGACCAAAAGCTTTAGGCACCCCACAAAACACTTAATATTACTATATGTTACTACTAAACAGACAGTCACAAGTGCAATTACATTGCAGACAATAGGGTCATGATTTATATGGAGCAGCAGGTGCAGTGGCACTGGACCCAAAGGTTGTCAGACCTCCTCTAAACACCTAATATTGCTATATTTTACTACTATACAGGCAGACAAAATTGCAGTTATCTTGCAGGCACCAAGGGCATGATTTGATTGGTGCAGCAGGTGCAGTGATGCAGGGCCCAAAAGTTATCAGAACTCCTTTAAACACATAGCATTGCTATTACATCAATTAATTCTATTATTTCCCTTTTTCATTTCATTTTTTGAAATATTGCTATTACTTACCCACACTATACCATTAGTAACAGCACAATATATTGCCTTTTTGCATATAAACAAGTCATGTGACTTTAGCAAAACTTTCTGCAACGTATATTGTACAACTACTCAGCAAGCTACAACTTACAATAAAAAACAGCTTCTTAGTAATCACATGGGCGAAACCAACTGCATTTACCAATGCTTCTTTAAAATGCATTTCAAAACCTAATAGGGATGGCACACCAGTCTCTGCCCCTGGAGGCGTATGAACAATAATTAACGTGCCATGAGAGGAGAGCCTTACCTGTGAAGATGGTGGCCAATAATCATAACAATTCATTTTTCTGGCTGTCTTACTAGTTCATAATTTAGGAGTTATCGTTACAGAGGGAATACATCACACACCCACTATTTTAAATAGTAGTATCAAACTGTACGGTAACTACCTGATACCTAGTGGGTTCACTCAATTTTAAACAAAAGTTTTAGGGACATGGCTGCACAGATAAGAGAGGGAGTTTAAAATGTTTTGTTATCCTAGACATTATTTTCTAAATGTTTACAATATAATGCATCTGCAATGATACATTGGATACTGAGCAGGGCCACATACCATTGTATGTCTTCTGCTTTGCAGTGGTATGGATTGTTGTAACTTTGTTCCCTTGGACAGACATCCATATTTCCAATTCAGGGTCATCACCCTCCCACTAAAAACTTTAACCAGGAAATCGACCCCAAATGGTGACCTACAGCCCCATAACTGTAAGAACTTTAAAGAAACCATTGGCCATATGCTCTTTGCTTGCCCAGGATATATTGCACCTGGCCAGAAATGGCTCCTACCCCTTTGTAGGCTTTAAGGGATCAGTAGCAGCTGGTCTGCACTGAGAATACTAAGGGCAGACCCAAACTCAACCTACACCGGTGCAAATGTGACGTTACAGGGATGGATGTGAGTGATTAGAGCAAGATCTAAATGAATACAGTTGTTTAGCTTTATTTTGCATCATATAACACTGGTTTTAAATTGTGATTAGCAATGAACTGTGTTTTAATTAAGGCCTCTTCTTGGTCTACCTTCCCCAAATTAAGTTGTCCTCCCATTCCTATTTTCCATTTCACCGGAAGTAAAAGAAAACCTGGTAAAAACATGGGAACACCTATGTGAAGCAGTAACAAGAAACCCACCACGAACAGATCAAAATTCAATAAGATTTAAAACCGGCAAAAAGCCTTGGTACACAACTACCCTAAGGGAAGAAAAAAGAAAAATTGCAAGAGAAGTCAGCAAGCAGGCACTATTGATAAAAAGTGGTAAAAAAACAAACAAATCGGAATTGAAAGCTATGCGGAAGAAATATAAGATCATGCTGAGTAGCGCAAAAAAACTGTACCAAGAGGAAATGTGGACTAACCTACTAATCGCTAGCAAACACAAAAATGCCAGAACATTTTGGGGTATTATCAATAAACTGACAAGGGGGAACACCCTAAAACAGGAGGCAGGTATCTGAGAAAGTATATGGACCCAGCCTGTCGAAAAGATGTTAAGTGACAGGTCGGGAGGTAAGAAAAGTTACTGTAAATTGGAGTGCAAAGTATGCATTAGAAACAGCGAACATGCAGAAAACTTGATAGGAAAACGAGTTAATGCACTAGGAGACAAGCTGAAGCAATCGATGGGTAGTGGAAACGAGAACAATCCTGAACACTCACAGCTCAGCAAATGAGAAAAACTACTGAACGCCGTGACCGACACCCTAGTAACAACAGCCCAGCTCAAAGATAAGATAATTCGCCTGAAAAAAGAGGGTGCGGCGGGTCCAAACGGGCTTCCAAATGCTATCTTTAAATATTTACCAGAATTTTGGGCAGAATACTTAACTCCACTCTTTAATGCAATCTACAATCAGAACAAACCACCAAGATCCTGGACCGGGAGCATAATTCACCCCATTTTTAAACAAGGTGACCACAACGAGCCAGGGAATTACAGGTTGATATCGCTAATGGATGTCGAGGCAAAACTATATGGATCATGCCTATTATCACTCCTTCAGGACTGGATGGAAGATACGAACATAATACCAATGTTCCAACCTGGTTTCCGGCCAAGGACGGGTACTCTGACAAACTTGACAACCCTGGCGCTCTTGAAAGAAAAAGCAGCAAAAAGGGGAACAAGACTGTATGCTTGCTTTATAGACCTGCGAGCAGCCTTTGATAAAGTGAACAGAGCCCGGCTATGGGAAAAATTAAGATCATGGGGTATCCCGAAGAAGTTATTGGAGGCTATTATAGTCCTGCACAGCAACACCTGGGCTCGAGTAAAACTGGGAGACGGTTGCAGCGTAACGGCCGAAATAAGAACACAACAGGGCCTAAAACAAGGCTGCGTACTGGCCCCAAGTTTATTCAACCTGTACATGGCAGATATAGTCAACCACATGGAGATCGGGGAATGCCATCCACCCCACATGTCAAAAATCCCTATCCCTTTCCTGCAGTATGCAGATGATATTGTTGTTCTGAGCCAAACACCGATAGGGTTGCAAAGATCGATCAACAACTTGACAACTTATTTGGAGCACGAAAGCCTGGAATTGAATAAAGATAAAACTAAAGTTGTTCGCATTGTGGATCCAAAAAAGCAAGTATTTAAATGGTATGCAAATAGTTCTCCAATAAAGGAGGAAACATCATACAAATACTTAGGTTTGAAACTGGGGCGAGGTCCGACGAACAAAGAACATAAAACCGAGCTAAAAGCAAAAACACAGTCTTTGATCTATGCATACCGGCAATTACAAATGAAACTAAGTTGTCCAAATTATTCACACCTGCTGAAAGTAATAAAAGCTCAAACCTTACCAACCTTGTCATACGCATTGGCCACCTGGTGTGGCAAAGAAGCAGGGCTGCTAAACAGCCTACAAACAAAAGTATACAAGGCAGTCTTAAACCTACCAAATTCGTCGGCTCCGGCGTAGGTCCGTCTAGAATTTGGTCTTCTAAATCAGAAGTTTCGCAGTATGGGAACTTTTGTGAAACTCTGCCATAAAATACGTTTGTCGGAAGCCAACTCATTGGACAATCTGTGCTGGAGAGAAATCGAAACCCAGCAGAAACAGCAAGTTTTAAACAGTTGGGGAGGTTACCTGTCTCAATCCCTAAATTGCATAGGAATTGAAGAAACTTGGGACATGAAGCCAGATAGATCCACCTTTGATAAAATTGTAAACAATGCGGTAAAATGGGAATCTTACCTCGAAGACAAGATAAATATCGCAAAAAGACGACACGGGTGGACTGTGATTAATTCATATTCCTGGATAAAACCACAGACCTACTTAGAAAGCCACTTTAACAGTTTGTTAAAACAAAGATATATAAAACACCGACTAGGTCTACAGTTCTCAAAGGACTTGCTACCAGCCTGGAAAAATTGTCATACTGACCCCCATTGTCGTCTATGTGGATACCGAAATGAAACTCTAACGCACTTACTATGTGTGTGTCCGGCACTTAAGGACCTGAGGAGACGTCTTTTAAAGAACATTTTTAACAAACTGAATATTCGGACTTGCAGGCAAGCCGTAATTCGATGGCTAGATGGATCAAGTCCTATGTTGGCCTGCAGGGGGGTCAAATTTATGATGAAAGCCGAATCTCTCTTACAGCAAGCTGACCTTGGAATTATACCTCCAAACTGAAATGTTTGACACTTACTTTGCCACTTGACAAACAGTTTTAATTGCCAAAAAAATCTTTAAAAAGTGTTTTATGTTTTATGATGGTCAATATGCATTTTTGTAATGATTTTTAATAATTTTATACAATAAAATTGACTTTGACTTTGACTTTGACTATTTTCCATTTTTCCCTGTTGAGCTTTTTCCCACTTCCATTTCAATTGTCTTATTTCCCTTACGCGGATCATGATTTATTGTATCCTATTCTTTATGTCAACTGGTTGTGGTGCATATAATACCATACAAGTTGTTCATTTGCACATTAATATTTTACTGTGGCTAAAAGTATTTGTATTGTGTTTACCTTTTATGTGCTGATATGACTAATTTGTCAAATAAAGCTTGCCAAACGGAAATTGTAACTTTGTATGCATTGCAAAGTGACATGATTGCAAAGCTTAAAAAAAAAGATGAGGTAGAATGAACAATTTCCTGCAGATAAATGTCTTTTCCTTTCCAGTGACATCATTTCCTCAAACTTCCAGAGGTAGGGGAAGAGATATCATATAGTCTTTCGCCTTTGACCTTAAAGACATTACAGGAAGTGACATCATATGAATTTTGACCCAGATTATTTTCAGGAAGGTACATCACATGACCTGAACTCTACAATTAGCATTGCTGAAGTTTCCTAATAACTGCATGTAACAACACACCACAGAAAAATGCCTAATTTAGCTAAGACCTATATTATGGTGCTGAATTGATCTTTTAAAGATCTAGGGAGTAATACTTGCCACGAATTTTAAAAGCAGATTGCAGCTAGTATCCATTTTTTTCAAATTGTGCTATGTGTGCCCCAATGTATTTTTTATTAACCCATTATTGTGTTATAGGTGTCTGTCATGCTACAAACTGTCTCAAGTATGCCAGCAACAGTTTTTTGCTCTCGGTGTCGCCGTAAAATAATAATTACCTTCAGTAAGTACCTTCAATATGAGTCAAACCATTGTGAACCTATCCAGCTGCCTTGCACATTCCAACAAATGGATGACCTCAAGTTGCCTGAAATTACACACTGACAAAACAGAGGTAATTGTGGTCAGTAATACCCCATCCCTCTGGGACAATTTAATTTGACCGTCATTCCCAGGAAATTGTCCATCTCCTTCACCAAAAATCATGAGCTTGTGAGTTGTTTTGGATAAAGATCTCCCCATGTCCTCCCAGGTGAAGAAAGTTGCAGGGACTTGTTTAGGCCTTTTCAGAGCTTTGACGAAGATGCTTAAATGGTTACCTGGTGAAACCTGAAGAACAGTTTTTCAAGGTCTCTTACTCTCACAGTTGTACTACAGTAATTTGCTTTACCGAGGCAACACTGCCTGTGTACTAAATAGATTGCAACAAAAGGTACCAGAGGGTCTCAAAAGATGTGCCCAAAAGTAATAAAAAGCCAACCAATCCCTGACCTCTAAGAAGATGCGTCACAGAAGGCTCTCAACAGGATGAGGAAAATACCCATCAGTCACCATACGGATCCGCCCTTCATCATTTGGGATTTTATCCGTACCACCCGTCTGAGAAGATCGATGCCACAATCAGAGGTCAACCCGGTGGTAAGGGGGTTCCTCGAGAGGTGCAGGCAATGACAGTGTGGTTAACCACTCGATGTTATGAGTGGCTAAGGACATGTGACTGGGGTGTGCAGTGCTGGAAAAAGTGAGGGAGTGAGATAACCAAGAGGAAAGTGTGTATTGGCCAGGACGCCGGCATTGGAGTACCGACGGACAGAGCGGTGCTTCATCTTCCCCTGAGCCACTGCCAGGTGGGGTGAGGCCAGTCTACCTTACAGATCGAGTGATCAACACAGACTGTAAGGGCACCCGGAGCATTCAGGTGACCACGTGCACTTGTTTTTGTTATCCTGGTGTCACCCTTCACTTCATTTAGTTCACTTGGTGCAGTAGTTTTAATTGTATTTTGGTCCTGATGAATGCAAGGACGCAATAGTCCCTTGATTGCAGAAACTAGTTGACCACATTTACCTCAGGCTGTCTACATAACCAGACAGCGTTAGGTTGCACTCATTTTTAATATTGGTATGTTAGGCACACATAGAATAAATAATTTTTGTTAAGTGCTCTCTCTAATCCAATTTTAACACACTTTCCTCTTGGTTATCTCACTCCCTCACTTTTTCCAGCACTGCACACCCCAGTCACATGTCCTTAGCCACTCATAACATCGAGTGGTTAACCACACTGTCATTGCCTGCACCTCTCGAGGAACCCCCTTACCACCGGGTTGACCTCTGATTGTGGCATCGATCTTCTCAGACGGGTGGTACGGATAAAATCCCAAATGATGAAGGGCGGATCCGTATGGTGACTGATGGGTATTTTCCTCATCCTGTTGAGAGCCTTCTGTGACGCATCTTCTTAGAGGTCAGGGATTGGTTGGCTTTTTATTACTTTTGGGCACATCTTTTGAGACCCTCTGGTACCTTTTGTTGTTTATAAGCTTCTTTGGGGATTGTATCCAGAGCTTGGTCTTTAAACTTCCCCCAGGTCCCCCCTACCGTAGTGTTTTTGTTGTTCTAAATAGATTGCAGACTATTCAAAATGCTGCAGTTTGTGTTTTGTTGTGCCTTCCAAAATGTCAGTCTGAACAACTGACCTTAGCCAGCCTTCACTGGCTGCCAGCAAATAAATCAATTGACTTTAAAGCCCTCTTCATTGCACACAATATAAAAGCATGCTCAGGGGCCTCATATCCTGAATCCTTTAATTGTTTATTATACCAATGCACAAGATCTGAGATCAAATAACCGTTTTCTTTTGCCGGTCCTCAGGATACTCCTGGACACCAATATGAATATTCTGTAAAGCTGCATTTGCGGGACACAGCTTTGTTGATCCTTTTTCCTATTGCAGAAGAGGGAACTTTAGTGCCCAATTCTCTTCACCCACATGTACAATGATGATAGGTTGCTGGAAATCAGGGAGTTTTGTGCTTTTTGTGGACACTATAACTAAATATTTCCTGACGTATGTGGTCATTTTTGCCAAATTTCATAAAGTATGACCTGGTTTTCACAAATAACTATACCTTCATAGCATCAACATCACACCCTATGCAGTTTGTGGAGGGAGAAATTCTTATGTCTGATTTGTATGGATCTTGCATCCCCTCAACCGACTTAGGGAAAATACTTGAAGATTTCCCGCCCTAGAGAACATAAGGTAATAAGGTATGTGCTAGATCCTATATTGAAAATACACAACTTAAATTGATATACTATAACAGTCCATACAAAACTTATTTGCTGACCCTGCATATGTAGAAAGTAAACCTGGTTACTAGTGAAAACTTCCATAATTGTGGTAATACTATGGTAGAAAAGGTGTGAGCATCTGAACAGAAATTACATATAAGCTGTCAGAACTGACATATTTTGCATTGGCATCCATCTCAAATTCTATTAATTAGGGATAGTCCTGGTCAAGAAGCTTGGCAAAATGAGAACTACATTGATATTGCTGAATATTATACTTGTGCAGGGGTGTATCGCTATGAATGGTAAGCTAGTACTGGGCCATCAAAATAATAGTATTTTCTGGAACTGCGTAGGTGAGTACAGCCAAAGGGTAACTTTAGATTACAAGGTCTTTGTTGAGAAATGGGAGGAGGACGTTAAAGTGTCTGTGAAGAGCAACAAGGAGCTTACTGGATAGCTGATCTGACAACCACCTGCCATAAATAGTGGATGGAATACATCATATTTCATTGCTGTATATTGTCAATCCTGGAAGCTATGGAGATAATACTTCTTCCGATTTTGAATGTATGTCTCTCGTTTGTAGCAATTCCAGTGTCTGTGTTGCCTTCTGCGTGGAACATGTGTCATATTATTGTGAAAACTGAAATGTGAACTGCTTTTATATCAGATGTGTTACACTCCTTTGAGGAGCCTTAATACTGAACATAATGAAGTTGGAAAATATGAACAGTATATTGCACAACTACATGGTACCTAATTTTAAGCAAAACTAAAAAGAAAGAATGGTTTGTTTATGCCATGCACTGTCGGTTTGAGTCATTTTCAGGTTTGATGGTTTGTGCCCCTGTGAGAAACTGGGTTGTTGGTAGAGTTGGGTGAAACCCTACTCAAGCAACAACCACAGCCCTCCTCAGGATGAACCACAAAGAGTCACCAAATTAACATATGCTTACCCTCTGGTAGCTTGGCACAAAAGCAGTCATACTTAACTTAGAGGAAATGTGCAAAGCGTTTATGCAGCACTTAAACAAGGATAAAGTGCAAACACAAGACAAAAAAATCCCAACGAAGTTACAAAAATAGAGTTACATTTTATATATTATTTAACACCAAAATGAAATCAATCAGTAAAACCAGAGATATGCAATTTTAAAGATTTCAGGTGTGTAAAGCACCTAAATGCACAACGTGCCACTCATGCTTATCTTGTAGTGTGAGACTAGATAAAAAAGCATGTTCAGGCCGACCGTGATGGAGCGCAGGTCAGATATAGGGACCAAGTATGTCCCGCTGGAAAAGTTACCTGGGAAAGTCCAGAGTGAAGATTTCCATTCATGGGGATGGAGGCTACGAGGAGCAGGGAGAGAGTTCCAGATGGGTGTCACTGTAACACAAAGTACAGATCACTGCTGGTGGTCTCTGTAGCACAAAGAATAAGATTTACCGGAGCTTCTTGTTGGTGGATATTGGTGGGAACAGGCCCGTTTGTGATCTTGAAGAGGCCAAAACGTCAAGATTTCTCCTTTTCTTCACGGTGGAACTCAACTAAGGCCTCACCCTGGGTCCAGTACCAGTGAGACACCTCTTGGGGATCAGCAAATAACTCCATCATGAGCCTGCAGGGCTCAGGCAGGTCTAGTTGCATATCCAGGTGAGACCAGTTGCAGCAGGTCAGCTGGGCAGTCTGCATAGAGGCCTCTTGAGCTTTTGGTATCACTGTAGCTCAGAACCGAGAGTCATTAAGCTGACCCTTAGAGTCAGTTCAGCCTGAGATGAAAAGTGCAGTCCCAGGTTTCCATCGCAGCAAACAGGGCAGCCTCAAGGAGCAGGGCAGCAAAGCGTCAATCGGTAGTCCACAGATCCAAGTGTTTACTGAAGAGTGGATCTATGAGTCCCCTTGTTACAGCGGGTGCCCATTTTGAGGTGGGAGAAGATTCTGGAGTTTCTCCCTACAGAGGTGTCTGGACTTTCCTGCCTCCCTGCCCTTGTCCCAGTCTGTCTGGGGGGCACAATAGGCTAGTGTGAAGTCTGCTGATGTGACCTGAGTCAGTGCTTTTGATGTTCATTTGTGGTAGGTGAAAGATTGAATTTCCTCTCATCCTACCAGAGAGAGCCCATCCTACCAACACCCTGACCCTCTATTGTGATGCTGTCTTGGAGGAATACACAAAGACCAACTACCAGCTACAACCTGAGATGTGACCCAGAAACAGGCTTAGGACAAGAAAATGGCAACTTTCTAAGAGTAAAAAAGGCATACAGTGCACACCAATTTCATCCTTCTTTCCAAAGTTAATCAAATTTGTGAATTTAAACTGCTTGCGTGCAGCCTGATCCACGTGATCCACCCTAGTCTCACGCATTTGTGAACACAACTGTGTATGAAGCGAAGTTACACTCCTTTTCCAAGCGCACAGCGTGATTGCGTGATTTTCGCACATGAATATTTTCCATTTTTGATTTCAAAATAATTATTCCAACTACTCCAAAAATGTTTTTCACTTCTTTATTCTTCTTGTCTAAATACACGTAAAATGCTGATGTTTTCAACACTGTTTCTCATGCGGCAGATATGCCCATCCGGGCCTTTTTCCGGGCACGCTAGAATCCATCAAACATCCTCAGTCATAAATGATGTTATACCCAATGCATTTCAAGCCTTTAGTGGCCCTTCGTCAGGGGTTTACTACAAATAAAAGAACAGTGCCATTAAATTATGTGAATTAGAAAAGTCTCCATATCTTCACTAGCAATGTTTAAATCATACACGTAACCATTTCCATGTTTTACAGATGACCCTGCACAGCGTTTTCCCTCTAAAAGTAATTAAACGCTGCAAACAGTACAGCCTGAAGGAGCCTCTACCAACATTTGTTTCCCCTCCTAAATAAACTATCCCTATTATCAAAATGCAACAAGCACGATATTGCCCGTCATAAGCATAATGCTTCATTATTTTAAATGCACAATGCTCTGTTTAAAAACAACTGAAACTAGTTTTGATACCTTCATGACTTGTGCCGATTTCCTCAACTTCCCATCCTGTTTTTCTCAACTGAGAAAGCAATTCACGTATCACTAGCTTTCCCCCTCTTTTAATTAGTGCAACCAGACTCCGCCCCTTGTACTTAACCAATGCCAATGGCCCATCTGTTTAATAATCGTCCTTCATCACTACAAACCCCACAATGCACTACTCAAAGTTGCATCTAAACACGGACCTGCTGTTGCCTGATTTCAATTGATTAGTAATATCCGTACTGCATTAGAGAACTCACCTCAAATAACTACATCTAAGATACCCCGCCCTCCCTCTTGATGTTAAATGTGACGCTAATGCTTATGTGTTCCCATTGAATGATCAGATGTATTATGCATGAAATACAACATTTTGGAAGAACAAATGAACCACCATAGATGAAGCTAGTGTTAGTAATGTCGGTAAGCATGAAAAAGTACATTTGCTTTCATAAGGTATATTTCGGAACCTTGTAGTTTTTGACAATATAGCTTGAATTAGATATTGCTACAGAGGTGTACAATAGTCATCACATTTCAAGCGTTTTGTGGGATGTTCTTAATAAACAGACTATTCCTGTAACTGAAAAAATATCAATCAAACATCAGAAATATATATATATAGATAATAACTCTTGCTCAAAGTTAATAGGGGTAGCAATATCTCTACCGCGGTTCCCATTGATATGGGAGCATTGCTGGCCCTTATTTATGAGTCATCTAAAAAGCTAAGTGGACTAAAAATAACTGTACATAGTATTAAGAAAAAACATTTGTTCAAATGAAGTTCCTCATTAAGATCCTTGCAAGAGATGGCTCCCATGGATAATATATAGATTAGAGTTAAATACATCCAAACCTGAGGTATTACATTATACATGTCAATGTGTGCCACTCTACAGCTGTATTGAGACCTTTCTTTACATTGTCTATACTGCAGATCCAATGATTTTCCTTGATTGTCAATACATGTTCAACATTAGGTTTTCTAATACAGGGTTTCGCTACTTCGATAACCCACCATAGCATCTCTTTTTCACCATGTTTGTACTTAATGTAATGTTCAACTAGGGGGGCCTTCTCGACTTTGCAACAAATTCTAAACTGATGTTGCAGAATACGTTTTTTTACTTGTTGGGTAGTCTTTCCTATGGAGTGTAGCCCACAAGGACACGTGATACAATAAATTACATTGTTTGTATTGCAGTTGGAAAATTGTTTCAGTATAACCTGCTAGCCATTAATCTGAGATGTCTTAACAGTTTTCATAGTGTTGCACGCTGCACATGTGTTGCATTTATAATGCCCCACTATGGGTAGTCCTGAAAACAAGTTGTTCACAATGGCTGGTAACAGCGCACCAAAGGCATGCACTATATGATCTCGAAGGTTTGAACCTCCTTTGAACGCAAATAATGGTTGTTGTTTAAATTCAGGTAATCTGTTGAGCAATGTCCAATGTTTTTGGAGTATTTTCTTGATTTTGTTGGAATGAGTTCCAAAAATGGAAACACATACCAATTGTGGTACTTTAGTTCATTTCCTGATCTCAAGGAGGCCATTTTGATTGTTATACCTTGCTCTTTCATTGGATAATTTAAATAATCTTGCTGGATAGCCACAGACTTTGAGTTTATCTTTAAGTTTTTTTGCTTCCAAAAAATAGTCCTCCTTTTTGGTATAGTTCCTGCGTAACTGACAAGGTTGTGTCATGGATCTTTGTGGCAGCCTTAACTTGACTTTCCATCTAGTTTTGCTCCATTTATCTATCTTGATTCACAATCTGAAGCCATTTCACTTCTTCCTTTTTGACTAAGTTGAAATGGCCACCGTTGTCTTTATGTGTTAACCCATGAATTCTTAACCCTACATATTTCAGTGAGTTCTTTTTCGTTTTTTTTGACTCAGTTAAGATGGCCGCCATCATCTCCATTTTCCAACATAATGGTGTACATTTTATATACTGACGTTCTGCGGTCTGTTTAACTTTAATTCATATTGACATTAAAAATATGCATGCGTAACTTCCAGATTCATTTTTAACTTTCTCACTATTCCTTTCATTTGTATGGTTTTGACCAGACCAATATGGCGGATAGTGTTCAACAAAGATATCAGGCTCCTACACTTCCAATTTAGAATGGCCCAGAAGTATTTATACTTTTCCACCAGGTGATATTTCCCTTTAATTTGATCGTACAAAGTGCAGACAATGAAGATGCCGGCAACCTATGACTAAGTATGTGTTAATGTGGGTGTTCAATTCATCAAAATAGCCGTAAGGGCGGTAGCGTTACTGTTCTTTTTTCTTTATATTTACTTTTCAGTGCAGGAGTTGCCCTCAGTGATGCAGATAGAACAGGGTTAGGGGAAAGACAAAATTGCACCTATCCTTAGTGATTTTTTTTATCTAAACAGGCAAGGTGCTACGGACCGGAGATCCAAAACCCCTAAATCTCCTAAGACATGGACTGTCTCAATTTACCATAAACAACACACAATGGTCCAGCACTCTAATTTTAGTTGAGGTTCACAACAAGTAATTAGTTTTATATACAAATTTGTAAATCACATTTTGTCAAAGGAATGGCAGTTCAGCTGATTTGTTTTCATCAAATTCTTTATTCATAGATTCTTTTTCAGCAAGATAAAAAGACCGTAGCCAATGCGTTTCATCCCCTCGGACTTCTTGTCATGGCTAGGCAGAGATAGGTACATGGGGCACATACACAGGACACTGTATGAATGAATGGGTACAGAGCTACAGCTCCCAAACTCTCAGGGAAGGTTGGCTGTCACACCTGACTGCTGGTACATAAGCCCCGCCTTTGTTTTGCTCGGGGCTTGTCACTCAAGTATTTCCAGTGTAGGAGAAATTGCGTGAAGCAGCAGCAGCTTCAGACAAGCTGCTGAATTTTGGATTTTGGTGTACCTGTGGCATCCGCCTTCTGGAAGGCTGCCTTTTTTATTGATTCAAGACATTTTCCCCAGAGAAGCATTGCCGTACTGTGCCTCAAGTGCCCTGGTGCTGTTAAACCCCCCAGAGCACTGAAACGCCTTACTAAGTGCTTGGTAGGCGTGCCTGTGACGTGCTCGATAGGATCAAGAACAACGGAAGGAACTGTAAAGGATACCGCGCATCTTACGCTCTATAACCAAACACAGGAGAAACGCTGCAAACTCTGAACAGCCTTATTGTACCGGAGCTCCCCTTCACTTCCTGGAAGCCTCCCGAGTGAGGTTAATTCAGTGCTGGTGAAGCATTTCTGTTTTCCCTGCCTCAGCTATGCCAGGTTTGCACAGGAGAGAGAGAGAGCGGGGAATACTCCTCGCGTCATGGAAGCCTCCTGAGTGAGGCTAATGCAGTGCTGGTGAAGCGCTTTAGTTGTCCTTACATTAGCCTTGCCAGGTCCGCTCAGGAGAGTGAGAGAGAGCGGGGAACACGTCCACTTGAAGTTTTCAGAACTATTTCAACGCTCTGAACAGCCATATGGAAAGAATATGATTATTTTTGATTCTGAACGCAACCTGAAACATTCAGGAGCTGATGCAAACAGGAAGAGGATTCATTGGAACGTCAGAGAACATTTTCCATTTCCAGAGGATTATCTGCAGTAAGATAAGTACCTCACACCTTGACTATATAATTAAGGGTTGCTTCTTTGTAACAAGTACACACCAAGCAACTCCCACATGGAACAGAAATGTATATTTTGTATTCTTTATTTTTGCCTTTTGTGCCTTTTCTGTTGGGAGAAGTGCAGCTGCAATATGAGTAAGCACATGACACATAGAGGAATATTGTGGTTAAACATATAGGGGGGAACTTCATATGTGTGTATTGTGTCTCACTTACAGGGCAGACAGGGTGGATCGTAGGAGAGAGGTTTGAATATCCCGAAGACATCCCTATTCTGTGGTAAGCAGTTGCAACGTTATTGTTTCTTTTATCCATTTTTTCCCTTTACCCTATAGTGGAATTATCTGTGGAGTGTGACATATATATATATTCACTGGTATCTCCATGAAGGGGAACAGATTAATTAGCCTCAACCATCATTCTTGCTGTATCCGGCTGTAAAGGTTAGTGTTTAACCTTCCTCTGTTTGACAGTGATAAGCCCACAATAATCTACGGCCAGAACGACCAACACTGTTCTTACATCAGTGTTGGAAACATTGACCGCCCTAAGGATGGAGGTAGACGCTTTCAGGGGTGAGAATTTAGAATTACGAAATGAAATGGGCACCATGAGACGTGAAGTTGCAGGTTTGTCTCGCTCTAGCCCTACGGGTACACGGGCGGTCCAGTACATTAGGAATTGGACACTACCTCCGCCAGCGTCTCATGATGCGGATGCAGGGCTATCGACTCATACCTTGGGAGGGGGCGCAGGTCCTTCCGCCATACAGGTAATACAGCTCGCACAATTACCCTTAGCTCCTCCTGAGAGATTCTTTGGGGATCCAAAGAAGTTTGGTATTTTTCTGGGGCGTGTGTAAACTACACTTTATGTGCAAGCCAGCAGGGTTTCCCACTGACCAGGCTAAAACGGCCTTTGTGATGTCTTATCTTGGGGGTAATGCAGCTAGTTGGTCTTTTCCCCTCATAGAGAGAGACAACCCTGTCTTGCGTAACTTCGACACCTTCCGTGAGGAAATGCACCAACTGTTTGATAGGAAGGCACACCAGCTCTCGTTAGACAGGGAATTGATTACGTTAAAACTAGGTACTCAAGACTTATTAACATACATCACCACCTTCAATAGGCTTATGGCTGAAATGGACTGGCCTATGGAGAAAAGGAAATCTTTGTAATATCAAGGATTGAGAAGTGAGCTAAAAGATGTCTTGGCTCAGGTGGTGCACATGTTAGCCACCGTGATGAACTCATTGACCTCACCTTTCAATTGGACCATAGATTCCAAGAAAGAAAAGGAGATAGACAGCATACTGAATCTAGATATATACCACCCCGCCCAAGAGCTACAACAGAAGGACATCCACCAGCTTCTGATGGGACAGAACCCATGCAGATAAGTGGCATACTAGGTCCACTAAGTCAAGATGAAAGAGAGCGAAGGCGGAGACAACAGCTATGTATGTAGGTAAACCTGGGCGCTTTATTAAAGACTGCAAGGCAAAAACCAAAACAACCTACAAAGAGTTCAAAGGGAACCGGAACGTGCCAGTGGTGGAATGCCTTCTTGAGAACTCGGAAAACTAAAGTGCCCAAACAAGTTACAGATCCCTTGTTTGAGGCCAACAGATGAAGAGGTCTTTCCAGCTGTGGTCAACACAGTCCAAAACACAGTGGCCCATATGAACGTATGTGTTTAATTGGATATACCTGGGGCAGGACTTGTGCTAGTACATGCCCTGTTAGACTCAGGGGCTACGGGTAACTTCATCGACCAAAGTTATGCACAAGAAATCGGTATACTCTGCGTAAAGAAGAAGGTCCCAGAACTAGTAAAGGCTGTAGACGGTACAGAGCTGACGTCTGGCCTTGTACGATAGCACACCCAGCAGATTCAAATGCAGGTGGGCATGAACCATTACGAGTACATCCAATTTGATTTAAACGATGCCTCTCATTTCACTCTTATAGTGGGAATGCCCTGGCTTACACTGCATGATCCCTTCGTGCAATGGGCAGCTCGGACAGTCACGCTGAATTCCTCATATTGTATGTATTCTTCATATTGTATTGTATTGCTGTTTTTAAAGAGTGCCAGAGCCCTAACTTCTCTACAACTACGATGGTCAAGCTGGTGCGCTTTCTATACTCTTGCCTACTCCTGTAGTCAGTGCCAATCCTGTGGAAAAACCGCTCATCATACTACAGAAGGCTACCTTTCCAACAGAGATAATAGCCTTAATCACCACTGATGACTTCTTGAAAGAGGTAATGAAACAAATCACTGGCCTCGATAAAGATGCATGGTCATAGAAGAACCACAACACCATTCTGTCAGGGATGAGTTGTTGTTTCATGATGAAAGACTGTACGTTCCTGAAGGACCACTCCAGTAACAGGCCTTACAATGGATCCATGATATGACCTTGGGCGGACACATGGGAATGCAGAAAACGCTGCAAACCATGTCTCGTTACTTTTGGTGGGAGTCACTTCGGAGAGACACTGCAAGATACATTTCCAAATGTTCTATTTGCACACAAGCCAAAGCACAGCATCAACAACCCAGCGGTTTACTTAGAACTATACCCACACCACCAGCTCCTTGGCACACGATGTCCATGGACTTCATTGTGGAGATGTCTCTTAGCTCTGGCCATGACACCATACTAGTGGTCATTAGCATCTGACCAAGATGGGCCATTTTGTCGCTCTAACCAAATTGCCTACCTCGGCAGAACTGTCTTCTTACAAAACATAGTTCAACTACACAGAATCCCTTCAGTCATCATCACAGACAGAGGGACCCAGTTCACCTCCAAATTCTGGAAAGCGCTATGTAGGGTCATGAAGATCGATGCCCGTGTGTCTACGAGTTATTATCCACAAACAGACGGTAAAACAGAATGATTGAAACAGATATTAGAACAATACTTGAGGTGTTTCACATTGTTACAAGAAGACGACTGAATCACGCTCTTGTGGACAGCAGAGTTCACCTACAACAATGCAGATCATTCTTCTTTAGGATGTTCTACCTTCTTCTGTCTCAATGGTTTTCATCCCAACATGTTACCCTTTGAATGTCCTGTGGCCTCTAATCTTCCTTCTATTCAAGAACACCATGCAGACCTTAAGATAGTATTAGCCATGGCCAAAACACACCTAGAAGGGGCATGAAGGCGGGATAAACAACAGGCAGATAAAAAGAGAACACCAGAACCTTCCTATAAGGTAGGAGATAGGGTGTGGCTTAACACTAAACACCTGAAACTCAAAGGGAACAACAGGTTGCAGCCAAAGTTTGTAGGCCCCTATCCTATCCACAGAATAGTAAACCCCGTCGCCATGAGACTAAAACTTCCTCCTGCTTGGCTAATTCACCCAGTGTTCCACGTTACCCCTTCTTAAACCCTGTCTCCAGGGCACCCGCTTACCAGTGAGACCACAATCTGTGGAAATAGATGGGAAAGAGGAGTATGAGGTGCAGAGCATTTTGGATTCCAAATACATAAGGGGACACGTACATTATCTCATTGACTGGAAAGGTTATCGCCCTGAAGATCGCTCATGGGAACCAGCGGCTAATCTATATTGCCCTAGTCTTCTGAGGCTCTACCATTCATGATTTCCCACCAAACCTGGTGGATCGCCGAGACGTCCGTCAATGAGAGGGGGTACAGTCATAGCTAGGCGGGGATAGGTACATGGGGCACATATACAGGACACTGTATAAATGAATGGGCACATAACTACAGCTTTAACAAATAATATAAATTCCCCCTTGACCTCTATAATTTTAATGGAACATATCCAACACTTTAGTTTTTGTATTTTAACACATAAGGGCAAACATAAAGAAAAGATTTTTTTGGAACTTTATAATTTTATTATTTTTTTCTTTTAGTTATATTTCTTAGTACAAAAGTTTTTTCATTTATCAATGTATCGCATCAGTTTATATGATTTGCAAAAAACACATAGTATAAAACACATCATATTATAATACCATCAATAAAAGACTATTACATGCAGAGAAAACAATATACAAAACAATAAACATTCTCACAAGTACATACACCCCTTTCTTATCATACATACTGCATTCATTCTTAATTCTGCGTCTGAGGGATCGCAGATGAAAGTGCAAATTAATACGCAAGGTCGACGCGTTTCGGCAGTGTAGAACCACCTTCCTCAGGACCTGTATTGCAGAATATTCATGTATTCACAAACAATATTTTATAGCCCCTGCATGGTTGAGTATCTGTAACGATAAATGACATACATTTGTTTCATATCTTTTTTACATTATTTTCATCAATTTCGTTGCCCTATGTGTAACCAAGAAAACACTATTCATTCACATATGTTATTCTTTATTTACTTGACTCTCTTGTGGTTGAACCTGGACCGAGCAAGGCACTGGCATTGCTGCGACTCTCATAGCAAACACAAAACCCTAACCTTATCAATTGTTATAGAGTTCTGTATCTATGAACATGATTAAAATTTCAGGACAAATTGTATACTTTTTGTTAGAGAAGACTTATTGGTTGGAAGTTATCTCACATATCCATAATTTATACTAAATAGCAGGTAAAAGGTATTATCACTTTAAGCATAAGTAGATAAACAAACTTCTATATATGACTACGTGTTTGTCTAGTTTGAGATTTTTCTCAAGTTCGAACGATTATTCCTACATGGCAGTTTGAGAATATTATCACTAAGAGCAAAAACAAAACCAGTCATAGGTTTAGTGGGTGGTGTACCTTCTATTCTGTAAAAGGATTCCTATCAAACTTCAAGCATTGACTTCAGGGTTTGTTTTTATGTTGCTACCTGTATCAGAGTGAAAACAGAATCTGTCACTTTCCTGAGGTGTTACATTGTAATAGAGGAGTTTATCAAGTATTTGTATAGCAATTGCTTACCAATATTGTCAGGTATAGACTATTTCTGCTAGTTGTTGGTGCATAGGGTCGTTGTGTTCATTTATAAAAAGCCGATGTTTATCTGCAGAAACCCAAAAAAATAGAAAACAAAACCCTGTCTTATTGATACTTAGTATGGAAAGGAAGTATTTCAATTATTTATTGATGTTGCCTCTTTGTTACTGACCTTATGTCCAAGATGCCTGAAACTTAGAGTATCTAGCAACTCTATCAGTAGTTTTAAGAGCGAGTGATCGTTGTAAAATTGTAGTTTGGGACCGCTGTATATCTGCAGAAGTTTAGAGACAAAACACATAGACCCAGTCTTACTAACGTTTTGCATTGCACAAGTTCTAGAATTGTGATTAGATATGTCGGGTTTTCAGAACTAACCTTGTTGTAGGTATTGTAAATCTCTCCCGCAAAGCGTCTACTGACGGCGGTAAATAAGCGCGACCTGATGCAGCACTGAGTCTTTCGAAATTCAGTCCCCGGGATATATAAATTGGCTGCTCTGAAAGTAGATAAAAAAGTACCCTCGTCAAAACCACTGTCTAATGTTCCCTTGTCTTTTAAAGTGCTCTCGCGTTTACCCAGTTCTTAGCTACGCTGCACTTACTTCTGTTCCTTTCCCGTCAGGACAAAAACCGTCTTCAAAACGACCCCGCACTCGCGCTACTCGGGTAGCCTAACAAGTTGTTATTTTTTCAGTTTTATATATACGTAGTTTTCGCGCCATGGAGGTGGTCACATGGTCGGAGCCCTGGTAACCAATACACAATGGTGTCAGACGGAGTGTTTACATCACTCTACGATCGCATGGACTACGTCATTGGGAGCGCCTAAAGTGCGATCACGTGATTAGAATAACGCGGCGGCCATTACTAAATGGTGTTATGGTTGCCTTATTTGCGTGATGTATGAAAAATATTCTATCGCTGCTTTCTCAATGTAATTCAGGTTGTGATTTCTGTATATACGGATTATTTCGGAAGTTTATTGAGTTACATACCAGGAAATGTTCTCATTTAGGCCCCTTTTAACACTATCAAAGTAAAAAATCCAAAAGCATTCCCGTTTCTTCCTGGTTATCTCTGGCGATTCCCCTTTCCTGCATTGAATTTTTTCGAGTATACACCACTTCAGTTCTGACTCATTGTGGTTATGGTCTCTACAATGTTGAGTCAGAGGTGATGTCAATTTGTTTGTTCGCACTGATGATTTGTGCTCGCTAAATCTCAGCCTGAATTCGCGTCCCGTCTCGCCTATGTATGGCAATCCACAAGGGCATACAATATAATAGATGATGTTTTTGCTGCGACAATTTGTAAATGATCTTAAAGTAATCATTTTGTCATTGTGAGATAGACTGTTGCCTATGATTGCAGCATCACACGCATGACAATTACCACATCTGTGGTTGCCTCGAATCGTATCTCCACTTGTCAGGGTAGTTTGTTTCTCTACTGAGACCATTTTACTTCTGGTGTGGACCAGTCGGTCTCTCAGATTCTGATTGCGTCGATATGTCACCAGTGGTTTTTCTAGGTTTGTTTCACCTTCAACCTCCAATATTCTCCAATTTTTGTTGATTATGTTTTTAATTTTATAATTGAGTGTGGAGTGATTTACAACACATACAATTTTGTCTTGACTCTTATTTCTCTTGTTCTTCAGGAGGGTGTCCTGCAAGACCTGCCCTATCACACCAACTATGTACGGTCTTCCAAAGACTCACAAAAATGAAATCAACCCACCCCTACGTCCTATTATATCGACTATTGGTTCTAACACCGAACCATTATCAAAATATGTAGACACCTTTTTGTGCCCTCTAACTCAGAAATATGAGTCCTTTGTGAAAGATACAGGGGATATGATAAATAAAATCGAGGGCTTAGCATTTGATCCCAACATAGACATCCTCGTAACGCTTGACATTGAGGCGTTGTACACCAACATTCCTCAATGTCAAGCGTTACAAGCAGTCTCTGAGTTGTTGCAGAGATACCCCCAGAATAGACCAGATGAATTCATCATTCAATGCTTAGAAATTGTGCTCTTGAACAATTATTTTGAATTTGAGGGAACCCTCTTCAAGCAAATAAAGGGTACAAGTATGGGTGCTTCTTGTGCGCCTTCGGTGGCAAACACCTATATGGGCGAGTGGGAGATAAAAAATATTTTTAATCCAAATGCCCCTTTTTTCGAGAACGTCTCCGTATGGAGACGTTTTATCGATGATATTTTTTTTGTATGGCATGGGGAACTCACACAATTGGAAGAGTTCATTCTCTGGCTGAATGCCAGCGATACAAATCTCAAATTTACCTCTAACCATAGCCAGGAAAAAGTTGAATATTTGGATATCACGATTGAAGGAAAGGATGGAGCACTAAAGGTAAGCCTCTTTCGCAAGCCAACGGCAAAGAATACCACTCTCCAATTTGAAAGTTTTCACCCACATTGCCAGAAGGACTCTATCCCATTTGGGGAGTTTCTTCGCATTCGGCGAAACTGCACCTCCCTTTTAGACTATGATTATCACAGCAAACATCTAAGTGAAAGACTAATAGAAAGAGGTTATCCCCATCGTCTAGTTCGCCAAGCCTTCAAGAGGGCGAGATTCTACGATCGGGACACCCTCCTGAAGAACAAGAGAAATAAGAGTCAAGACAAAATTGTATGTGTTGTAAATCACTCCACACTCAATTATAAAATTAAAAACATAATCAACAAAAATTGGAGAATATTGGAGGTTGAAGGTGAAACAAACCTAGAAAAACCACTGGTGACATATCGACGCAATCAGAATCTGAGAGACCGACTGGTCCACACCAGAAGTAAAATGGTCTCAGTAGAGAAACAAACTACCCTGACAAGTGGAGATACGATTCGAGGCAACCACAGATGTGGTAATTGTCATGCGTGTGATGCTGCAATCATAGGCAACAGTCTATCTCACAATGACAAAATGATTACTTTAAGATCATTTACAAATTGTCGCAGCAAAAACATCATCTATTATATTGTATGCCCTTGTGGATTGCCATACATAGGCGAGACAGGACGCGAATTCAGGCTGAGATTTAGCGAGCACAAATCATCAGTGCGAACAAACAAATTGACATCACCTCTGACTCAACATTGTAGAGACCATAACCACAATGAGTCAGAACTGAAGTGGTGTATACTCGAAAAAATTCAATGCAGGAAAGGGGAATCGCCAGAGATAACCAGGAAGATACGGGAATGCTTTTGGATTTTTTACTTTGATAGTGTTAAAAGGGGCCTAAATGAGAACATTTCTTGGTATGTAACTCAATAAACTTCCGAAATAATCCGTATATACAGAAATCACAACCTGAATTACATTGAGAAAGCAGCGATAGAATATTTTTCATACATCACGCAAATAAGGCAACCATAACACCATTTAGTAATGGCCGCCGCGTTATTCTAATCACGTGATCGCACTTTAGGCGCTCCCAATGACGTAGTCCATGCGATCGTAGAGTGATGTAAACACTCCGTCTGACACCATTGTGTATTGGTTACCAGGGCTCCGACCATGTGACCACCTCCATGGCGCGAAAACTACGTATATATAAAACTGAAAAAATAACAACTTGTTAGGCTACCCGAGTAGCGCGAGTGCGGGGTCGTTTTGAAGACGGTTTTTGTCCTGACGGGAAAGGAACAGAAGTAAGTGCAGCGTAGCTAAGAACTGGGTAAACGCGAGAGCACTTTAAAAGACAAGGGAACATTAGACAGTGGTTTTGACGAGGGTACTTTTTTATCTACTTTCAGAGCAGCCAATTTATATATCCCGGGGACTGAATTTCGAAAGACTCAGTGCTGCATCAGGTCGCGCTTATTTACCGCCGTCAGTAGACGCTTTGCGGGAGAGATTTACAATACCTACAACAAGGTTAGTTCTGAAAACCCGACATATCTAATCACAATTCTAGAACTTGTGCAATGCAAAACGTTAGTAAGACTGGGTCTATGTGTTTTGTCTCTAAACTTCTGCAGATATACAGCGGTCCCAAACTACAATTTTACAACGATCACTCGCTCTTAAAACTACTGATAGAGTTGCTAGATACTCTAAGTTTCAGGCATCTTGGACATAAGGTCAGTAACAAAGAGGCAACATCAATAAATAATTGAAATACTTCCTTTCCATACTAAGTATCAATAAGACAGGGTTTTGTTTTCTATTTTTTTGGGTTTCTGCAGATAAACATCGGCTTTTTATAAATGAACACAACGACCCTATGCACCAACAACTAGCAGAAATAGTCTATACCTGACAATATTGGTAAGCAATTGGTATACAAATACTTGATAAACTCCTCTATTACAATGTAACACCTCAGGAAAGTGACAGATTCTGTTTTCACTCTGATACAGGTAGCAACATAAAAACAAACCCTGAAGTCAATGCTTGAAGTTTGATAGGAATCCTTTTACAGAATAGAAGGTACACCACCCACTAAACCTATGACTGGTTTTGTTTTTGCTCTTAGTGATAATATTCTCAAACTGCCATGTAGGAATAATCGTTCGAACTTGAGAAAAATCTCAAACTAGACAAACACGTAGTCATATATAGAAGTTTGTTTATCTACTTATGCTTAAAGTGATAATACCTTTTACCTGCTATTTAGTATAAATTATGGATATGTGAGATAACTTCCAACCAATAAGTCTTCTCTAACAAAAAGTATACAATTTGTCCTGAAATTTTAATCATGTTCATAGATACAGAACTCTATAACAATTGATAAGGTTAGGGTTTTGTGTTTGCTATGAGAGTCGCAGCAATGCCAGTGCCTTGCTCGGTCCAGGTTCAACCACAAGAGAGTCAAGTAAATAAAGAATAACATATGTGAATGAATAGTGTTTTCTTGGTTACACATAGGGCAACGAAATTGATGAAAATAATGTAAAAAAGATATGAAACAAATGTATGTCATTTATCGTTACAGATACTCAACCATGCAGGGGCTATAAAATATTGTTTGTGAATACATGAATATTCTGCAATACAGGTCCTGAGGAAGGTGGTTCTACACTGCCGAAACGCGTCGACCTTGCGTATTAATTTGCACTTTCATCTGCGATCCCTCAGACGCAGAATTAAGAATGAATGCAGTATGTATGATAAGAAAGGGGTGTATGTACTTGTGAGAATGTTTATTGTTTTGTATATTGTTTTCTCTGCATGTAATAGTCTTTTATTGATGGTATTATAATATGATGTGTTTTATACTATGTGTTTTTTGCAAATCATATAAACTGATGCGATACATTGATAAATGAAAAAACTTTTGTACTAAGAAATATAACTAAAAGAAAAAAATAATAAAATTATAAAGTTCCAAAAAAATCTTTTCTTTATGTTTGCCCTTATGTGTTAAAATACAAAAACTAAAGTGTTGGATATGTTCCATTAAAATTATAGAGGTCAAGGGGGAATTTATATTATTTGTTAATGCTTTGCTTTTCCTCTCTTTCCCCGACCATTACAGTAAAAATAGAGGGGGTCCCATTCTCATGTTAACACATAACTACAGCTCCCATAACTCTCAGGGAAGGCTAGCTGTCTTACCTTACTGCTGGTACATAAGCCCCACCTTTGTTTTGCTTGGGGCTTGTCACTCGAGTGTTTCCAGTGTAGGAGAAACTGCATGAAACAGCAGCGTCAGACAAGCCGCTGAATGTTGGATTTTGGTGTACCAGTGGCATCCGCCTT
Source organism: Lissotriton vulgaris (assembly GCF_964263255.1). Taxonomy (NCBI): domain Eukaryota; kingdom Metazoa; phylum Chordata; class Amphibia; order Caudata; family Salamandridae; genus Lissotriton; species Lissotriton vulgaris. Next base: position 374,574,096 of record NC_141698.1, read on the forward strand.
CTGCGCCTCAAGCGTCCTGGTGCTGTAAACCCCCCCGGAGCAGTGAAACGCCTTACTAAGTGCTTGGTAGATGTGTCCGTGACGCGCACGATAGGATCGAGCACATTGGAAGGATCTGTAAAGGATACCGGGCGTCTTACGGACGGTAACCAAACACAGGAGAAACGCTGCAAACTCTGAGCTGTACAAAAGGGGGTGGGATTTGTACCGCAAACTCTGAGTAGTCTTATTGTAGCGGGGATCCCCTTTACTTCCAGGAGAGAGGTCCACATCTCCCAAAGACATCCCTATTCTGTGTTAAGCAGTGGCAACGTTAATGTTTCTTTTGTCCCTTTTTTCCCTTTCCCCTCTGGTGGTGTTATCTGTGGAGTGTGACATATCTATACTCACAGGTATCTCCATACAGGTGAATGGATTAATTAGCCTCAACCATCGTTCATGCTGTATCCGGCTGTAAAGGTTAGTGTTTAACCTTCCTCTGTATGATACTTCTTCAAGGCAAAAAAGACATTTTCTTGCGGTCTGTGCTGAATTAATTCATCAGTGTGATTTCTCTTTTTAAAATCTGATAAAATCTGATTGTATCCGAGATTTCAAATGCAGTATATGACTGGGATGGCTGAGTGAGCTGAAGTATGGTGATGGATAAAAACCCAGATCAGTTGACTGGGGGTGAGTGTTTGATTTGCTCAAATGCTTCATCCATCACCGCCTTATGTATCGCTTTGTTCGCCCTAAGTTGGCAAGGTATGCTCAGTCGTTAGTCCCTTGCTCACTTGGCCACTGGATTCAAGATAGCCTGGCTGATGAGGATTATGAATCCGAAACCGGTCCCAGGATGCTTGTTTCAGGTCCAGGGAAGACATGGCTTGGCAGTTCGGGCTGGACTGTTCCCATGAGGCACAGGGTCAGACTGATTTGCATATGGCCATGTCTGAACTGGGGTAGCTGAGTGAGCTAAAGAATGGTGATGGATTAAACCCAGATCAGTTGACTGGGGGTGAGTTTTTGATTTGCTCAAACACTCCATCCATTATCCCCTTTTGTATCGCTGTATTTTCATGGTAGGGCATCAGTCAGTATCACCCGTTCTCCATTTTATTTCCTGATTTTAGACGATTGGTCAGCCTGCACGGTAGCGTGGCTTAGTGGAGAACCGTAGCCTTAAGGCCTGGTGGCGCAGGGTACGCCTGAAATCCCCGGGATTCACCTGTCTTGTCAGAAACAGAGACACGGACTCTTCATCTGGCGTAGAAGATTGTATTTATTAGCTGCAGCTAGTACAGTGGTCTTAGAAGTCGTTGGTATAACAAGGTTCAAAAGAGACTGCCACTTAACTCCGTGGCGCACAGGTTTATATACAGTACAATACAATGCAAAATGCAATCACGCAAAAGCATGAGACATAGGCAAATGTTATAGACAATGCTTTAAGTCCAAAGCAACTCAAGTTCCCGGTTTATGTTTATCACTTGACCCCTTAAGCAAAGTACAAACGAATCCACACTATTCGATTTACGAGTAGAGAAAACACAGTTGTAGGTTTTAGAAGGACAGTGGTGAAACAGGAGAATGCATGAGACGTGTAGCGAAGGACAGCAGATAAGATAACTTAATGGAAACAATGGTGTGAACCAACATGTAGTCCGGACGGGGATTAATCAGCTTAGACAGGAATTAGTGTACTCGGCCAGACCCTGAAACTCATTAGTAAACATAGGCAAAGAAGCCACCTGACACGTAAATGCAGAAACGACAAAAACATCGCGTTCGCCGCAGAGTAAGGGCAACACAAGATGGCGGCGACTACAAAATGGAGGCTGAGCATGAACAAATTCGTAATTTACAGAGCCTCAGACCCTTCTTTTGCCATTACTCAGGCAAAAAACAAACCAACTCATGCTAGTCTGAGTCAGAATCAGCATCGATGTTCATAAAATCCTCAAGCTGTTGCTGCACCACCATCCTAATATTCTCTGTCTTCTGAGTTACAGGTTGTGGAACACATAAAGTAGCCAGTAGGCCACAAACTGCAGGACCACATTGGACACACAGACAACAAGAGAATATGATGGCCAAAATTGCTCCAAGGAACTCTAAGATCGTTAAGGAACGTTAAGATCTTCCATCCCCAAGTTGACAATATTCCCCAAAACCATCCCATAAAAGACAAATCCCCTTCTTCCAGATGAATCGACTCGGAGATGGTATGCAATTTGGAAATGGCTTGGTATATTGTCAGAGCATCATCTGGAATATAAATCCTGCAGCTAGATCCGATCAATCTACAGACAGCTCCTCGGTCTGCTAAGATCACATCTAGCGCAATCCGATTCTGCCACGTCATAAGACGGTCAGCCTGAAGCTCTGCTGTAATATTTCCTATCGCACCTGCAGTAACATTAATAGTGGTCTCAACCATCTGAACCAATTGTCTGATATTTCTGCTGTTGACCATTTGGCCCCAAAAGGGAAGGAATCCTTTAAGGAAATCTCCTCCCTCTTGTCCTGCCGTGTCCTTGGCATCGAATATCCAACGGCTATATATAACTCTGTGATGGTCTGACGGAGCCGTATATGTAGGGGGAAGAAGGAAAGCTATATAACAGGTTCCAGAAAAGTTAGAAGGGAGCCATGTATAAGCTCTGTCATTACAGACAAATTATTGAGACGGAACCAACGGAGGAAAATCAGGGGACGCGAAAATGTAGGTGTACAGACAACTCTGCTTGCTATCAGCTTTCTTGCTGTTGACCTGGAGACCAAAATTACCTTGATGGGGTACAGTACATACTGGAGAAGACTCACCCTTTCTAGTTTTTTAACCAAGGCTTGAAACATAGTGGGTAACATAACATTCCATCCTTCATAAGCTCTTTTCTCGTCTATAAGGACCGCGTCGTCCGCGTATAGGAGTACTGGAATCTTAGATGCTCCTACACGCGAAACGTCACCCCCAGTCTTCTCTAGGCACTTCCCCAGTCCATTGATGTATATGGTAAACAGGAGGGGAGCTAGTATGCATCCCTGCCTTACCCCATGCCTAGAGTTGAATTTGGCACTGCATCTTCCCTCCCTGGTGACCCTGACCACAGCGAACAGATCCTGATGTAAGGAGGCCATGAATCTAACCAGGGCCTCTTCTATCCCAATCTTCAATAACATGGCCCAGAGCTTTGTTCTTTTCACCAAGTTGAAAGCCGAGGAGAGGTCCATAAATGCTAGAAATAAGGACCCCTCCTTGGCGACCGTGTACTTGGCGATCAGAAGATGTAGATTGGAACACTGTTCCACTGTGCCCCTCTTTTCCCTGAAACCATATTGTATTTCGGCTAGCCCACCATGTTTCTCTATACTCTCCCTGAGCTTGGTTGACAGGACTCTGCCTAAGATTTTGACGGCAGAGTCCAGGAAGGATATGGGCTGTCGTCCCGATTACCTTTCTTAAATATCGGGACGATGATGGATGTTGCCCAGGAAGATGGATAAAAGCTACTAGTGGCCGCGTTAAATACGTTGGTCAGAACGCCTGCCCAGGTGCCAGGGGAAGATTTATACAAATCGCCCGGTACTCCGTCAGGGCCTGGTGCTTTGTTCTTTGAAGTTTTGTGGATGGCTTTTTCCACTTCACCTATATTAAAGCTCAGGGCGTAAGACTCCGGGGCGGTTAATGGATTGGGGGTACTGTTCATGCTCTCGCCACCATATACCGCGCTGAAATGACTGATCCATTTTTCATCTGGAATCACACAATCCATGGTTGAATTGGGTGTGTCCGTGAAAAAGGGCTGGTTTATTACATTCCAGAATTCTTTGCTGTCCCTTAGAATGTCTACATTCAAGAGGTTATCCCAGGCTGTTGACTTGATCATTTCTTTCCTTGATTTGATGGCCGACTTGTACTGTTTCCTAAGGTGTGCTATGTTCCTCGTGTCCCTTATAGGTTGCTTTAGGGCAAGCATCTGCAGTCTATGGGCCTTGGAGCAGTTTGCATCGAACCAGCGATGGGGTTTGCTGGTTCCCCGTCTCGTGCTGACCGTCACATCTGTCACAAATTGGTTGCAAATTGCATCAAAGGCCCCTTTAATTTCAATGGCCGGAGATGAGGTATTTTGGCAGACCTCTAGATAGCAGTTAATTTTTAGTAGGAGCTCAGCGTGAAAAGTATTTTGCACTACATTGGCCCAATTGAGCCATCTCCCCTGGTCGGTTGGGCGTACTGAGATATGTGCCTCTTGTGGATGGGGCATAGGGCCCATATGCAGCCCCCAGGCTACCTCCACTACTACCGGGTTGTGGTCACTATGTACAGACACCAGCGCGTTATATGACATTACCCTATTCAGGATCTCTGGGGTCATAAATATGTAGTCAATGGTGGACCCAGGGATAGTGCCTTTGTAGGTATGGGATCTAATGGTCCCTTCCAGTGAGTTAGGTTCAGACAGGTTGTGATAAGCCACTAAGTCTTCTAGCTCTGCCCCCTCAGTAGAATGCTCAAAATGTGGCCCTACTGGCCCTGCGGGGTCTGCCCTGTTCGTTGAACCACATGGGCTGTTGCATGGATGAATATTAAAATCTCCTAAAAGAATAATTTTGTAAGTAAGACATGTATTTTGGCTGACAGAAACTTAAAAAGCATCTAGGCTGGCCATACTATTATTACTAGTATCCTTATGCATTGAGTTGTAACAATTAATATAAAAGGTGTTCATGGAAGGGGGAACTACCCTTTCAACTATTAGCAGGTTTGGGCAGGGATTGTTAACCAGTTTCAACGAACCTTTAAGTTTCAGGGAAAAAAGGGTTATGAGCCCACCCCTGGCTCTACCTGAACTACTTGGGGATATGGCCTTAACGAAACTAGTAAAGCCGTCCAGGCAAAACTATCTGCTGTGTCCCAAGTCTCCTGCATGGCGATAACTTCGTATCCGCGAACCACTCCCACCCAGTCCTCATTAATTACCTTGCTTTTGATACCTGCCACATTCCAGCTGGCGAGCTTACAAACCATGTTCTTCCCCCGCTCACCAGGTCCTGTTTGGGGGGGTCGCCCTTGAGCTAATGGTCAATCGACCTCCTCCAAACCCTCCATACTCTCCGGGCCCTCCATACCTGACAATGGGACAAAACGGTTATTGGTAGGTATCCCGCTAACTGATGGTACATCACACGCCCCTTGAACTGGTAGTGGCAGTGATATAGGTTCTATACTTTGGACAAGGCGTTGCGGGGAACCCATGGTAGTGGCTGCCATGGAACCTGCCCTTGGGCGTGAGTTTATGTTTGAGCTCATTGTGTCGTGACGGTATCCAACGTAGGTTCTCCTCAAGGGGGGATAAAAGAACCCCAGTGGTACCGGTCTCATATGATCGTCAAGAGTTATAACAGAACCGTCCCAAAAAAGTTTATCTGCCAGATTGGGCCTGTTGAAATTTATGACCGCACAGTCCCCCTTAGTGATTTTAGGTCTTTTCCCAACCCACCCCACTCTCCTTGCAAAAATAATCGAGTCTGCGGGGTTCTCCCCACTGGAGGAATCGCCACTCCAAGTTCTTGCTTTATGTAGAAGGTTCCTAGTGGATTCAAATTCACCCTCTTCAAGCGGTGGTACTCCTATAAACACTGCCACCAAAGGGGCAGCAGCCGGAGGTAAGTTCAAGTTGTACTTGCTTGGTTTTGGTTTCCTGTGCAGGGACGTGGATGGTGGCAAACGTGGGAGGGCAATAGATGTTTGACCCGTCTGGCTTGCAGGTATAATAGCATGGGGAAGCTGCCCTCTGGGAACTGTTCCCTCTCCCATCTGGGGTGGGGCTGTGGCACAGGGATCTGGCCCTCTTGGTACTCCAAGGGCTTGAAGCGGAGTACCCTTTTGGGCTGCTCCGAGGGCGTCAGATAGGAGGTAATGATTTTGTCCAACTGGGCACATTTCTTGAGGAGATTGGACAAGCAGGAATTTAGTGTGTCGACAATATCTTTAGCAGTCCCCACTAGCAATGGCTCGATTCTAGCAACAAAGAGCACCTCCAGTTGGTCCCCAAGGGGCTCAGTTTGTTTGATGGCTGGTGCCGTTGCTTTGGTTTTTTTTCCCTCTGGCCCTCTTTTGCGATTGGGCTGCCTGTTGGCGTGGCTGCGATGGCTCAGTAGGGGTACTGGGCTTGGCTGCTGTAGTGGTTATGGGGGCGGGATTGTTGTTAATAATTACCACAGGGTCCAAAGGTATAGGTATAGGTATAGAGGGGGCCACTATTGTTGAGCCCTCTGGGCTTGTGGGAAACAGTTCGGGAGTAGGGCACTCCGCTACCTCAGGCAATGTCAAACCTAGTTCTTGTTCAGCGGTAGCGAATTCTTTAGTAAGGGCCCCCACTGCTGAGGAAAGATATGACAGGATAGACTTAGAATGTCTGGGCATTTTAGCATTTTTCCCCTCATCCTCAAAAGTTGGTGTTTTCTTATGCTTACCCATTGTTCGCAGTTGAGGTGTTGTTAGGGGGGTGGCCCCGCCCCGCCTCCTTCTGCCTCGGACTGCTTCTCCTGGGCAGCTACCGCGCGCGACTTGCGGGGCGAGTGGAGGTCGCAAGCTATGAAGCGCCTCCGGGTGCACTGGTGATGACTCAGTTGTGCGCTGGTCCCGGGGCTGCTGGGTAGTGTAGTTCCGGGATGGGAACTACCGCCGTTTCCCTCACGGCTCTCCCAGACTACCTGGCCGTTCTCCTCATGGCGCTGGGGTCAGTGTCACTGCGTGCCCCTGCCACGGGCTGTGCAGGCAAGGTTCTTTGATACCAAACTAAAACAGCTGAAGAAGGTCCAATCACCTAAGAGCACAGATCCACAATGTATTTTGTTGCCTAAAACTCATCACACTCCTCCGACAGGGCCCAGGCACTGCAACACCTGTTCACCTCACGGAGGTCTGCATCAAGGAGTAGAATCCAGTCTTTATAACTGCAAGTACCTTGAAGTCCGGAAGCTCCACTCCCTCCTCACAATGACTGGCGCCGCTTCCAGGCTGTGGCTGATGTCGTCCAGTCCCACAGACACCATGAGCCATAGTCACAACCGGCAACACATAAGCGTCCAGTAATAACCATTGCTGATGTTCCGACAACTCCGTCCAACAACCCATTGAGTCTAACATTCCCGTACTTTCTTTCCACGTATTCAATTCCTTCTCAGTAGCCTCTCCCTGAATCGTTTTCACACTCTCAATCATGCCTTCACACATTCCAATTTCCCTAACCCAGTTTTCAGGACCTGCCACATACATTCGGCTAGTGGTGTCTCTAGCTGTGGTTTTTGCTACCTCGTCTGCAAAAGCATTTCCACGACCCACATCATCTGTGACTTTCCTATGATTGCTATATGTGCAGGTAAAGTAAGTGACTCAAGAAGATCAGTCACCAACTGACCATGCTGGATCTTTGTCCCGTGAGAGGTAAAGAATCCTCTCTCCCTACATAATTTACCAAAGCTATGTGCAACGCCAAAAGCATACTGACTATCAGTGTACACATTTACTCTCTTTCACTTCGACAACACACACGCTCTAGTCAAGGCTATCAATTCAGCTGCTTGAGCTGAATTATGTGTGATACGTGCCATCTCAACAATTGTGCATAAGGTGGTAACAGCATAGGCAGAGGTAGTCTCCCCATTCGGAAGCTTGAAACAAGAACCATCCACCCACAGGATCCCATCCGGGTCCTTGAGCGGAGTGTCCTTCAAATCAATCCTACCCTTCGTTTCTTCTACCGTTCGAAGAAAACAATCATGTTTTTCCTGAACGTCTTTCTCATCTGGAAGTGGCAACAGTGTAGCTGGATTTAACGTGTTAAATCTTTTGATATGCACATGACTCGCCAGAAGTGTCAGCTCGTATCCAGACAAACGAGCACTCGTAAGATGCTGTGTTCTTGGTTTGTTCAACAAGGTATCCACTGCATGTGGAACCATAACAATGAGTGTGTTATCCAACACTAATACAGCAGACTGTCTAATAGAAATCGCCAGAGCTGCTGTAGCTCTAAGACATCTGGGCAAAGCTTTAGCTACTGGGTCTAGTATAGCGGAGAAATAGGCACATGGCCTCTGCTTATCTCCAAATTGCTGTGTCAAGACTGACAATGCGCAACCCTCTCTCTCGTGAACGTACAGTGTAAAGGACTTACTGTAATCTGGGGTACCAAACACTGGAGCAGAACACAGAGCAGTACGTAGGTCAAAAAAACATTTCTGACATTCATCCGTCCAAGGGAGCAGATGGGGCGTATCTTTCAACGTAAGTGCCAACAATGGTTTAGCCAAAAGTGAAAAATTGGGAATCCATTGTCTACAATATGAAGTGATACCCAGAAAGGCACGCACTTCTCTCTGCGTGGTAGGTACAGACATCTGTGAAATAGCCTGGATACGTTCTGGGGTCAATCGCCTTCCCTCCTTCGACAAGAGATGACCTAAATAGGTAACCTCTTGGTGGGCATATTGCAACTTAGAGGGCGATACCTTATGATGTAGAGCAGACAAATGATGCAACAACGCAACAGTCACACTCTTACACACATCTTCCGTATCAGCAGTCACCAGCAAATTGTCCACATACTGAATAAGCGTACCACCTGGAGGCAAAGAGAAAGCATCACGTTGCGACTTAAGAGCCTTGCTATAGATGGAGGGACTTTCACAATACCCTTGAGGTGCTCTTTTAAATCAGAAACTTCGGCCACCTAGAGAGAAACCAAAGATATCCCTACTTTCTTCAGCAATAGGAATACTAAAGAAAGCATTCTTAAGATCTATGACTGAAAACCAAGCTGCCGAAGCAGGAATCATCGTCAATAAAGCTGTAATGTCCGGAACAACAGGAAGCTGGCACAACAATTTTATTGACTTCTCTAAGGTCAATAACAAATCGATAAACAGGAGGCTGTGAAGGATCAGTTCTCTTAAGAATCGGAAGAACAGGGCTGTTACAAACATTGCCTCTCGTTTCTTCAACCACGCCCTTCTGAATAAAATCATCAACGATAGCCAAAAGTGCTCTCTCACCATCACTAGAAATACGGTACTAGGGAATGCATGGCATTCTAACATTCTCTTTAACTGTGACAACATACGGTGATATTGCAAGGCGACCCACGTCATTTGGGCCTGTAGCCCAAAGACTTTCAGGAAGAGAAAGCAACTCAGGTGGAAACTGGTCCCGGGACAAAGACATAAAAGACGTCAATTTCTTCCCTAACGTAAGATGCACGCCAGAAGGAGAACAATACAATGTTGCATGCAGTCTTTTCAACAAATCCAGACCCAGCAGGTTTTTGCCACAACCAGTTGGCAGAATAAGTGAAGCATCCAAATCATAAGGACCAATCGAAACAGGCAAGGGACAAGAAACCGGATTACGGACTGGGGCGCCAGAAAATCATACAGAAGTATTTATTAAGCTAGACAAAGGTGCCCCAGGGAGTTTAGAATGAATGATAGAACTTCTCATTGCACCAGTATCCAAAAGAAATGGTTCTGAAACACCCATAGTATTGACAGTGACATACGGCCCATTTTGATCTACTGGAATCGACACAACTCCCTCACTTCGTCCATTGCTGTCCTATTCAATATGAAAATCGTCAGCACTATCTTCAACACAATAATCGTTATTATAATACTACGTAGACTGAACTCTCTGCTGATCAAAATAATTTGTAGTAGATGGAGTAAAAGAACGCTGCTCCTGAGAGGACACATCTCGTCCTCTACCTCTAGATCCTGACTGGAAATTACCACGACCTCGTGGAGCAGGCATCCCATTATTAAATGTCCCTCTTCCCTACAGTACGCACATTGATTAGGACCTAACAAAGGTTGCAGTGCAAAAGACTCAGGCTTCTGGAACATCTTCTGAAACTGTGGAGGTTTGGAAAAACTGAGGCTGTGCAGGACGCGGAGGATAAACCTGCTGCAAAAGAACCTTCGTTTTCAAATCTTTATTTTTCTTCTCTTGTTTCTCCTTCTCCTCCTTATCTCTATTCTCATAATACTGTGCAGTGGCCAATATTTTAGCAGGGGAAGAGACAGCCCATGCACTTTCAGAACTCTTTAATTTATTTGACAATTCGGTGAGTAAGTTATATACAAACTTATCCACAAACAACCACTGACCACCCTCTACACTCAAATCCTGAGCACTATGGTCAATAAATGTCTTCTCAAAACGAGTGAAGAAATCCGAGATGCTTTCGTCTTTCTTTTGCTTGCATGCGGCCAGCTTATCCCAATTTACTCGCACCGCAGGCATCATTGTCTTCATCAATTCAATTATTCTGCCTGGTAAGGCCGTAATCATATCATCGGGTTTCGCACCACCCACTTGACCTGCATCGGCGGCTCTAAGAGCAGCCCATTCACCACCGAATTCAGCAACATGATTTTCCCTACGAATCCGCGCCCATAATGCTTGCAGAACAACATTTCCAAATAACATATCAATATAGGCAAAATTCATAATACAGGCCTCAACTGTTTGAGACAATTCTTGTCTAGGCCAGCCCACTCTAGGGCGGGAAAAAGCGCGCCCCGGCTACGCCGCTTTGGGCATACCAGCCGAGACGCGCCTCCCGCCCAAAATGGCTTCCCGGGGGGATCGAGGCACTCTGCCATACGTTCGGGGGGACCGAGTGGTCGCCCCTTTCCATATGGCTGAGATACCCGCCACCCCCTCTCAACACAATCCCCAAATGAGGGAAACCGGAAACAGTTCTTGAAGTTTTTGGAAGTGGGAGGGAGTGACCCTCCCGGCCGTATTTATTAAAACAAAAAATTAAAACATTTAAACATTAATGTACAATTTCATACCACATTGCGATGTTTGGCTAACCTTAACAGATTCTCTAATACAGAGGTTCTCCTAGCCGAACTAACATCCTACAAAACATTTACTTGAAATATTGAAATTGTACATCCTAACGTTTAAGGGCCAACGGCAAGGTCGTAACCGGTGTCAAGATCCCTAACCAGACATACCCCCCCCACTTGGGAGGGGCGACAGCACTGAGGCGTACTCACGTGCAACTACTACCAATTTCCCTTGACTTGACGGGGGCACTTATCAACTCGACGCCAGTTAAAGGTCGTTCGAAGACTCGTGTGAGGTATCTAGAAGATATCGTAGACCTCCCCCCAACCCCACACAACTTACCGCATCTGCCGTCGCAGATGTCACTGGCCCCGGGAAATTCCCCAGGAGGGGGCTGTAACCCCTCCTACACAGGAAGGGGCCTTGACCGCCTTTCCTCTTCTTTCGGCGACCCATCCTTAGAAGGGACCGCCTCCCCGTTGAGGGGCCAAAAGGCCACCTCCCCCGAGCGCTCCCATCCGTGTTGGGTGACGCCCACTCATAGGGATCTTCCAATTAGTGCTCACCGATCATGACCTTACCGCCACAGGCCGGATAGTTGACCGGCTATCCGGACCCCCCACAAAACTCCTACCTAAAGGTCATGTTTCAACGATTTTAACCATGCTAAGAAGTCTCCTAAGAATAACTCATTCCCCACCCAAGACAAATGCACACCATCCCCCGAATACATACTGTCATCATTAATACAGCTATGAGAAATAGAATGCAATGTCCTGGAACGGAACAACCTACTCACTTTATTGTTAAGCTTTCTAACAGAATGATTCAAAGCAGGTATAGAGATAGCCCCCCGCCACACCCTTCGTGGAATCAAATGGGACCATGCAATCGTGCACCCCGGAACTCTCCTCGCCAACCAACTTACAGTGGAAAGCATTGCCTCCAGGAGTAGTCGTCTACCGATGGTGACCAAATCATTGCCCCCAACATGCACTATAACTATAGACGGCGGTGACCTTGTCCGCCCTAACAAACCCTCGAAAAATGTTTGAAACTGGTCAATACAGAGACCGCCCCTTCCGTGGAAGGACATCCTGTACCCGTATTCCCCAGCCACGTGAATCGTGTCACCTGCTTTGAATACGTCTGCGGCACGCCTCACGTATGAGTGGCCCACGACCCACACCTCCTTTTTCACAGCCGGTGATGTCTGACCGCTGGCCCGGTGTAGGGTCGACTGTATAGTCCGCCCCGCCTCGTAGGCTTGCGAAACTGAAAACCAAACAAAAACAAGAAGCGTGAGTACATTATTACAGCTTCACAACATGTGCAACCGCACGTATCTCTTATAACAATTGGAGGACCAACGCCCCACTCGTTTCACTTGCTCAACATTAAGACCCCTGGCTGTAGCTTCCGTAGCAGCCCCTATCCGAAAGGAATGGGTCCCAAACTCGCCCGGGTTCAAGCCCGCAGCGGCAATTGACATCGCAAGCACCCGCTGAAACTGAAATTTCGTCAGTGGGGTGGCGTCCGCGTGTCTTAACAAAGTCCCCCCCCATGATGCCACCCTTCGTGCTAGGTAATCCTCTAAACACTTTACCGGACATATGGAGGACCCAGGAATCCTGCGTATGATGACGCAGTCACCCATCCCATCTTGGTCAGTCTTGGACCTTACAAAGGAGACAGTCATTGTTTCTCCCCTGATCTGAACGTGTTCTTGGCACAAACCCCCCGCCACATCCAGTTTGTTCCTTGCAACTAGTTCGCTTACCCGCATTGCTCCGTGAAATGCTAGCGTAAAAGCGGCTCGGAACAGCACCGCCTCAAACTGAGATGAACATGTGGCAGGGAGTGTAGCCAACAACTGGGACAATCTATCCAAACCTATCGGGCGCCTTTCATCTACTCTGCGACCCTCAAGGCGTTGCCACCCACGCAGCGCTTTCTGTACAACGAAAGACGCTGTTGGGTCCTGGATAGCGTGTGCTCTGGCAACAAAGGAAATGGCAGCACGATGCCTCTGGGCCGTAGCCACCGATTTCCCAGCCCTCCGTAAGGACATCAGGAAATTCACTACCCATTCCTCGTGACCCCAAAGTCGCTCTTTATCACTCCCCAAAAAGGCTAAATAGGCCCGAAACGCCCCTTCATATGCCTTCCTCGTCCTTGTTGCTAGACTCTCTCCCACGAGGTGACGAAGTTCGGGGCACCGAGAGACCAGAGAGCTTCGGGAAAGGGTGCCGGCTCTGGGTCCGCTGAGGGAAGGAAACCCGAAAAAGCCTGCATTTGAAAACGAGACAGTGCGTCAGCCGCCTGATTCATCACCCCTGGGACGTGTTTTGCTCTGAATAGCACGTTCAATTGCATACACAGTAAAACAATTTCCTTAAGCAGTCTTAAAATCAGTTTACAATGTGCTGCCTGACTATTGATGCACTCGACCACGGTCATATTATCAGACCAAAATATGACAGAGTGATCTTTGAACCCATCGGGCCATGCTCTCAAGGCCACCAAGATGGGAAACAGTTCGAGGAAAGCAATATTACTCGTCAGACCATTCTCATGCCACCATGTCGGCCATCTTTGTGCCGACCATTTCGTGCCGAAGATGGCGCCAAAACCTATGCTTCCTGCCGAATCTGTCCATAGCCCCAGCTCTTCAGAAGACACGGCTGGTTCATTCCAGACGATTCTACCATTGAAATCCGCCAAGAATGCTAACCAAATACGCATGTCCTGGCGGATCTCGGCCGATAGTCTCGTACGATGATGGGCTTCTTTAAGGCCGACCATCGCTTGGGCAATTGAACGGGAAAAGGGGCGGGCCATTGGTATTACCCTCAAGGCAAAATTCAACTGTCCCACCACCTGCTGTAATTGTTGCAGCGTAACTTTCGAAGCATTTATACACATTTGCAGCGCAGCCCTGAACTTCAACACTTTCTCGGCTGGTAAACGGAAACACCCCTCAATGGAGTCCAACTCGATCCCCAGAAACTCGAGGCAAGTCGTAGGACCCACTGTTTTACCCGGCGCCAATGGCACACCAAACTGTTTCATCAACACACAAAATTCGGCCAAGGCCTGGCCACATTCAAGACCCCCGGCTGCCCCAAGAAACAGGAAATCATCAAGGTAGTGCATTACATCTTGGAAACCCGTTCTCTTTGTGAAGGCCCATTGTAGAAAACTACTGAATTTCTCGAAATAAGCACAGGATATAGAACACCCCATTGGCATACACCTATCCATGTAATAACAACCCTGAAACATGAAACCTAGGAGACGCTGGTCGTCTGGGTGTACCGGGAGCAATCGGAACGCTGACTCGATATCTGACTTCGCCATCAGCGCCCCGGGCCCCAGGCGATTCAAAATGGCTACGGCCTCATCGAAGGATGCGTACCGCACCGAACACACTTCTGGATCGATTGCCTCATTTACGGAAAGACCTCGTGGAGCTGATAAATTATGAATCAGTCGGAACTCACCAGGGTCTTTCTTGGGGACTACCCCTAAGGGAGAACAAACAAAATTCTGGACCGGGGGTACACTAAACGGGCCGGCGACCCGACCTCGAGTCACCTCTTTCCGGATCTTATCCTGTACTACGGTTGTATGCTGCAGGACGGAAAGTTGATTTTTACACTTATCCACACCCTGAAAGTCCCCTACCGGGATGCGGAAACCATACGAAAAACCGTTCCGCAGCACCCCAGCAGAAGTACGATCCGGGTAGTCACTGAGCCAAGGAATCATCGCCAGGGTATCAATCGGAGTGGGTAAAGGCGCCCCTCGGACTATATTAGACCTGTTTGGCACCTCCTCTCCCCCGTTATCACCCGTTCTGGCTCTGCACGAGGCCTCAGGATGGGACGACCCACAACCACTACATTCATGTTTGAATTTACACGATCCCTGCGGTCTCGTACATTTACCTCTGTTGTAATTAAAGCAGAAACCCTTTCTTCCGGTATTGCCGGTAGGTTTCGAGTGATCATCGGCACCCGTACTTGAACGAAAGGGCGTCCCCCCATACTGCCGGGAGGATTCGCCAACATTACCTCCCACCAACGGCATTCTCAACATTCCTGACTCCTTCATTTTATCCCAAGTCAAGGCATCATAACAATCCCAGGTTAAACTTTTATTATGCTCCTTTTCTTTTCTGAACATATTATCGTAACAAAACCAATGATTACCCTGGTGCGATGTCGAATACCCCATGATTCGTGATTGATAGATTGGGAACTCGGAAAGCAACTCCGGTCTACGTTCCCCCAAGATTGATGTAAAGATTCCCCAGGCATTGCCCCAATTGCCAATATTCTCATTCACTTTAAAGGCGGCCATTTTTGCGCGCCAAACACTCGGATGCATGAGATCCTTCTGACTCTTTACATGCTCTACCTCATAATGGTCAACAAGCAATGAAAAAATGTTCACATACTCCCCCGCCCAAATCTTTTCCTTAATTGCCAAAGGAACATGTTGCCCCAACTTTTCTCTCCGAGAGGGTGTTGACTCATCCCTCGCGATCGGCAATGGCCGCTTACCTGCACCTGACGCTGCCTCTGTGGTCGCAATCGTCCCTGGTGTCTTGTCCCCTACTGCAGCCGGCACGGGCACCTTGGCTGCTTCACGTTTCTCACGCAATTGCTTTATCAGCGCCTGCGCCTCGACAGCCGTGGCGCCCTCGTTACCTTTACCCAACCACGCTGCCAATTGTGCTGCCAGCTCGGGCGGCATGTCATCCTCGGACACGGGGGTGACCACAACGGGAATCGGATTCCCCTCCTCCGGCACGGGAGTTGGAGCCTCGAGCGGGGCACTGGGACCGGGGATGTCTTCACCCGCTGCCCCCCTCCTGGGCCTCTTGTTTTTCCCCCCCGGGGCTGCTCCCGCCAAAGGACGTTTTGGACCCTTTTCCTCATTCTTGTCCACCCGCTTCTTTAGCTCGGACATCTCCTTCATGAGAACACGCAGCATCTGGTCGGTAGTCATGCGCTTTCCCACCTTCTTCGGCATTCTCCAACAAAGTAACTGAAAAACAAACAAGAACGATTAAAACGCTCAAAATTGGCTCTTCGTTCCGTCTCGAGCTCACGTGCAGCGAGGAGGTGCAGCTTCAGAGCACAGGAACAAGAGGATGTCTTCTGGACTTGCGTCTCTTTTTATCCATCTTCAGGGCGGGCGTAAACCCGCCCCTGCCTGCCCCGAGGGCGTGGCCGGCTGCGTCAGTGTCTAGGCCAGCCCACTCTAGGGCGGGAAAAAGCGCGCCCCGGCTACGCCGCTTCGGGCATACCAGCCGAGACGCGCCTCCCGCCCAAAATGGCTTCCCGGGGGGATCGAGGCACTCTGCCATACGTTCGGGGGGACCGAGTGGTCGCCCCTTTCCATAAGAGGAAGTTGACAACAAGATTGTCGTGTAGAAAAAGCTGGAGACAGATTCAAAGCCCCAAGAAGAGGAGAAAAGAAGTTTGAGACAGCATCTGCTATTCTCCTATGTGAGGTAGGAGAATCTCTTAAAAGAATTGGAGGCATTACAGATGTAGAAGGCAACGGAGACTGAAACGTAGCCGACTGAGGAACAAGAACAGGGGATTGTAGAGGAGGTGGGAGCTGAATTACAGGATGTAAGGACGGAGCAGAGGCAGGCAAAGGAGCATTAGTAGGCTGAGCCGGTTGCTGAACAGTTGGCAATTGAGCAACCACTGGTTGAGCAATAGGAGGGGGTAATCGATGTGCATTAGGATTTTGGGCATAGGGCGGAGGTGAATTCTATAAACAAGGCATTAGGGAATCTTCTTCCAATTCCTTACTTTTATATTGAGAGGAAGAAGGCAACATCGGATAGCATCTATCTATCGCCATGCGATGTTGTCTCTCCAATATCTCATTCGCACCATCTACTTCATTATTTTTAAACTGCTGAGCAGCCTGTATAATTGACATGTCTTGCGCTTTCTTATCTCTTTTTGCTTGCCTAATTTATTTCTGTTTGGCTTCCTTACGCCAAAGGTGAAAAGAGTCCAACATTGCCGGCCGGGCTTTTCTTATAAACAGAATCGTTTCCAAATTATCTAGTATGGCGGGGTCAAAACTACCATTTTGGGGCCATCTTAAAACTCCACTATTTTTTTTGTATCGGACCCATGTTTCTTTAAAGGTAATGGGACCAATACCATGTTTTGAATAAAGGTTATATGTGGGAGTTCCAACTGGAGGTATCGGACATGAATCTTCCAACTGGGAATCCCAAGTACAACCTAAGCAACAAATCCTTTTAAACTTACTCAGTCCAGGCATTGTTACTTCTCTAGACTGCTCACAAGCAACAAGGGGTGTAAATTAATAAAACAGTACAAACGTACTTACCCTTAGCTTTGGTTATTGCAATACCGGAATAAAAACCCAAAAACAAGACAAAACAAAGTTTTGTTGGAGCGACCCACCAAATACTTAACTAAGGATCGTCCTACACCAGCGAAGGTCCGTCTATCGTCTCGCTTTACCAAACATCACCAAAGGGTCCAAGGCAGGGCGACAGTCAGGGCAGCAGTCGTCAGCAGCCGTCAGAAAGGAGTAGCCGCGCTGTAAAAGACCTTTGGTCCACTTTCGACATACAGGGGTCGATCACGTGGTGCGCCTCCTCCGGAGTTTTCTTGCGGGGCTCCTCACGACCCTCGGGCTCAACTGCTACCGCTGAAGTCGCCCCACCGTGGGCGCCAGTCGGAGAACCGTAGCCTTAAGGCCCGGCGGCGCAGGGTATGCCTGAAATCCCCGGGATTCACCTGCCTTATCAGAAACAGAGACATGGACTCTTCGTCTGGCGTAGAAGATTGTATTTATTAGCTGCAGCTAGTACAGTGGTCTTAGAAGTCGTTGGTATAACGAGGTTCAAAAGAGACTGCCACTTAACTCCGTGGCGCACAGGTTTATATACGGTACAATACAATGCAAAATGCAATCACGCAAGAGCATGAGACATAGGCAAATGTTATAGACAATGCTTTAAGTCCAAAGCAACTCAAGTTCCCGGTTTATGTTTATCACTCGACCCCTTAAGCAAATTACAAACAAATCCACACAATTCGATTTACAAGTAGAGAAAACACAGCTGTAGGTTTTAGAAGGACAGTCGTGAAACAGGAGAATGCATGAGACGTGTAGCGAAGGACAGCAGATAAGATAACTTAAAGGAAAGAATGGTGCGAACCAACAAATAGTCCAGACGGGGATTAATCAGCTCAGACAGGAATTAGTGTACTCGGCCAGACCCTGACACTCGTTAGTAAACATAGGCAAAGAAGCCACCTGACACGTAAATGCAGAAACGACAAAACATCGCGTTCGCCGCGCTGCCTGAGTGAGGGCAACACAAGATGGCGGCGACTACAAAATGGAGGCTGGTCACGAACAAATTCAAAATTTACAGAACCTCATTAGTCCAAAGTTTTCTCTACTGTGCAATTACTGGTGTGGGAATAGCAAATTTTACCCTTCTACGGTCCAAGACTTTCCCGACTGTTGCACCGACTGGAGTGGGAATAGTACATTTTACCCCTCCTGACTGCAACGCTTTCCCTACTGTTGCAATGACTGGAGAGGGAATAGTAAATGATACTCCTCCTGAGTCCCATGCTTTCCCTACTGTTACAATGATGTGAGTGGGAATAGTAAACTTGACCCTCCTGAGTCCAACATTTTCACTACTTTTGCATAGACTGGAGTGAGAATAGGAAATGCTACCTCTCCTGTGCCCAAAGCTTTCCTTAAAATTACACAGACTGGCATGGGAATGGCCATTTTTACCAATCCTGAGTCCAACACTTTCCCTAATATTGCACTGGCTGGAGTGGGAATGGTATATTTATTATTTCTAAAATGTAATAGTTTGGTTAGTATTGTTAACATTTATATTATTATGTTTTCGTGTAATTAATTTCATATTTTTGGATTTTGCAAATGTTCTATTTGTAAGATATTTTTAGTAAAACGTATTTTTTTGATTGTTTACTGTTTATATATAATTAAATTGGCAATGTTTTTAAATGTGTTTCAGGTTAATTGTTATGTTTTTTATCTTTATATATATGTATGTGTGTGTGTGTGTGTATTACCTACTGGCCGTCACCAGTAAGTAGTTATAGTTATGACCTAGTTTCCATAGGAAATCTGCAACATTCTATTTGGAATAACTTTGATGCCGGTTGATGAATCTTCACAAATTTCTCCTAGAATATGGCCTGCTCCGCTCCGTTCCTTCCCTGAAAGTTTGGAGGTGATTCGTGAAGCGGGGACTGAGAAAAAAGAGGGGTCCAAAATCGTGTTTTCCCCATGCAATTTTCCATAGGACCTTTAGCCAGGGCTACAGCCCGAATGGCTGAACGGAATTACACCAAATTTGGCAGAGAGGTAGAGTTTGGTTCGCAGATCACCCTTTTTGTTAAATGGTGTAAATCCATTCAGTAGTTCCTGAGAAAATCAAAAGTAAAATCATAGATATATATCCGAAGTTGTACCGTACGCATACCGTCAGGGGACAGTACGCACACCATTACGCGCACAAGCTGCATGGTCATTGGCTGTCAACTGTCTGTCAACACTCCAAACCAGGAAGTGTTGGCAGGCATCTTGAGAGCTGTGAAACAAAAGTGTAAAACACGCAAAGGGGGCAGGGTAGAAACACCTTGACCCCCTAGGCCTGCTCAGGGGGTCCCACAAGGACCCCCAAGGCCCAATTTTGTAAAAAGTTTTTTTTTAAATTGTGGGGTGCGCTTATGGTACGCGTACGTGCTGTAAAAGAAAAAAAAACGAAGTTCGCTTTGACCATAACTCATTTCCTTTTGGAGTTATTAGAATGCCGTTTGCGTAAGGTAATTTTCTTTCCTTTACGTAAATGGTTCTTATTGACTGTAAGTCTGGCGTCATATGGAATTAATAAGGGTTCGATACTTTGTTGCAGACTGGTAACCACTGCGTAGAAGAATAATCAAAAGCCAGAACTTTACTCTGGCAACACACAGGTATGTGGCTACATATCGAATTAATGATGAAGTCAGTTACTAGGGGCATCTGAGAAGCTATTTTAAAACGTCCTGAATTGTTTTTCTTTTGTCATAAACAGTTGTCAAAGACAAGACTAAACCAGCCCTGATAAGAGTTTGGTAACTTGCAAAGCCAGAACTCGAAACGCGTTGGCTATGTGAGATTCAAGTCTTGACTTGATGTTGGACACCTAAAGTATCAGGATTAGTTGCTCTTTGGATGTTAGGATTTTTTTCTCGAGTTGTTTGATTTAATTCGCAATGCAATGAGATTGAGTATATATGTACATAAACAGCTTTTTTTGACATGCTTAATAATTTGGAATGTATTGATGTATTGAATTTCTTTATGTGTCTAAATGTATTGTTAATCTATGTGGAGATTTATGTATAATATGAAATAATTTAGTTTTGTGTCATTTTGGTTTGTATTAATGTGATATTTTGTTCGGTTGATAATGTGTTCCTAGTGTGGCCAAACAAATATTGATCCTTTTTTCTACGAAAATAAATCAAAATAAAGAGGCAAAAATCATTGCCAAGATAGACATAATTAATTTTGTTTATCTTTTGTCTTGATCGGAAATCCGATCTCAAATGAATGGAGGAGTTGGAAAGGTTTGACATGTTGAACCAATAGAAATATGTGTTTGGTTTTGAATTATTGTGTGAAGGAATTTGATTTGTTATTAATGTGTAAATATCTGTAAATTGAGAGGGAAAATGTGCCAGTTCTTGGTTCTGCTGCAGGCACTGAAGCCGAGAGATTCTGTATAAGAGTATCTGCGGTGTGAGTGGCTTTCTTTTTAATCTACCAATCAGTTTAAGAGGTGAGTTGATCATTTGTAAGGGTCTGTATGTGGTGCATTTTATTTTTAGTAAGAGTAATGCGTTTATCCTTGAAAAGTTTGTAGAATCATATTCTGAGTTTGTCTGCATTTTGATAAATATTGTGTTAAAATCATTTGTAAGTATGGGCGAAATTTGCGAATTCACGCTCCGCGAAATTTGCGAATTTGCGCTCCGCGAATTCGCGCGAAATCAAATTTGCAAACCGCAAAATCCACGAATTCGTGCGAATTTGTAGATTTTTGGTTTTTTGCGTGTTCGTGGGTTTTTTCGCGCGTCGCGGGGCTTTTTGCATAATCGCGGGCCGCTTGCATGGCGAAGTTACCCATGCGGTTGTGTATGGGCACAGAACCCTCTGGTTCACCACTGTCACCCTCTGGTTCACCACTGCCACCCTCTGGTTCACGACTGCCACCCTCTGTTTCATCACAGCACCTCGGGTTCACCACTGCCACCCTCTGGTTAACCACTGTCACCCTCTGGTTCTGCACTGCCACCCTCTTGTTCACCACTGCCACCCTCTGGTTCACCCCTGCCACCCTCTGGTTCACCACTGCCACCCTCTAGTTCATCACAGCACCCTCTAGTTCACCCATGCCACCCTCTAGTTCAGCACTGCCATCCTCTGGTTCACCACTGCTGCCCTCTGGTTCACGACTGCCACCCTCTGGTTCATCACAGCACCCTCTGGTTCACCCCTGCCACCCTCTGGTTCACCACTGTCACCCTCTGGTTCAGCACTGCCACCCTCTGGTTCACCACTGCCACTCTCTGGTTCACCACTGCCACCCTCTGGTTCACCACTGCCACCCTCTGGTTCACCCCTGCCACCATCTGGTTCATCACTGCCACCCTCTGGTTCAACCCTGCCACCCTCTGGTTCAGCACTGCCACCCTCTGGTTCATCACTGCCACCCTCTGGTTCACCACTGACACCCTCTACCGAGACCTTTTGTGATGCAGCGGCAGCACAAAAGATGCGCCATGGTGCTGGGTATTAACAACGTGACGATTCTGAGAGATGTGTACGTTGTAAAGCCCTGAGCCATCAGGAGGTGTTCGGGCGCAGGGGAGGGCGTTCCTGCACAGGAACCCCTCCTAAAAGTGGCTGAGTGAAATCTACGAGATTTCACTCAGTCACTTTCAGGCCAATGCTGCGTCAAAACCCTGCGCCTGCTTGAAGCAGGTGCAATGCTTGATGCAGCATTGGGGAGATAGGGCCCCCCAGAGCATTGCTGGAGCTGAGTCGCAAGCGCGACGCAGCTCCAGCAATGCGCTGCTTTTACGGCACAGATGTGTGACACATCTGTGCCGTTTTTGCAACATGGTGCACTGCATTGTAAATGCCGCGCTCCATGGGTGGCGGAGCTGCGGCGCACAATAACTGGCACATCCCTGGCGATGCCCCAGTTATTGTAAATCTGCCCCTATACATTTAGCCAACGAGGGAGTACTTACTGATTAGACAGTAGAAAGTACTCGAGTTGAGTAGAGGTATTGCATAAAAAGGTGGCATCTTCGTGGACAAACACGCAGGGCGGGATTCATTCTGCCCCCTGTTAGACTCGTTTTTTGTGCCCTTTTGCCCTCTGTTAGACTCGTTTTTCCCTTGTTTTTCTGCCCTTCTGCCCTCTGTTAGACTCGTTTTTCCCTTGTTTTTCTGCCCTTCTGCCCCCTGTTAGACTCGTTTTTTGTGCCCTTCTGCCCTTTGTTAGACTCGTTTTTGTGCCTTTCTGCCCCATTAGACTTGTTTTTTGTGCTCTTCTGCCCTCTGTTAGACTCATTTTTCCCTTGTTTTTCTGCCCTTCTGTCCTCTGTTAGACTGTTTTTTGTGCCCTTCTGCCCTCTGTTAGACTCGTTTTCCCCTTGTTTTTCTTGTTTTTCTGCCCTTCTGCCCTTTGTTAGATTGCTTTTTGTGCCTTTCTGCCCTCTGCATCACCACATCATCACTCAGCGCTACCCCAGCATCACTCAGCACCACAACAGCATCACTCAGCACCACCACATTATCACTCAGCACCACCACAGCACCACTCAGCACCACCACAGCATCACTCATCACCACCACAGCATCACTCAGCACCACCACAGCACCACTCAGCACCACCCAAGCATCACTCAGCACCATCCCAGTATCACTCAGCACCACCACAGCACCACTCAGCATCACTACAGCACCACTCAGCACCACCACAGCACCACTCAGCGTCACCCCAGCATCAATCTGCACAACCATTCAACAACAACTGGTTCAAATATGTTCTCTCAATGTTTCAAACTTTATTACAAATGTCACAAAAAGATGTTAATATTTCACTTCTGTTCTTGGATTTTCGGCACAATAAAATACACTGAACATAATCTTCACACAAGTTATTTACAATAGTTTAAGCTATTGTCATTATAAATTAAAATAATTTTTATGTAAGTATTAATTATTTATTAAAATTAAAAGCCATTGTAATTTGCAATATCAATACAGCTAAGTCATGTAAATACAAAACATGTTACATTACCAATGCTATAGGTGTCACATTTGCGAAAGTTATAACTATTGGCATTGTAAATGACAAAGCTATTAATTTAGCTATATTCAAAACCAACACATAAATTAAAAAAATTGTCATTTACAAGACCAATAACTCAAACTTTCCTAATGCGAGACCTATTGCATTGCAAATGCTTGTTTTCATATCTGTCAGGGCTTCCTGTTGAGGTTTAATTTTCGTGACAGGCGCCTCATTGCCTACTTGTAACTATTCTCTGACCCTGCTTCAAGGGTCAGAGCAGGGTCAGAGAATAGTTGCAAGTAGGCAACGAGGCGACAGGAAGCACTTACAGGCTTACATCAGCAAGTGCCCAAGTTGAAGTTAATTTCTTTGTAACCCTTTTGTAAAACGTTACAAAAAATTAGCTTCAACTTTTGCACCTGCTGCTGTAACCCTGTAAGTGCTTGGCTGAAAATTCGTCCCCGCTGATTCGCGGATTTTACCGCAATTTCACGTGATTCGCGGATTGCGAAATCGCGGAAAATCCGCAAATTCCACGAGCAGAACACATTTTCTGCCCAAGATTAATCATTTGGTATGTTAATGTGTTTAGTGAGTCACCTTTGTGCAATAATGTGCAGTACTAAAAAATGTAGAATGTGTGCAGTCACTTTATTAGTTATAGAGTAGTTAATAGTGTTGGTTTTTTAGAATTAGGCTTGTGTTCTAAATGTACAATTTTGTAGTCAGTATACATAGACTGCTGCATACACTCTTAGGAAGATTTACAAGCCCTTTGGGCCTCTTTCTTATTGTATTGTGTCACATTTTTGGATGTAATGTTGGCTAAAAATAATGCAGCAAATTGGTAATGTATTTGCAAAATGAGTCAGGGCTGTCCACTGAAATGTAGTACTTATATATGTGGAATGTGTTCAGTCAGTTAAACGTTTTAGTGTACTAAATGTGTTTTGGAAAAATGTATGGTTTTAAATATTTTGTCTAGAATCACACTGAGTGTCTGTGTACATTTAGGAATTATAGTTGCCCCTTTTTTCAATAATCTCTCCTGTCTCTCCTCACAGTCTAACTCTCTCTGTTTATAGTGTCTCCTCTCTTCTGATGTTTCCCCTCTTTCCTTATTCTCACTTGTCTTTCCTCATAGTGCTGCTTGTTCTCATAGTCCCTCCAGTCCTCATAGTACCCCTCTGTGCTCATTATCTCCTCTGTCTCCTAATGCTCCCCCTTCTTTTTATGCTCCCTCCTCTGACCTCTTAATCCTCCCTCTCTCTTCATACCTCCCTTTTAACAATTCCCCAGTCAGTATACATAGACTGCTGCATTACACTCTTGGGCAGATTTAAAA
The DNA here is from genome assembly GCF_964263255.1 of Lissotriton vulgaris. Taxonomy (NCBI): domain Eukaryota; kingdom Metazoa; phylum Chordata; class Amphibia; order Caudata; family Salamandridae; genus Lissotriton; species Lissotriton vulgaris. The sequence goes on from NC_141698.1 coordinate 374,598,711, forward strand.
GCCCTTTGGGCCTCTTTCTTGTTCTATTGTGTCACATTATTGGATGTAATGTTGGCAAAAAATAATGTATCAAATTGGTAATGTATTTGTGAAATGAGTCAGGGCTGTCCACTGTAATGTAGTACTTATATATGTATAATGTGTGCAGTCAGTTAAAAGTTTTAGTGTACTAATTGTGTTTTGGAAAAATTTATTTTTTTAAATATTTTGTCTAGAATCACACTGAGTGTCTGGGTACATTAAAGAAATATAATTGCCCCTTTATCTATAATCTCTCCTGTCTCTCCTCACAGTCTACTTCTCTCTGCTTATAGTGTCCCCTCTCTTCTGACATTTCCACTTTTTCCTTATTCTCACTTGTCTTTACTCATAGTGCTGCTTGTTCTCATAGTCTCTCCTGTCCTCTTTGTACTCCTCTGTCCTCATTGTCTGCTCTGTCTCCTAATGCTCCCCCTTCTTTTTATGCTCCCCCCTCTGACTTCTTAAGTCTCCCTCTCTCCTCATACCTCCCTCTTAACAATTCCCCAGTCAGTATCTATAGACTGCTACATACACTCTTGGGCACATTTACAAGCCCTTTGGGCCTCTTTCTTATTGTATTGTGTCACATTTGTGGATGTAATGTTGGCAAAAAATAATGCAGAACATTGGTAATGTATTTGCAAAATGAGTCAGGGCTGTCCACTGAAATGTAGTAGTTATATTTGTGAAATGTGTTAAGTTACTTAATCGTTTTAGTTTAGTATATGTGTTTTGAAAACATGTATGGTTTTAAATATTTTGTCTAGAATCACACTGAGTGTCTGTGTACATTAAGGAATTATAGTTGCCCCTTTTTGAATAATCTCTCCTGTCTGTCCTCACTGTCTACCTCTCTCTGTTTTACAGTGTCTCCTCTCTTCTGATGTTTTCCCTCATTCCTTATTCTCACATGTCTTTCCTCATAGTGCTGCTTGTTGTCATAGTGCCCCCAGTCCTCATAGTACCCCTCTGTGCTCATTGTCTACTCTGTCTCCTAATACTCCCCCTTCTTTTTATGCTCCCTTCTCTGACCTCTTAATCCCCCCTCTCTCTTCATACCCCCTTTTAACAATTCCACAGTCAGTATACATAGACGGCTGGATACACTCTCGGGCAGATTTACAAGCGGTTTGGGCCTCTTTCTTATTCTATTGTGTCACATTTTTGGATGTAATGTTGGCAAAAAATAATGCAGCAAATTGGTAATATATTTGCAAAATGAGTCAGGGCTGTCCACTGAAATGTAGTACTTATATATGTGGAATGTGTTCAGTCACTTAAACCTTTTAGTGTAGTAAATGTGTTTTGGAAAAATTTATGGTTTTAAATATTTTGTCTGGAATCACACTGAGTGTCTGTGTACATTAAGGAATTATAGTTGCCCCTTTTTGAATAATCTCTCCTGTCTGTCCTCACTGTCTACCTCTCTCTGTTTATAGTGTCTCCTCTCGTCTGATGTTTCCCCTCTTTCCTTATTCTCACATGTCTTTCAATCAATCAATCAATCAAAGACTTTTATATTGCGCACTACTCACCCGGAGGGTCTCAAGGCGCTAGGGGAATGGGGTCCGCTACTGCTCGAACAGCCAGGTCTTGAGCTGCTTCCTGAAGGCGAGGCGGTCTTGGGTCAGGCGGAGGTGGGTTGGGAGGGAGTTCCAGGTCTTGGTGGCCAGGTAGGAGAAGGACCTTCCTCCTGTTGTGGCTCTGCGGATGCGGGGGACGGCGGCAAGGGCGTGGCTGGTCGATCGGAGCTGGCGTGTGGGAGTGTAGAAGTTGATGCGGCTGTTGAGGTATCTCGGGCCTTGGTTGTGTAGGGCTTTGTGTGCGTGGGTGAGGAGACGGAAGGTGATTCTCTTGTTGACCGGGAGCCAGTGCAGATCTCTCAGATGTCAGGAGATGTGGCTGTGTCGGGGGATGTCGAGGATGAGTCTGGCTGAGGCGTTTTGGATTCGCTGGAGTCTCTTCTGGAGCTTGGCGGTGGTTCCGGCGTAGAGGGTGTTGCCGTAATCCAGTCGGCTGGTGACAAGGGCCTGGGTGACTGTCTTCCTGGTCTCGGTGGGGATCCACTGGAAGATCTTACTTAGCATGCAGAGGATATTGAAGCAGGACGAGGAGACGGCGTTGATTTGTCTGCTCATGGAGAGGGAGGAGTCCAGGATGAAGCCCAGGTTGCGTGCGTGGTCTGTTGGTTTGGGAGCGGAGCCCAGGGAGGGTGGCCACCAGGAGTCGTCCCAGGCGGAGGGCGAGGAGCCCAGGATGAGAATTTCCATCTTGTCTGAGTTCAGTTTCAGGCGGCTGGTCGTCATCCACTTGGCCACGTCTTTCATCCCTTCGTGAAGGTTGGTTCTGGCGGTGGTGGGGTCTTGGTGAGGGAGAGGATCAGCTGTGTGTCGTCGGCGTAGGAGATGATGTTGAGGTTGTGTTGGCGTGCGATGGCCGCAAGGGGGCTCATGTAGACGTTGAAGAGGGTGGGGCTGAGCGAGGAGCCCTGAGGAACGCCGCAGATGACTTCGGTGGCCTCTGACCTGAACGGGGGTAGGCGGACTCTCTGTGTCCTTCCAGCGAGGAAGGAGATGATCCACTCTAGTGCCTTCTCTTGGATTCCGACGTTACTGAGGCACTGCACTAGGGTGCGGTGGCAGACAGTGTCGAATGCTGCGGAGAGGTCTAGGAGGATGAGGGCCGCTGTTTCTCCGTTGTCGAGCAGGGTTCGGATGTCATCGTGGCAGCAATGAGGGCGGTCTCGGTGCTGTGGTTGGCCCTGAAGCCCGACTAGGATGGGTCGAGGGATCCATTTGTCTCGAGGAAGGCGGCCAGTTGCTTGTTGACAGTCTTCTCGATGACTTTGGCTGGAAACGGGAGGAGCGAGATGGGGCGGTAGTTTTTGAGTTCGGTAGGGTCCGTTGTTGGTTTCTTAAGTAGAGCGCTGAGTTCGGCGTGCTTCCAGCTCTCAGGGAAGGTGGCGGTGTCGAAGGAGGTGTTGATGATGTCTCGCAGATGGGGTGCGATGACAGCGTTGGCCTTGTTGAAGACGTGGTGGGGGCAGGGGTCGGTGGGAGATCCGGAGTGGATGGAGTTCATCGTGCGATGGTGTCTTCGGTGCTGATCGCGGTCCAGGCGCTGAGCGTGGTGGTGGGGGGCATTGGTGCGGTCGTGGGGAGCATTGGTTGTGTGCTGAAGCTGTTGGGTATGTCAGCGATCTTGTTGTGGAAGTAGGAGGCGAGGGAGTTGCAAAGGTCTTGCGATGGTGTGATGTCGTTATTTCCGGCGTTGGGGTTGGAGAGCTCTTTCACGATGTTGAAGAGTTCCTTGCTGTTGTGTGCGTTGTTGTCCAGCCGCTCCTTGAATGCTGTTTTCTTGGTGGCGTGGATCAGTTGATGGTGCTTTCGGGTGGCGAGCTTGAGGGTGGTCATGTTGTCTGGTGTTGGGTCTCTTCCCCAGGCTCTCTCGAGGGCTCGGCAGTTCTTCTTGGAGCTCTTGAGTTTGTCGGTGAACCATGGGCCTTCTTGCTGCCGGGTCTGCTGGGCGGGGTCCTCAGTGGGGCGAGGTCGTCTGCGCAGATGGTGATCCACTTCGTGAGGTTGTCAGCGGCCTGGCTGGCGTTCGCTGAGCTGGCGGGAGGATGCTGGCTCAGGGATGCGGCGAGTTGGTCGGCCGTGATCTTGTTCCAGCTTCTTCGTGCAACCTGTTGCTGGTGGTGGTAGATCGTGGTCCTTCTGAAGCTGAAGTGGACGCAGCTGTGGTCCGTCCAGTGGAGCCCGGTGGTGTGGCTGAAGGCGATGTCTTTGCTGGATGAGAAGACGGCGTCGAGTGTGTCATAGTGCTGCTTGTTCTCATAGCCTCCCAGTCCTCATAGTACCCCTCTGTTCTCATTGTCTGCTTTGTCTCCCAATGCTCCCACTTCTTTTTATGCTCCCACCTCTGACTTCTTAATCTTTCCTCTCTCCTCATACCTCCCTCTTAACAATTCCCCAGTCAGTATACATAGACTGCTGTATACACTCTTGGTCAGATTTACAAGCCCTTTGGGCTTCTTTCTTATTCTATTGTGTCACATTTTTGGATGTAATGTTGGCAAAAAATAACGCAGCACATTGGTAATGTATTTGCAAAATGAGTCAGGGCTGTCCACTGAAATGTAGTACTTATATATGTGGAATGTGTTCAGTCAGTTAAACGTTTTAGTGTACTAAATGTGTTTTGGAAAAATGTAAGGTTTTAAATATTTTGTCTAGAATAACACTGAGTGTCTGTGTACATTAAGGACGTATAGTTGCCCCTTTCTCTATAATCTCTCCTGTCTCTCCTCACAGTCTACTTCCCTCTGCTTATAGTGTCCCCTCTCTTCTGATATTTCCACTCTTTCCTTATTCTCACTTGTCTTTCTTCATAGTGCTGCTTATTCTCATAGTTCCTCCTGTCCTCTTAGTACCCCTCTGCCCTCATTGTCTGCTCTGTCTCCCAATGCTCCCCTTTCTTTTTATGCTCCCTCCTCTGACTTCTTAATCCTCCCTCTCTCCTCATACCTCCTCTTAACAATTCCCCAGTCAGTATACATAGACTGCTGTATACCCTCTTGGTCAGATTTACAAGCCCTTTGGGCCTCTTTCTTATTCTATTGTGTCACATTTTTGGATGTAATGTTGGCAAAAAATAACGCAGCACATTGGTAATGTATTTGCAAAATGAGTCAGGGCTGTCCACTGAAATGTAGTAGTTATATGTGTGGAATGTGTTCAGTTACTTAATCGTTTTAGTGTAGTATATGTGTTTTGGAAAAATGTATGGTTTTAAATATTTTGTCTAGAATCACACTGAGTGTCTTTGTAAAGTAAGGAATTATAGTTGCCCCTTTTTGAATAATCTCTCCTCTCTGTCCTCACAGTCTACCTCTCTCTATTTATAGTGCCTCCTCTCTTCTGATGTTTCCCCTCTTTCGTTATTCTCACTTGTCTTTCCTCATAGTGCTGCTTGTTCTCATAGACCCTCCAGTCCTCATAGTACTCCTCTGTGCTCATTGTCTCCTTTGTCTCCTAATTCTCCCCCTTCTTTTTATGCTCCCTTCTCTGACCTCTCAACCCTCTCTCTCTTCATACCTCCCTTTTAATCCCTTGCATGCTGATGACGGCCCCCATCCGTCATGCACTACGGTGCTCGTGTGCTGATGACGGCTGGGGGCCATCATAAAGCCGCCCACTCGCGATTTTGCCACACAGGCACAGAATCGCGGTAGCATGCAAGGGGTTAACAATGCCTAAGTCAGTGTACATAGACTGCTGCATACACTCTTGGGCAGATTTACAAGCCATTTGGGCCTCTTTCTTTTTCTATTGTGTCACATTTTTGGATGTAATGTTGGCAAAAAATAATGTATCAAATTGGTAATGTATTTGCAAAATGAAGAAGGACTGTCCACTGAAATGTAGAACTTATATATGTGGAATGGGTTCAGTCAGTTAAACGTTTTAGTGTAGTAAATGTGTTTTGGAAAAATGTATGGTTTTAAATATTTTGTCTAGAATCACACTGAGTGTCTGTGTACATTAAGGAATTATAGTTGCCCCTTTCTCTATAATCTCTCCTGTCTCTCCTCACAGTCTACTTCTCTCTGTTTATAGTGTCCCCTCTCTTCTGATATTTCCACTCTTTCCTTATTCTCACTTGTCTTTCCTCATAGTGCTGCTTGTTCTTATAGACCCTCCTGTCCTCTTAGTACCCCTCTGTCCTCATTGTCTGCTCTGTCTCCTAATGCTCCCCCTTCTTTTTATGCTCCCTCCTCTGACTTCTTAATCCTCCCTCTCTGCTCATACCTCCCTCTTAACAATTCTCCAGTCAGTATACATAGACTGCTGCATACACTCTTGGGCATATTTACAAGCCCTTTGGGCCTCTTTCTTATTGTATTGTGTCACATTTTTGGATGTAATGTTGACAAAAAATAATGCACCAAATTGGGGCCGCTCGTAGCAGTGGTTGGACCTTTGCTTCCTTTTTGCTTGCCACAGGGGAGATTACCGTGGGTCTCCAAGGACCCGGAGCCCCGCAATTGACAACAGCTGTGCTCCGGTCGCCACCTACATCACTGCTCGCGGCCCCCACTTCGCGGGCGCTGCTCGTAGCAGTGGTTGGACTTTTGCTTCCTTTTTGCTTGCCAAAGGGGAGATTACCACGGGACTCCAAAGACCAGGAGCCCCGCATTTGACAATAGCTGTGCTCCGGCTCCCTACATCTCTACGCATGCTCCCAGCTCCGCGGAACGCGTGCGTGCGCGCGTGGGGCTAAGCCCGGGCCAAGGGCGGGCCTGTTTGTACCCATTGGAAACCGGGGAGGCTGGGCCCCCCCTCTGAGATCTGCCACTCTGCACGACTGGGCATCTGAAGAAGTAAGTGGACTAGTCTCTGAGAACTATTTGTTTTCTGTTAAGATGCCTTCCCATGAGGGAATGGGGAGGAAGGTCACAGGCACTGGGTATATGGCCGGGACATTGGACCAATTCATATTAAGAGCCTCATATGTTCTTAAACATGACATAGCAATCACAGAACGGCGATTTCCCATGGTTCCAATTTTAAATAAACAATCATCCCTGGGGGGCCTATTGAGTGTGCGAACCCCAGATAAAAATCTACAATTAGCCCCTACTGTTTCAGTACCAATTACTGGTATTCGTGAACCACAGGCTTCGGATATTGGAGCATCTAATTTAGTTGAGGTATCGGTACAGATAGCTCCCTTGCCGAGTGGCCTAAGTCTTGAGTGGAACAGTGGCCCTGCCACACGAGCCATGGATGTCTTAAAAGACCATTGCTTCCCCAAGAGCAGATGCAGAGCAAAATTGCCAAGAGGAAGCGTGGGGGAGCCCAATTGTAGGGAAGAAACCCAAATGCTTTCAAACCAAACAAATGCAGCTCTTCGGCAACAGTGGTTTCTCCTGACTCGCAGACTGAATAGGATAGTCGTGTTCCCGCCGGCCCATCGAATGAGAAAGACAACAACGGTGAACCCCAGATAGATGATGCCTGCTGGCAAAGAATTAGCGGACTCATTGCCTCCTCCTTGCAACCTATGATGGACAGTTTCTTACTACTTGAAAGTAAACTGTTAAGCATGGAAGAAATGATGGTTTCTATTGTCGATGACAGTAAGAATGATATTTAGAATATTGTATTGTGTCACATTTTTGGATGTAATGTTGGCAAAAAATAATGCAGCAAATTGGTAATGTATTTGCAAAATGATTCACAGCTGTCCACTGAAATATAGTACTTATATACGTGGAATGTGTTTAGTCACTTAAACTTTTTAGTGTAGTAAATGTGTTTTGGAAAAATTTATGGTTTTAAATATTTTGTCTAGAATCACACTGAGTGTCTGTGTACATTAAGGAATTATAATTGCCCCTTTCTCTATAATCTCTCCTGTCTCTCCTCACAGTCTACTTCTCTCTGTTCATAGTGTCCCCTCTCTTCTGATATTTCCACTCTTTCCTTATTCTCACTTGTCTTTCTTCATAGTGCTGCTTATTCTCATAGTTCCTCCTGTCCTCCTAGTACCCCTCTGCCCTCATTGTCTGCTCTGTCTCCCAATGCTCCCCCTTCTTTTTATGCTCCCTCCTCTGACTTCTTAATCCAACTCTCTCCTCATACCTCCCTCTTAATAATTCCCCAGCCAGTATACATAGACTGCTGCATACACTCTTGGGCAGATTTACAAGCCCTTTGGGCCTCTTTCTTGTTCTATTGTGTCACATTTTTGGATGTAATGTTGGCAAAAAATAATGCAGCAAATTGGAAATGTATTTGGAAAATGAGTCAGGGCTGTCCACTGAAATGTAACAGTAATATATGTGGAATGTGTTCAGTCACTTAAATGTTTTAGTGTAGTAAATGTGTTTTGATAAAATGTATGGTTTTAAATATTTTGTCTTGAATCACACTGATTGTCTGTGTACATTAAGGATTTATACTTGCCCCTTTCTCTATAATCTCTCCTGTCTTTCCTCACAGTCTACTTTTCTCTGCTTATATTGTCCCCTCTCTTCTGATATTTCCCCTCTTTCCTTATTCTCACTTGTCTTTCCTTATAGTGCCGCTTGTTCTCATAGTCCCTCCTATCCTCTTACTCCTTCTCTGTCCTCATTGTCTCCTCTGTCTCCTAATGGTCCCCCTTCTTTTTATACTCCCTTCTCTGTCTTCTTAATGCTTTTTAGGATATAGTAGTTAATACTAATTGTCATTTCTCGAGCCTCCTACCACACTGTCCCTTTAAATTTTCGCTATTTAGGACTCCATGACCTACGGAGCGACGCTTCACGTTCTTGCATCTAGCTCCGTTTGGTTCAGTGTCTGTCCTGTTCCTGATTGCCTGACTTCCGTTTTTGTGTTCTTCCGGCTCCTTTCAGATCGGAGGGAGCGTCCCCGGCCCCCGTGTTCCTGTACGGGTGCCGGTTATCTCTCCCTCTGCAGCTTCCAGCATTCCTATGGGCGTTCACCTGTTGCACTTGTTGTGTGGTTGCTGCACGTTCACGGGTGCCTCCGCGAACAAGTCTTTCCCCACTCTAGAGTCCCGCCCGGCGGCCGGGTTGTTCCCCGCCATCCGGCTGGGCTCTGCCTCCTTATTTCCTTCTTGTTTGCTCCGCCTGATAGCCGGGATTGTTCTCCGCTGTCTGGCCGGGCATCATTTCATTTCCCCTTTCACATATTATTTACTCCGCCCGACAGCCGGGCTTGTTCTCCGCTGTCCGGCCGGGTTGTTAATTCTTGCAAACTCCCACTTGAGTTGCTTCACCCGGCAGCCGGGCTTGGTCTCCGCTGCCCGGTTGGGTTTTCTCTTGTGACCCATTTAGGTAGCTAGTTAGTTCCCTTTCCCTTCTTCTGGGGTCCCCTTGCCTCCTTATTACTCCCCCTTTTTGTTTAAGCATTCCCCTTGTTGGATATCTAATCCTGGGATTAGCTTCACGTATTTGCTGTGAATCTTGCATGGACCTGAGTGGGTGCAGCTACTTCTTCACGTCGTAGAATCACGGTAACAGCGCTGTTGCGCTGCACATTATATTGTTTAAGGTTTATGTCATGACAGTAGCCTGAATACATGTTTTGTTTTCTTAGATGTTCGTCCAACCGACAGGGGTGTTGGCACTAGGGTCATTGCATTCCATCAGACTAGTGGATGTTTACCTCGAGCCCTCTACAACAACCAGAATGAGAAGTGTAACTAGTCAAATCGTATTTCACTTATTTGTATTGAAGTAAGCAGTTGCTTATTGATATGTTATGTCATCTTTGCCACAGCTCCAGACGAGTTTCCTAAACAAGATCCTACATATCAATTTTGCAACACTTAAGAAAACCCTTTGCTATGAAAAGTTTATATGCATAAAGGTGTCATAGTGGATGTGAGGATGGTGTTGTCTTTAGATAAGGGTGCTTACTTACTTTTTATTTCAGCCTACCTGTTGTCCAGTACCCAATTGAAGTTGCCACGCATCCAATCTGAAGACCACCATCAAGCACTTTTTTCCACAATCTTTCCTTGTTTCCTCTCCCTGTTTTCCCCTGGCGCGTCTCTCGTACTCTAGTGTTTGATAGAGTCGGAAGGCCGTAGGGGAAGGCTGTGGAATATTCTTCGGATTCCTGACGCTCCTGCGGAACCAACTTGTATCCTTTACAGTAATATGCATTGTGTCATATTATTTTTGTCTAATATCACACTGTCTCTCTGTGTACATTAAGGAATTATATTTGCCCTTTTTTATATTTTGTACTCTCTCTTATTATACTCCCTCTTCTATCCTCTTACTCCTTCCTCTCTGATTATACTACCTCATTTTTCTAATATTTTTCTCTCTCCATATACTTCTCTTTTTTCTTCTTGTTTGCCTCTCTTTTTGCATAGTTCCCCTACTCTTCATAATCTCTCCTGTCTTCATTTTCATCTCTGTCATCATGGTTTTTACTGTCTCCTCATAGTAGTCTCTCTGTCCTTATACACTCAGTCTTCTCGTATATTTATTTTTTCTCCACATTTTTTGTCTTGGTCTCTCTTTATATTCCTTCTTCTTTTTTCATATATACTCTTTTTTCCCTATATTCTCCCTTTTTTTTTATTCTCGCTCTTCTTTGCACATACTTTACAGTCTTTTCTCTTATTTTTGTTTTTCTTCTTATACTCTCCTCTCTCTGCTCCCACCTCTTGTCTCTTTTCTTATACTTCCGACTCTGTCCTGATCTTCTTCTCTTTTCTTATTGTCATATTTCTCTCATCTATATGCTATCTGTTTATACTCCTTCTTTTGTCCTCATATTATTTCCTCTGTTTTTTTCACCCTTTTTCTTATGCACCACTATTTCTCACATTATCCCTGCGCTCTTTTGTCCTTATACTAGTGCCAGTTTTCACATGTTTCTTGTTTTCTGTATACAGTCCTTGTCTGTCTTATTATACTGCTCTCCTGTGTCCTCACAGTCTGTTTCTTTCTTCTTATACTGTCCATTCTCTCATCATACTGCCACCTTTGTCCTCATACTCCTTCTTATCTCTTCATACTTTCCAGTCTTTTCATAGTCTCTTTATGCCTTTATACTGCAGTGTCTGTTAATATGCTTTTTTCGATTTAAATTTCTCATTGTCTCATAGTCCTCTTTCTCTTCTTGTAACTGTTTCTATTTTCATACTCCCACGTTTGTTGTGATAATTTCCCTTCTCTTCTTATAAGTAATATAATAGTGTATTTCATATATTTATTTTTCTAAAGTGATCTATATTTTTTATAATAGATTATTTTGATCACCACTGTAAAAAAGTCATCATGCTTACAAAAATTAAAAAGAGGAAGAACGAAAGAAAGCAGTTTATTTAAAGAGAAGTCATCTACAAGATTTACCTGTACAAGAATGTGTTAATAAAAAGAAAAAAAAGTCCTGGTAAGAAAACTAAGACTTTTCTGCGAAAATTGTTAAACACTAAGATTAGTGTGCAGAAAGACAAAAATAGTATTACTGTATCTGCATCTAAGAGGAAAGAGAAGAACCATGGAAAATCATCTGTTGAAAAAAACGTGTATAGCAAAAGGAGGAAAAACCAATATAAGGAAATAAGGAAGAAGATGTTCTATAATAGAGTATTGACTAATTTGACTAAAGTCGTAAAGAATTGTAAAAAAAAACTGTATTTTATAAGCAAAAGAAATGTATTGAAAAAGTTGTTGAGAAAGCTTTAGCGTTGAAAAAAAACTTTTAGTTTTAGTCATCAATAGAATTCGATCACTAGATAAGCCAATCGATTTAATGAAGACTAAAAGTAAGTGGAGAAGAGTAATTAACAGAAGTAATTTTTCTAAAGTTTTTTGGGTGAATGGAAACATAGTTTAAATTCTGAGCCTTTTTTTAAGGAAGAGAGTTATTTTCAGAGTAATGATTTGTTGCATGCAGTTGACACTACTGGTTGTGCTTATGAGGTTAAAAATGGTTGTCCTATTGAGAAAGAGAAAATTGTTCCAAGAAATGTAGAAGAGGTGTTAGCTGATGAGTAAGTAAGTAAGTAAGTAAGTAAGTAAATTCGTTTATTGAATAGTTAATAAAAACCATAAAAAAAAAAAAATGCAGTAATATTTAAAAACTGATCGAGAGATATATTCATGATTAGGAATTAAAACCATGGATAAAAATACCTTCGAACTTCGAAAGCCGAGTCAGTTACAGAGGAAACAGTTACACAAGAAATGCAAGTTCAAGGCATGAATTGGATCTTTGCAAAAGTTCCTCTTTTTTTCTCAAAGTTGGTGATAAATTTAACTGCTCTACAGATGAGTTGAGGGTCCGCTGAGCACAGGACTTGTATAATCGCGGAACGACAGGTGTGAGTTCCATATTCCTTGAACTTCACTTTTAACCTGTTCTGGCGTTCCTGGTCCAGTTCGGGACAAATGTAGATCAGATGAATGAAATCTTGTTTTGCGGCACCACATAAGTTACACTCGTTGGAGTCTTGGGTCCTCCATTTAGGTTGATCTGCATTTGTTGGCAGGTTGCCTATTCTTAGGCTGAGGTATTTAAGTTTAACATATGATGAAAATGCGAGTTCTAGATAGTCAGCCGGCGTAGACTTTTTGTATGATTGTATTGTCATCCAGGCATGTGAGCGATGGCTCAGGGTTGCCTTGTCATTGAACAATGAGTGCCTGTTGGCCGCCTTCTTTACAGCCTGTTTGAATGTTGGTACAGGTAGCTTGGTTTTCCAAAGTGCTACTAGTTCGGTGCTTTCAAGGGAGTGTTGTAAGAATTTAGCGTACTGGGAATTCGGACTGTTATGGATTGCTTCCCACATGGCGCGATTGACCTAAATTTCCTGGTTCATCCAGACGTCATACCAGAATTTAACCGTCTCATATTTTTTCAGCAGTACTTGAGACTGCAGGCCGAACTTGAGTCGCACTTGCGCTGGTGATGCGTTGTGCGGTAAGCCGAATACGCGCTTGTAGACTTTCGTTTGAATTTTGTCTATAAGCTGTGCACTCCTTCCGTGATGTAACACACTGCCGTAAGCTACTGTTGGGAGTAGCTTGGCTTTCACTACGGTAAATAGGGGGTTGAACAAAGGGCCTTTGTGTTGGTTTGCTAAACTGCTAAATGCGTGTAACAAGGCTGTTCCCTTCTTTTCGATGGCGTTGAAATGCAAGGAAAAATTAAGGCGCCTGTCCAATTGTATCCCCAAGTACTTATAGCTTTCCACTACTTCCAATTTGTTGTTGTCTATTACAAAGGTTGGTGATGCTTTGCAGCGTTGAGTTATTATCATAATCTTTGTTTTCTTGCTATTTATTTCAAGAAGGTTCTGTTTTGTGTATCCGGTCAGTTCTTGCAAGAGACGCTGCAGGTCTATTTTTGTCTGGCTGAGTAGGACCACATCGTCGACATAGTAAAGATGTGTTAGAAGAAGGTTTCCTAGCCGCGGTGGATGAGCATCGATCCTGTCTAGCCTTGATGTCTAATCGGCCATGAATAAATTGAAACGATGGGGGGCCAAAACGCAGCCTTGTTTTAGACCATCAAAGGTACTGATCTTCCGAGTTAGCCGCTGACCGTTGTCGATCTTTACCTGTATCCAGGTGTTGGTGTACAGGTCAAATATTGGGGTTAAGATTGAATCCGGCAGGCCCTGCTGCTTCAGTTTAAACCAGAGTAGTTTCCTGCTGACACGGTCGAACGCCGCCTTAAAGTCTATAAAGCAGGCGTACAGTGCTTGAGGATTTTGTAGGCTTTTTTCGGCTATTAAACTTATCGTCATTGTATTTGCCATAGTGCCTGTCCCTCAGCGAAACCCTGTCTGGTTTGTCGGGATTTTGTTATTGGCTTCGGACCATTGTGCAAGGTCAGTTAATACCAGGGATGCGTAATATTTGGCTTCAGCATCGATGAGTGCTATTAGGCGGTAATTAGCTGGATTTTTACGATCTCCGCCTTTATAGATTGGATTAACGATCACCTCTCTCCAGCTTTCTGGGAGCCGACTTGTGTTTTTTATTGACCTGAACAAGACGTTGAAATTACGGGCCCAGTAGCGGGGGTCCTCCTTATAAATTGCCTGAGGGACGCCGTTCGGTCCTGGTGCACTGTCTTGCCTACTTCTCTTTATTATTTGTAGTATTTGAAGTTCATCATTTGTCCACGGTGTTTGGTCTGAACTTTCCTGTTGGTTGCCCGGGACGTTTGACTGAACACAGGCAGTACTCTTCAGGGCCGCTGTATTTGATGTTTTATGTGCAATAGTTGCAGTTGTTATCAGCGGCGTCGGTGATTTTATTGAAAAGGTATCAACTAGGTCACAGCTTTCCAAACTTTTCATGTTGGTGACACACCTTTTTGTGAAAAAAATTTCAGGGATACGGAAACGTGAGGAAGGGCAGCGAGCGAGCATGAACCACCTATGGTGGGTTCAGGCCCCACACCCCACACACACATACCCCACCCACACACACCCCACACACAACCCCACACACATCACCCCACAGACACACCACCCCACCCCCCCACACACACACACAACCCCACACACCCCACACACACAAATGCTTGTTTTTTACAACCTCCACACTGAGCACCTTTGTTTAGCTGTACTTGCCTTGCTTCTGGTGCCTTTTTACTGAGTTGCCTATTTCGTAATGGAATCGTCAGTCTAGGGTAGCACCAGTCCCACAGGGAAAAGTCATTAAACTTGTGCTTTAACCATGAAACTTATTCAATACTATCACTTGACGATGTTGCCAAGTTCATTGTTTGACATAAAGTCAATAAAGATGCCCCATGACTCTAAAATTGAGTAGCCAGTCACGATCTTGGGCATCAAGGACAACCCACTGAGAGTCGTGCTCTGCAGGTGCAGTGCGTGTGAGTTTCTAGATCGGATGGGCCTCAAGCGTTTTAAACAGGAGTGAATCGTGCTAGCAGCCGTCCACGTGAGCAAATTTTAATAATTGGCTACCACGCAGAGGAATTCATGCATCAAAACGTCCACGGATATAAAGGCAGCGGACATCAGAAGGGGGAGTGACTGTCATGAAAATACAGGTCACGAAGGAGAGCTGGAAACAGAAGGCCAGAGCAGAGGTGCATTTGGATTGCTGCCCTGTGGGCTCCCACTCCGTGTAATTTGCAAAACACACTTTACACTAAACTTTAGTGTAAAGTGTGTTTTCAGCCCCCACCCACATTGGCATCAGAGGGCTTCAGCACCACTCATCCCCCCCCCTGTCGTGTGTGGCAGCCCGGGACCGCTCACAGCCACACCCGAGCACTTCACAGGGTTTTAAAGACCTTGTGCATGTTAATTGGCCCTTTAACATGCACAAGGTCTTTAAAAACCTGTGAAGTGCTCGACAGAGTCGAGCTGCAGGGGCTCTTAGAAGGGGTGAAACAACAACAAAGCCCTATAATAGGGCTTTGTTGTTGTTTCACCCCTTCTAAGAGCCCCTGCAGCTCGACTCTGCCGATTCCCGGCAGAAGTCATCTGATTGCGCAACACACCTACGGTTGGGGCGCGACACAGTAATGTGTCGCGCCACACAGTTTGGAAAGCTGTGAACTAGGTACTGGACCCATACCTTTTCAGTGATACAGGTCATGCTTATTGTTTGTGCTGGGCTGTTTAATGAATTAACTTGCAAACAAAATGCCCTGGAATCGGATGTTTTTATGTTGTGTAATATTTTGGTCCAGAAGTCAGTGACTCGTTTTTTTTTCTTCAGTCCAGATTAGTTTCTTGTATTGTTTCCTTGTTGATCGGACTACTTGCCAAACATTAGAATTTACATTGGGACCTTGCGCTCGCCTTGTGAACTTCCGCAGACGTCTTCTTAAGGAAAGTGTGGACTTTGTTCATTGGGTTGGCCTTCTTGTTATGGTTGACACCAGTCCTGGGTAGTTTGTTTAAGAAGGAAGACCAGGTTTCTGCGCGCAGTTCATTTTCTTGAGTTAGGGTTTGAAGTAGCTTCTTAGCGTCCTGCGCTATTTGTGGGAATGAATTACTCGTCCACCTTAACCGCTTCAGGTTAATTGTTGAGGTTTCACCTGTTGTCGTAGGTGCTTGTGAGTATTTCAACGATGCCAATTTCATTTTAATGTGCTGCATTGAATGGTCGCTGTCTAAAGAGCATATTATTTGGAACTTTTTGATTAGTCCTAATAGAGAAAGTGAGACTATGGTATAATCCAAGATTGTACTTGTGCTATGGCCTATGTAGGTGGTAGATGGGGGTTTGTCCTGGTTAATTCTTCCATTTAGCACCCGCAACCCTAGGTGCTCGAGGTCCCACATCAACTGCCTGCCCACTTTGTCTATCTTCTTTGTAGGTTGAATCTCCTGGGTTTCAATGCCCCAATGTTCATTAGCAGTGATGATGTTGTCCTCATCTTCCAGGTGATGTAGGAGATTAGCATTAAAGTCACCTGTAAGAATTATCTCCCATGCTGGTTGTTCAAGGCGGAAATCAGATACGACTTTATTGATGCGTTTGAAAAGCTCTCTTTTTGCTGTATTTTTCGGGTGAGCATACATGTTAATTAAAAATGATAGTTCCAGTTTTTGCCTGTGATACCTTTTCGAGTTTGATAATTTGCATGTCTGCCGCGGGTGTGGCCAATTCGGAGGCCTTGATGTTCAATGCAGTAGTTATATAGACCGACAGTCCCCCCTTCGCACGCCCATGACGCTGAGTGCTAGTAGCACTAATGTGAAAGCATAGTCTGCCTGGTACTTCAATTGGCTCCATTAACCATGTTTCTTGTAGGGCTATGATGTCATAGGTGTCCCAAGTGTCCGTTTTTCTGTTGTCGTTTAAGATGTCTTTTGCACCTCCTGCGATGTTCCAAGAAAGACGTTTTATTGATATTCGATCGGTTTTGGCCGCCCGGCTATAGGTTCAGTCTTCATTTATACACTGTTTCTGTCTATTCGGGTGTTTGTTGTTAACGGATTCCGCACCACTGGCACCTTGCAATAATGAATATATTGGTCGACTTGCCCATGTGTAATCTTCTCTTTTGGCACGCTTCTTCAGTAGGGGGGACGAATAACCCGGTGTTACCTCTTCTTTGAGGGTAATTCCCCACTCTTCAAATTTGGCAGTTTCAGTAAGAATTTTCTTGACAATTCCCGCATTCCTCCAGGTTGCAAGGGTACCTTCCTTAACTGCGTTATTGCTGAGGGTAATGAATTCTATTGCTAGTAGGTCAGTGGATGTTATGTGGTTAAGGCTTGGTATTGAAGATGTCAAGTGAAGGATGTTTCCTCTGTTTAAATAGTCTTGTGTGCCTTGTGTTTTGTAGTTAGGGGTAAAGAGTAACCTTTCCACTGTTGCTATATCTGTATCATAGGATTGCTCACAGGTGAACTGTATGTGGTCATTTGTCCGAGTTCTCCTCGATTGGTGACTTTCAAGGCCCTTTTCACCAGCACATGAGTATTTCACTATTTGGCTGTGGGCATCGTTCTGTGATTGTTCAATTAACATACTTGCCTTAGCCTTTGCTTTCAGACAAGCTCCTTTTTGACCACACAGTTCTGTGTTGTATGCATTTCCACTGGCGGCGATCGCAGGGTAAGGTCCTATCCTTGATGTAATTGTTGGTCCTACACTTTGTTGCTGTGCATTCTGATCTGTGATTATTATTACTTGTAGTTGATCATGAGTGCTCTTGTCAGCTTTTGCTGTGACTTGACTGACGTTTTTTTATCCTTTTTGTCTGATGTGAGATTGGCGCTTGGGGTTGTGTGCGGGATGAAAGATATTTTATGTTTGTTATCCGCGCCTTTGATGACCACCCTTTGGCATCCCTGCTTGCTTGCCTCGTGCTTACTGTCTTCCTGCTCCTTGGTACAATGTTTTCTATCCTGCTGAGGAGTACGTACTTTTTGTCGGGGCTTGTTCCCCGTGTTTTGTTGTTCGCACTTTAGACTCCCTGGGATTCTGTTAGATTGCGCGAAGTCACAATCTACTATTTCCAGACTCCAGTCTGTGCCACTTGAAGCAATGGATAGAGTCACATGCTCGACATTGGTTGAGTCCTCAGTTCCTAAACTTGTTGCGTGGACAGTCCCCTCTGTTAGTGTGGGTGTTTTTGATCTTACCACATGAACTAACGGCCAGATTCATGAACGGAAAATCGGCTCTCAAAGGGCCAGATTCTGAGAATCTGGCCCTTTGCAAGCTCAATTTTTGCATTTGGGATTCATCATCCCAAATGCAAAAATCGCTATTATAGAATTCGCAAATTTGCGAGGGATTGCATTTAAGGAATCTCTATTTGAGATTCCTTAAATGCAATTCATGAAACATTTAAAAATTGCGAATTCGCAATTTCGGCCCGCTATTTACCGCGAAGTCAAACCTCGTCGTAAATAGCGGAAACTTAGAAAAATGCACTCAAGTGCCTTTTTCTAAGTTGTATGTTACACACACACATGTCCTTGGGACATGTGTGTGCGTAACACCAGCGTCTAATATCATTTCAGGGTTGCAACAGGGTGTCCTTTGGACACCCCTGCACCCTTGAAATTGCAAACTCAGAATGTGAATCGCTGATAGCGTTTCGCACATGGATATGTCTTCCCATTCATTCCTATGGACCTTTAGGCCCATAGGAATGAATGGGTAGTTATTCCTTATTTGCGATTAGCAATTAGCTAATCGCAAATAAGGAAGCTGTAGGAATCGCAAACAAAATTGTGATTTGTACATGATTCCCGTTTTGCGAGTCTGTAATAGCGATTCCTTAATAATCGCTATTACAGACTCGCAAAAAGGGCCGATGATGAATCTACCTGTATGTCGTTTGCTACTATGGTCGTGGGCTTTTGTCCTCCGTCTTGGGAACTGCTCTTTAGAATTTTACTTTGGAGCTTTGCCACTGTGGGTGGCTGATGTGACCCTTCTTTAGTATCAGGTTTGGGTTTTCGTTGAATTTTTAAACAATTAAAGATTGGAAAGTTGATCGGAGCCTGCTTGTTGGCAGGTAAGCAGTTTGACAATTGATTTCTGTTTTTTGTCACACTTTTTTTCTGCCGTTTAGTTAGACCTTGCTGGTTGTTTGAATTTTTTTCCCCGTCCTTTTCAGGTTGATCTTTTTCTGGTGATTTATGGCTGTTGTTATGCCCAACGGAGGGTTTAACCCCTATTAAATTTAGTTCTTCTATTAATTCATCAGTTCTTATTTTTGTGAGTTTGTTTTGCTTCGTTTTTTGGTCTATTTTTTGTTGTACTACTATTGCTGTTTGGTCTTCCTTCTTCTTTTCAAATTTAGCTGTTTCTTTGTTTGGTGTGTTTTTACAATGGACTAAGGTAATGAGGTCACTTCCATTTAATATACAGTTGGTACCCTGGTTAGCTTGCTTGCATTCCTGTAGGATGTCTTTAAGTATTGATGGCAAGTCCTTCAGTTTTTCCAGTATAGGACTACAGGTACATGTCGGGGGCGGTACCCAAGGGTGAGTCTGGTCCTGAAAAATGTCAAATGTGTTGACCATGGTGTCCAATTTTTTGTTTATGCTGTTTATGCTGGATATGTGTTCAGCTATTGTACTCATGAGATGTATTTGAATGTCAAGTTTGTCAGACTGCAAGTTTAGGGTTTTAATTGAAGTTTCAAGTATGCTGCCCAGTGCGCCATGTAGAGTGATTATGGATTTCAAATTTTCGTTAAGACCATGCTTTCCTGCTTGTTGGCACTGGTTTTCTTTATTATTGTTTAAGGTGGGTTTCCGGTGTGAGTGTCCTTTAGGTGTCATAGCGGTTCGCTGGTCCACACTTTTTTAATATGTGTTTTCAGGTCTTTTTGCAATTGCTGGGTCGGACAAGGCCGATGCACTTGAGATTTCTATTATTGATGGTTCCTTACGGCAATCAACATCAGGGCCATTGAATAAATCTGTATGCGCGTGGGCATCTACGTCCTGATTCGACCCACTGGATATCTCAAATAGGTTTTTATTTAATAGCTCCAGGATCGATAGGTTGTTTGGGTGCCATCCATTTAGTGTTTTTTCCTGTACCTCAGTTATAGTGGTTAATTAGTTATTACACGGTTTTATTTGCTTGGAATCACTTGCGCTTGTTTTGTTGTCTGGCTTTTCTTTATGTGTTGTTATGCTTCCTTTATTATCTGGGAGGGTTTGGAGCTCCAACCAGGAGTTACACACATCGTTTTTTTATTGGATTTTATCCTTACTTGATTTAAGCGTGACTCTAGCCTTGGGGTTGAATGGCTGTTTGGATGTTCCTTGTAAGCTGCGTCTTGAGTCCTGATGTTATGAAATCCATCGTTATTGCCTATGACCTGTGGGCTTCCAGCCATTGAATGATCTAGATTTATGTCACTTATTGATGGAACTGACGATATAGATATCCTTGTGATTCTTTTTGGATTTTTGTATGGTGTGCTTTTTTTTGAAGATTCTTCACTGGGACTGTCCGTGGTTCTATTTATGACTCCCTCCTGGCTGTGTCGGATGTTTCACTTGTTCTTGCACTGAGTCATAACTTCTGATTTCCATGTGTACTTGAGCTTGAGTTTGTATCGTATACTTATTATACCCCTGAGTTACTTGCATGCACTTGCTTGTTTCTTCTGTTCCGGTGCTCATTCCTGAGTTGGTGTTGGAACAGGGCGGGGGGGTCTGTGTAACTATTGACTGTGTGCTTACTTTGCTCGAAGACATTGGTTTTTGAAGTCCATTTTGTGTTAATGGCATTGTGTAAATTGCAGATACAGGGTCCTTCAAAAATGAAAATTGCCGGTAGGGTTCATTGAGCCAAAGTTAGAATAGATCGGAGGTATTAATGGAACGGTTGGGAGATTGGCTGCACTGTCCTCGGAGGAGAAAATAGGAGTTTTAGTCTTGGATTTTCTTTTCGCGATTTGTGGGGGATTCCTTCGAGTCCTCCCAGACCTCATCGCTTCCACTTGCCTGGTGTCAGGTCCTTTTGTTGCCTGGTGTGAGCAATGACAGAGGCTGTGACTTAGGCCTGGTCTGGTCCAGACGTTACACAATCTGTCCACTCACGGCCCCTCCACACTCCACTACCACCCTAGACAGCAGCTGCACACCACCTCTACCGACCTGTCACCTCTACCACACAACCCCCCCACCGCTCCTCACCAGTTCAGCTGCTCAGTATCTTTTAGTTTTCACTCACTTTGGTAGTGCCCAGTGTTGCTGGAAGCTGGGGGCTGAAGCTGCTGCTTCTTCGCTACTCCTTCGTGGGGTTTGGTGTTGCCTGTGTCTCCTGCGTCGGTCGTTTCGGCCCACGGCTGGCTGCTTACCACGCTCAGCTACACTTGCTCCCAGCCTCTACTCCAATTCAAGCCTCAGCCCCAACTCGAGCTCCGGCTTGGCTTGGGCACATGGGCACTTGTTGCTCAATACAAGTTTTTACGGCACCTACTGCGCCTAGAGACAGCGCCGCGGTGATGACAGTCTGGTCGCCTCACCTCTGTTTGACTATTCGAAGGAGGGGCAGATGGAGGACAAGATGGAGGGCAGAGTCAGTCCCTTTCCCGACCCAGGATCACTCTCGGAGGCTTTCGGTGATGTTTTCAGCGTTTTCGGCATTTTTGCACGCTCGGCCACTCACATGCCACTCACACGCCTTGCAGACTCCTGGCTCCTGGTTTAGCTGACTGGCCCCCGGCGACCGGCAAACATGGATCTGAGGCGAGGTGGTACTAGGCAGGCAGGCGAGGCGGGACCGTGGGGCTGCACTCTCTCCTCTCTCCTCTGCCTGCACGCCCGCCTCCGACTTCGCCTTCACTTCTAGCCTCTTGCTGCTGCTCGCCGCTCACCGCTCACCTCTCTTCCGCCGCTAGTAGTAGCAGCTGGTGACCCCTGCCACGCTGGGTGCCAGAGGGGACCGCTACCGCTAGAGCTACGGCTCTCGGCTCACCCGCTCTCCGGCTCCCGGCTCGGGCTCCCCTCAGGTGTGGCACCTTTCAGCGGCGCGGCTTTCGGCTTCAGCTGCGGCTTCGCTGTGGCTTCTCTGTGGCTCCGCTTTGCTTTGCTTTGCTTCGCTTTGTTGCTTCGCTTCGTTGCTTCACTTCGTTGCTGGCTCTCCGGGTCTCTGGCTCTGGCTCTCTGGCTCTCTAGCGACACCGGAAACTCAGCGCAAAATCGAGCACCCTCTCCATTAGCTGATGAAATTTTAGGGAGACGTCCTAAAGGTCCAGTGTACACTTGGAATTGCAGTAGTATTTGTAGTGTATGCAGGAATCTATTGATTTGTTACACAATTTCTTACGTAACTATACATAGAAAAGTGTTAAACAAAGGATTAAGATGTTGCAAGGACTAGACCCTTGCAAAGTGAGAGAAAATACTGGTTTGCAAGGGCATTCTCTGGCTTGTCTGTCTAAAAAAAATGTTGAAGTATTTCTCACCATTTCAGGATGTTAGGAGTACATCATACTGAAATGAAGAAATTAGTGCGAACGTTGTATTAATGGAAAAGTCCAGCACTAATGTTAAAAAAGTTGAACAGTGCTCTTTTGCGTGGATCTGTATCTGATGTAACAAACGTGTGTGATGAAATTCAGGTTAGTTACTTTGGTCCTGAGGAACACCGTGCAGAAATAGATACGTTAATAGAAGGAAATGTGGAAGAGAATCTACAGCATTGTAGTACAGAAAAATTTGAGCAAGAAATTTCAAAGTTCAAGGTGATTTCCGGTGAAACACCAAATTATTCTTGTATTTGTTGTCGGCGTACTCATTATAGAAATAAGACCAGGACTGTTGATTTGTATTTAAAATGTGAAAAGGAAAATAATAAGGAGTGGATAGAATTTGCAACGTATTTGTTGGTAGAGAATTGTTTTGATTTGGGATCTGAACGGAGTATTTGTAAATATTGTTATAACAAGTTAGACAAGAATAGAATGCCTGCTAGAGCTGTGCATAATAATTTTGAGTTGGTGAATATTCCTTATGAACTGATGGATTTAAATACTTATGAGTCTATTCTTATCCAATGTGTGCATCCTTTTCAGGCTATTGTTCATATGGAGCCTAAGACAATTGCCTCCTTCAGATTTACAAAGAGGATTAAAGGGAAGAGTTTTATATTTGCTACTAGATTTAAAGAAAAATATTGAAACAATTGGTGTACAAAATGTAGACGATGAACCTTTAGTTACTCTTGTTAATGGCGTTCCTACTAAGAGTAAGAAAATCTGGCAGGAATTAGTGGATATTAGGAAAGTGAAAAAGGCAACGTTGTATCTGGTAAAAAATAATCAGTGCTATAAAAATGTGTATTTGGGAGAAGTAGAAATAAGTTTAGAAGAAGATACTGACTCGTGTACTGGACAAATTGTAAAAGTGGATGTGTCCAGAACTGAAGAAATCTACGAACATTACAGTGTTCATCGACTGCATTCTAAAGAAGTGATGGAGAATACTATAGAGTTATTCCAAATGAAAGAAGCAAAGGGAGGTCCCATTAGTGTATGGGAAAAAAGCTTGGAAGTTCGTTGTTTCCCTAAGTTGTTTCTCACAGGAAAAGGAGGACGATATGATGATTGACCTGTGCAGACTACTGCATCTGAATACCGGACATTAAGATTGTATGCAGAAGATCCAAGATTTCTACAATGTATTCCGTATTTGTTTCATCTTTTGTTTGAGAGTGATTTGTCCGGACTTTCTTATGCAGTAAATCATATATTGAAAACAGGTGTATATCTGCAAAATGTTTCGGCAAAGGAATTTATGGATAAAGTATATCAGAATGATAATGTTTTGGAATCTCAGTTAATTAATCTCATGGTATGTCAGCGTGGTGCTAATGAGTACTGGTACTGTCGTCATGGAGAACATAAATGTATGCTAAGTAACTTAGGAACTCCTACATGGTTCCTTACTCTAAGCTGTGCTGAATATGCTTGGGATGATTTATTTCAATTTCTTCGAGAAGCAAATCCAAATATACTAAATATTGAATACAAGACACCAGGAAAATTGTGCCCTTTGGATCTAGTTAATGTATGCAGATATTTCAATGATAGATTTGAAGCTATGATGTCTTTTATCTCCAATAAAAAAATCCTCCTCTTGGAGAGGTTCTGGACTTCTTTTGGAGAAAGGAGTATCAAGCAAGACATGCTCCTCACATACATATGTTGATATGGATCAAAGATGCTACGAAATTTGGAACATACTCAGATGATACTGTCTTTTATTGAAGAATATGCTACATGTGATGTACCCAAAAGTACACAAGATAAGGACTTGAGACAACAAGTCTTACGATTCCAAAGCCATAGTTGTGGGAAATACTGTTGTCGAAAGTACAAATCTAAGGACAAATTCTACACCAAATGCCGTTTTGCATTTCAACGACCTGTAATATCGAAAGGAAGAGTGAACAGTTTTATGTCATCTTTGCGACATACTATCACAAGAAAGTCTCCAAAAAATGCCTACAACTTAAGAAGAAATGAAGAATCAAAATATATAAATTACTAGTCATTTTATCCATGTGGAATGCTAATATGGATATTCAATATGTTGCGGACAATTCCATTGCTGTTGCTCGATATGTAACATCGTACATAACGAAATCAGAAAAGACGGAATTGAAGGAAATGTGGGATGAGATTTCTCACGAGAAGAGTTTAAGTAAGAAATTATATACTTACAGTTTGAAGATGTTATCTCATCGAGAAATGGGATCGTATGAATGCTCAGATCGTTTATCATCTGCAAGTCTATACTCCAAATCTAGAAAAATTGTTTGGGTGAGTCTAGGTCTTGCCGCAACTCGAAACCGAGTACTTAAATCTGTTCAAGAAATTGAATATCTAACTGAAAAAGAGCAAGAAAGTACAGATATTGTGAAAACAAATATGTTGGATACATATTATCCAAATAGAAGTCATCATCTTGAGAACGTTTGTCTCTATGAAGTTCTGCAAAACTATATTTTTAAACAAAATATTACAGAAAACATCAATAATGGTATATATGCTGTGATTGGTTCTGAAGGTTGTTTGGTGAAACAAAGAAAAGGACATTTGATTAATCACCGTAAACTGAGTTGTGAAACACCTGAAAAAAGGGAATTTTACTATTTAGCTCTTTTGCAACTTTTCAAGCCATGGCGTTCAGAATTGGAATTACTTGGAGATTTCGAGAGCTATGAAGATTCCTTCAACGCATGTAAAGATACAATAGAATGTCCTGTTTTTGCTAATTATGTGAATATGTTAAACGACAAAATTGAACAAGAAGCTACAATTGCAGCTGAGATTGCTAGAGACAGTTCTCAAGACAGTCAAACTTCTGCTCCGTTGAGTCAGGATCCATTAGGAGAACTAATTGTTCAAAATGGAGCACCAACTGCTATTGAAGAGGTGATAACAGCAATGTGTCAAGCTCAAGGAGATGTAACAAACTTAGGAAACATGGAAGAACAACTAAATGTTGAGCAGAAACAAATATATGAGCAAGTGAGAGAACAGATTCACTATGGATTTCTTCATGAGAAAAAAAGTGCTCTTGCTCATCATTTGAACCTATCCAAATGTACAAGAGTGGACAAGCTGGAACAGGGAAAAGTTTTTTAATGAAAGTAATTTCAACTTTTCTACGCAAAACAACTGAGTCACATTTGTCTTGTGTTGTCACTGCTCTAACTGGGAGAACTACATTCTATTAGGAGACCTCAAATTCCACCTGGACAAGAAAAACGACAGCAACACCACCACCCTTCTTGACAACCTGGCCAATCTCGGCCTCAAACAACTTGTTGACACCCCCACCCATGTAGCCGGACATACGCTCGACCCAATATTCACCTCCAGCAAACACATCTCCTTCGATCGCACCACAGCTCTCCACTGGACGGACCACAGTTGTGTTCACTTCAGCTACAAAACCACCTCGACCCACAACCTCCCACAACCTATCCCCCGAAGAAAATGGAACAAAATCACCACCAACCAACTCCTCACATCGCTCAACCAAAACCCACCCGCCCTTTCATCGGACCCAAACCAAGCTGCCATCAAATTCAAACAATGGATCACTCACAGCGCTGACGAATTAGCACCCTTGAAAAACCATCACACCAAACAAGACAGCAAAAAGGCCCCCTGGTTCAACAATGACCTTAAGAAATCCAAAAAGCTATGCAGCACTCTCGAGAAAACATGGAGAAAAAACCCAACCACCGACAACATGACCACCTTCAAGGCAGCCACCCGCAAACACCACCAGCTGATCCAAGCCACCAAGAAATCAGCACTCAAGAATCGACTCGACAACACCGCCCAGAACAGCAAGGAACTATTCAACATCATCAAAGAATTCACCAACCCCACCGCAGCCTCAAACAACATCACTCCCTCCCAAGACCTCTGCGATTCGTTATCATCCTTCTTCTACAACAAAATTGCCGACATACATAACAGCTTCGAAAACAGTTCCAACAAACAATCCTCTCCACCCCCCTCAGAACCTAAACCGCCCTATAACAACCTCAGCGCCTGGAACCCAATCACCACTGAAGACACCATCCGCCTCATGAATTCCATCCACTCTGGCTCGCCAACCGACCCATGTCCCCACCACATCTTCAACAAAGCAGACTCCATCATCGCACCCCATCTCCTTGATGTCATCAACTGCTCCTTCATCTCTGCCACCTTCCCAGAAAGCTGAAAACATGCCGAAGTCAGCGCCCTCCTGAAGAAACCCACAGCAGACCCCTCTGAACTTAAAAACTACCGCCCCATATCCCTCCTCCTCCCATTCCCGGGCCAAAGTCATTTAAAAAGCCATCAATAGCCAACTCGCCGCCTTCCTCGAATCCAACAACTCCCTCGATCCCTCACAGTCCGGCTTTCGAGCCAAACACAGCACTGAAACCTCCCTCATCGCAGCAACAGACGACATCCGAACACTACTGGACAACGGAGAAACAGTGGCCCTCATTCTACTCGACCTCTCTGCCGCCTTCGACACTGTCTGTCACAGCACACTCATACAACGCCTCAGCAACATCGGCATAAAAGGAAAAGCCTTGGACTGGATCATCTCGTTCCTAGCTGGGAGAACTCAGAGATTCCGACTTCCCCGTTCAAATCAGAGGCCACCGAAGTTATCTGCGGTGTACCACAAGGATCATCACTCAGTCCCACCCTCTTCAACGTTTACATGAGTCCACTCGCTTCCATCGTGCGTCAACACAACCTTAAGATCATCTCCTACGCTGACGACACCCAACTGATCCTTTCCCTCACCAAAGACCCCAACACCGCCAAAACCAATCTTCATGAAGGCATGAAAGAAGTAGCCGTATGGATGAAACTCTCTTAAACTCAACTCAGACAAAATGGAAGTGCTCATCCTAGGATCAACCCCCTCTGCCTGGGACGACTCATGGTGGCCTTCGGATCTGGGCTCAGCACCCATACCCACGGACCACGCACGTAACCTTGGCTTCATCCTAGACTCTTCACTCTCGATGATCAATCAAGTCAACGCCGTCTCATCCTCCTGCTTCAACGTACTTCGTATGCTCAAAAAAATCTTCCACTGGATCCCCGCCGAGACAAGAAAGACTGTCACCCACGCACTGGTTACGGGTCAACTAGACTACGGAAACACCCTCTACGCCGGAATTACAGCCAAATTACAGAAAAAACTCCAACGCATCCAAAACGCATCAGCGAGACTCATTTTGGACATCCCTCTTCAAGATCACATTACCGGCCACCTGAAAGACCTCCACTGGCTTCCCGTCAACAAGAGAATAACATTCCGTCTCCTCACCCACGCACACAAGGCCCTCTAAAAACTAGGGCCCGAATGCCTCAACACCCGACTATCCTTCTACACACCCACCCTTTAACTAAGATCATCTAATCAAGGCCTCGCCGCAGTTCCGCGTATCCAAAGATCCACCATGGGAGGTAGATCCTTCTCCTACTTGGCGGCCAAGACCTGGAACTCACTCCCCACTCACCTCCGCCTTTCACAGAACCACATCTCCTTCAGGAAAGAACTTAAAACATGGCTATTCGATAAATAATGAACCCCCTCCCCAAGCGCCTTGAGACCCTCCGGGTGAGTAGTGCGCTATATAATTTCTTGAACTTGAACTTAATGCTACCAGTAGAGCATGAAAACAAATTGGAATACTACAATCTACCTGGAGAAGCTTGTTGTGAAGTTTCAAGAGTGTTGAAAACAATGAAACTTCTCTTTATTGATGAGATAAGCATGGTATCAAACTTAAAGCTGGCCTTTGTGCATTTAAGAATGCAGCAAATTCTTAAAACAGAGTATGATGTATTATTTGGAGGAAAACATGTCATAGTTTTTGGAGATCTACTACAGATTACTCCTGTAAAAGGACAACCAGTGTTTAAAACATTGGTGCATGAAGATACCAGAAAGCATTGGAAATGTAAACATTTGGTCATATTTTGAGTATAAGGAACTGTGACCGGGGAGTGAGGCCGATATGTGAACGGACATCGCCGCCTTGTGGACCTGGTCTCACTCCTTCCCCGTCTGTCTCTTCACAGTGTCCCCCGCCCATTCAAGCCCCGTGCATGACAGCAATGCCTGACCCGGAGCCCTGTTACTTTAATTGGGCGGAGCTCCCGCCCCATTTTCCAACGTCACCGGAGATGACAGCTTGAAAACCTAGACGCCTATTGGAGGAGCGTGCGAGCCACCGGAAAGGAGCGAAGCAGAATCAGGAGAGGAGACGGAGTTCGCGAAACCGGGAGAAACCGAGTGAGTGTCCCTGCGAAGCCCGAACACCGCGATCCTGAGCGGGAGACGTGAGGAGCCTGGAGGCCAACGGACCCACGCGCCGCCCAGCCGCTCTTGAGGAGAAGAGTGGCTCAACCATGTACGAGCGCGAATATCGGGCTGGGCAGGGAGGAGAGTGTGAAAGAAACCCTTCACAAATTCCCTGCTTCCAAACACCCACTTCCCTTCCTGTGCACCACCTTCACTGTGTGCCACTGTATATAACGCACCGTGTGCCTCCTCACACTCCCTTTCCCTGACAAAGTACAGAAGAGACCATTTCCTGACTGCACCTTTCATTTTTCTTTTGGGGGCATCACCCTGTGAGGAATCATCCTGGAGAGAAGACTTCGGACGCCAAAAAGCTGCCCGGTGCCAGACGACGATCTGGAATCCTCACTTGCAGGTCGGAACCCGCACTCCGGATTTATTCAGTCACAGTGCCAGATTAATTCAGACGCTGTCCCGGCATCAACTAGAGAAACCTTAACGATATACTCGCCAATCCAGACGGTCCCCGTCTCTTACTTATGATGATCCCTCCGATCACCTGAATTCAATGCTCCTGGACGACTGGCAACTACTTAGAGCCAGCGCTTACATTATACTCAGCACTACAACAAACTGTCAACCCTGTCCTGAAGAGGATCCCTAATAACTGTGGATCGAAACGCCGTCGACATTGCAGTGCAATTCTTTGGCGCACAACTTTTGGCTCATAACTGTGTCCTACTTGTAATTTGAAACAATTTGAATTTATTCTTGAGCCAACACTGTATATATTTTTGTCACTCTGCGCCGTCTACGCTGTTCACCCCGTTCACTTGCGTCGTCACTTTCACTTGTATTTATCACCTTGTCACCAAGTGCCATTTGGGTTGCCACATGAATGCTTTCATGTACAGTGCTGCTTTATAACTATATTCCCATGTGCATTTATCCCAAAGAACCGGTGAATAACAAGCCATACACTAATGAATTGAGCCTCCTTGTTTTCCTTCGGTTGTAATGCTTTCTGCAGCACAATTTAAATTGCCTTCTTTACTGGTACCTATTGGGACACTGTGTTCTATATATACCTTATACCCAGTCCCAGTTTGGTCTACGGGTCTCACTCCTGTTCTTTTTCACTAGCTTGAAAACCTGGACACCCATTGGAGGAGAGTGTGAGCCACCTGAAAGGAGCGAAGCGGAATCAGGAGAGGAGACGGAGTTCGCGAAAGTGGGAGAAACAGAGTGAGTGTCCCTGCGAAGCCCGAACACTGCGATCCTGAGTGGGGGACGTGAGGAGCCTGGAGGTCAACGGACCCACGCACCGCCCAGCCGCTCTTCAGGAGAAGAGTGGCTCAACCAGGTACGAGCGCGAATATCGGGCTGGGCAGGGAGGAGAGTGTGAAAGAAACCCTTCACAAATTCCCTGCTTCCAAACACCCACTTCTCTTCCTGTGCACCGCCTTCACCGTGTGCCACTGTATATAACGCACCGTGTGCCTCCCCTCACTCCCTTTCCCTGACAAAGAACAGAAGAGACCATTTCCTGACTACACCTTTCATTTTTCTTTTGGGGGCATCACCCTGTGAGGAATCATCCTGGAGAGAAGACTTCGGATGCCAAAAAGCTGCCCGGTGCCAGACGACGATCCGGAATCCTCACTGCCTTATTATCGCCCCAGTCCCAGATTGAGAAAGTTTTTGTTAAGCCTCAATAAATCCCCTGAATCTAAAGATACTGTGTCCTTGCATTCATCTAGCCCGCTCACAGGAACTTATTAAAAATATGCGACAGGCAAATGATGCTGATTATGGAACTATTCTTCAAGATATAAGAATTGTAAAAGTGACAGAACATGGCAAAGAAGCTTTACAGAGATGATTACTTCCCAATTTGTTTCCAAATGAAAATATTGTTCCTGAGAAAATATATATGATAATTGCAGAAAACAAATCTGTAATCTGCTTAATGCCAACAGTGCGTGAATGTTCTATATTCAATGAAGAAATGTTAAAGTTGGAAAATGAAGAAATCCTAAAATTGGAAGCTATTGATAAAATAGAACATGAAGGAATCACTATTATTTTGAATGAAAAGTTGAAGAGGAAATTGGATTCTTTAGACAAATCAATAAGTAACACTGCTGGCTTAGGAAAGAATTTGTATGCATGTGTAAACTGTAGGGTAATTTTAAGTCGTAATTTGCATGTGGAAAAAGGTTTAGTAAATGGAGCAATGGGCAAAATTGTTGAATTTGTTAATTATGTAAATAGAGATGGGATTGAATTTTTGAAAATCAAATTTGATGAAATTGCTGAAGTACAAGAATTTAGTCGTTGTTCAGCTCGGTTTTTGCTTGTAAAAGATTTGTATGTACGCAGATAACAGTTTCCTATTTCTTTGGCATATGCAGTGACTATTCATAAATCTTGAGGTTTAAGTGTAGATAATGCTTTAGTGAATATTGGAAGTACACGTGTTTAAAGAGGGTATGGCATCTGTTGCTTTGTCTCGAGTGAGAACTTTATCAGGATTGTACTTGATTGACTTTGATGAGACAAAGGTTACTGCAGATGCAAATTGTGTGAAAGAGTATAATAGGTTAAGAATAAATATGCACCCTATTTTGGTCAATTTCCAGTATTTGAAAAGCGTATGTAGGTACAAAAAGAAGATTTGAGAATATTTGTACTAAAACTTTAGAGAAAGGAAAAAACAAGATGAAGTTGTGACTGCAACGAAAAAGAAAAAGGACAGTGTTGAAGAGAATATTGGTTATCGGTTTGAAATTAGTTGTGGTTCCAACTGCTATGCTAATGTATTTGTTAATGTTGTTTGTTTTCTTGAAAGTTTGCAACAGCAAATTATTGAAAACCGGGAGAAGAGATTCTGTTCATTGTTGTGTTCTGTTTATGAGAAATCTAGTAGTGACAGAAGTAAAATACAAAGTGTTTCTGATATTCACAATGTTTTGGGCATATGTTCTGGTTCTACTCAATTTAGGCAGAATATTCAGCAAGATTGTCAGGAATTTTTAATGTTTATGCTTGGTGTATTAGAAGATGAAGGTATAGATATTTCAAACCTTTTTGGCCTTTCCTATAAATGGCAACATAACTGTGAAAATTGTTTGTTTACATGTACCACTAACATAGAAATTGAACGTATCATATATTTGACTTTACCAGACTGTGAATCAGTGTCTTTTAACAATCTAGTTAGAGGAGCAAGTCAAAACATGGAGTGTAGACAATGTAAATCAGAAATGTCAACAACATTATTAATAGAAAGATATGGACAGTATGTAATTGTAATGCTGCAATGTTGTAGAGCTGATTGAAGAAAAGTGGAAACTTTAATTAAAAATGTTGTAGCTACTCAAGTATCAATATCAGGAAGAACTTTTTTAGCTGTTACAGTTATTTTTCATGATGGACCTTCTACAACATCTGGACATTACACTGTTTATTTAAAATGTTTGAAAGGTTGGATACATTGTAATGATAGTCAATTAAGTTTTAGGCAACATTTGCCTAAAGAGTTACCAAATTCTTACCTAATATTTTTAAAGCCAAAATTTTGATAACAAAGTGGCATATTACCAACAACTAGCGATGATTATCGCTGTGTTGGTTTAGCAGCAATATTAATAACGCCGAGCTCTGCCGATTTTTATCGCTTAGGAGACTTGCTATTATCAAGGTTTATCTCCTAAGCCAGTGGCTCCCAAACTTTTGACTCCTGAGGACCCCCATTGAGTCACCACTGGTTGCCGAGGACCCCCAAGCAGTTTGTATGAGTTAAATTTCAAATATTAAAACAGAAATTCGAAAAAAATACATGTGTACACACAAAACAAATACTCAAAGTACTTAAGCGCAGATTTACAAGTGACGCATTCATGCATTTCAGCAGGGATGCGCCACTTATTGTGCACCATGCCTCCGCCACCATTGATGCGCGGCATTTACAATGCGGCGCCTCATGGGGCAAAAAAGCACAGATGCATGACGCATCTGTTGCGTAAAGGTGACACTTTGCTGGAGTTGCGCCGCAAGCGCGACACAGAACCAGCAATGCTCCGGGGGCCCTATCTTGTTAATGCTGCGTCAATCCTTACGCCTGCTTCAAGCAGGCACAGGGTTTTGACGCAGCATGGGCCACAAAGTGGCTTAGTGAAATCTTGTAGATTTCACTCAGCCACTTTTAGGAGGCGTTCCTGCGCCGGAACGCCTCCTTCTGGCGCAGGGCTTTAAAACGTGGCACATCTCCCAGATGCGTCATGTTGTAAATACCCTGCAACATGGCGCGTCTTTTGCGCCGCCGCTGCATCACGAAAGTGACGCAACAGCGGCGTAAAAGAGGCGCAAGAGGCTTGTAAATCTACCCCTAAGGATTTTGGTTCAGAAAAGGGGGTGGTGATGAACAGAGTGTCTGAATTAGGCAGACCACTCTTACCCAGTCCAAAGATCAGGGCTTGATCCATCACCGTTATTTAGCTCACTGCACCATCCCAGCTCAGAACCTGGCTATATGCAAATCAGTCTGTCCCTGGCCCAGTGCATCATGGGAACAGGGCACCCTAAGCGTGGAAGGGTATACTCAGATGTGAGTCCCTTGCTCATTGCACCATCAGGATTCAAGCAAGCTGGGCCGACGATGGCTGAAATGCCAGAAACCGGTCCCCGGAAGCTTGTTTCCTTCCCAGTGTAAGAATTGGCTTGGTAGTTTGGTTTGCCCTGTTCCCGTCATGCACTGGGACGGGAACAGACTAATTTGCATATAGCCAGGTTCTGAGCTGGGATGGCGCAGTGAGCTAAAAAACGGTGTTGGATCTAGCCCTGATCTCTTGACTGGGTGAGAGTATTCTGCTTAATTCAGAAACTCTGTCCATCACCACCCCTGGTTGTTAAATATTTTGTCCACCCTAAGCGTGGAAGGGTATACTCAGATGTGAGTCCCTTGCTCATTGCACCACCAGGATTCAAGCAAGCCGGGCCAACGACGGCTGAAATGCCAGAAACCGGTCCCCGGAAGCTTGTTTCCTTCCCAGTGTAAGAATTGGCTTGGTAGTTTGGTTTGCCCTGTTCCCATCATGCACTGGGACAGGAACAGACTAATTTGCATATAGCCAGGTTCTGAGCTGGGATGGTGCAGTGAGCTAAAAACAGTGTTGGATCTAGCCCTGATCTCTTGACTGGGTGAGAGTATTCTGCTTAATTCAGAAACTCTGTCCATCACAACCCCTTGTTGTTAAATATTTTGTCCACCCTAAGCGTGGAAGGGTATACTCAGATGTGAGTCCCTTGCTCATTGCACCATCAGGATTCAAGCAAGCCGGGCAGACGACGGCTGAAATGCCAGAAACCGGTCCCCGGAAGCTTGTTTCCTTCCCAGTGTAAGAATTGGCTTGGTAGTTTGGTTTGCCCTGTTCCTATCATGCACTGAGACAGGAACAGACTAATTTGCATATAGCCAGGTTCTGAGCTGGGATGGTGCAGTGAGCTAAAAAACGGTGTTGGATCTAGCCCTGATCTCTTGACTGGGTGAGAGTATTCTCCTTAATTCAGAAACTCTGTCCATCACCACCCTTTGTTCCTAAGGATTTTGGGGCCAGATGTACGACCATTTCATTTAGCGGCTCGCAATTGGCGACACATTGCAACTGGCACATTGTGAGTCGCTAAAATTAAATGTACAACAGTGTGTTTAACACTGTTTCGGATTCCCAATGGGGTCGCAAATTGCGAGGTTCATTAATATTAATAAGCCTCTCGCAATTTTTCGAGCCTATTGGGAATGCCAGCCCTCCTAGGTATGGTGGCCTGCTGGGCTCTGCAGGCCACCATGTCTGGGACTGCTTTTAAATAAAGCAGTTAAAAAAAAAATGCAGACCATTTACCGTGCATTTAAAAAAAAAATGAAACGTTTTTGTTTCATTTTCTAAGGGCAGGCGGAGGTCTCTGAGACCACTGCCTGCCCTTAAAAATAATTTTGCATGCATTTGCAAAGGGGAAGGGGTCCCCGCCCCTTCCCATTTGCGAATGCATTACCATCTACTTGAAGTAGGTGGTAATTGCGAGTGTTTTGCGACCGCAAAACATTTGTACATGGTTTAAGACTCGCTATTTGGATGGGAATGCCCCTTCTAAATAGCAAGTTACAAAACCTATTTAGCGAGTCGCAAACAAATTGCAACTTCGGGAAATAGGCAATGCACATGACCCAATACGTTTTTGCATGTGAAAGCGGGTTCACGAACCCGTTCACGCATATAAAAACGGATCTTACATCTGGCCCTTAGTATTTTATATTGAATAATAGCCCCTCTCTCACACGTATTTAATTTGTTTTATAGCATCTCTCATACCATTGTAGGTTATAGAGATATTGAATCATACATGTAAATCAGTGTGTATATAAAATGTTTAAAGAGTGCTTGGTCTGGAAAAGCACAAACTCAGGATTCAGAACTAAACACAGTGGCTAGCACTGACTTTAACATTAAAAATGTATTTCCACCCAAATAAATCATTTTAGCAGCTACAGGATAGTGAATAACTGGGAAAAACAAAAGTTACTAACTG
Organism: Lissotriton vulgaris; assembly: GCF_964263255.1. NCBI lineage: Eukaryota > Metazoa > Chordata > Amphibia > Caudata > Salamandridae > Lissotriton > Lissotriton vulgaris. The sequence goes on from NC_141698.1 coordinate 374,633,619, forward strand.
GTACCATGCAGTTTGCAAGCAGCTCTTTGATGACAGTTTATAGGTCCCTCTGGTACATTACGATTGTCACTTATGAAGTGCACAGTAACATAAGAATCTGTGTCAAAAGCAGTAACCACGAACCTATGCACATAAAATGCTGCTTTTTAAAATGCATGTTACACGTTCTTTGCAGTAGGCAAATTAACCCTCTGTGCTACATTAGTTAAGTCAAAGCTGCCACTAAACAAAACTCTCCTCACTCTCCAGCAGGTACATTAATCACTGGCTTTATCTTGACACTTTTATTGTTGCTAGAAAGCTGCTAATTATACAATAAACTTTTCTGTGCTTTTAAAACTGTTGCCTGTGGACCCCCTGGGAATGTGCCACGGACCCCTGGGTGTCTGCGGACCACAGTTTGGGAAACACTGTCCTAAGCGATAAAAATCGGCCTAAATGTAAAGTCAGCGATATTCATGCATTACCGAGCAAATGCTCTTAGCCATGTTATCCACCTACCATTGGATAACATGGCTATGAACAGCTCTGGACAGGCGTAAGCTTTTGGAGATAATCGCGCTTAGTGCGATTATTTCCAAAAGTTGGTAATAGGAGATAGAGATGTTAGCGACTGTTTCCAGTCGCTAACATCTTGGCACGCCCACTTTGCATGTCATTAGCGATAATTATCGCTGACATACAAAGTGGGCACCTAAATGCCCGCTATTTCCTACTAGCTGTCGCTAAATGGTTTTAGTGACAGCTAGGTAATAGGGCAATACAATTATCGCCGCTTTAGCGGGAAAAATTCCTGCTAAAGCGGCGATAATGCCCTTGGTAATATGCCCCAAAATTTGGCATTTTAGGATTACTGCTGTTAAGGTAGATTAATCTGGTGTTGTAGAGTATTTTGTAAGTGAGGGTGATGCACTTGAAGGTGATGCTCTTGTTGATGTTGAGGCAGTGTAGGTGTATCAGGTCATGGGTGATGTGGCTGCAGCAGGGGACATTTTAGATCAGTCAGGTGGAGGTGCTTTGGATTTGTTGTAGCCGTTGTAGGTGTTAGGCTGGAATTCTTGTGTAGAGTGTGTTGCCCCAGTGTAGTCTGCTGCTAATGAGGGATGTATGACATTATAACGCATGCTTTTACAATGCATGCTGTTACAACGCAGGTTTTACTACGCATACCTTTACAACGCATTACACTTTGGGGTGCTGGATAGTGAATAGTTTAATTTACTATTCCAACTCCAGTCCCAGTGGACACTAGGATGGTGTTGGATAGTAAATTAAACTTATTCCCTATCCTAGAGCGCCCCCCAGTGTAATGCGTTGTAAAGGTATTCGTAGTAAAACCTGCGTTGTAATAGCTTTGCGTCGTAAAAGTTTCATTGTAAAGGATGTTTCCAGCTAATGAGGGCCTGTGTTACTGTTCTTCTTCTTTTGGTTAGTATCTACTTCTAAATGTTGCGGTGCATGTGGAGGGTGTTATAGCAGTATGAGGAAATGCTGTAGACTTGTTTACACATGTAGAGGGAGGAGTTGAGGTTGAATCGTATGTTGTGTACATGGTCAGTAGGTGTTGGTACTGTTCACAGTGTAGTTGGCCAGCAGTAGTCATCGGAAGCTGAGGGGGTGGGTCTGAGGATGAGTACCTTCATGTTGTGCGAGATCAGGTTTAAAGAGTTGCTCCTTATCCAGTTGGTGACGTCCTTAATTGCGTCGTGGAGGTTGTTTTTAGGTCGAGGGACTGTAGGCTTGGCCGTAGGCCAAGACCGGAAGTCCGGAGAATTATTGTTACTTAGAGTGGCTGCTTTATCCCGCCTCTCTTTTCGTCTCTCCTCCATTGGCTGGCTTCCTAAACGGAGGCCAGCCATTGGAGGAGAGAGCCATCCCTCCAAAGAAGCTCCGTCTTTTTCGGATTCGGGGGCGTGATTTTTTTGCGTTCTTTAGCCCTGTGACGTCATCTGTCACTCAGAGCGCAAAAAACACGCCCCCGGATCTGAAAATGGCGGCGCTTTTCTTTATGACTTTTTGCAACGACCGCCGCCCCAAGAAGTCGCCGAGTCCTCTCCCCTCATGAAAACCATTACTGCAACAGAGCTCGCGATGGCCGGGGAGTTAGGCGGAGGCAGCCCGGCTCAGACAGGAGACACGCAGAGGATCACAGGTAAGCAGTCTCCATCCTCAGTCTGTGTTGGTGTCCATCAAACCCCGTTGGCAGTGTTCTTTCGACGCTCAGAGAAACTTTGTGAGAGGAGGTTGGCACAAGGGGAGCCTGGTGATTACTTTCAGTGTCTGGAAAAATGCTTAGCCCTGTGGGAACGCACTGTCCAGTTCGAGCTGCGAATCAAAGAATACCTCGCGGCTTCTCAAAATGGCAATAAACAGTGTTATTATCAGACGGCCTGGTCGAGCGGCGCTCTGCCCTCCTGCCAGAGGGAAGGTCACCACGGTGCTGGGAAACGGAGGAACACTGCAACCTCTCCCTCACATGGCCCTCTTTTTTTCAGATGAAGGAATCTCCCGGCATCCCTCCCTCTTTCCCGAACTCTTGGAAAACTCTTCCAGCTGACAAGATGCAGGGCCTCCAGCTGCACTAATCCCACGTCACCACGCACAGAAGATAGCCACGGTTGTGTACCCAGCTCATGTGAACCATATGCAGTTTCACATACTTACGTTTACCAATGGCTCACTGTCATCAAGGCTGAAGTACTAGTCTTTTCTTTCACAAATTATTGATTCCCGCAGTGTTAATTCAATTACTGAAACTGAAGTGAATCAACACTACATCTCCCAGAATGCTTTATGCTGTACAAGGATAATCAGAGAAGGGGGTGGGGGAAGGGCACCTCCTGGGTGACTTTTTGCTATCTGGTAAACCTAGGTATATTGTATGTGAACAGTGTCAAGTGATGTATTTCATAGACAAGCACCCTCACCCCGACTTTTCAACTCTTTCTCACAATGTTATTATATGACTCATGTTTTTCCATTCAGGCGGCAACCACTGCTCAATCGTGCTTGCTCGTTGGCCTCATGGACGGACTTCCGAAAGCGCTGAAAGTCACAAGCATCAAAGAGGCACTTTATAGCTGTGAAAGGAGCAGGAAGGTGGTAGGGCGGGACAGTGGGGGTGGAGGTGCTTGGCACGAGAAGGGGGTGCTGCATCCCTGTGTTTCCGAACCATGGGGAGTGGGGCGACTACAATTAGGCAGAGGAGCCTATTGCCCACAGATTTAACTAGTACGTTCTTGAAAAGAGGCCTTGCGAGCACCACTACATGCAGCTTTGTACTACTCGTGGGGTGTTTGCACCGGTGGCGGCAGTTAAATCCATCGAGTACATGGATCCTGGTTCGGGGCTCTGTTGACCGGGTGGGGCTTGGCTAGAAGAGCCCAGTTCATCCTCTGTGTGTCTTTGTTTAACCTCCATTCAGAGATGCCTTTTTCCATTTTTTAAGCACGGGCGCATGGGGGACTGGGCAAGTAACAATGCACGGTCCGTCTCTAAAGCATTGTGACGTTAAGTATGCGAGGGGGCGACACACCACAGCATTTAGAGGGAATTCTAAACTCCCTCGTGCACATGAGTGACTGGGGAAGTGAGGTCATGTGACTGCAGTGATTAATGAAGAGCGCATTATCCGGAAGGTAGTGACCTGTGCCAGGTCCGTTTAAACAATTGATGACATGATTAAGTGCCTAATCTGGGCGGAGCTTGCAGCTTCAGCAGCTGAGGAAAGTGAAAGTTTAACATATATTGCTTGAAACCTGGAGTTTTCTTTAATTTACAAGACTTCTGCAAAGGCTGCAAGTGTGTGCGTGTGCGTCTGTGTGTGTACACACAATGTGCAAGACACCACAGTGGCGCACTCTGACAGCCAAGGGCATGTCTCAGTAATGGGGTGGGGCAGCTGTCTCTGGTCAGGACAGATGTGCATGATAGGATTTCTGCAAAGGCTGCAAGTGTGTGTCTGTATCTGTACACCCAATGTGCAGGACACCACAGTGCATGTAGACTTTTTTATGTTTTAGAAAAAGATAGGTAACCTTGGATTTTGGCTTTCTGTGCAATGCAGGTACAATTGAAAATTCCAGTGACGTTAACGTTGTGTTTTAATAGGCGTAATTTGTTAGGAGCAAATAATATGTTGCTCATACAAAAACTGCAATTTCCCATAGGTTTTCAAATAACCCATGTCACTTAGTGGTTTGTGGTGCTTCACCCTGTATCGTTCCGGTCTGCCAGACATGACCAGTGTCCTGCTGTTGCAGGTGACAAGCCAAGGAAGTTATGCCCCCACGCAGGACCAGGGTGTTTTTTGTTCCAACTGATTGTCTCTTTTCCTTCAGAGGAATATTTCTAACTGCTCCGAGGGGCAAATTTCTAACAGACATTATGATATAAGCATAATGCAACAGCACATACAGTAATTAGATCTGCGTTGTGAGAAGTTGGCCTGATATTTAGTGCTCACTATTCTAGTGATCACTGTGTATCATTCCAAACAACCCTTATTGAGGATTGGTTGTAAGTCAACCTTATAGACCAGCTATCCTAGTAGCATGGAAAAGAGCAGTCTTTAGGCTAAACTCTAGAGGGTGTGTTAAGCCAGCTGTTATACCATCACATATACCCCTTGAACACCAAGTGAAAGGACACCACACAAGTTTTTATGAAAATAAAAGGATATTTATTTATAACAAGTCTACCCTGATCTCTTTATGAGTCAGGGAGCTAAGCACATAACAAAACGCTTAAGAAAATACTTTAAGTTGCACAATTTACACAGATGCCCGAGGGGCACGAAAAACCATATACTACAAAAGTGGAATGCGAAATACTAGCAGGTAAGTAACTCGATCCAGAGGCTTTAGGATCGCTAGGGCTACACTACAGAACCTTCAGGTTAGGAGCAGGAGGCCTAGGGAGATCGGGTGCAGAGTGTGCACTCTCACGCGGGATGCGGGACAAAGTCTATGGATGCTAGATTTCGTAAAGTTAGTGATATCGGACGAATCCGACTAGTTAGGCTGAAAACGAAAAAGGATCTGGACACTTAGATAGTGAACCTACGTTGGAGCACTGAAATGCTCAAGTTACCTAGCCCAGGGGCTGCGGCTGCATAGGGTTCAAAAGACGTCGGGAATCCTCGTTACAGTCTATGGAGCCTGAAAGAAGAAGTTGCTGGCAGGCGACCAGTGATGATGTTCGATGTGATCCAAGCCTGGATCGATGATGGAGACGACCTGAAAGCAGAGGGGACTCAGTTCTTGATCACTAGCCAGTGATCAGATGGGCACCAGGATGGCACCGGATGAAGTCACCTCGACCAGGTGAATGGGCGACGCTGGGCTCTGCAGTCTCTCAGACCAGGAGGCGTTGTCGGCGACCAGGATGGAGGTGCGAGCTGTCCCACAAAGATATCTGCTGTCGGCGATGCTGGACCCAGGATTGGGGCAACAACTTTTGGCAAATGCAAGCCCACGCGGTGGACTCAAAATGGCGTCTGGAGTGGACCAGGAGGGTCCGGGGTGCTCCTCTGTTGGAGGGGAGCAAGGGCCAGTCTGGAGCAACCAGACCAGCGATGGAAGTGTCGTGGTTCGTCGTCAGGAGGGCTACAAGCCAGCAGGCAAGTGGCCGGACAACGCGGTGAGCAGCAAAGAGCAGAAGGGCCCCACACAGATCTCGTTGATGCTGGGGGGTTGGACTTCGGTGCTGGAGCTGCTCAGGGTTAGGGCTTCTCAGACCCCAAAGCACTCACTCGAGGATCCCTCGGCGGTCGTGCTGGATAAGCATCGTGTAGTTCTGAAGATGGCCGGTCCCTCGAGGTCTCGTCACACCCACGAATCTCAGCGTGGCTGATGATGCAGGTAGAGGTCAGAGGTGCCAGGGAATCTGGGTCTCGTCGAGCTGGTCGGTCTGGTTCCGAAGGAAGGACGTGCAGCAAACCGCAAGATACTTAGTTGTTGCCTGCTGATTCAGGGTGACTACTCCTTAGTCACAAGGGAGAAATCTTGAGAAGAAGTCGAGAGTTCCTTTCGTAGAAAGTAGTTTCAGGATTCAAAGATGATCTAATTTGGAAGGGTCCCCGCTTCTACCTTTATTCTAAAGAAAGGGGCTGGCACGCGACTAGGTCCTGCCCATGGGTGGGACCAGGAAGGGGGGTGGTTACACCCCTCTCCCTTTGTCCGGACTTTCCCCAGCTCAGGGGCTGGTGTGCCCCTGGAACTGGTTCAAGCCGGCATATGCACAGTGAGCACCGGGGTGCCACTTGCAGTCACCTTCCTCTGAGCCCTGCCTACCTGGGATACACAAAACCCTGTCTGGGATGGTGCTAGCACCGCCCCTGACAGGAAACCCTTTGTCCAAGCTTTCCTCGCTGGAAGGACTCCCAGCAGCAGGAGGTCAGACTTGTGTCTGTGGTGGCAGCATCCATTTTGTGATGCTGAGGCTCGAGTTAACTTTAACTGGGGTTCACAGTTACACACATGTTGTGTCCCTCTAGAAGGGTGGAATGCTAACCCCGTCGCCAGAATTGGCGAGAGGTTAGTATTCCAATTTGTATGACACCTTACTCGACATGTTTTGATAAAGCGATACCAAAGTTGGCAAATAACCGCGAGGATTATAATGCACTTAAGAGTATATGGTACGCGTTATCATGGAACAGCTATTAGGACTTGGTTCCGCAAGCTGCAGACCGGCTCAGCTCATGCAAGAGCACCATCTCACATAATTCAAAGCACTCTGCCTTCAGGATTGATAAGGCCTGCCATAGGAGTGACTGATAGGAATACATGTGTCCATTTTAGGGTTAGATAAAGGAATACTATATCTAAAGCAAAGGGTGATTACACCACCTTGCCCCAGCTGTCGTGCAGCCAGTTGTGTCAGATTTGGATGGCCAGCCAGGGGTGGCATAATACATGCTGCAGCCCCTGGTAGGCCCTGGGTACACCCATGCCCTGGGTACCTAAGGTACACTGTACAGGGACTGATAAGGTGACTCAGTATCCAATTAGATATGTACCTAAGGTACATGGAATCCATTTTACAGAGAGAGCAGTAGGCCTGGGGCCCTGAATAGCAGGGTCCCAGGTCAACTAAGTTGGAAAACCAGCAAAACACCAGGCAAAAAGTTTGGGGTAACCATAGTCAGATATCCACCTTCCTACATGCGTGCTGAGGGGCGAGTTGCAAAACATGAAGGCACGGAGGGGATGGTGATAATATTCAGTGCTCAACGCCCTCTGAGTTGTCAGGTGTGAATTTCTTGGCGAGTAGTTACTCCATATGGTGGTTGCTATTTTGGAAAATGTATCTCAGTTGCTGGGTTATATATCTGGATGCAGATACTTTAACTACTGCTTCTTGCTTTCTCAAATATGCTTGAAAATGCACCATTTGCCCGCTATGTTTTCAAAATTTTCTCAGGGGAAGAACCCACCACCAAAATCCCATTATGATGGTGTACTCACAATGCTCTCTTGCCACCAGGCGCTCACTCGATCTTTTATGCCGCACCACTTTCAAATGTCACCAGCCACCACTGTGTAGCTCTGTGTGTGTGTGGCTCTGTGTGGATAGCTTTTTTGTAGGTGGCTCTATGTGTAGTGCCTCTGTCTGTGTGAGGGTGGCTCTGTGTAGGTGGCTCTGTGTGTGTGGGTGGCTCTATGTGAATGACTGTGTGGTTGGCTCTGTATGTGTGCGTGGGTGGCTTTGTGTGTGTGGCTCTGTGTGGGTGTAAATGCAATAGATCATGCATTTGCGAGCGATTAAGCTATTGGCATTGTAAATTACAATGCCATTTATTTAACAATTGCGCTATTGGCAATGTAAATCACAATGACATTTTTTATGATTTAAAAAAAAAAAGTCATGAGCAATGCCAATAGCTCTACCTTTAATAATGCCGAGACCATTGCACTGTAAATGCTTGTTTGTATGTGGATCCTTGTTGAGCAAGAGGATGAGCTGGGTGTCATCGGCGTAGGAGATGATGTTGAGGTTGTGATGGCGGGCCACTTATATGAGGGTGGCCATGGAGATGTTGAATAGCATCGGGCTGAGGGATGAGCACTGGGGGACGGTGCAAATGATGTCAGTGATTTTGGATCAGAAGGTTGGAAGGCAGATGCTCAGGGTTACTATTGAACAACTTTCAAACTAAGAATTTTACACATACTATTTGGCCATGAGGGAAAGTATCTGAAACCATTCAGGACTTTTTGTTGTATATGTTGTCAGCATATATTTGTAAGTAACATTCTTTATAATGGAAGAAAATTAATTATAGTGTTTTGTTATTTTAAGATTGTTTGACATACCTCATAGTTACGTAAGAAATTGGTCTTAGAAAAAAACATTTAACATATGTTTATTTCTATTTTTTAGATTGTTATTGAGATAGATGTTTTTTTTTTAAGATAATCTTATTGATTGTCTTTTTTGTGCCCGCTGTTATGTGATGAGTACTGTTGAACTCACTGTTTCTAGTGAAATTCAATATGTTCTGAGAACAGCAAAAAAGGCACATAAAATGCTTTACAATTTTTTTGTGTTCTAAAAGATGAATTGTAACAATTTTTTTTCACTTCTACAGATGCTCATTTCATAATAAATTTTTTTTAATTTTTTATTTTGAAGGTAAGTATAAGTAACTGTTAAAAATGATCGATGGGATGTACTTCTACAGAGCTGAAGTAAGATAACATGGATGGAGAACATAAATATGTAAAGATGGTTTGTATCTTTTAAACACATTTGACGCAATTAAAAAATATGTATTTTGAGTGTACCTATATTATTTGCCTTTTACTACAACACATCTACTACTTTGGAACTGGTAAGGTGAATAGATATATTGTACTTTTTTTAGTACTGCATTTTATTATAATAGCCTTAGTGTTTTCTTATAGTGAGAAGGAGTGAGTGGTTTGAAAATGTAAGAACATTTTATAACTAAAAATTCATATAAGCAATTTTATAGATTTAATCTTATAAAATAGTTGAGAATGCTATTTGCATAATATTTTTTAAAGGTCAAAATAGTTGATAAAGCTAGTTTTGTATTATGTAGTAGGAAAAACGATAAATTTGATAAAATGAGGTGTTTATGTTTTTCTACAAGAAACAACAACATAAAAACATTCATTATGGAAGAAGAACAGAACAATATAGAAGACAGTTTCGAAATTTCTAACACTCTCATAGAGGAGCTAAATAAGCCTTTCATGGGTAGCGAGAATGAAGATGAAAATATTGATGCAGATATCAGCTGCGATATTTTAGATGAAACATTGGATGATGATTTTGTGCAAGCATTAGAGGACATCGAGTTTCATGATATGACTTTTGAAATTGATAATCAAGAAAGTGAAATATCAGATGAAATCATGTTAGAATCTCTATTAAATTATGAAATGTTACAAGAATAAATTTATGATTAAAAATTAAAAATGGTTTGAGAGACTCTTCTTGCAGAACTCTAATCATTCAGCTAGTATTCAAGTACTCATGGTGCAAAGTGGGCCTTAGGGCATGGACTGCTTCAAATCTCTATTGATTATGTATACACTCTTCTATGCATCAGCAAACTTGTCTTTTATAGCTTTTATTTCCAGGTCTATATCCTTTCATTTCCAGCAAAGCCTTTGTGATTGCTGATTCCATATTTTACTGAGCTATTCTGCAGAGTGTACTTATCTATGCACTGTGGTAAAAATTTACCTATTTTAAATTCAGTCAGGCATTCTCCTTGCAGAACTGTAATTATCCAGTCAGTACCGAAATAATCATGGAGGAAAGTAGGCCTTATGCCATGGACTGCTTTAAACCTGTATAGACTATGCATGCAGTCTTCTTGTACTTTCAAACTAGTCCTTTATATATTGAATTCCACAGTCTTTATCCTTACACTTCCAGCAAACACTATCACAGTACTGTTTCAGTATTGTACTGAGCCATATTGCAATATATGCTTGTATATATACTGTAGAAAAAGTGAAGCAGTTAGACATTCAGCTACACACTCTCCTTGCAGAATTGTAATCATTCAGGGCCTCAGCCTTGCGCCATTGGAACGTCACTTTTTGTGATGTTCTGAGGCACAGCTGCCTGCGCGATATTTGTCAGGCAGCACTAAGGCACTTTTTTTGGTGTACTGCTGCCTGATAAATATCAGCCCCTTTAACACAGTGTTTTGCGTTAAAGGGGCGTGCAATGGGTGTTGCTGGGGGCGTTCCCAGCAACACCCATGTTCTTTTGACACTGCCCCACATTTCCAAGAAAACGTAAATCTGAGGCAGTGCCAAAAGGTTATGCCTCCCCAGGGGAGGCATAAAGAAGGCGCAATGGGGAAAAATAGTTTTATTTCTCCTTGTTTTTTCTTTTTCTATGTGTGCTGCATTCTGCAGCACACATAGAAAAAGTAAAAGTCTCTTGTGATTATTTTTGTAGAGAAAGGTTTCCCTACCTGTACAAAAATAATCATCCTTGCAACGCAGGCACCCTGGCACCATTGTGTAAAAGTGTCTGTGTTGGTGCATGCAGACCATTGTGCGCCAGCGCAAGGGAAAAGGACAGGAATGTGCCATATCTTATAGATATGGCGCATTCCTGCCTTTTTCTTTTGCCATAGGGAAATGCAGCAGGAAGGCCTGCTGCACTTTCCTACTGTAAAATCTCATAAATGAAGCCTATGTCTGTAGCCAAGTACTCTTGGTACAAAGTGTGTCTTAGGGCATAGAGTGCTTCAAACCCCTATAGACTGTGCATACACTGTCCTATGCACCTGCAAATTTGCCTTTTATATGTTGAATTCCGCAGTCTCCATCTTTACACTTCCACCAAACACTCTGTTACTCTTGGTATAGTTTTCTAGTGACTCATTGATCATAGTGTAGTAAGGCATTCACTACATTAAAACAGTAATTAGTAGATGTACAATCAGTGATACATCCCCAGAGATATGCCAGTTATTGTGCACTGTGACATTACCACCACGGATGCACCGTATTTACAATGTGGTGCACTATGAGGCAAAAATGGCACAGATGTAAAAATGTGTGGGACTTATAAAGCGCACTGTTGCCCGGGAGCGTCCTGGCGCTGAAGACCGCTGGGGAACCCGTCCTGGCTTTGCCTGTGAGATGGTCCCTTCTGGGTATCTCCAAGGTGAAACCAGGCATCCCCGGCGTCTGTGGGGGGCCGTTGTAGAGATGAGGCAAGCCTAATGCCCAGAGTTGCTGAGTGTGATCCCTGGTTAGAGTTGGCACCGATGCGAGAATTATCGAGTCCGTTGACCCTGGTCCACGACCCTGCCACGTCGGGAATCGAACCCTGGTCCCGGGCCATTCTCTTCTTCCGGGTGTGCCGCCTCTAACCAGTGAGCCACACCACTCCACTGATATGTGATGTATCTGTGCTGTGAAGATTACGCATTGCTTGACTTGCGTTGGAAGCGCAATGCAGCTCCAGCAATGCTTTTTGGACCCTATGCTCATAATGCTGTGTCAATCCTTACACCTGCTTCAAGCAGGTGCAGGGTTTTGACACAGTATAAGCCCAAAAGTGACTGAATGAAATCTTATAGATTTCACTTAGTCACTTTTACGAGGTGTTTTATGCTCCAGAATACCCCCACCTGTGCAGGAAAGCCTCCTTCTGGCGTAGCGCTTTACAATGTGATGCACCTTCCAAATGTATCACATTGTAAATACCACACACATTTGCACATCGTTTGCACCACTGCTGCATCAAAAAAGTGATGCAACGGCTGTGTAAAAGAGGTTTAAGGGGGTTGTAAATCCGCCCCTAACACATACAAATTCATCCAGGAAGTTTCACCAGTAGTGCAATAGACCTGTAAAATATTTATATGCATATGTTACATTCAAGTGCTTCGGAGGTACTACAGTATTCTATAGGTAAACACCTTATAGATATATGCTGTAGCACTTCCTTATAGTTCTGCACTTTCACATTCACCATACACTACTAATGTATTCATTCATTCATTTATGAACTACACATTAATTCTGACAAACTTTTACACACTCTTCACACATTCTTTGACTAGTGAAGGTAGTTTTGAAAATGACAGTTTTTTTTGTCTTTTTAGTTTTGTATTTTATTTCTATTTTTTCAACACGTTTTTTGATTTTTTTTCAACCAGTAAAATTGAACTTTTTAAACCAAAAAACTGTGGATCAGGAACAAAAAAGTAAAAAAAAGAAGATAATTAGCAAGTACAGTTGTGGTTCCTCTTCTTGTGAAGAATCAGTTCTATGGATTGTTCTCCATAGGCTATAAATTTGTTGCAAAAGTTACAAAGAATTGTAAGGTCTCTAAATTCAGGTTGGATATTTGGAATCATAGTGCTTGTTGATGGTGGTGGTGCACTTGATGTACTTGGAACAGCAGAGCCCTGCTCCTCCTCCAATCTTCGGGTTACTACTCTAGCCCAATTATGGGGATGTAAATTCTTTACATGGCGCACCATGCTCGCAGTGCCAAATTAATTTTTCTTTCTGGGGTCGCCCCATGGCAAAGTAGTTTCACATATCTTACATGTGACCTTAGGGGCATTCACTTTTTTTTCACCTGCAGGGAAGGTGAAAAATTTCCATATAACTGCCTCTTTTCTTTTTGGTTGAGGCTGCTCAGGAACAAATCCTTCCTCAGAAAAGTGCTCAGAAGATGATTCCAAGAATTGAGACATGATGCAGGTTCTTTCTGACTGTAGCTCCACAGAAGATATCCTTCTCCTGAGAAAGTCAAAGAAGAATGATTAAAATGGGAGGGGTATTTCAACAGTTGGAATAGGAAGTATTATAAACCAATCAATTTTTTTCATTTAAAGTCACATGGCTGTGCGTACTCTTACATCTGAAAGAGACAAGTTAGTGATAGATTCCTTACCTTAGAATATCCCCAGGCGTCAGACTAAATCCGTAAATTTTTGCGTAGCAGTACCCTTGCGCGTCAGTAGGCGTCGTCTGCAGGTCCGTGTCCGTCGTCGGCGTCGTCGGTGCCGTGATGATGTCATCAGAGTACTTAGACGCCACCTCCGTGTGCTGACGTCAGTTCTTCTTTTTTCCACGCCAGCTAGCGCAGATCTGGAAAAAGTTGTACCCAAGTCACTTTTTGACTAACCTATTGAGATCCTTTTTTATCCATTTTTCGAAGTCTATCGACTCCGACGGTGCCGGTAGGGATGGCCGGGTTCAAGCCCTGCGCCGACTGCAACTGACTGATGTCGGTTACCGACCCCCATCACCGGTGCCTGCACTGTTTGGGCCTGGACCACGATGACAAGTCCTTCTCCGACTGCCGGGCCCTGACTTCTAAGGCTAGACGGGAGCGGTCCCGTAAGCGACTCAAGCTTCGGCAGTCTGCCCCGTGCCGCTCGAGGTCCCAGTCCGAAAGGAGGTCGTGGGACCGGTCGCGGGGCCGGAGCCCCCACAGTTCCGGGAGTCATCATCGGTCTACGGGCTCGAAGTCCTCAGGTAAGAGGCACAAGAAGTCGAAGAGGCACCATCGCTCTTCTGACTCCCCCGGACGCTCATGCGACGCGGCCGGGGGTTAGGGCGACACCGCCCACGTGGCTCCGCCCCTCACCCGCCGGTCCCTGGGCAGGACGCGACGCCGGAGGAGATTGCTGCCTTCCTCATGGCCATGAGGTCACTCGCTCCTCCGTCGGATTCCGCGGCGCCTTCGGGCCAAGCCGTTCCGACTGGGTCCCCACGCGGGCTGAGTGCTTCGGCACCGGCGCCGTCCGGGGCTTCGGCCTCGGCGCCGTCCGGGGCTTCGGCCTCGGCGCCGTCGGCGACTTCGATCCCGACGCCGCAGGGCCCCACTGGGTCCGGTTCCGGATCCGGGTCGTCGCCGGTCAACTTAACGACCTCACCGATGCCGGCCCCTAGGGTGTCGCCCCCGGCGCCGTCCCTGGACGCCGCCATCCCTGGTCCTGTCCTCGTTTCGGGTCCGGCGCCGGAGCGGCGCTGCTCGGCGCCGCTCTCGACGCCGCTGGGAGATTTTTATTTCAATGACCCGGCCCCATCTTTTGAGCCTGAGTACCAGGCTGTGGGTGATGAGGAGGATTGGGAGGGGTCTGAGGACCCTCTGGCACAAGAGTGTCAGTCTTCTGTGGGCTGGACAGGAGAGCTTGGGGAGGCCAGTGGGCTGGACACTTCACCCGACACTGGCTTTGTCTCCCCTCCTAGCGTGGCTACGGAGGAGGGGGCTGCTTATAGCGTGGTGCTGATGAGGGCGGCCAAGGCCCTGGGCCTTGAGCTCCCTGTCGTGGCCGTGAGGACTAACCTCCTCACTGAGGTCCTTAAACCACAGTCAAGCTCGGCCGAGCCTCTGCGGCCGTTTAATGAGGCCTTGTCAGACGTTCTTTTGGGTCCAGGCCCGCCACAGGACAGCCTGTGGATAGGAACGTGGCCAGATGCCACCGCCGGGCTCCGGGTGACCCTTGCTTGCTGTCTACCCATCCCACCCCTGAGAGCCAGGTTATCCAGGCCTCCAATTCCCAGACCGTATTCCCATCGGCTCCCCCCGACCCGGAATCTAAGAGGTACGAGAATTACGAGAAGATATTCTCCTCCCTAAGTTTGGGATTGCGGTCTGTTAATACCACGTGCCTCTTGAGCAGCAACACCCACTCTCTGTGGGACACGGTCACAGACGTGCTGCCACACTGCCCGTTGGAGGTACGGGCTAGACTCGGCCAAGCCCTGGTGGAGGGCCAGGATGCAGCACAGTATTCCTTCCGGTGTGGGCTGGACACTACCGACTCCCTGGGCAGAGCGATGTCAACGATGGTGGCGATTTGTCGTCACGCCTGGTTGAGGTCCGCCAATTTCTCGGCCGATGTCCAAAACACACTTATGGACATGCCATTCGATGGCCGTCGCCACTTTGGCGACAAGGCAGGGCATGCGCTTGAGCGCTTTAAGGACTCCAGGGCTGCGGCCAAGCCCTTGGATCTCTCAGCCCTGCGCCAGCAAATGGGTGCCTTTTGCTCCTTTCGTGGCCAAGAAAGGGGCGCCTCCACACGTGCCGCCAGCCATGCACTGCAGTCTACTATCCAACGCGGTGGCGGACGTGGAAACTGCCATGGCGGTGGTCGGGGTCCACGGCGAGGCCATTCCACACCTACCCCTGCAGCATCCGCCTCAAAACCTTCCTAGTCCGTGCTTTCAGGCCCATGTGACATCATTGGGGGCAGGGTTCGCCATCACCACTCCCACTGGCGCACTGTCACATCGGACAGGTGGGTCCTGCAAATCGTCCGAAAGGGCTACTCCCTCCCCTTCGAGACGACCCCTCAAGCCATGCCACCGCAATATGACCGCGTATCGGGGGATCATTTGCGGCTTCTGCAGGAGGAAGTTGCGGCCCTCTTGGCCAAGGGGGCCATCGAGCACGTTCCTGAGCCAGAAGTAGGGTGTGGTTGCTACTCCCACTACTTTCTGGTACCCAAGAAGGGCAAAGGGGGCCTACGCCCTATCTTGGACCTACGGAACGTCAACAGCTTCCTCCGGAAGGAGAAGTTCAATATGCTGACACTGGCTCAGGTCTTAGCTGGCCTTGACCCAGGAGACTGAATGATAGTGTTGGACTTGCAGGACGCTTATTTTCACATCCCCGTCCTGCCGGCCCGCCGGCGCTACCTGCGGGTCATGGTAGTCCACGAACACTTTCAGTTTACCGTGCTCCCCTTCGGCCTTACCAGCGCCCCACGGGTGTTCACGAAAGTGATGGCAGTGGTCACAGCTTATCTACGCAGGTTAGGGGTTTCAGTCTTCCCCTACCTCGACAACTGGTTGTTGAAGGCGGACTCGCCCCAGACAGTCGTCAGCCACCTCCAGACAACGGCAGACCTCCTGCACCAGCTGGGGTTTTCCATCAATGTGCCAAAGTCACACCTGTGCCCCTCTCAGAAGCTCCTCTTCATCGGAGCAGTTCTCGACTCGGCGCAGTTTCGGGTTTATCCACCCGAACAGTGGGTCCGGGATATTCAGGCTCTGATTCCACTCTTTCAGCCTTTATCCCAGGTCTCGGTCAGGTTGACGCTCCGGCTTCTGGGGCTGATGGCCTCCTGCATCTTTCTGGTGCATCACGCCCGATGGCGGATGCGGGCTCTGCAGTTGGACCTGAAGTTTCAGTGGGCCCAGCATCAGGGCAATCTCTCCGACCATGTCCTGATCTCAGAGGGCACTGCGAGACAGCTGCAGTGGTGGCTCACGGACCGCGATTGGGTCAGCGGCAGATCCCTCTCCCTTCCCCAACCGGAGCACCTGGTTGTGACGGACGCATCCCTCCAGGGCTGGGGAGGCCACTGAGGAGAGGCGGAGATCAGAGGACTCTGGTCTCCAGCGGAGTCCCGGCTCCATATCAACCTTTTGGAGCTGCGGGCGATTCGTCTAGCACTGAAGGCATTCCTCCCCTCTGTCCAGGGAAGTGTAGTGCAGGTGTTCACGGATAACACCACCGCCATGTGGTACTGCAACAAACAGGGCGGGGTGGGGTCGTGGACACTCTGCCAGGGGGCTCGCGCCTCTGGCAGTGGCTGGAACATCAGGGCATGACCCTGGTGGTTCAACACCTGGCAGGTTCTCTGAACGCCAGGGCGGACGAACTCAGCCACAGGTGCATGATGGATCACGAATGGCGTATGAACTCTGGCGTGGCGCAAGGTCTCTTTCTGCAGTGAGGAGAGCCTTGGTTAGATCTATTCGCAACCGAAGAGAACGCGCAATGTCATCAGTTCTGCGCATTGGAATTTCCAAGGCCGCACTCGCTCGGAGACGCTTTTCGTCATGAGTGGAGTTGCGGTCTGTTGTACGCCTTTCCGCCTATACCACTTCTGCCCAGAGTGCTGAAGAAGATCAAGAGCGACCGGTCACAAGTCATCCTTGTGGCTCCGGACTGGGCATGAAGGTACTGGTATCCCGAGCTACTCAGTATGTCAGTCGATCCCCCGGTTCGTCTGCCTCTTCAGGAGGACCTTCTGTCGCAGCAGCAGGGGACGGTCCTCCACCCGAACCTGTCCAGTCTGCACCTCCATGCTTGGAGATTGAGCGGCAGCAGTTGAGGCCATTTGACTTGCCTCCTGAAGTCTGTAACATCATTCTGGCAGCCAGGCGTCTCTCCACAAAGTCAGTATACGCCTGCAGGTGGAACAGATTTGTGGCATGGTGCACAGCAAAGGCAGTGGATCCTCTCTCTGCCCCTCTTTCTGAGGTTCTTCTCTTCCTTCTTTCTCTTGCCCAGCAGGACTCTGCTCTGGGAACTATCAAGGGCTACCTTTCTGCCCTTTCAGCCTTCCTAAGGCTGCCTGATCAACCATCTTTGTTCAAGTCCCCTATTGTAAATCGATTTCTGAAGGGCATCACACACACGTTTCCACCTGTTCCCTTCATGATGCCTCAGTGGGACTTGAACCTGGTTCTTACTTTTCTGATGTGAGCTCCCTTTGAGCCACTTCACAACTGTCCTATCCGCCTTCTTACCTTGAAGACTGCCTTCCTGGTTGCCATCACCTCTGCCAGGAGAGTGAGTGAGCTCCAGGCTCTATCCTCTAAGCCTCCTTCCCTTTCGGTCCATTCGGACAAGGTTGTGTTACGGACAAGGCCCTCTTTCCTTCCCAAGGTAGTCACAGCCTTCCACATCGGGCAGTCCATCACCTTGCCCACCTTCTTTCCGCCTCCGCATCCCTCAAAAGAGAAAGAGAGGCTCCACTGTCTGGACCCAGAACGTGCGCTCTCTTACTATCTGGATCGCACACGCCAGTTCCGGGTGGATGACCAACTCTCCGTTGGTTACGTGGGTGCTAAGAAGGGAAAGGCGGTGCACAAGCGGACCATCTCGCGGTGGATCATCTTGTGTATCCAGGCGTGTTACTCCTTGGTGAAGAAGGAACCCCCTGTTGGGCTAAGGGCTCATTCCACTCGGGCCATGGCGAATACAACTGCCTTGGGCCGAGAAGTGCCCTTGAAGGACATTTGCCAAGCAGCTACATGGGCCTCCCTGCACACGTTTGCAAGACATTATTGCCTGGACAGTCAAGTGGCTTCTTTGGCTGTTCCGTCCTCCAGGACTTTCTGGTGTGATTATTGGTTCGCAGACCCACCACCGGAGTTGGTATTGCTGCGGTATCTATTCTAAGGTAAGGAATCTATCACTAACGTGTCTCTTTCAGATGCACAAGTTACTACTTGTGTAACGATATATCTGTAAGAGACATTAGTTAGTGATAGATTCCTTACCGACCCACCCATCCTCCCCGTTCTGCGAACCGATATCTAGGGTTAAGGTCATCCCCTTTCAGGGCCCTAGTTTCTTTGGCACCAGTGTTGGTTTTTAGCAAGGCTCTGCATTTCTGGCGCGGAAAAGCTGTGTCTAAGAACTGACGTCAGCACGCGGAGGCAGCGTCTAAGTACTCCGACGAGTTCATCACGGCGCCCACGACGCCGACGACGGACGTGGAGCCGCAGACGACGCCTACCGACGCACAAGGGTACTGCTACGCAAAAATTTCTGGATCCAGTCTGATGCCTGGGGATATTCTAAGGTGAGGAATCTATCACTAACTAATGTCTCTTACAGATATGTCGTTACACAAGTAGTAACTTGTGCGTTGCGCTTATGGTGTGCTTACGGTGCTCTTACGGTGCGAGTACGTACGACGTACCGCCGCGATTTGCATAATTGTTTTTAAAAGTAATATACGCTTATTAAAAGTTAAGAAAACTTGTTTCATGATTATCCCAGATAATGTCTTCCCTTAATATGTACATTAAATACATAAATATATGTTTTTGAACAATTATAAACTTCGCGAGGTGCGCTTACGGGTCGATGTACATAACGTCACGCGGAAGCGTTGATGCGACGCGCAACATCAAAGCGTATCCGTAACGAGTGCGCGGGTACGCGCAGAGGACGATTTACCATACAAAATATGGTGCGATTACCGTACGCGTACGGTGCGATTACCCCCCAAAATAATTATTTAGCATTTATTTTTAATATATTGAAAAAAAAATTATTAATTTCAAAAGAAGAATTTCGTTTTGTTATTATTTTCCATTAAAAATATGAAATATAATTTATAAAATAAAATAAATATAAATATTCATAATAAAAATAAGTAATTAGTATAAAAAGAAAGAAATATAATAATTATTACATTTAAAAATTATCATTTAAAAAACCTTTCAAATTCACTGAAAAAAACATAGGTTTCTCACACTTTATAGTTAGGAATTAGCATTTAAAAAACCTTGCAAAGTCATTGAAAAAACCATAGGTTTCACACATGTTATAGTTAGCTGGACATTTCACTCAAACAAAACCATTGAAATTCCCACGTTATAGTTAGTTCAGCTAACTATAACTCGTGCGCCCGCAATGCATTGTTGATGACGTCACATATTACATCACTCATGGCATGGTCAGTGATATCACTCATGACATCACTGATGACATCTCAAATGACATCAATGATGACTTGAAGGTTTTGGGCTGATTCGACACGGGGGGGCTGAGAACAAATGGGGGTCCCAAAATGTGTTTTCCCCATGTAACTTTCAATAGGAAACTTTAGACACAGCTTCAGCCCAAACTGCTGAACGAAATTACACGAAATTTAGCAAAAAGGTAGGTCTTGTTTCAGAAAATGCCCTTTTTGTTTAATAGTGTAAATCCATTTAGTAGTTCCTGATATATTTGAAAAAGAAAAAAATTGATATCTAGGGATGCGGTGGAGTCGCGACCCCTCCCGAGCACAAGCTTCACTGTGATTGGCTGCCAACACTCCATGCCAGGAAGTGTTGGCAGCCATCTTGTGACTCAGTAGAACCGAGTCACAAGAAAACAGTAAAACAAAGTTGAAAAACAAGAAAAGGGGGCAGGGTAGAAACACCCTGACCCCCTAGGCCTGCTCAGGTGGTTCCAAAAAAGCTATTTTTTTTTATTTCTGCGAAATGTGCGCTGGGGTTGCAAATCCCGCCGAAATTTAGAAAACAAAAATGAAGCGCGGACTCCTGCAATTCATTTAGTTGAGGCCCCGGGTGGGCCAGGTCCCGAGGTCATTGCAAAAAAATTATTAGCGGGCCCCCGCAGCCCCGGGGACCGCCACCTCCCCGGTGCTATATTTATAATATGCAGGAGGGGACGCAGCCCTCCCATCTCCGGGAACTGCCACCCCCGGGGCTTGTTTAATTCATGGGGGCCTCCAAGGCCCCTCCACACCCCGGGGACTGCCACCCCTGGCATTCATGGGGGGACACAGCCCCCCGCAGCCCCAGGGAGTACCACCCCTGGGGCTTTTTTAAAATAAAATATGCAGGAGGGCACACAGCCCTCCTGCCGCCCCAGGGACTGCCACCCCCGGGGCTTGTTTAATTTGTGGGGGGCATCAAAAGCCCCCCCAGGCCCTAGGGACCGCCACCCCGGGGCTTTTCTCAAATATTCGTGGGGTGCGGGTAAAGCTGAAATATGTTTTATATATATTCCAAGGTGTATTGAAGAATGAGTGGGTGTATAAGTGAATGATTAAATGTTGGAGAACCGCAGCTTTAAGGCCCGGAGGCGCAGGGTACGCCTGAAATCCCCGGGATTCACCTGCCTTGTCAAAAACAGATCGTCTGGCTTAGAAGATGGTATTTATTAGCTGCAGCTAGTACATTGGTCTTAGAAGTCGTCAGTTCACGAGGTTCAAAAGAGACTGTCTCTTAACTCCGTGGCGCACAGGTTTATATACGATACAATACAATGCAAAATGCAATCACACAAGAGCATGAGCTATAGGCAAACGTTATAGACAATGTTTTAAGACCAAAGCAACTGAAGTTCCCGGTTCTGTTTGTCACTCGACCCCTTAAGTAAATCACAAATGAATCCACACAATTCAATTTACAAATAGAGAAAACACAGCTGCGTGTTGTAGAAGGACAGTCATGAAACAGGAGAATGCATGAGACATGTAGCGAAGGACAGCAGATAAGATAACTTAAAGGAAACAATGGTGTGAACCAACATGTAGTCCGGACGGGGATTAATCAGCTCAGACAGGAATTAGTGTACTCGGCCAGACCCTGACACTCGTTAGTAAACATAAGCAAAGAAGCCATCTGACACGCAAAGGCAGAAACGACTAAAACATCGCGTTCGCCAAGCTGCCTGAGTGAGGGCAACATAAAATGGCGGCGATCACAAAATGGAGGCTGAGCACGAACAAATTTGTAAGTTACAGAACCTCAGACCCTCCTTTTGCCATTACTCAGGCAAAACAAACCAACTCATGCTAATCTGAGTCGGAATCAACACTGATGTTCATGAGATCCTGAAGCTGTTGCTGCACCATCATTCTAATATTCTCTGTCTTCTGAGTAGCAGGTTGTGGAACACATAAAGTAGCCAACAGGCCACAGACTGCAGGACCACATTGAACGCATAGGCAACAGGAGAATATGATGGCCAAAATTGCTCCAAGGAACGTTAAGATCTTCAATCCCCAAGCTGACAATATTCCCCAAAACCATCCCATAAAAGACCAATCTCCTTCGTCCTGATGAATCGACTCGGAGACCGTGTGCAATTTGGAAATGGCTTGGTATACTGCCGGGCCGTCATCTGGAATATAAATGCAGCAACTAGATCCAATCAATCTACAGACACCTCCTCGGTCTGCTAAGATCACATCTAACGCAATTCGATTTTTCAACGTCATAAGACGGTCAGCCTGAAGCTCTGCTGTAATGTTACCTATCGCACCCTCAGTAACATTAATAGTGGTCTCAACCACTCAAACCAGTTGCCTGATGTGTCTGCTGTTGACCATCGGGCCCCAAAAGGGAAGGAATCCTTTAAGGAAATCTCCTCCCTCTTGTTCTGCCCTGTCTTTGGCATCAAATACATCTCTGCTATGTCTAACTCTGTAGTGGTCTGACGGAGCCGTATATGTAGGGGGAAGGAGAAGAGCTATGTAACAGGTTCCAGAAAAGTTGGAAGGTAGCCAAGTATAAGCTCGATCATTACATACAAAATATGTTCCTTGAGACAGAACTAAAGGAGGGAAATCAAGAGACGAGAAAATATATGTGTACGAACATTTCTGATTGACGTCAGCTTTTTTGCTGTTGACTTGGAGACAAAAATTACCTTGATGGGGCACAGTCCACACTGGAGAAGACTCACCCTTTATAGTTTTGTCACCAAGGATAGAGACATAGTGGGTAACATTCCATCCGTCATAAGCTCTCTTCTCATCCAATGGAATCTTATTCTTCTCTATAATCTTAGCCATTACCACTATACCTTTAATAAAGGAGCTGTGACTGAAATCTAGTCCATTCCCAGAATTTCTCACAGGGCTTCTAAGTCTGTTGTGGTATGCGGCTGAAAACATTGTCAAATAGGCCCAAGCTGAACCTTCATAAGACAAAGCAAGAACCAGATATGGCATTCCCTTTTGTGTATTGTGTGGCATGAGTCCGCACACCCAACAATCAGTCATATTAATGGCCAACTGATGTTGGTGCAACAACTGAATAAAAGTATTATTCATATATTCGGCTCTCCTTATCTGTTCATGAGGGGGTCGAGTATGCATTTTGTGTGAAAAGACAGAAAGATGAGAAGTTGTAGAATTAGCAACATTTCTTGACTGTAAAACATGTATGATCCAACCTGTGCAAGCTAATAAAATACACAAAAACATAAGAACTCACAAAGTTACGCCAAATCGACTACGCAATAATTTACAATACTTTGATCTCATTTCCTGCTTCCTATTTTCCCTACCTACGATTGTTGTACCATCCATCTATATCTAAAAAAAGGGTCGCTCACGGCAATCTTCCTTAATCACTCAGCTAGTCACTTCTGCATATCCTGAGGCACTGGCCACTTACTTAAAGAACAAAAATCAGGTTACAGTCTGAGCCTCCTACCGTGACCCTGCGACGGAGACAGATGAAACATCTAATGCTAATATTACACCAAAAAGGAAGCAAAAAGGACCCAAAAAGGAATGTCTTTAAGTATTAAAAAGAAATGTTAAAAAAAAATGTTCAATTCTCTTTGTTGGCTCTCGGTCTTAAGTTGTAACGTGTTTTGCTCGGCACGGTCTGATCCTTGAATAATGTTTCTGGATTGGTAGTGTCTATTCAACGATGCACAGGCACAGCGGCTTGAAGAATATCACCATCTGCTTTTTCAGACTGAGTCTCATAAATTTGAGCATCACTGAAAGGAACAAAGCAAGGAACCCCTGCAGTGTCCGATTCCCTTACACCACTGCGAATCCACTGGTCAAAGGGTAATGGTAGTGGCACCTTTCTACAGTGCACTCCATGCACGCAGTTATGCTTGCCAACCACTTTCACCGTCGTGCGGGTAACGAGCAAAACTTGCGTAGGCGTAGAACAGCGAGGCTCCAAATTCTTAGTCCGTTGAAAATTCTTTATACAGACCCAGTCACCGGGCAAGATGGTGTGAACTGGGTGTTTGGAAGCCTCCGGCAAAGCACTTTGTACCTGTTGGCGAATAACACTTAATTTAGTAGTCAAGTCATGCAAATAGTCAATTAACAGAGGATATGGTATGTCTGAGTATCTTTTGGGGCGGGAGACGCCCCAAACATTAGCTTGGCGTCCAAATACCACTTCATATGGGCTAAGTCCCATATGAGAGTGCACAGTAGTTCTGGTTGACAAAAGAGCTAAGGGCAAGGCATCAGGCCAAGCAAGACCCGTACTGGGTTGAATCTTGGCCAGCTTAAGCTTGAGTGTACCATTGTAACACTCAACCAAACCCGTTGACTGTGGATTGTTTGCCGCATGGAATTTTTGTCTAATACCAAGACCAGAACATACTTTCTGCATAATCTGGCCCACAAATTCACTTCCATTGTCACTCCAAACAATGCGCGGCAAACCGAATCTGGGAAAGAATTTCTTAATCAATACTTTAGCAGTCGACAAAGCAGTGTTATCTTTCAAGGGGTAGGCCTCTATCCAGCGGGAAAAGGCACATACCACCACCAGAACATGCTTGAGGTTGTTGCAGCTATCCATGTGAATGTAATCAATCTGCAACACTTCAAAAGGGTATGACGGGGGAGCAAAATGACCTGCCGGAGTTGGGGTACCTTTTCCTGGGTTATGCATTAGACAAACAATAAAATGCTTAACCACATTTTCTGCATATTTCCGGATTCCTTCATTCTGCCATACCAGGGCCAAGAGCTTACATATGCCTTTTGCACTAATGTGAGCTGGACCATGAGCCATAGTCACGACCGGCAACTCATAAGCGTCCGGTAACAACCATCGCTGATGTTCCGACAACTCCGTCCAACAACCCATCAAATCTAACATTCCCGTACTTTCTTTCCACTTACTCAATTCCTTCTCAGTAGCCTCTCCCTGAATCGTTTTCACACTCTCAATCGTGTCTTCACACATTCCAATTTCCCTCACCCAGTTTGCAGGACCTGCCACATACATTCGACTAGTGAGGTTTCTAGCTGTAGTCTTCGCTACCTCGTCTGCAAACGCATTTCCATGACCCACATCATCTGTAACTTTCTTATGTGCGCTGCACTTTAATATCGCTATTTGTGCAGGTAAGGTAAGTGACTCAGTCAGTCACTAACTGACCATGCTGAATCTTTGTCCCTTGGGAGGTAAAGAATCCTCTTTCCCTCCACAACTTACCAAAACTATGTGCAACACCGAAAGCGTACTGGCTATCTGTGTACACATTCCCTCTCTTTCCCTTCGACAGCACACACGCTCTAGTCAAGGCTATCAACACAGCTCTTTGGGCTGAATTATGTCCAATACGTGACGTCTCAACAATTGTGCATAGGGTGGTGACAGCATAGGCAGAAGCAGTTTCTCCATTTGGAAGCTTAAAACAAGAACCGTCCACCCATAGGATCCCGTCCGGGTCCTTGAGCAGAGTGTCCTTTAAATCAATCCTACCCATTGTTTCTTCTTCTGTTCGGAGAAAACAATCATGCTTTTCCTGATCGTCTTTCTCATCTGGGAGCGGCAACAGTGTAGCTGGATTTAACGTGTTACATATTTTGATAAGTACATGGCTCGCTAGAAGTGTCAGCTCGTAACCAGACAAACGAGCACTCGTAAGATGCTGCGTCTTTGTTCTATTCAACAAGGTATCCACTGCATGTGGAACCATAACAATAAGTGTGTTATCCAACACTAATCCGGCAGACTGTCTAATAGAAATTGCAGCAGCTGCCGTAGCTCTGAGACAACTGGGCAAAGCTTTAGCTACTGGGTCTAATGTAGAAGAGAAATAGGCACATGGCCTTTGCTTATCTTCGAATTGCTGTGTCAAAACTGACAACTCGCAACCTTCTCTCTCGTGAACGTACAATGTAAAGGACTTACTATAATCTGGGGTACCCAACACTGGAGCAGAACACAGGGCAGTATGTAAGTCAACAAAACTTTTCTGACATTCATCCATACAAGGGAGCGGATGGGGCGTATCTTTCAACGTTAGTGCTACCAATGGTTTCGCCAAAAATGAAAAATTGGGAATCCATTCTCTACAGTAGGAAGTGATACCCAAAAAGGCACGCACTTCTCTCTGTGTGGTAGGTACAGACATCTGTGAAATAGCATGAATATGTTCTGGGGTCAATCACCTTCCCTCCTTCGACAAGAGATGACCTAAATAGGTCACTTCTTGTCGGACATACTGCAACTTGGAGGGCGATACTTTATGATTTAAAGCAGCCAAATGATGCAACAATGCAACAGTCACATTCCTACACACATCTTCCGTATCAGCAGCCACCAGTAAATCATCCACGTACTGAACAAGCGTAGCGCCTGGAGGCAAAGAGAAAGTATCAAGTTGACATTTAAGAGCTTTGCTATAGATGAAGGGACTTTCACAATAGCCTTGAGGAGCTCTTTTAAATCGGAAACTTCGGCCACCCAGAGAGAAACCAAAAATATCCCTACTTTCTTCAGCAATAGGAATACTAAAGAAAGCGTTCTTGAGGTCTATCACCGAAAACCAAGCTGCCAAAGCAGGAATCATTGTCAATAAAGCTATAATATCCAGAACAACAGGGAACTGTGGTACAACTATTTTATTGACTACCCTCAGGTCAATAACAAATCGATAGACAGGAGGTTGTGAAGGATCCGTCCTCTTAAGGATCGGAAGAACAGGCTGTTACAAACATTGCCTCTGGTCTCTTCGACCACACCTTTCTGAATAAAATCATAAACAATAGCCAATAGTGCTCTCTCCCCATCACTAGAAATATGATATTGGGGAATGCGTGGCATTCTAACATTATCTTTAACTGTGACAACATACGGTGGGATCGCAAGACGACCCACGTCATTCGGGCCCGTGGCGCAAAGACTTTCTGGGAGAGAAAGCAACTCGGGTGGAAACTTGTCACGGGACAAATACATGGAGGATATCAATTTATTTCCCAACGTAAGATGCGCACAAGAAGGCGAACAATACAATGTTGCATGCAGCCTTTTCAACAAATCCAGACCCAGCAAATTCTCACCACAACCAGTTGTCAGGATAAGTGAAGCTTCCAAATCATAAGGACCGATCGAGACAGGCAAGGGGCAAGAAACTGGATTACGGACTGGGGCGCCAGAAAATCCCACAGAGGTATTCATTAAGCCAGACAAAGGTGCCCCAGGGAATTTAGAATGAATGATAGAACTTCTCATCGCACCAGTATCCAAAAGAAACGGTTCTGAAACACCCATAGTATTGACAGTGACATACGGCCCATTTTGATCTACTGGAATCGACACAACTCCCTTACTTTGTCCATGGCTGTCCTATTCAATCTGAAAATCGTCAGCCCTATCTTCAACATGATAATCATCATTGTAATATTGTGTGGACGGAACTGTCTGTTGGTCAAAGTAATTCGAAGTTGATGGAGGAAAAGAACGCTGCTCCTGAGAGGACGCACCTTGTCCTCTACCTCTAGATCTTGTCTGAAAATTACCACGACCTCGGGGAGTGGACATCCCATTATTACCCTGTAATAAACACGGGCAACTATTCTTGAAATATCCTTCTTCCCTACAATATGCACATTGATTAGGACCTAACGAAGGTTGCAGCATAAAATACTCGGGCTTCTGCAACAATCTCTGAAACTGTGGAGGCTGCTGAAACTGAGAATTTTGCTGATGCTGATTCGAGCAAGGCGGATATGCCTGCTGCAAAAGAACCTTTGTTTTCAAATCTTTGTTTTTCTTCTCTTGTTTCTCCTTCTCCTCCTTATCCCTATTCTCGTAATACTGTGCAGTAGCCAATATTTTAGCAGGAGAAGAGACAGCCCATTCGCTTTCAGAACTCTTTAATTTGTTCGATAACTCGGGAAGCAAATTATATACGAACTTGTCCACAAACAATCGCTGACCACCCTCTACACTCAAATCCTGACCACTGTGGTCAATAAATGTCTCTTCAAAGCGAGTGAAGAAATCTGAGACGCTTTCATCTTTCTTCTGCTTGCATGCGGCCAGCTTATCCCAATTTACTCGCACCGGAGGCATCATTGTCTTCATCAATTCAATTATTCTACCTGGAAGAGCCGTAATCAAATCCTCGGGTTTCGCACCACCCATCTGATTCGCATCCGCAGCTCTGATAGCAGCCCAATCGCCACCTAATTCAGCCACATGATTTTCCCTACGAATCCGTGCCCATATACCTTGCGGAACAACATTTCCAAATAACATATCAATGTCGGCCAAAATCATAATACAGGCATCAACTGTTTGGGACAATTCTTTGTAATATCCAGCAGGATTTTTACGGGGGTCTGGAAGAGTTTGCTTAAGCGCCAATACTTCAGACCTTTTCCAGGGTTCGTGGACCCATATACGCTGGAAATGAGCAGGGACTTGAGGTGGACCAATCACCTCTTCTCTCCATACAGGAGGAACTTCACACATTGGATAATTCTTACTACCTTGTTTATTGGCGGGATCAGCCTCGGAAAAGGACAGGGACAAAAACATTGTTTGGAACGCAATGAGTCTATTCACTGCCTCTTCAACTCGATGTCCTACAATAAAACCCTTATCAAAATCAGCTTGTAATTTCAGTAGTTCCGATAGAACTGTATCTGACCCCATATCTTCCCAACCTCTAATAAGAGTTTGACACATAACAATGAAAACAAATCTCTGCGTGGGCTCTCCCCATTGATAGAAACAACTCATGATATCTTCGGTACTATATTCTGGTCCATGCTCAATCCATTTACGAGCGAGAGAACCCAAAACTACTTTCTCGTCCGTAAGGGGAAGTTGACAACGAGATTGTCATTTAGAGAAAGCTGGAGACAGATTTAAAGACCTAACAAAAGGAGAAAAGAAACTCGAAACAGCATCTGCTATCCTCCTCTGTGAAGTAGGAGAATCCCTCGAGAGGATAGGAGGCATTACAGATGTAGAAGTCAACGGAGACTGAAACGTAGCAGACTGAAGAGTAAGAGTGGGAGAAGGTGGGGGCTGAATTACAGACTGTGAGGATGGAGCAGAAGCAGGCAAAGAAGCATTAATAGGCTGAACCGGTTGCTGGACAATCGGCAATTGAGCAACCACTTGTTGAGCGACAGGAGGGGTAACGGAGGTGCATTCGCATTTTGGACATAAGGCGGAGGGGAATTCAATAAACAAGACATTAGGGAATCTTCTTCTAATTCCTTATTTTTATCTGAAGAGGAAGTAGGCAGCATCGGATAGCATCTATCTATCGCCGTACGATGCTGCCTCTCTAGTACCTCCTTCGCACTATCTACTTCGTTGTCTTTAAACTCTTGGGCAGCCTGTAAAATTGACATGTCTTTTGCTTTCTTATCCTTTTTTGCTTGTTTGATTTCTTTCTGTTTGGCTTCTTTATGCCAAAGGCGAAAGGAGTCAAACATGGCCGGCCGGGATTTTCTTCTAAACAGAATCGATTCCAAGTTATCTAGCATAGCCGGGTCAAAGATACCATTCTGGGGCCATCTCAAAACTCCACTATTTTTCGTATATCGGACCCATGTCTCGTTAAAGGTAATGGGACCAATACTGTGTTTCGAATAGAGCTCATAAGTGGGAGTTCCAACTGGAGGGATCGGACATGATTCCTCCAACTGGGAATCCCTCGTACAACCTAAACAACAAAATCTTTTAAACTTACTCAGCCCAGGCATCGTCACTTCTCTAGACTGATCACAAACAACAAGGGGGTATAGATCAGTGAAACAGTACAATCGTACTTACCCCTTGGCTTCAGCTATTGCAGTAGCTGAATAAAAACCCAAAAATAAAACAAAACAAAGGTCTGTGGGAGCGACCCACCAAATACTTAACTAAGGGTCGTTCTACACCAGCGAAGGTCCGTCTATTGTCTCACTCTACCAAACATCATCAGAAGGGTCCAAGGCAGGGCGACAGTCAGGGCAGCAGTCGTCAGCAGCCGTCGGAGAGGAGTAGCTGCGCTGTCAAAGACCTTCGGTCCACTTCCGACATACAGGGGTCGATCACGTGGTGCGCTTCCTCTGGAATTTTCTTGCGGGGCTCCTCACGACCCTCGGGCTCAACCGCTACCGCAGAAGTCGCCCCACGTTGGGTGCCAGTCGGAGAACCACAGCCTTAAGGCCCGGCGGCGCAGGGTACGCCTAAAATACCCGGGATTCACCTGCCTTGTCAAAAAAAGAGATACAGACTCTTTGTCTGGCTTAGAAGATGGTATTTATTAGCTGCAGCTAGTACGGTGGTCTTAGAAGTCGTCAGTACAACGAGGTGCAAAAGAGACTGCCACTTAACTCCGTGGTGCACAGGTTAATATACGATACAATACAATGCAAAATGCAATCACACAAGAGCATGAGCTATAGGCAAATGTTATAGACAATGTTTTAAGACCAAAGCAACTCAAGTTCCCGGTTCTGTTTGTCACTCGACCCCTTAAGTAAATCACAAATGAATTCACACAATTCAATTTACAAGTAGAGAAAACACAGCTGCGTGTTGTAGAAGGACAGTCATGAAACAGGAGAATGCATGAGACATGTAGCGAAGGACAGCAGATTAGATAACTTAAAGGAAACAATGGTGTGAACCAACATGTAGTCTGGACAGGGACTAATCAGCTCAGACAGGAATTAGTGTACTCGGCCAGACCCTGACACTCGTTAGTAAACATAAGCAAAGAAGCCACCTGACACGCAAAGGCAGAAACGATAAAAACATCGCGTTTGCCGAGCTGCCTGAGTGAGGGCAACATAAAATGGCGGCGATCACAAAATGGAGGCTGAGCACGAACGAATTCGTAATTTACAGAACCTCAGCCCTCCTTTTGCCATTACTCAGGCAAAACAAACCAACTCATGCTAATCTGAGTCGGAATCAACACTGATGTTCATAAGATCCTCAAGCTGTTGCTGCACCCTCATTCTAATATTCTCTGTCTTCTGAGTAGCAGGTTGTGGAACACATAAAGTAGCCAACAGGCCACAGACTGCAGGACCACATTGAACGCATAGGCAATAGGAGAATATGATGGCCAAATTTCCCCAAAACCATCCCATAAAAGACCAATCTCCTTCGTCCTGATGAATCAACTCGGAGACCGTGTGCAATTTGGAAATGGCTTGGTATACTGCCGGGGCGTCAGCTGGAATATAAATGCAGCAACTAGATCCGATCAATCTACAGACACCTCCTCGGTCTGCTAAGATCATATCTAAAGCAATTCGATTTTGCAACGTCAGAAGACGGTCAGCCTGAAGCTCTGCTGTAATGTTACCTATCACACCTGCAGTAACATTAATAGTGGTCTCAACCACTCAAACCAGTTGCCTGATGTGTCTGCTGTTGACCATCGGGCCCCAAAAGGGAAGGAATCATTTAAGGAAATCTCCTCCCTCTTGTTCTGCCGTGTCTTTGGCATCAAATACACCTCTGCTATGTCCAACTCTGTGGTGGTCTGACGGAGCCGTATATGTAGGGGGAAGGAGAAAAGCTATGTAACAGGTTCCAGAAAAGTTGGATGGTAGCCAAGTATAAGCTCGATCATTACAGACAAAATATGTTCTTTGAGACGGAACTAAAGGAGGGAAATCAAGAGACGAGAAAATAAGTGTGTACGAACATTTCTGATTGACATCAGCTTTCTTGCTGTTGACTTGGAGACAAAAATTACCTTGATGGGGCACAGTCCACACTGGAGAAGACTCACCCTTTCTAGTTTTGTCACCAAGGATAGAGACATAGTGGGTAACATTCGATCCGTCATAAGCTCTCTTCTCATCTAATGGAATCTTATTCTTCTCTATAATCTTAGCCATTACCACTATACCTTTAATCAAGGAGCTGTGACTGAAATCTAGTCCATTCCCAGAAGTTCTCACAGGGCTTCTAAGTCTGTTGTGGCATGCGGCTGAAAACAGTGTCAAATAGGCCCAAGCTAAACCTTCGTAAGAGAAAGGAAGAACCAGATATGGCATTCCCTTTTGTGTATTGTGTGGCATAAATCCGCACACCCAACAATCAGTCATATTAATGGCCAACTGATGTTGGTGCAACAACTGAATAAACTTATTATTCATATATTCGGCTCTCCTTATCTGTTCATGAGGGGGTAGAGTATGCATTTTGTGTGAAAAGACAGAAAGACGAGAAGGCAAAGAAGTTGTAGAATTAGCAACATTTCTTGATTGTAAAAACATGTATGATCCAACCTGTGCAAGCTAATAAAATAAATCACAAAAAGGTACAAAGTTCCCCAGAGGAGCGATAAAAAGTATGTGTGTGCTAAGGAGGAGAACCAAGGCAGGGGACAAGATGTTCCCTTATTGGAACTAGAAGACCTCACACACCCAGACAGCTAGGTGTCATGCTTCATCATTGGTCTCCTGCTCCTCGTCAGACTGGCGCTGCAATGTCTGACGGGCGCCAAAGGCGCTCTTTGTTGGAGTTCTTTTGTTCCAGCCAATGGTTGAGTGCGTGTGAGGGGTCTGGGTCACGGTGTAGTCGTGAAAAGGGTGGTGATATTAAAAGAAGGTGGGTCAGTCCACAAGGGTCTTAATTCACGTGGCTGGCTCCCTTGGTTAAAAGGGTGGGAGGGGAGGTAGGGACTGTAAGGGGTACATCAGACTAACTCAACCCTCTAAATAGGTCGACATGTTTCCTGCCTAACTGGCAATTCTTCAGGACCTCGAGTGTTCAGTACTACACAGTGAAAGACAACAAAAAGGTGAAACATACAACCTCACTGGGTCAGTAAGAAGGCAGGCCTAGTGGTCCTGCTCTAACGGGGAGACCCTAGGAGTGTCCCTAATGGGCCCCGCAGTCTGTTCTCGTGGGGCTGCCCAATAAGGTAAGGTACCTGTAGTGTGAGCAGCCGGGGTCCGAAACCTACCCACACGAAGAGCGCTCCAACGCTGATGATGTAACCTCTGACTATGCTAATGAAACAAAGAAAAATGCAAAAGCAAATGAAAATCCGGAAAAAATTCCAGCAATTGACAGAACTGCATCTGGCTACTTCATCAATTCCGACAACTTCTCTGAAGATCCAAGCGAGCATGAAGAAACGCCTCCAACAAAACCTTTCGAAGACAAAGTAATTGAACTTTTTCACCAACTAAAAGAAACATATCTGATTTCACCATTTGTGGATTGTGTTAGGTGTACTTATTCTCCTGCTTTGGCTCATCATGGTTCTATGTTTGGGAAAATTCGTTGATGGAAAATATAGTACAATGGACACAGCAAGTCAGAACATCAACTTGGTCCTAAAGCCTCACACATCCTCTCACATCGAGAAAAGAGAACTGACATCTGTAAACATCTCAGCCAATCCAATACCTGGTGGGGTAGCATGGGACAGAACTGATTATGACATTTTTGGCCCGGTTGAGCTCTTGAAGTATCCACACCAGTTCAAGGTTTCATTAAGTGACTTTGTGACACCAAGTACCTTCTCTGATGATTGGGACTTTGAAAACATTAATAATATGATGTCAGATTTAGTAATGTCAGCCAAATTCACAGAACACAATTACTTACAGGGTTCATCGAATTATGAAGAGTTATACTGTTACAACCATTATGGTGATCACTATTTGCATAAAACTGCTCAGCCTAGAAATGTTTTATGTTATAACCAATGGGAACACTGTCCAACTCCACCAAAAGGCAGTTCGAAAACATTTTATGAGAAATTCCAGTACTTCTCAGGGTTTAATAACAGTGATCCAGAAATGTTTTATTTTAAAATCTTATTTGAGACAGGAATGAAAACAATGTTGACAAATACTAAATTGATTTATTCTGAAAAATTTTATGGCAAAATGTCTACATTTGGTTTTGAATTTTGGAAAAACACCATGGAAACAAAAACGATCTGGGGTTCCAAAGATTGGCAGGTACAAGGCCTAGAAGCATTATTTAGGGCCTGCATGATCCCAGAACAAATGATATTCTTGAATGACACAATTTAACAAACTACTTGTCTTGGCCTAGCTAAGATAAAAGACTTAAATACACCGTCTATTCCGAAACCCATAACTGATAGTGACAGCACTACAGATGTGGAGATAGACGTATCCGATATTTTACACCAAAACAGAACACATCCTGATTGGAAAAAGTGGTTGATCTGGCCAACAGACACGAATAACTGTCAAGATAGATTCCTGAACAAAACACAGGGGTTCAAAATGAACAGGCCAGACCCAAGATACTCCTAGAGACAACATCCAGGGATAGTTACAACATACAGTGTAGGGAAACTATGCCTTGAGTGGCTAGAGAAATCCACACTGGCTCAAATTAAGCATCACTTGACTTTACTTAAAGACGGTGCTGACTTGCGTGATTTCATAATGGGACCACGCAAACAGCGTCAAAAACGTTTCATAGCGGCCGGTATATACGCTG
Source organism: Lissotriton vulgaris (assembly GCF_964263255.1). Classification (NCBI taxonomy): domain Eukaryota; kingdom Metazoa; phylum Chordata; class Amphibia; order Caudata; family Salamandridae; genus Lissotriton; species Lissotriton vulgaris. The sequence goes on from NC_141698.1 coordinate 374,667,596, forward strand.
CGTACAACGAAGCTTGGAAATTAATGCAAATTGAAACAGCAGAAAAAATACGAGAAATTGATCGTATAAATTTGGAAAAATCACTTTCTGTAGTGGACAATGGGTTAACGACTCTGTCCTCCAGAATATATTCACTGGACAGCATTGTATCATCTGCTTTTGATATAATAGAGCAGGACTTACTAATGTTACAACATGGTTAGTCTCAATTACGTTCTATTGTGCAGCTTGGTTGGACGTTGCAAAATCTGCGTTCAGGCTACGTACCATGGCGTCTAATAAACACAATGTCATTATTCAGTATCTTTAACCTTACTGATAAACAAATCAGTTTGACACAAAAAAGAACAGACTATACGATTCTGAGCATTGAAAAACTTGAGAGATTACCATTGACAATGTCAGAGAGACCTGTCATTGAATGGATAATACACTGAACGATTACAATTCCGATAACAACTTTTCAGTTTAAATACTGCCAAGAGTATATACCTGCAGGCCAGTATGAAAGGTTGGGCAAAGAATACATGAAATCAACCTGGGATTTACCTTGTACACACAGATGTTATAGTCAAGGGAACAAGGAGGTATTCCTTAGTGGTAAAAATTGTAAAAAAATCACTAAGCGGTACACTTCTGTGTCAAGGTATTAACTTGCATGGAGCCTGCGAAGGGTCTTCCAATAACCTTTCATGTCACCTGCTTGGCACGCCTGCAAAACAGATAGAGCCATTTTTTAGACCACTTTCTAACGGCAGTTACATTTTAATAAGTGACCACAGCTGTTGTGGCATGCTGCCAGGAAAAGCCTATCTGACAACTGTAACTTCCAGGGCCGTTTGCTGTATGCAAGTATTGTATCCACAACACAATCCAGATATGGGGGCTGCGTTATGGCCTTCGTTGAATATCTCTTCTATTCGAATTGATACTTTAAGCAGAATGAAGTCTATTCTTTTACAGACAACTGTGCCTTTAACGTCATCCAAAGAAATGTATGATCTGCAAGTGGCAAGGACATCGGAAGAGATACATTCCCTTTTATCGACAAATTGCCCCATGCATTTCGTAGAAATGTTAAGCCAAATCTTAAACATGTCTGATACCAGTGGCATCGCACATGTATTTAAGACAGTTTTTTCGGGACTGTTAGCACCCTTTGAAACAGTTCTGGGCATCTTCCCGAATTTTGTCCATTCTGTCTTTGGCGGCCTACCCTTAATCTAGGGACTCGTGGCAGGAATTTTATTTTTACTCCTCCTGCACCGATATGGCAAGCCAATCCACAGACAAGACTCCAGCAACGATGGAAGAAACGATCCTAGCAATACGATACCGAGACCGTATAACCAAGGTCCTGGTTTCTTTCATTCATACCGATCTGGCAGAATTGCGTCTTACCTGTGCTTCGATGTCTGCTATGCGGAGAAGAATGCGTGTTGGACATCTGTCTTACACTACAATCAGCAGTACCAATAAATATTTATACTTTTGCTAGGTCCTGTACCAACTCATGCATCGTGTTGTCCGCAGAGGCTACCGATTCGCTACAGGCTCCTTCTCATGCCGAGTAGCGATCCCCGCCAGAACCCCCTCGTCCAGCCATCATGCTGAAGTAATATGTAAGTACCGCTGTCTGCCGTTCCCGATTCGAGATTATTTTAAGGCTATCTAGCTAATGCAAGCCCTATTTTTCGCCAGATCCTTATGACGAAACTCCGACCACCAAGTAAAGACGCATGAATTGCCGAATTGAGTAAGTTTTAACATGTCACACGGCACTGTCACATCCCCTTGTACACGGTCGGCAGGTCTAACTAATTATTCCCTCCTGTTGTAGCTTCACCTCTAGTCCCTGTGTAAAGTGTAATCATCGTGAGTATTAACTCTTGACATATACCAGCACCACTCGCACTGTTTGATTACACTGTATTTAACCTAACAGCTTACGATGGTTGACTTTTGGTTTGATTAGTGATTATTGCTGTGCGGAATCCCCACTGACTATGGACCCAAGCTAACTAATGACTAGGTAACCACTATAGTCTAGCGCTTTTTAAACTCTAGAATTCACAGGTCACGGAAATGTGTCTGCATCAAGTATCACATGTTATCAACACTGCGCCGTTATTTATTACTTTCTAGTAGAATGCTTTTCACCGCGCCGACTTCTCACAAGTTTTTCAGTATGTAGCAATTTGCAAGCCCTTCCAACCTTCTTGGCCACAAGCATGTTACTGTTTTAGGACACTTTCATCACTGCGCCGTTTTTATTACCACTCCACCAACTAGGTTCTTTCACGTTGGCCATAAGCATGTGATACTTGTCACAGTTTTTATCCATTTTTCTTCATTGCGTCGTTTTTTATAAACCAGAAACCGACACTGTCGCATGGTTTTTCAGATCACCAGCATGTGCCCCAATGCACTATGTCCATTCAGTTTAGTCACTGTAAACCTTCACACAGCACCGCGCAAATTGCTGGTTAGTGATGTAAACTGTAAGATTAAATGCATTCATGCCTAGTCGTTCCTAATGATTATTTCTTTATCTCCTGTTTTCTTTCCTAATTTCCCTTGTTTATGTATTGTGTAATTCGCTACAGAGGCTTTGTGGTTGTAATAGATTTTCCAGACAAACATGACATATTATCTTTTGTCCTGATGATGATGCAATTATTCTGTAATTGCATCGAAACGTCGTCGACCTAACTGCACCATATGTTGATTTGACCTTATACATACTGAACAACAATGGGTTGCTATGATTGTAATCTAGTCTGTATAACCTATGAATGAGTACAGACCGCGTTTGAGCGTTTCTACATAATTGTTTGTGTCACTTGTTCTGTCTTGTCCTTTGTGGGTCACAGGCTGTGCCCACTTTTGTATAATTGTATATGGAATAATACAAAAATATTGCATAATAAAAATACCTGTCCGGCTGGGCAGAGGTCATATATACTATTAAGTATATGTCTATCATTTTTGTGATCCTCAATTACTAGGGTCCCCTGTTCTGTACAATAGTCTACTGCCCAAGGACCCTAGTGTGATTCCTTTTGGGTTTCCCTTGTTATGTCAAAACACCGATTCTGATGACGGCATTTGTTGAGACTTCACCACTACGAGTAGGTGGCGGTGAGGTACGAGAGGAAAGCAGCACCAAACAGGTACAACCTTCTGTGAGCATTGCTGATCCAAACATCGATGATAGCAATAACGCAGAGAACTGCACAGTTGCAGTATTTTCGAACTTGGCCGAACTTTCACCTGATGTTGTAGACCAATTTTTTGTGGGTCTGTCTGAAATAATGTTCTCTCCAGTCCTCGAGAATAACTCTTAAAAAAACAATGAGCACACAGCGTTCCCTGAACTCTGAATTCGGCCTTCAGTTTTTTAAACAAGGCTACAGAAAATATTTGGAACTATTTTTCCCCTGAAAGTGAAATTATTTTTGTTCATTTTCCAAAATATTTACATTTTTTTTTGGCACATGGTACTCTGCTTAAAGTACAACTATTCTTAGAGAACAGAGCTTCTATTTTTAGGATACTAGAGACAATATTTTACCTCAGCCTCTAGAACATATACAGCATTTTGTATAAATATGTGATGGAATGGTCTCAACCTTCTTTTCTGTATTCAGAGCCATTTCATGTGTAATATTCGCAATTCATTCAGCTGATATATATATATGCATTTATCTGAATGATGACACTGCTTGAAAAGCGTACAGTACCAACACTCATTTTCGTGTATTTACCATATACCATTTCAAATGCGAAATATGTATTTTGGGGTGGGTCGGAAAACACACATGCATCGTTAAATATTTACTATTGCTTAGTTTTTTTTAGTAATGATGGACATTAATCCGTGGAGTGGGTGTTGTGTTTATATCTAGGACCCTAATTCGATATTCCTGATTCTTGCCCTTATGAAGTTATAATCAATAATGTCTTGATAAAGGCATAAGAATCATATCCATATTCAGTAATAGCCCATGCAGTCCAAAGCACAGCACGGCTACTCCCATCGACTCCTAGAAAGCACAACACGTTCTTTAAACAAACCAAGCATCCAGCAGCCAAGGAAATCCCCCCTGCTTTTGTTTTGATTTGAACAAGAACTCCTGTAGTCCAGAAAGAACTGTTAGTTCTTATTGACATCTTATGTCCAACCTTACGTCAAACTCTGCAACTTTCAGGTATAAATATACCAACAGTTGCCTTAAGCAAACACACGGTGGTTTGGAGCAGAGCGGCCATCTACTTGCCCGAGAGCCCAGCTGATGCGAGAAGCCCAAGGAAGCCGCCCCTCCCATTTGACCCACTGAGAGAGACGCTGTCTTTTTCTCCAGCCGAGAAAATCCAGCTCTGATGTTTTCAGCCTACCCTTGCGGGTTGCTGGGAGATCGAGTCCTGAGGAAAGAGATACCAGACCTCCAACATTCTATTACCAAGGTACGGAGCTGACTAAACCCTTAAGAGAATTCTTGATGCAGATTCTTGGCAAAACAATCTTAACCAACTTAATTTAAACTGCTACTTACTTACTTCTTCCCAAGTATTAGGCTTAGGTCAGGTACACCGGGGTAGGCATAGTTAGAAGCACCAGTTGAGTACGTTAGTCAAATGTTTTTATGTATGTATATATTTTATCCATTTTAAAGTATCATATGGCTAAGAAACCATATCAATGCTTTTACAGTATTATTTCATAATACTACTTTTACTGTACGCAATTTACTTCATTATAAGTATTGCAATTGTGGCAATTCATTTCTCTTGCATGAGAAAGAAGACTGCTCAATAAATAACACCTTTTATTAAAAACGCCCGTCTCTCTATTTCTCTGCACTCTGGTGAAACTAAGTATGCACAGTTGAGTGAGTGAAATAGCTGCCTATTGTTTTCACATGACTCTAGAGATACACTCTTATTCTGAGGGAGCAAAGTTGTCATGTTTATGCGATTGTCAGAAACTGAATCCCTTCTTGTCTGAGTCAGGGGAGTTCAACCCTCCCTATTCATTCATGAAAATTTCTAGTGACCTCTGAGCTAGCTGGCGCAAACCTAAATTAAGTTTAACATAGTCAGTAGAGACCTAGATGACCTCAGTCCTATGTCTACACTGCTGTTTATGTTATTCCAATGCGCGGAGCCTATTGGTAAAATAGGAAGTACGCTACACTCTCATCAACTCCTCTTTACCATACTCCACTCTTAATAACACTCCAGTCAAGGAAAGTAAACACTACTATTTCAAACATGTTTTATAAAAAGTTAAAAGCCATTGAAGTTTAATGAAAAAACTAAGGTTAAACCTTTCTTATAGTTGTGAAAACATTATTTATTCTTACTGTTCAAACCAAACTTAAAATACAAATACATTAGAAAATCTTAAGTTATAGTTATCACTGAAATGTATAAGTTAAGCACCACTTCTAAATGTAATATAGCTGTTTTCATTCTATAGATACAAACAAAAGTGAAAGTGCCCAAAAAATTCCATTTTTAAACGTATACATTTGATTTATTCAACACTTCCCAATTATTATAATGTGTGCGCTTCCATACACCACATGCTATGCCACTGGGTAGTTACAGTTAGGACTAAGTTTCTAAAGGAAAAACCTTTTTTGTTTTCCGAATAACTTTGGCAATGTTTGATGAATCTACACCAAACTTTCCCCCAAAATGTTCTTCCACCTCAGCTCCATCCTGAAAAGTTTTGGGTGATCCAGCACACGGGAACTCAAGAAAAAAGTTTAGATCTAAAACACTTTTTCCCCATTCATTTTTCATAGTGACTTTAGACACAGCTAAAGCCCAAACCGCTGAACAGATTTACACCACATTTGGCAAAAAACTAGATGTTGGGCCAGAAAGAGTGCTTTTTTGTCATTTGGTGTGAATCCATTCAGAAGTTTTCTAGCAATTAATGCTAAGAAAATTTGATTATATCATGCTGCAGAGGACCGGCAAACTCCTAATAGGGCTTTAGGGTGTGGACTCACCATGTAGAGTTCTATACAGGACAAAGGCTGTGTATAGCAGGTGTTTCACCACCTAACACGGTTTATGAGTCTCTAGGTAGTGGACTGTCCATACAATGTTGTACAAAGGGTGATTGATGTGTGTAGTAGGAATATGCCAACCTAATATGGAGTGGGTATCTCCAGGGAGTGCCCAATCAATTAAGAGTTGTGCACAAGGTTGAGACTGTGCATAGTAGGTGCTTGTCCACCTAATGCGACATCCATGTTTCAACTGAATGAGCTCTCCATGAAAACAATGCACAGGGCTAAAGGTGTGTATAGTAGGGGATTATCCAGATAATAGCACTTGGACATCTAGGGGAGTTAGTTCTCCAAAAAGAGTTTGCACAGGGTGAAGGTTGTGTGTAGTGTAGGCTGGTCACTTAATGTGGCTTGGATATCCGGAAGTCATGGACTTTACATGAAAATGTGTTGCTCAGAATGTGGGTAGCAGGAGCAAGGCTAGCCAAGGGGCCTTGTGTGTCTAAAGGCAGTGGGATACAGTCTCATTATTTATATAAGCATGTATGTTTATGTATGTTAAAACAAAAATTGATGGACAGAATGCAGAACAATGTCATACATTCACCTAGGTACTGAGCTCTGGGCCTAAATCCATCGTTTTTTTCCTCACCATGCCATTCCAGTTTGAACCCAGCCATATGCAAATCAGTCTTGATCCTGTGCCCCATGGGAACAGTCCGGCCCGAACTGCCAAGCCAGGTCCTCTCTTGACTGGAAACAAGCATCCTAAGACCGGTTTTGGGCTTTCAGCCCTTATCAGCCAGGATAGCTTGATTCCAGTGGCATGGAGAGCACAGGACTTATGTCTGAGTATACCCGTCCCTCTTGGGGTGACAAATGCAAAAACAACATTTGATGGACAGAATGCAGAACAATGTCATACATTCAACCCAGTACAGAGATCTGGGCCTTAATCCATCGTTTTTTTGCTCGCCATTCCAGTTTGAACCCAGCCATATGCAAATCAGTCTAGACCATGTGCCCCATGGGAACAGTCCAGCCTGAACTGCCAAGCCAGGCCCTCCCTGGACACAAGCATCCTAGAACTGGTTTCAGACTTTCAGCCCTCATCAGCCAGGATACTTGATTCCAGTGACATGGAGAGCTCAGGACTCACGTCTGAGCATACCCGTCCCACTCAAGGTGACAAATGCAAAAACAATAGTTGATGGACAGAATGCAGAATAATGTCATACATTCACTCCAGTACAGAGATCTGGTCCTAAAGCCATCATTGTTATGCTCACCATACCATTCCAGTTGGAACCCAGCCATGTGCAAATCAGTCTTGACCCTGTGCCCCATGGGAACAGTCCAGCCCGAACTGCCAAGCCACGTCCTCCCTGGACTGGAAACAAGCATCCTAGGACCGGTTTAGGGCTTTCAGCCCTCATCAGCCAGGATAGTTTGATTCAAGAGGCATGGAGAGCACGGGACTCCACTTCTGAGCTTACTCGTCCCACTCGGGTTGACAAATGCAAAAACAAAAGTTGATGGACAGAATGCAGAATAATGTCATACATTCACCCCATACAGAGATCTGGGCCTAAATCCATAATTTTTATGCTCACCATGAAAGTCCAGTTTGAACCCAGCCATATGCAAATCAGTCTTGACCCTGTGCCCCATGGGAACAGCCCAGCCCGAACTGCCAAGCCAGGTCTTCCCTGGACTGGAAACAAGCATCCTAGGACCAGTTTCAGGCTTTCAGCCCTCATCAGCCTGGATAGCTTGATTCCAGTGGCATGGAGAGCACAGGACTCACGTCTGAGCATACCTGTCTCACTCGGGGTGACAAAGGCAAAAACAACAGTTGATGGACAGAATGCAGAACAATGTCATACATTCACCCCAGTGCAGCGATCTGGGCCTAAATCCATCCTTTTCTTGCTCACCATACCATTCCAGTTTGAACCCAGCCATATGCAAATCAGTCTTGACCCTGTGCCCCATGGGAACAGTCCAGCCCAAACTGCCTAGCCAGGTCCTCCCGGGACTAGATACAAGCATCCTAGGACCGGTTTAAGACTTTCAGCCCTCATCAGCCAGGATAGCTTGATTCCAGTGGCATGGAGAGCACGAGACTCACGTCTGAGCATACCCGTCCCACTCGGGGTGACAAATGCAAAAACAACAGTTGATGGACAGAATGCAGAACAATGTCATACATTCACCCCAGTACAGAGATCTGGGCCTAAATCCATTGTTATTTTGCTCACCCTGTCATTCCAGTGGGAACCCAGCCATATGCAAATCAGTCTTGAAACTGTGCCCCATGGGAATAGTCCAGCCCGATCTGCCAAGCCAGGTCCTCCCTGGACTGGAAAAAAGCATCCTAGGACTGGTTTCGGACTTTCAGCCCTCATCAGCCAGGATAGCTCGATTCCAGTGGCATGGAGAGCACGGGAGTCACGTCTGAGCATACCCGCCCCACACGGGGTGACAAATGCAAAAACAATAGTTGATGGATAGAATGCAGAACAATGTCATACATTCACCCCAGTACAGAGATCTGGGCCTAAATACATTGTTTTTTTGCTCACCATGCCATTCCAGTTATACTTTACATGATTTTGTGCCATGTTTTAATTACTTACATATATCAAAGACTGTACTGGATTGTAGAGTAAATTGATCAGCAGTATAGAGGATGATGTAATTAGTGAAGTCATCAATAATGTCACATAAGTTGTGATCAGTGATGTAATCAATTTATATCATTGAAGATGCCATGAGCGATGTGATATGTGAAGTCAGAAGCAGTGCATGGCGGTGGCACATGTTATAGTTGGCTATGTAAAATGTAACTGGTGAATGTCAGGGTTTTGCTTGTTAACATTTTTATTTTGACTGATATTTTCACCCAACTATACCATCACTTTAATCTTTGTTTATTTCAGTGCATTTTTGTGTTTTTAACATAAAATTAGATAATAATATTAAAACTATATATAATCCAATTGTAACCTTTTTTTAATTGAATTTCTGAGGTTTTGTAGCATAAAGTAAAATCATATAACCCTACCTAATTATGACATCACTTTACTCTTTGTTTTCTTGAGTGAATTGTTAGTTGTCAATGCAAATTATGATCTTACCACCATACCTAACTATACTATCACTGGCCTGTGGTTGACAGGCCCCATGCCTAGCCCCACCTGGGCGGCCAACCCACTTTGCAAGGCAAGCCAATGGGACCACTCATCCCAAAATAAAGGGATTTCATTATAAAGTGGGTCAAATGACTTTCTCAAGGGTTCACCACATTAACATATGAAAGGCAGGCTGATTGGCTTTGTCAAGAGGTGACCACATTAACATGCAAGGCAAGCCTATTGGTTTTGACAAAGGTAGGCAACATCAATATACAAGGCAAGTATATTGGCTTTTTCAAGGAGTCACCACATCAATCTATGTAGGCAAACCTATTAGCATTGTCAGGGGATATCTACATCAATGTATAGGGACCATCTAATGGCTATGACACTGTGTCACTACACCATTATGTGAAGATAAGCCAATGGGCTTTGTCAAATGGTGCCCACATTATTACATAGCACAAGTCTATCAGCTTTGCCAAAGAATCACCACATTAACATATGCAAAGCAAACTTACTAGCTTTGTCAACCACATGAAACAAGTGCCAGAAAACTCCTCAGGTCAAATAATGGAATCATAATGCCATTACAGAGGGGGATGGGGGGGGGGTCATAATCACCTGAACAGCAAAAGCTTGGTCAGGTAGTTTACACCCCAGGAAACATAGGATTACTTAAAATAATTATTTCTGTGGGACTGCTGCATTTGCCTTGGCCCCAACAACATTTTTAACACACTTGTGGTGACCCTGCCAAGACTAGGGCACCTCAAAGGAAGAACAAATATGTAAATTAGCCCGTGAAAGGCATTATGGGGCACTCCTCGCCAGAAGCAGTGAATAATAAATGAGCATCTTGGCCACTCATTTATTATTTAATTGTAATAACTTCTGTCTGCATTGTTTTTGTTTGGGTGTCTAGTCCCACCGGGACACCCACATCTGTTAATATTTTTAGGGGTGTGAGGGGAGCCCTGTGGCCCCTGCAGCACGCTTTCCCCACTACACCCCCAGCCGTTCCCTCCGCTCGTCTCTTGACAATCTCATCCTCCCTGCCAAATATAACCTAAAGACTAAGGGCGGTAAAACCTTAAGCTCTCTGGCCACGAAAGCATGGAACAGCTTTCCCAAAACTCTCAGACAACAGACTCTTGAAAAACCCTTCAGAAAGCTCTTAAAGACCTGGATTTTCAACCTCTCCGATGACTACTCCAAAGCGGCCATCTAAACCCTCCTTCAACCCCAGGACTGGTCACTCAGGATCTTCAGCGCCAAGATGCTCCCTCCGGAGCGAACGTCGCGCTCTACAAATAACCTCACAAATATCACAAATATCACCAGTTACCTGACCAGCACCCATCCTGGGTGCATGAGAGCTGGCTAGCCGGCCATTTCTTTTGGTCAGTGCCCTGCCCCCTTTCTGGGATGCCCAAAACAATTCCATCCTATGGGGGCTGCAGGTTTAGGCCCATGACCCTGCAGCCCTGACAGCTCCCCTGCAACACCTATCGGGGGAGTGTATCACATTGAACAGGTTCAATGAGACTGAGTTTTTCATGAGGCTGTCGAGTTCTTTTTCAACCTGTTTGATAAGTATCTATGACCACAGCACTCGCAATTCAATTGGTTTTTTTAGATTTTTCAGTTTATAAGGGCGACAAATCAGATGACCTTCAATGACCTTAACCCTTTGCATGCTGATGACGGAACCGCTCCGTCATCAGCTGCGGTGGCGCTGTGCTGATGACGGAGCGGTTCCGTCATGGCCCGCCCGACACTCCTGCGCGGCGCGAATTCCGCGCCTGCGCTGAGCGTTCTATTGAGCGGGCGGGGCCATGACGGAACCGCTCCGTCATAAGCACAGCGCAACCGACGCTGGTGACAGAGCGGTTCCGTCACCAGAATGCGCCCGCCGCATTTCCGCCCCGCCCCCTTAGCACTGCGGCGGAATAGCCGCCGCAGTGAAGGGGTTAAAGATCCTAGGTGTGTAACATTCTCCTTTAGCTGGTGATGAGTACAAGATGTGCATTTCAATCACTCTTTCACAGCTGCTCTGTCACCAGAGATTGGATTAACGCATATTCCTTCTTACTTCAAGATAAGGATTGATAACTAGGCTTCTTGACACAATTTTGTCACTTGTTCTGCAGTGCAGGATACATGCCTGAGTGTAGGGAGCAGAATGATTATCTGAAACAAGTGTGTTTGCCATCATCTTTCAAGGGAGCATGTATGTACAACTTCAGATTCACGGGCAGTAATGATTTGTGATCTTAGTGCCTCCTTATTGTTGTGATTATGGAAATTGCAGTTCAACACTCGATCTTTTATTCTTTTCTTCTTATCATAAAATCATCCAAAGTCTTGCCTTCTTTTAGCCGCATGGAGTAGAAAAGATGTCTTTCATAATCAAGGTTTTGTTTTGAAAGAAAGTTCCCCATCAGCAACTGGTTCAGACAATCATGTGAAAAATGTCCATAGTTATCAGATTGATATATGCGTGTGAGGCCCCACACAGTACACAAGGAAGCATATCAATCTCTTCTTGTTCTCAATGTCTGTAGCCCTGGTGAGCATATCACTGTCTCTGATCCATCAGCATCATCTTGGGCTTAAGTTGTTCATGTCACCCAAACTGAAGGGCACAGGAACGATCAATGTTAATCGCTCAGATAATTACTCATTTTTCTGTGTTTTATTAGACTTATCTGTACACTATTAGCTAGCGTCTTTCATCCTATGTTACTGTCAATGAAAGCTATGTGGTTTCATTAAAATGAAATACATGTAAAACATTAATTTGCACATTTACTATACCAGCACAGACAAACACTTAACATAATTAAGGAAATATATTTTCCTGCATCTGTATGTTTTACAGAATATTTTCACTCAGCTACTTCCATTTAGAAACTATTGGCCACATGCATCAAACTAAAAACCGGTCGCAAACGGGCTGATTCTCAGAATTTGCCCCTTTGTGACCGGTATTTTTGCATTTGGAATGCATTATCCCAAATGCAAAAATCGAAAATTGCGATTGCATTTAAGGAATCGCAAATTGCGATTCCTTTAATGCAATGCTAGAAGCAATTTAAAATAGCTTTTTCACCAGAAGAGGTCACAAATTACCGAAAAATAATACAGGTAGGTAATTTGCAAAAACTTTGAAAAATTACATGTTACACACACACATGGCCTTGGGGCATGTGTGTGTGCAACATGGGTGCACATTATAATTTCAGGGGTGCAACAGGATGTCCTTTTGGCACCCTTGAAATTGCATGCACAATTTGCAAGTGACTAATGGGTACTCGCAAATTGCGCTTGCAATTCCCATTTATTCCTAAATGCTTGTAGGCCCATAGGAATGAATGGAAAGCCATTCCTTAATTGCGACTCACAATTTGTGAGTCGCAATTAAGGAATTTGTAAGAATCACTATTTTTTTAGCGATTCTTGCATGCATAGGCTTTTGCAATTCTTTATTAGTGAATCCTTACTTTTTCCTAATAAGGAATCTCAAATGACATTTTTGATGCATGTGCCAGTATACTATTTGATCCCTATCAAGATATGAAATAAACAACTGGTAATATTAGATTACAAACCTATCAATATGACAATCAGATCTGTCTTTTGATTGCAAAGTCATTTCATTTATAGATGTAAGCAAGAACCAGACAAAGAAGCTGGTGCACAGACAGAATATCAAGTCTGGAATATCGAAGTGCCAGAATATTGAGTTGGAAATAGCGGAGTGGCAGAATATTGACTTCAAGAATATCGGTGACCAAAATATTGACTTGAAGGTAAAGAAATATCGTTTTCTGTAATATCAAAGTTAGTAATATCGTTTGTCAAAGTATTGTTGTTAATAATATTTATATTTATATTAGTGTTCCGTATTGTTTGTTAAAAGTATGTGATCTAATATTTTTTGTATAAGTATAGCTGTTTTTTTTATGTATGTGTGACATTTTTGGAAGTGATTAATTTAATGGTAATTACATTTTGCGTATTTTAGTTCTGTAGCTGGTTCTGGGTTTATAGGGAAATAGGGTGGGAAGTAATTTAATTATAATAAGGAAATTGATCATTTTTATTTTTTAGTATTTATAGTAAAACAAGTATTCATTAATTATTAATTGGTGATTCTTTTTTATTATTAAATTAATTGATAATTATGTAAATTGTGTTATTTTTTTAGGAGTGGGTTGTGGGTTTACAGGGGAATAGGGTGGGAAGTAATTTAATTATAATAAAATAATTAATAATTTGAATTTGTTAGTATTTATAATTATTTTTTATTAATTACTTAATAATTGGTTATCACATTTTATTAATTAATTAATTAATTAATTTCTAGTTATGTAGATTGTGTTATTTGTTTTAGGAGTTGGTTGTGGGTTTATAGGGGAATAGGGTGGGAAGCAATTTAAAAGTAATTAATTTTTTATTTATTAGTATTTATTTTATATTTAGATTTTATAGTGTGTTTGGTAATTTATTTATTATTAATTAATTACTAATTGTTAATTATAATTAATTAATTGTTAAATATATTAATTGTGTCAATTATGTAGGAGCTGTTCATACATTTATGGGGGAACATGGTGAGAAATAATTTTTGTGAAATCATTAATAATTTTGGGGGGATTGTAATTAATTTATATTAAATATAGTTATTTGTTTGTAAAATGTTTTTTTAAACTACTATAAATTAAGGTTTGTAGTTAATGTTTAGTACTTTTTTACATTTAAATAGTTTTCTGTTTTTTAATTTATCATATTTGTATATGTTTTTTATTTTTGTGTTATTTACAATGTTTGTATAGTTGTTGGTATTGTGTTTCTTTTTTATTTTTATTTACATTTTTGGGAAATATTCATTTTAACCCTCCGCTATCCAATACTTTTGCACTCACTGGAGTGGGAATAGTAATTTTTACTCCTCCACTCCTCCACTATCCAACACTTTCCCCACTGTTGCACTCACTGGAGGTGGAATAGTAAATTTTACCCTTTGCTATTCAAAGCTTTCCCTACTGTTGCACTCTCTGTAGTGGGAATAGTACATTTTACTATCTGCTATCCAACACTTTCCCTACTGTTGCACTCACTGGAGTGGGAATAGTGATTTTTACACCTACGCTATCCAACACTTTCCCTACTGTTGCTGTGTATGGAGTCCCTACTGTTTCACTCCTTGGAGGGGGAATAGTAATGTTTTACCCTTTCGCTATCCAACACTTTCCCTACTGTTGCACTCACTGGAGTGGGAATAGTAATTTTTACTCCTTTGCTATCCAACACTTTCCCTACTGTTGCAATCTCTGGAGTGGGAATAGTACATTTTACCCTTTGCTATCCAACACTTTCCCTACTGTTGCACTCTCTGGAGGGGGAATAGTAATTTTTACACCGACGCTATCTAACACTTTCTCATCTGTTGCACTCTCTGGAGTGGGAATAGTAATGTTTTCCACTCCCCTATCCAACAGTTTCCCTACTGTTGCACTCAGTGGAGTGGAAATAATAAATTCTTACACCTACGCTATCCAACACTTTTCCTACTGTGGTACTCACTGGAGTGGGAATAGTAATTTTTACCCCTGTGCCATCCAACACTTTCCCTACTGTTGCCGTAATTGCAATGGGAATAGTAAATTCTTACCCCTACGCTACTCAACAATTTTAAAAATGCATAAATATTTTAGTATTTTACGTTATAATATGATGTTTTTATTATTATATTTTATGTTATAGGGGTATGTATATATATATATATCTTTTAGTTAATTTTTATATATGTATAACATTTTAAAATTAATTAAAGTTATTAGATTAGTTTTTTTAAATATACATTTTTATATTTAATTCTGTATATCTATGTTTAAGTTTTGGTACATAAAATGTGTTTATTATGTTTTTTAATGTTTATTATAGCTAATTAAATATTTTTTTCACTTTGTAATTAATTTTATAATATAAGTGTTTTAACATTATTATTTTTTATATATAAAAAACGATATTTTGGACTTCGATATTTTTGACATCTATATATTTTTTTTCATATTTTTGTCATTTACATTTTAAATATAGGATGTCGATATTTTAACTCAATATTTTTAGATCGATATTTTTCACATTTATATTTTTGTCAACGATATTATGTCAGTGACTCAAGAGGCTAGGGCATGGTCAAGATAAACATTTTAGGGTACCTTTAAGTTTGCAGCTTTTTTTTTAAACCTTTAGAAAATTCCCACCTTTTTCTGGAATCAATCTCTTTCTTGTCTGGATTTCTTTTCTTCAACAGATTCCCATATCTTTTTCATCAAAGGTTCAAAAGCAGCCCTCCTGGCAACTATAGTATTCTTATTGTCTGCCCGAACAGATCTCGTGGCCCACTCCCACGGTGGGTTTGCCGCCCTCCTAGCAAGGCAAAAAACAAAATATAAACAGGAGAAAGTTCTACTAATATCGTTGATGTATCAAACCTTTATATTAACATGATGAAGGATGTCTCCTGAAGCTGAACACTCATTTACCATAATACAAACCGGATAGCACAAGCCATCCACTCTAGAGCCAGTGATTAAATACAGCTGGTGCTTGGCAGGGCTCAGCCCTGGAAATGATTTCATGACACAGTGGAACTAAACTGAGTGGCTTGAATCTATCATTTCAAAGATTTGGAAACTTGCAATGATTTTCAAACTCCTTTGATAGAGGATGTGATGGTGCCGCACTGCTAATGCTTAGCAGTGGAATTACAAGCCTTTTATCTCCGCGCCATGCAGTTTCTGTCATCAGCAGTTGTCCTCCTTTTTTTCACAAGAGCAGGTAAAACATTAATAGAAAATATCCTAGTTTGCTAATGTTGCCACATAATTGTGGCTCTGCCATATTTACCACATAATACATCATCTGCTGTATAATCTGACGAGTTTAACAACAAAATTGTTTGTAGCTCAAAATGATCTAAAGTTAAAAAAAAATGTGACTTGTGTTGCTGCAAAGTGGAAAGCCCTTTGCAAAGGTTGACTGATCACCTTTCACGCTGCTGCATTTGTATGCCACACTAGTTCTGAGGCAAAATCTTTGCAGTGACTGTTAGTATCTGTAAAAATGTAAAAATAGTAAAGTATCAGAAAATGTACTACATATGCTGCAGCCCTTTTTTTTCCTGAATAATTTAGTCAGCACTTTGACAAAATGTTGTCCTCCATTGCTGCAAAATTCCAGTGGCCCTAAAGCAGTCAACACATGTTAAAAGTGCTTGTGCATAAAGCCGAGAGACCGTGAAGTTTGTGAACTTAGGGGTTGATTAGGATGGCGGTTGGAAAAGCATTCTGACCGCCTTGGTAGCGAAAATTAAGTGTCTGCATGTACGACAGGATTTCTAGTGGACAGATACTGCAGGAATTCTGGCAGACAGATTAGGATGAACCGCCTGAAAAATCTGACCGCAGTGGACGGATTTCATGAAACTCCGACGGGACCATCCGGAACAGCTGAAAATCTGTCCGCGGCGTTCGAATTTGCTGTGGAAAAAAACAAAACCGCCATTCAATTAGCGGAATGACTGCACGTGAAAATATGATATGATGGTAGCGCCAGTGGAACGATCAGTTGTTTCTGACTGCTGCGATCACAACAAATGATGAATGGGAGAGCAGGCAGAAAGACTGTTGCATTCCCACCACTGTGGTCGAAAGCAAACACACAACAAAGCTACCAGGTGTGGCTTTAAATCTCGCTCAGCCTCAATAAACACCTAACACACCCCAATGACACATTCCCAGGGCAAGTAAAAAGTACAAATCCCAGGTCAACCCACCCAACACACCTGACATGGATACTCCATTTTGACCCACCTACATAGTTGAGCATGAGTATTCCCTGCCCAGAATCCTTTGCACAACTCAACAAATGACGGGCCTAACCCCACAGCACAAAGAAGAGTCAAATCAGCACACATCACAACCACACACACACACCTCACACATCAGCACCACCACCTTCACACCTGCACTTTTCACCCATTTGCACATCACACACCATGTCACAGAAGAAGATGCCCACATTCACTGACAATGAGTTTTCAGTGATGGTAGATGAGGTAATCAGAGTAAAACCACATTTGATAGGAAGCATGGTCCAACAGATACCAGTAGCCACAAAAAATCAAGTGTGGGCAAGGACAGTCAACAAAGTCAATGCAGTAGGGACCACCCCACGCACCCTGAAGAACATCAGGAGAAGGTGGCATGACCTCAAGACCAGGGTGAAAGAGCATGCTAACAAGAACCATGAGCTGGCTAGGAGGACTGGTGGTGGCCCTCCCATTACACCACTAACATTCACCAAATGGGAGGAGAAGGTACTTAAACAAATGAAGGAGTAAACACCAAGGGCCCGATGTAGGTAAATGGGTTTTTCCGATTTCAAAATACCGAGGCGGGCCGAATCGGTATTCTGAAATCGGAAAACGAGATGTAGGAAAAGAACACCGAAAAAATACCGAATCGGTCGGCATCGGTATTGTGATTCGATACGTACCGAATCGGCACGGACCGAATCGGAAAGTACCGAATCGGCGCCCACTGAATCAGAAATTACCGATTCGGCAAATACCGAATCGGCAATTACCGATTCGGAGGTCGGAATACACCCCCATGGCCAAAATGCCCATAGGAATGCATTGAACAATCCGAATCGGTGAAATCCGAATTGGTAAAATCCGATTCGGTAAAATCCGAAACAGCCAATGAGGTGGATCCACCCTCCCCCACCCAAGCAGGGAGTGGCTACCCAGGCAGGTGCAGCTCATTAAGAACTTTCTGGAGAGCCAGCCTGAGCTGAACACTCACAGTGAGCAGCAGTGGGAGCAGGAGCCAGAGAACTGTGGATAGCAAGATGGCAAGCACCAGTGAGAGCCAGAAGGGTGGCCAGAAGAGAAAGCCCAAGTTTAGTAGCACAGAGCTGCAGGTGTTGGTGGAGGAGGTGGTGAGGGTGCACAGGCAGCTCTTTGGGAGGCTGTCCCTCACTGTGCCGGACAGCACGAAGAGGAGGCTCTGGAGTGAGATATCTGAGAAGGTCAACGCAGTAGGTGTCACCCCCAGGACCCTTGATGACCTTAAAAAACGATTTTACGACATCCGCAGCCTGACAAAACGCAAGATGGCTGAGCTGCAGAGGCAAGCTGGATTGACTGGTGGAGGCAGGAACCCGGCGCCACCCCTCACGGACCTGGAGGAACTGGTGTCCAGCACCATCGAGAGGGAGTGTGTGACAGGAATCGGGACCCTGGACAGCTCAGCCAGAGCTACAGCTACAGGTAAGAAGCATGCGCATCATGACACACCCTACCAGACACCTCCCCTTTAGACACAATGCACAGCCAAACCCCAGCCCAGTACTGTAACCAACATACAAGAGAAAAGCATCATGGTAAATGTAGTCAGCAGAAGTTTCCAAAATATGGCAGTGCAGAACCACAAAATAGAAAACAGTGGAACACATTCAAAGGATATGCAAGGACAGGTGCAATGCTTTAATTGTAGTGACTGTAATACATCGGCACTCAATTTACAAATGCTTCTTTATACCTAGGGGCACCATCAGGCGGAGGACCACAAGCTACTGATGCACCAGCACCAGCACCAACTACCAGTGTGGTGGCAGGGCCTAGCACAAGTCAGGCTGCCCTGGAGGAGGAGGAGGAGGAGAACAACACCATTGGCCAGGGAGAAGAGGGAGACCTGGTAATTGACTACGCATTCCTTCACTCCCCACAAATGTCAGGCACACCCCCATTGCTGTTCTCCCCTGAGAACTCTCCGACAACGGCCCACCCTGCACCTACCACACCTCCTGCCAGGAGTCTGGTTGTGGCTACACTCAACCCTATCCAGGGAGCAGCGGGTCAGGCCCCGGCCACCACCACACCAACACCAGTGGCACCCCAGTCCTCACAGCAGGGCGGCAGCAGCAGTACCCGGAGGCGTGCCATTTCCAGCACTGCACGGGAGGGCAGTGTCTTCCAGGGGCTTGAAGGCAGCATGGTCAAAATCCAACGCTTGCAGGGAAAGTCCATCATGGCCTGCCAGCGCCAGCTCCGCCAGCACAACCTGCAGATGGGCGAGATGGTGCAAGGGTTCAAGGCATTTGTTGACACAAACAAGGAGGTTGCTGCAGGTCTTGGCAGGCTGACCACAGCCATAACACAGTTATGCGGAAGACTTGACGAGCACGAGCACTCGCGCAGGCGGGATGCCCGCGTGCAAAACCGATCTATTAGCCGCCTTGCTGCTGCAACCGCGCAACTGTGTCAACGTGGTGCCAATATGGAGGCAAGTTTGACACAAAACACCGCTGAGGTCACCAGGGGAATGGCCCGCATAACAACAGCCATGGAGGCAATGATAATTTCCAATACTGCGGCCAATCCAGCCCTGGACCTGGGGGATGCTGGGGACAGCAGCAGCCGCAGCAGCCCGGCCAGCGCTGCGTCGGAGCCGCGCCGGAGCACCAGGCGCTCCACAGAAGCCGCAGGACATGCGGAAGGGGGTGAGGCACACCCCAGTGGGGCTGCCAAGCGCTCCAAGAAGTAGGCTTGCCAGGGCGGGTGAGGCAACCCGGACCTTTGACATTTGTTTTCTTTACTTTTACATTTTATTTTGTTGCACATCAGTGCAGTAACGGTGTTGCAACATTATTAAAATTTGCTTTTCCCCACAACCATTTACCTGTCTGTGCATCTGTACTCACTCAGAAATAGTTTTCTGTAATCTCCTCACGTCTGTATCTGCCATCACTTGGCGTAGACACCCCAGCAGGCTGTGTTAGTGGCACAGCATCGTCGTCGTCATGGTTCTCGTAGTCAGACAACTCGACCTCAGTGCCCTTCTTCACCGCAAGGTTGTGCAACATTGCACAGACAGCTATGATCTTGCAGCAGGTGATGGGGGTATACTGCCTTGCGCCTCCACTCTTGTGCAGGCATCTGAATCTACTTTTCCAGATGCCAAAGGTCCGTTCAACTACATTCCTTGTGCTTTTGTGGGCCCGGTTATACCTCCTTTGGCTGGGTGTGGAGGGGTTGAGGTAGGGGGTGAGTATGAAAGAGCGGAGGGCATATGCACTGTTGCCTGGAAGGAAAAGGGGTAACATTACTCGCATGCATACATGAATTACACTTTGCTACTTTGTGTTATGGGGGTCTGATGATGTGTCTCATCTAGGAGGTATCCTTCACCAAATTCGCCAGCCATCAGCCGTGCATAGATGCCGCTCTGTTGAAAAATGTAGGAGTCATGGGTACTCCCTGGAAATTTTGCTACCAGGTCTGTGATGGTGCACTTCGCATTGCAGATCACCTGAACGTTGATGGTGTGCGTAGACTTCCGATTGCGGTATATGTATTCTGTGTCAGCTGGGGGGCAAATCGGAATGTGCGTGCCATTTATGCAGCCAATGATTTGGGGAAATTGTGCCATTTGGTAGAAGTCAGCTTTAGTTTGTAGCAGTTCTGCGTGGGTTGCAGGGAAAGAGATGTATTTGTCCATCCTGTGTATCATGGCATCAAGGAATGTGTGGAAGAACCTTGACAGGCTGCTCTGGGTCACCCCTCCTACCGCTGCAACTCCACTTTGATAGCTGCCAGACGCAAGCAGGTGTAAGCTGCATAGCACCTGGACGTGCGCTGGGATGGCGTGTGACCTTGGGGTGGGGTGGTCCAACAGTGGTTTGAGGTCCCTGATGAGCTCCAGAATGGTGTCTGAGTCCAGCCTGTACCTCTGTAGGATCTCTGCCTCTGTGAGCATGAACAGGGTGATCCTCTGTCTGTAGACCTGTTCCTCTCTTTGCCATTCCCTCTGTCCTTCCTGCTGTAGCCGTAGCCGCCTTGCAATGACATAAAAAGCTGCCATCCTGCAAGTTGCAATGCATTTTGGGTCTATTTTTATGGGTTGGAGTTGCTTACCACCTGATTGTAATCCATGGTAAATACCGAGTGAGAAATACCGATTTAGAGCCAAAATCGGTATTTCTGTGCTTCCCTACATCTCCCTATCTGTCCGAATCGGGAACTTTCCCAATCGGTGATTCTACAGAATCGGTAGGTTATCCGATTCGGCTTATGTCCGATTCGGTGTCACTGCTGAATCGGTACATGGACCGAATCGGATATTTTCCGATTCGGTGTCAGTACCGATTCGGTAAATGGACCGAATCGGATAATTTCCGATTCGATGTCAGTACCGATTCGGTACATGGACCGATTCGGATAATTTCCGATTCGGTGTCACTACCGATTCGGTACATGGACCAAATCGGTATTTTTATCCGATTCGGTGTGTTACCGATTCGTTACATTTCCGATTTTCGGTATGTACGTATCGGATTATTTTCGATTCGGTAGCCATTCCGAATCGTATTTGTACCAATTAGGACGTTTTTCTTTGCCCTACATCTCGATGGCAGTATACCGATTGGTAAGGGCCGTAAATTGGTATTTTTGGCCGTTACCGATCGGTAACGGCCTACCTACATCGGGCCCCAAGGGTACTAAATACCTGTACAGTTATTACGGTATTGAGATGCATGCCCTGTGACCCAATCTGGGACAATCCTTTGTCCTTAGATGACCCCTCACTCACCAACCTGGTTGGTGACATGCTTCATCATCGGGGTCCCACCCAGATAGCCGAATGCCATCCACGTGTGCTGCGACACCTGATTACAGTGGAGCTGGTTATTTTTGTTTATATGTGTGAAATAGAAAAGTGTGGTTAAAAGTTGTCTCAACACTACCCACTCGAAGACTTTACTCTGGAGTGGTTGGACAACCAGTAAAAATATATATATAATTATATTTACATGTGGCACCGTTGCCTGGTTAGGTAGGCTGTGGTGTCAAAAAATAGAAGTAAAGTAAGTTAAAAGGATAGGTCTACATGTTTCAACCTTCGTGTGATTGTAGAGGTTTTCATCAGGACCAGTGTATCCTAGGCTGGGTGGTCTACACACGCTAAGGTGTATCCTGCGAGGCCCTTTAGGGACTCCTTTAGGGTCACCAAGGTCACCAAGCTGTTCCGCGCTACTACGAGAGCACTGATCGTGCGGGATGAGCTTGTGGAGTGCACTTCAATGACCATTTCATCTCTGTGTAACAGGAGATCCACAAGCAACTGCTGCAGAAGACAACACCAACCTGCAGAGCCAGTCTCCGCCCGACCATGAACTCTCGGAGGCAGACTCCCTACATTTCTCCCTACATTTCTCGGTTGAGGAGCAACAATCTGGTGTAGTGGCGAGTAAGTGATGTTTATTTATTTAATTATTTAGAGTTTAGAAGTCTATGCATGTCATTTCATTTGACTGTATGTCATTACATTCAAATGGTTATCCGTTGTGACATTATCACTAAGAGACCTGATTCATGACTATATGCATGTCGTTTTTATCTAATAAAGGATACTGAATTCAACATCAAGTTGGCATATTCAATGAACAATACTACACCTGGCCCATCCGGACTGCCAGGGCGCACCACGTCTCAGGCCCTAATTTTCACCACCACCGCCTCCACCTCAGCAAAAACCACAGTGGTGACCCCTGCTGCAATGACCTGTGCAGCCTCAACCACCACCACCACCACCACCACCACTGCTGCCTGCAACACTCTTGTGCGGGTGCGCTGAGTGCCAATGCCACAGGTCTGGGTAGTAGGGCAGGTGGGAGGGCAACTGGGGGACAAATACAAGAGGACACTGGGACACTGGGACCAAAGCCCTGGCCAACATCGAAAGAGTCCTAGGGGCATATGAGCAGACCCAGGGACACATGGGCCAGGTTGTAGAAGATGTGCATGATCGGATGTATGACGTTACAACGCAAATTTTTACAATGCAGACCGTTACAATGCAATTTTTACAACGCAGATACATTTACAACGCATACCTTTACAACGCAAGACATTACATAGCAGATGCTATTACAACGCATGCCATTACAACGTAAGTATAGGTAAGTATATTATTTTATTAAAAAATTTAATTTAATAAAATGTAATTAATTAAATAAATGAAATTATTTTTAAATAATTAATTTGTACTTATATATATTTTAAAAAATAGTTTATTTTTAAAAGAACTATTATTATTAAAGAACTATAATTAATAAATAAAATGAATCAAAATATTTTTTTTATTATTTTAAATTATTTATTTAAAAACTGAACCCTAAAAATACCCCTGTACCCCAAAACCCAAAACCAACCCTGAACCCTAAAAATACCCCTGTACCCCAAAACCCAAACCAAGCCCTGAACCCTAAAAATACCCCTGTACCCCTAAACCCAAACCCATCCCTAAAACCTAAAAATACCCCTGTACCCCAAAACCCAAACCCAGCCCTAAAACCTAAAAATACCCCTCTACCCCAAAACCCAAACCCAGCCCTAAAACGTAAAAATACCCCTGTACCCCAAAACCCAAGCCCAGCCCTAAAACCTAAAAATACCCCTGTACCCCTAAACCCAAACCCAACCCTAAAACCTAAAAATACCCCTGTACCCCAAAACCCAAACCCAGCCCTAAAACCTAAAAATACCCCTGTACCCCTAAACCCAAACCCATCCCTAAAACCTAAAAATACCCCTGTACCCCAAAACCCAAACCCAGCCCTAAAACCTAAAAATACCCCTGTACCCCAAAACCCAAACCCAGCCCTAAAATGTAAAAATACCCCTGTACCCCAAAACCCAAGCCCAGCCCTAAAACCTAAAAATACCCCTGTACCCCAAAACCCAAACCCAGCCCTAAAACCTAAAAATACCCCTGTACCCCAAAACCCAAACCCAGCCCTAAAACGTAAAAATACCCCTGTACCCCAAAACCCAAGCCCAGCCCTAAAACCTAAAAATACCCCTGTACCCCAAAACCCAAACCCAGCCCTAAAACCTAAAAATACCCCTGTACCCCAAAACCCAAACCCAGCCCTAAAACCTAAAAATACCCCTGTACCCCAAAACCCAAGCCCAGCCCAAAAACCTAAAAATACCCCTGTACCCCAAAACCCAAACCCAGCCCTAAAACCTAAAAATACCCCTGTACCCCAAAACCCAAACCCAATCCTAAAACCTAAAAATACCCCTGTACCCCAAAACCCAAACCCAGCCCTAAAACCTAAAAATACCCCTGTACCCCAAAACCCAAACCCAACCCTAAAACCTAAAAATACCCCTGTACCCCAAAACCCAAACCCAACCCTGAACCCTAAAAACACCCCTGTACCCCAAAATCCAAACTATATATATAAAATTACTTTAATTAAATTATTTTATTAATTTTAAATATTTTAGTAATTAAAAAAAAGGTAGAATAAAATTAATTACTTACCTATACTTACGTTGTAATGGCATGCGTTGTAATAGCATCTGCTATGTAATGTCATGCGTTGTAAAGCCATGCATTGTAAAGGAACCTGCGTTGTAATGGTGTGCGTTGTAACAGTGTGCGTTGTAAAAGTTGCGTTGTAACGGTGGTTTCCCGCATGATCTCTGTCTGCTGCTGAGGTCCATGGACACATGTATGGGCCAACTTTTGGACCTCATGGGCCAGCTGGTGGGTGTTCTGAGCGACATACATGTGGCCCAAATGACAGTTCAACCCCCATCCACCATTAGCTGCGGCCACAGAGAGGGGTGAGCTGCAACAAAATGACTCATCAGACACCGCTGAGCCTGCAGCAGAGGCCCCCCTGCCAAACGCACAAGGGACCGTCCCAGAAACACCAGGGGATGATCACGTGGCAATGCAGCATCCAAATGCTAGTTGCCGAGCCAGCCATGATGGCACCTCTGTTCCCCTTGACATTGACTTTCTTGTCTATCCTTACCCACATTGCCATTTAATGGCAGGAGTCTTTTGGACTGCATAACTACATCAATGTGGTGGTGACTACTCTATTAGTTTTGTTTACCATCACTGACAACTCATAAAATCACTTAGCACCATTTTGGAAATAATCACTTCTCTATCACAAATACTTATTGTAAATAAACACTCTTTGCACACCTATGTCTTTGTGTCAGCCCCATGTTTATCACAGTATGTACAATGTCAACTCAGAATCCAATGTACCACAAGCTCTGACTCTGACAAGGCATTCAGAGGATGAAGGGACCTAGAAAGACACAAGAGAATGACATTTGCTTGTCAGGGAAGAGGATTACATGTAGAACACATCACTAGTCATCAAGGCACACAAGCCATCACACGTAACAATGAGCAGCAACATCTACTTAGACATGAGGTACCTGGATAAAAATACACTGTGCCACACACATCAGCCATTAGCACAGAGCCAACAACAGCCAGCAATCAAAAATGTCTTCTATGCCTTGCCACTACCATAAAAGACAACAGACAATATCACTGTTGTATAATGTCACTCACACTCAAGAGAAGTAGTTGTAGATGAGCTGTTGACGTAGGTCAAACCCTTCCTCTTCTCCACTATCGTCGTCACTGGGCAGGGGGATCACTTTGTGCAAGGCCAGGTTGTGGAGCATGCAGCATGCAACTATAATCTGAAACTCCTTTTGGAGAGATTAGATTAGTGCACCTTCACTCTAGTACAGACACCGGAATCTAGACTTCGGAAGCCCTCATGCTGTGTCCGTCCATGTGCATCATTGTAGCAGACTTCACCCGGGGTCCTTGGATTCCCAGTGGAATCAGCAACCAAGGACGGTTGTGATACGCAGAGTCACCTAGGTGTGAAAATCAGAGAGCTATTTAGTGTTATAAACAGTAGCTGAGAACAGCATGTCACACATACAACACACGGTATACAGACATAATATCAAGTAAAACATATAGAATTGCACATATATTGAAGTCAAAATATAGAATGGACAAAATATCGAATGGACAGAATATTACGGTGAAAAATATCGTTTTGCAGGTAAATAATGTAATATCTATTTTTAAAATATAGAAAGATAAAATATTGAAGTATATAATATAGTTATTAAAATATATCGAATTTTTAATAATATTTAATTTTT
Source organism: Lissotriton vulgaris (assembly GCF_964263255.1). Classification (NCBI taxonomy): domain Eukaryota; kingdom Metazoa; phylum Chordata; class Amphibia; order Caudata; family Salamandridae; genus Lissotriton; species Lissotriton vulgaris. Next base: position 374,693,845 of record NC_141698.1, read on the forward strand.
TTAAGTGTCTTTTTTATGTTATGTTCAATTTTTATGTAATTTAATTCTGTAGCGGGTTGTGGGTTTATAGGGGAATAGGGTGGTAACTAATTTAATTGTAATTAATTAAATATGTTAATTTATTAGTTGATATTTATTTTGAAATAATTATTAAATAATTTTTGATTGGTAATTAATTAATTTGTAATTGGTGATTAATTCCTAATAATTGATTAATTGGTAATTATGTTAATTTAATTTTTTTATTTTCCGTAGCAGGTTGTGGGTTTACAGGCGAATAGGGAGGAAAGTAATTTAATTGTAATTAATGAAATATGTTAATTTATTTATTGGTGTTTATGTTGAATGAATTGTTAATTAATTATTAATTATTAATTAGTTAATTATTAATTGGTAAATAATTTTTAATTGGTAATTAATGTTTTTTTTAATTGATAAATTAATAATTATGTTAAAGTTATTCATTTATTTTTGGTAGCGGATTGTCTGTTTATTTGGGAATAGGGTGGGAGGTAATTTAATTGTAATTAAATACATTATTTGTATTTATTTATTGGTATTGATTTTTGATTTATTGTTAATTAATTGGTAATTGGCAATTAATTTGTATTATTATGAGATTAATTTTAATAATTATTATTCATTTGTATTTTTATTCCATTCATTATAACATAATTTTAAATGTGTAATTTTTTTTATTGGTATTGATATTTAATTTATTTGTATTAATATATTACATCTTTACTTTCCCTACTGTTGCACTCACTGGAGTGGGAATAGTAATTTTTACCCATACGCTATCGAACGCTTTCCCTACTGTTGCACCCTCTGGAGTGGGAATAGTAATTTTCACTCCTACGCTATCCAACACTTTCCCTACTGTTGCACCCTCTGGAGTGGGAATAGTAATTTTTACCCCTACGCTATCCAACGCTTTCCCTACTGTTGCACCCTTTGGAGTGGGAATAATAATTTTTACCCTTACGCTATCCAACGCTTTCCCTACCTTTGCACCCACTGGAGTGGGAATAGCAATTTTTACCCCTATGCTATCCAACGCTTTCCCTACTGTTGCACCCTCTGGAGTGGGAATATTACTTTTTACCCCTACGCTATCCAATGCTTTCCCTACTGTTGCACTCTCTGGAGTGGGAATAGTAATTTTTACCCCTACGCTATCCAACGCTTTCCCTACTCTTGCACGCTCTGGAGTTGGAATAGTAATTTTTACCCCTACGCTATCCAACGTTTTCCCTACTGTTGCACTCTCTGGAGTGGCAATAGTAATTTTTACCCCTACGCTATCCAACGCTTCCCTACTGTTGCACTCACTGGAGTGGGAATAGTAATTTTTACCCCTACGCTATCCAACAGGGAGCATATTGTATATTATTCATTAATACTATGTTAATATATATATATATATGCTCCCCTTACCCCAGTTATATGGGATCTTAATTTTCGCCAATCAGATGACCACGCTGCATTGCGCCCATTGTTATACTGGGTTCGTCTCTGGTCCACTGACGAGCTAGTGGACTACAGAGAGGCTCTAAAGGAGATAATGGCAATAAAAAACTCTACATGCTTAATATGGTTGGCCTACATCGAAAAATGGTTTACAAAGCTGGGGTTAAGTAGTTTATGGTCAGACCCGGATTTGATTACCAATAACTCCAAGAAATTTTTAAAGAATAGGTATTGGGAATATATTAAAGATTCTGTGTTGAGAAATCCCAACATGGGGACTCTGACCCTCGGGTTCTTTGAACTAAAAATAGATATAAAACTAGAATCCTTTATGGACAAAATCTACCCACCTATGGCCAAATCTTTATATCTAAAATTTCGCTATAGTGCCCTTCAAATTAAATCTAGGACTTCGAAATGGCACTGCAATAAAGGACCAGGAGGTAGTACTGGATCCGATTTATGCGAATTATATCAAATGAGCCTGAGGGAAGATGAGTCCCATGTGCTATTCATATGTCCCGCTTACTTACATGCGAGAAAAAAATGGCTAAATTATGCCAACTCCTGTGCCTTCGCCACATTAAAGATGGCGAAAGAGTGTTTAAAGGAGATACTGCACGCCCAATAGTATTCAGTCTAAGCCGCTTCCTCCTATCAGTAGCGATAGTCAGGAAGAGAAAAGGCCATAAAATGTAAACTGAGAGGCGGCATGACTGTAGCTTAGCAGCTGAAATGTATCCTGACTTGTGCCTATTGTATCTGAATTAATTGCACATATGTAATCTTTACTGGAACGTGTGTGCATTATGTAATTATCTAATGTAACCCAACTGATAATATTACTACCAAGTAGTGCATGTAACTGAATATGATCTAGACTTATATTGTAACTGAATATGATCTAGGCTTATATTGTAACTTTGACTAGAATAATGACAATAGGAATTGCCCTGATCTTAGTGTTTCCTGGTTCCTTTTAATTGCTTTATAATATCATTTTAAATTCTATGAATTGCTATTTATTAAGTGTTCCTCGAATATGTGTGCTAATTTAACTGAGAAGGACCTTGCTGCTAGTTCTCTTTTAATTCTTAACTCGGTACTGTGTAGACATATATATTGTATTATAATGTTTTAAAATGTATTGTACTGCATTCTTTTAAGGTTGTTTAACCAAAATAAAGAATAATGAAATATATATATATATGTGTTAAAAAATGTACTTGTATTTTAGTTTTTTTTACTTCAATTAATTATTTAATAATTATAAAGTTATTTAAGTATTTTCAAGTATGGTTTGGTTAATTATAGTTATTTTTTCATTAATTTTAAATTACTTTTAAGACATTTAAGAAAATTCAATATTTTGACTAACTATATATTTTTTTAACTATATTTTGGATTCGATATTTTTGTACTTACCTGTTTATATATAGGAATTCAATATTTTTTAAGTCGATATTTTAACTTCGATATTTGTGTAAGTCTATATTAGTGTAATCAATATTATGTCAGTGATCCACATCACACTACTTGACTCTGCGTACTCACCAACAAGCCATGCATGCTCCGGATGCAGATTTGCCATCAAATGTGGGATGATGCTGTTACGCAGTATGTAGGAGTCAATCAATCAATCAATCAATCAGTCATTTGTAAAGGGTGCTACATACCCCTGAGGGTTTCAAGGCGCTGGGAGGCCGCTACTGATCGAACAGCCAGGTCTTGAGCATCCTCCTGAAGGTCAGCAGGTCTTGGGTCTGTCGTAGGCTCTGTGGGAGGATGTTCCATGTCTTGGCGGCGAGGTGGGAGAAGGATCTCCTGCCGATGTTTGTTCTAGGGATGCACAGGACAATGGCGAGTGAGAGGTCGGCGGAGCGTAGCTGGCGGTTGGGGATGTAGAAGGAGAGCCGTCTGTTGAGGTAGGCTGGGCTGGTCTTGTGGAGTGCCTTGTGTGCGTGGATGAAGAGCTTGAAGGATATCTTCCTGCTGACGGCACGACCTTCAGGTGGGGGGTGATGTGGCCATGGTGTGGTACGTCGAGAATCAGTTGCACGAGGCGTTTGGATGCGTTGTAGTCGTCTGATGAGCTTGGTCGGGGGTCCCGTGTAGAGGGCGTTTCCGTAGTCGAGTCTGCTGCTGATGAGGGCCTGGGTAACTGTCTTTCTTGTATCTGTCGGGATTCATCTGTAGATCTTGCGAAGCATGGGGAGGGTGTTGAAGCAAGAGGAGGAGACGGCGTTGACCTGGTTGGTCATTGAGAGCGTTGATTCGAGGATGATTCCCAGGTTGCTTGCGGGGTAGGTGGGTGTCGGGGCTGCTCCCAGTGCTGTCGGCCACCAGGAGTCGTCCCAGGCTGAATTTTTGGAGCCGAGGATGAGGACCTCCATCTTGTGCAAGTTCAGATTCAGACGGCTGGTCTTCATCCAGTCGGTGATGGCCTTCATTCCTTCATGGAAGTTGGCTTTGACGGTGATGGGGTACTTGGTGAGGGAGAGGATCAGTTGAGTGTCTTCGGCAGAGGACATTATGTTGAGGTTGTGGTGTCTGACGTACATGTAAATGTTGAACAGTGTCGGGCTGAGGGAGGATTCCTTGGTTATGCCGCAGATGATCTTGGAGGCTTCGGACCGGAATGGGGGGAAGCTGATGCTCTGGGTTCTGCCGGAGAGGAAGGAGGAGGTCCATTCCATAGCCTTGTCTCAGATCCCAGCGGCGTGGAGGTTTGCGCGTAGAGTGTGGTGGCAGGAGGTGTCGAAGGCGGCAGAGAGGTCTGGGAGGATGAATGCTGCAGACTCACTGTTGTACAGCAGGGTCCTGATGTCGTCGGTGGCGGCGATGGGGGCAGTCTCGGTGCTGTGTTTGCTGTGGAACCCTGACTGGGAAGGGTCCATGATTCTGTTTTCTTTAAGGTATCGGGTTAGCTGTCTGTTGACGATTTTTTTGATGACCTTTTCTGGGAAGGGGAGCAGAGAGATGGGCTGGAAGTTCTTGAGGTCTCTTGGGTCAGCCTTGGGTTCTTTCAGGAGGGCGTTGATCTCGGCATGTTTCCAGCTCTCTGGGAAAGTTGCGGTCTCGAGGGAGAGATTGATGACATTGCGCAGGTGGGGTGCGATGGAGCTGCTTGCTTTGTTGAAGACTTGGTGCAGGAAGGGATCTGACTGAGATCAGGAGTGAACTGTGCTCATGGTCTTGATGGTGTCATCGATGCTCACGCTGGCCCAGGCTAGCAGGGGGTCTTTGTTGATGGTGTGCGGAGGGTCTGTTGTGTTGCTGTCTGTTGGGTCTGTCTGGGTGTTGAAGCTGTCATGGATGTCTGCTATCTTGAAGTGGAAGAAGAAGGTGGCAATGGAGTCGCACAAGGCTTGTGATGGCGGGATGTCGTTCGTGTTGGAGCTGGGGTTGGAGAGTTCCTTCACGATGTTGAAGAGCTCCTTGCTATTGTGTTTGTTGTTGTCGAGGCGGTCTTTTTACGAGGTTCTTTTGCCAGACCCGATGAGGTGGTGGTGGTTGCGGATGGCGTCTTTGTGTGCTGCACCGTTGCCCGGAGTTTATTCGCTGTTCCATTTCTTCTCTACTTTCCGGCAGGCTTGCTTTGAGGCTATAAGTTCTGGGGTGAACCAGCTGGCCCTCTTGCTGGTGTCTCTGTGGGGGGTTTCTTCAGCGTGCGAGGGTGTTGGCGCAGTATTCGATCCAATATCTGAGGCTTTGGGCAGCGTCGTCGGTGTTAGGGGGTTTGGTGGATGGCCTGAGAGCAAGGTTTGTATGTAGTTGGTCTTCTGTGATTTTGATCCAGCAGTGGCGGGGATCTGTTGGGTGCGGTAGTGTGTGGTGGGTTTCTGGAAGGTGAAGTGGATGCAGCGGTGGTCGGTTCAGGAGAGTTCGGTGGTGTGGCTGACAGAGACGTGCGGGCTTAAGGAGAAGACGGGTCGAGCGTGTGGCTGGCGGAGTGGGTGGGCGTTGTGACGAGTTGCCTTAGTTCGAGACTGGCGAGGTTATTGATCAGGGTTGTGGAGTTGTTGTCATTGTTGTTCTCAAGGTGAAAGTTCAGGTCTCCGAGGAGGATGTATTTGGTGAAGGTCAGGGCGTGCGTGCTGATGAAGTCGGCGATGGAGTTGCTGAACTGGGGGCAGGGTCCGGGGGGTCGGTAGACGAGGATGCCTCTGAGGGTGGAGTTGGGGTCTGTGTGGATCTGAAAGTGCATGTGTTCGGCAGTGCTGAGCATATCGTCAGTGCTAGTTGAGACCCTAATGCTGTTCTTGTGGACGATGGCGATTCCTCCTCCGACTCTGTTGGTGCGGTCTCTGTGGGTGATCTTGCAGCCGTCTGGGATGGCTATGGCAATGCCAGTTGCAGAGGAATCGTTCAGCCAGGTCTCTGTCAGGAAGGCGACATCTGGGGATGTTGTGTCGAGCAGGTCCCAAAGCTCTGCGGTGTGTTTGCGCGCTGTGCGGTGTTCAGTAGTATGCATCGCAGGTGGGTGTGGTCAGTCTTGGCGGGTGGTTTGTCGGTTCTGAGGCTGGTGTTGCTGCAGTTCTGGCTGGGGAAGGGACCGTGTGTGCGTTTCAGGGCGGCCTTGAAGCAGGTGTGGGTCCCTCTGGGGTTGAGGGTGTGGAGTGTGCTGGCATCAAAGCGGCGGCGGTCGTTGTAGCAGGAGTGGGGGCCAGGGGTTCTGGTGCTGGGCACGGTCCAGGCGCGGGCGGGCGCAGTCAGGCTTGCCTTAGGCCCGCCATCGGCACGCTCGCTGTGTGGCTGCGCAGCAACCGGCATATATGGGGAGGTGGGAGGGAGGAGCAGCTGGGGGGCAGGAGGCGGGGACAGTAAATGGGCAGTGGGCAGTCAGGGGGCGGGGCGCAGGGGACACAGAGGCGGGGGCGGTGAGGGATGATGGAGGGAACAGAAGGAAAAAGGGCACAGAATAAGTCAAAGGAGCACAAAAATAAAAAATAAACGAGTGGCACAGAAGGCAAAAGGGGTGCAAAAACGAGGGGGAAACGAGTGGCACGGGAGGCAAAGAAAACAGAAATCAATAAAAAAACAAGTGGCACAGAAGGCAAAAGGGGCACAAAAACGAGGGGGAAGAGAGTGGCACAGGAGGCAAAGGGCACAGAAATCAATAAGAAAAGAGTGGCACAGAAGGCAAAAAGGACACAAAAATGAGGGGGAAACGAGTGGCACAGAAAGCGAAGGGCACAGAAGTCAGTGAAGAACAAGTGGCACAGAAGGCAAAAAGGACACAGAAATACTGGGCAGCTGGGAAACTGAATGCAAAAACGGGCAGAGAGGTACGGGGGCAGTGAGGGGAACAGAAGGGAAAAACCAGGCAGAGGCACCGGGCAGCGAGGGGTACAGAAGGAAAGAAAATGGGCAAGGACCACGTACAGGCAGTGGGGGAAGACAGACAGCAGCATTCACAGACACAACAAAGAAAATACAGGCAATACAGTGAAAACAATAAGGCGGAAGATGAACAAACTTACGGCCTACCACTGGCCACCAGGGATGAGGTGCAGGTGGTAGCCTGGGGGTGGAGGAGGGCCTCGAACTTCCTCAGTAGCGACAGCTGGGGCAGGGACACACAGGCGGAGCTGTGCTTAGGGGGCGCGACCTACCAGGTGGGTCAAGGGTCCCAGACCTGGGAAATTTGACCCGGGAAATATGGCACAGACATGGGAGATAATCATATCCACTTGGCATACCACTTGCATGTTTATGGAATGGAAATGTTTCCTGTTCCGGTAGATGTGCTTACATGTCTGTGGTGGAACTAGGCCAACATGTTTGCAGTCAATGGTGCCAACAACATTATGTATGTGTCCAAGATCATAGAAGTCACTCTTTACACCTGCCAATTCATGTCTCCTTTGGATGTAGCGGTCCTTGTATGTCATCATTGCAGACAGGACATCACGTAGCACCATGGTGAACATAGGTTGAGACATCCCACCGGTGATGGCCACCGTGTCCTGAAACAAACCAGTTGCAAAGAAGTGCAGGGCCGCCATCACCTTAACTGTTGGTGTCAAAGCAGTCGGATAGGTTCTGTGAAGCCTCAGATGGTGCTCCAATTGACCACATAGGTCTTGAAGGGTAAGGTGATCCAGACAAAATTCCCTTATGATGTCCTCATCCTCTATGTCTGCCAGCACTGGGAACGGACGATGCACATTAGGTCGTCTCCTACATATTATGAAAAGGGACACATGTCAAATGAATTCTACTATGAGATGAGTGAAACAACTTACATCTTGAATGACACAGCGCCAACAATGACTGGACTGTAACAACAGCTTAATGCTCAAGTCACATGCAGAGACGCCTTGATCTCATGTAGTTGTACATGTGGTCAGTATGTACATACTGAATACCTCCAAAACAGATTCTGACTATGTGAATGGTAAAGAGTACACTCATACATCTTGTGTCACCAGCTCTGGGTGTAGGTGACACAGCACTGGTTGGAAACAGCAACACTGCAGACTTCTCAGTAGATGCCACACATTCTTGCGTAAGTCGCACAGAGCACAACTATTCTGCTCAATGAGCACAGTGTGTGTAATCTAATCAACTATAAAGATGAACACAGCAATGTACTCAGTGAAATAGGCACATCATGTGGTCAGGCCATCATTACTGTGTGTTGATTAGCCATCACGCACATTGACATGTGCCCAAATGTGAGACTACATTACACACCAAATTGGTGTACATGCACACAAATATAATAGGTGAAATGTGAGTAAGTACATGCCAAAGCAAGTAATCATGTGCACTGACATGGCATGTGTAGGCAGCAGTGAGTTGCATGTCACACTAGCATTCAATTTTGCAAACAGGTTCTGTAATACATTTTGAAGGTTTAGGGTTCAATTATGAAAATTGGCTATTGCTTTTGCTAGAGCATAATTTGTCCATAGGTGCGGTAGGCGTGCTCCGCTACCGCAGGCCTGGTCATTGGTTAGAATTGAAAGATGCCAAATCGCGGTAGCGACCTCCTGGCACCGACAGTGTGCCACAGCCAATGCCCATGCCATTGCAGCCAATGGGGACCGCGATCGCGGTAGTGAACTACACATTTGAAAACCATAGTAAGCGTGCTCCACTACGTGGGCCCGGTCATTGGTTAGAATTGAAAGATGCCAAATCACGGTAGCGACCACCTGGCACTCGCGGTGTGCCAATGCCCATGCCATTGCAGCAAATGGGAACCACGAACGCGGTAGTGAATTACACATTTGAAAAGTGCGCCTACCGTGGGGCTGGTCATTGGTTAGAATTGAAAGATGCCAATTCACGGTAGCGACTGCTGGGCACCCGTAGTGTGCCACCGCCAAACCCCATGTTTTGCAGTCAATGGGAACCGTGATCATGGCAGTGCAATACAATTTTGAAACTCACGGTAGGCCACCGCAGTCCCGGGTATTTGTTACAATTGAAAAATGCTAAACAGGCATACCAATTGCAGCAGCTGAATACCACTGAAACAACCCCAGGGGCCTACATATTTCTGTGAGAGAGTCACACAGTTCAATTGCATTCTGAAACTGCTGCCTGACATTCTTCACCACCCACTGCTGCTGTCCCTGTCTCCTAGACCCAGTGATGGCAAGAACTGAGAACATCTGGGCCTGTCCCTTCACCACAGAGTAGCTGGAGGTCCTTGCTGATGAGGACCTTTCACAGTATGAGAGTCTATATGGTGCTAACACAAAAAGAGGGGGAGAGGGTCCACGGAAGATAAAGTATAGACCTGCGAGGAGAGTATCCCCTGATACAATACAATTATACCACAAAGTCTCCTCCGGTCTCTAAAAGTGCGCAATGTTGTATAACAAAAATGAAGGATTAGAGGATTATAGTCTCACTAAATCCCCAAACAGGGGGAAATCCCTTTCAGGACGAAAACCCTCGCCCACCATAGGTGGCATGCTTCATCATATGGGTTTCTCCTCCCAGTGGAAAACCTAATCCCACTGAGGGCTCCAACTCCCTCACTGTGAGGTAGGAGCTCTGGGATGTTTTGTTTGAGTAATAGAAACCTCTTCTGAATGCTAAAATTCCATATGTGAATCTCAGGTATGATGACGGCGCAGCGCAACAGAAATAAATGGGCGGATGTGCAGAGGTGAGTTTAAAACTACCTAGTGGGGGCAAAAAACGTTTTATTCGCTTTCTCACACTTGTAGTGTTAACACACAGTGCAATTAGCAGAATTGATTTCAAACTGCGATATATTAAAAACAGTCAACATGTTTCAGCCTGAGTAATATTAACTAAGTATCTAGGCTTTCTTCAGGACCAGACTAAGAATAAAGCTGCTGCTTGTGATAAACATGACAGAAATAAAGAGAAGATACACAACCAGTAATCCTTTGTAATGTTGATTGGTATTACTGGAGCCATTTGTATGGGTGAGATAAAAACAGAGAACTGCAACAGTTTAAACTATAATCCATCATTATCATTGTAATACATATTGCCCTGGCCGGAATAGCAACATGTCCCTCCGCGGCAAACGTTCATACATATATGAAGAAATACACTTACCCAAGGTTATTGGATAAGTGGCCACACCTCTACCTGGCAACAGCTCAGGCAAAAGGGGCCCGCTCTGAAAGAAATAAGATTGTGTCACTCAAAAGAAACTTTAAATGTGGGCACCGATCTATAAGCAAGTGTGTTGGTGTACATCATACAATTATAAACAACAGTGTGAAGGAACCCATAAAAAACACACACTCGTGAGAGTGCTGAGGTGCTACAAGCGATAGTTCGCTATTTATGAAAATTATATATTATTTTTTTGCACACATCGGATGAACTTCTGTGTGAGAAAGCTGTCTCCGAGCTAACATGATCAAGGTCTTTATGCAAATACTAAATGTTGCTGTTAGTGTGCCACGATTGGTTTAATTACGCTGTGCGTATCTGTTCCTATTCGTAGCGGTGTGCTATATGCAAAGCTCTAGATGATATGGTAACACCATGTATGGCCGTCAACTATAATCCCAGAAGCAATCCTATTATGATATGGCTTAATTATGTTTATTCTAAATGTAGTGGAGACTACTGCAAATAGGCAAAATCATGTTGGGTCTCATGAACAATAGTAATAAACCCTGTGTTCACCCATCCGAACCGGTGACTGCTTCAGGATGTGTGGTTTAAGTAGGCTGAAGTCATCTAACGATAAAACGCCTCTGCAAACATGTCTTCTAAAAATAGAAAAATAGATGGATAGGAATAACTTGTCTAACTAGCTAGAGTAAGCCAAAACCATCTAAAGTTAAAACACTGCTGCGGACATGTCTTTAAAACTAGAATGACAGATGGCAAGAATAATGCGTTTACCTAGCGAAGAACAGCCTTGCACACATCAGAGAGTTTCCCACTAACGTAGACTCAAACACTCACCTCTCTGTCGGTACCCCGTCTTGGTACTAGAGCTGCAACTGGAGGTACCAACAGGAGGCTCAGGTCGCCGTATTTGTAGAGGTTTAGAAGGCGCGCATTCTTATCAACGCGTCTCAAGGACCCAAGGTGCCCTTCTCGATTGCCTGAGCTTAGCGGTCTGGCAAACAAATAAAACCACACTCTGAGTAGGGGGCTGATGCACATGCGTGCTGCTTTAAACACTATGCCTGATTTGTAATGGCCTGAATTTTAAAAACTTTATTAACCTACTTGTGGCCGTGTCAGATACAATGTTGTATGGTGCTAAGTAGAACACGATTGTTAGGACATAAGTGTTCATTGCTAGTTTGTGTAGGAAACACCTTCTCTTCAGATTAAGTAGAGCGCGACTCTAGATGATATTATCATATTAATAGAGGTGTGTTTATGTAATTGCCTCTATTCCTATATAAAGTGATGACATATGTCCACACTACCTGCAGTTAGTAAATGTTAGTAGCTGACTCAGAATGGGGTATATGATGCTTAAAACAGTGTGATTGTTATTGATCATGTTACCCAACTGAGTGGTGGCAAAATAACACAGGCGTGTGTAGTTAATCCCAAGTAGTGTAATGGTGATAAGAGTGAGTGTCAATTGCAATGTATCACATCTATGTTGCATTTCTGGTTAATTAGAGTGCTGGCCATTTAATAGAGTGCTAGCTGTTTACTAAAGAGCTAGCCACAGGATATCATAATATAGTCCGGCGGTGTCACTTTTTAGGTGGTATACCCAATGTTGTTCATGTCTAAACAGAAATTTAGAGATATCCGTGATATGCTCCGGAATCCAGGGTTGCTCGAGGACTGTCCAATGAAGATCGTCGCCAGAATGATTCATATCCAAAAAATGGTTGGTCATTTTGGTCGATCTTTTCCTACACCGAATGGTGCTTTTGTATTCAAGTATTCTCGTCTTGATCTTGCGTGTAGTCATCCCCACGTAGCGCAAGCCACTTGGCCAGCAAATTAGATAGATAAGCTTATCGTTGTTATGGTTTGTGTGTTTGAACAGGACCCATGGCCTATCTGTGCCAATATCTATTTCAGGTGTGCGTTTGTGGACAAGCAGCGCACATTCCACACGGAAAATGCCCTTTAATAGGAGGTAAGCCCCACAGAGCCTCCTGGTTTGAAGTGTTCTTTTGTGCAGGTCGAGTATGTACCACTTGATCTTTATTGTTTGTACTCCTCTTGAAGGTGAACAAGGGGCGGGGCAATGGTTCCTTCCCTATGCTCAGTATGTTCCAGTGTCTGAGGATACTTTTCTAGACCTGAATTGAATAGCCACAGAAAGTGGTCACACATGTCAATCTGAAATTCTCTTCTTTAGAAGGTGCCACTTCAATAGGAGCCTCTCTGTTATTATTGTCAGCTCTTTTCCTGGATTCCCGTATGATCTTCAGAGGGTACTTCTTTTCTTTCATATGGTCAGTGAGTTTGCCTGCATGCTCTTTGTATTTTTCCACAGATGAGCAATTCCTCCTGATCCTGAGGAATTGCCCGAAGGGCAAATTCTCCCAGAGAGATTTTGGATGATAACTCTGGTATGACAATAACGAGTTCCGAGCCATAGGCATTTGTGCTCTGTGCCCAATCCATCCCGTTCTGGAAAAATCTGGATTTCAAGAAAGGGTAAGCTTGTCTTGGAGAACTCAAACGTAAATCTGAAAAATTCATTTCTGGTATTAAGCCACTGTTGTAAGGACTCAATGGTTTCTGGCGATCCTCTCCATATTACAAAAACGTCATTGATATAACGTTTCCATACACAAATATGTTTTTCAAAGGGATTGTCCTCTTGGAGGACCACTTTCTGTTCAAATTGATGCACATGGAGGTTAGCCAGGCCGGGGGCAAAAACGCTGCCCATGGATGTACTGGACATTTGCAAATACAGATCATCCTCAAACTTAACAAAGTTTTCTTTCATGGCCATTCGTGCACCTGACATGATAAAGTGCGCAAGAGTGATGCTGGCAACAGGATTAGAACCGAGTAAGGACTCTATTGTTGTGAGTGTCTCATCCTGAGGTAATCTTGTTCTACGTCAAACGTGGTCTCTACCAATAGACATAACAGATCTTTTGTGTCCTGTATATAGGTAGGCATCTTCAGTACACGAGGACGTAGAAAATAATCAACAAAAGTTGACACCGGTTCAAGTAAAGACCCTATTCCAGAGATGATAGGCCTCCCTGGTGGCGCTAGCTGTTCTTTATGTATTTTAGGCACTACATAAAAGTAGGTTAAAATAGCATTGAAGGATGGGAGGGACATGCAGTGGTTTTGCAGCCATACTGTTACACTGCTGGTTTGGACTGTCAAAGTCTGAAAAAACATTGCCTGTGCTATGTGCTGTCATAGTCCATGAGGATTTCACATGCTCATTTGTAACATTACATATGTATTTTTTCCATGGGGTACTGGAGAATGTGTGTACAGTTTTCATATTGCCCATTTGAATGTGTGTGTATTATGTACAAGAGTAAAATGCCTGAGTGTAACACTCATGGTGGTAATTCACATATCGCACATCAGATAAATGACATTTGGAGATGTCTTCCTTCCATTGTTTTCATTATATGTTTTGTCTCGCATTTGTATGCACTGATTCCCCTCTCATATTGTACATGCATGTGAAATTTCTGATGACCACGTTTAACCTCAGTGTGAGTCCCACTGGCCTGCACAGAAACTGGCCAATTTTAAAAGGACCCATCAGTCCAAAAATATTTGACGGGGACTGTGTGATAATTAATTTTAGGTCCCCAAATTGGGCTCACGAAACTTTACTTAATGCCCCATTACCATCAAGTTGGAAATGTAATACAACATTATTACCACTGGGGTTCTTTTTTATAAACATCTGCTAACAAATAATTTAGCCCCAGATTGTATGTCCTTTCACCCCAATATTAATTGGATGCCTATACCATCAGCAGCACGACCAATACGATTTTCTATTCTTCCGTATAACAGATTCCAGTGCCTGACTAGGATGGAGGACAATGATTGACATATAATATCAGAAGGGGCACCCTCTATACAAGAGTCAGAGCAGATGGTAATTCCTAGTAGGGGAGATAAATGAAGAAATACCCAAAACCAATTGTTAGAACAGGATATGGCGCATGAGAGTGCTGGAAATGGTGAGACAGATAATCCAACTACAATAAAACCTGTGCTTTTAATGGATATGGTAACTCCACTAAAATTAAATCAGAATGATAACCAAGGAATAGGAACTACAAGGTAGGAAGGGTACAAATTGACAACTTGGAGTATAGCCGGCATTGGAAAAAAATAGACACTCCTTTTTGGCAGGAGCTCATCGCCAGTGGTAGTGACTTCATTTGTATCCAGGAAACCTGGAGTACAGATGTGGTTGCAGTGGAAAGTTATACCTCCCATTGCTTAAATGCTGTATCTTCTACATCAGATAGAGCTAAGATTGGATTGTTGTTGCTTATATCCACTAAATTAATTGGGTGTAAAATATTTAGTTATTCATCTGTAGGCGATCATAGCCAAATTTTGAGGCTACAATTTCCAAAGGGTAAGGATTTGGTTGTTATGAACCATTACAATAATAATTTTAATGGGGATAGGGATGCACCGCTAGACTTATTAGGAAAAGAGTTAGATGAGGTACTGAAATTATCTAGCAAAATTGCAGTTATCTTGCGGGTCGGAGACTTTAATATCTGGGTCTGTTCAGCGACTTTAACCAATTCTTGCAGATATATGTCGACCCTCTTCATTACTAATGGGACTGATGATGATTCTTTACATTTCCCACATTGTGGAAACGGCATGGCCTTAAATTTATTTATGGCCAAATTTCACCTTGATCTGTTAGATTGCTCCATTAAACAGGGCCATATTAAATGCCCGACTTTCACTGGGAGAAACGCAAATAGCAACATCGATCATATAGTAATCTCAAAGAATAGTTCCTATTCTGATCTCTGGATATAAGAGCAGGTGGTTAGCGACCATAATAGTATCTACATAGTATTACTCGATTGGGGTAATAAATGAATTAACACTGTGGACCGACTTTCGGATATTCTCCCTGTTAGGCCTAACGGGATGAGAATCAAGTGGGATGGTGTAGATCCCTCTAAGATCCAGTCGTAAGTGGTCACTAGAGGTAGAAAAGCCTTTGACTATTGCCTTAGTGAAGAGGTCGCCCTCGATATCTTATTAAATACATTCTTTGATTTAAATAATATAATTAAGAAAGTTTTAACCAAGAATACTAAATGTACTCACAATGTTGGTACGAGGTGGTTCGACTCTAACTGTTCGAAGACATTACATAAACCGAAATTGGCATTAGGGACTAGGCCCTGTAACCAAATGCTAGTTCATGAGCTTCAAATTGAATATAAGCAAGCCATCTTGACACATAAAAGAGGGCTGAGATCAGATGCTTGGGATAAACTAAGTATGGCTGCTGAAACCAACAACAGCAAACTCTTATGGGAAACTGTAAGTAGCCCCTTTTTAAAGGATAATTGTATACCCGAATTGACATCTTATGTGAACTGTACTGAATGGATTGAACACTTTTCTAATATTTTTTACCCCGATAGGTTGTGTAGGTTGTGTTTGGCTTCCTTTTTAACCAATGATTTTACAGGGCCTATATTACCATTGTTGATTAATGTTGAAGAGGTAGAGGAAGGGTTGTCTAATAGCAAAGGGGGGAAGGCCCAGGGCCCAGACGGTGTCCCGATTGATCTGTATAAGGATCTAATGGATTTATGGGCACCAATCCTTACAAGGATTTTTAACATTGCAGCCATTGGGAATTTCCCTACAACATGGGCACAATTTCTAATTGTCCCACCGCACAAAAAAGGCTCACGTGCCGATGCTTGAAATTATCGCCCATTCTCGCTACTGGATTCCTCAATTAAGGTATTGAGTAGGGTCCTTTTAAAAAGATTGGAAACCTAGGCCTCAGATTTTAAAGTCCTAACCCCAGCCCAATATGGGTTTAGGAAAGCCTAGGAACAATTGAACAATGTTTAGATTTGAACCTACTCATGCGATGATATTTCCAAGCAGAGTTTTTGCCATTTCCTATTATTTTGTAAATTTTACGCATATTTAAGGACATTTTATTTGAAGCCTATCCTTTTAAAATATAATATTCGTTTAACAGTAGATGCTATAAATTTATTATGTACCCTAGAGAATACAGACATTTGTTTTAATGTCGCACTCTACTTATTGAAATGTATCGCAGCAAAAAAATCGATATTACTGTGATATTGTACTTATCGCTGGTTATATTTGCTTTTTTGCACTTATGCACACGTCACTTTATATCGTGTTGTTATCAGTGTGAAGGATTATCTGAGATCTGTTTCTTAAAAGTGTATTCTATGAGTAACTTTTGCCCTAGGGTCAAATTTGTATTTATGCACAGGTCACTTTATCGTAGGTTAGGATTATTAGTATGTATTGAAAACCTTCTCTTTTATTATTTTCTATGCTGTTGAAATTGTATTGGAATGAAACATAGAGTAAAGAGAATAACAGTTTTTTGTATATCATGAATTTTTACTTATGCTATATTAAATGTATATTTATGTTAATCGAGTAGTATAAGTTAAACCTTCAGTAAAAACAGCTACTTGATGACTGTGACTCTCTGGTCTTTTGCTTATGTCACTTTCTAGCACTACGCACTTTAACATGGAGTATTAATTATAACTGTTTTTTAAAATATTTAAAGTATTTATATAATAGTGTTCCTCCTTTCGGTACTATTGTCACTTTGAGAGTCGACTCGTGGAATAATTCCTTATAAATTGATATTTTATCCTTATGTTTTAGTTAAATGTTCATCTTACATGGTTGTGTAAAACAAACCTAAAAACGCTTTATGAACTGACCCATCAGTAAATGGACTGAGTGAAACATTTGTGTTGTCTGCCACCCTATTTCTCAATGAGCTATATTAGGCTTGGGGATTGCTCAAAACAGGACTACATCTTGTGAGAAGAGTGTGAGAATGTAAGATCATGGCCCTCAATGTGACACAAGTAGCCATTCACTGGCCAAGGACATTGAGGGGGTGTGCTGTTGGACGCAGTGAGTCTACCCGACACATCTTTTCAAATGTATTGTAGGTATTGCTCACTCAGATACTGCATCACAGATGTGGGTCTTCTTCGCATTGGTTTCTGTGCTGGCACTCTGCATGTGTATTGGATGGCCAGGTACTGTGTCCATCATCCTACATCTATACATTTCTATGAGATTATTTGATGCAAGTGTACTACGTGTCATGCTGTATGGCCTCTGCGCAACATTTATGTATTGGTGTGCTATGTTTTTTCATGTTCCTGTACTGACACACATTGGTACATAACACAGTGTCACTGAAACTTCCTCTTCTTGTCTCCCTTGCCTGCAGTTTAAGGTCCACCAGCATAAGACAATATGGAGGGCCATTGCACGCAAGGTGCAGGTACTGGGTGTCTCCAGCCGACGGCACACACACGTTGTCACAAGAGGTGGGATGGCATCTGCCGGTTGAGCAAAAACGTGGCAGAGGTGATGCTGGGGGTGCTCCCTCGGAGTGGCAGGTTGGCACACTGGAGCATGACACCACCAATGACCTGCATCTTGGCAGTGACACAGCCAGAGTTGGATGGACGCTTGAGGGGCCATCTGCAGCAAGTTGGGGGTGAGTATTCAGCGAAGTGTGATTTTGGGTGTCAGTGACTGCATGAATCCCATCCGTAAGCCATTGGGAAGCTCTGTGATGTTTCTAGTGTGATGCAATGGCTTCTAAGTGGTCTCAGTGTTGAGTGCAGCTGTTATGTATTTTTTACAACATGTGGGTTATCATGTGTTTAAAACAATGACCCTTGCCATTGACAGATGAGATGTGGTCTTGTGAATATATGCGGCATTATGAGTGTCATAGACATCACCTGGCAGTGAACGTCAATGAGAATCATGTTACTTTGCATTCATAGATGTGTGCTGTGCACAACATAACATTTGCGACAACTACACAAAAGACACCAATGTGCAACTGTAGTTGTGCTTCAAAGCACAACTTGGTGGATAGCAGGAGCTTGTGGCCATTGCAAAGGGACATTTGAGAGTCTGTATCTGTGGTGTTTTCACTTAAAGTGACTCCATATGTGACAGAGACAACATGTTTTGATGTACATCTATCTCACCTACAGGCACGTAGGTATGCCTACAGAGAATAGTATGTTAGGTAACAGGGAGGCACAGGCCAGCTATTTGGCTGTGTCTACGTCACATGGGGCATTTCTATCAACTATGCAGGTTTCCATGCATCTTCTGATGATTGCATAAAGATTGCACATGTTGACCGTACATAGAGGAGGGCAACATGGGAGTATCATTTTAAAGTTTTGTTCTTCGCTTGCATATGATATTTGTGAGTATGGCACTATACTGAACCTATGTCTCTGTCTCTTGCAGCATCTACTGAGGGCAGGGAAGGACAGGGGACCAACACTAGTGGGGAAGATTCTGGCACGACTGCTACACATGAGCTCACTGACAATGATGTGACCAGAGCCTCGGAAGGGGATAGGAGTGACCTGGATTAACCATGCCGAAACACCGACCTCCACATCATCAGACTCCAGCAGTGACTCCTTTATGTTGGTAGGCACAGGAAGTTCATAATCTGCCTCATCTTCCACCTCACATCATCCAGTGCACACTCTCCATGTTGCTACCACGAGATTTCAATGTGCCCCCAGCCCTAGGCAAGGTAGAGTCTCCTTCCCGCCAGGCACCGCTGCCCCTGCCCCTGTCTCCCCTGCTGCCCTCGGTGTGGAGGCGGTGGAGATTTTGCGCCAGCTGTGTGTGGGTCAGACTGCTCTCCTGAATGCCTTCCAGGATCATGACAAGAAGTTGGCACAGGTAGTTCCCTTCATGGAGGGGATTCATTCTAATGTGGGTGACCTACACTGAACTGTCCAGTCTTTGTCCCCCAGATTGACAGCAGCCATTCAGCAGCCACAGGCTACCAGTCCTGCTCCTGTCCCTTAAGCAACTGCGCTGCCGGTGGTACCACCTGACGAGAGTGCCCACATGCCACAGCCCTAAGGCACCAAGTCCTCCACACGCAGCACATAACAGCAGCAATCCAAGCAGACCAGACCACAGACACCATCCCCACAACACAAAACATGCACACAGGTGTACAAAACCAAAAGCTCATCACTTGACACTCATGGACATCAGGCCATGAAGCAGGCATCAACATCACATTCATCAAAATCACCCCATCCAAGGGCACTCCCATCCCCAAATCTGCTCCCAAAGACAAACAAACAGTTTCCCTGTCTGCTGTGAACCTGGTGCCTGCAACGACTAAGCACAAACACTTCTCTAAGGCAGATTCACCTACAACGTCAACTCCCACCTATAGCCCTGTGAAGCTGGGATAGGAGAGCAAAGTGGCGGGTTTACCTGGACAACAGAGGATGTAGGGGAAAAGGCAAGGCCACCCCAAGTGCACCATCAGATCAAGCAAATACCCACAGGGAGAGCTACCTGCACCTGATACAACTTTGGTAGAGAGTGACGCTGTTGTGGCCACTCCACTTCTACCTCCGGCCAAGACATGTGTGGACTATCAAATCCCCAAGCAGTTAAGACCCAGCCCTCAACATTCAACCTCAGACACTGTGACTCCATGCAGCATGTCTTCACCTCCCTGTGCTATCACACCACCCGGTCCAAGCAGCCCTCAGGCTCCTACAGCCACTGATGCCTTTACCTCAGCCAGTTCTCTTTCTCCCAGGTCCAGTCCTCAACTGGCCCGACAAACAGCCTCCGCCCAGTTCAACTGACAGCCAAAGTTGAAGCAAAGTCCCCCTCTCCACACCATTTCTCCCACAGCGGTGCCTGGACTGCCCATTTGTAGCCGCTGATCTGAGGTGTTTCCCATGGCAGCGGGCGGTTTACCCATTTCCTATGCAGTTTCTCATGCACACATTTGGGGACCAGAACTATGGGCTGGCCAATGGCCTTGCTGTTTGTCAACTCTGATGCCTATTCTCTGTGCAGTTTCTCATGCACACATGTGCGGACCAGAACTATGGACTGGCCAATGGCCTTACTGTTTGTCACTTTTGATGCCCATTCCCTGTGCAGTTTCTAATGTACATATGTGCATACATTAAATTTGTACTGGCCAATGGCCTTGCTGTTTGTCACTTTTTTTTGTTTCTTTTTATTGAAAATTATAAACAAACAAAGCAATAAGAAACATTAACAGAATACCTGTTCAAACGAGGGAGGGACAAGGCAATACAGAATCATATGCAATCGGCAATGGGATGGGGGAAGAAGGGGCGAAACAAGTCAGTGCGTCATAAAGGTGATACTTCGGTAGGAACGTGGGGTAAAGGGGAGAGTGAAGCATCAGTGTTAGTTGTCACGGGGGGAGTGCAGATGCCCCCACGGTAACTGTTCCAGGGACCCCATATCTTGTTCCACTTCCGGGGTTGCCCCCGGGCCACGTAAACAGTTTTCTCCCTAAACATCGCCCAATCCATATTCTCCCTCCATGCTTCCATGGTAGGTGGCCTATGGGATCCCCATAACTGCGCTATGTCTCATTTAGCAATCATATTTCCAAGGGTCACCCACTGGGTCTGTGCAGCATTGTGATCTGTTGGCTCCCACACATTCAACAAACAGCGCCTGGCTTCAGGCAAAAGAGCAATACCTGTGGCCTCCTCCATCATTTTATGCACCTCATTCCAGAAGACAGCTGCATCACGGCACTCCCAGAGAATGTGGAAAAATGTCCCAACTAGCCCGCATCCCTGCTTACACAAACCATCTTCAGAAAATCCCATTCTAACCAGACTGGGGCCTGTAACGTAGGTCCTGTGGAGTATCTTGAGCTGCACTAACCTGAGACGGGCCGGAATCGCAACCTCCTTAGGCGAGGAGATCGCCGACTGCCAGTCCTCATCGTCCAATTCTAAGCCATCCCGGGTCCATGAGTCCCGGAGCTGAACCAGTAAGTCAGCCCTATTGTTTATTATTTTGTTATATATCAATGAGATAGTACTGTCAGGCACATGACCGTCCAGCACCCTATCCTTGAGCGGGGACGACTCCGGGATCTGCTCACCCTCTGAAAAACCAGACTTCAAGGCATGGCGGATCTGAATATATCGAAAGTATTCCCGATCATTTAATTGGAACTCTGTCTTCAGTGCCTCAAATGATTTGATACGGTCCTTTACCCAGAGGTCCCCCACCTTACTGATACCTATCAGGTCCCACTTCTCAAACCTCTTGGTCTTCCACAGGTTGCCTAGTCTATCAGAAGCGAAAAGCGGGGTAGCCAGAGTCATGCGGTCTTTCCATCCCATCGCATTATTTGCATCATACCATAGATGCACAGCGGTCCTCGTAGGGCCTGACAGATCCCTACCAGCTGACCTTGAGTACAGTGCTCTATTATAGTCACCCCCAGGCAACAACCACCTATCCATAGTGAACGCAGGGTTAGACGGACCATACATGCCATGATTAATAGCACTCAGTTGAGACGCCCAATAATACCGCTTAATGTCAGGTAGAGCAATACCCCCATCATACCAAGGGAGTGTTAGCTTCACGAGCGCAATACGGGGTCTCCCATCCCAAATCAACTTCCTCTGGAGGCCCTCCACTGCACGAAAATAACTAGCCGGAACTATGTCAAGGGTATTTTGGAGTGCATAGAGGAACCGTGGCAGAGACATCATTTTAAAGAACGCAACCCGGCCGAGCGGCGAAAGCGGGAGCTTACGCCAGCCCGCCACGTCCAATTTCAACCTATTCAACGGGGGATCAAATTCTGCTCATAACGAGCCACCGGGTCTAATGAAATATAAATTCCGAGATACCTGAACCCCGAAGATGTCACCTGGATGGGACAGTCACGTGGGAGTGGAGGGACCTTACCCCACAGTACATAAAGACAAGACTAGGTCCAATTTATAACCAGACCAGATTTCTTACCAAAGAAGGTCAGTATGTCGAATAGAACTATCAGCGATTTCCAGGGAGATGTTAAATAAAGCAGGATATGATCCGCATAGAGCGAGATACGGTCCTCAAAGTCAGGGGACCACCGAATACCCATCATCGAGGGCTCCCACCGTATCCATTCAAGGGGCTCGAGGGCCAGGGCGAACAGTAGCGGTGACAAGGGACAACCCTGCCTTGTACCCCTCCCCAGACAGAACGGCTTAGAAACCCGTCCGTTAACAACAATCTGTGCCAGGGGTCCCTCATAGAGGAGTTGCACCCAGCCAATAAAGCCTGGACCAAATCCGAACTTAGCAAGGGCAGCCCACACATACGGCCATTCCACGGTATCGAACGCCATCGTGGCATCTAGAGAGGCCAAGATGGCTGGCTCCCGTAACGTCTCAGCCCTCGCGAGAACACCATGCAACCGCCTGAGATTCAGGGCTGTGTTTCTGTGCGGTATAAAACCGATTGATCTGGATGATCAGATCGCTAATCACAGTTATTAATCGATTGGCCAATACTTTCGCCAGAATCTTAGGTTCCGCATTTAAAAGAAATATCGGCCTATAGGAAGCACACTTATCCCTCGGTTTCCCTTCCTTGTGGATCACCACAATGGTAGCCAGACGCTGATCACAAACATATCCCGGATATAGGGAGCCACCTTGTCGGGATGCAATTTATAAAGTTCAATTGGGAGACCATTGGGACCCATAGCCTTCCCCGATCACAAGGAGCGAATAGCGAGAGCCACTTCATCTATTGTTATCTCCGATTCCATTTGTTCCTTATCTGCATCAGACAGGCACGGCAACGTGATATCGCGTAATAACAAATGCGAATCCTCTTCCGGCCGCTCTGACACAGGGGAATAGACTGCTTGGAAGTGCTCGGCAAAACACTGGGCAATCTCACCAGGGTCGGTCACCCGCACACCACTCATTCTCTCAATCTCTGGAACAACACGACTCGCCCTATCTCTCTTATCCAGCCACGCTATTAGTTTACCCGCCTTGTCACCAACATCATACAAACGACCCTGCTGCTCCCTATTCATGGTTTTCGCCGCATCCGTGACCAACGCCTTGTATTCCAATTGCTTAAGATGCAAGACATGCAGCTTCTCATGGGTAATCCCCTGCTCGAGGTCACTATCCAGATCCACAATCTCAGACTCAATCTTTACGACTTCCTCATTTCTTCGTTTCTTCACACCCGCGATTAAAGACAAAGCCTGGCCTCTAATGACTGTTTTGAAAGCCTCCCAAAGGGACACAGCAGAAGACACATACCCCTCATTTTCCGCGAAATACTAGTCAAGAGACTTTACAAGGGCAGCACGGGTCTTAGGATCACGAAAATACCAGGGGTTGATCGGGGCCACCCTACCCTCAACACCCACATGTAACTCCATCTGGATCCATACTGGGGAGTGGCCGGATATACCCCGCGCCAGATGTCTAACCTCGGTAACCGCGAGGGTCTGAACCCCAGGCATCAGTACATAATCGATCCTGGAAAGGCTACCATGTGCTCCTGAATGAAAGGTGTATTGGCGCTGGGAGTGATGTGATAGCCGCCAGCAGTCTACCAAGCCTAGTGTATCTATAAAGCTGCGGAGCCATGTCTGAGCACTTGTGAGGTCCCTAGGCGGATGTCGATCCTCTCTACCGGAGACCACTGCATTAAAGTCACCATCCAATACTAAAGTCCCCTCCGGGAGTGAAAGGATGACTCGCCCAAGATCAGCAAAGGTAGTCGATTGCAGACCCGGGGGAATATAGATAGAAAACAAGGAGTGGGTGCGACCCTCCCACCTACCAGTGATAGCAACATAGCGCCCTCTGTCATACAGAACCATTGAATTGATTTCAAATGGGAGGGAACTCTTCATTAGAATGCCCACCCCTCTAGATCCAGAGGTAAAACTGGCGTGGGCGACTAAACGATAAACCCTCCTATTCATGGCCTGACAAGTGTTACCTATTAAGTGTGTCTCTTGGAGGAGTATCACATCAGGGGATAGACGTTTTAACATTTGCAACACAACCCCATGTTTTATCCTATCCCCCAACCCATTCACGTTCCAACTAAGTAGTTTCAGTCCCCTACCCCATCCCGATAATGTAGACAGATCCATCCCTCTCCAGAACTCGGCATTTCAATCAATCGATAAAACAGTACGTTGCCTCACAAAAAACCAAAACACATAAACCAGGACCCCCCCACCCCCCAACCATTACCCGTTAAGAAACCCCCCACCCTGCACCCCTGCATAAGCCTAAAAAGCCACCCCAACTTGCACTGTGCCTGTCGCCCTAGCATCAAACTAAACTACAAAAAGTAAAACAGAGGAGGAGAAGACCCACCATTAACCCCGTCACCCCCCCAATTGTCACATTGTCACTGTAGTTCAAGCAGCTAATATAGCAAACCACTGTCTGAGGCCAACACAATCGAGAATCAAAGGCCGAGCGCCTACTTCGGTTCCTCCGATCCACCTTCCGCTTCTCTAGACTGTTCATCCTGTCCACGCTGATTGGGCAAAGTGTCCAGCCAGTCCGCCACGACCTCAGGACGATCAGAAAAGTATGTCCGCTCCTCAAATTTGATTCTCAGTTTGGCCGGGAAGAGCATCGCGTATTTTAGGTCCAAGTCTCTCAGTCTCTTTTTGACACCCATGAAACTTAGTCTCTGTTTCTGGACCGCCTGCGTGAAGTCCAGGTAGAAACTCACAGTGGTATTTTCAAATTTCGTGGGCCCACCCACCCGCGAGGCCTGCAGAATTGCATCTCGATCTCTGACGTTAAAGATCCTGGCAATAATAGGCCGCGGTGGGGCTCCCAGCTTTGGTTTACCACCCGGAACTCTGTGGGCCCATTCAACAGTAAAAAACTTGCTCAGTCCTTTAGGTGCGAGGTGGGAGACTTCGAGACTTTCCACAAACAGATTCGCTGCAGGATCCTCCGCTTTTTCCAGGATCCCGATAATGAGGACGTTATTACGCCTAGCTCTTCCCTCAAAATCCTCCAGACGGTGGGCAAAGAGTTCGTTGGAGGTTCGCAAGTTGCGGACCTCGGTCTGTAAATCAGTAACATCCCCCGTCAAGCTAGCAGTCTTGATGTCCAAAGATTTGACCTTCTCGTTCGTTTTGAACAAATCAGTTCGAATCAGATTGACATCTATAGCCACTGTGTCCAACTTGTGAGCGAGGGTCTCCATTTGCTGTCCGAGGGAGGCTTTACTCCCGTCAATGCAAAGTTAGTTCCGTTGACGAGACGGGAGCACCCCCTGTGTCTTCCATTGTTTTACCCGATCCACTGGGGGATCCCTTTGTTTGGGCGTTACGATCCATGTTATTGGACTGGGTATATCCACCTCGCCGCGTAGTCTTAGCCTTTGTCTTGTCTCCATCAGTTTTGCTTGTCATCGCGAATGACTCGAACCTCGAGGAGATATGGCAGCACTAAGTCTTTAAGACAAAGGAGCAGTGGCAGCCAGAGAAGACAGGCCAGGCTTCTGTCCTATATTTCAGTCAGATGAACGATCTAACGTGCCACGTATAACAGTAGCCTCCAGCCCAGGGGGACATCGTCCGGCGAGAACACCGAAAATGAAAGTGAAAGTCAATCGGACCGCCAGTCCGTCCCTCCTCAGGCCGATGTTGATCAATTACTGCACGGGCATCCTGCCAACTCGAGCCCCGGGTATCACTACGGTGTAGGCCGCGATCTTCAGAACGTCGTATCTTTGGTTCCCGGTGTCTGATTCCGAATCTGACTGCAGGTTTCAACTCCCCCGTGGTTCGTCTATACAAATTCGTCGATGAAGGTCAGGATATATTACAGGATAGATGGGGGAGGTAGCGAGGGTCTCGGGAGCCCTGTACTCACGCGGCCATGTTGGTTGCGCGCGAAGCTCCTCCTCCCTGTTTGTCACTTTTGATGCCCTTTCTTTGTGCAGTTTCTCATGCACTCATGCATACTTTTAATTTGTACTGGTGAATTGCCTTTCTGTTTTGTACTTTTGATGCCTATCTGTGTATTATGTACTAAAGACTGTTACTCCTGTTGTCTGCTTTGTCAATGTCATTATGAAATAAAAAGATTTATGTATGGTATCGGTTCATGTGACACATGCTTTGTATGCCACTTTAACATTGTCAATTGCTTATTTTACTTTTTCTGAGGTTTCCAGAGGTAACAGGCACTTTTGTTCTTCTGTCTGAGGCTTGAGGGTGCAATGATGGTTGTTTGGGATGATCTACTCTCCTCCTAATCATTCTGTGCTAAGGTTTGCTATATTGTACACATGTCATGTTAAGATGTAATACCAGAACAGAGGGGAATGCTATCCACAGGATTACATGCGGGTGGCAAGGGTCCGGCAATTCCCTGGGCTCTTTCTTGATATGTGCGCAGCAGTGTTGATGTGTAGTCATCTTGTGTGGGCCAGTCTTCACAGTTACATGTGTACATTTGAATTTGTGCACTTGAGTAGTCATACAGTGTGATTGGCCTGTCATTGTCAGTGGTGTTGATATGTACGTGCCCTTTCAAATGCCAACTACACACATGTATGATCCAGGTAATGAGAGAGTGTTATATTTTCAGACAAGTGCTTCAGATAGTGGGCACATGAAGGAGTTGTAGGTTGAGCACTGTGCAGTGGGTCCTTGCACTCCTGGGGGACACCTACTTGTTGTAGCTGTCAGTTGTGAGTCTGCAGAGTGTGTCACTACAAATCCTGTGTTGCGTTTTGTTGATCAGCCATGTGTCTTGTTTAAGTTTGTGCTCACATTGCTAATCTGTTCAGACACACCAATATTATTTGTGAGTTTTGTCATGATTTGCTGTCACTTGAAACATGTTTTGCTCCAGTATGGAATGTGGTATGAGGAGTGATACCATCCCCTATAGGTGCTTCTGATGCCTACACATTGTAAGTTACTCCTCTATGTGTTTGTGGACTGTATACTCCTAACCTGTCCACTACTGATGTACACACAACTTCAATCTCATGTCTTCCACCCTATGCCTTGCCAGTGTTTGAGCCTCCCCACCACTTCATAGTGTGACACTATACTGTGGGAGGATGATCTATGTACATGACCAATGTGCCACTCAGGGCAGTTTCACAATTAGTTATGTGTCATTTTCGTCTAATAGTTTGCACTCATGGTTGCTCATGTGCAGTGCATAATTTTGAGCTGCACAGTCCTCTAGTCATGTTATTTGCATCTGGGTTTGCCTGAGTTGCGCATCAGTGGCTGATGTCTAAGCTGTATGTGTTTGATGAGGTACTGCTACCCTTCCCTAGTGTGATGTTATCTGTGTGCTGTGATGTTTTGTATTGTGGGCGTTCATGGTGGGTCACTCAGATATGTGTGCTACTGGTTTGGTTGATGTGTACACACTGCTTGGTGTGCATGCAGTGCTGTCAGTGTATGTTGCCTTGTGCTTGCCTGGTGTGCATCCCCCTGATGTCCTGCTGAGTTTGCTATGTGATGGATTGGTATGTGCATCTGTTGTGGTTTTTTTGTCGATGGATGCAGTGTTTGGCCTGTGTTGGCTCCGTACTGACAGGTGCAATGTGTGTGTGATGCTCTATTTGCATGATATTCTGTGTGAGTAGTTTGTGAATTGTGATACATTCAGATGTGTGTTGCATGTGTAGTGTACATATCTTGTGTGTATGTCACATGCAGCAAGTTGGATTCTTGTTCATGAGCTTGTTTTGAGTGCACAATAGTAGTTTGTCCTCCTATTTTGACCTGTCACTTGTCAAGATTATCCATGTGCATGCTTGTGGTACACTATGACACCATGTTCACTTGATGACTGGTGTGGTGTCTATGTCTGTGTTAGCGGATTTGTCCCATTGATTCCAGTTGGTGTTCATGATTGGCATTTGATGATGCAATTCTTGTTTGTGTTGGGGTATGGCGTCTGTGTATTGGTCCAGAGTGACAATGTTCTGTCTTGGGTCACATTGCCTTACCACTGTTTGACTGCACATGGCTGGGCTTGTTGGACTTCTCTGGATGTTGTTTGTTAGATTTGTGTTTGACGATTGTTTTTAGGTCAGCATTGACATCCCTGAGTGTGAGTCTGACATTTGTATATGCACACCAGGGTGTGTGATTGGTTGTCAGTAAACTCACAGGACCTTATTTGCACCTTTATGTGTGTTTTTCTCAGGTGTTAGGTGTTGGAGGTGTGAGATGGGTAGGCGAGGGGTATGTTTGAAGGTCCTACCTGAGTTTGTCAGTCAGGGAGGTTGACAATGAGCCATGTGTGTTGTGCTGGCGGCATACACATGCCAAGTAAGTTGACACATATGTGTGGCTGGTCACTGTATGGCTTCTGACACTTTCTATCATTCCTGTGCCTATGCATAGCTTGCATTGATGTATCCCAGAGATGTTCCACAGAGTTCACTTTGGTTTAACTGCATTCACAGTTCCACCCATGTCTGATTTGAGGGCCTAAGGGTAGTGTGATATGTTCCTCCTCTTGCATGTGATGTACACATGCTATGTGGCTTGCTCCATGGTTTTCCAGCACTGTGCACTTCACTTTGGGCTAACCCATTTCTTGTCCTACATTGCTGCTGACTTATGGTATGTGTATGTGGCAGAGTGTCAGTGTGGGATCTTTTTGAGGGACTTGACAAGCCTTTGTCAACAGTTCAGTGATTGTTCATATGCAGTGTGGGTCTTCATTTCTTAATTATACTCAGTTGTATTCATATAAGTAGAAGGCAGGTATGAGGAGGCGGGTTGTCCAGCCCCTGAACTTCTGTGCAGGGTGTTCATCTTCACCTTCCCAGTCAATATACCTTGCCCTTTGCTGTGTGAGGTGCCAGCTCTAGCCACTCCTGGCTGATGAATTGTGCATGGAGAGAAGCACAGGAGGGGCACACCGCATGTGCAGAAATGGGTGTGGGACGCGTACTGTCGGTAGGGTGAAGGTGGAGTCCTGGGAAGCTGCCCAGAATGCCCATGCCAGCACCGGCCCTGGCTACTACTTTGTGCACAGGTTTTCCCATGTCTTCACTACTGCAGTGACTTACCCGCAACATTGCAGTGATTTCGCAATTGATGAGTGACCCGGATGCGGAGGTGTGGATTTCTAGCAGGCAGGACATGTGGGTGTACACTGGGGGATATGTTCCTGTCCCTACCAGACCGTCTGATGTGGACAGGATCCGTATTTCAGCACAGGAGTTGTGTGTTGTGGTTCTATGCGGAGTTGTGCTTTTACGTACCTGCGGTGTTGACCGCGGTGACATCCTATTTACTGGTAGTAGAGGAGGTACAGCAGCGGAAGGGCTTGAAGAGCTGGATCCCTAGTGGTCAGGAACGCGCTGAAGTGACCAGCATTCGAGTTTCGCTCTCTGCAGCCTTGCTTCCACCATCTACGAGGGGCTGATTTCTCCGCTGCATTCTGATGAGCTATTTGAGGCATTGTGATTTCTCCTGCGGTCAGAACGTCATTCCGCACAACGGTCTTTCTCTATTGGCTTCCTCCGCTACCATTGCAGAAGGAAATTTCTGGCGGATCCCAAAACTCCACAGCGGATGGAAAATGGGCTATCTTTGCCCATTGTAATATGGTGGACGCTAGGACCTCCGATGGTGTGCAGAAAAGACATTTTCCACCAGCACAGCTGATGTGCCCACGACCTCCATCCTAATGAGCCCCTTAGTTTGGTGTGGATGAAAATCCTGCATTGCCGGTCCCTGGTGAGTAGCAATACTATTGCTGAAACAAGGCAAATGGAAGTCTCGATGGGTGAGGCGGACTGGTTTATGGGTCCTGTGACCTCAGTTACAGAGTCACCGCCGCTCTAGGGTGTTCTGCTTCATAGGCCTGCCCGCAAGCCTGGAGGTGAACTTCAGTATGGATTGTGGTGGCCAGGACTTCATGGTTAACCCACACTTGCCACCACTAGGATCCACCTGCTGATGCTAAGACACCAGGGCTTCTAAGGTGTAGCGGGGCCTTTTTAGGTCTAGCATAGAAATGTGCTCCCTCAAAACAGTGGTCTGGTGGACTGGTCATGAAGGCTGAACTTCGTTCCCCAGCTCCAAATTCGGCAGCTCTGGCCATAGTGCCACATCATCTCCCTCACTGAAAACCATACTGCCACGCTGAGAGAAAATGGCACTGCCTTCAACTACAACACAATTGTTCCCCGCTATTAACACTTGGATGTGACTCAATTCAAATTATGCACAGAACTAGAGTAATATGCTGTCTGAAAAAAGAGTACCAACATCCTGTAAAAAGCAAAAACTCATAAGGAATGCAAGATTAGGTAAAGCATGTGAAATGTAAGCAGGAACAACATGGTTACCGTAATGCTTTTATACTTATAATTCAGAAATCAATTACTGTTTTTGCCTGAAAAGTTAAGGACATGACTACAGGGCCTCGAAGGGACCCATTGAAATTTCCATTGCTTATATCCTTACAAAACGTATCTCTAAGCACAGAGCAGCGGTACACATTATATAAACTGAAATAAGGAAAACAGCTGATAAGGATCACATATAACGTTTTCCACTTGAGGCATCAACCAGGTGTTTCAGTACCTCCAGGAATGGTGCACTTTTCCACCTGGGGAAAACAATGTTTTTCAAAGAAAGATGAGAAAAGGAAAGTAGGGCTTCTCTGGAAAACTCTGTAAAGTGGTGCTAATATGTTTGTGAATAAAACTAATGTGGACATTTTGCAACAACTATTTCTTGCTTTAGTAATGTTTCATATTTTTAACCTTTTTTCTCTTCTTTACGAGGATGCACGTTGGAATAGAAAATGCCAGAAAAATGTCACATTTTCGGCAAAAGTGTTTCTTTATTTTTGGGATCAAATTCAAAGGGGGACAAATGAAGGAAACGAGAGGAAAGAGAGGGTGAGAGCTGTTTCTTGAAGTCACGTTTTTCAGAAAGTGAGGAGGAGCAAGGCATAGACAGAAAGAGAGGAAATAAGAGGAAGAAAGAGAGAGAGGGACGGAGGGCTGCTGACAGCAGCAGAGCAGGAGAAGTGGACGCTGTCCTTGTCTTCTCTGGGAGACAGAGGCCTTTCCTTCTCTGTCCACTCAGTCCCCGAACAACAAAGAGCAGCCGAGTGTTATCTATAGTTATTAGCTATTTCTGCCATACTGGGACATATTTTCAAAATAAAATAAGTAGGGTAAAAGATTCTATTACATTTAAAAAGTAGGGGCTCGCCGTACTCTGCTGATTCCATTCACTTCAACCACTGGGGGTCAGCAAGAACTGCCTCACCTGGTGACGCTGGGGTGCAGCGGCCTTGACTGTGCGGAGAGGGGCTGAGACTTTGAGGTCCAATGGTGCATGCTTCTCGGACTGGCCTGGGAGACACTTGCATTGCTTGACTTGGGTTGTTTCTAAGCATGGGCTAATTTTGCGAATCTGGCGTTCGCGAATTTTGCGAATTTGCGAACTCGCAATCCGCAAAATCCGCGAATTCTCGCGAATTTGCGGATTTTTTTTGTGTTCGCAAGGATTTCTGCCAGTTCGCAAGGATTTCTGCCAGTTCGCGAGGGTTTTGTGTAAGTTCGCAATTGCGAACTTGCATGTCGGCTCGCAACGGTCACGATTATGTTGTTTCTACGTCTGGTTCATCATCACAGGTTCCCAGAACCCTCTGTTTCACCCCTGCCACCCTCTGTTTTACCCATGCCATCCTCTGGTGCATCAATGCCACCCTCTGGTTCATCATCACTGTAGATTATGGGGGGGGAAAGCAAGCACACCTGCCTGCTTTAACTGACATGAATTAATTTGGGGTTGATTTATTAATGTGTCACTGTTTTAAAATTCCAGTCTGGCACCTGCTTCCTTATCTGTAATTTGCTTTCTGTTGCAGTGCAATTTTTTTTCCAGGACGTTTGTGGCCTACTTGTAGCTATTCTATGAGCCTGCTGTGAGGGTCAGAGCAGGGTCATATAATTGTTGCAACTAGCAACTGAACTCTGGAGGGGCCCTTGTCAGGAAGCACTACAGGGAATGGTTACTAATGATGAGTTTGAACTTTTGAACCTGCTGAATGCTTTTTTTGTGTTCGCAAGGATTTCTGCCAGTTTGCAAGGATTTCTGCCAGTTCACGAGGGTTTTGTGTAAGTTTGCAATTGCGAACTTACATGTCGGCTCGCAACGGTCACGATTATGTTGTTTCTACGTCTGGTTCATCATCACAGGTTCCCAGAACCCTCTGTTTCACCCCTGCCACCCTCTGTTGTACCCATGCCATCCTCTGGTGCATCAATGCCACCCTCTGGTTCATCATCACTGTAGATTATGGGGGGAAAAGCAAGCACACCTGCCTGCTTCAATTGATATGAATTAATTTGGGGTTGATTTATTAATGTGTCACTGTTTTAAAATTTCAGTCTGGCACCTGCTTCCTTATCTGTAATTTGCTTTCTGTTGCAGTGCAATTTTTTTTTCCAGGACCTTTGTGGCCTACTTGTAGCTATTCTATGAGCCTGCTGTGAGGGTCAGAGCAGGGTCAAATAATTGTTGCAACTAGCAACTGAACTCTGGAGGGGCCCTTGTCAGGAAGCACTACAGGGAATGGTTACTAATGATGAGTTTGAACTTTTGAACCTGCTGAATGCTTTTTTTGTATTCGCAAGGATTTCTGCCAGTTCGCAAGGATTTCTGCCAGTTCGCGAGGGTTTTGTGTAAGTTCGCAATTGCGAACTTACACCGCACGCAGCAAAAAATCCGCTGCGTGCGAATTTGCGGATTTTGCGGGAAATTCGCGGATCTCGCGGATTGCGAATTTACCGAAAATCCGCAAAATCCGCGAGCGTAACGGATTTTCCGCCCATGCTTAGTTGTTTCGGCCACAGCAATGCACTGCTCACTAGCTGAAGGAAGCCAGTGTTCTGGCTGCTATTTGGCCCAGGGGACTACTGCTGCAGAGCTCCAGCGCGGTGGGGTGCTCTGAGAGTGCCTCAAACACCAAGAGGCCTGTACAAGGGACAACTTTCAGAAAAGTGGGCACCCCTATATTACATAAGGAGGCCGGTAAAGAGTCTCAGGTGAGGGCAGTGGGAGGGGCTTAGTACCAGCTGTTCTGTGAGTGCAAAGGAGAGCGTGCCAACCAAAGAATATCTCCTGGGCCTCAGATTGCTAAAAATATTTATGCTCCACTAAGTGGGTCAAACCCGTTCCTGTGCAGAAATCTGTTACAGTCTATGCCATTCCAAATACTTTGTGAGAGGAGGCCGATCAGGGTGGTAAGGGCACTTCCGGCTTGGACATTGGCCTGGACACTGAATGGTCAGCTCATGACAACCCCATGGGCAGTCTGGCTGCCTCTGAACCATTAAGGGCTCATCGCTCAAGCAATCATACTGCTGAAGACAGGGCAAATAGTTGCAGGTGTAATGGCTTGGCAGCATTGGATACCAGAGCTCAAAGGAGTGGTATTGTAAAGCATGCTAAAGCCTCAGGGGTGCCACCTTGCCAGGAGTAGATACCTACTGTGAGTACGATGAAAGCCAGGCATGATGAAGCTGAGGGAGAGAGCTAGAGTATTGGCAAGTAGCAGGCACCTGGGGGCTCCTCACAAGAGCTTTATGAGATCCAAGAAGCTCTTGAGGCTTAGTTGCTCTTTCCGGGGCCTGTAGCCAATCAGAGGCAGTGGAGGAGAATATGGAGCAGATTGATGGTGTTCAAGGCTCACAGACCAAGGGACCACCTTTGTCATATAATACTACTATTCAACTTGAAATGGCACTCCAGAAAGATAGGCCTGGTCATGCTGCTGGCCCCAGTGCACCCAGGACTGCTACTACATTATCGACTGGAGAGGTAGAGAAGTTGCAGTCGCAGATTTTTGAAGGTGGCTCCTTAGACCCAGTCTGGTTTGGTGAAGAGCAAGAGCTACTATGGGACCTCAAAGGAGTTGAGCTTACCTCCACAAGTGAACAATACCAGCAGCCTGAGAAACACTGATAAAAACATCAAAAGCAGGGGTGAAGTGTGGGGCATGGCTGCAAAGGGAATCATGGCAGCTGCTTGAGTGAGTTGCTCCACAGCGGCCTAACATTAATCCTGACAAAACAGCCTGCTGCCAATACCAGTACAATTTTACCACATGTCGCCGAGGGCCAGCGAAGCTGAAGAGCAAGTGGATATCTGGTAAAGCAGAGGAAATCAGTGTGCTACCAGATGCCGCGAGTGGCCTGAAAGCCGCGGGCCACAGTGTACACACGCCCAGACAAACGCAGTTGGGGGTGCGCTGCCCCTCAGCATAAACTGGGCCCACACTGGGCTAGGAAGAAACAGAGACTCCGCCTTGGGGACACAATCCGGCTGGATCAAGTGAGTCGGGACACCCAGGGGGAGGGACTGAGAGGACAGATATCGGCGCCCGAAATGGGACAAGTGAGAGTCGGACCGAGGAGCGCCAGCAGCCCATGAGGTAGGCCCAGCACCGGGAGTTATTTGAAGCATTGGACGGTACCCCTAGGAGCAGGGGACACTGGGAACAGCCTCCCCCCCTGGCTCACAGGATATCCAGAGGGCCATGCACCAGTGACATCCTCGGCCCTGTGATGCAGGGTTCCGGGAGGACGTACGGTGCAAGAGTGATCAAAATTGCACTGGGCCCTTGGGGGAATACCTACATTGTTCAGAGACTGAGGATTAAGAGGTCAGAGCAATCTGTGGTGACCCTGGAGAAATGCCCTGTGGCCAGAAGTGAGCATGGGAGATTATATTAACTATTGCAGACCATGGGAGGCACGCTGGGCTCCTGGTACAGCCCTCTCTCGCCCTTCCAGGTGATGCGATCAATCAGGGCGGGTGCCACTGGGACTCAATGTGGATACTGGGGGGCAGAAATCAGAGAATGACATACCCAAGTATGGGGCGATTCGGTCCCATTATACAACCGAACACTCCTTGTTGACTGTCTCCCACAGGGCAAAAAAGAGGGGAAAGCCCAAGCGGACCACTGCATGCTGGTTACGTTGCATGAGTGGAGGCGGATTACTTCTAAGGGGGAGGGGTAGTGTACCGGTAAAACTGTGCCAAAACATGGAGGAGAAGCTGAGGGCTCGAAGAGAAGGAGCTTGCGGGCTCATCAGGCCCCAGGAAGATACCATCCTAGAACACTCCCTCGCTATAGGCAAAGCGCAGCAAAAGCAGGGTGCGTGCCAGTAAAGGAAGAAGAAGTGCACCCCCACCTGTTGTCATGGGCACTGAGGACTTGGGACAATCATATCCAGCCCTCCACAACCACCTCAATTAAATATTAGCGGCTATAGCAGACACATAAGTAGCCCTGCGACAAGATATAGGGTCTGTGTCCGTTGGTCTCAGATTACTACAAGTGGAACTCCACAAACTGGTGGACAGGATGAAAATAGTCAAACAATCAATTGAAACAATGCAACCAGATTGCACGAACCACATCTAACAAACTGGAGAGTCTGGCAGCAAGAGATTATACTCTGGAAAAACAGGTAGAAGATGCTGAGGGATGTAACAGATGCAATAATATACGCATTGTAGGATTACCTGACAATAAAGAAAGCACAGATATGGTGACTTTTTTAGAAGACTAGTTGAAGTCCACTGTGACCCCCGGTTGACTCAGACCCTTCTTTGCTCTAGAGAGAGTGTACAGAGTCCCCTTGTGCCCACCGGCAGCAGGGAGGCTCTCCGGCCGGTGGTGGTACTCCTCTTGCATAACAAAGACTGCAGCATTTTAATACGACAGGCCCATACTAATGGACCTTTTGCCATGGACAACAACATGGTGTCTATTTTTCCAGAATTTACAGCCAAAGTGCAGGCCCAGTACACCTCCTTTTTAGAGGCCAAGAAGGCATTGTAAGGAGAGGGAATCAGATACTCCTTAATGTTCCCAGCAAAATTACGAATCACTCTAGACGGAGCTACGCATTTCTGCCACTCACCGTAGGATGTGTGCACCTTGTTGGAGACTTTCAGAAAAGGTGGTCAAATGGCTCAGGAAAGATTGCACGGCTCTAAGCTGCCCAAACCACAGCAAAAAAGACTATCACACTCATCCAGGAGAACCCCGCTACAGAAACCCTCCGCATCGCAGACGGTACAGGAGAGAAAAGCAGCCCTGCAAGCTGTGGCTGAGGTCCTAACACAACAAACGGAAAAGGGTAGCTCTGAGAAAACTTCAGAACACAGTGCGGGGTATTCTGAATAAGCCTCAGCCATAAGCAAGATGTCTATACCAGATGTTACTCCACAAACTGCTGATAATATCATCTGAACTGGTCACAGCGACCTGGTGAAGAAGCACACGAGTTCAAGATTGATAAGATGTATGGGTTCCCGACAGCAGGAGGGGAACGTTTCCCTGCCAGGAGATATAGAGGCCAATGTCGATAAGACATTCAGTGACTAAAGCCTTTGCACCCCCAACAAGATAGTCCTGGCTGGATGGGAAACAGGGACAATCTTGCACTAATTGTTTTCTATTTTTACAGGTTTGGGAGGCCAGCAGTTGCAACGCTGCCCGGGGAAAAGGGAGTTACTTGTTGGGGTAATATGGTGCTCTCTGAAGGGTTGTTGTTGTTGGATGCCAAGATGTCCACCAGAGGTTGAAAGACCTGGGGGGAAGAAGGGGAGATATAATCCAAGACGATCCCTGTCATGTCGCTAGTACACAAAGATGTTAAGATGCTCTCCTGGAATGTAAGAGGCATGGGTCAATGGCCACACGACACAAAATACATAGCTACCTCACACACCGAGGCATACATGTGGAGATGCTACGGGAAACATACCTTTCTCTGGAAGAGAGTGCCCGACTGAGACGCATGTGGCACGGTCAATTGTACGGTACAGTCACTTGTACGGTCACTTCTACGCCAGCACATACTCTACATTCTCAAGAGGCACTTTAATATGAATCAGAGCAGGCAGCCCCATTGAGGTGAGCAAAGTTCACACAGAGCCAGAGGGCAGATATGTCCTGATACAGGGAAAGATCCTAGGTAAGGAACTTATACTTGGAAGGATTTATGCACCAAACCATGATCAAATCTAGTTCCTATACATCTTGTCAAAACAGCTCTCTATACTCGACACTTCCCACATGTTGCTCCGGGGGGATTTCAATTGCGTAGCTGACATAGAAATGGCTAAGTTGACTTCCCGTTGAATGACATCCCGGTAATTAAGGTGACTAAGGGATTTTGAGAGTGTCTTGAGGGATGGGATATGGGGGATATTTGGAGACTACAGTATGGACATACAAGATATTATTCATAATACTCCCCTTTGTATAAATTTCACACCAGGCTAGACATGTATACCTGCTCCAATACTCTGGGATAGTCAATTACCCTCACGGAATACCTGGGGTGCACAATATCGGATCACAAAACTTTGTTGTTGTGTATTCACCCCTTATCAAAGCCCACATTACCTCCCCACATAGACACTGGACCCTGCTCTCCTGGAAGTTGGCTTGTTTTGTATGTCATTACAAAAGGTCATCACAGAATACTTCCTGTTTAACCAGGACTCTGCCTCTTCCAGGGCGACAGAGTGGGAAGCCTTTAACGTGGTTGTACAAGGACAATGGTTGGGCCACAAAGTAGGAATGAGGAGGGAAATCCTGGTGGAACTCACCAACCTGGAAACCCAACTACATGAGAGGGAAGCACGCTTAGCCACAGATGGCGATACTCAGGAAGAATCAAGTGACTTAAGACAAAAATACGATGAAATGTTAGAACGATTGAAATGCTTGACACCCGAGAATATATGGGGCGGGTGCACATGGAAGAAGGTAGAGTGGGCAAATTGCTTGCCTGCCTAATCTGCCATGCACACAAGGGAGAACCCGTTGTCCCCAGATACAACTGACAGAGGTTGAGATTAGGGAAATAAATGATACATTCTGGTTCTATTATGTCAAATTGTACTGTGAACCTCAATCGCAACAGAGATCAAAGCAAACTACTTGGCACCCCTTCCCCTAATGGTTATACTACCTGACCAATGCAAGACTTTAGGGGGTTAGTAACCAAAATAGAAATTAGGGCAACATTGAAAGAGATGGCTAGAGGGAAAACACTTGGCCCTGATGGGTTGCCAGTGGAGTTCTATACCACCTACACTCAAACCCTGGCAACAAAATTAGAGGAGCTGTATGTAGAGAAAAGGGGAAATTGCCCTTCTTGACGTGGGATGTGCTAATCGTGCCTCTCCACAAGACTAAAAAGCCACACCCACAGGTAGCCACACATCTTGTGCCATATATGACCACTTTAATACATACAGATCAAAATGAGTTTGTGCCGACCAGATCCACCTCAGGGAGCATGCGGTCATGTTTTCTGTGCTGCACCATCCAGACCGAGACCATTCCTGGACGCACTTATAATATCCATAGACTTAGACTTAGAGAAGGCATTTTATTCAGTGAGGTTGAACTTTCTTGAAAGCACAATGGAACGAATGGGACTAGGGGAAGAATGGATTAGATGGATGAATATACTATATATATACTATATATGCACCCATCTGCTTGAGGTAAAACAAAAGGAGTGACCTTGGAACCCTATAATATACATAGAGGCACTGGAAAGGGGTGTCCTCTGTCCTATTTTTTGTTTGCTATTGCAACAGAGACTTTAGAGACAATCTTTCGGCAACAGGAACACCTTATTGGTATTCAGCTGTGACATATGCCTCACATGATTTCTCTCTATGCAGATGATCTGTTGCTATATTTAAGAGAGGGAGTGGTAGCAAAGCGGGCTTTGGACATGCTGGATGAGTATGCAAACCTAGCAGGTCTCAGAATTAATAAATCTAAGACCTGTGCTTTCCCCTTAAGGGAAGACCAAGTGCACCCAGGGACTCTCCAGAAGGGTCTGGTGTGCCCTCCCCCTTTGTCCAACTACCTGGGAGTCCAGATCTTCCATAGGTTAGAAGACTTGCAAGAGGGCAGCCTTAACCTAATTATTAGATCACTGAGGACATCCATAAAGTTTTGGCCCTCCCTCAAGCTGTCACTGATGGCCCGAGTAGAACTATAAAAAATGATCATGTTACCCATATTGTTGTACCACTTTGTGAATCTTCCGGTGGTGATACCCCTAAGCTGGTTCTCAAACCTGAATCAATATCTCCAGGAATTGATTTGGGATGGGGATGAAATAAGGTAGCCTTGGAAATAGTACAAATGACAGCTGAAAATGGAGGACTAGGAGCCCCAGTCTGTACTGACAATCTATGGTTAGGATCATATTTACCGCCAACTAATCTAACCAGTTTTAACTCTGTTTGGAGATCATACACTGACAACAGTGCGTGCATAAAGTGAATGTATTTGGCGCACTTATTCTACATACTATTTTGGCACCTACAGCACCTCTCTCCTGCTCTGAATGAGAGTAAATAAGTTGGATGAGATGCCATCTACCATCTTATCATTGAGAACTACACAATAACTATGTTTTCAGGTCATCGTCTGTGTGTTTTCGATCTTCTCTTAAATGAGCTGACGCTACCCTGTACATTACAGAAGTGGGACCACTCTTCCACTTCTAAAACAGGGGTTCTTTCTGAAATACTTGTTTGTTTGAATTTCACATTTTAACACTAACCTTTTTGGTGTGTGAATCGCCAATGATCTTTATGACCATCGTTGGGCGCAAAACATGTCAACCTAATGGTTACTAGAATTCATTTTTTACGAAATCAGTAACACATAACCTACAGGTTTTTTAACCTGAGAGGGGAGCCAACATTTAAGGAAAACAACATTTAAGGAAAACAACCTCATCAAAATGGTTCTTCTGCCTCAGTTCTAATACCTTTCTTCAGAACATACTGTTACTCTTCCCAGGAAATCCTTCAAAACGGTAGAGATTGGTTGCCAGGGATTCATATGGGGTTATAAGAAAATGTGTTGCGCTATATGATATCTGCAGTTTTCTCAAAATATGGGTAGCCTGGCTCTTCCCTCTTTGTGGCTGAATTTCCTTTCTTCATTTGGGCTTCGACTCAGGACAGTCATGAGGAGGACAGAACAGCAGCTATCCTATCTATTTCCAGAGTACCGGGTTTTAACTAAGCAGCACCATTAACATTGGGTTTGATTGGTACAGTCCATTTCAGACGCATAAGGTTACAGTCATTGGTATTTTTTTATAGGGTTGTTCTGCAATTAAGATATACAACCCCAACTTACTTGTGCCCTTGCAAGAAGGTTATTCATAATTTTGCATCAGATCAACATTAAGCAACTTCGCCAACAGTTCAGAGGAAATACTACGTCTGTATGGGGCACATCAACAGGACTTTTTTAAATACCTACAACTTAGGGAGTTTGTACCCTCTTCCCAGTTAAAGGTCTCTCTATGTGCCCTAATCTATTTCTGGAGCAGCTCTGCCGCCTCCCCAAATCTCAGTCCATTTGCACTTTGTATATTACTTTCACTCAGCCCTGATCAGAAAATCTTTATTTGGAACAAACTGTCCGAGCCATAAAAGCACAGGCTATTAGAATACATTATTACAGGGTTGTTAAAAACAGTGATCTCCTAAAACCAGAATTCACACAGTGTCAAAGCAGTTAAAATAAAACATAAATGTGAATAAAATGGAATTATATACAAACGTCATTCGTAAATACAGCAAATCAAACAGTAACCACAAGGTTACAATTAAGTTCTACTGACACGGTTTACATTTAATCATGAAGCCCTAATGCAATCACCAATAAAGCAAAGCACGTTGCTAAAATTAGCACATCAACCTGTATCAACTTTTCCTGTATCATCTAAGAGAGCCCTAATATGGATTACTCCGGGAAACAGGGCAACTCTATAGCATACTCTGGAGCTCCTAATTCATACAAAAGTGTAAAAGCCGCCTGATGGTAAACAATTCTCGCTTGCAAAAATAATGGTGCTTGGTGGCCTGTTCTAGTCTATTATCACTGGAACAT
Source organism: Lissotriton vulgaris (assembly GCF_964263255.1). Taxonomy (NCBI): domain Eukaryota; kingdom Metazoa; phylum Chordata; class Amphibia; order Caudata; family Salamandridae; genus Lissotriton; species Lissotriton vulgaris. Next base: position 374,734,830 of record NC_141698.1, read on the forward strand.
TTTCTGGTAATAGTGCCCTAGCTCTCATTTTTTGGGACTGCAGTCAAATAATGAAAAATTAGGAGGTGGAAGCAAGTTAAAAGATACCAGTGCAGTGTATTGGTAACTATAGTAAATTACAGTTTACACCCTGGCTGATCATCCCATACTATGTACTGCCCCACTGTAATCTTAGGAAAGTCTACTTGCTTCCTCTTCTCACAACAGGCTTCCAGAACATGCTCTCTAATTTCTTTTTTTTATTTCTTTTTTTAAATTTTTGTAAACCTTTATTGTGCATTATTAGAAGGACAAATACGGGCCCACAACCATCAGGCCGGCCACGATACTTTTGGAGCACAAATGCGAGCAATACAGTTTCCCAGTAGCACATCGATACAACGACAATCAATTAACGTTACACTGGATATCCCCGTGTCGCTGAGAAACAGGAGCATTGAAGGTTAATTTTTAAGGGTTTTTTTGTGTTCGAAATATAAAACAATGAAGGATAGTAATCAAGGAGAGCTGAGTCCGTGCAATCGCTTCACAACATGAGCAGGCAACATCATCACGTGAAATCAACAGTGGAAGCTGACGCCCCCCAGGCAGTATGGCAATTCAAGAATAGAAACAACAGGATCATCAACCAGCCATTGTGCACCATGTAGACCGCCACCCACCCCCTACTGATCCCAGTCGCGGACTCAGAACAGAAATAAGGAAAGAAAAGCGCAGATAAATAGAAAGAAAATAAGGCCCATAGAAACTAAAAATGGAAGAAACGAAATCCCCAGCCCCCCACGCCCCCACCCTACACTCATGCAGAGGCTACGGCCTACCCCCCCCCGCCCCCCGGCAGTGTGCCTGTCGCCCAATAAAGAACCCGAAATATAGAGACAAAGAAAAGGAAGAAAAGAAAAAGAGGACTTTTTAATACCCGAGGAGGGCCAAACACCAGGTCTCCCGGACTCCCCAGCCATAAAATACCTCCTACCCCACATGTAATAGCAACGATAAAAGGCATCAAGTACAAAGTGAAATAGGGAGAGACATCCCATAGCACATCAGCACGCGTTGAAGAAGTGTCCCATCCCGAGTCACCACCCGCCAATCAGACACAATTCATAGGAAAAGGCCCCCGAGCCCTGGCCAGATCGTAAGCGTTCCCCCGAAAATGGCTTCCGAGGAGGTTCCGCCCCAGACAGAACAAAGGGGTAAGATGGCCGCACTCAGCAGATAAAAGATGACCAAAAACTAAATGGACATCGCCAGTCACAAGTAGTGTCATCTATCCAGAAGAGTGGCGTTCCCAGGTTCCCCTGATGTTGCCTAACACAAAGAAGTGAGAACGTAGCTTGCATGGCGTAGGCAGTCAAGAGAACCAGTTGCTGCGCCAGCGGCGCCATGAGCAAGGATAGCGATGTTGTGGGTGAGACCAAAAACTGTAGCAGGAAAGGAAACACTGTAGTATCACTGGAGTAGGCGGACAACAGACCGCAAGCATATACACTGCCAGACAATTGCTCCGTTGTGCGTTCACGCGGTAACATTGTATCTCGGCCAGTGCATAGTGGGGGCCGATTAGTGCAGCGAGGGAAATAGGCAGACGATACACACCCCGAGTCGAGCGCGGCTTCATCCAGCTGCACGCCTAGCGCTCGAGAGCTCTCACGCCATTCTGCCCTCAGTTCGGCAAGTGCGGCAAGGACAGAGGCACAGGTGTAAACAGACTGGTGGTCCCTCGTATCCACAATTCGAGGCGTCGCACACTGATCCACACTCCGCTTGGGACCACGCAGGGCGACACAGTCAGGAGCCGAGGTGTAACCCACCATCACCCCAAAGAAGCCGGCCGCCATGTTAATTCCACCAAGGGGTTCACAAAAGCGCGTAGGCGATATATACAATGAGCGGTTGGGGTCCAATCTCTCGATACAGTCAGGGCCCGCTGACAGTGGGCGACAACCAGTGAAAGTCTCCCCCATGCGACTCTAGGCAGGAGCAGCCACAGAGGTGAGCCACGGCAGCCGGGTCCCCGCCGACAAAGAAAAGAACAGCGCGGCTCACCTCAGCGTCACACAAAGGGGATTCAGCAGAGTAAACTCTCAATCAGTTGATGTTCACGTTCCACTGAAGGGGCTAATGCAGGTTTCTCCACAGCAAGCAGCTTGGCACAGGATGCCCGTTTCGCCCCAGATCGATCAGCCCACGGAGCTCCAGCCGCCTCCGGCGGTGCACAGCGACACAGGTTCCGGTCCCAGGGCTAGGCAAAGCCGACTGGTCAGCACGTCAATATCTCCGGCTAGCAGGCAGGCAGGGACACCGGAGAAACATCCTCAACAACAGCGCGCTTTCTTCTTCACCCCGCAGTAGCACTATGACAGGATTAAGGACAGGATAGTGTTGCAGGAAACAAAGGCTCGGGGAGCCGGGAGACTACACGTCCGTTTCTGCCGCCATCTTGGCTCCTCCACTCTCTAATTTCTTTATTGAATACCTTAAGATATCCTCTGGATGAGACCGCAAATGTCTCTACGCCTGTTCCAGGCGTGTGGTTATGCCTTAACCACAGGATTTATTTTATTTATTTTTAGAGTTTTATATAGCGCTAGCCAGACCAGAAGGTATCGGAGTGCTTTACAAAATTGTATCAGAATGCCATCAGACACAAGAAGTGACAATGAGAACATATCAACTTGTGAAGAGTACAGTTCAAACATAAAGAGTGACAAATAAACACATTGAGTTTGTGACGAATCATGTTTGGGGAGGGGGAAAAAAGGAATGAGGCAAGGGGTAGGTGCAGTATAGGTCCTCTTAATAAAGTGATTGTTTGCTGCCCTGGGCGAGGTTCAATGTAGAGCGTCAGCTATCCATTCGGGAGAGATTGGTTGAGAAAAAGGTCTTTGAGCTGGCTTTTGTATTTAGGAAAGGAGGGGTTAGTCCTGATATGGACTGGGATGGAGTTCCAAAGTTTGGGCACATTTCCAGAGAAGGCTTTTTGGTTGCGAGTTTTTGACAGAATGAGAAGTAGAGAGATAGTACTCCTGCGGTTCCTAGTCTGACCAGCTTTGTTATGTTTAGAGACCAGGTATGCGGGTGTAACGGTATGCAGGGCTTTGTGCGTGAGACTGGCTGATCTGAAGCAGGTGCGCATTTCTGTTGGGTTCCATTTTAGCTCTCCGAGAGCAGGAGAGCTGAGATCGTATTTTTTTATTCCAGTGACCAACCTGGCTGCTGCATTTAGAGTTGTTCTGAGGGGAGCTAAGTGGGATTTAGCTGTGCGTGTGAGGGTTGCGTTCCCGTAATCCAATCTGGACAGTACCAGGGATTGAGTAGCTTGTTTGAGATCACTGGGAGGGATGAATGGTTTTATTTTGTTGAGCAGTTTTAGGTTAATAAAAGCTCTCTTAGCGGTGTTCTTGATGTGTTTGACCATGTCTAAGTTTGGGTCCAGAGTGATTCCCAGTGATTTTTTGGAGTCTGCCGGGGTGAGGCTGCAATTGAGAGCGGCAATGGTTTTTAACCATTCTGTGACTTAGGGGGTCTTATCTTTGTTGGCAATCATGAGGATTTCCGTCTTGTCCTAGTTGAGTTTCATGTGGTTGAGGGATAACCAGTGTTGGATTTCTTTTAGGGTGATGTTTAGTCTCTGTATGTCTCTATGGATGTTAGCTTTTTAGAGTATCTTGGAGAGGGGCTCCATGTAGATGTTGAATAGTGATGGGCAGAGAAATGAACCTTGCAGAACACCCCTGTTTACAGGACGTAGGTCTGATGTGCACTTTTTAATTTTTATTCTTTGGGTGCGGTTCTGCAGGAAAGAGGAAAACCACTGTAGGACCACCTCATCTGCTCCTCCGACCCTTTCCCGCAATTCATTGATGAGCAGTTTGTGGTCAACCATGTCGAAGGCTGGCGATAAATCCAAGTGAATGAGTAGATAGCATCGATCAGTGTCTAGTGATTTATGAACATCATCAATGACATTCAAGATCACTGTCTCAGTGCTGCAATCTTTTCTGAAGCCTGTTTGATGAGGGTCTAGGATGTTGTTGTCCTCAATGTGTTGGGTTAGTTGCAGGAGGACACATCTTTCCAAGATTTTTGCTAAAAATGGGAGATTGGAAACAGGCCTGAAGTTATTAAGATCGTTGGGGTCAGAACCCATTTTTTTTAGTAGTGGCGTAACTTGATCAATTTTCAGACAGTCTGGCATGACTCTGGTTCTTAGGGAGCTATTTATAATCTTGGTCCAGAGCGGGGCTAGGGTGAGTTTGAGCTGCTTAACCAGTCGCGAAGGGATAGGGTCCAAGAAGTGTGATGAGGGTTTGGAACTGGTAATCAATTTCATGATCGCTGCTTCTGAGATGGGTGTGAAAGATTTCCAGTTGATTGGGGGTGCCTGGGTGGGTTTTGATCTTTTTTACTGGTGGGCAGGCTTATGTTGGGGATTCTGCGGTTGTCATCCAAGGAGAGCTCCATCTTGGTGATCTTCCCATTAAAGAAATTGGCAAAGTTGTTACATGGTTCTTTGGAGGCCTTCAATGAGGAAGAGGGGGCTTGGAAGTTTGTTGTCTAATGATATTAAAGAGTTATTTGGGTTGATTTTTGGCATTGTTTAGTGCATCACAGAAGAATGAGTTTTTTTCATTCTTGTTGTGTTCTTTATATTCCCTACGTTCGGATCTGAGTAGGTTGAGGTGGATAATGGACTGGCTGTTTCTCCTGAGTCTTTTTTGCAGCTCTTAGTTTTCTTCTTTCTGAGTTTAGGTCATTGTTGAACCAAGATCTCAAAGAGATGGTCCTGGCTTTTTGTTGTTTCCAGGGGGCAATCTGGTTGAGAATGGAAGCCATTGTTGCATTGTAGTGCGAGGTGAGTTCAGTTGTCGAAAGGTCGCATGTGGTGGTGGGAAGGAGTCAGGTTACCCTTTCTTCCAGGTCGGCAAGGGGGATCTGTCTTAGATTTCTCACCCAATGGGGAGATTACTGTGTACAGGGTAGGCGGTGGCATATGTGATTGATGTGGAATAGAATGATATGGTGGCCTGACCATTCAAAAGGAAGGATATGGTCATTGTGTCTTCGTGAGCTATGATGGCATCTAGAAGTGTACCCATGATGCGGGTTTGTTCGGTGCAGTGCTGGGTAAGACTGAGGTTGCGAAGAAGTTCGTTAAGGGATTGGATCAGAGAGTTGTTTTCATCTTTCCAGTGTAGGAAAAGGTCACCCAGTATTATGTTGTTGAGAGAGCAGTGGGATATCATGTCTGAAAGGTGTTCCCCGAATGGAGGGGTGTTGCCTGGAAGATGGTAGAGGAGATGGCAGTTTAGGGTTTTGCTGTCACTCGTCTTAATTGTGGCGGTTGGATAGTCAAATGAGTTATATTTGAAGGAGTCTGATTCCGTGACGGAGATGTTGCTTGTTTGTATGATTGCAATGTCCCAACTCGGTTGTTCATTCTATCTTTATTGATGATTGAGAACCCCAGGGGGACAAGCATGTCCATGATTTAGGAGGAGGACACAAACTGGGAAAATTGTGGGCTCCAGTTAGGGAAGCTTTGTTCTTGGCATGCCCGAAAACCTTTCAGAGATCTTATATAACTTAAAACCTCTAACCATTTTACTTGCTATGTATGTATGACACTCCACTTTATCATTATTTATGGATTTGAGACAGATTTGAATGTAGTATTATTGTCTTTGCACTAAATGTATTTTACCTTTTTGATACTTAAAAAAGCAATGATTTAGTAGAGGCCGGGTAGCTGTGCACTTTTCCTAAATAAAGGTTTACCATTGAGCAAGATAAATGATTGAGTGACATGTATTTTTTATTTCAGAAATACCACTGCTACCACAGCCTACAAAGAACGCAAGCAGGAAAAGACACTGGTTTATGTCGTTATGTTGCGTTGCATTGGCTTACCTAGGGCAGAGTGCACTAGGCCAAGGCAATATTTCTATCACACCTTGTACTGAACATCAGCTCACCTACCAGTGAACCAGGCTACACAAGCCCACCACTTTAATGTTTGGGCACCCCATGCGGGGCTGTTAGGCAATGCGGGCAATGCTCCCTGCTATTCTGTGTCTATATTTTCCATTTAAACCCCAGGCAAAACAAATATGAACTTTCAGGTTGACCAATAATAGGCAAGTCCTTTTAGTTTATTTTCCTTCATAATGTACAACAAATAACAGAACAGAGACCAAAAAACTGCCATGTGTTATATACTCACAGCAGGTTCAAAACAATACAGGGGGAATACTTTTTTGCATTATTGTGGAAAGCTGATTCTTTCAAATACATTTCAAAAATAAATGTATGAGATGGTATTTATATATTGTTGCACACATCGTATATCGATGCTGCACATGTCAATATGGCTGACATATGTACCATGCCCGAGAAAGAGACAATATAGTAAGGGATGACTCTAGTGGTAGCAGAAGGCAAACATCTTTAAGAAAGCCTTTGGTCCCTAGCACTTACTTTTGTTTTTGTTAATTAAGCAGTGGTTAAAGCTTCTCCCCTGTATGTTTTATCTGTACTAAACTGCTCTTCTTCTGTGCCCAATGTCATTGCTTTTGGTATTTCAAAGCGTAATGGAAATCACTTATTGTGTAGCCCTGGAGTGACATCAGTAACTATTGCATTGTTTTCTAACCTAAAGGACAATCTACCCCTTTGCACTATGCACGTCCTTCCACTTTTCTCCAATCAGGAAGCAACAAAAGGAGTCAAAGCAGGTTGGTGTAGGTATCAAAGGGAACAATATTGTAGTTTTTTGTGGACTCACTGTGTGGACAAGCAATAAAGACTAACCAACTTTCTGAAGCATGCTGATAAAGATGGCCAAATGCTTAGTTATATTCATGTCTATGTAGTACTCAGATCTTCCTAGTTCTACAGCTTGGTTCTGTTGTCTGGAACTAAAGCCATGCATTACACCGAGCATTATCACTGTTTGTCTTGCCTTGGAGTAAGACAAGCACCAAACACGGCAGCTCACAGGGACTGCAACAAATGCCCCTAGAAAATAATGGCAGCAGGGGCTTAAAATAAAACCAATAGGGAATAATGTAAAATACATTAAAATGTTTTTACTTTCAAAGTATTTATATTCATTTTATTTAATGTTAAAATATTATTATAATATTATACATTATCATTAAATTACTTTCATTATTTTGTAATTTACCAATAAACTTAATTAAAAAATATAATGAAATTGAACTGTTTGCAGTATATGTGCTTCAGCATTTTGAATGACTTGAAGTATTGTTATGATGGACTTTGGGCTGCTAAGGTACAAGGAATTCCAAAAATCAAGTCTGGAAATCACCAAACCTTGTACTTCTATGCGACGCAATGCCTCTGGTAACCATCTGAACAGTTTTCTTAAGGTTCCTAGGCCCAGATGTATCAAACGTTTTACCGTTTGCGAACGATAAAAAGCCTTTGGGGATGTATCATCCCAAATGGCATTAGCAAAATATGGTATCGCAATTTTTGCTTTTACCTATTTTGCTAATGAATTTAGGGAATCGCAATTTGTGATTCCTTAAATGCAATGCAGGAAGCAAGAAACAATTGTGACTTTGCTATAAGGAATCGCAAATTACCACCGACTTCAAGTTGGTGGCAATTTGCAAATTCCATTTTTCCCAAGTGCTATGTGGCGCACACACATGCCCTTAGGGCATGTATGTGTGCCACATGTGCACACTTACCTTTTTTGGGGGTGAATCAGGGTAGCCCTTTGGCCCCCTATCACCCTTCAAATTCCCTTCGCAATCTGCGATTACCAATTTGGTGATCGCAAATTGCAAATGTCTTCCCATTCATTTCTATGGGCCTCTAGGCATTCTAAGGAATGAATGGGAAGGCATTCCTTAATAGCGAATCAAGGAATATGTGGGAATCACAATTTTATTTGCGAAACCTGCATACATTGCATTTTGCGAGTCCATAATTGCCAATCAGCAACATTTGCTATTAAGGACTTGCAAAATACTATGTTGATACATCTGGCCCTTAATGTCCAGAAGCGGGTTGCTGTCAGTTTATTGGCATGTGTTGCCATTGTCATTTTTTCATCAAGCCAAAAACCAAGGCTTTTGACTTCAGGAATGGGATGCTTGCCAAGGGGTTCAGGTCAATTCAGTTCCATCCATCTCGGGGGGGGATTTCTTCCACCAACATCTGTTTTTTCTCTGTTAAGTTTAATGCTACTTGCTGTCATCCACTGCACAACATGTTTAAGACAGGCGTTTAGCGGGGTCATGGTTTTATCTGTTTGGTGGGAAGGATATAACAATGTCCTTTAATTCGGGAGTCTCCTGAGGCGGAAGCCGGGAGTGAATCTTAGCATTTTAAAATCTTTGTTGTGTGATACTTTGCCTTAACTTCACTCACCTGTGCACTTTAAACAGCGCTCCTAGCGCTGCAACGAACGCCATCTATCGCCATCACTGAGGGCGAGGCGCCACGGCGGACACGCCCACCTCAGCTGGCCACGCCCCCTCCCCTGACACACTATAAAGTGCGCGCGGCTGGAAAGCGCGTCACTTTAATTCGGGAGTCTCCTGAGGCGGAAGCCGGGAGTGAATCTTAGCATTTTAAAATCTTTGTTGTGTGATACTTTGCCTTAACTTCACTCACCTGTGCACTTTAAACAGCGCTCCTAGCGCTGCAACGAACGCCATCTATCGCCATCACTGAGGGCGAGGCGCCACGGCGGACACGCCCACCTCAGCTGGCCACGCCCCCTCCCCTGACACACTATAAAGTGCGCGCGGCTGGAAAGCGCGTCACTTTAATTCGGGAGTCTCCTGAGGCGGAAGCCGGGAGTGAATCTTAGCATTTTAAAATCTTTGTTGTGTGATACTTTGCCTTAACTTCACTCACCTGTGCACTTTAAACAGCGCTCCTAGCGCTGCAACGAACGCCATCTATCGCCATCACTGAGGGCGAGGCGCCACGGCGGACACGCCCACCTCAGCTGGCCACGCCCCCTCCCCTGACACACTATAAAGTGCGCGCGGCTGGAAAGCGCGTCACTTTAATTCGGGAGTCTCCTGAGGCGGAAGCCGGGAGTGAATCTTAGCATTTTAAAATCTTTGTTGTGTGATACTTTGCCTTAACTTCACTCACCTGTGCACTTTAAACAGCGCTCCTAGCGCTGCAACGAACGCCATCTATCGCCATCACTGAGGGCGAGGCGCCACGGCGGACACGCCCACCTCAGCTGGCCACACCCCCATGTTCCCTCTCACACGGACATAAAGGATGTGCCTCGCCAGGAAGCGCAGCGGACGGGCGCAGCGGGCGCGCCGTCAGCGCGCCGAAGGCGCGCCAAAGGCAAGCCCGTCTGGGCCCGTCCGGGCCTGGATCGGGCCCAGGGCCAGTCCCCCTGCCTCTTCAACCAGCCCCACCCGCATCTGCTGGACTTCTGCCCAACTACACCTACTCAATTCGCATCTATGCCCGACCTGCCCCCGCTGCATCCCGAGTCATCTGGAAGCCGCTCATTATCTCTGCCCACAATGCAGCTTCACCCTCCCGCCCTGTCAACCCCGTCTCTCCCCTTGCTCACCACCGCATCCCTCTTCCTCTAATCAGTACACCTTACGTGCAGGTCTGATTAATTGCCGATCTTTACCCCGTCACGCCAACGACATCTGGATGTCCATTTCGTCTGAGGAATGGGATATTCTTTTCCTAACCGAGTCCTGGATCACTGACTCTTCCTCACCAGATATCTATCTGGCCATCCCCCCAGGTTATGACATCAAATGCCTGAATCGGACCGGAGGTAAGTCTGGTGGTGGTCTTGCCGTCATACTTAAATCCTCCTTCCAGTTGACTTTCACTAGACTCAGTGAAATAGGCACAATCGAAGCTATGTACTTCTCCATCTCCGACAATGCATCAGCAATCCTAGCTGGCACACTAGTCTACTGTCCCCCTCCTGTCTCCACGCCCTCCCTAAATGCCCTTGTCCACTTATTGGCTGATCTTTCTATTAAACATCAAAATTTCATTGTCCTGGGCGATTTTAACCTCCACATCGACAACCCGCTATGCGCTAAGGCTACTAACCTGGTTGACACCATGGAAAGCCTCAATCTTAAACAACTGGTTGCAGGTCCCACCCATGTGGCAGGCCACACCCTGGACCTTATCTTTGCAAACTTCTCGCTCATCACTGCCCTTCAGCCTCTCCCTCTAACCTGGACCGATCACTTCCTCGTCCCTTTTTTTCTTACTTTAGGACGCAAACCTGCCCAACTGGCCCATAGAAAGGAATTGGGAAGAAAGTGGCATAAGGTCACCTGCGCTACCCTGGATCCCATATTCCACTACCATTCGGAGCACCTCTCCCCGGACATTGATGAAAATGTCTCCAGGTTAAATTCTACTCTCCTTAAGGCTATTGATTCTATTTCCCCCCAGATAACCATCTCCTCCACCAGGTCGCGGCCCTCTGCTCCCTGGTTCTCCACCTCCCTTCGGGAGGAGAAAAGCAAATGTAAGGCTCTTGAGCGCAAGTGGAGGCTCAACTACGACTCTGAAGCCAAACATCTTTACAGAACGGCACTTAAACAATTTCTTAAACTTAAAAAAGGCGCGATGAAAGACCACTTTGCCGCTCAAATTAATAAAGCCAAAAACTCTTCAAAAACGCTCTTTAGCGTCGTCAAAGACTTTATTAACCCTCCGGCTAGAGCCCCCCAGAACACCGCCAGTCAGGCCCTTTGTGAGGGACTCTCAGATTTTTTTCTAGAAAAAATAAACAAACTGTGTGTCTCCTTCCCCACTGAGTCAGTCACTCCATCTCCTACTTCTAGCCCCCCTGAGTCTCCATCTTTCCTTGCATTCAACAAACTAAACATGGACGAGGCTATTAGACTGCTCATCGCCTGCAAATCTGGCGCCCCCTCTGATCCTGTTCCCGCCAAAATCATGGGAGAACTGGCACCTTCACTGGCCTGCCCTTTCCTTACCGTCTGGAATGCCTCCCTTCACCATGGCTTCTTCCCCACCACCTGGAAGGAGGCACTGGTGATCCCTATTTTGAAAAAGGCAGACGCAGACCCCACTGTCTTCTCTAACTACCGTCCCATCTCCCTCCTTCCTAAACCTGCCAAAGTCCTGGAAAAAGCAGTACAGCTCCAACTTACGGACTATTTAGAAAACCACTCTCTGCTTCATGGATCCCAATCCGGTTTCAGAGCAGGATTCAGTACCGAAACGGCCCTTCTGGAGGTATCTGAGACCATTCGGGAGTGTGTGGACAGGGGCGAGGAGGCCATGCTGGTTCTCCTCGACCTGTCCGCAGCTTTCGATACGGTCTCTCACCCCATCCTCCTGGACCGCCTCAGGCAGATAGGCATCGGTGGCTCTGCCCTCGGCTGGATCGAGTCCTTTCTCTCATCCAGAAGCCAAAGAGTACTGCTACGCCCCTTCAAGTCAGAGGAAAAACCTCTGTCATGTGGGGTGCCACAGGGCTCCGCCCTTAGCCCCCTATTCTTCAACGTCTATCTGGCCCCCCTGGCTGACGTCGTTGAGTCCTGCGGAGTCAGGGTGGTATCCTACGCTGACGACACACAGTTGGTGTTTTCTTTCCGGGACCACTCGGACTCCGCATTCCTCAACTTTCGCCAATGCCTGAATAACATCAGCGGCTGGATGACTACGAACCACTTGAGATTGAATGCAGATAAAACGGAGGTCCTGTTTTTCAATCAGAAAACCTCTATTCCCTCTTCTTGGTGGTGGCCGACAGCTCTCGATCCTGCCCCAACCCCGGTTCGCTCGGCGCGGAATCTGGGCTTCCAATTTGATGACTCCTTGTCATGTAAAACCCAGATCAATAAGGTTACCTCCGCCTGCTTCATGAAACTACGGATGATAAAAAAGATCCTCCCGTACCTTCCCACGGATTCCCGCCGCACAGTCACCCAGGCCCTCATTACGTCCCACCTGGACTATGCTAATAGCCTCTATGCAGGGGCTCCGCAGTACCTGATTGGTCGACTGCAGATTGTCCAGAATGCTGCAGCCAGACTGATCGGTAACATCCCTTACCGTCAATCTGTCTCTGCATATCGAAGGCAACTCCACTGGCTCCCTGTGGCTAGCCGCATCCAGTTTAAGGTTCTCACCCTTACCTATCGAGCCGTCAACAACTTCGGCCCCACTTACCTGAAAAATCGGGTTTCGATATCCTGCTCCACCAGATCCTTGAGGTCCAATGACCTCCGCCTCTTGATCTCGCCCCGTTTCAGACTTTCCAGAACCGGAGGCAGAGGTTTCGGTGTCATTGCTGCCAGACTTTGGAACTCCCTTCCACTTGAGCTGAGGTTCTGCCCCTCTGAAACCATCTTCCGAGCCAAACTCAAAACCTGGCTCTTCTCCGGACTTTAGATTCCCTTGCATCACATTTTTTCTCTTCCCTTTTCCACTCAGTAACCCCTGGATTTTAGCGCCGGGACACCCCTTCGGGGGTAGCTGCGCGCTTTACAAATTCCATAAAATAAATAAAAATAAATAAATAAATCAGCATATGATATTGAGGCTGTTTATGATTTTTGCCAATGCTATCACATACAGATTGAACAGTGTTAGGCTCAGTGAGGACCCTTTAGGAACCCCACAGCTAAAAGAATAGTTGTTTGACAAAGTAGTCTCCCACAGACTTGAAAAGATCTATTACGCAGGAAGGAAGTTAGCCATATAAGTGCGGATCCAGACCAATTGTCAAAAGACTAATAATTGCCAGATTCAATTATCTCCATGAGTTTTTGCCAATTTTAATGGCTAAGTTTATTTTCTTCTGTCATAAGAGATTGCTGTGATGTAGCTTCAAACTTACCCATGACTTCTTATCTGGAAGGTCACCACTACACTTTCAGTGCCTCTCAGCTAGCTTCACATTTAAATGCAAAACAGAACAATCTTTGTCAAACCAGACCTTATGTACCAATGCCCTATTGTTGCCCATTGGTAGTGTAGCAGTATAATTTTGGCTCCATCCTCAATATTAATAATTTGGCCACATATATATTTATTTACAGCCTGATTCATCAAGCCGAAATCGGCTCGCAAAGGGTCAGATTCTGAGAATCTGGCCCTTTGCGAGCGCTATTTTTGCATTTGGGATTCATCATCCCAAATGCAAAAATCGGTAATTGCTAAATCGCTAAATTGCGAGGAATTACATTTAAGGATTCTCTATTTGAGATTCCTTAAATGCAATTCATCAACCATTTTTAAATTGCTAATTCGCAATTTCGGGCCGCTATTTACCGAGAGGTCAGACCTCTCGGTAAATAGCAAAAACTTAGAAAAATGCTTTTAAAAGCATTTTACTAAGTTGCATGTTGCACACACACATGTCCTTTGGACATGTGTGTGCGCAACACCTGTTTCAATTTGCATTTAAGGGGTGCTACAGGGTGTCCTTTGGACACCCCTGGCACCCTTTAAATCGCTATCTTATTTGCGAGTAGCAATTTGCTACTCGCAAATAAGGATTGTGTAGGAATCGCTATTTATTTAGCAATTCCTACATGAATCCCGTTTTGCAAGTCCTTAATAGCGATTCCTTATGAATCGCTATTAGGGGCTCGCAAAACGGGAGATTGATGAATCAGGCTGTTAGTGCCTTAGGCATTCATGTGGTTTGATGTGACTAATGAAGTGAAGTGCACTTAAAGCCATATAGAAAGTGCAATTACCATGTAACCTCAACATTTATATACAAATTGCCATTCTCATCACATGTGTGTTTTAATAACATTGATTAATTTTCATGTGTTCATGTATTCCTTTAAAGTATACTGCATTTACTGTATAACGGAACATGTATCTATTGGAATTGCATTTTACACTTAGAATGTGATCATTTATGTATCTATATTCAGGCAGTTACAACGTGCATTCAAATCTTAGCTTTGCTAACTTGACCAAAGATCTTAAGTCTTTGTATTTTGCAATGTTTAACCTTCAATGTGAGTGTTTTATTTGGCTGAAGTATTTTTCTATCCACTGCAGGTGCCTGGTGCATGATATCATGAATGGAGAAAGGCACATTGTGTGAATAAGATAGGGAAGCATGAAGGGAGTTGAGGGTGATAACAATTAACAAACAGGGAGGACTGCTGTCTGTGTAGAACGAGGAGAAGGTCGCTTCCAATTTGTGGATCAAAGAAGAAGAATTCGCGGTGTGTCTGCCAAAGAGTATCATTTGAAGGTGGTCATTAATTGGGCCTTTGATACTGCTGTTAAAAGGGTCTTGGGTTATGGGTATAACTAGGGAATACTCTTTAGCTTTGTTCAGTTTCTTTTCAGGCTAGGAAATTACAAACCTCTTTGCGCTATTCTCTTTGTGTGGCTTAATGGTATGCGATAATTGTGCTTTAGAAAAATTCTACAGAAGTTCTTCTATGCTGACTCTGTTCTATTTTAAATGATCTAATCAAGGTTTCCTTTAGCTCTCTTTAGTCTGGGTTAGTTGGAGATATTAGTATCTGTCATGCATTATAGGCAGGATGAACAAAACTTTCAATCTCACCACCGGATTGTTTTTCCTTGTAATGCTATACTATCTTTCTTACCTGAATAGCGAGAGCCAAGGTCTCCACGCCGCCACCGCCAGGAGTCACAACAGAGCCCAGGTCTCCACGCCGCCACCGCCAGGAGTCACAAGACGTCAAGCTTCGCTGCGCTCTGCACGCGTCCTGAGAATGCCAGAAGGTGGATTTAATCAGGCGCCAGACCCGCGTCACGGGAAGCGCGTGGGACGATCCGGGCCAAGGGCGGGCCCGTTTAAGCCCGTTCAAGACCGCCCCTTAACATCTACAACTCTAAAGGTCAGTGAGTCCCTTGTATGTTTGGCAACTATTATCTAAAGTGTGGTTAGGACTAACATCCACTGACTCAATAGGATCGTGTGAACCATGACTGCATCCCCAGCTGAAGCGGGAAACCGTGGGAGAAGTACTGGTGGGTCTCTCATGGGCACTCTAGACAATTTTTTGATAAGAGTTTCTACCGCCCTGGCTAAAGATATCGAACTCACTGAGAAGAGATTATTGTTAGACCCACATTTGGATAAGCGGTCCTCATTGGGCAGTCTGGCGAGAGCAAGATCACCCACTCCCCATGAGACTGATCTATATGATACGGGATCTGCCACTGAGGGGAGGGATGGAAGTGTCATTATACTGCAGGAAGCAAGCCCCGAGGCTGGACTGAATTCATGTAATCTTGCCAAGAAGCGGCCTTCAGCCCAATATGAAAACAAGATCAGCCAGATGTGCAAATGTTGGAGTGGTTCAACAGTCATAGGGCCCAAAACCCAAAAGGAAATGCACAGGGCTACAACTTCAAGTGGCAGATGAAAAAGGGAAAAAAAATAAGGAGGTCGCGCCCAAAGAGAACTTGTTAATAAGTGCTTCACACATATCATCACTGGTAAAGGATGGGCCAACCATATTGCGATCCAGGGAAGGAGATGCCCCACATGTTTCGGATGTCGCCTTTTGGAAAAAATTGGAAAATACTGTACATAAGTTTACCCTTGCCATACATGAAAGACTGGACCGAATTGAAAATAGACTGGTGTGTTTGGAACTTTTGTTGTCATCAGCACGTGCCAGGGGGGTTCAGGGAAGGGACCCAATTGGCAGGCAGTCAAATGAGGGGGGGTAGGTACTCTAGGCACTAGCTCTGATGCTCTGACCAATCCTAATGTGTCCACAAAAGGAGTTTAAAGCCTTGCAGCAGAGAATATATCAGCTTCTAGTGGCATGATCCCACGGAGAATTTTAGAGGGGGCACCGCATATAGAACAGGCAAGCAAGGATAAAGCTGTGAAGGTCACTAGCCCGCCAAAAAAATCCCAGACAACCCTAAAACCCCCTACAATTCATGATGTGCAGAAGCAACAAACAATTGATCTTCCCCCGGATTCAGCCCTGTACATGGTAGTTCTGACAGGGGTGCCACCATTAGAATATGGCAAGAGGGAGACCTACAGGGAATTGAAAAATAAGTGTATTTTTTGGCTAAATGTGAATCGGCCACTGCCTAGCTATGTCTGCCCAGAAATATTATTTGCTAGGAGAGTAAACTGGGTGGGAAGAAGGGCAAAATCAACTGAAGGTGATTGTATCATCGTTGACTTCAGGGGCACAAGATGTGCCGAATTTATTTGTAATGAGGGACAATTCCGCCCCAGTACCCGAATCCAATCACTTCCTCTAAGGTTCTTTTATGCCCCTGAACAAAACACAGAATGGGGCACCCCTTTAGGAGGCGTGGCTCCAAACTATCACAAACCACAAAACATCAGATTACAAAATAGGTTTGGGGCTCTGTCAGGACTAGAAGACTGTGACTGACAGTTAAACACGGTAGGAGGGGAAATTAGAAGCAGTTCACCAAATGGAACATTAACTGTGGGGAAATTTATTGAGTGATGTCCGCCTGTCAGGAGTTCTGTAAAACTGAATGAGTGGAACACTTTAGATCTGCTCTCTTGGAATGTGGCGGGACTTTCAACTAAATTTCATAATAAGGAATGGCTGGACTATGTAAATAAATGTAATGTGATCTGCGTGCAGGAAACATGGGAAGTTGACCCAACAAACTTTAATCTTGAGGGATATAAGTTGTTTGGGATTCTGGCTGTAAGATCTAGGGCAGGGAGAGCGAAAGGAGGTCTCGCTCTGTGGGAGCATCTGACTCTAGATGGGACCTGGACAGACCTCAACTGGAAATCAGATTGTATGCTTGCAGTTCAGTTTAAAACCAGGGATCTCAATCAGATTATAGTTAATTTTTACAATATTGGAGGTTCTAGGGGGGAGGAGCTGGAGGCTCAACTGGGAATCCAGATAGAAAAGATATAAAATGCCCTGGCTCCCTTACTTTTAATTGCAGGTGATTTTAACTGCCATTTATGTCCTCAGCTGATTCCCTTTACGGAAAATTGGGCATTGTGTAATCTAGTGGAGGGTTCCCATTTTGACCACACAATAGATGGAGTTACCCTCAACGGGATGATGAATGACTTTGATCTGTTCCATTCCATGGATCGTTTATGCTCTAAAAGTTGGGTCAACCCAACCTTCAAAGGTAGAGGACGTAGCTCATATATTGACTTTGTCATTGTCTCCCGCTTACTTAAAGAGAGAGTTTTACGATTTAACATCGATTCTAGTAGCTTTAGCGATCATAACCCTCTTACAGTGAGCATTGCAGTGTCAAAAGTGAATAGAGGAGAAAAGGAAGAGACCCCAAGACGTCAGGGAGATGGTTACAGACCAAGGTAGAAGGCTAAAATGGGTCAACATGGATAGTGTGTGTTTTTATAAGTCCCTAGTCTCTAAAGGGAAACAGCAGTTGGAGGTATGCCTAAACCCAGAGTATAAAGGGCCACAGGTGGTGGAGGCATTTGAGGAGATGGGTAGGCTAGTAGATTGCCTAATGCGTGTGACAGGGAAAGGGAAGGAAACGCATAACCAGAGATGGTTCAATAGGGGATGCTCTCTGGTCCAGAGAAAGCTTAGAGCTGCCCTCAAACAGAAACCTAGAGATGGTGTAATGGTTGCACTCTGTAGAACACACTATAAGCAAAAAGTAAGGCGCTGTAAGTTAGCTCTTCAAACTGAAACTTGGGAAGATCTACGAGAGGCTGCGAAAAAACGTGATCTCACCAGGTTTTGGCAAATAATTAATAAACGTTGCTTTCAAGAAGGGAATAGCCCTAACATTGCAACAAATGTACTCCCAGCACAATGGGTGGAACATTTCAGTGCTCTATACAATAAAGGGACCATGCTGAAAGATGAACAAGATGAATTTAGGGATATCGTAGCTGAGAGGATAGAATTTACCCTAAAAGAGATCGAGGGGGGCATAAGGAGCCTTACACGCAATAAAGCCCCTGGTCCTGATGGGATCGAATCAGACCTTTTCCTAAGTAACATAGAACTATGGGGCTCGGTAGTTACAAGAGTTATAAATGAGGCCATAGTATCGGGCCTACCCCGCTCATGGTCAACAGCGACCATAGTACCAATTTTTAAGAAGGGTAGCAGAGACAGCCCACAATGCTATAGACCCATTTCTCTAATTGATGTAACAGCTAAAGTAATGGGTAGGGCTATCCTGAACCGCTTAATGGAATGGGAAGAAGAAAACAGTATCCTCACAGAAGTCCAGTATGGCTTCCGGGCCGGGAGGTCAACGACAGACCAGTGTCTAAACTTATATTTACTGGTCACGAAATATACAGTTGCCAGACAGGAGAATGTTTACTTAGCATTTATGGATCTGGCAGCAGCTTTCAATTGTGTAAATCGATCGAAGCTGTGGGGAATATTGTCGGATCTGGGGGTTGATGCTGGCCTTATTTCTATTCTGAGGAACCTTCACCAGAATACATCTGCGACAGTGAGGTATAATCTGGAGGGTGACCAGACAGACTCTTTTAAATGTACAAGCGGGGTGAGGCAAGGGTGCATACTTGCACCCTTCCTATTTTCCATTTATATCAATGGGCTAGAACGTTTTTTATTAAATTTGAAAGCAGACACGCCCAGAATAGGAAGCAGATCCGTTCCAGTCCTGCTTTATGCGGACGATGCGGTCCTGCTGGCCCGAACGCCAGTAGGACTGCAACGTCTGATTGACGGATTTGTGGAGTTTATGTCTAGCCTTGACCTAGCTGCCAACCTGACAAAATCATATATATTGGAGCTGGGCCCAAAACAAAAAGGCAAATATTTTAATGATAGAATTGGCGCCACAAGTCTGGCAAAAGTGCATACTTTTTTATACTTGGGCATTTTATTTGATAGAAATCTGAATTTTAAACCACTGATCGAAGAACATGGCAGTAAGCTGACAGCGAGCTCAGGAGCGGTTATGAACTTTGGGCGCAGACTGGGCCGCTGGGCTCCTGATCAAATGCTGACCATGTACAATTCGATCACTGTTGCGAAGGTCGTGTATGGGGCAGAGATATGGGGAATGGGTAATGCAACCAGCTTACAGACCAATGAAAACAAATATTTAAGGAGGTTGCTTTAAGTACCCCAATCTGTACCATCATATATAGTACATGAGTAACTTGGTTGTAAGCACCTGGAAGACAGGGTGAGGAACAGACCCGTCATGGCCTGGCTAACACTATGGGTCAATCAGGATGCCAATCTGTTGCGGTTGATTATCACAGATTCCTTGGGGAGTGAGAAAGGTATGTCTATCCCCTGGTTAAAATATGTGAAAGGGGCTTTGGAAAGCATCGGATTTAAAAATTTGTTTTCAAACCCACAGAGTATTACAAAACAAGATCAAGCAAGAGTAATTGAGAAGCTCTCCAAACTTACCACCCGGTCACGAGAAATGAGGGAAAGTAGTTAGCACACTGTACAAGCCTATATGACAGTGAAACCCTCTAGGGGGATGGAGCCCTATCTCTCCCTTGTATACAACCCCCACGACAGGTTTTTATTAACGCGTTTTAGACTCACCTTGCTACATCATCTTTTATCTGAACCTGCGGGATTCACCAATGCAGTTGAGTCAAAGGGTCCCTGTGGCTGCGATCATCGATCTCCACAGGATACCCTTCACTTTATATTATTATGCCCATTTTATCGAGCACCCAGACGCTGTTTTTTAATACATCTTTTAAAAAAAGCTAATTTAAGATTAGCAAGAGATGCCCTTGTTTTTTTAAAGGAGTCAAGAGATCCCCTGACATTATTTTGTGTGATTAACTTCTTGAGGGTTGCAGAAAGATTAAGGTCCACTAAATGAATTTGATTTTTGATATTGTTAATGGAGAAAATGTGGAGGTGGTCAAATATTGTATATTTGATTAGTTTATTCCTACTTCTTTTTTAATAAAATGTTTTTATGGTATGAATAATGTACTTTTACGGTGTTGTTGAAATACCGAATAAAGACATTTTGATTTGATTTGATTTTACTATGTTTCTGAGAGTGCTTTATAATACTTTGTCTTTGAGATTTGAAATTGAGCATAACTATCTTATTCCTCAAGTACTCTAAAAAGTTCCATCGCAGGGGGTAAGAAAAGGGGCCCAACTCCTCTATGTTAGCAGTAGCTATGTCAATAGCAATGTGTTCCGAAAAGTGATGCATGTAATCATATTCGCAATTAAGCTGGAATGCGATTCACATATTTTCTCGGTTGATTGATAAAGCAAAAATGTAGAACTTTTGATCTATAAAAGATATATAGATTAATGAGAACCACTAGGAGTTAATTGCTAGTCACTGTAGGGATCCTCTAGGGAACTGCCACCAAGAGTAATGTTCTATTGACAATCACATCTCCGTCAATGAAAACTACCCTCATGGGTTTTATCTTTAAAATTGGCACAAAACTAGATGAATATAACTATTAAGTCAATTGGAGCCAATGAGACACCACTGCGAAAAATTATTTGAGCAGGGGAGTCATTGTAGATGGGACTATTTAGACATACTAAACATACACTAGACAACATGTTCCCAGTTACGTTCACAGGGCTGAACCCCCCGCTCTCACTAGGCAAAATAGGCAAGAACGTAAAGAATAAGCTGACAATATCAATCTGCACTATCTTCATAGTCAGAAGAAAAATGTTGCCTGTTGTAATCATCAACTACCACCAAGAGCGCCTGAGGATAAGATGAAAAAAGATTTACTCAATCAGATTCTAGGAAATTCAGGTGTAGCTAGCCAGAGCTTATTCCATTCAGATATATATGCCCTAGAGTAATTATAACTTAGGCCCTCACCATGCATTACTTGTACCCTCACATTTACCTCACCCATGACATCTTAAATTAATGCATTGATAACATCCCTAATGATATCTGGAGGAAAATGATGATAACAACACTGAATATGTCGAGAGAGTGAGTTGTAGTTACTTTAGTGCACAGGTTATAGTTATTTGAGATAAGTATAACTGGTGGAATTCAGTGACTTAAGTCTTCATTCATTTAAAAAGGTATTTTCCCTTAAGTATAACGTCGATTTAACCATTTTTTTGTATATATATATATATGCGAGAAACGAAACTGAAGTTTCCCAGCATCGCTCCCTCATGGAGTATGAACGTGGCTGAAGGCGGACTACACCAACCAGCATGCCTCATTGTCCCTGCCGACTGCGGAGCCCACCAGGGGGCCAACTTCCCACCAGTCACCACCTGACGAACATTTTGGGAACAAATTTAAACACCAATGAGCCGGCATGCTGCAACCTCCTCACCCGTCAGATGCGAACAGCCCCCCTTGAGAAAGGTCTGTGAACAGACCGAAATGCATTGGGCAACGTTTGGCTGTACTCTGCAAATTGGAATTAAAGCTTTCCACTTCACCCTCAGTGTGCGACTCACCTTCTTTCCTCGGAAGAAATTCAGGCATATTGAACGGCTGGTCCTGCCGTCGAGAACGCACCGCCACCAAAGGAGCTTTCCGTTTCTGCCCACACCCTGGACCAAACTTTTCGCTGCGTGTAGCAAATGATGGGCAGGGAAAGCCGCCAGGGACCGGACTCTGGAACTGGCCCTCTTTTCCTCTAAAATAGGTCAAAAGAGGTGAGAGTGTCCCTTGCGAGAAACGAAACTGAAGTTTCCCAGCATCGCTCCCTCATGGAGTATGAACGTGGCTGAAGGCGGACTACACCAACCAGCATGCCTCATTGTCCCTGCCGACTGCGGAGCCCACCAGGGGGCCAACTTCCCACCAGTCACCACCTGACGAACATTTTGGGAACAAATTTAAACACCAATGAGCCGGCATGCTGCAACCTCCTCACCCGTCAGATGCGAACAGCCCCCCTTGAGAAAGGTCTGTGAACAGACCGAAATGCATTGGGCAACGTTTGGCTGTACTCTGCAAATTGGAATTAAAGCTTTCCACTTCACCCTCAGTGTGCGACTCACCTTCTTTCCTCGGAAGAAATTCAGGCATATTGAACGGCTGGTCCTGCCGTCGAGAACGCACCGCCACCAAAGGAGCTTTCCGTTTCTGCCCACACCCTGGACCAAACTTTTCGCTGCGTGTAGCAAATGATGGGCAGGGAAAGCCGCCAGGGACCGGACTCTGGAACTGGCCCTCTTTTCCTCTAAAATAGGTCAAAAGAGGTGAGAGTGTCCCTTGCGAGAAACGAAACTGAAGTTTCCCAGCATCGCTCCCTCATGGAGTATGAACGTGGCTGAAGGCGGACTACACCAACCAGCATGCCTCATTGTCCCTGCCGACTGCGGAGCCCACCAGGGGGCCAACTTCCCACCAGTCACCACCTGACGAACATTTTGGGAACAAATTTAAACACCAATGAGCCGGCATGCTGCAACCTCCTCACCCGTCAGATGCGAACAGCCCCCCTTGAGAAAGGTCTGTGAACAGACCGAAATGCATTGGGCAACGTTTGGCTGTACTCTGCAAATTGGAATTAAAGCTTTCCACTTCACCCTCAGTGTGCGACTCACCTTCTTTCCTCGGAAGAAATTCAGGCATATTGAACGGCTGGTCCTGCCGTCGAGAACGCACCGCCACCAAAGGAGCTTTCCGTTTCTGCCCACACCCTGGACCAAACTTTTCGCTGCGTGTAGCAAATGATGGGCAGGGAAAGCCGCCAGGGACCGGACTCTGGAACTGGCCCTCTTTTCCTCTAAAATAGGTCAAAAGAGGTGAGAGTGTCCCTTGCGAGAAACGAAACTGAAGTTTCCCAGCATCGCTCCCTCATGGAGTATGAACGTGGCTGAAGGCGGACTACACCAACCAGCATGCCTCTTTGTCCCTGCCGACTGCGGAGCCCACCAGGGGGCCAACTTCCCACCAGTCACCACCTGACGAACATTTTGGGAACAAATTTAAACACCAATGAGCCGGCATGCTGCAACCTCCTCACCCGTCAGATGCGAACAGCCCCCCTTGAGAAAGGTCTGTGAACAGACCGAAATGCATTGGGCAACGTTTGGCTGTACTCTGCAAATTGGAATTAAAGCTTTCCACTTCACCCTCAGTGTGCGACTCACCTTCTTTCCTCGGAAGAAATTCAGGCATATTGAACGGCTGGTCCTGCCGTCGAGAACGCACCGCCACCAAAGGAGCTTTCCGTTTCTGCCCACACCCTGGACCAAACTTTTCGCTGCGTGTAGCAAATGATGGGCAGGGAAAGCCGCCAGGGACCGGACTCTGGAACTGGCCCTCTTTTCCTCTAAAATAGGTCAAAAGAGGTGAGAGTGTCCCTTGCGAGAAACGAAACTGAAGTTTCCCAGCATCGCTCCCTCATGGAGTATGAACGTGGCTGAAGGCGGACTACACCAACCAGCATGCCTCATTGTCCCTGCCGACTGCGGAGCCCACCAGGGGGCCAACTTCCCACCAGTCACCACCTGACGAACATTTTGGGAACAAATTTAAACACCAATGAGCCGGCATGCTGCAACCTCCTCACCCGTCAGATGCGAACAGCCCCCCTTGAGAAAGGTCTGTGAACAGACCGAAATGCATTGGGCAACGTTTGGCTGTACTCTGCAAATTGGAATTAAAGCTTTCCACTTCACCCTCAGTGTGCGACTCACCTTCTTTCCTCGGAAGAAATTCAGGCATATTGAACGGCTGGTCCTGCCGTCGAGAACGCACCGCCACCAAAGGAGCTTTCCGTTTCTGCCCACACCCTGGACCAAACTTTTCGCTGCGTGTAGCAAATGATGGGCAGGGAAAGCCGCCAGGGACCGGACTCTGGAACTGGCCCTCTTTTCCTCTAAAATAGGTCAAAAGAGGTGAGAGTGTCCCTTGCGAGAAACGAAACTGAAGTTTCCCAGCATCGCTCCCTCATGGAGTATGAACGTGGCTGAAGGCGGACTACACCAACCAGCATGCCTCATTGTCCCTGCCGACTGCGGAGCCCACCAGGGGGCCAACTTCCCACCAGTCACCACCTGACGAACATTTTGGGAACAAATTTAAACACCAATGAGCCGGCATGCTGCAACCTCCTCACCCGTCAGATGCGAACAGCCCCCCTTGAGAAAGGTCTGTGAACAGACCGAAATGCATTGGGCAACGTTTGGCTGTACTCTGCAAATTGGAATTAAAGCTTTCCACTTCACCCTCAGTGTGCGACTCACCTTCTTTCCTCGGAAGAAATTCAGGCATATTGAACGGCTGGTCCTGCCGTCGAGAACGCACCGCCACCAAAGGAGCTTTCCGTTTCTGCCCACACCCTGGACCAAACTTTTCGCTGCATGTAGCAAATGATAGGCAGGGAAAGCCGCCAGGGACCGGACTCTGGAACTGGCCCTCTTTTCCTCTAAAATAGGTCAAAAGAGGTGAGAGTGTCCCTTGCGAGAAACGAAACTGAAGTTTCCCAGCATCGCTCCCTCATGGAGTATGAACGTGGCTGAAGGCGGACTACACCAACCAGCATGCCTCATTGTCCCTGCCGACTGCGGAGCCCACCAGGGGGCCAACTTCCCACCAGTCACCACCTGACGAACATTTTGGGAACAAATTTAAACACCAATGAGCCGGCATGCTGCAACCTCCTCACCCGTCAGATGCGAACAGCCCCCCTTGAGAAAGGTCTGTGAACAGACCGAAATGCATTGGGCAACGTTTGGCTGTACTCTGCAAATTGGAATTAAAGCTTTCCACTTCACCCTCAGTGTGCGACTCACCTTCTTTCCTCGGAAGAAATTCAGGCATATTGAACGGCTGGTCCTGCCGTCGAGAACGCACCGCCACCAAAGGAGCTTTCCGTTTCTGCCCACACCCTGGACCAAACTTTTCGCTGCGTGTAGCAAATGATGGGCAGGGAAAGCCGCCAGGGACCGGACTCTGGAACTGGCCCTCTTTTCCTCTAAAATAGGTCAAAAGAGGTGAGAGTGTCCCTTGCGAGAAACGAAACTGAAGTTTCCCAGCATCGCTCCCTCATGGAGTATGAACGTGGCTGAAGGCGGACTACACCAACCAGCATGCCTCATTGTCCCTGCCGACTGCGGAGCCCACCAGGGGGCCAACTTCCCACCAGTCACCACCTGACGAACATTTTGGGAACAAATTTAAACACCAATGAGCCGGCATGCTGCAACCTCCTCACCCGTCAGATGCGAACAGCCCCCCTTGAGAAAGGTCTGTGAACAGACCGAAATGCATTGGGCAACGTTTGGCTGTACTCTGCAAATTGGAATTAAAGCTTTCCACTTCACCCTCAGTGTGCGACTCACCTTCTTTCCTCGGAAGAAATTCAGGCATATTGAACGGCTGGTCCTGCCGTCGAGAACGCACCGCCACCAAAGGAGCTTTCCGTTTCTGCCCACACCCTGGACCAAACTTTTCGCTGCGTGTAGCAAATGATGGGCAGGGAAAGCCGCCAGGGACCGGACTCTGGAACTGGCCCTCTTTTCCTCTAAAATAGGTCAAAAGAGGTGAGAGTGTCCCTTGCGAGAAACGAAACTGAAGTTTCCCAGCATCGCTCCCTCATGGAGTATGAACGTGGCTGAAGGCGGACTACACCAACCAGCATGCCTCTTTGTCCCTGCCGACTGCGGAGCCCACCAGGGGGCCAACTTCCCACCAGTCACCACCTGACGAACATTTTGGGAACAAATTTAAACACCAATGAGCCGGCATGCTGCAACCTCCTCACCCGTCAGATGCGAACAGCCCCCCTTGAGAAAGGTCTGTGAACAGACCGAAATGCATTGGGCAACGTTTGGCTGTACTCTGCAAATTGGAATTAAAGCTTTCCACTTCACCCTCAGTGTGCGACTCACCTTCTTTCCTCGGAAGAAATTCAGGCATATTGAACGGCTGGTCCTGCCGTCGAGAACGCACCGCCACCAAAGGAGCTTTCCGTTTCTGCCCACACCCTGGACCAAACTTTTCGCTGCGTGTAGCAAATGATGGGCAGGGAAAGCCGCCAGGGACCGGACTCTGGAACTGGCCCTCTTTTCCTCTAAAATAGGTCAAAAGAGGTGAGAGTGTCCCTTGCGAGAAACGAAACTGAAGTTTCCCAGCATCGCTCCCTCATGGAGTATGAACGTGGCTGAAGGCGGACTACACCAACCAGCATGCCTCATTGTCCCTGCCGACTGCGGAGCCCACCAGGGGGCCAACTTCCCACCAGTCACCACCTGACGAACATTTTGGGAACAAATTTAAACACCAATGAGCCGGCATGCTGCAACCTCCTCACCCGTCAGATGCGAACAGCCCCCCTTGAGAAAGGTCTGTGAACAGACCGAAATGCATTGGGCAACGTTTGGCTGTACTCTGCAAATTGGAATTAAAGCTTTCCACTTCACCCTCAGTGTGCGACTCACCTTCTTTCCTCGGAAGAAATTCAGGCATATTGAACGGCTGGTCCTGCCGTCGAGAACGCACCGCCACCAAAGGAGCTTTCCGTTTCTGCCCACACCCTGGACCAAACTTTTCGCTGCGTGTAGCAAATGATGGGCAGGGAAAGCCGCCAGGGACCGGACTCTGGAACTGGCCCTCTTTTCCTCTAAAATAGGTCAAAAGAGGTGAGAGTGTCCCTTGCGAGAAACGAAACTGAAGTTTCCCAGCATCGCTCCCTCATGGAGTATGAACGTGGCTGAAGGCGGACTACACCAACCAGCATGCCTCATTGTCCCTGCCGACTGCGGAGCCCACCAGGGGGCCAACTTCCCACCAGTCACCACCTGACGAACATTTTGGGAACAAATTTAAACACCAATGAGCCGGCATGCTGCAACCTCCTCACCCGTCAGATGCGAACAGCCCCCCTTGAGAAAGGTCTGTGAACAGACCGAAATGCATTGGGCAACGTTTGGCTGTACTCTGCAAATTGGAATTAAAGCTTTCCACTTCACCCTCAGTGTGCGACTCACCTTCTTTCCTCGGAAGAAATTCAGGCATATTGAACGGCTGGTCCTGCCGTCGAGAACGCACCGCCACCAAAGGAGCTTTCCGTTTCTGCCCACACCCTGGACCAAACTTTTCGCTGCGTGTAGCAAATGATGGGCAGGGAAAGCCGCCAGGGACCGGACTCTGGAACTGGCCCTCTTTTCCTCTAAAATAGGTCAAAAGAGGTGAGAGTGTCCCTTGCGAGAAACGAAACTGAAGTTTCCCAGCATCGCTCCCTCATGGAGTATGAACGTGGCTGAAGGCGGACTACACCAACCAGCATGCCTCATTGTCCCTGCCGACTGCGGAGCCCACCAGGGGGCCAACTTCCCACCAGTCACCACCTGACGAACATTTTGGGAACAAATTTAAACACCAATGAGCCGGCATGCTGCAACCTCCTCACCCGTCAGATGCGAACAGCCCCCCTTGAGAAAGGTCTGTGAACAGACCGAAATGCATTGGGCAACGTTTGGCTGTACTCTGCAAATTGGAATTAAAGCTTTCCACTTCACCCTCAGTGTGCGACTCACCTTCTTTCCTCGGAAGAAATTCAGGCATATTGAACGGCTGGTCCTGCCGTCGAGAACGCACCGCCACCAAAGGAGCTTTCCGTTTCTGCCCACACCCTGGACCAAACTTTTCGCTGCGTGTAGCAAATGATGGGCAGGGAAAGCCGCCAGGGACCGGACTCTGGAACTGGCCCTCTTTTCCTCTAAAATAGGTCAAAAGAGGTGAGAGTGTCCCTTGCGAGAAACGAAACTGAAGTTTCCCAGCATCGCTCCCTCATGGAGTATGAACGTGGCTGAAGGCGGACTACACCAACCAGCATGCCTCATTGTCCCTGCCGACTGCGGAGCCCACCAGGGGGCCAACTTCCCACCAGTCACCACCTGACGAACATTTTGGGAACAAATTTAAACACCAATGAGCCGGCATGCTGCAACCTCCTCACCCGTCAGATGCGAACAGCCCCCCTTGAGAAAGGTCTGTGAACAGACCGAAATGCATTGGGCAACGTTTGGCTGTACTCTGCAAATTGGAATTAAAGCTTTCCACTTCACCCTCAGTGTGCGACTCACCTTCTTTCCTCGGAAGAAATTCAGGCATATTGAACGGCTGGTCCTGCCGTCGAGAACGCACCGCCACCAAAGGAGCTTTCCGTTTCTGCCCACACCCTGGACCAAACTTTTCGCTGCGTGTAGCAAATGATGGGCAGGGAAAGCCGCCAGGGACCGGACTCTGGAACTGGCCCTCTTTTCCTCTAAAATAGGTCAAAAGAGGTGAGAGTGTCCCTTGCGAGAAACGAAACTGAAGTTTCCCAGCATCGCTCCCTCATGGAGTATGAACGTGGCTGAAGGCGGACTACACCAACGAGCATGCCTCATTGTCCCTGCCGACTGCGGAGCCCACCAGGGGGCCAACTTCCCACCAGTCACCACCTGACGAACATTTTGGGAACAAATTTAAACACCAATGAGCCGGCATGCTGCAACCTCCTCACCCGTCAGATGCGAACAGCCCCCCTTGAGAAAGGTCTGTGAACAGACCGAAATGCATTGGGCAACGTTTGGCTGTACTCTGCAAATTGGAATTAAAGCTTTCCACTTCACCCTCAGTGTGCGACTCACCTTCTTTCCTCGGAAGAAATTCAGGCATATATATATATATATATATATATATATATATATATATATATATATACATATATTTGTATTGTTACTTACTGGCAGTCACCAGTAGATAGCTATAGTTAGAACCTAGTTTCTCTAGGGAAAGCATTTTTTTATTTGCCAGTAACTTTGGCACAGTTTGATGAATCTTTGCAAAATATTCAAGACCAATGGGACGATCAGGTCAGCTGCTCTGTTGAAAGTTTTGAGTGCTTCGTCAAGCGGAGGCTGAGTAAAAGGGGGGTCCCAAAATGCTTTTTCTCCATGTTAATTTCCGTAGGAAACTTTAGACATGACTATAGCCCAAACTGCTGAATGGAATTACACCATATTTTGACAGAAAGGTAGCTTTTGGTTCAGAAAGTACTCTTTTTGTTTAATGGTGTAAATCCAGTCAGTAGTTGCTGAGAAATTTAAAGAAATTCCAAATAGTATATCTAGGGATGCAAAGGATACGCAAACCCTCCTGATCTCGTGCCTGAAATCTGAATGGGGGCAACACTTGAAACCAGTAAGTATTGACAGCCACCTTGTGACTCAGTTGAACCAAGTCCCAAGAAAAAAGGAATAAAAACATTAAAAAAGCAAGGAAAGGAGGCACAGTAGAGCAACCTGACCCGCAAGCCCTGCTCGGCATGTCCCACAGGGACTGCCAGGGCCAAACAATTATTTATTTATTTTGCCAGCAGGATGTGCACTGGGTATGAGAATCCAGTTGAAAATTAATAAAATGTAAGCCCTTGGGTGGGCCAAGTCCCAGGGGCAATGATGTGAATGGGTGTGGGGGTTGTGCAGGCCCGCAGCTCCAGGGACTGCCACCTCCCTGGGGCTTTCATCATTAAAGGTGAGGGGGCCAAGTGGACCCCCCCCCCCACAGCCCCAAGGACTGCCACCTCCCCAGGGCTTTATTATTTAAAAAAAAGTGTGGGGTGGCTCCTGCTCCCCAATGCATCTCTGGGGACTACCATATCCAGGGGGAATGTTTAAAAAACTTAGTGTGTGGGTGCTTGAGCCCCCCACAATGATCCGGGGACCACCATCTACCGGGGCACACTTTAATTAAATGCGGGGTACCTCATCACCCCACCAATAGTGTGCCAAGGGTGTGTTTGCTGAGAGGTGGAAAAAGGGGCATGGCATCCTACCACCTCTCAGCAATCCCACTGTGTAGGGCTTAGTGGAGGTAACAAGTAGGCTAGTTGACCCCTAAGGACGCCCAGCCCCCCAACCAAGAGCACACCAGGAGGCACGTTTGCAGAGTGATGGACAAAGGGGGCGTGGCCTGGTATCACAACTCAGCAATCCTATTGTGTGGGACTTACTGGAGGTAATAGGAGGTGGCTGCCAAGGGCGTCCTTGGGGGGAAAACAACCTCTCCTGTTATCTCCAGTAAGTCCCACAGTGGGATTGCTAAGACCTTTTCGGAGCCCATGCCCCCTTTCTCCACGACTCTGCAAACATGCCTTGTGGCCCACTACTGGATAGGGGATGAAGTCCTGTTTACTCCTGAGGAACCTTGGCGGCCAAGAAGCCCTCCTGGTACTGCCTGTAAGTCATACGTCTTAGAATTTCTCAGCCCTGGTTCCAGTGACTTGTGAGTGTTTTTTTTAAGTTTTTGAGTGTTAAATATATATACTAGGGTGTATTGGTGAATCAGTGGGTTTAGAAGTGACTGTATGGATGACTCAGTGTGCGCATGACTTACTGTATAAGTGAATGATTAGGTGTCAGTAAATGTATGGGTGAGGGACTGGTTGTATGAGTGTGTGTATCTGTCTGTCAGTTAATGTCTAAGTGGGTGTATGAGTGTGTTAGTGGGTACATGAAATGGCTATATGGGTGATTGATTGGTTGTCTGACTACATCTATGGTTGTCTGGGAGTCTGTGTATGTGGGTGGGGAGGTGTGTGACTGCCTGTATGGATCAGTGAGGGGTGAGTCAGTAGCTGTATGGAGTACTGTTGAGTGTGTGGAATGGTGTATGAGTGAGTAAGTGTCTATATGGCTGTGTCAGTGATTGAGTGCATGTGTCAGTATGGGTGAGTAACTGTGTATATGAAAGGCAGTATGCGTGAGTGACGGGGTAAATGAATAACTGTATGTGAGACTGAGTGAATGTGAGAGTGGCTATATAGATGAGTGCATGCTTTTGCCAGCGACTGTGTAGCTGAGTGAGTGTGTGTTCCTATTTCTATGAGTAAGTAAGTGGATGGGTGTGTAACTGTTTGGGTGAGTAAGTGGCTATATGATTTACTATATGGGGGAGTGTCTAGGTGTGTGAGTAGTTTTATAGGTGACTCACTCAGTGTGTCAGTGCCTGTATGCCTCTTTGAGTGGATATGTAAATGGCTGTATTAGTGAGTGAGCGGGTCTATGACTGGCAGTTTGGGTAGCGAGTGAATGTATATATAGATCAATGAATCAGTGAGTGGGTGTGTAAGTAATGGTAATGTGTTTGTGAATGGTTTTGTGGGAGCGGCAGTGGGTGTATAAATGAGTTTACAGTGATGTGAGTGGTTACATCTTCGGAGATAGTGTGAGACTTACAACAATGACATGGGAAGGGTTGTTTGGCTAGGCTCAACATTCTGAACAGCGGGTGAAGATTGAAGCTGTAAGAAAAAGTGAGGTTTAATACATGTTGGCAGAGGGATTAGGGATTAGGCTACTTTGTATGAGTCTCTAAAAAAAACGATGCACTTATGCAATGACCCAGGCACTACCTTTGTACCTCTCTTGCTTCTTTCTGCACCTTTCTTGCTTCTTTCTGCAACTCTCTTGCCTCTTTTTGTGCTTCTCTTGCTTCTTTCTGTATCTTTCTTCCTCGTTCTGCGCCTCTCATGCTTCTTTCTGCAATTCTCTTGCTTCTTTCAGCACCACTCTTGCTTCTTTCATCACTTCTCTTGCCTCTTTTCACACCTGTCTTATATCTTTCTACACCGCTCTTGCTTTTCCTGTACATCTCTTGCCTCTTTCTATACCACATTATCTTGTTTTGCACCTTTCCTGCTTCTGTCTGCACCTCTTTTGCTTATTTTCTGCAGCTCTCTTTCCTCTTCCTGCACTTCTCTTGCCTCTTTCTGCACTTGTCTTGCTTCCTTCTATTCTTCTCTTGCTTCTTTCTGTACTTCTCTTGCTTCTTTTTGCACCCCTATGCCCTCTTTCTGCATCTCTCTTGCCTTATTCCACACCTCTCTTGCCTCTTTCTGCACATCTCTTGACTTTTTCTGTGCTTCTCTTGCCTCTTTCTGCACATCCCTTGCCTCTTTCTGCACATTTATTCCTCTTTCTGTACCTCCCTTGCTTCTTTCTGTACTTCTCTTGCCTCGTTCTGTAATTCTCTTGCCTCTTTCTACACCTATCTTATCTCTCTCTGAATATTTCTTTCCCTTTCTGCACCTCTCTTGCTTCTTTCTCTACTTCTCTTGCATCTTTATGGACCTCTCTTGTCTATTACTGCACCCCTTTTGCCTCTTTCTGTACCTTTTGTGCCTCTTTCTACACTACTCTTGAATTTTTATGCACCTCTCTTGCTCATTTCTGTACCCCTCTTGTCAATTTCTATACTTCTCTTGCTTCTTTATGCACCTCTCTTGCCTCTTTCTGCACCTCTCTTGCCTCTTTCTGCACTCTCTTGCCTCGTTCTGCACTTCTCTTGCCACTTTCTGTATCTTTCTTCTTCTTTCTGCACCTCTCTTGCTTCTTTCTGCACCTCTCTTGCTTATTTCTGAATCCTACTTGCATATTTCTGCAACCCTCTTGCCTCTTCCTGTACCTCTCTTGCTTCTTTCTGCATATCTATTGTTGCTTTCTACACCTCTCTTGCCTCTTTCTGCACCTCTGTTGCTTCTTTCTGCAGTTCTTTTTCCTCTTGCTAAACATCTCTTGCCTTTTTCTGTATTTCTCCTGCATTTACGCGCACCTCTCTTGCTTTCTTCTGCACCTCTTTTTCTTCCTTCTGCACCTCTATTGCCTCTTTCATCACTTCTTTTGCTTCTTTCTGCACTTTACTTGCTTTTTTATGCGCCTCTTTTGCTTCTTTCTGTACCTCGTGTGCTTTTTTCTATACTTCTCTAGCCGATTTCTACACCCCTCTTTCTGCACTTCTCTTGCTGCTTTTTGCACCTCTCTTGCCTGCTTCTGCAACTCTCTTGCCTCTTTCTAAGTTTCTCTAGCCCCTTTCAGTACCTCTCTTGCTTCTTTCTGCACCTCTCCTGCTTCTTTCTACACTGCTGCCCCTTTATGTACTTCACTTACCTCTTTTAGAACTTTTCTTGCTTCTTTATTCACATTTCTTCCTCTTTCTGCACCTCTCTTGCTTGTCTCATCACTTCTCTTGCCTCTTTTTGCACCTCTCTTGCCTCTTTCTACACCTCTTTTGCTTGTTTCTGAACTTCTCTTGCTTCTCTCTGTACCTCTCTTGCATCTTTCATCAGTTCTCTTGCTAATTGTTGCATCTCACTTTCTTTGCTATGCATCTCTCTTGTTTATTCGTGCTCTTCTCTTGCTTCTTTCTGCAACTCTCTTGCTTCTTTCTGTACCCTCTTGCTTCTTTCTGCACTTTTCTTGCCTCTTTCTGTACCTAAGTCTCTTCTTTCTGCACCTCTCTTGTTACCTTCTGCAGCTCTTTTCATTCTTCCTCCACTTCTCTTGCTTCTATCTGCACCATTCTTCCTCTTTCTGCACATTTCTTTTTTCTTTCTGCACTTTTATTCCTCTTTCTGCAGTTCTCTTGCTTCGTTCTGCAATTCTCTTGCCTCTTTCTGTACCTCTCTTACTTATTTCTGCACTTGTCTTGCCTCTTTCTGCACTTCTCTTGCCTCGTTCTACACCTCCCTTGACTCTTTTTGCATATTTCTTCCTCTTTCTGCAACACTTGTGCTTCTTTCTGCACTTCTCTTTCTTTTCTTTGCACCTCTCTTGCTTTTTTCTGCACACCTCCTACCTCTTTCTGCTGCACTATTCCTTCTTTCTGCATCTGTCTTGCCTCTTTCTACACCTCGCTTGCCTCTTTCTGCACTTGTCTTGCCTTTTCTGCACCTCTGTTGTTTCTTTCTGTACTTCTCTTGCCTATTTCATCCGTTCTCTTTCTTCTTTATGCACATTTCTCCCTCTTTCTGAAACTCTCTTGCTTCTTTCATCACTTCTCTTGCCATTTTGCACATCTCTTGCCTCTTTATACACCTCTCTTGCTTCTTTCTGCAACTCTCTTGCTTCTTCCTGTACCCTCTAGCCTCTTTCTGCAACTCTCTTGCCTCTTTCTGCACTTCACTCCCTTCTTTCTGCACCTATCTTGCTACCTTCTACAAGTCTTTTGCTTCTTTCTCCACTTCTCTTGCGTCTGTCTGCACCATTCTTCCTCTTTCTGTATCTTTCTTCATCTTCCTGCACATTTATTCCTTTTTCTGCAGTTCTCTTGCTTCTTTCTGCATTTCTCCTGCCTCTTTCTATACCTCTCTTGCTTATTTTTGCACTTCTCTTGCCTCTTTCTGCACGCACCTCACTCTCCTCTTTCTGTGCCTCTCTTGCTACCTTCTGCAGCTCTCTTGCTTCTTCCTCCACTTATTTAGCTTCTATCTGCACTATTCTTCCCCTTTCTCCACCTTTCTTCTTCTTTATGCACTTGTATTGCTGTTTCTGCAGTTCTCTTGCTTCTTTCTGCAGTTCAGTTGCCTCGTTCAGTGCTCTCCTGCTTCTTTCTGTGCTTCTCTTGTCTCTTTTTGCACCTCTCTTGCCTCTTTCTGCACTTCTCTTGGCTATTTCTGTACATTTCTTGTCTCATTCAGCACATCTCTTGTCTTTTTCTACACCTCTCTTGACTCTTTCTGCATATTTCTTTCTCTTTCTGCAACTCTTTTGCTTCTTTCTGCACTTCTCTTGCTTTTTTCTGCACCTCTCTTGCTTCTTTCTGTACACCTCTTACCTTTTTCTGCAGCACTCTTCCCTCTTTCTGTACATCTCTTTTTTTTTTTTTGCACCTCGCTTACTTCTTTCAGCACTTCCCTTGCCTTTTTCTGCACATCTCTTTCTTGCCTCTTTCATCACCTCTCTTGCTTCTCACAGCATCTCACTTTCTTCCTTCTATATCTCTCTTGCTTCTTTCTGCTCCTCTTTCTGCGCCCCTCTTGATTCTTTCTGCACTTCTCTTGGCTCTTTCTGCACATCTCATGCCTCTTTCTGCACTTCACTTGCCTCTATCTGCACCTCTGTTGCTTCTTTCTGGACTTCTCTTTCCTCTTTTTGTACCTCTCTTACACATATCTGCACTTCTCCTGCCTCTTTCAATACCTCTCCTCCTCTTTCTGCAAACTCTTGCTTCTTTATGTACCTCTCTTGCTGCTTTCTGCACTCTCTTGCCTCGTTCTGCACTTCTCTTGCCACTTTCTGTATCTTTCTTCTTCTTTCTGCACCTCTCTTGCTTATTTCTGAATCCTACTTGCATATTTCTGCAACCCTCTTGCCTCTTCCTGTACCTCTCTTGCTTCTTTCTGCATATCTATTGTTGCTTTCTACACCTCTATTGCCTCTTTCTGCACCTCTGTTGCTTCTTTCTGCAGTTCTTTTTCCTCTTACTAAACATCTCTTGCCTTTTTCTGTATTTCTCCTGCATTTACGCGCACCTCTCTTGCTTTCTTCTGCACCTCTTTTTCTTCCTTCTGCACCTCTATTGCCTCTTTCATCACTTCTTTTGCTTCTTTCTGCACTTTACTTGCTTCTTTATGCGCCTATTTTGCTTCTTTCTGTACCTCGTGTGCTTTTTTCTATACTTCTCTAGCCGATTTCTACACCCCTCTTTCTGCACTTCTCTTGCTGCTTTTTGCACCTCTCTTGCCTGCTTCTGCAACTCTCTTGCCTCTTTCTAAGTTTCTCTAGCCCCTTTCAGTACCTCTCTTGCTTCTTTCTGCACCTCTCCTGCTTCTTTCTACACTGCTGCCCCTTTATGTACTTCACTTACCTCTTTTAGAACTTTTCTTGCTTCTTTATTCACATTTCTTCCTCTTTCTGCACCTCTCTTGCTTGTCTCATCACTTCTCTTGCCTCTTTTTGCACCTCTCTTGCCTCTTTCTACACCTCTTTTGCTTGTTTCTGAACTTCTCTTGCTTCTCTCTGTACCTCTCTTGCGTCTTTCATCAGTTCTCTTGCTAATTGTTGCATCTCACTTTCTTTGCTATGCATCTCTCTTGTTTATTCGTGCTCTTCTCTTGCTTCTTTCTGCAACTCTCTTGCTTCTTTCTGTACCCTCTCGCTTCTTTCTGCACTTTTCTTGCCTCTTTATGTACCTCAGTCTCTTCTTTCTGCACCTCTCTTGTTACCTTCTGCAGCTCTTTTCATTCTTCCTCCACTTCTCTTGCTTCTATCTGCACCATTCTTCCTCTTTCTGCACATTTCTTTTTTCTTTCTGCACTTTTATTCCTCTTTCTGCAGTTCTCTTGCTTCGTTCTGCAATTCTCTTGCCTCTTTCTGTACCTCTCTTACTTATTTCTGCACTTGTCTTGCCTCTTTCTGCACTTCTCTTGCCTCGTTCTACACCTCCCTTGACTCTTTTTGCATATTTCTTCCTTTTTCTGCAACACTTGTGCTTCTTTCTGCACTTCTCTTTCTTTTCTTTGCACCTCTCTTGCTTTTTTCTGCACACCTCCTACCTCTTTCTGCTGCACTATTCCTTCTTTCTGCATCTGTCTTGCCTCTTTCTACACCTCGCTTGCCTCTTTCTGCACTTGTCTTGCCTTTTCTGCACCTCTGTTGTTTCTTTCTGTACTTCTCTTGCCTATTTCATCCGTTCTCTTGCTTCTTTATGCACATTTCTCCCTCTTTCTGAAACTCTCTTGCTTCTTTCATCACTTCTCTTGCCATTTTGCACATCTCTTGCCTCTTTATACACCTCTCTTGCTTCTTTCTGCAACTCTCTTGCTTCTTCCTGTACCCTCTAGCCTCTTTCTGCAACTCTCTTGCCTCTTTCTGCACTTCACTCCCTTCTTTCTGCACCTATCTTGCTACCTTCTACAAGTCTTTTGCTTCTTTCTCCACTTCTCTTGCGTCTGTCTGCACCATTCTTCCTCTTTCTGTATCTTTCTTCATCTTCCTGCACATTTATTCCTTTTTCTGCAGTTCTCTTGCTTCTTTCTGCATTTCTCCTGCCTCTTTCTATACCTCTCTTGCTTATTTTTGCACTTCTCTTGCCTCTTTCTGCACGCACCTCACTCTCCTCTTTCTGTGCCTCTCTTGCTACCTTCTGCAGCTCTCTTGCTTCTTCCTCCACTTATTTAGCTTCTATCTGCACTATTCTTCCCCTTTCTCCACCTTTCTTCTTCTTTATGCACTTGTATTGCTGTTTCTGCAGTTCTCTTGCTTCTTTCTGCAGTTCAGTTGCCTCGTTCAGTGCTCTCCTGCTTCTTTCTGTGCTTCTCTTGTCTCTTTCTGCACTTCTCTTGCCTATTTCTGTACATTTCTTGTCTCATTCAGCACATCTCTTGTCTTTTTCTACACCTCTCTTGACTCTTTCTGCATATTTCTTTCTCTTTCTGCAACTCTTTTGCTTCTTTCTGCACTTCTCTTGCTTTTTTCTGCACCTCTCTTGCTTCTTTCTGCACACCTCTTACCTTTTTCTGCAGCACTCTTCCCTCTTTCTGTACATCTCTTGCTTTTTTTTTTTGCACCTCGCTTACTTCTTTCAGCACTTCCCTTGCCTTTTTCTGCACATCTCTTTCTTGCCTCTTTCATCACCTCTCTTGCTTCTCACAGCATCTCACTTTCTTCCTTCTATATCTCTCTTGCTTCTTTCTGCTCCTCTCTCTGCGCCCCTCTTGATTCTTTCTGCACTTCTCTTGGCTCTTTCTGCACATCTCATGCCTCTTTCTGCACTTCACTTGCCTCTATCTGCACCTCTGTTGCTTCTTTCTGGACTTCTCTTTCCTCTTTTTGTACCTCTCTTACACATATCTGCACTTCTCTTGCCTCTTTCAATACCTCTCCTCCTCTTTCTGCAAACTCTTGCTTCTTTATGTACCTCTCTTGCTGCTTTCTGCACCTCTCTTGCTTATTTTTGCACTTCTTTTGCCTCTTTCTGGAATTCTCTTGCCTCTTTCTGTACTTCTCCTACCTCTTTCTACACCTCTCTTGCCTCTTTCTGCCCATTTCTTCCTCTTTTTGTACTTCTTTTGCTTGCTCCTGCACTTCTTTTCCTTCTTTCTGCACCTCTCTTACTCTTTTCTGTACCCCTCTTGCCTCTTTCTGTACCTCCCTTGCATCTTTCTGCACTTCTCTTGCCTCGGTCTTCAATTCACTTGCTTATTTCTTCACTTCTCTTACCTCTTTATGCACCTCTTTTGCCTCTCTGCACATTTCTTCTTCTTTCTGTACCTCTCTTGCCTCTCTGCACATTTCTTCCTCTATCTGCACCTCTCTTGCTGTTTCTGCACTTCTCTTCCTTCTTTCTGCATGTTGCTTGCCTCTTTCTGCACTTGATTTGCCTCTTTCTGCACCTCTGTTGCTTCTTTTTGCACTTTTCTTGCCTCTTTCTGGACCTGTCTTACCTCTTTCATCACTTCTCTTGCTTCATTCTGTAACTCACTTTCTTCCTTCTGCATCTCTCTAGCTTCTTTCTGCTCCTCTCTTGCCTCTTTCTGCACCTCTCTTGCCTCTTTATGTACCTATCTTCTTCCCGTACCTCTCTTGCTTCCTACTGCACCTCTTGTACTTCTTTCTGTACTTCTCATGATTCTATCTGCACCTTTCGTCCTCTTTTTCTACATTTCTTCCTCTTTCTGCACCTCTCTAGTTTTTTCTGTGCTTCTCTTGCCTCTTTCTGTACATCACTTAGTTCTTTTTTGCACCTTACTTTCTTCGTTCTGCACCTCTCGTGCTTCTTTCTGCACCTTTCTTCCTCTTTCGGCACCTTTCTTGCTTATTTCTGTATCCCCATGTCTTCTTTCTGCACATCTCTTGCCTCTTTCTGCACCTCTCTTGCTTCTTTCTGCACCTTGCTTGCCTCTTTCTGCATATTTCTTCCTCTTTTTGTACCTATCTTTCTTCTTTCTGCAACTCTCATTCTTCTTTCTGTACCCCTTTTGCCTCTGTCTGGACCTCTCTTGCCTCTTTCTGCAACTCTCTTGCCGCTTTCTGCACCTCTATTGCTTCTTTCTGTACTTCTCTTGCTTTTTATGCACCTCTCTTTCTACTTTCTTCTCCAATCTTGCCTCTTGCTGTACCTATCTTGCATCTTTCTGCACCCCTCTTGTCTCTTTCTGCACCTCTCTTGACTTTTTCTTGATGTCTCTTATCTCTTTCTGTACCCCCCTTGCCTCTTTCTACATATTCATTCCTCTTTCTGTATCTCTCATGCTTCTTTCTGCATTTCTCTTGCTTCATTCTGCACCTCGCTTGCTCCTTTCGGTACTTCTCTTACCTCTTTATACACATTTCTTCCTCTTTCTGCACCTCTCTAGTTTTTTTCTGTGCTTCGCTTGCCACTTTCTGCACATCTTTCTCTTCTTTCTGCACCTCTCTTGCTTTTTTCTGGACCTCAATTAGTTCTTTTTTGCTCCTTACTCTCTTCTTTCTGCACCTCTCATGCTTCTTTCTGCAATTCTCTTGTTTCTTCTGCTTTCTGCACCTTTCTTGCTTCTTTCTGTACCTCTTTATCCTCTTTCTGCATATTTCTTCTTCTTTCTGTACCTCTCTTACCTCATTCTGCACATCTCTTACTTCTTTCTGCAAACCTCTTTCTTCTTTCTGCACTTCTCTTGCCTCTTTCATTACTTCTCTTGCTTTGTTCTATACATTACTTGCTTCTTTTAGCACCTCACTTGCTTCTTTACGCACCCCCCTGCCTCTTTTTGCACCTCTTTTCTATCTTTCTGTACTTATCTTGCCTCTTTCTATACCTCTCTTGCCTCTTTCTGCATATTTCTTTCTGTTTCTGTACCTTTCACAACTTCACTTGCCTTTTCTGCACCTCAGTTGCTTCTTTCTGCACTTCTATTTCCTATGTCTGCACCTCTCTTGCCTCTTTCTGCACTTCTCTTGTCTCTTTCTATACTTCTCTTGCTTCGTTCAGCACTTTTCTTGCTTCTTTCTGTACCTCTCTTGCTTCTTTCTGCACTTCACTTGCCTCTTTCTACAATGTCTCTTTCCTCTTTCTGTACCCTGTTTCCTCTTTCTTTCTCTTCATGCAACTCTCTTGCTTCTTTCTTCATTTCTCTTGCTTCTTTCTGCAACTCATGTGCTTCTTTCTGCACCCATGTTGCCTCTTTCTGTACATCTCTTGCCTCTTTATGCAACTCTCTTGCCTCTTTCAGTGCTTCTCTTTCCACTTTCTGTACCTATCTTCCTCTTTCTGGACCTTCTTGCTTCTTTCTGCACTTCTCTGCTTCTTTAGGCACCCCCTTGCCTATTTCTGTACCTCACTTGCCTCTTTCTGCATATTTCTTCCTCTTTTTTCTCCTCTGTTACCTTCTTTACTTCTTTTGCTTATTTCTGCACCCCTCTTACCTATTTCTGTACCCCTCTTGCCTCTTTCTGCACCGTTCTCACCTCTTTCTGTACCTCACCTGCCTATTTCTACACTTCTGTTCCCTTTTTCAGTACCTTTGTTGCATCTTTCTGCACTTCTCTTGCCTCTTTCTGCAGCTCCCTTGCCTCTTTCTGTCAATGTGTTCCTTTTTCTGCACCTCTCTTGTTTCTTTCTGTGGTTCTCTTGCCTCTTTCTGTACATCACTCTCTTCGTTCTTCACCTTGCTTGCTTTTTTCTGGACCTCACTTGCTTCTTTGTTTGCACCTTACTCTCTTCTTTATGCACCTCTCTATCTTCTTTCTGCAATACTCTTGTTTCTTTCTACAACGTTCTTCCTCTTTCTGCACCATTCTTGCTTCTTTCTTCACCCCTGGGAATTCTTTCTACATCTCTCTTGCCTCTTTCTGCACCTCTATTTTTCTTTCTGCATATTTCTTCTTCTTTCTGTACCTCTCTTTCCTTGTTCTGCACATCTCTTTCTTCTTTCTGCAAATCTCATTCTTCTTTCTGCACTTTCCTTGCCTCTTTTATCACTTCTCTAGCTTGGTTCTGTACATTAATTGCTTCTTTTAGCACCTCACTTGCTTCTTTATGCACCCCTCTTGCCTTCTTTCTGTACCGCTCTTGCATCTTTCTGCACTAATCCTGCCTCTTTATGCACCTCTCTTGCCTCTATCTGCATTTCTCTTTCCTCTTTCTGTACCTCTGTTGCTTGAATATGACACTTTACTTTTAAAAAAAAAAAAATATTTTTATTGAAGTATTTTGCATTTATATACAAAGCACGGCATCATTAATACAAACCAGAGATTAAAGGAGAAGAAATGTATACCTATAAATCATAGATCAAAATAAGAAACAATCACTGAATCATCAGCAGGCGAGGGTGATATTTCCAGAAATAAATTAGAGCACAGATTAGGT
The DNA here is from genome assembly GCF_964263255.1 of Lissotriton vulgaris. Lineage (NCBI taxonomy): Eukaryota > Metazoa > Chordata > Amphibia > Caudata > Salamandridae > Lissotriton > Lissotriton vulgaris. The sequence goes on from NC_141698.1 coordinate 374,775,867, forward strand.
CACAAAAAATACCATAAATAGATGCAACATATATTTTCATATTGTACAGCATCAATATTATAATTGCACCAAGTTGGTATTTCTTATCTGCAGGCAATCCAGCATTTCTCACTAGTATTCCTCCTTCCATTGAGTTATAGGATCCCATATTATATCACCCATCTTCCTGCCCTTTTTTCCCTTCCTTGCATATATCTCTTTCTCCATTTTATACGTTATTAGTAACTTAGCCAGCCATTTATGGAAGGTAGGTGGTACAGGATCTATCCATGCAGAGGCTATACATAATCTCATGATAGACATAGCGACAAACAAAAATTCCCTCCCACGAAAAGAACGTATATCCTCAACGTTTACTCCTAATAGAATGGTTCCTGGGGTTAGAACAATTTCGCTTTCTAAAATTTTACTTATAAAGCATTCGATTTCCTTTTTAAACAAATCTAAACGGGGGCATAAAGCAAATACATGTTCCAAATCAGCATCCGAGCTTCCACACCTATAGCATGTAATACCCACTAACCCTCCCCATTGAGCTATTTTAGCCGGTGTATAATACAGGTGGTAAAGTGCTTTGTAGTGTTGAGCCTGTAATGGTGCTGCACATAGTAATGAGTTCCCCATTTCTAGAGAGATACCAAAACTTTCAGAACTGATTGTAAGATTATCCTTCCATTTTTCACTCCACTTTTGATGATCATCTTGTTTTACTTTCATCAATTCAGCATACAATCTTTTAATTGTGCAATCCTCCCCCTTTTGAATAATTTCCATTATAGCATTACGCCTGAATCCCAGAACACCACCTTTCTTTGCCAGGAGGAAACTCCTAATCTGGAGAAATTTGAAAAATTGCCTCGCTTCTAGGTTATATCTGTCTTGCAGATCTTTGAATTGTAGAAAACACTGTTCCCCCCTAATATCTCCAACGGTTCTGATTCCCCTGTTTTCCCACTCTACCATTATAGGTCCCGAGAAAATATCTTGTGGTAGGGTTGGATTATGTAATAATCTCGTATAAGAATTAAATTTTCCTAAGCCAATTTTTTTAGCAAAACTTTTCCAAATTTCGAATGCTGCTATTATTATCTTGAACTGTGTCCTCTTGTAATAGCTAGCCTCTGTGAATTTCAGGAGAATGTCCTTCGCTTCCGTTCCCAAAGTTAGGCCATAGATTGCTAGTGATCCATATTTACTCCACTCCTCTCCTCCACTGCCCTGTTCACCTCCCATTAAGCCAGCCATGTTCTGTAAAGCCGCCGCCCAGTAATAAGATTTTAAATCTGGGACTCCCCAGCCTCCCCTTTCTCTTGGCAATGTCATGTATCTAAGAGCCCTTCTCGTTTTCCCTTTTGCCCAAAGAAATCTATTTAGCATACTCTCCAATTTTTTAAATATTTTATTATCGAAGAAAAGCGGTATTGCCCTAAATAGATATAGAAATTTTGGAAGGATAATCATTTTTACTATATTAGATCTTCCCACTATTGAGAGGTGTAAATTATCCCATCTATCCAGGTCTTTTTCCACTTTCTTAATTAAAGGGAAAATATTCCTTTCCACCAAGTTATCCAAGTCTGCCATTATGATAACCCCTAGATATGTACCTTCTTGTGTTACTCGGTTGTCTGAGCATGGGGTATACGAGTTTTTAATTATCTGTGTTTTTGTTGTATTTAATTTGTATCCCGAGATTCTTCCAAATTTCATCGCCTCAAGCTCGAGGTGTTCTATAGCTTCAGATGGGTTTGGAGAGATAACAGCGATGTCATCTGCGTAGGCTAAGATTTTACATTGCCCGATAAGCGTTGTAACTGGTGTTATGACACTTTACAATGCATGTGATACATCACATGTCATTACAACGTGGTCACTGCAAAGACTGCGTTGTTACATCGCATATCATTACAATGCAAGTCTTTACAACAACTAGCTGTAGGTGGCGATTGATATTCGAATAGTATAATTTACTATTTAAACTCAAGTCTGTGCAACAGTAGGGAAGGTATTGGATTTTAAATCAATTCCTTCTGCCCCCTTCAGCAAGTCATTGTAACAACTTTCGTTGTGATGGTTTAGGATGTATCAACGCAGTAGTTGTAACGGCTGCGTTGTAATGGCATGCAATGTATTGCATATGATGTAAACAATGTTTCCCTTCTTGCTTATTTCTGCACCCCTCTTGCCTCTTTCTGTACCTCTCTTGCTTCTTTCTATATTTCTCCTGCTTTTTTCTACACCTCTCAAGCTTCTTTCAGCACCCCCTCTTGCCTTTTTCTGCACCTCTAATGCCTCTTTCTGCTCCTCTCTCCCTCTTTCTGCAAACTCTTGCTTCTTTCTACACTTCTCTTGCTGCTTTCTGCACCTCTCTTGCTTCTTTCTGCAATTCTCTTTCTGTACTTCTCTTACCTATTTCTATACCACTCTTGCCTCTTTCTGCACATTTCTTCCTCTTTCTACACCTCCCATGCTTTTTTATGCATCCCTCTTGCCTCTTTCTGCATAATTCTTGCACCTTCATACACCACTCTTGCCTCTTCCTGCCCCTCTCTTGCATCTTTCCGCATTTCCCTTGCCTCTGTCTGTACCTCTCTTGCTTCTTTCTGCACCTATCTTTCCTCTATCTATACCTCTCTTGCCTCTTTCTGTACCTCTCTTGACTTTTTCTGCATTTCTTTTATATCTTTTCGTACATCCCTTGCCTCTTTCTACATATTTATTCCTCTTTCTGTATCTCACTTGCTTCTTTCTGCACTTCTCTTCCTTCTTTCTGCACTCCTCTTGCCTCTTTCTGTACTTCTCTTGCCTCTTTCTACACCTCTCATGCCTCTATCTGCATATTTCTTCCTCATTCTGCACCTCTGTTACCTATTTCTTCACTTCTCTTGTGTTTTTCTGAACCTCGCTTGCTTCTTCCTGCATCCCTCTTACCTATTTCTGTACCCCTCTTGCCTCGTTCTGTTCCTTTCTCGCCTCTTTCTGCACCTCTCTTGCATTTTTCTGTATTTCTGTTACCTCTTTCTGTACCTTTGTTGCATCTTTCTGCACTTCTCTTGCCTCTTTCTGCACCTCCTTTGCCTCGTTCTGTAAATTTCTTCCTTGTTCTGCACCGCTCTCATTTCTTTCTGTGCTTCTCTTATCTGTTTCTGCACATCACTCTCTTCTTTCTGCACCTCTCTTGCTTTTTTCTGGACCTCACTTGCTTCATTTTTGCAACTTACTATGTTCTTTCTGTAATTCCATTGTTTCTTTCTATACTGTTCTTCTTCCTGCACCTTTCTTGCTCCTTCTTCACCCCTATTGCCTCTTTTGGTATCTCTCTTGCCTCTTTCTGCATATTTCATCTTCTTTCTGTACCTCTCTTTCCTCATTCTGCACATCTCTTGCTTCTTTCTGCAAACCTCTTGCTTCTGTTTATCCTTCACTTGCCTCTTTCATCACTTCTCTTGCTTCATTCTGTGCATTACTTGCTTATTTTAGCTCCTCACTTGCTTCTTTATTCACCCCTCTTGCCTTTTCTGTATTTCTCTTGCCTCTTTCTATACCCCTCTTGCCTTTTTCTGTGTATTTCCTCTACTTACTGTACCTCTCTTGCCTCTTTCTGCACTTCACTTGCCTTTTTCTGCACCTCTGTTGCTTCTTTTTGCACTTCTATTTCCTCTGTCTGTACCTCTCTTGCCTCTTTCTGTACTTCTTTTTCCTCTTTCTATACTTCTCTCCCTTCTTTCAGCACTTTCCTTGCTTCTTTCTGCACCTCTCTTGCTTCTTTCTGCTCTTCTCTAGCCTCTTTATGCACTGCATCTTTTTTCCTTCTTTACCCCTCTTGTCTCTTTCTATACCTTTCTTCTTCTTTCTGCAAATCTCTTGCTTCTTTGTTCACTTCTCTTTCTTCTTTCTGCAATTCTTGCTTCTTTCTGCAACTCTCTTGCCTCTTTCTGTGCTTCTCTTCTACTTTCTGTATCTTTCTTCTTCTTTTTGCACCTCTCTTGCTTCTTTCTGCAAATCTCTTGCTTCTTTCTACACCCCTTGCCTATTTCTGTACCTCTCTTGCCTCTTTCAGTACCTTTCTTGCCTTTTTTCTACTTCTCTTGCTTCTTTCTGTACCTCCCTTGCCTCTTTCTGCACATTTATTCCTCTTTCTGCACCTCTCTTGCTTGCTCCTGTATTTCTCTTGCTTCTTTCTGCACTTCTCTTGCTTCTTTCTCTACCTCTCTTGCCTCGTTCTGTACCTTTCTTGCCTCTTTCTGTGCTTCTCAAACCTCTTACTTCACCTCTATTGTTTCTTTTTGCACTTTTTATGCCTCTTTCTGCAGCTCTCTTGCATCTTTCCGCATTTCCCTTGCCTCTGTCTGTACCTCTCTTGCTTCTTTCTGCACCTATCTTTCCTCTATCTATACCTCTCTTGCCTCTTTCTGTACCTCTCTTGACTTTTTCTGCATTTCTTTTATATCTTTTCGTACATCCCTTGCCTCTTTCTACATATTTATTCCTCTTTCTGTATCTCACTTGCTTCTTTCTGCACTTCTCTTCCTTCTTTCTGCACTCCTCTTGCCTCTTTCTGTACTTCTCTTGCCTCTTTCTACACCTCTCATGCCTCTATCTGCATATTTCTTCCTCATTCTGCACCTCTGTTACCTATTTCTTCACTTCTCTTGTGTTTTTCTGAACCTCGCTTGCTTCTTCCTGCATCCCTCTTACCTATTTCTGTACCCCTCTTGCCTCGTTCTGTTCCTTTCTCGCCTCTTTCTGCACCTCTCTTGCATTTTTCTGTATTTCTGTTACCTCTTTCTGTACCTTTGTTGCATCTTTCTGCACTTCTCTTGCCTCTTTCTGCACCTCCTTTGCCTCGTTCTGTAAATTTCTTCCTTGTTCTGCACCGCTCTCATTTCTTTCTGTGCTTCTCTTATCTGTTTCTGCACATCACTCTCTTCTTTCTGCACCTCTCTTGCTTTTTTCTGGACCTCACTTGCTTCATTTTTGCAACTTACTATGTTCTTTCTGTAATTCCATTGTTTCTTTCTATACTGTTCTTCTTCCTGCACCTTTCTTGCTCCTTCTTCACCCCTATTGCCTCTTTTGGTATCTCTCTTGCCTCTTTCTGCATATTTCATCTTCTTTCTGTGCCTCTCTTTCCTCATTCTGCACATCTCTTGCTTCTTTCTGCAAACCTCTTGCTTCTGTTTATCCTTCACTTGCCTCTTTCATCACTTCTCTTGCTTCATTCTGTGCATTACTTGCTTATTTTAGCTCCTCACTTGCTTCTTTATTCACCCCTCTTGCCTTTTCTGTATTTCTCTTGCCTCTTTCTATACCCCTCTTGCCTTTTTCTGTGTATTTCCTCTACTTACTGTACCTCTCTTGCCTCTTTCTGCACTTCACTTGCCTTTTTCTGCACCTCTGTTGCTTCTTTTTGCACTTCTATTTCCTCTGTCTGTACCTCTCTTGCCTCTTTCTGTACTTCTTTTTCCTCTTTCTATACTTCTCTCCCTTCTTTCAGCACTTTCCTTGCTTCTTTCTGCACCTCTCTTGCTTCTTTCTGCTCTTCTCTAGCCTCTTTATGCACTGCATCTTTTTTCCTTCTTTACCCCTCTTGTCTCTTTCTATACCTTTCTTCTTCTTTCTGCAAATCTCTTGCTTCTTTTTTCACTTCTCTTTCTTCTTCCTGCAATTCTTGCTTCTTTCTGCAACTCTCTTGCCTCTTTCTGTGCTTCTCTTCTACTTTCTGTATCTTTCTTCTTCTTTTTGCACCTCTCTTGCTTCTTTCTGCAAATCTCTTGCTTCTTTCTACACCCCTTGCCTATTTCTGTACCTCTCTTGCCTCTTTCAGTACCTTTCTTGCCTTTTTTCTACTTCTCTTGCTTCTTTCTGTACCTCCCTTGCCTCTTTCTGCACATTTATTCCTCTTTCTGCACCTCTCTTGCTTGCTCCTGTATTTCTCTTGCTTCTTTCTGCACTTCTCTTGCTTCTTTCTGTACCTCTCTTGCCTCTTTCTGTACCTTTCTTGCCTCTTTCTGTGCTTCTCAAACCTCGTACTTCACCTCTATTGTTTCTTTTTGCACTTTTTGTGCCTCTTTCTGCAGCTCTCTTGCCTTTTCTACAATTCTCTTGCCTCTTTATGTACCTCCTTTGCCTCTTTCTGCAGATTTCTTCCTCTTTCTGCACAGCTCTTGCTTGCGACTGCACTTCTCTTGCTTCTTTCTGCACTTCCCTTGCTTTTTTTCCTGAACCCCTCTTGCTTCTTTCTGCACCTCTTTTGCATCTTTCTGCAATAATCTTGCCTCGTTCTGCACATCTCTTGCTTCTTTCTGCAAATCTCATTTTTCTGTCTGTACTTCTCTTGCCTCTTTCTTCACTTCTCTTGCTTCATTCTGTACATTACTTGCTTCTTTTAGCACCTCACTTGCTTCTTTATGCACACCTCTTGCCTCTTTCTGCATCTCTCTTGCCTCTTTCTGTACTTCTCGTGCCTCTTTCTATACCTCTCTTGCCATTTTCTGAATATTTCTTCTACTTACTGTACATCTCTCTTGCCTCTTTCTGCACTTCACTTGCCTTTTTCTCCACCCCTGTTGCTTCTTTCTGCACTTCTATTTCCTATGTCTGTACCTCTCTTGCCTCTTTCTGTACTTCTCTTTCCTCTTTCTAAACTTCCCTTGCTTCTTTCAGCCCTTTCCTTGCTTCTTTCTGCACCTCTCTTGCTTCTTTCTGCACTTCTCTTGCCTCTTTCTGCACTGTCTCTTTCTTTTTTCTGTACCCCTCTTGTCTCTTTCTATACCTTTCTTCTTCTTTCTGCAAATCTCTTGCTTCTTTTTGCACTTCTCTTACTTCTTTCTGCAATTCTCTTGCTTTTTTCTATGCCCTTGTTGCCTCTCTCTGTACCTCTCCTGCCTCTTTCTGCAACTCTCTTGCCTCTTCCTGCACTTCTCTTTCCACTTTTTTTATCTTTTTTCCTCTTTCTGCACCACTCTTGCTTCTTTCTGCACCTCTCTTGCTTCTTTCTACACCCTCTTGCCTATTTCTGTACCTCTCTTGCCTCTTTCAGTACCTCTCTTGCCTTTTTCTGTACCTCTCATGCCTTTTTCTCTACTTCTCTTGCTTCTTTCTGTACCTCGCTTGCCTCTTTCTGCACATTTCTTCCTCTTTCTGTACTTCTTTTGCCTCTTGCTGCACCTCTATTGCTTCTTTTTGCACTTTTCTTGCCTCTTTCTGCACCTCTCTTGCTTTTTTCTATAATTTCCTTGCCTCTTTCTGTACCTCCTTTGCCTCTTTCTACATATTTCCTCCTCTTTCTGCACAGCTCTTGCTTGCGCCTGCACTTCTCTTGCTTCTTTTTGCACTTGTCTTGCTTTTTTCTACACCCCTCTTGCCGCTTTCTGCACCTCTCTTGCATTTTTCTGCAATAATCTTGCCTCTTTCTGCACCTCTCTTGCCTCTTCCTGTGCTTCTCTTTCCTCTTTCTGTACCTCTCTTACTTGTATATGGCAAGTTACAATGCACGCAAGACATTGCATGCCATTACAACGTGGCCATTGCAATGACCGCATTGTTATATTGCAAACTATTACAATGCAAGTCGTCACAACGACTTGCTGTAGGTGGCACTGGAGATTGAAATAGTATAATTTACTATTCCAACTCCAGTCTGTGCAACAGTAGAAAAGGTGTTGGATTTTAAATCCAATTTCTTTCTTCTGCCCGTTTCATCAAGTCGTTGTAACGACTTGCGTTGTAATGGTTTGCAATGTATCAACGCGGTCATAAGACGTCGCCAAAGATATTGTCAATATAAAAACACTTTTCCTATGGAAACTTGGCCCTAACTATATCTACCTACAGGGGACCGCCAGTAGGTAATACATAATACATATATCACATTAGATTGGATTTTAGCCATGCTGATGTAACATTGGTTATATCCTAGATTTTAATTATTATAGATGCTAAACTGATATGAATGCATTTAAGCAAGTATTATGGAAAGCAATATATTATGTTTTCTATGTCTATTGCTGCTATGTCTTCATAGTCACTTAAAAGGGAAACCTCCAAACCCAGGTGCTGTCATGTGATCAAGGCCTTTGATTGGACAAAATGCATCATGGCGGCATTGTGTTTACAGAATAAGGAATAAATCAGCACAAGAGTTGGGACTGCTCTCGTCCTTTCAACAAACTAAACGTTAGATGAGTTTGCAGAATATTTTACCGGATTGACCTCCCCTGGATGTGTGGACCCCCTCCTCTCAAGTTGGCTCCGTGGTTGGCGGTCAAATCTTCTGGAGAAACCGGGTAGTCGGTGTTCGCTTATCCAGGCAGTGTCAGCTTCTCCGGTGAACCCGGAAGTACAAGCGAATTGTTCTGAGTTAGGAATCCATGGTAGCCCCCTGTACATATGCGGAAGACGAGAAAGTAATCGAAGGTGAAAACAGCGGGAGCAGATCTCGGATGTGGAGGGAAAACTCGAAGGAGTACAGTCATGTTGAAGACCACCGCTGGAATCACCAAACGATTAAACAAGGTATTGCATTTGTTTATTTGACTAAACAGGTGGGGAGGTGTACGCTAAGTTTTTCTTCCCTTAAAGATTGCAAAAAGGGTGCGTGACGTTAAGCAACAATAAGACATCAAACCAGTATTCAGCATGTCTGCCGCAGCGCTCAGGGACTGCGAGTCGGCAGCGGAGGAAATGTTTTCAGACCTCCACAGGGACAGCAGCTAAAGAAATCCAGTACCATTGAAACAACAGCAGGCATCAAAAGCCTAAAAGAAAATTACTGTATTCTGAAAAAAATATGTGTCAGGAGACAGCCAAGTGGTGGGAGGCAAAATCCCTCCAGAAGTGCCCGGACGTGGGCAGGCTACCGAGGGGACTGCTGATTGTGTTAGACCCAAGCTATGACACACCCAATCCTCGCATGATGGCAGAATGGGCCGAGTGCAACCTTGATTCCTTCACAGGCTTGTCCAAATTTTGATAAAGTATGCAGAGGTAGATCGCATTGAGTTTAAGACCAAAGTAGATGCCCTCAACAAGGAAATCAGAGTACAGGGTGAGCCACAACAGAGGAAGAAATTCCAAGATGAAATGATGATAAGACTCAATAAGGAAGAAGAAAAAATAAAGCAACACAAGATATACAAATTCAAGCGAGACAAGGATGATTACACCAACGGACACATTTTCATGTTTGCCTGGAAATTCAACTCTTTCAGAAATGTTACGGGAAAAAATAGAAGCTTCACACAAGAACGCAATGAGGAACAAGGTGGCGCCACTTCAGCATCGGCGTCGGACCTTAGTTCGGCCATGGAGAGTGAATTGGAGATAGATATGACAAGGGGTAGACTCGATTTTGGAGCTATAAACTGTAATTGGGAGATGAATTAGACTATCTAAGAAGATGTCATAGAAGGGAGACTCTCAAACCAAGAACAAACAAACCGGCAAAAAACGAAGGACTGCAAGTAGGCGGCAACAAAGGCAGGCTGTCATAAAAAGGAGGCAACAGAGACAACCAAAAACCAGCGAGTGGACGGGGACAATAGAGACGCAGATAATAACATCCCCCACCTCCCCCTAACAACTACCACAGACAATACTATTATCAATTTAACTGAAATATATCTGGACGCAGGAGAACAACAGTTGCTGATACTCAAGACTCAATATTGGCCAGTGAAGACAAGCACAAACTAACAGTATCTGATTTGGGTGTCCTAAAGGATCTGTACAATCTGGGAGATGAAGCTGCATTGGAAGACAACCCCAACACAACCCAAAATGAACAATCAGAAATAAGTACACAGGATCTCTTGTCTCCAACATATGCAACGTGTGCCAAACCAAGGACCACATTTAAAGTGAAATCAAAATGTATACCCATTATGCCGCGTGACTCTGTAGATCTGTTCAATTAACATGTGGTGGCAGAAATAAAAATATTCCATATGGTTACCAATAAGACTAAAAACAAAATCACTAATCAAGAAAGACAATATCAACAACTGATGTAAAAATTAAATAGTGAGAAACAGGTCGTTGTGAGAAATGTGGACAAAAGGGGCAACATAGTACTATGGCCCCTTAAAGTTTACATGGAAGAAGCAGCAACACGTCTAAGTGACACTGATTGCTATTTCAAATGTTCCATGCAGGAGTTTAAAAACACACTACATAGCTTTTTTTTAAAAAACTACTGGCATGGAAAAGCCTGGGTCTTCAAAATTTACAAGGATATAAGTATCTTTCCCTTTGTCCAGTTTAGCGCCAGAGCGGGGCTGGAATGTCCCAGCCACTGGTTTGAACCGGGCGATGCATGGAGCACCTTGTGTGCCCCAGGCAGTGTCTGGAAAATCATCTGCTGATGCAGCCCTCCCTGCCCCAATACACAAAACCCTGTCTGGGGAGATGCTGGCACCTCCCTGGACAGGAAACCTATTGTCCAGGCCTCCCCTGCCTCATCCAGCAGCAGGAGGACAGACTTGTGTCTGTGGCAGCAGCATCCATTTTGTGATGCTGAGGCTCTGTTTAACTTTAACCTGGAAAGAAATACATACATGTCTTCTGCATCTAGAAGGGTGGAAGGCTACCCCCACCACCAGAATTGGTGGGGGGGGGTAGTATTCCAAAGTGTTTGACACCTTACACAACATGTTTCGATAAAGCCAAACCAAAGTTAGCATTAACCGCGAGGATTATAATGCACTTAAGAGTATATGGTATGGCTATATCATAGAACAGCTATAGGGAGATGGCTCCGAAAGCTGCAGAGGGGCTCAGATCATGCTAGGGCACCCTCTCACATAAAACCAAGCACTCTGCCTCCAGGATTGTTAAGGCCTGCCATAGGAGTGACTTATAGGTGTCTATGTGTCTATATATAAGGTAGATATAGATATACTATATCTACGTAAGGGGTGATTACACCAACTTACCCAAGCTGAGTGATCAGCCTGTGGTTTCAGTTTAGATGGCCATCCAGGGGTGGCATAATATATGCTGCAGGCCCTGGTAGGCCTTGGAGGCACCTATGCCCTGGGTACCTAGGGTACACTATACAGGGGCTCACAAAGTTGATCCAGTAACCAATCTGGTATGTACCTAAAATACATGGTATCAATTTAGAGAGAGAACAGCTGGGCTGTGGGTCTGATTAGCAGGCCCACAGCCACACTAAAGTCGGAAAACCAGAGTATCACAGCAAAAAGTGGGGGTGACCATAGGAATCAGACCCTACTCTCCTACACAGGACACTAATGATTTTATAAAGAAGATCAATAACGTTAAATGGCAGGCCAGTTATCAACGTATAGCACTTGATGTATCTGCTCTCTATACATGCATCAGGAACAATGATGGCATTAAAGCGGTTGAACATTTCTTAGCCAATAGACCTATGAAGTTTGCCAAACACAATCAAATGTTGATCGATATGTTAATATTTTGCCTAGAAAACAATCTACTTATGTACAAATCTACTTATGTACAAAAAACAGATGTATCAGCAAATCCAAGGTGTGGCAATGGGGGCCAGCTTCTCCCCCAGCTATGCCTGTCTGTTTATGGCAAGGTAGGAGGAGCTGGTCCTTATTCAGCAATTTGCCCGAATCTATACAGAAAAGGCAATAATATGGCTAAGATTCATAGATGTCCTTTTTATTGTATGGAATAGTTCAGAGCAGAGTGCACATGATTTTATTTCAGACATCAAAAATAATTTGAATTTGAAGTTTACTTATTCCATCAGTTGTGAATGTATAACATTTCTGGATGTGAAACTGTACATATTATCGGGCAGGTCCAAGATGGCGGATTGACACCGCCGGAGTGGAGAACGCTGAACGGGTCCGGGCTGATGCGAGGTTAATGGACGTTTGATACAGTACGCCAATCTTTGCTACACAACGCAGAGCTGTAATGCTGCAATGCTTTAATTAGGAAATCATTCATCTTTCGAAAGGTAAACGGAGAGTTTGTCTGGCACTTACTAAAACCGAAACGCTGAATGCTGAATGCTGCAGTTCCGGCTGATCGAGAGCCGTGTGCGGAGCTTGCTGCGCTCCGCTAGAATACAGAGACTACCGAGAATACCACGCTTTGCTCTTGGATCCACGAAGGGCTGGACGAGCTGGACGAGTTGGACGGCAGTCAACTGGTTTGGTCTGCAACTGCTTCAGCGCTCTCCCACGGCACCAGCAGCAACGCCGACAGTGAAGGGGAGTTCTTGTGGGATGGCGCCGAAACCCCCTACGCGGACTACCCGGACGACAACAGCGATCGGGAAAGCAATGACTACACCGGTACCTTTGTTAGTGCCGGCTATAAATGATTCAATATCGTGTAAAAAAAATTCATCTGCCAACAATGCTCTGGAGTTAGCTTTGGATGTGGATAAACTGCACCCCGGCAAGCATGAAAAACCAGCTGGAGTAAAAGGTAACACAGTAGATAACATGTTGCTAAATGAAGGGATTCAAGTAATAGAACCTGAGACATTGTGTCAAAGTTTTACTACAGTAGCTCAGAGCAATGCCACCTTAACTAACTTAAATATCTCACCAGTGTTAAATGCTACTGAATTGGTAAATGCAGACGAAGGGCTTACAGATTTAACTAATAGCTCTAGCACACTGGCTAATGGAACTAATGAACCTTTAGAGCCTCAGATTATGAACGGGGTGATGAATACCAATACTAATACGAAATCCCCTCAGACTGAAATGACTAATATGTCTCCAGACAAGGGTAATGCCGAGGGTGTGGAAGAGGGTGAGGGAGTTGAAAATACTGATAATACGGATGTCGCTGAGACAGATGAAGAAGACATGGACTTTAATGATCAAGGGAATAATACACCTTTAAGATCAATCAAAGATAAGAATAAAGCTTTCAATACAAAAAAATTGAAGGGTAAAAATAAGAATAAAACCACAAAAACTACAAGTAAATCTAAGACAAGTGTTCTGAAAGCGATTGCTGAAAACAGTCCAATTAGACAATGGGTGCAGGCTAAGGGTGGCGTAAAATCAATGGCGATGAGACTGTCTGGTAACAGCCCTAATGATCAAAATACTATTACCGAAGAGGTAAACAGAGCTACTACTACGGCTAATAGACCCGGATTAATGGACTCAAATCAAGTCATGTATGTACCACCCAGTCTCACTCAGACTACTACTTCTATTACTACAAAGGCGAAGGCCCCAGCCGAAGCCAAAGCCGAAGGACATGATCTATCTGGCCTGACTAAGGAATCTACAAAACCATCTGAGGAAAATAAATCTCCTATGTTATTGGATCATTCACACCCTTCTGTACCTTCTATGATACTTATGGGAGATAACCCTGCTTCTTTGTTAATTAGCAGTAGCAGCAGTAGCAGCAGCAGCAATATAATCCAAGATGTACCTAGCACTCCTAAGGCATCTATATGCGATGCAGCTCCAGCCCCGTTAGACGAGTTTACGCAAGAAATACTCCCGGAAAATGCAGTTCATTCTTCATCTAATGTATCAACAGAATGGATTCCTCAGGGGGAGGTATCTGATTCTTTTCAAACAATATTACATCTTTTAAATGAACAGAAACAAGAAGCCAAAATTCACTACCAGCAAATGAGGGAAGACAATAACAAAACCCAAACCACATTACAAGAGATGGCATGTAAATTGGGGCCTGTGACTCAAGATATAGAGGAATTACAGCAAAGAGTGGTGGCAACGGAGGAGAAATCGCAACGTTCTGAAATAGCAGTGAACAACCATGCCTCTCAACTTCTTCAGATACAAGCTAAGCTCGAAGTCTTAGAAAATAGACAAAGGAGGCAGAATCTCCGCGTTTTTGGTATTGCGGAAGGAGCCGAGGGGGCAGATCCGAGAGCATATATTACTCAATTATTTCAAAAGGCCTTTCCCGACCTTTCAGATTGGGATTGGGATTCTCAGATTCAACGGGCTCACCGATTACCCCTAGTTCAAAAGGATAAGAGTGGTAAATTCCCACGACCAATTTTGATCTACATAGGTAACTATTTGCTCCGACAAGCTATTTCTTTAAAAGCACGGCCGAACACTCCAGTCACCATTGATTCTACCATCTTTTTTGTGAGGTCGGATCTAAGCAGACTCTCGTTGGAAAGACGATGGAAACTGAAACAATTTATTGATCCGATTAAAGAACTTGGATGTCAAGCTTATTTACAGGAACCTGCAAAACTGAAAGTAATTAAAAACGGCCGCTCCTATTTCTTTTTGGAAGTAAATGAAGTAGAAAATGCTATTGCCTCTTGGCGATTGGGGAAATGATTAAGTTAATGACTAATGCTTAGCATATATGGCTTTCTGGATATATTACTATTAGTTCTAATTTCTTGCTAGAGTTAGACGATTGTTCTTTTTGCTAGGATGGCTAAGCTATATTTGAGATAACGAGCATTGTGTAGTATGGTTTTTCTATCTTTTGTTGATATGATTAGTACTGAATGCCTGGACCCTATTAGCGATCTAACCGCTCACTGACTGCCAGGATAACGGCAGTCCATCTAAAGGGGGGACCAGCAGGTGACTACTGGGTGGGGGGTGGTTGTTGTGAAGTGTGGGGAGGGGAAGAGGGTGAGTTTCTTGGGGGGGGGGAAAATGCATCAAAAGACACAAAATACATAAAAATAATATGAATTATAAAAATGATTTGATTGGTTATGACGGTCATATAGATAGGGATCTCTATCATCTGTAATGCATCGTATAAAATGGTTGGTTTGGAATGTTTCAGGATTAAATAATAGAACAAAGAGGAGCCTAGTGTATGAAGAGTTGAAGATGTATAATCCTCAAATAGTGGTAATAACTGAAACTCATATACCCTATAAAGATAAGCATTTGTTGAAACAATTAGGATATGATATAATAGTCTGTACCAGATTTAATGCTTCAATTCGAGGAGTAGCGATCTTAAAGCAAAAAGGTTTGAAATGCGAAATACTTAAGACACTAACTGACAAAGCTGGTAGATGGGCTATAGCTCAGATAAAATTGGAAGGCCGGAAATACACAATATGTGGAATTTATGCATCAAATCAAGACGAACCACATATTTTTGATCATATTAATATAGAATTGCTTGGATGGGAAGGGGAATTTATTGTTTTGGGCGATTTCAACTGTATTATGAATTATGCTTTGGACACAACTAGGAAAAATTCCTTTCAGAGAATGCGGAAAACTAGAGCAGCAATTTTGGACCTAGCATCTAATCATTTTCTAAAAGACTCCTGGAGATGCTTAAATCATAAACTTGCAGGGTATTCATATTACTCGGCCCCCCATAAATTATGCTCACGCATAGACATGATCTGGGTTTCAGATTCCATCCTCAATCTCAATAAATGCTCAATGACTATTTATCCAAGGGTAACTTCAGATCATAACCCAATTTCTATTACTTTTGAGATTACAACTGAAGAATCTTCTCCACGAATTTTCTCATTTCCAAGATACTTATTTATTGACAATGGATTTGTGAGCCAACTTAAAGAACATCTAAAACAATTGATTGATATAAATATTCAGTCTAGTCAACCCCTGATAGTATGGGACGCCTGTAAAGCTAGCATACGTGGCTTTACACAGCAATGTATATGGCGCCAAAATAAAGAACACCGAATCTTGAATGAGAAAAGGCTTGGTGAAATACGTGATATTGAACTTCAGTTATCAACGGCTTTGTCTGATGAGGCACTGATTTCAGATATACTTAATCTTAAATTAATCGAACTCAAAGTTGCACTTAAAGATCTTCTTAGAACTAAAAGCATTAATAAATGAAAAAAATATCAGCTTGATCAGTATGAAAATGCAGATAAAATTGGTAAACTTCTGGCTTATAGAGTTGCCGAAGATCGTGCACAGAACATAGTTAAGGAAATCAAAGGAGACAATGACCAACTGGTTAGCGATTCTAAATCTATACTGCTACAATTTGCTTCTTACTATCAAGCTTTATATACTCCAGAATACGTAACCTCGGAAGATAGTGTTAAAAAGTATATAGAACTTAACATAGTGAATGTCTTAAAATTAGAACAAACAAAACATCTAGAGGAAGACATCACAGCAAGGGAAATTAGAGAGGCTATTAACTCCTTAGCAACAGGGAAAGCAGTAGGGGAGGATTCTATTCCTCTGGAACTCTATAAATGCTGTGCTGAGGAATTAATACCTTTAATAATGGAAGTGATCCGGGCAATTGGTAATCGACAGCAAGAACCTAATTCTTGGAATCTAACTCAAATCATTTTTTTCTTAAAAAAGGGTAAAGTACCTCAAGAGAGGGGATCATATTGACCAATCTCACTTATTAATAGCGATGCCAAAATCTTTGCTAAAATATTGGCCATTAGGCTTGTGCCAGTTATGTCTCAACTAGTATCTTCCCAGCAACATGGATTCATACCAAAACGCGATACAACTGCGCACATTAATATGGCCATTTCTGCTTTTGATGCTGCACGGATACAGTCCGCCCCACTCGGTATGATCTTACTAGATGCAGAAAAAGTATTTGACCGAGTGGGGTGGGGCTTTTTATGGCCAGCCCTACAGGCATTTGGCATTAATGGTCAATTTTTGAGATGGATTCAATCACTCTATGATAACCCAATGGGTAAAATATCTTACATGGGGAAATACTCTCCTATGTTTCTAATTAAGAGGGGGACAAGACAGGGGTGTCCTTTATCACCCCTGCTTTTTGCTCTGGGTATAGAACCTTTTTTAATTGCACTCCAACGTCAGACTTTAATCAACCCATTCTTCAATTGTTTAAATAAATAGGACATCACGGTATATGCAGATGATGTAGCAGTGTTTTCCTCGGATATACCACAAGCTTTGAAAGGCATCTCCATTGAAGCAGGTATATATGGATCAGTCTCTGGTTACAAACTTAACACTACTAAAACTCAAATTGTTGCGAATCATCATCTTTCTGCCTCTATTTCAGGTATCTGTGGGGTCGCAACATATCTTGGTGTTAAAGTCTCCTCAGATATTGATTCTGTTGTGGCTCTAAATTATGAAGTATTATTAAAAGAGACTGCAATGCAATTTAAGAAATGGCACAAACTTCCCCTTAATATTATTGGACGTATAAATCTAATTAAAATGAAAATTCTGCCTAAATATCTATACTTATTTCGGGCAATTCCTTTACGTGGTAATAATTCTTATTTTGTCAGATTAGAAGGGATTATTAGTAGCTTTATATGGGGATATAAAAAAGCCCAACGGGCAATCTCTTCACTTAAATTTCCTTTTAGTCAAGGAGGCTTGGCTCTTCCAGACTTTAAACTCTATTACTGGTCGGCTTTTCTAACCCGCTTTCGTAGTTTAACAATTTTGGATAAATGTTTGTATTTTCATAAATTTCTGTTAGGACAAGATGCCACTATGTTTATTTACAGATTAAATGACCCTAATTATTTCAAAAGGGTTAAATTCAAGACTATACGAGATACTGTTAATATTTGCCGCTCCATCATGATGAAATGTAATGCCTCCCATTTTCATTATAAAACACCTCTTTGGGGTAACCCAGGATTTCCTTCAATTTTTCATGAGTCAATATGCAGAATATATTTAGAATCTGGTATTAGATTACTGGGAGACCTGTATGATCATCAAGGATTTATGACATTTGAAAAATTGAAGCAATGCTATTATTTATCTGAACTGGCTAGGTTTAAATACTATCAAATTAAGGATTATTTAGTGAAAAAATTCGAACTTAATATGGTAATAGATTCGGACTTTTGGAATTGTATTTATAGAGAATCAGACCAAGCTTTGATTAGTATAGGATACAAACTATTTGCGGACTTTTGTACTAGCGATATTATAAAATTAACGGAGAAATGGAATACAAGGCTAACTGCAAACATACCACCCGATTTAATTACCTTATCTTTTAAGAGCTTAGATATGTCAGTTCACTCTTCTAGCCTTAAATTGCAAATGTTTAAAACTATATGCCAACTGTATCATACCCCAGAGAGAATTCTTAAGTGGGCAAGGAACAATAATTTTAGTGAACGTACGAAATGCCCCAAATGCGATTTAAACGGGCTGATATCACTCACATGTTTGTATTTTGTCCTATGCTTAAAGATTATTGGAAAGGTATACTTAAGGTGGTTTCGGATAGACTTAATCAACCAATTTCTTTTTCTTCAACTGATGTACTGATTGGTACATGTGTGGGTCAAAATGCATTTAATGGTTTGTTGAACATTTTAATTTCGTGCGCAAGACTTATTATTGCCAGAGCTTGGATTCAGAAAAATATGCCAACTGTTATGGAATGGTGGAGCTTTGTTAAAGAAATCTATGCTATGGAGACCACTCTTGCCAACTCAAAGGGCCTTCGGGCTAAACAAAAAACAGACAAAATCTGGGGAACATTTATGTCTTAAACTATTGGCATCTTTTCTTTCTTTTTCTTCTCTCTCTTTTCTTTTTACATGACCGTATTTTCGCTTGTGATTAATGTAATGCCTAAATGTGACTTTTGTATATTTTTGATTTGTTTTCTTGGTTTCTGTGTACTTTTGATGCAAATAAAAAATACTTAAAAAAAAAAGAAACTGTACATATTAAATAACAAACTAGCAGCTTCTCTTTTTTGGAAACAAACAACAGGCAATGCAGTATTGCACACATCTAGTTCTCACACACCTCACCTTATACACAGCATCCCCTATGGGAAGATGCTGAGAATCAGGCGTATCTGTAGTGAGGAAAAGAATACACAAGATAAACAGAGAGAATGTAAGATCAGATTCCTCCAAAGAGGTTATAACTCAAGAACAATTGATGCAGCAATATCCAAATCAAGAAGTCAAGCTAGGCATGATCTACTACAATATAGATAAAAAACCCAGGGAGCCACAGGTGATAAAACAAATGAGCTCACATGATTAATACTAGCGTATTATAGACAGGAAGGACAGATAAGATCTATCATAAGACGTAACTGGCCAATAATATTAGGATACCCGGTTATTCGTGGGTTACTTCCTAAAAAGTTAGCAATAACATTCAGAAGAACACCTTCTATGGGTAACGTCTTGGTTAAGAACAGTCCCGAAGAACAAGAAACAGGCACATGGCTAACAAGTAGGAGGGGATTTTACAGATGCTCCAGCTGTAAGTCCTGCCAGTTTGGAATAAACAAGACATCCTACAAAACAGCTATTAGTGACCATACCCATTAGATAAATCAATATCTGTCCTGCAAAACAGAATTTGCGGTATATGCATTCGTTTGTAGCTGCAACCTGTATTATATAGGCAGCACAAAACTGGCAGTACACAAAAGGATACTGCAACATACACGTGCTATCTTAAACAACATTCCAAGCTACCCAGTTGCCAGACATTTTAAAGATGAGCATAACAGCAGTCTTAACCATTTTAGGTAATTGGTTTTCGATGCAGTGCCACCCAATAGAAGAGGGGCAACAGGGAGGCTGAATTAAGGTGCTTAGAAACAAGGCATATCCTTGAAATTGATGCAAAGCACCCTGGAGGACTCAACACTAGTGAGGATATTTACACATATCTTTAGATATCCGCATGGAGATAGCAATACAGTAGGTATAACTGAATATCCAAATCACCACACTGTATATATTATGAAATTGTATATCAACATTTTTTACATATGTAATTTTACACCTGAAATTTTACACTTGTATATATATATGTATATATATATTCACTGAAATATAAATATATATATATATATATATATTCACTGAAAAAACCATTGGTTATAGACCATATATAGTTAGGGATTAGCCTTTTCAAAACCCTATTTTACTCGCATAAAACCATTGAAATTCCATATATAGTTAGTTGCACTAACTATATATCGCGGACCCGCAATCCACTGCTAATGATGTCACATATTACATCATTCATGACATGGTCAGTGACATCACTGATGACATCACTGATGACATCTCAAATGACATCACTGATGACATCACTGATGACAACACCCAGTGACTGTATGTTTCTGTAAAGTTAAAATATGTCTTACATATTGAAGAATGAGTGGATGTATAAGTGTCTGGATGAAGGATTTAGTAGGTGCATGACTGACTGTATGAGAGAATGATTAAATGTGTCTCACTGAGTGCATGGGTTAGTGACTAAAGTGTCTTAATTTGGCAATCATTATATATGTTGTTCTGTAAACTGCTGCATGTGTAAATCAGTAGCTATATGAGTAACTATATGGGTTATTGAATGGTTGCCCAAGTATTTGTATGGGAGACTGAGTATGTGTGTGGGTGGCTGGGAGGTGTATGCCTCTGTGCATAGATGTGTGAACAGTTAATTCCCTAGGTGTATGGGTTCAAAAGTGCATGTAGAAACAGCTGTATGGACAGTTGACTGTGTGCATGAGTGTATTGGTTAGTGAATGGATATCTCAGTGCTACATGTCAAAGTAAGTACATATGTAAAACACAGTCCATGTGAGAATTGACATATATAAATAACTGAACATAAGAGCCACTTAATGTGAGAGTGGCTGTATGGATCATTGTGATCTTGTATCAGGGATTGTATAAGAGAGTAAATATGTGTTAGTATATGTTTGAATAAGTAAGGTGTGTATAACTGTATAGTTGTGGAAATGGAGGTGTGATTGATTTTTGCATGACTAAATAGGTGTGTGAGTAACTCCATGGATGTGTGACAGTCTGTGAGTGTCTGTTTACACTGAGTGTATCTAAGGTTATATTACAGTCCGAAGATGTTCATTGTATTATCACATAAATGATATCATCAGTGATGTGATCAATAATGTCAAATGAGATGTCAGTGATGTCATCAGTGATGTCATTTGAGATGTCATCAGTGATGTCATCAGTGATGTCATTTGAGATGTCATCAGTGATGTCATCAGTGATGTCACTGACCATGTCATGAATGATGTAATATGTGACATCATTAGCAGTAGATTGCGGGTCCGCGATATATAGTTAGTGCAACTAACTATATATGGAATTTCAATGGTTTTATGCGAGTAAAATAAGGTTTTGAAAAGGCTAATCCCTAACTATATATGGTCTATAACCAATGGTTTTTTCAGTGAATTTTCAAGGTTTTGTAAATGCAAATTCCTAACTATATATGGACTATAACCTATGGTTTTTTCTGTGAATTTCAATGGTTTTTTAATAGCAAATATCAAAAGCTGTCAAATGTCAAGTACGTGATAGGTAAAAACGTTTTCGTGTTTATGCACGCTGATGTGCTTTGAACGCTGCCCCCCCCTTCCCTCTTTACTCTTAGTAGTACTCTCTCTTTGCAGATAGTGAAGGGTAGTTAACGCAGACCTTTAACCCCGTTGTAATCCGTCGTGCCTGCTTGTCTCTCCATTTGATTGATTGTTATCCAAGCATTTACTGTTTTAGAATTGGTTCTCTTTAGTTCATTCTCTATTTACAAACAAGCACAAAGTCACAATACTCTGTTTAGTCTTTGCAGATACTGAAAAATCGTGTAAAAAAATAAAAGTAATCGAGCAAAATCACTAGGCCACTAATTGGATCTCTTTTTGACGTCGCTAAAATAGAAACATTAGGAACAACCCTTCATGAGAAATACGAAAATAGTGAGATGAATTGAGCTCCACACCATGAGGGCTGCAAGACAGCTCGGCTCCGTCACCCACCCCGCCCAAAATAACGACAAACCCTATGCAAATATTAAAAATATATACAACACACCAGCAAAGTAACAGGGAAAAACATTTTATTAAATAACTATTTACATAACTATTTTATACTTTTTGTTGCCCGATCCGGCTAGCTCAATCGATCGAGCATGAAACTCATGCACTCTGATAGCAAGCGTTGCTGCTGATGCTATGCAGACCAAAACTGGTTTTCAGTTTGTACATTTTTCTAGATTTTTCCATCCGAGGTTGGTTGAGTTTGTAGAACGATGGCTTCAGATTTTCCACATACGGTGTGGTGGCGCGGACTGGGAGGGGGCGCTTCGCTCCTGCCCCCTCCCCAAGTAAGATTTCCATACGTGAAAGTACGTTAATGGTTTTGGTCCCTGAGTTGCTTCGATGTCACTGCCATTCTCAAATGGCATAAGTTCTGGATGTTGGGTGCCATAGTTCAGAGTTCTGAGCAGCGCTTGTAACACTGTCTGAAGCTGATTTCCACCTACTGCAGCTTTACTATTCTCAAAGTAAGTGAGGGTCGTTTGTGGACCTGACTGCATTTGAAAACAATGTGATATAGTACCTCCCTAAACCGCTTGACGGAGGCCCCCGAGGGGCGGTGTGATGGCACGGACTCGGAGAAGACGCTTGGCTCCGACCCCCTCCCCAAGTCTTATAGCACTGGTGTAGCCTGAGATCGCCCCCGACATAGGCGGCCGGCTCCCGGGGTCCGGCGGAACTTTTTGCCTTTTGATGACTCTTCTATTCTGGACCTTGTCCCACAATCCGTTTGACCTGAAGACACGCTGTAGTGGGGCGCCCCTTTACCGTTTTAGTTGCCATTCCGCCCGCTTTTGCTACACTGTGCCTCTTCCGCCATTCAGCTGTTTACCACCCGCTCTTGCGACTACAGCGTCTCGCTCACCATGTAGTTGAGTTGCTCCCGCACTTGCGATGCAACGATAAGCGGCTGCCACAGGACTCTCAAAATGGCGGCCGGCTCTTCAGATTTGGGCGTGGTCCACTAAAATGGCCCTGGGACACCTTGGAACTCGGACGCTTCCCTGATAGGGCTTGGGTCCCATTCTCGAAAGCGTCCCCTCAGCCGTGAAGATTCTACAAAAGTCTTGGGGGCCCCCGACTCCCGCAGGCTTCTGGTGGGGAGCGGCTGCCATGTTTGCTCGTGGAATGGCCACGACGGAGCTACGAGATGGTGGTGCTCTCATGCTGACGCTAGCTTTAGTCTGAAACATCCAGAAACACTGTAGACTACCAATTCAATCAGTTCCGGTAGCGCCCCAACATGACCCGGTAGAAAATAACTTGCCCTCCCCTCTTTGACTGATGGTTCTTGTTGCCTGTCCCCTCTGTTGTCATTTAACAGAACTTTTTGGACTGCTGAAAGGGGTTGTGTTCCGAACGCTGGTTGGTGGAGACATTTTGACTATATTCTTGACCTACGTTGTCGCGTAATGCGTTATGTGACACGCCGCGTTAGCGCACCCGGAAGTGATCCGGGGCGCGGCGCGCAGCGCGTAATGTAAGCATAACAGGTCATGTGACTTGTTAGTAAAACTTTTCATTTTTTCATTTTACTTTTGTTATTTTAATGATGAAAAGCTTGGTCATATGACCTAAAAATTACGCTTTTTATTGGTTTCGAACATTATTTTTTTTTAAACATATATGTTGTAATGTTCCAGGCTAATGTACTTTCCCGGAAAATTTACAACTGTCCTGCAAGTAAAATATATTCCTTTTTCGAGAAAAAGGGCGTTTCTTCGTCCCATGACGGGGCCGTTGAGTAAAAGAGGCTCGGCCTGCTGTCTTACTCGCCGATACGCCTGATTATCAGATTCTTATCGATCACTTTATGTTGCAGGAGTGGAAAACACAACTGCCCTTGACCATTTATCTTTACTGCGTTCCTACGTATTATACCTTATATCCGTCATGTAATTGGACTGCTTTATTTCACTTGCCTTATACTGATTCGAAAACAGTGACTAAAAGTAAAAACTTTACCAATGTAAATACTACTACCATGTTTTGTTTTAAAAACCTTTATTGTGAAAATGTCAGTATACAAATACGGGCCTATAACCACGTGGGCCGGCCACGGAGCAAACTGGAAACGTATATGATGAGGAGACATTTACACTGTAGAGGAACGTAACGAGCGGGCCATTAGGTTGCAAGAACTAAGGTGTCTAACAGTTGCGGAATCGGTGGACGTACATTTTGTAATTAAAATACGACAAAGTCACTTACAAAAAAAACATCTAGATATACATTTGCGGGCAAGTACCATGGGTGACGTTAATTCGAACTTTCAATAGTACAGTAATCAATAACACATCAGAACTTAATATCAATAGGGATGTCGAAATATTCAATCAATTCTCGTCCCCGCCCGCCATGAGCATCAACACTACATTCATATCTCGTGATATCAAGGTTGTTCAACCAGTACACAACAAGGAGTTACGAGTCCCATTTATACCGGCGCCATTTTGGGCGAGGCCGGGCAGGTCCAAGATATAGTCAAAATGTCTCCACCAACCATCGGCCAGACCAGAACCCCTTTCGGCCCTTTATGCTACAAGATGGTGTCTTCCATTTAGAAAATATTGTTGGCAGCATTTTGAAAGGAAAGATAAACAGCCGTTCTCCTAGTGAGTCTCACATTGTTACATTTAGGAAGAATGTTGAAGAGTAGTATGTTGAAAATCTGAAGCCATTGTTCTACAAACTCTCAACCAGCCGTGGATGGAAAAAAAAATCCTGAAGAATGTACAAACTGAAAACCAATTTTTGTCTGTATAGCATCAACAGCAACGCTTGAGTCAGCTTTGTGTGAAGCCGCCATTTTGATTCAATCAATAGCGTCCCCCTGCACACATTCAGGGACCTGGTCGTGTCTTCAGGTCAAATGGATTGTGGGACAAGATGCAGAATGGAAAAGGGAAAAAGTTCCGCCGGACCCCGGGAGCCGGCCGCCTATGTCATGGGCGATCTTTGGCCACACCAGGACAATAGTGAAGCTGCAGCAGGTGCAAATAAGCTTCAGACAGTGTTACAAACACTGCTCAGAACTCTCAACGATGGCACTCAACATCCAGAACTTGCCATCCGGATCTTGGCGCCTTGTGCTGGTTCCGACCTATTCACACATCGGTCCACTACTGACATCACCTCATAAGCCAACGGGGCACCCCACACCGACTTTCGGCGCAGCATTGTAGGATGGCCACACCAGTGCGGCAACTTGCTGGACACAACCTCGGTGCCATCCGAATCTCGGCGCGTTCTAGTCACTGTACCACAAGAGTGACCGGAACTCAGCTGGACACGCCGTCTTTCGGCGCAGCATTGTAGGATGGCCACACCAGTGCGGCAATTTGCTGGACACCACCTCGGGCAATAGTGAAGCTGCAGCAGGTGCAAATAAGCTTCAGATAGTCTTACAAGCACTGCTCAGAACTCTCAACTATGGCACTCAACATCCAGGACTTGCCATCAGGATCTTGGCGCCTTGTGCTGGTTCCGACCTATTCACACATCGGTCCACTACTGACATCACCTCATAAGCCAACGGGGCACCCCACGCCGACTTTCGGCGCAGCATTGTAGGATGGCCACACCAGTGCGGCAACTTGCTGGACACCACCTCGGTGCCATCCGGATCTCGGCGCGTTCGAGTCACTGTACCGCAAGAGTGACCGGAACTCAGCTGGACACGCCGTCTTTTGGCGCAGCATTGTAGGATGGCCACACCAGTGCGGCAACTTGCTGGACACCACCTCGGTGCCATCCAGATCTCGGCGTGCTGTGATGCCTTCGGCCTACTGTAGCCGCAAGTGCGGACGCAACTCAGTTGGACGGCGAGTGAAAAGATAAGGGGCGCCGCACTGCAGCCGAGGAGCCTCCATCTTGGGGGAGACGCACAGCCCCCACTGACTGACGCGACCTCACAGGCCAACGGGGCACCCCACGCTGACTTTCGGCGCAGCATTGTAGGATAGCCACACCAGTGCAGCAACTTGCTGGACACCAACACGGTGCCATCCGGATCTCGGCGCGTTGTGCTGCCTTCGGCCTATTCGCACATCGGTCCGCTACTGACGCCGCCTCATGTGCCAACGGATTTTCTACGCTTTTTGTAGCCCTATGCCGCATAACAGGTCATGTGACTTGTTTATAAAACTTTTCATTGGTTCATTTTACTTTTGGTTTCCTAAAGATGGAAGGCTTGGTCATATGACCTAAAAATAACACTTTTCATTGGTTTAGAACATTTTTTTTCCCAAACGATGAAAGCCCCACCTTGTTTCTGGATGTTTCAGACTGAAGCTGGCGTCAGCATGAGAGCACCACCATCTCGTGGCTCCGTCGTGGTCATTCCGCGAGCAATCATGGCAGCCGCTCCCAACCGGAAGCCTGCAGGAGTCGAGGGCCCCCAAGACTTTTGTAGAATCTTCACGGCTGAGGGGACGCTTTCGAGGATGGAGCCCAAGCCCTAGCAGGCAACCGTCCGAGTTCCAAGGTGTCCCAGGGCCATTTTAGTGGACCAGGCCCAAATCCGAAGAGCCGTCCGCCATTTTAAGAATCCAATGGCAGCCGCCTATCGCTGCACCGCAAGAGTGGGCGCAACTCAACTACATGGTGAGCGAGACGCTGTAGCCGCAAGAGCGGGCGATAAACAGCTGAATGGAGGACGAGGCACAGTGTAGCAAAAGCGGGCGGAATGGCAACTGAAATGGTAAAGGGGCGCCCCAGTACAGCAGACGAGCCTCCACCTGGGGACGCCCGTTCACACCGCCTCCCCCCCCCCCCCCCCGGGGCACCCCACGCCGTTTTTCGGAGCAGCATTGTAGGATACCAAAACCAGTGCGGCAAGTTACTGGACATCACCTGGGTGCCATCCACATCTCAGCGCGTTCTGCTGCCTTGGGACTATTCGCACAACAGACCGCTACTGACGAGGCCTCCCCGCGCACCACCCGGGACGCCCCACGCTGTTTTTCTGAGCTGCATTGTAGGAAACCAAAAACCAGTGCGGCACCCACGTAACATCACCTGGGTGCCGTCCAGAACTCAGCACGTTGTGCTGCCTTGGGACTATTCGCACAAAAGACAGCTACTGACCATTGTTGCTTCTTTTTGCCAAAAAATGTTTAAATGTATTTACAGTTTTTGTTGCGTTCGATATATTTATAAAGTTAATAATGTTTTATAATCCTACTTTGTTGGAGTACTATATATTTTTTAAAAATCGGGTGAATGGGGCCTTGAATCGGGTTATTGTCATGTATCGGGTAGTGAATAGGGTGAAAGGGAGGTGTCGGGCGGGCACAGGGTGTGATTCTCAGGGAAGAGCAGCGCAGATGGGGGGAAGTTTATGGCCCATGCATGAGAGAGAGAGCGGGGGTGACCAGTGCGTGGGGGAGATGCTTGCGAGGGTGGGAAGCCATGCTGAGGATCGGCGGCGTGCAGAGAGTGGGTCTGGTCAAGGCATCTAAAATGGCTGCCGTGCACGACAAAATTATGGCATTGGAAAAGCCATGCTGAGGATCGGCGGCGTGCAGAGAGTGGGTCTGGTCAAGGCATCTAAAATGGCTGCCGTGCACGACAAAATTATGGCATTGGAAAAAAGGCAAGATGGCGCAGACAATGTTTATCAATACGGATTCATTTATAACAAAATATTTTATCGCAGTGACAAATTGGCGGTCAACACTTCCTGATTTCCATCGAATCAAACGTTAACAGACGTCACGCAGCAAAAAAAAAAAAACGCTCACGCACAGCCGCTGGAAGACATGTATCAACATATATGAGCCTCCTCAGCCACCCTCAGAAAACATAAGGGATCAGGATACGTCTCCCGCACCCCCTTATACCTAGTAATTTAATTAAAACGAAACACAAAATGGCGAATTCCCGTTTCGCTACCAGTTTGCGGCCCAGTTCGCGGCCTGAGAAGCACTTCTACCGTGAAAAATCAATTTTTTTTTATTTTCCCCACGGGACCCTTTAATAACCCCAACATCATTCCTAGGGGGTCAAGAGGGGTCTACCTTGCCTCCTTTCATTAAATTCCCCCTTCGTTTTTCACCTCTTCTTCTCTCTCGATCCTACCGAGAGACAAGATGGCGGCCGCACAGCCGCTGGAAGACATATATCAACATATATGAGCCTCCTCAGCCACCCTCAGAAAACATAAGGGATCAGGATACGTCTCCCGCACCCCCTTATACCTAGTAATTTAATTAAAACGAAACACAAAATGGCGAATTCCCGTTTCGCTACCAGTTTGCGGCCCAGTTCGCGGCCCGAGAAGCGCTTCTACCGTGAAAAATCATTTTTTTTTTATTTTCCCCACGGGACCCTTTAATAACCCCAACATCATTCCTAGGGGGTCAAGAGGGGTCTACCTTGCCCCCTTTCATTAAATTCCCCCTTCGTTTTTCTCCTCCTCTTGTCTCTCGATCCTACCGAGAGACAAGATGGCGGCCGCACCGGACTGTTTAGAATGTTGACAGACACCGGAGAGCCAATCAGCTTCGCTACGCAAAGCTCCGTTACGCGAAAAGTAAGCGGACCGGAGTGCAGCCCGGAGCGCTGTTACAGATATATATCTTGTTTTGAACGTTAATTTCTCAAAATCCACTGGAGCACATATATTGAGACCTAGCAAAGGCACATCGGGCTAACAGTCCCTACAATTTTGCCAAGTTTCGTGCAAATCCATTCAGCCGTTCGAGCTAAAAGTGAGGCCAAACGCCCTATGGAAATTAACATGGGGAAAACGCGTTTTGGGACCCCCCTTTTTTCTCTGCCCCCCCTTGACGAAACCCCCCCAAATTTTAAAGGGCTGCTCAGAAACAAAATGTGCCATTTTCCTGAAAATTTCAGCCGATTCCGTCCACAAACGCCAAAGTTATTAGACATAGAATTTTCAAAAATCCCATAGGGAAAAAATCCTAACTATATATACCTACTGGCGATCGCTAATAGGTAATATATATATATATATATATATATATATATATATATATATATATATATATATATATGTATATGTATATATATATATATATATATATATATATATATATATCACAACAACTTGGCTCGTATCTGGTTGACCCCTGGCGCGTCTCCTATCGGTGCGAGTTCCTCGGCGGAGCCCCGCCGAATTCAATCATCCGCTCCTCCTTATTCCAGGAAATGAACACGCACTTGTCAGGATCTCAATTCCCAATTTCTTTTATTTATCCAAAGTTCTCAAGATCGATTTAATTACCAACACGTTTCGCCGCCAACTGACGGCTTGATCACGGTCAATGTTAGATCAATCCACTAACTTCCTTTAAGGGGTGGTTAAACAAAGCAACATGATTGTTATGTGACTTCCTGTCATTACAACTTGGAATTATGGGCTTCGTAGTTCCTTTCATATGTACATGCATTATATTTACAAACACCTTGTTTGCTACTCATACAAATGTTATTTGGGTATTTTTGCAGATCCTGGCTCTTTAACCCTGATACATGTCCCCAATGTTCATACATTTATTCAAACATTGCCCCAATGTCCGGTTCATCATAGTAGTATATGTCGGGTGACGCCCTCTAGTGGGCCTATTCACCGCTGATCTTAAATGAACGCCCTCTAGTGGGCATGAATTACTACCATTCTAATCACAAACTTCAACTGTGTTAACCCAATTTTGAGTAGTTCTAATTATTACAATTAAATCTGTTGTGTTTGTCTGTTGCCCATATATTTGTGTGTCATATTACGGAAGATAAAAGTTTTTATATATATACAATTTCTGAGTCCTTTTTCCCAATCTAATTATTCCACAGTTGGGTATTTAGTCTGTTCGTCTTTGTTATTTACAGTTATTTACAGGTGTACATAGAGTTCTTCGCTCTGATTCAGACCGTCTGGATGTAGAGTTCTGAAATTCAATATTTGACGAGACTCTCTGCATCTTAATTTCCGCTCTCTGTCCCCCCCTCTCTCATGAGGGACAATGGTTTCCAGCGCATAGAATTTCAAAAGTTTCCAGTCCCCATTGTGTGCAGCCTCCATATGTTTTGCTATGGCGTTTCCTCAATCTTTGTTCGCCGTTGCTCTTATGTGTTCTAAAATTCGCAATTTTAGTTCTTTTTTTGTGCTGTCGATATATTTTAATGCACAGGGACATTCTATTACGTAGACTACATATTCTGTTTTGCAGTTTATCAGCTGTTTGATTGTCCACGATTTCTTGTTGGGCAGAGCTACTTCTGTTTTATTCACGGCTATTTGACATGCTTTACACTGTTGGCATTTTATGAAGCCTTTACTTTTCAACCATTGAATTCCTTTTTCAGACCCTCCAGTTTATCGCGATTTCGCGATTCACGAAAAAATCGCGAAATCGGCAGACTACCGCGATGGCCGCGATAATAACCATATTGGCCGCGATATTTAGAAAAAAGTGTCTCTACCGGCGGGAGACTGCAAAACAAACAATGCCTTTAATTGGCTGTGCGCCCCTCCCCACTCGTGTGTGTCAGCAGCTTCCCGGGGACACACAGACAGTCAGTGTTTTAGCTGCCACCCGCAGCCGAGTACTTAATAGGTCTTTTAAAAGACCTTTCACTTGTTAATGAGTCTTTGTGTTTCACCCTTTCTTTGACCTCTCTGCCTAGGGCTGGAATAATTAACCACGGGCGATCAGGACAGTCGATGTAAGCCACAACTCTTGGAGCCTTATCTTCCCCGACTCTGAAAAGAGGGAAACGGACTGTTAACCAACACTACAACTGCACTACAGAGCACAAACTATACAGATTAAATTTACGAAATCTTCTATCGAACAAACCATGCAAATAAAATCAGATCTCAGTTAATGAGGGTTGACACCAGGTCTCTTTTTACAACCGAGCCTCACCAAGACAACAAATGCGCGAGCAAGGTATTAGTAACTTCTCCGCAGTATAAAAAATGCCTTTAACAAAAAACATTGTATTATATGCATTTCCATTATTGAGACAAGATTAGAGACAAAATGCATGTCTTAGAAGACTAACGGAAAACGATAGAAATCTTCAACGGGAGATGCTACGTTTTCCAAGAATGCTGCCTCACAGCATGGGCATCAGAAAGATGGCTATGACAATAGAGTTATGTTATATTCTTCATTCATATGTATTGTTTGTCTGCTTTTTGTATAATTAGAAATGCATCTCACATACACGAGCCGAGGGGAGGGGGCTGGGGGAGTGGCTGTAGTGTAGCCTTTTGAGTTCAATGGATGTTGCGCACCTGGAGCTGTGGGTCCCGTGACACGTCCCCCGCCCCCAGCAGGGAGGCACAGAGATGCCCTCCCATGAGTGGGAAAGAAGAAGGAAGACGACGCAGAGAGATACTGATCCCCCCCCCCCCCCCCCATTGAGAGAGGCACAGAAAAGGTGGGTGGATGAATGATGGGTGGATGGATGGATGAAAGGCTGAAGGATGGATAGATGTGTGAAAAGGTGGGTGGATGAATGATGAGTGGATGGATGAATGAAAGGGTGGATGGATGAATGATGGATGTATGGATGGAAGGATGAAAGGGTGGATGGATGAAGGATAGATTGGTGAAGGATAGATGTATGGGTGGAAGAATGAAAGGGTGGATGAATGATGGATGGATGTGTAAAAAGATGGGTGAATGAATGAAGGGTGAATGGATGGATGAAAGGGTGGATGGATGAATGATGGATGGAAGGATGAAAGGGTGGATGGATGAAGGATAGATTGGTGAAGGATAGATGTATGGATGGAAGAATGAAAGGGTGGACGGATGAAGGATGGATGAAAGGGTGGGTGGATGGATGAATGATGGATGGATGGATATGTAAAAAGATGGGTGGATGAATGATGGGTGAATGGATGGATGAAAGGGTGGATGGATGAATGATGGATGTATGGATGGAAGGATGAAAGGGTGGATGGATGAAGGATGGATGTATGGATGGGAGGATGAAAGGGTGGATGGATGAAGAATGGATGTATGTATGGATGGGAGGATGAAAGGGTGGATGGATGAAGGATAGATTGGTGAAGGATAGATGTATGGATGGAAGAATGAAAGGGTGGACAGATGAAGGATGGATGGATGAAAGGGTGGATGGATGAATGATGGATGGATGGATGTGTGAAAAGGTGGGGGGATGAATGATGGGTAGATGGGTGGATGAAAGGGTGGGTGGATGGATGGATGAAAGGGTGGATAGGTGAAGGATGGATGTATGGCTGGGAGGATGAAAGGGTGGGTGGATGAAGGATGGGAAGATGAAAGGGTAGATGGATGGATGAAGGATAGATTGGTGAAGGATAGATGTATGGGTGGGAGAATGAAAGGGTGGATGAATGATGGATGGATGTGTAAAAAGATGGGTGAATGAATGAAGGGTGAATGGATGGATGAAAGGGTGGATGGATGAATGATGGATGGAAGGATGAAAGGGTGGATGGATGAAGGATAGATTGGTGAAGGATAGATGTATGGATGGAAGAATGAAAGGGTGGACGGATGAAGGATGGATGAAAGGGTGGGTGGATGGATGAATGATGGATGGATGGATATGTAAAAAGATGGGTGGATGAATGATGGGTGAATGGATGGATGAAAGGGTGGATGGATGAATGATGGATGTATGGATGGAAGGATGAAAGGGTGGATGGATGAAGGATGGATGTATGGATGGGAGGATGAAAGGGTGGATGGATGAAGAATGGATGTATGTATGGATGGGAGGATGAAAGGGTGGATGGATGAAGGATAGATTGGTGAAGGATAGATGTATGGATGGAAGAATGAAAGGGTGGACAGATGATGGATGGATGGATGAATGATGGATGGATGGATGTGTGAAAAGGTGGGGGATGAATGATGGGTAGATGGATGGATGAAAGGGTGGGTGGATGGATGGATGAAAGGGTGGATAGGTGAAGGATGGATGTATGGCTGGGAGGATGAAAGGGTGGGTGGATGAAGGATGGGAAGATGAAAGGGTAGATGGATGGATGAATGGATAAAAGGTTGCATGGATGAATGATGGATGTGTGAAAAGGTGGGTGGATGAATGATGGGTGGATGGAAGGAAGGGAGAATGGGTAAAGGATGGATGTATGGATGGTTTTTCCCCTATTCACAAACCTATAATTATACTGAGAGAGGGCCCTTTTCAGCGGCGGGCCCTGGGGGGATTGCTTTGGGGCATTTATTCATTAGTTTATGTCCTATGTGCAGCCTTGAAGCCAAACAAAGTGTCTACATTGTAAATAAACCAAAAATACATAGTTTCATGTTGTTAAACAACTAAAAAAACGAAGATATCTGTGTTTGTTGTAGGAAAAACCGCCAAATAAAATGCCGCTAAATTGCTCCTAAATTTCCATATTTATGCCGCTAAATTTCCATTTTTGTGCCGCTAAATTTGCTAATCCAACCGCTATATCCTGGGGGTCTGCTTTTTTCTTTTTGTCCTGATCTTGATGGAAACTGTGAATCAGCTTATCTTTCAGGCTTGTCGCCCGTCTGAATGTTATTTCAGGATGTTTGCCCATGATTTTTCCGGCAATAGTATCCAGATGTAGAATTTTCCAATTCTTTCGTAAGATGTTTGCAATTTGTTTGGATTCTCTTGAGTGATCCATAATCAGTCTCACCTTTTGATTTTCCGGATCGTCTTTCTTTTTAGGAGAGATTTGTAGGATTTCTTCCCTCTTTGTCTCATTTGCTCTTGTCCAGCCTTTTGTAATGACTCCTTGTTTGTACCCTCGTCGTTTGAATCTTTTGGCCATGTCGCAACTGTTGGTTAGCCATTCTTTGTCTTGAGAGCATATGCGACGTAACCTTAAGAATTCACCGTACGGTATATTGTTTTTCACTGAGGCTTGATGGAAACTCTTTGCATGAAGTGTGGCATTAGTTGATGTTTCTTTCCTATGAAGTGTGGTCTCCACTTTGTTGTTATGAATGTATATTTTGGTGTCCAGAAAGGTTGCTTGATCACGACTGATATTGTATGTGAATCTAAGATTTGTGTCAGTTGAGTTCAATACTTTGAAGTATGTTTTGAATTCCTCAGCTGTTCCATCCCACACTATGAGGAGATCATCTATATATCGCAGCCACTTCGCTATTTTGTTTACATGGTGATCATTATCCGGATGCCATGTCACTTGTTGTTCCCACCACCCCATGGTGAGACATGCAAAGGCTGGACTGAAGGAGAAGCCCATTGCGCAGCCTTTGATTTGCTGGTAAATTTCTTCCCCAAAGAGGAAGATGTTCTGGGTGAGACACAGTTCAATCATATCCAGGAGCATCTGGTTATGTTTGTTGAATTGTATATTTCTTTCTTTTAAAAAGAACGCACAGGCGTTTGTGCCAATGCTGTAGACAATGTTAGTATATAAGGCAATTACATCCATCGTAATTAGCATGTAGTTAGGTTGCCATGGAAGTTCTTGTAGATTTTTGAACAGATCGGTAGTGTCACGTAGATAAGAACTCAAATTTAACACAAAGGGCATAAGTAAATAATCGATGTAATTGGCCACCGGTTCCATAAGTGAGTCCTTTGCGGAAACAATTGGTCTCCATGGTGGTTTTAGTGGGTTCTTATGTACTTTCGGTAAGAAATAAATGGTGGCGGTTGTTGGATGTTCCGTTGTCAAAAACTTGCATTCATCATTGTCTATCAAATTTTCCTTATGCCATTCCATGATTTTTTTATCTAGGTTCGTTTTGAAAATTTTTGTTGGGTTTTGATCCAATTTCCGGTAGTATTGTTTGTTCCTCAGTTGTGAATAGGCTTCCATTACATAGTCTTTTTTGTCCAAAATAACAATATTTCTGCCCTTATCAGCCATTTTAATTGTTATTGTTTGATCTTCCATGAGATTTTTTAAAGCTGATCTTTCTTCTGTCTTCAAGTTATCACGATATTTGATACCTTTGATTTTGTAGATATCCTGAATTACTGCTTCCTGAAATAAATCAATTTTGTTCCCTTGTGGTAGTTGAGGGTAGAACTTGGATGGAGGTTTTTTGCCACTTAAGCCGGCTCCCTTTTGAGGGCAGGCCACTTCTTCCGTGATTGAGTCGCAATCTTCCATGATGTCTAGATTTACAAGGGTCATTAGTGCTGGTAGATTAGTTGTTGTTAATCCGTGTACTTCCGTATTCAATTCTATTAATTTTTTCGTTTTGTTCTTTGTAAAATTTGACATTTCTTGATTCTCCTGAAATATTTTTGCCAATTTGATCTTCCGGATATATTTATATATATCTATGCGTATTTGTGCCATGTCCATTGATTCTGTTGGACAGAAGTTGATTCCGTGTTTCAATAGTGAATTCTCATGAGGATTCAGAAGACGTGATGATAGGTTCATAATTACCAATTCATCAGTTATTTCATCTTCTTGCCAGTTTATTTGGAGTTTTTCCGACGCATGCTCCTGGTTTTTGTTCCAGTTTGTTCTACGGAGCCACTTCCTCCTGCCACCTCTTCTGATTTTTTTGATGCTCCCGGAGCACCTGTTCTGGGTACCCATTTGCGACCTCTTCCTCTCGCTCTTCCTCCCTGGTTTTGATTTTGTTCCCAATTTCTTTGGCTGAGAACTAACCTCATGTCCCCTAAAAAATCCCGAGTTGTTTGATCCATAATCTCTTCTGACCCATCTTCGCTGGTTCCTGTTGATGTTAATGATGTACCACTCAGGGAACTTTGAGAGTTGTTTTTGTTTGATTTATAATCTTGAAAAATGTCAAATTTCTTAGCATGCGTGAATATGCGTCCTTGCGCATAA
The DNA here is from genome assembly GCF_964263255.1 of Lissotriton vulgaris. Taxonomy (NCBI): domain Eukaryota; kingdom Metazoa; phylum Chordata; class Amphibia; order Caudata; family Salamandridae; genus Lissotriton; species Lissotriton vulgaris. The sequence goes on from NC_141698.1 coordinate 374,811,478, forward strand.
TCGTCTTTGTCTCTTTGGTATTTCATTTGTTTACAATTTCTCACAATGTCCTCATGTTTTTCTACATATTTTTCAAAGTCCGTTTTTAATTTTGTCATTTCCTGATTCATTTCAGTTGCTGCCAGTTCTTTTTCCAATTCCAGTAATTCCTCTTTGATTTTTGTCAGTGATATCTCTAGATGCTTTACCAAGATGATCATTAATCCGAGTGAGGAGTCTAGTATATGTTGGCCCCATTCCTTTAGCAGGTCATTTGACGCATCCTGCTGGCTCGGCATGAGTGAGATTCGCAGGCCTCTTGGTACTCTTTTCACTTCCAGGTATTTTTTCAAAGTGATCCGCTCCCACCACTTATTTATTTCTTTTTTGCTTAATTTTTCCCATAATTTGAGTTTACTCCTTATGTCTGATTTCTGTGTACTCTGTTTATTTGTTTCTTTGTCTTGTACCACTGTGTTTTCATCAAAAAGTGAATTTAGGTGCTCACTCCGCTTTGCTTCTCTTTGTTCCATTTTATAAAGTTCAGGATCTTAAATCATAAAGAACTAGTTAGAGGATTGATCTAACATTGACCGTGATCAAGCCATCAGTTGGCGGCGAAACGCGCTGGTAATTAAATCGATCTTGAGAACTTTGGATAAATAAAAGAAATTGGGAATTGAGATCCTGACGAGTGCGTGTTCATTTCCTGAAATAAGGAGGAGTGGATGATATATATATATATATATATATATATATATATATTTCCCACAGCTCCCTCACAGGAAACAAATGGGTCGCACTCCACGGGTTCTCTTTTGCAGTTTTTTTATTTTTCAGTTACATTCCACAGGCATATGTTCCGATCTACGCGTTTCGGTATTACAAATACCTTGCTCACGATCAACCGTTCTCTAGACTACCCCTTCACGATATACTGCAGTACATTGTATTCAATACATCACTTCCTGTTGGGGGTATGTCAGAGCCTCTAAGCTTTATGGGACATGTAGTTTTTTTACTTTTTTACCAAAGTGTTAACATTATTCCACATTTGCCCAATTTTTTCCACATTTTACATTTCATTGATTGCAATTAAGGGTATTGTGACATGCTGGTGATATTGGGATCCCTCTGGTGGGATTAGTTAGCAGTGTGGTGGCTGATTTAGCTCTATTCATGCATGAGCAGCTGCATTATCTACTCCTGATATTTTCCCTCTAGTGGGAGACATTATATATTTGGGAATCATGTTATAAAACCAGTATAATTGGTATCACTAATTATTCAGGTGTAATTTTGGGTTTTCACATAGTGTGATGCTTTTTTAGTGCCACAGATTCCCCATAATGCTTTATTCTAGCTTCATAATGTTAACGCCCGCTTAGGTGATTTAACCATGGTAGTATTGCATTTTCATTCCTTTTTTTCTCTGCACATATTATCACCAGTCACAAAAGTGTGGATATTTATTGGGCACCAAACAATTTGTCAAAGCGAAACTCTCATAAATGTATGTAAAGCTCTTCAGATTGATTCAGCCCATAGGGCGTTAAGGTTCGTAGGTTTAGGATATGGCGGGATTCCTTTTGTCTTAAGATCCTTTCTCTGTCTCCCCCTCTTTCTTTCTTGGGGACACTTTCCAAACCAAAGAATTTTAATTGGCTCCAGTCACTTCGATGATACAGTTCCATGTGCTTGGCTATTGCATTAGCCTTGTCTTTGTGGATGGTGGCACGCACGTGTTCAAGTATGCGTTTTTTCAGTTCACACACTGTGCTGCCCACATACCTCATGGGGCATGGGCACTCAACGACATAGACCACATGTGTTGTTTTACACGTGATCAATTCCTTTATCTCCCAATTCTTTTTGTTAGACATTTGTACCTGTTTGGTTGGTTTGGCAATCTGACACACCTTGCAGGCATAACACTTCACGAACCCCGTTGTTTTTAGCCAATCATCCTTTTTTGTTCTTTTAAAGTGGCTGTGGATCAAGTGATCCTTGAGGTTCTTTGCCCTTCTGCAGGTGATCGTTGGATGTGATCCCACCATGTCTTTCACAGTTTCATCCAGTTGAAGTATTTTCCAATTGCGTTTGAGGATGTCTGCAATTCTTTTGCTCTCATTAGAATAGTCCATTATCATGCGTATTGGTTCTGATTCCTCTGTTGATTTTTTAGGTTTTCTCTGGAGACATTCCTCTCTGCTTTTTTGGTTTGTTCTTTCCCAGCATTTTTTCACAATGCCATTGTTATATTTGCGTTTTTCGAATCTCTTCGAGGTTGCAGTGCTGTGTTTTTCCCACTCTTCGTTTTCGCTGCAGATCCTCCGGATTCTCAAAAATTCCCCATATGGGATACTGCTGATCAGGGATTGTTGGTGGAAGCTGGTTGCTTCTAATGTAGAGTTGGTGGCAGTACATTTACGATGCAATGTTGTGTGAATTTGGTGCTCTCGTATGTAGATCTCTGTGTCCAGAAATACAATCCTCTCGTTGCTTATGACATAGCTAAATTTGAGGTTTGGTATGCTGTTATTCATGATGTCAAAGTATCTCTGGAATTCTTCTTTGCTGCCATCCCAAATGATGAGTAGATCATCTATATATCGAGTCCAGCTTATTACTTTGTTCAGTGCTGTTTCATTGCTGTTACTCCAAGCGATTTCCTTCTCCCACCATCCCATCGCTAAGCAGGCATAGCTGGGACTGAAGGAAAATCCCATCGCCGTCCCGCTGTTTTGGGAATATAGTTCATCCCCGAACATGAATATGTTTCTGGTCAGGCAAATCTGGATCATATCCAAGATCATTTGGTTGTGGTTTGCAAATTCCATTTTTCTTTCTTTAAGAAAATAGTTGCACGCTGTGAGGCCCATGTCATTCCCTATGTTGGTATAAAGGGAGATGACGTCCATGGATACCAGATGGTACGTGTCTTGCCATGGGGTATTTTCAAGTTTCCTGAGCAAATCACTCGTGTCTTGTATATAGGAATCCAGGTCTAATACAAACGGATTTAGAAAGTGATCGATATAGTTGGCAATGGGTTCCAGGAGTGAGCCTTTGGCAGATAGGATAGGGCGTCCCAGGGGCATTTTCGCGTGTTTGTGCAGTTTCGGTAGGAAATATATGGTTGCGGTTACTGGATGCGCTACCGTTAGATATTTTCTTTCTTCTTCGTCAATTAAGCCTTTTTCTGACCACTCAAACAGTCTTGCATCCACCATTTCCTTTATTTCCATGGTGGGGTTTTTTCTCAGTTTGTCATAATACTTTGTATCTCTTAATTGACGGTGCGCTTCCGTGATGTATGCCGTTTTTTCCAGTATTACCACATTTCCGCCTTTATCGGCCATTTTTATTTCAATTTGATTGTCTGCCGCGAGTTCCACGAGCGCCTTCCTCTCCAATTCTGTTAGGTTGTCTTTGTATTTGATGTTCTTGAGTTTGTATAAGTCTTGGGTTACAGCCTCCTGAAAAAGATCAATTTTATTTCCAGGGGCCAATTGAGGATAAAACTTAGATTTGGGTTTCATCCCGCTCAGTCCCGCACCTGTTTGTTTGCAAGCTTCTTCCAGGGCGATGTCATGATTCACATCATCATTTAAGTTTATCAGGGTCAGCAGGGCTTCCGAGTCTTTGACTGATAAGGCTGTGTCCCTTTCCTGTGTGGGAACTTTGTTGGTCCTTCCAGTTTTCTGCTTTTCCGCAAAGTATTTAGCTAGCTTTATTTTCCTGATGTAAAGGTAAAAATCTATCCGGACTTGGGCTAAGTTCATTTTTGTCTTGGGACAGAAGTTGATTCCCTTTTTCAGAAGTTGTTCTTCTGTTGTCGATATTGCCCTTTTGGATAGATTGACCACCTGTAGTTCGTCCTCTATAGGTTCATCTTCCTGCGCATGCTGCGCGTTTCTGTCCCCACTTTTGTTCCTTCGTTGCTTTTTGCTCCTTTTTCCTCTCCTTTTTGGTCTTTTTGGGGCCATCTGCGTCCTCTCCCTCTCCCTCTTTGTTGTTGGCGAGGGGGTAGATTCTGCTCCCACTGTTTTTGGTGCAGTACCAGTCGCATGTCCCCTAAAAAAGGCTGCTGTCCTATAGCGGCCGATGTTCCAGGCTCTCCTTCATTGTTCTCCGATATCAAGGAAGATGCGCTGCTCGATAGACTTATAGAGCTGGTGCTCAGTACTTGTTGTCTCATTTGGTCAAACTTTTTTGAAAATGAGAAAATTCGACCTTCTGCGTAATCCGTTGCATCCCTGATAAATTTCTGATGCTTGCGTTCTCTCACAGTATCTTCATGCTTTTCAATTTGTAGTTCTAGTTCTTCCTTGAACTTTGTCATATCGACATTTAGCTTTATAGTTGCCAGCTCTTTCTCCATTTCATGCAGTTGTTCTTTCACTTTTTGTAGGCCGATTTCAATATGCTTGACTAGAATTGCTACTAGTCCCAAAGATGACTGTAAGATGAACTCTCCCCATTCTTGTAATACCTCATTAGAACTATCTTGGTGACTCGGCATGAGCATGATCCTTAATCCTCTGGGTACCCGTTTTACCTCTAGGTATTCCTTTAAGGTGATCAATTCCCAAGACTTATTTATTTCCTTTCTGCTCAGTTTCTCCCAGTTTTTTAGTTTCGATTTAATGTCCGTTTTAGCTTGCGCGCTCGCCCCGCCAATTTCCTTTTCCACAGAACCCTTCTCAAACATTTGGCGTAATAAATCATTACGTTTCGCTTCCCTTTTCTCCATCTTGCTGCCTGTCCGATTTCTCAATTGTGTCTCGTTGTTGGTATTTTCCCTGCACCCCTGTGTACTCCCTTAGCAACAAACACAGTGCGTTTAGCTTACGCCGCTTATTTCAGCAGTGAACATCTATTGCGGCAATTAACCTTGCGTGTTGTTGATTATGGGAGTCCGTGAAGCTGACTTTACCGATTTCATTCAGTAATTATTAACAATGTTGCCATTCGTCTTCACACACACGCTTACCTCGGAAGCTCGTTCACGAGCGGAGTGTGACTAACTTCTACTCTTTTCCTCGTTTCTTGTCAGCGGTCGCTGTTCATGGCATTTAAATATTCTCCATGACTGGTCCCTTTTGCCATTCCGACAGCGCTCGATACGGGTGCGGCGCCCTGCAGCTGAACCACGCTGCTGATATATTTTCCACAGCTCCCTCACAGGAAACAAATGGGTCGCACTCCACGGGTTCTCTTTTGCAGTTTTTTTATTTTTCAGTTACATTCCACAGGCAGATGTTCCGATCTACGCGTTTCGGTATTACAAATACCTTGCTCACGATCAACCGTTCTCTAGACTACCCCTTCACGATATACTGCAGTACATTGTATTCAATACATCACTTCCTGTTGGGGGTATGTCAGAGCCTCTAAGCTTTATGGGACATGTAGTTTTTTTACTTTTTTACCAAAGTGTTAACATTATTCCACATTTGCCCAATTTTTTCCACATTTTACATTTCATTGATTGCAATTAAGGGTATTGTGACATGCTGGTGATATTGGGATCCCTCTGGTGGGATTAGTTAGCAGTGTGGTGGCTGATTTAGCTCTATTCATGCATGAGCAGCTGCATTATCTACTCCTGATATTTACCAGGAACCAGTCATGGAGAATATTTAAATGCCATGAACAGCGACCGCTGACAAGAAACGAGGAAAAGAGTAGAAGTTAGTCACACTCCGCTCGTGAACGAGCTTCCGAGGTAAGCGTGTGTGTGAAGACGAATGGCAACATTGTTAATAAATACTGAATGAAATCGGTAAAGTCAGCTTCACGGACTCCCATAATCAACAACACGCAAGGTTAATTGCCGCAATAGATGTTCACTGCTGAAATAAGCGGCGTAAGCTAAACGCACTGTGTTTGTTGCTAAGGGAGTACACGGGGGTGCAGGGAAAATACCAACAACGAGACACAATTGAGAAATCGGACAGGCAGCAAGATGGAGAAAAGGGAAACGAAACGTAATGATTTATTACGCCAAATGTTTGAGAAGGGTTCTGTGGAAAAGGAAATTGGCGGGGCGAGCGCGCAAGCTAAAACGGACATTAAATCGAAACTAAAAAACTGGGAGAAACTGAGCAGAAAGGAAATAAATAAGTCTTGGGAATTGATCACCTTAAAGGAATACCTAGAGGTAAAACGGGTACCCAGAGGATTAAGGATCATGCTCATGCCGAGTCACCAAGATAGTTCTAATGAGTTATTACAAGAATGGGGAGAGTTCATCTTACAGTCATCTTTGGGACTAGTAGCAATTCTAGTCAAGCATATTGAAATCGGCCTACAAAAAGTGAAAGAACAACTGCATGAAATGGAGAAAGAGCTGGCAACTATAAAGCTAAATGCCGATATGACAAAGTTCAAGGAAGAACTAGAACTACAAATTGAAAAGCATGAAGATACTGTGAGAGAATGCAAGCATCAGAAATTTATCAGGGATGCAACGGATTACGCAGAAGGTCGAATTTTCTCATTTTCAAAAAAGTTTGACCAAATGAGACAACAAGTACTGAGCACCAGCTCTATAAGTCTATCGAGCAGCGCATCTTCCTTGATATCGGAGAACAATGAAGGAGAGCCTGGAACATCGGCCGCTATAGGACAGCAGCCTTTTTTAGGGGACATGCGACTGGTACTGCACCAAAAACAGTGGGAGCAGAATCTACCCCCTCGCCAACAACAAAGAGGGAGAGGGAGAGGACGCAGATGGCCCCAAAAAGACCAAAAAGGAGAGGAAAAAGGAGCAAAAAGCAACGAAGGAACAAAAGTGGGGACAGAAACGCGCAGCATGCGCAGGAAGATGAACCTATAGAGGACGAACTACAGGTGGTCAATCTATCCAAAAGGGCAATATCGACAACAGAAGAACAACTTCTGAAAAAGGGAATCAACTTCTGTCCCAAGACAAAAATGAACTTAGCCCAAGTCCGGATAGATTTTTACCTTTACATCAGGAAAATAAAGCTAGCTAAATACTTTGCGGAAAAGCAGAAAACTGGAAGGACCAACAAAGTTCCCACACAGGAAAGGGACACAGCCTTATCAGTCAAAGACTCGGAAGCCCTGCTGACCCTGATAAACTTAAATGATGATGTGAATCATGACATCGCCCTGGAAGAAGCTTGCAAACAAACAGGTGCGGGACTGAGCGGGATGAAATCCAAATCTAAGTTTTATCCTCAATTGGCCCCTGGAAATAAAATTGATCTTTTTCAGGAGGCTGTAACCCAAGACTTATACAAACTCAAGAACATCAAATACAAAGACAACCTAACAGAATTGGAGAGGAAGGCGCTCGTGGAACTCGCGGCAGACAATCAAATTGAAATAAAAATGGCCGATAAAGGCGGAAATGTGGTAATACTGGAAAAAACGGCATACATCACGGAAGCGCACCGTCAATTAAGAGATACAAAGTATTATGACAAACTGAGAAAAAACCCCACCATGGAAATAAAGGAAATGGTGGATGCAAGACTGTTTGAGTGGTCAGAAAAAGGCTTAATTGACGAAGAAGAAAGAAAATATCTAACGGTAGCGCATCCAGTAACCGCAACCATATATTTCCTACCGAAACTGCACAAACACGCGAAAATGCCCCCGGGACGCCCTATCCTATCTGCCAAAGGCTCACTCCTGGAACCCATTGCCAACTATATCGATCACTTTCTAAATCCGTTTGTATTAGACCTGGATTCCTATATACAAGACACGAGTGATTTGCTCAGGAAACTTGAAAATACCCCATGGCAAGACACGTACCATCTGGTATCCATGGACGTCATCTCCCTTTATACCAACATAGGGAATGACATGGGCCTCACAGCGTGCAACTATTTTCTTAAAGAAAGAAAAATGGAATTTGCAAACCACAACCAAATGATCTTGGATATGATCCAGATTTGCCTGACCAGAAACATCTTCATGTTCGGGGATGAACTATATTCCCAAAACAGCGGGACGGCGATGGGATTTTCCTTCAGTCCCAGCTATGCCTGCTTAGCGATGGGATGGTGGGAGAAGGAAATCGCTTGGAGTAACAGCAATGAAACAGCACTGAACAAAGTAATAAGCTGGACTCGATATATAGATGATCTACTCATCATTTGGGATGGCAGCAAAGAAGAATTCCAGAGATACTTTGACATCATGAATAACAGCATACCAAACCTCAAATTTAGCTATGTCATAAGCAACGAGAGGATTGTATTTCTGGACACAGAGATCTACATACGAGAGCACCAAATTCACACAACATTGCATCGTAAATGTACTGCCACCAACTCTACATTAGAAGCAACCAGCTTCCACCAACAATCCCTGATCAGCAGTATCCCATATGGGGAATTTTTGAGAATCCGGAGGATCTGCAGCGAAAACGAAGAGTGGGAAAAACACAGCACTGCAACCTCGAAGAGATTCGAAAAACGCAAATATAACAATGGCATTGTGAAAAAATGCTGGGAAAGAACAAACCAAAAAAGCAGAGAGGAATGTCTCCAGAGAAAACCTAAAAAATCAACAGAGGAATCAGAACCAATACGCATGATAATGGACTATTCTAATGAGAGCAAAAGAATTGCAGACATCCTCAAACGCAATTGGAAAATACTTCAACTGGATGAAACTGTGAAAGACATGGTGGGATCACATCCAACGATCACCTACAGAAGGGCAAAGAACCTCAAGGATCACTTGATCCACAGCCACTTTAAAAGAACAAAAAAGGATGATTGGCTAAAAACAACGGGGTTCGTGAAGTGTTATGCCTGCAAGGTGTGTCAGATTGCCAAACCAACCAAACAGGTACAAATGTCTAACAAAAAGAATTGGGAGATAAAGGAATTGATCACGTGTAAAACAACACATGTGGTCTATGTCGTTGAGTGCCCATGCCCCATGAGGTATGTGGGCAGCACAGTGTGTGAACTGAAAAAACGCATACTTGAACACGTGCGTGCCACCATCCACAAAGACAAGGCTAATGCAATAGCCAAGCACATGGAACTGTATCATCGAAGTGACTGGAGCCAATTAAAATTCTTTGGTTTGGAAAGTGTCCCCAAGAAAGAAAGAGGGGGAGACAGAGAAAGGATCTTAAGACAAAAGGAATCCCGCCATATCCTAAACCTACAAACCTTAACGCCCTATGGGCTGAATCAATCTGAAGAGCTTTACATACATTTATGAGAGTTTCGCTTTGACAAATTGTTTGGTGCCCAATATATATCCACACTTTTGTGACTGGTGATAATATGTGCAGAGAAAAAAAGGAATGAAAATGCAATACTACCATGGTTAAATCACCTAAGCGGGCGTTAACATTATGAAGCTAGAATAAAGCATTATGGGGAATCTGTGGCACTAAAAAAGCATCACACTATGTGAAAACCCAAAATTACACCTGAATAATTAGTGATACCAATTATACTGGTTTTATAACATGATTCCCAAATATATAATGTTATCCCACTAGAGGGAAAATATCAGGAGTAGATAATGCAGCTGCTCATGCATGAATAGAGCTAAATCAGCCACCACACTGCTAACTAATCCCACCAGAGGGATCCCAATATCACCAGCATGTCACAATACCCTTAATTGCAATCAATGAAATGTAAAATGTGGAAAAAATTGGGCAAATGTGGAATAATGTTAACACTTTGGTAAAAAAGTAAAAAAACTACATGTCCCATAAAGCTTAGAGGCTCTGACATACCCCCAACAGGAAGTGATGTATTGAATACAATGTACTGCAGTATATCGTGAAGGGGTAGTCTAGAGAACGGTTGATCGTGAGCAAGGTATTTGTAATACCGAAACGCGTAGATCGGAACATCTGCCTGTGGAATGTAACTGAAAAATAAAAAAACTGCAAAAGAGAACCCGTGGAGTGCGACCCATTTGTTTCCTGTGAGGGAGCTGTGGAAAATATATCAGCAGCGTGGTTCAGCTGCAGGGCGCCGCACCCGTATCGAGCGCTGTCGGAGTGGCAAAAGGAACCAGTCATGGAGAATATATATATATATATATATATATATATATATATATATATATATATATATATATATATATATATATATATATATATATATATATATATATATATATATATATATAAACCAATGCTGACCTCTTTAGAAATCAGCGAGACACATGCTCCGGGCTCAAATGAAGGATTTATTTGGCAAACATGCAGTCGTTTCCTGAAGTCTGTGAAACCCCATGGCAGACGCGTTTCTGGCCCCATTGGCCGTCATCAGTGCCAGTCCCACAAGAAAACAAAATTTCAAGCGCTCCAGAGACCACTTCAATATCAGCAGTCCCTTGGCTCCTCCTCCTCCAGGTGAGTGTAATAACAGCGTTGCACCTCCCAGGAGCACTGCCTGATGGAGCCTGCAGTCCACATATATATATATATATATATATATATATATATATATATATATATATATATATATATATATATATATATATATATATATATATATATATATATATATATATATATTCTTTCATACCAAGCTCATACGATTGAAGAAGGCGCTGACTCCGTGAATCTGAATCCAAACTTTTATTCTTAGATCAGTGTCTGCTTAGACGCGTTTCGGCGTTGCCGCCTTGTTCACTACATATATATATATATATATATATATATATATATATATATATATATATATATATATATATATATATATATATATATATATATATATATATATATATATATATATATACATATATACATATATATATATATATATATATATATATATATAAATAAATATCCCAGCTCGTAAGTCCCTCACACAGTAATGAACGGACCGCACTCAATTGTGTTTTCAGAAATTGAAATCCACGGTTTTATTTCATCGCCAGCTTACGAAACAGGACGCGTTTCGGCATCTCGCCTTTGTCAACTGTTACTAATATATCATTTTCAAACACATTTAAATAAAGTTGCACTGTGATATTACGTCCTCTCAAATAATTAACATAGAAAAGGGACAACAATCCATTCTTATTGCAGCGGCGGCCATCTTATAGCGTGTTTCACATTAATTAGTTTCATATACTTTTTACAATGAGCGCCTAGTTAAACAAAATTCAGCTCCAACTCCCACCAAAAGCAGGCTTTGCCGAACTCCCAAGGCGGGTGCCTTAAACTGGGAGGATGGGACTCACACAAAATATCAGCTCCAACACTTGCAAGCAATGATGAAAGCTAAGGATCTCGTGGGGACTAGTAATCTTTTAAATCATAGCAGACGCGTTTCAGCAATTGCTTTCCTCAGTGCTTTATTTAAAAGATATGTCAATATCCAAATGCATCGCACGTCTTTTTAAATGCTCACAGTCTCTTGTGATTGGCACTTTCAAATGGTGGAAACAAAGGAAGGACTCCGATGAAATACTCCTCCCTGGGCTGCCTGCTTTCGCAAAACGATATCCCAATGTCAATCAGACGACCATAGCCAAATCGACTTGATTACATGGTAAATGTTGTTATGCATAAAGTCACACTTATTGCTAGCACGGCAAGCCTGCTGTTATTCCATGCATTTACGATGTTCTTACCACCATAGCACCGTGCATTCAGTCCCCTCGCCAAGCCCCAAGTAAAACACAGGATTTATCTGGTGGCGGCAATAAAATTACTTTTCGCCATGAACTTGAATAGTTCACGACCTTTCTGGATCGACGGAGAAATCCTTTTGAGGGGGTTCAGGCTCCTGCTGTACATTCAGCTCCAACTCCCACCAAAAGCAGGCTTTGCCAAACTCCGAAGGCGGGTGCCTTAAACTGTGAGGATGGGACTCACATGAAATATCAGCTGTGTTTTAAACTGGGGCTTGACACTGTGGCTAATTCCCCAGCGGTGCCGGGGGGAGGGGGATCGCACGTGGCGCCGCGGTGCTGTTGACGAGCTTGGCGCGTCATGCAACATGGTGGTCGTGTGCTGATGATGAGCTGAGCTCGTCATGGCCACACCCGCTCAATGGAACGCCCAGCACAGCGGGGGGAATTATCCCTGCGTGGGCGTTCCGTGGAGGCCATGACGAGCTCAGCGCGTCACCAGCACACGGCCACTGTGCTGCCTGACGAGCTCAGCTCGTCATCAGCATGCAAGGAGTTAAAGCTTAGTGGTGTAGCTTCAAAACCTTATAACTCCTGTTCTCGTGAGCAAAAAAAGAAGACAGTGGGACATGTAATTTTGTGCGTAGAAACCAGCGAAAGGCACAGCACACAGATATAAGAGGCTGGTACAGTGGAAGGACTGCGTTGGGTGTATGTGCCTATGTCACGAAGGACAGAAAGAGGCTGAAGAAGGTTGAAGTTAAAGGGATGTGTGGGCAGTAGAGGGGTTAGAAGGGGAAACAGAGGAGGAGAAAGACAGCGATAGAAGAGAAATAATAGGTGGGAAGACAGCGGAAAGACAGAGGGATACATATGCAACGTGGCAAATAGATAGAGAGGGGAGAAATAAAGTAGGGAGAGAAATAATGTATGGATGTAAAGAATGGAAGAATGCAGACACAAAGTGAACTGAGAGAGAGAGAGCAGAGAGAGTGAACGAATAAATTAAACTGAAATGGAGATGAAGAGAAAGAGAAAGAGAAAGTGAAGGACAGAGACGGAGCGGAGAGGGCTGACTATCAGAGACAGATAAAGGTGCAAAGCCAGGGAACACAATATACACACAAACATAAGCATCACAGAGATAAAGAGTGACACAGCCAGATACACAGACAGAGGTAGGGACCGACACTAAGGGCAGAGAGACAGAGGAGAATTGAAGAGACAGGGAGAGGGCAAGTGAGGCTTGAAGAATGAGATAGGATAGCGAGAGGGTGCCAGTGAGAGATTAAAAGAGACAGAAGATCAAAAAAAGTAAAACACATACAATGAAGTGAAAGGGTGCTAGGTTGTCGAAGCATAGCAAGCGTTTCGCCACTCTGATCGGAAGATGAGGCACACCCGAGATTACAAGATAGCCCAGTATATTTAGGGTCACTGGGTCCATTCATGTGTCTTCCTTTCACAAATCATTGTTTTCCGGAGTGTTGGTCCAATTGGTTCTGCTGAATTGAAACAAGATACTAGCTCCCAGAATGCATTGCATTGTCAAAGAAAAACCTAGAACATGATATCAAGAATGTCCCTTATGACACAATGTTAACCTGTAACTTTATGAGGACTCCGAGCCGTTGTCTAAAGGCGCTGTCAAGTTGTGTATTGTTTCACTTACAACACCCCAGACGGTGTGAATTGTTGCCTAAAAGAGCCTACAAAGCCACAAAGTAAGGGCTTTTAACTTCACCAGTCAGAAAACAGGAAGGCCGCATTGTGTCACAGCGACATAGAGTGACAGGGTTCATGTGACGTCATGTAACAGAGTTCATGTATTCTCAACAGCTGACATGCATGTTTTGTTGTGTCAAAGCACATACTCCGGTGTCATGTCTTAACAAGAAATGTTGGGAAGTACCATTCTCACATAACTGACATTCTACACACAGTCCTCAATATCCCCCAGGTGCATCTAGGGAGGGCCTTCACCTTCAGCCATTCTTAAGGGGCTTCTCACAAAGTAAGTTAAACACTGTACTTCATGGGGTTTTCGAGGTAAAGGTCATGCAAGGGCTTAAATGTAAATGTACTGATAGCAATGCAGTTGTTCAGGCTAGTATTTAGCCCATGTCTACGGACACCTAATGTTGACAGGTATGGGGACCTAAGCAAAGGGAGAAAAGGTAATGTGCCCAGGATCACACAAATGTGATATGTGGAAAAAGATCATATAAGAACTCTCATTGCCTGTATCAAATCCAGTCCCGGGACCTAAGCTCACCTCACTTATGAGATCCGAAAAGGCCAAAACACCACCTGGTTTTGCTCATGTCCCTGGGCAGAGAGTGCTAATGCCTTAGAAGTTAGGACCAGATTATTTTGGAGCAGCGCCAAGACGGAATTAAATGCAGCTGGTTCTGTCCGTAATTGTTATGTTCCTGGAGGTCCGCCCCCGAGGTCCGGAGGGCTGGACGTGTTGGTCACGTGACCGCCCTATAATAAAAAGAGGTCGAGCACGTGCGAGGGCGTTCAGAGAGAGACGCGCCGACCGAGCAAGCAAACTTAGTCCCAGTGTCCGGCTGAGTTTATTCTAGGAGCACGTGTTAGGCCTAGACAGGATTAGATGCCCCTGAGTGTAGGTCCCAGACAGATCTCCCTAGGGCTATCCTGTCACCATCACACGACACAACAATTGGCGACGAGGGTGGTTTTCGTTCCCTCGCTCGGGGTGTGGGTGTGTGTCCCTCTTGGGGTGAGGCGGCTGCGGGCACTCCCACGTGCCTGCGGTGCTCGTGCCTTGCCACCACGCACACTCCTCCCCCGCTCTGCTCGCCTGGAGGAACGACTCTGATCCCTGGCTTTCAACAGGTGAGCGGCGCTGGCTTGCACCGGAGTCTGATTGGTCGCGCGAGGTGCTCCCTCTGCGGACCCTCCGCGCCCGGTGCCGCACCGTGCTGGGTTGGCGATGGCCAACATTCCGCCCATTGAACCGTTTGTGGTGGAGGGTGCGCCTTCCACTCTCGCACCGAAGTGGAAGGAATGGGTGGACAGGCTCTTCATATTCTTCGAGGCCACCAAGGTCCATAAGGAACAGAAGCGTGCCATGATTCTCCATCTTGGTGGCAAGGATATCCACTCCATTGCCCGCACCCTCACGGAGGCGACTCCCAAAACCCATCACACATTAATCAATGCACTCAATGCGCACTTCGAACCAATGGCCAACCAAGACTATGAACGATCCATCTTTCGACAAGCGCGGCAACTGCCAGATGAATCGCTGGACGCCTACCACTCCCGGCTAAAGAAACTAGCACTAACGTGTGGATTTCAGGATGTCACGGAAGAGATCAGAGGCCAGATAATACAGGGATGTGCCTCTGCTAAACTACGCGAGAGAATACTGGAGGAGTCGGGAAAACCCCTCCCAGACATTCTCACACTGGGCCGCACAAAGGAGCTGTCCAAGGCCAGGGCAGCCCACATGGAAGCAGCTCTACAAGCCAACATGAAAGTGGAACCGGTTAATAGACTACAAGTCCGCCCACAGCCCAAATGGGCAAAGCGAACAACAACTCCGCAGGGCGGAGCTTCAGCGCAGTCATGCGGTTACTGTGGAGGCCCCAGACATCCGGCGCCGGAATGCCCAGCACGGGGCAAGATATGCTCTGGCTGCGGGAAAATGAATCACTTTGAAAAAGTGTGCCGGTCTAAAAAGTTCAACAAGCCCCGCCAGACGATACATACGGTGGCGGAGCCCGAAGGCGCGGAAGGAGGACCCAGCAACAGTGATATGGACGACGACGAGGAGGAGCGATCCGTACACAAGGTGCACATGATCGGCACTGCCACCAGACGCACCAGGACACTACCACAGTGCGCGATACAAGTGGCTGATCAGGACATCATGGCGACCGTGGACACGGGCGCCTCGATAAATCTCATGAGTGCATCCCTCTACGGAGACATGGCTACTCCTCCCAGCCTCCGCTCCACTCCGATCACCGTCTTTGCCTATGGTCAGGACGTTCCCCTCCGCATCCAGGGAAAGTTTAAAGCAGCGGTCCGACACGGAGACAAAATCACGCGAGCCAACATCTTCGTGTCGGAAGAAGGTCAAGGCATGCTCCTGAGTTGCCGGACAGCAGAGGACTTGGGAGTAGTCTCCTTTGCTTTTGGGGTGCATGAGGAATCGGTGCAGCAACTGATTGCAGACTTCTCTGACCTATTTGAAGGGATTGGTTGTTTCAAGGGTCGGGAAATACACCTGCATGTGGACCCAACTGTTCAACCGGTGGCCCTGCGGCACCGTCGTGTTGCGTTCCATTTGAGACCACTGGTCGAGGAAGAACTACAGAAGCTGGAAGCAGCGGGGATAATTGAGAAAGTATCCGGCCCCACCCCCTGGGTATCACCCATCGTGGTCACGAGAAAGCCAAAGCAGCCCAGAGCGGTCCGGATCTGCGTGGACATGCGCCTCCCCAATGCGGCCATCAAAAGGGAACGACATATCACCCCCACGATCGATGACCTGATCGGAGAGATGGCCGGAGCCAGGTGGTTCTCCAAGTTGGATCTCCGGGCGGGGTACCATCAACTAGTACTGGACAAAGAGTCCCGGAACATCACGACGTTCTCTACCCACATCGGACTGCGCAGGTACACCAGATTGAGTTTTGGGATATCCAGTGCTGCCGAGGTTTTCCAGAATGTTATCCAGGAACTAATTGCTGGCATACCGGGGGTGATCAATGTCAGTGATGACATCATGGTGCACGCAAGAACAATCCCTGAACACAACCAACGCTTGGGGCAGGTGTTCCGCCGGCTCCGCAGTGCTGGACTCACTCTGCACCGAGACAAGTGCGAATTTCTTCAGACCAAATTGGGGTTCTTTGGATATGTGTTCTCGGCCGATGGCGTCAACCCTGATCCCGACAAGGTCAAAGACATCAAGGACGCACCTCCGCCTACCACTGTTACGGAGGTCCGAAGCTTCCTCGGGATGGTAAATTACTGTGGCCGCTTCATAAGGGACCTAGCCAACCAAAGACTCCACCCCATGGAACTGGGGACCTGAGCAAGAAAGGGCATTTCAAGACATTAAGAGCGCACTTTCTAGCAGCACCACATTGGCATTCTTTGACCCAAGACACTCCACTCTCATTGCAGTAGATGCCGGACCGGCGGGACTGGGGGCCGTTCTAATGCAGAGAGCCCAAGATGAGATAGACTGGGCCCCTGTTGCTTTTGCCAGCCGGTCCCTTACGGACACAGAACAAAGATATTCCCAAATTGAGAAGGAGGCTATCGCAATACATTGGGGATGTCGCCATTTTCACTTGTACGTATATGGCAAGCCCTTCACAGTAGTGACGGACCACAAGCCGCTGCTGGCTCTGTTTTCAGGCACCTCCTCCAAGCCACCCCCTAGAATTGAGAAGTGGATCTTGCAACTGCAAGAGTATAACTGCGCCATCGAGTACCAGCCAGGGGCAAGGAATCCTGCGGACTACCTATCACGACACCCCAGGCCGGCAACCCCGGAGGAGATGGATGAGGCAGAAGAGACGGAGGCCTATGTACAGTGGGTCGTGGCCAGATCATGCCCGCGCCCCATATCCTTGGAAGAGGTTGTGAGCCTCACGGCTCAGGATGCCTGCATACAGCGGGCCAAGGATCTGCTCCGAACGGCCAACTGGCAGAGAGCCAAGGAGAGCTGGAAAGTACTCACACCAGAGGCACAGAAAATCATGGACAGTCTGTACCACGTAAGGGCCGAACTAAATGAAGACGCGGCGGGGTGCCTTCTGCGAGGGCATCGCCTGGTAATCCCGACGGCCTTGACCGGACGAGTGGTTCAACTGGCACACGTAGGGCACCAGGGGATGGTCAAGACGAAGGCCCGGCTGCGGACAAAGGTATGGTTCCCGCTCATGGATGACATGGTGGAGAGCGTGGTGCGAACGTGCACGGCCTGTCAAGTCACGGGCAACAGCCCCCGTGAGGCCCCCATCATTGTGGAACCCAGGCCACGAGGTCCCTGGGAGAGAGTCAGTATGGATTTTGGCAGCCTTCCGGATGGCAGACACACGCTAGTAATGATAGACGACCACTCAAAATATCCTGAGGTTGAAATCGTCACCAGCACCAGTGCAGACTGTGTTATCCCCAAAATAGAAAAAATCATTGCCACTCATGGAGCCATGAGGGAACTCAGAACAGACAATGGACCGCCATTCCAGGGTCAAGACTTTGCTGAATATCTCTCGTCTCTGGGAACGCGTCACAGGCGCATCACACCGAGGTGGCCTCAAGCCAACGGGGAGGCCGAGAGATTCATGAGGACTTTGAACAAGGTTATCCGCATTGCGCATGACAAGGGGCAGTCAGTGGAGATGGCCATTTTCACGTTCCTCCGAAGTTACCGTCAGACCCCGCACTCCACAACTGGGGTAGCTCCTGCACATCTCCTCCTAGGAAGGGTAATAACTGACTCCATTCCCCATCACCCCCAGTGGGCACCTGCAATGATAGATGAACACGCAGTGGAAAAGAAAAGAAATTCTGCATGTGACAAGATCAGTAAGAAACGCCGGGCTCTGCCCCCACACTTCAAAAGAAGCGACCTGGTGCTCATCAGGAATCGTGCAACTGGTGGCAAGTTCAAACTCAATTACGAAAAACGACCATGGCGAGTCATTGGGGTAAGAGGCACCCGCATCACAGCCACTCGAGGACGAGACAGGGTGACTCGCAACGTGTCTCATTTCAAATTGTATCATCCTTCAAGCAGTGAGCCAAGGCGCCAGCAAGGCGGCGAACGAACCGAAACTGCAACTGTGTTGCCAACTGGTGAATCAACATCTCTGCACGAGGTCCGGCCAAGTAACGAGCATCAGGTTTCTAGCGAGGAAGTGGGAGGTGACACGGAGGCCCTGGATGAGGCCCCAGATCCGGAGGGGGCCGACGGAGAGGCGCCAAGACACGAAGTGGAGGTTGGAACGGAACTGATGACTCATCGGGGGTCCCAACGTCGGCTACGTGACAATCCCACCCCCTCCGGCTGGCTGAGAGATTACTTTACGTAAGACTGTTCCCATTTACATATATGCACGAGATTTAAGACTGTTCCCATTTACACATATGCACGTGATTGTTTTGAACTGAATGCCATGGCATATAAAGGACGCTGAAGGCCTCGGTCCTAAGGTTCCTGAGTGAGAAAAGTTATGGTTGAATTATATTTTCATGTTTGCAGTCGTTTTGGTTTTTCTTTATTTTAGGAGGAATGTTATGTTCCTGGAGGTCCGCCCCCGAGGTCCGGAGGGCTGGACGTGTTGGTCACGTGACCGCCCTATAATAAAAAGAGGTCGAGCACGTGCGAGGGCGTTCAGAGAGAGACGCGCCGACCGAGCAAGCAAACTTAGTCCCAGTGTCCGGCTGAGTTTATTCTAGGAGCACGTGTTAGGCCTAGACAGGATTAGATGCCCCTGAGTGTAGGTCCCAGACAGATCTCCCTAGGGCTATCCTGTCACCATCACACGACACAACACGTAATGGCACCAACTAGCTATAAAAAGATGGAATGGAATTCGATCATAGTGATAATTAGAGGTGCAAACTGGACAAAGCAGTTACACTCTTCATGTGTGCACCATCTAGTGATTCACCCCACTACAATATATGTCCTTCTACTATGCCTCATTTACAACTGTGCACACTGAAGCATCTCAGTGTCGTTTAAATACGGAAAAAAGTTGCGGTGTGCTATAACGTTTTGGTGAGTGCTTGGCATCTGAGGCACTTTATGTTAATTTTGAGATTCTATCAAGGATTTTTTACTTGACATGGGTTTGTTCACAGAATAAGTCAAGAGTATCTAATGTAGCCCCAGGACTGGGTGTATGTCAGATTGCCAGGATAATGTAAAACAGTTCCTGTGAAACTTACTATATGTAAAATGCTAATTTACATGGATATCATGGTAGTCTGGCATGGCTATGTCCCTCTTGTAACTACCTTGAACTAAAGGAGCAGTTCTTGGCACAGAGAAACAGAGAGAGTGAAATTCTACACTAGAGAATCCCCACCTCATTTTCCAGACTGCATTCTATGGAGGCTGACTAAGGACAGGTCAGCCTGTCCTGGCACGTGTGTTCACCGCTAAAGCTGGGGTCAGTTGGTAAAGTGAGCACACGGTTAGTGTCAGAAAGGTGCTCTGTGATATGATGAGCCTCAGTTGCTTGTGTTTCAGTTCAGAGAGGACTCAGCCCTACAGTTCGGGCTTGACTGTCCCCATGAAGCACAGACTCAAGGCTGGTTTGCATTATGGCTGGGCCAAAACCAAGGTGGCATGGTCAGCAAAAGAACATTGGACCTGGATGCAGCCCACGTAATTACTACTGACTGAGGTTAATTCAAGCATTCCATCCATCAATTTTTCATATACTTCAGTTATGCAACAGTTCAACATTTGGAAATCATGTGTGTGTGTTCTAAATTGTAAACATTAAAGTGACCATATAAAGATTGTGTAGAATAAAACAGCAGGCGCATCTCTCAAATTGTTGGATCTGTACGGATGTGCAATTGCAGGGGTGTTTCCGGGGAGGGGGCAGCACGAATGGGACACTTTGTGTTACCTACCGGGGATGTTGTTATAGAAGTATGTGAGCGGACTGTGCAGAGGTACAGCACACATTGAAATTACAATCTGTTCTAGACAATTACAATGTTGGGGGTGGGAGGAGAGATCAGTCCTGCGACCAAGCACAAGGCTTCACCTCATTACACAGAACCATAATACATGCCTCAAAGGATGGGCAGGCAAGGTGGCTAAAGTGAACTAGAAAGTATGAATTGAGCCTACAAAGCCCACAGTGCCAAAGTTGGAGGCCGCTTGCACCCCTCACAACCACGTCGTCATAAGCACAGCCTGCCCATGGCTCATGACGGCGTGGTTCCTTCACAAGCATGGCGGTGCCGCGCGACCCCTCCTCCCCCAAGGGAATTACCGCTGCAGGCAAGGGGTTAAGTTAATGCATTAAAGAAAAAACAATTTGATAGCTAAAGTAGTTTTGGTGTTTTTATTACACCTTTTCTTTGTTCATTTATTTTTAGAACATATGCGGTCAACATTTAACTCATGTCATGGTGAAGAACAGTAACTATAACAGTTTAAAAAAAATAATAATACTAACAATACACTTGACATTTGAAGAATACAAAACCAATAAGGTGACAAAACATGACAAAACGCAATTGACCAGTTCTTGACTTGTAAAAGAAACAATGGCGGTACAGACTGTTTATGATTTACAAAATCTGCCACCTGCCATACCCAGCTAGACAGCACAACAATATTAACAGGCTAATTGCCTTGTTTGTATCCTCTATCACTCGGTGAATTGATGGTTGTTACAGCTAGCTAGTTGAATGCATTAACTTAAAATGCATGTCCAAACAATCTGCTGTTCATAGCACTATAATGAATAGCAGGTATTTCAGTGCACCTTGTTGCACTAGAATAGCCAACCTACCATAGGCAGGGCTAGACACACACGCCTGCTCAGTGCCACGATACCATCGCGGGTGATTTTGCCCTTTGCAGATACACATAACACTACAGTTCGTTCTAACGTGCTTTGTTCCATGCATTGGGCTGTCTTCAATTGCATTGTATTTTTGAAGTGCACAGCATTGTAGCACAGTGTGGTGCACTGTGTTGTTGTGTGGTACAGCATCATATATATGTGTGCATTGCATCACGCTGCAGAATCACCACTCTGCCGGAGAACCTCTTGATGACCCACTTCACCTTGCCATAGGTGGCTTTGCCCAGCATCTCCTGCAGCTCGTACTGGTGCTTCAGGTTGTGCTTGTGATGGTGCCTCTCCACCCTGTGCTACTTTTGTGCTCCGGGGAGGCTGTTGCCCCCTCAGGGGAGTGAGAAGCCGAGGGGTCCCCTATCACCCCTTCTGTTCCCTTCACTTCTCTCCCCGGTAGCTCATCCCGGGTAGCTGACCTCCACGAGATAATGAAGACCGTCACCGACTGGATGACGAGCAGCCGTCTGAAGCTGAACTCGGACAAGATGAAGGTCCTCATCCTCGGACCCACCCCCTTAGCCTTTGATGACTCCTGGTGGCTGACCACACTGGGAACAGCACCAACACCCACCGACCATGCATGCAACCTAGGATTCATCCTCGACTCCTCCCTCTCCATGTCTAAGCAGGTCAACGCCGTCTCCTCCTCCTGCTACAACACCCTCCGCAAGCTCCACAGGCTTTACAACTGGTTCCCGACCGAAACAAGAAGAACGGTGACACAAGCCCTCAGCACAAAACTGGACGACGGCAACGCACTCTACACAGGAATCCCAGCCAAACACCTACGATGATTACAACGCATCCAAAAAGCCTCCGACCGACTGATCGTCAACGTCCCCCGCCGCAGCCACATCATCCCCCACCTGAGAGACCTACACTGGCTCCCCAGTGACAAGAGGATCACCTTTAAGCTCCTCACCCACGCACACAAAGCACTCCACAACTCCGGACCAGCCTACCTGAACATCAGCCTCAGCTTCTACACCCCCACCCGCCAGCTCCGCTCCGCCAGCCTCGCCCTCGCCGCTGTCTCCCGCATCCAACGAACAACCTCCGGCAGCAGATCCTTGTCCTACCTTGCCGCCAAGACCTGGAACACCCTCCCTACCCACATACGGCAGACCTAAGACCTACTCGCCTTCAGAAGACTCCTCAAGACCTGGCTCTTCGAGCAGTCACAGCAACCCCCCCTTTCCCATAGCGCCTCGAGACCCTCACGGGTAAGCAGCGTTTTTACAAGTACTCTGATTGATTGATTGATCTGGTGCCTGGCTATCCCCAGCCCCTCCTGTGTCTGTATCCATGCCTGGAAGAGGAGGGAAGGGGGTGGAGGTGGGCCAGCAGCTGCCTGTCTGGTGCCTGAGACCTGCCTTCAGGCCGGGGACGGTGAGGCCCCAATGCTGCCCGGGTCCACAGAGCAGCTACACATCTGGCACCTCAGGTTTATCACGCGCTGACATAACAGGGAGTGCAGGGAAATGAACACACGCCACAGGTCAAGAATGAACACCGTCAACTTAAGAGTGAAGGATAACACCATGGACTATGAAGGCGTACAAGCCTCGGCTTCAGCAGCTGCAAAAGGGATGCATGGAGATGCCTCGGCAGGAACCATCTGTCTTTAGCGGCTGAACGGGCACAGGCAGAGGGTTCAAATGTTCACAGTTCTCAGTGCAATTTATACCGGGTGCCCCCTTGCCCAGGGGGGACAGCAGCTGCTGGAGAGCACCCAGTGGCTTGTCAGCCACAGCAAGAGGAGCAGTTGGCCGGGTCACCCCTGAACATGACGAGGCTCTTTGCTTGTAAGCTATATTTAGTAGGCCTGTCACTACCGAGAGCCTGTTGCAGCAGGTCTGGGTCCCTCCAAGGTACAGCACGGAGTGTCCCCACCGGGAGAGGAGAGACGCATCCCCTTCTGCGCTGCATGCTACTGCCCCTCTGCTCCAGCCGTTTGAGGTGTGTGGTGAACTGTTACAAGAGCAGATTCCGCCTCCCAGTCCCATGGTCCTTTCATTTCCTTCCTACACTTTCTTTAGGAGGAGGAGGGGAAAAGGGAGGGTTGGAAGTTTGTGGCTAGTGGATTGCATGGAGGGCTCCTCCTGTGGGAGGGACACAATGCTGACCCTCCCCTTTTCACGATTGTGTGCGTTCCAGTGGACGAGCATACGTCTGGCAGGACAACCCTCAGACACGCCCATAGGTTTTGTCAGGAAAAGAGTTGGGCGGCAGCCACCCGCCCACAGCGAGACAAGCATGCACAGAAAAAGAAATGATCGCAGCCACATAACATGGCAAATGGCACAAAGAGGCTTAGACCACAGGTCACTGGGGAGAAAACATTCTCAACATTAGCTCAAGGAAAGTAAATAATTATTTGCAATGCTAAAGGTCTAGCATTTAAATGCGAGACCTATGGCTTTGCAAGCCAACAGCCGCCATTATCCTGGCTGTTTCGAAAGTGAAAGCGGGCGTGGCCCGCTGAAGGGAAGCACAGCATGTCGTCATGCCTAATGGAGAAACTCAATATATAACATAGTACATACACTGTGTAACGACCAAGTAAAGGGGCAAGTAGCCATGGGAGGAAACTAATGATGACATGGCCGTACTAAGGAGGGACTAACAAGCCTATTTAGGAATCAAAAGCCAGTGTTTCCGAAGGACAAAGACACAAGCCAATGACAAATATGGGTGGGTAGTGGGTGGGGCTTCTCTCCCATACTGAATTACAACAGATCTTCACCAGAGCAGCGCTTGCGCACTGGCTCAGGCTTGACCTAAAAACTGTAGACACCTTTGTGATCCCCAACATGTCGGGGGAAAAAAGGAAACAAATATGACCTGGATGTCGTTTGTGGAAAAATGTTATGCTAGATTAAGCATGAACTGCCCCAAAAGTGAAAAACAGCTCACAATGGGGAGCTTCCTCAATGATGAAAACACACCAGGAAATGTCTAGAAGGTGTTTAGTTATTGCAATGCGCTTTGCCTTAAATTGATTGATTAATGGTTATTCATAATCATACTGAAACACTAATCTTGAGAACTGAACCAATCTTGGTGGACGGAATAAATTGTTGTGTCAATTATTCAAACAGTTTTAATGGTGGTAAATGGTGGCGAGAAATGCATTATTGATGTTTCACCACAACTTTTGTAAAAATCAAGAGGAAAGGCTGCTTATGGCTTACAACATTTTGTGGTTAGGCAGCTTAAAATAGATTTTTGTTTTTTCTTTAAATTATTAGTTTAGTGAGTGACAATGAAATTGGTGTGCTTTTTCAAAAACATTTTTGTACAATAAAGCAAAGAGTTAAGGGGCTGATTACGATGTCGAACGGAAAGCCTCCGTCCGACAGTCGTAATCTTCCCGACCTCGTCAGAGCCCTTCCAACCAACTCAGTCGGTTTACAGTCTGAACGCTTGCTTACAATGTTCGCGGTCGGAACGTGAACCTGCCAGTCATTCCGACTCGGATCCGAACGGCTCGTGGAGTATTCCTGTCAGTCAGAACCACACCGTAACCCCCTATTAACTGCTTTTCCGTTGTCTGGATTATGATGTTGGTTTCCAATAGCCTTTCATCGCCGGCCTTTCCCACATAGAAGGCCTGTTAGAAAGTGACTATGGGGACCTCTGGCAGGGCCCCCAAGCCCTCGTGGACTATGGTTGGTGGCCAGGGGTGTACCTAAGGTAACCCCTGTAAAACCCTGAACTTATGGCAGGCATCATGGGGTGCCTGCGTTAAGGTGCATGGTTTGACACACACAAACACCCCATTGCCCCATTGGAGCCTGTGTTAGAGCTGGTTCTCAGGCGTAACACAAGCTCCCATAGGAAACAGTGGAAATCCCACCGAACAGTGTTCGGTCTTATCGTAATCTGGTGGTTAGAACCAACAACTGCAAGTCAGTCGGCCCCAAATCCGAGACTGTGTTGGGCGGAGACTTTCAGCCCGACATCTTAATAAACTCCAAAATCTTTTAAACTGAACATCGTATTTCTTAATCTTTGACCAGTGTGAAAACCTTTTATGCATTGTAAATAAACTTTGTTAAACAAATGTACAGTTCTTTGCCGCACACACTACTTTTGGCAGCATAGCAGAGCATTCAAGATTATCCTTCACCAGTTCATATATTATCAGATGTTCTTTTGGAAAGTGCACATTTCTTTATTGAAGTTAGGCAAGCCTATGCAATATGTATTCGGGGACCTTGTAATGAACTGTTGGTTACTTTTTGTACCTTTTAGGAGTACTTTATCAAGAAGCATATGCAACTCAGTTTAAAACTGATTGACATTTTGTAAAGCAATTATTTTCTTTGATCAATTAAAGACTGTTGGTAGAGTATTATGTGATTATTTTTTTATGAATTTTTAAACGACTTTCTTTTAATTAATGCATGATTTTGCTTTTTATATTAATGTTTTATTTTGAAAACCAATTGTCAAATGTTTTAGTAAATGCAATCAATATACATTTGTACAAAGATCGCACACGTTCATGTGCATAGAAGTTAACAAAGCATCTACAATTAAATCTATTTCTGTAAAACTGTCATGAAAGATGATTACTCAAGCATCTCAAGCTTTTAGGCAGTACTGAAAGTGCCTTTAACGATGCATGTTTGTTCAGGGACAATACTCCTTCATTTTGGCATCCTTCCTACAAGACAAAATTAGCAGAACTTATATTTGAATTGAGCAATTCTTACCTGTTCTGCAACAGTAAGGGCCTGAAGTACAAAGGTGTTTTGTGGTCACAACACCTGTGAATATCAAAACCTCAGGGTTTGTGACCACAAAATACCTTTGGGCAACGTAAAAATGTCATTTTATGAGCCAACAAAAGTTTTTACAACTCAGAAAACGGCTTTTGTGACCAATGCAGAATCACAAATAGGAGTGAGTTTAAAAGAGTTGCTGTTCTTGTATTTCTGTCACAGTGCTGTGCTCCAATGGCTTATGATCCCAATTACAGTTACAAACAATTGATCAATTACTGTCACTTGAGATGGGGGAGGGGGGGGACTGAGTTGCAAAGAGGAAGCCGTCCCTATTGGAATTGCGTTACCAGCCTCAGGTGAAAAGATTGTGGTTTAGAGGATTACTGTATTCTCGCCCGAATTTCATTCAATGTACTTCTTTTTAAGAGCATCCCATGTCCCTCTCAGAGACTTGGCACCTCAAAAAAGTTTACATTGAAGGGATGGAAATCAGGAAGGGAAATCTGCATTCTCAGACATTTGTAGGGTGGTACAACATTCCGGCTGCCTCATTAATATTAATGACGCAGAAGTTCTTGCAACCACCAGCAAAAGTATATTTTGATATATGTCTGAGTGGTATAGCAGATTGGTAGCATCTCAAAATGCTGAGCGAGTCAATGTGCAAAAACAATAACCGGTTTGCATCCATCCCGATCATACATCAGGGCCTTTGAATCTTAAGGCCCAATGTATAGTTTAGAAGAGAGGGTACTCCATCGCAACCGAGACGCAGTACCCTCTCTGCCAAACTGAAGGTCCATCAGCCTCAATTACAGTCAGCTGGACCTTCAGTATGTCTACGGCAGAACTAATCTGTTTCCACCACTGACACACCTCACCTCAGATAGCCTAACGAAGTAGTGGCCACTGACTGTTTTTCCAATTGTCTGCTTTCCCTATGTAGAGAGGATAGAGGAATCGCAAGTTTTCCCTGTCTGTCACCACCAGGTAAAACCTGGCAACCAGGGTCAGTGGAGACTGCAAAATGACCCCAACACCATGGGAGAAAACTCCCATGGCATGGGGGTCATTGTTTTATGTATTTTCCATAATAAATTGCCTTTGGGATATTTATTTTGAAAATACATTTTAAAAAAATGAAAGTTTGATGCATGTGACACCAGTTCCTGGAAAATGCAAGGGATAGCTGTTGGGCAGGCGGACACCTCTAAATTTGGCGTGCAGGACCTCCTTTGACATGGCGGGAGTAATGTACCACACGATGGTGACAAAATTCCTCTGCCAAACTCTACATCTGTGGGGCATATGTACAAGCCCCTATCGCCAAGGGAACATCACTTTTTGTGACGTTCACGTGGCGATTGGGGCCCTGCCTTATGTACAAGGCAGCGTGATCCCAACGGATGTGCAACTCTCCACCACTTGAGTCAAGGCAGCGTTGAGCCACTTTTAGCTACGTTTAGGTGAAAGTGGCATGCAGTGGGTGTTGTGGTGGGCGTTCCACCGCAACACCCATTGCATTTGACGCTGCCCCCTATGTACAAGGGTTGTGTACATAGGAGGCAGCGCCAAAATTAAGACCTGGAAAATCCTGATCTTAATGTGGCAAAATGAAGAGAAATGAATTATTTCTCCTAGGTTTTGATTTTTCCACACGTGCTGCCTTGTGCATCATACATAGAAAAAGCAAAATGCCATGGTTTGTTTATGTACAGTTAGGTGTCCCTTCCTGTAAATAAACAAACCTTTTTAAAAATGCCATTTTGTAACTTTCATATGTGCTGTATGAAGCACCACACATGAACGTTACAGAATTGCATTTTAGGATGGTTTATGTGCAGGAAGGGACACCTTCCTACACATAACCAATTCTCCCCTGCACACAGACACCCTTGCAGTCAGTTTATGAAATTTAGCGCCATCATAGGGGGAAACACAAAGCTGCACCACATTCTTGTAAATATGGTGCAGCCTTGCGTTTCCGAAGTGGCGGAGCATGTCATTATGCCCCGGAGGCTAACATCACGCTCCGCCACTTTGTCGTACATATGGCCTTGAATCTATTAGGTTTCTGTACAGAAAGACATACATAGTGCTCAAGTGACCACAAACCCCTGTTCACAGTGTATATTAAAAAAAGGAACAGCGCAAATTTTGTAGCGGGAGAACTGTATACTTCAGGCTAGATACACAACTGTCTTTCAGAAAACAAACAACTTTTCAATGCGAGCCAATTTGCAGTTGGAGCTTAAATGTGCCCTTAACTCATTTTTAATACAAAACACAGCTTCGCCAAGGTGTGAAGTCACAAGACAGAAGAACTGACATGATACTTTGTTGAGGCGAGTCATAATGTATTTGTATGTCATAATTTCGAGTTTTTTTTATAATTGTTGCTCAATTTATTTAATCAATATTCAATGTAACATTTGCTTGAAATAATGAAAATACAATAAGGTTTTCTTTCCACATCAATGCACTTTGCTTACTTTTCTGGAATGTCGAGGAACTCCTCTGTTGGCTTTGCCTCCTTTAACCCGCCACTGACTGTTGTAGGCTGATAAAACAAAACAAAACAAAACAAAAACACAAACTGCATCATTACGGCGATATCTTCTGCAAGAGGAGAACAAGATATTCTGCAAAAGGCGATAGATTCTGGAGGCTGGAGCCTGATCTTTCTTTCAGAGGTTTATATATCTGATGGTAGCCACGCCCACTCGCCTTTCTTCTCTCTATTGGCACAAAGCACACACACTCCTCGCCTTCCTTTCTAGCACAGCTACAGCTAAACATGAGCACAGCCAGAGTTAAACATGAAAGAACACAATTGACTGGCATGACTTTAGGCATCCT
The DNA here is from genome assembly GCF_964263255.1 of Lissotriton vulgaris. NCBI lineage: Eukaryota > Metazoa > Chordata > Amphibia > Caudata > Salamandridae > Lissotriton > Lissotriton vulgaris. The sequence continues at coordinate 374,840,264 of NC_141698.1, forward strand.
CGATCACATTTCTTTCACGTAGGCAATGGCAGGCGCTTCAGATTTATTTAACCCAGATGAATTAAGGTTTGTGTCAAGAATAAAGTAAGTGCAACCCACCCACATACACATTTCATTTTGAAGAATATTCTTTCAGTACCCACCCTTCTTTTCGCTTCAGTTGTGCATTGGAGAAAGATCCGACTGGGACAGAAAAAGACCCTGGCAGCGAAATAAAACAGACCCATAAACAGCCAAAAATACAGTCCACACACTGACCCTTGAGAACAGCTCATTGGGCACTCCCTGATTGAACTATAGGCCAGTCCAACCCTGTGTGGGGGCGGTGAACATTGCATAATCTGTAGAATTGTGGAAGATTTTGTTTGTTTGAGGAGTCCCCTGCTGGCACTCCTGAGCTGGATGACCTGGAGGAACTGGTATCGACAGTCATCAGTGTGGAGACAGTGGCCGGAGTTGGGGGATCGGACACTGCTCGACAGGACACAACAGAACCACAATAGGGTGAGTGGCCACGAGGTACTGGGGGATGGAATGAGATAGGCATAATGGCACACATGCACAATCAAGCAGAGCACAGTGCACACCCACAATGACTCTGGGTATTCGCCCAGATCTACAGACTGTCACAATGCACAATGCACAATGCACAATGCCATGCTGTCTGAATGTCAACGTGCACCATGCGACTACTCATGTGGACACATCGTAAAACACCATCTCCCCTTCACATCACAGGTGCCCCCTCACCACCTCCCGCAGAGCAGTTCCAGTCACTCTTCACTGATGACGAGGAGGACAACACCAGCATCGATGCCCAAGCCATCCAAGACATCATGGACCTCATCCACAGATCACCTCCAGGATCAGGGTAGGCCAGCTGCATCGAGGAGACCCCACTCACTACCCAAAGCACCCAGCAGGAGGCACCCACAGCCCCGGCACCCCCCACTAACCCGAGGAACAACACATAGCCTTCCAACTCAGTGTGCTGCAGTGCCAGAGGTAGACCTCAGAGAAGGTCCGCTTGGGCTTCGGCAAGATGGCAACCAAACTTGACGCCATCCTTGGGTGTGTAGCCCCGCTACATGGTCTCCAACGAGCCCTGACTGATATAGCTGGAGTCATGATTGATGGCGCAGGACTATCCGCTTAGTTTACCATACTCACCTGGGCATGTAAACATTCACACTTTGAACAGGTAATCCAATTTTTCTTCCTGCCTATCAGAGATTTATTCACCTTAGGACTTATACCTGTACCATGACTTACTAAATCCTTGTCACTTATGCTTGAAGTCCTAATTCTAATGGATCAAAAAAAGGAGTTAGAATAATAGGTAGATAATAACATTTACCTTTATGAAAATAACCACAGACTCGGGAAAGTGTTAAACACTTTATCTATGCAGGTTCCAACAGGACAGGACAGGTGCAGGACAGGATAAGTAAACTCAGCTAAGTGCAACGAAAGCATCACACCCCTCTCTGCTGCTACTCTCGTTCCCCTTCTGGGTGACAGAGTCTTCTCCCTCAGCAATTTACCGATTCTTCTTTCAGAGTGCTCGACCAGCCCTCTGAGGTCTGCGGCATCCACGACTCTTCTCCAGCATACGTTGGGTCAGTGACAGGTCTGTGACAAGTCAGACAAGCCAACTAACTAAACCTACCTTACTTATATCATTTTCCATGGTATGTACCACCCTCCCAATGTTGCGAATATGTGTATTCCCTTCATTTGATTGGTCAGAAAGGCGAGGAGAGGTCATCACACCATGCCAGTATGAGATAATTTCTATTTGATGTAATTGATCAATGTTCCCACCCATAATTTACTTTCCCATGATTTTTATTCCACCTAGCAATATTAGCTGCAATTCATATACAATGTTTCAAATACAGTCAGTATGTCTTCCTCTATTAGGGTCACACGGTCAGGTTCCCAGGAACATTGCCGGCAAGACAGGACTTTCGAAGCAGTTCAATGACACTGTTTCAAGGTTTTCTGTGTTCATGTGCACAGACGCAGCCTTTCAAAATGGAGTTTGCGACACCCTTGAGGCCCAAATACGAGCTAATAATAAAGTCAAAGAGAGACATGTTAGAATACAAAAGTAAATGAATGCATTGTATACCACTTATTTCTACTCTTAGTTTGAGCAGGAGCATGTGCATTAGTATGTGAAGCATGAAGCAGCCCTCTATGGCACTAGTGCGCAGCTGCAAAGAATTCCCACCAAAAGTATAGATACATCACACTACGTAGATGTAGCAGACGCATGCGCAGAAAGGTTCCAGTGTTTTCGGCGGCCATATTAGGACACTCGAGTTACTGTTAATAAAAGCACATAGTCAAACTTCCCCTTGATACTAAAATGTCATGAACTGCAATTATTTGTAATCACAAAACATGTTGATTAATAGGTTACATTTTATTTTGAGAGGATTGAATATTAGTAAGTTTCTTTACATATGAAACCTTGCTCCATCATGACGCAGAGAGAAGAACACCTGTCCGCTCAGAGTGGCTCCAGCAATACCAGCCGTGAGCTGCCACAGATGCGGCGGCTCATGGAGGACATGGTGCGGATGGAGGCAGGAAGGATGGCAGCCACTGCTGAACATCAGTGAAATGTAGCTGGTATCTACCATGCCCTGCAGATCCTCCTAATGGCATTTCTGCTACAAGGCGTGGCGATGTTGAATGATGCTGCCCCCACACCATCCACATCTCCACCCCCAGGTGTGGCCATGACTCCCTGTGCGGCAGACCTAACCACTCCGGCACCTGAGGTGTTAGGGCATCCATGTGTGTCAGGCCTAACCACTCCGTCACCTGAGGTCTCAGTGCCTCCCTGTGCGGCAGACAGACCACCTCTGGCACCTGAAGGGGCAGTGCCACACAGTGCGGCAGACAGACCACCTCTGGCACCTGAGGTGTCAGTGCCACACAGTGCTGCAGCCGACATAGCAACACCCCAGGTGGGGCAGGGCACATACCCGGGGACGAGGACGTGGATGGGCCTGTGATCAGAAGGGCTCAGTAGCATTCATTTTCGGAACCTAGCCTGTTCCTGATTGGTCCCGGACATGGCCTCATTACCTTTCACTGAAACCCGAAGACACACTCTCCGCCGCCCAACACCTACACTTCCAGATTCACACCGACCCCAAGACCACCCTTAGAGGAACACTCATCTACAGAGCCCCGGGCCCACGCACGCAATTCAGTGAAACCATCGCCGACTTCATCAGCCCGCACGCCCTAGCCTCACCAGAATACATACTCCTAGGAGACCTTAATTTCCACCTGGAGAAAAACAGCGACAACAACACCACCACCCTACTCGACAATCTCTCCAACCTCGGACTCAAACAACTGGTGAACACCCCAACCCACATCGCTGGCCACACGCTCGACCCCAACTTCTCCGCCGGCAACCACGTCTCCTTCAGCCACTCCTCCGGTCTACACTGGACCGACCACAGATGCATCCACGTCACCTTCAAAAAGAATACATCCCACCACCGCAGGCAACAAATCCTCGCAGACACTGGAGCAAAATCACCACAGACCAGCTCCTCTCATCGCTGAGCCAGAACCCACCAACAAATGCCACTGAAACCAACGACGAAGCCCACAACCTCGCACAGTGGATCACCAACTACGCCGACGACCTCGCACCTCTGAAGAACCCCCCAGGCATGACCAGCTACAGGAAAACTCCATGGTTCACAGATGGCCTCAAAGAATCAAAGAAGTACTGCCGAACCCTCAAAATACCTGGCGCCACGAACAAACTACAGAAAACATGACAGCCCTCAAGACCACCACCAGCAAACACCACCAGCTGATCCGCACCACCAAAAGGACATCATTCAAAGAGCAACTAGACAACAACACCCACAACAGCAAGGAACTCTTCAACATCGTCAAAGAACTCTCCAACCCCAGCGCCAGCAACAACGACATCACACCATCACAAGAACTCTGCAACTACCTCACCACGTTCCTCCACCGAAAGATCACAGATATACATGACAGCTTCGGACCCCAGACTCCGCCTCCAGTCACCGAACCAACGACCCCCACCACCACCCTCAGCGCCTGGACCCCCAACTGCACTGAAGAAACCACCAACGTCATGAACTCCATCCAGTCCGGCTCCCGCTCGAAACCATGCTCCCATCATATCTTCAACAAAGCCGACACCATCATCGCACCCCATCTCCGGAACGTCATAAATATCTCGTTCGCGTCAGCCACCTTCCCAGAGAGCTGGAAGCACGCAGAAATCGACGCCCTTCTGAAGAAACCCACAGCAGACCCCAAAGACCTCAAGAACTTCCACCCCATCTCTCTTCTTCCCTTTCCGGCCAAGGTCATTGAGAAGACCGTCAATAAACAGCTGACTGCTTTTCTCGAGACAAACAACTCGCTCGACCCTTTCCAGTCCAGTTTTCGAGCCAACCACAGTACCGAGACCGCCCTCATCACAGCCACCGACGACATCAGGACCCTGATGGACAATGGAGAAACAACCGCCCTCATCCTCCTGGACCTCTCGGCAGCCTTCGACACCGTATGCCATCACACCCTAATAACACGCCTCTTCAACACTGGGATCCAAGGAAAGGCCCTGGACTGGATCACCTCGTTCCTCTCCGACAGAACCCAAAGAGTCTGCCTCCCTCCCTTCCGTTCGGAAGCCACCAAAATCATCTGCGGCGTACCCCAGGGATCCTTCCTCAGCCCAACGCTCTTCAATATCTACATGAGCCCCCTCGACGCCATTGCACGCAAACACAACATCAACATCATCTCCTACGCCGAAGACACCCAGCTGATACTCTCCCTCACCAAAGACCCAGTCACGGCCAAAACCAACCTACAGGAAGGAATGAAAGACGTTGCAGAATGGATGAAGCTCAGCCGCCTGAAGCTGAACTCAGACAAGACGGAGGTCCTCATCCTCGGACAATCCCCCTCCGCCTGGGATGACTCCTGGTGGCCCTCAGCACTGGGCTCCGCACCAACACCCTCGGACCATGCACGCAACCTGGCATTCATCTTGGACTGCACCCTCATGATGACCAAGCAAGTTAACGCCGTCTCATCATCATGCTTCAACCCCCTGTGCATGCTTCGAAAGATATTCCGGTGGATCTCCACCGAAACCAGAAAGACGGTCACCCAGGCCCTCGTCACTAGCCGATTGGACTACGGAAACGCCCTATACGCAGGAACCACCGCCAAACTCCAGAAACGACTACAACGCATACAGAACGCCTCCGCAGGACTCATCCTCAACATCCCTCACCATAGCCACATATCCGCCCACCTGAGAGAGCAGCACTGGCTCCCCGTCAACAAGAGGATCACATTCAGGCTCCTCACCCACGCACACAAAGCTCTCCACGACATGGGCCCTGTATACCTCAACAATCGCCTCACATTCTACACTCCCACCCGCCGGCTCCGCTCCGCCAGCCTCGCCCTCGCCATCGTCCCACGGATCTGCAGAACCACAACCGGAGGAAGATCGTTCTCCTACCTGGCCGCCAAGACATGGAACTCCCTCCCCGCACACCTACGACTGATCCAGGACCATCTCACCTTTAGGAGGCACCTCAAGACCTGGCTATTCGAGTAGTAGTAGCACACCCCCCTCCCTTCAGCGCCTTGAGACCCTCACGGGTGAGTAGCGCGCTCTATAAATGGTTTGATTGATTGATTGAACATCCTGTGGGTTAGCAGTCAGAGGGTGCAGTATAACAATTTGTGTAAAGGGTCCCGTGGACACCACAACAGGAAAAAATGCAGCAGCCACTTTCTTGTCCGGACATGGACTGAACTACGCCCAGTGCCCACGAGTCATATATTGCAAGCCCTGCCCTGCTTCGGCATGAAGCAGCCCAGGCCACTCCGCTCATGCTCCCAGGGAGGGCCTCATTGCCACCCGTCGCAGATGTACTCGCTGGTGGTATGCAAGTCACTGGTCTAGTTGTCAGCATGTCACAGCCACTCCCTGAGGGCAGATTTGCACGCACACCACACCACATGGCACAGGCGTCACAGGTCATGTGACCCCACAAATATAAGGGGCCGACAACGTCACATACCCCTCTGCCAGTGGTGACTGGATGACGGGCCCAAGGCCTTGAGGCACATGCCTACCACCACGTGGCGTGAACTGGGGTTGGCCAGGGTTTGTGACAGTGGCTGCGTTGCAGCTGGCACAGGCACCCCGTCACAGGACGGTGACTTAGGGTGCACTGAGTCATTGTCACCTTGAGCTGCTGAGCCGGTGTGAAGCCTGCGATGATGGCCCATCCTGGTGTTCTGGACTGCTCAGGATTTGTGTGCCTTGCTGGAACGCAGTGTAGGCCCCACCAGCATCCTGCACAGGTCTACAGCCACATGGCCCCACTTCTCTGGTCATAGAGTTAGTGGCACCCATTGGGCTGAGCGGCTGCGCAGGCTGCGATGTTGCCGGGTGCCCTAGTTTATACCATTGGAAAAGCAACAGTTGATGGACAGAATGTAGAACAATGTCATACATTCACCCCAGTACAGAGATCTGGGCCTAAATCCATAGTTCTTTTTCTTACCATGCCATTCCAGTTTGAACCTAGCCATATGCAAATGAGTCTTGATCATGTGCCTCATGGGAACAGTCCAGCCTGAACTGCCAAGCCAGTTCCTCCCTGGACTGGAAACAGGCATCCTAGGACCGGTTTTGGGCTTTTGTAGTGTAGTTCCTATATTCCCAATAGGCTCTGCACATTGGAATAATATATCCTGTAGCTTAGTATTATAAAGTAGTACTGTAAAAGCATGATATGGTTTCTAAGCCATAAAGTGCATAAAATGTACAAAATACATAAAATACCTACACTGATAAAAGGATGACTAAAAGTACTCAACTGGTGATTCTAAATACGCCTACCCTGGTATCTTTAACCTATGTCTAGTATGAGGGAGGAAGTATAAGAGGAGTAGCTTAAGTTTTAGGAGTTCTCTGCCAGGAATCTGATTCCAGTAATTCTCTAAGAGGTCTAATCAGCTCCGTATCTTTGGTTCTAGAATGAAGGAGGTCTTGTATCTCGTTTTTGGGACTCGATTTCCCAGATTCCCGCAAGGGTAGCCTGGAAACACTGGAGCTGGATTTCTCAGCAAGAGAAATGACAGAGTCTCGCAGTGCCTCTGCCGGAGGATCGGCTTCCTTTGGCACTTGCTGCTGCAGGGCGTCGGGCAAGTAGATAGTTGATCTGCTCCAAACCACTGTGTGTTTGTTTAGGCAAATCAAGGCATATTTATACTTTGAAGGTGCCGAGTTTGACACATGTTTGGACTTAGTAATGTCACTCAAAGGCTCATTTCTTGGAAAATGCCGGGAGTTCTAGGAGAACTTTATATTCAAGCAGGGGGAAGTCCGGGGCTGCTGAAGGTGGGTTTTTCCAAGAAAACGTTGTTAATTCTTGGAGCTTAGTGGAAGTATCCATGCCACATTTGGGATGTATGGTTTAGCCCAAATATGGTAATGATTTCTATGCCTATATAAGGAAATAATAAAGTATACCTATATAAGGACATGAATCAGGACATTTATACTAGGGTCCGAGATTCATTTACAACACCCACTCCACGATTTTAAGTTCAATAAAGCTAACCTAGCAAGCACTGAACATATCTAAAGCTAGTGTTTACAATCCCACCCCAATACATAAAATGCATTTGAACTGGGTATGCAGAAAAAATATTTTTAGCATTTCTACAGTACACAATATACTTAAGGGAAGAATTTCCAAGCATACAGTCTTTAGTCTAATTTATGCAATTTGAAAAGAATCATGAGATTACATTTATGAAAACGTCTTTTAAATACAGAAGAAAAGTCGAGATCATTTCAAAACATAACATGGCACAGCAATCTTTCTATTAATAGGGACAAGGCCAAATAGTTATTTTAGTCAGTCTTCAAAAAATGACTTGAATTTCTTGTTCTCTAGGAATAGTTCTACTTTAAACAGATTAGTTTGTGCCAAAAAGTTCAATGTTTTGGAAAGAGAAAAAAAATTCAATTTGTTTGTGAAAAATAGAGTTCCAAATGTTAGAAGTCTTTGTTTTAAAAAATGAAGGCCGAATTTCAGAGTTCAGAGAACACTGTGTGCATGATTCAAAAGTTATTCCCGGTGTCAGGAGAAAACATCAGGTCATCTAGGCTGGCAAAGAAATCGTCTACCACAGTAGGTGAAAGTGGAACCACTTGATCTAGTAGACCAAATGTGCATAGATGAGAAGCATTGTCGTCAGCGCTTGTTGCTGCATTAGCAATGGTCATATCAGATGGGACCTGTGTGCCTGGTTTTCTCGTACCTCACCCTCAGTTAGACTTACTGGTGAGATCTCAAAGAATTCCGTCATCAGGATTTGTAGCCGTTGGGGACAACACAATGCATGAGTCGTTACCGTACTTAGCAAGGCGTCGACATCCGATGGCAGGACTGATGGAACTGTAAGACAAATGTCTAACACGCATTCCTCTCCGCAAAGCAGGCATCGTAGAACAGGTAAGATGCAATCTTGAAAAGATTGGTCTTAACGAGAGAAGCCATGTTGTATTCAGATCTCTTAAGCCAAGCCGAGAATCTGTGTTATTCTCTCACGATACCTCTGGCATGGACAGTTTGTTCCATGAGGTTCTGGGTATCGCCGGTTACTGGACTTGCCATATCGGAGCAGAAGAAATAAAAATGGTATTCCTACTACGAGTCCCAAGATGAGAGACAGGCTGCCGAACACGGAGTGCACGAAATTTCAAAAAATGCAGAGGACTCTTTCAAATGGTGCTAACAGTCCCGAAAAAATCGTCTTAAATACATGTGCGATGCCACTGGTATCAGACATGTTTAAGATTTGACTTAACATTCCTGCGAAATGTACAGGGCAGTTTGTTGATAATAATGCATGTATCTCTGCAGATGTCCTTGCAACTTGCAGATCATACGTTTCTTTTGATGATGTCAGGGGCACAGATTTTTGCAAAAGACTAGACTTTAGTCTGCTTAAAGTATCAATTCGTATAGAAGAGATATTCAGTGAAGGCCATATTGCCGTTTTACTGTTGACTTGCGAGTTGGATACAATACTTGCATACAACAAGTGACCATGGACGACACACTAACCAGATAAACTTTTCCTGGTACCATTCCACGGCAGCTGTGGTCATTCAACATAACGTAACTGCCATTGGATAGCTGCCTGAAAACGGGTTCTATCAGTGTGGAGGGAGTACCGTGCAGGTGGCATGAGAGGTTATTCTCAGAACCATCGCAGGCTCCATGTAAATTAATACCCTGGCACAGAAGTGTACCACTTAGTGAATTTTTACAATTTTTTCGACTAAGGAATACTTCTTTCCCTTTATTCCAACATGTGTGTGTATGTGGTAAAGTCCATGTTGACTTAATGCATTCTTTACCCAACCTTTCATACAGGCCTTCTGGTATATGCTGTCGACAATACTGAAATTGGAAAATCGTCACTGGAATCATGATGGTGCCATTAATTATCCATTCTATTACAGGTTTCTCAGAAACTGTCAACGGTAATTTTTCCAGTTTTTCAATGCTCAGCACCGTATAGTCTGCTCCTCTTTGTGCCAAAGAGATTTGTTTATCTGTAAGGTTAAACCCAATAAACAATGACGTTGTGTTGATAAGACTCCATGGCTCATAGCCTGAACGCAGATTTTGCAATGTCCAGCCTAGCTGCATTATAGAACGTAATTGAGACTGGCCATGTTGTAACATTAGCAAGTCTTGTTCCATTATGTCAATTGCAGAGGATACAATGCTGTCCAATGAATATATTCTGTAGGAAAGAGTAGTTAGCCCATTGTCTACTACAGAGAGAGCTTTCTCCAAGTTAATACGATCAATTTCTCGTATTCTTTCTGCAGTTTCTAATTGTGTTAATTTCCAAGCTTCGTTGTGCGCAGCATATATACTGGTGTACATGAAACGTTGTTGCCATGGTTTGCGAGGTCCCAATAAGAAATCTCGTAAATCATTGCTTTCTTTAAGTAAAGTCAAGTGTTGTTTAATTTCTGGAAGTGTAGAAGTTTTCAGCCATGTAAGGCATAGTTTAACTACACTATATGTTGTTACTATCCCTGGATGTTGTCTCTGGGAGTATCTTGTATCTGGCCTGTTAAGAATTAAACCCTGTGTTTTGTTCAGGAATCTATCTTGACAGTTATTGGTATCTGTGGGCCAGATTAACAATTTTTTCCAATTAGGACTAGTTCTATTCGATATGAAAACATATTGTACGTCTATCTCCCCTTCTGTGCTTTTGTTATTTTCAGGTAAGGGTATAGACGGTTTATTTAGATCTTTTATTTTTGCTATGCCAAGACAAGATGTTTGTTGCACAGTGTTATTTAAAAACATTATTTGTTCAGGTATAATGCAGGCTCTGAATAAAGCTTCCAAACCTTGCACCTGCGATTCTTTTGTGCCCAGACAGTTTTTGTCTTGATTTTGTCTTTCCAGAAGTCATAACCCAATGTGGACAACTTAGCATAAAAGTTTACAAAATAAATTTGCTTGGTATTGGTCAACATTGATTCAATCCTGTCTTATTTACATTTTTGAAATAAAACGTTTCTGGATCTGTAACATTAAACTCTGAGAAGTAAGGAAACGTTTCATAAAATGTTTTAGAGCTGCCTTTTGATGGTGTTGGACAATGTTCCCATTGATTATACATAAACACATTTCTAGGGCTTGCAGATTTCTGCAAGTAGTGATGACCATAATGATTAAAAAAATACATGTTTCCATAGTTTGATGACCCTTCTAAATAGTCATGTTCAGTATATTTCGCAGACATTTATAAATCTGACATCATATTATTAATTGTCTCAAAGTCCCAATCATCAGAGAATGTGTTGGGTGTTACAAAGAAACCTTGAACTGATGTGGAATCCTCAGCATCTCTACCAGGTCATAGATATCATAATCAGTTCTATCCCATGCTATACCACCTGGTATAGGGATGGCTGTGATGTTTACTGATGACAGTTCTCTTTTTTCAACATGTGATGATCTGTGCGGTTTTAGGACCAAGTTGATTTTCTGACTTGCTGTGTCCATTGTTCTGTATTTTCCATCTATCATTTGTCCCAGGCTTAAAACCAATATTAGCCAGAGCAGGAGGAAAAATGCACCTAAACCAATCCAAAATTCAGTCCATGGTGAAACCAGATATATTTTTTCAAGTTCATGAAAAAGTTCTGTTGTTTTTTCTTTGAGAGTTTTCTTTGTTGTTGTATCTTCAGGTTCACTTGGATCCTCAGAAAAGTTATCAAAGTTGATGAAATATCCAGATGCAGTTCAGTTAATTGTTTGAATGGCATTGGGGTTTGTTGAAATCGCTGGAACTGATTTCTCCTTTGTCATGTTAGTGTATTCAGGTGCTACATCATTGTAGACTGGTGTTTCTGGTCGAACAGATATTTTTGGCTCAAGAGGTACGAGTTCCATTGCTTTATTGCATAGTCCTTCTTTTCTTACTGCAGGTTTATCAAAGGTGATAAGTCTTTCAGTTTGAACCTCTTGGATTGTAGGAAGATTTGGCTGTCTGCTACATCTTGGGAGTCCACTTGGCCTACTACTTATTATTGACCACATGTTGTAGTTTTACCAGGTCAATGGACACAACTCTGTTCTCCTTTTTACCAGCAAGGGGCGGTAGTACTACTGATCTCGTTCCTTGTATTCTCAAGACAGGTACCGCTTTTCCCTGACTAGATCTCCAATCTTTGGAATCCAGACAGGTCTTGCTGGGACAGGTGGTTCATCTTCAGTGGCTGTTGGCTTTTGTGTTGTGTTACTCAGACTTCTTCTTGTTTCATTCAAGTCCTGTAAGACAGACAAACGATCTTTGTAATCAAAGAGTTTCTGTTCTACCACTGAAGTCTGACAATCGAGATCCTCGATCATCATTCTTGAACCAAATAGTAGCTCATAAGGAGTAATTCCCCCCAGAGAATTTCTTGGCAGATTGTTAAGACTATGTTGGACACTTATTAGATGTTTGACCCACTCATCACCCAAACCTAATACCTTTACTGTTATGGATTGCTTTATGTCACGTTTTTTCTTTCTACTACCGCATTACCCTCAGGATGGGAGGGACTAGAATACCGCAATGTAACGCCCAAACTAACCATGGCCTCCTTGTAAGCTCGAGAGCTAAACGCAGGACCCTGATCAGAATGTAGCGTGCCGATTGCATATGTCCCGATAAAGACTCGCAGATCCTTTATAACAGTTTTGGCGTCAGCCGAGCGCTGGGGCCATAACCAAATATATCTTGTCCTAGTAGTTGTGGGACCGCATTTGTCTGTTGGGACGCCTGCGGGTAGATAGCCTAATACTGTCTAACAGAGGTGTCTGTATCTGGCTGGCTACTCTGTAGTCAGGTGTCTGGGGTGGTTTAATACTGCGATCTCAGATGCATTCTGGGCAATTAATTGCAAATTCGTAGCTGTCCAAGCTCATTCCTGGCCACCAATACACTTTGTCTAATTCCAGTATGGAATCTATGATCTTTTGATGTCTTAGACCCTCTCCCATGTGTGCTTCTTGTATCAACAAAACTCTCCGCTTCCTGTTTGGAATTACTCTGTCCCCCACTCCAGGGATTTGAGCAAAAGGAAAGGAGTTTGCATCAATTATATATGTATTTCCGAGTGGATAGTTTAGAGGTAACGCTGCATGATTGCCATCCATTGAGGCTTTTACTGCTAATAGTGTTTCACCATCTAGCGTCCTTTTTGAGCGTTTAATTGTAGCTATGGAAGCCGCTGGCACAGATGACTTCGCGGTTTCATCAGCCAATAAATTCCCTGCAACATGAACGCCATCACGCTGATGACTCAGTGTATGTATCATGTGAGTCTTTTGTAGTTCTTTCTGTGAAATAACTACTTGTTCCCAAAGCAACTTATGCTTGATTGTGCCACCTTTAGCGTCTTTGAATCTGTTTTGAACCCAGTTCTGCAGATACTCATTGTAAGATTGAAGGCAGTGATACGAATCGCACACTATAAGTGTGGGGAATTTGCGATCGGTATTTTCAAGCGCCATCTTGAAAGCATGTAGTTCAGCTCGCTGAGCTGTACAGTCTCCGAGTGATTGAGTTTTCGTGACCATAGGTCTAAATTTGCCTTCGCGCCAGCGACCTTTAACAATCACGCACGCAGCACTATAGGCTTGTTTACCCCCAATCCTGGGCTGTGCTGATCCATCTGTATATATTATACAACCATAATGTTCAAGAGGAAGAATTTCGGTCGGCAGAGGACATTCGTGTTCATATTGGAGAAATTCTTGTGTCTTTAGACTAGGGTCAAAAAAGTATTGAACGTCTGTTGCAGCAAGAGAGTTAACCCATTGTATCCATCTCGGATGTAAAGCTTTAGAATTAGGAATGCTTGCTCTTGTCACTGCCTCTAAGGCAGGTACAAGTGTAACGATCATTATGCATTTACCCTGCGCGAGAGCTCTCTCTTTTGCTACAGCAGTTTGAACCGCTGTCAGAATTTTCTCTGTAGAAGTGAACTTCATTTCTGCTTGTGTGTACAAGTGTGATTTGTAAGCTATTGGTACCGTTTCTCCTTCATTTAAGGTTAGGTATGTGAATCCGCATCTTCCTGGGATAATTCGGATTACAAGTTTGCTCACGTTTTCGCGTGTGTCTAGTTTAGTTTATGCTAACATGTCTGTTTGGACTGAACGCAAAATTTCTGTGTGTGTTTGAGTCCAATGTGTTGGTTTAAAATCAGGTTTGATTAATTCGTAGAGAGGTTTAACCCTCTCTGCGTAATTCAGAACATAAGTTCTTCCAAAATTCAGGAAACCTAGAATTGACTGTAAGTTTGTCTACGTCTTTGGAGGTTGGAGTAGCGCACATTTCTCTAGAAAGTTTGCTGCTAGGCTTTTGCCTTCACTTGACAACTCATATCCCAAGAATATGACAATGAGGTGGGCAATTCTTGATTTTTTAGAATGGAATTTATACCCCTCAGAAGCGAACCCAAGTATTATGGTGTTCACTCTTTTCAAGTGCTTGTCCAAGTCGTCATCTGTAAGATAGATGTCATCAACATAAGATAATGCCTCATCCTCGTACGTTTGGAGTAACTCCAACCCTGGGCTATTCTTGAATCCTTGGGGGAGATGACAAAATTGTTGCTGTGTTCCCAAAACTGAGAAAGCGGTCAAATGCCTGCTTTCTGGTGCAATATTTTGACAGAAAAATCCATTTGAAATATCTAATATCGTTTTATATTTTTTGCGTACTATGTTATTCATTAGTGCTGCACTGTGTGAATTTTGTACTGCAAATGTTTTGCAGCAAGAGTTTAAGTGTCTGTAATCCAATACTAGACGATATGAATTGTCTGGTTTGGATACAGGAAACAAAGGATTGTTCATAGACGAGGTGCATGTTTCAATCACCCCTTGGTATTCAAGTTGATTTAAAATCTCCCTGACCTGTTTTGTAGCTTCTTGCTTAACAGGGTACTACCTTTGTGCAGTGGGCTGGTGTTTTTAACTGGATTTTATGGTGAGGAGAATCCTCGTCCTATCCTGCGTGATTTTTATATAATGCTGGAGCTTGGGCTACTGCCCATTTCCTGGCATATGTATATTTTTTATGAATTGGAATGTGATTAGAGAAGGCTGGCATAATTATCTCTTCACCATGTGGGCACTCCCTGACAAATTCAGGTGGCCAGTCTTGTTCAGCTAGAAGAATGTCATAGTCCTTAGAGAGCTTCTCCCAAAAGAGTGCTCTTATTTTTCTAGTTATGTCCCCCTCCATCCGGAGTGTTACTTAATATAACTTATGGGGTACACTAACCCTGGTGTCTGCAGTTTCAACCTGAATGCATTCATTCAAGTCCACTGTCTCCAGATGATCCTTCAGGATCTTGCGAACTATGGTTACTTCTGCTGCACTGTCTAGCATTGTCTGAGCCCATTCCCCGTTCTTGAGTTGTGTCCTCAAGATCTTCAGCATGTCTGACCTTTAGGCTTGCTACCTTATTTTTCGTAAATTGAGCCTTTTTATTTTGGTAAACGGGTTCTTTGTCTTTGGACTTGATGCGTTCTCCTTTGTGTTCTGATCGTCCTCTTTTTTCCGATTTCTGCAAGGAAGTCTGAAAAGATCGAGAGGGACGTGTGTCATTATCTTGATATCTATCAGGTTTTCTTAAAGTATCCCTATTTCTAAGGTTGTATCTTTTTTCAGAGGGTTCCCATTGGGGAGACCTACCTCCCCGTTCAAGAGACCTAACTCTCGTTTGGGGAGACCTTCCTCTGGACTGAAAATTTTTCTCTCTAGGAGGTGTCTGTTTAGTGTTCTCCCACTTCTTTTTAGGAGTAGTGAGATTATTTTTAATAAACACTTTTTCAGGATTTTCTGTTAATTCAGGTTTTACTGGTTTCCCACCCAAACTATCTCTACCTAGTTCTTCATAGGATTTTTCAATAAATCTTGCAAGTTCATATGGTTGGTCTGCTATATCTGTTTCTTTTAACTTCTGGTAGCAGGTTGGACTGTCAATTGTTAATTGAACCAATTGTCTATATGCTTTTGTTAATTGTTTTAGTTGAGCTAAAAGTTCTCTATCGGACATTTCTTCAATGTCAGGATGTGGTGTATAGCTGGCTAGTACCGGCCATGTAGCTCCTGGTCTACCTAGTGGACCGAGCCTGGTAATGTGATTTTGATGTTTTAGGGCGCCATTAAACAAGAGCTGATCCTCTTTGTAAGTTAGTGGAATTTCAACACCCTCAAAAGGAACGTATTCCACTGGAGGTTCCTCTGCTTTGTAGTAGTGGAACTCCTGTGTTATTGGATTTGCTTGTGGAAAAGTAATCCATGAATAGAAGACTTCTGTCTGCCGATATTCATGTACTCTATCACAAATATAACTTTACCACCTCTCGATGATACCCCATTTTCTATAAGTTTTATAGTTATGGTTTTCCTTATATTTGCCAGGATGAATATAGCATCCGGGTCATTATGTTGGAGAGTTGTGTCATCTAACACCGCTTGAGCTGCTATTCTAGCTTACTCCCTTTCGTCGTCACTCTCCGACATTTTTATTTACTGAAAGTTTTGCAGAACAAGTTCACAAGGAAACAAAGATTAGGTGCACAATATTTTGGAACACTGTATGCTTCAACGTTGAATAAACCGAAAACTAATACATAGGATTCTCGTCCTACTAAGTTTTGGCGGATATTATGCCCTTTTACCTACTCCAGACGTCTATTGGAGTTTTTACAGGAAAGAGGGGTCTGTGTGAAAAGCACGACTGAGTTACTCTACTATCTAGCGTTAAATTATCGCCTTATCAAACGTTGGGTGCCATGAAGTGTAGTTCCTATATTCCTAATAGGCTCTGCACATTGGAATAATATATCCTGTAGCTTAGACGTAGGACTGAGGTCTACTAGGTCTCTACCGGTTATATTAGACTTAATTGTGAGTGCCAGCAAGCTCAGAGGTCACTAGAAACTTTCTCGAATAAACAAGAAGGGATTAGTTTCTGACAACTGCATAAAACATGACAACTTTGCCTCCCAAGAAGAGGAAATCAAATCTCTAGAGTCGCGGAAACAATAGATAACTATTTCACTCAATCAAACGTGCATGCTTAGTTTCACCAGAGATGCAAGAGGAATAGAGAGACAGGTGTTTTCAATAAAAAGGTATTTATTGAACAGTCTTCTTTCTCAAGCATTGAAAATGAACTGCTACAATATTAAAGCTTACTATGAATTACAAAGCATATAATACGAACAGTATTATAAAGTAGTACTGTAAAAGCATGATATGGTTTCTAAGCAAATACCTACCGTGATAAAAGGATGACTAAAAGTACTCAACTGGTGCTTCTAAATACGCCTACCCCGGTATACCTAACCTATGTCTAGTACGAGGGAGGAAGTATAAGAGGAGTAGCATAAGTTTTAGGAGTTCTCTGCCAGGAATCTGATTCCAGTAATTCTCTAAGAGGTCTAATCAGCTCTGTACCTTTGGTTCTAGAATGAAGGAGGTCTTGTATCTCGTTCTCGGGACTCGATTTCCCAGATACCCGCAAGGGTAGCCTGGAAACATTGGAGCTGGATTTCTCGGCAAGAGAAATCACAGAGTCTCGCAGTGCCTCTGCTGGAGGGTCGGCTTCCTTCGGCACTTGCTGCAGCAGGGCGTCGGGCAAGTAGATAGTCGATCTGCTCCAAACCACTGTGTGTTTGTTTAGGCAAATCAAGGCATATTTATACTTTGAAGGTGCCGAGTGTAACGCATGTTTGGACCTAATAACGTCACTCAAAGGCTAATTTCTTGGAAAACGCCGGGAGTTCTAGGAGAACTTAATATTCAAGCGGGGGGAAGTCCCAAGCTACTGAAGGCGGGTTTTTCCAAGAAAACGTTGTTAATTCTTGGAAGTATCCATGCCCTATTTGGGCTGTATGGTTTAGCTCAAATATGGTAATGATTTCTATGCCTATATAAGGAAATGATAAAGTATACCTATATAAGGGCATGAATCGGGAAATTTATACTAGGGTCCGAGATTCATTTACAACACTTTCAGCCCACATCAGCCAGGATAGCTTGATTCCAGTGGCATGCAGAGCACGGGACTCACGTCTGAGCAAACCCGTCTCACTCGGGTGACAAATGCAAAAAGAAGTTGATGGACAGAATGCAGAACAATGTAATACATTCACCTCAGTACAGAGATCTTGGCCTAAATCCATTGTTTTTTTGCTCACTGTGCCATTCCAGTTTGAACCTAGCCATAATCAAATCAGTCTTGACCCTGTGCCTAGTGGGAACAGTCCAGCCCGAACTGCCAAGCCAGGTCCTCCCTGGACTGGAAACAAGCATCCTAGGACCAGTTTTGGGCTGTCAGCCCTCATCAGCCAGGATAGCTTGAATCCAGTGGCATGGAGAGAACGGGACTCACGTCTGAGCATACCCATCCCACTCGGGGGGACAAATGCAAAAACAACAGTTGATGGACAGAATGTAAAACATTGTCATACATTCACCCCAGTACAGAGATCTCGGCCTTAAATCCATCGTTTGTTTGCTCACCATGCCATTCCAGTTTGAACCTAGCCGTATGCAAATCAGTCTTGACCCTGTGCCGTATGGGAACAGTCCAGTCCGAACTACCAAGCCAGGTCCTTTCTGGACTGGAAACAAGCATCCTAGGACCGGTTTCGGGCTTTCAGCCCTCATGAGCGAGGATAGCTTGATACCATGCCATGGTGTAATATAGTCCCAGCACCAGACGTGTTACCTGGTGGCCAGCGCAGCGTGGATGCATGGTGTGGAGGGTGCCATGTCTGCGGTCCCCGGTCCTTTTCCTTGCAGCGGCACATGGTGTGACCTGCAGTCTACACGCCGGTGGCGGAAGGTGAGCAGTGTGGCCCAGGTCTGTGTGTGAAGATAGCCTGGCATATGATGTCACTAGTTCTAGTGGCACCTTGCACCAGTCTAAATCGACCCTTATTGATGGTGGTTGTAAAGTCAACCTTATAGACAAGCTATCCTAGTGGTAGCATGGACCAGCAGTCTTAGGCTTAAATCCAAAGAGCATGTGAAGCTGTTTGTTTTACCAATTATAATCCCTTGAATACCAAATGAAAGAACACCACACAAGGTATATATCAAATATATATGTTTTTATTTCTAACACAACCCCTCTGAACTCTTTATGAGGTCAGAGGCAAAAGTACATTACAAGTTACTAAATTAGCATACTATAAGATGCACAAATACAGTTTTGCCCTAGAGGGCCCCACAAACCATATACTAAAATAGTGGTATTAGAGCCACTACAGGAATAGTGAATAGGCCTAGGGTCTAGGGAATCGCTGGGGCTACACTAAACAACCAGAGGTGAGGAAGTAGGAGGCCCACGGGAGACGATTGCAGTGTCTAAACACAGCCGCGGGTTACCATTTACTTTGAATGGGAATCGAAGAAGTTATAAAAGTACAATTTAAGGTTACTTCCGGATGGACTTGGAAGGGACCCTTTTAAACTAGGACACTTCGAGAGTCAAGACCCACGGAAGCACCGGAGTACTCGAGTTACCTCACCCAGGGAAGCCCGGTGCATAGGTGTCTTTTCGTGTCAGGTTTCGTCGTCATTTTCAATGGAGATCTGCAAAGAAGTGCTGCAGGCGACCAGAGGAAAAGTATCCGGGTGAATCCAAGGGTGGATTGAAGATCTGAAGAACCTGAAAGCAGAGGGGACAGAGTATGGGTCACTAGCCAGTGACCAGGAAGGAACCAGGCGATGTTGCATCAAATTAAGTGAAGAAGGTGAAGCTTGTCTCTTCAGCCACAAGGACCGGGAGGTGTTGATGTCAACCAGGAGCTGGATTTTAGCTTTCCCACAAAGGATCAAATTGGCTGTGGTATCGGTATCCGGATTGGACCCAACAAACCTTGGCAAATGCAACCCACGCAGGAAGTGAAGATTGGCTTCGAGTCAGACCAGCAAGGTCTGGGGCGTTTCTCCTTTGCAGGGAAGCAGGAGCAAGCCTGGAGCAACCAGGTCAGCATTGTAAATTCAAAATAGAGTCTTTAGGGGGCTCACTAGCCAACGGACTAGGAACCGGAAAGATGCGTCAAACTGAAATGCAAAGGCAGGCCCCACGTGGCACTCGTGGAGTGTGGAGGGCTGTGCTTCAGTGCAATTGGTGCTCGGGTCTTGGGCTTCTCGTACCCAATGCACATCTTCGAGTTACCTCAGGAGTCGGTGCAGTTAGCAAAATGCAGGATGACCAGGGTGTCTGGTCCCACGTCTCTTGTGTACGCCACAGGTCTCAGCTTTGCTGTGGATGTGGATCGGTATCAGAGAAGTGTGGAAGTCCAGTCCTGAGTTGCTGAGTCTTCGGGTTTTGGCAGGAGCATCGACAAGGCAAACCGGCAAGTTACTGGTGGTGCCTGTTTGCACAGGGTGGTCACTCCTTGGCCACAAGGGAGATGTCTTCAGTCTTCTAGTTGATATAGAACATTGAAGGTCTAAGAGTTTTGTTTCAGAGTTTCAGTCCAGGATAATCTAAAATCCTGGGGACACAGCTCCTATACTTATACTAAGAAAGAGGGCTGGATTACCTGCTAGGTCCCTCCAATTGGTGGACCTGGGAAGGGGGTGGTTACACCCCTTTCCCTTTGTCCAATCTCATGCCAGAGCCGGGATTGAGTGCCCCAGTCACTGGTTTGAACTGGGCTATGCATGGAGCACCTTGTGTGCCCCAGGCAGTGTCTGGAAAAGCATCGGCTGATGCAGCCCTCCCTGCCCCAATACACAAAACCCTTTCTGGGGAGGTGCTGGCACCTCCCTGGACAGGAAACTCATTGTCCAGGCCTCCACTGCCGGAGTTTCGTCCAGCAGCAGGAGGTCAGACTTGTGTCTGTGGCAGCAGGATCCATTTTGTGATGCTGAGACTCTGCTTAACTTTAACCGGGTAAAGCAGTACATACATGTCTTCTCCCTCTAAAGGGTGGAATGCTACCCCCCACCAGAATTGGTGGGGGGGTAGTATTCCAAAGTGTTTGACACCTTGCACGACATGTTTCGATAAAGCCAAACCAAAGTTAGCCTTAAACGCGAGGATTATAATGCACTTAAGAGTATATGGTATGGCTATATCATAGAACATCTATAAGGAGATGGTTCTGAAAGCTGCAGAGGGGCTCAGCTCATGCTAGGGGACCCTCTCACATAAAACCAAGCACTCTGCCTCCAGGATTGTTAAGGCCTGCCATAGGAGTGTTTTATAGGTGCATATGTGTCTATATGTAAGGTAGATATAGATACACTATATCTAAGTAAGGAGTGATCACACCACCTTACCCAAGTTGAGTGATTAGCCTGTGGTGTCAGCTTAGATGGCCAGCCAAGGGTGGCATAATACATGCTGCAGCCCCTGGTAGGCCTTGGAGGCACCCATGCCCTGGGTACCAAGGGTACACTATACAGGGGCTCACAAAGGTGATCCAGTAACCAATTTGGTTTGTGGAGAAGTGGAGAAGTGTGGCTCAGTGGCTAGAGTGGCAAACCCTGATGCAGAAGTCTAGCCCGGGACCAGGGTTCAATTCCCGCCGCGGCGGGTCTTGAGCTCAATTTCCGCAGACCTGATAATTCTCGCCTCGGTGCCTATTCTAATCATGGGTCCCACTCTGCAACTCTGGGCAATAGCTTGCTTAGTCTCCACAATGACACCAACAACGCTAGGATGCCTGGCTTCACCTTGGGGGTGCCCAGGAATGGGCACTTCACAGGGAAAAGCCTGGAAGCGTTCAACAGCGGTATGCGTACAAGCACCTGAGATACCCCTTCGGGGGTCGATTCGGTGCGCTATACAAATACTACTACATTTACATTTACATGTACCTAAAGTACATGGTATCAATTTAGAGAGATTACAGCTGGCTGTGGGTCTGATTAGCAGGCCCACAGTCACACTAAAGTCGAAAAACCAGAGTATTACAGCAAAAAAGTTGGGGTGACCATAGGAAGCAGACCCTACTCTCCTACATAACCCTCCCCCAAATGCAGGGACATTAAACTAAGTATGGGTGAAATGCGCGAATTTGCGTTCCGTGAAATTGCGCAAATGCGAATTCGTGATCCGCATAATCCACGAATTCATGCGAATTTGCGAATTGGTTTTTTTTGCGTGTTCCCGGGGCTTTTTGTGTATTTGCGGGGCTTTTTGCGTGTTTGCGGGACGCTTGCAGCGCATCGACTGCGAAGTTACCCATGCGGTCTTACATGGGCGCGGCCATCCTGTTCGCGTCGCTTATTTCCATTTCCGGGCGCTAGCTGCATGCTCGCGTTGTGCGCATGGCGCGATTACATGTTCGCGGGCGTTTGCGTGCTCGCGGGGAAATATCGCGTAAACTTACCCATGCGGTCCTCTATGGGCGCAGCCATCTTGTTTTTTATTCATTGCTATGGTTCTGGGCATGCTATCCTCTCAATCCTTTTCCAATCTTTGCAATCCTTTGTTTCTCTGAACTTTTTTTTGCTCTTTTTTGCTTATTATCTATCTCTCTATTTTCCTACATCTATATTTTGTGTTTTTTCAACTTTTTGTTACTTTACTAACTACTTTATTTGTTTAGCTCTCTCTTTTATTTTATTTCATTTTTTCCCACCTATTCTTTACTTCTTGTGCCCAGGATCATGGCAAAGGGAGCCGGCAAGGCGAAGGGGAAGGGCCCAGCCCCCCGTAGCCGGCTCCCTTGCGGGCGCTTGAGGGGGGAGGATGTCCAGGCCAGGGAGATCTTCTCTGCGGTGGAGGTGGCCGCACTGATCTTTTATGTTCAGTGCAACCTCCCTAAGACCGTGGCAGCAGGGGTCAGGCTTGCTTCTGGTTATGGCCGCCAGGAGCATCGCCAGCTGTGGGAGAAGGTGTGCCAGGCCATGCATAGGGAGTCTGGGGTTCCGCGCACCTACCAGCAAGCAACGCACCGGTGGTCGGACATCCTCGACCGGGAGCAGGACCTGCTCCACTTGCTAGGAGTGGAGATCCCTGACCTTGGTGAGTAGCTATTTAATACCTACTTTGAAGAGTACGAATGCTGCTGATTCAATTACATTGCAGGTAAATTAATGTTTAAATAGCTTCTGTCATTGCAGGTGATCGCCTGGTAATTTGCGTTGCTACTATGCTTACTTGTTTACAACTTTTTGCTTATTTGAGAGCATCACTGCAAAATGCTAGAGAAAGTAGAGACTCAAGTCTAGTCCTTCTTTGTACTCCTGCTGCCACTAAGAAGAGATAGTGGTGGATTGATATGTTGAGTATATTATTTATTACTTGTTATAGGACATTTGTTAGTGGTCTGCAATCTTGATGACGGACTGTGTCTGTCATGTGACTTCTCGTGCTGCTGAGTGATGGCAGTCGTAGTAGAACATTTTTGTTGTTGGTGTAGTTACATAAGTTTCCTATTCGACGGTCTGCGAATCCTGCAATACTGTACTACCTCCTAGTTGACCAGATCAGATTGGTCAATACATGTAGTGCAATTGTTGTTAATTTGTTTCCCTGAGATAATTTTAGATTTTGTTCAAAGAAATCAAATATTTCAAAAAAACAATCATCCATGTTGTCTTTCTTTATTTCATGATCATCAGCACCTCCCAGGGGCAAGGCGACTAGCACCACACTTGAGACTCCGGTGGAAGAAGGTGGACAGGATCGGTCCTCTGCAGGCTCTTCTGCTGGCCCCAGTAAGTTGTTCTATTGTTATATTAATACTTATACTTCCCTAACTTTTACAGCTCCTATTCATTACAAACTGTTTCCTAATTCTATTTTTTACAAAATAGTCTTTGATCTTCTTCTAATCTGGACTACTTTCTACATTCTAATCCTGCCTCTACCATCACTCTCTGTGCTACTACTATTTACGATTATGAGTCGGTCTGTGTAGGTAGCTAAGCTTGCTCAGTCGGCAAACGGTGTTAAACAAAACTCTGATCCAGCAATAGCTCTAGGCACTGAGTGCAGTCCTCTGGGCTGCCCTTGCTGTCTATTCCAGCCTTCTTAATGTAAGTGCCTTGACAATTTCAAACAACAAAATGTCAATGTTTACACCAAGAAAAAGGTAGCAGTTGGCTTTTTGATTTGATAGGAGCACATACCATAAAGCTAGTGTTTCAGGGACTATTCTGCACATAAAGAAGTATGGACAAGAGAAATAGTACATTGTTGATGACATGTGCAGTTCGACTTTCCACATACCTCAGTCCGAACAGACGTTGAACCCCAAATCCCCTGACCGACTATCTAGTGTGTCTGACCAATGATTTTACGACCCAGAAGAACAGAAGAAGACTACCGCCGAGTCCAGGCCTATCTGAGTCACTGAAACATGACTGCCAAGTGAGGTAGGCCAAACCCTTCCGCTCACTCACTCGTGAACAAAAACCACACAGTGTTTGTTTGTTTTAAAGTTTTATTTTCAATTAAGAAATGAAAAAAATATTTCTTTATTTTTAATAGCGTTGTATTCAGAGCGAGCACTGATGATAAATGACGTTAAAGTTTAAACAGCATTCCCATGAATCAATATACTTCAACTTAAGAGTTAACAGAAACATAAAATTATTAGAATAACTGTGCAGGAGCCCCCACCTTCTTTAATGTACTTAAAGTACTGCTGGTGATGACTTACTAGTAGCTGGTGAATCGTCCTGTTGGCAGAAGGGCAATGGAATCTTCTTTCTGTAATTAGAAAAATGGTGCACGTTAAGCAAGCATTCATCAGTTGTCCTAAGAAATTTAGCATTTAATGGAATAAGCATATAAAAGGTTAACACCCTCCCCAAAACTGTTACTTTTTTTCAATCCCAGTAATAAAAAATGTGTTATGTAACATTTTCTTCCATTACGAGACGAAATAGGGGGTTGTGTATGGCATCTGAAAATATGACATGTTTTTTCTAGACGTCACAACATCTGATGCAGCACAGATGACCACCAGAGCCGGCCCAGCAGTGCGGAGGGGTCCACTCCAGGGGCGGATGGGGCGGCGCCACCAGGAGGAGCTGGGGGCGAAGGCTCAGCGGCGGCGGACGGTGGTAAGTTATTATTCTTCTTACTTATTGAAATTTTGGAGTAGGCTCGCAAAGGAGTGCATGATGTAATGTACAGTACACAGTACACTAGTACAAGTACACTGTACTGTTAAGAACAGTTACTAATTTATAACTACTTTTTTGGCTATCACGGAGAAGGCAGTCAACCTTGACTTGTAATAGCATTAGCAGCGGTACTTCTCAGGTAAGCAATGGCCCCCTCTATTTGACTTCAACTCAGCTGGCAAACATTTATCGTGAAGCCAAGTCATATCAGATGTACTTTAGGGATGTTAAGAATGAAAAGTGGAAGAAGGGTGAAACGAAGGACGAGCGAGTCTTAACATTTATGACTGTAAAGAATGGTGTTTTTGAATGCAAGTCAAGAGAAGACAGTGGTTTCCAAAATATAATGAAAAGGGTGTTAGTTGGTTGTTGAGAAAAAGTAAACTTGATACATTTGAGACATTAAAAAGAATAATAGATGTACTTTGGAAGCCTGGATGTTATCTTCTTTTTCCTCATCGATAGCAGAGGTGTATGATGTAGTAGAGCAGACGCTGAGTGGATGAAGTGTGTTACTTTGA
Source organism: Lissotriton vulgaris (assembly GCF_964263255.1). Taxonomy (NCBI): domain Eukaryota; kingdom Metazoa; phylum Chordata; class Amphibia; order Caudata; family Salamandridae; genus Lissotriton; species Lissotriton vulgaris. Next base: position 374,865,562 of record NC_141698.1, read on the forward strand.
ACAGCATGTCCGTGACAGAGTAGCAAAGCTGAGGAAATCCAAATACTAGTTGTGATTGTTCACAAATATTCCCTGCCTTGACTAACAGTACTGTACTTTACTTTGCAAGCACAGCATCTATTGTATATGTATTGTATAGTTGACATTATTTGATATTTGATATTTATGTGCATTTGTAAAGCGCGTTCGCTCCCAGGGGAGCATCATGGCGCTGAGCAAGCTGCGGAGGATAACTGAAAAAGTGGAGTGTGATAAAGGAGTGAAACTAAATGGCAGCCAAAACCGATGAGTCTGGTTGTTGGTAGACCTATGTCTTGAGAAGTTTTCTAAAATTGTTCTCATTTTCTATAAATCTAAGGTTGACAGGTAGATTATTCCAGGCTTTGGCTGCCCAAACAGTGAAGGATTTCCCACCCTTGGTCTTGTATTTGAATCTGGGGATTAGGACCAGATTTGTCCCGGAGGATCTCAAGCAATGCGGGGGATTATAGCGCGTAAAACGATTTGCAAGATAGCGGGGCCCTGTATTTTGCATGGTTTTGAAGACTGTGAGGAGCAGTTTAAAAAGGATTCTTTTATGCAGCGGCATCCAGTGCAGTGAATTTAGTGCTGCAGACGCTGATGACCTTCTGGGAAGTTGTAAGACCAGTCTGGCTTAAGCATGTTGGATGCTCTGCAGCTTTCTGAGAGTAGATTTTTTCACTCCGGCCATAAGGCCATTGCAGTAGTCGAGTCGGGAAAGTATGAGAGCTACCGCGACTGACTTTCTAGCTGCAATTGGGAGGAAATCGAAGAATTTCTTCAGATTTTATATTTATTTATATTTATATTTATATATATTTATATATTTATTTTATTTATATTTATTATATCAAGTCAAGTCCCTTCCTCCGGCAATTATGGGTACCACACTCACTCCCTATGTTAATAATTTTATTTCAGCTGTGTCATGGGTGGACTATCGCTGTAGTTCACTCATTCTATCAAAGCAAAGCATCTAAAGTCATCCATCATATAACCAAAGATCATGTGATCTGCAGGATATATGATCAGAATTGAATATTATTCATTTTCCTATTGTAGTAGTCAAGGCCCGGAGGCAGTGCGAAATATATCATTACATTGAGCAGTATCCCTTGATGTAACCGAGTATGGCCAGTGGCAGTGCCACCCCTATAGAAATGTAAGAGTTCCTATCCCCACCTGCATGTACTGCTTAAAGTACTGCGAGTCTGCGGCATTATGGCTTGAGTCTGTTTTTCTTGGGTGCAAGCTGAGTGACCTGGCATTATGCTACCACATGTTCACGTACCAGTAATTTCTTTTGCAAAACAAGAGAAAAATACAGAAGACTTTTTTTAGTACTCTCTGACTATGTATGGTGTAGTGAGTCCATCCATAGTGCTGCTAGTCGAATTCCTGAAACTCCCAGTAATGTCACAGGCCTACAAAGACGGCGGAAAGATACATGCCAAAATGTTATACTGTGTTTGCTAGTTGCTGGTGTTACTGAGAGTGAACTGAATTATTTTGACTTTATGTTAAAGACTATTGGCTACATTATTTTTCTTTCTTTCTTCATATAGATGGTACTCCAAAAAAGCTCACCAGAAAGGAGATGGCTGTCCGGGCCAAGGGCCGTAAACTGGAGGCTATTTGTGCCGAGTATCGGCGGCTGTGGGATCGGGAGCAGGAGGAGGAGACAGCAACCACTGCATCCTCCTCCAGTGCCCCCGGGTCCACTAGCCAGAAGCCTCCAGCCAAACGGAGCCGTGGCCCAACAGCCTCCCGCCGCCACCGCACAGCAGCAACACAATCAGCTGCCCCCCCCCCCAAGCCTGGATGGTACGTCTGCGCCGCCTCCAAAAAAGAGTGGACTACCTGGAGCGGTTGGGCGAAAAACATCAGCGCCAGCTCCGGGACCTCCACAAAGAGCTGCGGGAGGTGTGGGACCAGCTGTCCACAGGACACCACCGGAGGAAGTGACTGTCCCTTGCCCCTTTTTTAAAGACTGTTGGGGGGGAGGGAATTGGGTGTTTGGGAAAGGGGACTTTTGGACTTTTGGACATTGGTTGGGGTTAGGGAGGGGGGTGAGTTGGGTTAATTAATTTTATTTTTTGTAAACATTAATATATTTATGTATAATTATTTTACATAAAGAAACATAGTATACGCGTTCATAATATTTTGTGTGGGGGTGGGCGGTGGTTACTGGACGGTTTGGTTTCTTCCAACTTACCAGCATGAATGAAACCCCTAGTCCTGAAATGTACCAAAGTGCCAGTAACCGAGTTAGTGAACTAAGTAGCCCTACTAGTACTTTACTAGTAGTACTGGCAGTTTATGCTCTCCTCCCAGTCCTAGCCCATTATTCTACCTCTCCAAAATGCTTATCTTACCTGTGATTCGTGTTTGAAAATAAGGGTAGCCACAGGGCTGCCTGCATGGCAAATGGTTATTAAGGTTGGTTGCTGACTTGAATTCTCGACGGATGAAATATCATTGTTGTGCTGGTAGTAGTAATGGTACACACTGGCAGTAGCAGCATATGAAAAAAAAGGAAATGAAACATTGAGTGGCCTGAGCGTAGCATTAGAAACAGTACGATAGATAGAACGCTACAGAACAGTGCCATAAATTTTAGCCTAAGCAGTGCTAAAGTATTCTAAATATAAGTACTAGTTTTGTGGACTATGGCTACTATAAGAAATATTATGAAGGCAAAGGATACTTCAACATAAGCATTAACCATTTGATTTGTCACATGTACGAGGATAATGTTTGATGCTCAATCCACGATGTCGCACATGAAATTCCATTTTCAAACATTTTTCTGTTGCTTAGACCTTCTCCTCCCCTCCCCTGCAAGTGTGTGGAATGTATTGTTCGGGCTGGACTGTTCCCATGAGGCACAGGGTCAGACTGATTTGCATATAGCCATGTCTGAACTGGGGTGGCAGAGTGGGCTAAAGAACAGTGATGGAATAAACCCAGATCTTTTGACTGGGTGTGAGTGTTTGATTGATTCAGATGCTCCGTCCATCACCACCCCCTTTTGTATTGGAATTTATTGTTGTGATTTAGTCATACCTCAATGAAAAACCACACAGCCCGGGGGAAGAGGGTTAGGGTTTTTTTAGATTGGATGGGAATGGGGATTTTGGGAAAAGTTTTGTGGAGAGAAGGAAAAAAAACATAGCATGGACAAACAACAAATGAAGAGAAACAAATGTTTGGATTCAAAGATATCCATAAATCCTTTAAGGGAAATAAAAGAAGTGCACTACTGCATGCATGAAGTTGTTTGCTAAACGGATGGTTAGGTTACTGAACTAGTACAGGGCTGCATTATTTACGCAATTTCACTTGCCTTTCTGCCTTTTCCTCCATGGATTTTCTTCAAACCACTTGCTTTCAAAATTAGACATTCCCAGGAGTGCTCCCAGATTCCGGAACCCATTTGCAGAAATATAGAACACCCCCAAGTATGCCCCTAAAAACATGCGATACTGCTACCAGGTTGAACCCTAACTTCAAATTGTGCCAAAACCCACCCTGCAACTAGGCCCAAACCCCCCTTCTCCACCAAGGGTTTTCTTCGAAACACTTGCATTCAAAATTAGACATTACCTGGAGTGCTCCCAGACCCCTGAACCCATTCGCAGAAATCCAGAACACCCCCAAGTAGCCCCCTAAAGGCATGCAATACTGCTACCTGGTTGAACCCTAACTTCAAATCGTGCCAAAAAGCACTCTGCAACTAGGCCCAAACCCACCTTTTGCTCCCGGACCGCAGAGACTCTAATTACGGCCTTCTTTTGAAATATGAAACTGTCCTGACTGAACATTTGATTTTGCCTTGAAAAAGCCCATGGCCTAAATAGGCCCTATGGGCGAAACACGTGTCGGCTGTCCTTCCATACAGAGGAAACATTAAACAAAACGTTAGCACGTTAAACTTTCAAAGAACGCCTGATTTTTCGTATGAATTTCTGTTGACAATTGTGAGTGCACAATTCTCTACCCTTTTTTTTCCACTCTGCAACTAGGCCCAAACCCCCCTTTTCCACCATGGATTTTCCTCAAACCACTTGCATTCAGAATTAGGCATTCACAGGAGTGCTCCTAGACCCCTGAACCCATTCGCAGAAATCCAGAACAACCCCAAGTAGCCCCCTAAAGACATGCGATACTGCTACCTGGTTGAACCCTAACTTCAAATCGTGCCAAAAAGCACTCTGCAACTAGGCCCAAACCCACCTTTTCCACCATGGATTTTTTTCAAAACACTTGCATTGAATATTAGACACTCCCAGGAGCTCTCCCAGACCCCTGAACCCAGTAGCAAACATGTAGAACCCCCCCAAGTAGCCCACCAAAAACATGCAACAGTGCTACAGGCCTTAGTTCGAAATGTGCCAAAACGCATTCTGCAGGTAGGCCCAAACCCCCCTTTTCCACTGTGGATTTTCTTAAAAACACTTTCAATCAAAATTAGACATTCCAAGGAGTGCCCCCAGACCCTGTAACCCAGGCGCAAAAATGTAGAACTCCCCCAAGTAGCCCCCCAAAAACATGCAATACTGCGACAGGGATATGGCCTAGTTAAAAATCATTATTAAAAGGAACAAGGGTCCTAAGGGGTTGCAATATATAAAAGGAAATGGCAATATAGACCACAATAAGTGCTATATTTTCCTCCAAACCCAGCCGGCTAGGAGTATTTTATTTTCAGAAATATCAAAAGATTAATTGACCTGGAGGGGGTCAAATACGAACATTTAGATAGGGCACAATCCTGTACCTATCCCAGGAACATAGAAAAACCATAGATTAAGAGAAGTGGTAAGTGGAAAGGAAAAGGTTTTACAGGCAAGAAGAAGTTTCTTTGGAGCCAGAGAGTGGCTTGCGAATTAAATGAACAATTCCGCAAATCTCAATCAACAGTGTATACAAATTAATATGTACAATGAGTTACATGTCACACTGTTTTTAATATTTACAACAAGGGGTGGTGAGGGACAGAGTCTCTGAATTAAGCAGGAAGCTCTCACCCAGTCAAGAGATCAGGGCTAGATCCAACACCGTTTTTTAGCTCACTGCACCATCCCAGTTTTAGAACCTGGCTGTATGCAAATTAGTCTGTTCCTGTCCCAGTGCATGATGGGAACAGGGCAAACCAAACTACAAAAGCCAATTCTTACACTGGGAAGGAAACAAGCTCTCTGGGACCGGTTTCTGGCATTACAGCCGTCTTCGGCCCGGTTTGCTTGAATCCTGATGGTGCAATGAGCAAGGGTCTCACATCTGAGAATACCCTTCCACGCTTAGGGTGGACAAAAATATTTACAACAAGGGGTGGTGAGGGACAGAGTCTCTGAATTAAGCAGAAAGCTCTCACCCAGTCAAGAGATCAGGGCTGGATCCAACACCGTTTTTTAGCTCACTGCACCATCCCAGTTTCAGAACCTGGCTGTATGCAAATTAGTCTGTTCCTGTCCCAGTGCATGATGGGAACAGGGCAAACCAAACTACAAAAGCCAATTCTTACACTGGGAAGGAAACAAGCTCTCGGGGACCGGTTTCTGGCATTACAGCCGTCTTCGGCCCGGTTTGCTTGAATCCTGATGGTGCAATGAGCAAGGGTCTCACATCTGAGAATACCCTTCCACGCTTAGGGTGGACAAAAATATTTACAACAAGGGGTGGTGAGGGACAGAGTCTCTGAATTAAGCAGAAAGCTCTCACCCAGTCAAGAGATCAGGGCTAGATCCAACACCGTTTTTTAGCTCACTGCACCATCCCAGTTTCAGAACCTGGCTGTATGCAAATTAGTCTGTTCCTGTCCCAGTGCATGATGGGAACAGGGCAAACCAAACTACAAAAGCCAATTCTTACACTGGGAAGGAAACAAGCTCTCGGGGACCGGTTTCTGGCATTACAGCCGTCTTCGGCCCGGTTTGCTTGAATCCTGAAGGTGCAATGAGCAAGGGTCTCACATCTGAGAATACCCTTCCACGCTTAGGGTGGACAAAAATGTTTACAACAAGGGGTGGTGAGGGACAGAGTCTCTGAATTAAGCAGAAAGCTCTCACCCAGTCAAGAGATCAGGGCTAGATCCAACACCGTTTTTTAGCTCACTGCACCATCCCAGTTTCAGAACCTGGCTGTATGCAAATTAGTCTGTTCCTGTCCCAGTGCATGATGGGAACAGGGCAAACCAAACTACAAAAGCCAATTCTTACACTGGGAAGGAAACAAGCTCTCGGGGACCGGTTTCTGGCATTACAGCCGTCTTCGGCCCGGTTTGCTTGAATCCTGATGGTGCAATGAGCAAGGGTCTCACATCTGAGAATACCCTTCCACGCTTAGGGTGGACAAAAATATTTACAACAAGGGGTGGTGAGGGACAGAGTCTCTGAATTAAGCAGAAAGCTCTCACCCAGTCAAGAGATCAGGGCTAGATCCAACACCGTTTTTTAGCTCACTGCACCATCCCAGTTTCAGAACCTGGCTGTATGCAAATTAGTCTGTTCCTGTCCCAGTGCATGATGGGAACAGGGCAAACCAAACTACAAAAGCCAATTCTTACACTGGGAAGGAAACAAGCTCTCGGGGACCGGTTTCTGGCATTACAGCCGTCTTCGGCCCGGTTTGCTTGAATCCTGATGGTGCAATGAGCAAGGGTCATGCTTCATTCATTCATGAAGTGACTCACGTTAAGTAACATAAGACTTGTTCACATTCTCTCTGAAAACCAGAAAAGCCTTGATATGTGAAGAAAACAGAAATTAATATAGAACTGACTAATTTTGAAAGTCTTACTACTACCAAGCCGTAAATCATTGTTTTAATTGTTTTATAATCCAATGTGTATGAATGTAGAGCACTAAAGGCCCTCACTCGTCACTGTTATGAGCACATAACTGCACAATAAGCCACCACAGAACCCTTCATAAATACTGACCGATGTTAAATCAATTTTGGGCTCGAATATCGCTGCCCAATCTATCATGGCTACTGCAACACAATCCAGTGACATACCTTCCCAGCCAATTTCACCACTCCATCATGGCCGCCAAACACAAGGAAACTGTGCATAGTCCTCCCTCAGTTTTGGCACCTAACCGGCCTTAAATGTCCAACCAACGAGGCACACTTGCACAGCGGATTTGCGCTGCCATCGAAGAGGGAGAAGACCATCATGTTTCTTCCTCCCACCCACCGCCGCTTCCATTGAGAAGTCAGGTAAGCTTTTTTCCAAATCCGCCCGGACTCCTTCACCTCAACTATGGAAGGGCCGCTCTAAATGTCATTTTCACCATTTAGCATCGAGCTTGCGGACCAAATCAAAGAAGCCAACCAACTCCGCTAACCAAAAGGGAGAAGACCCCCATGTTCCTGTCTCCCACCCACCGCTGCTTCCAATTTGAAGCAAGGTAAGCGTCCATCTTCACCTGCCAGTCACGCCAACCTAGACCGTGAAGTGCCCGTTCCTAATGGTAAAAACATTTTTTTACCACAAAGCTGCTCCCAGAGCCCCAACAGAAATGGAGTAAACAGAATTCCCCCCCCCCCCCCAACAAGGAACAATCGTGCCCTCACGACCCTGATACAGGACCCGTGAAGGTAATTATCCCCAGCTCTAACAATAACTTCAATTGCATGATTAGAGCTACCCCCTTAATTATTTTCAGACGGCCCGGCAACTGCCCGTAGGCAGTCCCACGCCAAACCAAGCCTCCTACGGACTTGGTGGGTCAGTGCTTCGCTCATCCACGTTCACCACCACCCCACTTCACCCACGTCGACTGTAAACCTCCCAAAACCTATCCTGGCAATCAGGATCACAATTAGGCGATCCAATTTGAAGTTCACTGTTTTATCACCGTCACGAGCACCCCAAAGTTAATTCTTCGCGTACCTCGAACCAGAGATGTCACTGCCCACCTTATTACGCACCAGTAAACAAAACCAAGAAATAAATGACCACCTAATCACCAAGTCACTGCGCCGTTTTTTCACTGTGCTAAATGAAAATGCACGCATGTATATAAAAAACCACGATATGTCACCGTTATCTTAGATAATTCACTATGAGATACAACTAAAAGTGGCCTTTATAGTATATCTTAGACATGAACCTTGCGGAATGCTTTTTAACTTTATGATTTCAGGCGGATGCCTTATGTTGTTTCTCTATTTTTTCCCCCTTTTTACTCTCACAGGTATTCGTATTGTAAACAGGCAGTGATTTCAAACAGTCCTGATGATGATCCTGTTTTATTAGGAGCAATAGGGATCGAAACGTTGACGCTTTAAAAACAGTGTGACATGTAACTCATTGTACATATTAATTTGTATACACTGTTGATTGAGATTTGCGGAATTGTTCATTTAATTCGCAAGCCACTCTCTGGCTCCAAAGAAACTTCTTCTTGCCTGTAAAACCTTTTCCTTTCCACTTACCCCTTCTCTTAATCCATGGTTTTTCTATGTTCCTGGGATAGGTACAGGATTGTGCCCTATCTAAATGTTCGTATTTGACCTCCTCCAGGTCAATTAATCTTTTGATATTTCTGAAAATAAAATACTCCTAGCCCGGCTGGGTTTGGAGGAAAATATAGTAGTTATTGTGGTCTATATTGCCATTTCCTTTTATATTGCAACCCCTTAGGAACCTTGTTCCTTTTAATAAGTATATAACCCATGGTCCGAAGGCCCCTTCCGGGTTTCCTTGTTTTCTTAAAATGACTAGTTAAAAATCAAGCACAAAGCGCACATTGAAATTAGGCCCAAAACACCCCTATCCCACCATGGATTTTCTTCAAAACACTTGATATGATCATAAGACATTCCCAGGAGTGCTCCCAGACTTGTAAAACCAGTCGCAAAAATCTAGAACCCCCAAGTAGCCCTCAGCAGAAATGCAATTAAAAAAACTAAATAATAATTTCACCTCTGATTTTCTTCAAACCACTTGCAATCACAATTAGACATTCCTAGGAGTGCTCCCAGACCCCGAAACCCAGTTGCAATAATGTAGAACCCCCCCCAAAGTATGCAATACTGCGACGGGGATGAGGCCTAGTTGAAAATCAAGCAAAAAGTGCACTTAGGCCCAAAAGACCCCTTTTCCACCATGGATTTTATTCAAAACACTTTCAATGATTATTAGAATGCTCCAAGACCACTAAACCCAGATACACAAATCTATAACCCCCCCAAGTAGCCTACCGCAGAAATGCAATTTTGAAGAAAAAAAATAATTCACCTTGGATTTCCTTCAAACCACTTGCAATCACAATTAGACATTCCCAGGAGTGCTCCCAGACCACTGAAGCCAGTCACAAAAATGTAGAACACCCCCAAGTAACCCCCTGAATGTATGCGAAAGTGCCACTAGGTTGAACCCTAATTACAAATCGTGCCAAAACGCACTCTGCAACTAGGCCCAAACCCACCTTTTCCACCATGGATTTTCTTCAAATCACTTGCATTCAAAATTAGACATTCCCAGGAGTGCTCCCAGACCCCTGAACCCATTTGCAGAAATATAGAACACCCCCAGGTAGCCCCTAAAAACATGCGATAGTGCTACAGGCCTTAGTTAAAAACGTGCCAAATCGCACTCTGCAGGTAGGCCCAAACCCCCATCTTCCACCGTGGATTTTCTTCAAAACACTTTCAATCAAAATTAGACATTCCCAGGAGTGGCCCCAGACCCTGTAACCCAGTCGCAAAAACGTAGAACCCCCGCCAAGTAGCCCCCCAAAAACATGCAATACTGCGACGGTGATGAGGCCTAGTTAAAAATCAAGCACAAAGCGCACTTTGAAATTAGGCCCCAAAAACCCCTTTCCCACCATGGATTTTCTTCAAAACACTTGATATGATTATTAGACTTTCACAGGAGTGCTCCCAGACCCGTAAACCCAGTCACAAAAATCTAGATCCGCCACAAGTAGCCCTCCGCAGAAATGCAATTGAAAAAAAGAAAATAATAATTTCACCTCGGATTTTCTTCAAACCACTTGCAATCACAATTAGACATTCCCAGGAGTGCTCCCAGACCCCTGAACCCATTTGCAGAAATATAGAACACCCCCAAGTAGCACCCTAAAAACATGCAATACTGGTGCCAGGTTGAAGCCTAACTTCAAATTGTGCCAAAACCCACTCTGCAACTAGGCCCAAACCCCCCTTTCCCACCATGGATTTTCTTTAAAATACTTGCATTCAAAATAAACATTCTCAGGAGTGCTCCCAGACCCCCGATTCCATTCGCAGAAATCCAGAACACGCTCAAGTAGCCCCCTAAAGACATGCAATTCTGCTACCTGGTTGAACCCTAACTTCAAATCGTGCCAAAAAGCACTCTGCAACTAGGCCCAATCCCCCCCTTTCCTCCATGGATTTTCTTTAAAACACTTGCATTCAATATTAGACATTCCCAGGAGTGCTCCCAGACCCCTGAACCCAGTTGCAAACATGTAGAACCCCCCCAAGTAGCCCGCCAAAAACATGCAATAGTGCTACAGGCCTTAGTTCAAAACGTGCCACCAGACCCCGTAACCCAGTCTCAAAAAGGTAGAACCCCCCCAAGTAGCCCCCCAAAAACATGCAATACTGCGACGGGGATGAGGCCAAGTTGAAAATCAAGCAAAAAGCGTACAATTAGGCCCAAAAGACCCTTTTTCCACCATGGATTTTCTTTAAAAAACTTGAAATGATTATTAGACATTCCCAGGAATGCTCCCAGACCCGTAAACCCAGTCGCAAAAATCTAGAACCCCCCAAGTAGCCCTCCGCAGAAATGCAATTTTGGAAAACAAAATAATAATTCACCTCGGATTTTCTTCAAACCAGTTGCAATCACAATTAGACATTCCCAGGAGTGCTCCCAGACCCCGAAACCCAGTCGCAATAATGTAGAACCCCCCCAGAAAACATGCAATACTGCAACGGGGATGAGGTCTAGTTGAAAATCAAGCATAAAGCACACTTTGAAATTAGGCCCAAAGGACCCATTTTCCACCATGGATTTTCTTCAAAACACTTGCAATAAATATTAGACATTTCCAGGAGTGCTCCCAGATCCGTAAACCCAGTCGCAAAAATCTAGAACCCCCCAAGTAGCCAACCGCAGAAATGCAAATTTGAAGAAAAAAAAATTCACCTCGGATTTTCTTCAAACCACTTGCAATCAAAATTAGACATTCCCCGGAGTGCTCCCATACCACTGAGCCCAGTCGCAAAAATGTATAACACCCCCAAGTAGCCCCCCAAATACATGCAATAGTGCTAGAGGCCAAAGTTCAAAGTGTGCCACAACGCACTCTGCAACTAGGCCCAAACCCCCCTTTTCCACCATGGATTGGCTTCAAAACACTTGCATTCAAAATTAGACATTCCCAGGAGTGCTCCCAGACCCCTGAACCCATTTGCAAAAATGTACAACACCCCCAAGTAGCCCCCTAAAAACATGCCATAATGCTACCAGGTTGAACACTAAATTCAAATCGTGCCAAAACGCACTCTGCAAGTAGGCTCAAAACCCCCTTTTCCACCATGGATTTTCTTCAAAACACTTGCATTCAATATTAGACATTCTCAGGAGTGCTCCCAGGCCCCTGAACCCAGTTGCAAACATGTACAACTCCCCCAAGTAGCCCCCCAAAAACATGCAATAGTGCTACAGGCCTAAGTTAAAAACGTGCCAAAACGCACTCTGCAAGTAGGCCCAAACACCCCTTTTCCTCCTTGGATTTTCTTCAAAACACTTGCAATCAAAGTTAGACATTACCAGGAGTGCCCCCAGACCCCGAAACCCAGTCGCAAAAATGTTGAACCCCCCAAGTAGTCCCCCAAAAACATGCAAACTGCGATGGGGATGGGCCCTAGTTGAAAATAAAGCAAAAAGCGCACTTTGAAAGTTGGCCCAAAAAATCCCCTTTCCCACCATGGATTTTCTTCAAAATACTTGATATGATTATTAGACATTCCTAGGAGTGCTCCAAGACCCCTAAACCCAGTCTCAAAAATCTAGAACCCCCCCAAGTAGACCCCCGCAGAAATGCAATCTGGAAAAATAAAAAACTTTTTTCAACTCAGATTTTCTTCAAACCACTTGCAATCAAAATTAGACATTCCCAGGAGTGCTCCCAGACCCCGAAACCCAGTCGCAAAAATGTAGAACACCCCCAAGTAGCCCCCCTAAAACATGCAATACTACTACCTCACAGAGGCCTGCCCTTCCAGCCTCTAGCAGGCTGTGATTATTTATTGTTTATTCACCCTTGAAGCATATGGAGTTGTTAGCAGCAAGGCACATAGCCCCAATTTTACTTGAAGTGCTGTCTGGACTCTTCCTGGTATAACTAACAACACTACAGTGGCTCGACCAACACTCCATACCACGACTAAACAGACATGTACTTCTGCTGTAGAAGTTGTTGTTGACTGGTTTACCTGTTTGCCACTCACGAATTGGACATAGTTCTTCCGTAGACCGACGATGACGAACCATCCATCCCATTGAGGGACTGTTAAAAAAAAAGACATATTATTTAATTTTCACCATGGATTTTCTTCAAAATACTTGATATGATTATTAGATATTCCTAGGAGTGCTCCAAGACCCCTAAACCCAGTCTCAAAAATCTAGAACCCCCCCCCCCAAGTAGACCCCGCAGAAATGCAATCTTGAACAATAAAATACTTTTTTCAACTCAGATTTTCTTCAAACCACTTGCAATCAAAATTAGACATTCCCAGGACTGCTCCCAGACCCCGAAACCCAGTCGAAAAAATGTAGAACACCCCCAAGTAGCCCCCCTAAACCATGCAATACTGCTACCTCACAGAGGCCTGCCCTTCCAGCCTCTAGCAGGCTGTGATTATTTATTGTTTTTTCACCCTTGAAGCATATGGAGTTGTTAGCAGCAAGGCACATAGCCCCAATTTTACTTGAAGTGCTGTCTGGACTCTTCCTGGTATAACTAACAACACTACAGTGGCTCGACCAACACTCCATACCACGACTAAACAGACATGTACTTCTGCTGTAGAAGTTGTTGTTGACTGGTTTACCTGCTTGCCACTCACGAATTGGACATAGTTCTTCCGTAGACTGACCATGACGAACCATCCATTCCATTGAGGGACTGTTAAGAAAAAAGACATATTATTTAATTTTCATCATCAACACTCATCATCAAACATCATAGGATATTGGCAAACAGTGATTCCAAGGACATTTTGCATATTTTAAAATGCAATTTAGTGGGCCCTGCAGTTTAAGTACAATTTGAATTAAACAAGTTAAAAAACAGCCGAATAGATTTGACTTACATTTAGTGTTTAGTAAAAGATTAAATAATAATATAAGACATATCATTCATTTCGTGCACAACAAACAAACAGCAATTGCTTTCATCAGAGCCAGACAGCCATTTATGTCCATTGCATGCCATCTTTTCATTATTCATTCATTACCTGCACCACTTTTTTCCTCATCTTCTTCTGAGAGTGAAGGCCCACAACCACAGGGCAGCATCCCCTTTTAATTTCAGAAGTAATTGTCAGCAATCAGCAATGTATAGTCGGTACTCCAGTCCCACTTGAGGGGACTTGTCTTACAAGACAACATTTCTTCATTCTGCGCAATACAGCCATCTGCTTTGAGGGAAATGGATAGGGGGGAGTCTGCAGGAGGAGGATAGAGGAGCATGACTGAGTTTTGAACTTGTGAACCTCAGGAATGCAGACTGCAGCACCTTCAAATCAATAAGGAAATAACATAAAGACAGTGCTGCTGATGGACTTGTTGTGATTAGGTGATTAGAGTTTTGTTGTGGACGGTAGAAGTTGCAAACCAAAGACAGACAGTGACACACAGTCATAAAAGTGAATAAGGAAGGACAAAAAAAAATGGAGTCATTTTCAGGCCTCGGTGTCAGGGAGGTAGAGCTCGTCCTCAAACTCTGTGAATTGAGACGGGAGTAGGTCAGCTAACAGAGAAGAACTACCGTCACCTAAGTCAGTGTCCTCTTCTTCCTGAGTGTATTCACGTATTTTGTAATCTGGTGGTATGAAGTGCTGATTCATCTTGATCATTGGTAACCTCTCAACATTAATGGTCGAGAGGCGAGTCCTTTTTGAAGGTACAATGGCACCAGCAGCACTAAAAACACGTTCAGAAGAGATGCTTGCAAGTGGGCAAGACAAATAACTTTGAGCCAGATTGGTGAGCAGTGGCCATTAAGCTCTTTTCCTATACCAAAACAGCACTGGGTTATGATTAAGGAAGACCTCTGTTGTGTCATCAAGATAAACCTGCACCATCCACTTAAGGTTCTCCAGGGGTGCTCCACTTTGCGTACCATCTGTGGCCTTTGCATCACTGGAACAACCAAACCCTTGATGAGTTACCCAATCAGCTTCAGACAATATTATGGTTGGGCCTGATGCAGGTGAGGAGGATGATGCTACGGTTGCTGGTGTCATTAATGGCTGTGAGGGAAAGTGACTGCCTTCGGCCACAGATTCAGAAGTGGACCTTGAAGCATGATGGCCTGCTGATTCAGTACTACTTCTGCCGGTTCCTTCAATTTTCTGTCGCTATTTTTCAAACTGAGTGGCTGATACAGCTATCCAATGTTTGTACTTTGTAACATCTGCTTCATCAAGAGGAATGCTTTTTTTGCTGGCCAATGCCTTTTTGTACCATGGATCCAGAATCATGGCACAAATGTAATTTTGTTCTGTATGTATTTTTTTAAGCCTTTCAATATCAAGTAGGCGGCTTAATAAGCTCTCCGCCAAATGATATGCGTCTTGTTTTCGAGCATCCTCTCTGAACGTTGAAGGCACCGCATTCAGTTGGTGCTCTAGCATGCGCAACAATGGGATAGCTTTGCCCAAACTACAGTCCTCCCTGCTGACTTCATGTGTGAAGACCTCAAAAGGACGAAGCATGTCTGTCAGGCTTTTAACTAGCTCCCATTCCTCCACCTCTAGCCTCATGTCTTTCATACTAGAACCCAGTGCATAGACATACTCATTGATTACCGCCCACTGCTCAGACAGATGCTCAAGCATGTAGACGGTTGAGTTCCAGCGTGTTACCACCTTCTGGGTGAGTCCTCTGACTGGCAGTCTTCGTTCACGTTGCATGGTCCTCAACTTCTTCCGTGCCTTAAAAGAATGGCTGAAATGTGTACAGATTCTTCGGCAGGTAGTCAGTAATTTGCTGACTGTGTTTTCTTTTTTCAGGAAGTCTTGCACGACAATGTTCATTCTGTGCGACAAACATGGCACTCTAAAATAGCTACCATCCCTCATGGCCCTAACTATATTACTGCCATTATCCGTAGAAACATAACCAATCATGCGCTTTCTTGGATACAGCCATTCATAGACCCTACTGTTAAACTCCTCCAAAATGTTTACGGCAGTATGAGGTTTCTCCATTGCAAACATGGCTACTGTTGTATGTTTCTGAGTAGCTTGAAAAACGGTGTCCGTGTCAACACCTGCAGCTATCTTCTCTCTAACCCCCGCAAAAGACACCCGGTGTGCTGTGATGCACATGTAATCGACGGCTTGGCAACTGGTCCACATGTCTGTTGTCAGGTGGATAGTGTGAACAGCACTCTTCTGCAAAGCTGCCCCAATCACCTCCAGCACATCTTGGTGTAGTGCTGGAACCGCAACTCCGGCAAAATAGGACCGGCTTGGAACCTTCCATTTAGGGCAGATAGTTGCCACAAATGATCGGAAACCCACCCCTTCCACGAAAGAAAAAGGAAGATGGTCCAGCGCTAACATTTTAGCCAGCATAGCCTTATAAAGGCGTGTCGTTGGGTGGTTGCGTTCAAATGGCGCCTCGGACCAAAACATGCTGTTAATGGTGGCCTGGACCGTTCTACAGGATGATGATGATGCAGACTTCTTCAGCCCAGTTAGACTCATTGATTTACTTTTTCGCATTGGTGTCTCTCCCAGACTTTTACTGTGCCTCATACATGTTGCAGGGGTATAGGGTGTGCTGCTGCCAGGGGTACTGGGTGTACCAGAAAAAATGTCTGTCACTTCTTCACTCTCCCCCTCACGATAAGGCCGTCATCCTCATCATCATCAGATGCAATATCAATGGATACATTTGGATTTTTTGAACTTTGTACTCCCTGGATCTTCCTTAGGTGCGAATCCCAAATGATAGGGTGGTGTTTTTTGAGATGACCTCTCTGGCCTTCAGTACCATAGTTGGTCCCAAGCTTACCACGATGAAGTGGAGGAGGGGCGTTGCTGAAATTTACTCTGTTGTGCACTTACAGCACCACTACTTGAGGTAATGGAGGTCGAGCTGGATGGAGGTCCGTGCTGGCCCTTCTAACGAGAAAATATGGAAGCTGTAGGTGGTGTTGGTGTACTAGTTAACTGCGTTGGTGGTGGTACCAGTGCCATGCTGCCCACATCCCGGTCAGCAGCAATTCAGGATAGGGTAAAAATGTCTGTCTGCTGCATGCCCGCTGGGGCTGGAGTGACGTCTGTGATGACTGGGTCGTCGTCAGACTGTTCATAAGCATGAGAATACACCACTTCTTGTTCGTCGTCATCACCCATAATTGAAATTCTTGCGGGAACCTTTTAGGCTTAGCTACCTTTGTCGGCTCATGGCGTGCCTCACTCTCAGACTCAGAATGCATTGTTGTTGGTGGTGGTGGGTTCCAATCAACATCAAGATTATCGGAAGGAAGGGGGCTTGAAGACGAACTTGTAGTAGCCCTCCTTGATCTTTTTCTTGCTGGGGATCCGGAAGACAATGAATCATCAGAAGGAGTGGCTTCCTCGGATGATACCTCTGCGTGAATTTCGATTTCCTGATGTCCCCCTACTTCTGGAGGAACAAGCATTGTGGGCAGTTGTGCCACTCCATGCGCCTCTAGTTGTGCCTCTCCATGCACCTCTCTATGTGCCTCTACCTGCACCTGTCCTTGCGCCTCTCCTTGCGCCTCTCCTTGCGCCTCTACTTTCGCCTCTACTTGCGCCTCTACTTGGGCTTTTACTACTTGCACCTGTGGTTGATGTTGCAGCTGTGGCTGTTGAACACTAGTCAGATGAGTTCCACTCTGCTTTGATTGGATGGTGCTTTCTTGCGATGAGCCAACATCACTGCTCGATGGTGATTGAGCAATTAAAGTGTCTGCCTCTGCAGCACTCAAGGACCGGGACCTAAGTTGGCGTGGTGGCACTGAGCCCAATGAAGCGGAGGTGCTGCTCCCAGCTTGGTCCCCGGCGGACCCTGCTGCTGCAGGCGTAGTTTTTTTTACCCCAAAAAATGTGCTGGTCGGCACACCAGTCTCCTTCGTAAGTGGCGCCACTTGCTTCTTCTGCTCCTTCTTACTGGCAACTTTCTTGGTAGAGGAGCTACGGCCACATTTTTTTGGGGCCATCTCATTCAGATGTCAGAACAGCAGGCCGCAGTTGCAGAGTTGTCTGTCTGTGGCTACACGTGAGGTTGTGCTGCAAACACCGCAGCAGGACTTCTTCCTGGCACTGATGATGAACGATGAGTCCGCTTTGTCTTTGTGCACCTAAGGAAACGAAGGAAGAGAACCATCAGTTAAATAAATGGTGCATATGTCGTGCTTCAATTAATACTTTGAAACTAGGTATTTATATTATTACAATACACAACAAAACGGAAAGACCAAAAATTTTAAATTGCAAATATATTAATAATAAAAAATGGAAGTTTGCACATTAATAGACGAGAGACCACAGAGAGAGAGAGAGTTGTTTCATGCACCACTGAGTACCCCTGGGCATAATGGGTGAAAGCAAGGCAAACTGGTTGCAGGCCTGAGCTCACTGCATGGCTTTAAAATGGCCCCTTGACCCCGAGCCACAAGGCCAGGCCCTGCCTGGACCAGGCCTCAAAATGGCCCCCACCCATATGGCCAGGCCCCAACACCACCCCCAAAAAGTTGAAAAACACACAAAAATAAACACAATCCAATGCCATCCAGGCCCTCAATGATGTTTAAATTCAAGACACCCCACAGAAACTTGGTCCATGCACCACTCACTACCCCTGGGCATAATGGGAGAAAGCAAGGCAAACTGGGTGCAGACCTCAGCACGCTGCATGGCTTCAAAATGGCCCCTTGACCCCCACCCACATGGCCAGGCCCCAAAACCACCCCAAAAAGTCGAAAAACACACAAAAATCACCACAATCCAATGCCATCCATGCCCTCAATGATGTTTAAATTCAAGACACCCCATAGAAAGACTTGGTCCATGCACCACTCACTACCCCTGGGCATAATGGGTAAAAGCAAGGCAAATTGGGTGCAGGCCTCAGCATACTGCATGGCTTCAAAATGGCCCCGTGACCCCCAGCCACATGGTCAGGCCTTAAAATGGCCCCCAACCACAACATTGGACTCCGCCATATCGTGACCGAGCTCACGCACTCAGCAGGACACACCCTCAACCCCCTCTTCACTACAGGAAACTCCATCACCTTCAGCCACACCACTGAACTCCCATGGACCAACCATCGTTGTGTCCACTTCACCTTCAGAACACCCACCATCCACAGACACCAGCACCTGCTTCAACAAAGAAACTGGACCAAAATCGCAGACGACCAGCTGACCTCCTCACTCAACAACTCCACCCCAACCATTGCGGAAAACGACGACCCCAACACCGCAGCCCGAACCCTGCATAGATGGATCTCGGACAGCACCAACACCATAGTCCCCCTCAAGAAAAACAACGATACCCATGCCAAGAAAGCCAGATGGTTTACCACCGAACTTCGAGAAACCAGGCGCACATGCCGCCGCCTCGAAAAGGCCTGGAGAAACACCAAATCCACAGAAGCCCACAACAACTTCAGAGCCGCCACCAACGCCCACCATCAACTCATCAGAGAAACGAGGAAAAAAGCGATTGAAGACAGAATCTCCACCCACGCACACAACAGCAAGGAACTCTTCAGCATCATCAAGGAGTTCGCCCAACCCACCAGCGAGTCTACCAACATCCCTCCCTCACAAGACCTCTGCGACAAACTCAGCACCTTTTTCCACCACAAAATCAAGAGCATCTACGACAACTTCGACGAAGACAACCAACACACTGAACCCTCACCAACCACCCCTGACACCCGGAAACCAGCGATTGATGACTGGACAGCCCTCACCACCGAAGACACACTGAAGACCATGCAGTCAATCTACTCAGGGGCCCCCCACGGACCCCTGCCCCCACCACATCTTCAACAGAGCCGCCAACACCATCGCACCCATGCTCCGCCACACCATCAACCGCTCCCTGGCGAATGCCTCGTTTCCCCGACAACTGGAAACACACCGAGGTGAACCCCCACCTAAAGAAACCCTCAGCGGACCCCACCGACCTCAAAAACTACAGACCCATCTCCCTGCTCCCGTTCCCAGCGAAAGTCATCGAGAAAGCCATCAACAGCCAACTCGCCACATTCATTGAAGAACACAACATCCTCGACTCCTCCCCATCCGGCTTCAGAAAAAACCACAGTGCGGAACCCGCCCTCCTCGCCGCAACAGATGACATCTGCACCCTACTGGACAAAGGAGAAACAGTAGCCCTCATCCTCCTCGACCTATCAGCGGCGTTCGACACAGTCTCCCACCGCACCCTAATACGCAGACTCTATGACGCAGGAATCCAGGACAAGGCCCTTGACTGGATCTGCTCCTTCCTCTCCGGCAGGATGCAACGGGTCAGACTCCCCCCCATTCCTCTCGGACCCCACACCTACCACCTGCGGAGTCCCCCAGGGCTCCTCCCTCAGCCCGACGCTCTTCAACGTCTACATAGCTCCACTTGCCCCCATCGTCAGAACCTACGGACTCAACATCGTGTCATACGCAGACGACACCCAGCTCATCCTCTCCCTATCCAACAAGCCCAACATCGCCAGACGCAACTTTCGAGAAGGCATGACAGCCGTCGCCAAATGGATGAAAAACAGCTGCCTACAACTAAACACCAATAAAACAGAAGTACTCATCATGGGCCCAAACCCTGATGGCTGGAGCGACACCTGGTGGCCCACCGCCCTCGGAAACCCGCCAACCCCCACAGAGCACGCACGCAACCTGGGAATCATCCTGGACTCCGAGCTCAAAATGGACCGCCAGATCAACTCTGTCTCATCTTCCTGCTTCCACACCCTCCCCCTCCTTTGTAAGACCTTCAAATGGATCCCCCTCAAACACCGAAAGACAGTCACTCACGCCCTGGTCACCAGCAGACTCGACTACGGCAACGCACTCTACGCCGGAATAAACAAAAACCTCATCCGCAAGCTACAGAACATCCAGAACGCCGCCGCAAGACTGGTCCTCAACCTGCCAAAACACTGCCACATCTCCCAGCACCTACACACACTCCACTGGCTCCCCGTTGAGAATCACCTTTAAGATGCTCACCAACGCACACAAGCCCCTCCACGGCACAGGACCAGCATACCTGAACAGCCGACTCAAATTCCACGCACCCCAAAGGACCCTACGATCAGCCCAGCTCTCCTACGCCGTGGTCCCCCGTACCAGAAAGACCAGATCGGGAGGCCGCTCCTTCTCCTTCCTGGCTACCAAAGCATGGAACGCCCTTCCGCTCTACCTCAGACAGACAACATCGCTCCCCATCTTTGCAAGAAACCTCAAAACCTGGCTCTTCGACAGACCCCCTCCTTGATGGAATGGAACCTGCAACCCCCACTCCTAGCGCCTTGAGACCCTTACGGGTGAGAGTAGTCGCGCTTTAACAAACCCCTGATTGATTGATTGATGGCCAGGCCCCAACACCACCCCAAAAAGTAATAAAAACACACAAAAATCACCACAATCCAATGCCATCCATGCCCTCAATGATGTTTAAATTCAAGACACCCCTCAGAAAGACTTGGTCCATGCACCACTCACTACCCCAGGGCATAATGGGTGAAAGCAAGGGAAACTGGGTGCAGGCCTCAGCACACTGCATGGCTTCAAAAGGGCCCTTGACCCCCAGCCACATGGCCAGGCGCCGCCTGGACCAGGCCTCAAATGGCCCCCACCCACATGGCCAGGCCCCAGCACCACCCCAAAAAGTCGAAAAACACACATAAATCACCACAATCCAATGCCATCCATGCCCTCAATGATGTTTAAATTCAAGACACCCCACAGAAAGACTTGGTCCATGCACCACTCACTACCCCTGGAAATAATGGGTGAAAGCAAGGCAAACTGGGTGCAGACCTCAGCACACTGTATGGCTTCAAAATGGCCCCTTGGCCCCTAGCCACATGCCCAGGCCCTGCCTGGACCAGGCCTCAAAAGGGCCCCCACCCACATGGCCAGGCCCCAACACCACCCCCAAAAAGTCGAAAAACACACATAAATCACCACAATCCAATGCCATCCATGCCCTCAATGATGTTTAAATTCAAGACAAACCCACAGAAAGACTTGGTACATGCACCACTCACTACCCCTGGGCATAATGGGTGAAAGCAAGGCAAACTGGGTGCAGGCCTCAGCACACTGCATGGCTTCAAAATGGCCCCTTGACCCCCAGCCATATGGCCAGGCCCTGCCTGGACCAGGCCTCAAAATTGCCCCCACCCACATGGCCAGGCCCCAACACCACCCCAAAAAGTCAAAAAACACACAAAAATCACCACAATCCAATGCCATCCATGCCCTCAATGATGTTTAAATTTAAGACACCCCACAGAAATACTTGGTCCATGCACCCCTCACTACCCTTGGGCATATTGGGTGAAAGCAAGGCAAACTGGGTGCAGGCCTCAACACACTGCATGGCTTCAAAATGGCCCCTTGACCCCCAGCCACATGGCAAGGACTCAAAATGGCCCCACCCACATGGCCAGGCCCCAACACCACCCCAAAAAGTCGAAAAACACACAAAAATCACCACATTCCAATGCCATCCATGCCCTCAATGATGTTTAAATTTAAGACACCCCACAGAAAGACTTGGTCCATGCACCACTCACTACCCTTGGGCATATTGGGTGAAAGCAAGGCAAACTGGGTGCAGGCCTCAGCACACTGCATGGCTTCAAAATGGCCCCTTGACCCCAGCCACATGGCAAGGACTCAAAATGGCCCCACCCACATGGCCAGGCCCCAACACCACCCCAAAAAGTTAAAAAAACACACAGAAATCAGCACAATCCAATGCCATCCATGCCCTCAGTGATGTTTAAATTCAAGACACCCCACAAAAAAAGACTTGGTCCATGCACCATTCACTACCCCTGGGCATAATGGGTGAAAGCAAGGCAAACTGGGTGCATGCCTCAGCACACTGCATGGCTTCAAAATGGCCCCTTGACCCCCAGCCACATGGCCAGGCCCTGCCTGGACCAGGCCTCAAAATGGTCCCCACCCACATGGCCAGGCCCCAACACCACCCCCAAATTGTCGGAAAACACACAAAAATCCCAACAATCCAATGCCATCCATGCCCTCAATGATGTTTAAATTCAAGACACCCCACAGAAAGACTTGGTCCATGCATCACTAACTACCCCTGGGCCTACTGGCTAGTGTGGCCTTACAGGCACCCCAAAATAAAAAATAAAAATACCACATATAACAGTGAGCTAAAATTCCATGACATAAATGAGATTTAAGTTTAACAAAACTAACAGAAAGACATGTATCTTGCACCAATGACTAACCCTGGGCCTACTGGATACTCTGGCTACCCACAATATATATTTTTTAAAGTTGTGGAAAAGTTTTAAAATTGTACTTGCAGAAACTGCAATGCTCCAAACAAACAGCACAAACTTACTTGTAAAATCTCAAATCTAAAAGTAATCCAAAAGGGATCCAAACAAAAAGTCCTCAAATGCAAATATCCAGCAGCAGCCACAAAAAATAATCCTTCCAGCTACAGATACAATTAAATGTGACCAGGACATGGACGAAGCACTGGGAGGAGCCTGGTGGACAGGAACAGGACGATGGAGACTCTGGGGCACTTCCTTCCTCCCACCCCCAAAAAAATGGACTCCTTGCACAAAAAAGTGCAAACAAATGTCAATCTGAGGACTTCTTCTGATCAAAATCATCAATTTCAGAAGGCTAATGGTGCCTGCGGTGGATTTCTTGAGCAGAATTGCAATTTCTGCAAGTTCGGGAACGCAAGCTGGTCAAATCTCCCTCCGGAAATCATCTGCGCGCAGCATCTAAGTGTTTGCAATTGTTTAGTCCCGCGATGCGTGATCGCGGGCCCATGTGATGTCCTCGCGTTGTCAAAGTCTCGCTGTGCAAGATGGCGGGCCGCGATTACGTACTTGCGGTCGAAAAGCTCTCGCACGTTCACGCAGCACACGCTAATAGGTAGGAAAACAACTCAATCAAGGTAAGTCAACGCCGCGCCCCGCGACATTGTATTTGTCAAGCGCAAACAAGCAAAAAAATCCGCAAGCGTGCGATTGCGTATTTTTTTACAATATCGCGAGATTCGCGGATCGCGAAATTGCTAAAAATTTACAAATTCCGCGAACGAAACAAATTTAACTCCTATGCTTACATTTAACTAACCTTGACCATTTGAGTCTTCATGTTCTAAGTGGAAATATCTGGAGAGTCCATCTGCATTAGCATGGTCAGTCCCAGGTCTATGTTCCACTGTAAAGTCCATAACCTGTAGGGAAATGGATTACCTGAGTAGTTTGGGATTTTCACCCTTCATCTGATTTAGCCACAAGAGGGGCTTATGGTCTGTCTGAATCTTGAAGTGAATACCAAACAAGTATGGCCTCAGCTTCGTCAGGGCCCAAACCACGGGCAAAGGCCTCCCTCTCAATAGCTGACCAACGTTTCTCTGTAGGGGTCAGGCTTCTGCTAATAAAAGTTACTGGCTGGTCTTGACCATCTTTATTCAGTTGTGAAAGAACAGCACCCACACCTAATTCAGAAGCATCTGTTTGAACAGTGAATTCCTTGGAGTAGTCTGGACTTTGCAGAATAGGTGCAGTGCACATGGCCTGCTTCAGGCCATTAAATGCCTTGTGACAGCTTACTGTCCACTGAACTTTCTTTAGCATCTTCTTGGAAGTTAAGTCATTGAGAGGTGTTACAATGGGCCCATAACCTTTGACACACGTTCTGTAATACCCATTCAGGACCAAGAAAGCTCTGACCTGAGTCTGGGAGGTTGGAGTAGTCCAGTCCTTTATGGGCTGGATTTTGCTCTCCAATGGTTGAACCTGAACTCCACCTACAAGGTGGCCCAGGTATACACCCTGACTCTGCCCTATCTGGCACTTGGTAGCCTTGATAGTTAGGCCTGCCTTTTGCAGGGCCTCCAAAACATTCTTTAGGTGGATCAGGTGATCTTCCCAAGTGGAGCTAAAGACAGCAATGTAATCAAGATAAGTTGCACAGTAGTCATCTAGACCTGACAGGACTTTGTTCACCAACCTTTGGAATGTGGCAGGTGCATTCTTCAGACCAAAGGGCATTACCACAAATTGACAATGTCCTCCTGGGGTTGGAAATGCTGGTTTGGCTTTTGCATCATCAGCTAGTCTTATCTGCCGGTAGCCAGCTGTCAAGTCAAATGTAATCAAAAACTTGGCAGAAGCCAATCTGTCAATGAGCTCATCTGCTCTTGGTATTGGGTGGGCATCTGTCCTAGTGACAGCATTGAGACCTCTGTAGTCCACGCAAAACCTCATCTCTCTCTTACCATCTTGGGTGTGAAGTTTAGGCACTAGGACTACAGGATTTGCCAAAGGGCTCTCTGAGGGCTCAATAACTCCCAACTCCAACATCTTTTGGACCTCTGTCCTGATACAGTCCCTGACATGATCAGGTTGCCTGTAAATCTTACTTTTAACAGGTAGACTCTCCCCAGTATCCACTTCATGAGTGCACTAGGTAGTCTGACTTTGAGTCAGAGAAAACATATGTCTGTAGGCCTGCAGAACGTGTCTGCAGGCCCTCTGCTGCTGATCACTGAGGCTGTCTGCCAAGACTACACCATCAACTGACCCATCATCAGGGCTCTGAGAGAGCAGGTCTGGGAGAGGGTCACTCTCTTCCTCCTGTCCTTCATCAGTAGCCATGAGCAAGCCCATATCAGCCCTGTCAACATATGGTTTCAATCTGTTGACATGAAGCCCCCCGTGGGGGCTCCTGGGAGTTCCAAGATCAACCAAATAGGTGACTTCTCCCTTTTGCTCAACAATAGTGTGGGGTCCAGACCATTTGTCTTGGAGAGCTGCTGGGGCTACTGGCTCGTACACCCACACTCTCTGTCTTGGCTGGTAAACAGTCAGCACAGCCTTTTGGTCATGCCAGGCTTTCTGCAATTCCTGGCTAGCCTCAGGGTTTTTGGATGCCTTTTTCATGTACTCAGCCATCCTGGAGCGGAGACCAAGTACATAGTCCACAATGTCTTGCTTTGGAACTTTGAGAGGTAACTCCCATCCCACCTTCACTAGACAAAGGGGTCCCCTTACAGGGTACCCAAACAAAAGTTCAAAAGGTCTGTAGCCAACCCCCTTCTGTGGGACCTCTCTGTAAGCAAACAAAAGGCAGGGCAGAAGGATGTCCCATCTTCGCCTGAGCTTTATAGGTAGACCCTTAATCATGCCCTTTAAGGTTTTGTTGAATCTCTCAACTAAACCATTGCATTGTGGATGGTAGGGTTTGGTGAACTTGTAGTTCACTCCACACTCTTTCCACATAGCAGTCAAATATCCAGACATAAAGTTTGCAACTCTGTCTGAGACAACCTCCTTCGGAAAACCCACTCTTGAGAAAACTCCCAGGAGGGCTCTTGCCACTACAGGTGTTGTTGTGGTCCTTAGGGGAATAGCTTCTGTGTATCTGGTGGCATGATCCACTACCACCAGAATAAACCTGTGCCTAGAGGCTGTTTGGGGATCCATTGGTCCAACAGTGTCTATCCCAACTCTCTCAAAGGGAACCCCTACCACAGGTAGAGGTATTAGGGGACCTTTGTAGTGCCACCTGATTTGCCACTGGCTTGGCAGGTGACACAGGAGCGACAAAACTCCTTGGTTCCTTCCGACATGTGGGGCCAGCGAAAGTGAGGGACAAGCCTGTCCCAAGTCTTTTTCTGGCCAAGATGTCCTGCTAGGGGAATATCATGAGCTAAGGTGAGAAGAAAGCCCCTGAATGCCAAAGGTATGACCAACCTCCTAAAAGCACCACGCTTGGGGTCTCTAGCCTCTGTAAACAGGAGCCCTTCATCCCAATACACTCTGTGGGTACCATTAGCATTCCCAGCAGCCTCAGCAGCAGCTTGCTATCTGAGGGGTTCAAGAGAAGGGCAGTCCAAATGCGCCTGCATCAGATCTGCCCTTGAAGGCCCCCATGTCCCAAGAAACTCAGCCTGATCAGGCTCAAGCTCTTCTAGGACAGTTCCTTCTTGGGTCTCACAATCAGCTTCCTGGGAAGGCTGATCTTAATTCTGAGGCAAGAGGGAAGGCACCTCCTTAACCCTCCTTCTTCTCCTCCTGGTAGGCAACTGGTCCATTGTTTCAGGATCCAGATCCTGTTCAGTGTTGCAATTTTTGACCTGTGACCTGGTCACAGCAAGGACATGTGCTGTTATACCAAACATTTCTGCATGAGTCCTATACTCCACTTCAGACCAGACTGAAGTTTCTAGGTCATTGCCAAGCAAACATTCTACAGGTAGGTCTGAACTAATAACAACCCTTTTGAGGCCAGCTACCCCTCCCCAGGAGAAATTCACAATTGCCATACTATGGGTGGTAGTGACATTGCTTGCATTGGTCACTAAGTAATTGTCACCTAGTATTATCTGTCCAGGTTCCACAAAGTTGGGTGTCACCATAGAGACAATTGCACATGTGTCCCTGTATGCCTGAGCCACTTTGTTATTAATTAAAGGAGTTTGTCTGTACTTGCCCAGGTTACTGGGGCTCACAGTAGATGACATAGCCATGTCCACATCACAGATCAGAACAGCTTGAGTTAGTATCCTGACTAGGCCAGAATCCACCTCAGTTCCCAGGGTTACCCCTACTACACCCTTCTGTTGAGATCCACCACTATTAGCTGTACTAGGGGGAACAGTTGCCTTAGGGGCAATGGTGGCAGGAGCTGCCTCCTTCTTGGTGCAATCACTGGTCCAGTGAGTATTACTTTTACAAAAGTTGCACCAGGGTTTATTTTGGCCTTCTTTCTTTTTGGATTTCTTGGAACCCACCTCAGTAGAAGCTTTTTGGGGACCTGGCAAAGACTTCTGGTCTTTTGCTTTCTCCCATCCCTTTTGGTCTTGATTCTTCTGATCACCACCTTTGTTCTGTACATTCTGCTTCACCCTTGTTCTGACCCATTTGTCTGCCTACTTTCCCAATTCTTGGGGAGAGGTCAAATCAGAGTCAACCAGGTGTTGATGCAATAACTGGTTCTGACAATTATTAGGAATCTGTTCTCTCATAATAAGGTTATACAATCCTGTATAGCCACTTACTTTAACCCCTTCAATGCTGATGACGAGCTCAGCTCGTCATCAGCCACGGTGGTCGTGTGCTGATGACGAGCTGAGCTCGTCATGTAACATTGGTGCTTATTTTTTTCAGCACAGGGGAAAAATAACCACAGCAGTGATGTGGTTAATGCCCAGTTACCAGCCTTCCAGAGCCTTAGTAGCACAATCTACAAAGTCAGTCCAGCCCTGAGTCTGTGCCTTCTGGTTATCTCTTAACAGCAATCTGTACTGCTCAGTGGTTAGGCCAAACTCATCTATCAGAGCACTCTTCAGGACAGTGTAGTTTTCAATATCCTGTTCATTAACTGTTAGGAGCTTATCCCTACCTTTGTCTGCAAAGGAGAACCACAAAATTGCTGCCCAGTGACTCTGGGGTACCTGCTGTACCTTGCAAGCCCTCTCCAAAGCAGTTATACACTTGTGGATGTCATCCCCTATCTTAAAGGGAGGGACAATTTTGCTCAGGTTTTTATGGTCATAAGACCTTTCCCTATCTCTAGGAATTATGCTGCCACTAGTGGGCTCTAGTCCACGCAATTTTCTCTCTCTCTCAAGAGCCAGGTTCTCTTTTGCAAGGGCAATTTCTTGCCTCTTGATCCTAAGCTTAGATTCCCTCATCCTTGCTTTATGCTCTCTTCTCTGAGGGGATGGCATACTCCTTAGAGCTGAGGCATTGGACCCTACTGAGTCATCAGAGTGGTTAGAGTCACTGGAGAGTGACCTGGCCCTTCTGTGCTCAGTGTTAGGCCTACCTGGGGGTCTGGGGTTGATCCTTCCACCCTCAGTCCTATGTAGTCCTAGGTTAATTTGGTTCAAGTCCCTGACTTCTACCTGGTTAGCATCCTCTCCATCCTTCAGATGAGGGATGGCCCCCCTCTGTACTACCTGCTTGACCTGGGTTGGATGCTCTTTCTGCATCATACTCCATTAAAATATCTACCAGGTGGGTAAAGTTTGGACTCTGTCCTTGTCTTAGTCTTCTGACTGAGCATAGACTCCTCAATTCCTGGATACTTAGAAGGTACCCTGGGAGGGTCTTCTACTTGCAGAGGTACACCAGACCCTGCCTCCAAGGACATTTTCTAGTGAGGTGTGGTGTGTGCACCTACCTACACTAAATGTTATCTACTAGAACCTCTCTAGAGTTGTAGTCAGGGTGTGCTAAGCCCTTTCCTCTACAACAACTAAGTTCAGTAGAACTTAAAGTATTATATGACTTGATTTATATGTACCTACTGGTACCTTAATGTGATCTTTCAAATGGTATTACAAGATTATATGGTAAAACAAATTCAAGCTCTTATCCCATCCGCTGCACACCAATGTGAGAAGTTAGCCTGGCACATGATGTCAGTAGTTCTAGTGGCATCTTGCACCAGTCTAAATCGACCCTTATTGTTGGTGGTTGTAAAGTCAACCTTATAGACAAGCTATCCTAGTGGTAGCATGGACCGGCTGTCTTAGGCTTAACTCCAAAGAGCATGTGAAGGTGTTTGTTTTACCAATTATAATCCTTTGAATACCAAATGAAAGGACACCACACAAGGTATATATCAAATATATATGTTTTTATTTCTAACCCAACCCCTATGAACTCTTTATGAGGTCAGAGGCAAAAGTACATTACAAGTTACTCAATTAGCATACTATAAGTTGCACAAATACAGTTTTGCCTTTGGGGCCTCACAAACCATATACTAAAATAGTGGTATAAGAGCCACTACAGGAATAGTGAATAGGCCTAGGGCCTAGGGAATCGCAGGGGCTACACTAAACAACCAGAGGTTAGGAAGTAGGAGGACCACGGGAGACGTGTGAAGTGTCTAAACACAGCCGCGAGTTACCATTGACTTTGAATGGGAATCGAAAAAGTTACAAAGTACAATTTAAGGACACTTCCGGATGGACTTGGATGGAACCCTTTTAAACTAGGACACTTTGAGAGTCAAGACCCACGGGAGCACTGGAGTACTTGACTTACCTCACCCAGGGAAGCCGGGTACATAGGTGTCTTTTCATGTCGGGTTTCGTCGTCGTTTTTAATGGAGATCTGCAAAGAAGTGCTGCAGGCGATCAGAGGAAAAGTGTCCGGGTGGATCCAAGGGTGGATCGAAGGTCTGAAGAACCTGAAAGCAGAGGGGACAGAGTCTGGGTCACTACCCAGTGACCAGGAAGGAACCAGGAAGGAACCAGGCGATGTTGCGTCGAATCAGGTGAAGAAGGTGAAGCTTGTCTCTTCAGCCACGAGGACCAGGAGGTGTCGACGATAACCAGGAGCTGGATTCGAGCTGTTCCACAAAGGATCGAGTTGGCTGCGGTGTCGGTATCCGGATTGGACCAGCAAGCCTTGGCAAACGCAACCCACGCAAGAAGTGAAGATTGGCTTCGAGTCAGACCAGCAAGGTCTGGAGCACTTCTCCTTTGCAGTGAAGCAGAAGCAATCCTGGAGCAACCAGGCTAGTGGTGTAAATTTAAAATGGAGTCTTCAGGGGGTTTACTAGCCAACAGACTAGGAACCAGGAAGACCCGTAGAGCTGAAATGCAAAGGCAGGCCCCACTCGGCACTCATGGAGTGTGAAGAGCTGTGCTTCGGAGCAGGGGGTGCTCGGGTCTGGGGCTTCTCATACCCCAATGCAGAACTTTGATTTACCTCAGGAGTCGATGCAGTTAGCAAAATGCAGGATGTCCAGGGTGTCTGGTCCCACATCTCTCTGTCCGCCACGGGTCCCAGCTTTGCTGTGGATGTGGATCGGTGTCAGAGAAGTTTGGAAGTCCAGTCCTGAGTCGCTGAGTCTTTGGGTTCCGGCAGGTGCATCGATAAAGCAAACCGTCAAGTTACTGGTGGTGCCTGTTTGCACAGGGTGGTCACTCCTTGACCACAAGGTAGATGTCTTCAGTCTTCTAGTCAATATAGAACGTCGAAGGTCCTGGGGACACAGCTCCTATACTTATACTAAGAAAGGGGGCTGGATTACCTGCTAGGTCCCTCCTATGGGTGGACCTGGGAAGGGGGTGGTTGCACCCCTTTCCCTTTGTCCAGTTTCATGCCAGAGCGAGGCTGGAGTGCCCCGGCCACTGGTTTGAACCGGGCTATGCATGGAGCACCTTGTGTGCCCCAGGCAGTGTCTGGAAAAGCATTTGTTGATGCAGTCCTCCCTGCCCCATTACACAAAACCTTGTCTGGGGAAGTGCTGGCACCTCCCTGGACAGGAAACCTATTGTCCACGCCTGCCCTGCCAGAGTTTCGTCCAGCAGCAGGAGGTCATATTCGTGTCTGTGGCAGCAGCATCCTTTTTGTGATGCTGAGGCTCTGTTTAACTTTAACCGGTTAAAGCCTCACATACATCTCTTCTCCCTCTAGAAGGGTGGAATGCTACCCCCACCACCAGAATTGGTGGGGTGGGGGGGTAGTATTCCAAAGTGTTTGACACCTTACACGACATGTTTAGATAAAGCCAAACCAAAGTTAGCATTAACCGCGAGGATTATAATGCACTTAAGAGTATATGGTATGGCAATATCATAGAACAGCTATAAGGAGATGGTTCCGAAAGCTGCAGAGGGCTCAGCTCATGCTAGGACAGCCTCCCACATAAAACCAAGCACTCTGCCTCCAGGATTGTTAAGGCCTGCCATAGGAGTGACTAATAGGTGCATATGTGTTTATATATAAGGTAGATATAGATATACTATATCTAAGTAAGGGGTGATTACACCACCTTACCCATGCTCAGCGATCGGCCTGTGGTGTCAGTTTAGATGGCCAGCCAGGGGTGGCATAATACATGCTGCAGCACCTGGTAGGCCTTGGAGGCACCTATGCCCTGGGTACCCAGGGTACACTATGCAGGGGCTCACAAAGGTGATCCAGTAACCAATCTGGTATTTACCTAAAGTACATGGTATCAAATTAGAGAGAGAACAGCTGGGCAGTGGGTCTGATTAGCAGGCCCACAGCCACACTAAAGTAAAAAAGCCAGAGTATTACAGCAAAAAATTGTGGGTGACCATAGGAAGCAGACCCTACTCTCTGCCAAAGTATGCATGCCTGGGCCTGCTCCGATGGGCAGAGGGAGGGGCTGGGATGCCTCTGCCTGGGTGTGCATGGGCATGCATGCTCTGATGAGCGGTGGAAGGGGCTGGGTGCCTCTGCCTGGGTGTGCATGGGTGGGCATGCTCTGATGGGTGGTGGGAGAGGCTGGGATACCGCTGCCTGGGTGTGCATGGGCGGACATGCGGGCGATGTTGTCTTGTGCACATGTGTGTACTGTGCCAGTCATGACTCTGGACTCTGTTTCAGTCAAAGGCTCTGTCTCAGATGTGGGACCTGGTGTGCTGCTATACATTCCGGCAAGTGGTTGGAGATACCCGGTGGGAGCAGGTGAGCTGTGTGGCCTGGGTGCACAGGGTCAGCTCTCTCTATCTCTCTCTTTCTTCCCCTCTCTTCTTCTTCTCTCTCTCTCTCTCTCTCTCTCTCTCTCTCTCTCTCTCTCTCTCTCTCTCTCTCTCTCTCTCTCTCTCTCTCTCTCCTCTCTTTCTCTCTTTCTCTCTCCCCCTCTCTTCTTCTTCTCTCTATCTCTCCCCCTCTCATCTTCTCTCTCTCTCTCTCTCCCCCCCTCTCTTCTTCTCTCTCTCCTTCACTCTCTCTCTCTGTCCTTTGATGTGCGCAGGACACACCTTCTCATCATGTTTTTTGTCTTGCAGGCTGTGACCTACGGATTGTGTGGAGGGGAGCCGCCATGTGTCTTCATTTGATTTCTGTGTTGTTTCAATAAAATGTAATTGTTTGCTTCAATAGAGAATTTGTGATGGTCATTTCTGTGCCGACACATGCATATCACCAGTTGTGATTGTGCGACATCATACATATTATTTGGTACATGTTTAGGCTGGGCTGGGCTCCCTATTGTGGTGCAGGCTGCTGTCCGATCTACACCAGGTCAGAGCAGGTGTAAATTTCCTGCTGCTACGACGCCTTGTCGCATGTTTTGTGTTCTTATAGCTGATCTGGCTGGTCGTTGTGAATGTTGCGGTGTGGTGTTGTTCCAGGTTTTGTCACAGGAACCCCTACTCTGCATCTCATTAGCGATAGTTTTGTGAGGGTCCTCTGTGGTGATGTTTCTTGTGGCTGATATTGGGAGAAAACTGGTACTGGGGGCTGTTAGCACCTGCTAGTGAATGGTGGGGTAAATTTAGCACAACTTTGGCTGCGATAAAGTGCTGTTAATTCAGCAATAGCTCCTTGTGAATATGCCCCTCAGAGCCTTGAATGAAAAATGGAGTTAACTTGTAAAGGCATTCCAACAAATGCAGGTATTTACTGTATATTTTTAACCTTCAGAGCTATTTTAAGTGAGACTGGAATTTTGGCCTCCAGGTTACACAAGTATCTTTGTAATACCCGCTAAAACATCTTACGATGATATGAGCTTATGATCTGCAAGTTCAACAAAGAGATCTGCTGCACACATCATGTAACCATTTTAGGATGATTTCAACCATTAACTAGGTGGTTTCACTGAGATCTCTTTAGGAAGTGCATTAACCACTATTAGAAAATTGTTTACCATGACATTATCATTAGGTAGGGAGTTGATTGTAAATTAATAAAATACATACTATTTTCATGTTATGAGATATAAAACATAATTATTACATAATACCAGAAAACATAAAACAAAACATTTTATAAACACAATGGTAAATGAAAGAAGCCCAAATACTGCTACTATTGGAAATTAAACAGACCCTTCCTGTTTAAACATATTTTATTTATTAGGATCAGGGGAGCACAAAATACATCACAATCATCAATTAACAAGCAAATCACCAAAATCCTTTCCCAATAATACATTTGATTGTCTCTTGTTTAACTTAATCCTTGAGCACTTTCCAATCATTTTATTAGACTCCAGATCTCATTCAATGCATCACATACTTGTTTACCCTTTAATTCCATATCAGTAGCTATTAGCTTCTGAACGTGCCATGGTAGTTCTCATCCCTGTCTCGCTCCTGGGGGATTTGTTTCCTTCCACTAATGTGCAATAGTCTGGCAATTCCAATTGCATTATATACAACATCTCTATAATGTACAGCAATATTGATATCTGTACCAAGAATAGCATATTTCATTGTCAGTTATATGCTACAATCAAGCATCCTAGACAATTCTCTCTCGATTTCTGTCTAGTGACTCGTCAGCTGCGAGCAGTCACAAAACATATGTATATCATCTGCAGATACTAAGTCGTAGCTAGGACATATAGAATAGTCTCACATATTACATTTATATAGCTAGGACATATAGAATGGCCTCACATCTTACATTTATATAACTTATTATATCTGTAATACAGTCTATTAATTACTTTGTACTGTTGTAACCACAAATTCCAGCATTTTAATATCTTAAGTACCATTTTTATAGAAATGTCATTTTCCTCCACAATTTTATTTAGTCACAGTTTATCACACCATTTACCTGATAGTCTATCTAATTTGTATTTACATGTAAATACAAACCATTGACATATCTTACATATAGTCTGCCTCTCCTCTGGCTCATCAAGTATTCCTTTTAACGGAATTCAATCTGTCCAGGACGTAAGCATTCCAATCTTGTTAAAGTAATCCCTAATTTGTAGATATTTGAAAAAATATATTTAAGAATAGAGAAATCTTTTTGTAAGTCTCAAAAAGATTGTAATGGTTCACCAATAATTACATATCCTATGAGCGTAATACAATTTTGAGACCATATATTGCAGTAGGACTCTATAGAAATTTCAGTTAATTATGAGTTCCCCCACATAGGGGTATATGTGTTAATACAGGGGTTCTGATATTTATTTTTGAGTGTCCCACATTGCTTGAAAAGTTATGGCAACATTAAATGCACCCCTTTTAAAGTATCCTGGATCAAAATTCCTAAACAAAACTAAATAAAGTTTTGCACCATAGCTCATCTGATGCATTCATGTATATCTGCATTCTGTATGATCTAGGATTAGACAAGGCATTTTATGCAACATGGCAACCCAATAATATGATATGAAGTCAGGAGATGCCTATTTTCCCTCTTTCATATGGGAGTTTCCCAAACCTAATTGCTTTCCAAAGTTTCTGAGAGTTCTATTTGAATTGGTTAATTGCTGCAGCATCTAATTTTTTGAAGAACAAATTTGGGAACACAAGGGGAATGAAAAGAAATAGCTATGGGAATTTAGGTAGTATAGCAATTTTTATAATTTTACATGCCTCTACCATTGATAGGGGGAGTTTTTTCCTATTTTAAATCTGTCTTACACAATACCTCGGCAAGTGTTCATTATTGAAACTGAAAATGTGGTCAACTTGGCTATTTATTCTAATGCCCAAATGCAAAATTTTGTTTACAATATATTGATCTTTCACCTGTTCTTTTTATAATTAACGATCATTTCAATTTTCTTCATATTTAATTTATACCTGATGCATATTCAAAATGTTCCTCTATATCTTGAATCTCTTTAAAGTCTCCAATATTGCAGATTAATAGTTTGTAATATTTTCTGAGTATGTGGGAATAATAAATTGTACAGCATTCAATACTAGAGGTTGCAGTATGTGATTCCTATTTATCTGTCGTATTTACGGCTCCAAAGAAATGGCAAAATTGGATATTGTTAAGTCAGTTCATGGTTGTTATTCTAGCTTTCGGTGTTTCATATAATGCTTGCATGCGTCCTATGATGTAACCTCTATTTGTTTGGGGCAAAACTTTTTGAAATACCTGGTTTTCCTGCTCCCTCCGCCCAAGACGCCATCTGCCAGCCTCATCTCCGGCAGTAGTCCTCCCGCCGCCGCTCTCTACACTAGCGGCCGCCGAGAGGAGGACTACGTCTCCCTGGGGGCATAGCGGCAGGAGCCGCCAACATCATCTCCCGGCCCCGGAGGCGCTACAAAAAGCATGCACTACCGGTGGAGCGGGTGTAACCTCTATTTGTTTGGGGCAAAACTTTCAAAATACCTGGCTTTTCCTGCTCCCGCCGCCCAAGACGCCACCAGCCAGCCTCATCTCCGGCAGTAGTCCTCCCCCTGCCGATCTCTACACTAGCAGCCGCCGAGAGGAGGACTACGTCTCCCTGGGGGCATAGCGGCAGGAGCCGCCAACGTCATCTCCCGGCCCCAGAGGCACTACAAAAAACTACGCACTACCGGTGGAGCGGGTGAAACCTCTATTTGTTTGGGGCAAAACTTTTCGAAATACCTGGCTTTTCCGGCTCCCTCCGCCCAAGACGCCACCAGCCAGCCTCATCTCCGGCAGTAGTCCTCCCGCCGCCGCTCTCTACACTAGCGGCCGCTGAGAGGAGGACTACGTCTCCCTGGGGGCATAGCGGCAGGAGCCGCCAATGTCATCTCCCAGCCCCGGGGGCGCTACGAAAAGCACGCACTACCCGTGTTGCGGGACGCCGGGCGAAGCCCGGGCAAAGGGTGGGCCCTCTGTGGCCCTCAGAGGCCAGAGGACACTGGACTGGGCCAGGGACACTGGTAAAATATATTCAGCTAGTGACATATTGCCTGCTTAACTCCCCTAAAAAACTCTTTTTCGCTATTTTTTTCTGTTCTACCGTTTTAACTGCCGAGCATGGTTCTTGCAGGGAGCGGGTTTGACACTATTTGATTTTGCTATTTTCTATCGTTGTACCAACCACTTATTTTTTGTTGATTTTTAGTTATGGGGAAGAGGAAACACTTGAGCCCAAAATGCGTAAAAGGCCAGGAGTCAAATACTACTACCTCCCAACAGTCCCTCCTCACATACCTGACAGGGGCTGTTGGGGCGATCGATAAACAAATTCTTTCTATTGAAGAATCTATAGAGGGCACAACTACTAGATTAAGCCAAAATTCATCCTTACTCCTAACTGATAAGAATGACATCAATTTAGGATTACCCTCAGTTCCTCTAGTGAATGGATGCATTTCTCGTGATTCTGGTGAAATAATAAGTTTGGAAAACGATTCTGATTCTCAACCCCCACCAAAAGATCAAAAACCCCACATTTAGCCACTACTATAGTTCCAGATGTCACTCCAGTTCGCGTTCGTCCCCATTTAAAATCTACAAGAGCTGCAAATCAGTCCCCCAAACCCAAACTTAATCCCCCCGGCGCACAGCGCAAACCACAAGCCAATTCCACCGTAAATCTCCAGAAGGAGTTGCAGGTATTGGTTGCCTGCGTAGAGCGTTTGGATCTTTTTGTAAGGGTTAGATTTGATCAATTAACTACCAGACTAACACAAACTGAAGCCCTTATAAAAGACAATAATACCAAACACTTGAGGGATGGCATAGCTTCAAGTAGCAACACAGTTCCAATGACCTTTACTAATACCAACGCCCCTGTCGCTAATCCATGTGTTAGGACAAATCCCACTAGTGAGGCACTTCCTCCTTGTCCTCCTGTAATCATCCCCACTCCTCATCACTCTTCGGATTCAGTCAGGTCCTCACAAAATGTGTGCCCTAAAATTTCAGTCAGTAGTCAAGCTACTGCTCATAAACTAGATATGACAGCTGGTCCCATAGGAGCGTGTTATTCCGCTTCCAGTAATGACCACTTACATCTGCCCCAGAAGCTATGCCATTCACGATAGTACTGGCAAATGTCCCTCAACTGTTAAATCCTGCAGGCGAAAATCAGATCTCGCTAAAAAATAAATCCCTACATTGGTTGGCATCCAGGGTAGGATTAACCAAGTTCCTCTTCTGGGAATTTAAAATGGTGAGGCGCGTAAAACGCCTAGGTTTCAGAGATACCGCACTTGGCGGGGACAATATTGTTCTCTCCTTTGCCTCTCCTCTCTTGGTTAAGGAAATACTGAGAGCGGGACCAAATGAGTTCTTAGACTACCACGGGATTAATATCCTGCCCCTGGGTTTCTTTTACCCCCCGCAATGGTATAACTCAAATACTCAAGAACGTAGATTCATTCAAAGACCAATTACCCATCCCCGTTTGATTCCCACTTTGAATAGATATAGTATCCTGTCAGGGTTGGATGATATTGAATGACTAACTGATCCAATTCCTAGTTTAGGTGCTCCTACTCCCAATACGCTAAATAAGACCATGGAATTGCCTATAGTCCGTATCAACCATGTAGGCACACCGAACTTAGTTGCCGATATTCCAGCATCAGGTTTGATCCAAGTTAGCCTCCATAATTCAGTCGGCCTATGCAAAATAGTTTGCAACCCTTTGCCACCTGAAGAATCCACCCCAACAGATATGTTGGCACCTCAAGAAACACTAATCTCACCAAACTTATGCTTAAATTTCTCAATTTTATTCTGGAATGTAGCGGGGTTACGAACCAACATTAATCAGCACTCGTGGTTAGAAACAATTAATGCACACCAGATAGTTTGCCTGCAGGAAACCTGGTTGACCACGCCTATCCATCTTCTAGGATACAAAACCTTTTTTGCCCCTGCAAGCCCTAGCACATCTGGTAGATCTAAGGGAGGCTTATCAGTTTATGTATCAAATATTTTACCAAGTATGGACCTATTTGAATTAAAGGTTGAGGAGAACTATCAAATCCTAAAAATAACAGTAAATACATGTATGATGTTTTTTCTGGTAACATTTTATAATAACCTACCTTTACTTGATTGTGTCAAAACTCTAAATGAAATATCCCATTTTTTAACTGAACAATGGAATCAACATCCTTCCTCCCCCCTGTGTGTGCTATGGGGAGGGGATTTTAACATTTCATTATGCAACAACTATAAAAATGGTAATTGTGGTCTTACTGACAAAAATGGGTCTTCTTTGTGCCACTTCTCACACACGAATAGCGGCAACTGCTTGAATGATTGTCTTTTCTCTCTAGAGATGGATTTTGTAAATGAGCTGACTGACCCCCCTGTTGATTTTTTGCCAACGTTTCCCGGTAGGGGCCTGTCTAGTGTTATTGACTATATTTTGTCTTCCCAGAACATGAAGGGCCACTTGGTAGATTTCAAAACAGGTTCTGATACTAGCAGTGACCACTTTCCCAACAGTGTGACAGTGTAGGCTAAGAATGCTCAGCCCAAACCCAACTTACCAACCCTACTAAATCAACAATTTTTGAGTATGGATAAGTTAAATGGCTTTTCTGTTAAATGGGCTAAAATCGACCCGCTAGTACTTACCGGTAAAGTAGTAAAGAGAGCACTGCCATTGGTGAACAAATGTTTAGCAATAGAGAGTCCTCCACAGTTGATTTTAACTAGTTTTAATGAAATTACCACAATTATTAGGGAAGAGCTGTTTCGTGACCAAAAGTGTAAAAAATCCCCCAAAAAGGGCTGGTTTAACTCGCAATGTCGTAAAGCCCTTTCTAATTTAAAGGTGGCCCTCCGAAACCCTGTTAGAGATAAATATGAGGTTAACAAACTCAGAAAGGAGTACAATTTAGCACAAACAAAATGTAGACAGGAAATAAAGAAAAACCTGTGGGCCCAACTGCATGAGAGCTGCCAATTAAAGGATAGTTCCTTGTTTTGGCGCGTAGTAAAATCTCCCTTCCTGGTACATGCACCAACCACCCGACACATTGATGTCGCAATAACCGCCGAGGAGTGGGTAACCCACTTCTCTAAGATATTGGCGACATCCCTGCTGAGACCAGCAACAAGGGCCAGGAGGCGGGTGGTTGGTCCGGGGATCAGATTTACCCAATCCAGCTTTCTTTCGCTCACGATGATGTCATTAAAGCCCTCTCAGTCTCCAAATCTGGCAAGGCTCCTGGCCCGGGCGGGGTACCATTGGATATTTTTAATCATAATCAGGAACTACAGGAACTATGGTCTCCTCTTATTACCCGAGTCCTAGCAGCAGCCACATCTACCAGTCTAATTGATTCCTGGTCCACCTCTATTTTGCTCCCTATTTTTAAGAAGGGTGACCGAAATGACCCTACCTGTTACAAGCCCATTTCCCTCCTAGATTCCCTAAGTAAAGTTGCAGGTTGATTGATATTAGAGCGCCTCCAAGATTGGGCGACCACAAATAACATCTTGACCGACCTGCAATATGGGTTCCACGAGGGACTGGTAACTGTTGAACAGGCATTAAACCTTGCCCTCTTAATTGGCAAATATGCTGGAGCTAAAAATCGAAATTTGTACCTAGTGTACGTAGACCTTAGCGCATCCTTTGACTGAGTTTCGTATGCCAGATTGTGTACAATTCTTAGTGAATTAGGGGTTGATCCTCCTCTTGTTGTATTCCTCCGTGAACTTTACTCTGGCACGAAAGCAAGTGTCAGATACGGGGTGAATGGCGAACTTTCCCCCCCATTCGCCATTAACAAGGGAGTCAGACAGGGGTGTGTCCTGGCCCCCTTCCTATTTAATTTATATACAAATGGCCTAGAATTGGCCATGCTGGAAGGGAGCCAAGACCTTCCATCTATTAATCATCGCCCCATGCCCGCATTATTATACGCGGACGACTCCGTAATTTTAGCTAGAACTCCAACTCTACTGCAGAACCAGCTCAATAAATACTGTAAATTTGTGGCATCGCTGGGTTTAAAAGTGAACATTGGAAAAACCTATGTCATGCACACAGGTCCTGGGTTAAAGAAACCAAAATCCATTTACATTGATAAAATTAAGCTGGAATGTACTAAGGTGTATCCTTATCTGGGCATCCTGGTGGATGTTAAACTGTGTTGGAAACTGGCCATGAGCAGCAAGAAATTATTTTTCCAAAGAGCTACTTCGGCGCTAGTCTCCTTTTTTGAGGAATCTGGGAAAGCCAGCCCCAGCAGAACTATTAAAAATCTACTACGCAAAGTGCCATAGCGTAGCAGTCTATGGTGCAGGGGTCTGGGGATATGCCGACATTGACACACTACAACTGGTCGAGAATGGATTTGTAAGATACTTATTGGCAGTACCCCAAAGTGCACCTACGTACGGTTGCCACATTGAGTTGGGCATGGACTACTTAATTGATAATATCAGATCCCAACCCATTCTTCTGTCACCTAACTCGCTCACTTATAATGGACTGTCTGGGCCTGGCAAACTGGTCAAAAATCCCCTGGCTTACATATGTGAGAAACTTTTTCAGAGACTTGGACCTTATTTCTTACTTTTTAGAGCCCTCTGCCTTGATGGACATTACAAGGAAAGATCTAAAAAAGTTATGCTCAAGTCACTTAAGGGAATTGCGCCTATCCCAAGAACTGCATACACCCTCGAATGTCCAGATTTTAACAGCTCAAAATGCACCTGGTATCCAACCCTACCTAACCTTTCACCTAAGTTCATATGAAAAATATCTTTTGACAAGGTTTCGTTTTAACTCCTTCTTTCGCATAGTCTCATTCCCAAGACAGCAGGACTGGTCACCCACTATCATGAAGTGTCCCTGTGACGGTACATCTGCCCAGTCAACGCTTCATGTAGTGTTGTTCTGCAAATATTATGAGTTCCCTCGCAAGCATTGGATTATTCCATTGCTGCTTATAATGGGATTGAGATCCTGCCGCCCTGCTTACTTGGCGTTGCAATATTTTGAATCTGAACACATTGCAAAGAGTGTAGCTAGCTTTTTAAAATCATGTATAAAATATTGTTGTAATTTTGATTAACGCAGTTTTAATCTTTTTAATTTCTTTATAGCGTGTCAATGAATTTTATTCTGTTAGAACAATTTATGTAATAATTGTTTTTAAAACTTTACCGTGTATTGATTTTCTCCTCTGTCGTTCTTAAACTGTTTATTATTGTACTATTTACCTGTCATATGTACTTTTTATGGTTCCAAAATTAATGTAACCGAATAAAATTTATTTGACTGGCGTCCTATGATTTTTTTATGGAATTTTATTTGATTTAGCACTGCCCAGAGAAACTTCCAAGAATCACATTTAAATGCTTTTCCCGAATTAAATGAAATCATGCCAGCTGGTATTTGTAGTGTATATGGCGCATCAAACGTGGCCGTAGCCATGTTAGTGTGTTCAGCACTATTGCAGCTTGGAATGAACCCATATCGTTCACTGCTTAGAAGTTAATTTATGACTTGAGAATGTCGCACGGCCATTGCCTTAGAATATATTTTTTCCAGTATCATTGAGCAATGATTTTGGCCGGTGCAAAAAAACTATATTAGCTGGTTTATTTGTCTTTAGAAATGTAGCAATATGTAGCTAACTCCAAGAGAATAGTCTCTCTTCATCTACTTCAATATCAATATCATCTGCTATCTGTACTATCAGAGGGGAGTTTAATGGGCAAATCATCTTGCCCGGCATCTGCCCCCAATATCAATGACCTTTTTGAAATTTGAATTTAATCTGAGATCAGCTTGTTATTTAGCATTGTCTGTATTTCCCATTTGGCCTGAACAGGTAGCTTTCCTGAGCATATCCGTTATATATGTAAGGATTGACTATCTTCTGTATATAGTTTCTCATAGAATGCTCCAAATTTAGTGATTATTTTATCATGTTCTGTAATCATTTTAATATGCATATAATTTATTTCTGCTATCAATTTCCGAATATGTTTTACCCTTATCTTGTACAC
Organism: Lissotriton vulgaris; assembly: GCF_964263255.1. NCBI lineage: Eukaryota > Metazoa > Chordata > Amphibia > Caudata > Salamandridae > Lissotriton > Lissotriton vulgaris. Next base: position 374,907,728 of record NC_141698.1, read on the forward strand.
CAACAGGCTCCATATTCCAATTCTTTACCTTTATGTTGAAACAATTGAGCATCAGCTTTTTTTGTTTTCTCATTGCCTACCTCCGCCCTTAACACTACAACCTGCTGATATATCTTGTCCTCATTATCTGCATATTTTTTAATAGTTGTTGCATGAGATCTCTCCATACCCTTCCAGGTTTTCTCCATCTATCTGTTTAACCTGAGATATATATATTTTGGCTACAGACAGAAAAGTACATTCTCTGATATATACTCTAAGAGAGTCTAAATTGTGTTTAGCAGCTCTAATAATGTTGGAAACAACCTCAATTTTAGATTGCGTCATAAAGTCTAGGTACGCTGAGCTTTCAAGAGAGATTTGAATCTTAAAAAGTTCTAAGTTGTGATCAGAATAGTCTTTGGATCTATCTGGGTATGAATATCGAATTATATTTTCCACTTGGTAAAGATCATATCTTTCCAAGAGTATAGCTAGTGGACACTTCAGTAATATGTATACCCTGGCTCTTTATAATGGACATCTCTCCAAACGTCCACAAGTCCAAATACTCAGCTGATTCTTTTAAATACTTCTCTAATTATTACCAACTCTTACCTTATTATTTGCTGTGTTGATTTTAGAATCTATTATGCAGGTAAAATCACCATTATTATTTTTACCCTGTTCTACTTTCACAAATTAATCCTAGACCTGAGTATAATCAGTATTTGGCCTGTACACCTCACACACTATGAAAGTGTTTGTTCTATATGTATCTGTACAATTGCCCACTGCTAATATGCATCTTCTTTTGTCTTAATTTCCCTGATTTTACTACCTTTCTTATCTATAACAGCTACGCCCTTTGTTGAAGATTGTTGTGTTGTGTTCATGAAAGTCATATAACCCAATTGCCTTAACGATGTCATGTCTTTATACGTAATGTGTGTTTCTGTTACACATATGATAGCAATATATTCCTCAAAACTGTGTTGTATTGTCCTCCACTTTTGAGGGTTATTGGACCCACAAACATTCCATATAATCACATTCAGTCCTGCCATATTTGATTTGTTTGGCTTATGGAGTCTTGATAAGTGGTCATCCTTTGATTCTCTACGAAATCACACATATACACACCTTAGCGGATATATGTCTATACACCTTTATAATTCTGGTCACCTTGTTATGTGTACCACTCTTGTTCTTTCTTTTTAAATTCATTACCCCAAAGTGCCCAGCCCCCCATCTGATTTTCTCTTCCTTTTGTCAAACATCAACTAGACGGGAAATGGCCTTAACAACAAATGTATAATGTTACATCACATATATTCGCTACGCGTGGCTTTACAATGCGATCATTACAACGACTGCCATTACATTGCAAGTCGTTTCAACGACTTGCTGTAGGGGGCGCCCTGGACTAAGGAATAGTATTAATTACTATTCATATTCCAGTTTGTGCAACAGTAGGGACCACATTTCTTGTTGTTGCACGCCCCCTACAGCAAGTGAAGGATATCCGATCTGCACACAAAACTTCGCAATCTACTTAATTTAATTTTTTGGAACATTCAATGTGCATGTAACACCATCTTCAATGGTATATGTGTGCCTGCTGTAACTGGGAGTCACAGTACCAGTTTAATAGATCTGCAAAGGCTTTTCTAAAAAGATCTGCATCAAACGACGAGTCTCTTTCCCATTCAGCCCCTCTTCAACGGCAAAAATATGTAGGTCAATTTTCTAGCTCTTCTGTTTTTTTATTTTTTATTGCCTCCAGCATTGCCTGCTGCTCAGGCACTCTCTCTTGTATTGTGGTATTAACTTCCTCTAATTCTGCCATTGTTTTTCCAATATCTATGATTTGAGCTTGTATGTCCTCAATCTTTTCATATATGCCTTGTACACATGCCTGGGCCTCCAGCTCAGCTGATCCTGTTTTACTCATATGTATTGAGACACTGTCGACTCACAGTATCTCTGTATCAATTGATACATTTGTGTAAGAGATAGTGTGCATTAATCCTCTTCAGTTGATATATCTTTACTAATGCTAGTACCCAATGAAGATTGATTTTGTTCCTTGACCTATAGCCTCTTTGATGATCAACTCATCTTTTTGCTTTTGTAATGGTTGTACACTTTCAGCTTGTGTCAGTATATCCAGAGTTATAGTCTCCCACTCCTATGCTGATATTACTATCCCATCAGATTTTGTATATGCTGCATTCTGACTGTGGCTGTTATGTTTGCAGCTGTTTATTTTCTCTGGGGCATAATATATATTGGTGCTGTCCTTCTGTGTTTTCTCATTGTTACTAGTTTTATTGTGCCCATTGTTTGCACAATGATCTGAATATTTAAAGCACCATTTTTCCAGACCATTAATTCTCTTTTCTATCGGTCTAGCATCAGTACCCTTTGAGGCTTTTTCTTATATTGTTTTACTTATTTCCAAAGGTTCTGGTGGATTTGAGGTGTCTTGTACACTATTTAAAAAAAAACATATTCTATGTACCCAACTCAAAAAGGAAGATCATCCGGGAGTCATTTTAAAGTCATCTGATTACTTCAGCTGAGCTATTCTTGTAATTATCTGGGGTAGTCATCCCAAGCCATCCTGTGGTATGTGTATAGGATGACATCTTTAAATGAGAGGGCTCTAGAGTAATCACAGAAACTACTCCAGGATTAGTTCCTGATTACTTCAGTGGAAAACATCTGCTGATCATTTACTACTGCAGGATGATCCCATTATGATTTCAGGATTAGATTGGATTGCTGCAGGATGCGTTGGTGATTACTTCAGTGGAAAATGTGTGCTGATCTTTGTAGTGTCCTAGACAATTGTTTCTGGCAAAAGACATTTGCCAGATTCAAAGCTCGTAGGAACGTAGAGCTTTGTGTGGGATTCTATGTCTGGAGGTCAGATGTCAGTTACTGAACAGGCGGAGGTGGCTTGTCGGTGTTGCGTGCAGGTTTGTATGAAATAAAACTTTATATTGGATACTCTCCAGTGGATGAATTTCTTGCAGAATACCACATTTTAGATGGTGACAAGTGGCAGAGCTGCCAAAGGACCCATGCGCCAGCCGCGCCCTCAATAGATGGAGAGCTAAACACAAGTACTTTTGGTTCTGAGGTTCTTTTCGATTTCCACATTGGGTTCTGTGCTGTCCTTTCCCTCAGCGAGGTTAACCTAGATATTCTTGTTTTTCCAGTGGAGAAAGGATTTGTTCAGTAGGCAGAGCACGCAGCACGTAGTAGAGTGGAAGAGCAAGGTGGAGAGGCAGCGGAGTGCTGGAGGCGCCGGAGGGCAGTGGTCTCAGCGGGACCAGCAACCTGGAAAAAAAAGGTGGGCGCATTCGGAAGCCGCGGTATAGCCTGGCAGTCTGCCCCCATGAAACCCGCCTCGGATCAGCTACGGCAAGGCAAGCAATGCCAGAAACAACGTGTGAAGAGCACGGTGAGCATGGCGTGTGGGGAGTAGCGAGCACAGCTGCCATTAGGTGCAGCTGCTGAGTGCGAGCCCGGTGAGTCCCCTGAGGTGGCCCAACTAGGTTGGGTGCAGCTTGCGGCTCACCAGTATGCCCTGCTCGCTCTTGCCCTACTTGCCCCACTTGTTTTGCCTGCTTGTTTCACCTCCAGTCACCAGGGCTTAGGGGGCAGCATCAGGAGGTGGAAGGGGTAAGGCTCATAGGATCACAGGTGGGCAGTGGCATCACAGAGGAGTCAGTCTACCCACCCTCCCTGCCCCACCCAAACCCCCATGCCTCTCAATCTTCCTGCCCCTTCACCACCGCTCCAACACTGCCTCCAAAAGCAAACAAGGTCACCCACAACTTGCCACCAACCTGCTACCTTTTTCATCCTGCTCTTAGTCTGCACCTACTGTGAACTGTCTCCCTAGAAGCTTGAGAAAGCACCAGAAGGTTGGACATATGAGCACAAGAGTATCCTGCAGCAGCATTTAACCTTTCAGCCAGCTTGCCATCTGCACACCAAGACTTACGAGAGGTGCAACCCCTGAACTGAGCTCTCTCACCAGCTGGTATACCATCAAACTCATAGTTAAAACTCGCTGCAGGATCGGCGAAACGCTTCCTTCAATGTGAGCTCTTTCAATATCTCTGAAACCTGCCTCTCAACTCCCTCTCCGCTCTACCCCACTCTATCTTGCCTCGGTTGCAAAGTAATCTGACTGTATCTGAGGCTTTTGAGGCATCAGAGGGTCACTGGGACAAAGGGGCACCTGGGACCCTTCAGGCCCTGGGACGTCAAGGGCACCTATCATCAGAGCGCGCTACCTGCAATCAAGGGACTGGGCAGGGAAGTACATAGAGAGTGAAGGGGTCAGAGCAGTTAGCAGTGGAGGAACGAGGAGACAAGGGACAACCGACAAGGGAACTTTGTCCAAGGGGAAATGAGATCAGGCAGGGTGAGAGGGTGTCCTCTGCCCAAGAAAAAAACAAATAAATGCATAAGAAGGCCCATGTTGCCAAAGGGTTGGATGGTTGAGCCTCACCCTTAAACCAGACCAGGCAACATCATTTCAGGGATAGGGAGAAACAACATGAGGTGGGAGCCCCCAAAAGCTGCCCTCCACTGTTACAGCCTAAGATCTACACCAAATTCCAGTTTCTGAAAAATGCGGGTGAGGCTCTCCTATCAAGCACAATTGCAGTCCAGGGCCTACACATGCCGCTTACGCCACTCAAGCCACTAGACCACGGAAGCGGCGGCAGCCTGGCCCTTGGGCCATGTTCAACAACCGGCCCAGAGATCCAACTTGGGCACGACGTCTCACTTCCCTTACTACCCATTGCGAGCGCTTCAACATCAGACCCGCAAAACCATGCCATAGCTCCGCCACAAGACCCCAGTGTCCTACTAAGCTAATTATGTTAGAAACAAGAGCAACCAGTGAACAAGGATCAAAAACAGAGAGGGCAACACCTCCTGGGTGAGCCGGAAGAGGATATACAGAGTTGCTGAAGAAGGGGGGCCGCAATGGGAAAACGAGGAACAACTGCATTACAGATAAGGACAAGTCCACAATAGAGCTAGGCACCTCACCCAACTCCATCAACAAAGCAAGCTCAAACCGACCTCAACACCAGAAGATTCCCATGCTGATCTTCACTTGCTGCTAACATCAATGCCATCTAGGCTAGAATCAGTATCAGGTCATGAGAACGGAGACTCTGAGCAGTACTCCAACATTAACGCAAAGGAATGGGAGGAACCCACACACAACAACCACCAGCGGAGCTCAAGATGGATTCTCAATATCCCTCTGCTTTGAAGCACCTGGAGGCCGATGGGAATTAGGGGATGGAGGCAATTCTCAAGACAGGGAATCAAGCTGTGTGTGCGGCCCAATAGTCGACAAACTAGCCTTCCTTGCCTCAATGCTGACCAACCTGTGTGCACAAATAAAAGACTCAGCTCGGAGCTCCATCAACCTCCACTCAAAGCAGCCTCCCTTTATCTAGGCACAAATCAGAACAAGTACACACGGTGAAGAGAGCTTGTACCAAAAGCCCCTCCTTCACAAACTAACAACAAGAGGCAAAGCCAAAAATGACAGACGTAATAAAGTACAGGCACCTGCAACCAGGCCTGCTCGGGTCAGAGTTAGATGATCAAGGAGCAAAATCAAACGACAACTTGAATGAAAAGCAACAACATGCCCAAAGGAGGAAGGGGTGGAACCTAAAGCCTATCTCTAATCAGGAAGTCTTTGCCCGCCTTTTTAGACTTACACTGCCAGAGATGTCTGAACTCTCAAATCAACTAACTTCAGCGGCAACGGGTGTACGGAATACAATTTCCATGTCTGCTGAAAAGGGGGCAGCCTCCAAATCCAACAAACAGCCCACTATCCAAGGGTCACCACTGCAACAAACGCAGGCTGGAGACAAAGAAAAACACATCTTCAACCATAACAATCTCGGAAAGGAGGCAGACGCACATCACCAAACATCACTCAGAACGAAGTCTGAAGTAATCACATCACATTGTCACTCTCCCACTCCAATGACTCCATTGTCAGTCCATCAAGGGGCTAAGATTCCCAGGCTGTATTGGCTGCTTCTATTAGCCAGCCCTAACTCCAACCGGAAATGGAACTTCAATGCCCGTCCAATTCGGCCATATCTCCTTTAAATGACGAGAGACCAGAAAACTTGATTGCACCAAATCAAGGCTGCTCAAGCTTTAAGGCCGTTTCTGTGGAAAAAAGTGAGCACCTGTACTGCACTGGATCGGCCGCCAATAAAACTCAGAGCGACCGGTGCTGGGCTGAAGGACCGCTAATATCGGCCAAACCAGGAACCAATAATCATCGGTCTCCTATTAGCCAGTAATCAGCCAACCAAGCAGATAACTTCAACAAGGGTGGGAACACCCTGAAGTTCACTCCAGAATATAGATCAAGAGGGCCACACGACATATTAAATCGAGGGAACATCTTCCGCCTTTTGTCGCATATACCAACTTTGATAGATGTAGCCTCTACAAACTTGGACTCAGTAGAGTTTGTTAACCACAAAGACACCCATGGGGGTGAAGATACACTGACCACATGGATACAGTCAACTTTTGCACAAAAAATATTGCTGGAGAGCTCGGCATTCAAAAGCTGGGGATAGGGATCAACCCCATTAGTGTACCTGGCTATCCTGCTACACTGGCCCTGGGCATACAGATAAAACATTGAAAGCCCAGAAAAACTCCCCAAGAACTGTATTGAAAGTGGCAAGAGGGTGTTGTCCGCCCACAAAGAGGCAGCCACAGGAAACATGGAGAATGTTCCCAGAACCTGCACAGCAAGCAACCCGTCTCACATATCTAAGATGGCCCACAAGGACAATCATTCATTCAAAACTTTTTTCGATCTTACAATTTGTTAGACCTGGCACCCTCAGCGTGGGTCTCCCTTCCATTTTTGCTGTTGCCTCATGTGCTTTTGCTGGTGTTAGATGCTTTGGGCACTGTGCCACTGCTGTCCAGTGCCACAGTTCAAGTGCTCCCTAATGAAAATGTATGTACTAATTGGTGATTCCATGATTGACTATTTGGTTTACTTGTCAGACCCTAGTACAGTGCACCAGGAGTGCCCAGGAATTGTAAATCCAAACGCTGCTAGTGGGCTTTCAGCACTGGTTGTGCCACCCACAGAAGCAGCCTCTTAATGTGTCTAAGGTCTGCCATTGCAGAGCCTGTGTGCAGTCTGGTACTGTCATGCTGACTGGGCAAGTGCACCCACTTGCCAGTACCAAAACCTTCCCTTTTCTTCATATCAGACACCTCTATGGTAGGCCCAAGGGAAGGGTGCATTGTAAGTACGAGGTAGGACAAGCCCTGATGTGTGTGGCATATCCTAACAGTGAATTACAGCCATTTTCGATTTTCACAATTGCAAGGCTACCTGTTCTCCATAGGTCAGAATGGGCTGTTAGAATGATTACATTTTATAATCCTAACTGACTCAGAGAACATGGTAGAAATTTGAGTTTAGTATACCTGAACTCAGAATGATAAAATTCATATTTTAGTGAAGTTGGTTTTAACATTCTGTGTTTGAAAATACCACTTTTAGAAAGTAGGTATTTTCTTGTCTAAATCTTTCAAGCCTGCCTCTGCTAGATTGTGTATTCCTTTGTCTGGGATTTGTGAGTGACAGGACTGGGGATTCCAAGATCTAGGTTGAGTCAGCCCAGTGGTGAATAGAGAGATCTGCATCTAGATGGGAGGGAGGAGTTACACCTGAACCTTGAATAGGGCTGTGCCTGCCTTCCACAATGCTGGCTCCACCTCCTGGGGTGCGGCTGATGTCTCTGCCCTGCACACTGAAAGAAGAGAAGGAATCCTGCTAACAAAGTGCTCCAGGACTGTACTTGCCTTCCGCAATTCTGGCTCCACCTCCTGTGGGGCGTCTGATGTTTCTGCCCTGTACTGTGAAAGGAAACAAGAAGTCTGGTAAACAGAGTGCTTCAGAACTTGTTTGGACTAGGCAAAGGCCCCTCTCCCCTAAGAGAACAAAGAATTTTGGGATATAAATATTGGGACCCTGATCCCCAGAAATTAGATCACTTTTGGACTAAAAGAAGAAACCTCTGCTGAGGAGAGGAACCTGAAGAAACTGAGGAGCGACTATTCCTAAGCTGAAGTGCTGCTTAGGGGATTGGCCTGCAGTGGTTGCCTGACTGCCAAAGAGATAAAAAATGACTTTGTGTGCTTTACATTCAATTTGTAAAGGATCTCAAAGGGCTTGGAAAAGGGATTGCCTCCTGCTGAAGTCTCAGGGACAACAGACTTCACCCCCAGCTCCCCAGATTTCTTGTGGAAGTTGCTGCTGCTGTTTTGGGCCTTCTGAGGAACTGCGTGTCGCAAGGAGCTGGAAGCGTGACTCAACGAAGTTGAAGCGTGTCGGCGTCGCAGCTACTGTGGTCGCACTTCTGAACAAGGGTGTCGCCGCTGGAGTTGTCGCACTGCACTGCATCGAGAGAAGCGTCTTGCAATGAAGAGGAAGCGTGTCGCCATCGCTGCTGCCTGCCGTCGCACTTCTGAACAAGGTTGTCGCCCCTGGAGTTGTTGCACTGCACCGCATCGACAGAAGAGTCTCGCAAAAGGAAGAAGCGTGTCGCTGTTGCCTGCCGTCGCACTTCTGAACAAGGGTGTTGCCGCTGGAACTGTCATATTGCACCGCATCGAGGAAAGCGCCTCGCATCCCAAAGAGAAGCGCGCCACCTTCAGAGCTGCTGCCGTTGCATTTCTGAACAAGGATGTCGCTGCTGTAGTTGTCACAGTGTGCAGAAGCTTCATGCAAACTGGGAGAAGAGTGTCGCAGCTGAAGCTGTTGCTTCCGCACTCCTGAACAAGGGTGTTGCCGCTGCAGTCCATGCATCGAACCGAGAACTTCTCGCATCCCCAGAGAACCGTGCCGCATCTGGAAGATCTTCACGTCTTTATTTCTTTGCACCAGAACTTTGCCGCATTTCCATCGCTGGGACATTGCTTGTCGTGGAAGTGCAACGCATCGAAAGGTACATTGATGCAAAGTGTTGCATCTTAAGAACTGAACTGAACTAAGTTAAAACTACCATCTTAAAGTAACAGTATTGTGTATTTTTGTTGTTTATGGTCTTGTGGTAAATCCATATAAAGTATACTTCTTTTTTATATCAAGTTAAGTCAAGTCAAGTAATTTATATAGCGCGCTACATACCCAGAGGGTCTCAAGGCGCTTGAAGAGGGGTGGGGGATTACAAGTCGCAAATCCAAGTTTTAAGTTGCTTTCTGAATGCAAAGTGGTTCTGAGTAAGACGAAGGTGAATGGGAAGTGAGTTCCAGGTTTTAGCCGCCAGGTAGGAGAAGGATCTTCCTCCCATAGTGGTTTTGTTGATGCGGGGTACAGCAGCAAGGGCTTGGTTGGAAGAGCGTAGCTGGCGGGAGGGGGTGTAGAAGGAAAGTCGTGTGTTGAGGCATTCGGGTCCAAGTTCGTAAAGTGCTTTGTGTGCGTGGGTTAGGAGGCGGAATGTAATCCTCTTATTGACGGGGAGCCAGTGGAGGTTTTTCAGATGACCAGAGATGTGGTCTTTACGCGGGATGTCTAGTATGAGTCTGGCTGATGCATTCTGGATGCGTTGGAGTTTATTCAGAAGTTTTGCGGTGGTTCCGGCGTATAGGGTGTTTCCGTAGTCCAGGCGGCTTGTAACCAGTGCGTGGGTGACCGTTTTTCTAGTTTCGGTGGGGATCCAACGAAATGTTTTTTTGAGCATGCGAAGAGTGTTGAAGCAGGATGATGAGACGGCGTTGACTTGTCTGGTCATCGAGAGTGAGGAGTCCAGGATGACGCCCAGGTTCCGTGCGTGGTCCGTCGGGATGGGTGCTTTTCCAAGGGCCTCTGGCCACCAAGAGTCGTCCCAGGCGGAGGGGGAGGTACCTAGGATAAGGACTTCTGTTTTGTCTGAATTCAGTTACAGACAGCTGTGTTTCATCCACTCGGCTACTTCTTTCATTCCTTCATGAAGGCTGGTTTTGGCGGTGTTAGGGTCTTTGGTGAGTGAGAGGATCAGTTGAGTGTCATCAGCGTAGGAGATGATGTTGAGATTGTGTTGGCGTGCGATGGCCGCGAGGGGGCTCCTGTATACGTTGAAGAGGGTGGGGCTGAGTGAAGATCCTTGTGGCACGCCGCAAATGACTTCAGTGGCCTCTGACTTGAATGGTGGGAGGCGAACTCTCTGAGTTCTGCCGGCAAGGAACGAGGTGATCCATTCCAGTGCTTTTCCTTGGATTCCGATGTTGCTGAGGCGTTGTAGCAGGGTGCTATGACAGACTGTGTCGAAGGCTGCGGAGAGGTCGAGGAGGATGAGGGCGACTGTGTCTCCATTGTCCAGTATAGTTCGAATGTCGTCTGTTGCAGCGATGAGTGCGGTCTCAGTGCTGTGTTTGGCTCGGAAGCCGGACTGTGAGGAGTCGAGGGATTTATTGGTTTCGAGGAAGGCAGCGAGCTGGTTGTTGACGGCTTTCTCAATGACTTTAGCCGGGAATGGTAGGAGCGAGATGGGGCAGTAGTTTTTGAGTTCCGTGGGGTCTGCTGAGGGTTTTTTCAGAAGGGCGCTGAGTTTGGCGTGTTTCCAGCTTTCCGGGAAGGTGGCAGAGTTGAGTGAGCAGTTGATGACGTCTCGGAGGTGTGGTGCTATGATGGAGTCTGCTTTGTTGAAGATGTGGTGAGGGCATGGGTCTGTTGGGGATCCTGAGTGGATAGAGTTCATCAGGCGGATGGTGTCCTCAGTGGAGATTGGGTTCCAGTCATTAAGGATGTTCAAGGGGGGTGAAGGTACGGCAGGATGTTGGGTGGGTTGGTCTCCGGGTTGGTTGTCGAAGCTGTTGTGGATGTCAGCGATTTTGTTCGGAAGAACGAGGCTAGGGAGTCGCAGAGGGCTTGGGAGGGAATGATGTCGTTGGTGTTGGCAGCGGGGTTGGTAAACTCTTTGATGATGTTGAATAATTCCTTGCTGTTGTGGGCGTTGTTGTCAAGTCGGTCTTTGAATGCGGCTTTCTTGGCAGTCCGGATCAGTTGGTGGTGTTTGCGGGTGGCGTTTTTAAAGGCGTCCCTGGTGCTGGTGTTTGGGTCTTTTTTCCAGGCCTTCTCAAGGGAGCGACAGAGTTTCTTGGATTTCTTAAGATCAGCGTTGAACCAGGGGGCATTTTTGCTGCCTAGTTTGATTTGACGTTTTTTCAAAGGTGCTAGGTTGTTGGCACTGTTGGTTAGCCAATGAGTGAGGTTAATGGCTGCTTGGTTGGGGTTCGAAGAATGGGCAGGGGGATTTTGTAGAAGCGATGAGGAGATCTGGTCGATGGTGATTTCATTCCAATTTCTTCGCAGAGTAGGTTGAGGATGGTTGTGGGTTGTGGCCTTTTTGTAGACAAAGTGAACGCAGCTGTGGTCCGTCCAATGGAGAGTTGTGGTGTGACTGAAGGAGATATGTTTGCTGGAAGTGAAGATAGGGTCGAGTGTGTGACCTGCGTAGTGAGTGGGGGTATTAACAAGTTGTTTTAGTCCGAGGTTGGCGAGGTTGTCCAGAAGGGTGGTGGTGTTGCTGTCGTTGCTCTTTTCCAGGTGAAAATTGAGGTCTCCCAATAGAATGTAGTTCTCGGAGGGGAGGGCATGTGGGGTGATAAAATCAGTGATGTCTTCACAGAATTGTGCACGGGGTCCTGGTGGTCTGTAGAGGAGGGTGCCTCTGAGTGTGGTCTTGGGGTCGGAGTGGATTTGGAAGTGAAGGTGTTCGGCGTTAGCGAGGTTGACGTCTGAGCTGGTTGAGATGCGGATGGAATTCCTATGGACGATTGCGATCCCACCTCCTGTCTGGTTGGTACGGTCTTTTCGGATGATCTTGTAGCCTTCGGGGATGGCAATGGTGATGTCTGGGGCTGAGGAGGCGTTCATCCATGTTTCTGACGTAAATATATAATTTACTCTCTTAATTTCTATGCAGGTAAGTACTTAATCAATAATAACTCAAATCGGAAAGAAAGAACCAGAGTCCGTGGTGTTAGAGTTTTTAGGGGTTTTATTCCTCAAAAAGGAATGGTCAGGACCATAATATCATGTTCTTCCTACCGCAAGGGTAGAAGAAGGGATAGAGCGCTACATTTTATTGACAGTACATAGCTTATATACTTAATTCATGTCATAGGAAACAGTATAGTAGGCGTAACAGCTGAGAGAAGACAAGATAACAGTATACACGTGTTACTAGTACGTAATCAGAAGGCGTGGACTAGGCGTGAACTGGAGGTGTGTGCTAGAAACGTCACAGATGGGTGTCACAAAGGGGTGGCACTAACAGAAATGTTGCAATGTCAGCAGAAATCGGAAGCTTGGATGCGCGCGCAGCTGCATGACGTGTGATAGACGTGAAACTGGAGGGGTGCAGGGGACTTGACATTTACACTGACGGAAAGAGACAGAAGTCTGGCATGTCAGATCAACTTGTACTTCTATCATATCTGATATCTGATGTTTAGGAACCATATTATCTGGACGGAAAGGTCTCTAGGGTAGAAGCCATTCTATACTAACTGTGGATGCGTGTATAAGCGCCTAAGTGTCTGCATGAGAAGCGTGGGGGCAAGGGGCCTTCCATGGAAGCATGGCAACAGAAGCTATGAATTACTTGCACTGAGACAGGTCGGCCCTTTGGCTCTGCAGCTGGGGAGGATGTTTACTGAAGCTAGTAGGCAGGAATGCATTTTCGAAGAGCGGAACAGATAACTCGAAGGTTATAGTCAGTCTTGGCAGAAAACAGGCTGAGCTGAGCGCGGTGGGCCGCGCTGGAAGTAAGTCAGAGTTCACGGGTACAGAGGCAGCCTGGGCTGAGGCTGTCAGAGTCAGAAGCCAGAAAAGAGGCTCGATGGCAGAAATTCAGGGCCTACTTTGCCAGAGCAGGAAAACATGTAAAGTATACTACAAAAAGACGTTGGCATAGCACACTTAGGAACGGGTTATTTAATCCATTCAGGGTGGATCTGAAAGAGGACAAGTTAACGTTGGACGCAAATGTATTTGCGTCTTCATAACTGACACAGGAGGGAAGTTACATGCACTTTTAGCTGGTACATGGAGACGGTGGGGTACGCGCTAGGGAACACAACATGACCAAAATTTATATTTCCTCATTCCCTCCTTGTTCCCTACGGACCCTTCATGAAATCTCGATCCTCATGAATCGATCAGTTTGTTCTTGCAGCATCATTTGCTCATCTTTCTTTCTTTGACGGCTTGAAAGGAAACTGGAATGTTCAATACAAGAGGTGGCACACAGTCCACAAATCGCTGGCCCGCACTGCAGGCACAGGCAGCAACTGAATACTAGGACTAGGCCAATGCCTAGGAAGGATAGGATCTTCCATCCCCAAGCGGTTAACGTTGTCCAGAACCAACCGGACCAAGTCCAGGTGCCTGGATTCTGATGTATCTGATTCGCAATTTTATGGAGACGTGTAATAGCTTGATATACAGATGGTGCGTTTTGTGGTATGAAAACACAGCAACTTGACCCGATGACCTTACAGGCTCCACCTCTATCTGCCAAGATGACGTCAATAACAAGACGATTCTGAAGGACAACAACCCGCATGGCGGACTGCTCTTCTGTTAAGTTACCTGAGGCGGAGGCAGTTTCATTCACTACTGCTTCAAGTGTTCTCGTTAATCTGCGTATTAGTTTACTATTTTGAACAGGTCCTAAAAAGAAAAAGAATCCTTTATTAAAATCGGTATACTGTTCCCATGCCGTTTCTGTGTAGTCGACAAGTGGGATATCTCTTCTGGGTCTATTCTTTACTAGATTTGTATTTCTGTGGTAATCAGGAGGAGCTAGGAAAACAGGTGGCAGAAGGAATGCAATATAACAGGTACCATCCCAATCTGGAGGTAGACGTATGTATGCGGTATGACCACAAACAAAATAGGAATGACTGATAGCTTTAAAGGACGATTTTCCATGATCACTGAATTCGACCACAGTAGTGCATTTACTATGACCTAAGTGTACTGAACCTTTCTTCCTGATACATAATTCGCCAGTGACTGGCAATACTGGCATAGTGGGTATAACAGGTGCGGCTTCGGATTCAACAGTAAGAATCATAAGGCTAATTGTATAATTACCTAATCCATACACTTCATTTTCTAGATCAGTTCCTATTCTAGTGGGGAGTCCCTCCTTATCAGGGTAACAGACGTCGAGCAGGACCAAGTTCAGGTTTCCCCAAACCCAACCCCCGTCGAAAACAGCAATATCAGGATCTAAGGAATTAATTATTTTAAACCATGCACCACAGGAGCCATTGTGAGTGAACGGGTACGGAAAGAGGGGCAGAGCTCCCTTGTAATTCTGGTAGGGAGGGAGTCGGCCACATATCCAGCAGTCTGTAGCATTGTTAGTTTGATGGGAATGGTGTAGCATACTAATGAATGTGTTGTTGCGCAGCGCAAGTCTGTAGGGGAGTTCATGAGGAGGCAACTCGCTAAAAGTGTGTTCAGCAGAGACATTGTAAACAGATTGTTCACGCCTGAAAATAGGGTAGTAGATAGGGAGAAGTATACTGGCAACTATGATCAGAAGACTTAGAAAAAACATTATTAACAATGTCACTATACAGTGACTACGCAGTGATTTACAGTATGTACGTTTCTTGAATTCTCTCTCTCTGTCTCGATCTAGGGGATACATGTCAGAAACTATTTAACCGATTCACCTAGGGGAGGACTTAAACAATTAAACTGTCTGACTTGCTAGATCGGAGTTTCGATCGGTACTCCTCTTGGGGAGTTTTCTCTCGTTCAGATACTGTAAAGTCTTTTGCCTCAACACAGTCTTTGGTGGGGGTGGACGAGTCTAGGTATGGTTTCAGTTCATGGAATCTTTTCACATGACTCGTATGGACCCACCCCTTTCTCCCTTCGATCTTTACGGCGGTCCTCGTGGTGTGAAGGAAGGTCTTCGGTGATTTCCAGCGGGGCTCCAACGGACTCTTCCTATCAAAGTTTCGCACCAATACTAGGTCCCCAGGACGGACATCATGTGGCTTTACATCAGTGTTGTCAGGGAAGGCTGCGGCAACCTGTGAACGACATGATTGGAGTGCAGACATCAAGGAGGCAAGGTAATCTGTCAACATATTGCAATCAACATCAGTAATTCTTTTCGGAATGGGCGTCCCCCACATATTCGGTGGTCTGCCAAAAACCACTTCGTACGGGGATAGCCCTGATCTCGAATGGGCAACCATTCTCATATAGAATAGTGCCACTGGCAGGGCGACTATCCAGTCGACCCCTTTCTCTTTACATATTTTAGCAAGTCATATTTTCAATGTCTGATTATGCCTCTCTACAAGGCCTGCGGCTTCGGGGTGTCGGACACAATGGAATTTCCACTGGTATCCTAGCAATAAAGAAACTTCTTTCATTAATGCGGATGAGAATGGCTGACCGTTATCTGAGTACACGACACGAGGCAAGCCGTACCGTGGGAAAAATGCATGAACCAACTGCCTGGCAGTGGTCGGAGCAGTGTAATCTGGGACTGGGTATGCTTCGGTCCAGTGGGACAGAGCACAAACAACTACGAGAACATATTTAAATCCTCGACAACGGTCCATCTGGATATAATCCATCTGGAGGACTTCAAAAGGGTGATCGGGAGGATGAAATCCACCTTGCTCTACAGGGACGCTTTTACCTGGATTGAACTGACAACAGATCATGCAAGTACGCACTTTCTGTTTCGCTGCTGCTCGTAAGTGTTTATTGTTCCAAAGATTTTGTAAACTGTCTAACATCGCTTTCTCTCCTAGATGTGCTGGACTATGTGCTGTATTAATCATGACTTGAACCATAGAGTCAGGGAGAAACCATGTAGATTTTCCCTTCGTCATCCAACCTTGATCTGTCTGGATCCCTCCTAGTTCAATCCATTTCTTTATTTCTTCTGGGGTAGCATGTGTCTGAATATCGATAACATCTAGTGTGGGATCTCTGACTGTCATACAATGTGTCGGTCCGGTTGTCTTTGTCATGTCAGTTGTCTGAGTGTGAGTCAATGCTGTATGTTTTGCTGTCTGATCTGCCAGGTCGTTACCCTGGGAAATAGAATCTGTGACTTTAGTATGTGCTTTACACTTCATGACGGATATGCCTGAAGGCAGATGTATTGCTTCTAACAGTGCTTGAATGAGGGGACCATGTTGGATCTTGGCACCGTGAGAGGTCAGAAAACCTCGTTCTTGCCATAACATGCCGAAGTCGTGTACAACTCCGAACGCATAACGGGAATCAGTATATATATTGACATTTCTGTTCTTGGCTAGAATACAGGCTCGGGTCAGAGCAATAAGCTCTGCCGCTTGAGCAGACAGTGTATCGATACGATGTGTTTCTTTAACTTCGGTTTCAGTGGTCACGGCATATGCGGCCACTAATTCTCCTGTACTTGTTCGCATGCATGAACCATCCACATAAAGTGTCAGGTCTGGATTTGTCAATGGAACATCTGTTAAGTCTCGTCTGGGCTTTGTTACTGCATTAATGATCTCTATGCAATCATGCGGGGCTGGATCTGTCATAATTGTAGGTAGCAGTGTTGCGGGGTTCAGAATGCTGCAGCGTCTTATTTCTATGTGTGGCTGGAATAGCGTTAATTCATAACCTGTCAGTCGTGCTATAGTCAAGTGTTGAGTCTGAGTTCTGTTTAAAAGAACCTCTACAGAGTGTGGAACTTGTACTGTTAACTGATGGCCTAAAACAATTGAATCGCTCTGTCTTATTGCTAACGCTGTTGCTGCTACTGACTTTAAGCATGCAGGGAGTGCCTGCGCTACTGAATCCAATGTACTAGAGAAATAAGCACAAGGCTTATGTGAACCTGCTTGATCTTGAGTGAGGACAGACAATGCTGTACCATCACGTTCTGTAACAAAAAGTGTAAACGGTTTGCTGTAACATGGTGTCGCTAAAACTGGTGCTTGGCATAATGCTTTCTTTAATTCCTCAAAGGCTTGTGTATGTTCCTGAGTCCAAGGGAGGACAGTCGAGGTTGCTGCCTCCTGCGTCGTTAACTGGATGAGTGGTTTAGCTAGAAATGCATATTGAGGAATCCATTGTCTGCAGTACGAGGTGAGGCCTATGAAGGCCCGCACTTCCTTTTGTGTCTGGGGTCGTGGCATATTTACAATTAACTGAATGCGATCGGGAGTGAGCTGTCTCCCCACTTTGGACAGCAAGTGACCCAAGTACACAACTTGCTGAACACAGAATTGCAGCTTCGAAGGAGACACCTTGTGTCCCTTGTCTGCCAGAAAATGTAGAACTGTCAGCGATGCTTGCTCACATTCGGGCTCACTTCGTGCGGTGATCAACAGATCATCGACGTATTGCAGTAAGGCTGTGTTAACTGGCATTTGAATACAATCTAGTTGCCTTTTCAGTGCTTGACTATAGATGCTGGGGCTTTCTGTGAATCCTTGAGGTGCGCGGGAAAATTTGAAACTTCGTCCATTTAAACTGAATCCAAAGAGATATTGGCTCTCCGGATCAATAGGTACACTGAAGAAAGCGTTCTTGAGATCAATTACAGTAAAGAACGTTGCTTCTGAATCAATAGCAGTCAATAGGGAAGAGATATCGGGGACCACAGGGTACTGTGGTACAATACATTTATTCAGCTCTCGAAGATCAATCACCAGCCGATATACTGGCGGTGCATTGGGGTCAGTACGTTTAAGAATTGGAATGATAGGTGAATTACAGATATTGGAGTCAGTCTCTACGACCACTCCTTGTGCCATAAGCTCTTCAATGATTTCCAGTAAAGCCACTACAGCATCGGGTGGTAACTTGTATTGTCTAATTCGTGGTAGAACAACTCCTGTCTTGAGTGTAACACGGTATGGTGTGATATGCATACAACCTACATCAGTTGGGCCTTTTGCCCATAGGTGATCTGGTACATTTTTCAATCTGACATCGAATTCTCGCAACACATAATGACCCTTGAAATCCCGTAGAAAGAGTCTAACTCCCTCCGGGGAACAGCAGATTATAGCTCCTAGAGCCTTCAATGTTTTAATTCCTAACAGATTTTCTGGGCATGAGTTCGTAAGTAACAAATCTGTAACTCGTGATAATGGACCCACAGCCAAGGGTACTGGTTCCGATACTTCATTTACAATAGGATGTCCTGAAAAACCAAGGGAAACATTCTGTGAGCCTGAGAGGGGTGCCCCTGGGACTTCATTATGGCTGATTGTGGTGCGACTTGCCCCCGTATCAATTAAAAACTTTCTGTCTTTTCCCAATACGTGACTGTGTACATAAGGACCTTCTTGATCTACAGGAATTTCAATAAGAGGCAAGCCACCTTCCCTCTCTAGGCTGTTTCATGTATATCGGGGGTAATCTGGATATGCAGATTGGGCGTACTGGTACATCTGTTGTGAAACTTGCTGAGTCGCGGCAATGGGCTGTGGTACTGCTACTGTCTGCGCTGTATGGGATGAAGCATGCATAGGCTGTGTGTTCTGCATGGGCTGTACATTCTGTGAGGTCTGATGCTGAACCTGATCTTGTCTAGGTGGATGCGGTCTCTCTTTAGTTTTACCTGTTGCTATGTTATGTTTCAGGACGGGGCATTCATGTACGTAATGACCTGGCTGCTTGCAGTAATTGCATGTCCCTTTAACGGGAGCTGTAGTGTGACTTGTCTGGGTCCCACCCTTCCTTTGACCGTCGGCTGGGACCGTCTGAGCTACTAACATTTTCATCTTTGTGTCTTTCATGCGTTTCTGTTCCTGATCTTGTTCTTCTCTAATTCTGTTCTGATGGTATTGTAGCATCTGTAACATCTGGGATGGCGTATTTGCCTGCCAAGTACTTTCAACTTTGTACACTCGGTTTTTAACTAATGGTAGGGAGTTCTCGACTAATTTTGATACAAAAAGGTGTGGATATGACTCGCTACTTGGTTTTAGGCCACTATTAATAATGAAACATTTCTCGAATCTTGAATAGAAGTCACTAGTATCTTCATCATGTTTCTGTTTACAGGACGAGATGGCGTCCCAATCTTCTTTTCTAGTTGTCAATAATCTTGGCAGGACCTGTACTATTAAACCGGGTAATGCTTTAGTCTTATCCCCAAGGCCTACCCCTGGGACACGTTTACTTTCTTCGTCTTCTATTTCTGCCCATACAATCTTTTTGTCCCCCACCTCCCATTCTTTTTCCTTTAATTTCTCGTAGATGCCCGTAGGCAACAGCACCTTCAACATTTTCATGATATCCTCATACGTGTAATCCCCCATTAGTAACATGTCTTTAAGCTCTCTGTGGAAACCTGCAGGGTCTTTATCATGACACGGGACTAGTTTCTTCATTTCTAACAGTTCTAACTTAGTCAGTGGCGTGTGTACATATACACGTTTCAAGAGGTGATCCGCACCCATAACTGGGTGTACTTCTCGTAAGGGGTTCTGGCTTTCAATGCCACTCCCGCATTGCATGTGGTACATTTTCCTTTCTGGAGGCGGGGCGGGAACATATTCAGAGCTTACGAAAGTGTTATATTTATGTCGTTGTTCTAGAATTATTTGTATTAACTTGGTACTGAAACCTCTCCATCTATCCATGAGTAATGCTTCTAATGTTTCGTGTAAGGGACCTGGAACGGAATGTTGGTTTCTGTATTTCGTGAGGAGGTGCTGAATCATGTATACACCTGCTAATCTCTGTTCGTCTGGGGAAAGGTTCAGAAACGTCTGTGCTAAGGTGTCATCATTATATATGTCTGGATTTTCAGCCCATAATATGGCTGACCGGGCTAGTTCTTGTTCATCCATTGAATTGAGTACATGGTACCCCATTCTTTCTCGTAGTCTTTTATCAGTCTCCTGGAACTGATGTTCAGAAGAATTCGGGTTTGTTAAAGCAGAGAGAAAAACTCTCTTGTTTTCCGGACGGATGCCCTTCCTAAGGTAAGTTCCCTTACCTACATACGCTATAGTATCTGTAGTCCTTTCTGGTTCTTCAAGTTCTTCTTCCTCCTCGGAGGAAGCTTTTTCTTTCTCTTTTTGGTGTACTGCTATCACTGCTTTTCTAATTTTCTTGTACATACTGGCTATGCAAGTCCCCTTGTCATGTTTTCCTTCAGCTATATTTTGACCCCACTTGTTCAGTGCATCTAATTCACTCTGATCTGTTCCAGGCCTGTCTCGTTCTCTTATTAGACAATTTATGAAAAATCGTAGTATCTGTGCTTGAAAGTCAACTTTCTGTTTCTCCATGGCATCCTTGATACTGTCAGGGTCTTTCCCTGTCTGAACAAACTCATATAATCTATCTAGACGGTCCTTCATTCCTACATAGCATAACAAGATATCAGTAGCAGATCTTAACCGTAGTGATGCCAATATCATTAGATCGTCTTTTCCGGGTACTGGATCATATCTGCAAACT
This sequence comes from Lissotriton vulgaris, assembly GCF_964263255.1. Taxonomy (NCBI): domain Eukaryota; kingdom Metazoa; phylum Chordata; class Amphibia; order Caudata; family Salamandridae; genus Lissotriton; species Lissotriton vulgaris. The sequence goes on from NC_141698.1 coordinate 374,928,243, forward strand.
GAAAGGTTTTCTTTTAATGCGTCAAGGCGGGGTGACCTGAACGTGAGAGGACTCTGCATATCCCTGAGATTGAATCTGTGTGTTAATGGCGGGGTCCGAAGACCCGCGGTCGCACCTCCTGAAGCGGAGGCTTGGGCATTATCTCCCTGTGGAGTCTGTGTCTGAACTTGAATTTGTCGTTTAGTAGGATCAGGTAGACGTGGTTTCGGTAGGTCAATTTTGGGTGCGGGAAGTGGTGGGGCTGGCGGAACGGGGGAGGTCTGTCGCGGTACCGGCGGAACATGATCTGGGGGCGGGTTGCCACCCCCGTCCCTGTCAGTAGACAAGGCACGAACAGGCAGATTGGTGTAAGCCGGTGCTACGTCCTCTAGATAAGAATTTAGGAATATGTCTTTAGTAGTCTTATGCATTACTTTAGTTGGAACTAATGGCGGCGGCAAGTTTTTCGGTATTTCTGATAGGGCCTCAGGTGTACCCTCGGCCGCAAGATACATACCGTTTACGAGATTGTTTCGGGCACGGTCTATTTGTTCTGTTTTTACTCGGATCCCTTCAGTAACTAATTCGTTTTCTTGGGCTTTTTCTGATTCTTTAAGTCTGTCTTCTCTACGGAGTGCTTTCTCAGCACGCTTATGTGATTCCTTACGCCAAAATTCTATGGCGTCTTTCTGAGATTGTCTAGCTTTCTTTTTCCATAGCACTTCCTCTACCTTCATGATGCACTCGGCATCCCATGTTCCGGTAACAGGCCATCTGTGTCTTTCGTCTAGATGCTTGGTATAGTCGGCCCATAACTCTAGATACAATATGGCATCTATGCCATGTTTGTGATACATAAAGTTACCTGGAGTGTCCCTAGGGGGAATAGGAATTTCTTCCTCCAGTATCCCTTTCCTAGTTCCTATCTGCTTTAGCTTGTTGAAAAACGGCATCTTGTTTACTTATTACTGAATGCTCAATCCTTACTACTTAATACTGGATACAGCTAGTTTACACAAGAAACACAATAATGCACATTAAAACGGTCACATTCATACCACGACATTAATCACATGAAAAGACATTTGAGACATAGATGACTACCCCCTATACTGGATGTACTGCTAAACAGTACGGATACACTGGTGTAACAGTGCAGAAATTCAGAAATTCAGAATACTAGATATACTGCTAAACAGTACAGATACACTGCCTAGAAACAGTGCAGACCGGACTTGTGTACCCAAACCCGTCTAGATACGTCCCAGCAATGGTACTCACCGGGAAGCACGGAAACAGAAGGCCTCGGAAAACTCGACTGGACTCGACTCGAAACTTCGGAAAACTTCGGAAAACTTCGGAAACCTGGCGGGCCTCTTGACACCTCGGACCTTGCTTCTTTCGGCTGGGCTCTGGTCGGGATCCTCCGCACTCCTCACCGCCTCGTCTGGGCACTGATCGCAGTCTTCGTCACCTCCGTGGGTCAGAGGGAGATGCAGGAAATCCTGCCGGTACGCGTAGTTTCCATCTAACTGATGGCAGGGGACAGAGCTTGCAACGCACCAACCGGCGCGTGAGGTGGGGGAGGGGTCCCTGTTCGGGCGCCAAAATGACGTAAATATATAATTTACTCTCTTAATTTCTATGCAGGTAAGTACTTAATCAATAATAACTCAAATCGGAAAGAAAGAACCAGAGTCCGTGGTGTTAGAGTTTTTAGGGGTTTTATTCCTCAAAAAGGAATGGTCAGGACCATAATATCATGTTCTTCCTACCGCAAGGGTAGAAGAAGGGATAGAGCGCTACATTTTATTGACAGTACATAGCTTATATACTTAATTCATGTCATAGGAAACAGTATAGTAGGCGTAACAGCTGAGAGAAGACAAGATAACAGTATACACGTGTTACTAGTACGTAATCAGAAGGCGTGGACTAGGCGTGAACTGGAGGTGTGTGCTAGAAACGTCACAGATGGGTGTCACAAAGGGGTGGCACTAACAGAAATGTTGCAATGTCAGCAGAAATCGGAAGCTTGGATGCGCGCGCAGCTGCATGACGTGTGATAGACGTGAAACTGGAGGGGTGCAGGGGACTTGACATTTACACTGACGGAAAGAGACAGAAGTCTGGCATGTCAGATCAACTTGTACTTCTATCATATCTGATATCTGATGTTTAGGAACCATATTATCTGGACGGAAAGGTCTCTAGGGTAGAAGCCATTCTATACTAACTGTGGATGCGTGTATAAGCGCCTAAGTGTCTGCATGAGAAGCGTGGGGGCAAGGGGCCTTCCATGGAAGCATGGCAACAGAAGCTATGAATTACTTGCACTGAGACAGGTCGGCCCTTTGGCTCTGCAGCTGGGGAGGATGTTTACTGAAGCTAGTAGGCAGGAATGCATTTTCGAAGAGCGGAACAGATAACTCGAAGGTTATAGTCAGTCTTGGCAGAAAACAGGCTGAGCTGAGCGCGGTGGGCCGCGCTGGAAGTAAGTCAGAGTTCACGGGTACAGAGGCAGCCTGGGCTGAGGCTGTCAGAGTCAGAAGCCAGAAAAGAGGCTCGATGGCAGAAATTCAGGGCCTACTTTGCCAGAGCAGGAAAACATGTAAAGTATACTACAAAAAGACGTTGGCATAGCACACTTAGGAACGGGTTATTTAATCCATTCAGGGTGGATCTGAAAGAGGACAAGTTAACGTTGGACGCAAATGTATTTGCGTCTTCATAACTGACACAGGAGGGAAGTTACATGCACTTTTAGCTGGTACATGGAGACGGTGGGGTACGCGCTAGGGAACACAACATGACCAAAATTTATATTTCCTCATTTCTGTTAGGAAGGCGACGTCCGGGGAGATGGTGTCTAGTAGGTTCCAAAGGTCGATGGCGTGTCTGTGGATCGAGCGGGTGTTGAGCAGGATGCATTTTAGGTGGTTGGTGTCAGATCTCTGTTTGGTGTTAGTGGATGAGGAGTTGATCTTGGTGACGTCATATTTGCAGGAGTTGCATGCGAAGGGTCCATGGGTGTGTCCAGGAGCGGCTTGGGTGCAGTTGGGGAGTCGACCGGGGTTTAGGGCTGAGAGGGTGGAGGCGTTGTATGTAATGCGGGTGGGGTGGGTGGGACAGGGGCCAGGGGGTCTGGCGCTGGGCGCGGGCTTGCCGCAGACGGGCGTAGGTAGGCTTACCTTTGGCGCAACTGGGGCGCGACCGCTGCGCGTGAATGCTGCGCGATTGTCCAGCTGTCATTAATGGAGGATGGAGGGGGGTGGAGCGTGGGCGGGGCGGCTGGGAGGCGGGAGCGTGGGGGGAGGGACGGGCTGAAGGCACAACCAAATGGCGATCGGTAAAAAAAAAAACACAACACACAGGCTAACACGCCGATATTGGGCACAAGAAAAGTCAATAATCGTTATGGAAATGTTAAATTTAAATTAAATACTCCCGTGGGCACTGCTGAGCACACAGGCACCAAATCCGGGTTAAGATTCAGCAAAGTTAGACACTCGGCACAATCAGTAAATAAAACAACAGCAGTGCGAGGTGCTTGTGGAGGAGAGCAGCGCTACGATACCAGAAGCTGCAGGAGGCAAGGGGGAGCAACCGCTGCGTCCGGAGACAGGCTGGTCACAGGGCAATGTCGGACCGGACGGTGAGGATAGCCAGTGGGTGGGCGGGGCAGCTGGGAGGCGGGAGCGTGGGGGGAGGGACGGCTGAAGGCACAACCAACGGCGATCGGTAAAAAAAACACAACACACAGGCTAACACGCCGATATTGGCCACAAGGAAAGTCAATAATTGTTATGGAAATGTTAAATTTAAATTAAATACTCCCGTGGGCACTGCTGAGCACACAGGCACCAAATCCGGGTTAAGATTCAGCAAAGTTAGACACTCGGCACAATCAGTAAATAAAACAACAGCAGTGCAAACCTTGTGTGGTGTCCATCTGTAGTGTTGTCATTGGTTTCCTGTATGTGGTCACACATGCTTTACACATGGAGACAAATCCTGTGCACACGTTTTCAAATTACTAGGTTCTTCAGTGAGAACCCGATGAGTTGGACAAAGTTCAATAAACAAGGGTGAAATCCAGCGAAATGGCGCGCCGGTCCGGTGAGTGTCACGACCAGGCTGCCTGGCGGGTAGAGGCGGAATGCATCTAAAGGGTGAAGTAACCTCTGTATGGCAATGACTGTCGATGAGTGAAAGCCTCAGGATGGTTATATCCACGGTGGCGTTTGAAATGTAGATCGAGGCACAGATGTGTGCTCAGCGGTAGCGTCCAAATCCAGGTAGCGCATCCGCTACCTGGATTTGGACGCTACCGCCAAGCACACCCTTCACACGGTGTGATGAAACACGTGTCGGCTAGTTGTATTTTGTATGTACTGATCAAAATCGAACTATAAACACACACCTAACTTCGCTGGATTTTGACATCATTTATTGAACTTTGTCCAACTCAGCGGGTTCTCACTGAAGAACCTAGTAATTTGAAAACATGTGCACAGGATTTGTCATCATTTGTTTGGTAGGGGAACTTGTTCCTTACCTATGCAGGGACTGTTTACTGTCTGGGTTTGTTCCCCTGACCTGTTTGCACCGTGCTATTTGAGCAAGTACAAAATCCACCAATCTCGTACCAGCACCATTTCTTCCTGTCCCTTACCCAAACTCAATCTCTCTTCGCGACACATGCTTTACACACTGCCTCTGAGATAAGCCTGTCTGCTCATGCCAAGCTACCAAGGGGGTAAACAGGGGTTATGTTTGGAGTGTTCCCCCTTACCCTGACAAGAGGCAAGGGTCCCTATGTGTCACAAGTACCTACCTGTGCCAAGTAGAGACTCCCAAATCTAACACAATTAAGATCATAAAAGTACATAGGAAATATTTTAATGCAAACCAATAAAATAGATAACAATTAATTTCCAAATTTGTCCTCAAGATATCAGAACAGTAAACATTTTGAGTGTCCCAGAATAGACTGTAACGTGATATTTAGTATCTCTCCAACTAAAAATTTACAGCTAAAAAACAATCTGGCCAGAAACTGGAACCGCGCTAATATTGGCAATTTCTGCTCATTATTAACTGCCAAGAGCCCCTAAAGCACAGGAATCCCTCCACATCCAGGCAAAAGGTATCAAAGCTTGGCTTGAATCAGCTAGTGATCGCATTGCCCCCTTTAAGAAAATCAAGACTACGGGACCACACGACGCCCAACGTTGGTTTTCCAACTACTGAAAATTAGCATTAAGGCAAGCTGAACGTAGGTGGAGACACAACTATTCCTTGGAGAAAAAAGCCTCCTATGTAACACTGCTCAAAGAATATAAAAATGCTAACCTCCAGACTAAAGCAGAATATTTCTCTTCAAAAATCATAAACTCGGCCAATTAGTCCAAAGATATCTTTTCCATAGACGACAAACTCACTAATCAGGACAGGGTCATGGCGAAACTTGTTCCATCGCAATCCTTATGAGACTCACTCAATTCCTATATCATAGAGAAAATCGCTACGATCAAGGCCTGTATACCTCCCCCCATTTCCACTATGGTTCCTCCAGACCCCTGTAAAAATTAACTTGTATTTAATCAAATCCTCCCAATCTTAAAGTCAAACTTTTTTGCTCTACTAAAAAAAAGTTAGTTCTGGTTCCCCCACTGATTGTTGCCTGCCTCACATTTTACGTGAAGCTTTCCTCACTTGTTTCCTTAATAAAATTCCCTTAAGTTTGGTATTGTGCCTAACACCTTCGGAAGTGCTGACATTTTCCTTTTTTTGAAGAAACACATCTCTGATCCCTTAGTGCTCAGCAATTATCGCCCCATCTCCTTGTTGCCTTACCTAGGGAAAATCTTAGAAGATCATGTGGCAAACTGTCTGAGTTTGTTCATCAAACAATCTCCTTTTCTTGACTCTCATCAGGCAGGATTTAGACCTGCACATTCAACAGAGTCAGTTATCCTTGCAGTTCTGGATGAGCTCAGAAGGGGGGCTGACAAGAGCCTCACCCAGGCCTTCGTACTCCTGGATTTGTCAGCAGCTTTTGACACAGTAGATCATGGTCTCCTGATCGACTGTGTCAGCAAGGCCAGGATCCAGGGTCTGGCGTTGAAGTGGATTTCCTCCTTTCTTAGCAATTGATTTCAAGCTGTTCGCTTTGCTAATTTTTCCTCCTGAAAAATGAAACTAACTTGTTGGGTTCCCCAGTGGTCTTCCCTTTTTCCCCTCTTGTTTAACTTGTACCTACTACCCCTGGTCTTATCTCTGGGCGAAAGAAAGGTTGAAACCTTTAATTATGCTGATGACCTACAGCTGGTGTTTGACATAAATTCTTCCACTTCCTCAGGGTTCAATTTCCAGTCCACTCTGAGCTTTATCAGTGACTGGATGTATGATAACCAACTGAAACTAAACCATGATAAAAACTGAGCTCATTCTCACAGGTGGACCGGCAAACCTGTGGAACTCTAATTTTCGGCCTCCTATGCTGGGTAGCCCACTACTAGCAGGCTCTGTCAAGAGCTTAGGGATTGTGATCAGTAACAACCTATCCATGAAGGCCCAGATTGGCTCAGTGGTCTCCGCATGTTTTTTTCACCATCGTAGAATGCGGAATATCAGCAGATACTTGACCACTGAGGCCTTGACCTTTGTACCCTAGCCTTGGTAATCTTGCGTATCGATTACCCCAACTCATTATATGCTGGTATTCCCGCATATCAATTACAACAATTACAGTTGGTACAAAACCATGTGGCCAGGTTAATCGCCTGCCAGCCTAGACAACATCATGTTAAACCTCTGATGAAGAGCCTACACTGGCTTCCAGTGACTAAACGCTATGCATTTAAGCTGGGATGTACCATCTTCAAAGCCCTAGCTGGGAATGGCCCAACCTTTATATCCTCAAGGATCCAGCGCTATACCCCTTCCCGGGAACTGCGTTCGTCCAATATAAATCTGTTGACCACTCCCTCTTTTAAACGCAAAAAACATGGGGGCCTTAGATTTGTGTTCTTGGCCCCGCAGTTTTGAAACTCGCTCCATGTCGAAGTGAGGTTGGCAATCCCTTATGCACTGTTCAGGAAAATTCTTTAGACCCATTTATTTTCCCAGGCATATCAGTAAGCCAACTGTCCCGTTGATGCAGCTTCTCCCTTGCTCTTAGCGCCATGAAACCGCTTGGTGTACGTGTGCTGAATAAGTACTTTTAACATAAAGAGAAACTGTGTCATCCCCGTGCACTCGATTTATCTCAAATAATCTTCTTAATGAGTTTTTTAGTTGTGATCTGGTTTGCGCCACATTTGTCGCACGTAATCTGACCGTGCCTTTGAATAACAGGAAGTGGTGTGGGGAGAATTGTCTGTCCACCAAAATGTACGTTGAAACACGCTGGTTTCTTCACAAAATTCGATTTATTTACTTGAAATTTAAACTTTTTCACATGATTCTTTCAACTTCAATATTTCATCCACAAGCTAGTAGCATACATAATAACAATCTTATGATGAAATTCTCATTTTGTTTCAATGCTTGCGTACACCCAATGCATTTCGGGTCAACAAACGAGGACCCTTCACCAGGGGTCTGAAATAAAGGTTAAACAGGACCAAATCAGAAACTCCACTGTCCCGAGGGGGCCGGGACCTGGGGGAGTTTACTTGCTGAGGTTGGCCCGACAGGAGGGGTCGGGGAAAAGATGAACACTGGCGCCTTCAGTAAAGGTTTCAAAGAAGGCTTTATTGGTATATAAGTCTTTTTCATTAATGGTGTTGGTCATTCTTTTGTAAGTACTGTAGGATCCAAAGCAAAGGTAGCTTTCTCCAGCTTCAAGAACTCAGGGCAGTGGACAGGAGCAGTCGTGCTCCGGGACGGGACGTCTCTCCACTCGTGGATCCGCTCCGGTACCAATTAAGAAAAGGAAACGAGGATCAGATAATTGTAAGACTCTGAGAACACTTAAGGGCCGGGAGTGAGGGAAAACCACAGGGATCCGGTGCACACTTCTTAACTAAAGGAAGGTGTGGAAGTGCACGTGAAAGAGGCAGGGGGTAAATTCTGGCTCTGTACACTTTTACACTCGGGGCTGTCTCTTCCGCCCGACCCAACCCGCTACCCGGCCCCGTACCTCTTGTAGCCACGCTCCTCCCGTGGGAACGTGGCGGGCGAAGCATTGAAACGTTGGCCTCCAGGCGTGTCGCTCTCGTTCTCTCTCTGCTCCGGATAGCTCCGTCCGTCATCCACGATAACCGCTACCTCCTGGGAAACGCCGTCCGTCGAGTCTCTGCTACTTCCTTCTTTTGACGTTGTTCCGCTCTCAAGGGGTGGAGCCTCGTCTTCCTGGTCCGTGTTCTTAAAGGGGCCATACACATTGTTATCCTCCGTCCATTCAGACTCGGGTTCCTCGGTCCAAGAACAAGGTGGTAGCTGTGGGGAAAAGGGGCATGGTGAAAGGGGGTGGCGGGCCACCAGTCTGTAGTGATGGTTGGTTCTGGTCCGACTGCCCCGTCACATCCACTTTAAATAAAACACATGTAAAAACTTACAAATGTGAGCATGCATGCCTAAAGCTGTCGAAAGAATACAAATGAGTGTCTGACAGAAGAGTGCTTAACACAATGAAATATCATCGTGAGAACTATGTGGTGAATGTGAATTAAATGAAAAAAGACAAAACGATGCGCAATGGCTGAAAAGTTTGAATTAAAAGAACCCAGCGTATAGAAAATAAAAAGTTTATAAAAATAATGAACGGCGTGTGTTAACCAATGGGAGCCAAGTTAATAAATTAGGTCAGCGCCATGTGATATGAGTATGTGCACTTCAAAACAAAAGAGACAGCCAGGAACAATAAAGTTACACGTGTGAAAAACCAAATATGAACATGCATAAAGCGGGAAAGATAAACAAACTAAATTAATTTAAAATGAAAAGAAAAAAGGGTTGAATGTGCATGCTGTAGTTATGAAAAATACAAAATGCATGAAATAATTTTGTAAAGCTTTTCAGAAGATCAACAGTCTTATGATTCATAAATCAAGGTAGGACGCAGGAAATGTCCTCAGACCATGCTGTGGCTATAATACTGTATTATAGGAAGCATGAATATTCAATCCGATCATTCATCCCAATCGGATGTGTAGAGTTCAGTTTTTTAATCCAATGATATTCTGCTCTCAATCTTTGTTTTACAGGATCCATGTCTCTGCGCTGTGGGATAGTCTCCAAAACCATAAATCTTAATTGAGCAATCTGATGACGTGCTTCTTTCCAATGGCAAGCTATAGTTAATTTCATATTGGTAACACGTATGTTACTCCTATGTTCGGTAATTCGAACTTTGATTTTGAGCTCCGTTTGTCCAACATATATTTTGCTGCACAGGTATTTGATAACATAAATGCAGTTAGTGGTGTCACATGTGCTGGTATGATGCAGTTCAATTTGATTGCCCTTCGTAGGGTGGGTGAATTTGTTTCCCACAATGACGTTGCTGCAATGAGTGCAATTTTGGCATCTTAACATGCCTTTCCATGCGTTATTCTCTTTCTTGGGTGTATTCAACAATTCCTTAAGGTTTTTAGATCTTTGAAATGCAAATGTGATTTTATCACTGTCGAGACCCTTTAGGTCAGGTTCCAATTGGATCAATAGCCAATAATTGTTGATTAAACGTTTGATTTTGGTTGATTCCGTGGAGCATTTCAAAGCGCAATCAGTTTTCTTTTCCTGAATTTTTGCTTTCTCTTGTAAAAGAGTTTCTCTTGATTGTGCTGTGACCTTTTTAAGTGACGTATCCAAAATGTCTTGGGGGTATCCTCTTTGGCGATACTTTCTGGTTTGCTCTCTAAACGATTCTTGTAAATCAAGATCATTTGTGGTAATCCTTTTTAGTCTTATGTATTGTGAAGTGGGTAGATGCTTCTTTAATGATTCCGGATGCAAGCTTTGAAACAGAAGACTGGCATTTTTATCTGTTGTTTTCTTGTGAACTTTGGTGCTGATCTTATTATTGTGCATTTTTATTTTGACATCCAAAAACGCAATGTTCTCTTTGTCGATCGTATGTGTGAATTTGATACAATCATTATGTGAGTTCAATGTAAGAATGTTCTCCTCAAGTTGTTGTCTCGAGCCTTTCCATACTAGGAACATATCATCAATGAATCGTTTAAATAGTATGATGCCTTCCATCCAAGCTCGGTTGTGTAGAATATGCTCTGTCTCGAATTTGTGCATGTAGATATTGGCATATGAGGGTGCCCCCCCAAAGCCCATCGAAGTGCCATTACATTGATTGAAAAATTGTCCTTGCCACTCAAAGTAACTATGATATAATGCAAAATGCATCAACTCCATTTTCTGTGTATCTTCCAAGTCACTATTGAGTAGGCTCCATTCCAATGCTTCAATACCCTCATTGTGAGGGATAGACGTGTATAATGAGATGACATCTATGGTGCATAACCAATATGTTGTGTCCTCTTTTAATGTTATGGTCTTGAGTAAATTTAAAAACGCAGTGGTGTCTTTGATATAAGCCATGCTCTTCTGAACAATAGGTTGCAAAAAACGATCAACAAATTTCCCAATGGGTTCGGAGATGGAACCGAAGGCGGAGACTATGGGTCTGAATGGAGGATTAATTGGATCCTTATCGTTTTTTGGCAACATGTACAGTTGCGGTCTTCTTGGAAATTTCATTTAGAAGAATTTGTGTGTTTTATTGCTAATCCATTTAATTTCAAGAGCATGATCTAGGATCTTTTGTAAATTCCATTGATATTCTTGTTTGGGATCAAGATCAAGATCAAGAGGAAGGTAAATGTCTTCGTTATGAACATGACTGTTAACGCTGTTGATGTAAAACTCAGTGTCCATGACAATGACTGCTCCACCCGTGTCAGCCTTTTGGAACGTTAACTTCTTGTCTTGGCTTAAGTTCTTTAACGTGTTCCATTCTTTGGGGGACATGTTACTTCTGGTCGCTTTGGTAAAAGACATTCGTTGAACTTCAGACAATACTGATCTCTCAAATGCTTCAATCGTTTTGTGTGAGAAAGGTGCACAGAAATTGCTCTTGGGCTTGAAATCTTTATCCCATGTTTCTGTTGTCTGGGTTTCTTGAGCATCCTTAAAGAAAAACTTCAGATTCAAAGTTCTGAACAATTTGAATAAGGCAATTTCGGTCTCAGCTTGACTTGAATGATATGAGGAACGAATGTGGTACCTTTGTTTAGTAGTTTTTTCTCCGCATTAGTAAGCTTTTTGGATGAAATGTTGATAATTAAAATCACTTTCAACATCTGGCTCTGTGTCCTTTTGGCTATTTCTGCTTCTGTTTCTTTGACCCCTCCTTATTCTTCTGTTGTTGGCGGAGCATTGGCCGCTGGACTTAACTCTAAAAAAGCTGGTTGTTGGGTAGTTAGACTTGTGGATGGTTTCACCGGAACTTTACTGACATTGTGTACTGGTGCTCTGGATTGAGCAATATCAGAATCAGAAACTACACTTTCTTGTGAAGATGTTGTGCCAGATTTTTGTGGTTGTTGATGTGGTTGCCATTTTTTCTGATTATATATCTCAGCCCACGTGTAAACTTCTTCCAGTTTATAATCCAATGTGTCACGGCAATATTTACGTATTTTCCGTTCATTAACTTCTTTAGCGTATCGTTCAAGTTTTGTATTGATGTCTTCTAATGTTTTTTGAACGTCGGGAATTTTATCGATTTCAACTTGTATGATCTTGATTTCTTCTTCAATTTCAATTAACACTTTTGAGAGCTCCTCTACGATCAATAAAATCAAGTCCAATGAACATTTATTTAGTATCTGATACCATTTCTCTACAGTTTTTTTGCTATTCTTGCACAGCATTGGCTTCAGAGCTGTTAACATAACACATCAGAGCATATACAATTTTGGATAAAATGCAGCTTATCTCAAATATATAAATTAATCATCTAAAATCCATATCCAGCTATTTCTTCTTGTCCATTCACACCCACCAATAGTGCGCCACTGCGTAGCAAACTAAAGGATCGGGTAATGTCTTTAAAAAGTATAATGCTACTCTACACTGTCTCAGAAAAAAACATTTTAAAATCAAGACAACATATTTCATACTTTCTTTTTTATAAAAACAACAAAATTTTTTTAAATGTAAATCAGACTGAGGTGACTTCCCATCACTAATGCGGTGTGATAAATCAGAGTGTTTAAACCTTTTTGACAGGAAACCCAGTATTAATGGGAGAAGGTTCAAATGAAAACAAATTAAAATATACTTGTGTTATGTAAACAGGATATCCACTAGATACGAATATCAGCTGTCTACAAGGGAAGGGACCAGTTCATAAGTGAGGATAGACTGCTTAGTATAGTTCATCTCTGCTCTAAAATATTGGTCCCTCTTAATGAAAATATCCACCAGTTTACCCATGAATATTTTTTTACAAAATAGTAGATCTTGAAATAATTCTAGTTTTGAGAGTGAGAGTTTTAAATAGCGCTGGCTAGACCCGGAGGTATCAGATCATTTTACATAAGGTTCCACAGGAATTACAAAATTACATCATTTACACGATACATCAGTTGCTAGAAAAAAAAACATTTCAAGAGAGTAGAAGACGAAATAAATGGAGCTTAGAAGAGTAAGGGGGTGGGGTAAAGGGGTAGGAGGTAGATAGGATGGAGAGACGAAGGAAAGTCTGCCCAAAATCCAGCTGGGTAGGTGACGGACGAGGCGGAAGTCCACAGCCCATCTCCTCTTTAGCTATCGGGTAGCCCCACCGGGCATCAGCCAAACAACTAGGTCTCAATGGGAAAACAATTAAAGAGCAAAGAGGAGGGAACAAAACAGATCAGGGAGAGTTGAGAAGGAAGGAGACAGCAGCGGAGGAAAAGACAAGACAACTGTCCGAAGACCGGCTGGGTAGGTGACGGTCAAAGGGGTGTGCCAGAGCCAGTCTCCCCTATATCTGTTGGAGAAGCTCCACCGGGGATCGGCCATGCGGTTCGGACTCCACCGGCAAAGGGTGAGGAACATGGGTAGGTCGAGGTTGTTGATCACTGTGGCTCTGAGGCTGGGGGTTTTCAGCCACGAGGCTTGTCCATGTGAGATCAGTGGCAGCCATTTTAGGGTCACGCACTGAGTGTTGTTCAAGTCTCTTGATTGTTAAAAGACAGGCCAGTTCCCTGGATAGAGATTATGGTAAAACCGGGCAACTACAAGATGATCCAGGGAAGAGGTGACCAGTTGGAGAAAGCCGAAAGGTCCTGCCCTAAGCAAAACAGCCTGGGCGCCATGTTGGGGTCAGGCGCAGCCGGCCGGGAATCAATGATTGTTTTGAGAAAGGAGAAAGCCCCATGGTATCAGGGGCAAGTCCAGTCCACCTCCAGAAATAGTTATGGGCCGATTGGGTAATTACACAGAATCCCCACTCACCGCCGGCTCAAAGAAGGTCATCAGAGTCCCATGGTGCCATCTTGTCCAACGCATCCGTTCCCTGGGGCTCGGTCGATTCCCCTTCCAGAGTGCAGGCTCAATCCCGTCTCCGCACTCCGCTCCTTCAGGGACACTCACCACACTATCAGGCTAGCCCGATCTCATGAAGTCAACAGGGAGCCCTATCCTGGTTTAATAAGCTGTGCAATGCACAGTCCAACGGCTACACCTCCCCCGGCAGCATCGGGATGAAATGGCAGCCTCACCGATACTGTAAGGAGGTCCGTTATGTAATTAGGTATGGTAGAAGGGGTAAAGTCGCACATCCGAATGCGGTCCCAAGAATTATGCTACCACGTAGCGCCGGAGACCCATGGCCGTGTGACACAGCACACCCGGCACAAAGGACCGGACCCCCGCACTGATATCTCCTCACTGCTTATCCCACGCAGTATTCACATGCTCCGATAAGCGCAGCCCTGATCCGTGAATCGGGCCAGCAGGAGGTAAAAAGCACACCGCAGTCAACAATGCAGGCGGGCAGCACAACATAGCGCCGCCGGAATCATGCAGCCCCAGCACCATGCAAAATGGCCGCCGGAGGCCTCAGGCAGGATGTAGAATGAAGCAACTCATAGTGCAGCAACCAGGGACAGCAGAGCTTCCAAACTTCCAACATACGCTCCCTACTGCCTCCGACGCTGATAGCTCATGTTTGTCAGTTCCCACTCTACATAAGTTAGCCATTTAATTTTATCACAGTTCTCTAGTTTTAAGCAATCTTTGATATTATTTTGTGTTGAAGTCAAAGTGTCCCGGTTCCAAATAGGGTGCCAGAGGATAATTGGTGCCAGCTTGATCGAGTCGGTAATATAAGGTAAATCCAACTCAATATGAATGTTGTGATTTGAATAGGATTGAGGTAGGGACACAAATGACTTAAAAAACTTACTTTCAATAGCTTGTAGGGAGTCATTCGGGCCATGACCCACACCCCTGCCCCATAAGTCACTGCAGATTTTGCTTTGCCTAGTAGATCGTCTTGATTGGGTTTCATGGCTTAAAACCCAATTTCTGTGAGAAAGCCTTAATCGCAATTAGACTTCTCTCGAGACCCAATACTATTCACTCCGCTAGTTCTTGCCATGCCTAATTTTTATCAAGAAGGACCCCCAAGTAAGAGAAGGAGTCCACTATCCTAATTTTCCCAGAGTCTATGTAAAAACTAGGTATTTGATTATGTCTTCCTGTCCCTGACGCAATTACAAAGGACTTAGTTTGATTTACTTGAAGTCTAATGAGGCCATAAAGGACATATAGGCTGAAATGAGAGTCTGTAGGCCTATCCGTGTTCGGGCAATAAGTCCAGAGTCATTGGCAAAAGCCAAGATGGGTACTGGATTGGAATCCACCATAGGGACATCCAGAGTTGTAATCATAAGCACCTTTTCCACTCCGTTCATGTAGATCGAGAAAAGGAAATGAGCCAAGAAACAGCCCTGCCTTACCCCTCTTGAGATCTTAAAAGGGCGGGTGCATTCCCCATTTTTCCTGTAACGCACCGAAGCAGTTGCATATGAATATAGCTGTTGTATTACATTGATAACTGCTGGTTCACAGCCCATCTCCTCCATTATGTACCAGAGCTTGGAGTGAGAAACACAATCAAATGCTTGCGAGAGATCCATGTAGGCAAGATGAAGTTTCCCACCCTTTGCCCCAGTGTATTTATCCACAATGAAGGAGAGGTTCAGTCACTGGTCAACAGTGCCATTTCCTTGCTGAAACATTAGGATGTTCCTCCCATTAGGATGTTCTTTTCTTTTACCCATAGCTCCAGCCTAGATAGAAGGGTTCAAAAAAGGGGGTGGTGATGAACAGAGTGTCTGAATTAAGCAGACCACTCTTACCCAGTCCAAAGATCAGGGCCTGATCCATCACCGTTATTTAGCTCACTGCACCATCCCAGCTCAGAACCTGGCTATATGCAAATTAGTCTGTCCCTGGCCCAGTGCATCATGGGAACAGGGCAGACCAAACTACTAAGCCAATTCTTCACCAGAAAGGAAGCAAGCTTCTGGGGACTGGTTTCTGGCATTTCAGCCGTCGTCAGCCCGGCTTGCTTGAATCATGATGGTGCAGTGAGCAAGGGACTCATGTCTGAGTATACCCTGCCACACCTATAGTGGCCAAAAAACATTCAGAAAAGGGGGTGGTGATGAACAGAGTGTCTGAATTAAGCAGACCACTCTTACCCAGTCCAAAGATCATGGCCTGATCCCTCACCGTTATTTAGCTCACTGCACCATCCCAGCTCAGAACCTGGCTATATGCAAATTAGTCTGTCCCTGGCCCAGTGCATCATGGGAACAGGGCAGACCAAACTACCAAGCCAATTCTTCACCAGAAAGGAGACAAGCTTCCGGGGACCGGGTGAGAGTATTCTGATTAATTCAGAAACTCTGTCGATCACCACCCCTTGTTGTTAAATATTTTGTCCACCCTAAGCGTGGAAGGGTATACTCAGATGTGAGTCCCTTGCTCATTGCACCATCAGGATTCAAGCAAGCCGGGCCGACGACGGCTGAAATACCAGAAGTCAGGCCCCGGAAGCTTGTTTCCTTCCCAGTGTAAGAATTGGCTTGGTAGTTTGGTTTGCCCTGTTCCCATCATGCACTGGGACAGGAACAGACTAATTTGCATATAGCCAGGTTCTGAGCTGGGATGGTGCAGGGGGCTCAAAAACGGTGTTGGATCTAGCCCTGATCTCTTGACTGGGTGAGAGTATTCTGCTTAATTCAGAAACTCTGTCCATCACCACCCCTTGTTGTTAAATATTTTGTCCACCCTAAGTGTGGAAGGGTATACTCAGATGTGAGTCCCTTGCTCATTGCACCATCAGGATTCAAGCAAGCCGGGCCGACGACGGCTGAAATGCCAGAATCCGGTCCCCGGAAGCTTGTTTCCTTCCCAGTGTAAGAATTGGCTTGGTAGTTTGGTTTGCCCTGTTCCCATCATGCACTGGGACAGGAACAGACTAATTTGCATATAGCCAGGTTCTGAGCTGGGATGGTGTAGTGAGCTAAAAAACGGTGTTGGATCTAGCCCTGATCTCTTGACTGGGTGAGAGTATTCTGCTTAATTCAGAAACTCTGTCCATCACCACCCCCTGTTGTTAAATATTTTGTCCACCCTAAGCGTGGAAGGGTATACTCAGATGTGAGTCCCTTGCTCATTGCACCATCAGGATTCAAGCAAGCCGGGCCGACGACGGCTGAAATGCCAGAAACCGGTCCCCGGAAGCTTGTTTCCTTCCCAGTGTAAGAATTGGCTTGGTAGTTTGGTTTGCCCTGTTCCCATCATGCACTGGGACAGGAACAGACTAATTTGCATATAGCCAGGTTCTGAGCTGGGATGGTGCAGTGAGCTAAAAAACGGTGTTGGATCTAGCCCTGATCTCTTGACTGGGTGAGAGTATTCTGCTTAATTCAGAAACTCTGTCCATCACCATCCCTTGTTGTTAAATAGATAGAATGGGTCGGCCCTTTAATTTTGCAGTTGTATCTAGAAGAGAAATTGGCCAATAATTCTTAGGGCTCCCCCTATCTCCCTTCCTATATATAAGAACAATTCTGCTATATTTCCAGAACACTGGTGGACATATCCAGGCTAATTTATTGAAAACATTAGTTAATACGGGTACCGAAAAATCTAGGTTGTCCTGAAAAAATCTATCAGGACCCCATCTGGTCCAGGTGCTTTCCTTCAAGAACAGGCTCCCAACCTCTCCCTTATCTTGCCAAGCAAGAAACATAGCTTTTCTTGGTCAGTAGAATAAGTAATGGTGTCGGATGTGGCAGACAGAGTATTGGGAGAATAGAAATACAAATAGTGATTGACCCAGTCATCTTTGCCCACATTGGCATCCAGAAAGGGCTCTCCCTTAGGTTAGAAATCAGGTGCGTTAATTTGTTCCCAAAACTCTCTGCTATTATGTTTGTAGAGGCCTACTGGAGCTTGACCCATATTTCCTGTCTCAAAGATATTTCCACTTTCTTTCTTGCTTCTTTGTATACCTTCCGAGCTAAATAGATTTGATCCCTATTTCTACGTTGCTGATTTAGTACTTTACAGAGAGCTTTCATTGCTTGTGTACACAGAGTATCAAACCAACCGTTAGTTTTCCTTGAGTCAGATTCCTGCTTGTCGAGTAAGCGCCCTTTTTATGTGGTTTAAAAGATCTTCAAAGAAAGAAGCTAAGTCTATTGATGATAAATCTTGATCTAGACAACTAATGATACTTTGTTGCGATTTGCGTATCACCGCCGGTACCAATTTATGTTTGTCTATTTGGGTCCACTTTAACTGGTATTCATTTATCCTGGCCAGTATGGGAGATTGTATTGACTGGTATTTTTTCTCCTTTTCGTAAGATAAGAGTACCACACACCTTAGTCTTGTGTGGTCACTTAGGTTTGTAAACCGGACAGCAAGGTCTGTAACCTTACAGCGGGGGAATTAGAGATCATTATGTAATCATTTGTTGACTAACAAATTTCTCGGGAAAAAGATGTCTTTGGGGATCCTTCTGACCATTTGAATCACCCATTAAAATCATATCTTTAGTGAAGAGAAAACTATTTAAGGTACAACCATAACTATTGTATGAAAAATGATACTTCAGATAGCCCAACAAATGTACTAGTCCGCAAATTTGGTGTTGGCTCTACTTACAAGGGTGGAGGTTAAAATCACCTATCCAGGTGATACATGGGGGTTTATTTTTCCCTAACTCATTACAGATCTTATTAACTGCCCTGATTACTTCCTCAACTACTAAATACATATTTTTTCCAAAGTTGTTGTTATAGTAGTTAATTAGGATCTAGATCACTTCCTTTCCGTGACCTAAGGTAAGAAGGTGGAAATAGTGCCTTACAGCCTCAAATGTATTTACTTGTATTTCCGCTGTGTTAGGAATTAGCGTTAGGACGCCGCCCTTCCTGACACTGAGGATACAGCCGTTGTTTGAAAAGAGCGGTAGCTATTCATAAAAATGGGCTCAGTTGCCCATGCCTCTTGAAAACAAGTGTGTTCTGACTTCCCACTCTTTTAGCCAACTAAAGTTCCTCAGCTTATTTTTAATTCTTGTGATGTTCCATGTCATTATCTTGCAAGTTTGATTTAACTGATTCCCATTAGCAATGTTTTCAAGGGGTTCATTGTGTTCAGGAGTTTTTATCATTGCTATGCCTGGGTCTTGAATAACCGACTGCTTCAGTCAATGTCAATGTTCCAGGTCACTAAGGGGGGCAAATCTATTCTCGAGGGTTACTCCTCTGATACCCTTCTCAAGTAGGGCAATGGGTCCCAATTGTTTCCCACCCCAAAGGGATTTGAATTTATTTACCAATGTCAGATAGGCGTCTATAAGCAAAGAACCAATAAGGTAATGCTTTTATCTGTCTACCCCTACGGGGATCCCTAAACAGATGGTCCAGGAAAGCTCTTGGAGTGTGGTTAGGGTGACCAGCCATCCCGGATTTGCTCAGACGGTCCAGGTTTTTCATCAGTTGCCCCGGCAGATCTCAGGAAATGTAGCTCTTGTCCCTGTTTTTAGCGAGGGTCGACTTAAAATGGCGACAGGTGCTTTTTTATGTTTTACAAAGCATGAATAGTTATCAGTTGTATCTAGAAAGCAATTTAATAACAGGCAAGCTACTGGGTTTAAAAAATTGCATTTTATGTATTTTCTAACTGCCTGTTCTGTAATTCTCTGCCGAGGAACGCTGTCATTTTGTCCGCATGCTTGAAGTAAAATTGTACTGTTACAAAGAAACAATGGAACCCAAAAGGTATAGTATAGGGACCTTGGGCAGTATCATATTTTAGAGCACAATGGTCCCTATTTTAGGAGCACAAATCCACAACAAGGAATAATCATACTCTAAATAGCTAGTATGTCTTTTGTCCAGCCGGACAAGAATTTATTTTCAAAATAAAGCAGAAAATACGGAAGTGTTTCAAACACTAGACAGCAAGTGGGCACAGCGTGACCCACAAAACATTGAGACACAACAACGAACACAGAATGGCCAAAGGGCAAGGTAAGATATGTCTGTACACTTGTGTATTAGAATTTGTACAGACTTAAGTCATTACTATCAACACCATGGGTACTCACAAACTTTCTCTCAGGGGCCAAATTTACAGTGTGGTGTGTGTCCGAGGGCCGCACCAGTGGGGGCGGGGTCAGTGAGGGAGGGGGCGGGGCTAGAGCAGCAAAAAAAACTGTGACCATGAGGTTGAACACAGGTCCCTGCAGCGGACGCCTTCATCCACTGAGCTACCAGACCCGACTCTGCCTCCCACCCTCCATCTCTCCATCTCTCTATCTTCCTCTCTCCCTCCCTATCTCCCTCTGTCTCACTCACTCTGACTGTTTCACTCCCTCTCCCTCTCTCCTTCCCTCTCCCTCCCTCTCCTTCCTTCACCCTTCCTCCCTCTTCTTCCCTATCCTTTCCTCTCCTTCCCTCCCTCACCCTCACTCTCCTTCCCTCACCCTCACTCCCCTTCCCCCTCTTACCCCTCTCCCTCCCTCACTCCCCTTCCCTCACTCCCCTTCCCTCACTCCTCTTCCCTCCCTCACTCCCTTTCCCTCACTCCCTCTATCACTGCCCTTCTCTCACTCTGCTTCCCTCACTCCCTCACTCCCCTTTCCTCACTTCCCTTACCTTACTCCCTCACTCCCCTTCACTCACTCCCTCCCTCCCCTTCCCTCACTCTGCTTCCCTCACTCCGTCCCTCACACCCTTTTCCTCACTTCCCTTCCCTCCCTCCCTCCCTCCCTCCCCTCACTCCCTTCCCCCTCTTCTCGCTCTCTCTCCCTCCCCCTACTCCCTTCCCTCACTCCCTTCCCCCTCTTCCCCCTCTCCCTCCCTCACCCCCTCACTCCTTCACTCTCCCCTTCCATCCCTCCCCTTTACTCACTTCCCTTCCCTCACTCCCTCCCTCCTCTCTTCCCCCTCTCCCTCCCTCACTCCCCTTCCCTCACCCTCTATCCCCTTCACTCACTCCCTCCCTCCCCTTCCATCACTCTGCTTCCCTCCCTCCCCTTTCCTCACTTGCCTTCCATCACTTCCCTTCCCTCACTTCCCTTCCCTCACTCCCTCCCTCCCCTCCCTCCCCTCACTCCCTTCCTCCTCTCCCTCCCTCACTCCCCTTCCCTCACCCTCACTCTCCTTCACTCTCTCCCTCCCTCACTCCCCTTCCCTCACTCCCTCCCTCACTCCCCTCATGCCCCTTCCCTCACTCCCTCCCTCCCTCCCTCATTCTCCTTCTCTCACTCCCTCCCTCACTCCCCTTCCCTCCATCCCTACCTCACTCACTCCTATTCCCTCCCTCCCCTTCCTTCAGTCCCTCACACCCCTTCCTCACTCCCTCCCTCACTACCCTTCCCTCACTCCCCTCCCTCTCTCCCCTCCCTCACTCCCCTTCCCTCCCTCACACCCCTTCCCTCCCTCAGTCCCCTCCCTCATTCCCTCACTCCCCTTCGCTCCGTCACTTCCTTCCCTCCCCTTCCCTCACTCCTCTTCCTTCCCTCTCTTACTCCCTCCCCTTCCCTCACTCCCTTCCCTCACTCCCCTTCCCTCACTCCCTCCCTTCCCTCACTCCGTCTCCCTCCCTCTGTCTCCCTCTGTCACCCTCCTCCCTCTGTCTGTCTCCCTTTCTCTGTCTCCATGTCTCGGTCTCCCTTTCCCTCCCTCTCCCTCGGTCTCTGTCCCTCTACCTCACTCTGTCATCTCACCCTGCCTGTCACTGGGCTGAGAAAGACAGCTTCCCCAGCCAGCTTCCCCAGCGCGCACAGACACACAGCCCCACCCAAGCACTTCACAGGTCGTTAAAAAAGACCATTTGCATGTGAATGGGACTTTGTTCACCTCTTAGCGCCCCTTCTGCCCCACCCTGGCCTCCTGGAATGAATCGCCCGGCCCCACAGAGCAGCAGTCTCTCTCAGAGTGTCTCTGCAACCGGCAGTGTTTGCAAACACTCTTGGATTTTTTAGGTCTCGGCATCGAGACCTATTGTCATCGAGTTCGCTCTCAAGGGAGATAGAGCGGTGCACGAGCCGACCAGGGTCTGTGGACGGGCACACACACAGGCAGGCAGGCAGGAAGGCACGTGCCGCGAACACACAGACACACACACACAGAGAGACACACAGGGCGCACACACACACACACACCCTCCCTCTCTGCCCACTCCCTCTCTGCCGCCCCCCTCCCTCTACCCCCACTCACCGGGCTCTTTCTCTCCGAGCAGTTCAGTCATGGCAGCAGGCAGACTCGGTGTCTTCTCCGGCAATCTTCAGCTGATGTGCACGCCCACGCTGCGTCTCGTGCACGCCCACTACGCTGTTTCGCACCCGTTGATCCTCAGCTTGTTTCTTACAGCCAGTGGGTTGGAACACAGAAATAAAGTTTAAAAGAAAAGTAAGTGCTAACTTTACTTCTAATTATCTCCATAGGAGAATTTGACGGTTGTTGGTACAATCGTAAACTTGCCTGCTTTCTCAGTGTTTTGAAGTTCACTTGCCATCAAAATATGACGCTGGCATTTTTTAAGACTCTTATCCTTTTCCTTCTCGTCATGAAGTTAATTGGTGTGCGTGTGCGGAAGTCATGTGCTGTTGTGCTAGTTTTAAATGTGCTGTTGAGGAGGGCGAGAGTGAAGGAAATTATTCAAAGATGAATCGGGCATCACGCTAATAAAAGCATTAACGTTTTTACTTAATAAAAATGTTCAGAATGTTTTGACAGCAAATATTTGTTAAGACTTGCAAAATAACATCTATTGCATGCTGGTATTTTGTAGTAGGAGCAGGGTTTGCTGCTATTAAGAGTAATTCCCCAGTCCCCCATTTCCTCAAAATTGTGGGCGTTCAAAACAATAAGTGTACAGATATAGCTTCACACTTGCACAGTGCCCGATTTTGGCCTAACCTATCACCACTCTGCACCAATGACCTTCAATCTGGGGGACTTAGGAATTGTGTGGAAGTAGAGTAAGTTCCTTGGACGGAGTACCGAAGTTTTATCAGCCACATTAGTAATGACAATGGCATTTTTCTAAAACTAATGTACTCGACAAAATATCCTTATATAACTAAAAACTGAGCATCCTCTTCATCTCACGTTTGTAAAGGTAACCATGAACACCTCTTGAATGCTTCCTATTTAATCCCACATACATTTTTCTCCTTTTCTTTTTTCTTTTTCTTCCCCTTTCTTTTCTTTTCATTCTCTTTCCTCTCTTCTTTCTTGTTCTCTTTCTGCTTTTTTACCTTTTACCTACTTCCTTTTCTCTTCTTCATTTTCATCCTTCTCATCACCCTAATTAGTTTTTACTGCATATGTTAATCACTCCTTATTTGCACGTATCATTTACATATCTTCTGTACATTCATAACATATGTACTATTGTTATCTTTAAATACTCAATAAAAAATTTCTTAAACTTAAAAATATATTGAATACGATATATCACCTTCCACTCGCCCATACATATACTTTTAATTCCGTATTCATGATTTATTAGAACAAAGCAATGCAGAAGATAATTTTTGTTTGTCTGTGGGTGGGGAGATGGGGTTAGCACTCTCTGCCCTCTTTTCCTATCATTGACTCTTTGACGCTTATAGGAAAAACCCAAGCTGCTTATACTTTAGAGGAATTCTGCATAAGGATTATTATAGTGTGAGTGCAGAGTGCGCACAGTTCAGAGTGCGCAGAGTGCAGAGTGTGAAGTAGTGAGTGCAGAGTGAGTGAGCAGAGTGTGAGTGCAGAGTGCACAGAGTGCAGAGTGCGCAGAGTGCAGAGTGTGAAGTAGTGAGTGCAGAGTGAGTGTGCAGAGTGTGAATGCAGAGTGCAGAGTTGAGTGCAGAGTGTGAGTGCAGAGTGCAGAGTAGTGAGTGCAGAGTAGTGAGTGCAGAGTAGTGAGTGCAGAGTAGTGAGTGCAGAGTGTGAGTGCAGAGTGAGTGTGCAGAGTAGTGAGTGCAGAGTGCAGAGTAGTGAGTGCAGAGTGCAGAGTAGTGAGTGCAGAGTAGTGAGTGCGGAGTAGTGAGTGCAGAGTAGTGAGTGCAGAGTAGTGAGTGCGTAGAGCAGTGAGTGCAGAGTAGTGAGTGCAGAGTGCAGAGTAGTGAGTGCAGAGTAGTGAGTAGTGAGTGCAGAGCAGTGAGCGCAGAGTGTGAGCAGTGAGTGCAGATTAGTGAGTGCAGAGTAGTGAGTGTGCGGACTAGTGAGTGCAGACTAGTGAGCGCAGAGTAGTGAGTGCAGAGTAGTGAGTGCAGAGTAGTGAGTGCAGAGTAGTGAGTGCAGAGTGGCGAGTGCAGAGTGAGTGGTGTGTGCAGAATAGTGAGTGTAGAGTAGTGAGTGCAGAGTAAGTGAGTGCAGAGTAGTGAGTGCAGAGTAGTGAGTGCAGAGTAGTGAGTGCATAGTAGTGAGTGTGCAGACTAGTGAGTGCAGAGTGCAGAGTGCAGAGTAGTGAGTGCAGAGTAGTGAGTGCAGAGTAGTGAGTGCGTAGAGTAGTGAGTGCAGAGTAGTGAGTGCAAAGTAGTGAGTGTGCAGACTAGTGAGTGCAGAGTAGTGAGTGCAGAGTGCAGAGTAGTGAGTGCAGAGTAGTGAGTGCAGAGTAGTGAGTGCAGAGTAGTGAGTGTAGAGTAATGAGTGCAGAGTGTGAGTAGTGAGTGCAGAGTAGTGAGTGCAGAGTGGTGAGTGCAGAGTAGTGAGTGCAGAGTAGTGAGTGCAGAGTAGTGAGTGCGTAGAGTAGTGAGTGCGGACTAGTGAGTGCAAAGTAGTGAGTGTGCAGACTAGTGACTGCAGAGTAGTGAGTGCAGAGTGCAGAGTAGTGAGTGCAGAGTAGTGAGTGCAGAGTAGCAAGTGCAGAGTAGTGAGTGCAGAGTGTGAGTAGTGAGTGCAGAGTGGTGAGTGCAGAGTGTGAGTAGTGAGTGCAGAGTGGTGAGTAGTGAGTGCAGAGTGCTGAGTAGTGAGTGCAGAGTAGTGAGTGTGCAGACTAGTGAGTGCAGAGTGCAGAGCAGTGAGTGCAGAGTGTGAGTAGTGAGTGCAGAGTAGTGAGTGCAGCGTAGTGAGTGCAGAGAAGGGAGTGCAGAGTGTGAGTAGTGAGTGCAGAGTGTGAGTAGTGAGTGCAGAGTAGTGAGTGAAGAGTAGTGAGTGCAGAGTGTGAGTAGTGAGTGCAGAGTAGTGAGTGCAGAGTAGTGAGTGCAGAGTAGTGAGTGTGCAGAGTAGTGATTGCAGAGTGCATAGTAGTGAGTGCAGAGTGCAGAGTAGTGAGTGCAGAGTAGTGAGTGCAGAGTAGTAAGTGCAGAGTGCAGAGTAGTGAGTGCAGAGTGCAGAGTAGTGAGTGCAGAGTGCAGAGTAGTGAGTGCAGAGTAGTGAGTGCAGAGTGTGAGTAGTGAGTGCAGAGGAGTGCAGATTGTAAGTAGTGAGTGCATAGTGTGAGTACTGAGTGCAGAGTTGTGAGTGTAGAGTAGTGAGTGCAGAGTAGTGAGTGCAAAGTAGTGAGTGCAGAGTAAGTGAGTGCAGAGTAAGTGAGTGCAGAGTAGTGAGTGCAGAGTAGCAAGTACAGAGTAGTGAGTGCAGAGTAGTGAGTGTGCAGAGTAAGTGAGTGCAGAGTGAGTGCAGAGTAGTGAGTGCAGAGTAGTGAGTACAGAGTAGTGAGTGCAGAATAGTGAGTGTAGAGTGCAGAGTAGTGAGTGCAGAGAAGTGAGTGCCAAGTAGTGAGTGCAGAGTGTGAGTAGAGAGTGCAGAGTAGTGAGTGCAGAATGGTGAGTGCAGAGTGCAGAGTAGTGAGTGCAGAGTAGTGAGTGTGTAGAGTAGTGAGTGCAGAGTAGTGAGTGCAAAGTAGTGAGTGTGCAGACTAGTGAGTGCAGAGTGCAGAGTAGTGAGTGCAGAGTAGTGAGTGCGGAGTAGTGAGTGCAGAGTGTGAGTAGTGAGTGCAGAGTGGTGAGTGCAGAGTGCAGAGTAGTGAGTGCAGAGTAGTGAGTGCAGAGTGTGAGTAGTGAGTGCAGAGTGGTGAGTAGTGATTGCATAGTAGTGAGTAGTGAGTGCAGAGTAGTGAGTGCAGAGTGCTGAGTAGTGAGTGCAGAGTAGTGAGTGCAGAGTAGTGAGTGTGCAGACTAGTGAGTGCAGAGTGCAGAGTAGTGAGTGCAGAGTGTGAGTAGTGAGTGCAGAGTAGTGAGTGCAAAGTAGTGAGTGCAGAGTATGAGTAGTGAGTGCAGAGCGTGAGTAGTGAGTGCAGAGTAGTGAGTGCAGAGTAGTGAGTGCAGAGTGTGAGTAGTGAGTGCAGAGTAGTGAGTGCAGAGTAGTGAGTGCAGAGTAGTGAGTGTGCAGAGTAGTGACTGCAGAGTGCAGAGTAGTGAGTGCAGAGTGCAGAGTAGTGAGTGCAGAGTAGTGAGTGCAGAGTAGTGAGTGCAGAGTGCAGAGTAGTGAGTGCAGAGTGCAGAGTAGTGAGTGCAGAGTGCAGAGCGGTGAGTGCAGAGTAGTGCGTGCAGAGTGTGAGTAGTGAGTGCAGAGGAGTGCAGAGTGTGAGTAGTGAGTGCAGAGTGTGAGTAGTGAGTGCAGAGTGTGAGTAGTGAGTGCAGAGTAGTGAGTGCAGAGTAGTGAGTGCAGAGTAGTGAGTGCAGAGTAGTGAGTAGTGAGAGCAGAGTAGTGTGTGCAGAGTAGTGAGTGCACAGTAGTGAGTGCATAGAGTAGTGAGTGCGTAGAGTAGTGAGTGCGTAGAGTAGTGAGTGCAGAGTAGTGAGTGCAGAGTAGTGAGTGTGCAGACTAGTGAGTGCAGAGTGCAATGTAGTGAGTGCAGAGTGCAGAGTAGTGAGTGCAGAATAGTGAGTGCAGAGTAGTGAGTGCAGAGTAGTGAGTGAAGAGTAGTGAGTGCAGAGTGTGAGTAGTGAGTGCAGAGTAGTGAGTGCAGAGTAGTGAGTGCAGAGTAGTGAGTGTGCAGAGTAGTGATTGCAGAGTGCAGAGTAGTGAGTGCAGAGTGCAGAGTAGTGAGTGCAGAGTAGTGAGTGCAGAGTAGTAAGTGCAGAGTGCAGAGTAGTGAGCGCAGAGTGCAGAGTAGTGAGTGCAGAGTGCAGAGTAGTGAGTGCAGAGTAGTGAGTGCAGAGTGTGAGTAGTGAGTGCAGAGGAGTGCAGATTGTAAGTAGTGAGTGCAGAGTGTGAGTAGTGAGTGCATAGTGTGAGTACTGAGTGCAGAGTTGTGAGTGCAGAGTAGTGAGTGCAGAGTAGTGAGTGCAAAGTAGTGAGTGCAGAGTAAGTGAGTGCAGAGTAAGTGAGTGCAGAGTAGTGAGTGCAGAGTAGCAAGTACAGAGTAGTGAGTGCAGAGTAGTGAGTGCAGAGTAGTGAGTACAGAGTAGTGAGTGCAGAATAGTGAGTGCAGAGTGCAGAGTAGTGAGTGCAGAGTAGTGAGTGCCAAGTAGTGAGTGCAGAGTGTGAGTAGTGAGTGCAGAGTAGTGAGTGCAGAATGGTGAGTGCAGAGTGCAGAGTAGTGAGTGCAGAGTAGTGAGTGTGTAGAGTAGTGAGTGCAGAGTAGTGAGTGCAAAGTAGTGAGTGTGCAGACTAGTGAGTGCAGAGTGCAGAGTAGTGAGTGCAGAGTAGTGAGTGCAGAGTAGTGAGTGCAGAGTAGTGAGTGCAGAGTGTGAGTAGTGAGTGCAGAGTGGTGAGTGCAGAGTGCAGAGTAGTGAGTGCAGAGTAGTGAGTGCAGAGTGTGAGTAGTGAGTGCAGAGTGGTGAGTAGTGATTGCATAGTAGTGAGTAGTGAGTGCAGAGTGCTGAGTAGTGAGTGCAGAGTAGTGAGTGCAGAGTAGTGAGTGTGCAGACTAGTGAGTGCAGAGTGCAGAGTAGTGAGTGCAGAGTGTGAGTAGTGAGTGCAGAGTAGTGAGTGCAAAGTAGTGAGTGCAGAGTATGAGTAGTGAGTGCAGAGTGCGAGTAGTGAGTGCAGAGTAGTGAGCGCAGAGTAGTGAGTGCAGAGTGCGAGTAGTGAGTGCAGAGTAGTGAGTGCAGAGTAGTGAGTGCAGAGTAGTGAGTGTGCAGAGTAGTGACTGCAGAGTGCAGAGTAGTGAGTGCAGAGTGCAGAGTAGTGAGTGCAGAGTAGTGAGTGCAGAGTGCAGAGTAGTGAGTGCAGAGTGCAGAGTAGTGAGTGCAGAGTGCAGAGCGGTGAGTGCAGAGTAGTGAGTGCAGAGTGTGAGTAGTGAGTGCAGAGGAGTGCAGAGTGTGAGTAGTGAGTGCAGAGTGTGAGTAGTGAGTGCAGAGTGTGAGTAGTGAGTGCAGAGTAGTGAGTGCAGAGTAGTGAGTGCAGAGTAGTGAGTGCAGAGTAGTGAGTAGTGAGAGCAGAGTAGTGAGTGCAGAGTAGTGAGTGCACAGTAGTGAGTGCGTAGAGTAGTGAGTGCGTAGAGTAGTGAGTGCGTAGAGTAGTGAGTGCAGAGTAGTGAGTGCAGAGTAGTGAGTGTGCAGACTAGTGAGTGCAGAGTGCAATGTAGTGAGTGCAGAGTGCAGAGTAGTGAGTGCAGAATAGTGAGTGCAGAGTAGTGAGTGCAGAGTAGTGAGTGCAGAGTGCAGAGTAGTGAGTGCAGAGTGCAGAGTAGTGAGTGCAGAGTACAGAGTAGTGAGTGCAGAGTAGTGAGTGCAGAGTGTGAGTAGTGAGTGCAGAGGAGTGCAGAGTGTAAGTAGTGAGTGCAGAGTGTGAGTAGTGAGTGCATAGTGTGAGTAGTGAGTGCAGAGTTGTGAGTGCAGAGTAGTGAGTGCAGAGTAGTGATTGCAGAGTAAGAGAGTGCAGAGTAGTGAGTGCAGAGTAGTGAGTACAGAGTAGTGAGTGCAGAGTAGTGAGTGCGTAGAGTAGTGAGTGCAGAGTAGTGAGTGCAAAGTAGTGAGTGTGCAGACTAGTGAGTGCAGAGTAGTGAGTGCAGAGTGCAGAGTAGTGAGTGCAGAGTAGTGAGTGCAGAGTAGTGAGTGCAGAGTGTGAGTAGTGAGTGCAGAGTAGTGAGTGCAGAATGGTGAGTGCAGAGTGCAGATTAGTGAGTGCAGAGTAGTGAGTGTGTAGAGTAGTGAGTGCAGAGTAGTGAGTGCAAAGTAGTGAGTGTGCAGACTAGTGAGTGCAGAGTGCAGAGTAGTGAGTGCAGAGTAGTGAGTGCAGGGTAGTGAGTGCAGAGTAGTGAGTGCAGAGTGTGAGTAGTGAGTGCAGAGTGGTGAGTGCAGAGTGCAGAGTAGTGAGTGCAGAGTAGTGAGTGCAGAGTGGTGAGTAGTGATTGCAGAGTAGTGAGTAGTGAGTGCAGAGTAGTGAATGCAGAGTGCTGAGTAGTGAGTGCAGAGTAGTGAGTGCAGAGTAGTGAGTGTGCAGACTAGTGAGTGCGGAGTGCGGAGTAGTGAGTGCAGAGTGTGAGTAGTGAGTGCATAGTAGTGAGTGCAAAGTAGTGAGTGCAGAGTGTGAGTAGTGAGTGCAGAGTGTGAGTACTGAGTGCAGAGTAGTGAGTTTAGAGTAGTGAGTGCAGAGTGTGAGTAGTGAGTGCAGAGTAGTGAGTGCAGAGTAGTGAGAGTGCAGAGTAGTGACTGCAGAGTGCAGAGTGTGAGTAGTGAGTGCAGAGTGTGAGTAGTGAGTGCATAGTAGTGAGTGCAAAGTAGTGAGTGCAGAGTGTGAGTAGTGAGTGCAAAGTGTGAGTAGTGAGTGCAGAGTAGTGAGTGCAGAGTAGTGAGTGCAGAGTGTGAGTAGTGAGTGCAGAGTAGTGAGTGCAGAGTAGTGAGAGTGCAGAGTAGTGACTGCAGAGTGCAGAGTAGTGAGTGCAGAGTAGTGAGTGCAGAGTAGTGAGTGCAGAGTGCAGAGTAGTGAGTGCAGAGTGCAGAGTAGTGAGTGCAGAGTGCAGAGCGGTGAGTGCAGAGTAGTGAGTGCAGAGTGTGAGCAGTGAGTGCAGAGGAGTGCAGAGTGTGAGTAGTGATTGCAGAGTGTGAGTAGTGAGTGCAGAGTGTGAGTAGTGAGTGCAGAGTATTGAGTGCAGAGTAGTGAGTGCAGAGTAGTGAGTGCAGAGTAGTGAGTGCAGAGTAGTGAGTGCAGAGTAGTGAGTGCAGAGTGCAGAGTAGTGAGTGCAGAGTGCAGAGTAGTAGAGAGTACAGAGTGCACAGTAGTGAGTGCAGAGTGCAGAGTAGTGAGTACAGAGTACAGAGTAGTGAGTACAGAGTAGTGAGTGCGTAGAGTAGTGAGTGCATAGAGTAGTGAGCGCAGAGTAGTGAGTGTGCAGACTAGTGAGTGCAGAGTGTGAGTGCAGAGTGCAGAGTAGTGAGTGCAGAGTGCAGAGTAGTGAGTGCAAAGTAGGAGTGCAGAGTAGTGAGTGCAGAGTAGTGAGTGCAGAGTAGTGAGTGCGGAATGTAGAGTAGTGAGTGCAGAGTAGTGAGTGAAGAGTGAGTGTGCAGAGCAGTGAGTGCAGGTGCAGAGTGGTGTGTGCTGTTGAGTGCAGAGTGGTGTGTGCTGTTGCGTGCAGAGTGCTGTGTGCTGTTGAGTGCAGAGTGCTGTGTGCTGTTGAGTGCAGAGTTCTGTGTATTGGCAATTTAAATGACAATGCCATTTATTTATGATTTAAAGAAAAAAAAGAAATGTCATAAGCAATGCCAATAGCTCCACCTTTAATGATGCTGAGACCATTGCATTGTAAATGCTTTTTTTTTTTAAAACTGGTACGATGTCTCATGGTCTGCGGGCCGCCACGGAAGGTTTGCCGGGCCGCAGCCGGCCCGCGGGCCGTACTATGAGTACCCGTGATCTACACCATTGCACATTACAATATTGTTTAGTCATATTGCATATGGCGTGTGGGGGTCGACGACGTTTGGATGCCAGCACTAGATACAAGGCATCATCTTCAGGACTTTTGAATCAGTCATAGTTGTCTTAACTATACGCAATTACACATTGCCTTAATCGCATTACTGTAAAAGTATTTGAACCGCTCGGGAGAGCGGGCGCCAGGATATGCGGGAGAATCAATTGTGGGCGCGATTGGATAACGGGTCTGTTGTTAAGACCGTATAAGTTTGAAGACCCGCTCAGGATGTGAGTATTACGGGTCCAAACGGGTGCAGAATCGCACATTTTGATAGGCAGGAGCACAGTGGCATGTCCGGCTTGCAACCGCTGTGGGCCCACATCCTGAGCGGGTCTTCAAACCTATACGGTCTTCACAACAGACCCGTTATCCAACCACGCCCAAAATTGCATCTCCCGCATATCCTGGCGCCCGCTCTCCCGAGCGGTTGAAATACTTTTACAGTAATGCGATTAAGGCAATGTGTAATTGTATAAAATTAAGACAACAATGACTGATTCAAAAGTCCTGAAGATGATGCCTTGTATCTAGTGCTGGCATCGAAACATCGTCGACACCCACACGCCATATGCAATATGACTAAACAATATTGTAATGTGCAATGGTGTAGATAGTAATGACTTAAGTCTGTAAAAATTCTAATACACAAGTGTACAGACATATCTTACCTTGCCCTTTGGCCATTCTGTGTTCGTTGTTGTGTCTCAATGTTTTGTGGGTCACGGCTGTGCCCACTTGTTATCTAGTGTTGGAAACACCTCCGTATTTTCTTCTTTATTTTGAAAATAAATTCTTGTCCGGCTGGACAAAAGACATACTAGCTATTTAGGGTATGATTATTCCTTGTTGTTGATTTCTGCTCCTAAAATAGGGTCCATTGTGCTCTAAAATATGAAGTACAATTGTAGTTCTTCTTCTATTTTTGTGACATGTCCAGGTTTTTGGAATTAAAATTCTGGTCACCTTAAGTGTGCTGGTTGTTAAAATTCACAATCACACAATCCCCATCCATTGTTTTATTTGTCGAACCTAACCACTCTACCGTTCTCGCAATAATAATTAGATTAGCAAGTGAGACAATCCCATTTTACCCACTGGGAAACCGACAAGACAACTAGTGCATAGATTTGCCCATCAATTAGATTGTTTTTTCCTTCTGCTTCTTTCTTAGAGTTGGAACATTAGCCAGGATCAGAACGAAGGGGTCTGAGGCCAGAGGAAGGTCCAGGGACTGGTCGGTTTTAATGGGTGCCCCCCTAAGCGGTCTATGTTGGTTAGAGTGAGAGACCATCCCCCCTGTCCCTATGAGGTTAAGTGAGTAATATTGCCTAAGTTGTTAGTGACAGTAAAGGACTGCAATGGGGGGATTTCATCTCTACTCTGCAGTTGGTGTTGGTATACTGGAGGAGCCATTAGTGTTTGAGGGTTAATTTGAACAGTAGCTGGCAGACTACTCATAATCGTGTTCTCCTCTTTCGTGTTAGGGACCAAGAGTACTTCCCCTCCCACCTGGATTAGGTGAGCCCCCAGGACATTTCCACTACGTGGATGTGAGGAAGGCCCAGTGGATTGATGTGGAGGAAGAGTGAATTGGTGGAAAAATGAAGTAGCCAAACCCTCAATATATGACAATCGCTCCTCAATTCTGACTAGTTGGGCTTGCACTCGGTTCAACAATACAGTAATTCATGTTTCAAGTCTCTTCCACATATCATCGCACTCTATTAAAGGCAAAGAAACAAGATCCTTAGTTATCGCGGGGGACGAGATGGAACTTGGGCCAGGTTCAGTTCTTTCCTTTCCTCTTTGTCTTTTAGGTTAAGATTTCTGCTTCACCAGGCCGCCACCCCTTCTCCGTTTCTCTGCGGGCTCCGTGTTCTTGTCAAGTACGGCTGTTGGTGCCGACCCAATATTGATGTCTTTGATCTAGTTTTAGGCTCATTTAGAGAGAGGGAGCCCGCCAAAGCAGCCATAGGTGTAAATAATGCATTCGATAATGACAAGCGGACAGTGATGCTAATAAGGGGGTTAGCGGAGTAATAGACCCCGCTTTGCCACCAAGTGAGGAGAGCTTCCGAGCAATCAAAGAATCCAGGTAAAGACATCTCTCGGTTCTTACAATCTCGTGGGTCTCTGCCCTTGTTAAAAAGGCATCTAGTGTTCCTACCAAACTCCCCCTGTCTGTTCAACACGGGCCTTCCTTTTAGCCATAGGACTAGACTTAACCTCATGCGCGCTATTTGAATTCAGCACCTATGCTGAGATTTTAAAAAACCCATGTTACATGACGAGCTGGGCTCATCATCAGCGTGCGAGGAGGCTACACCATGACGAGTCCAGCTCGTCATCAGCGTGGAAGAGGTTAAGAGTGTATGTAAATAAAAAGACACACAATTCAACCAAACTACAAAAAAGAACGTTAATAAGTGTGTTTATGAGGTCCCAGGTGACAAATGACAGAGAGTGGGACTCCAGCGGGTGTGGGGACAGGCTCGCCCTTGGTCCAGGCTTTGCTCGGGTGCGTCCCTGCGTGTTTCAAGTGCAGCGGGCCGGCGTCTTGAATTTAACATGTTCTGGCGTGCTAGTGCTGCTGGGGATGTAGTCCCTCAGCAGCGTTTCTGGATTCCCCTGTTGTGCGTCTCAGTCTCAGGCGAATGCAGTGGTGGTGAAGAGTGTGAGACCATTGACCCGCTCAGGCCAAAAATGAGCGGTGAGTGGTTGTGGGGCTACCAATGCGCAGTGAGTGGTTATGTAGACAATCAACAACCAAGCAAGAAACAATTGACAAACCAGGGGTAAACAATCATTAACAGGTGAAATTAACCGCCTGCGGATATGCTCATGGACTATCAATAGACTGTTCAGCAAGATGACAAATTTGGATTTTATTAAATATCAAAGGGCATTCCACATCATCGCACTGCAGGAGACTTGGTTGATTGATACACCAAACTTTCAATGATATTTACGTTTTTTCGCACCAGTGGTCAGAGGGGCAAGATACGGTCTCCTGCAGGGAGGCCTCGCAATTTATGTGAACAACACAAGTACATCTTCAGTTCACCCAGTCGGTTCGATAACACCAGAATCTATTTCAATAAAAATATCTACTCAAAGGGGGCTACCAGGGAAAGGGTGAAAGACATTGTAATAATAAACACTTACCAACACACAAACAGGAAAATCAAGGCTGCGAAACAACTGACTAATTTCATATAGCTATTTATAAGTGAGGTCAATACATCAGACATGATACTCACAGGGGACTTTAATTTACATCTAATTGGCTCATCGACTGTGGCCGAAGTGTCTATACAAAACCATTTATGTAACATCCCACCACAGGGAAAGAGCTTATCAGAACTGCCTACAAAAAACAGCCAGCGTCTCATAAAGGGCCTCAAACACCTTAATATTAGAGCAGTAAACTGCATACATACAGGTGACAACCCCCAGGCAATCACTCATTACTAATCAACCAAAAACTGAACACTAGACTACACCTTTGTGTCCCAAAACCTGTTCAATGACATTACCACCTTCAGTATGGGTGACAAAGCGCACACATACTGTCGTCCCCATCAACTTACACTTTGCACAAATATGCCTAAGCTCTCGAAATCGAACAGTCTACTAGGAACTACTTTTACAATCAATTACAGGAACATAAAATTTGTGCAAGCATCGCAAGGGAGCTTCCTGCAGACTGCAACACTCTTATTTGAAACTCCAGAAGGGGGTAATAGAAAAGGGTAATTGGGTGAACTTCATGACCTCAATGACAAAGTCTTTTGCTGCCCCAATTAAATCAAGAGCACAGCAGAGCTACAGCGGCACAACTAACTTTTGAAAATTGCAAAAATCAAGATAACATCTATAAAAAAAATAATAAATCACATGCTGCGGCACTTGCGACGGAAACCAACCGATATCATAAACCTAGCCGCACTACAACAGCAGAAAACCCAACTAAAGCAAACATTAAGGGTGGCTAAGAGAGCCTCTGAGGATTCATTATGGGCGAAACTCCATGCCGATATTAAACAGAACAACAGCGCAAGATTTTGGGGGACAACAAATCGATTGATTCACCCTGCGCATTATCATCCAACATATCTGAGGAGGACTGGGCAACCTACCTTGGAAATCACTTCCATCAAGATAAGATCTCATTGCCTATAGGAACTAGGTCAGCCGTAACTCAGAAAATTACCACACTTGTGTACCGACCAGGCGAGAAACTGCAACATCACCGGAAGGTGGTGAAGGCACAATTCCATGAGATACACTCCCAAGCGACCACTTTAAGGAAATCAAATGTCAAATAGTGAAGGGAAGAAGAGAAGGAGCCCCGGGCCCTAAGGGAATCCCGCAGATGCTCTACAAACAAGACGCAGATTACTGGGCAAAAGGACTCAGCCCTCTCTTTACCGAAATAAGGCAGAAAGGCCTACTGCCTTCGTCCTGGAGTGCCTCACCAATCTTTAAGTCAGGAGACAAAGCCCTGCCAAAGAATTACAGTTTAGTTGCTCTTTTGGACAATGAGGCAACATATTTTGCAGGAACTCTTCTGGATGAATTACAACAATGGGGCAAAGACAGGTCAGTTATTCCTCTAAATCAGACTGGCTTCTCCAAATCTGTCAGAACGGTAACAAATATTGCAGCCATGGCTTTGCTTATTGAGAAGGCTGAGAATACAAAAATGCCATTACAATTATGCTTAATTGATTATAGGGCTGCCTTTGACCACATAAAACACAATAGATTATGGACAAAACTGGCTAGCTGGGGCATACCTCAGGCACTGCTTAGCTTGCTAATCAACTTGCATACTGAAACCTGGATATAAATAATACTGGGTGGCGGGTCAACCCTTTTGAGACGGATACTAACAACAAAAGGACTTAAGCAAGACTGTGTGCTGGCCCGACCCTTTTCAATCTGTTCCTTGCAGACCTCGCCTCACTACTAAACACTAGTAATTCATATTCCCTAATGTTAGGGAACCTAGCATCACCATGTCTACTCTATGCATATGACTTCGTCTTAATCAGTCAGACAAAGGTGGGCCTACAGCATCTCCTTTCCACCACATGTGAATACTCCGAAGCAAACAGCCTGAACCTCACCTTGCAGAAAACCAAGACCATGACAATCAAAAAGAACTCTGAAAATATATTGGAAAGGTTCTGGGCGCATACCCGCATAGATTTTGTATCAGAATATAAATATCTAGGAGTGATCATCGACAAAGGCGAGCACTTTAGAGCTCAAAGGGACTCAAATAGGAGGAAGGCAATAGCCCTGGCAGTCTGAATAAGAAACCTGAACTCCAAATTAAATGTCCCTTCATTCGCCCCACTAGCTGAAGTAATTTGCGCAAAACTCATACCCACAATAGCTTATGGAAGTGAAGCACAGATGGGCTGAGATTCCAAGCTACTAGATGGTATGGTTGCAACAGCATACAGAATAATTTTTGGTTTGCCAAAATATGGCTCTCCAGCACAGATCAGGCTTGAGTTTGGTGTCCAAAAACAGACCCTTGCAAGACAAGGAGCTATTTTTATCTTCTGGGACAAAGTACGGAAATCAAAACCATGAATTCTTAATTGGTGCTTGCAGTTAGAGTTACAATACAAAATGTCATCACCTGCTGCAAAATATCCACAAGCAAGTCTGACCACCCTAGGGCTAACCGAGCTCTGGGAAACACCCACTAACCAATGTCTCTTCACAAAAATAGTACGAGAACAGTAAAATGTCTAGCATGGATTGAGGACAAAGCAACTTTATCTAAAAGGACATATGGCTGGATGACTCTGGGCACCTACTCCTCCCCCGCTGCTCAAAAATGTCTAGCCTTGGGGTTTGCTAGATCTACCGAAATCCAATTTCTAAAGTACTGATTTGGCCTACTACCATGCACAAAGCACATTACACACTGGCTGAAAGCCCAATTCGACTCGACCTGCCTTTTGTGTGGCAAAGCGCAGGAGGACAGGCTGCACCTACTCTGTATCCGCAAAGAACTGACATTAGAAGAAAAAATAAATGTAAAACCACTTTTTAATCATATAGGCATTTGCACGCAAAGACAAGTGGTGCTGGCTTGTTTTGCTCCAAAGGAAGCGCAGCTGAACTGTCCCCTGGCAAAGTTCTTGAGACAGGTGGAAAAGAAAATGCCATAAACGTGGCAGGAATATTCCAGCACTAACATTGCACTTGGCAGAGCGAATCCGCCGCCTAAAGGCACAGCAGCTAAAAGTCACTAAGCAAACAAATCGTGTATTATAAATTGCATTTGAACTGACGGATTAATTAACCAAATTTCCCTTTTAAATCTCTCTTAAAGTCGTAATTTACAATTAAACCTTTTATCAATAGATTTTGGAGCAATGGTTTTAAGTAACCACGCTAATTTAAAAAAAAAAAATGAAACTTGAAACCCTCAGCGAGTGCTCTCTGCAGTCTCCTAACTGCTGCTCTACAGTTTGGGCTTGTCTAGTCCACCTCAGCCATTTTGCATCTGCGTTTCAGATGTTTTCCTAATAGGTCGGCCATTTGAGACGATCCTGGAGGTGATACACGCATCCACCTTTGGCCTATGTCTGTCTCTGAGTGTGCCTTCTTCTTAGCAACGCTCGTTCCCCCCTGGGTACTGATGCACTATTGCTGTGCCGGCTTTGTCTTTCTAGTTTCCTGCGCAGATGCGCACAGCTTCACATTTTATGTGTGTGTCCCAACTCCTGCTTTCAGCTGCAGCATCGCTTGTGCTTGTCAAATAAAGTGTTTTCTCATTTCTAGTTTTTCTGGAGGGTATTCGCCGAAACACACCAGGGCCGGCTCTAGGCTCATGGTGGCCCTGGGCAAGGAGCAAAGGTAGGGGGCCGAAAGAGGGGGTCCAGGCGGGAAGGAGCATGCAGGCCAGTAAAGAGGGGAGGGGGTCAGGGTATTTAGAAGTGGAACAGAGCCGGAGGCCGCCTAATCCCTGCCAGGGGCCACCACGCAAATATGTATCCATCCTCGGAGGATTAATATATTAAGGATATATATTGGCGTGGTGGCCCCTGGGGTTTGGTGGCCCTGTGCAGGTGCACAGTTTGCACATGCCTAAAGCCAGCCCTGAACACACAGCTACATCATCGTGTGTGTATAACGAAAGGCGCTGTAACACATTTCTAACGCCTATACACATGGCTCCTCTGTTTCGGGTGCGCATCATTGTTTCACAATGATACACACAGTTTGACTGTTGGTTATTTATAGCTGTCATTACTAGTTTTATGACATTTCTTGTGTTAGCTCAAACATTTTTAAATGAATTGCAAATTTCTGCATCTATAATAGGAGGATACAATGCAGTCTGTAAAACTCCCTCCATCATTTTTGGAATCAACTGGAGAATTCCCTATAGGATAGAAAAACTGGTTTGATGCTTTTGAAACCTATTTAGGGGCTTTAGGAGCTTCAAGGCTCTGTCTTGAAAGAAAGAAGTTCTTATTGCTGCATTCCCTGGTGTTTGAAGATCATGCTATTTTTAAGCATTTACCCAACTTAGAAAGTGCAGTGGTGCGACAATTAGATGACAATACAGAGTGCGTAAAAAAATTGGAAAAACTTTTGATGTTCAACCCTGCATAGAAGTCATACAACACACATTTCTCAAGGGGGAAGCAAATGGCAAAGGAAAAACGTTGATATTTATGTTTCAGCCTGTTGGACAGGCCACGTGAAGGGCTTGCTCCCTCCCCGCATGACAAGGCCCGAGCCCGGCTCACCAGGTGTAACCCACAGTAACCACCCGCTCCCCGTCTCATACGGGACCCCTGCCCCCGGACATCCCTGCATCATGGGCCCGGATCACTACCGGCCCCCTCGCCCGGCCTGGGCGCCATCTTGGACATTGCACCACGAGGCCGCTTGGCCTCCGATCGACCCTAACCCTGGGCCTGGCCAGGCCCCGACATCCCGGCACCACCATCCACCCAGGAGGTGAACGGACCACTTGGCAGGTCAATGGGAGAAAGGAGTGTCGATGGCTCTCCCCCGCCAGGTGCCGATCGCCCCCAGCTCCCCCAGGCGCTGGCTCCACCCCCCTGCTGGGTGTCTGGACTCCCTCATCCCGGACCTCCCGACCTCCAAGTGCGAGGGTCCGGACATCAAAGGGCGCCAGACCTATAACTGGGTCAGCTCCAGAGCAGGAAGGCAGTTGTATCCTGGAGTCGAGAGACGCAGTGAAGAACTCATCCTTGACGGACTACTGGCGCTGCCGTAGCCCTGCCTTGCGAACTATCGACCTGCCTGCTGGCACTGCCGCAACCTTCTGAAACCTTCATCGTCGTCGGGACCTGCTGGCGTGGCCGCGGACCGTTTGTAACCACCACCTTCATCGGGACCTGCTGGCTCCGCCGCAGACCGTCACTACCTTCAATCATCCCGGGACCTGCAGGCTCCGCCGCGGCCCGATCATCTAGAACGCCGAGCTCGAGGATTGTGAGCTATTTCATCTACCAGATTGGTAACGAGACTGCCCCGCTACCCCTTTCCCAACCAAGAGACTAGAATAGAGGGGACCCCTGAGTCCAGACCTCCTTGTACCATCTCACCGTACTTAAAGAATTGCTTATAAAGTAACGTTGAACCGTATCCTTGTGTGGTGTACATCTGTGGGGGGGGGGAGTTACTTGTCTGTACGATCGTTGGAGACGGCTCTCCCCGGAGACCTCTCCCCTTGTCCTCGGCCGACCCTCCCGGTCCGTCTAACATTGGTGGCTAGCGGCGCGATCCGAATCAACGCGTAATCGTACAGAGAGTAGCTCACCCCACGACAAAACCACAATGTCAACCAAAGAAAGCGGATCCACCGAAAGATTCCAGATGGAGAAATTGGAAGAATACAGCCATCGTGAGTTGAAACAATTCTGCATTGAACTAAGTATCGCTACCATCGGTCTGAGTACGAAAGACGATTTCAAGCACGCCATTGAGTCATGGGCAGAAACCAGGGCCGTCAGACCCCCGGACCAAAATGTCGCAGCAACAGAGAAAGACACCACGGCTCCCGAGGAGCGAAGAACGGGTCTCTCGCAAGATGAGATCCAAGAACGAGAAAGAAACCGACTACATGAACTAGAAATGGCCCGGCTCAAAATGGATGGCGAACTCAAATTAGCCGAACAAAAACTGAACCTAGAACATCTGCGGCTCCGAGAAGAACGGGAAGAGAAACAGAGACAAAGAGAACTCGAAGAGAAGAGGCTGGCGTATGAACACGAGCGCAAACTAGCTGAGATAGACTTACGCAAGCAGAACAAAGAATTAGGGGTGCCCGAGCAACCGCGCACCCCGGGGGCAACAGAAAAGAAGGTACACATCCCCAAGGATGTCGTTCGAGAATATTTCCGAGATGACGACATACAGCAATGGTTCAAGGCCTACGAGATCGCTATGACCTCCCAACGGATCGATCGAAGCGACTGGG
Source organism: Lissotriton vulgaris (assembly GCF_964263255.1). Classification (NCBI taxonomy): domain Eukaryota; kingdom Metazoa; phylum Chordata; class Amphibia; order Caudata; family Salamandridae; genus Lissotriton; species Lissotriton vulgaris. Next base: position 374,968,060 of record NC_141698.1, read on the forward strand.
GAGCCGGTCTATGGGGGAGGTTCGTCAATGAGGGCCGTGATGCCCTACTACAGCTCCCAGACCATCTGATGACCTCCTATGACCACATGAAAGCTACCCTCCTCACCCGCTATGGGCTCACACCCGAGATGTACCGCCAGAGGTTCCGAGATTGCACCCGGATCCCGGGTACCACTTGGGTGGAATACGTGAACTATTTCAGCCGAGCCTTCGAGGGTTGGATCAAGGGAAGCAACGTAACGACCTACGAGCAACTCTTCAATCTCATGGTATGGGAGCATCTATCAAACAACTGCTTCGTCGAGCTCAGGCAGCACCTCCTCGACAGTAAACTGACTGATCCACGGCAGCTCGCCGCCGAGGCTGACCGGTGGGAAATTACCCGAGTAGGCCGAAATGGGTCACATGAACAGAACCGGAACAACCACGGTCAGCACCGTCCCCGAGGAGGAGGAGGGGGCCAGGGACGAGGAAGAGACAACGCCCCGGCCGCTCCCGCTACCAGCACCCCACCCCCGGCCAACCGGGGCACCACCCCGGCGCGGCCGGGATACAGAGCCAATGTCACGTGTCACCGATGCCAGTGAGTCGGCCACTACGCAAACGACCCGAATTGTCCACAGAGTCAGATTCCGAGACCCCGCCAGATGGCTGCCGCCGCCCTGGGGGAAGAACAAATCTCCGAAGAACAAGAGGAGTGCGAGCAAGAACACCAAGAGTGGGAACCAGCCGCCATGGTTCTAGCGTGCCTAGGGGGAAAAGACATGGTCCCGCGGGTCCCCCTGCCCGCCAACACCCGGAAGTACAGTCAGTGGGTGAACATTAATGGACGCAGGGCCGAAGCCCTACGTGACACCGGGGCCAGTGTAACAGCCGTCCGCTGTCACCTGGTGACCCCAGAACAGATCTTGCCGAACGTTCTCTGCCCTGTCCGTTCAGCCGACAATTCGGAGAGTCTATGTCGGATGGCCTGCGTCCCCTTCGAGTGGGGAGGAGTCTCCGGCATGTTGAAAGTGACGGTCCGAGATGATGCCCCCGTAGACTGTCTCCTGGGAAATGATCTTGAGAGTTCCCCGTGGGCCGCCGTAGAGAGAAGAGAGCACCTGGGGATGTTGGGCATCCCGGACTGGGCGTGCGTAACCACCCGGTCCATGGCTGCCCGTGCCATCCCCCGACCCGAAGAACCTGAATGGCCAGCACCTCCTCCCCCGGTCGCCCCAGTAGAAGACACCGACCTGGCCGCCCCCCCAGAGCAAACTCCCGAGGGGCTTGTTCAACCTCAGGACCTTCCCGACCTGGCTCAGTGGAGTCAGGAGGGGGGGCCCACCCAGGAACAGTTTCGCCACGAGCAGAAGACCTGTCCCTCCCTCGAGGGACTCCGCCAACAAGCCCTCGCCCAGAGTGCGGGGGATACCTCCGGAACCCATTGGGTTTATTGGGACAATGACCTGTTGTACAGCGAACAGAGAATCGCAGAGTTAGGGGCCAGTCGAGTGCTAGTGGTGCCCCTCCGCTTCAGAGACTTCTTGCTAAACCTGGCCCACGATGTCCCCCTGGCTGGCCACCTGGGTCAGGACAAAACCTACAGTCGCCTGGTGACCCACTTTTTCTGGCCCAAGATGAGGAACGACGTACTCCAGCACTGCCGATCTTGCCCCACGTGCCAGGCCAGCGGGAAGAGCGGCCGCAAGCTCAAAGCACCTCTGCAACCTTTTCCCGTGGTCACCACCCCGTTCGAGAGGGTGGGGATAGACATTGTGGGACCCCTGGACCCCCGTACAGCGCAAGGACATCGGTTCATCCTGGTCCTGGTGGACCACGCCACCCGCTACCCCGAGGCTGTTCCCCTGCAAACCGTGACAGCCCCGGTAGTCGGCCGGGCCTTGATGGGGATCTTCTCCCGGGTGGGCTTCCCCCGAGAAGTCGTTAGCGACAGGGGCACAAACTTTATTTCAAAATACATGAAGTCCCTCTGGCAACAGTGTGGGGTCACCTACCGATTCACGACCCCCTATCACCCTCAAGGAAACGGACTAGTTGAGCGGTTCAACCGCACGCTCAAAGGGATGATTGGGGGGTTGGAAGAGCCCCTCCGTCGCCAGTGGGATGTGCTACTGCTGTGCCTCCTCTTTGCCTACCGAGAAGTCCCCCAGAAGTCCCTCGGCTTCAGCCCGTTCGAACTCTTGTATGGACACCCTGTGCGAGGGCCGCTCAGCCTAGTCAAAGAAGGTTGGGAAATGCCCCCTCTAAAGAACCCTCCAGATGTTTTCAAATACCTCCTAACCCTCCGCAACCAGACCAGACGGTTCAGAGAGATGGCAAAAGCAAACTTGGAGGTCAGTCAGGAAGACATGAAAAGGTGGTACGATCAAAATGCCTCCTCCATCGAATTTGAACCTGGCCAACAAGTGTGGGTAATGTCTTCCACCGAACCGTGTGCCCTGCAAGACAAGTGGACGGGGCCCTTCAAAGTAGTCGAGCGCAAAAGCCCTGTCACCTATCTCATCGATATGGAATCTTCACGGAACCCTCTCCGGGTCCTCCACGCCAATAGACTGAAACCCCACTTTGTGCGCTCAGAGCTCAGCCTCCTGATGGCAACAGACAATGGAGCCGAGGAGGACTCCGAACCCCTCCCGGACCTCCTCCAGACTCGGGAGAAGGACGGCTCCGTGGATGGGGTCCGACTCTCGGAGGCCCTCACCCTGGAACAACGCCAAGGCTGCCGAGACCTCCTGCTGCAGTTCGCCACCCTGTTCTCCCTCACCCCAGGGGTCACCCCCTGGTGTTTACACGACGTGGACACTGGAGACAGTCCCCCTATCCGCCATCGGGCCTACCGCGTACCAGATCGGGTACGGGCTTGCATCCAAGAGGAGGTGTCCAAGATGCTCACGCTCGGGGTCATCGAGCCCTCAGACAGCCCCTGGGCCAGCCCAGTGGTACTGGTCCCCAAAGCGGCCGCCCCCGGCACCACGCCTGAGCTCCGGTTCTGCGTGGACTACCGGGGCTTGAATGCGGTCACCAGAACGGACGCACACCCCATTCCCCGAGCAGATGAACTAATCGACCGCATGGGAGCTGCCCGCTACCTCAGCATCTTCGACCTGACAGCGGGCTACTGGCAGATCGGTCTCACACCCCGGGCCCAAGAACGATCTGCCTTCTCCACCCCTGATGGCCACTATCACTTCAAGGTCATGCCATTCGGCATGAAGAATGCCCCAGCAACATTTCAGCGGCTAGTAAACCAGGTCCTGGCGGGACTCGAAGAATTCAGCGCCGCCTACCTGGACGATATCGCTGTGTACAGCCGCCACTGGTCCGACCACCTCCACCACCTCCGAGAGGTGCTACAGGCCCTCCAGCGAGCTGGCCTCACGATCAAGGCCAGCAAATGCCAAATTGGCCAAGGGTCCGTGACCTATCTCGGGCACCAGGTGGGAAGCGGTCTGGTGGCCCCTCTGCAACTCAAGATCGCTGCCATCCAGTCTTGGCAGCCCCCCATCACCCATACCGAGGTCCGCGCCTTCTTGGGACTCACAGGCTACTACAGGTGGTTCGTGAGGGACTATGGCAGCATTGTGGGGCCCCTCACGGAACTCACATCCAAAAACCAACCAAAAAAGGTCAACTGGACCCCAGACTGTCAAGCGGCCTTCGAGAAGCTGAAGGCCGCCATGTGCTCCGCCCCTGTGCTCCAGGCCCCCGACTACAGTTGGGAATTTATCGTCCAAACGGATGCCTCCGACCATGGCATTGGGGCGGTCCTTTCCCAGTTGAACCCCGAAGGACTTGACCAGCCAGTGGCTTTCATCAGCAGACGGCTCCTGGCCCGAGAACAACGCTGGAGCACCATCGAGAGGGAGGCCTTCGCTGTGGTGTGGGCCCTCAAAAAGCTCCGGCCTTATCTCTTCGGCACCCACTTCCGTGTACAGACCGATCATCGGCCCTTGCAGTGGCTAATGCAGATGCGGGGGGAAAACCCGAAACTACTGCGTTGGTCCATCTCCCTGCAGGGGATGGACTTCACTGTGGAACATCGACCTGGGCAAGACCACACCAACGCAGATGGCCTGTCACGCTTTTTCCGCCTCGACGAGGAGAGTCCCCAAGAGGATGGGTGACTCTCCCCGCCTTCAGCTGGGGGGGACGCATGTTGGACAGGCCACGTGAAGGGCTTGCTCCCTCCCCGCATGACAAGGCCCGAGCCCGGCCCACCAGGTGTAACCCACAGTAACCACCCGCTCCCCGTCTCATACGGGACCCCTGCCCCCGGACATCCCTGCATCATGGGCCCGGATCACTACCGGCCCCCTCGCCCGGCCTGGGCGCCATCTTGGACATTGCACCACGAGGCCGCTTGGCCTCCGATCGACCCTAACCCTGGGCCTGGCCAGGCCCCGACATCCCGGCACCACCATCCACCCAGGAGGTGAACGGACCACTTGGCAGGTCAATGGGAGAAAGGAGTGTCGATGGATCTCCCCCGCCAGGTGCCGATCGCCCCCAGCTCCCCCAGGCGCTGGCTCCACCCCCCTGCTGGGTGTCTGGACTCCCTCATCCCGGACCTCCCGACCTCCAAGTGCGAGGGTCCGGACATCAAAGGGCGCCAGACCTATAACTGGGGCAGCTCCAGAGCAGGAAGGCAGTTGTATCCTGGAGTCGAGAGACGCAGTGAAGAACTCATCCTTGACGGACTACTGGCGCTGCCGTAGCCCTGCCTTGCGAACTATCGACCTGCCTGCTGGCACTGCCGCAACCTTCTGAAACCTTCATCGTCGTCGGGACCTGCTGGCGTGGCCGCGGACCGTTTGTAACCACCACCTTCATCGGGACCTGCTGGCTCCGCCGCGGACCGTCACTACCTTCAATCATCCCGGGACCTGCAGGCTCCGCCGCGGCCCGATCATCTAGAACGCCGAGCTCGAGGATTGTGAGCTATTTCATCTACCAGATTGGTAACGAGACTGTCCCGCTACCCCTTTCCCAACCAAGAGACTAGAATAGAGGGGACCCCTGAGTCCAGACCTCCTTGTACCATCTCACCGTACTTAAAGAATTGCTTATAAAGTAACGTTGAACCGTATCCTTGTGTGGTGTACATCTGTGGGGGGGGAAGTTACTTGTCTGTACGATCGTTGGAGACGGCTCTCCCCGGAGACCTCTCCTCTTGTCCTCGGCCGACCCTCCCGGTCCGTCTAACACAGCCCTTCGTAGACTGGTGGCGGACTGTCATTTTGAGTATTTTACAGTTCAGTTGGTACATGACCAGTTTATATGTCATTGCTCCAACAAAGCCATTCAACAGAAGTTGCTGTCCTTAAGTAATCCTATGCTGGGAGAAACATTACGTATAGCCAAGAGCATTGAAACATTGCAAATGTCCGTAAGGGAATTGGAAGAATGAAAGTCCGAAACTGAAAGTTGTTAAGAAAAAGGTCAAAGGTTCTGTTAAAGACTTTACTCAACCTAGGGAAAGAAAAGAGGATAAGATTTTCTTTTTAGAACAAACTAATGGAGGTTTTAGGTGTGGCAATCCTTCACATTTTAAGAAGAGAAGGTCTTGCCCGGCGAGGAATGTTGCATGCAGAGTTTGCAATAAATTATGGCACTTTGCCAAAGTGTGCTTGGTCAAGGGACACAGGCAGGTAGAAACAACCCTGCGGTAGAAGCAACCCTGCAGTTGCTAATTCGGCAGATGCCGTTTCTGAAAACCATTTAAACATGATGTCTCAGTAGTAGATTGAGTGGTTAAGTTGCTGGTGGACTCGGTGCAAGAATAACTATGATAACCCAGGATTTATTTGATGATCTGTGGCCTGGAAGAGTATTAGATCCCCTTGACTGGGCTCCTATATCCTACAAAGGGTGTTGCATTGAATTGTCTGGGTTTTTTGAGGCTGTGTTAATTTTCAGAGTGAAGAAGATTTTGGGAAGGTGTATGTTGCAGTTAAAGGGTTGTGTATTCTGGGTTGGTTTCACCAGGATTTGTTCAAGATGATTTTAAGAACTGGCACAATAGACCAGGTGTCTATTTTGGATGTAGGTGAAGCTAGTACTGTGGGTGGCTGCAAAGTAGAAGATGTTTGTGCATGTTTCCCTAGTGTGTTTTCAGATAGTTTAGGAACTATAAAGAGGTTTCAACATAAAATCAAGGTTAAGGAGGTGTCCATTCCTGTCAAACACAGGCTTCAAAATGTAACGTTCTCTGCCAGGGAGAATTTGGAAAGACAGTTAGTCAAACTGTGGTACAATGTAGTCATTGAACCAATTGAATCTTCGCTTTGGTTATCTCCTCTTGTGGTAGCCAGTAAGAGGTATGGTAAACTCAGGATTTGTGTTGCACTGTGCAACGTAAACAGGGCCATTTGGGTGGCTTCACACCCGCATCCGAAGATTTAGACTTGTTAGCTGCAGTTTTTGGTGTGAAGTGGTTCAGTAAATTTGACCTTGACTCTGATTACCACCAGGTGGTGTTAGGACCGGAGTACAGTAATTATACTGCTTTAGTTTCTACCATGGGTAATTTTCAATATCACAGGATTCCGTTTGGGTTAACCTTGGAGGCGTCGGTTTTTCAAAGGACAATGTACCAGTTGTTGAGGGACATAGATGGTGTGGTTGGTCTCCAGGAGGACATATTCATTTTTGTTAAAGCATAAGCAAAACATGAGGTCATTCTTAATTGGGTTCTTTCTATGCTCCAGGAAATGGGGGTTGTGCTTAAGGTTGGCAAGTGTGAATTTTGCAAAAAAGAATCAAATACTTAGGTCACATGGTCTCTGAGGATGGCATTGAGCCCAAGCAATCTTTAGTTACTGTGATCAATGAAGTACAGGCTCCTAGTGAATAAACAGCCCTCAAATCATTCATGGGGATGTATGAATTTTATTCCTATTGCATTCCTTATTGTGCCTCTCACCTTTTACTATAAATTAAAATTTTGAAGAAAGATACAAAGTTTAGTTGGGATAGCTCATGTCAAGAACTGTTTGAATGGATAAAGTAACAATTAGCAAGTTCTAAAATGTTGGCATTTTTTGAACCCAAGGTAGCATGTTGCATCATTATAGATGCTTCTAATTATGGTGTGGGTGCCATTTTGACCCAGGAGAATGGGTCAGTAGAGAACACTGTTAGTTATGCTTCCAAAGTGCTAAGGGTGGCAGAAAGTTAATATTCAACCAATGAAAAGGAATTGCTGGCTTGTTGAATTAGAACCATTTGTCTGGGGTACTAACTTTACTGTAAAAACTGATCATGAACCCCTGGTTGCCATTTTGCCCGGAGAGAAAATTAAAGCACAAACATCCAGTATCTCGAGACTGTTGTTCAAATTGTTACAATTTCACTTTGATATTGTACATATCAAGGGGGGCAAGAATATGCGGGCAGATTTTTTGTCTCAGTTTGCTATTCAGTAAGATGGTGTGAAGGATGTAGAGGCTATTCAGGAAAGTTGTTTTATTGCTTCATTGAAACTGGAGGGGATGTGTGCAGTTACAGAGCATGAATGGTGAGAAAGGATGGCTTTAGATAAAGCTATGAATGTTGTTTTGAGGAGCATTGCTAGGGGTTGGCCAAGTGAAAGGTCACTTTCTAATTCGTGTCAGCCATTCTGGAAAGTTGCTGATGTACTTTCTGTGGATGATGGTCTCCTTCTAGGAGGTACTAAGTTGGAACTATCTATGGGGTTGAGGTTGAGGTTCATAAAGATTGCTCATGAATGACACATTGGAGCCACATTCACAAAAAAAGGTGAGGCATAATTTATGGTGGCCTTCTGTGTATAGAGAGGTTGCGTCATGTGTGGGCAAATGTGCGGTAAGTCTTTCTTCAGAGAAGGGGTTGAATGTGAGGAAACCTCCTCTGCAGGCTATTGGACATCCTGCAAGAGCCTGGGAAAAAATGTATGTTGACTTGGTTGGTCCGTTTAATAAGTTACCGGGGCATTATAGTTTTGCATTGGTTGCAGTTGATTTATAATCACCACCTTTGGTTTTTCTTTGTTTGCCCTAAGTTGGCAGGGTATGATCAGACGTGAGTCCCTTGCTCACTTTGCCACTGCAGTCAAGCAAGCCCGGATGAAGACGGCTGTAATGCCAGAAACCGGTCCTGGGAAGCTTGATTCCGGTCCAGGGAAGACATGGCTTGGCAGTTCGGGCTGGTCTGTTCCCATGAGGCACAGGGCCAGACTGATTTGCATATGGCCATGTCTGAACTGGGGTGGTGGAGTGAGCTAAAGAATGGTGATGGATTAAACCCAGATCAGATGACTGAGGGTGAGTGTTTGTATTGTCCATCACCACATTTGGTTTTTCTCTTTTCGTCATTTACAGGTATGTCAGCAAAATGCAACCAATGTCCTTATTCCTCATGTTATGTGTGGCTTTAAGAAGGGTGCCCGTACTGCCTCTGCCAGCTAGACCATAGGAATTGTCTGTCTCCCTGTTCTGTTGTTGCAGAATGTTCTCTTTTCAGTCGTATTCAACTGGATGCTGGCTCTCGGTGCCTTATGTGCTCCGGCAGCAATAGCTGTCACTGTCATAGTTGCATCATTCCAGGAGGGCTTGTCATTGCATATCAGTAATGTGATGAGCAGCCAGAGATGGTAGCTGACCTACTGACACCTCCACCTCGACTTCCACCTGGTCTTCACCCTCCCTTGGACCTGGTTGCAGCGTGTCCATGGCCATTCAACACAAGACCATAGAAGCAGCGGCTGCTTTGGCAGATGCTATGGCAACAAACAAAAAAGCACACAAAGGTAGAAGCAATTGAGAGGTCTACCACATTAAGTTTATTGGTGCTGTAGGAGCCCACAATCATTATCTTACTGATATAAGCACCAAGGGTATTGTACTGCATTACTAAATACTAATAAGGTCCCAAAAGGCGAGACCTGTTGGCTATGCCAATGCTTGCTTTTTTGGGGGGACTTTACCTTCAAAAAAACATATATTTTTTTTAATAGCTATTGCACCACGTTGCTATGGTTAAACCTCTTTGCTTTACTGATGCCCATTTATATTGTGGCACTTATAGAAGACAATAGCAAATAGGACGTGGCAGGATCAGACTGAATGCTTGGTAATTCAACTCACTGCAATACATTCCATGAAATGCTAAACTTCATCATATTTCATTGCAGACCTGCACACGCACAAAAAGAATTACAAATTAACCAGATCCTTGCATTAGTGGGCTTTTTGGTAGCAACCCAAGACTTCGCAAGTGAACAAACATCATACGTTTGTTACATCGGCTTTATGCAACCAAAAGAGGAGTTGAAACCCTTGCACATGTATGCCTCTGTAATCTAGTGCAGAATTCACTAAAGGCGCACCCAGAATTCTGTGGGGAATAAAAATCCTCTCAGACACAGAGGTGTGTTAACACTAGGACTTGTGCATGTGCTCAATAAGAACAAACAGCTCTACGGAACTAAAGAATTTAGTAACTTCAATATGTGAAGAGAACAGACATCTTACCATGACTGCCAATCCCAAATGGACAGGAGAAAAATCAGAAAGGCATAATGTATGTAGCTTTATTCACATTTGACGACAAGGAGCAACAGCACCCTTAGAACTTAGAGCTATGTTAAAAATACACGCACACCCAATCCCCCGCACATCCCTCGCATTCGAGTACAAGGATGACTAAGGAAGCACGTGCAACATGTTTTAGGCGGAGAAACGCAGGAGACAATTGTGCATCTGCACCAGACTAAAATTAGAAAAGCTGCCATATGGCTCAGGGAACTCAGCAGCACATTCATATTCATTATGAAACATTCCACCGACAATAGGAGAAAAACACAGCCTTCTTCAGTGCAGCACCTTTCTCCTTCCTGCATTAATGCACCAGATATCATCGGCTGCTGAAACCCCCTGCAGTGCACAGAAAATGTCACTCAGCCCAGCCGCACATCTTCTGTGTTTACTCGCTGCGAGGAGAGTGGCTACTTTTTTTTGTGCCTGCTCTCCTGACAGCTCACTGTATCAGTGAACAGCCAGTTCGACTGGGTGAGAACAGCGGCATCCACCAATCTGACCCCTGCTCTAATATTAGCTCCTGGTCATTTTCCTGGAGAACAAAATAGATAACTATGTTTCACTTTCACCCCTGCTATGAAATGCAGAAGAAGCAGGAGCCACTGATGACTAAGCAAAATGCGGGCTGAAGGAAATAAGCTAGAAGGTGACGGATGAGCAGGGAAATCTTTAACGTCTTAAATGCTTAACTCGCTCTATTGTTTGAGGGCAATTGAGCATACAAAGTGCTTTGCACCCCAGAAGAAGATGGGGGACTCGGGCCTCAGCCCTGGCGCTGCTCTCTTGCCTCAACCGTGGACATGACCGCCCTCTTTTACTGCACTGTCATCTATGAGGCAGATAATAATGACTTTGAGGCAATTCAGTGCTGAACGTTCTATTCTTTATTTTAGTTTATTGGAAAAGAAAACAGGCGCGCGTGTGAGGAGAGGAGGAGGCAGCAGTGGGAGGGGAGAGAGGAGGGGGCATGTGCCTGTTCCCTTGTGGGAGTGAGCGGGAACCATCTGTTAATTACAAACAGATGGTTTCCAAGCTCGCTCCCGCAAGGGAATCACCAAACGTGCACACAGTGCCATTGAAAGCAATGCAACGCGTGCACATTTTGGGGCAAAAAGCTGAATTGATAACTAAAGGTCTCTTACCAGCGCATGCATGTGCGTAGGTGAGACCTAAAAATGGAAAGCTGACTTTTATGCTACTATTGGGGGACACAGAAATCTTCGCCAAGCCTTCCGTGAGGGAAACGGCTAAGCAGACAACACACTCACCCCCTGCCTTGCATCAAAACCGCGCCGTGAGGGAAACGGCCAGCGCCTTCACCGCCATCCACCCGGTGCAGCAGCAGCTGGGGAACTACATCACCCAGCTGCCCGGGAGGGACGCGACGGTCGTAGCGCCTGACACGCGCCAGGAGGCGCCTCATTAGCAGGGAGCACCGAAGCGCTCAGGGGGACACAGAAATCTTCGCCAAGCCTGCCTTGAGGGGAACGGCTAAGCAGACAACACACTCATCCCCTGCCTTGCATCAAAACCGCGCCGTGAGAGAAACGGCCAGTGCCTTCACCGCCATCCGCCCGGTGCAGTAGCTGCTGGGGAACTACATCACCCAGCTGCCCCGGGGGTGGACGCGGTGGTCGTGACGCCTGACACGAGCCAGGAGGCGCCTCATTAGCAGGGAACGCCTCTCGTCCACCGAGTCGCGCGCGGGAGAAGCCCGGGCAAAGGGCGGGCCGTCTGTGCCCGTCCGGGGTCAACAGGGGACGGGACGGGCTACCCCCCTAAGGAGCACTGATCAAAATGGGTAAGTGTAAGCTACAAACCTCTGATACTGTGAGTGGTGTCAAATCTAAAGTTCCTCGACACTCTAATAACCCGTCAAACATTCTGTCATATCTTACCTCTGCTGTGGGTAAATTAAATAAGGAGATTGCAACTACAGAAAGGGAATTAGGACTTGAAGCATCCGTAGTTGAGCGCCCTGAATCCCCAGTAATTGACTCACAACACACTCCCTTGGAACCCTTGGTCGCTAGTAGAAAAATGACCGATAACGCCCCTTCCACCAGTAGAGTAAACACAGAAAAGGAAGTGTGTGTAAACATCTCAAATGATAACATACCTATGGCGGAGGACAGAACCGCAGTTAGTAAGCATGTTAAGAAGCAGTCAAAAAAGGCAATAAAACCTACACCGTCTAAAATGAAACAAGGACAAGTTACATCTAGACAATTTGAAACCTCGATGAGAGATTTAATGGAGGATATACTTACTGAAAAGCTGGAAACCACTCTATCCCAAATTTGCAGTGATATCACTGAAACATTAAGAGAGTGTGTTCTAGAAATATTGAAAAAATGCGAACGTATTAACACATTTCTAGCTTCAAAGGATCACTCAGCGGTTTCCAATAATATCGACCTGCCTTCAAATCCCCAACCTCAGGCTAGTGTAACTAAGAGGCCTGTTCATGCCTGCGGTAGATCAACAGCCCTGAATCGACCAATGTCCAATATGGATCACAATGGAATGACACTAACAGACCGGGTCAAGGAATGTGAAGAGAGTAGGCAATCTACTGCCAAAGACAGCACACAATCTTACCCTGAGAACTCCCTGACTGAGAGACAGCAAGAATAAGGATGTGGCTTGGAAACGAAATGTGCACCTACCCCCAGAGGCCACACCTTATGTAGCCATACTAGTTAATGTACCACCGCTCAAAACTGGCGAGTCAGAGTCACATGATACTCTAATGAGAAATATTAAGATGTGGTGTGATGAAAATTGTACAGGGGGGAAAAATCTCTCTGCTAATATTAATATGGGAAGACGGGTGAGTTGGGTAGGAAACACCAAAAAACATCTTAAGGGAGACTGTCTGATTGTGAATTTCAGTAGACCACATGAAGCATCATGGTTATTCTGGGATGCGACAGATATGCACCCAGAAGAGGGAGAGATAAGAGCATTACCACTGGGGTTTTTCTATCCTAGACCATACACTTTCAAGAAGAGTTCACAAGAGATTGAGAGAACAGCACCAGCAAGAAACTCAGAAACTGTACTAACACCGTTACAGACTTGGGCAACCAAAAAATCTGGATTGCACCCCAAAGCAGTCTACTATACTAGTGCTGCATCAATTGAGGGTATTACAATGTCAAACAGATTTTCAGCTTTATCCCAATTGGAGGACATTGATTGACTGACAAAAAATGCCAATCTAAACATCTGACCCCATCGATAGAACAACAGGAAGAAAAGGTGACCTCTGTCAAGCTAATGAGTTGGAATATTGCAGGATTACGTGCTAAGAGGGACAATAAGACATGGATAGGATTTCTTAGGCAATATGATATAGTAGCATTGCAAGAAACATGGGACAGGGAATGTAATTTTTGGGTGGATGGGTTTACCTCTTATTTTGTACCCTCATGTATATCTAAATCGGGTAGGGATAAAGGAGGACTGTTAGTTTTAATCACGGTTAACATAGCAGGATCAGTGAAAGAGCTTAAATCTACTTCCCCTAACTTTTTACCTTTAGAAGTTGTATTGCCAAATAAAAACAAAGTTTTATATATTAATTTCTCTAATGTACCACAGGGTGATTCCCCAAAAGAGCACTATGATGCATTGTCCACATTTTTAATGGCATACAAAGAAGTTCAAACCACTTTTTTCTCCATCATCCTAATGGGTGATTTTAATGTGCATTTGTGTGACTTAAACTGTCAGTTTTCAGAGGCTGACCACCCAGCCTACTCAAGTTATCAACATTGCGAACACTCTGTAAAGGGAATAGCCCTAGATGAACTGCTTACAGAGGTAGATCTGTTTGAACCTGGCTTCTCAGATAGAAAGGATCGGGTACCTACATACAATGCCAGGGAAAGCGAAACTATAATTGACTATGGGCCAGATGTAGGTAGGCATTTACCGGTCGGTAACGGCCGAATTCGGCCGTTACCGACCGGTAAATGCAATTTGAGATGTAGGGCCCTGTATTTTACAGAATCGGTAAATTTACCGATCGGTAAATTTACCGATTCTGTAAAATACCGAATCAGTATTTTTTCCGATTCGGTAAAATTGATATGTAGGTGGGACTCTTCTGAGTCCCACAAGCATTACAGAATCGGTATTTTACCATCAAATACTATTTGATGGTAAAATACCGATTCTGGTGTGCATGCACACCTGTGCCATATGACAGGCAGACCTGCCCCTAGGGCTTGTATGCCTGCCACATGGCACCCAATCCTGTTTAGGGGGTGCCAGGGGGTGTCAAAGTGACACCCCCTGCACCCTTGTGAAATTCGGTATTTACCGATTCGGTAAATACCGAATCGGTAAAGCCTATTGATTTCTATGGGCTTTGAAGCCCATAGGAATCAATAGGCTTTACCGATTCGGTATTTACCGAATCGGTAAATACCGAATTTTACCGATTCGGTAAAAGGGAACATCTGGATTCCCTACATACCAACCCCTCACATTTACCGAATCTTAATTACCGAATCGGTAAAATTCGGTAATTTTCGGTAATTAAGATTCGGTAAATGTTACTTACCTACATCTGACCCTAAATGTTTATATCCCCTGTATTATTAAGTTCTGTTTTATATTATAATGCTATTCAATCTACGTTTAGTGACCATAACCCAGTGGTTATGGAACTGGCTAACACAACACTTTCTTTTATTAATATGGAGACTGATAAAGTTATCACTAGTGTTCGAATTAAGGACCAGGGAAGGAGGGTACAATGGAACAAAACTGTTCCTGCGGAGCTCCTCTTCAAGATTAAATCGAAGGTGGGAGATGAAATTGACACTTGCATTGACCCACTTAGATTTGGGGGTAATGTAATAAACTCGTTTGAAAAGATTTGCCTACAGGTGAAATCAGAACTTACGGTGAAGACATTACATAAACCAAATAAAGAGTACAGATGGTTTGATCATAAATGCACCAAAATACATGGCGAGCTCCTACAAGCCCTAAATAAGAAACCAAGAGATAAAAGTAAGGTTTCTTTTTTAAGGAAATTATATAAAATGACACTTCATAACAGAAAAATTGATCTAAAAAAAGATGCATGGGACTCACTTTTTGAAAAAGAAGCCCTAAGGAACAGCTCCAAATTCTGGACTATTGTCAATTCACCCTTGTTTAATGGGCTGGAAAATGCACCATTAGAAGTAAACATCACCGAAGTAGAATGGTTAACCCATTTTGAGAATGTTTATGGCAGTAATCTGGTATTGGATAGTTATGAGACGTTGCCTAAAGAAACAGTAGGTCCCGTACAGAATATCACAATCAAAGAGGTACAGTTCGCGATAACTAAAACTTCTGTCAAGAAAGCACCAGGACCAGATGGGGTACCATCTGATTTGTACAAAGCCAACCCCGAGCTCTGGTCCATAATACTTGCTAATGTTTTTAACCTAGCAGCTAATTCTAGCCCTTCGTCCTTCCCTAAGACTTGGTCCCGATCCATTATCATACCGATATTTAAGAAGGGTCAGAGAGGGGACCTAAAATGTTACCGTCCTATTTCCTTGATCGATACATTGATCAAGATATTAGGAAAAGTAATTCTGACAAGAATAAATGCATGGGTGATGGATAAAGATATTTTATGTGACCCCCAATATGGGTTTAGAACAGGAAGAGGCACGCAAGATCAATGCCTAAACCTACACTTAATAGTGAATAAATATACAATAGCATCAAAAGGCTCAATTTTCTTGGCATTTATGGACCTATCCCCAGCTTTTGATTTAGTCAATAGGTCAAAGCTGTGGAAAATGCTCCTGGAGTTGGGTTTGGACCAGGCTCTGGTAAATTATCTCGCCGAGCTACATAGGGATTTATCGTCCACAATCAGAATGACGCAGGAGGGAAAATGTACCGCCACATTTAAATCGGGCAGAGGGGTGCGTCAAGGCTGTATATTGGCACCAATGTTGTTTACACTTTACATTAACTCTCTAGAAAGGTCTTGGCAACTGTAACAACAGATATTCTGCGTATGGGAGGAAAGTATATCCCAGTACTCCTATACGCGGCCGACACAGTACTTTTGGCAAGAACACCTAACGCCCTACAAAAATTGATAGATTCATTTGGAGAGTTCATGGACAAGTTAGACTTGGTGGTTAACACGGATAAATCCCATGTTATGTCTCTAGGGAAAAGCAGA
Source organism: Lissotriton vulgaris (assembly GCF_964263255.1). Classification (NCBI taxonomy): domain Eukaryota; kingdom Metazoa; phylum Chordata; class Amphibia; order Caudata; family Salamandridae; genus Lissotriton; species Lissotriton vulgaris. Next base: position 374,983,831 of record NC_141698.1, read on the forward strand.
AAGCCATTTAAAACAGTGTTGTGTAATGCCAATATAATAACTAAGGTGAGAGTCTTCACTTACTTAGGAGTGGTCTTTGATGATATAGGTTCCTGGCTCCCCCAATTATTAAATAAAGTAGCTGGCATAAAGAGATCATCATTTACAAATTCTTGGTTTTGCTAAGAGACTGGGTGGCAAACCAGGGGAAGCAATATTGTCTATTTACAAAGCGAAAACTGTGGCCATAGCTAGGTATGGGGCTGCAATATGGGGCTACAAGGATATAACTCGTATACAGAGGGAGGAAGATAAATTCTTACGAGCACTGCTGGGCTTCCCTCAATCAACTCCCAGTTTTGCTGTACATCGAGAGTTAGGGATGGGTTACAGCTCAGATCATCTGAATATGGCCCTTATCCTGCAATTGATTAAAATATGGATAAGCCCTGTCTTGACCCTTAACCAAAAGATCATTAAAGACTGCATGGCATTAGATAAAGCAGCTGAAATAAAATGGATGTCATATATCAAAGCATCATCTAACTACTTGGGGCGCACAGAAATATTCTCAAACCCAGAAACCCTAGTTAAAGCTGATATTAAATGGGTAAAAACCAACTTTATAAAATCAAGGGAAATGGACCGTGAGGCCAAGGAACTTTGTAAACCGACAGTAAGGGCTCATTATTTACTGATTTTGACAATGTCTATTCAACCATACCTGACTATTGTCACTAAACCTTACCATAGATGGCTTTTAACTAAATTCCGATTTAATCAATTGCATGTGTTATTGGGAAACTATAGGGAGTGGAGTAAACCGAGGGTGCCGCCCCCTGTAATTGTGATTATCACTCATACCAGGACACTATGCATTTTGTGTTTTTTTGTCCATTTTATACAGAAGGCAGGAAAAGGTTTATTTTACCACTGTTGAAAAATATCGGTTTTATACAAGCTAAACCTGCCTTAAATTACTTACAGATGATGGAATCCTCAGTTGTCATGTTTGGGGTAGCAAATTTTATTGTAACATCTATCCGTATCAAAAAAATTAGACACTTAGAGGAAACAAATTGTGAGTGAGAGTAAAAGTAACTTTCAATGTCGGTAGAGACCGCAAAGATTTAACTGATTAGACATTTGAATTAAAATTACTATTTATTTATAGATCATGTGCATATTTGATAAGATATTCTGGAAATCTGTGCACCTGATGAACTCCGAGACTAGTCTATATGAATTGTATTATATGTAAATATGATTATTTTATCTTGTAAATGTGATTTTAAAAATGTAATTGAATAGTATGCTTTTATGATTTTAAATAATCGAATAAAGTGGTTTTTGAATTGAATTGCTGCAATTGCGCTTTGTAATCGGGTGATCAGAGGAGCAGTCGAAGGTTCGTTTGGCCCTGCTGGTGGGAGGACGAGGGGGTGAAGACACTAGAACTTATATGGTTAACCGAAACCTTGTTGAAGCGCAAATGCCAGATTCGTATCTGCTCTAGAATGCCAACATACTAATCAAAGCAAGTCATAGGACTCTTTATAATGGAAGGTGGAATGATTTCAACTGATGAAATGTACTTATGAGGCTGCGGTTTGCACATTTGTGGAACACTGGGGCATACTGAATTCTTGGGCATGTCCTCCAACAGTGTATGAAAGCCCATTATCTCTGTGTTTTAACAAAGCTGTTACATTATGGCCTTATGTTTAATAAACAGGACACGAGTCGGGGGTACACGCAGATGGACGGCGTCCACCCACATATTTCACAGAGGGGACGCCGTCTACACTGCCAAGAAGTTGGGCCCCGCTGATAAAGATGCTGAATTCGTCCCGGTGTAATTTCCAAACACCAGGAGACTTTCGGCATCTCCTGCGTGTTGTTATTTGCTTTCGATCAGCAACAATGTGCAGGCGGGACAGGGCTCTCTTATTTCTAACTCCTGCTGGCTCTTAACAAAGGCCGAGTCTGAGGGGTCATCAGGCCTCCTTTTGTGCGAGACTCCTGGCTGGCAGCAGTCAGGAGCCTCACACCCCGAAGCAAATGAAGCAGAAGAGAAACAAAGGCTCTCACTTCACACATACTTAAGAGAGGCAGCTTTTCACTTTGCTCAGGCCCTGTTTAGGAGAAATGAATGCACTAGTATTTGCACAAAATAAATAGTATTTATATAGTACTTACTACCCCTGAGGAGGCATTTTAATATTTTAAATATCTCTATTTTTTCTTTTAAAGCACTATGGCTAGAGGAAGCTTTATGATAACAAAAGGCAACATTGTTTTATGTTTAGCGTACAAAAATGTGAATCTTCTGCCTAATTCAGGAGTTTACAAGTATACTCGAAATGTGCTCCAATGTACTCATGATACACCTGCTAAATAAGTATGTGAGGGCTTAAGATCTGATGTCACTTCTTGTGAGGCCACTTCCTGTGATGTCACGCGCCGTGATGTCACGCGGCATGATGTCACGCACTGTGATGCCACTTGCTTACTGATTAACTGGATTAGTCCCCCCACTTTTTTTCTAGGACTTGCGCCCTGTTAATAACTCGTTACATTCCGGTAGTTCTAGTGACTCCAATTAGACCAAGGTTCTAGATTGTTTTGAAGACTTTTGCACAGGAAATAGAGATGCCATTATCTAGTAACAGTACTGCTAGGCAAAGGCGAACCTCGAAGCCTGTTCCCAAGCTTCAAAGACGACCTTCCCATTGTTTCCCTGTCCATTTAGGACATACCTTCTCCTGGAAAGAGGGGGCGACAGTCAGCCCGTATTATTCTGTAACCTATTATCGCCTTCTTGCCGGAAGCTTAGGCTGCGTCAAGGGTACTGCTCATTATATTACGTGTTAATGTGTCCTCGGCACCGGGTGTCTTGGTTTCACAAAGGCTGCATACTTTCAAACTGTTTTGACATTCCGATGTTGATAAAAATCAATATAGATTTGCCTGGCAAAATCAGTTCAAATATTGAATAAAAATAATCATGTTAAGGCCCCCTTGAATAATTCACCATGCGGCCTGATAGTTCCTTGTGGCGTCTGTTACTGCAGCATCGCTTGAGCGCTATATTAATCAGAGAACTGTATGTGTTAATAAGGGAATTATATTTTAGAAATGTAACATCATTTAAAAACATTTTTAGATAACGTAAGGAGGACATCGAAATTAGGTAGCATTTCAATGGACGTCAATCAGGCGCGCAACACCCAATGGGCTCACCGGGCTTCAGCCCCCCCCCCCGTCGCCTCCTCTGCCCGGGCTAAGATGACACGCACTGAAATGGTGCAGGAAGGCTGCGCATCCGATCCGAGAATGTGATTGTTTTAATGATTTCTGAGAGGCCCAGCAGCCCGAGCCAGACTGCCAGCCTCTGAACAGCGAGTGAACCCCCCTGCCCCCACCTCTTGTGTTTCCTTTAGAGTGGCGCAGAGGTGAAATCCTCGCCTGAAGGCAGGGATTTCACCTAACACTTGATGGGTTTTGAGCATGAGGTGTGAAGATGTGCACAGCAGGGGGAAGGCATGGCCAGTTAAGGTGATGCTTTTCCTTTGTAAAGGAATTTCTGCTGGCATCTTAGCCCAGGGTGTGCTGTCTGTGCACTTGTATAGATGTGTATTCCATACAAGTGCACAGACAGCAAACCCTAGGCTATGACGCCAGCAGGAATTAATTTACAAAGGAAATGCTTCACCTGCACTGGCCATCCCTTTCCTCTTGCTGTCTGTGCATTTGACCCACATTGATCTGCACAGTGAGACCTTCGGGAGGGGCTGGATGCCAGGCCACAGTGCTGCTGATCAGCCAGACTCCACAGTATAGTATCAGAAGAGCAGGCAGCAGTTTTTTGTGTAAGTTCCAGTAACTTTAATGCATTTTTCAGCACAGCATTACCTACTGCCTGCATATCTAGGTTACTGTGAATGTTGTTCTTGACTTACACACATAGAAACGTCAAAGAGGACAGTCCCCTCCAAATATGCAAATGTAGTGTAAATTAGTAGTGTTCATTTTTTTTGGGGTGCTAGTTGGTAATTTTAGAGTTCAGGGTGGGTGTGGGTTTTAGGGTGCCAGTGAGTATTTTTATGGTTCAGGGTGGGTTACGGATTGGGGTGCCAGGGGGTAATTTTAGGGTTCTGAGCAGGTATGGGTTTTGAGGTTCCAGGGGGCAATTTTAGGGTTCAGGGTAGGTATGGGTTTTGGGGTGCCAGGGGACATTTTAGGGTTCAGCGTGGGTATGTGTTTTGGTGTGCCAGGGGTAATTTTAGGGTTCAGGGCAGGTGTGGGTTTTGGGGTGTCAGGGGGCAATTTTAGGGTTCAGGGTGGGTATGGGTTATGGTGTGCCAGGGGGGAATTTATGGTTCAGGGTGGGTATGGGTTATGGGGTGCCGGGGGAATTTATGGTTCAGCATGGGTATGAGTTTTGGGGTGCCAGGGGTAATTTTAGGGTTTAGGGCAGGTGTGGGTTTTCGGATGTCAGGGGGCTATTTTAGGGTTCAGGGTGGGTATGGGTTATGGGGTGCCAGCGGGGTATTTATGGTTCAGGGTGGGTTTGGGTTATGGGGTGCCGGGGGGGGGAATTTATGGTTCAGCATGGGCATTGGGTTTGGGGTGCCAAGGGTAATTTTCAGGTACAGGCTAGGTGTGGGTTTTGGGGTGCCATGGGATTAATTTTAGAGTTCAGCGTGGGTATGTGTTTTATAGTGCCAGGGGTAATTTTAGGGTTTAGGGCAGGTGTGGGTTTGGGATGTCAGGGGGCTATGTTAGGGTTCATGGTGGGTATGGGTTATGGGGTGCCAGATGGGAATTTATGGTTCAGCATGGGTATGGGTTTTGGGGTGCCTGGGGTAATTTTAAGGTTCAGGGTGGGTTTGGGTTTTGGGGGGCAAGGGGGAATTTATGGTTCAGCATGGGTATGGTTTCTGGGGTGCCAGAGGTAATTTAAGGTTCAGGGCGGGTATGGGTTTTGGGGCTCCAGGGGGGTGATTTTAGGGTTCAGGGTGGTATTGAGTTTTGGGGTGCCAGGGGGTAATTTTAGGGTGTGGGGTGGGTATGGGTTTTGGGGTGCAGGGGAGGGATAATTTTAGGGATAGGATGGGTATGGGTTTTGGGGTGCCAGAGGTAATTATAGATTTCAGGGCGGGTATGGGTTTTAGGGTGTGAGGGGGTTAATTTTAGGGTTCAGCGTGGGTATGTGTTTTGGTGTGCCAGGGGTAATTGTAAGATTCAGGGTGAGTATGGGTTTTGGGGGGCAATGCATCAAACTAACAAAAATGTGTGCTTTAATTGTTGTCCAGTTTCAAATGCAGAATTCACCAAATTTTTTTCTCAGCTTGACCTGAGCATTAACCGATCCGGATTATCTGCCATTTTAGCTCCGCCCCATTGATTTACATTAGCCACGCCCCTTCATCTGCCATGTTAGCCCCCCCCGAAATTAAGACTTTGTTGCGCCCCTGACGTCAATTAACCAAAATGCATGCCTTAACAGGTCACACCCAGGGCCGGCCTTTAGCGTGGGCGAGCTGGGCTGTTTATAATTAGTGCTGTGCTGGTGGCATCTGTGATAGATTCCACAGGTTCCAATATCTTAAGTTCTCAATTGTATGAAGTAATGACCTGATTGTATAGCTAGTAAGACACTGAAGGAGTGGACAATCTAAGAGTCCCTGAGTGAAAGATAAGCATGTTGCTGCTGGCAAACCATCTTGCAGAGCACCACTTGTAATGATTTTCAGCATTTAAGGCATTACAATAAACTTGTATTTATGATTAAAAAGAGATATTTATTTGTTTAGTATTAAAACGAAGCCTTGACATTACTATGTGTTTAAATGATAGGTCTCTCCTTTTAAACACCTGCTGGAGGAAAAGTGACAAAACTCCAGCAATGGGCCGGAAAACATAGGTAGATCCCAAGTAAAATGCCATGCGTCAATCCTTACACTTGGTCTGAGCAGGTGTAGGGATTTTGACGCAGTGAAGGTGTAGAGTGATGCAGTGAAATCTTGTAAATGTCACTGCGCCAGTTCTACATGGCTTTTTGCATGGAAACACCCACCCTGCATACATTATACCTGGCGCAGGTATAATGTGACGTAGGGCTTTACAACGTAATGCAGCTCCCTAGATGGTTCATGTTGTAAATGGGCCGCACCTTTTACGCCGCCGCTGAATCACAACAGTGACGCAACGGCTGCGCAAAAGTGACACAAGGGGCTTGTAAATCGGCTCCTAAATTCTTAGGGGCAGGTTTACAAGGAACTGACACATCTGCATAGATGCATCAGTTTCCTTGCGTCACCTCCAAATGTCCTTGCGCCACCATGGATACGCTGTATCTACAATACAGTGGGTCAAAAGGGGGTGGTGATGGACGGAGCATTTGAAACAATCAAACACTCACACCAAGTCAAAGGATCTGGGTTTAATCCATCACCATTCTTTAGCCCACTCTGCCACCCCAGTTCAGACATGGCTATATGCAAATCAGTCTGACCCTGTGCCTCATCGGAACAGTCCAGCCCGAACTGCCAAGCCATGCCTTCCCTGGACCGGAAACAAGCTTCCGAGGACCGGTTTCTGGCATTCCAGCCGTCTTCAGCCCAGCTTGCTTGAATCCAGTGGCACAGTGAGCAAGGGACTCACGTCTGAGCATACCCTGCCACACTTATGGCGGCCAAAAGCGGTACAAAAGGGGGTGGTCCCTTGCTCACTTTGCCACTGGATTCAAGCAAGCCGGGCTGAAGACGGATGGAATGCCAGAAACCGGTCCTCGGAAGCTTGTTTCCGGTCCAGGGAAGGCATGGCTTGGCAGTTCGGGCTGGACTGCTCCCATGAGGCACAGGGTCAGCCTGAATTGCATATAGCCATGTCTGTCCATAGCTGCTCTGTCCTGACCAGACGGTGGGGGTAGGTGTTAGCGGCGCTGACCGCACGCTATCCGGGTTCCTGACCTTTACGTGCAGGTCCCACTGGAGCAGACCGCGGGGCACCTTAGGTTCGACCTTAGGGTCACCCCAAATCAGCAGGACTTCTTTGCCTGCCTTTATACGACCTCAAGGGATAAGGTTGTGTGAACACCAATTCTTTCACTGTGTAGTACGTCTCACTAAGGTCCTGACGAATTGACATCCGGGCAAGAAACATGTTGACCTGTTCAGGGGGTTGTAGGTATACAGCTTAAATACTACCCATAACTTATATCTCCCCTCCCACCATTTTAGCCAAGGGTGCCAGCCACGCTAATAAATTCCATTGTGGACTGACCTACCTTTTTTAACCTTCACCACTTTTTTCACGACTACACCCTTTTTTCTTCCCGCACACCCGCATGCACCATATGGCCGGAACAAAAGATCTCCGATAAAGAGCCCCTTTACGGGTGCCCGTCAGACATTGCAGTGCCAGTCTGACGAGGAGAAGAACCCATGTGATGAAGCATGACATCTAGCTTGCTAGGTGTGTGAGGGTTTTAGTTCCAACAAGGGTATTCCCCTTCTTTGGCTTTTCTCTACCTCTCTTATCACGCTTCACTCGACATACTCTAGTTTTCCACCACTCCACCCCGGGGAACTTTGTACATTGCTTTGTGACCATTCTCTCAGACACGTACACTGGACCCCATTAAAAATTGTCCTTTTACGGTTCCCTTTGTTGTCATTTTATTAGATGACATGTGCCTGGAAATACTCCAAAGCGAGCTATTATGAATATTTGCTTGAACTTCACAGACCAAGGAATTTCGAGATACGTTGCACTTTTACCTTGGTATATCCATTCATTATATGCCATGCATGTTTTCTTTTTCATAAGGTATCTTTATCCAAGAGTAGCGACAAATGCTTAGTTGTACTATTGATACCTTTTTTTAAAGAGTTCATGGTAATTGTCATTTCCCAGAACGAGTTAACTAAATATTCCACTAATGATGTAAATAGATATTTTCATGCCTGGGCTTTCCAGTTTAAGTTTATTTCCTGCCATATTAATTTGGACAATTGATTTACAGTATCAGTTTTGATCCTTTTCCATACTTTAATATATTGGTCTTTTCGGCAAATGCTTAATTAGTAATCTAAAATACCATTCATAGCTGCGCGGGTGATGCATTATGTAGAATTAAGAATAGTTGCTTTATAGATTTTCATGACTGCATTGTTGATTATAACTGAGTCTTTTCCACACAATGCTTCACTTCCATATGTCAGAGTTGGCAAAAGTTTTGCTGATATTACTTTCAACAATGGTCCATAACTCTGCCCTCCTATGGATTTCTGTATAATTCTGAAAGCCGCTAGCAATATTTTTGCTCTCTGTTGAATGTCAATCTTGTATGGTTGAAATGATACTCAGCCGTCAAATAGTATTCCTAAGTATCTATATGTACTCACTTGTTCTAATTGTGAATTATCCAAAATCCATTTATACTTATGTTTTGACCTTGAGTATTTGTTAACCTCCATAATTTTTGTCTTTGAATTTTTGATCACCATTCTATTTTCTTTAGAGTAGGTAGAAATCCTATTTAACAGGTGTTGTAGTCCAACCTTCATTTGACTAAGTAGGATAACATAATCTGCATATAACAGGTTTGATATTGGAGTATTGGCTGATTTAGGTGGACACGCTTTCACCTCAACCAGGGCTTGCGTCATATCATATAAAAATAAGTTAAAATGCAATGGGGCCAGTATATATCCTTGTTACAAACCTTACGATGTCGGGATTGTTTCTGATACTGTTTCTCCATCTCCCATCCGGACCCTGACCCATGTGTCAGTGTAAAGAAGTTGGATTAATTTTAAAAGGAAGTGTTATACCTTGATCAACTAACTTCTGCCACAAAAGATTGCTATGCACACAGTTGAAAGCCGACTTAAAATCTACAAAGCAAAAGTATAGTAGTTATTTCTTTGCAATATATTTGTCCATAAGTACAGATAACACAAAGATATTTTTTGTAGTACCTAAGCCTTCTGTAAATCCAGTTTGGTTCATCGGCATTATCTGCTTTTCTCCTACCGATTCAGTTAGGTTAGATAACAATACACCTGCAAATAATTAGGCATCAGTATCCTGGAGCGTAATGAGTCAGTAGTTTTCCGGCAAGGACCAATCTCCTTTTTTATAAATGGGAACTATCAGCGATCCCTTCCAAGTTTCCGGTATCGATGCTTACCTTACTATTTCCTTAGAAACCTTTGTCAGGTATCCTGACCATAAACTGGGATCATTCTTATAAAGTGCAAATGTAATACCAATCGGGCCAGGCGCACCATTTTTTTGTATCTGGATTAACTTACATATTTGTTTACTCGTTATATCAATTTCTTGTATCATTTCATCCTTTGTTAATTCAATCATATTGGCCCTACTTTCAACTGTGTTTTATCACCACCAGGATTAAGATATATAGACAGGAACCTGATCCACTCATTCTCTGTTAAGGAAGATGTTACAGCTCTTCTGTTTGGTCCTGCTAAGCCGTTTATTAATGTCCAGAATTCTCTGGAGTTTGACTGTTTACTGCAGAAAAATACTTTAGCCCAAAGATCATGTTTTTTTTTCTTTTTTTTAAATTTTTGGGGAACCTTTATTGATCTGACAAGCAAGTACAAGCAGAGGCCTACAACCGTCTTGGCCGGCCACTAAACACGACATGATTGTCACATGGCAAACTTAGGTAAAACAAACGCAGCAGACCAAGGTCAGGGATTCCACCTAAGGTTCAGGATATAACATGCGGCAGCGTAGGCAGTCAGGATTAAAGAGGTTCATTTTATCATATATAAGTCACAAAATCAAAGCCACACGATCATACCAGGTCCCGCAGTTGAAAACATGTAGCAAAAGTCAACAAGCAACACAATTACAGTAGGAGTGGTGGAGGCAATGTACGCTAATCAGGATAGACATCAGTGCAAACATGTTTCATAACAAACCCCCGCCCCACCCCTCCGAACTGGTAATTCTGCAGGAACCACAGGAGACAGTGATGCCATAAAAGAGAAAGGAAAAAAGGGCCATAGAAACAGAAACAGGAAAGTAAAAGAGAAAAGAGAAAAAGCCCTTCCCCCAACCCCCCACCCCGCACCCCTGCAGAAGGCTACGGCCTACCCCCCCCCGCCCCCAGCAGTGTGCCTGTCGCCCTAAATAGGAGACCCGAAATGTAGTAAGAAAAGAATAAGAAAAGCGGAGGAGGAGAAGAGAATTAATGTACGGGCTCCCGGCCGCCCACTCTTCGAGCCCAGACCCTCAAACCAATACAGAGTAGAGATTCGAATCAGTCAATACACCGCCTGTCCCACGTAGTCACCAGCCGTCTGTGTACCAGTACTCAAGAAAACATTCTCAGCCTTTTCCCTTACGGTCAATTGTATCAAAGGAATCCAGCCGGCCAGCCGCCATTTTAGATGGAGTGTGTGAGCGGAGTGGCCATGATAGTACGTTAGGCTGCCCACCAAAGCCGGCCAAGGACAATAGTGGGTGGACCAAGATGATGTGTGGGAGATCCATGTGCCTCAATAATCCCCCCGAGCCTACTGACCAGCCCGGCAGTATCAGTTCCAGGAGAGGAGGGAGAGTCGCCCCCTCAGTCCACAATTGAGAAGCCGGACGCGATGTCCGGAGCCGATCCTCGAACCACGGTGCAGGTCCACCACCACCGGACCCATTCCGACCGGCAGCGATCAGCTCCATGGCTGGCTCTAAATCCTGGTCCCCTGACATCCCCACATCCACCGGGGTAGGCAGTTCATTGCGTTCGGGTGCAGGGTGTGGCGCAGCGGCCCGCTATCGGGAATCACCACGCGCAGCGAAGCGCACAATGGGAGCAATGGCGTCTAGCCGACTCCCCAGGTCTCGGGCACTACAGTCCAGGGCAGTGCGCAAAGTACCTAGGGCAACCAGTACTTCAAGAATCCCTGGCGTTGCCCCAGAAGCATAGGCTCCAGCATTCCTCCTCACTCGAGGCTCCCCGGCAAATCGCAACCCCCGAGCCCGACCGCCGCACTCCCCTGCGTCCAACTGGTCATCACACTGCCACTCACCGGAGTACAGTCGGGTCAGGAGCACGGGTATAGTGGTCTCCATAGCGTTGCGGTCGGTGGCGTGCATGCGGCCCCAGTGGTCACTTGGTCCCGCAATCGCGATCCAGAGCCCCCAGTGCCAGGTGCCGATTCTGTGATGCTCAAGATGTCGCCCACAATGACTCGAGGAAAGATGAGGAAAGTGCCCGGGCGGTTCACAAGCGGAGAAACAGATACATTGTAGTCTCCCAGATCCGCGATGTCCCGCAGGCAAACAACACCGCTAGGTGGTCTGGTTGGCCACAGCAAGGGAAGAGCAGTTCGGCAGACTCACTCCGGCCGGCCCACTCCTCCCCGTCTCAGGTGGCCGTTGTTATTGAATCAGGGACTGGCCGTCACCAACACTCGAAGCCCCGGTCTCGTGGGTAGTAGGGGCCGTAGATTAGGCAAGGATGTTTCGCAGGTGTTACAGCTGGTAGAAATCCCGGGGACACGCCAACGAAAGCATCATCATTTCTCCCTCATAAAAACACGACTCGAGTTCAGGATGAGGTACAGGATGTTTGTGCAAAGCAAGAAGGTCGGCGGAGCCAAGAGTCTAAGCGGCCATTGTGGTTGCAAGCTTGGCTCCCCCCCCCCCAAAGATCATGTTTTAACCTATTCTTTTCGTCCCACAATAACTTCAGCAGGTTGAAATTGACCCTTTTTAATTTTTTAGCACATCTCCATATTTTTCAGATTCTTTTTTATCTGTCTCCCTAATTGATTGTGCAATCTTTTCATAATCCTCATAGCGTTAACCCAAATTTGTTCCCACTTTCAGCTTGCACCTTTTGTTTTTTGAAAGTTTTTTGCTTGAAGGTATTAACAAGTTTTTTAATAAAATCCACCCATTGGTCAATCACAGTTAAGGTGTTATCTTCGAAACAAGTTCCTACCAATTTATGGGCACTCAGATTAGTATCTTCTTTGCTGTGCTCATTCCAAATTAGTTTCCTATTGTTTACCGAACCAGTCTGACCTGGCAATGTTTCATATTCAGTATGCTTGTTAACGGTCAAATTGGTAATAAGTATTTGTTGCCCGTGATCACTCTCAGAGGCTTTTACAATTGAAAAAGAGATCACATTAATAAAGATATTCAGGGATACCTTGTATAGTCAATTCATGATTCATGATCCTGCGATTGAGATGTCCAAGCCGGTGGGGAGTCTTGGGGTAACTTCCCATTAATGATTCTTAAGCCCAGCGCTTCTAAATCTTTAACAAAAGATGCGCCTACTTGGCTTTGGAAGGCGTTAGGGACAGTTGGAAGTGTTTGTTGTTGGATTGCCCAGAGACAATCTTGTTCCTTGATTAACTCATCTCTCATGTAGGGTACAAACAAATTTAAGGTAAAATCCCCTGTGATAATGTACTCTGTGAAAGGGTCATCCATCATTAGCTTAACTAATGAAGCAATTAGGGTAGCAGCCATATTGTTTCTCGCACTTGCTGTAGGATGTATATATACATTTGTTATAAACAGGTTTTTTGAGAGATTATTTTCCATATACCGAAACTTTACTATCAATAGTTTTGGAATATTCATATCAATTAGCTTGTATTCCACTCTTAATTCTAAAGTGACAAATGTGGCTAAACCCCCGCTGGGGCACCCCCATTTGCTTTGTTTAATTGCTAGTTTAAATTATCCTGGGAACAGGTAAGTAATTACGTTTTGGTAATTTGCATGATTTCCATATACCGCAACTTTACTATCAATAATTTTGGATTATTCGTATCAATTAGCTTGTGTTCCACTCTTAATTCTAAAGCGACAAATGTGGCTAAACCCCCGCTGGGGCACCCCCATTTACTTTGTTTAATTTCTGGCTTAAATTATCCTTTGTATCCCTCAAGCATTACAGGGTTGACAGACCAAGTTTCCTGAAGCAGTGTCCCCAGAGACAGGCAGAGGTTAAAGTTAGATAGGACATTACTCTCTAATAGTGGTAGCTTGGTCGAGCAGTAAGACAGTATCAGAGGACAGTGTTAAGCATTTGATGTACACACTCAGTCAGCAAATGAATTCACACACTCAAGAACTGAACTACCCGTAGGCCAATTGTTTTTGTATAAAAATATATTGTTATTTTATTTTTAGAACCAAGCAAACCTGGCACAGGTAAGTATTAAATACTTTTCAGTAATAAGTTACTGGATTTAGAACAGTTTGAAAATGCAATGGAAATTGCACTTTGTTTGATTTACAGGGGAGCAGTAGTATGCAACACTTAGCAAATGCAGTACATTGAAATGAGTAGGCTTTTTCAGTAAATTACAGGTAAGTTACTTCTTACGTTACTTTTCTAACTCATTGCTGGATACCTAGATTCAGCACTGGGACATTTCCTGGAAACAGGTAAGTAATTACGTTTTGGTAATTTGCATGATTTTTAAAGAATATTTTCAGATTTCAAAGCTCCACACTTAGAATCTTTTTGGAGCAGTACATTGAAATGAATTGGCTTTTACAGTAAATTGAAGGTAAGTTACTTTTCATGTTACTTTTCTAACTTAGTGCTGGATACCTAGATTCAGCACTGAGATATTTCCTGAGAACAGGTGAGTAAACACGTTTTGATTATTTGTGCAATTTTTAAGGAATATTTTTAGATTTCAAAACTCCGCACTTGGAAACTTTTGGGAGAAAAAATGTCAATATTATCCTATGGGAGGAAAACAGGTTAACGGTTCACAGGTAAGTAAACTACTATGTGAGTTAAGGTTCTGTGGTTAGACTTAGGGGTCTCCCAGGGTCAGTGATGCACTGGAATTGTACCCTCAGCGGCACTAGGGTGGCCGGGTGCAGAGTTGTGAGGCCCAATATTATCCTATGGAGGATAGGGGGCCTCTGGCTGCTAGCTGCTGGCAAGCAGGCCACGAGGTTGTGGGAGCAAAGCTCCTAGGGTTTAGCTCAGGGAAAGTTGGGGACCTAAGTAGCATCAAAGGTGCACCCTCAGCGGCACTAGGGTGGCCGGGTGCAGGGTGGTGTTTTGAGGTCGGATGACCTGTTGTTTTCAATGGAGAAAATCCGGAACAAAGAAACACTGCAGGCTTGGGGACGAGGATCTTCTAGGGGGCGACCACAACTTTGAGGGGTAAGTTATGATGTCTTGGGTTGGTTAGGCACCATCGGTTGGTGCTCACAAGACTGTGGGGCATCGGGTGCAGGGGTGCATTGGGACATCAGATTTTCTTACCTGCTCTGGTCGCGATAGGCGGGCCCTCTGTATTGATGATGCCGGCGGCATCTGGAGGTTTGGGGCAGGTCAGGGGTCTCCCAATCTGGGGTCAGGATCGCAGGTGGGACTTCCTCATGGTGTTTTCCACTCAAGCTCATACCGGGTTCAGCGGGTGCCGAGTTGGCTGGTTTCGTGGTCTCTGGCTGGCACCAGAAGCTGCAGTTTTAACAAGTCCGGTTTTCACAAGAGATTTCAGTCTTTGAAGTGAAGGCAGGCAGGTCCTCCGGGGTTGTTGAGGTTGCTGGCTGCATGACACACCGGGGTTTTCACAGGAGCAGGTGCGAGGGGAGGCAGGCCAATAGGGCTGAGACAAAGTCAGTGGGCGTCGTCCTCTTGTTTGCTTGGCACTGCGCTTTGGTCCTTCTTCTTATCTTCTTTTCTTGTCAGACTGTATCTGCCTTCTTGGTTCATAGCTGCCCCCTAAATACTGTATTTAGGGGTCTTGAGGGTAGTGGTCAATGGGCTCCTGACCTTATGGTGACTACACCTTTGATGTGCTCACTCCAACTGGGGGAGTGAGCACAAACTCTAGTCCTGACTCGGGAGTGTCTGCCATCTGCAAGATGGCAAGCACTGGAGAGTGGACTTCACCTCGCCTGCCCACCTGAGGTGCAGAGTTGGCAGAGGTGGGTACACCTCTTGGGCTGGCTTGTTTTTCCCACCTGTCTTCCCACCGAAAGGGAGGGGAGACAGGAAGGGGGCCTGCTCCTGATAGCATGAGAGGCTGGGGGTTGCATTACAAAGGCTTCCAGGCCTTTGAAGCTCAACTGCCACACATGGCTCTTCCTGGCCTGGGGGAGTTGTGAACATCTCTGTCCGGGAAAGGCTTTGTTTCTGGGCTCAGGGAGCATAGGCTCCCACCCTAGGGTCCAGAAACATGTCTCGTGGTGGTTGGCTGGTGTGTACCAGTCAGGGAACCCACCAGAGTCGGGTCGTTTTTCAGGGGAATGCCAAAGATGCCCTCTGTGTGTATTTCTCAATAAATCCCACACTGGCATCAGTGTGGGTGTAGTTTGCTGAGAAGTTTGATACTAAACTTGTCAGTTTTCACTGTAGCCATTATGGTGCTGTGGAATTCGTAATGAGAAGCTCCCAGCACCATATACTCTTAATGGCAGCACTGCACTTACAATGCCTAAGAATGGACTTAGACACTGTAGGGGCACAGGACTCATGCACCTGTACCCTCACCACTGGCATAGGGCACCCAGTTAGAGGGGTGACTGATCTATGCTAGGGCAGAGGATTGTAGGCATGGCACACAGGGATGTGTGCCATGTCGACTCTTTACTTTGATCTTCACCAAAACGTGCCACCTGCAAAGGCAGTGTGTGTGTGTGTGTGTAAAGGTACAGGGCCTCTAAGGGTGGCACAATAAGTGCTGCAGCCCTTAGAGGTCTTCGCTGGTCACAGTGCCCTTGGTACCTGTGGTACCATTTACCAGGGGCTGACCTCTGGCCAGAGATGCCAATTGGGTAAGTTTTGGGGAAAGAACACAGGCCCTGGGAATTGATTAGCAGGGACCCAGGACACACCAAGAAAAAGTGCATTAGTAGTCTGGAAAAAAAGTGGGGGGGGGTTACTGCAACAGAAACCCACTTTCCTACACAAGCCCCCACCAGCCCAAACGCCTGGAGACTCTGCCAAAGCTGGGAGTCTTCCTAGTCGTTCAGGCGAGGAAGAGTTGAGGAAGTGGTTTGAAAATTGCGGGGCCTACTCTGCCTTGCATCCTCCATTCCAGGTCAGTCCCTTTGGAGAGCTGGCCTACCTCAACAGTTTCAGGAGCTAATTCCAAATACCCCTTTCCTGGCTCTTTAGTGTCTCCACCCCATCTTTTTCAATTCTAACTTAACCAGGGCAAAGCACAGCTTACCCACAGAGGTCACCCACAGCTTGAGCAACCCCACCATGACCAATAGGGTCAGGGGTGATGGCGGGCTGAGTTAACTGCTCAATTACCATACTCACCTGGGCCCATAAACATACACACTTTGAGCAGGTAATCCTACTTTACTTTACTGCCTATCAGGATTGATATTCACTTTAGGACTTATACCTGTACACATAGACTTACCAAACCTTGTCATCTGTATTTAAAGGATCAAAAGGAGTTAAAATAATGGGTAGTAACATAAACATTTGCCTTCAAAAAATAACCACAGACTCAGGAACGTTTTAAACTCTTTATCTATGCAAAGTGCTATTAGCAAGAGTTCATACAAGTGCAGTTAAAGCCTTTTCAAGTAGGAAAATAATGATCAAAGCAATAATTTTTTGAAATATTATGAGATTTCTTTTAGACATTGATACCTGGGAAAGGTGAGAAAGGCAAACAGTACAATGACATACCACACAGATTATTTTTACCTAGAATGGTGTGAAGACCAACCCTGGCACGGGCTGGGGCAAAGACAGGGCTCCCGAGTAATCCGGTGCCAATAGGACAGAACAGGTGCAGATCCAGGTCAGGACCAATGAGAATGAAGACAGGACAGGTGCAGATCAGGACAGGACCTCAGCTAAGTGCAACTCTAGTGTCAAACCCTTCTCTCTCTCTGCAGCTAACACTTGGTCCCCGACTTGAGTCATCGACTCTTCTCCCTCACCAATTCCCGATTCTTCTGACAGAGTGCCTGACTAGCACCTATGCTCTCGATCTCCTTCAGCATACGTTGGGTCAGTGACAGGTCTGTGACAAGTCGGACAATCTAACTAGCTAAGCCTACCTTAGTTATACCATTTTCCAGGGCAAGCTACCACCCCCCAGTGTTGCAGGTTTGTGTATTCCCTCGATTTAATTGATCAGAAAGGCAAGGAGTGGTCATTACACCATACCAGTATGAAATCATTTTCATTCAATAACGTGAATCAATGTTCCCACCCACAATTTTATTTCCCATGAATTCATTCCACCCAGCATTACTGTAGCAAAATGATATACAAATATAACAATTTATATTGTCTCTTCCTCTGGAGAGTTTACGAGGTTAGATTCCCAGGCTCATCACAGGCAAGACTGTCATTGGCCTTAGTTCAGTTTCATGGCTTGAGGACTCTTGATACTTTGGCTCATGCGCGGTGCCGTTTTCAAAATGGCGTTACAAGTTACTCTTCAGGCCCAAATACGAGCTGATGATAAAGTCAAAGAAAAACACATTAGAATGCGAGAATAAATGAATGCTCTGTGTATCAATTATCTCTACTCTATTCCCATTACTTTATTTTAACTATAGCATTAATAGTTAAGTAGTACAAACAAAGTTTAGTTCAAGCAGTAGCAGGTGCATTAATGTGTGATATATGAAGTGGCCATCTTATTACTAGTGCGCAGCTGCAAAGAATTCCCACCAAAAGCAAAATATGCGTCACACTACTAGATATGTGGCAGACGCATGCGCAGAATAGTTCTCGCGTTTTCGGCGGCCATATTAGGTCACTCAAGTTACCGTTAGTAAAAACACATAGAAAAGCTTCCCCTAGATACTAAAATGTTGTGTGGTGCAATTATTAGTAAAACAAACATGTTGATTATTAGTTTATATATTATTTCGAGAGGATTGAATCCAAGCAAGTCTCTTTACGTATGAAACCTTGCTCCATCAATCCCCTCTTTGATGGTATTCTATACCATAACTAATTACAGAACCAGATGCCAACTTTAACATTTTCCCAATTCTATTTCTTCAATTATTCTGTTAGGTCTCTTTTCATTTTTCGTTTGGAAAGTTTTCATTTTCTTATATAAATTCCCATTCAATTCTTCAAGCTCAATTTCTTCAAAATTCCTCTTCTTTCCTTTCCTGTTTACTGTATATGTATTTTTGTTTCTACAGCACTTGCACCAAATCGTAATCCATAAAATCAGTAGGGCTATTCCCATTATTGGCATCAGTATTCTACCTACAATACTTTTTCCTACGTTAGAAAACTACCTACAGAGGAAAGACCCTTAGCAAGCCTCTTCCATGCACTATCAACCTCCAGTGGTTTCAATTCTTCTTTCAGATGTGTAATATTTTTAGCATACTTCCCAATTTCAACACTTTCATCAGGAATGTACGTGCAACAATGTTGCGTTTTCAGAATTCTACAGACTTTGCCCTCTTTTGCCCATCACCCCTTTTGGTTTTTCTTTGTTTGCCCTAAGTTGGCAGGGTATGCTCAGACGTGAGTGTCAGAAGCAGTACCTGAATAATCCAGATTTCCGTGGGAGCGAGTGGCCGAATCTTCTACGATGCTAATTTCCAAATTCCCAAACACCCCTGCACCCGGATTGCTCCAAGCCCAGGAATGGAAGGGAAAGGGGAAGTGGATAACAAACAACAAAGAGAGGCTTCCACACTGGTGTCTTCGTCACTACCTCGGGGATGCGTAGCTGGGGAACACCTGCAACAGTGAACAGAACATTACTAACGTTCTAACCTTGAAGGGGGAACACACTCTCACTCCCTCAACTCTCTTCACTCATACCTGGTTGGCGTGTGGAATTTGCCGCTCTCTTTCTGAGTCCAAATAAAGTTCATATGGAAGGTAGAAGACTCTTAGTTGCTTGTGTAGTGTGACGGATAGTGGTGATGTGAAGAATAGAGGTGGTAGACAACAGTATTACCATATGCATATAATATATACTCTCATTTACTTGTTGAATCACTGAAGCTGACTGAAACTCTCAAAAGTCTTTACAGAAGCTCTGAATGTATCGTCGACATATACAGTTCTTATCGGAACCCAGGCTTCACTTCAGATAAGGAAAACTCTGACGCTGAAGAAAACCGGCAGGCACAGGACAAGGATAGCGCCACCAAGGTCTTGGAGAATAGAATGTTCTTACCGCGATTAAGAGGAAACGCGGAAGAATTACTTGCCCACTGGAATGGTACTCTGGCTGGGAACGCTGACAAGGACAAAGTCCGCTCCGCCGAACACTGGCACGCGGCAACTTGGCTTTCGCTCCGGAATGCAGGAAACCAACTGGAATGGAACGAAACACGCTCTCAAAGTTCCGAAATAAAGTCTCTGTGGATACTGACTGGGAAAAGGGCAAAACTAGGAAAATACGCGGTGATTTGACAGGAGCCAAAATCAGGGCGTCGAACTGCTTGAATAGAACAGTTGAAGTGCGCCACATAGAACGTGCGGGATAAGGAAATGGCGGACTGCTGGGAAAGACTAGAACGCTAACCTTATCAAATGGTGGCACAATCTAGAGGCGTACTAAGCCTCAATCTGACAGTGGTCATGGACTAATTTCTGGATGGAGCCCCAGAGTGGAAACGGTTGCCCAGCAGGAAATCTTCTCCTAGCCACAGGGACGGACAGAGGTCTCTTAATGGAGCCCGGCATGGTCCTGACATTACCCCCAACCAAAGCCCCCTCCCTGGGTTTTAGAGGATGAATCTTATGGAATTCAGTGACCAGTCTTGGAGCATGAACGTTACTGCTAGGCTCCCATGACCTTTCCTCTGGGCCATAACCCTTCCAGTCCACTAAGTAACAGATTTTCCCTCTTTTAAGCTTGGAGTCTAAGATTCTTTTGACCTCAAATTCTTCAGAACTCTGAACTCGAATTGGGGGTGGTGGTTGGACACGCCTAAAGTTTGGTGGGCTTCTTTTAATCAGCGACACTTGAAATGTTGGGTGGATCTTCAAGGACTTCGGGAGAGCCACCCTGACACTCACCGGATTAACCATTCGATTCCCTCTCAACCGCATGTGTCGAGTGGAAATCCACACCTTTTCTCCAGATTCATACATGAGACTCTCCTTTCTTTTCTTATCTGCCTGTACCTTGTAAGCATCCTTTGCTTTCTTGAGGTTGGAAGAGGCTACCTGATAGGATTTCTGTAACTCTTGTATCACCTCCCCCGCTGCAGGAACCTCAACATCCACCCGACCCACTAGCATATTGGGATGCCGACCTGAGTTCAAGAAGAATGGAGAAAACCCAGTAGAAGAATGGACTGCATTGTTGTATGCGAACTCTGCTGTGCTCAACAAAGAGGGCCATTCCCCCTCCTGATCCATCAAATATAGCCGGAGATATTGTTCTAAGTCCTGGTTCACTCGTTCCGTCTGTCCATCCGTTTCTGGGTGGAAACTGGTGGACAAACGAGAGTCGACTCCCAGACCCTTAAGAAATGCCTTCCAAAATCGAGAAACAAATTGAGGTCCCCGATCTGAAATAACCACTTTAGGAACCCCATGCAGTTTGACAATGTGTTCTACGAATAGTGTAGCTAACTGAGATGCTGTGGGGAGTGCCTTCAAAGGGACAAAATGGCTCATTTTTGTAAACAGGTCCACCACCACCCAAATGACTGAATAACCCTGGCTAGTAGGCAGGTCAACTATGAAGTCCATGGAGACTGTGTGCCAGGGGGATGGAGCTACTGGTAAAGGCATTAAAAGGCCTTGCGAGGATTGCCTCAAACTCTTGCCCTTAACACACGGTTCACAAGTGGCGATGTACTGCCTCACCTGAGCGTCCATGCCTGGCCAGAGGAAGGTTCTCTTGATTAACTCCAAACTCTTCTTGGCTCCTCTATGACCCGCTAATGGGTGGTCATGAAAATGCTGAATGACTTCATTTTGCAACTCTTCACTGGGAACAAACATTTTTTCTTGCCAAAAGGGTTTCTCATTTCTCACACTGCGATCTGGACCTTCTGATTCCCAATTAGAAAATTCAGTTTTAGCAAACTCTTCCTTAATTCGAGCCTCCAAGTCATCTTCGACTGCAATGGCTACAATCTTTTCCTCTGGAATGATAAATCCTTCCACCTTGGTTTTGGCTTCTTCTCCCATACTCAAACGTGAAAGGGCGTCAGCTTTTCCATTGGAGGATCCGGGCTTGTAAGTTAAAACGAAATCATAGTCTGCAAAAAAGAGTGACCAGCGCAGTTGCCTGGGAGTTAGCGTGCGAGCTGATTTGAAAAATTGTAAATTTCGATGATCATTGAAGACTATGACCACATGTTTCGCTCCCAACAAATAGTGTCTCCACACTTTGAATGCCTCCTTGACTGCCAAAAGCTCTTTATCCGCGATGGAGTAGTTGATCTCTGCAGGAGTACGTTTTCGAGAATGGTATGCCACCGGGTGAAGTTGACCGGTGTCCTTCTGGCGTTGAGACAGGATTCCTCCTATGGCCAAATTGGATGCGTCTGCTTCGATGAAGAAGGGTTCAGTCAAGTTAGGATGTTGCAGCACTGGAGCTGTCACAAATGCTTCCTTTAGCTGCTGAAAGGCCTCCTCCGATTCACGCTCCCAGACGAATCGTACATTTTTCTTTAGTAGACGGGTAATTGGGCTCACCTTCTCCGAGAAATTCAGAATGAAACGCCTATAAAAATTGTCGAATCCCAAAAAGCTTTGAATCTCCTTCCCCGACCTAGGCGCAGGCCATGACTTGATTGCCTGCAACTTAGAGTCATCCATGGATACTCCTTCCGGGGACAAAACAAAACCCAAGAATTCCACTCTGGAGGAATGAAAGACACACTTCTCTAGTTTAACAAACAGATGGTTCTCCAGCAGACGTTTCAAGATAGCTCGTACATGATGAACGTGTTCCTCTAGACTGTTGGAATAAATAAGGATGTCATCGATGTAAACCACCACAAAGCGGTCCAGACACTCTCGAAGCACGTCATTAACAAAATGCTGGAAGGCAGAGGGGGCGTTACAAAGCCCAAAGGACATCACTTGGTATTCATACAAACCAAACCTGGTTCGGAAGGCAGTTTTCCACTCCTCTCCTTCGGCCATGCGCACCAAATGATATGCTCCTCGTAAATCCAATTTAGTATACACACAAGCATTCTTGACCTGATCTAGAAGTTCCGAAATGAGGGGCAATGGATAACGATTCTTTTTGGTGGCCAAGTTCAAAGCCCAATAATCAATGCAGGTTCTCAAGGTCCCATCTTTCTTAGGAATGAAGAAGAGGGGCGAAGACACTGGAGACTGGGAGGGGCGGATGAAACCATTGGCTAGGTTTTGTTCTATATAGTCCTTCAAATGGAGGTTCTCAGGTTCCGACAGGGCATAGATTCTGCTGCAGGGTAAGGAAACCCCAGGCTCCAATTCTATCCGGCAGTCATATTCTCGATGAGGTGGCAATTTTTTAGCTTCTTTCTCATTGAATACTTCTTTCAGATCCTGATATTCTTCTGGAATCTCTGGAGCCTCCAAAGCGCACACCATTTGAACTTGATTGGCCAAGTTTTGCGACAACGTGGAGTTTGTGTTCCCTGGCGTGGACTGGAAACAATGTTCTAGACAAAAGCTTGAGTTCATTTCAACTGAACGTCGAGACCAATCTATCCTGGGATTATGCTCGGTAAGCCAAGGCAAACCCAGTATTAGTTGGAACTGAGGGGCATCGATGAGACTGAATCGAATGAAACTCCGATGCTCTCCTGGTCCCACTACGGTCATCAGTTCTGTATCATAAGCGATTGGCCCCGAAGACAAATTGGTGCCATCCACTGCTCGCACTGGTTCTGGTCTTAACTTCTTTTCAAATTGTATTCCTAAAGATTTGGCAAACTGGATGTCGCAGAAATTCCCAGTAGCCCCCGAATTTACCATCACGGAAACTTCCTCCATCTGAGTCTTTCCAAATACAATTTTACATGGCAAATTCAGATGCGGGGCTGCGGATTGCAGGGTATTGGCTAAAAGTTGTGGCTTGGGAGTTGGCTCTTCACTCGCTCACACCAGTGCAACTCCGTCTACTGGATGAGCCGATCTTTTACCCATGTGCTGGCCTTTGATCTCTTCGGACATTCCTTGACAAAATGGCCTGAGTGACCACAATACATACACAACCGACCTTGACGTCTCTTTTCTCTTTCCTCCTGGGTAAGAGGACCTCGAATCGTTCCCACCTGCATAGGTTCTTCCTGACTTTGGCCTTCATGGTTCTTAGCTACCTCCGGCCGAGACCGATCAAATCGTGGTGGGAGAGTACGGACATCCTTTCGACGTTCACTTCGCCTTTCCGCCAGCCGCTGATCTATCTGCAATACTAAATCTATGAGTTCCGATACATCTGTGGGTCTTTTGGGAATCTGGGCCAGACCGTCCTTCAACTCATCCTTTAGGCCTCGGTAGAAAATGGCCGCCCTCTTAGACTCGGGCCAACTAGTTTCAACAATCAATTTATTAAATGGTGCCAAATAGGCCACCAAGTCTCGATTCCCTTGCTTCAATTCTAATAGTTCATTGTCGGTGGTCTGTGAGACATTTCTTCGGTCAAAGATTCGCAAGAACTCGGCCTTGAATTCTTCAAATTTATACAACACTGGATCGTTGCTTGCCACCAAGGGCAAGGACCACGCTGCAGCATCTCCGCTCAGGTAGGACAGCACAAACGCCACTTTAGACTGATCCTCCTTAAACAAAATGGGCTTACAAAGGAAGTGTAACGAACACTGAGTCAGGAAAATTTGGGCCTTGTGGGGGTCTCCTTGAAATCTCTCGGGAGGGGCCAATGGAATTGTAGGGGACATTGCGTGCACAACCTGTGTGGTAAACTCCGTAGAGGAGGAGGAAGAAGGTGCGGAACCAAAGGCAGATGACTTAATACTCCCAAAGTTGGGGCGCGGGCTCTCTGCAAGCTCATCTAATCTCTGACGCAAATAACTAGCCTCCTGATTAGATTTCCTAACTTCCTCCCTGGTCTCACTCAACTGTTTCTGTAATCCCTCTAACACTGAAGCCAAGGCTTTGACATCCAATCCTTCTGCCATCTCGCCCAGACGGAAGATAATTGTGGCACTTCAATCTGTCAGAAGCAGTACCTGAATAATCCAGATTTCCGTGGGAGCGAGTGGCCGAATCTTCTACGATGCTAATTTCCAAATTCCCAAACACCCCTACACCCGGATTGCTCCAAGCCCAGGAATGGAAGGGAAAGGGGAAGTGGATAACAAACAACAAAGAGAGGCATCCACACTGGTGTCTTCGTCACTACCTCGGGGATGCGTAGCTGGGGAACACCTGCAACAGTGAACAGAACATTACTAACGTTCTAACCTTGAAGGGGGGAACACACTCTCACTCCCTCAACTCTCTTCACTCATACCTGGTTGGCGTGTGGAATTTGCCGCTCTCTTTCTGAGTCCAAATAAAGTTCATATGGAAGGTAGAAGACTCTTAGTTGCTTGTGTAGTGTGACGGATAGTGGTGATGTAAAGAATAGAGGTGGTAGACAACAGTATTACCATATGCATATAATATATACTCTCATTTACTTGTTGAATCACTGAAGCTGAGGGAAACTCTCAAAAGTCTTTACAGAAGCTCTGAATGTATCGTCGACATATACAGTTCTTATCGGAACCCAAGCTTCACTTCAGATAAGGAAAACTCCGACGCTGAAGAAAACCAACAGGCACGGGACAAGGATAGCGCCACCAAGGTCTTAGAGAATAGAATGTTCTTACCGCGATTAAGAGGAAACGCGGAAGAATTACTTGCCCCCTGGAATGGTACTCTGGCTGGGAATGCTGACAAGGACAAAGTCCGCACCGCCGAACACTGGCACGGGGCAACTTGGCTTTCGCTCCGGAATGCAGGAAACTAACTGGAATGGAACGAAACACGCTCCCAAAGTTCCGAAATAAAGTCTCTGTGGATACTGACTGGGAAAAGGGCAAAACTAGGAAAATACGCGGTGATTTGACGGGAGCCAAAATGAGGCGTCGAACTGCTTGAATAGAACAGTTGAAGTGCGCCACATAGAACGTGCGGGATAAGGAAATGGCGGACTGCTGGGAAAGACTAGAACGCTAACCTTATCAAATGGTGGCACAATCTAGAGGCGTACTAAGCCTCAATCTGACAGTGGTCATGGACTAATTTCTGGATGGAGCCCCAGAGTGGAAACGGTTGCCCAGCAGGAAATCTTCTCCTAGTCACAGGGACAGACAGAGGTGTCTTAATGGAGCCCGGCATGGTCCTGACAGTGAGTCCCTTGCTCACTTTGCCACTGGATTCAAGCAAGCCCCAGCTGAAGACAGCTGGAAAGCCAGACACCGGTCCTGGGAAGCTTGATTCCGGTCCAGGGAAGACATGGCTTGGCAGTTCGGGCTGGACTGTTCCCATGAGGCACAGGGTCAGACTGATTTGCATATGGCCATGTCTGAACTGGGGTGGCGGAGTTAGCAAAAGAACGGTGATGGATTAAACCCAGATCAGTTGACTGGGGGTGAGTGTTTGTATTGTCAAAGCTCCGTCCATCACCCCCCTTGGTTTTTCTTTGTTCGCCCTAAGTTGGCAGGGTATGCTCAGACATGAGTCCCTTGCTCATTTTGCCACTGGATTCAAGCAAGCCCGGCTGAAGACGGCTGGAATGCCAGAAACCGGTCCTGGGAAGCTTGATTCCGGTCCAGGGAAGACATGGCTTGGCAGTTCGGGCTGGACTGTTCCCATGAGGCACAGGGTCAGACTGATTTGCATATGGCCTTGTCTGAACTGGGATGGCGGAGTGAGCTAAAGAACGGTGATTGATTAAACCCAGAACAGGATCAGTTGACTGGGGGTGAATGTTTGTATTGTCAACGCTTCGTCCATCACCCCCTTTGGTTTTTCAATAATATATCAAGAGCTAGTCGACTTTGTAAAACTATTGATCTTACCGCAACTAATTTGTTATTGATCATCAAAAATCCTCCAGCAGTGTCAGTCGATAAGCGATCCACCACTGTTGACAATTTGCAAATTCTTTGAGTATTCCGAACTACTCGGTAAAGGCGCCCCCTGGGTGCAGCGCTTCGGGATCACAGCGCGAGTTCATGCGCATCAGGAAGCGTATTTTTAACTGTTTCCCCCTTCTAATATCTTGATTATTTTACTTTATTCTTACCTTGGTTTTTAAACTGCGCTAGGAAGCACTTACTGCCCTCATTGCCCGCACTGTAAAAATTCGCTCTAGGCGATCCAAAGCACCGCTCTTAGCGGGTCCCCTGTCAATGCCAATCATCATACAGGCGCCATCTTAGGTGAGGACGCGCCGCTACTCGGCACCATCTTGGTCTGCGCTCTAGCGCTACGGCGAGTGGGAGGAGAGACTACAAAAGAGCCTCATTCAGGTGGGTCGGCCTGGTAAAGGCGCCCCCTGGGTGCAGCGCTTCGGGATCACAGCGCGAGTTCATGCACATCAGGAAGCGTATTTTTAACTGTTTCCCCCTTCTAATATCTTGGTTATTTTACTTTATTCTTACCTTGGTTTTTAAACTGCGCTATGAAGCGCTTACTGCCCTCATTGCCCGCACTGTAAAAATTCGCTCTAGGCGATCCAAAGCACCGCTCTTAGCGGGTCCCCTGTCACTGCCAATCATCATACAGGCGCCATCTTAGGTGAGGACGCGCCGCTACTCGGCGCCATCTTGGTCTGCGCTCTAGCGCTACGGCGAGAGGGAGGAGAGACTACAAAAGAGCCTCATTCAGGTGGGTCGGCCTGGTAAAGGCGCCCCCTGGGTGCAGCGCTTCGTGATCACAGCGCGAGTTCATGCACATCAGGAAGCGTATTTTTAACTGTTTCCCCCTTCTAATATCTCGGTTATTTTACTTTATTCTTACCTTGGTTTTTAAACTGCGCTATGAAGCGCTTACTGCCCTCATTGCCCGCACTGTAAAAATTCGCTCTAGGCGATCCAAAGCACCGCTCTTAGCGGGTCCCCTGTCACTGCCAATCATCATACAGGCGCCATCTTAGGCGAGGACGCGCCGCTACTCGGCGCCATCTTGGTCTGCGCTCTAGCGCTACGGCGAGAGGGAGGAGAGACTACAAAAACGGGCCATGACAACGCACAGCGGTCGAGCGCAGCGGGAGCGCCTAATGAGCGCCGGAGGTGCGCCAGAGGTAAGCCCGTTTACGCCCGTTCGCGCTGGGTCACGCTCAGGGCTTAGAACCCCTGCCCCCCCGGCCAACCCTAGCCCCCATTACTCCCGGGAGGACCTATTTTCCTGTAGGCAAGTACTATCACCGAGCTGTCAGCATGCCTTGGACTTTAATAGTGGACAAACTCACTGTTTCCACTGTCCTTACAAGTTCTCTGAAATCAAGGAGACAGCTGACGACGCTAAGGGAAAGTTGAAGATGGCATTAATTAACTGTTGTTCGCTGCCCAAACACGCCACCAACCTTTCCCTTTTAATTAGCGATCTGGACATTGGTATTCTGTTTGTAACAGAAACCTGGCTGGGAGCTGCATCAGCCCCAGACATAGTACAGGCCTTGCCCCCAGGCTATCTGATCCAACATAAGGTAGAGGACTTAAAGGGGGAGGTGGAATTGCTATACTCCACAAGGAATACATAACCTGCCGAGTGTATGATACCCCCATCCCAGAATGCGAGAACCTCCATTTCTTCTGCTCTCTATCCGCAGTCTTGTCCATATCCGGACTGCTGATTTACCGGCCGCCGGGTTCCCTGGGCGGATTCCACGAGGGGCTTATAGAGACCTCAAAGGATCTCGCAAGTAGAACCTCCAATTTCTTGGTCCTAGGGGATTTGAACATCCACTTCAATCAGGTATTAGATACCACAGCCACTAATCTGCTTAAGGACCTGGAGGCCATGGACTTGACTCAAAGGGTCACAGGCCCCACGCATGTTGGTGGCAATCTTCTGTACCCAATCTTTTCCAACTCCATAGGGCTCTCAGTAAGTAACCCCCTCCCAGTCCCTTGGTCCGACCACTCAGTCATATGCTTCTCTTGGAAGCTGCCTTTAGGCATCCCCACCCCACCTCTTCACCTTTTCTCGACCAGGGTTTGGTCCAAGCTGGACAGAGAGGAGTGGGCAAATAACCTTAGGAGCACGGCCCCCCGCCTAATGCAGATCCGGATGGGGCTAATACAGATTTTAATCAGTGGCTTGTTCAATCATTGGAAAGGTACTTCCGGTAAAAACTATGGTCAAGAAAAAAATCAATCATCACCAACCATGGTATAATGCCGAGCTTAAGACCTTGAAACAAACGTGCAAAAGAGAGGAGCGCCACTGGCGCAAAGGTTTCGACTCTGAGAAAAAGAACATCTACAGAGCATCCATTAAATTCTACAAAGCGGCGCTTACTCGGGCCAAATCATCTTACTATGCCCAGAGAATCGAGACAGCCTCAAATGCTCCGAGGGAGCTCTTTCAGATTGCTAGGTCACTGTTAAAAAAACCTGATCCCCCTTCCTCCCCTGATCAAGTCGGCACCCGCTGCGAAGATCTGGCGGTTTTCTTCGACACTAAAATCAAAAAAATCTTGATTTCTATTCCCCCTGTTTCTTTAGCTGGCCCAGCCGGTTGTTCCGATATATTGGGAGGGAACGACAGGCCACGACTCGAGGCCTTTGACATCCTCAAGGAGGAAGCCCTCCCGGCTTTTATCAATTCTGTTAAAAGCGGGTCTCCACTTGATCCCACCCCTATGAGCGTAATAAAATCAATGCTTCCTGCTCTATCCACACCCATTGCCAATCTCGTGAACTCCTCTATTAGGGCAGGAGTCGTTCCGAAGGATTGGAAATTGGCAATGGTAAAAGCTTTAATAAAGAAGCCCTCACTTGACCCCAGTGATTTTTCCAATTATAGACCCATCTCTCTTCTCCCGGGCATTAGCAAGCTTACTGAGAAGCACATCAACCATCAGCTGGCCTCCTTCTTGGAGACCAACAACTTGCTTCACTCTTCCCAGACTGGATTCAGGAGAGGGCAGGGTACCGAGACGGCACTGCTGAGCGTGGTGGAGGAATCCAGGAGGATTCTGGACACTGGTGGGAGCGTGGACATTATCCTCCTGGACCTCAGCGCCGCGCTCGATACGGTGAACCATGATACCCTTCTGGCCCGCCTTAACAACTTGGGAGTCACGGGGAGCGCCTTGAGCTGGCTCAAATCCTTCCTGGAGGGAAGGGCCTTCAAGGTGTTCGAGGAAAACATCTCCTCGTGCCCGGTACCATTGCAGTGTGGGGTTCCGCAGGGATCCTCCCTGAGCCCCACGCTGTTTAATGTGTACATGGCTCCCCTGGCGGGACTAGTGGCACCATTCGGGATCCAGCTGGTGAGCTACGCTGATGACACCCAGCTTGTGGTCTCCTTGAACAGGAACGGATCCTCCTCTGTTAATCTGAGGATGTGCCTTGAGGCGGTCGCGGGATGGATGGACCAGTCTCAGTTAAAGCTAAATGGAGGAAAAACGGAGGTGATGCTCCTGGGGAAGGGAGCCTCCCTTGATAACTCAGAGGCTTGGCCACTCTGTATGGGATTAGGACCATTGCCGAAACCAGAGATCAAGCGCCTTGGTTTCTGGCTTGACACGGAGCTTTCCTTCCGTTATCAGGCTAGGAAAACCACGGCCACTTGTTTTGGATTATTAAGGATGATCCATAAGATCCTCCCCCTGTTACCTGAGGCAGCAAAAAGGACACTTGTCCAATCTCTGGTTCTATCAAGGATAGATTATGGCAATGCCATCTACCTGGGTGCCCCTGCAGGGGTAATCCAGCGGCTCCAGATCGCACAAAATTTTGCAGCTAGAATCCTGACAGGCACTGGCCCTAGGATGTCGGCTAAACCGGCCCTGAAGAAGCTCCACTGGCTCCCAGTGAGGGAACGGATTTCCTTTAAGGCCTTATGTATTACACATAGGGTCATGCATGGACAGGGTCCGGCCATTCTGTGGACCTTGATTAGGCCCTATAAGTCCCGGAGAGACCTGCGCTCCGATGATCAGAATTTAGCTGAGATTCCGAGAGTCCGTAGATCTAGGACCGGGGGTCGTCTCTTTTCTCTGAACGCAGCCAGGCTGTGGAATTCGCTACCCCCCCGCTTCAACATGAACCCAACCTGCTGATCTTTAGAAGGAAATTGAAGACCTGGCTTTTCAGCAGAGTATAAAGCTAGATTTATGCAGTGATATAAATAGCTCCTGATCCCGTCGCTGTCTACTCTCTGGGCTCCGTACAAGCGCTGGGATGCTCCTGAGTAGCCATGCGCTATATAAAAGTCTGAAAATAAATAAATAATAAATAAAATAAATAAACTCCCACTCAAGGTATCAATGCACTAAATATAGCACCTACAATCTCAGCAAAACAAGCTCTTTTATTTCGTGTTAGTCCATTACTTTCTTCATTGCTTCCAGTGATTCTTTTCACATGATATACTTTTGTGAATACTATTCCGAAATAGCAACTCCTGTACCAATGATCAGGCAATTTAAAATACAGCTTGTTCCCGCAAATATAATACATTCCAGGAAACACTGGTTCAGTTCCGTCTTTAAAACCCCAAACCCCTGATTACCTTAAAATTGTGTTCACATTCACTCTAACCAATGAATATATTTTTATAATAGTCTGATTTCTCTCTATGGAAACAGATTTTCCCTTTCTTTTCGAAGTTCAGAAACATAGCAGCATGAGTCTTGCCAGTTGCAGTAAATTCATTACTTTCACCCCACTTAGGAATTTTACGTTTTGTTCCAGTGGCTTTTATATGGAAATCCTCTCTCCTTGTTTCTACTAAATTCAAAAATGCTTACTCTTTTTCATGTAGCTTACATGTTAAATTGTCTTTGTGCACGTCAGCTATATCTATTGCTTTCATTGTTAGAAAATATTTGACCATAAAATGTGTTGAGTCTCTAGAAATAAGGACAGAGTTCATATTTCTACATAGAGGAACTTCAGAATAAACTACATCAAAATTAGAATAGTAATACTGCAACTTTCCAGTTCTGTAAAATAGACTAGCTAAAATACTACATGAGATGCAGTATGTCAGGGGTAAATGATGATAGGTAACCCCTTCTGCTACAGATGTGGGCAATTTCATGCACATATAGAAATTGCTGACTTACATAGCTTTTACATAGTGTACTAGCAAATTAGAAAAAACATTTAGATCTGTTTTGTTTTTAGCTGTAGTATAGTGTAGTTCTACCTCTTCTGGTGCTTCTAATTCTATTCTGTTTTATTTAATTTTATCTACCGTTCCATGTGTGCTTGTTTCATTTTGTCTATCCTAACTCATTATATAAGGTATAGCTACTGCTAATCCTAACCATGCTATGAGTACTATCAATATACTACATGTGCATATTCTACAGCATGTTTTTATACAATTTCTTTTTGGTTTTCCAACAACATTATAATCAGCCATTTCTGACTTATGAGACTTAGCTCCTCTTTGTAACTTTTACACAGACTATATTCTGTGACTTTCCTTTCAGGTTGGTCTCACTTCTTCGTCAATCTGATCAACAATTAATTCTTCATCACTTTCATCACTTATTTCTAAGTTTTCGAAGTCTTCAAGGATGACATAGGTCCATTCAGGGCCTTTGAATGTATTATTCAGTCTTTTCAATCGTGGACTCCTCCTTCTTGGTTTGTTGTGTATTTAAGAGACGTTATCATAAATGTAATCTCATGATTCTTTTCAAATTGCATAAATTAAACTAAAGACTGTATGCTTAGAATATTTTCCCTTAAGTATATTGTGTACTGTAGAAAATGCTGAAAATATTTTTTCTGCATATCCAGTTCAAATGCATTCTTTGTAGTGGGGTGGAATTGTAAACACTAGCTTTAGATATGTTCAGTGCTTGCTAGGTTAGCTTTATTGAACTTAATATGCGTGGAGTGGGTGTTGTAAATGAATCTCGGACCCTAGTATAAATTTCCCGATTCATGCCCTTATATAGGTATACTTTATCATTTCCTTATATAGGCATAGAAATCATTACCGTATTTGGCCTAAACCATACAGCCCAAATACAGCATGGATACTTCCACTAAGCTCCAAGAATTAACAATGTTTTCTTGGAAAAACCCGCCTTCAGCAGCCTGGGACTTCCCCCTGCTTGAATATTAAGTTCTCCTAGAACTCCCGGTGTTTTCCAAGAAATGAGCCTTTGAGTGACGTTATTAAGTCCAAAAAGGCATCAAACTCGGCACCTTCAAAGTATAAATATGCCTTGATTTGCCTAAAGAAACAAACGGTGGTTTGGAGCAGATCGACTATCTACTTGCCCTACGCCCTGCAGCAGCAAGTGCCGAAGGAAGCCGACCCTCCAGCAGACGCACTGCGAGACTCTGTCATTTCTCCTGCCGAGAAATCCAGCTCCAGTGTTTCCAGGCTACCCTTGCAGGTATCTGGGAAATCGAGTCCCGAGAACGAGATACAAGACCTCCTTCATTCTAGAGCCAAAGGTACCGAGCTGATTAGACCTCTTAGAGAATTATTGGAATCAGATTCCTGGCAGAGAACTCCAAAAAATTAAGCTACTCCCTCATACTAGACCTAGGTTAGGTACACCGGGGTAGGCGTATTTAGAAGCACCAGTTGAGTATTTTAGTCATCCTTTTATCATTGTATGTATTTTATACATTTTATGCACTATATGGCTTAGAAACCATCTCATGCTTTTACAGTACTACTTTATAATACTGTTCATATTATATGCATTGTACTTCATAGTAAGCTTTACTATTGTAGCAGTTCATTTTCAATTCTTGAGAAAGAAGACTGTTCAATAAATACCTTTTTTATCGAAAACGCCCATCTCTCTATTCCTCTTGCACCTCTGGTGAAACTAAGCATGCACGATTGACTGGGTGAAATAGTTATCTATTGTTTTCGCGACTCTAGAGATTAGATTTCTTATTCTTGGGAAACAAAGTTGTCGTGTTTTAGGTGGTTGTCAGAAACTAATCGCTTCTTATTTATTCAAGAAAGTTTCTAGTGACCTCTGAGCTAGCTGGCACTCACAATTAAGTCTAATATAACTGGTAGAGACCTAGTAGACCTCAGTCCTACGTCTATGCTACAGGATATATTATTCCAATGTGCAGAGCCTATTGGGAATATAGGAACTACACTTCAGTCCAGCTGGCTTGATATTTTATTTACTTCTTCTGGTTCTTCGCTTTTTGTTTTAAGGCAAAACTTTAGTCTTTTGATAAACCCAGGCCACTTATCTCCCTTTCTGAGTCTCTTAGCTTGCACTGTGCTTTGATTTCCTTCAGATGTTCTTTTGTTTTCATTTAGTTGTGGCACAATTTGTTCTCTGCTGTCTTCTGAATTCCTCTCTATCTGACCTTGTCCAGGGCTTACTTTTGTCAATTCTTTCTGGATACGTTCTTCTAGACTAATCTGACCTTGTTCAGGAGTTTGCTGAATTTGATTTTTTTTTAACTTTGTTCGTCTTCTTCTTCATGAACACATATTTCTACACCTATCCGGTCCTGCTCAGGTCTTTTAATCTCTTGATTGTCTTCCGCCTGAACGTTTGCTCTAATACCTGTCTGTCCCTCCTCAGACTCAGGAATTCTGGTGAGTGTTTGGGATGTCTGAGTATATTGATCTTTCCTTATCTGATCCGCCTCAGAATTACTATTGGCTTTGATTTCTGTAATCTGAGTGTGTACTTCTATTCCTGTCTCGTCCTCACTATCACTCGGTCTATATAGATAGGTTTGACTTCTGGTTCGTATAATCTCTTCAGGTATGTCAACTACTGGAATCTATTCATCTGACTGGTGCTCGGTTGTTCCTCATCAGCAACTTGAGGATCGATTCAATGGGACCCTTCAGCTGTACAACCTTCAGCTTCTACTTCATCAGGTTCTGTCACTCTTTTAGTGTGACTGGCATGGATCCAGTTTGGAATTCCCTTGCACTTTACAGATATGGTGGTAACCAATATTACTTGGTGTGGCTCTCCCCACCGTGGTGATAGGCAAGATTCTCAGGTGTGTTCCTTTATCACTCACCTGGATTCAGGTCATGTGTCTGGCCACATCGTCTTCCCCTACCTGGTGAGAGATAGAACGCACTTGATCAGCCAGTTCTTTGCAGTACTCTAGGACTAAATCATCAGTTATATTTATCATCCTGTGTCCTGGTACCCACGCTTGCCTCATTACTCTTCCTATGAGTATCTCTTGGGGACTCAAGCCTGTGTTCTTGTCTGTAATGCTTCTGAGTCCCATCAGAACAGGAGGTAAAGCATCAGGCCACTCTAATCAGGTAGATTCATACATCTTTCCCAGTCTTGACTTGATTGTGCCATTCAGTTGTTGTACCACTGCAGAAGCCTCTGGGCGTTATGCAGAGTGCAGTTTTTGCTCATTTTGGAATGCTTCACAGATTAGACGTATTATTTCATTATTAAAATGAGACCCTCGGTCTGAATTAATCGTTACTAGAAAACCGAAACGAGGAATGAGTTCTCTCAATAGGAGCTTGGCTACAGTTAAGCTATCATTCCTCCTGGTGGGGTAGGCTTCCACCCATTTAGAAAACAGGCAGACAATGACAAGGACATATTTTAATCCTCGACAAGGAGGTAGTTGAATGAAAGCAATTTGTAGTCTTATAAACGGGCCTTCTGCCTTTTTAATATTCCCTGGACAAACTACAGTTTTCCTACCAGGATTCATTCTTTGGCAAATCAAGCACCGTTGCCAAAGACTCTCTGCTACATTTCGGAACTTTGCATTAAACCAAGTTTGTCTGAAAAACCTTATCATTGCATCTCTTCCTATGTGTGTTTCCCCGTGATACATCCTTGCCATAGGACCAAGCATACAGTCTGGTAATACAGGTCTTCCATCCAAGTAAACAATAACACCATCTTCAGCCCTTCTCTGACAACTTATTTTCTCCCACTCTTCCTTTTATTTTTGTTCTGCTTCATTTTGTAAGTCTCTCACTTCCTCCCATGTTCTTACACCTTCAAACAACATAAGTTGGCATCTGATTCCACATGCATCGATTTTCTTGTTCACTGCCATTTGGTATTTGGCACAATGTTGGGTTACCTGGTCAGCATAGCGGTTACCTGCTGTCACGCTGTCATTTCCAGACTGGTGAGCAGCACACTTGACCACAGCCACTGCTTTTGGCAATTGAATCGCATCAAGCAATTCTTTCACAAAATGTCCATTTTTATTGGGAGTACCTGAAGAAGTCATGAACTCCCTTTGCATCCAAAGTTGGCCAAAGTCATGCACAACCCTGTAATCATACTGACTCTCAGTGTATATGGTCACTTTCCAATTTGTCCCAATTTTGCAAGCTTTTATTAAAGCGATCGATTCAGCTACTTGTGGAGGCTTGACTTTGGGTAAATAGGATGCTTCGACTATACCACCCAATGTGTACACAGCATAAGCCGCACTCAATCCTCCTTCCTCATGTCGCATGCATGAGCCATCTACAAATACCTCATATTCTGAATCCTTTAGTGGCTCTTCCTGTATGTCTGGGCGTGGTTTAGTACAGTATTCTGTGAGGTGGACACAATCATGTTCGACTTCTTCCTTTACTTTTTCAAAATGTGAATTAGGTAACATTGTTGCTGGGCTCAGGACAGTACATCTGGCAATTGTTACATTTTCTGCGCCTATAATGACTCGTTCATACTTAGTCAGGTACTGAGTGCGCGTTCTTGTCAATAAAATCACAACTGCATGTGGGACATACACGGTTACAGGATGTCCCATTATTATAGACTCACTTTGTTCAAGACTCATGCAGGTTGCAGCTACCGCTTTCAGACATCGCAGCAACCCAGATGCCACTGGATGCAGTGTAGCAGAAAAATATGCCACAGGACGTCGTATTAGGCCATGAGTTTGGGTCAG
The DNA here is from genome assembly GCF_964263255.1 of Lissotriton vulgaris. Classification (NCBI taxonomy): domain Eukaryota; kingdom Metazoa; phylum Chordata; class Amphibia; order Caudata; family Salamandridae; genus Lissotriton; species Lissotriton vulgaris. The sequence goes on from NC_141698.1 coordinate 375,019,807, forward strand.
AACGGAAGGTGCAAAATTGTCTTCTGCGTCACAGAACAGTGCAAATTCATTCGAATAATCAGGCATCCCTAATGCTGGAGCTGAACATAAGCAGTTTCGTAATTTTAGAAAAGCAGTCATGCTCTCTTCTTCCCATTCTACTGGGTCTCTTGCTCTTTTCTTTGTCATTTGTATCAATGGCTTAGCTAGGACTGCAAATCCCACAATCCACTGCCTGCAGTAACCTATAGCTCTGAGAAACATCCTGATCTCCTTTTGTGTTTGAGGCAGAGTCGTATTCCTAATTATTTTGATTCTTTCTGAAGTTACTCTTCTTACACCTCCCTCTATCTGGTGCCCTAGATATTTCTCTGATATGGTGCAAATTCTAGCTTTTCAGGTGACACTTTATGTCCTCCTTCAGCCATATGATTCAGTAATGCAATTGTGTCAACAATGCAGTCATCTCTGGTTTTGGACGCGACCAACAGGTCATCAATATACTGCACCAGAACAGACTGTCCGGGCAGCACCAAAGATTCAAGACATTTTTTCAAAATCTGGTTAAAACTCGATGGTCTTTCAGTGTACCCTTGAGGAATGCGATTCCAGACATAGACATGCTCGTCAAACTTAAAGGAGAATAAAAATGTATTTTCTGGATGCGGTGGAATGGAGAAAAATGCATGGCATAAATCAATTACTGTGAACCACCCTGCTCCCCATTGTATCTGATACAGAATCACTGTGGGATTTGACACAACTGGACAACATGGGACAACAATTTTATTAATCTTACAAAGGTCTTGCACAACCCTATATTTTCTGCTCGGTTTCTTTATGCCAATTGTAGGTGAATTACATTGACTGCTCATTATTTCTTTTAAAATGCCTTGCTCAACCAAACGCTCTATTTCTGATGCAATACCTGCTTTTATTTCTGGGCTCATTTTGTACTGTCAAGTTTTGGATAGACTGCACCTTCCTTCACTGTCACTTTTATCGGTTCTACATTTGCCATTAATCCTACTTCTTTTTCATTAAATCCCACACATCAGGATTTACGGTACTCTGCAGCTCTTCTGGAAAATCTTTTATGGTAATCTATTTAATTTCAGCTTCCTGTTTAGCTAACACTCATTTATGGATTCCATCCTCGTTCGGGTCTGAATTTCAACACCACTAGGGGTGCAAAAGATTGTGCAGTTCATTTTGCACAACAAGTACCTACCTAATAAGTTTTCTTGACTTGAGTCACATACGATAAACTTATGCATTTGTTAAAAGTTTCCAATTTGTATTTCCATGGGTTCTGTAACAGGGGTCCTAATTTGCTTATTAGAAACGCCCACTACTTGGATCGCTTCTCCCGAGAGGGGTAGATTTGGGATGTCTGCTGTTCTCACAGTAGAATGGGTAGCACCAGTGTCCAACAAAAATCTAGCATCATTTCCCTCAACTTTTCCCTCAATGTATGGACCTGACTGATCTACCGGTAAGGATGCGACAAGTACGCATTCCTCTTCCCCCCTCTCAGTCACCGTCAACCTATCTTCATCGAAAAATGTGTCTTGCAAAAGAAATTGTGGTGTCACTACGTTTTTCTTGTTAACTCCCTTCCAATTTGTGGTAGCCACACTGTATTTAGCTTGACTCCTGAAATCTGGCATAGGGGCAAGGGGTAACAGGTTTTGGATTACCTGTTGCTGCTGTTGACACCTCATTCTCCGTTTGTGGATTTAAATTTTCATTTTGGACATCATTACTTTGTACAGGGTTACACTCATTCTTCCAATGACCCAATTTTCCGCATCGTGACAGGGCAACTTTTTCTTGGCCTTTTCCCTGTTCATGCTTCCCCTTGCCATGCCCCCATTTCCTTCTCCTTGACCTTCTCCTTTCCCTTGATTATTTCTCTGCTAACTCAACTGAAGTTCCTGTTGCTCTGCTAATTTTACCTGCACCCACATTACCTTTTCTTCTAAGTTCTTTTGTCTATTGTCAATTTCGTCCCCACAATATTTTGCATACTTGAGAATTTCGTCAACAGGCTTTGCCTGCCAGCAGATTTTATGATCTTTAATCATTTGTAAAATTTTTGGTCTCAAGCCTGATACAAAACGATAAATAAAATGTGTCATGTCTTTGGTATCAATGTTTTCTAATCCACTGTACTGATTGAATACTTGCAAAAGGCTTTCATAATATGCATGCACTGATTCATCCTTATTTTGGGTAGTTCGGTCTATTCTCATCCAATCTGTCTCTTTTGGGGGTACCTTACCTTTCAAATAAGTTATTACTTGATGGTACTTTTTCATGACATCATCTGAAGGAGCTCCTGTCTTTGGGTCTCTAGGGTACTCATCATTAGCCCAATCTACTATAATTTTACATTCTGTCCACAAATCTGCAGGAACAACAATGTCAAATAAACCATCTAAATCTTTTAACAATACCTTTCAAACCTTTACAAATCTTTCGACTTGCCTGTACCTTCCACAGGTTTCTCTATAAGTTTTGGGAAGTCATTTGTGAATGACAAAACATCCTGTCGGGACCATGGGACATGTACACACCCTAATCCTGGCACTTCTCTCATTGGGCACAACCTTTCCACTTTCTCTGGTTCTTTCATTAAGTACTCTGATGCAGTTCGATTTGGCTGAGCTTCCTCCTTTTTCTTTGTCCATCTAGCTTTCCACCTGTCTAGATCCCCCCATTTTTGTAACAATGACAACAATTCCTTTATTTGCAATCTTCGTCCTGACACATTCTTGTTTTCTAAATCTTTGTCCGAAAATTCAGCTCGGTAAGGTTTCTGTAACACTTCAGATGTTCCTATGTCAATTCCCATGTCAGAGGCCAAATTCATTAATTACTCATGAAACGTTTTTGTATTTCGAGTGATACTCCTGCATATGAATAACAACTCTTCTACACTGATTGTATTTAACCTTTCCAATCCCACATTTCCAGCAATCATTTCTTCTAATTCAACTCTTAATTTGAAAATGTCTAATACTTTTGGCTGTGATTTTGGTTTTCTACTTCTCGGGACCATCTCTTTAGTTCTTCTAGGGTCACTACAGTGACACTTCTTGTTTCTGTGGAGGCTTCCATCTGTACTTCTCCAGAGCCCCCAGCAGTGCTTTTCCTGTTTGAACCACCCACAGGTTTTCTTATAGGTAAATCCATCAGGGAAATCACTGACTCACACTCACTTGCCTGGTCATCTATTATTACATTTTCTTTCCTTGAATGCTTTTCCAATACCAGCGCGTTTCTTATTTTCAATAACCAATCAACGATTAGAATCCAAATCAATTCAACCAATGGTTATGCAGCTTTTTTCTGTGAGATGCGTTCTCACGCTCCTGCACTTACCCCTCTTTACAAATTTTCCTCAGCTACACACCCGCTGTCTCAACCAATACCAGCGCGGCTCCCTGTGACGTCAGCACAGCACTGCGACTGACTCCCTCCTTTGCAATGTAATACAAAAACGTAATTCTTTTCATTTTTGAATGCAAAATTCATTAATTAACAACATAGAAACATTCACTACTGTGCCTGATTGACTAGATTCAAAGGAAAGACGATTTCTTTTACTGCGAGTAAATCCTTCCGTTAACCCTTCACTCACTAAGAGTAAATCTATTCCGCTTACTCTTCACACAACAATCAAATAACCTGTTACTCCTTCAGGCTTACCCTTTCTAGGTGATATAAGGCCAATGTTTCACCAGCGAACTCTTTTGCTGTCACCTATTCACACTTTTGCAAAAGAAATCCCTTTTTAGTGCTTCAAGTCCGACCTAACTTTGCACACTTACTTCATCCGGCAAGTAACCTCACTGCAGTGTGGCTTCCATTTACCACCCGCTATTTCATATCCCCGGGGCTTCCAGACAACACTTAACGATATGAATGGGTTTTGGTTAATACATGAAATCAATAAAAAATCAATAATCAATACAAAACTAACTACCTATCTTAACTAAACATTAAACCACTACTCTGGGATCAAAGAAATATTGATGGCATGCAGAGTTACCTGCTCAATTACCATACACACCTGGGCCCATAAACATACACACTTTGAACAGGTAACCCTACTTTACTTTACTGCCTATCAGGATTTTTATTCGCTTTAGGACTTATACCTGTACATATTGATTTACCAATCCTTGTCACCTGTATTCAAAGTCCTAAGGGATCAAAAGGAGTTAGAATAATGGGTAGTAACATAAACATTTACCTTCGTAAAATACCCACAAACTCAGGAAAGTTTTAAACTCTTTATCTATGTAAAGTCTTATTAGCAAGAGTCCATACAAGTGCAGTTCAAACCTTTTCAAGTAGGAAAATAATGATCAAAGCAATAATTTGTAGAAATATTACGAGATTTCTTTTAGACATTGATACCTGGGAAGGGTGAGAAAGGGAAACAGTACAATGACGTACCACACAGATTATGTTTACCTAGAATGGTGTGAAGACCAACCCTGTCCACGGGCTGGGGCAAAGGCAGGGCTGCCGAGTAATCTGGTATGTGGAGAAGTGTGGCTCACTGGTTAGAGCAGGCAGACCTTGAAGCAGAGGTCAGACCCGGGATCAGGGTTCAATTCCCGACGCGGCAGGGTCTTGAGCTCAAATGTCCATGGACTCGATAATTCTCGCTTCGGTGCCTGACCTAATCATGGGTTCACACTCTGCAACTCTGGGCATTAAGCTTGCTTAATCTCCACAACGGCCCCCCACGGCGGGATGCCTGGCTTTCACCTTGGGGATACCCTGTAGGGGCTATCTCACAGGGAAAAGCCAGGACGGGTTCCCAAGGCAAGCGCGGAGATACCCCTTCGGGGGTCGATTCAGGCGCTATATAAGAAACATAATAATAATAATAATAATCTGGTGCCAATAGGACAGAACAGGTGCAGATCCAGGTCAGGACCGATGCGGATCAAGACAGGACAGGTGCAGATCAGGACAGGACCTCAGGTAAGTGCAACACCAGCGTCATACCCCTCTTTCTCTGCGGCTAACACTTGGACCCCGACTGGGTCATCGATTCTTCTCCCTCAGCAATTCTGATTCTTCTGACAGAGTGCTCGACTAGCACCTCTGCTCTCGATCTCCTTCAGCACACATTGGGTCAGTGACAGGTCTGTGACAAGTCGGACAATCTAATTAGCTAAGCCTACCTTAAATATATAATTTTCCAGGGCAAGGTACCACCCCCTAGTGTTGCAAATTTGTGTATTCCCTTGATTTGATTGGGCAGAAAGGCGAGGAGAGGTCATCACACCATACCAGTTTGATCATTTTCATTCAATAACGTGGATCAATGTTCCCGCCAACTATTTTGTTTCCAATGAATTTATTCCACCCAGCATTACTGTAGCAAAATGATATACCAATATAACAATTTATATTGTCTCTTCCACTGTAGAGTTCTCAAGGTTAGATTCCCAGGCGCATCGCAGGCAAGACTGTCATTGGCATTAGTTCAATGTCATGGCTGAGGACTCTTGATACTTTGGCTCATGCGCAGTGCAGTTTTCAAAATGACGTTACAAGTTACTCTTCAGACCCAAATGTGAGCTAATGATAAAGTCAAAGACAAACACATTAGAATGCGAGAATAAATGAATGCACTGTATACCACTTATCTCCACTCTTTTCCCATTACTTTATTTTAACTATAGAGTTAATAGTTAAGCAGAACGATCAAAGTTTAGTTCAAGCAGTAACAGGTGCATTAATGTGTGATACATGAAGTAGCCATCTTATTACTAGTGCGCAGCTGCAAAGAATTCCCACCAAAAGCAAAAGATGTGTCACACCACGTACATGTGGCAGACGCATGAGCAGTAAAGTTCCCACGTTTTTGGAGGCCATATTAGGTCACTCAAGTTACTGTTAGTAAAAGCACATAGAAAAGCTTCTCCTAGATACTAAAATGTCGTGTGGTGCAATTATTAGTAATACAAGCATGTTGTTTAATAGGTTATTGTTGGAAATGGCCCTCTTTGCAAGGTTATCCCCAAACTTTTTGCTTCTTTCTCCCTTATTTTTCCTGACCTGTGGCTGTTGGCAATAGGACTCTGGGCACTTTACCACTGCTGATCAGTGCTAAAGTGCATATGCTCCCTGTGTAAATTGTTATTGTGATTGGATATACATGATTGGCATATTTGTGTTACCAAGAAGTCCCTAGTAAAGTGCACTAAGTGTGCCAGGGCTGGTAATTCAAATGCTACTAGTGGGCCTGCAGCACTGATTGTGCCACCCACATGAGTAGCCCTAAAATGGTGTCTCAGGCCTGTCACCGCAGTGCCTGTGTGCTGTCCGTGAACTGCCGTGTCAACCTGGTCAGTGTCCCCACTGACCGGGCCTAACCCTTCCCTTTCTGTGCACATTGGTTGCCCCTATGGAAGGCCCAAGGTACCCCCTTGGGCAGGGTGCAGTGTATGTGAAAGGTAGAGCATGTACGTGTGCAGGTGACATGCTCTGGTAGTGAATTACAGCCATTTTCATTTTTCACTATTGTAAGGCTATCTTGATCCATAGGCTATCATGGGGGAGGCTGGCTACAGTGGCTACCTGTCTATCTTCCTATAGGAGCACGGCAGGACACAAAAGTTTAGTATCCCTGAACTCAGAATTTAATAAAAACATCTTTTAGGAAAGGGTTTTTTTTAATCCTGTGTTTGAGAATAGCACTTTCAGAAAGTTGCTGTTCTCTTGTCTGACCTTTCTGTGTGCCTTGGCCTGATGTGAATTGAAGGTCTGGTTTGAGAATGACGGGGGCTAGAGATTCCCCAGGAGGATGGCTAAGTCAGCCCTAGGCTGAATGACTGCATCTGCATCTTGAGTGGTGGGAGGGGATAGAAGAAGAAGTTTTATTTGCATAATTAATTAAAATTATTACAAAATTTACATGATAAAAATTACAATATAAAGTTAAAAAAACACTGCAATTGTGTCTCACTGTCTCTGTTTTGTTAGGGCCGGTGCATATTAGGTCTTTGGATTAAAAGGGTCCCTGATGGCCCGCCAGTTAGCTCATCCTCCTGTTCAATTAATTCTAAGGCTTTTTTTGCTATCGCCAAAAATGTGACCCCCCCGCCAAGCCAGGATTATAGAGAATCCTCCAAGCCAGCTTGTAACTGCGTGTCTGCAGGAACAAATTTTTAACTCGTTGAAGATAGGTTTCAATAAAAATCGTCTCTGACTTATCAGGGCCGGACATGTGCAAAAAATGTGTACAAGTGATTCTGTTTTATACCCACAGAGGCGGCATTTTTCCGTCTGGTCAGAATGTTTCCAGGACGGTAACAGGTCCTTTGCCACCTGCATCCCCATCCGATAGGATAGAAATACTTTTTTTAGGTGGCCACCTAAGTGTGTTACTAAATATCCAAGTGGCTTTAAGGTTTTAAAAGAGTTCATAATGGTCCAGCTGTGCCGACGTTTTGCCAATGAATTTTTATCCTCCAAAAAGGATTTCCTTTTTGCTGCTGCATTTGCTTGTTTGCTTAGACTAACTTTGTCTGTCCCCGATTTCCATGCTGGTTCCGGCTCCAACTTTTCCAGACAGAGTTTCAGGTACTTTCCCCAAGTGTTCGGTGTATCGGTTTCCCCGTTTTTTTATTTCCTCCCAACTCAGCCAGTCAAGTGAATCAGAGTCCGCTGCTCGAAGTTTGCAACAGAGTTTCACGAAGCCGCTCATGCTCCGGAACTTCTGGTTTAGCAGGCCGAATTCTAGCCTAACTTGGGAGGCTGAGGCGGATTTGGGCAGATTGAAAACCGCATTATAGATTTTTATCAGTAGAGCGTTTAAAAGATCAACCTACTTGCCACACCACATAACTAGGCCGTAAGTTAGGGTGGGCATAATTTGTGCTGCCATTACTTTTAATAAGTGGTTATGATTTTGACAATCCATTTTGTTTTTTAAAGAGCGGTGCGCCAAGATTAAGGATTCTGCTTTTGCTTTTAATGCGGTTCTGTGATCCTTTTGGCTTTCCCCTTTTGTTAGTGTTATTCCCAAGTACTTGTAATACTCTTGATCTTTCACTATTACCCCTTGGGCCGTCCATTTGTACTTTAGTTTTTTCTGATCCACGAGCCGAACCACTTTAGTTTTTTCTTTGTTTAGTTCGAGGCTTTCGCGTTCTAAATATGATGTTAGTTTGTTGATGGCCCTTTGTAGGCAGATTGGTGTTTGACTCAACAAAATTATATTGTCTGCATATAGTAAGAAGTCTATTGATTTGTTTTCTAGAGAAGGAGGGTGACTATCTACTGAGACGATCTCGCTTTAGAGATCAGAGAGAAAAGATTAAAGAGGGTGGGAGCTAATACGCAGCCTTGTTTTAAGCCTTGGTGAGTTTGAATGCTCCTAGTTGTACTGCCTCCATTACCTAATTTCACTCTTGCCCAGGTTTGATGATGAAGGGCTTTGATGGCTGTTAAGAGTTGGTGTGGCAATCCCCAGGTCTCCAATTTACTCCACAAGCGCTCTCTGTTCACCTGGTCGAAAGCTGATTTAATGTCTATGAAACAGGCGTACAAACGAGTGCCTTTCGCTACCGCAGTGTCCCTTAGGATAGACAGACAAGTTAGGTTGGTTATTGTTCCCATTCCTTGCCTGAATCCTGTTTGGAATAATGGCATGATCCTTGTTTCTGTTATCCACGCTTGTAGGTAAAGTAGAAGGCATAGAGTTTAGCTTCAACGTCTATTACTGATATTAGTCTATATTTTTTGGAGTTACGGTGGTCGCCGTGCTTAAAAATGGGATGGATAATACTACCATTCCAGGATGCTGGTAACTCTGGTTGTCTGTATATTTGATTGAACAGTGGAGTTAGGGTCTCTGACCACAGATCTGGATAATGTTTAAAGATTGCGTTCGGTAGGCCATTTGGGCCTGCGGCGCCCTCTGACTTTAATCTTAAAATGATTTTACATAAGTCCTTTATGGAGGTAAGGTCATCTGGCTCCTTCTGCCCGTTCGATAGTCTTTCATGTTCAGGATCCCTGTGCTCCTTGCTATTTGCTCTTTTTAAATTTTCCGAATTATCTTTAGCTGCCCATGAACCGTTTGCATGGCCTTGATCTGTTTTGCTGTATAAAGCTTGTACATGTCTAGTCCAGGTATCAGCTCCGACCCCTGCTTCTTGTTGGAGTTTTACCCCTTGATTTAAATCATTTATAATACCCCAGGAGACTCGGCTGTTTTGGTGTTTGCCTGCTATGAACAGTTTGTTCCAGGTGGTTTCTTTGTATTTGTACTTAGCGGCCCTCAGTGCCTTCCTGTAGATACTCCTGGCACCCCTTAGTGTGGAATTATTTACCACTGACCCTGATGTTTTTTGGCTTGCTAGTGTTCGAACCTCCTTTGCAACCATTCTTTTTTTAGCTCTTAACTCCGTGTCAAACCATGGCTCCTTCTTAATGTTACATTTGCTACGGGTCCCTGGCCTTGCTGGGAATTTATCCTGCAAGACCTAAATCATTTGCTCCCAGTTGGATACTCGTTCCTCTTCCTTTTGAGTTCCAAGATTTGCCAAATGGGTTTTTACTAGGTCCATAAATTTACCCAGTCCTTCACTGCGCCATTTTAATTTCCACAAATTGAAATTTGATGCGTGGAGCTAATCCATGTTCAGTTAGACTAGAGGCTAACTTTTTTCTCATACAGTCAGTGGGCTTCTTCACCTTCGCTTTATTGTGGGCAATGAGCACGTTGTTAAAATCTCATGAGATAACCAACGGGTGCAGTAGGTAGGTCCTTTGCATGGCCTTAATAAGTGACACAAGAATCGCATACTTTTCTTTTTGAGATTTTTTATCTGGATGAATGTAGACGTTAAATAATAACATTTGCCACGGTGTTGTCCCCTGCATCGGGGTTTTGAAGATTCTGATCACTTGGGCCCACTTTAGGCCCACGTCTATCTCCTCTGAACACCAGTTGTATTTGTGGGTTATATATGTCGATAATCCGCCCCGGGGGGTGTCCATGCTTGGAGAAGCTTTCCGCATGTATATGGTGTTCCTTAAAACCTGGAATTGGTGAGGGTTGTAACATCCATATCTCCTGGATCATGATTATGTCTTGTCGTAGGAAGAATGCTAGGGTTTCGTGATCATGGGCCATTTCTCGAAATCCGTGCACGTTCCACGAACAGATTGAAACTATTGATTTCTTTGTTAGATTTCGAGGGGTCATCTCATTCCATAAGGTTACTAAGGGATTTGGGGCTCAGGGCATTGGGTACCCAAGACCAGTCCGTTCTGTGTGCATGGTGAGGACCGATTGTTTGTTGAGGGTGACTTGTTCTTAGTGGCTCTGGCGTGGATGCTGGGGCACCACGTAGACAGGAGGCTTGTTGACTTGTTCTCTCCTGCCCCTTATTTTGCTCATGAGTGTTAATTTGTAAAGGGTAGGGGTACCTCGGGCATTTATGTCGTATTATAGATATACCCTATAATTCGAATTTTTGTCTTGCGAGGTAAATCCTTTCTACCAGTTCCCTTGAGGTCCAAGTTAGTTGTTACTGTTTCTTCAATTGCCACATTGTTTACATTTTGCCTGAATTCAACAGAGTAAAGGTCCTGGGAAGTAATTTCTTTTAGGCCCGTTGTTTCCTTGAATAATTTTAATAAGTTCCCTCGATTCAAGATATCTTGGGGCCCCTTGTAGGATATTCTGGGATAAAGGTAAGTTTTAAGTCAAATAGTTCTTGAACGTTGCTTGGCTCCTTTTGAATTGGGCCAGCATTGCACAATGGCAGGTTGTGAGGTTGGATACTTTTGCACGCAAATTGATTCTTTTTATGTTCCTGCTCATTCTGTACTGACTCAGATTTATTTACGTTTTTCTGGGTTATTACTGCATTGGTTAGCTTCGTGGGGGCCATACTTTGCTCCTTTGGAATTAGCGAACATTTACGTTTCTTTTCCAAGACAGTGATTCGCATTGGGGTTGACACGATTTTAGTTTCTCGTGCTGCTGCTGATCCAATTGCCTCATATAGTTTTCCTCCAACTGTTGTAGATATTTGTTGTTCAAGTTTGTGTTTTATACCAGAGTTGGAGTCCTCTTTGTGAGTACGTTATGTCCAAGGTTATTTTCTCGGGGGCTGACAGCGACTTGGTTTGCTCCCTCCCTCCTGGAACGTCCGTTTGTATGGGTTTACTTTTTTCTCTTTCCCGCTTTTTTGCTAATGATTGCTGGGACGGTCTAATTTCCATTTGGCTGATGGCGCCTAAGGATGGGGATGACGTTAAGTTGGCTCCAGTCCTGGGGCCCTCGCCCCTTAGTGAGTTTGATATATTTGATATGTCAAATCGGTCTGTAAATATTTCCTCTCCTGTAGGTGACCCGTTCGAAAAATTAGATTTTATTTTATGGTTGATTTTCGATAGAAATGTAGGGAAGATTTTGCCCGAATCTAGGTTTGGTTGTTTCTTGTACTTGAGCCTAGCTTTGTTGGTTTATCCTTAGTTATGGAATTTTGGATAGGTTTTATATCACCCATATATAAGGCTTTTTTGCCTAGATCGCCCTCCTTTAGTGCTTGTTCTCGATCCGTTACATCTTTTTGAATTTCACTTAAATCTTTGGGTTCTAAGTCCGACGTGTTCCCTGATGAAATTGTGATTGGCGCAGTATGGATGGAAACTTTGGGTTCCAGTTCCGACGTGTTCCCTGAGGAAATTGCAAATGGCGCTGTGTAAATGGGCTGTAATTTATTTGTCTATGCGGTGATGCTGTCATTTGCGCAAGCACTTTGTTGGCTTCTTTGTGTCTTACAATCCAGGGGGGTTGAGACCAGCTTACCTGGACTCAGATGACGATCGTTAAAACCATGTTCTGGTCGTGATGCTCTCCCTTGCGAGTCAATGTACTTTGTAATTCTCTCTGTGAGTTCCGCAAGTTGAGAATCATTAGGTGAAAAGAGGGACTTTATCCATGAGTCCCCTTCTTGCCCAGATGAGTTGGGTAAGTTTTTGGGCCAAATGGTTCCTTCCTGTACGCCCATAATTTCCATTGTTTGGTCACTAGCTTCAGTTGGCTCCGCAGGTATCACACTTTTTTGCTTATTCAGCCTGATGTCCCTTACTGGGCTGTTGTCTAAGTTGTTCTTTACGACTGTACTTCCCCTTATTTTGTATGGAGCTGAGGGAGTGTTGGGGCACTGCACCTGGGCGGTCACTAATGTTTGATTGCCTTGAAGAGGAGGACCCGTGCTCGATTTGGGTGATTGACGCCCGAGTCCTCGCTTACCTTGTTCTGCAGGTTGTTTGCCAATGGTGGGGGGCATTCAGTGGCACGATGGGGCTTGGTAGTTTGCTAGCTTCCGCGGTTGGAGCGTAAATTGCTGCCATTGGGTCCTTAGGATAAAAGAACTTTAGAAGACCTGATTTATGTCTGGTGTCTGAGTTTAACTCAGGAGTTGGTGCTGATACCAACCTCTCCCTTGAGGTTGCATCGGACCCTTTTTCCAATGGCATTGTTTATTCTGCAGTTGTTTTCCTCGTTTTTTGGGGGGGATTTCTTGCTTTCCGCTGGTTGGCACACTCCCTGATCTCATTTCCCCAAGCGGCACCTCACAGTTCTTTTACCTTCTTCATGGATCTAGTCGTGTTAAATAAAATTATAATGATGATGGTCTTTGTCTGGATGGGTAGATTGCAGACTGTATAGGAGTATAAGGGCTATTCGGCCGGTTTAATGGGGACAGAGTGACTGATGTCAGGTTTAATCTGTGTCCTGCTGTCAAGGGGTTTCCGTCTCCAAGACCTCCAGGATCCACAGATCCTCCCCCACCTCTGCTCAGGCTGACCCTCTTACCACTCTGTCCTCTACTTGCACTGCGGTGCTGCTTAGCTCTCGCAAATGCTCCTGTGCTCCTGCTGGCTTTCGTGGTAGGGTGGGGCGGGCAAGGCGAGCCTGACACTGAGGCCCCAAGGGTTTGAGGTGCCCGGCAAGGCTGCAGCTACTGCTGTTCTTCCTGGCATTTTGTCGTTCTGGCAGGGCTGGCGTGACGACTCTCTACTGCTTTCTGCCCGGTTGTGCCCGGGTCCGGGTCAGTTTCTAATCTCCAGGCCGTTGACCGCTGCCAACCGCCGGCTCTCAGGTACTTTCTGCTGTGGTGGAAGAGATCATTTTTCCAGTCTCCAAGCCGCCAGCTCGTGAAATTGTGGCTCAGCAGGGCGCTGGACGCGGAATCACACCGGCCAATCCGGCTCTGCGTTTTCTTCTGACTGGTGCTGCTGCGGTGGTGTTGTTATCTCAGCGCGACCGAAGTCAGTGCTCACAACCGCCCGCAGCTCTCTGCAGCTCCCCGCTAGTCAGGGTACCGCACAGTGACTCAGTGACTCTCCAACTCTCCGACGGTGAACTCCCCTGCAGCTGTAGCGTTCTCCCAGCGTTCGACCAGGTGCTTGCTGGTGCTTGTAGTTTTTCGCGGCTGTTGTAATGGCGGCCGCCGGATGCCGCCGGGCGAGCATCCCCCTGGACGGCTCAAGAATCAGCCCCTGCCTGTCTCCTCCGCCTGGTTCAACTCGGTAGAACTGTAGAACTGTAGAACAGTACCGCAGTACCGCAGAAACAGCGGCGATACAGCGGTGGGTATTATTCTCCCTGCTTGGCTCTCCTGGCGGTAGAATCCCCCAGTAGAACCCCCGGGATGCGGCTTGCGGCTTGCGGCTTGCGGCTTGCGGCAGCGTTGTTTTCCCAGCGCTAGGCTCAGCGCTCACGCCTGCACGCAGCCTGTCTCCTCTGGTCTCCGCTCTCTGCTCTAAAATGGCTAGGCAGACCGCAAAACGTGGACCGGAAGCACCTGGGCCTGAATAGGGCTGTGCCTGCCTTCCACAATGCTGGCTCTACCTCCTGCTGGGCAGCTGACGACCCTGCCCCTCACTCTGGAAGGAAAGGAGAAGCCAGGAAAACAAAGTGCTCAAGGAACACCCAGTACTGGTTCGGATCAGGCTCAGAGCCCTCTTGCACAAAGGGAACAAATACTTTTAGGAGTATAATTATAGGACCCCTGACTACAGAAAATTAGATCATCCTGGAATCAAGAAGGAACCTCTGCCAAGGAGAAAGCTGAAACTGAAGAAGGAAGACTGTCCTGCTGTTGCTCTGCTGGGCTGGTCTGCTGTTGCTTTGCTGCTAAGGAGAGGGGAGGACTTTGCTTTGTGCTGTGTCCCCTTGCTTGAAGGAATCTCCAAGGGCCTGAAAGAGAGCTGGCTCTCTGTTCTGAAGTCCCAGGAACAGAAGGACTTCACCATCAGCTTCCCTGAACTCTATTGAGAGATTTCTGTCCTTTCTGGAGTGTGTGGCCCATGTGTGTTGCCTCTGGAAGTTGTACCTGTGTTGGGAAGCTGAAAATCAAGCTTTTAAAGAACTTTCTGCAAGTTTTGTCGCAAACCCGGCTGAGCGAGAAAATTCCCACCGCTACGAAGTCCGAGATCGTCGCAGCGCCTGTCACCGCTGCCTGAAGATGTTGCATCCTCCGTTAGCGGGAAGATTTCTGCTGCTGTGAACATCGTCGCAGAGCCTGTCATCGCTGGGTGAGATCACCGCATCACTTCGCTGCGAGGATCATCACAGGGCCATTGCATCCAGGAGCTGCGAGAGGAAGAACGCTGCTGGATCGCGCATCATCACCCCGGACATCGTCGCAACCAACGATAGTCATCGCATCGTGCCTTTGTGAGAGTAAACTTCCAACAGAACCTACGCACCGTAATCCATACAAGGTATCGCAACCCTCCCCATACAGACCGGACTCGTCGCAACACGCCGCTACATCCAGCGGAATTGCCGCATTGTCTCCCCATGGTCTCAGAGGTATTGCATCACTTGTTTTCCACCGCACCAGCTTCTGTTTTGGAACTTTGTCGCATTTAAAGGTACTGTTGGCTAAACGTGACGCAATGGTGAACTTTTCACGCAACTGTGGATTATTTTATCCCAACCTTAAGAACTCTTTTGCAACCATATTCTTGAACTGTGTATGTTGGATTTTTGTCATTTTGGTCTTGTTTAGTTTAGATTAAATACGTTTATTTTTCTAAACTGTTGTGGAGTCCATTTGTGGTGTTTTCACTGCTCGTGCCAAGCTACCAAGGGGTTGAGCAGGGGTTATCTCAGAGGGTTTCCTCCTCACCCTGACTAGAAGCAAGGGTCCCTATTTGGACAGTGGCACCTGCCACCTGCCTCTGCCAACTAGAGACCCCCAGTTCTAACAGTTATATATTATTTCGAGAGGATTGAATCTGAGCAAGTCTCTTTACGTATGAAACCTTGCTCCATCAGGGCCCTAACTTGCTATTTGGCAGGGGGCTAGGCCACCATGCCAAGGACTGTGCTGCCATGAAGGCGAACACCCAGCAGAGGCTGCTGACAGCTGTCAGTGCCCAGAACCACACCTTTAGCTCCTCACTGGTAAGTGAAGGGGCTATTTTACAGACTTCTTTGGGTTCTGGTTGCCTGTCTGCTGTTTTAGGGTGGGGGTCACTGTACTTGGTAGTGAACACTGGACAGTTGCCTGACTAATCCGGTCTTTCCCAGTGCCACTTTTGGCAGATCTTGGGCATTTCTTCATTAGAACAGGAAATTGTTCCATGCCTTGGAGGCACAGTGAACAAAACTTCTGCCTTCCCAGTTAGTTTTTTTAAAAGGGGGCGGTTAGCACTAGTTTGGACCTGGTTGACCTTAATGTTCTGTTAGGACTATACCATGAAAGTTTAGATTTAAGGAACTCAGGACCTGTTCCCTTCACAGCTTTAAAGACAATGCAGAGTTCTTTGAAGCGTGATCTTAGTGGTATTGGACGCCAATGCAATTTCTTAAGTTCTCCCCTGACTGAGGTGTTTTGGTCAGCAATCTAGCACCCGCGTTCTGGACCACTTGCAGCCTGTTCGGATGTTGCTTTTGAATATTGAGATATAAGCTGTTGCAATAGTCCAGACGCAACATTATGAGTGTCGTAACCACATTCCTAAGGCTACTCTCAGACAAGAAGAACCTAATTTTCTTGATTATTCTGAGGACCATGAAGCATGCCGAAGTCACCATGCTCACTTGGTGCCCATGGTGAGTTTATTATCCACCATGATACCAAGATACTTGGCTTTCCTTGAAGATGCTGGACACAGACCCAAATCCTCCGGCCACCACTCTGGTGTCCATACCTGTGGATTATTGGCAAATTTTAAAACCTCGGTCTTAGCCGAGTTAAGCTTTAGGCAATTGGCAGACATCCAGGCTAAGATGGAACCCATGCAATCATGGAAGCGATCGCCTGCCTCCTTTTCCACTCCCTCCGTCAGCGACTTCACAATTTGTGTATCTTCAGCATAGGAGGTGAGCTGGATTCCAAAGGACCTGATGATACCAGCCAGGGGTGCCACATAAATATTAAAAAGTGAAGGGCTAAGAGCTTAGCCCTGTGGCACCCCACACAGAAGTGAAAACGGTTCTGAGATGTTACCATCTAGGTCTACAGTTTGTGACTTATATGACAGGAACAATTGTAACAGTTTCAAGGCCAACCCATGGAGCTACACTAGTGACCCCTGGAGCTGCACTGGGGGCTTTGTTTTTAGGACAGCTAGGATCCTTGTTGTGGCTTCCTGCCTTTTGACAGTTGTGACATCATACTCTGTTAGGATCCCAATTCTTACCTTGGTACCCTGTTTTAGTTTGTCAGGTGTCTTTGGGCCCACCCTCCTGGATGGCAGGTTTTTGGGGGGCTACATCGGACTCCATACTTTATCTTTAAGGGGTTCACTATCTTTCCTCTGGGGAGGCTTTGTAACCCTTTTCTGTTAGTGACCCCCAGTGGACGTCCAAGTTACCCTTGTTTTGACTCAGTGGTCCACCTTATTTCCCAATTCTTGGGGAGAAAGTGGACTTAGGTCTACCAGGTACTGATGCAACTTCTCATCAATGCAATTACTTAATATGTGTTCCTTCATAAACAGATTGTAAATTCCATTAAAGTCATGCACATTGTTTCTAGTTAACCAGCCACCTAGTGTTTTTACTGAGTAGTCTTGAAAATCAATCCATGTTTGGTTTGGGGTTTTGTGAGCCCCCCTGAATCTAATTCTGTCCTCCTCAGTTGTGAGTCCAAATCCCTAAATCAGAGTGCTCTTCACAGGACCCAGAATCTGTCCCAAAAAGGGTCAGGAGTCTGCCTCTACAGTTACCAGAGAACCCCCCAAAGGAGTGCCCCCTAGAAAGTCTTCTTCACCCTTCAGGCTTCATATGCCTTCTCAAAGGTTGTGAACCATTTGGTGATATCATCACCCTCCATCTTATTTAGGGACAGTCCCTTTGGGAATTTTGGGATAATAAGTTTGCTCTCTATCCTTATTGTTTTGATTGCTGCCACCATTGATGGGTGTGAAACCCATCTCCTTTCTTTCTCTAGAGCCAGAAGTCTGGACTCTAGATCAGGGTCGGATTGGGATCACAATTTGGCCCAGGCACTGACGAAAAAAGTGGCCCACATTCAAGGGGCGTGGCCTACATGTACGGTGCGTGGCCTGTGGTTAAGGGGCGTGGTCCACATTCAAGGGGCTTGCCCTTTCATGAAACACTAATTTGTAGAGAAATATTTAGTAAATTAAGCCTTTTAAAGCTTACAGAGCAAGTAACATTGGTAAAGACTAGGAGCACTGCAGTTCTGATAACTGAATACTTACTTGCAGTCTTAACACCCGGCACAATGTCGTTAGATACTCTTTCCCAACCAGCTATGTCCTAGACTTTAATCATCACATAAATCAGAAACCTAGTACAAAGTCAAGGAGAAAGGGTAAAACTGGAATCTCTGGGATTAGAACATGTAATAACAAAAGTAAGAATTCACAAACGAGGAAAAGGCAGTCTGGGGTGTAAAGAATGCTGACAAAATGTATCTGTACAATCTAGTCATACATTTATTTCACAGCCAGCAGGTGATGTCTATATACAAAAAACACAGTTTTATTCATATCTGTTGCTGCCTTCAAGTCTGGGCCATGAGGAGACTGAGGATTACTCAATCAAAAGATCCCGCAGCAATGCACTTTTTTTTGCAACTAAGTCAATAATGTCATCAGTTTTCAACTGAGACAGCACATTCCATTCCACTGACATGAGCATGAAGGCTTCAAGGTTTTCCTGGCCCATTTGGTTTCTTAGGCGGGTTTTGATGCACTTCAGTTTGGAAAAACTTCTCTCACAGGCTACTTGTGTACAGGATAAGGGCAAAACATATTTGTATGACAAATACCAATGCCAATAGGCTCTGCTGAAAAGAAGGTATTTTTTCCAGATAGAGTAACAACAGACAGCACAGTCACGGCAAGTATTGCACTTTGTTGGCCCCCCAGCCTAAGGTTTTTGGTCAAATTCTTCTACTTGAAGTGGTTTGTCTTCATTAGTCTGGTCTTCTCTGTCATACTCTTCAGGTAGTGTCTTTTTTAAATGTCACCATTTATCAGCAAAATCCTGAAGTTCTTCCTGCAAAGTCTGCACAGTTATGGAGCTATCTATGTTTTGCAACAAGGAGCAAAGTCTCACAAGAGCATTACCTGGGAGAGTCTGATTGAAGTTATTTGGGTCTAGGCATGCTATATCTGCTGCCAAAGTTAAGTGTGTCTTGAAACGAGTGGTCAGACTTTGAATAACTTTGTCCATTACTGTATTATGCACCCCAATACGAAATTGATCTTTAGCTAGGGTTATAGGTTCATCCTTTGTGCTCATCCCAGGCATCTTTTTAAAGGACAATCTCCCTTCTGGAAGTGTGGTTTGTACTTCTTGGTCACAGTTCCTTTCTTCTAAACCTTTGTTGGCCCACTCCGAAAATGTTGTGGCAGCAGAGTACACAGCATCAAAAGTGCGGGAATCTGTGGCAAGGAGTTTTACAGTGTCTGACACCATTCTCTGTGCTTGAAGGATATCCATTCCACTTGTTTGGAGATACTTAGAGAGGGGTGTGGTTGAAGCAAAAATGCGAAGATACAATTGGGCTGTTAGGACTGTTTGAAATTTACATAGCCCCTCAGCAAATTGTAAGACTTGGCACCGTACGTTTGGAATAAATCTAAGATTGTCAGATGAAATCTTATGAAGGACTTTGACCAAATCAATAAACCTAGCATTGGCAGGGTTATTGAAAGAGCCAAAAACTTTCTTGAGAGCAGCATCTTTTGCCCACCATCTTGTTTCTCCAATGATCTGGACTGTTCGACCATCCTCTGCCAGCTCACGCCACACATCCATCCGTTTATATGACTCTCGGAGAAACACTGCACAAGAGTGTAGCAGTCCAAAGAGAGAGGTGGACGCTGTAGATGCTTGGGTCACCTCAATAAGGACAAGGTTTATCACATGTGCATAACACCAGACGTGTATGTGACTTGGAGATACTTTGCTTAGCCAAGTACTGAGTCCATTGTACTGGCCTTGCATGTTGGAAACACCATCAGTCGAATTTCCAATGCACTTAGCTATGTCAAGACCATTTTGTTGATTTGCAGTTTGTACTAACTCGAACAATCCTTTTCCAGTTGACAAAGTGCAATTTCTGACTGCTATTAGGCGTTCATGTACAGTGTCTGTGACATATCGGATGATGATGGAACACTGGTCAGTAATAGTTATATCTTGAGTTGAGTCTATCTGGATTGAGTACATACCTGCATCATTTATTTCTTTAGCAATGTGTCTTTTTATCAGTTTGGAAATTGTTTCTATTACATAACCAATTGTGGTCTTTGGCATGAATGTCACAGTCGCACCACGGCCACCTTTCTGTTTTGCTTTGGAAGTGAGAGACTCAATGTGTTGTTTAAGGGGTTGGTCATATTTTGACAGCAGAAGGATGAGCTCCAGAAAGTTCCCATGATCCATTAAATCATTATCCAACTCAGACACAGACTCAAATTTCCCCCGATAGCTAAGCCCCCTTTTACCAATCAGTTTAATAACTTCAACCACACGCTCCAATATTTCTCTCTTCTTTCTGACTTGTACTGCACGAGTTGTCTGCCGCGAGAAGAGAAGAGTGGTTATGTCAACTCCAGAAATGGTCATCATATACGAATCAGTGCATCTTTTGTGGAATTGGGATGCCTCATGCTCTGTAATGCGCATGTACAAGTGCCTAAAGTTTTTCAGCCCTCGAATAAAAGGACCACTTTCTTCAGATTTGCTAAATGCCAAGCAAACTGTGCAAAAGAAAGCTTTTTGGATTTCCGAAAAGCTTAACCAGTGTCGCGTACTCCCATCTTTCCTCATGAATGCCAACTGCCCATTGAACTGTTGACTTTTGGAAGATTGGATTGGGTGTTAGTGAAAGAATGCAGAAAGCTGGTCATGCATTGGCCTTTGAAAGTAAAGGTCAACTAACTATGTCTGGTCCTTTCCTTGAGTATCCGTCTTATCTTGGATCCCAGCTTCTGGCAAATTCAATAAGATGGATGCAGATCTCTCTGACACAGTGGATTTGGTTTCTTCGTCTGCTGGAGTGGCCTTTGCACTGGATTCTGTTGCTTCCTCCACATTTGTTCCAAGTATTGCAGAAGTACTGATTTGAAAGTCCTGCTCAATAGTTACACCTTTAGTTGCATCAATAGACAGGACTCCTGCTTCCTCTGAAATTATATCTGCCATTCTTTCACAATCATGTTCTTCTATCATTTGCTTGTAAGTGGAGTCTACTGTCAAAGTAATGGCCAAAACATTTGGACCTAAAGAGAGAGGACCCACTGCTGTAGTACAGGTATTGTGATACAGCTTTTTGGTCTGCGTTGTAAACATGTTGAAAATGTTTTTGTTTTCTTTCACTTCTTCTTCAAGCCGTCTTCTTTTAATCTCTCGTAATTTTTCAGCACCCCCTTTTCTTTTCCTCTGTTCCACTTCTTTGCCTAGACAACCTCCATCCAAACCATCCTGTTTGTGTCATTCATTCACACAGGAGAAGTTTTTGTACAGCACCCATACTGATGTCATGTATTTCGAGTTCTTTATATGTGATAATGAGGAAACAGGTCGTAAAGTGAAATAAAACAATTGCCTAGAATCACAGGATCTGATTAAGATACGAAACTAGTATTAATACCAAGTTCTTGATATCACATTGTGCAATTCAGAACCTAGATGTATATGCCTCACTTCCCTTACCCTCACCTTACCCCCATCTGGGACTCTTCTGGTATCAACTTGGCTCTTGGTCATATCTCAAACCAAATGTTGTTGCTCCTGGGAAAATGTTTGTGAGCACCTATGTTCAGGCCTATATCATAATATAATACAATCTGAAATAATGCTTAAAAAATAGTCCTTGGGTAAATTGAGTACATTAAATTGCAACAACATTTGACATGCAATTCTCTGTGTAACCTGCCTATTTCTCACATTTTTAGTGGTAAGGGTGATTTGGTTGATGTTTTGTGAGCTAGCACACAATATCACAATAAACTATACGGGCATTGTGTTTGCAATTGTAGCTTTAGTTATGTTTACTTATGCCATTCTTTCAGCAACAATGAAAACCAGTGCGATGTTCTGAGGATTTTTACGATTCCATTGGATGAAATCTAATAATTTCCCCCTTATTTCTCTTACCCGCCTTGTCCCTCTTCCCCACCTCCCCTCTTTCTCTGCATGCACCAATCTGGTTAGACAGCGAAACCCAGTTCTGCTGAGTAGTACCAACTGAAGGGCTGGAGAAAAAGAGGAGGTGAACAGAGAGGTAAAGAGACAGTAATAATGAGAGAGGTGAAGTAGACCTGGAAATGAGGTAGTGATGGGTGCGATGGGTAGAGGCATAAGGTAAAGGTGGAAAGATCAGACAGCCAAAAGCATAGCTATAGAAAGAGGTACGTAGATGATGAGTGTGAGAGATATAGGTAATACTTTATGGTCATAGAAATACACATGCAAACCTGCAAAGTGAACCTTCTTCACTTTTCCAAAGAGAATATGTATCAAATGCCACTAAGAATTTAGAAGAAGCAATACAAAAACTCTGTTCTCGGAAACATGGTTCAAGAGGCCTGCAAACAACTAGTGATATTGGTTTTAAATATTCCAACTGTGTAATAACCCCTTCCAATTTTTCCCATGTCCTCCATGTGTAAGACACATGATGTTGCACCAAGTCTGAAGCATGTTCTGGGGCCCCCATGCATGATAAAAAAAACACAACCAAACAGAAAAAGTTGTGCAATACCAAATGTCCCTCTCACAGGCAGAATACAGTCACATGTTTGGGCACAACAGGGTCTAAGGCCTTAAATAGACCAAGGCAATTACGTTTCAGAAAAGGTCCTCCACGGATGGCATTAACCATGAAAATGTTAGAAAATCAGCAAAAAGGAATTCTAACCTGAACATGCTAGAAAAGTGAATTCTTCTGTACAGAGAAAGAAGTGCCAAGTTTGCAAATTTTGCTTAGGCCTCGAACAAGGCCTAGCTTAGAATGAGGCTAAACAGTTCTCCTTTGAGAAAGCACATTACACAAAGTCTTAGACATGTCCTGAAATCAACACACAAACATGTTGCCACATTCTGCCCTAGGACCCCAAATAGAGTGCAGTCAGACCTACAAACTACAAACAAAAACAAAAACAAAACTTACTAATTAATATTTTTAGCATATAGAGAAATATGCCCCTTGTCTGCATTTTGGATGAGGCGTTTAAAATAGAGTTACATTGTTAACTGACACACAAATGAATCAGTAAATTGTGCAAAAAACATGGTAAACAAAATGGTCCCTACCTGTTCCTTCTTGCTTCAGAGGAAGGGATCGGCTAGCAACACATTGCATTTCTGGGGGCTGGATGTGGCAAGTCAAGTAAAGCTTTGAGGAAGACCTACTGCACCGAGTCTAGTGCAGTATTTTCTGGATTCGGTGGGACGACGATTGAGGCACACTAGATGTAGCTTTGAGTACTGCTTTACTCAGCCTACTCTGGTCAGCCCTATGGAGTGGGATGCCAAGGGGATTAGATGGCCCCTCTTGAGTTAGAGCTTGGCAGTGTGGTGCATCTGGTTAGGAGAGTAACCAAATAGAAAAGGCTGGGTGAACACTCTGTAGTTCTGTATGGGAGGGTCAGGACTGTCTTCTTCCTGAGCCATAGGAGTTGGACTGGGTCACTGAAGGCCTATGCATGGATTTCTTCCACCTGGAAAGGATAGGAAAAGGTTGGCACCTAATGAGATGAAGATGAAGCGGCAGCCTGTTGAAGCAGGTTTTCTGGGCACCTGAGGGCTGTGCAGGTCTTTGCTTTGATCTCCTGCTGCAACTTCTGGATACGATCCTCCTGGTGGTGGGTGCTGTAGAGTCCAATTTGAAGTTGTCTGATGAAAGCTGCTGGTAAGCTGCTTTTATGTCCCTCACCTGGCTAACCTGGGCGTGGTAATCAGGAGGCGGGAAGGAAATCTATGGATTCTCACCCCCACTTCAATCCAGAAGCTGTGTCTTACTGGCTGACCGAGAAAGGGGGTGTGGTCAGAGCAGTGAGTCAGAAACCTATTTGCCTGCTGTTTTTTCACTCATGCAGGTAGTGAGTAAGGGGTGTGTCCATATGGAGGTGAGGCAGGAGATGTGGAGGGAAAGGAAGGCCAGAAACATCACCCAACAAGATCCCCCATTCAGGAGCGAGTCACTGGATATTATGAATACTATGAAATGTTATCTTAGTGCAAGCTTAGACTCTCCCAGAATACCAAAAAGAACAATGAAGTAAAATGGTGCACCCGGTAAGAGGTACAGAATGACTTAAGGGTCAGAGCGCAGCCTCCACAACATTAGAAAACCAGACAGGGAGGCACTAAGGGGAATTAAACAAAAATAAAAAATTTGCATCAGAAAAGCTGTGTTAAAAAATGTGGACATGTTTTTATAAAGTGTCCTCTTTAATTATCATGGTCCCTTTGCAGAATCATAAAGCATGAACAAATGATTATTTTTTATAGTTGTTTTACCATTTGGCAGTTTTATATAGTGTAAATTCAGCCCAAGACAAAGGCTACGTGAGTTCTATTCATGAGTACCAATTACAGTACACATGATCTGATTTTTTATTTAAGGGCCTGGGCGACTAAGTGATCTGTCCAGAATCACAGGTTGTTGAGCAGACGCTGGGACTCAAACTTGAATCCCCATCTCTGCAACTCTGGCGTTAGGCCACCTATGCCTATGCACAGACAAGGAATGAAAGTGGGAGGATACTGTTCTTGCGCAGGACACAAGGCCAAGGTGGCAATGGCCTACATGCTGAGCAACTGAAAAACCAGTAAGGCCCTTTCCATCACAAAATTATTCGAGCCCTCCAGCACAGGAGCACCTGAAAAGCAGCAAAGCCCCTGCTATTACTAGCATACTCAGCCCTCCTCAGACCTTCAGCTCAGGCGCACATGAACAGCAGTAAGGCTCCTGCAATTTGTAAATTAATCAGCCCTCCCCAGCCCTCCAGGCCTCAGGGCAATGTCCTGTCAGGGGAGCACAAAACACAGCTGCTGGGCCATCCACAGCAGCCAGGGAGGGCCAAGGCGAAGATTGTGCACTTTCAAAACATCACCTGGCCCCCACAGCCAGACCCATTCTTCCTCGCCCACTGTGCCCTGAATGTGAGGGGCTGTGGGAGAGGTGTTAAGACTAACATGGTTCCCCGGCTGCGTGGGCCCCAGGGGGGCCAAGGTGCAAATGGCTCAAAGGCCTGAGCAACACCTGGCCCCCAGGGAGGCTGATTCTTGTAAACAATCACTCCTCCCCAGCCCAGCCTCAGCGTGATTGCTTTGCAGGGCAGGGGGTGCAGTAGAGGCCAGAGCTGATAATCGCTGTATGGCCACAGTGAAGTGCTTTCATTTCTGTCTCTGTCTCCGTGCCCTCTGTGTCTCCCCTTTCCCAGTCCACAGAGAGCAGATAGCAGAGAGCACTGTCTGTGGACTGGGAAAGGGGAGAAAAAAACGGCCCACAGAGGGCACTGAGACACCGGCCCTTCGGCCGATGCCCGAATGCCCGCAGTGCCAATCGACCCCTGCTCTAGTTGCAGTCTCTTGGCCAGCCTTGCTAAAAGGCTGTTCTCCTCATTGAGGCTGCCCTCGATGTCCTCACCAGAGCCTGGACCACCTGTGTGGCCTCTAGGCCCCCAGAGGTTAAATCCTGGAAGGATAGAACAGGGTTCCTTTCTTCCCTATGAAGTGATGGAGGTGGGTAACTATCTCCATTAGGGGTGGGCGGAAATTGTGTAGTCGCGTTACGCAAAGCTCTGTGAAACAGTAAAAAATCTCTGCAAGCATGCAAAAGTTCCGCAAACACGTTCAATTGCTTGTTCTGCCCATTCGCAATGCTTTTTTTCTGTTCGCGAAGGCTGTTTGTGTGCTCGGGGAGAAATATCTCGTGAACACGCATTTTGAAAGCGCAAACTAGCAAAAAATTCTGCGAAGCAGCGGATAGCGGAATTTGGGGAAATTCTGTGTTCTCTGCGAAACACGAAATTACCCAAATTCCACGAGCGAAATGGAATTTACCGCCCAGGCCTAATCTCCATCCTCCTCACCTCCTTCCTCTTCTGCTTGGTCATCACCATTTTCAGAAGGGATGGCCTTTGCATACTCTGCCAACAGCTCCTGTAGCCTTTGTTTGGTTGGATGTGAGCCATTGTTATGTTTTTAATTCTATATAAGGACGTTACTTCCTGAAAAGACAAGTGAAGGTAGGGGGTGAGGTCAAGCTCCTCAACTATGTCCTGAATGTCAATATGTTTATCTTCACTAATAGTAAGGTTCTGTTTTTGAGACATTCTAACAGAAAGTTCTAACCCGTCTACCCTTGACTATAGTGACTTTTAATTTTCCAAAATTCTAAAGGCACTTAAGCAAGGCACTAACAAGACTTTTAGTAGTTTAGTAAAAAAAAACTATAATTCTAAAGACAATTGTGTGATCAGGTGGTAACCAAGCAGTCCAACAAATGCAAGTTGTGTTTCCCACCGCTGATCCACCAAAGTAGGAAACTGGCTCTATATATACTACACCAAAATGAGGTATAGTGTGATAGAGTCCAAGTGTCCCCAGAGATAGGCAGAGGTTAAAGTTAGCTAGAACCTTACTCTCTAATAGTGGTAGCTTGGTTGAGCGGGAAGGAAGTATCAGAGGACAGTGTTAAGCATGTTGATGTACACACTCAGTCAGTGAATGAATTCACAAACTCAAGAACTGAACTCTAGGCAAATAGTTTTTGTATAAAAATATATTGCTGTTTATTTTTAGAACCAAGCAAAACTGGCACAGGGAAGCATTAAATACTTTTCAGTAATAAGTTACTGGATATAGAACAGTTTGAAAATGCATTAGAAATTGTACTTTGTTTGATTTACAGGGGAGCAGTAGTATGCAACACTTAGCAAATACAGTACATTGAAATGAATAGGCTATTTCAGTAAATTACAGGTATGTTACTTTTTACGTTACTTTTCTAACTCAGTGCTGGATACCTAGATTCAACACTGGGATATTTCCTGGAAACAGGTAAGTAATTCCGTTTTGGTTATTCACATGATTTTTACAGAATATTTTCCGAATTCAAAACTTCACACTTAAAACTTTCTGGAGCACTACATTGAAATGAATAGGCTTTTACACTAAATTGCAGGTAAGTTACTTGTCACGTTACTTTTCTAACTCAGTGCTGTATACCTGGATTCAGCACTGGGACATGTCCTGCAAACTGGTGAGTAATCATGCTTTGGTTATTTGTGCAATTTGTAAGGAATATTTTTATATTTCAAAACTCCACACTTAGAAACTTTTTGGAAAAAAAGTGTCAATGTTATCCTATAAGAGGAAAACAGGTTAGCGGTTCACAGGTAAGTTAACAACTGTGGAAGTTAAGGTTCTCAGGTTAGGCTCAGGGATCTCCCAGGGTCAGTGATGCACTGGAATTGCACCCTCAGAGGCACTAGGGCGGCCGGGTTCAGCATGTTGAGGCCCAATATTATCCTATGGAGGATAGGGGGTCTCCGGTTGGTGGCTGCTGGCAAGCAGGCCATGAGGTTGTGGGAGGAAAGCTCCTAGGGTTTAGCCCAGGGCAAGCTGGGGACTAAAGTAGCACCAAAGTTGCACCCTCAGCGGCACTAGGGCGGCCGAGTGCAGGGTGTTGTTTTGAGGTCGGGTGCCCTGTTGTTTTCAAAGGAGAACCTCCGCTACAAAGAAACACTGCAGGCTCGGGAACGAGGATATTCTGGGTACGATCACCACTTTGAGAGGTAAGTTGGGATGTCGTAGGTTGGTTAGGCATCGTCGGTTGGGGCACACAAGGCTGTGGGGTGTCAGGTGCAGGGGTGCCTTGGGACGTCAGATTTTCTTACTCGTTCTGGTCGCAGTAGCGAGGTACTCTGGATTGAGGCTGCCAGCGTCATCTGAAGGTTAGAGGCAGGTCAGGGGTCACCGGGTCTCAGGTCAGAATCGCCGGGGGGAGCTCCTCATGGTGTTTTTCCACTCGGGCCGGGTTGGTCGGGTGCAGAGTGGGCTGGATTCGCCTTCTCTGGCTGGCACCTGAAGCTGCAGTTTGAACAAGTCCCGTGTTCACGGGAGATTTCAGTCTTTGAAGTGAAGGCAGGCAGGTCCTCAGGGGTTTTTGAGGTTGCTGGCTGCAGGACACTCAGGAGCAGGTTCGAGGGGAGAAAGGCTGGTAGGGCTGGGGCCCAGTCAGTGGGCGTCGTCCTCTTGTTTGCTCTGCAATGCTCTTCGGTCCTTCTTCTTATCTTCTTTGCTTGTCAGGCTGGATCTGCCTTTGTTCAGGGCTGCCCCTAAATACTGTATTTAGGGGGTGTTTTAGGGGTCTTGAGGTCAGTAGCCAATGGGCTACTGACCTTAGGGTGACTACACCCTTGGTGTGCTCACCCCACATGGGTGAGTGAGCACAATCACTAGTCCTGTTTGGGGAGTACCTGCCATCTGCAAGATGGCGAGCACTGGAGAGTGGACTTCATCTTGCCTCCCCCACCTGAGGGGTGGAGATGGCAGAGACAGGCATACCTCCTGGGCTGGCTAGCTTGTCTCTCCTTTCTTCCCACCAAAAGGGAGGGGAGACAGGAAGGGAGCCTGCTCCTGATAGCAGGAGAGGCTGGGGGTCACATTACAAAGGCTGACAGACCTTTGAAGCTCCACTGCCACAGATGGCTCTTCCTGTCCTGGGGGAGGTGTGAACACCTTCACCCAGTAAACACTTTGTTTCTGGGCTCAGGAAGCGTAGGCTGCCACCCTAGGGGTTCAGAAACATGTCTCGTGGTGGCAGGCTGGTATGTGCCAGTCAGGGAACCCACCAGAGGCTGATCATTTTTCAGGTGGCATCTCAAAGATGCCCTCTGTGTGCTTTTCTCATTAAATCCCACACTGGCATTAGTGTGGGTTTAGTGTGCTGAGAGGTTTGATACCAAACTTCTCAGTTTTCAGTGTAGCCATTATGGTGCTGCCGAGTTTGTAATGACAAGCTCCCACCACCATACACTCTTAATAGCAGCACTGCACTTACAATGCCTAAGAATGGACTTAGACACTGTAGGGATACAGGGCTCATGCAGATGTACCCTCACCACTGGCATAGGACACCCAGCTAGAGGGGTGACTGATCTTTGCCAGGGCAGTGGGTTGTAGGCTTGGCACAAAGGGATGTGTGCCATATCGAATCTTAACTTTGTTCTGCACCAAAACACGCAGCCTGCAAAGGCAGTGTGTATATGTGTAAAAGTACAGTGCCTCTAAGGGTTGCACAATATGTGCTGCAGCCCATAGAGGTCTTCCCTGGTCGCAGTGCCCTGGGTATCTGTGGTATCATTTTCCAGGGGCTGACCTGTGGCCAGAGATGCCAATTGGGCTAGCATTGGGGAAGAACACAGGCCCTGGGAACCTGATTGGCAGGGACCCAGGGAACTTCAAGAAATAGGGCATCAGTAGTCTGGCAAAAAGTGGGAGAGTTACTGCAACATAAACCCACTTTCCTACACTACCATCTGCAAAGGTGCAAACTTTCTGTCTACCCAGGGAGCTAGCTTAGGAAAGGCCGTCTCTGGTCACATCACTAAGCATGGGCGAATCTTGCGAATCTGGCGTTCGCGAATTTGCGTATTTGCAAACTCGCAATCCGCAAAATCCACAAATTCTCGCAATTTTTTTTTGTGTTCGCACAGGTTTCTGCCCGTTCGCGAGGGTTTTGTAACAGTTCGCAATTGCGAACTTACTTGCCGGCTCGCAACGGTCGCGACTATGTTGTTTCTACGTCTGGTTCATCATCACAGGTTCCCAGCACCCTCTGTTTCACCACTGCCACCCTCTGTTTCACCCATGCCACCCTCTGGTACATCAATGCCACCCTCTGGTTCATCATCACTGTAGATTATGGGGGGAAAAGCAAGCACACCTGCCCTGCTTCAACTGACATGAATTAATTTGGGGTTGATTTATTAATGTGTCACTGTTTTAAAATTCCAGTCTGGCACCTGCTTCCTTATCTGTAATTTGCTTTCTGTTGCAGTGCAATTTTTTTTTCCAGGACCTTTGTGGCCTACTTGTAGCTATTCTATGAGCCTGCTGTGAGGGTCAGAGCAGGGTCATACAATTGTTGCAACTAGCAACTGAACTCTGGAGGGGCCCCAGTCAGGAAGCACTACAGGGAATGGTTACTAAAAATGAGTTTGAACCTTTGCACCTGCTGAGTGCTTTCAGTTTTGCAAAATTCGTTTTTCTGCAATTTCGCGTAATTCGCGGGGCGCGAACGTGCGCGAGATCGAATTCGGAAGCCGCGAATCCGTGCGAATATGCGATTTGTTTTTTTGCGGCGTGTTAGTTCGCAAGGTTTTGTGCATTTTAGCAAGCCGCTTGTAGCGCAACGGCGCGAAGTTACCCTCACGGTCGTTCATGGGCGCGGCCATTTTGTTTGCATGACGTATTTCCGTTTCCAGGCGCGATGTGTAATCTCGCAAAGTGTGCGGCTCGCTAGTACAATTTTGCGTGTGTTCGCGAGGAAAATCTCGTGCGAACTTACCCACGTGGTCGTGAACGGGCGCGGCCATCTTGTTTCTCATTCATTGTTATGGCTCTGGGCATGCTTTTTCTATCCTCTCTGAATCTCTGCCATCCTTTGCTTGTTTGAAGTTTTTTTGGATCTATTTTACTTATTATCTATCCCTCTATTTTTCTAGCTCTATATTTTTGTGTTTTCTGCTACTTTTGGTTAATTTTAAACTACTTTTTTAAACTCTTTTCTTTTCTTCTCTTCCCTATTCTTTATTATTTAGCTTCCTTTTTGCCCAGACCATGGTAAAGGAGCCGGGAAGCATCCCGAGAAGGGGAAGGGTCCCACACCCCGTGCCCGGCTCCCGTGCGGGCGTTTGAGGGGGGAGCAGGCCGCACCCCGGGAGATCTTCAGCCCGGAGGAGGTGGCCGCACTAGTTTATTATGTTCAGCGCCGCCTCCCCTGGACCATCATGGCAGGCGGCAGGATCGCTAGCGGGTACGGGATCCAGGAGCGCCGGAAGCGGTGGGAGAAGGTGTGCCGGGCCATGTACCAACACTCTCGGGTCTGGCGCACCTACAACCAGGCCACCCACCGTTGGATGGATCTCCTGGACTGGGAACGCGATCTGCTCGACCTGCTCGGCCTTGAGATCCCCGGGCTTGGTGAGTAGTAGTAGCTATTTCTATACTATGTTTTCTCCTGCTCTGTGTGTTATTATCTTGCAAATTTTTGTTTTTTACCAAGAGCAACAATGCTGCTGATTACATTGTAGGTAAATTATATTTCAAAATCTTCTGTGCATTTCAGGTGCACTGCTCTCCTTCTCAGTAGCGCTGCTACTATGCTTATTTGTTTTCAATTTTGTGTTAATTTCATTGGCCTGTGAAATTATGCATGAGTGTAGTTTAAAGAACTGCGTAATGCTGGACACTAAGGGTCAGATTTTTAATTACAGGCGCATCCCTGCAAAGTAGCAGGGATGCGCCAGTAATTGTGCGCCACGCCACCACCACCCATGGTGCGCCGTATTTACAATGCGGCGCACCATGGGCCCAAAACGTCACCAAAGCGTTACGCATCTGTGCCGTAAATGCAGGGCATTGCTGGAGTTGCGTCGCAACGATGGCGCAGCTCCAGCAATGCTCTGGGGTGCCCTATCTCTCCAATGCTGCATCAAGCCGTACGTTGGCTTCAAGCAGGCGCAGGGTTTGAGTCACGCATCATTGTCCTCAAAGTGACTGATTGAAATCTTGTAGATTTCCCTCAGCCACTTTTAGGATGCGTTCCTGCGCAGGAACGCCCTCCCTTGCGCCGGAACGCCCCCTGATGGCGCAGGGCTTTACAACGTGATGCATCTCCCATGTGCGTCACGTTGTTAATATACGCCGCACCATGGCGCCTCTTTTGTTCTGCCGATGTGTCGCAAAAGTCAAGCAACAATGGAGCAAAAGAGCCGCAAGGGGCTTCTAAATCAGCCCCTACAGATTGAAGTCCAGTCCTTCTTTTGTACACATGGCGATAAGAAAAAATAGTGGTGGTGGATTGATAGTTTGAGTATTTTAATGACTGGTTAATGTAGTAGGAAACTTTAGTGTTGTCACTGATCTGCAATCACAATGGACTTTGTCTGTCACTTCGCGTGCTGCGGACTGCTGCCTGCCAGTCCTAGGCAAACCTTTTTAGTACTTTGTTTAGTGAGTTACATAAGAACTTTCCAAGTCGACGGTCCGCAAATCAAGCAATACTAATAACGTAGTAGACCACATGAGATTGGTCAATATATCCCGTGGAATAGTTGTCTATTTGCTAATTCGCCAAAATATTTTGTTATTGTTCTTTTGAAATGTTTGATTTGGTTGACAAATATCATCCATGTTTTCTGGTCTTTCTTTCTTTCATGTTGTACATCAGCTCCCTCCAGGGGCAAGAGGACACAGGAGGAGGAGGCTGCTGTTCGCCAGGATGCAGGCCAGGATCAGGCAGGCGAGGGCTCCTTTGCTGTCCCCGGTAAGTTTTAATTTTAATATAGAGTACCTATTTTTTCCTAGCGTTCCTCATTCGATTTTTTATAAATCGTCTTTGATCTTCTTGTAGACTGGATCTAAATTCTTATCCCGCCTCGACTATGACTCCCTGTGGTATTACTAGATTATTCTTATTAGTCTGTCTGTGTAGGTAACCAAGATTGCACATTTGGCAATTCCATTGGACTCCCATTCTAGTCAGCAACAGCTCTATGCTCTGAGTGCAGTTCTCTGGGATTGTCCATACTGTCTTTTCAAGTCTTCTAAATGTTTATGCTTTGACAAATGCCAACAATAAAAAGGTGAATGACCACCAAGAAAGAATAAGATACTACTTTACTTTTGGTTTGGATAGGAGGACAATCCATTCTACTACTGTTGCAGGGACAAATCTGCACAAACAGAACTATGGACACTAAATAATGCATTGCTTAGCTTATCAATTATAATAGGCTCTGTTAGACTTTCCACATACCTCAGTGATAACAGACTTTGTAGTTGAACCCCCAATCTCCTTACTGACTAGATAGTGTGGCAGAGTCATTTAGCTCCCAAAGTCACCGATGATGGATCCCCAATGATGATTAGATTATCCAACGCAGGACATGAGTACGGAGTCAGAGTCAAGAAGTGTCAGAGGCATGGACTCATGCTTGCAAAAATTCCAAAACCTTTAGCTCAGCCACTCTATTCTGGAGGACCAAAAACCACAGAGTCTTTTTAAGTTTAAAAGCTTTATTAAAAGTAAACACATTTATTAAAATCAAGTTTGTCATAAAACTAAACGTTTAACTGAAAATTGAAAAGTGCTTAGTGCTGACGATTAATTGGACATATTTCTTGTGGTCGAGCCGAGCTCTCACCTGGTTTGAACTTGATCCTGCTCGTGTTCTTAGAAGTCAAGCTTCTGTCTGTTAGGAGAAAAAGTGGTGCGTGTTAAAAATAAAAAGCAAGCATTCATCAGATGTGCCAAAAAGTGCAGCAAGACAACAGCCTTCCCTGGAAATAGGGACATTTTTACTTTAGAGTAGACAGCCACAAATTATTCCATTGTTTGCTGTTTTTTTAACATTTCTTTATTCCTAGACCAAATATTATATAGTAGTGAGTGGTGTATTCTAACATTCTTAAATGTACTTTGTAGGTGGAACATCTGGTGGCGGGGCCAGCGCAGAGGTGGTGGTGGTGGTGGATGAGGGGAACACTT
The DNA here is from genome assembly GCF_964263255.1 of Lissotriton vulgaris. Classification (NCBI taxonomy): domain Eukaryota; kingdom Metazoa; phylum Chordata; class Amphibia; order Caudata; family Salamandridae; genus Lissotriton; species Lissotriton vulgaris. The sequence goes on from NC_141698.1 coordinate 375,053,073, forward strand.
CTGGGGAGGATGCGGTGCAAGTGCCGGACGACACCAATGTGCCTGTGAGGGTTCACACGGTGGTGGCGGTCAGAGGTAAGCTATATATTCCTTACTTATTGAGATTGAAGACGGCAGAGTGTGCTATCTGGGGCTCTGGGAGGGGGAAGGGGAGGGGGCGCACCAGCAAGTGCAAGGAGCCTGCGCCCGCTATCTGCACGGGTGTATTATAAATCAACCAGGTAGTTGCCTTCTCTAAATGTACTTCGACTTAGCTGTGTAGTTTTTGGCGAGAAGAATCCCAATCAGATCTGAGATGAACTTGATGGATGGGATGAACAAAAAGCGAAAGAAGGGTGTAAGTAAGTGTGGAAGGACAAGAAATGTAATGATGACTGGCAGAGAAGAATGATATGTGTTTGCTTGGTCCCCGAGGTGGCTGGGAAGGAAAGAATATGGTATGGTGCATGGCTGGGTGAATGATGAAGCAAGGATGGGTGGAAGGAGAACAGCCTGGGTGGGTGAAACAGAAACTGTATGTGTGCATATACTTTGAATGGATGGATTCCTGGATCATGGTAGTATCTGACTCTTAGATAGCATATACTCTTAGATAGCATATGTGTATCTAGAGAGAGTAGACGGTCACTGGATGAACTAAGTGTTACTTTGAAGAGCATGTAACACCGCACCCGCACGTCCGTTCCAGTGTATGAAAGGCAAGGAAAAGAAGTTGTAATTTTGTCCAAATACTACCATGAATAGTAGCAGTAGTTTGTATTGCAACTGCAAGCATAGCATATATCCGGTTCTTACGGTGGACACTCCCTACCTCTCTTAATAAATTTAGTTTAGTAGTAGTAAGTCATTCATGTGTGGGTGTATCACTGTTCACTCAATAATAAGCAAAGCACCTAAAGTCATCCCATATGTAATCCAATACATCCCATGTGAAGTGATAGATAATCAGATTATTTAGCTTCTCCATTTTCCTTTTCTAGTACTCATTTGCACTGTAGGGTGAAAGCTAAATTAATTAAGCAGTAGCCCTTTTAACAGAGTATTCTCAGTGCCACCTGTAATAGAAAAGTAAGAGCTTCACCACCTGCATGTACTGGAGTGGTACAGTAAAGCAAGTCTGTCTCACTCATCATGGTGCGCGTTTGTTTTTCTCATGTGCAAGTTCACTGCACTGGCATTATGCCGGCTTGCATAAGATAACATACCAATTTTCCTAAACAAGAGAGTAGAAGAAGAAGAAGGAGAAGACTGGTGTACTGTCATAGTCGACTATAATGGAAGTCCATAGTGCTCGTAGAATTTGTTCCTTAAACTCCCACTAATGTTAGAGCAAGGATGAAGAAGTGGGAGGTTAGATAGATACTGTCCTCAATAGTTATGTACTGTGCTTTCAATTTACTACTTGTACTGTGACACAACTTTCTGCTCAATCATTTTGTGTTAATCTTAAGGAGCATTGGTTACAGACTATGTCTTTCTTTCTTCATATAGTTGCTCCTTCCAAATCAAACAGACCATCAAGAAAGGAGGTGGCTCAAATGGCCCAGCAACGGAGGCTGGATGCCACTGTCACCGAATATCGGCGGCTGGTGGCCCTGGAGGAGGAGGACACGCAGTCTACCGGTACAACATCCACTGGGACAGCTGCATCCTCCTCCGGGCCCCCACGGGCTGCCAGCCAGCGCAGTGCTCCAGCGGTACGGAGCCGGGCTACCAAAGACAACCGCCACCGCCGAGCAGCAAAGACAGGAGCTGCCCCCCACAGGAGTCGCAAGGCACGCCAGCAACGCTTATGCCTCAGAGTGTCCTACCTGGAGCAGGAGGTCCTAGCATATAAGACCTTGGTGGAGGGCCTCCTCTCCGACCATGCCACCCTCCGCAAGGATAATGATGCCCTGGCCGCAAAAGTGAACAGCAGCCTGCCGTAGTGTCCCTTGCCCCTTTTTTAGAGACTTTTGGGGCGTGGGAATTGGGAGTTGGGTTGTTTTTGGGACTTTTGAAGGACAATCGTTGGGGTTAGGGAGGGTGTTGCGGGAGATTATTTTGTTAGGGCTACAAAAATATACTTTTTGAAACTTTATCTGAGCATACCTGTTTTTTACTGCTTTTGAGTCTGGTGGGTGGGGGTTTAACAGAAAGTTTGTGTTCCTGAAACTTAAGTCTGTGTCATTTTCTTCCTTTAAGTGTAAATGGCTAAATGTTTTCAACACTAAGTGCCTCTCACAGAGTAAGTGAATTCAAGAGTGCTAGGACTTTAGTAGTACTACTGTCAATCTCTCGTCTCTCCTAATACTCCATTATAATACTACCTCCCACCAAAAGCTTATCTTACCTGTAATTTGTGTTTGAAAGTAGGGCTAGGGCCAGGGCTGGCTCCACGGGAAATGGCGATTAAGGTTGGCAATCCTGGGCGGATGAAATGTCCTCATTGCGGTGGTACTAGTGGTGTGACACAGTGGCAGTTGCATGCCTATGGAAAAAAAGAAAATTAAACCTGGTTTGTCCTTACTGTAGCATTACAACGGTACGATATAGAATATAGCAGGTGACAGTACACTAGAACAGTGCCACAAAGTAGCCTAACAAATGCTAAAATATTGAAAGTATAACTAGTACTTGCGTTGAATTTCTTTGACATTGGCTACTACTACAAGAAATAGTACTGAAGCTGAGTAAGTCTAGAATATATCCTCGGATTCCTTCACCAGCCTGTTGCTATGACCTTATCCTCCCCAGCAAGTGTGTCGAATTATTGATGTCATTTAGTGACACATCAATCAAAACCACACAGCCCGGGGGAAGAGGGTTAGGGTTTGGAAAATGGATGGGAATGGGGTTTTTTTTTTGGGTAGGTTTTGTTGAGAGAAGTAAAAAAAAGCACAGCATGGACAAACAATAATTGAAGATAAAGAAATCTTTGGGTACAAAGCTAACCATAAATCTTTTACGTGACATAAAGGAAGTGCATGCACTACTGCATGCATTGTTACTGAAAAGTAAGTAGTACTTTCGACAACCGTGAATGACAGAATGCGACAGTACAGGGCTTCAGCGTTTTCACTTGCCTATCTCTGCACTCAGAGAAACACTTCTTACATTACATTAGGTTTAAAAAATAGCTGAAGTAAAACCTATAGAATGACTGTAGGGATCAATTTAGAAGCAGAGAGAGATCCAAGAAATGCAGTCACACTCATAGAAGAAACTAATGGATACTCTATCTGTATGTTGTTGTAGTTGTCCTGTTGAATTTGGTAAGTAAGTTGCACGCATCAAACAATTCCTCTTATTAGTGGTACTCCTCCATTCCAGCTGACGCTTCGTCCATCAATGTTGGTGACCAGAAGACACCCTGTCCACTGCCTGCCTGGCGGATGCTGAATTGCGGCTCGCTAATGTGAAGCCTGACTCCATCCTTTTTTTCCCATTGCACAGACTGAAACCCGGCCTTTAATTATTGACGGTAAAACAGGAAGTGATGTTAGAACACCACTGATAAATAAATATAAGGTATGTACGCTGTGTAGTGCAAAAAGTCACACTTTGAGTTTCCTAATTGACAGTACAATATTTTTGAAAGTGCGTATTCTGTCTGAGTCTCCTTTTGAAGGAAAAATAAGTATGGGCAAATTAATTTAGCGGATCTTTCCCCTCAAGCTAGGTGTACTGTAAACTGTGTTTTAGAACAAAATTAGACCTTACCAGCAGTGCTCCCACCCAGACCCTTACTAAAGCCAGTCGCAAAAATGTAGAAGACCCCCAATCAGATCTCAAAAAACAAGGCCTAGTAGAAAACTGGTGACAAAACGTACTTTGAAAGTAAAAGTAGGCCCAAATACCCCCTTACCCACCGTGGATTGTATTCAAACCACTTGCAAGCATGCAAAAGTATCCTTACCCAGTATCGCTCCAAGACTCGCAAACCCCCCCACCCAAACACATGCAATACAAATACTGCTAACCCTACCGAGCCCTAAGTTAAGAATAGTGGCAAAGACTTTCTTTAACTATGCCAAATCCCCCCTTTCCCACCATGGATTTTCTTCAAATCACTTGCAACCAAAATTACACATTCCCACGAGTGCTCTAAGACCCCAGAACTCAGTTGCAAAAATCTAGAACACCCCGAAACACATGCAATCCTGCTGCTAGGGCTAACCCTAACGAACCCTAAGTTACAAAAAGTGCCAAAAGGCTTTTCCTTATGGATTTTGTCCAAACCACTTCCATCCAGTATTAGACTTTCCCAGGAGTGCCCCAAGACCCGCCAACCCACCCGCAAAAAAGCACAACACCCCTAAACAGCCAAAAAGGAAAATCTCGGCCTTCGGTCCAAACGCGCTGTGCAGCTAGGTCATAACTCCCGTTTTCCACCACGGATTTCCTGAAAAGCAAATGCAATCAAGATTAGACTGTCCCAGCAGTGTCCCCAGACCCCAAAACTCACCCACAAACAACTGGAACCCCCCCAAAGAACACCTCAAAGGCAAGCATGTCAGCAAAAACGCAAAATATTTTCGCCTCCGATTTGGTCCAAACCACTTTTATCCGGTATTAGAGCTTCCCAGCAATGGCCCCAGAGCCGTCAACCCAGGCGAAAACTAGTAGAAGACCCCCAAACAGCCACAAAGCAAAAGTACAAAAATGGGGACTTTTCTTGGCAATTTCCAAAATCACTCCGCGTGCGCTCTGCAGCTAGGCACTAACTCCCCTCTGCCACCATGGATTTGCTTCAAACCTCTTGCAATCTAAAGTATCGATAGCCAGCAGTGCTCCCAGACCCTGAAACCCACCCACAAACACCAGGAAGCCCCCCAAACAGGCCCCCGAAAACGCTACATTGAGCAAAATGTCAGAAATAGCAAAAGAAATTCTGCATGGATTTTGTCCAAACCACTTCTATCCGGTATTAGACCTTCCCAGGAATGCCCCAAGACCCACCAACCCGCCCACAAAAAAGCACAACACCCCCAAACAGCCAAAAAGGAAAATCTCATACTTACAATATTTATCGGCCTTCGGTCCAAACGCGCTGTGCAGCTAGGTCATAACTCCCGTTTTCCACCACGGATTTCCTGAAAAGCAAATGCAATCAAAATTAGACTGTCCCAGCAGTGCTCCCAGACCCCAAAACTCACCCACAAACACCCAGAACCCCCCAAAGAGCACCTCAAAGGCAAGCAAGTCAGCAAAAACGCAAAACATTTTTCGCCTCCGATTTGGTCCAAACCACTTTTATCTGGTATTAGAGCTTCCCAGCAATGGCCCCAGAGCCGTCAACTCACCCGCAAAGAAGTAGAGCACCCCCACAAGTGCAGAGTCTTTCTTCATTGGGCACAATCCAGCCCTCTGCTTTGTTGGAAATAGGAGTCTGGAGGAGGAGGATAGAGGAGCATGTTCTTGTGAACTTGTGAACCTGAGGAATGCAGACTGCGGCACCTTCAAATCAATAAGCAAACAAGTGAAGACAGTTCTGCTGATGGGCTTGTTTTTGTGATTAGGTGATTAAAGATTGAATTATATTAACTGTGCAAAACAAAGAAAGACAGACACACAGGAATAAAAGTTAATAAGGACGAGAAAGAAAGTTATTGATTCATTGTCTCATTTTCAGGGCTCGTGTCAGGGAATAAGAATAAGGGTTCGTCATCATACTCTGCGAATTCAGGCAGGATGAGGTCAGTGTCACCTAACAGAGAAGAAATTCCCTCATCTACGTTGCTTTCCTCCTCGTCTTCATCCGGCGTGCTTTCTCGTACTTTGTAATCTGGTGGTATGAGGTGCTGATTCATCTTGATCATTGTTAACCTCTCCACATTTTTGGGCGAGGGGGGGCTCCGTTTGGAAGTTACAATGCCACCAGCAGCACTGAAAACATGTTCAGAAGACACGATTGCGAGTGGGCAAGACAAGTAGTTTATAGCCAGGTTGGAGAGCTGTGCCCACAATTCTTTTTTCCCATGCCAATACGCCAATGAGTCAGCATTAACATAGACCTCTGTTGAGTCATGCAGATAGTCCTGCACCATCGACTCAAGGTCCTCCAAGGTTCCTCCACTTTGCTTACTTTTTGCTGTGACCTTTTGAGAACCAAGCCCAAGCCGAGTTAGCCAATCCTCTTCTGCATCCAATGTTACTGTTGTGTCTGGTGCAGATGATCCGGTTGCCGGTGTCTTTAACGGCTGAGAGGTCACTTGTGCCACAGCCACAGGTGCAGAAGTGGATTCTTTTGACTGGGGATGGCCTGCTGATGCTTATCTACTGCCTTTTCCTTCAATTTGCTGCCGTTCTCTTTCAAACCTCTTGGCTGACAAGGCTAGCCAACGTTTGTACTTTGTAACATCATCATCAAAAGGAAAGAATGCTCGGCCTGCCAGCGCCTTTTTGTAGTGTGGATCCAGAATAGTAGCACAAATGTAATGCTGTTCTGAGTGGATCATTTTAATTTTTATTTTTTATTTTAAAGTTTTGTAGAGCGCGTAGTCACCACGAGGGTATCCCAGCGCTAAAACCTTGTTACTCATAAGGGGGAGAGGACCGGGAAGGAGCCAGTTTAGGGGAAGAGGAGAGTTTTAAGAGTTTTTCTGAACCGGAGGTTCATAACCACGTAGGCGCTCTAATAATTACTACGCCAAAACAAAAGCGTCTTGCTTTTTTTCATCTTTTTGATACATAGAAGACACCGCCTCCAGTTGGTGCTCCAGCATGCGCAACAATGGGATAGCTTTTCCCAAATTACAGTCCTCCTTGCTGACTGCACGCGTGAAGACCTCAAAAGGACGAAGCATGTCTGTCAGGCTTTTAACTAGGTTCCATTGCGCCGCATCTAGCCTCAGGTCCTTCTGAGCTGTATCCAGTGTTAAGAAATAGTGATCGAGTACCGTATACTGCTCATACAGACACTCAAGCATGTAGAAGGTTGAGTTCCAACGTGTTGCCACCTCCTGGATGAGTGCTTTCACTGGCATTCGATGTTCATGTAGCAGGCTCCTCAGATGCTTCCGGGCCTTAAAAGAATGGCTGAAATGGTTGCTCATTCTTCGGCAGGTGGCCACTAACTCGCACGCTGGACTGTCTTCGTCACTCAACAACCAGGTTTATACAGTGCGCCAAACACGGCACTCTGAAATATTGACCCAGCTCCATGGCCTTAACTACATTGGTGCCATTATCCATGGAAACATAACCAATCTGGCGTTTTTTTGGGGACAGCCAGTGAAAGACCTTTGTGTTAAACTCATTCAAAATGTTTTCTGCTGTGTGACGTTTCTCCAAGCCAAACATGGCTAGTGTTGCATGTTTCCGAGTAGCTTTAAAAACTTGGTCCGGGTCAACACCTGTGTTTACCTTTGCTTTAACCCCTGAAAGAGAGACCCAGTGTGCAGTGATGCACATGTAATCAGCGCCTGCGCCACTGGTCCACATGTCTGTTGTCAGATGTATAGTGTGAACAGCACTCTTCTGCAAAGCTGCCCCAATCACCTCCAGCATATCTTCATGTAGTGCTGGAACCACAACTCTGGCAAAATAGAACCGGCTAGGAACCTTCCATTTCGGGCAGAGCGGTGCCACTAATTCTAGAAAACCAACCCCTTCTACAAAAGAAAAAGGGAGAAGGTCCAGAGCTAGCATATTAGCCAGCTTAGTGTTATAAAAACGCGTCAGTGGGTGGTTGCGTTCATATGGCGCTTCTGTAAACAACATGGTTCTAATGTTGCCCTGGACCAAGCATTTACGGGATGATGATGATGATGACTTCTTCGACCCAGTTACGCTCGCTGATGAACTTTTTCGCATTGGTGTCTCGCTCTCTTCCACACTCTTAGTGTGGCTCACATGGGGTGTGCTGCTGACAGGGGTACTGGGTGTAAGTGAAGTGTTTGACACGTCTTCTTCCTCCACGTCATAATCAGATGAAACATCAACGTTTTCTTGACTTGCAATTCGGGCTTCCTTGATCTCCTTTAGGGGCGCAAACCATTGGACAGCGTGCTGTCTCTTAAGATGACCTCTCTGGCCTCTGGTACCATAGTTGGTACCAAACTTACCACGACTAACTGCATGCTTACAAATGCTACAAATGGCAAAGTTTTCCTTTTTTGGGCAAACACTATAGAAGTCCCAAACTGCGGACTTGAAATGTCTTTGGGGGCCGGAGGAGGCGGCGATACTGGTGGTGGTGGTCCTGCTGCTAATGCCAGATGAAGTGGAGGATGTGGATTGCCGAACTTTAGTACGTTCTGCACTTTCACCACCACTAATTGAGGTCGAGGTGGATGGAGGCCCCTTCTGGCGAGGAAGAAATATGGAAGCGGTACGTGTTGGTGTACTAGTTAACTCCAATGATTGTGGCGTTTCCATTGCCTCCTCGTCGACAACATCATCACGCTCAGCAGCTTCTCGGGCTAGGGTCAAAATGTCTGTTTGCTGTATGCCCGCTGGGGCTGCAGTGACTTTTATGATGACTGGGTCGTCGTCGTGAGAGTCTTCATCAGCAGCAGTATCCGCCACTTCTTGTTGAGCCTCATCACACTCCATAACTATGAGACTTTTGACGAGCTTCCTTTTACGCTTAACTACCTTTGTCAGATCATGGTGTGCCTCACTCTCAGACGGCAGTGGTGCTGGTTCCAAATTTTGATCCGTATCATCAGAAGGAGGTGTGCTTGAAGAAGATGTAGACACCACCCTTGATCTTTTCCTTGCTAGGGATGAGGAAGACAATGAATGATTAGGAGGAGTGGCTTCCTCAAATGATACCTCGGCTTGATTGTCGATTTCCTGATGTGCCCCTACTTCTGGAGGAACAACTATTGTGGGCACTTGTGACCCTCCATGCACCTCTGCTTGCGCATATCCTTGCGCTGCCACTCCTTCCACAAGTACTTGGGCTTGACCTTGCACATGTGGTTGTTGTTGAGGCTGTGGTTGTTCAACACTCGTCAGATGAGTTACAACAACCTGTGTTGATTGAGGGACATTGCTGCTACTTTCTTGCGATGAGCCAGCATCACTGGTCGATGGTGATTGAACAACTAGACTAAGTGCCTCTGCAGCACTCAAGGGCTTGGACTTCAGTTGGCGTGGTGGTGGGGGTGGCACTGAGCCCAATGGAGCGGGGGTGCTGCTCCCAGCTTGGTCCCCAGCAGATCCCGCTGCTGCTGCAGGCGTACTTTTTTTTTTACTCCAAAAAAATGTGGCGGGCGGCACACCAGTCTCCTTGGTAACTTGCTTCTTCTGCTCCTTACTGGCAACTTTCTTGCTAGAGGAGCTACGGGGAACTTTTTTTGGGGCCATCTTCTTCAGAGGTCAGAACAGCAGGCCGCAGTTGCACGAGTTGCAGAGTTGTCTGTGGCCAGACGTGACGTCACGTGATGTTATGCTGCACACACACACCGCTGCAGGACTTCTTCCTGGCACTGGTGGTTCTCTTGAGTCTTGTGCACCTAAAAGCAATGTAAGACAGAGGAACATCAGTTCAGTTGTACACCCCAAAAAATCGAAAAACACAGAAAAATCAGCACAATCCCATGCCATCCATGATGTTTAAATTCAAGACACCCCACAGAAAGACTAGGCCCATGCACCACTCACTACCCCTGGGCATAAAGGTTGAAAGCTAGGCAAAATGGTTGCAGACCTAAGAACACTGCCTGCATTCAAAATGCCCCCCTGCCTCCCAGCACATGGTCAGGGCCTGCCTATAGCAGCACTCAAAATGGCCCCCACCCACATGTCCTGTCCCCATGAACACCCCAAAACATCGAAAAACACAGAAAAATCAGCACAATCCCATGCCATCCATGCCCTCCATGATGTTTAAATTCAAGACACCCCACCGAAAGACTAGGCCCATGCACCACTCACTACCCCTGGTGAAAAGGCCACAACAACAGCCCAAAAAAACGAAAATCACAGAAAAATCAGCACAATCCCAAGCCCTCCATGATGTTTAAATTCAAGACACCCCACAGAAAAACTGGGCCCATGCACCACTCACTACCCCTGGGCATAAAGGTTGAAAGCTAGGCAAAATGGTTGCAGACCTAAGAACACTGCCTGCATTCAAAATGGCCCCCTGCCTCCCAGCACAAGGCCAGGGCCTGCCTGTAGCAGCACTCAAAATGACCCCCACCCACATGGCCTGTCCCCATGAACACCCCAAAAAAATCGATAAACATAGAAAAATCAGCACAATCCCATGCCATCCAGGCCCTCCATGATGTTTAAATTCAAGACACCCAACAGAAAGACTAGGCCCATGCACCACTCAATACCCCTGGTGAAAAGGCCACAACAACAGCCCAAAAAAACGAAAATCACAGAAAAATCAGCACAATCCTAAGCCATCCAGGCCCTCCATGATGTTTTTATTAAAGAGACCCCACAGAAAGAGTCAGTCCACCCACCACTGAGTACCCCTGGGCAAAAGGCCCCAACAACAGCCCAAAAATCGAAAATTCCAAAATTGTAGTTGCAGCAACTGTAATGCCCCAAACAAACTTACTTGTGAAATTTCTAATCCAAAAGTGATCCAAAGAAAGTCAAAAAGGCCTCAAATCCAAATATCCAGCAGCATCCACAAAAAGTAATCCTTCCAGGTGAAGAATCCGAATGAAAGTGACCAGCACATGAAGAAAGCACTGGGAGGAGCCTGCTGGACAGGAACAGGAAGTTGGAGACTGTGGGGCACTTCCTTCCTCTCCACCCCCAAAAATGGACTCCTTGCAAAAAAAAGTGCAGGCAAATGTCAACCTGAAGAAGTTATTCTGATAAAAATCATCATTTCCAGAAGGTTTATGCTGCTTGCTGGTGGATTTCTTGTGCAGAATTTCAAATTTTGTAATTTCGCGCGTGCGAGATTGTTGCTGCTCGCCGCATCTACGTGTTCGAAATTGCGAACTCTCTTGATGCGTGCTGTGCAAGGTGGCAAGCCGCGATTACGTAATCCCGGTCGCCAAACTCCCGCGGGATCCAGCAGCAAGATCCAAAATGGCGCAGCACTCGCAAAATATCGAGAAAAACAACTCGGCAAACGCTGAATGGCGGTAAGTGAACGCCGCACGCCGCAAAATTGTATCACCAAGAAAAAAAATCCGCTGCGTGCGAATTTTGCGGGAAATTCACGAATCTCACGGATTGCAAATTTACCGAAAATCCGCAAAATCCGCGAGCGGAACGGATTTTCCGCCCATGCTTACACATCACACACATTTTGTCCTCCATTATGACATCTCATGAAATTACATCATAGTTCCTTTGGTTAAAGTGGCATCACAGGAAAGAGAGTTTTGGTGATATTTGATGCTTATGGCATCACAGGAAGCTTCTAATCACTATCAGACCCTTTAAAGTCCTCTTGGGTGTAGTTTACTTTGAGTTAAAGATCCCAGTGCGGAACCCTTAAATGTTATATTTGGCCGCAGTCTTCTTTTAGGGATTCTGATTCATAAATTAATCGCATAGGTCACATATGATAAGGTGTTATCATTTTATTTGAAACACATTATAAGGTCTTACAGGTATGAATAGTATATTGATGATTGCTATCTGCCTGACTTTTTAGGATTTGGCTGCACACTGCTTTCGCTGTGCTTGTTTGGTTTGGCCTCCGCCTTTACCTAATTTCCTTTCATTTCAAGCGTACTTGTCGGCTCTATGTTTTTTCTGTTCTCCTCCCTTTACCTAATATCCCCATTTTATATTGCCACCAGTTACTGCACAATATATTGCTGTACTCAATAAGCAAGTCATAATACCTTTACAAAGTTTCAGCATGTTATACTGCAAGCTGCTCTTCAAGTTAAAATGTACAACAAAAACATATTACTGATCACATATGTGAAACCTATCTCATTCGCCAATGCTTGTTTAATTCATACCATCCTCTTCATTTGTCAGGCAGTGACAGTTACAGTCATACATTTTACTGGATTTGCTGTCATCACAAATCATTGCATGGATCAGAATAATTGTGACACTTCTTTTCATGGTGCAGCTTGACAGTACATCTAACGCCGTTCAATTATGTGAGAATCACTAGGAGAGGGGTTTGGCACCCTCCACATGTTAGGAGCCATGAGTACATGTTCTGATTTGGCAGAAATTGTGTGCTTCCACAAAACAGTGCTTACCTTTCACAAAGCTGTGATCATTTTGATTATTTATCTAGCGACTTGGGGTTGAAGCTTTCGGGACACACATGACATGGTAAGGCTAATAAAGTGTCTTAGACAGTTAAATAATTAATGGTGTTTTTCTCTACCTGCAGCACAGCTGGAAGGAGGATAGTAATTACCCTATGTGGAGAAGTGTGGCTCACTGGTTAGAGCAGGCAGACCCTGAAGCAGAGGTCAGACCCGGGACCAGGGTTCAGTTCCCGACGCAGCAGGGTCTTGAGCTCAAATGTCCATGGACTCGATAATTCTCGCTTCGGTGCCTGACCTAATCATGGGTTCACACTCTGCAACTCTGGGCATTAAGCTTGCTTAATCTCCACAACGGCCCCCCTGCGGCGGGATGCCTGGCTTTCACCTTGGGGATGCCCTGTAGGGGCTATCTCACAGGGAAAAGCCAGGACTGGTTCCCAAGGCAAGCGCGGAGATACCCCTTCGGGGGTCGATTCAGGCGCTATATAAGAAACATAATAATAATAATGCCATTCTTTTTCAAAGCCAGGCCTATTGGCATTGCCATTGCTTGTTGATAACAAGTGGTCTAAATCCTTCTTTCTTTGTTCCAGTTAGAGAGATGGACAAAGTCATAACCTGAGAGTTACTGTTTCATGCTTATAACCACAAAGATGGTAGGTAGCATTTGGGACAATGTTTTTATGCTGGTCGTACATGTCGAAATTCCTTCAAAGGAATGCCCAAAAAAACAAAATATGAACAAAGAGATGTCCTTGTTCCTTTTAAAAAAGGGTATGAGAGGTAGTTTGACAATTCCTTTTCAGAAAAGCTCCCCTCAGTGTATTATGAGTGGTTATTAGTGTTCAGTTCCTCATTGCCCCTTATAAAAGACATTGCTTGTGTCTGTTTTTTAGCTACAAGTTTAAAGTGCCCCAGAGACGTTGAAGAGTCCCATAAAGCTTGTAGCTGTAATGTCTACATTGCATTATGTGCATAACTGGTACAGGGAGATCATTTAAAGTGACTTCTTGTAAGTGCATGCCAAACAGTTAAGCTAATGGAGTTATCATTAGCAAATTGCATTGCACAGTATCTGACCCCAAAAAAAACATTCATTTTAGTGATGTTTGCTACAAATTAAAGTCTTGTCCAGTTCCCAGGTGGGCCGAAGAATTTGATAGATGGAAGACTTGCCTAAATAACTTACACTGTGTTCTAGAAAGAACACAGTGTCATTTATTTAGGCCACATTTACCCTCGGAAGGCAGCCATGCCATAATCAACAAGTGGAAGTCGTTTAGCACTTACTACTGAGGTAGGAGTTTTATTGAATGGAGTCCAGACTTTTTTAAAGGTGACAGATGTCATAAGACATAGAAACAGATTTAATGTTTAAGTAGACACTATGTTCATTCGATGATTCTTGATCACCCTTTCATACTCCTAAATTACAACTTTTGTTATGTTTCTCTACTCCAGCATCTCCAACAAACCACCTGTTAATTTTGCACACTTTATTACTGAAAAAAATACATATCACTTTGTGTTGAATATTCTTATATTATTGAAGTAAAATGTAAATAAATAAATGTAAATCCGTATTTGTAAAGTGCAAACTACTCACACATACGACGCTGGGGGCCGTTGTGAAAATTAAGCGAGCCATTGCCCAGAATCACATGGTGCTGAGCTGAGCTGCCGCCGGAAACCAGAATCGAGCCATGAGCCCGGTGCTCCAAAGTCAGCCGCCCTGGCCGTTGCACCACACCTCTCCATGTAACAGGAATCCCGGGCAGCCATGGGTCTCTGCAGGACCTATGCTCTTGTGCCTAAAATAACGGTGTCAGCTGAATATTGCAGCGATTGAAGACAAAGCGTGTATAATTTTTATGAATGAGAACCCTGCATTTTAGTGACACCTGGAAGGTCTGCTATTTACAGATTGAAAAGCAGCAGACCCAGCACACAGCCTTTCTTGAACCCTCTGTTGATTATTATCTTTCTTGAAACGTGACCGTTATATGGCAATTTTATTTGAACCCAAGTGTTAGGCTACAGTGACTGGATGCCCCACTGTAAATGGGAAGGTATTTCCCATCTAGGCAACTTTCACCATAACATGAAACAATTTAATTGAAGGCCATCGGGTGATCAACAGACAAACAGCATTTTTTGACTTTCAGTGACTCTTGGAGTAGCATCAACAAAGCAAGTGTATTGTCAATATGTTCATGCTACCTCTGAAATTCCAGTTCCTTTAGTCAAATTTGGCATAGTGCTTTGCTTCCACATAAGGCAATGCAATCATTCAGTAATCTAATGCTTACATAGTATCAACTTTTGTAGGTCTCGGCTAGACAGTGCATGTGCTATCTCGAAAAGACAGGTAGTGTTCAATATGTGGGCTTCAGCCTGACCACAGGCTTTCAATTTATACTTGCTCCATTGTCAGTCTGAAATCCTTTGTCCCCATTTGTCAATGGCATGAATACCTCATGTCTCTCCTGTGTTTGGCCCTCCCCCTGGAGCATGGACCAAGTACTTGCAAACATCCACTGGTCACATTTTGGAAACTACTTTTTTTTGTCTTGAGGCACTCCAAACAATGCTCGTGTTTTCCAAACAATGCTTGTGTTTTCGGTTCACTAGCGTTGTCCGCCATCTTTTTTAAATGCAGTTTTATATAGCATAAACACCAACCAAATGTATTATTAGAGTTCTGTACTTCATCACCGTTTACTTTGCACATGGACATGTTCGTTTTTGTAGGAACAGGGAGAATAACTGATTTACTCAAGATGAAAGGATGTTGTGACAATGGCGAAACTCAAGACTGGTTCCCCAGCTCCAAGGTCGGCAGCTCTGGCCGTAACCGTAACGCCACGTCCTCTCCTCCCGCCCTAACACCCAAAATCAAGGGCTCTTTGTACTTTCTTTAGAAACATTTTAAAACTATCCCTTTGAACAAGTACCTCTTAGGGCTGCGCCATAATGTGCCATGTTAATATCAAAGTTTCCATATGTTAAAGAAATACCCTTGTTGAGTATTTTAGAAAGCCTCTCATATTTTATGTGATGTGTGCGCAGGCAGTTGGCTCACCCATCTCTAACTATAGTAGCTACAGCTCCTGGGGCCTCATTTATGAAAAGTGACGCATCGCTGCCTGAAAACAGCGATGCGTTACTTTTCACTGCGCCCTCCTTGTGACACCAATCATGCGTCATATTTACAGTATGATGCATCATGGCGCAAGGAGTTACAGATACGTCAGTATTTCTGACGTATCTGTAAGCGCAAAAGTGATGCATTGCTGGAGTGTGTCACAAAAGTGACGCAACTCCAGCAATGCGTCCTTTCACATGGGGCAAGCCCCATGTGAAAGGGCCTGCGTCAGTCTTACACCTGCTGTGAGGCAGGCGCAAGATTTTGACGCAACGGCGTCCTAAAAGTGACGCAGTGAAATCTCAGATTTCACTGCGTCACTTCTACGACCCTTACTTGCGTCAATACGCCCCCCTTGCATACATTATACCTGGCGCAGGTATAATATGGCGCAGGGGTTTACAAAGTGACACATCTACCTAGATGCGTCACTTTGTAAACATGGCGCAACAAGGTGCATTTTTTACGCCACTGGTGCATCACAAAAAGTCGCACCGCCGGCGTAAAAGTGACGCACAGCCTCATAAATGAGGCCCTAGCTGTTTAGAGCCCTAATCTTAGCCGGGCCAATGGAAGGCGTGGTCAGCAGCATACCAGATGTCTGTTTTCCCCTTGGCATGTCAGTGCAAGTGTGACTGGAGTGCTTAACCATGAGATCTAAACTCAGGAGCTGAGAGCTGAGTTTCGGAAAGCATAATTAACTGTGATGCAGAGCATTAATATGCAAGAATTTGAGGAATTATTTTCCCTCTGGTAATATATAGCGTCAGCAGGTAGCGAAGACATGGCTGGTAGCATTTGATATGAGCTTTATTTATTTATTTAGACTTTCAAAATCGACTAGATTACGTGATGTATCAATTATTGATATTGAGCTGATAAATCCAAACCATCACCTTCCCTACATGGGCCACTCTAAGGGTTGCCAAGCAATGACTGCGCCTGTCTTTGTGAAACTTGACACTCTATGACGTTTTGGGCTTTGTTTGGCCTCTTATAAAGTGCCTCGGTATCATCAAAACACTAAAATAAATGACGCATAAGCAGCAGAAATATGAACTCCATCTTGCTCCATCTCCGTTCTTTGAAAGCTGCTGTTTCAGCCTCTCCTCCCACTGTCACTTGCTTCCTACTGCGCCTCCTTGGCTGCTTGCCCCATGCCTCTCCCACCAATGGTGCTACTTCCCTCCTGCTGCCCGCTCACTTGTTAAACCTACAATTAGCAGTTTTTTTCCTCTAATTGTCTGATTGTCAGCCAACTGTGCTGACCCAGTTCCAGCTTTGTCTTTTTACAATCTACTTCATGAGCTGCCATTCGTGTTCAAACACACACCTCTTCCTTGTTGTGCCATTTTTTGCTAGGGGCTTTAAGCAAGTGCATACAATCATTGAAATAAGGCTATACTTGTTATCAAGCATTCCCTGTAAAGCCAAGCTCACAATCATAACACCTGCCGTACAGACTCTAGGGCAGCGGGTGACACTGAGCCTCCACTCGACCAGAAAGAACTCACACACCTTTCACAACAAAGCCCTACATCAGTCTCTACCCGTACAGTTCAGCATTCTTCCCCCATTTACAGAGCAGAGTCACAAAAGGTGGAAGAGGGCAGTAACTGTCCTTGTGTATCACACCATTCTGCAACTGGTATCACTATTCTGCAAAACGGTATGAATGCGTGTATTGGAATTATAAAATGTGTTCTCGTAAAAAATAAATAAAGCGATAACAAGGAACTCTAGTGACAAGCACACAAGATTTGGACACCGATGGACCATTATTATAAAATTTATGGCCTTTTAAAATGTTTTTTAACTCCACATGATCACACTCTATGCTATACCACATAAATTCACTCTTTATTTTTGTGAGTTTTATAAAGCACGAACTCGACCCGAAGGTATCCAAGTGCTTCACATGAGCACTAGTGGATTTCCAGACAGACACGTTCATTTTATGCAGGCAAAATTAGATTAAGTGATTTGCCCAGAATCACAGGATGTTGAGCATCCGTGTCTAGACTCGAACCCAGGTCCCCAGGTTCGAGGTCTACTGATCTAGCCAAATCTTTTCCCATAGAGCAACAGTCCACATAAATATACTCCACCCCATGCCACATAATTCCTCTCAAATAAATTGCACTCAACACCACACAGATCGGGGCCACACAGTTCAACTAAACACATTTCCATTCTGCACCACACAATTCCACAACAAACCACATAGTTCAACTCCACAACACAATTCCACTACACACTACATACATCCAATCCATATCACAGAATTCCACAAAATGAATTCCAATCCAATACATGCCATTCAATAACACACAATACAACTCCACATAATTACACTCTATGACACATAATACCACTCCATATAATTCCAGCACATTCAAGACTACATAATTATTGTCCACATATTTACACTGCACACCATGCCACATAATCCCACTACACATAAATGCACTCACCACCACACAGTTTCCCAACAAACAATTCCAATCCAACCCACGTAATTCCACTCCACCGACACATCCACTCCACTCCTTAACACATGGCTAAAAGACATTGTCATTGAGAACCGCGATAACTCTAGGATTGTTGAGACCTATTGGCTTACTTAGCCAATGCTGGTTATATATTAGATGCAATATAAATCCTTGACAAGAAGATGGAGCAATCTGGTTTTCAAAGAGCTGTAGTATAGGGTGGAAAGAGTGGGATCCCAAAAGTCAATGTAAGGCTTAAAAAGTACATTGCATTAGTAAGGCCATTAATGCTCAGAGCTCCATCAGATTTTGGTGATTTAAAGATACTCAAAGTTAAGGTGCATCGAGGGAGGCTTCAGCAACAGTTAAGATGTAAGGGGGAGCCCATCCATCTGAGTAATTGGCATATAATATCTCAATATGTGCAGTCCAGCTTTGTTCAAGATAGAGTTGCCCGATTCATTTTAGTATTGGAAGTCAAGCTTACTTATAAATTGCCAGAATTTTCTTGGGCATTTTGACCCATAGAATTGTGCTGTTCTTTAGCAATTTCTACTCAGTGTGAGCCCTCCTTGCTTCCCAAACCTAAGGTTTGTAATGTTTCCTTAGTGCCCTGGATACTGCCATTTGTGGAGAATGAATGTGCAGGCCTTTAATTTTTCTTAGATTCATCTTTAAAATCTTTTTATGCGCTCTTGATGTTTGATTACGCAATCACTTATAAAATGTGCCTCTTATGAGTAAATGCGCTCTTTGTTGACAAATCATAGTACCCAGATTTTGGGCCTGATTTACTTAGGGCTTGCAAGGAGTTGTAGGTCCTTAACTGGGATTTACTTAGCTGCACAAAACCACCTTGCGTGGCTCTGCGTGGTTCAGTCAATCCAAGGTAACAAAAGGCAGTGCTGTGGTAAGATGGGTTCTGCCCATCTAATCCACCCAGATTTTTTGCTTTTTAATTGCCTGGTTTACAGGGTTTTACTGTGGAGGAGCCTCAGAACCTGTGGCCCATCCACTGTAAGCTCATGGCAAATGGACTGCTCATGCGCTTTTCAACAGTGTCCACCTTTTAAAATAAGGCTTCTGCAGTGCAGCAAGGTTAAGCGACACTTGGCTGGTTACAAGTGAATGTTCACACATGTGAGAGGTTCGTTTAGGAGACTCCTGTTGTGCTCAACTCGGAAACTGCGCATAGGAAGCCTGGCACAGAAGTGACTTTGCAAGTTTTGGTATTGACCTGGGTTAGGGCTCTTAATGTTAGTGCACACTCATAGGGAACTTCAGTGTGGTTTATTGTCTTGCCTGCAGTGACACTCCATTACACACCTATGGGGAGGGCTGCCTAAAAGTGTAATTTTGCTTTCCTGTGGCCTACAGACGCCACATCCTGGGCAGTGGTGTCAGACCTCCTTCCCCTGGATGGGCCAGTGCTGAAAGAGGGAATCTTTAAAGGCCTGCCGTGTTTGGAAGGTGAACCCCAGCCTCAGCTGCTAGCAGCAGATGGCAGCCCCCAGTGTACACCCCTCTTTTGGTGGGAAAACCAGTAGGAAAGCTGAAGATGATTAGGAAGTGACCCCACCTCTCCCAACTCTACCCGTGGGGGAGGCAAGGTAAAGCATGTCTTTCAGTCCCCATCGTCTTGTAGATGAGGGGACCCTGATGGAGCAAGGACTCATAGAAAAGAGACTTGCTCGGACGCAATCCTCTCACGTAACTTTTCACCTCGTAATAATCTTGAAAATGTAAAAATTTATATGCACAACAGACAACACTAAAGAAGAAGGAGCTTGCCTATGTGTTTTACTAATAAGTAACTCGAGTGAAGTTCTAAAATGGCCGCTAACAAAAAACTGTAATGCGCATGCGTCGTTTGAATCTACGTAGTATGATGTGCTGTCGCTTGGAGGGAATTTCTTGCACTTGCGCAAATGCTAACAAAATGCCTACTTTGAAACTCACATGCTGGTATCCGCTTGGCTGAAAACAAAAAAAAGTTGTTTGACTAAATGCTAACGCGGTGAAAGCATTAATAAGTATATGGAGTTGGAATAGAGATAGGTGGTATACAGTAAAACCATTAATTCTTGAAAATAACATCTGTCTTGAAAATAACATCTGTCTTGACAATAACATCTGTCTTTCTGACTTTATTATTAGTGCGCGTTTGGGCCTGTCAAGTATGACAGAAGTAAGCAGAATCATGTCACTGAAATGTTAATCTGTGCATTCTATTGAGAGTGAACCCGGAATGATGACTAAAAACTTGAATACAAGCCAAGGCCACTGAGTGTCCTGGCCTGGGAACCAAGTGGAGAAGAGTTCACCAGGATGGCAGAAACTGTAGAGGTTATTATAAATGCTGCAAAAATAATGTGAATGCAGGTCGGAAATAAAGCTTGAATAAAGATTTAAGGGTATGGGTTTATTGACAAAGGGCTAACTGAAAAGAGTGATATGTAAGCATGGTGTGATGATCACCTCCCGTTGCCTGTCCACTCAGAGTTAGTATTTTTGTAAGTTTGAAACATTAATGGGTGGTACATGAATACCGAAGAGCATGATTGAGGTTGTTTTTAGTTAGTTAGATGGAGAGAGATGCTGAATGCTACAGAGCTCGGGAAGTTGTCTGGGTGACAAGAGATGCTAAAGAAGAATCAAATTGCAGAGCCATTTACCTTAAGCTAATTACTTTAGAAGAAGATCAGGGAAGAATCTCAAGGAGGAAGAGAGTGTCAGAGAGGGGTGCTACGCAAGCGTTGGTGATAGAGAGGTCATCTGTCCTGTCCTGATTCCTGTCCTGAAGCCTTTGGTTGCCAGATCTTTCCTTGGGGACCTTTCCAGCTTCTTGGCTATGGGGGTTGGTTTTCACACTATACTTGGAAAGTATACATATATGTCTGTATATGTGTGCCTATGTCCTATTCTCTCTATCCTCTCATTTCCATGCATAGTCATTGTGTAGTATAAAATGAATACAATTGATCATTTTCTAATTGATTTTCCTTCCTATGAGATACGTAGACTGTTCTGTACTTTGTAAGTGGTTCACATGAAATTATTCTTAGATAAAGATTTAAAATATTTCCCGACTGTGATAATTTGATACATGCAAGTAAGTAGATTTATGTCATATCACCATCAACTAGTTCAACTAATGGTCCATTGACCAGAAGAAAGAACTTTTTGATTAGTGAAAGATTAGTTAGGAACTACAGATAACTAATCTTGATGTGGTAAGAAATTCATAAAAACTTGACCCCCACGGATATTACCAGGTTGTTGTGAATGAATTTATAGGCCTAGGTAAATATGTGGTGTTAGATTACTTGTTGCTGGTAATCCGCTGGATCAACCCCTCTAATCAGGGCTAGGTCTATGCCCCTCCAACAGAAGGGTAGCATAATTGAGGGTGTAGTCACCCCAGGTAAGTTGTCTATTGGCCCTACCGGCTCCTCTCCAAAAATGCCTCCTAAATTTAGTATTTATGTGGCCCCCCAGACCTAGAAACGTGATCTACAGTGACCTAGGAAGTAAGAAGACGACCCTGCAGAGAAGACTGAAGACAACAACCTTGGCCCCAGCCCTACCGGCCTGTCTCCAGTTTCTGCGAACATGCGACCAGTCTTGGAGCCAGTGACCTATGAAAACCCTGGGAGGACAGCTTCCTTCAAAAAAAAAAACTCCAATCTCCCATGGACAGAGTACCTGTCCAAGAAAAAACAAGCTCCAATGGCCCCTGAATCCAGACGGATCTGCGTCTCCTGTCCACTATGCACCCAACGCCCATGGCCGAGTCTGATTGTCTCACCTGTACAATGAAGTATCCCCGGTAATCCTGACCTAGTGTCTAGTGTTGGCTGACCTCTCCTGCCCTCCACAATGGCACCTGCAGTTTGAATCCAGAGCCACACCCACTGCTACTGGTAAGAAAACCCCAACATCGAAAGGCACCCTGGTACCAGAAACCCCTGGGCCTTGGTAAGTTGAACGGATGATGCCCCTACAAACCCCTACACCTATACTTATGTCTGCTGTTGTTAGTCTTCTTCCTGCAACCAAAGGTGCCATGCCTGCAGTCTCTTTGCCAAAAGAAGAATTCCCGTCAAAACTCAATGACACCCAACGTCAAAATTGCATACTGCACCCAGCCGTCCATGTGCCGCTGGTGGTGGATGTTTGGTGCCGCTTTGTGGCCCCCTCTGTGCTTAACCTAACACCCAAACCCTGGCCTCTGAAACCAATTTATCTACCTACAAGCAGTGTGGTTCCAGGCACCCCCTAGCTGCCATTGAAAAGCATTGGGCCGAACTCTGATTTTGAATTCTGCAGATGGCCGCCCCTGCTGGTGGTGGTGCAATGTTGGTATCTACCTGCCCCCTGCCCACTGCTGACCTTTGGTCCCCAAGACTGGAACTGTAAGTTGCATACTTACCCACTTAACCGCAAAACAATTTTCCCCATAGAATAAAATTGAACTGCCCTGAAAATATTCTGTGTCAATTTTTCAAAGTGCATATTTTTTTAAATTAAAAACATGCTTACATTAATAACGAAGATCATGGTCTTAAAATTAAATAAAATTAAAGTATAATTCTCCAGTTTTCTTTAAAGGCCTTTTTAGAATGTTCCCTCCAGTACGTCGTCCACCTCCATTGTGGCATCTCAATGTAGTGTTAGCGCAACTTATGCGCCATCCCTATGAACCTATCCACAGAGCCGATTTGAAATTCCTTACGTGGAAAGTGGCGCTTCTTTTGGCTTTGACTTCCTCTAGAAGAGTCAGTGACATCCAGGCTTTTACGGTTCATCCTCCCTTCTTACAATTCACAAATGACTCTGTACCTAAAGTGCCTTCGGATTTCCATCCAAACAAACCTGTAATTTTAAAGACATTCTTTCCTAATCCACAATCTCCTGTGGAAAGGGCATTGCATACTCTGGACATTAAGAGATGTCTAAAGTTCTATTTGCAAAGAACATCTACTTTACGCAAATCTGATCAACTGTTTATCACTTATGGTGCAATTCGTAAAGGCCAAGCAGTTTCTAAGCAAACAATTGCAAGATGGATTTCTGCAGCTATTGCCTTTTGCCATGCACAAGCAGGAAGACCTCTGCAAGCAGCTCCTATAGCGCACTCTGCGAGTGCAGTGTCTTCTTCAACGGCCCTGTTCACTGGAGTCCCTCTTCAGCACATCTGCAGAGCGGCAAATTGGGCCAGTCGGCATACTTTCACCAAACACAACTGTTTGGATGCGGCCAGTGAGACCGATGCTTCAGTGGGTTGAGCAGTTCTACGTAATCTTTTCAACTAAGGTGAGCCTCTATTCCCACCTCCTATTACTGCTGTCAGACGCTTGCTATGTTTTTATTGTGCACATGCTCAAGTAACTGCATTTTATCATGCCTTTAATGCTGTAATATTTACATATTGCATTGTTATGTGCTTCTCATATTGACAAGCTTAAGCTAGTATTAGCGTCTGCCAGGCACAGATATGTACTGCTATCTACTCTGATTCAGGCATGTGAATCTATAAAAGACACCCCTAATACTGGAGAAGAACAATAGTTACTTACCTGTAATCTGTGGTTCTCCAGTATTGGTGTCTTTCATAGATTCACTTGCAATCCGCCCACCTCCCCTCAGAGGCTCTTAGGCCTCATTGGTTTACCATCACTCCTTGCGAGAAAATCTGAGCGCCTGAGCCTCTGGGGAGAACCTTCTGGTGGGTGCTGTCGCCTGATTGGCTGTAGTTTGGACTATACAAAATGACTATGATAGTTATAAGTGTGGAAGTTTTTTCTCCTGTAGCTTAGGCTACTTCACTTCCTGGTTGGGAATTACTAATTGTTCCTATGTTATTATGGCATATTATTGCTTTTTATGTACCGTGGGACTCCCACTCCGACGACGGGGAATGATTCAGGCATGTAAATCTATGACACCAATACTGGTGAACCACAGATTACAGGTAAGTAACTATTGTTCTTTTATAAAATTGGTCTGGATCTCCTTGTTGAGTCGTGTACTCATTATTGATCACTGTTGTGCAATACATGCCCTCTCTATTAGGCTTAAGGCTGCTCACCCACACAAGCACTAATAGAGCACTATGGGGCATATTAGCAAGAACCTAATTAAAATTATCGCTGTTTTAGCGGCAGGAAACTGCTGCTAAAATGGCAATAATGGGCTTGCTAATATGTGTTATAGAATTATAATGGAAGCCCAGGTTAGATGTGCAGGACATCAAACCTGGGCTTCTATTGGAATTCTATAATGCATATTAGCAAGCCCATTATCGCAGTTTCCTGCCGCTAAAACAGCGATAATTTTAATTAGGTTCTTGCTAATATGCCCCATAGTGCTCTATTAGTGCTTGTGTGGGTGAGCAGCCTTAAGCCTAATAGAGAGGGCATGTATTGCACAACAGTGATCAATAATGAGTACACGACTCAACAAGGAGATCCAGACCAATTTTATAAAAGAACAATAGTTACTTACCTGTAATCTGTGGTTCACCAGTATTGGTGTCATAGATTTACATGCACTAATAGAGCACTATGGGGCATATTAGCAAGAACCTAATTAAAATTATCGCTATCCCTTTAGGGGGGCAATGGTGAATATTTGATGTCATCTATGGTATTTTTGAACTGCCAATGTACATATTTACATATTTGTAGTGTGTGTTTTTGCTCAGACCTCCAGACTGCAGAACAGAGTAGCAGAGTAGCAACAGAGTAGCAGCAGAGCAGAGCAGGAGTAGGAGCAGGAGCGGAAGACGCGTAAAACACTCCCATACTGCCAGCGGCTCCGGCTATCAGCTAGGGCCCCTACTAATCACCCCAGCACCCCTGCAGACTATACCTGACAATCATCCCAGGCACAGAGCAGAGCAGGAAGAGCCGCGCACCGCTGCCAAACATCGCGGCCGAAAAATCACCGAAAAACACCAGCTTGAGAGCCTGGGAACCAAGGCTGTGTGGAAGGAGGGGGCTTTGGCCGGCTGTCTCCCTTGCTGGCTCCCCCGCTGACCTGACTCTTGCTGCCTCTCCCGCCGAACCAGGGGTCCTGCTGCCAGAGCACAGAGAGTGGTGTTCTGGCCACAAGTCGGACGAGGTGGCTGAGGGGTTGAGGGGCCACTTTTGGGAGCTGCCTCTCCCCAATTAGCCCAGACTAGCCATCTGTTTGCCTTGCTTCGTGGGAGCCCAGCCACCTCTGCGCATCCGAGCTGCGGCAGTAGGAGGCGGGCAGCGTTAGCGCAGTGTGGCCCCGGAGTTCCCAGGCATTATCTAACGGGACTCCGCTGGTAGCTGCCCCTCCACATGGACGAGACCACATTGTAGGGCATTCTGTGCACGGCGAAAGACTTCACAACCAACCACCACCCAAGAGAGCGCCATCTGCAAGAAGCTTCAAGGAGCAGACACAGACCATTCAGTGGAGTACAAAAGTGAGCACAGGTGAGCCTGTTCCAGAGCTCCATTTCTTTTACAGGCAGGCAAAGCAGCACACTCAAACAAGGGGCAAGCACTCCCAAAAGGGATAATGGAGGCATGCCTATGACTACCCGGTGCGCCACTCGCATCATTGCTCACCCCACTAGTTCCCGCATGCTCCCTCAAGATCCTAGTACTTAGGACTACGCCTCCTGGCACCTCAATCCTCAGCCAGCCAGCGAGGGGCAATTTTGCATCCATAGTAAGCATGGGCGGAAAATCCGTTACGCTCGCGGATTTTGCAGATTTTCGGTAAATTCGCAATCCGCGAACGCTCGCAAATTTACCGAAAATCCGCAAATTTGCACGCAGCGGATTTTTTTTTCTTGGTGATACAATTTTGCGGCGTGCGGTGTAAGCTCGCAATTGCGAACTGGTACAAACCCCTCGGGAACTGGCAAAAATCCTTGCGAACTGGCAGAAATCCTTCCAAACACAAAAAAAGCATTCAGTGGGTTCAAAAGTTCAAACTCATCATTAGTAACCATTCCCTGTAGTGCTTCCTGACAAGGGCCCCTCCAGAGTTCAGTTGCTAGTTGCAACAATTGTATGACCCTGCTCTGACCCTCACAGCAGGCTCATAGAATAGCTACAAGTAGGCCACAAAGGTCCTGTAAAAAAAATTGCACTGGAACAGAACGCAAATTACAGATAAGGAAGCAGGTGCCAGACTGGAATTTTAAAACAGTGACACATTAATAAATCAAACCAAAATTAATTCATGTCAGTTGAAGCAGGCAGGTGTGCTGCTTTTTCCCCCCATAATCTACAGTGATGATGAACCAGAGGGTGGCATTGATGTACCAGAGGGTGGCATGGGTGAAACAGAGGGTGGCAGGGGTGAAACAGAGGGTGCTGGGAACCTGTGATGATGAACCAGACGTAGAAACAACATAATCGTGACCGTTGCGAGCCGACATGTAAGTTCGCAATTGCGAACTAGTACAAAACCCTTGCGAACTGGCAGAAATCCTTGCGAACTGGCAGAAATCCTTGCAAACACAAAAAAAAATCTGCAAATTCGCGAGAATTCGCGGATTTTGCAGATTGCGAGTTCGCAAATTCACAAAATTCGCGAACGCCAGATTCGCAAAATTCGCCCATGCTTAATCCATCGGGACCAGTGGATAGACACTTCGCCTGAATACCCAGCATCAACAAAAAAGGGGGGTAAAGTTTCACTTGTGGCACCTAGCTGCAGAGCCAACCAACAGCCAACATCGATTTCGCCCCAGCCGACTCGGCCCAATTCAGCAGCACTGTTAAGTTCAACCTTAAGCACAATATTAGGTATTTCCAGCATCCAGAACAACAGGTGGTCAACTACGGATGACATAAGTCGAGGGGACTGTTAAAAACTACGCAAGTTCACGACAATTAAATCGGGCAAACCCTGCACACAAAACTAAGGAACATACCGCCCCCTTAAACACCAGATTCACATCACACCAGTCTTTCAGTCTCAAACGTGAACAAAGAAAATAATAACAATGGGCAAGTTAGCCAAGCTTATCAGCGTTCTCCCCGAGTGAAACTTAGTAAAATGGGACCTAAAAAAAGGCCAGACAACATACGACCGCTGAGGACCCCTCCAATAAGGGCCTGCCTATTAAAAGGATCACCAGGAGTAAATCACTCACGGAAAATCTAAATAAACTGCCTCAAGATGCAGAACCAATGGGGTCAATTATAAACTTTTTTAGGACAAAGGGCACTGCCAATACCGACCGGGGTAGGCAGGAGCAGGTAACCGAGAACATACCAGGGGAAGGGGGCATTGCGAGTACCATGCAAGAAAGTAGCACTAGTCAAACCCCAATCTACACTGCCATACCCAGAGGAGGCTCACCGCCTCACCAGGAATATAGCAATATACAGGAACTAGGTCAACCAGAGGGCAAACAACTTAAAGGAATACAATCAAACAAAATACCCAGCGTACAAAATTCTCATGCACCCATAGATAATACCATCAACTTTACTAATGACTCGGACCACGCAACTGCACCAAGAGGAGCTGTGGACGTTGCAGTGATAAGGGCGCAAATCCACTGGTCAAAAGATCATGATCACAGCTTGGCTAGTAAGAGCATGGAGAGCATAGTACCAGCGCCATCCCCCACAAACAGCCGACAGCAACTAATGGCTCAACACTCAGATTCACCAGTGGTAGGGGAGCTTACATCTTCGTTTCTTCAAAATTTAGGAGATAAAATCGAGAGAACACTAGAACTGACCGCAAATTTGCTGGGGTGGGGGCAATCTCAACAAATAGGATCTCCCCGGGCCACCAATGCAAAAGTAGATCACTGCACATTTTATGACAGCCCAGAAGCAGACTTCCGGCAATCACTGAGGCCAGAATTAACCGCAACGCTGCTGCAGTGATTTTTGCGCTGTGCGGCATTTTTAAAAATACTGCGTTACATGACGAGCTCAGCTCGTCATCAGCACACGCCACCCGTGGCTGATGACGAGCTGAGCTCGTCATCAGCAGCGAAGGGGTTAAGCAGTGACACTAACAAAGCTCTTTTATGGCAGTCAACCAAAATGGAAGTCCAAATCGATCTTCTGCAATCGATTGCTGGCCGCCTAGTTGACATAAGCTCTAGAGTGGAAGAGTTGGAAAAGAGGATCGACCAGCACTTGCTATCTTACCGAGGTGAATGCTCCTGTTCCCCTCTCAACTCTCATGGATACATGGGCGCTTCTTCCTGAGATCCTGGCCAACATAGTAAAGAATGTTCAAGGAAACAAAAAAATCACGGCTGCCAAGCAACTCAGATGATAGGACCCCAGGAAGCGGCCACCCTTCAGGAATGAGACAAATGGAATCAATCGATCTCGGCTTAAGGTTACCTGCAGGATTGGAGCAAAAAGAAGCACAAAGGAGTGAGGCCTCTGCGTATAATGCCAAAATGGTACATGGAATACAAAGCCATTAAAGCAGGGCAACTGAGAGCAACGAAGTTCCAGATAACAGGGAATCAGACTTAAAAGAACTCACTCCCTGCAAAATCGCCGTCCCTGAATGCACGCTGTCAAAACGAGAAAAAAGAGAAGATTAAGAAACAACAGGAATGTAACGGGGAGGACTCGGGTCCGCCAGGCTTACCTGTCTCACCTCTCTTTGACCAGCATACAGGGACCTGGAGAGACACAGATGTCCTGGACGACACGGATCCGGATCAATGCGGCGAGCCCTGCTTCTTTAATTGGGCGGAGTTGGAACGGGACAACGTCACAAGACACACCCCCTCGTCACAGGTAAAGGCCGACCAGGAATCTTCCCAGGTGTTTTTCACTCGGAGGAGAGCGGAGCTGGAAGGAGGAGGACGAGTGCGGAGGAGAGCGGAGCTGGAAGGAGGAGGACGAGTGCGGAGGAGAGCGGAGTCGGAGATTGAAGGTGGAGGAGAGGCGGGAGCTGAGGAGAGAAATCGAAGGCGGAGCGGAGCAGAGTCAGGAGGCGGAGGAGAGAGAACATCGGAGGACGGAGACAGATACGAGATCTGAGGAGAGAGAACGGCGGGGAACCGAGGCGATGGTCAGAGACGAGGACGGAGAGAGAAGCATTGAGCGTGGGAGGTCCAGGGGAGCAGAATCCACCAAGCCAGGAGGCCAACAGGAAGGCGCTTCGCCCAGCCACACTTCATCGAGGGAAGTGTGGCTACCAGAGGTACGATCAAGGCTTTCGGGCTGGGCGGGTTTTAAGTGGGCTAAACCCCCTTAAAAGTTCCTAACTCGTATCCTGTGCACTTCCCCTCCCTCACTACCCCAACACTGTGGGCCATAGTCTGATACTTGTGCACGTGTGTTCCCTCACTCCCTCCCCCGTGCTGTTGGGCAGGACAGTACCTAAAACTCTGTTGTCTTTCTTCCCTGCACGGGCGAGATGCCACGACATCGTGGAGGAAGAGGCGCGAACCACCAGTCCCAGAAGACACCGGGACAAGAGGCGGAAAGCAACTGAGAAACGCCAACAAAGACTATCTGAAGATACGGAACCACCCCTGCCCTATTACAGGAAAACCATTCACAGAAAACGAACCTTTAAATCAATAAAACCAGCATTACCCAGAGTACCGGTGTCTGTAAGTCTATTCGAGGGGTCAATAACCCCGATCACTCCAACGCCAGTCAGTCAGGGACACCCCGAGGCGCCACAAGGAAAAAAACAAGATAAGAGAAAGATAATTGCAGCTAAGGAAGATTGACGGCAGACCGCCACAAGGGGACCCCAAAGTGAGCCAGCTTTATCCAATTTTCACAATTAAGAATTGGGGCACAAAGGCTTTTGACATGATTTTGCCTCCAGCTGAACAGCAAAAACAGCTAATCGCCACAAGTAATCCACCTGCGACAGGTCAAAAACCGCAGTTAAGAACAGGACACCCCCCAGGGAGCCAAAAGTCAGAGGATACAAGCCATGCACCAGCTGTAATAATGATACCGCAATTGTGGCCAAAATCACTGCCACTGCCGGATGATAAAAAAACACTACACCATATGTCAGAGGACATAAGTCATGCACCAGCTGAGAAAAGTATACAGCAATCATGGTCAATATCACTGCCACTGCTGGACGATATAAAACCACTACAGCAAAGCCCCGGGCACCAGCCCAGCACCAGGTGCAGCAACAGCCAGAGCTCGAAATCCAAAGTCGGACCTGCCAGAAGCAAATAAGGAAGCCCAAACATCGGATTAATCCAGGTGGCACAAAATTTAGGGAGGAACAAAATGAGTTATTCATCAGGAACAGTCACTGCCATCCATGAGATAGTCCTCACCCCGAGATTCTATAGCACGGGTCAGCATGACATTTTGAACAGGTGCAATATTCTTCGCCT
Organism: Lissotriton vulgaris; assembly: GCF_964263255.1. Lineage (NCBI taxonomy): Eukaryota > Metazoa > Chordata > Amphibia > Caudata > Salamandridae > Lissotriton > Lissotriton vulgaris. The sequence goes on from NC_141698.1 coordinate 375,083,214, forward strand.
TTTTAAGCACCTTGCCGTGCTAGACAAGCTACAAATAGGGGACATAGAGTGGGTGAGATTCTTGAGCATGAAGGGCGACACACACGGCAATTCAAAAATATTAGGCTTGAAGAAAAAGGAAACTGCACAAGCCATTTTGAAGAACTCCACACAACTTGCCGAATGGGGCATCAATGCTCAGAATCCTCCCAACCCAAAATACCCATACATTCTTGCTGCAGACAAGGGGGATATGGGCCCCTGGTCAGTCCTGCAGGGGACAAATAGATCAGGACTCCTCGAGAATACAGGGAAGAGACATAAGGACTACACAGGACTCAAGATCACATGTCAAAACAACCAAAGGTTTATTAGTGCCATCCCTTCCCTCTTGGATCAATCTGGAAACTGGGGAAGAACACAGAATCGCTTCTAACAACAGCAAGCCCAGGCCCGGCAGGAGCAAAACAAAGGGAGTACCTCTTCCTAAGAAGAACTTAAGACTAATTTCATGGAACATCGCAGGGAGCAGCAAGATCGCAGAGAATAACAACCTGAGGCGATTCCTGGAAACAGGAGACATACACTGCCTCCAAGAGACCTGGGCATTATCTAGCACGCTATTGGCAGCGTTCTATGAACAAGAATTGATCGTATTGGTGAGGGTCCAAGGGCTAGATTAACGACCCACACAGACACCTGCCCTAATACTATGTATTCATAACAAAGAGATGTCTGTGGGCCAAAGGAAATAAGGGTTCAACTGTGTATACTAAAGTGTGGCACAACCGAAGAAAACCAAATAAACGACTAGTGCAAATGTGCAATAAACAGCACTAAATTCCTTGAGTTGGAAAAAGTGCCCATCAGTTCCCACTCTGTACCGCCCTATTCATCATCTGGGCTCTCCATAACCCAGGAGAAAGTGTAGTCTGCCACTAGATGTTATTGTGACAGACAATCAACTCAAGATGAAAAAAGATTTTTTTTAATGGGTGGTTCTGAAAAAAATCAATACACCAGGGTAACTGAATTGCAGTGCATAGATGTATAGTGAAAAATAGTGAAGTGTTGTAAAATTGGGTAGAATTGAGTAGAGCTAGACAATTTTATTGATTTCTCTCAGTTCTCCCAACATTAAAAAAAGTGCAATAAACTGACAGATTTAACAAAATATCTGCATGCAGGTAGGGTCGACATGATTCAGCATGTGTGGCTAGAGATACGCCACTGCTTTCTTCAGGACCATGATTTAACAGCTACTGCAATAATAATAATAAAAGATATCACCTGTGTAGTTTCAGGTCTTACTCAGTCTCCTCCAAAGAACTAAGGAAAACATGCGCCCAAACAGGAAACACAGAGAACCACAAAAAAGCTAAAAGTTTGAACATTAATGTATTGTTCAACCGTATAGTGCTGTTAACACAACATATCAAGAGAGTATGGTAATTAATTCCATTATCCCAATTGAAGCTCGCTTACCTATTTGGTAGGAGGAAATTGCGTCACCCCACCTAGCTGCAGCTCAGGTGTGAGGAAATTGCGTCACCCCACCTGGCTGCAGTTCAGGTGTGTGGAGCACTGCTCTGGTGAAGAAACAAGACAAAACAATAAGACTCATATTCACAAATTACAGGTATATTAATTTAGAATTCGTGGTATTGATAAACAAATTCTAGAGATCCCATATCCTTATGGCGCCTATCTCTTTGTGCAGACCGCTAATAGCAATCATTTTAAGGTTTAATAAGCACAAAGCACTGATAAAACACTATTGTTAGCATGATGTAGAGCTCAACTGTTTACACATCGAGCTTCACTCCTCTTTGAAACACAGTGATAACAAATTGAGAACGTGCTGCGCGGGCTAGCAGTGATTTCAAATGATATAGCCCAACCGATTGACTGTCGTTAAGTATCAGGGCAGGAATATTGTTAGAAAGCCCTTCGTCATGCAAAGGACGTGTTAATTGAGTTTGCAGTGATATACAACTAAGCGACCCCCCTTGAAGGGCCATAGTGCAAAAAAAGAAGCCTGTTATCACGCTACTGAGAGTGAAAAGCTCTCTACTTGTGGCGATTAAAATATCGAAGTTTTAAAACTCAAGCCACTGAATATGTCTACATCAGGCCACATAATCACGAACCTTTCCCTCGGTACACCTGGCGTCCCTCTGAGCAATCTGGGGGGGCACCGGTGTACATGTGCTCTCCATATTTGTTTAGATTCCGAGTTCCCATGAAGTCCCGTGACTAGCAAGAGCATGTGACCAAAAACTACAGAACTCCTGTGTTGTATTGGGAGTTTGAAACACACACTACAGCCAAGACGCCTCCTATTAATAAACTGCTACGTCAATCCAGCTCAAACCACCATGAAAGATCAGCTGAAGGCATTGACAAGGGAAATCAACAGCCTCCTAAACAAATACAAAAATCATCAAGTAATCTTAGTCGGGGACTTTAACTTTAAGGACCTCGACAATACAGCATCCCCATATCGAGGGACGGGAAGGGCTGCACACTTTCATGACTTATTCGACAATCCTAAGCTATCTTCAACGTACACTGTAAAAGCAAGATACTCGCATGGCGGGCGACTACAGCCGACCTTCCGGGACATCTCGATGATCGACTATATCATGGTCAGCGAAGTAATGGCGGCCAGACTAGAAGATTTTACAGTCAAGATCAGGTCAGAAAGCGATCACAGGCCACTAATAGCAGTTTTCAAGCTAGAAGTTCCAGCGGCCCTTAAGTTCCAAGCCATCGGAGAGTCCAGAGGGGACGAAAATTACAGCCTCCTAAAGAGAATCAGATGGACAGACGAGACGGGAGCAAAACTTCAAAACTGGCTGGACCTAAAGCAGGAGGAGATCCCAGCAATTCCATCTTCACCGATAAAAATATGGGAGACCATAGTTGATGAGATACAAACAAGCTTGGGCCATACCCAGTCACAATGCTCCAGGCCCAAAAAGAAAATAACAGCTGGAATCATCCGTCCAACCAAGGACATACGTGAGACAAAATGCCTCTTGCGTAAGGAACTAGTAACAAAGAAAAGAGAGGGCAGACAAACAGATGGGACATTGATTGCATCATTGAGGGCAGCCCTAAGAAAGAAATGGTGGGAACACAAAAATGCTCACATGGAGAGGGAATGGATCACAGTTTTCTCACTCATCAGGATTATGGAGACACATAAACCGGATAAGTGGCAGAGGTGCTCCAAGAGAAAACGGGATGGCAGAGCAAGATTGGCTGTTCTATGTAAAGCAGCTATATTCAAATACCCATGTAAACACATGCAGTACTGAAGATTCTAACAGTGGGACGGACTGTCTCCACCTACCAAGGGCAATGATCGAAGAAAAAACTTCTAGCCCCCGAAATCCTCCTGAGGGTTTGCGAGACTAGGCAGAGGTGAACCGTACCCTGTCAGCCCAGATAAACCATGATATGGTTATTAAGATATTTAAGAACATGAAGAACGATGGGGCCCCTGGACCAAAAGGCATACCGGCCCAGGTTTTTAAAAAGGCCCCCGACTTTTGGGCATCTGTCCTTACTCCTTTTTATAACCATTCCTTAACAAGAGCAATAACCCCTGACTCATGGAGGGGCTCCATATTAGTCCCAATTTTTAAAAAGGAGATCGTCTAAAGCCATCGAATTATAGGCTCATCGCTTTTCTTGGCATAGAAGCCAAGGCCTACGCCCGCCTCTTACTGAAGGACCTGGAGACATGGGCCGAAGGAAAAAGCATCATACCCTGCTATCAGACTGGCTTCAGACCACAAGCATCGACAATGGATAATATCCTGGCGTTAGCGCACCTAGCAACTGAAGCAATAAAGAAGAAAAACCCTCCCCTCTTTTGTTGCTTCATTGATTACAGCACAGCATTCGATAAAGTGGTACGAAATAAGCAATGGCGGAAACTAGACAAATTGGGGCGCTCCGTCAAACCTACTGAAGGCAATCAGATCACTTTATGATGGCACCTGGGTGCGTGTTAAAACCAGCGCTGGTGCAGTGTCCCCTAACATAACAACAAACAACGGGCTGAAACAAGGATGCGTGCTGGCGCCCATCCTTTTTAATTTGCACACGGCGGATTTGGGGGATGCCATGAAAGGCGCCAGCTTAGTAGCACCGAGATTAGGCAGCATGAAGCTGCCGGTCCTACAATATGCAGACGACACAGCTGTAATGGACCACACGAGGGTGGGCCTACAGAGATCCCTAAATGCGTTGAATCAATTCAACAAAGATAACAACCTTCTAGTAAACCAAGGGAAAACTAAGGTCGTCATTTTTGGGAGCTATCATCTGAAAAAGAAAGCACAGTGGCGAATGGGAGATCTGCAGATCAGTACAGTGGCAGAGTATTACTACCTAGGGGTTTGGTTTACGGAATGGGCCAATGCAAATGTCCATCTGAAACAGCAGTCGTCCAAGGCCAATAAGGTGATATTCCTTTTAAAGCAACTGAGCTTACATCTGATAAGCCCCGCGGCCGGACCAATATTAACTGCCTTAAAAACAAAATTGCTGCCAGTCATCAGCTATGGTCACTAGGCCTTTCCGGGGACGCAGGATGCCCTTCTCACCGCAATCCAAGCCAAAGCACATAAATCAGTCTTTTCTATCCCAAGGTCGGCAAGGAAGTCAAGACTAAGATTGGAGCTAGGTCTGGTTAGGCCAGACTTGTTGTGCCAAGGGGAGATCATAAAATCATACTTAAGGATTATAAGGGCCCCAACAAACTCCCTAAGATACCAATTGAGAGCCATCTTCGAAGGGCCAAGATCAGCATGGCACACCAGTCTTGGCAAAGCACTCAAGATTCTAAAGATAGAGGAAAAGAGCATACCACTGCCAGAAATCCTACTAAATGCTTGGAAAAAAGCCATAAACAGACAAGTTCTGAAAATCTAATTCAAACTGGACCTTAAATCCCTACGCTATAGCCCCCACCTAGACCCGCTGAATAGTTCCTACATGGTAGGCAAGTCACAACCCTACCTGAATGAGGCCGTGACACCACAAGCCAAAACTAAAATCCTCTCTACGAGACTGTGTACTCTAGGAATCATTGAATTTAACCCCACATGGGCTCGTAATGGGGAAAATACAATCTGCAGACTGTGCCCCTACACAAGAGAATCCTGGCTTCGCCTTTTATGCTGCTGCCCCTCCCTTACGAATGAACGCCGTCGTCTTCTCCGCCCAGCCTGCATCATCAAAGGAATCAAGACATGCCATGAAGCATCAGCCTTGTGCTTTTCTAGAATAACCACAATGACCTTGGCGAGTCTTGGGAAATTCATTCATCTGATTAGAATGGTTTTAAAGACAGCAAATGATCACAAACAAACCAGTGCCACCAGTGTGGTACAATAAGGGGATCAAGGCAGCCTCCCCTCAAATGAGCCATGATTCTATCCATCCGCCCTAAAGAAATCGCATCACATCAATGGCTCTCTGTAGGAGAAAACCACCAAGGCCTACAAAGCTGTCTAAGAAACTTGGTGCAAGGACTTATGATAAAGACTGATACTACGAGTGGGTGCAGCGGAGAGGGGATATATTACTTGAACAAAAAACTTTTTAACCAGCAGTCTTTATAGTTTTAATGTGATCATTGTTTTACTCACCAGTTTTATTCTTTCTTACTGTAATGATTTTAATTAATTGAACAGTTAATAAATTCAAATACATATTTGTAAAGTATTCCATAGTATTTAGTATTGTGTGAATGATACATGAACTTCTCTTTTTTTCTAAAGAAAAGGTACTGACTGGAAAATAATTTATTGAGTTATATTATTGCATGCCAGGGAATGGTGATTACTAGCCCACACCCCCTCCTTTGAATAGTCCTTGGACTGCTCTGCCTCGCTACACTGAGAGAATCAAGTGCTAAAATGGAGTATTGGTTGCCAGTGGAGGACAAATGTGGACCCATTATTTATGTAGGCCACACAACTAATGGCCTGTTTTCTTGCAAGTGCATTTCTGTGCCTTGCTTATGATGTAGAAGGGAGGCATTCCACGGCTGGAGTGTGGGTGTTTCCGCTTATCCACCCATGGATGTTGGTGCACTCACAAATTTACAATGAGTTGTGTACCTAGGAATGTATCAAAATGGCACTTCTTCCAGGCCTAGGCGTAACAAGGAGAAATTTCTCCTTGTTACTTCCTTTTACTATCTTTGGTGCATGCAGAATCATACATAGAAAAAGTTCATCTATGTGGCTGATCTAGGCAATGTATTGCCTAAAACTCTTTTCTGACAAGACTAATAGGGACTTCTGTTCACTTCCTCCAAAATACTGATGACACTGTGCTTTTACTTAGAACTAGTATAGGTATCCAGCACCAGCTTGCAAGGAAAGGAAAGCAAGGTGACCATCGACATTTTAGAAATCAAAATCATATTTTTTGAGTGCAGGATTAAAAAAACAGAATCATGGCATTTGGGCGTTGAATGGTGTCAAGGACAGCCTCTTATAAATAACTTGGGATTTCTTTTCATGATTGAGGTGGGCAGCATCTAGAGCTAGCTAGCTTAAAGCCTTAAGCAACTGCTTTAAAATTTCATTTCTGGAAACTATTTGGAGAGAGTTATCGAGTGCTTGATTTGCCCCTTCGATGAAGAAGATCAAGGCAAACTGCCTCCCTTCATTAACCTACATATGTGTGACTTTCTTTGGAAAATTATCTCACCTACAGTATTCAGAGCAATCTAAAGTTTTTTAACACTTCTGTCTTCCTAACCCAACAGATAAGCATGGAATGATGCCTTCATCTGTAGTCTTTGGTGGGCCATGCCAAGTTATTCTGCTTCTAATATCTAAATATGATCCCCTGCTATGATTCTTCGAAAGATCTGCTCTGGTAAGAACTAATCGTTCCCTTATAAATCCAAAATGTTATGGCAGGCCTTTTTAGTTCACTTATTAAAATGGCTAAAATCCCTTAAATTTGCACCAAGCTACATTCCAAAGGCTACTGAAGAAATATGCACCTCTTTCATCAATCAAATTGGATCGGTTTGTGTTTTCTACCAATACAAAAACCATGTGAACTTTTTCACAGCTTCGATTAGAACAAGCATCAAAAATATATGCTTGAACCAATCTTGCAGTCATGCAAACTAAGCAGTAGCTTTTTCAATGTATTTTTATTTATGTTTTCCATCATATTCAAACAAAATGAGAGACAACATTAGTATTCAGTGATATACTACTTTCAGATACATCGACTGCTAAAGGTGTAGAAGAGTCCAAAATAGGTAGTCACTTTTTTTATTACATTTTCTAACAGTCACAAAGAGCACATGGCAGAAATAAAAAACACATGTATGGCCTAAGTCCTTACATTTTCAGCGTTCTTCACTCTTGTGATATACTCTCACATTGGTCCCATAAGTCTCCTGGCCATTGACTTGAGATTTGTAAAGATGTGTACATTTCAGCTTTCTCATTACAGATCACTGCATCATGGAGCCAGTCGCATATCCTGGTGATAGACATTTGAACCATGCCCTGGGAACCTGCTTAGTATGTGGTACAGGGTTGGCTTTCACACTGGTGGTGCACGGTGCAACACTCTTTTTTGGCACCCCAGAATAGGCCTCCTTCTCCACTGATTCCCTCACTACCACCCTCCAACAGTGCCCCTCATATGTCACTGTGCTGTATTTGGATTGTAACTTATGATTGGCAAGTAACAGAAGGTTATCTGGAACAAAAGTAGCAACCTACTGAGTTATCAACATAAAATACAGTTCAGTGATCTGCATGGTACATGTTCTTTGCAGCAGACATATTAATTGTCTGTGCTACTAGTGACGATTCCAAAAGCCACTAAACAATAATCAATTTCTATCCAGCAGGAACATTAATCACCAGAGTTATCTTGACATTTTTATTGTTGCCTGGAAACTACTGCACGCACAAAAAACTCTGAATCTGGTGCTCTTAAACCCATGTGTTACTGCTAGACACAGTGTCTCCCTCCCCCTAGCTCAGCGCCAGGGTCGGCTGCACCAGTTGCAGCACCCTAAAGCCAGTTCTGATGTAGAATGTTCACAACAAAGCCCAGCAGAAAAGGGAGAAGCATTCATGTCAACTGTATACCAGGTAATAGTTAGTAATTAATGATAGAGATGACCAGCAGTGGCCGGTGTGTTAATAGAGTGGTGGGGATGGTGGTGGTGGGGAATTTCGGAGGGATGACAGACGAAGAAAAAAACAAAAACAAAACCACTTACCTGCCGCATCGCGCCCTGTCTCCACTGCAGTCACAGGCTCTCAGAGTCCACTGCGGCCAATCCTGATGCTGTTTTCATGCTGCTGAAAGCAGAGTCAGGATCGGCCTGCGCACCAATTATTTGCGCTCCCAGTTAGACTGGGAACCTGTGCCTGCTCTCTCCAACCTGGCAACTCAGCTCAGGTTGGAGAGAGCTTCAGAGTGCATGTCTGTTTGGCCGGTCTGAGGAAGCCGGCCAGACCATCATGGGCACTGAATAGCACTGCAACCAATCCACCACCAGCCTGTCATCCTCCTGGCCCTGTCCCATGCCTCGGCTCCGAGAGCAAAAATAAAACAATAATAAACAACGGTTTAATATAGTTTTCTTTTTCCTTTCTTTTTTTTGCCTAAGAAATGTAGTAGCTAATATTGTACCCAGCATTCCAGTATTCAGTTGATCCTTTTCACTAGGGAGATGTGGTGCTGAGGATTACATGCTCACCCAGTATGGTGCATAATGGGCCTGAGCTTCCAAGAAATCCCTCTCTGGATCCGGAGCAGCAAATCCTCCATGTTCATATCAGTGAGTGACGTGTTCCCAGCTTGCTTGTGGCGTCTTACCTCCCCATATAAGCTTAGTAAGGAGAGTGGCAGTTTTAATAGCAAGAATTTGCTGTGGTAGATGGGTAGGATCTATGACAGAATTTCGACTACAAAAATATCGACCTACAAGAATATCGAGTCAACAATATCGAGGGCAAAAATATCGACATCCTATCTACAACATGGTAAGTACAAAAATATCGAAAAAAAAATATCGATGTAAAAAATATCGATGTTAAAAATATCGTTTTTTTTTTTTTTAATATAGAAATGTAAAATTAAGTCTATAAGACTAATAAATAAAAGAAACATATTTAAAAGTATCTAATAATATTTAAAAGTAATAAATAATACATATATTAAGAATACATTAATTAAATATATACAGTAAATATGTAATATATATACACTGAACAATAAGTATTAATAATTATTTTACGAATTTATAAATTAATGAAATATATTCTAATTTACTAACACATTTACAAACATAAAAGAGTAACATAAATAAAATGTAAGTAATATAAAAAATAAAATAAATATTTGATATTTTAACAATTAATTAAATAAAACGTTGGATTGCGTAAGGCTAAAAATTTCTAATCCTACTCCAGAGAGTACAACAGTAGGGAAAACTGACCCTGAACTCAAAAAACACCCCTTTACCCAAGAACTGAAACTGACCCTGAACCCTAAAAATACCCCTTTACCCAAAAACTGAAAACTGACCCTGAACCCTAAAAATACCCCTTTACCCAAGAACTGAAAATTGACCCTGAACCCAAAAAATACCCCCTTACCCAAAAACTGAAAACTGACCCTGAACCCTAAAAATACCCCTTTACCCAAGAACTGAAAACTGACCCTGAACCCAAAAAATACCCCTTTACCCAAGAACTGAAAACTGACCCTGAACTCAAAAAATACCCCCTTACCCAAAAACTGAAAACTGACCCTGAACCCTAAAAATACCCCTTTACCCAAGAACTGAAAACTGACCCAGAACCCTAAAAATACCCCTTTACCCAAGAACTGAAAATTGACCCAGAACCCAAAAAATACCCCTTTACCCAAAAACTGAAAACTGACCCTGAACCCAAAAAATACCCCTTTACCCAAGAACTGAAAACTGACCCTGAACCCAAAAAATACCCCTTTACCCAAAAACTGAAAACTGACCCTGAACCCTAAAAATACCCCTTTACCCAAAAACTGAAAACTGACCCTGAACACAAAAAATACCCCTTTACCCAAGAACTGAAAACTGACCCTGAACCAAAAAATACCCCTTACCCAAAAACTGAAAACTGACCCTGAACCCTAAAAATACCCCTTTACCCATAAACTGAAAACTGACCCTGAAACCAAAAAATTCCCCCTTACCCAAAAACTGAAAACTGACCCTAAACCCTAAAAATACCCCTTTACCCATAAACTGAAAACTGACCCTGAAACCAAAAAATACCCCCTTACCCAAAAACTGAAAACTGACCCTGAACTCTAAAAATACCCCTTTACCCATAAACTGAAAACTGACCCTAAACCCTAAAATAAACCCTTTACCCAAAAACTCAAAACTGACCCTAGACACTAAAAATACTCCTTTACCCAAAATTAATTAATATTATTTCATTAGCAATTAATTATTAATGAACAATAACAAAATAAGTAAATATATTAGCAAATTTGCTGTAATTATTATAATTTAATAATTAATATTATTTTTTCCCAATTAATTAATTAACAGTAATTAAAAATTATATATCAATAAATTACTCTAATTAATGTAACTAATTAATATTATTTAATTACCAATTAATTAATAATGTTAAATATGTACAAAATAATAATAATTAATTAACTAATTAATATTAATTATTTCCCAATAAATTAAATATAAATTTATAAAAACATATATTAATTAATTAATTATTATTAACTTACTCCCCACCCCATTCCCCTATAAACCCACATCCCGCTACAGAAAATATATATCAATTAATCAATTAATTATTTTCCCAATTAATCAATATTAATTAGCAATTAATTATAATTAATTAATCCTACTAATTATTAATCAACTTACCATAATTAAATTACTTCCCACCCTATTCCCCTATAAACCCACAACCCGCTACAGAACATATATATATCAATTAATAAATTAATTAAAATTATTTTCCTATTATTTTCACATAATTACCAATTAATTATAATTAATTAATTAATCCTACTAATTACTAAACAATTTACCATAATTAAATTACTTCCCACCCTATTCCCCTATAAACCCACAATCCGCTCCGGTACAAAAACATAAAATTTACTTATAAAATTATTTATTATTATATAAAATTTATACACATATAATAGTAATTATTTTAAATACTTAAATTAAACATATAACACATACATAATAAAAAACTATACAATAATACAAATATCGATATTAGTGTCATCGAAATTAGTAACATCGATATATATGCTATCGATATTACTTACTTCGATATTACTTACATCGATATTAAGTATTTCGATATTACTTACCTTGGGTCGATATTCTGTCCTACGATATTCTTGCCTTCGATATTATGCACCTTCGATATTTCAGACTCGATATTATGGTAGGTCGATATTTACAACTCAATATTTTGACTGTGTACCAGATGGGTATACTCACAAACAAATAAAGTCGTTTTTGAATGACTAGCATCTTTATTAATGCTATCCTGCCCACTCTAGGTAACGGGAGAGCAATCTAGTGCTCCACTTGAGTTGCAAGCAAGCAGTGAGACATAATAATTCTGTAATATTGTGTCCCTGCAACTGTTGACTAGGATACTTAAATACCTTACTTTAGTCCTCCCTCCATGTCAATGGAAATTGTGGGGTAATTCTGTATGTCTTGTCTGTAAAAAGGTACATACCTGATTTCTCCCCAGTAATGTGACAACTGTCTGAAGCTCAAAATGGACAAGACCAAAGTCCTAATCTTTGGCAACCATACCTCCTCTAGAACGACACCAGCTGTCCCCCGGAGCTTGGACCCACCCCCACACCAAAAGACCACTCCCACAACCTCAGCATCATCCTGAACAGCAGACTCACCATGAAACGATAGATCAACACATTCTCCTCTGACTGCCTCCACATTCTTTGCATGCCCCAAAGAATCTTCAAATGTATCCCTACATACACAAGAAAAAAAGTCATGCAAGCCCTTATCACTAGCCGTTGAGACTATGGCAACACATCGCATGCAGGAACCACCACCAAACTCATGGGAAGGCTCCAGATGATACAGAATTCAGTGGCCAGATTGATATTTTACCTGCCCAAACAGACCCACTTAACTCAACACCTGAGGAACCTTCACTGGCTCCCAGTCCACAAAAGATGGCAATTGAAACTAGTGACACATGCCTAAAAAGCCCTCCATGACCTAGGACCAGCATACATGAACCACGATCTGACCTTTCACCAACATCCAGAAACGTCCACCTCCTCACCCTTGCACAGACACCATGTATCTGTCATAGTCATTGCAGAGACCAATTCTTCTCCCACCTCACTGCCAACTCCTGGAACACCCTCCACCTTCTAACATCACCCTCTCTGATGAACTTCAGGAAGAGACTCAAGACCTGGCTTTTTGACTAAGTGCAGCAACTCAGCGCCTGGATACACTCACAGATGATTGGCCATGTCATACAAGTACTGTTTGATTGATTGATAATGCACATCTAATGATGTCCTGTATGATGGTGACAAGGTTGGTCTCTGGGTTTCTAATGAATAGTAGCAGGTAATCGGCATACATGGATAGAAATGAACATCAGGTTATGCCACTCGCACAGATGGGAAGCTAAGGATTTCCTCGCAGCAAACAAGGACACCCCTTCTGTGTGCCTCATTCTACCTACAGGAGGTGTGTGGGATAGCTTTTCACCCACACCCTGGAAAATCAGGTTAGTATACAGTAGTTATACAAATGTAATAAAAGTGTGCCCTACGTCCATCCAGCGTAGGATGGGAACAGAAATGGCTATAATCCAGTGAAGCCATGTCCTTCTAGGAGTCAAGAAGCACTGAGATTGCCTGAATCTCTGAGCAGATTCTATGAATCATTGACAAATGTGCACATGTACGCAATTATGCAGTGGTTTGTGTTAATTTTTGGCTTACTGTGAATCTATGCTCAACTGGAGGCCATATATGTCAAAGCATTTCTGCCTATGTCACATGTTTTGATTTTGTCTAAAGTGTACAGACTTTAGCCTATTTTCATGAAAAATATCGGGGCAGGATTGCCAGCACATGCTGCCATTGTGTGATGCAACACATGCAGCCACTGTCCTACCTACTCCCAATATCCTGAGTATGCTAATATAATTTGAGGGAACTTTAGGCACAGATATCACACTTTGGGGCACCAGTGACTGTGCATTTGTCCCCTTCCAAAAAGTTGTCTCTCTTTTTTATATGAGTAGCTAGAAAGCACTGTTGTAACAGGTCCTAAACCAATAAAAATAATATTGTGGGCTAATGCATTTGCTACTGAGATGATCGTCCACTTTGTGGCTTCACAAGTTCGCATTTTCTTACTCAGCCTTTTGCCACAAAAGTGGGGCAGTAATCACTTTAAATAACTTTTATGTCTTGTTATGGATATAGAAATTCTGATCAGCTCGGTGATCTGGCTAAACATACTTATGTCCTTTAATCAGAAGTCCTGAAAAATACAGGGCCACAGTTTTCACGACTGTGGTGCTAATGCATAGTAAACATAATCAAATATTCTAGGATTTGAACAAGAGAAAACTGCAATAGGGCACAGATTTAAAATATGAGGGTAAGGAAAAATAAAAGGAAGAATGAGAAAAAAGAACAGTGCAGAAAGAGGAGGATAACATAAAAGTAAAGGAATGAGTAGAATGAATAAAATATCATGAGCGTTAAAGTAATGAAAGTAATACATATGTGAGAGATGGATACAGGAAGGTAAAAAACGAGTTTGAGGAAGTAGGGGGATTGAGCAGGATGGAGTAGGAGAATGATTAGTAAAGTGGTTGTTGGGCATAGGGCAATGGGTAGGCATGTACTGAAAGTGGGGTGATGAGACATGAGTAGAGTGAGAGGAGTAGGAAAGTGTGAAGTCAAAGGATGATTGTGCTGACGGATGGGTATGATGACAAAGAAAGGTGGTCAGAGTGAGCGGGGAGAGTAAATGATCACTGGTGAGGGAGAGACCAGAGGAGGGTGAGAAGACTGAAAGAGATTGGTAGAAAAAAAGAGGCAGGCAGGGAGAGTTACTATAAAGAAAGGGAGGGTGAAGGAACTAACAGAGATTAGTAGGAAAGAGCAAGAGAACAAGAGAGGGGAGCTGGATAGTTGTTGCAATACCCCCCCACTTTTTCCTGTTTTTTGGTGCAACTTTGACTTGGTAACTGCTAACCAGGTTCCCAGTACCAGTGTTCTTTCCCTAAAAATGTAACCCAGTTGGCAAAGCTTTACCACCTTCGGTAGGTTCCCAGTAAATGGTACCCTTGTACCTACGGCCTAAGGTGCTAAAGAGGATCCCTAGGGGTGGCTGAACAAAAGTGCTACCCTAAGAGACCCCTCATAGGGCACATGCATGTCTGCCAGGGCAGGTTGTGTGTCTTGGTGCAGGCAAACGTGAAAATGCAACATGTCACACATCCCTGTCTGTAATGTCCCCTACCACTACATATTCTATCTGTAAGACACCCCTGCAGTAGCCCTGATAACCCTTCTGCAGGGTGCCTAATATTATATGTGAGGGCATAGCTGCAATGGGCGATATGCCCCTGTACTGGTCAGTTCAATTACTGCCAGTGCAAGTGAACAGGAAAGCCATTTTAAAACATGTTCTGGGAACTGGTGAACATGAATCCCCCAGCTACATGATGGCTCCAATGAAAATAGGGATGTTTGATACCAAACATCTCATATTGATGAACCCACACTGATTCCAGTGTTGGATTTTCACCCCCTCCCACAAGATGGCCTGCAGATTAGCTTGTTCAGACATGGGAGCTAAAACCAGCTTCTCCTCATTTGGAATGTGACTCTGCTTTCTCTCAAAGAAGAGGATGCCTATCCCTTGTCCTGCTCCACTTTTGGAGGGGAGACAGGTGGGAAAATAAGTAAGATTAGGAGGTGTTCCCACATTCAGCCAGCACCACCCCTAGGGTGGGGCAGGCGAAGGGGACCCCTCTCTTCAACTCCTCCAACTTGTCTTGGAGGGAACTAGCCAACCAGGGACAGGGTTATGCTTGCTTTGTAGTGTAGTTCCTATATGCCCAATAGGCTCTACGCATTGGAATAGTATTTACCATAGATATGACATAGGACTGAGGTCAACTAGGTCTCTATCGAATATACTAAACTTAATAGTGAGTGCCAGCTAGCTCAGTGGTCACTAGAAACTTTCTCGAATTCACACGAAGGGATTAGTTTCTGACAACCGCATAAACATGACAACTTTGTTTCCCAAGAATAAAACGTATCTCTAGAGTCGCGGAAACAATAGATAAGTATTTCACTCAGTCAATCGTGCATGCTTCGTTTCATCAGAGGTGTAGAGAAAATAGGAAGACAGGCGTTTTCAATAAAAGATTCATTGAACAGTCTTCTTTCTCATACAAGAGAAGTGAACTGCTACAATCGTTATGGAGGCTGCAAAGTATAATGCGTACAGTGTAAACAGTAATATAAAATAATACTGTAAAAGTATGGTATGGTTTCTAATCCATATAAAATAACATACATGAAGAACAAAGGCTAAAAGTACTCAACTGGTGCTTCTAAAAAACGCCTACCCCAATGTACCCATTCTAAGTCTAGGACGAGGGAAGAAGTAAGTGTAGTGTTGCATAGGTATAGTTTTCTTTGCCAAGAATCTATCCAAGATTTCTCTCAGGGTCTAATCAGCTCTGTACCTTGGTTTTAGAATGAAGGAGGTCTGGTATCTCTCTGTCTCGGACTCGATTTCCCAACACCCCGCAAGGGGAGCTTGGAAACACTGGAGCTAGATTCTCGGCAGGAGAAAGACAGTCTCTGATCAGTGCGTCAGCTGGAGGGTCGGCTTCCTTCGGCACTAGCTGTAACGAGCTGCGTCAGGCAAGTAGATAGTCGAACTGCTCCAAACCACTGTGTCTTGCTAGAGCAAGTGAAGGCATATTTATACCTTGAAGGTGCCTTGTTTGACGTAAAGTCGGACATAATAACATCATCAAAGAAGCCCAAGGGAATGGGATTTCTTTTCAAACTCCATGAGTTCTTGGAAAAATCAATATTTAAGCAAGGGGAGGTTCCCTAGCAGCTTAAGCCGATTTTCCAAGAAATCGTTGTTGCTTTTCGGAACTGGTGGAAGTAGCCATGCCTGTATTTGGACTGCATGAACTCTGTCTAAATATGGGTATGATTTCTATGTCTATATTGGGGCAATGTGGATTGTACCTATATAAGGGCATGCATTGGGTAAAATTACAATTGGGTCCTAAAACGCTACACAACACCCACTCCACTTTATTATGTTCGATATTACTAAATTCTAAGTAAAAATCATGTCTAAACCATGATGTGTAAAAACCACACCCAAAATACATAAAATGCATTCGAAATGGCTGTTACCTAAAAAATTAGCATTTGTGCTGCACACATTTTTAAAGCAATGTCTCATTCAAAGCATATAGCATACATTGTAAAAGCTACCTGAATGAATCCCGAAATTACATTTATGAAATGGCTCTTAAATACAGAAGAAAAGGTCGAGACCATTTTCATAGCAGCCTTATAAAAAACAGTTTGAATGTGGATATGGTCAAATATTGTCTTTGGAAGTTTTTCACAGAAGTCTTGTTCTCTAAGAATAGTTCTACTTTAAGGAGGTCCTTTGTGCCTAAAAAGAAAAAATACCAATTTTGGAAAAGAGTCTGATCATAAGTAGAAAAAACTAAAAAATAGAGTTCCGAAGTTAGAAGCTTGTTTTGAAAAAATGAAGGTCGAATTCAGAGTCTCTCAGAACACTGTGTGCCAACTTTTACAAGTCAATCTCATTGTTAGGAGAAAACATCACATCTTCTAAGTCTGTGAAGAATTCGTCTATCATTGTAGGTGAGCGTTGGATTACCTCGCTTAGTATCTCAATAGTACACAGATGAGAAGCATTGCCGTCAGCGTCAGTCGCATTAGCAGTGCTTGAAGTAGATGGTACCTGTGTGCCTGTTGCCTCCCGCATTTCACTGGCAGTAACTTGCGTCTGTGAGATCTCACCGAAAGCCGTCATCAGGATTGATAGCCGCTGGGGACAACACAGTGCATGAGCCATTACTGGTTCAAGCAAAGAATCAACATCCGTAGGCATGATTGATGGTAGTGTAAGACAGATGTCTAACACGCATGCTTCTCCACATAGCAGGCAGCGCAGAACAGGTAAGATGCAATCTTAACAGATTGGTCTAAACGACAGGAACCATGTTGCATTCAGCTCTCTTTAACAAGATAATCCCAAAATTTGAATGGTGCGCTCACGATACCTCATTGCTAGTGGAGTGTTCTCCACTTTGAACCGGGTGTCATTGGTGAATTGGCTTGCCATATCGGAACAGAAGGAGCAAAAATTGTATTCCTGCTGCGAGTACCAAAACGAGAGGCAGTCCGCCAAACACTGAGTGCACGAAGTTTGGTAATATTCTGAGGACTGCTTCAAAGGGTGCCAACAGTCCTGAAAAACTGTCTTAAATACATGTACAATACCACTCATATCAGACATGTTAAAGATATGACCTAACATTTCTACGAAATCTATGGGGCAGTTTGTCGTTAAGAGCGCATGTATCTCTGTAGAAATCCTTGCAACTTGCAGTTCATACGTCTCTCTGGCGAGGTCAGTGGCACAGTTTTTTGTAAAAAAAATGGCTTTATTCTGCTTAAAGAATCAATTTGTATAGAAGAGATGTTCAGTGAAGGCCATAGCTGCGACTACCCGTCTGTCTTGCTTTTAGGAAACAATACTTGCATACAGTAAGTGACCCTGGCTGACACACTTACGAGATAGGCTTTCCCTGGCAACATCCCATAGCAGCTGTGATCATTCAACAATAAATAACTCCCGTTAGAAAGTTGCCCAAAAATTGCATCTATCACTGCAGCCGGAGAACCTTGCAGGTGGCAGGATAAGTTGTTTGAATAACCGTCACAGGCTCCGTGTAAGTTAATACCCTGACATAAAAGTGTACCGCTTAGTGCGTTTTTGCAATTTGTACCACTAAGAAATACTTCTTTTCCCCACTCCAACATTTGTGTGAATATGGTAAATCCCAAGTTGACTTGATGTATTATTTACCCAATCTTTCATACAGGCCTGCTGGTATGTGTTTCAAGCAATACTGAAAATGGAAAATCGTCACTGGCAAAGTAATGGTGCCATGTATTATCCATTCATTCACGGGTTTCTCAGAAACAGTTAATGGTAATCTTTCCTGTTTTTCTATGCTCAGCACCCTATAGTCTGCTGCCCTCTGTGCCACAGATATTTGTTTATCTGTAAGGTTAAATCCAGAAAACAATGACTTGGTGTTGATTAGACGCCAAGGCACATAGCCTGAATGAAGATTTTGAAACGTCCAGCCTAGCAGCATTATAGAACGCAATTGTGACTGTCCATGTTGTAACATGAGCAAGTCCTGTTCCATTATGTCTATGGCAGAGGATACAATGCTGTCCAAAGAATAAATTCTGGATGACAGAGTTGTTAACCCATTGTCAACTACAGAGGGAGATTTCTCCAAATGAATACGATCAATTTCTCGTATTCGTTCTGCAGTTTCTATTTGTGTGATTTTCCATGCTTTATTATAAGCAGCGTATATACCGGCGTATATGAAACGTTTATGACGTGGTCTTGGTGGTCCTTGTAGGAAGTTCCTCAGATCAACGCCATCTACAAGTAAAGATAAGTGTTGTTTTATCTCTGTTAGTGTGGATTTTTGTAGCCACTCAAGGCACAGTTTTCCTACACTGTATGATGTTACTATCCCTGGATGTTGTCTCTGGACATATCTTGGATCTGGCCTAGTTAATGTCAATCCTTGTGTTTTGTTCAGGAAACTATCTTGACAGTTGTCTGTGTCTGTGGGCCAGATTAACCATTTTTTCCAATCAGTTCTGTTTTGTTGTAAAATATATTTCACGTCTACCTCCTCATCTGTAGTGTCATCACTGTCAGGTGTGGGTTTAGGTATGGACGGTTTGTTTAAATCTTTTATCTTAGCAAAGCCAAGACAAGATGATTGATGAACAGTGTCATTTAAAAACATTATTTGTTCTGGGATGATGCAGGCTCTAAATAAAGCTTCTAATCCCTGCACCTGTCAGTCGTTTGTGCCCCAGACAGTTTTTGTCTCAATGTTGTCTTTCCAAACGTCAAAGCCTAAAGTAGACAATTGAGCATAAAAGGCAGCAGAATAAATGTGCTTAGTATTAGTCAACATACTTTTCATTAATGTCTTATTAACATTTTTAAAGTAAAATGTTTCTGGATTTGAAATATTAAAACCTGAGAAGTATGAACATTTTTCATAAAATGTTTTTGAGCTACCCTTTGGTGATGTTGGACAATGCTCCCATTGATTATAAGTATAAACATTTCTAGGGCTTGACGATTTGTGCAAGTAATGATGACCATAGTGATTATAACAATACATTTGTTCATAATCTGATGAACCTTCTATGTATTCATGTTTTGTAAATTCTGCAGACATCTCTAAGTCTGACATCATATTATTAACAGTCTCAAAGTCCCAATCATCAGAAAATGTGCTGTGTGAAACAAAGTCACTCAAGGAAACCTTGAATTGATGTGGAATCTTCAACAGCTCTGCAGGACCGAAAATGGGTATACACCCGTTACAACGCATCTTTTACTCCGCACTACCATTACAACGCGACTTTTACAACGCATACCATTACAACGCATTGCGCTGGGGGGCGCTCTAGGATAGGGAATAAGTATAATTTACTATCCAACACCTTCTCTAGGATCCACGGGGACTGGAGTTAGAATAGTAAATTATACTTACCACTATCCAGCACCCCAAAGCGCTATGCGTTGTAATGGTATGCGTTGTAATGGTCGCGTTGTAATGGTAGGTAGTTGTAACGGTATGCGTTGTAACATGGTACATCCCCGAAAATGTCATAATCAGTTCTGTCCCAGGCTATACCATCAGGTATAGGAACGGCTGTGATGTTCACTGATGACAAGTTTCTTTGTTCACGATGAGAGGATTTGTGCGGCTTCAGGAGCAAGTTGATGTTCTTACTTGCTGTGTCCATTTTACTGTATCTTCCATTTATCAGCGTTCCCAAAGTTAGTACAAGAATTAGCCAAAGTAGGAGGAAGAGTACGCCTAGCACAATCCAAAGTTCAACCCATGGTGAAACCAGATAAGTTTTTTCCAGTTGATGAAAAAGTTCTGTTACTTGTTCTTTAAAAGTTTTATTTGTTGGCGTTGTTTCAGGTTCAATGGGATCCTCGGAAAATGTATCAAAGTAAATGAAATAGCCAGAGGCAGTTCTATCAATTGTTGGTATTGCATCAGGATTACTTGAAATCACTGCAGTTACCGGATCTTTTGTCATATTAGTATAGCCAGATGTTACATCATTGTAAACAGGTGATTCTTGACGAACTGTTATTTGAGTTTCAAGAGGTACAAGTTCCATGGCTTTGTTGCATAGTTCTTCTTTTCGCACCGCTGATTCTTTAAAGGTGATGAGTCTCTCAGTTTGAACCTCTTGGATAGTAGCCAGGTTTGGTCGTCTGCTACATCTTTGTAGTCCACTTGGCCTACTACTTATGATCAACCACATGATGTGGTTTTACCATGTCGATAGACACAAACCTGTTCTCCTTTCTTCCAGCGGATCACTGACATAATATCAAGCCCATTAATATCGAGTTACAAAAATATCGATGACAAAATATCGAGGGACAAAATATCGAGTTTCTATCTTCATACAGGTAAGTACAAAAATATCGACTCTAAAATATCGACTGTAAATAATATAGACTGTCAAAATATCGTTTTTTATATGTCTTTAAATTAAGTTAAAACTAATATAATAATAAATATATTTAATATAAACTTAGTTAAAATGATTAAATAAATGTAATATTAATAAATAATTAATATAAATTACAAAAATATATAACAAAAATAATAAATATATATATATATAAATACATATTATTAACTAAACATATATAATATTTTTACCGTAGCATAGCAAAATGGTTAAAATTTATTGTAACAACTATAGTGAATTCAACAGTAGAAAAACGCAGGATTGCGTAGGGGTAAAAAATACTATTCCCACTCCAGTGGGTGCAACAGTAGGGAAAACGTTGGATAGCGTAGGGGTAAAAATTACTATTCCCACTCCAGTGGGTGCAACAGTAGGGAAAGCGCTGGATAGCGTAGAGGTAAAAATTACTATTCCCACTCCTGTGGGTGCAACAGTAGGGAAAGCGATGGATAGCGTAGGGGTGAAAATTACTATTCCCACTCCAGTGGGTGCAACAGTAGGGAAAGCGCTGGATAGCGTAGAGGTAAAAATTATTATTCCCACTCCAAAGAGTGCAACAGTAGGAAAGCATTGGATAGCGGATGGATTAAAATTACTATTCCCACTCTAGTGGGTGCAACAGTAGGGAAAGCGTTGGATAGCGTAGGGGTAAAAATTACTATTCCCACTCCAGTGGGTGCAACAGTAGGGAAAGAGTTGGATAGCGTAGGGGTTAAAATGACTATTCCCACTCCAGTGGGTGCAACAGTAGGGAAAGCGTCGGATAGCGTAGGGGTAAAAATTACTATTCCCACTCCAAAGAGTGCAACAGTAGGGAAAACATTGGATAGCGTAAGGGTTAAAATTACTATTCCCACTCCAGTGGGTGCAACAGTAGGGAAAGCGTTGGATAGCGTAGGGGTAAAAATTACTATTCCCACTCCAGTGGGTGCAACAGTAAGGAAAGCGTTGGGGAGCGTAGGGGTTAAAATTACTATTCCCACTCCAGTGGGTGCAACAGTAGGGAAAGCACTGGATAGCTTAGGGGTTAAAATGACTATTAATTAATTAACAATTAACAATTTTATTTAATTTACATAATAAATTAATTATTATTAAATTACTTCCCACCCTATCCCCCTATAAACTCACAACCCACTACAGAAAATAATTTACTGAATATTAATTATTTATCAATTAAATATTTATAATTAATTACCAATTATATTTTAATTAATTACAATTAATAATTAATTAACAATTATTATTAATTTACATAATTAATTAATTATTATTAAATTACTTCCCACCCTATCCCCCTATAAACCCACAACCCGCTACAGAAAATAATTTACTAAATATTAATTATTTATCAATTAAATATTTATAATTAGTTACCAATTATATTTTAATTAATTACCAATTAATAATTAATTAACAATTATTATTAATTTACATAATTAATTAATTATAACAAAATTACTTCCCACCCTATTCCCCTATATACCCACAACCCGCTACAGAAAATAATTTACTAAAAATGAATTATTAATCAATTATTATTTTTTACCAATTATATTTTAATTATTTACCAATTAATAATTAATTAACAATTATCATTAATTTACATAATTAATTAATTATAATTAAATTACTTCCCACCCTATTCCCCTATAAACCCACAACCCGCTACAGATTTATATTACACAATTATTAAAAAATATTAAAAACTACCTTATTTTCGATTTTTTTTTGTCTATATTCTATCTAGTCGATATTATGTCTAGTCTATATTTTTGATTCGATATTTTGGCTATTAATATCGATATTACTCAATATTTTTGTAGTCTATATTATGTCTGGTCGATATTTTGGCTAGTCTATATTTTGTACTCGATATTTTGTCCAAACGGTATTTTGGAATCGATATTATGTCTGTTTATCCTTCCAGCAAGGGTCAGCAGTAAGACTGTTCTTGATCCGTGGATTGCTGTGACAGGTACTGGTTGTCTGCAAGAAGGCTCAAATTCCTTCTTGTCCGTGATCTTTTCTCTGACGAGATCCCCAATCTTTGGAATCCAGGCATGCCTTGCTGGGACAGGTGGTTTTTCTTCAGTGGTCGTTGGCTTCTGCAATGTGTTGCTTTGACTTCTTCTTGTTTCATTTAAGTCCTGCAAAACAGCCAAACGGTCTTTGATATCAAAGGGTTTTTGTTCTACCACTGAAGTATGATGATCGAGGTCTTCGACAATCATTCTAGTACCAAAAAGGATTTCATATGGAGTAATTCCACCCAGAGAACTTCTTGGCAGATTGTTTAGACCACGTTGGACATTTATTAGATGTTTGACCCACCCGTCCCCTGAGCCTAATACCCTAGCTGTTATAGATTGCTTTATGTCACGTTTTTTTCTTTCCACTACAGAATTTCAATCAATTGATAAGTTTATTTCGGTCACATCAGACCATAAAAGCACATTACTACATACATACAAACAACACTCAAGTTAATAAATAACATAGACAATATACACCAATCATATATACAATCATTTTACCAAGTTAAAACTACACTTTAGCCATCCCATTATAAAAAAAGAACCAAAAAGTCATTGAAAGTTATCGATGTTTGTCACTGTAATGTAAGAGAACAAGGCAACCCCCTAAAAGAAGAGCAAATGATTTTAGGTCAGGGAAAGGGGGAAATGTTTGTCACAAAAAAAATCCAAATACCCAAAAATATCAATAGTTACCTTCATAGATTTCCTATAGCAGGAGGTAGGTATAAAGTTCCATAGATAAATATTTTAAATAACTCCTACGCTTATGCCACATCCGGTCTAAAAAGAGCGAAACAGCAAAAACAATAGGGGGATGGGTGTCATACTTTAAAACCCTAAAAGCTTGACAACAATGTCTAAAACCCAAATTTCTACTAATTGGAATTACCCATAGTTTTCAGGATGCATAATATACAGGGCAGATAAAAAATACATGGATTTCAGACTCTAGTTTGTATTTACAGGCTGGACATTCATTATTCTTTTCACTGCCCCATTTACTAGTAAACGGCCTAAGAGGGAGAATCCCCAATCTGAATTGCATGTATAAATTCCTAGCTGCAGGCGGGTAAATCAAGTCTAGAACTCTTCTTTTTTATATTCCGCTTTAACTTGGAGGAACTCTATTGTCAGGCGACCAGCAGTGGAACTTGCTTGGAGGGTTGACAAATTATAGTGCCTATAATGTCGCACCAGGTCTGCCCTGGTTATTGTTGGGCACGCTATATTTGGTGCTTCCCAGAGCTCCGGCTTTCCTATTCTATTAGAAAGTGCCCTAATGTAACTAAGCCATGGGATTTTCTTGCTGAATTGGCAGAACCTCCCTAAATTCATCTCTGTAGGGATATAATTCTGGTACTATCATACCCTTGTCCAGTACATCAGTGGCCTTAGGGCAACTTCCTCCTCAATGGGTAATAACCCTAGATCCATGCGGAGGGGTACAAGGGGTGTACTAAGCGGAAGCTCCACCAAATTCCTCATGAATGCATGCTCTACCTTCATGAGGTTGGCGGGCCTGCAGTGCCCCCACAGTTCAGCCCCATATAGGGTAGCCGCCCTAGCCTTTACTTTATAGATTTCAATAATAGGGGCAGCTGGCTTGAACTTGGACAGTCTATACATTTTCCTTATCCCCCCACTGTTTGGGTTAACTTTAGGGAATCCCTTGCTAATTGTGCATCCCACTCCAGCTGTTCCGATAAAGTGATACCCAAATACTCAATGGTCTTCACTCTCTCCAGGGGAGTGCCATCTAATCATGGATTCGGGAGAGTAGACCTTGGAGGATTAAAGATCATAAATTTAGTTTTAGATAAATTGTTCTCAAGGCCTCTCGATATACAAAAATCAGCAAAGCCATCCAGGATGCGTTGGATGCCTGTTGATGTTTTGGACAACAACGAAGTGTCGTCCGCAAACATCAACGCAGGCACCCTCCCTGAGACTAACCTTGGAGCATCGCTATCTTTAACTCCAAGTAAGTGATCTATAAGCCCATTGATGTAAAGGCAGAATAAAGTAGGTGCCAAGACACACCCCTGGCGAACCCCCTGTTTCACCGGGAAGTGTGCTGAGAGTTCTCCATGCTTCCCGCATCAGACTTGTGCATAGGTCTCCCTATGCAGCCTCACCAGCACATCCAGGAGGTATAGTGGGATCCCAAGATCGTACAGTACCGTCCACAACTTTACTCTAGGGACCAGATCGAAAGCAGACTTAAGGTCAACGAAGATGAGGTAGAGGCTGCCACCCCGACACTCACCGTCTTCCAATATAGGACCTGAAGTCTGAAAATCTGGTCAATAGTTGATGTACTCGTCCTAAAGCCAGCCTGAAAGAGACTCAGGATCTCTTTTTTCTCAATCCATACCTGAACTCTATCTAGAATAACCCGTGCCATTCGTTTTTGAGTAGTATCTATTAGGCTAGGCAATGGACGGACCACAGCTGCGTCCACTTCACCTTCAAGAGAACGACGTCCCACCACCACCAGCAACAGGCCGCCCGCAGAAGCTGGAACAAGATCACAGCAGACCAGCTCGCCACCTCCCTGAGCCAGCGCCCTCCTGCCAGCTCAGCGAACCCCAGCCAGGCCGCCGACAACCTCACGAAGTGGATCAGCATCTGCGCGGACGAGCTCGCCCCGCTGAGGACCCCGCCCAGCAGACCCGGAAGCAAGAAAGCCCCGTGGTTCACCGACGAACTCAAGAGCTCCAAGAAGAACTGCCGAGCCCTCGAGAAAGTCTGGAGAAGGGAACCCACACCGGACAACAGGACCTCCTTCAAGCTTGCCACCCGGAAGCACCACCAGCTGATCCGCGCCGCCAAGAAAACAGCATTCAAGGAACGGTTGGACAACAACGCACACAACTGCAAGGAACTCTTCAACATCGTGAAAGAGCTTTCCAACCCCAGCGCAGGAAACAACGACATCACCCCATCGCAAGACCTCTGCAACTCCCTCGCTTCATACTTCCACACCAAGATCGCGGACATACACAACAGCTTCAACAACCAACCAACGCACACCATGACCGAACAACCACCCCCCACCACCACCCTTCACGCCTGGACCCCGATCAGCACTGAAGACACCATCCGCACGATGAACTCCATTCACTCCGGATCACCGACCGACCCCTGCCCTCACCACGTCTTCAACAAGGCCGACGCTGTCATCGCACCCCACCTGCGAGACATCATCAACACATCATTCGACACCGCCACCTTCCCTGAGAGCTGGAAACACGCCGAACTCAGCGCCCTGCTCAAGAAACCAACAGCGGACCCCACCGAACTCAAGAACTACCGCCCCATCTCGCTCCTCCCGTTTCCAGCCAAAGTCATCGAGAAGACCGTCAACAAGCAGATGGCCGCCTTCCTCGAGACGAACGGATCCCTCGACCCCTCACAGTCTGGCTTCCGAGCCAACCACAGCACCGAGACCGCCCTCATCGCCGCCACCGATGACATCCGAGCCCTGATGGACAATGGAGAAACAGCGGCCCTCATCCTCCTAGACCTCTCCGCGGCATTCGACACGGTCTGCCACCGCACCCTAGTACAGCGCCTCAGCAACATCGGAATCCAGGACAAAGCGCTGGAATGGATCATCTCCTTCCTCGACGGAAGAACACAGAGAGTCCGCCTACCACCGCACAAGTCAGAGGCCTCCGAAGTCATCTGCGGCGTCCCTCAAGGATCATCTCTGAGCCCCACCCTCTTCAACGTCTACATGAGCCCCCTCGCGGCCATCGTACGCAAACACAACCTCAGCATAATCTCCTACGCCGACGACACCCAGCTGATCCTCTCCCTGACCAACGACCCCGCCTTCGCCAGAGCCAACCTGCACGAAGGGATGAAAGAGGTAGCCGAGTGGATGACGACCAGCCGCCTGAAACTGAACTCTGACAAGACGGAGGTCCTCATCCTGGGCTCTTCCCCCTCCGCCTGGGACGACTCCTGGTGGCCTCCCGCCCTGGGCACCGCACCCAAACCGACAGACCATGCACGCAACCTGGGATTCATCCTGGACTCCTCCCTCTCCATGACCAGGCAAGTCAACAACGTCTCCTCGGCGTGCTTCAACATCCTACGCATGCTACGGAAGATCTTCCGGTGGATCCCCACCGAGACCAGGAAGACCGTCACCCAGGCCCTCGTCACCAGCCGACTGGACTACGGCAACGCCCTCTACGCCGGTACCACCGCCAAGCTCCAGAAGAGACTCCAGCGGATCCAGAACGCCTCAGCCAGACTCATCCTCGACATCCCACGAACCAGCCACATCACCGGACATCTGAGAGACCTTCACTGGCTCCCCGTCAACAAAAGAATCACCTTCCGCCTCCTCACCCACGCACACAAAGCCCTACACGACCAAGGCCCGAGCTACCTCAACAGCCGGATCAACTTCTACGCTCCCAAACGCCACCTCCGATCAGCCAACCACGCCCTCGCCGCCGTCCCTCGCATCCGAAGAGCGACTACAGGAGGAAGGTCCTTCTCCTACCTGGCCGCCAAGACCTGGAACTCCCTCCCGACCGACCTGCGCCTGACCCAAGACCACCTCTCCTTCAGGAAGAAGCTGAAGACCTGGCTGTTCGAGCAGTAGCGGCACCCCCCCCCCCCCCCCCCCCCCAGCACCTTGAGACCCTACGGGTATGTAGCGCGCTCTATAAGTGTCACTGATTGATAGGCTAATAGGCCTATAGTTGGACGGTAAGAGAGGGCAACCTTTTCTGTATATCGGGACTATCTATGCCCCACGCCAAGTATCCGGCGGGTCCATACCCTTTAAAATAGCGTTAAACAGGGCACACAAATACGGACCCCAGATTTTCGGTTCCATCCAAAAGAGATCCCCGGTTCAATTATCTAAACCTGGAGCTTTCTTATGTTGTAATTTATCAATGGCTGATTCTACTTCGCGTACGGTAATTACCCAGACCCCTTCCAGTCGATACTCATGGAAGGAGTTCAGGAGCGAAGAAAAAATACCGTCCTTTCCCAGATCAGCGTACAATGCCCCAAAGTATGCCTCCCAGACTGCTGGGGCTATGTTAGGTTCTACAGCGAGTCTCCCCTACCTGCCCCCGGAGCTGACTAATGCCCAAAATGTTTTCAGGTCTTTTTCATGAAGGGCGATCCTAAGATATTCCCACTTGTCTGCTTCCCAATTTTTCTTTTCTTAGTCTTGCACAAGTTAATTCTTGGCCTATCGTTAGCCTTTACTGCAAGTACCAGTTCTGATTTGGCTTTGCGACAATTTGTATTATACCAAAGGTTAACTTGGACCGTTTTCGCCCTTTGACATCCTATCTAATAAAAAACATCAAGCAGTTTAGATGTCAAATGTTTGTGAATTTTTAGGGACCTGTGCAAAATCCCTGTTTGTATATCCACTACACCAGCCTCACCCATTTCCATTAAATGTGGTAGGACCTGTTGATAGATATTTGCCAGTTTATTGTGAGATCCCTGGATGTGACATCACTTCACTCTCCGCCTGTAGTTCGCTATAGACAATACAGTCTGTGCTGGGTTGAGCACTGGTACGGGGTTGGACAGACCCAAACTCCCCAGGTTTAAGAGTCATTACTAGGGCATTGTGATCGCTATCTTGTCTCCGATGGATCTGGAAATCCAGAACCCTATCCCATGTTCTGGTTTTAACCATAATATAATCCAGTAGCAAATTTTGCCCTTCTCTATTAAAAGTGGGCAAGCCTGGTCTATCTGATTTAGTCCTCTCATTGCATGCCCTAAGCGAAAATGCCAAGGTGAGCGAGTTTATTTGTAAAACCAGCGTCGTCCAAGCTCTAACGGGGGTAATCTGGGGATCAAGTATATGCCAATACGGATCCTCATCAACAGGGCCATAAGGGATTGGAATAGTTAGGGGCTCAAACTGGCAATTAAAGACGCCCCCTACTATCAGAACAACCATTGGGTCAAGAGCTTATATAAACTGTCTCAAATATTCAATCGCGCCGGAATCCTGCCCATTCTGTACTGGCCTGCAGTAGACATTGAGTGAGGCAATTTGTGTTTTTGCGGGCATTGTTAGGAGAAGACATTGTACATCCTCAGACTTTGTTGGGATCTGGTCAGCTTTAGCACCAAGATGGGTACCCACCCAGATACTTAAGCCTCCCGATGGTCTTCCCCTACCCTTCATGGTGGCCAATATATTATAAGAGGCAAAGCCTATTCTCTGGTATTCCTCCCGAGCCCACGTCTCCTGAAACAGGCAAACATCACAGTTTTCTACAAAAGAACTCCAGCCTGGACAAGAATTTATTTTTGATTCCAGCCAGATTCTAAGAAAGAATTTTAATATTACCATTGTCCCCCAGAACTCGAGTGTTCTGGTGTACCATGATGTGTCTATCATCCTTAACCGGCAGGCCATCAGTATGTAATCCTACCTGATTTTGCTTTGCTACCTCCTCCTCCATTTCTATGTCTAAAACCCCCCTAACTACTAGAGGAGGTACAACTCCAGCTACACCATCCTGTGTTAGTGGTGGCGAAGTGCCAAGCGGCACACCAACACCCCTGCTACCCCCTTGTCTTTCCCCTGTTCTCATCAATAGCTCCCTTCATGGGGCTCTCACACCCCAGGGGACTATTTGGGGAGAAGGTCTGTTCGTTGGCCACAATTCCCTTGCCAACTTCTAGCAGTCCCAGCTTATTATCAAAGGGGGCTAAATGGTGACTGCTCATTGGCTGTCAATCTACCTGGTCCAGGAAGCTGAATCTGTTACTCACAGGAAATGGAGTTGATAGGGGGATGTTATTGATGTCTTCCCCCAGTTTCCATTGTTTGTCTGGACTCAAAATTCCCGACTATCCTAATTAACCTGGGGTTGATCTCTTCTCTTTGGGTAGGAAATAAGATTCTTATAGGTAGCAGGGTAAAAGTAGGTTAGGGGAAGGGACTGTATTTGTGTTGTTGGCTGTACTGAATGCCAATTAAATATACGCTCAACAGCCTGTCTATTTCGGAAATTAATCACTAAACAGTCACCCTTAATAGTTTTCTTTCGTTGCCCCACCCAATTTACCCTTCGGGCGAAGAGAATTTCGCAGAATGCCTGTATGGGGAGTGGCCTGTTATTGTTCAACCAATGGATACATTTATTCTTAAAATCAGTATATGACTCATCTTTGCCTTGGTTTAATACGGGAGCCCCTGCTAGTACCACAACATACTGTATTGACTAGGGGGGAGATCTATACATGGTAGTACTATCTTTGGCGTGTCTATAGTCACAACACCCCTTACAGGAGCACACGGATCAGCAGTTCTCTCTGCATCATACATCAAGCCACCCTCCTCAGACAGCATCAATGGGTTCATATTCTCAATTTCTCCTCTCCCCTCATTTACCACCCTTCTGCACGTTGTTATACCATTTGTCGCAGCATTATCACTAGTTAAAGGTAGAGGTAAGATAACAGATAGATTGGAAGGAGGTAGTGGAGGTACATTGGTAGGAACATAAGAGTTGCAAACTAGATTTGTTAGCCTATTTGGCATCTGTGGATTCCCATTGCCCCCTTCTTTCTGCACAGTATCCTTTACATGGTTAGATGCCAAAAGATGTTCAAGATGCGAGAGTCTTTCCTCTATTGAGTTGAGTCTGTCATAAAGGGGAAGGCATGAATTGGTAAATAAAGTTTCCATTTTGGACCAGAAGCCTGTTCCTATCTCGATTAGATTACCTTTGCCACTGTTTGATATAGTCGTACTCGCTTGTGTGAGTGACTGACGTGGTTCGGTACTGGTTAATGTTCCAGTATTTGTTGAATCTCCGAGCTTGGTACATTTTGAAATTTTAGCTTTTTTATTCCTCTGGGGGGCACCTCCACGCTTTCTCTTAGTTGCTGGCTATGGTGCGCACTGTTTAGTCGACACTTTCGAAGTAGAGCTGCACACAGAACTCGTTTGTGCTCTCGGCATTGTGGCACTAGCATGCTCTTGATTTTGTAAGGGAACATGCGGGTGGCTGATATAACATCCAAACAGGAAGAGATACTGGATGGCCCCCCAACATCTTGAAGTTGCTGGCTGCCATTGCCTGTATTAACAGGAGAGACAGTAGCTGCAATTGAAGGCTGCTTAGGTGAGGTTACATGGGCCAGCCTACCCATAGACGACCGTTTGTCAAAAATGGGATCCTGTGATAACCGCCGTTCAGTCAGTTCAATTTCGCGAGCTAATACAGAAGATGCCCTAATTAAAAATTGATCTGGCGAACCAACTATCCACCCACCAGAGGTAGATTTCCTGACTTTTTCCCCCTCTACAAGTCATCATGATTTTGGGAGTGTACTCAGCGGCTGCCCCAATAATACGGTGCTGATGAACACTGACAAGCTGTAACTACATAAACAAACAGTCCTGCAGCCCAACAAGCGTGCACTAACCTTTGTATAAGCTTCCACATCCAAGATGTCAGAGGAGGGCCCCGTCCCGTCCTCTGCCATGCTCGAACAGGCTCAAACGGGCCCGCCCTTGAAGTGGGAACCGCGAGCAGTAATGTAGGCGGGGACAGGTGCAGGCAATTACGGGGCTCCTGGTCCTAGGAGTCCGAGTGCCGAGTCCCGTGGCAGCAGCAGTGCATTAAAACAAAAGTTCAGCTCCGAGCTGCTCCGCGAAGTGGGAACCGTGAGCAGTAATGTAGATGGGGACAGGTACAGGCAATTACGGGGCTCCTGGTCCTAGGAGTTTGAGTCCCAAGTCCCGTGGCAGCAGCAGTGCAGTAAAACAAAATTTCAGCTCCGAGTGGCTCCCGCGAAGCAGTAACCGCGAGCAGTAATGTAGGCGGGGACAGGTGCAGGCAATTATGGGGCTCCTGGTCCTAGGAGTCCGAGTCCTGAGTCCCGAAGCAGCAACAGGGCAGTAAAACAAAAGATCAGTTCCGAGCAGCTCCCAAATTTCTGTCAGGATGGAATAGACTAGAATACCTCAATGCAATGCCCAAGCTGGCCATGGCCTCCTTGTAAGCCCTAGAGCTAAACACAGGACCCTGGTCAGAATGTAGCGTGCCGACTGTGCATGTGCCGATAAAGACTTGCAAATCTTTTATAACATTCGGGTCTAAGCCGAGCGCTGAGGCCACATCCAAACGAATCTTGAACATGAATCCACTGCGACCATTATAAATTTATAGTTGCCATCCCTCTGTAAGGGACCACAGTGGTCCAGGTAAACGCATGCTAATGGTTTATCTGAAATTAAAAGGGGCGTCTGCGCAGGACGTTTCACTGTTGAAACCATTTTATTTATTTATTTATTTTTATTGAAATTTTTTGTGTGGTACATCGCAATACCGTAAACGGAAAAGACCGTTTCACTACTGCATTCTTACCTCACATGGGATCTTGATACAATAATAGAGATACTGAAAGATTACACTTCTGTTTATGGGCATGAAACAACATAGACAATTCACATATCTTTACGACATTTGGTTTTCTCTTACATAATCAGTGAAATACACCCAGAAGTCATTGGGTCTAGATCTAGTTGGCAATTCTTCTTCGTACGTATGTAACGTATCGCAACAGTAAGCTAGGTCTCCCATCCATTGTTTAATAGTTGGTGCAACCTTGCTTTCCCAACACATATATATCCTGCCCTTAGCTAACAACAAAGCTACCATGCAAAACGTCCTCTTTCCAGCACGAGCGTTCGCATTCAGCCCCAGTAAACAGGTATGTATAGTACATTCTAGCCCAGCACCAGTCATTTTGGATATTGACATAATCCCCTCCCTC
This sequence comes from Lissotriton vulgaris, assembly GCF_964263255.1. NCBI lineage: Eukaryota > Metazoa > Chordata > Amphibia > Caudata > Salamandridae > Lissotriton > Lissotriton vulgaris. The sequence goes on from NC_141698.1 coordinate 375,116,012, forward strand.
CAGTAGCTCTGCACTTTCGTGCAACTCCATGCTAGGTGTATAAAGTTAACATCATCATAAGCGCAGCATTTGCAGCTGGCATCCTGTCTGAGACCGTACCTAAAGAGTCTGGCAGGTGTATAGTACGTTTGGTGAAGGTATTTAAAATGCAATATCCGCAGATTGCCATTGGGTGTTAACCTTTGTGTCAATGCACAAGTAGTGCGCCATTCCTCCTCTGTCAGAGGTACCTCCAGTGTCGCACTCCATCTCTCTCTTGCTTTGTCCGTACTATATGGTAACTCAGCCTGTGCTATGTTGTATAGTCTGGAGACTAAGTGTGTGGTGTCTGATGAAGTTAACATGTATTGTAGCGTATCCAGTTTTGGCGGCTCGTTAGGAAACACTGGGTACAGTGTTTTGATTGCTTCCTGGAGACTAAAATAAGTGAACTTAAATAATAGTGTCTGATTTGTAATATACAATAGATCTTGCAGGGTTTTGAATACTCCTTCATTGTACAGATCCCCGAAAGTAGCTGTTCCCACCTGTTTCTGTAACTCCATTCCCACCTTTTCCCTAGTGACCGACAATTCCGGATGGTCGTTCAGTGGGAGTGCAGGAGCATATAGAGGCAACTTCTGAGCCAGCCTGCCCAGATGTCGCCAGGCTTTGTTTGTGGTGTCTATAGTATTAATGTCTTTCGCATGTAGAGGTTGTCATTGATGTGTGATGATTGCTGTCAGTGGTGTGGGCAGCGCATCGCCCTCTTCTACCGCCGAGTATGTCAGGTACGGGACAGTGTGGTATCAATAAGTACCGTATTGCGCCAGTGCGCATAAGTAATATAAATAAAAATCAGGTACACAGAACCCTCCCTTTGAGTAATGGTAATGTTAGTGTTTGCAGCTCTATTCTGGCTTGTTTGCCTGCCCATATCAGCTTAAGTACAAATGAAGTTATGCAATTAAATACCTCCCTAGGTGGTTGGATAGGAATGCTGTTAAATAAATAGAAAAATGTATGCAGAATGTTCATTTTAACAATCGCTATTCTGTGTGCTAATGATAGTGGGAGCTGCATCCACCTCTTAACCTTGTCCTCCAGTGTGTCAACAACTCGCCCATAATTTGTGCGAAGAACGATCTCCGGGTCTCTGTGAAACCATATTCCTGGGTATCTAACAGGTTCAATCAGCCATTCTAAAGGAAAGGCAGTGACGTGTGCCTCTGTGGTGTCCGTCATCGGTATGATCGAGGATTTCTCCCAATTAATCTGAAGTCCAGAGTGCCTGCCAAATTTAACGTACTCCCTCAGGAGCGGGGCCAGATTTTGTTCTGGATCTCGGACATAAAGAAGCATATCGTCCGCATAAAGTGAAATGTGCAGCGGACGTGATGGGAACTGTAGTGCTGAGTAGTGATGTAGCTGCTGTATTTTACATGCGAGCGGTTCCAAGGCCAGTGCAAATAATAAAGGGGACAGAGGGCAGCCCTGCCTTGTCCCATGAGTGATATTTATCGGTTCCGATACATACCTATTGATCCGTATCCTAGCAACCGGCTTTGTATACAATAACTTCACCTACTGTATTTATATTGGCGGGAATACCATCCTCCCCAATATCGTAGAGAGATATGACCACTCAATAGAGTCAAATGCCTTAGCGGCATCCAACATAACCGCCACCGCTTTGGTGTTAGGCGTTAAATAGTGCGATACCGCGAACAACGTTCTAGTGTTATGTGTTGTAGCTCTAGATGGGATGAAACCAGCCCGGTCTTGTAAGACTAGGTTAGTCATAAGGGGTTGCAGCCTGACTTCTAGCAGCTTGGCCAATATTTTCGAATCCACGTTAATTAATGAGAGAGGCCTGTATGAGTCACAAAGCTCCGGATCTTTCACAGGCTTCAATAAGGCTATTATTACAGCTTCCCGTAGTGTTTGTGGCAAAACATTCTGTTCAAAGGCAGTGCCATACATTGCTACCAGATGCGGGGCAAGTATCGCGACATACTCCTTGTAAAATGTGCATGTAAAGCCGTCCATACCAGGGGATTTTCCGTTAGGTAAGGACTTAATATTGTCCGTTACTTCTTCTACCGTGATCGCTAAGGCTAAATACTTCCGCTACTTTTCAGATAGCCATGCGATGGCCACGTCCTCTAAATATTCCTGTATTTCCCTGGGTGGTGCTGTGTTACGTGACGTATAGAGCTTCCCGTAAGTTTGCCTGATTCCCTCTAAAATGTCCTTAGTGGCCGTGTTCAATGATCCATCCTCCCCCGTATTTGTAGCACCGAGTGAGGGCCACGTCCTTCACTAATTTTAGCCGCCAATATTCTCCCCGGCCGATCTCCTTCTCCAAACCTCCTTGCCATGGGGCGCTTATGTATATATTTAAGTTTGTCATCTGCAAATGCTTGATGTTCAGTCAACACCTGTCGTAACTCTCCCAATATGGATGGATCTCGCACTTTCTCATATTGAGTCTCTAGTTCTTTTAGCTGCTTTTCACATCGCTTCAGTAGCCCTCTAATATCTCGCAAAATGCTAACCGTGGTGCTAATACATACCCCTCGTAAGGAGGTCTTAAATGTCTCCCAAAAAATACCTGGGTCTTCCATAGTCGGTTCATTGTTTCGGAAGTTGTCCTTAATATCCTTTGCTATGGTATCAGCATAAATCGAGTCTGTTAGCGCTCTAGCTTTAAACCTCCAGCTAAATGGGGGTGGAGAATAGTGAGGTATATTAAGGGACAATATTATAGGATTGTGATCGGAGAGTGTTCTCGGCATATGTCTAATGTCTGTAGTCCAGTGTAAGACTGCCTCCGACCCTAACCAGTAGTCGATGCGAGACCAACTACCGTACGCCATGTTGGTATGTGTCGCCACCTTAATCTCTTGTTTACGCACCCGCCATATATCATGCATCTTTAAGGCGGCCATAATATCCAGTACCTTGGCCCTAGCTTTTCTGTGTGGTTCACTACTGTTCACTGAGCGATCTAAGTTGTCATCTAATGCTAGATTCAGGTCCCCTCCCCAGATCTGGTAGGCATCTTTGCCGCTTTGCAAATGTTGCCAGATTTCCTGGTAATGTTCTGGAGCATCGATATTAGGCCCGTATGTGTTAACAATTGTCACCCATTGCCCCCTTAACATTCCCTCCAGAATTAAGAACCTACCCTGGCTATCCTCAACTGTGCGTTCGACTTTGAAATTTGTGCCCTTTCGTACTAGGATCATTACTCCTCTCAAATAGGATGAATATGCAGCTATATATGTTGATTCTGCCCATTTTTTGCCTATGTGTGTATGTGTGTGAGGAGCAGTATGAGTCTCTTGTAGAAGAGCAATATCTATATTCCATCTGTCTAGACATGCAAAGACCTGCTTGATGTTTTGGGGGTACGTGAGCCCCCGGATGTTCCATGTGATAAAAATTAAGCACATTCGATCCTTTTTGACATCCGACTCACTCATTCTTGTGATCTCACTAATAAACCATATGTGGGGTCTACGTCTGGCCCATACCCATTGCCATATCTACAATTCTTCAGCACGTGTATCTCATAGCTTTTATCGCGCATATCATGAGCTTCAGCAATGCATCTTAAAAGTCCTGGTCTTTGAACATAAACAAACACCCTTACCCTCCACCCCCCACCCACTTCAGCACCCCAACTCTGCCAAAGCCATACCCTGGTTTAACATCTCTTCGTCCCATAAACTTTATGGGGAACACCCATTGTGAGGTCCGCCTAGGGCACACTACACCACCCAACCAATTGGATGGGGGAAGACCATTATAACCATACAGACAGATTCCCGGACAACCTTAACCACAACTTGGTCATGAACCATATCTCCGAAGGTTTCACTATGTATTTTTCCCACCTGAAGCAACTGAACAAGACCCTCCATCACTGTCATCATTACAGCTCATTGTCCATAAGTATCACATTGTCCTAAAGGTTGTAGCCTATAAGAACATATCCCAATGAGCCCCAACTAAGCTCTGCAACATCCCCATGACATCAATAATGAGTGCATCTCATCATTCAACCTGTTAGCGACATTTTACATAATCCGCATCTTACAGGACAACAATTCAAATAGGACACCACGCCCTCCACGATATGTCCCCTGCTCCCCCCTAGTGACAGCGACTACACAACCAATCCTTGCAACAATTGTGGTTAAGTGAGGTCTCGTGCATGATATATTTCGGTATTGCCAGAGCCGAGCCCAGGCAGCAGCAGGAATACAGTCATTAAGTGAGAGCTGTCAGGTTCAGTATCTGCATTTACACATTTGCATCCTCGTTACACACCCTTTGCATAGTGTTGTGTCCAGTCTATCTTCCGCCATAGCTCCTCCCAGATTAACATCCCATTGTGAGTCATAGCCCAACTTACAGACTGTTCAGGACCTGATGATCAATCAGTTCACAGCACGTACCACGCAATTCCTGGCTGTACCCCAGTCCCACCATCCTACCATACACACAGTCCATATTTAGTCCGATCTCACTCTTTGTTTAATCTCCATTCCCGCGTCGCGCACACGATGGGGCAGTCACTCCGATTCCTGCTGTCGATCCGCTTGCTTCTGCTCCTTTCGCTTCTTTATAATTTTCTTGATGAGCTCCTGAGCCGCAGCAGGGGTGGATAGGACCGTCGATCTGCCATCCCAAGTTACCTTTAGCCTTGCCGGATATAACATAGCATACTCCATTTTTAGGTATCTGAGTTTCGCCTTTGCAGCTACAAATTCCTTCCGTGTTTGTTGCACCGCAATCGTAAAATCCAGAAAAACATCAAATTGATTCCCTTGATAACTCACTTGCCCCTTTTCCCTTGCCATCCTTAAAATATTATCACGGTCTCTGTAATTTAATACACGGGCTACAATCGGCCTTGGACGAGCTCCTGGCAGTGGTTTGGGTGCTAATGAGCGGTGTGCACGCTCCACTATGAAGACCGATGATAGTTTGTCCACTCCAAAGACATCCTTGCACAACTCCTCCACGTATGCCTCCATCTGCCCCATGTTTGTCATCTCTGGCACTCCCGCTATCCGGCGCGATCTTGCTTCCAATTCCTCGGTCTTTGCTTTAATCACGTCAAGCACTTTTTCTATAGCTCCACATTTCCCCGCAGTGACGTGAGCTTCATCTTCCACTGCTGACAGCCGGGTTTCTGCAACGTCGAGTCTTTGCCCCTGTTTATCCAGCTTGGCCACCATGTTATCTACCCGACATGTTAGGTGGTCCAGCTTGCCATTTATGTCCTGGAGATTGGTTTGTATTGCCTTCAGGATGGTTGCCATATTGGATTCCGCCGCCATATCTACCTCCGTCTCCGTGTCGGAAGAAGTGGTTGGAACCCTCGTCGTTCTCCGGGATTCAAAGTTTAACTTGGGCTGCTGCTTGTCTGGCTTTCCCATATTTGCCGCACAAGTCACCCTCGCTGCACTCATAAGTGACCTCTTATACCTTGTTCCTGAATGATCACCGCCCGACAGCCTGTGATTCTGCGTCGTTAATCAGCAACCAGGTCGCATACATTCTACAGCCAACGTTAGGAGATGAAAGCGCCAAGAACAGTCTCTGGTGAGCCAGTAGCAGTTGTAGGCCTGTTGCACCAATCAGCACATTCCCGCCCTTCACTGGCAAGGTCCTAGCTCATGGCCACCTGTTGTCGCAGAAAGTTCCAGGAGAACAGCACATGCGCTGTCATGCAGCGCTTACCTGTCCCACTGGAGCACAATCTTCTAGGCACTAACGAAAAATCCAGGCGGGCATGTCCCAGATCGCCAGCCTCACAATATGCAGCGATCACCGCAATATGTCTTAGCAGCAGTACAAAACCATTGGGTGCAGGTTGCGGGACTCTCACCAATCTGAGCATTATGCAGTTGGATTCATGGGAAGCATCTATGTAGCAGATCAATCGCACATTACTTCCAATCATGGCAGCCAAGCGTCCTCAAACCCAGCATTGATTATACAGCAGCTCCTACTTAGGGCACTTCACGCTTTCACTTGGGCTCCCGCCCCCGTCTCCGGCTTCTTGCTCCCCTTTTCAGCCATCCCCGGTATTCCTGCCATACCTCACCGCTCCCGCATGCCATTTTAGCTGTTTCAGTGCTCTCCCTGCTTTACGCACCAAACACAGTAATGTTGATCCTTTAATTCAAGCATACAAAGTATTTTACCAGAGCTCAGCAGCAGCTAGGTATGATGCAAGTTTTCGCCAGCCAGGGGGGAACGCAAGCCATTCCTACAGCAATCTGTCCTCCTGGTGTCAATGCGCGATGGGCGCCACCATTTTGCGATCTCCACTGCTGTAGCTTTCAATTCCCACAGAGGCTCAATTAGCTGCATCAGAAGGTAATAACAGGTCCTAAATCAACATTCAAGACGCAGATCTGGGTTCCTCTGTTTCCGAGCCCAGCGTTACCTCTCCAGGGGCTCCGGTTCTTGCTAACTGCAATTCCTCCTCAGGCGCCCATTCCGCGCTCAGCCGCCATGTTAGGTCGTAGCCTGGGGAGCAAAAAGGCAGCCAGTTGCACTCACTGCACCCTCGCATCGATCATCTGAGTTGTTTCTTCAGCTCTCTGCACATTCCCACAACCTCTGGATGTATTTCAGCGCCGTTTTCCGTCCATTTCGACCTTTAAACACGCTATAATGAGGTCTACCCGGCGGAGCTGTCTGATCAGGTAGCCATCCCACTGTGCGCCCCCTAGCGCCTCCTTGAAACCATCTTTTGGCAGATTTCACATTCCAGAACATAGGGCCCGATGTAGGTAGGGCGTTACCGATCGGTAACGGCCGAAAATACCGATTTATTGCCCTTACCGATCGGTAAACAGCCATCGAGATGTAGGGAACGAAAAACATACAGAATCGGAGTGAAATCCGATTCGGAATGAGTACCGAATGGGAAAGAATCCGATACGTACATACCGAAAATCGGATATGTAACGAATCGGAAAAACACCGATTCGGATGCAAAGACCGATTCGGTCCATGTACCGATTCGTTAGTGACACCGAATCGGAAAATCACCGATTCGGTCCATGTACCGAATCGTTAGTGACACCGAATCGGAAAATCACCGATTCGGTCCATGTACCGAATCGTTAGTGACACCGAATCGGAAAATCACCGATTCGGTCCATGTACCGAATCGTTAGTGACACCGAATCGGAAAATCACTGATTCGGTCCATGTACCGAATCGGTAGAAAGACCGATTCGGACATGAGCCGAATCGGAAAACATGCCGATTCGTATGAATCGCCGATCGGGAAATTCCCCGATTCCGTCAGTTGGGGAGATGTAGGGAGGCACAGAAACACCGAAATCGGCTCAAAATCGGTAGAATTCACTCGGTATTTACCATGGATTGCAATCAGGTGGTAACCAACTCCAACCCATATAAACAGTCCCAAAATGCATTGCAACTTGCAGGATGGCAGCTTTCTATGTCATTGCGAGGCGGCTACGGCTACAGCAGGAAGGACAGAGGGAATGGCTAAGAAATGAACAGGTCTACAGACAGAGGATAACCCTGTTCATGCTCACAGAGGCAGAGATACTACAGAGATACAGGCTGGACTCTGACACCATACTTGAGCTCATCAGGGATCTCAAGCCATTCTTGGACCACCACACCCCAAGGGCACACGCCATCCCTGCGCACATCCAGGTGCTATGCAGCCTACACCTGCTAGCGTCTGGCAGCTATCAAAGTGGTGTAGCAGCAGCAGGAGGGGTGAGCCAGAGCAGCCTGTCAAGGTTCTTCCACACATTCCTTGATGCCATGATACACAGGATGGACCAATACATCTCTTTCCCTGCAACCCACGCAGAACTGCTACAAACCAAAGCTGACTTCTACCAGATGGCACAATTTCCCCAAATCATCGGTTGCATAGATGGCACGCACATTCCGATTTGCCCACCAGCGGACACCGAATACATATACCGCAATCGCAAGTCTACACACACCATCAACATGCAGGTGATCTGCAATGCAAAGTGCACCATCACAGACCTGGTAGCAAAATTTCCAGGGAGTACCCATGACTCCTATATTTTCCAACAGAGCGGCATATATGCACGGCTGATGGCTGGCGAATTTGGAGAAGGATACCTCCTAGGTGAGACACATCATCAGACCCCCATAACACATAGTAGGTAGGTGGAATACATGTATGCATGTGTCTAATGTGACCCCTTTCTCTTCCAGGCGACAGTGCATATGCCCTCCGCTCATTCATACTCACCCCCTACCTCAACCCCTCCACACCCAGCCAAAGGAGGTATAACCGGGCCCACATACGCACAAGGAATGTTGTCGAACGGACCTTTGGCATCTGGAAAAGTAGATTCAGATGCCTGCACAAGAGTGGAGGTGCAAGGCAGTATACCCCCATCACCTGCTGCAAGATCATAGCTGTATGTGCAATGTTACACAACCTTGCGGTGAAGAAGGGCACTGAGGTGGAGTTGTCTGACTACGAGGACCATGACGACGACGAAGCTGTGCCACTGACACAGCCAGCTGGGGTGTGTACGCCAAGTGATGGCAGATACAGACGTGAGGAGATCACTGAGAACTATTTCTGACTGAGTACAGATGCAAAGACAGCTAAATGTTGATTGGAAAAAACAAATTTTAATAGTGTTGCAACACAGTTACAGCACTGATGTGCAACAAAAAATGGTGTATGGTAAATAAAATAAAGTCCAAGGTTCTGGTTGCCTCACCCGCCCTTGCCAGGCTATTTTTTGGCCCGCTTGCCAGACCCACTGGGGTGTCCCTCAGCCCCCTCTGAATGCCCAGCAGCATCAGCGGAGCGCCTGGTGCTCCTCCGTGGCTCAGACGCAGCGCTGGCCGGGCTGCTGCGGCTGCTGCTGTCCCCAGCATCACCCAGGTCCAGGGCAGGATTGGAGGCGGTGTTTGAAATAATCATGGCCTCCATAGCAGTGGTGATCCGGGCCATCCCCCTAGTAAGCTCAGCCGTATGCTGACTAAGGACAGATTCCTGGTTGGCGCTGCAATGGCACAGTTGTGCCGTCGCCGCTGCAAGGCGGCCCATGGCGCGGTTCAGCACCCGGGCATCCCGCCTGCGCACCAGCTCATGCTCCTCCTGTCTGGTAGATGAGTGGGTGATGGCAGTGGTTAGCCTGCCTAACCCTGCTGCCACCTCCTTGTTCGATTCCACGACGGCCTGGAATCCCTTGACCAACTCTCCCATCTGCATGTTGTGCTGCAGGAGCTGGCGTTGGCAGGCCATAGTGGATCTTGCCTGTTGCCTCTGAATTTTCACCATCTGTCCCTCCAGGCCCAGGAATACACTGCCCTCCCGTGCTGGTGCAGCAGTGGTGGTGATGGTACGGCGCCGGGCACTGCTGCTTCCGGCCTGCTGAGTGGGCTGGGGTGCCACTGGTGGGGGTGTGAAGCTGGCCGGTCCCTGAGCCCCTGCTCCCAGGACAGGTTGAACAGGTGGCAAGGCCACGGTTGTGGCAGGAGCTGGTGTAGGCGGAATGGTGTCCCTTGTAGGGGAGTTCTCTGGGGAGAACTGCAAGGGGGGTGTGCTGGCCATTACTGGGGAGTGCAGTGCATCGAAGTCAATGACCAGGACTCCCTCCATACCTAGCCCTGGGGTGTCTCCTTCCTCCTCCTCCTCCTGGCCAGCCTGGCTGGTGCTCGGCCCTGCGACTGCAGTGTCGGACGGTGCTGCTCCCTCTGATGTCACTGTTGTTCCGCCTGATGGGGCCCCTAGGTACAAAGAAGCATTTGTAAACTGAGTGCCGATGTATTACAGTCAGTACAATTATAGCATTCCACATGTCCTTGCATCTCCTTACACTGTGTCACACTGTTTCCTGTCTTGTGATTCTGCACTGCCATATTTAGCTAACTTCTGGTGACTACATGTACCATGATGCTTGTCTCTTGTATGTTGGTGACAGTACTGTGCTGGGGTTTGCCTATGCATTGTGTCTAATGGGGAGGTGTCTGGTAGGGTGTGTCATGATGCGCATGCTTCTTACCTGTAGCTGTAGCTCTCGCAGAGCTGTCCAGGGTCCCGATTCCACTGACACTCTCCCTCTCGATTGTGGTGGAGACCAGGTCCTCCAGCTCGGTGAGGGGTGGCGCCGGGTTCGTGCCTCCTCCAGTGAGTCCAGCCTGCCTCTGTCTCTCAGCCATCTTCCTTTTAGTGAGGCTGCGGATGTCATAGAATCTCTTTTTCAGTTCTTCTACAGACCTGGGGGTGACACCCGCAGCATTCACCTTCTGGGCGATGTCGGCCCAGATTCTCCTCTTGGTGCTGTCTGGCACGTTGAGGGACAGCTTGCCAAACAGCTGGCGGTGCACCCTCACCACCTCCTCGACCAGCACCTGAAGTTCGGTGGTGGTGAACTTCGGCTTCCTCTTCTGGGAGGACTTCTGGCTTTCTGACTGCTCTGCCATGTTCTCCAGTTCAGTTGGCAACCTCCTACTCCCACTGCTGCTAACTGTGAGTGTTGAGCTCAGGCTGGCTCTCCAGAAACTTCTTAATTAGCTGCACCTGCCAGGGTTGCCACTCCCTGTTTGGGTGGGGGAGGGGGAGCCACCTCATTGGCTGAATCGGCTTTTGCCGAATCGGCTTTTACCGATTCGGTAAAATCCGATTCGGTAAAATCCGAATCGGTAAAATCCGATTCGGTATTATCCGATTCGGTAAAAGCCGAATCGGTTCCTTCAATGCATTCCTATGGGCTTTTTCGCCATGGGTGTGTTTTCATGGCTACGAATCTATGATTGCCGAATCGGATTTTACCGAATCGGCTTTTACCGAATCGGTATTCGCCGATTCGGGACTATCCGATTCGGTGGTAGCCGAATCGGTAATTTCCGATTCGTTGTTAGCCGATTCGGTACTTTCCAATTCGGACCGAGCCGATTCGGAACGTACCGATTCTCATTACCGATGCCGACCGATTCGGTATTCATTCGCTTTTTTTTCCCTACATCTCGTTTTCCGATTTCAGAATACCGATTCGGCCCGCCTCGGTATTTTGAAATCGGAAAATCGCGTTTACCTACATCGGGCCCATAGTTTCTAGTTTGTTTCCTCATGCGCGGCCACCAGTATCTCTGTTTTATTAATGACACTGTGGCGGAAACACCTGCATGTGCAGAGGCTAGCCCTTCATGTGCTGCTAAGATTAGTCCTAATCTGTGTTACATGTTTGGAATTACTCTATCCCCCACTCCAGGGATTCGAGCAAAAGAAACATTACTTGCATCAGTTATGTATGAGTATTTAAGTGGATAGCTTTTTGGTAATGTTTTGCCGCTATCTTTTTTGGAAGCGGTGAGAGCCTGCATTATTTCACAGTCTATTTTCGTTTTTGAACCAGTGATCACAGCTACGGAAGCTGTTTGCACAACTGCCTTCACGGCTTCATCAGCCAATGAATTCCCTGCAACATGAACACCAGCACGCTGATGACTCAGTGTATGGATCACGTGAGTCTTTTGTAGTTCTTTCTGTAATTGAAACTACTTGTTCCCAAAGCAATTTATGCTTAATTGTGCCACCTTTTGCATCTTTGAAACCGTTTTGAATCCAGTTCTGCAAGTATTTATTGTAAGATTGAGCGCAGTAATAAGAATCGCACACTATGAGTGTGGGGAATTCACGATCAGTATTTTCAAGCGCCATCTTGAATGCCTGTAGTTCAGCTCGCTGAGCTGTACAATCTCCGAGAGATTGTGTTTTTGTGACCATAGGTCAGAATTCTCCTTCACTCCGCGACCTTTAACAATCGCGCACACAGCACTATATGCTTGTTTCCCCCCAATTGCGGGGTGTGCTGATCCGTCTGTATAAATTATACATCCATAATGTTCTAGAGGCAAAATCTCAATAGGCAGAGGACATTCTTGTTCATATTGTAGAAATGCTTGTGTTTTCAAGTATGGGTCAAAAACGTATTCAACATCTGTTGCAGCAAGAGAATTAACCCATTGTATCCATCTTAGATGTAAAGCCTTTGCATTCGGAATGCTTGCTTTTGTCACTGCGTCTAAGGCAGGTACAGGTGTAACGACCATTATGAGTGTAAGTGTAAGTAGTTCTTTATTGTTGGTTAATTAAAACCATTACAATATATACAATTCCACAATGATTAAAATGAACATTTATATAAATAAAAAGAGAAAAGGTATGTATTCTAAGTGTCCAAAAGACTGACGTGAGTTTCAGTGAAATTATTCAAGACACAAATTGTCTTTGGAAACAGGGTTCTTAAGTCAAGTTGAAGGTCGGACCTGTGACAATAGGTCTTGTTTTTTCACGAAACTGTCCAGGAATTTAACTGATCTACAAATCAGTTGAGGATCCGCAGTGCATAAGATTTGGATTATCGCAGTCCGGCAGGTACGAACTCCTTGCTCGTTGAGCTTGTCCTTTAACCAATACCGCCGACCTTGATACATAGCCGGACAGATGCAAACTATATGAATAATGTCTTGTTTACCTGCGCCACAAAGGTCACATTCCGTTGATTCTTGTGGTTTCCATTTTGGTTGATCAAATCTTGTCGGGAGGTTACCCAGCCTTAATTGAAGAAATTTACATTTGATAAAGAACGAGAAGGCCATGTCTAAATAAGCTGCTGGTATGGGCTTTATGTATGATTTGATGGTCATCCAGGCGTGGGTCCGGGCGCTGAAGGTTATTTTATCGTTGAGAAGCGAGTGTTTCTTGGCGATCCGCACGACCGCTTGTTTGAACGAAGAAACTGGCAGTTTTGTTCCCCACAGTGGTCCTAGCTCGGTTGTATCCAGTGAGAGTTTTAGGTACTTTGCGTGCTCGGAGCTCGGGTTTGTGTGGATTGCTTCCCAAAATGCCCCATTCATTTTGTTCTCCTTGTTCCTCCAAACGTTGTACCAGAATTTGATAGCCTCATATTTTTTCAGTAGTACTTGTGATTGTAATCCAAATTCAAGTCTTACTTGCGCTGGTGAGGAGCTGTTCGGTAGGGAAAAGACCCGTTTATAGACTTTAGTTTGTATTTTGTCTATGAGAGTAGCACTTTTCCCATGATGTAATACACTCCCATATACTATTGTGGGTAACAGCTTTGATTTCATTGCGGTTAGCAAGGGGGAGACAAGAGGACCTTTTAGCTCTGCTGCCAAACTAGTGAAAGCGTGCAGTAAGGTGGACCCTTTTTTTTCCATGTCCTTAAAATGCACTTGGAAATTGAGGCGGTTGTCTAAATGTACCCCCAGGTACTTGTAGCTGTTTACCACTTCCAGTTGATCATTGTTTATTCGGAAGCTTGGTGAAGTTTTGCGTCGTCGCGTTATGAGCATTACCTTTGTTTTCCTGATGTTTATGGTTAACAGGTTCTTTTTTGTGTAGACGGACATGTCATGCAGTAGGCGTTGGAGGCCAATTTTTGTTTGGCTCAGCAATACCACGTCGTCTGCGTATGATAAGTGCGTTACACGGAGGCTACTTAACCGGGGAGGATGTGCGTTGACCTTGTCCAGGCTTTCTGTCAGATCACCCATAAATAGATTAAATAGATGTGGGGCCAAAACACATCCTTGCTTTAGACCATCGGCAGTGTTGATCTTCCGGGTTAGGCAGTGCCCGTTGTCAATTTTTACCTGCATCCAGGTGTCAGTGTACAGGTTAATGATGGGCAAGAGAATTGAGTCCGGTAGGCCCAGTTTTTTTAGTTTTGCCCAAAGCAATTGCCTGTTGACGCGGTCAAATGCCGCCTTGAAGTCCACAAAACAGGTGTAGAGCTCCTGGCGGTTCTGTAGGCTTTTCTCTGCGATCAGGCATAGGGCCATAGCATTCGTCATTGTTCCCATGCCACGGCGGAACCCAGACTGATTCGGTGGTATTTTGTTGTTCTTATCTGACCATTGGGCCAGGTCTGCTAGTATCATTGACGCGTAGTATTTTGCTTCCGCGTCGATGAGGGCGATCAGACGGTAGTTATTTGGATCTTTACGGTCTCCACCTTTATAGATTGGAGTTATGATCGCCCCCCTCCAGCTCTCAGGGATACCACCTGTGTTGTTTACTGTTCGGAAGAGCAAATCGAATTTACTGGCCCAGTACTGTGGGTCCTCCTTGTAAATGGCTTGCGGAACGCCGTTTGGACCAGGGGCGCTTTCTTGCCTACTTTTCTTGATTATTTTTAATATGCTTTGCTCTTCGTCTTGCCTGGTGTGTGGTGCCAAGTTTTCCACAGTTTTTAGGCGGTCCCCTTGATGGACTTGGACAATGTATTCTCCCACTGATTTAACTGTTACTTTGCTAAGCAAAGTTGCCGGTGTCATCCAATTATTTATTGAAAATGTATCCATTATATGTTGGGTCCATTCCGGTTCGGTTATACAGGTCATACTTATTGGTTGAGCTGTCTGGTTTACGGAGTTAACTTGTAACCAGAACGCCCTCGAGTCTGCTCTCTTTATATTATGCAGTAATTTAGACCAGAATTCATTTACAAGATTTTGCTTTTCAGTCCATATTAATTTCTTATATTGTTTCCTGGCCTTACGTACTGCTTCCCAAACGCTGGAATTTTGGGTTTGACCATGTACTCAATGCGTTAATTTTTTCAAGTGCCTCCTTAATGATCGTGCTGAGCTATCGAATCTGATGTTAAATTTGAGAGGAGTTTTGGTTTTGTTGTTTGTACTGGTCCTCGGGAGTTGTTTCAAATAGTCACTCCAAATTTCTGGGCTCAGAACGTTCTCTATAAGGAGCGCTTGTAATAAGTTCTTAGCATCATTGGCTATTTGAGGGAGGGATTTGCTCGTCCACTTAAGCCGCTTCAAATTAATAGTAGTGGTGCTGCCTGGTAGCATGGGCGCTGGTGCGTGTTTGGTTATGCCCGTCCTAATCTCAAGATGTTGCATTGAATGGTCACTGTCCAAGGAACAAATTATGTGGAAGTCTTGTACTTGACTTAACAGGGGTAATGTGACTAACGTGTAGTCCAGAATGGAGCTTGTGTTGTGACCTGTGTAGGTCATGGAGGGGGGGTTGTCTTGGTTAGATCTTCCATTTAGTACCCTAAAGCCAAGATTTTCTAGATCCCACATGAATTGTTTGCCCTCCTTGTCCCTCTTCCTGACTTGAGGAATCACCTGCGGAACAACGTTCCAAAATTCATTAGCTGTGTTGATGTTAGTTTCATCTTCTGATTCTTGAAGCAGATTAGAGTTAAAATCGCCAGTGAGAATTATCTCCCAGTTAGGGTGTTCCAAACGCAGGTTTGAGACCACTGTTATTATACGTTGGAAGAGTGCTTTTTTGGGAGTTTTTTTTGGATTAACATAAGTGTTTATTAAAATTAAAGTTCTGGTTATGGCCCTTATCGTGCTTTCCAGTTTTAGAATTTGCATGTCCGCCGTTGTTGCAGCCAGTTGTGATGCTTTGATGTTTAAGGCTGTTGAAATATAGATGGAGAGGCCCCCACTAGCTCGCCCGAAGCGTTGAGAGCGGGTCGCACTTACATGGTAGCATAGCCGGCCTGGTATGTCAATTGGCTCGATTAGCCACGTTTCTTGTAGGGCTATTATTGCGTATGGAGCCCAGGTTGCAGCTTTGCCATTTTTGGTTACAATGTCTTTTGCGCCTGCAATATTCCAAGAGAGTACCTTTATGACTTGTCTTTCAGTGTTAGTTGACTTGCGGGAGATTCAATTGGGGGATGTCGATTGCGGCCATAGGTGCTCAAACTCAGTTACTTCGGGTCCCCTAGCACCATGAAGGACTGAGCGCGTTGGTCGGTTCGTCTGTACTTGATTTACGATCTCGTGGCTCCTTTTTAGGAGCGGGGACGGATACGCTGCCTTGGCCACTTCCTTCAGAACGATTCCCCATTTCTTAAATTTAGCCATCTCTGCCAGAATGTGGGTCACTATACTTGCGTCCCTCCATGTTGTAACCGTGCATTCTTTTTTTGCCTCGTCATTCATTGTTATAAACTCAACCGAGAGAAGATCTGCTGAGGTGAGGTGACCAAGGCTTGGGATTGCTGATGTTAAACGAAGTATGTTCCCTCGGTTTAGGTAGTCTTGTGAGCCTTGTAATTCATATTCGGGGATAAAGAGAAGTTTCCCTATGTTAGTGGTTTCCTCCTTTATCATTTGCAAATTGTCACAAGTTTTAACGGTTTGATGTTGTTTCGTTTGCATGCGACTTCCTTTTTTTTTTTTTTAAAGAATTTTATTTGACAAGCAAGTCAAGGAGATTAGCATATCATATCCAAATACAGAATTAATCAAAAGTAAGATAAATCAAATTCAATTCGGTGCAGGTTCATATTATACTACACACAAACAACAGTTAAAAAACAAAAAAGAAAAGTAGATTGTAGACAGTACAGGTCATTAATAATTAATAAGCCATGAACAAAAAGAACATCCATGATCCAAATCATTACTAACATTGCAGAAAATTCCCCCATATCTTGGCAAACTTTTTTTTTGCTTTAATTCCTCTTTTCCTAGCAATAGCTTCTTCCATTGTGTAAATTTCAAGAACCAGTGTCCACCATTCAGTTATATGAGGAGGATTCTGAGAAATCCAAGCCCTAGCGATCACAAGTCTGGCACAAGCCAGTGTAATATTTAGCAGTTCTTTATAGATAGGGCTACCCGGGTATATGGACAATAGTACAGCGGCTGCATTGAGTGAAAAGTTAATTAGTTGATTTTGCGTTAAAATATTTTCTACATCCTCCCAATATTTAGCTAGTGTTGGGCATGAGTATATCATATGTATGAGGTCTGCTGCCACCAGACCACATTTAGAGCATTTAGTACGGGCATTATTAAAGTTATTTTGTGTCCATTTGGAAATTTTTTGTGGAGTGTAATACAGTTGGCTAACCGTTCTGTACGATTGAAGTTTCAGGCTGGAAGACTGGACGGCTTTAGTGATGTTGACTAAGGCTACAGAAATATGCTGGATTGTCACATTATATCCTAGGCTAACAGTCCATTTTAGTGCAAGTCTAGGAGCTTCGTCAAAGCTATTCTGACTGAGACACTTATATCCCAAACTAATTAATGACTTTCTATGCACAGTATAAAAACAGGCCCATATATCTGAACTTGTAATTTCTATCAAATTCATTTTCCTTACTTTGAATGTATTTGTATCTCATTTTTTCAGGCAGTTTATACAAAAGTTGCAGTGTTTCAAATTGTAAGAGACCATCAACACCATACAGGTCTCCTAAAGTCTGAATACCAAAGTTAGCCCATTCTCGACCAGTTTTATCTCTAAAAATATCTGGAAGCCCGGGATTGTCCCATATTGGTAGTTCATTATGAAAAAAAGAAGTGTTACACTTGGTCAACATCTGTTTCCATATGAATACGGCATCTCTCGCAGTCTTAAATTTTACACGTTTAAAATAATTTGGGTCTTGAACTTTTGCCAGGAATTGTTTTGAATAACCACCAAGCA
Source organism: Lissotriton vulgaris (assembly GCF_964263255.1). Lineage (NCBI taxonomy): Eukaryota > Metazoa > Chordata > Amphibia > Caudata > Salamandridae > Lissotriton > Lissotriton vulgaris. Next base: position 375,133,515 of record NC_141698.1, read on the forward strand.
TGAATTGGTGAAAAAAATATTGATTATTAGGGGCAAATAGGCTACGCAGCCGGCCTAAAAAAGAAGCGAGAAAATAAGCTCTAAAATCTGCGACTTCCAGTGTCTATTATGTTAACGGTGTGATGGTTTTTGAGTAAATTAAGTGCACCATTCTGGAGTCGTATTTGTGGTATAGTTAATGTTTTTGCTTCTTGTTCCACACTTGTTGTTTGCCTCATTGCTGCTAAGCACTCATTTGCGTCAGCCGGATTCTCAGGGTGGTCTCTTCCCCTTACTTTGTTTGTTGTTTCAGCATTAGCTGCCTTTATGTCAGTGGGGAAGGTAACTTTGATGAGTTCCAAATTTTTCCTATTAACGTTTGTTACCAGTTGCCTGTCAGTTTCTATGTCCGCACTGGTGGTGGTGGTTAAAATTGTGGATGCCATGCCGTTATTGATTGATTTTTTGGTAACCTGACTGTAAAGCCTGTAATTACCAGATTTGCCATTGGTTTGCTCTTTCTCTAATATTAGGTGCCGCTTATTTGTACTCTGCAGACTAGGACTTTGTGTTGAGGCAAGATCAGGTTTATCTAGTTTGAATTGACAAGTCATTAATGGCATACTTGATTGATCTTCAAGGCTGATTCCTTGTTCAAAGGAGGAACTTGATCCAATAGAATTACATTGGTCAGTAATTGGAAGGTTCCCTGTATCCAAGACTTTCGGGGAGGTGACTACTGCTGCATGTAGGGGTCTGCTGGACAGATTTTTCTGTGCTTGTTTGCTAAGAGTTTCTGTCCTGCAGTCAGGTTCATTCTTCTGATCGTTATATTTTTTGCCTTTCATTATCGTCAACTGTGGTGAATCATTTTTGGTGACACTCCAGTTTTTTATTTTTGATTTGGCTTGATCAAAAATGGGAAAGTTTGCTATGCTCTGTTTATTTTCAGGTTCGCATCTAGGTTGTTGATTTCTGTTTTTTCTGGCCCTTTTTTTCTGGCGTTTGGTGAGTCTTGTCCCATTGTCAATATTGGTAGTTTGATCGATTGTGGGGTTTTTAGTGGTGGTGGGTTGACCTGTCAAAAGAATGTTGGATTTTACATTTGTGGTACCCATTCCTTCGTCTATTATTGTGCCTGAGTTGATTTGATTATCATTTCCTTCTGTCGGCTGTTGTAGAGGAACAGCTTTGTGAGCTGCCTCTACGTTCCTAGACTTGCTTGCGTCGCTTGGTTGGGTCACTTGATGGTCAAAGGAGATCAAATCGCCACTTATGAGTGTACAAGTGTGATTTATAAGCTATTGGTGCTTTCTCTCCTTCATTAAAGGTTAAGTACGTGAATCCGCATCTTCCTGGAATCATTCGGATTACAAGGTTGTGTACATTTACGCGAGTTTGTAAGTGAGTTGTTGCCAACATATCTATTTGTACTGAACGCAAAATATCTGTGTGTTTTTGAGTCCAATTAACTTGTTTGAAATCAGGTTTGATTATTTCGTAGAGTGGTTTAAACCTTTCTGCGTAATTTAGAATGTAAGTTCTTCCTAAATTCAGGAAACCTAGAATTGACTGTAAGTTTTTCAGCGTTTTGGAGGTTGGAGCAGCGCACATTTCTCTAGAAAGTTTGCTGCCAGGCATTTGCCTTCACTTGATAATTTGTATCCTAAGAATAGGACATTGAGATGGGCAATTCTTGATTTTTTTAAATTGAATTTATACCCTTCAGAGGCAAACCCAAGTATAATGGTGTTCCCCCTTTTCAAGTGTCTATCCAAATTATCATCTGTAAGATAGATGTCATCGACATAAGATAATGCCTCATCATCATACTTTTGCAGTAACTCTGTTACTCTGGCTGAAAAAAACCCTGGACTATTCTTGAATCCTTGGGGGAGACGACAAAAGTAAATCTGTATCCCCATAATTGAGAAAGCGGTCAAATACCTGCTTTCAGGTGCAATGTTTTTGACAGAAGAAACCTTTAGAAATATCTAATGTGGTTTTATATTTTTTACACACAATGCGATTCATCAGTGCTGCACTGTTTGCATTTTGTACTGCAAAGGTTTTGCAACAAGAGTTTAAGTGCCTGTAACTAGACGATACGTATTGTCTGGTTTGGACACAGGAAATGAAGGATTGTTCATGGACGAGGTGCATCTATCAATAAACCCTTGGTGTTCAAGTTGATCTAATATCTCCTTGACCTGTTTTTAGCTTCTTGCTTAACTGGATACTGCCATTGTGCAGTTGGTTGAGTTTTTAATTGGTTTTTATGGAGGGGATATTCCTCATCCCATCCTACATGATTTTTATATAATGCAGGAGGCTGGGCTACAGACCATTTTCTGGCATAGGTGTATTTTTTATGAATTGGAATATGATATGAGAAGGCTGGCATAATGATCTCTTTTCCGTGTGGGCACTCCCTGAAAAATTCAGGTTAATATCTATCTGGTTAGATTGCAGGGAATTGAGTATAAGCTATTTGCATATGCGGATGATGTGGCTATCATAACATCGAAGCCAGGGAGAGCGATAGCTGAAATAGAGCAAGAGACGTTGAATTTCGGAGCTATAGCTGGATATTCGATCAACAAAGGCAATACTCAGATAGTGCAGAATAGGTACACAACATATCAGGATCTTAGAGTGGTGCCCGAAGCTACATACCTCGGGATAAAAGTGACTACCGGCTTAGACAATCTTTTAGGGCTTAATATGGAACCGATATTAGATAAAGTAAAAAGAAATACAGAAAGGATTCATAACCTACATCTGACACTAATGGGTAGGATAAATGTGATTAAAATGATCACTTTCCCCAAATTTTTGTATATTTTTAGAGCGATACCACTCTTTTTCGACCAGACTTGGTTTAGAAAACCGGAAGCAATACTTAATAAAGTGATATGGGCTCAAGGGAAGACCAGAAGAGCGTATCGATACATGGTACTTCCTAGGGAGAAGGGGGCTGGGGGGCCCCGGATTTCAGACTTTATTACTGGGCAGCTGTCTTGCAGTACTCACAGGGGCTCCTGGGTGGAGGGGGAACTGAGCAACAAGCTGGCAGTTCAGGTTTCACGAATGTATATAGAGCACTGGTGGGGGGGGAGGCCGAGAATGGCCTGCTGAATACGGTTGATTATAGCTATTTTAAACATACTAGGTTCAAGACTCTACCAGCGGCATATAATGTTTGGAAGGTGGTGGCTAAAAAGCTTGGAATAGGCAGATACAACTACTATACCCGCTTGTACACAAATCACTCACTTCCAGGGGATATTTTCAGGGACGTAATCATGAAGGATTGGGACTATAAGGGGATTAAAAAGATAGGGGATTTACTGGATATGGAGGGGGTTGTTTTGCAATTTCAGGAATTACAAAGGAAACATGGGATAACGGGTAACAGCTTCTTTAAGTATCTGCAGATAAGAAGTTTCCTTGCAAATAAAAGAGGTGGACTGATAGGGTTTAATCACTGCAAAATAATGGATTATTTTGAAAGGAGTAACCACTGTACAATTCGCTAGCTGTACACAGAACTGTATGTGTTAAAAAACGATGACAGGGAAAAATACGCTAGCAAATGGGTGGAGAAGGTGGGATTGTCCTCGGAGGGATTACAGACATCTTTAGACTTAGGGTGAACAGTTTTATGCTCTGCGACATTACAATTGCAGCATTACAAGACATTGTACTCTCTTTATCATACTCCGGCCAGAATTGCACAGTGGGGGGGAGATACAGGAATTATTTGCCCACTGTGTGATGCAAGAGATGCGGACATTGTCCACATGTTCGCGCAATTTCCACAACTGCATACACTAAAAAGGGGAATCAAGGAATTTTTGGAGAACTCACTGGGAATTAAGATTAAATTGACAGATGAACTATTAATTTTAGGTGTGTTGACAGGGACAGTGGGCCTCCCTATAGAATTCTTGTTTATGGTAGCGGCGGTGTATTGGATTGGAATTGCAAGGACGTGGCTTGACAGGGTGCCCCCGACATTTCAAACATGGATAGCAAGGCTACTTTCCACGTATAACTTGGAGAAAGCTATATACGAAAGCAAGGGTAGAAGGGCGAGAGTACTGGGAGGAAGGATCTGGCAACCAGTAGGCCAGTGGAAAAATAGGCCAGAATAGTGGAGGGATCTCCACTGACGGGTGGGAGAAGAAATGTGTACAAAGAGATTATAAAACTAGATGCTTTACATCAAAATATGTTTTCATTGTCGGAAAAGTATTTGTGTTTGTATGACTCTTCTTTTGAACTTTTTGTGCTGTAATATGTATTGGAAAACATGGTAAAAGGGGGAAAAACTTTAGTAAAAAGAATTAAAAAAAAATTCAGGTTAACAGTCTTGTCCAGCTAGAAGAATGCCATAACCCCTGGAGAGTTTCTCCCAAAAGAGTGCTGTTATTTTCCTAGTTATGTCCCTCTCCATCCGGAGCGTTACTTCATATAACTTGTGTGGGACACTAACCCTGGTATTTGCAGTTTCAACTTGGATGCATTCATTTAAGTCCACTGTCTCCAGATGATCCTTCAGGATCCTGCGAGCTATGGTGACTTCTGCTGCGCTGTCTAGCATTGTCTGGGCCCAGTCCCCGTTCTTGAGTTATGTCCTCAAGATCCTCGGCATGTCTGATTTTTAGACCTGCTACCTTCTTCTTGGTGAATTGAGTTTTCTTATTTTTCTGATCAACTTTGGACTTCACACGTTCTTCCTTTTGTTCTGACCGTCCTCTTCTTTCCGATTTCTTTGAGGAAGTCTGAAGGTACGAGTGGAACGTGTATCAGTATCTTGATATCTATCAGGTTTTCTCAAATTATCCCTGTTCCTGAGGTTATACCTCTTTTCAGAAGGCTCCTTTTGAGGAGACATACCTCTGGATTGAGAACGCTTCTCTTTAGGAAGTGTCTGTTTAGTGTTTTCCCACTTCTTCTTAGGAGTAGTGAGAGTGTTTTTAATAAAGACTTTTTCAGGACTTTCAGTCAGTTGGGGTTTCACTGATTTACCACCCAAGCTGTCTCTACCTAGTTCTTCATAGGATTTTTCAATTATTCTGCCAGTTCATATGGTTGCAGAGTTACATCAAGTTCTTTTAGTTTTTGGAGGATCGCCACGGATGCTGCTTCACCTTTAATATTAGCTAATATTATTGCTGAGACCTGTCTGAAATCCTTCAGTAATTTCATACCTAGATCCAAAGCAGGCTCTGCCCTGTATTCATTTTGAATCTGTTTCAGGACTTCTGGTATCACCGCAATAGACGGGACACCATGTGTTTTTGTGTAGATTGCAGCAAAGACTGTACCCCAAGTGTCGCAGTCTTTCAGGTGTGGTGCAATCCCCATTGGTAAACAGATCGTTAAGATCCTGTGTTTCTCATGAGGTGTACTATCAGGAAATACTGCCTCAATTTGAGTAATTTTTTGAGCTATCCAAAATGGAATTTGTTCCCGTTTTGCAGGTAATTTACCAATGACTGATTGTATAGTCTGTGGTGTAATTGTATTTGTGTTCCCCTGGTAAGGGGTGTGTTGTGGAATCCTTATAGGAGGTTGGACTGTTAGAGTCCTCATGACATATTGAACCAATTGTCTATGTATTTTGATTACTTGTTTCAGTTGAATAGTTCTGCACCTGACATTTCTTCAATGGCAGGATGCGTGTATAGCTGGCTAATACTGGCCATGTTGCTCCTGGTCTACCTAGTGGACCGAGCCTGGTAATGTGATTTTGATGTTGTAGGGCGCCTTTAAACCAGAGTGCATGCTCTTGGTATGTTAATGGAATTTCAACATCCTCGAAAGGAGTGTATTCCGTTGGAGGTTCGACAATTTTGTAGTAGTGGAACACATTTGTATATGGATTAACTTCAGGGAAGGCAATCCATAAATAGAATACCTCTGGCTGCTGATATTCATATGCCTCTATGACAAAAATTACCCTACCACCTCTTGATGATAGGCCATTCGCTATAAGCTTTATAGTGATGGTTTTCCTTAAGTTTTCCGGGATGATTATAGCATCTGCATCTGCTTCATTAAAGCCTGTAATGTCAAGACCTGTGGCCATATTGCCTGAAAGTTCACTGTTTTCAGTGTCACTATCTGACATTCGTTGACTGAAAGTTTTGCAAAGCAAGTTTCAAGGAAACAAAGATAAGGTGGACAATATTTTGGAACACTGTATCCTTCAACGTTGAACAAAACCAAAAGCTAATACATAGGAGTTTTTCGTCCTACTCAGCTATGGCAGATGTTTTATCCTTTTACTCACTCCAAGTGTCTATTTGGAGTACTTTTACGGAAAAAAGGGGACTCTTTGAAAAGCACAACTGAGTTACTTTAGTATCTAGCGTTAAATTAGTGTCTTACTAAACGTTGGGCGCCATGTAGTGTAGTTCCTATATTCCCAATAGGCTCTGCACATTGGAATAGTATATACTATAGATATGACGAAGGACAGAGGTCGACTACGTCTCTATCGAATATACTAAACTTAATAGTGAGTGCCAGCTAGCTCAGAGGTCACTAGAAACGTTCTCAAATTCACAAGAAGGGATTTGTTTCTGACAACCGCATAAATATTGTTTCCCAAGAATAAACGTATCTCTATAGTCGTGAAAACAATAGATAAGTATTTCACTCAGTCAATCGTGCATGCTTCGTTTCATCAGAGGTGTAGAGAAAATAGGAAGACGGGCATTTTCAATAAAAGATTTTCTGAACAGTCTCCTTTCTCATACAAGAGAAGTGAACTGCAACAATTATTATGCAGGCGGCAAAGCATAATGCGTACAGCGTAAACAGTAATATGAAATAATACTGTAAAAGTATGGTATGGTTTCTAACCCATATAAAATAACATACATGAAGAACAAAGTCTAAAAGTACTCAACTGGTGTGTCTAAAATACACCTACCCCAATGTACCTAACCTAAGTCTAGGACGAGGGAAGAAGTAAGTGTGCTGTAGCATAGGTTTAGTTTTCTTTGCCAAGAATCTATCCAAGATTTCTCTTAGGGTCTAATCAGCTCCGTACCTTGGTTTTAGAATGAAGGAGGTCTGGTATCTCTCTGTCTCAGACTTGATTTCCCAACACCCTGAAAGGGGAGCTTGGAAACACTGGAGCTGGATTCTCGGCAGGAGGAAGACAGTCTTTGATCAGTGCGTCAGCTGGAGGTTCGGCTTCCTTCGGCACTTGCTGTAGCGAGCTGCGTCGGGCAAGTAGATAGTCGAACTGCTCCAAACCACTGTGTCTTGCTAGAGCAAGTGAAGGCATATTTATACCTTGAAGGTGTCTTGTTTTAGGTAAAGTCAGACATAATACCGCCATCAAAGAAGCCCATGGGAATGGTATTTCTTTGAAAACTCCATGAGTTCTTGGACAAATCAATATTCAAGCAAGGGGAGGTTGCCTAGCAGCTTAAGCCGATTTTCCAAGAAATCATTGTGGCTTTTCGGAACTAGTGGAAGTAGCAATGCCTGTATTTGGACTGCATGGACTGTGTCTAAATATGGGTATGATATCTATGCCTATATTAGGGCAATGTGAATTGTACCTATATAAGGGCATGAATTTTGAAAATTACACTCAGGTCCTAAAATGCTACACAACAGCTTCTCATGGAAAGTGGGCATAGGATGGTGTAGTCACCCTAAAGGTAAGTGGCCCAATGGCTTCTACCTGGCACTCCATCTAACACACCTGAATTCAGTATTTAGGTGGCCCCTCTAGGCACCAAACCTTAGATCCTGCTGACCTAAGAAGAAAGCAGAAACTGAAGAGCTGCAAAGAGCAAGGAGAAAAGGATGTGTGACTGACCTGGCGCCTAACCTGCAGGCCTGCCTGCTCACTCCTATCCCTGCCCAAAGTTGTCTCTTCCTGCAGCTGTTCTCCAAGAACCTGGGAGGTTTGCCTGCCTTTAACAAATAACCAGGAACTCCCTTGTATTGGTGGAACCGATCCTCTGCACACCACAGGTCAAAATGACATCTGAAGCAGCAACCTAAGTGCTCGCCACTGTGCCGGTCAAGGTGGTGGATCCCCACTGAAGTGGATAGAGCCCTCCAAGAGTGGTAGTTCTATCTTAGTGTGGTGCCAAGTCCCTACTATACACCCAATGACCTCCAGATAGTGAGGCCCATCTGTTTGACCTTTGCAGCAACTAAGGATTGTTGGTCGCCATTCCAGCCACTGACCCCTTCAGTCTTCGCTGCAAGAGGAGGACTTTCCACAGCACCTGCGACTGACAGTGGAAATGACCCTATTCCTGTGTTTTTGCATCTTCTGTGTGTTGGCGTCGACTGTGTCGCAGAAACAGTCTTGGTACGACAGCCGCTCTGCTGATGGATCAACCAAGGTGAATCTTTGGTGCACCTGCCCACGAAGAAGGACATTTCCACATATCTCTGCATCTAGGGTCCCTGGGCAAGGTAATCCAGAACTATCTGTTCCACTTGGATCCTAGGACTCCAAAGACCTCTCCTCAGGAAAAGTATAGACCAAGGCTAACTCCAAGTGCCCGTTGGCACAAGTGTTGAAAAAGCTCATGTGCTTTAACTCCAACTGCGACTGCCCATCCTCCATCCTTTGTTTGCCTGCAGTCTTAAAACAGTTTTACATTGACAAAGGTTACCATTGCTTACTCTGCTTGATGGTCCTGCTCGTCTTCCATTGACTGCAACACTAAAACTGTTTGACTCTGTTGCAGGTTACCGCAGTGGATTCTATATCGAATGTCATGGTAATACTTGATGGTGTTTAAAAAACTTTCTTCTGTAACTGTTTACAATGGTGCGTTCAGGGCTTGCCTGATCTTAAAGAGTTTGATACCTAAAATATATATATGAAAATACTTCCTATTTTTAATAAATTAGTGTGGATCTCCTTCTTGAGTCGTGTCATCATTTATTGACCATTATGTGCATTTGGTGAATGTGTTGCACTCCTCTGTGTTAAGCCTAAGGCTGCTTGACCATACTACCCCTAAAGAGCACTTTGGAATTGCATAGCAAGCCCTTGTCTACTTGTGAGGGAACCATTGGACTCTTTGCATGGCATATCACATTTTTGATACATCACGTAAAGAGCCAGCTTCCTACAATGAGAAAGATGCAGTAACATGACAGTTTTAATTTAGGAGAGATAGGTTATGTTTGAGGCACCAGATTAGATGTAGCCACCAAATAAGAAGGTCAGTCGTCAACCCCATAAGCTGCATTCTTGGCACAGTGGGCAGCTATGGGTAGAAAGAGGCCCACATTTGTTGTTTGAATGACTTGCCTCATGTTGCCAACTTTGATTACTCTTCCAGTTGGACTTGTTAATACTCTCATTTGGAGTAAATGTACAGCAGTAGGCCCTATTCTCAATGTTAAAAGGTGGCACAGCTTTTTACTATCTGTTTAAAATGCACATGGCAAATCTTGTGCATGCTCATATGCCCGCTCCGTATAATCCAGGGCTCGATGCTGCCTTTGTAAAGGCAATTGGAGCTACCAGTGAAAAACATGACCTGGGCTGCAGGAGTGAAAGTTCTGATTACGCACAGCAGCACTCCCACGCAAGTACACATACACACACTTGTATAGTAGCAGTTCAAGCTTCCTTTACACACACCAAGGGGCATATTTACAAGCCCCTATCGCTACCACAATGTCACTGTTAGTGACGTTGTGTTGGCGATATGGGCTTCGCTTTATTTCCAAGGCAGTGTTAAGCCACTTAGCGTGTTTAACACTGCCTTTTAAATCGGCCACCCTTTCACATTTTACTTAGCGTGAAAGGGGAGGGAGGGCAATGTGTGTTGCGGTGGGCGATTCACCACAACACCAATTGATTTTAACGCTGCCCCCTATTTACAAGGGTGGCGTAAGTAGGAGACAGCACCAAAATTAAGACCAAGGAAAACCTGGTCTTAAACAGGTGAAACAAGGAGAAGTACTTTATTTCTCTTCGTTTTGTTGTTTCCACGTGTGCTGAATTGTGCAGCACACATAGAAATAGCAAATTGCAATTGGTTGTTAATGTGTAGGAAGATGACCCTTCCTGCATATAAACAAGAAAAAATGATGTTTTGCAACTTCTAGGTGTATTGCATTAAGCAGCACACATAAAAGTTACAAAACGCCATTTAAAGAATACTTATGTGCAGGAAGGAAGACCTTCCTGCACATAAACAATCTTCCCCTCAACGCAGACACCCTTGCACTATGGTGCAAGAATGGCTGAGTAGGCGATAGGCTGCTAAGTTTAGGGGGAAACGCAGGGCTGCAGTACATTCTTGTAAATATGGTGCATTCCAGCATTTCTGAAGTGGTGGAGGGCGGCGTTAAGTCAAGGAGCCAATGCCACGCACCACCATTTCATTGTAATTATGCCTCCAAATCGCTGCCCCATATGCAGCAATAGTCAAACTAAGCTTTATTCGATTAATTAAAATCATAAATGCAATTACATAACATTATTCATGAGTTTAAAAACAATTCTTATGGTAAAAAACAGTAAAAGCCAATTCATCATCATAAAAGTACATAAAATGGGTAAATAACACCACATGCAAAAAGATAAAAAATAATCAAGATAAAATCACACCTCAAGGACGTTCACCAACTGACTTTTGGCCTTAATACGCGTAGCAGCAACCAGAAAACTTGCAATAGTAAAGGTGATGCTGACAGAAGTCTCTCAGGTGAAGAGAGAGGAGGTAAAGCAGAGAGAGGAGAGGGTGATGGGTAGGAGGTTTAGAGGAAGAAGGTGAGGTAGACAGAGGGAGGCTAGTGAAGAAGAAATGAAAGATCAATAAGTAAAGAGCAGAAGAGGGCTGGATCTGAAAGACAGAGTGAGTGAGATGGAGGCCGAGCATGAAGGGTGAGATGGAGTGAGATGGGTGAAGTATTTGGCGGAGTGAGATGAGGCTGATGCAGGAGACGGGAAAGTAGTGATAGAGGGAGGCAAATTGAATAGAGTAGGATGGGGAGAGAGTAGGGTGAGGCAGAGAGAGAGAGAGAAAGAGAGAGAGAGAAGAGGCCACATTAAGAAGAAAGAAGGATGAGGTGAAGAAAAAATAGATGAGGCAAAGAAAGAGAAGGGTGAGGTGAAGAAAAGAGGATAACGTGGGAGGAAGCAGAGGGGGAGGTGAATAGTAGGCTGAGAGGGGAATGTAGTTTATGAGGCAGAGAAATAAATGAGGCAGAGTGAGCAGAACAGATAGAGAGCCGAAGAGATAAAGCACATAGTTACAAGCCCACCTGAAATACAGAGTAGAACTAGTAGGACAACCGCAACAGTAGGTAGAGTAAACTACTCATACAACAACAAGACCATCCTGCATGTCCAGGGCCAGGTCTTAGACACCCAATTTATCATCTTCATGGCCCACCCATGCTGCTTCATGGTCCTCCCAGATCCTGAAGCCTAGAGTGGGGCCTGTTCCTTTCGGGTAGGTGGGCAGTGTCCGTATTAGATGCCTCCTGGAAAAACTCTAAGAACTGGGGAATCAGGAGTTTCTTGAATTCTTTGAAAAATTTTACTGCTGTGCCATTGGCAAAACTATCAATGGCCACCTGTACCTTGACTGAGCAGGGTTGTGAGGATGCTAAGTTCTACTCCTCCATACAAGCCAAAGCTACCTCTTCAAAGTACTCCTCCATTTATTCTTGTGTGAGATGCAGTTTTAAGGAGTATAGGGTCTCATAGTAAGAGTAAAAGCTTTAAACTGTTGATTTGTCACAAACTACAGGTTCCCAGACAGTGAGTGCACGGAATGCACCACAGTATGTGGACCCGCCCTCTTTACCATCCAAAATAAGGTTCCACTGGGTCGCTCCCCATCTGCATATTTGGCGGCCTGTATGTGCTGACCAAGAAACGCCACTTCTACATATGCTACTTCCTTATATATAGCTCTTCAGTTCCCTCTAGGCTCGCAGCATTTTGAGTCATTTCATAAGAACGTTGCACAGCAGTCAGTTTCAGCTTAAGTGTGTGTAACTTAGTGCAGATAGACTTGAGGACACCTGGTTGTATTGAAACTGACATCTCCCTTATAGATACCTTCCATACTGTTGGGAAAGAGTGGACTGACCCTACAGTCAATTCAAATTATTCTTCAATGGGCATCGTCATTTGTCATTTCTGCTTTACAAGCAGTGTCCAATGACACATGTAATGGGGAGCTCCAAGGCATGTCTCTCCATAGGGGGTCAGGTAGTTCAATTGTTAGAGTTACAGGGGAATCATCTGAAAGCTTTCTTAGAAGGTAGCGTACGTCTTTCGATTCACAGATAGTTTCAGCCGATTGTATCCAACAATATCCAACCAGGGAAACAATGGACTAGAACCACTGAAGGGACTCCAAGTCCCACACATCCCAGTGCCAGGAGGCATGCCAAGGGGGCGGAATTAGTGTCATCAGCGCTACTAAAGAACTTCCCTGCATCCCACTGTGCGGGACGTGTGCGTGCCATGCCCGGGCAAAGCTCGGGCCATGGGCGGTCCCATACTGCACCCATCTGTGCCAGGAAGAGGCAGGGCAGGGCCACTCCCCTTGGCTCCAATTGTAAGTACTGCAAATCTACTTTGTCTGGGTGGGTAGCAACCAACTAATTACTGGCCTTAGCAAGTGACTACTGGGTCCTGCACAGCTTTAATGAAGACAGAGGAAATGGTTAAGAGGAAAGCATCTGATAAGAACCTGGGAGTAGGTACTGCAACGAAAATTTCAAGAAATGCCACAGAAAACTGTACCTTGAAAGAAATTGTGGTGTCGCGCTCTAGTTGTTGCACGTCACGCCGTGACGTGCTGGCGGCCATATTGGTGGCTGCGCTCGCATCGGGCATTGGAGGCGCGAAAGCCGAGACTGACGGCAGATCGGCTCGGCGCTCTTTAGGGCAGAGAAAGTTGAACACATAGAGCTGAGACCTTAACCACGTGTGGAGTCTTTATTGAGGAAAGCTAAACATTACAATGGCGATGAGGACGGGATCCTGAACCCCTGCACACCCTATGGACAAAAAAAATAATGAACAACAAGAATACACCGAGGGAAGCATCACTAATACCGGTGAACTGAAGTTCTCCAGCAGGAAGCAGGACAACGGTGCCAGGCGGCCAAGGGAAGCACGTGGTCGAGGAGAGGCCAGCAAGCTACCACACTAGGTGCCCTACCCTAAAGAGCGTGGCAAAGCCCAAACCCACCCCGGAGGGAAAAGACAATTACGCAAGGGGTGGAGTGAATAGACCCAAGCGAAATAAAGCGTACCGCGCCAGATTACACAGCGAACCACAAAACAGGGGGAACCGCACTGGCTGCCTTAAGAAAGGGCAAGGGGGCCGACACAGGAAATCCCCAGTCACAAGCTGGTAAACAAGAGCAAGACAATACACCAGGCAGTCCCAGAAGTCATGGGAATTCACCAACCACGATCAAAAGTGAAAAGATGAGTGCGCAAGCGGGATATGCAATGGCGCCAGTGCAATTCCTGCCCAGACCAGGAGAACCACTAATGAAGTGGGAGGACTGGAGGGAGTACATTGACAACTTCATAGGGGTTTTAGAAGATGAAAACGAGGAACAGTTCAACCCCAAGAGAAAAAAGCGCATCCTACTACTCAACCTAGGCCCGGAAGGACTCAGAATTTACAAGAGCCTGGTGCCTAAACAAAGAGGAAGCGCGGACAACAATGTGTATGCCCACGCCATTAATGACCTGAACGAACACTACAGGCCGGCTGTGTGTGTATCAGTAGACAGGTTCAATTTCCAGCAAAGGAAACAACGCCCAGGAGAGACGGTAGAGGAAAACGTGGCGGCCCTGAAGAAACTGGCGGCCACATGCAAATATGACACATGGGAAGAAGAATTCATCAAAGATCAGGTAGTGATGCACACCACGAGCACTGCAGTGCAGGACAAGCTGTGGGCCAGCGGGGAAACCACACTGAAGAAGGTGATGGTAATAGTCAAGAGGGCCGAGTTGGCGCGCAGGTGTGCGGAAGCGACAAAGAAGGAGATGGCGCCCAGCACCATGGTAAATAAAGTCGACGAAGAAGAGCCCAGCAGAGACTACAAGTACAAAGGGTCGTCGGCGAAGGGGCCCAACAAATGGCAAGGCAACCCGGGCCCTCCAGGAAAACAGACGGGGAGCAACAAGAAATCATGCTACAGATTTGGGAGCTGGTCCCACGAGGCGCACGACAGGAAGTGCCCAGCGTTCCGCGCCAAATGTATGTACTGCGGCATAGTGGGCCACTATGAGATGGTATCTCGGAGGAAGTCTTCTAAAGGCATGGTAAAATACATTGGCCAAGAGAGCGAAGAACAGGAAGAAGGCACAGAGGAGGACGTCGTCACTGTACTTTGCATTTATGACCAAGTGTTGAGCGTGGATGGCAGAAGAACGACGAAACCGGTACTGGAAATGACGATAGGGGGAGTACCGATAAGCGTGGTGGCTGACACGGGCTCGCCTTACACCATTGTCCAAAGAGTGGTGTGGAACGAAATCTTCGCGCCACATCTAGGTCCAGAACTGGAGAAGCTGGATATCCGCTCAGTCACATATAATGGGGACCGCATACCTATGGCAGGATTCAGACCATTAAAATTTGAGTTCAGAGGCCGTTCCGCCTTCTGCAAGCTTTACATATCGGAGAGAGGGCCCTCGGTGCTAGGATGGCTGGACCAATGCGACCTGGGTATTAAGTTGGATCCAGGGGGCAAGGAATAGATACTGCTCACCGAACTGGAAACCTGGCCAGATCTTGACAAATGGAAGAGAGAGTACCCCAAAGTATTCGGAGACACGGTAGGAAGGATGAAGAAATTCTCACACAAGATAATCCTAAAGGAGGAAGCCGTACCAGTCACCCATAAAGTGAGAAATGTGCCCTTGGCAGTGAGAGAAGCAGTACAGGAAGAGCTACAGGACTTAGAAAAAAAGGGGATCATCAAACCAATCACGTGCGCGGAGTGGTTGGCGCCATTGGTGGTAGTTATGAAACCCAGTGGGAAGGTCAGGCTGTTTGTCAACCTACGCGAATTGAATAAGAACATTGTGGTGGAGAAGTTCCCCTTACCTAGAATTGAATAAATGCTGGCCAAGACTAGAGGAATCAAGTGGTACTCCACTATAGACTTGACCTCAGCCTACCATCAGATTGCACTACACCCAGAGAGCCGAAAATTAACATCGTTCATCACCCCATTCGGGTGCTATCAGTTCCGCCGCATGCCGTTCGGGCTAGCCTCGGTGGCTGCGGTGTTCCAGAAACTGATGCACCAACTGTTTAAAGACATGGATGGTATCCAGTATTTTCAGGACGATATCCTGGTAATGGGGCGAGACAAACCAGACCACGATGTGAAACTCAGCAAAGTACTGAAGATCCTAGATGGTAAGGGCCTCACAGCAGAATGGGCCAAGTGCCGGATAGGCATAGAGTCGGTGACCTACCTAGGGCACGAAATCGGGGTGCGAGGAGTTACCCCTAAAGTAGAGAATGTAAAGGCAATTTGTGAAGCGCCACCGCCCACCAACAAAGAGGAGGTCAGGTCATTTTTAGGCATGGCGGAATACTACAGCAAGTTTGTGCAGCACTTCGCCGCCAAGACGCATCACATGAGGCAGCTGACGAGAAACAGTACTGAGTTCCGTTGGATGGAGGAGGCACAAAGTGAATTCGAAGTCATCAAAAGGGAGGTGGTAGAAGCAGTACCACTCCAAGGATACATTCCCCAGGGGAAAACAGTGCTTACCACCAATGCCAGCGACAAGGGGCTGGGTGCTGTATTAATGCAAGACCGAGGACAAGGAAGGATGGAGACACTTAGCTTTGCATCCCGCACAGTGAGCGAAATGAGCGAAACGGAAAAGAAATACAGCGTGATAGAAAAAGAGATGCTGGCAGTTGTGTGGGCAATGACAAGATTCAGGCAATTTCTGTGGGGCACACGGTTCCAGTTGAAAACAGATCATAAGCCTTTACTGAAAGTACTAACATCTAGCGGACATGCCAGTGCCACGCCCAGGATCTCGAAAATGACCCTAAAACTACTAGAATTCAGATACGATGTAGAGTACATCCCAGGCAGCAGGAACAGAGTAGCAGACTACTTAAGCAGGGCGGCGGCCATGGAACAGAGCGAGGGAGACCAAGCAGGAATGGAAGAATTGGTAGCACTCACAGAAGACCAAGAAAGAGTAATCGGAAATCAGGAGTGGAAAGAAGCGTATGATGAAGACCAGACCATAAAGGAAGTGAAATTATACATCACGAAGGGATGGCCAGACAAAAGACAGACCAGTGAAGACCTCAAACCATATTACGAGATCAGGGAGGAGTTGTCGATGGACGACCAAGGAGTGTTCGTGTACAGGGGAGAGAAGGTCATCCCCCCGGCAAACATCATCCCCAAATTACTAAGCATGCTCCACGAAGGACATTTGGGAATAGGAAAAATTAAGTTGAGGACAAAGCAAAACTACTGGTGGCCAGGGATGGATGTACGAGTCGAAAGACACGTCAGGGACTGCTTACAGTGCCAAGGGGCAGATTAAACACTCAAACTGCTACGCCCACCTATAGGAAAATTTGACTCCCCGCAGAATCCGTGGGAAGAGTTGTCGGTGGATATCCCGGGCCCGATCCTGGATGAACAAGGAGTTCAAAAATACGTGTGCGTCCTCATGGATAGATATTCCAAATGGCCAGAGTTGAAAGTGGATGAAGCGATGGAAACAGACTGAGACCATAATAAAGTTCCTGTCTGACACCTTTGTGAGAGAGGGCATCCCTAAATCCACCCTGAGCGATAATGGCCCCCAATTCAGGTCAGAAAAATGGAGCAACTTCATGCAGAGGAATGGTATCCTAGCCAAACATACGTCCATCTACCATCCGGCCGTAAATGGACTGGTAGAGCGATTTAACGGAGTTGTGATGGGGTCGGTGCAGGCAGCTATCTCCAACAACAAAGACTGGGAAAGGGAGATATGGCACATGGTGTGGGCATACAGAATCACCCCCACAGGGACAGGATATAGCCCCTTCCAAATTCTGAGGGGTCGTGAACCATTCACTCGGGACAACTGCGTATGGAAGGAAAAATGTCAAAAAAACACAAGAGGGAGGTAGAGCAAAGGGTTGGATTCTTGCTCCACAGTGGTACTTAAATAAACACAAGGAATCCAACGCAAAGAAAGGGAAGGGGGAGAGTGATCAACAACTGTTGAAGCACTCAGTGTTCTGTACCCCTCACACACCAAAAGGCCCCTTGGTGTCATGCTTCATCATCGGGGTCTTCGCACCCCTCTATCGGGATGCGGCGTGCTGCCACCTACGGCTACACTGGAGCACTTATAGAAATGACTATATGTGGTGTGCGGTGTGTGGGGTATGTTGTTATAAGTGAGTGGTGGGATGTGGTGAAAGGTTAAAAAGTACCTGGCACATGAGTAAAAAGAAATTTTATTCTAAACTCTGGCTGGTACTATTAAAAGAAGTGCAGTGTGAGATATGAACCTGTTAAGTTAAGAAACAGGACCTCTGGTGTGCGTTGTCGACATGTTTCGGAGACAAGCTCCTTCTTCAGGACGGGGGCACAACCTCCCCACCTTACTCACGTCTTTTTAATAAAAAATGTGTATTTACAAAAAAGTGAAAATTATAGACTAAGTGTGCCTACAGCGGTCTGCTACAAGTACAATGACTTGTGAAGCTTGCTTGTGGGCTTCATGAGCAGAAAAAGGACGTCGGGGGTGTTGCTTGATGTGCAATATTGCCGGGACGCTATGATCACCGTCTTACCCCTCGCGCTGCTCCGCGAGGGGTACTTTACAGAACACTGAGTGCTTCAACAGTTGTTGATCACTCTCCCCCTTCCCTTTCTTTGCGTTGGATTCCTTGTGTTTATTTATGGAAGGAAAAAACCATAACGAGCGAGTGGTCCCCAGCAGTGGTGCAAGCCAATTTGGAAAAGGCCCAGGCCCTCTACTCGAGACACTACAACAACCGCAAAAATGTGAAAGAGACAGACCTGGAAAGAGGAGAGTGGGTGCGAGTAAAGTTGGCCACGCTACAAAGAAAGGGAGACAGCAAGTACAGTAAGCCTATGCAAGTCAAGGAAGTGTTTGGCAGAGCGGCTCTGTTAAGCGACGGAAATGTGTGGTCCCAGGATCGCAAGGCAAGATGCAACAGAGTTCTACGACGGAGCCAAGGTGGAATAGATCTAGAAGACATGGAGGAAAGAAACGTGGAGCAGGAGCAAGCAGATGTTGAGCTGGATGTGAGAAGAGGAGAACAGCAGGAAGAAAGAACTAATGACGGCAGCCAGGGAGCTGCGAGGGAAAGAGACATGAGGAGACGAGATGAAAGCGCGTCTGCGCTTGGAAGTAGAGGAGCGGACGTAGAGACTCAGGAGAGGGAGACTCCGTCCACCCCGGTGAGGCTGACCCGGAGGGGAAGAGCGGTGGTGAAACCGGCAAGGGTTGGAGACTTTGACATGAACGGAGGACTGTAAGTTAACAGTTTCATTGTTTGGAAAAAGGGGAGATATGTGGTGTCGCGCTCTAGTTGTTGCACGTCACGCCGTGACGTGACGTGCTGACGGCCATATTGGTGGCTGCGCGTGCATTGCGCATTGGAGGCGCGAAAGCCGAGACTGACGGCAGATCGGCTCGGCGATCTTTAGGGCAGAGAAAGTTAAATAAATAGAGCTGAGACCTTAACCACGTGTGGAGTCTTTATTGAGGAAAGCTAAACATTACAGAAATCGAAAAACTTATTGAGAAGGTCGAGCATATGCTAGCCCCCAAAGCAAAGGCAAAAGGGACAAGCCAGTAAGGGAAGGCAAAAGACAAATAGAGTAGGAATTCTAAACTACAGAAAGGTATTTTCTCCTACTTCAAGCAGCCCTCCGAGACTATTCCAGTGACAAGTTTGAGTACCCAGGGCCCTCAGGGCCCCTCCCCATCCATAGCACTCTCTCCTTAGCATTCAGCAGCTTTTGTAATAGGAAGGAGGAGCACACAATCGTTAATGTGTAATGCTCAAACCACTACTCTGAGCTAGCAAATCTGGAAACTTTTGAAAATACCCCCTTAAGCTCTGCCAGGGAGGGGGGCATTACGAGGGCTTGTTCCGCTAAGAACATTGTGGATCTGGATGACCAATTAACCGAAATGAGGATAGAAATCAAAATCCAAAGGCAGAATATGGAGAGAATTGCAAAAATGCTAACGGATCAGCTGGATATTCTCACTTCATTGGATAACGAGTCATTGAACCCATCAGAAATCATTAACACTGGCCACGCTGTAACCGGCACGACCATCAATGGGCCCCACAAAATGTATGGAGGCCAATGTATTCATGTGAACTCTAATTCCCAGAGACATCTCATGAAGGAAAGGATGCTGGTTTACACTCTTCCCCGGACTCACCATTCCCCACCATGAGACCAGCCACATGTAAATCCCAGAATGGCGGAGGGGAACTATAGATCTCATGTGACAAGTTTTGGGACACACAAATCTTGTGTAGGACAAAGTAACTATGCATACTTTAAGGAAGATAAAATGAACGAGCAGGTGCAGGCTCTCACTCTCCCTATGTCTGACTGTCCCCCTTGGCTAGACCAGATGCATGCCAGCCCCAGACTGGTGGACAGGAGCCTCAAGCCAAGGGACATTTTTAACTGAAATAGTATAAGCAAGGTAATTCCTGTATGTAGAAATGTTAAATCTTTTGATCTTTTTATGGTTAACACCCATACAATTCTGAGGCCCTACTTGGAGACACACAAGGCATTAGTAACGAAGGTGGCCCATTGGATGTGCCACAAATTGGCTGCAGATCTATAATAAGAGGGGAAATACTAAATGTCAAACGGTTTACAGCTGGAAACCCACAGTGGGATTACATAGGAGTGGCTATTCATGAAAAGACCCTTGCGTAAGATCTAATTGCACTCGAACTGCACTGTAGGCCATGTAACAACACTCACATGAGAGTAAAACTAAAGCCCCCAGACATGATAGCAGACTTTCTAGGAGAAAAGAACCAACACCCATCCCTAAACAGTAGGCATCTCAACCTTAGGGAAACCTGTAATCCTATGAACACCTCAGATATTGGTTGACTCAGGAATAACTGCATCCCTTGCCACACAAACCAGAAGGAGAGCAACCACCTACAGTCGCTTGGTCACTTCCTAATAAATTTTCTTGTGCGCGCTTGTTATGGCTGGATTTTCTGAGTAGGTGGGATCAGCCCCCAGGGGCCCCTCCAACCCAGCCAGAACGCAATCACATCCCTCCTCAGGACCAACTATCCAGGCACCTGGTACCTACCTGAGGATGGGGAACTCGCAATATACAAGCTCATATTATTAAAAACACCACTAAATCTATAGGGATACTAAGAATACTCACTGATTACTAGGGATATCCATACCCTACACCACACTTATTCACATCAGTTGGTCTCGCGGCCACCCTGACCCAGACCGTTCTACCCTAGGGCAGATATGACACACAATCCGGTGCGTCTACACACGGGCCTGCAGAACCCAATGCTCCCTTTTCCAAACTGTTTGCAATCCTGCAAAACTACACACTAGTTCGACCTCCTAGTGCTCTCACTTATTCAAGCCACAATCTAGTGGGTATACACACTGGTAATCCTCCCCAGTGTTCTCACTAACGCCGCATATCAACGACAACCACATTCCTATGAACACCTATATATATATATATATATATATATTGGGAAGTCTCTTCACTAAGGGTCTGCTACTACAATAATATTATGGGATGGTGTACTAACTTAGTCCCTTAGTTGCAAGTCTCCTCTCTCCCTCACTATTACTTACCTGATCAGGGGTAGCATCTGTTCAAACAGCAATACCTACCAGGAAAGATTACCCTCACTGTATGGGGACAAAGATATACACACTATGTGATTGAGTTATTTCTTGATTTAAGCGCTCCTACTCCCTTTTGATCCATCAGTGGCTCAACAGCAACTGGCTTGAAGCCAGGATAACTTTATCATAAAAGAACTCATGCACACTAATTCACTAATTAATGGGGTCATTTATTATTAGTACAATATAAACCTTTACACAGAACTGACAAAGACTATAGGTAGAACACACCGCTGAAAGAGAAAAGATTAAACATAACAGGAACACTCCGCTGAAAGAGAAAGGATTTAAACATACAATGGCTTAGGGAATAAGGACAAGATTAAGATGCAAGTGTAAAGTAAACTAATGTGATGAAAACAATATCACCTGATTAGTGTGAAGTCTTGTTCTAGCTGTCATCTGGGTTCCTCTCTCGTCTGTGCCTTGGCTCATCTCAGACTCTCTCTCTCTCCTGCACTCTTGGTTACACCTCTGCGCTGATCACTCTGTCTCTGGACTCCTCTCCCCCACACGAACTGTCTCCACCTTCCAGCTTCAATCTTAATGGTTCCTGCCGCTCTGATCACCGTTCATTCCACTAGCTTATTCACTCTGTCTCTGCGCCAATGTCCAATTAACTCCATCTGCTCCCATAGGTTAGTCCACGATCTCTCCTCCGTCTCTTCTAAAAGGCATTACTTCAGACTCCAGCTATTCACACCTCCTCCTGATAAGCAACTGCTTCTGACTGCTTCCTTCAGTTCCAGCTCACTATTCAACTCAGCTCTTCTCCAGCTTGAACCCTCTCTCTCTGCCAACTCCACTCCACTGCTTTCCACTCCTCCACCTTAACACGACCCTCTGGCTTCGCCACCTTCACTCGACTGCAACTCTACTCGACTCCCTCTCTGCTTGACTCACTGACTCCGCCTCTGCACTTCACTGATATAGAATGCTGTTTCCTCATGGAAAGTTCCAGCCAGCAGCTTCCTCCCACCAATCCCATGCACCAGGCTCCTTGCGCTAGACGCTCCCACAGTGACCAGTCTGCTTGTTTCGTCTAGAGACCTGAGCCCGGGAACAATTCCTGATTAGATTCAGCTCTGGCCGGTTCTCTCCGGTCCGCTTAGGGCGAACAACAGTTATAACTATAAACTTTGCCTTTGCCCTGAAAAGCCTCTCAGCTTCATCAAGATGGAGTCCCTCTAGCTCTAGGCCTGTAGGCCTGAAAGGGGTGAAATGCTCCTTAGCTCTGTCAGAATACCTACATAAACCATACCAATGTGTCTAATATGTCAAAGCCAATAGGCAATAGACAGGTTAAAGTCAAGAATAAAGGCATATTAAGCAGCTATCCTCTTCTAGGTCTGGAAAAAGGGCTTAAAAGGGCCAACACAGGCTAAGAATACCTATACTAGATGCGAGCAAGATTAATGATCTATATCACTGCTAAATAAAGCCAAAAACTCTGCCATTACAGCGCTCCATGACTAGGACCAGGGTCACTGACACTTGCAACAATAGAGAAGCTCACTCACCACCACAGGGAGAATCTCCTTGATCCATCTTGAGGCCTCAAATACCGAAAAAGGTTGATAGTTTAAACATGTTATCATGGAACGTTGCATGAATCAAGTCCAAACTCCAAGACCCTGAGTGGGGCACATTTGTTGACTCACACCACATTATTCTTCTTCAAGAAACATGGGCAACTTATCCAATACCTCAACCAGGTTTCTTGACCTTCAGCAAGAATGCAGTTCCCTCCCAGGCTGGGCACCCATCTGGAGGGTTGTTAATTTGGTAAAGCCTGGACCTGTTCCCTATAGCAAGAGTAATTATAACTAGCTCAAGAGATCTACTTGCTATTGAAATTAAGATCACAACTCATAGAAGCCCAAGATATATAGCCTTGGTTAACATGTACATTAGGTTAGTCCCCCGAAATGTTCAATCTATTACTGTAGCTAAATTAGATCAACTTATGGGGCCGTTCAATCGGAAAGCCCAAATGATTGTTGTGGGAGATACTAATACCCGAATTCCAACAAACGCCTTGGAAACTATTGATAGGATAGATACAAGAATATCTTCGACACTCCCGCATCACCACAACAAGATAATAAAAACATCAAATGTATGCACTCAAATCCTCAACCATGGTCTGAGAATTGTAAATGGGAATATGAAATCCGATTGCCCCCCATGTACCACCTTCATAAAAGGCCTGAGCACTACCCGAATTGCCTTTATATTAGTAGACAGTGATCTATGGCAAGATCTAAGCGACAGGAAGGTTGGCCCTAGACCGGATAGTGACCATCAGGCACTAAGCGCTACCTTCTCTATGACGCCTTTTTTTGATGTAAAACTAGAACCCGTAGGGACTACACCCTTAATTGTTGCAACAATTAATCTAAGGAACATCAAATGGGCAGCCCTAGTGAGGGCACAAAAACCATGACATGTCTATAAAACCTCTTTGTGTAAAAATTCTCCCAGGTAGATCTCGCAAATATTGGCAACATAAATTTTGTTTCCATTCATTGAGAACTCATGACACTCTAAGAACATATTTCATGACGGAACACAGGAAAGGTGCCCTCCAAAAGAGAACTCCTTTCTTGTACACAACAACCTGTCACCTGGAAAAATCCCTCCTATTGAGAGCAATTAAAAAGGGTTCAAGACCTGAAATCGCAACAGCTAGAATCAGGTATAAAACTGCACTATATAGAGCCCAAAGGAAATGGGAGGAGTATTAATGGCTGCTGATGACCGAAGCCTTAGAGAAGGGTGACCATAAGAATTTTTGGAAACAACTATTCGTTAACCCCTTCAACATTAACCACCTAGAATTAGTAATAAACCAGAAACATAGGTCTTACATTTTAGGGGCTTGTATAATGGCAACCAGAAACATAACACTCTAGATAAACCGCCCGCAGGGGGTAACTAGTGTTCATGAGGAACTCGTAACTCATAAAAAGAATAGCGACCCCCTTAAAATTAAAGACCACCTTCGTTTTGGCCTAGCTGTCATGATTCTCCGCAGACGTTGACTAAAAATGGGTCTGAAGTCCCAACATGCCTCGGGACTCACCGGTTTTCCGAGGGCTGCTTATAAGCCCTTCCCTCGGTTCAAACCAGTGGTTGTCAATCTTTTTCGTGAGCTGATGTGTCCTGGATTCGTGCATCTCGTTTGATGTTTCCTGGAAGCCATACGGCAATCCTGAGCCTCGTAGAAATCCTAGTTGTGCTGTGCACCAAACAGAGGAAGGAGCCGCCTAGCTGCTGACGGTATTCTGAGTTCCATCGCAACAAACCATCCTTGTGTAAGATGAGCCTTAGTGGCATTCTGCTTGCCACCCCTGACCCCACCCCTGACCCTCCTGGTAGGTCTCTCCCCCTCCATGCAGCTCCGACTGTGTGCCCCTGCTACCGCTGCCACTTGTGCGTCCTCAGTCCTTGCTTCTGTGCTAGTGTCTCCCCCTCCTTGTGCCCCAATTTTTGATCTGTGTCACTCGCTTTTACCCCCTTTTTGTGTCCCATTTTGCTCTCTGTGCCAGTGTCTCCCCCTCCTTGTGCCCCGTTTTTTTGATCTGTGCCACTCGTTTTTCCCCCCTTCCTGTGCCCCACTTTGCTCTCTGTGCCAGTGCCTCCCCCTCCTTGTGCCCCGTCTTTTGATTTGTGCCACTCGTTTTTCCCCCCTTTCTGTGCTCCACTTTGCTCTCTGTGCTAGTGTCTCCCCCTCCTTGTGCCAAGTTTTTTTGATCTGTGCCACTCGTTTTCCCCCATTTCTGTGCCCCACTTTGCTCTCTGTGCCAGTATCTCCCCCTCCTTGTGTCCCGTTATTTGATTTGTGCCACTCGTTTTCCCCCCTTTCTGTGCCCCACTTTGCTCTCTGTGCCAGTGTCTCCCCCTCCTTGTGCCCCGTTTTTATTGATCTGTGCCACTCATTTTCCCCCTTTTTGTGCCCCATTTTGCCTTCTGCACCACTGTATCCCCGCCGCTGTGCCCCCGGCGGCCCTGCTGCTCCTCCCTCCCACCTCCCCATATATGCAGGACGCTGCGTGGCCGCACGCAGCTGGCGCACCGCTGGCGCACCAAAGGCGCGCCTAAGGCAATCCCGTCTGCGCCCGTCCGCACCTGGACCGCGTCCAGCGCCAGAACCGCTGGACCCAGCAAACGCCACAACACCAGACTCCGCCACAACGCCAGCACCCTCCACGCACTCAACGCCGGCCAAAACCACACCTGCTTCCAGGCCACCCCGAAACGGACCCTTCACCTGCGACAGAGCCACCAAACCTCCAAGGACTAGACTCAACCACCTCCGCTGCATACTCCTCAACACCCGCTCCGCACGCAAACACGCAGTCGAGCTCTGGGGTCTGCTCGACACCTCTGCCCCAGACGTGGCCTTCCTGACCGAGACCTGGTGGAACGATTCCTCAGCGCCCGACATCGCCATAGCCATCCCGGACGGCTACAAGATCACCCGCAGGGATCGCACCAACAGAATCGGAGGAGGAATAGCCATCATCTACAAGTCTACCCTCAAGATCGCCACCCACGCAGACAACACCCGCTACACTGCAGAACACCTGCACTTCCCGATCCACACCGACCCCCAACACCACCCTCAGAGGAACACTCCTCTACAGACCCCCCCGGACCCCAAGCTCAGTTCAGCGACTCCATCGCTGGCCTCGCCAGCACCTACGCACTCGCCTCCACGGACTACATCCTCCTCGGGGACCTGAACTGCCACCTCAAGAACAACAATGACACCAACTCTGCCACCCTGATCAACAACCTTGCAAACCTCGTGTGAGAAGTTGGCCTGATATATGATCTTCACTAGTTCTAGTGACCACCTTGAATCAGTCCAAACAACCCTTATGATGATTGGTTGTAAGTCAACCTTATAGACCAGCTATCCTAGGGGTAGCGTGGACAAAGCAGTCTTAGGCTAAACTCTGTAAAGGCATTTGAAGCAAGCTGTTTTACCATATACACTCTCCTTGAATTCCAAATGAAAGGACACCACACAGATATATATTGAATATATATATACATTTATTTACTATAAGTATCCCCTATACTCTTTATGAGCACAGAAGCAAATGCGTTAAAACAAAACAGTGTTTAAATATACAAAAGTTGCACAATATGGATAGGCCCTGGTGGCCACTCAAACCATATACTAAAATAGTGGTAAAAGAACTTAGACACTAGAGGTGTATTTCTACATAGGATCACCGGAGTGCCAGAGTTACCTCACCCACAGGAAGCGAGTGCATATGTCTCAAAGTGTGTCGGGTTTCGTCGTGATGTCCTATGGGGCCTGGAGATGAAGATGCTGCAGGCGGGTCGTCGAGGAGAGTTCCGGTGGATCCAAGGGTGGATCTGAAGAAGTGAAGACCTGACAGCAGAGGGGACAATGTTCAAAGTCACTAGCCAGTGACCGGCGAGGATCCAGGAAGGAACCAGGCGTTGTCGGGTGCAAACAGGTGAAGAAGTGTAGCTTTTCTCTGCAGCCATGTGGACACGAAGAGGTCGAGGACGTCCAGGAGTCGATCACAAGCTGTCCCTCGCAGGCTCCAGCAGATGGCGGTGTCGACAACTTGATTGAAGCAAACAGGCCTTGGCTAATGCAAGCCACGCAGGACTTGAAGAAAGCTTGTTACTCGGACCAGCAAGGTCAGAGGGGCTGCTCCTTTTTACAGGAGTGAGGGCCAGTCTGGAACAACCAGACCAGCGGTGTTGATTGTAGATATCGTTGCCAAGATGGCCACTAGCCAACGGACCAGTGACCGGGATGACGCATCGAGTGGCAAAATGCAAAAGGGCCCCACGCAGATCGTGGAGATGCTGGAGGGCTGCTTTTCGGTGCAGATGCTGTTCGGTGGTGGGGCTTCTCAAACCCCAAAGCACAGCATTGAGGATGCCTCGGGTGCTGCGCAGTCAGCTTCTCGTGGATCTTCCAAGATGGCCGGTCCCACGTCTCTCAGTGCCTCCACGGGTCTCTTCTTTTCAGGGACTGAAAATGCCTTTTGACAGTTTACTGTCCGCTGAACCTTTTTGGGCATCTTCTTGGATGTCAGATCATTAAGAGGAGTCACAATGGACCCATAGTTCTTAACAAACTTCCTGTAGTACCCAGTCAGGCCTAAGAAAGCTCTGACCTGAGTCTGGGTAGTTGGAGGGGACCAGTCCTTAATGGTCTGGATCTTACTCTCCAGTGGTTGAACTTGGCCTTCACCTACAAGGTGGCCCAAGTACACAACCTTACTCTGCCCTATCTGGCACTTACTGGCCTTGATAGTGAGGCCTGCCTTTTGCAGAGCCTCTAGCACTTCCTTCAGGTGGATCAGTTGATCCTCCCAGGTAGAGCTGAAAACAGCAATATCATCCAGATAAGCTGCGCAAAAGTCATCCTACCCAGCAAGGACTTGATTCACCAACCTTTGGAAGGTGGCAGGTGCATTCTTCAAACCAAAGGGCATCACCACAAATTGGTAATGACCTCCTGCGGTCGAAAATGCAGTTTTGGCTTTGGATTTCTCAGCTAACCTGATTTGCCAATAGCCAGCTGTCAAATCAAATGTGCTCAAATATTTGGCAGAAGCCAATTTGTCTATGAGCTCATCTGCCCTTGGAATAGGGTGTGCATCTGTCCTGGTGACAGCATTGAGTCCTCTGTAATCCACACAGAACCTCATTCTCTTTTTCCATCTTTGGAATGAGGTTTGAGGACCAGAACCACTGGGCTAGCCCAGGGGCTCTCTGAGGGTTCAATGACACCTAACTCCAACATCTTTTGCACCTCAGTCTTTATACAGTCCCTGACATGATCAGGTTGCCTGTAAATCTTGTTTTTCACAGGAAGACTGTCACCAGTGTCCACCACATGGGTACACCAGTTAGTCTGACTGGGTGTCAAGGAGAACATATGTCTATATGACTGTAAAACTTGTCTGCAGTCATTTTGCTGATGTTAAGTGAGGCTGCCATCTAAGGCCACACCGTCAACTAAGCCATCTTCAGGGTTCTGAGTCAACAGGTCTGGGAGAGGGTCACTCTCTTCCTCATGCCCCTCATCTGTAGCCATGAGCAAGCTCATGTCTGCCCTGTCAACATATGCCTTCAGTCTGTTGACATGGAGCACCCTGTGGGGGCTCCTGGGAGTTCCTAGGTCCACCAAGTAGGTAACCTCTCCCTTCTTTTTAACAATTGTATGGGGTCCAGACCATTTGTCTTGGAGTGCTGCTGGGGCCACTGGCCCCAACACCCATACTTTCTGTCCTGGCTGGTACTCAGTCAAGACAGTCTTTTGGTCGTGCCAAGCTTTTTGAAGTTCCTGGCTTGCCTCAAGATTTTGGGATGCCTTCTCCATATACTCAGCCATCCTGGAGCGGAGACCAAGTACATAGTCCACTATGTCTTGTTTAGGCTTTTTGAGAGGTAACTCCCATCCTTCCTTCACCAAACATAGGGGTCCTCTTACAGGGTGCCCAAACAACAATTCAAAGGGGCTGAAGCCAACCCCCTTTTGTGGGACTTCTCTGTAAGCAAACAGAAGGCAGGGTAGAAGGATGCCCCATCTCCGCCTGAGCTTTTCAGGTAATCCTTTGATCACACCCTTTAGGGTCTTGTTGAATCTCTCAGCAAGCCCGTTACATTGTGGATGATAAGGGGTGGTGAACTTGTAGTTGATACCACATTCCTTCCACATAGCTGTTAAGTATCCTGACATGAAGTTGGCACCTCTATCAGATACTACCTCCTTAGGAAACCCCACTCTGGAGAAAACTCCAAGTAAGGCCCTGGCCACCACAGGAGCTGTGGTGGTCCTAAGGGGAATTGCCTCTGGATACCTGGTGGCATGGTCCACTACCACCAGTATAAATCTGTGCCCAGAAGCTGTAGGGGGATCCATTGGACCTACAATATCAATCCCCACTCTTTCAAATGGAACCCCCACCACAGGTAGTGTTATAAGGGGGGCCTTTGTTGTGCCACCTGTTTTGCCACTGGTTTGGCAGTAGACACAGGAGCGACAAAACTCCTTGGTATCTTCAGACATGTGAGGCCAGTGAAAGTGAGCGACAAGCCCGTCCCAAGTCTTGTTCTGGCCTAGGTGTCCTGCTAAAGGAATATCATGGGCTAAGGTTAGAAGGAAGCCCCTAAATTGTAGAGGTATAACCAGCCTCCTGGTTGTACCAGGTTTGGGGTCTCTACCCTCTGAATAAAGGAGCCCATCATCCCAATACACTTTATGGGTACCTTTTGCATTCCCAGTAGCCTCAGCAGCAGCTTGCTGTCTGAGGGGTTCAGGAGAAGGACAGGTTAACTGAACCTGCCCCAAGTCTATCCTAGAAGGTCCCCCTGTCCCCAGAAACTCAACCTGATCAGGTTCAAGTTCTTCAGGGACAGTTCCTTCAGGGGTATCAAGATCATCTTCCTGGGAAGGCTGATCTACACTTGTAGGCAGGTGGGAAGGTACTGCCTTAACCCTCCTGTTCTTCCTCTTGGTAAGTGCTTGGTCCATTGTTCCAGGATCCAAGACCTGAGATTCAGTGAGGCACTTTTTGGCCTGTGACCTGGTCACAGAAAGGACATGTGATGAAATCCCTAACATCTCTGCATGAGTCCTGTACTCCACTTCTGACCATAGAGAGCTCTCAAGGTCATTGCCCAGCAAACATTCAACTGGGAGGTCTGCACTAACCACAACTCTTTTTAGGCCAGTTACCCCTCCCCAGGAGAAATTAACAATTGCCACACCATGTGTAGTAGTGACATTGCTGCCATTGGTAACCAGGTAATTGTCGCCTGGTATGTACTGTCCAGGGTCCACAAAGCAAGGTGTCACACTAGTTATACTGGCACGTGGAGAAGTGTGGCTCAAGTGGTTGGAGCGGCAGACCCTGATGCAGAGGTCTGGCCCGGACCAGGGTTCAATTGCCCGCCTCGGCGGGCCTTGG
The DNA here is from genome assembly GCF_964263255.1 of Lissotriton vulgaris. NCBI lineage: Eukaryota > Metazoa > Chordata > Amphibia > Caudata > Salamandridae > Lissotriton > Lissotriton vulgaris. Next base: position 375,163,424 of record NC_141698.1, read on the forward strand.
GCTAAAATTTCCCCGGACCTGACAATTCTCGCCTCGGTGCCTATCCCAATCATGGAGTCCCACTCTGTAACTCTGGGCAATAGCTTGCTTAATCTCCACAACGGCCCCTCTCAGCGGGATGCCTGGCTTTCACCTTGGGGATGCCCAGTAATGGGTTATCTCGCAGGGGAATACCAGGACGGGTTCCCTAAGCAAGCGCTGGGACGCTTTCGGGCAGCCATGCGCTCTACAAATCAAATTTCATTTCATTTCATTTCATTTCATTCATTTCATTTCATTCACATGTGTCCCTGTATGCTTGAGCCACTTTTTCATTTATTAAAGGTGTCTGTCTGCACTTGCACAGATTACTGGGGCTTACAGTGGTGGACAAATCCATGTCCCCATCACAAATCAGAACAGCCTGTGACTAGACCAGACTCTCCCTCAGTTCCCAAGGTGATACCCACTACCCCCTTTGTTTGTGGACCAACACAGGCGACTGTACTAGTGGGTGCAGATGCCTTAGGGGCTGCAGTGTTGGGGGCTCCACCCTTTATACACTTACTTGTCTAGTGAGAGGTGTTTTTACAAGTATTACACCAAGGTTTCTTCTGACCTTCTTTCTTCTTCTTCTTGGAAGTTTGGGACCCACCCTCATTATTAGTTTGGGGTCCTGTTGAAGACTTCTGGTCTTTAGCTTTCTGCTCCCCACCCTTCTGATCTGCCTTTATTTTGATCACCACCTTGGTTCTGGTTCTGGTTCTTTTGCTTAACCCTGGTTCTAACCCATAGTGGAGAGGTGTGGCTCACTGGTTAGAGGCGGCAGACCCGAGTGCAGAGAACGGCCCGGGACCAGGGTTCGATTCCCGACGCGGCAGGGTCTTGGACCAGGATCAGCGGACTGATAATTCTCGCATCGGTGCCTACTCCGACCAGGGAGCACACTCGGCAACTCTGGGCATTAGCTTGCCTCATCTCCACAACGGCCCCACACAAACGCCGGGGATGCCTGGTTTCACCTTGGAGACCCCCAGGAGGGACTATCTCACAGGGAAAGCCAGGACGGGTTCCCCAGCGGTCTATAGCGCTACGAGGCCTCCGGGTAGCAGTGCGCTTTACAAGACACAACAATTTGTCGGCCTTCTTTCCCAATTATTGGGGAGAGGTCAGATCTGAGTCAATCAGGTGTTGATGCAACTGCTGGTTCTGACAATTATTTAAGATGTGTTCTCTCATAAGTAAATTGTACAATCCTGTATAGTCTGCAACCTTACTTCTCAGCAACCAGCCCTCCAGAGCCTTAGTGGCACACTCAACAAATTCAGACCAGTACTGAGTCTGTGTCTTCTGGGTCTCTCTGAACATCAACCTGTACTGTTCAGTGGTTAAGGCTAACCCATCAATCAGAGCGCTCTTCAGGGCCAGGTAGTTTCTAGCATCCTCATCACTAACTGTGAGGAGCTTGTCTCTGCCTCTACCTTCAAAGGATAGCCACAAGATTGCTGCCCACTGCTCCTGAGGGATCTAATGTACTCTGCAGACCCTCTCAAGTGCAGTTATCCATTTGTGGATTTCATCCCCAGCTTTGTAGGGGGGCACAATCTTACTCAGGTGTCTATTGTCATAGGACCTGTCTTTATCCTTAGGGATAATGCTGCCACCATCCACTCCCTCTAGGCTGTCTTGCTCTAGCAAGTTTCTCTTGGGCCAGGGCAACTTCTAATTCTTGCTTCTGGATCCTAAGCTCAGCCTCTCTCATTTTGGCCTCATGTTCCCTCCTCTGAGGGGTTGTCATCCTCCTTCTGGAGTGACCATGAGAACCTCTAGAAGCATGGGAGTTGTCAGAGTCACCTGAGTGATTTCTTCTCCTCCTAGACTCCTGGTTAAGTCCACCTGGGGGTCTGAGTGGGTTGTATCCAGTATCAGTCCCAAGTAGGCTTACGTTAGTCTGGCTAAGCCTCCTGGCTGGCACCTGACTATTTCTACCACCATCAGAATCACTGTCCTCATCTTCTTCCTCATCCTCATCCTCATCCTCATTCTCAGGCTGATTCTCATTCTGAACTTCATCAGAATTCTGGACATTAGGGACAGGGACATCAGTGTTATCATCTTCAGTGGGAGAGCCCCCTTCTACATTCCCTGTGGGATCTGGTTTAGAGGTTTTTAGAGCTTCAGACTGGTCTAAAACCTCTCTGAGGTGGACTGTGCTAGGGTTCTGACCCGGCTTGAGACCTCTTAAGGTGCACAGCTGCCTCAACTCTTTAAAGTTTAACATAGCAAATTTGGATGGTGCCTTTGTAGCATCACTCTCAACAGGGACAGGTCCAGTGGACCCGTCTGCTCCAGACATTGCTCTAGTGTGGGTGGATGTGTTGCAATCTACCTACACTGGTGTAGTCAGGGTGTGCTAATCCCTTTGCTCTACAACAACTAAGTTCAGTAGAACTTAAGTATACTAGCCTTATTTTATATGTACCTAAAGGTACCTGTATGATCTTTCAAATGATATTTTCAAAGATTGTAATGGTAAAACAACAGCAAGCTCAAATCCCAACCGCTGCTCACCAATGTGAGAAGTTGGCCTGATATATGATGTTCACTAGTTCTAGTGACCACCTTGTATCAGTCCAAACAACCCTTATGATGATTGGTTGTAAGTCAACCCTATAGACCAGCTTTCCTAGGGGTAGCATGGACAAAGCAGTCTTAGGCTAAACTCTGTAAAGGCATGTGAAGCAAGCTGTTTTACCATATACACTCTCCTTGAATACCAAATGAAAGGACACCACACAGATATATATTGAAAAAATATATATATTTATTTACTACAAGTATCCCCTATACTCTTTATGAGCACAGAAGCAAATGCGTTAAAACAAAACAGTGTTTAAATATACAAAAGTTGCACAATATGGATAGGCCCTGGTGGCCACTCAAACCATATAGTGGTATAAGAACCACGTATATGAAAGGAAGAAGGCCTAGGGCCTTGAGAATCGCTGGGACTGTAAGGAGCTAACAAAAGTTAGTGACCAGGAGGCCCACGGAATGCGTGTGCAGTGCTGAAAGTTACACACGGGTGCCTATTGATTTCAATGGGTGCGTAAAAGTCACAAAGTTAAAGAAAAGGGAACCTTCCGGATGACCTAGAACCTAGCAACTTGGAACTTAGACACTAGAGATGTATTTCTACAAAGGAGCACTGGAGCGCCAGAGTTACCTCACCCACAGGAAGCGGGTGCATATGTCTCAAAGTGTGTCGGGTTTCGTCCTGCTGTTCTATGGGGCCTGGAGATGAAGATGCTGCAGGCGGGTCGTCGAGGAGAGTTCCGGTGGATCCAAGGGTGGATCTGAAGAAGTGATGACCTGAAAGCAGAGGAGACAATGTTCAAAGTCACTAGCCAGTGACCGGCGAGGAACCAGGAAGGAACCAGGCATTGTCGGGTGCAAACAGGTGAAGAAGTGTAGCTTGTCTCTGCAGCCACGTGGACACGAAGAAGTCGAGGACGGCCAGGAGTCAATCACGAGCTGTCTCACGCAGGCTCTAGCTGATGGCGGTATCGGCGACTTGATTGAAGCAAACAGGCCTTGGCTAATGCAAGCCACGCAGGAGTTGAAAAAAGATTGTTACTCGGACCAGCAAGGTCAGAGGGCTGCTCCTTTTGACAGAAGCGAGGGCCAGTCTGGAGCAACCAGACCAGCAGTGTTGATTGTAGATTTGGTCGCCAAGATAGCCACTAGCCAATGGACCAGTGACCGGGATGACGCGTCGAGTGGCAAAATGCAAAAGGGCCCCACGCAGATTGTGCTCGGTAGTGCTGCTTCTCAAACCCCTCGTCATGAGGCACAGTTGAGCTGTGCTGATGACGAGCTGAGCTCGTCATGAAACCATAGTATTCAAGCAGGTTCAGCACAGGAGGGGAAAACACCTAGCAGCCAAGGTGTTAAAGACCACCTGAATAACAACGCACACAACAGCAAAGAGCTCTTCAGCATCGTAAAGGAACTCTCCAACCCCAGCGCCAACGCCAACGACATCCCGCCCTCACAAGAACTGTGCGACTCACTAGCCATCTTCTTCCACCGCAAGATCGCTGACATCCATGACAGCTTCAACACCACGACCACCCTGACTACGCTAGACTCCACCTCCCCTGTGAACACCACCAGTGCCAACAGCCCGACATCCTGGTCCAGCATCAACAACAATGAGACACGCAAGATCATGAACTCTATCAACTCAGGATCTCCTTCAGACCCGTGCCCACACCACGTATTCAACAAAGCAGACACAGCCATCGCACCCCAACTACGGAAGGTCATCAACATCTCCTTCGAAACAGCGACATTCCCGGAAAGCTGGAAGCACGCCGAAATCAATGCCCTCCTCAAAAAGCCCAAGGCAGACCCCAAGGACCTCAAGAACTTCCGGCCCATCTCCCTGCTCCCATTCCCGGCGAAGGTCATCGAGAAAATCGCCAACATGCAACTGGCCCGCCACCTGGAAGACAACATCATCTTTGACCCATCCCAGTACGGGTTCAGACGAAACCACAGCACTGAGACAGCCCTCATTGCCGCCACAGATGACATCAGGCACCAACTAGACAACGGCGAAACATCAGCCCTCATCCTCCTGGACCTGTCAGCAGCCTTTGACATGGTCTGCCATTGCACTCTAAAGACACGCCTCCTAGAAGCCGGAATCCAAGAAAAGGCCCTTGACTGGACCACGTCCTTCCTCTCCGGCAGAACCCAGAGCGTCCGTCTCTCGCCCTTCCGTTCCGAAGCCACAGACATCATATACGGCATCCCCCAGGGCTCATCCCTCAGCCTGACGCTGTTCATCGTCTACATGGCCCCCCTCGCACAAGTGGCCCGCCATCACGACCTAAACATCATCTCCTACGCCGAAGACGCCCAGCTCATCCTCTCTCTCACCAAGGACCCACACACTGCCAAAACCAACCTCCACAAGGCAAAATTAAATCCGGCGATAGTCGGCAATAGGGAACATTAGCGCATGAAAACAAGCGTTGTTTTCACGCGCTAATGTGTGCCTTGATATTATGGGGGGGTGGATTCAGCTTTATGATCCACACCCCCATGTTATCAATGCCTAACACCTGATCCAAGCAGGCATTAGTAGACCTGCGAAAAACGAGTTTATCGCAGGTCTCCTTCTCCCAACGCCTGCCTTGATAATAGGGTGTTAATACCTCCAACCACATTTTACATGTGGTTGGACGTGGGAACGCCCACCCTCCATCCCATTAGCGTTATCTATCGCCACTAGCGCGGGGCGATAGATGACGTCAAGAATACGTCTCTAACTCATGTTAGAGACAAATTGGTAATAGTGCGATAAAGAAAAATCGCGGGCTTGGTAATATGCCCCCTGGTTATCCTCAGTGGTGGGTTATTCTGATAAATGGGTGGCATGGAGCAATGATAACGCTTTAGCCCTGATTCTCCCTCAGCAGAGCCAACTCTGTACGGCATTAACTGCACGAAACCATTCGGCTGTCTCAGATCAAGGAAGGAGGGTTAGGTGGACACAAAGATAAAGTTTTTTTTTGTCCATAGACACGTGGTTCAGAAGCTTGTTTATATTTATCGCTTTATTTGTAGCTGCATTGCCCAGTCCCCCGTCTCGAGGGACCTTCATACAACATGGGAACACACTTACAAGCACAAATTACAATGCAAAACAAATGTGGGCAAACGGAGAGCAGCGCGCATATTCTCATATATATGCAAGCCTGCTCAGTTTATCAGCTTTTTAATGCCGATAAAAGCAGGCTGGTTTATCAAACCCGGCCTTGCTTAGCTTTTACGGCACTGGTGATAAAATGATCGCCGCTTTAGCAGCTGAAAACGGCAGCTAAAGCGGCGATAATTGGCTTGATAATATGCTCTATGGAATTCCAGTCAAAGCTCATCTTAGATGTCCTACACATTTAACATGAGCTTCGATTGGAATTCCATAGAGCATATTATCAAGCAAATTATCGCCACTTTAGCTGCAGTTTTCTGCTGCTAAAGTGGCAATAATTATAGCGCCGTTCCTTGATAATATGCCCCTTTGTTCCCGGTGGTTTTCCTTTTAAAATGCACATAGAAGCGTATCTCTATTAAATTGTTTAACTGCTGTTGCTTATTTTGCTCGGCACTTATATAACCCCAGCCATAACAGGCAAAATACATGAGCCCTTTTGCCTAGACCTATTAACAGTTAGACAATTCACTGGTTGGTTTAAAAAGAAAAAGAAAAGACTTGTTCGGCGAAACCTACTCCATGGTCGGTAAGAAAGATAAAAAATGCCTTACAAGCAAAACCTAGAGATACATTATTAATTAGGGTGAGCCGGTGCAAGTATAAAGGGAAGTTGCTTGCGAGGGAGGAGGAGATCAATTCCAAGGCCTGTGTTGTATAACTACAACGGATTGCTAAAAGTGTTATCAAATCACTGTTGCTGAAAAATACATTTAACAGCTGAGCACCTGCCGGAGCTTTGTTACAGGAGTTACATTTTGTGGAAACTTGTACAATATTTGTATCCTATATTAAAGGTCTTTGAGCTCGCATTTATTATGTTGAATGACTTAAATTAAAATGAAAAGGGAAGGCAGATAAGTGTGCATAGGCAGGAAAAAACATACATAAAAAAGCCTGTCAAAGAGAGCCCAAGGGTCTCCTAGGAGGCATTTAAACGCAGTACAAAGGATTACGATCTATGCACAAGCTGCAGTACACCCTTAAGGCATCTTCCAGAGCTTTCATTACTATCGTACTCACCATCTGTTCGACGTTTGCTTAAACACATGCTTCCCACAGAACAGACACATACCTTTTAGCAATTTGTTTTCTGTCTGGTACCTAAATTTGCCAATGTAATCTATGTCACCATCTTTCTTAGTGAGGAATTAGCAGTTAAAAGCCAAGTTCTCTGTTCGTAACCACATGCTGTGACTTGTTAGACTCCATGGCGCTTTCAGTTTAACAACACCCAACAACAGAGGGAGGAACAGAAAGGAGCAGTGTCTAGGTACTGACTGAGGAAAAGTGTCCTTGTTGGCATTTATTTTGTGTCAGGACTCCATTGTTTTTGCATTGCCATTTCGTGTTAAACACCTCTGCACGACCCTCCTGGTCATTTCTGTGATGTCTGATGAAATTCTAGCTGTCCCGACCACCCTGCCCTTCCTGCTCCTTGTGGTTGAGCCAATTTCGAAAAAGGGGAACAAACAATTGGCCTCACCACCCTCGGACTGAACTCCTGCACACATCCATACTGATTCGCTAGACTTGGTCACACCACCGTCTCAGAACTTGTTTCTTTCACATGTCCTGTTGTTCAAGATCTGTCTGTTCTCCCACGTACATATCCTGTTTCACAAGACCTGCCCGTAATCTTTTGTACCATCTGTTGCAGCCCCCGTCCTGCCTGAACAAAGAATGGTGTAACTGCATTTTGACTCGGGTGCCAGGCCCAACTCAAACTGGTTTCCTAAGGTGGGGAATGTGTATATAATGCCTATAAGCTGGGGAGTAAAGCAGCAGCCTCCTCTGTCTTGTTTCTAACGAACTTGGGACTCTGTTCCATAGCCCGGGCTATTTGAATAAAACTTGGTTCCTCCTGCAGACGAAGGCTCCTTTGTCTCCTTTAACTAAATAAGGAGGGTATGGAAGACTTGGGCAGTTCCCCCGCCACCGAGACCCAGTAAGTGGGTGTAAACGGTTCTTCATGACCTATAGCCAAGCACCTTTGGATCATAACAATACATTTATAAAGTGAAATATACGGTGGCAGGGATCCTGGCTAGCTAATTCCAATGCAGGTAACAGCTGTTGTAATGTTCTGGTTACCGTAATGTTATTTAGTAAGATGCACAACACATATATTTGTTTGCTGATGCCCACGCACAACCATTCCCAGGGTTGCCATAACAACACATTTAGACTTGCTATCAAGCAGCATCTGAATATAAAGTGTAGTTGAGGGGACAGCAGTGCGCACAGTCACGGAAAATCGAACACATCGGCGTATGTTAAGGACACACTAAGGGTCACAAAGTAGGCGTTTTAGGGAGAGTAAATTATATTGATGTATGCAGCATATCTAATTTTGCACAAGTTTCTTTTACTTCTTCTCTTATATTATTTATTTATTTATTTATTTATTTATGATATTTGTAGAGCGCATACAATGGCCCAAGGGCGTCTCGGCGCTAAGTGTCTGAGTGTTTACCCTGGAGAGTGAATGATTTATTGACTAAAGAGCCAAGTCTTAAGTTGTTTCCGAAAGGACCATAAAGATGAACTGGCTTTAATCGTTGGTGGCAGAGTGTTCCATAGCTTGGGGGCTGAAACCAGGAATCTTCTATCGCCCCATGAGACCGTTTTTGTCCGGGGTATAACAAGATCTCCTGAGCAAGATGACCGTAGTGTTCTGGGCGGGCGATAAGGGGTCAGATTACGGACAAGATGTGCTGGTCCTTGGTTGTGCAACGCCTTATACACAATACACAGGGTCTTGAACTTTATCCTGTTTCTGATGGATAACCAATGCAGCTCTTTGATGGTCTTAGAGGCAGAGTGATGTTTAGGGATATTTCCCAAAAGCCTCGCTGCAGAGTTTTGTATGGATTGTAGTTTATTCAAGACTCCTTCCTGTGCACTGAGAAACAGAGCGTTGCAGTAGTCCAAGGTGGACAGCACAAGGGATGTGACAAGAGTTTTTCCGGCTTCATCAGGGAGAAAAGGGAGGATTTTTTTGATTAGCTTCAGCTTATAAAAAGCTGAGGAGGTAATCTGGTTGGCATGTGGATGGAACGTAAGTCGGTCATCAAAGATGACTCCCAGATTCCTTACTTTGCTAACAGACTCAGGGGGGGGGGCTAAAGAGGAAGGCCACCAATTAGATGACCATTCTGGTGTTAATTGTCCAAAGATAACTATCTCTGTTTTATCTGAGTTGAACTTTAAACAATTGGAGGCCATCCAATTTCCTATTGCTGTCATACCAGCCCTAAGGTCACCTGCCACTTTATGGCCATTGTTCTTAATGGCTAGAACCAGCTGGGTATCATCAGCATAGGACGTGAGGCTCATCCCATAAGCCCGAATGACATTGGCTAAGCCCGACACATAGATGTTAAAAAGTGTCGGGCTTAGGGATGAGCCCTGAGGTACTCCACATGGTAGTGACATAGTGGACGATTGAAATGGTCCCGTTGTGACCACCTGAGTTCTGTCAGCTAGAAAGGAGGCCAGAAGTTTACTGGCCATCCCTTGTACACCCAGGCCCTCGACACGGTCAATCAGGGTGGTATGATCGACCGTGTCGAAGGCTGCAGACAGATCAAGTAATATCAGAACTGCTGTACCCCCAGTGTCACGGATGAGTCTGATGTCATCAGCTGCTTTAATTAGAGCTGTCTCAGTCCCATGACATTGGCGGAACCCAAACTGAGTTTCGTCAAGTAGCTGGTGTTGTTCTAGAAACGCAGATAGTTGTTTATTCATAGCTTTTTCAGCTATTTTGGCCAGGACCGGTAGGTTGGCTATAGGTCGGTAGCTTTTGGGTTCAGCCTTGTCCAAGTATGATTTCTTTAGCAGAGGTTTTATGATGGTTCTTTTTAAACTTTTGGGGTAGATACCTGTTTTAAACATGGCGTTGCATATGGAGGTTATGGCCGGAGTAATTTCCTCTAAGACTGGCATTAGAACTTTAACAGGACAGGGATCAAGTGCTGAACCTGATCTGATTGTGATAATTATGTCCCTTGCCTGAGCTTCTGAAATTTCGACAAATTGAGTGAGCATAGGACCAGCCTGTGTTTTGAGAGTACTTTCAGAAGAGTTTTTGGTTTTGGTGGCAAATGCAACATATATGTCATTAACTTTGCTAAAGAAAAACTTGGCCAATGTGTCACAAAGGAGTTGCGATGGAGGTGGGGTCAAGTTAGGAGATTGACCGGCTAGTTGTTTTGCAGTCTCATACAAGATTTTATGTGAATTTTTTGCGGTTTCAATTTTATGACTAAAAAATGATTTCTTGGCTTCGTCAATCATTTGTTTGTATTTAGCCACCGTTATCTTATATTTGGTTTTGGCATCTTCGGCATAATCTTTCCGCCAGAGCCTTTCGTTTTGTCTACATCGTTGTTTCTGCTGTCTTAAGGCAGCTGAGTACCAGGGAGCTGAGGGAGTAGATCTGTTCCGGGATATTTGCTTAGTAGGAACCAGCGAGGATGCAGCTGTATCAACCCAATCATAAAATTGAGAGGTAGCTGTATTTGGGTCCTGTGACAGGGAAGGCATGGAGGCTACTAAAGAGGTTTTAAAGTTAAGGCTATCTATATCGTTCCATGCCTTAAAAGTTTGATCAGTATTGATGAGTTTCGCGGGGACAGCTGATTGATACGGGTTGAGTGATGCCATGATGACATAATGGTCTGACCAAGTGACCGGAAAGGTTTGGGTTATAGAGAGGTCATTGGAATTGGAAAATATGCCATCCAGAGTATGGCCCCTATCATGCGTGGGAGATTTAACCATAAGGGATAGACCAAACATAGTCATATCCCCAAGGAACATGGCAGTATCCTTGTCATCTGGGTTATCAAAATGAAAATTAAAATCTCCAAGGACAGTAAAGGAGCTGTCAAGATCATATGATTCCAGAATGGATCTTAGCTCAGTAATAAATCCTGTTCTTAATCCCGGAGGACGATACAAAAGGATCCCTTTGAAGTTGTCAGAAGGAGTCAATTTGACAGAAAATTGCAAAGCTTCGCAGGATGGTAAGGGGATGGTGCTGGTTGCAACCGTGAAGGAGTCACGCACAACAAAAGCTATTCCCCCACCTCTCCCTCGTGGCCTATCCAATCTGTGGATAGAGAATCCCTTTGGGACCGCGATAGCAATATCTGGGTCAGATGAATTGTCCATCCAAGTTTCTGTCATGAACAGCATATCTAGGTTGTTATCTTCCATTAGATCGAATATGTCCTGGCAATGTTTGCCCAGCGAACGGACGTTTATGAGTGCCAATTGAAAAGGTTTGGAGGGCCGAGTCTTAGGTTTGTTAGGGTGGGGTATTTGAGGACTAAGTATCTCCATTTGGCAACATGGATAAGTTAGGGGTGAGGCCGCATCAAGATGTGTCGGATCTAGGATAATACAAGACTGCTGTATTGAAGGCCGTGGACCTTTAAGCGTATTTGGCGTGTATGGACCTGGGCGGACAGAATCATACAGGTCCAAAGGTCCAGGGGGACTGGCCCTCAGCCCGGGCCAGGCGCAGACGGGCGCAGACGGGCCCGCCTTTGGCGCGCCTTCGGCGCGCCCGCTGCGCCCGCCCGCTGCGCAGACGGTGGAGCCTCTTGTTTATATCTGCCATTTAGAATGGGAGGAGAGAGGGCGGTACCAGCGAGCAGCTAGACCGCCACCTTCCCCATTCCAAGATGGCGCCTGAAAAGCGGCTGGAATCGGCGTGGCGATGTCCACAAGCAGATGGTAAAGGAGCCTTGGGCGACGCTAGTCTCGCGCCAAGGTGGGGGCCAATGTTAGGTAATTTAGCTTTTAAAAAAGCTGAAATATAAAAATATCGCTATTTTTAAAAGTAATAACGAAATGCTCTGCAAAGTGAATAAAAAGCGCGCAGGTAGCGCAGAGAACCCCCGGCTTCCGCCTCAAGGGTGAAAATACTATCAACAAACAAACACCTCGAGGGTGGAGGCAAGCACCCTTTTGTATCCGGGGAGGGCGGGACCAGCGAGCAGCTAGACCGCCACCTTCCCCATTCCAAGATGGCGCCTGAAATGCGGCTGGAATCGGCGTGGCGATGTCCACAAGGCGATGGTAAAGGAGCCTTGGGCGACGCTAGTCTCGCGCCAAGGTGGGGGCCAATGTTAGGTAATTTAGCTTTTAAAAAAGCTGAAATATAAAAATAATGCTATTTTTAAAAGTAATAACGAAATGCTCTGCAAAGTGAATAAAAAGCGCGCAGGTAGCGCAGAGAACCCCCGGCTTCCGCCTCAAGGGTGAAAATACTATCAACAAACAAACAATTTCGTCTTCCTTTCCACAGTCATCTGCAACCACTCTCTCCCATATTTATGTCCTAGTCAACCTTTTTTTATTTACTTCTTCGATCTCCCATAGGTATCATGGATAAGCAAAGGAATGCTTGTACCAACTGCAGGGATATGTGTTACATATGTTAGTTATGGACGCAATACAGTGCAATTTTGCTCCATTCCCCAGACTCTCAATGTTGATACAATTATTGTACATAATCATACACAGCACTTATACATTCGACACTCCTGAGATTTTTATTGGCAGGAGCTTTTTTATCATTAAGTACCTTTCTTATGTCCTTTTATTCTCCGGTAGGTTAACTTTTTTATGCACACATGAGCGTGTTAATTGTTGGGATGGCGCTGTGCACGTTCGCTCAGCACATATATAGCCCCAGCCACAAATGGGATTGTGCAATTTTCCACCTTCTGCTTTATCTTTCCCCCCCCAAAATTGCTTCTCATTCAAATGAATAGAAAAATATAATAAAAAAACATGCGCTACAAGTGGTACAGCCCGCGGAAGGCACTTTATAAAGTTAAACTGCCACCTTTCAGTTCAGTATTATTAGTGAATTTAGAGCCACTGGAATTATGCGGCAGGTATGGCCAATTATGCAGCAAGTTTGAGTCAATTATGCTGCAAGGAAAGGCAAAATGCTTCGTAATACAACGCACTTTGGACACTTGGACACTTGTAGTTCCACTGTAGTATCATTAGCTTTTGGTCAACGACACCGCCCTCGGTGCTCCATTGACGTTCCGCTGCCCCATTGCAGGCTGATGGATTAATGGGGCAATCTGTGCTGCTCCAGAAAGTTCGACTCCAGCATTGTTGGCTATTGACACCAAGCAACAGCCACCAGAAGGCTCGCTTGCTGCAAGCGCTCTACTTTCTGCACTAAAAGTTGGGGCGCACATAACAACAGCTACTTTATGTATATTTGCACCTTAATTGATAACTGCGCCGGCCAGTGCCCCGTTACCAGGCACCTCAATACAACATGGAAACACACTTATGAACACAAATTGCAATGCGGGAAAGTGAGGAACAAATGGAGATCAGCTAGGACAGGATTATATACATGTGAGTCCGCTCATTTTATCAGCCTGCCAGTGTCAATATAGACACAATAGATATATTTATTTCAAACTTAATCTCCCACTTACTTTACTCTCCTCCTTTTTGGTTTTTACATTTCTATGTGTAATCTTTGTAATAAACAGTGGACCAATTTGTGCAGCGCTTGCATCACATCGGACACTGCTGCTCTTTTCACTGCGCTTTGCTCTGCAGTTGGTTTACCTTTTTCAGGCGCAGGCACAAGCGTATGTTTTTGAAACTGTTGAGGTGCCACTGCACAGTGCTTAGCTTTTACGGCGCTTCATTTTTAAGTGTGCAGCTGCAGCGGTATACGATTTGGGTTGTATATTTAAAGATGTAATATATGTTTTGTGCGGCGATATATTCGCCGGACAGTACAAAGCTTTCTACCAACATTTGTTTGAATGAATTAATAAATGAAAAATGTATTGTTCAATTACTAAAAACTTACAATTAATACAACATTATGCAATTCTTATTACATTTCATACATTATTAAGACCACATAATTAAAAGAAAATTTTCATCACTATATAAAACCAAATATGAATAAAACTATCCTCATTTTCCACAGTTAAGCAATTTCTTCTCCACTATTTCTATAAACTTCAAAAGTCGACCCGTAAATTGCAAACTTTCTCCTTGTAAACTGGCTATGACTGCTTGTCTGCATGTTTGTATAATTTGACTATTAAAGCCCGACCGTAACAGCCTCCTACGTTCCTCTATTAGTGCAGGGCAGCTACAGATGATATGACAAATATATTTGCTCTTGTAATAACAGAGGCGACACACCCTCTCACTACTCATCAATTTCCATGTAGGGGCGTCTCCAAGAAATTGTCTATTTCCAAATCGGAGATTCATCAGCTTCAGCTTTGCCCTTTGGCTATTTGAGTCTCCTAAATATCTTTGGGGTTTTAGCATACCATACGAAGCAATAACTGACCATGCATTTGCCAGTACTGATTTATCCCATAAAGACGACAATTTTTTGCTGCACCCATTTATAACTTTATTAAAAGCCACCTGTGAGAGAGGTAATGCCCATAGTTGTTCCGCCTTGAACGTATCTATCTCCCGTTTAAAATATTCATGAGCCTGCTTATGTTTATTGTCGCATATTGCCTCCCAAACCACTGTCATAAGTGTGGAATTATTTTCCCTTCTAATTTTGTGGCAGAATTTTAAATAAGATCCTAAGCTATTTAGGTTCTGTTGTTTAAGTCCGAACTCAAGTTGGATTTGTGCCGGTGAAGAATGTCGCGGAAGACCAACATTTGTTTTCCGGTAGCTTTGCCCTTTTAAAAGCTCATACACGAACATATGTTTTTTACACTGCTCAACTTTTTACATTGCTTTCTTTTCCCGTAGGTTTGTACAGATGCGCCCACATGAGCATATGTTGTTTGCACTGTTTAGGTGCCGCTGGGCACTGCAGAGCTTTTCACAGCGCTTTGTTTTCTTGTATTTTTTTAAGATGCGCCCACATGAGCATTTGCTTTTTGTGCAGTTTAGGGGCCACGGGACACTGCAAAGCTTTTCACAGCACTTTGTTTTCAGGTACGTTTTTCCAGGTGCACACACACAAGCATATGTTTACTAATTATAGCATACCGTTCAACATTACTCATATATAGCTTCTAATGGCTCATGCATCCCACTCCAATACATCCCTTTTATCCTCACTACAAAGCTTTCATAGCACATTTACATATGTCTAGACATCACCACACCATCTCCATGCACTTCACACCATCTCCACGCACTTCACACCATCTCCACGCATTTTGGCAACACCACTTGTCGTACTCCTTTATTATTCCAAGTAGATAGTTATCTTTTATTGCCTACTCGTCTACTTAAACAGGTCACCAACACTGCAGATATAGGTGTTAAAGAAACTATCTTCAGATATTGGTGTGAGATCACCATCACTGCAAATATTGGTGTGACATCACTAGCACTTCAGATATAGGTGTGAGATCTTGATTACTGTACATATTGGTATAGGATCACCGTCTGCAGATATGCAGTGATAGATCACTTTCACTGCAGGTATAAGTGTGAGATCTCTGTCACTATAGATATTGGTGTAAGATCACCATCACTGCAAATATAGGTGTAAGGTCACTATCACTGTAGATACACATGTGAGTTCACCATCGTTTCACAGATAGGTGTAAAATAACCATTACTGCTGATATAGGTATGAAATCACTATCACTAATCATATATAGGTGTGATATCGCCAAGATCACATATAAGTGTGAAATTACAATCACTTCAAATATAGATGTGAAATCACTATCTGCAGATATAGGTATAAGATCACTATCACTGCAGATAGATAGTTCTAACATGTTCATTATACACAAGTTTAAGCTATTAGCATTATTAAATGACAATGCCTCATATTTATGTTTTCAAAACATAAACACAAATAAAAGGCATTGTCATTTACAATGCCAATAGCTCAAACTCTTGTAAATGTGAGACCTATTGCATTGCAAATGCTTGTATTTATTATTGAGAGAAAGAAGCTATGCACAGTTTTGCACACGTTCAGGGACTGAACACGTTCAGGGACTGAATTTTAAAAATATAGAAAGTCAAAAAATCGAAGTATATATTATAGGTTAATAAAATTATCGAATTTTTAACACAATTACATTTTTTTGTGTTTTTTATGTTATTATATGTGTGAAAAGTGTGTATATAGGTGATCATTTATTTTAATTAATGAATTTTATGTTATTTAATGTTTGCGTAATTTAATTCTGTAGCGGGTTGTGGGTTTATAGGGCAATAGGGTGCGAAGTAATTTAATTATAATTAATTGGATATGTAAATTTATGTATTGGTATTTTTTTTAATTAATTGTTAATTAATTTTTATTTGGTAATTAATTAAATTTTAATTGCCAATTATTTTTATTTAATTGAATAATTGATAATTATGTGAATTTTGCTAATTTATTTTCTGTAGCGGGTTGTGGGCTTATAGGGGAATAGGATGGGAAGTAATTTAATTATAATTAATTAAATAATGTCATTTATTTATTTTTATTTATTTTGAATTAATTGTTAATTAATGTTTGATTGCTAATTAATTAATTGTTAATTTGTAATTAATTTGTATTATTAGGTAACTAATTGTAATGATTAATTTGTATTTTATATTGATTAATTATTATATTATATTAAATTGGTAATTACTTTTAATTACATTTTTATAGATATTAATATATATATGTATTTTAAAATAAATTATGAAGTAATTAATTTTTAATTGCTAATCAATTACTTGTTAATTTGTATTAATAGGTAACTAATTGTAAAAATTAATTTTAATTTGTATTTTTAATTGATTAATTATTATATTATATTAAATTGGTAGTTACCTTTAATTAATTGTTTATAGATATTAATATATATATATTTTTTAGAAATATATGAAGTATTTACTTTCCCTACTTTTGCACTCACTGGAGTGGGAATAATTTTTTTTACCCCTACGCTACCCAATGCTTTTGCTACTGTTGCACTCTCTGGAGTGGGAATAGTAATTTTTACCCCTACGCTATCCAACTCTTTCCCTACTGTTGCATTCTCTGGAGTGGGAATAGTAATTTTTACCAGTACGCTATCCAACTCTTTCCCTACTGTTAAACTCACTGGAGTGGGAATAGTAATTTTTACCCCTACGCTATCCAACGCTTTCCCTACTGTTGCACTCTCTGGAGTGGGAATAGTAATTTTTACCCCTACGCTATCCAACGCTTTCCCTACTGTTGCACTCACTGGAGTGGGAATAGTAATTTTTACCCCTACGCTATCCAATGCTTTCCCTACAGTTGCACTGTCTGGAGTGGGAATAGTAATTTTTACCCCTACACTATCCAACGCTTTCCGTACTGTTGCACTCTCTGGTGTGGGAATAGTAATTTTTACCCCTACGCTATCCAACGCTTTCCATACTGTGGCACTCACTGGAGTGGGAATAGTAAGTTTTTACCCCTACGCTATCCAACGCTTTCCCTACTGTTGCACTCTCTGGAGTAGGAATAGTAATTTTTACCCCTACGCTACCCAAAGCTTTCCCTACTGTTGCACTCACTGGAGTGGGAATAGTAATTTTTACCCCTACGCTATCCAACCCTTTCCCTACTGTTGCACTCTCTGGAGTGGGAATAGTAATTTTTACACTCCCGCTGTCCTACGGTAATAATATTGTATATTTTGTTAATATATATATATATATATATATATATATATATATATATATATATATATATATATATATATATATATATATATATATATATATGTTTTAACAAATATACTTTATTTTATAACTTAAATTAATTATTTAATAATTTTAAGGTTACTTAAGTATTATTAAGTATATTTTAGTTATTTATTTTTAATATTTTTTTAATTTTACATTATTTTTAAGAAATTCAATATTTTTACAAAGTATCTATTTTTAGTCGATATTTTTGTACTTACCTGTTTGTAGATAGGATTTCGCTATTTTGTCTGTCAATATTTTGGCATAGATATTTTTAGTAGTCTATATTTTGCCCCTCGATATTATGTCAGTGATCCGTTTTGACAAGGATCGAAAACAAGTTCATTAGGGCCCTCCTTAAACTTCCCCTAAGGTCGTCTATAACCTCAGTGAGAATGAATCTAGCTCTCAATCCCATTCACCTAATAATCCTAATCAAACCCCTGCTACACTGGATCAGACTCTGGTAATGTATAGAAATTGCATAAAAGATCTTTCAACTTTCGATATGGACCAGAGTACCCCCTGCTTGAAGGCCATAAAAGATACATCACTTAGAATAGGCATGGGTAAATTGTGGACTTCCCAAGAGCTGATTACTAAACAACGATGCTCAGAAGGCAAAACATTGCTTCTGGAAAGCAGCCGGCCCATGATGCAAACATGGAAGGTATACCAGGATATTAGCCTAACTGGTCAGTTCCTGAGTCATAAGTGTGCACCCAGCTTCGAGCCTTATACAGATTAAATGCACTCTTTTTATGCCAAATGTTTATTTGTGCAATTCAGGTGTTGTGTACTCCCCTGAGGACCCACACCTCGAAATGGGACAAGGCACACTTAAAATCTAAATTTTGCCCCAACACAGTGGAATCAGAAGAACACTTTATTTTCTTCTGTCCCCAATACAGGAATGCACCCAAGAAATGTTTGGTAGCAGCACTAACATCCATGGGAGTGAGACATTGTCAAGAAGCAATTAGGCTCCGCAACACTAGGGAGATCCTAACCTTTGGAGTATTGCATTACCTATTATTTGCCTGGAACCAAAGGAACCATTGAGTGAATTTCTAAGGTTTTTTTAAATGCTAATTCCTAACTATAACATGTGTGAAACCTATGTTTTTTTTTCAGTGAATTTCAAAGGTTTTGTAAATGATAATTTTTAAATGTATTAATTATTATATTTCTTTGTTTTTATACTAATTTCTTAAATTCTTATTATAATTATTTATATTTATTTTATTTTTTAAGTTATTTTTCATATTCTTAATGTAAAATAATAATAAAACGAAATTACATTTTTTTATAATTTTTTTTTACAATATTTTAAAATGAAATTATATATCATTCCTTTTTCATTTTTTTGATAATCGCACCGTACGCGTACGGTGATCACATACTTTGTACAGTAAATCGTCCTCTGCCTGTACCCACGCACACATTACGGATACGCTTTGACGTTGCGCGTCGCACCAATGCTTCTGCGTGACGTCATATATAGCGCCTCGTACGCGTACGGCGTGAATGTTTCTAATTGTTCAAAAACATATATTTATGTATTTAATGTGCATATTAAGGGAAGACATTATCTGGGATAATCATGAAACTATTTTTTTTTTACTTTTAATAAGCTTATATTACTTTTAAAAGCAATTACGCAAATCACGGAGGTACGTTGTACGTACTTGCAGTCTAAGAGTACCGTAAGCGCACCGTAAGCGTACACAAAGCCATGTGACTTAAAACAAAGAGATTTGATTGGTTCATAACACTTCCTATTCCAACTGTTGAAAGACCCCCCTATTTTAATCTACTTTGACTTTCTAAGAAGAAGCAACTCTTCTCTGAAGCCTGCCAATTAGAAGGAGGACTACCATGACAACACCTATGGACTCGTCTTCCAGCCATTAATCTGATGGAGAATTTGTTGCAGAAGTACCTCAGAGGAAGAAAAAAGAGGGGCTTATTTAGAAGTTTTTTACTTTCCCTGAAGGGAAAAAAAGGGTCATTGCTCCACTTGTGACCTGTAAAATTTGCCAAACAACGCTTTCCAGGGGCAATCATGCAAAAAAATACTCATTTGGCACTGCAAGTATGGTGCGGCACGTGAAGACCTTGCACCCCAACAATTTTGCGAGAGCTGCAACACGGAGGTTGCAAGATGACCCACCTGCTCCTGTAGCAAGTACATCAAGTGCACCACCACCACCTATGGGAAGCAGTCCACACTCACAGATCGAACCTGATTATGGTGAACTTAAAGTCCTCTGCATTTATTGTGATGAACTTTTATGTTACGAGGAACAGTCTATCGACCTGATAAAACGCAGGAAGCGGGAGCATCGCTGTCCTTGTCATTAGTTTTTTTTTCACATTCCATTTTGTTCCTGTTAGACATTTTTTAGGTTCCAGTTCCATTTTATTGGTTTACAAAAAAAAAAAAAAAAAACTTGTTGAAAAAATACAAAAAAAATAGAAAACTAAAAACACAAAAAAAATGTTCTTTTTAGAACTACCTTCACTGGTGAAAGAAAGAACTATATTTCTATGTTAGTGTGTAAAAATTTGTCAGAATGAATGTGTAGTTCATAAATGAATGAATGAAAGAATACATTACTAGTGTATGATGAATGTGAAATTGCAGAACTATAAGGAAGTGCTACAGCATAAATCTATAAGGTGTTAACCTATAGTATACTGTAGTACTTCCGAAGCACTCGAATGTAACATATCCATATAAATATGTTACAAGTCTATGCTTCAATTTGCACTGCTGGTGAAACTGCCTAGGTGACTTTGTATGTGTTAGGAGCGGATTTATAACCCCCTTGTGCCTCTTTTACACATCTGTTGCGTCACTTTTGTGGTGCAGTGGTGGTGCAAAAGATGTGCCGTGGTGTGTGGTATTTACAATTTGATGCATATGGAAGGTGCATCACATTGTAAAGCCCTGCACCAGAAGGAGGCTTTCCTGCGCAGGAAGGGTGGGGGTGTTCTGGCGCAGGAACGCCTCCTAAAAGTGACTGAGTGAAATCTATAAGATTTCATTCAGTCACTTTTAGGCTTCTGCTGCGCCAAAACCCTGCATCTGAATCTACAATGCTGGATACCTCAGTACAATACTGAATCAGCAATCACAGAGTGTTTGCTGGAAGTGTAAGGATAAAGACTGGGAAATAGAAGCTATAAAAGACAAGTTTGCTGGTGCATAGAAGAGTGCATACATAGTATACAGGGGTTTGAAGCAGTCCATGCCCTAAGGCCCACTTTGCACCATGAGTACTTGGGTACTAGCTGAATGCTTACAATTCTGCAAGAAGAGTCACTAATACCATTATTATTTTTTAATAATAAAGTTATTCTTGTAACATCTCATTTAGCGCCGAGACACCCACGGGTATTTGTAGCGCTTTAAAAATTGCAAAAATAAATAAAATAAAAATAAATAATTTATTAGAGCTTCTAAAATAATTTCATCAGGTATTTCATTTTCCTGGTTATCAATTTCAAAAGTCATATGATCAAACTCAATGTCCTCTAATGCTTCCACAAAATCAGCATCCAAGATTTCGTATAGGAAATCACAGCTGAGATCTCATCTTCATTCTAGCTGCCCATGAAAGGTATGTTTAGCTCTTCTATGAGAGTGTTACTAATTTCGAAACCGTCTTCTACATTGTTCTGTTGTTTTTCCATGGTGAATTTCTTATGTTGTAGATCCTTGTACAAAAACATAAACACTTCATTTTATCATTTTTCCAATTACATAATACAAAACTAGCTTTATCAACTATTTTGCCCTTTAAAAAATATTATACAAATACCATTCTCAACTACTTTATAAGATTATTTTAATATAATTATTGATATGAATGTTCAGTTATAACATTTTCTTAAATTTTCAAACCAGTCACTCCTTATCACTATAGGAAAAAACTAAGGCTGTTATAATAAAATGCAGTACTAAAAAAAGTACAATATGTCTATACACCTTACCTGTTCCAAACTAGTAGATGTGCTGTAGTAAAATGCAAAGAATACAGGTACACTCAGTATATATATTTAATTTTTTTCAAATGTCTTTAAAAGATACAAACCATCTTTACACAGTTATGTACTCCATCCATGTTGTGTTACTTCAGCTCTGTAGAAGCACATCCCATCAATCATTTTTAACAGTTACTTATACTTACCTTCAAAATAATAAATAATACAAAACTTATATATTATAAAATTAGCATCTGTGGAAGACAAAAAAATACAGTTACAATATATCTTTTACAACACAAAATAATTAGTAAAGCATTTCATTTGCCTTTTTTGCTGTTCTCAGAATATATTGAATTTCACTAGAAACAGTAAGTTCAATAGTACTCATCACATAACAGCGGGTAAAAAACAGACAATCAATAAGATTATCTTTAAAAAAATTCAACATTCTCAATAACAATCTAAAAAATAGAAATAAAACATGTCAAATGTTTTTTTCTAACAGTAATTTCTTACGTAACTATGAGATATGTTAAACAATCTTAAAATACCAAAAAACTATTATTAATTTTCATACACTGTAAATATATGCTGACAAAATATACAACAAATAGTTCTTAATGGTTTTACTTACTTTTCCTTGTGGCCAAATAGTATATCTAAATTTTTTAGCTTGGAAGTTCTTCAATAGTAATCCTCAGCATCCGTCTCCCAACTTTCTGATCCAAAATCAGCGACATCATTTGAAACGTCCCCCAGGGCTCATCCCTCAACTTGACGCTATTCAACATCTACATGGCACCCTCACAACAAGTGGCCCACCATCACAACCTGAACATTATCTGCTAAGACAATGATACCCAACTCATCTTATCCCTCATCAAGGAGCCACATACCACCAAAAGATGTCACCAACTGTATAAGTTCTCTAAATCTCAACTCGGAGAAACACCTACAATGACTACAACTAGTCCAAAACACTTCCGCCCAACTAATCATCAATGTCCCCTGCTGCAGCCACATCACCCAGCACCTGAGAGATCTACACTGGCTTCACGTCAACAAGAGGATAACCTTAAAGCTCCTCACCCTCACTTACAAAGTATGTTACAACACCAGACCAACCTACCTTAACAGCAGTAATCCTGAAAGGCCAAATTTTGTTCCTAAAATTCTGGCTTTAAAAATATTAGGTAAGAATTTGGTAACTCTTTAGGCAAACATTGGTTAAACACCAATTGACTATCATTACAATGTATCCAACTTTTCAGACATTTTAAATAAACAGTGTAATGTCCTGTCGGTTGTAGAAGGTCCATCATGAAAAAGAATTTCAACAGCTACAAAAGTTCTTCCTGATATTGATAGTTGAGTAGCTCCAACATTTTTAATTAAAGTTTCCAATTTTCTTCCATCAGGTCTACAACATTGCAGCATTAAAATTACATACTGTCCATATCTTTGTATAAATAATGTTGATGACATTTCTGATTTACATTGGCTACACTCCATGTTCTGACTTGCTCCTCTAACTAGATTGTTAATAGACACTGATTCACAGTCTGGTAAAGTCAAATATATGAATCTTTCAGTGTTTATGTTAGTGCTACATGTAAACAAACAATGTTCACAGTCATGTAGCCATTTATAAGAAAGGCCAAAAATGTTTTCAATATCTATACCTTCATCTTCCAATACACCAAGCATAAACATTAAAAATTCCTGACAATCTTGCTGCATATTCTGCGTAAATTGAGTAGAACCAGAACATATGTCCAAAACATTTCGAATATCAGAAACACTTTGTATTTTACTTTTATCACTACTACATTTCACAGAATATAACAATTTGCTGTTGAAAATTTTCAAGGAAAAAAATAACATTAACAACTACATTAGCATAGCAGTTGATACCAGAACTATTTTCAAACTGATAACCAACATTCTCTTCATCACTGTTCTTTTTCTTTTTGCTTGCAATGACAACTTCATCTTGTTTTTATTCTTACTCTACAGTTTCACTAGAGATATTCTCAAATCTTCTTTTTATACCTACCACACGCTTTTCAAATACTGGATATTGACCTAAATTGGATGCATATTCTCTTCTTAACCTATTATACTCTTTCACACAATTTGCATCTGCACTAACCTTTGTTTCATCAAAATCAATCAAGTACAATCCAGATAAAGTTCTCACTCGAGACAAAGCAACATATGCCATACCCTCTTTAAACACATTACTTCCAATATTCACTAAAGCACTATCTACACTTAAACCTTGAGATTTATGAATGGTCACCGCATATGCCAAAGAAATAGGAAACGGTTTTCTGCGTACATACAAATCTTTTACAAGCAAAAACTGAGCTGAACAACGACTAAATTGTTGTACTTTTGCAATTTCATCAAATTTGATTTTCAAAAATTCAATACCATCTCTATTTACATAATTAACAAAATCAATAATTTTGCCCATTGCTCCATTTACTAAACCTTTTTCCACATTCAAATTACGTCGTAAAATTACCCTACAGTTTACACATGCATACAAATTCTTTTCTAAACCAGCAGTTTTTCTAATCGATTTCTCTAAAGAATCCAATTTCCCCTTCAACTTTTTGGTCAAAATAATAGTGATTCCTTCATGTTCTATTTTATCAATAGCTTCCAATTTAATATTTTCTTCATTTTCCAACTTTAAAATTTCTTCATTGAATATAGAACATTCACGCAGTGTTGGCATTAAGCAGATTACAGATTTGTTTTCTTCAATTCTCATATATATTTTCTCAGTAACAATATTTACCCTTGGAAACAAATTGGAAAGTAATCGTCTCTGTAAAGCTTGTTTGCCATTTTCTGTCACTTTTCCAATTCTTATATCTTGAAGAATATTTCCATAATCTGCATCATTTGCCTGATGCATATTTGTAATAAGTTCCTTATATTCAAAAAATGACCAAATGTTAACATTTCCAATGCTCCCCAAAGACTTTCTGATATCTTCATGCGTCAGTGTTTTAAACACTGGTTGTCCTTTTGCAGGAGTAAGTTGTAGTAGATCTCCAAAAACTATGATGTGCTTTCCTCCAAATAATACGTCATACTCTGCTTTAAGAATTTGCTGCATTCTTAAATGCACAAAGGCAAGCATTAAGTTTGATACCATGCTTACCTCATCAATAATGAGAAGTTTCATTTTCTTCAACACTCTTGAAACTTCACAACATGCTTCTCCAGATAGCTTGTGGTATTCCAATTTGTTTTCATGCTCTACTGGTAGCATTATTAAATGACGTAAAGTAATTTCTTTAATATTGTGTGCCGCCAACCCAGTTGGAGCAGTGACAACACAAGACAAATGCAACTCAGTTGTATTCTGTAGATAAGTTGTAATTACTTTAATTAAAAAAAAAATTCTGTTCCAGCTTGTCCACTCGTGTACATTCTGATTGGTTGAAACGATGAGAAAGAGCCCTCTTTCTTTTCATGAAGTAATCCATGGTTAATCTGTTCCCTCACTTGCTCATATATTTGTTTCTGCTCAACGTTTAGTTGTTCTTTCAAGTTTCATAAGTTTGTTACATCTTCTTGAGCTTGATACATTGCTGTTTCCACCTCTTCCATAGCAGTTGCTGCTTCATTTTGAACAATTGGTTCTCCTAATGGATCCTGACTCAACGGAGCAGAAGTTTGACTGTCTTGCAAACTGTCACGAGGAATCTCAGCTGCAATTGTAGCTTCTTGCTCAATTTCGTCGTTCAACATTTTCACATAATTAGCAAAAACAGGACATTCTATAGTATCTTTACTTGCGTTGAGTAATCTTCATACCTCTCAAAATTTCCAAGTAATTCCAATTCTGAATGCCATGGCTTGAAAAGTTGCAAAAGAGCTAAATAGTAAAATTTCCTTTTGTAAGGTGTTTCGCAACTCAGTTTACGGTGATTAATCAAATTTCCTTTTCTTTGTTTTACCAAACATCTTTCAGAACCAATCACGGCATATATACCATTATTGATGTTTTCTGTAATATTCCGTTTTAAAATATAGACAAATGTTCTCAAGAAGATGACTTCTATTTGGATAATATGTATCCAACATATTTGTTTTCACAATATCTGTACTTTCTGCCTCTATTTTACCTAAATATTCATTTTCTTGTACAGATTTAAGTACTCGGTTTCGTTTTGCAGCAAGACCTAGACTTGGAGTATAGACTTGCAGATGATAAGCGATCCAAGCATTCATACGCTCCGTGTTCTCGATGGCAGGTGAAATGGACTTATAGCCGCTAAGCGGCAATAATTCAATCGCCCTATTAGCAAGCTGTCGCTAACAGCAGTTAGAGACAGCTTTTAGTTGATAGCGAGCGGTTTGGGGCCCGCTTTGCATGTTAGCGATATTTATCGCTAATGACATGCAAAGTGGGCGTACCCAAACTGTTAGCGACTGAAAATAGTCGCTAACATCGCTATCACCTATTAGCAAGGCAGGCGTAGCGATGAAAATATTCACCAAATATCTCCAAATACTAACACCTGCCCAGACCAGTTCTTAGCCATGTTATCCAATGGGAGGTGGGTAACATGACGATTGTATTTATATAGCACAATGGTATAACAACTGAATGGCAACAGCTGACATATGCCGCTTGTACTCTATGCGGCTCAACGCAGTTGTGATTTCAAATACTTTATTGCTACCCTGAATGAGACACAAGGGTTTATGTCTTCCAATAACTGTATACAGATGTGATTACGACTGTCAAGGATATCTCGCACAATGATTACGAATTGATGCCAATACATTAGGCGGTCTAAGAAGACGCGAGACAATTAAATAACTGAATGAGCACGTTTAGATAGATATCATTTGTAAAAGCATGGGTGATACAGTGCACTGTAGTAATTACTTTCAATACTGGCATGATAATTCAACAGTAGACAGTGAGTTATCTATTACAGCTGATCAGTAAAGAGTGAGGTCGCACGATTATAGTAGACTCGACATGCTTGAGTTGTGGTTGGGCGTCTTGTCTACCAAAATCTAGCGGTGCTGAGATAATATCGCATTCATTTAGGAATACCACCTGGATGAATCCAACTACTAATGCTTTTGAATGTTTTCCTCATCATTTTTTAATCTAGAGCGGTGCTCCTCTATACCTGAGCTGCAGCCAGGCGGGGTGAAGCGCCATCCTCACAACTAATGGGTGAGTGGCTACTAAGTTTTGCAGTTGTATAATTAAGTAACGCATTCATATGATAGACAATTCTTACATAATGTTCTAATGTTGTTCACATCATTGTATTGTGAATTTGTCTGTAAGCAAGTTAACTTTGTGTTTCTCCTGTTTTTTTTGTCTTCAACGTGACGTTACATTAGTCTGTGGTGGAGTCTGTAACCTGGAATTTGCAGGTGATATTTTATTATTTTATCTCACATTATATAGCAGTAGCAACCATCTGGTCCTGAAGAAAGCATTGGCATAACTGCCATTAATGCTGAAACATGTCGACCGTCATTGCTCACAGATATTTTGTTAAATCTGTTCTTGCAAATTTTTAGATTTGGAAGAGCTGAGAAGAAATATTAAAGTTAAGAATCTACTCAGTCCTATTCAATTTTAATTTACTCTCATGTACACTTTTGCACTGCTTACTCAGTTGCCAATAATATTCATACATTTTCTGCACCTCCCATTTGTTAACACATCACGTAAAGGTTTTGTCACAGCCTTGAGAACATCTGTAGGCTGTGGACTTTGTCTCCTGGGTAAGGAGAACCCATATGATGTTAAAAAGGGCGGCACAGAATGGCTACTGATGGGAAAATTTCACCCATGCTCTTGAGTCTAAGTTCACATATATTTTGTCACACTTAAGTGCACATTTGGTTTTTCACTTCCCATGGTAAATTAACATCCTGTCGTGTCGAGGTCTGTCTTTACAGTTGAGCTTCACTTTTGCCTCACCCCTAGATATAATTTTCGTTATGAGTATTATTTTTGGGGCATGTATCTAGATATGGGTCTTTAAACTTGCCCTTAGACCCTCTTCCACTGTTGAGTTTGATATAACATGACTAAGAGCATTTTGTCGCTAATGCGTGAATATCGCTGTATTCTCAGCGATATTCACGCATTTCACCGCTATCGCTGGAAATGTTATTGCTTTGGAGATAAACGTTGCTAATAGCACGTTATCTCAGCGATAAATTTCGGAGATGCTCAGCGATTAAAAATCGTTGCTAAGCCTATTTAGCGATAAATTTCGCTACTTGTTGGTAATATGCCCCATAATTTCTTTCTTAGACTCTTCTTGTGGGAAATCTCTTCCCACATTTCCTTCAAGTCCGTCTTTTCTGATTTTGTTATGTAGGATGTTACATATCAAGCAACAGCAATGGAATTGTCCACAACATATTGAATATCCATGTTAGCATTTCACATGGACAAAATGACTAGGTTATAGTCATTTATGTATTTTGACTCTTCATTTCTTCTTAAGTTGTAGGTATTTTTTGGAGACTTTCTTGTGATAGTTTGTCGCAAAGCTGACATAAAACTGTTCACTCTTCCTTTCGATATCACAGGACGTGGAAATCCAAAACGACATTTGGTGTAGAATTTGTCCTTAGATTTCTACTTTCGACAACAGTATTTCCCACAACGATGGCTTTGGAATCGTAAGACTTGTTGTCTTAAATCCTTATCTTGTGTACTTTTGGGTATATCACATGTAGCATATTCTTCAATAAAAGACAACACAGTATCATCTGAGTCTGTTCCGAATTTGGGAGCATCTCTGATTCATATTAGCATATGTATGTGAAGAGCACCTACCGCTTAATACTCCTTTCTCCAAAAGAAATCCAGAACCTCTCCAAGAGGAGGATTTTTTTTATTGGTGATAAAAGACATCATAGCTTCAAATCTATGATTGAAATACCTGCATACATTAACTGGATCCAAAGAGCACAATTCTCCAGGTGTCTTGTATTCAATATTTAGAATATTTGGATTTGCCTCTCGATGAAATTGAAGTAAATCATCCCAAGCATATTCATCACAGCTTAGAGTAAGTAAGCATGTAGGAGTTCCTAAGTTCCATAGCATACATTTAAGTTCTCCATGACAACGGTACAAGTGCTCCTTAGTGCCACGCTGACATGCCATGAGATTAATTAGCTGAGATTCCAAAACATTATCTTTCTGCAGGATTTTATCCATAAATTCCTTTGCTGAAACATTTTGCAGATTTACAACTGTTTTCAATATGTGGTTTACTGCATAAGAAAGTCCAGACAAATCACTCTCAAACAAAAGATGAAACAAATACGGAATACATTGTCGAAATCTTGGATCTTCTGCATACAATCTTAATGTCCGGTATTCAGATGCAGGAATCTGCACAGGTCGGTCATCATAGCATCCTCCTTTTCTTGTGGGAAACAAATGAGGGAAACAATGAGCTTCCAAGCTTTTTTCCCATACAATAATGGGACTTCCCTTTGCTTCTTTCATTTGGAATAACTCTATAGTATTCCCCATCACTTCTTTAGAATGAAGTGGATGAACACTGTAATGTTCGTAGATTTCTTCAGTTCTGGACACATCCACTTTTTCAATTTGTCCACATGGCGAGTCACTATCTTCTTCTACAGTTATTTCTTCTTCTCTGACATTTTTACAATATTGATTATTTTTTACCAGATACAACGTTGCCTTTTTCACTTTCCTAACATCCACTAATTCTAGCCAGATTTTCTTACTCTTAGTAGGAACGCCATTAAGAAGAATAACTAAAGGTTCATCTTCTACATTTTCTACACCAATTGTTTCAATATTTTTCTTTAAATCTAGAGGCAAATATACAACTGATACCCTTTAATCCTCTCTGTTATTCTGATGGAGGCAATTTTCCTGTCTTAGGCGCCATACGAACAATAGCCTGCAAAGGATGCACACAATGAATAAGAATAGACTCATAGGTATTTAAATCCATCAGTTCAGAAGGAATATTTACCAACTCAAGATTATTATGCACAGCTCTAGCAGGCATTGTGTTCTCATCTAATTTGTTATAACAATATTTACAAATACACTGATCAGAACTCAAATCAAAACAATTCTCTACCAACAAATAAGTTGCAAATTCCATCCACTCATTCTTATTTTCCTTTTCACATTTTAAATACAGATCAACAGTCCTGGTCTGATTTTTATAATGAGTACATCGACGAAAATACAGGAACAATTTGGCCTTTCACCTGAAATACCCTCAATAATTTCTTGCTCAAACTTTTCTGTACTGCAATGTTGTACATTCTCTTCTACATTTCCTTCTATTAATGTATCAATTTCTGCACTGACTTCCTCAGGACCAAAGTAACTAACCTGAATTTCATCACAAACGTTCATTACATCTGATACAGATACACGCAAAAGAGCACTGTTCTACTTTTTTAACATTAGTGCTGTACTTTTTGCATAATACAATCTTCTGACTAATTTCCTCATTTCAGTATGATGTACTGCTAACATCCTGAAATGGAGAAAAACACTTCAACATACTTTTTAAGAAAGACAATCCAGAGAATGACCTTGGAAACCAGTATTTTCTCTCACTCTGCAAGGGTCTAGTCCTTGCAACATCTTATTTTTTTGTTTAACACTTTTCTTAGTATAGTTACTTAAGAAATTCAATCGATTCCTGCCGTACACTACAAATACTACTGCAATTCCAAATGTACACTGCAGCTTTAGAACGTCTCCCTAAAACTTCATCAGCTAACACCTCTTCTGCATTTCTAGGAACATTTTTCTCTTTCTCAATAGGACAACCATTTGTAACCTCAAAAGCACGACCAGTAGTGTCAACTGCATGCAACAAATCATTACTCTGAAGATAACTCTCTTCATGAATAAAGGATCAGAACTTGAACTATGTTTCCATTCACCCAAAAAAACTCAGAAAAATTACTTCTGTTAATTACTCTTCTCCACTTACTTTTGGCCTTCATTAAATGGATAGGGTTATCTAGTGATCGAATTCTATTGATTACTAAAATAACTAAAATGCTGTTTTTTTTACAATTATTTACTTCCTTGATCAAATTTGACACAACTCTATTATAAAACATTTTCTTCCTAATTTCGGTAAATTGATTCTTCCTCCTTTTACTATACACTGTTTGTTTCGAAGATGATTTCTCATGGTTCTTCTCTTTTCCCTTATTTTTCTTTTTAGGTACAGATACAATATTTGTATTTTTGACACTGTCCACACTACTCCCAGTGTTTAGTACATGTTAGACCTGACATCTTTGGCGTGATTACCCCTATCTTTTTGCCTCTGCCTCCTGTATTTTTCGATGCTGTGCTGGATTCGTTTTGCTGGTTTAGATGCTTTGGACACTCTGCCACTGCTGATCAGTGCCAGAGTGTAAGTGCTCCCTACGTAAATTGTTATCATGATTGGATATCCATGTTTGGCATATTTGTATCACCATGAAGTCCCTAGTAAAGTGCACGGGGTGTGCCAGGGCCGGTGATGACGAATGCTACTAGTGGGCCTGCAGCACTGATTGTGCCACCCACAGGAGTAGCTCTAAAATGGTGTCTCGGGCCTGCCACTGCAGCGCCTACGGGCAGTTTAGAACTGCCATGTCCTCCTGGTCCGCCGTTCTCGCTGACCAGGCCTAACCCTTCCCTTTTCGTGCACATCAGTCACCCCTATGGAAGGCCCAAGGTACCCCCCTGGGCAGGGTGCCGTGTATGTGAAAGGTAGAGCATGTACTAGTGCAGTTGACATGCTCTGGTAGTGAATTACAGCCATTTTCGTTTTTCACTATTGTAAGGCTATCTTGCTCCATAGGTTAACATGGGGGATGCTGGCTACAGTGGTTAACGGCATTTCTTCCCATAGGAACAAGATAGGACATAAGTATCTAGTATCCCTGAACTCAGAATTTAATCACACATCTTTTAGGAAAGGTGGTTTTTAGATCCTGTGTTTTAGAACAGCACTTTTAGAAAGTTGCTGTTCTCTTGTCTGACCCTTCTGTGTGCCTGGGCCTGTTTGTGTATTGACTGTCTGGTTTGTGAGTGACAGGGGCTGGGGAATTCCCCCAGAGGCTGGATGAGTCAGCACTAGGCTGAATGAAGCAATTGCTACCTGAGTGGTGGGCGGAGTTAGCACCTGGGCTGAATAGGGCTGTGCCTGCCTGCCACAATGCTGGCTCCACCTCCTGCTGGGCGGCTGAGGACCCTGCCCCTCACTCTGAAAGGAAAGATGCAGCCAGCAAAACAAAGTGCTCAGGGTCCACCCAGAACTGGTTCAGACCGGGCTCAGGGCCCACATGCACTGAAAGAACAAAGACTTTAGGGGTATAAGTACAGGACCCCTGACAACAGAAAATTAGATCATCCTGGAAATCAAGAAGGAACCTCTGCCAAGGAGAAAGCTGACCCTGAAGAAGGAAGACTGTCCTGCTGTTGCTCTGCTGGACTGACCTGCTGTTGCTTTGCTGCCAAGGAGAGGGGAAGGACTTTGCTGTGAGCTGTGTCCCCTGTCTTGTAAGGAATCTCCAAGGGCCTGAGAAGAGCTGGCTCCCTGTTTCCGAAGTCCCAGGAACAAAAGGACTTCACCCCCAGTCTCCCTGAACTCTGCTGAGAGAGTTCTGTCCTTCGTAGAGTGCTTGATCCAGTTGTGGGGCCTCTAGAAGTTGAACCTGAGCTGGGAAGCTTGAGACTAAGCTGAGAAACTTGTGAAGCTGAAAAGTGTTGCATCGCTCGCTTGCGGAGCGCATCCCCGACAGTGCGAGAAGTTTCCCGCCGCTACGAAGGTCGAGATCGGCACAGCGCCTGACATCGCTGCCGGAGCCGTCGCACCCTTCGTTTGCGGGATGCACCAGACCGGTGCGGGAGAATCGAACATCGCTGCGAGTGTCGTCGCAGAACCTGTCGCCTTGGTGAGATCGCCGCACCGCTTGCTTGCGGACCGCATCACGTCGCTGCGAACATCGTCGCAGAAACATCTCATCGAGGAGCTGCGAGAGAGAGGATCACCGCTGGACCGCGCATCGTCGCCCCGGAGATCGTCGCAGCCCCTACGAGATCATCGCATCGTGCCTTTGCGAGAACAGACTTCCTATGGAACCTACGCACCGGAATCTACGCAAGCTGCCTTCCTCCCCATACAGACCGGATTAGTCGCCACACGCCCGCTGCTGCAGCGGGGCTGTCGCATCGCCTCCCCAGGGTCTCAGGAGTAACGCATCGCTTGTTTCCACGGCACCAGCTTCCTGCCTGTGGAACTTTGTTGTATCTAAAAGGTACTGTGAGTCAACGTGACGCAACTGTGAACTTTTCACGCATCTGTGGATTATTTGATCGTAACTTAAAGAACTTTGATTACAACCTGAAGAACTCATTTGAAACCATAACCTTGCATTGTGTATGTTGGATTTTTGCCGTTTTGGTCTTGTGTAGTTTAGAATAAATATCTTTATTTTCCTAAACTGTTGTGGAATCAGTTTGTGGTGTTTTCACTGTGTTACTGTGAGTGTTGGTACAAATACTTTACGCATTGCCTCTGGTTAGCCTAGACTGCTCAGGCCAAGCTACCTTGAGGGCGAGCAGGGGTTATCTAAGAGGGTTATGAATGAATGAATGAATTCGGATTTCTAAAGCGCGGGTAGCTGCCCTGAGGCGTCCAAGCGCTAGGAATATTGCTGAGGTTTAAGTTGGGAGGAAGACAGATTCAGCTCCATTGATTATGTAGTAAACAGTAGCGTTTTCAGCTGTTTGCGGAAGGAGAGAATGTCGGGGTTTGATCTGAGATGTTGAGGCAAGGCGTTCCACTTTTTTGCCACATTGTAGGAGAAGGAACGGCCTCCGGACCTTGATTTCTTTATTTGCGGCACAATGGCTAGATTAGCAGAGGTGGAACGCAGCTGTCTAGTGGGTAGGTAGGGTGTAATGAGAGGGAGATTGATAGCCGGGCCTCGAGACCAGAAAGTCTGGTGTGCAATGCAGAGTGATTTGAAATCTACTCTTTCCTTTACGGGGAGCCAGTGCAGTATCCTTAGTCCTGGTTTTACCGAGGATCTGCGGGGGATTTGTAAAAGTGTTCTGGCTGCGCAGTTCTGTATTAATTGTAGTTTGCGTAAAGTGAAGTCAGGAGCTCTGAGATACAATGCGTTTCCATAGTCCAGCCGCGATTGGATCAGGCCCAGGACTACGGTTTTTCTTGCTTCAAAGGGGAGTAGAGGCAAGATCTTCCTGATGACTCTCAGGATGCCGAAGCAAGTGGCAGAAAGTTTTCTTGCCTGTTGTCAAAGGACAGGGACCTGTCGAGCCAGACACCAAGGCTCTTAATAGCGTCTTTGGGAGCTGGAGCCGGACCTAAGCTGGGGGGCCAGAGAGTGTCTATGGTAGATGGTAAAGTGTGACCCAGGAGCATGAGCTCTGTCTTGTCTCCATTAACTTTGAGACAAGACTTGGTCATCCAGCTTTTGACCGTCTCCAGGCAACCTGCGAGATCTACATTCGCCGAGGGACCGCCTGCCTGTGCCAAGGAGACCACCAGCTGGGTATCGTCCAAGTAAGTAACGATCTTAATACCAAACTGGCGGACGATCTCAGCCAGTGGCCTCATGTAGACGTTAAATAACGTCTGGCTTAGGGATGATCCTGCGGGACTCCGCACCCCAGAGGCTTGCTGGAGGAGGTGACATTGCCCTCGTACACCTGGAAGGATCTATCACTCAGGTAGGATTTGAGCCACTTCAGAGCTCTGTCAGATATTCTGATGTCCAGGAGACGCTGCAAGAGGATACCGTGGTTAACGGTATCGAATGCGGCGCTCAGATCGATGAGGATGATTGCCTCCGATCTCCTTGCCCTGACTAGAAGCAAGGGTCCCTATTTGGACAGTGGTACCTACCTCTGCCAACTGGAGACCCCCAGTTCTAACATTGGTGGCAGCGGTGGGATTTGAACTTGTATTTGTACTTGACCCACAGTAATTGGTGTACATCACTAGTGAGGGCAGACCACTACGCCACCGTATACTATTGGTTTTTGAGTTTTTGAATTCTACTTTTGAGTAACTCTTCGAAAAGCATCATGTCTCTGAATGGGAAGGCGCCCAGTGAGGAGGCAGATATAGATTTGGAATTCTCGATTGAAGATCTGTACTCCTACTCGGTAAAGCATCTTAGGTACTTCTGCCAGCAGTTTGAGTGCCCCATAAAGAGCGCCTACAGGAAGGAGGAGTTGCAGAGAATCTTGAAAACCCATTGGGAAGCACAGGAAAGAAATGATGTTGTGGATGTAGAAAGTGCTTTTCAAGGCAAAGATCTGCCAGTGGGCAGAGTAGGCTCAGGAGCTGGCAGCAACCACTCCAGTAGGGGCCTCACCCCAGAAGAGTTACAGGAAAATCAAAGAATAAGAGAATATGACCTGGAGGTCATGAAAATGAAAATGAAGCAATTGGAAGTAGAGAAGGCGGCGGAGGAGAGCAAGAATGCCCGCGCCTTAGAGGAAAAGAAATTGCTTTTGGCTCATGAGTTGAGACTGAAAGAGCTGGATCTGAAGAACAAGGAGGTGGATGCCAGTTCAAATGGTGGCAGCGCACAGCCAGTGCATGGGGGTAAAGTATATATTCCCAAAGACCTGGTACAGAATTACCATAGGAGTGAGGATATTTATGCCTGGTTCACTTCGTATGAAATTGCATTGAAGATGAATGGTGTGCCTTATAAGTATTGGGGGGCGGGCCTGTGGAAACATTTTGAGGCTTCTGGGAGGAGTGCTCTGGAGCCCTTAGAGTTGGCAGGTGCCATGACCTACCCCACTATGAAGGAGGCCTTATGTCTCAGGTATGGCCTCACTCCAGAGCAGTACAGACTGCAGTTTAGAAACTCCAAGAAGAGAGAGTCTGAGACTTGGATGGAGTGTGTGAATGGGTACTCGCGTGCACTGGAAGGTTGGATGAAGGGCAGTAAAGTAACTGATTTGAAGGGTATGTTGCATTTAATCAGTTGGGAGCACTTGAGTAGTCTTTGTGTTCCAGAGCTGCGCCAGCATCTTTTAGACAGCAAGCTGACAGACCCCATTGAGCTTGCTAAGGAGGCGGACCGCTGGACCAGTACCAGGGTCCACAGAGGAATTGTGGGTACCACAGCCAAAGGTGGGCAGGGTCCCCAGCAGAAGAGTGGGGGGGACAAGGGTAACCAAAAGGAGTTCTCACAAGGGCCCCAAAATAGTTCCCCGGAAAAGGAGTTCCAACCCCCCAAATCTAAGCAGCCATGGCCCTCTAAGGGCAGGCGGGACAATAGAGACAAGAGAAATAACCAGGGTCCCCCTACCTGCTATCACTGCAATGAGGTGGGCCATATTGCTCCGAAATGTCCCAAGAAGAAGCCCGCACCCACTGGTGCTCCCGCCCCAGCGTTAGCTAGCGTAGCTTTGGGTGGGGATTTGGTTTCTAGTGACTGGGGAGAGCTAGCAGTCATGACCCTTGTCTCGCTAGGAGACCGAGAGATGGTCCCAGAAACCTTACTGCCCTCTAACACTAAGAAATATGGGCAGAAGGTGACCATCAATGGGAGGGAGGTTGAAGCTCTGAGAGACACCGGAGCCAGTGTGACATCCGTGAGGTGCCAGTGGGTGTCGGACGAGCAAATCATCCCTGGCGTACTCCGCCCTGTAGTGGCCGCTGACAGCTCAGTGCGCCTCTGCAAGCTAGCAAAGGTTTCCTTTGAATGGGGAGGAGTCTCTGGTCTTTTGGAAGTAGTTGTCAGTGATGCCTTGCCTGTGGACTGTCTGTTAGGCAACGACCTAGAGAGTTCTCCATGGAAGGACATAGAACACCGAACTCACTTGGAGATGTTGGGCCTGCCTGCGTGGATCTGCATGACCACGCGTGCTATGGCAGCCAGTAAGGGTGAATCAGCAGAACTGGAGCCTGAAACAGTGGCCCAGAGACCTGCCAGGAGAGGAAGAGGCAGAGGGCGCGGGAAACCCGACCCAGCCGTTCCCACGGTCCAGGAGGAAGCAGAACCTGAGGGGGATGCCCTGGAACCTACAGGGGAACAGGTGGCCGAACTGGGAGACCTACCTGAGCTGACCCATTGGCAGCAAGAAGGTGGTCCCTCCAGGGAGGAGTTCTGCCAGGCGCAGAAGGAATGCCCTTCCCTCATTGGTCTGCGGCAACAGGCTGTAGATCAGGCAGCAGGTGGAGCAGTCAAAGATCACTATGTTTACTGGGAAGGTGACCTACTTTATAGCGAGCCTAAGTTTGCTGAACCCGGTGCAGCGCGTGTGCTGGTGGTACCCGAGCACTTCAGAAACTTCCTAATGGGTCTGGCTCATGACGTGCCTCTCGCAGGACATCTGGGGAAGGACAAGACCCTAAACAGGCTTGTCACCCACTTCCACTGGCCCCAGATGAGAAAGCACGTCGGTTCCTTTTGCAGATCTTGCCAAACCTGTCAAGCTAGTGGCAAGACTGGAATGAAGTTGAAGGCCCCCCTTCAACCCTTCCCAGTGGTGAGCACCCCTTTCGAGCGGGTGGGCATAGATATCGTAGGGCCCCTGGACCCCAAGGCAGCCTTAGGCAACAGGTTCATCCTGGTCTTGGTGGATCATGCCACCCGGTACCCGGCAGCAGTCCCTCTCAGGACAATCACAGCACCTGTGGTGGGCCGTGCATTGATGGGGATCTTTTCCTGTGTGGGGTTCCCCAGAGAGGTGGTCTCCGACCGGGGTACCAACTTCATCTCTAGGTACATGAAGTCTCTGTGGGAGGAGTGTGGGGTAACTTATAAGTTCACCACTCCTTACCACCCTCAAGGAAATGGGCTGGTTGAAAGGTTCAACCGGACCCTGAAAGCTATGATTATGGGCCTCGCGGAGCCCATGAGACGTAAGTGGGACGTCTTGTTACCATGCCTGCTGTTTGCCTACAGGGAGGTGCCTCAGAAGTCCTTAGGGTTCAGTCCCTTTGAACTCCTGTATGGCCACCCTGTCAGAGGACCTCTCTCACTGGTGAAGGAGGGTTGGGAAAAGTCCCGTGGGAAAACCCCCCCAGGATGTGTTCAGCTATGTGCTGGCCATCCGCAAACAGACACAACGCTTCAGGAAACTCGCTCAGGTGAACCTGGAAGCAAGCCAGGAAGAAATGAAAAGATGGTACGACCAGAATACCACTCTGGTCGAGTTTCAACCTGGGCAGAAAGTGTGGGTGATGGCACCAGTGGAGCCTTGCGCGCTCCAAGACAAGTGGTCTGGGCCATACGAGGTGGTGGAAAGGAAGAGCGAGGTAACCTACCTGGTTAACCTGAAGACTCCCAGGCAGCCCCTGAGAGTTTTGCACGTGAACTGCCTCAAACCACACTTTGAGAGGTCTGAAGTAACGATGCTCATGGCTACAGATGCAGGGATGGAAGAGGATAGCGATCCTCTCCCTGACCTCCTGGCAGTCAAAGAGCAAGACGGGTCAGTGGATGGTGTGGTCCTCTCACCCACCCTGACCCCGGAACAGCAGAGTGACTGTCGCCAAGTGTTGGGTCAGTTCTCCTCTCTGTTCTCCCTGACCCCAGGAGTCACCAACTGGTGCGTCCATGATGTGGACACTGGAGACAGTCTGCCTGTAAAGCAAACATTTTACAGGGTAGCTGACAAGGTCAGGGCCAGCATCAAGGAAGAGGTTTCCAAGATGTTGGCGCTAGGGGTGATTGAGCCCTCCAGCAGCCCCTGGGCTAGCCCAGTGATCTTGGTTCCCAAGAAAGCTGCTACCCCCGGTGGCCCTCCCGAACTCCGGTTTTGTGTGGACTACCGTGGGCTCAATGCGGTCACGAAGACTGACGCACACCCTATCCCCAGAGCTGATGAGCTTGTGGATCGGTTGGGAGCTGCCAAGTACCTCAGTACATTTGATTTGACTTCGGGGTACTGGCAGATTGCCTTAACTGACGGGGCCAAAGAGAGGTCAGCAATTTCAACGCCAGAGGGGCACTTCCAGTTCCGTGTCATGCCCTTTGGGTTGAAGAATGCCCCTGCCACGTTCCAGAGACTAGTTAACCAGGTACTGTCCGGGCTGGAGGAATTCAGCGCCGCATACCTGGATGACATTGCTGTGTTCAGCTCCACGTGGGAGGAACACTTGCAGCACCTCTGCGAAGTGTTGAAGGCTCTGCAAAAGGCAGGCCTCACTATCAAGGCCAGCAAGTGCCAGATAGGGCAGGGATCTGTGGTGTATTTGGGACACCAGGTGGGGAGCGGCCAGGTGGCGCCCCTACAGGCAAAGATTGATACCATTCTGGCTTGTGAGCCCCCCAAGACCCAGACAGAGGTGAGAGCCTTTTTAGGACTCACCGGGTATTACAGACGGTTTGTCAAGGGATATGGCACCATTGTTGCCCCCTTGACAGAACTCACTTCCAAGAAGTTGCCCAAAAGAGTTGACTGGACGGACGCCTGCCAAACTGCTTTTGATGCCCTGAAAACTGCGATGTGCACAGCACCGGTGCTCAAGGCACCTGACTTTTCCAGCGAGTTCATAGTTCAGACGGACGCTTCAAAGCATGGTGTGGGAGCAGTACTCTCACAAGCCACTGAGGAGAATGGAGACCAGCCAGTAGCTTTCATTAGTCGGAGGCTACTCCCCAGGGAACAGAAGTGGAGTGCGATTGAAAGGGAGGCTTTTGCTGTGGTCTGGGCTCTGAAAAAGTTGAGACCCTACCTGTTTGGGACTCACTTTCGTGTTCAGACCGACCACAGACCCCTCAGGTGGTTAATGCACATGAGGGGGGAAAACCCAAAACTGTTGATGTGGTCCATCTCCCTACAGGGAATGGACTTTACGGTGGAACACCGCCCTGGTACAGAACACGCCAACGCTGATGGTCTGTCCAGGTTTTTCCGCCTTAGTGAAGAGAACTCCCAAGAGGGTGGGTAGTTCTCCCCACTTTCAGCTGGAGGGGACACGTGTTAGACCTGACATCTTTGGCGTGATTACCCCTATCTTTTTGCCTCTGCCTCCTGTATATTTCGATGCTGTGCTGGATTCGTTTTGCTGGTTTAGATGCTTTGGACACTCTGCCACTGCTGATCAGTGCCAGAGTGTAAGTGCTCCCTACGTAAATTGTTATCATGATTGGATATCCATGTTTGGCATATTTGTATCACCATGAAGTCCCGAGTGAAGTGCACCGGGTGTGCCAGGGCCGGTGATGACGAATGCTACTAGTGGGCCTGCAGCACTGATTGTGCCACCCACAGGAGTAGCTCTAAAATGGTGTCTCGGGCCTGCCACTGCAGCGCCTACGGGCAGTTTAGAACTGCCATGTCCTCCTGGTCCGCGTCCCCACTGACCAGGCCTAACCCTTCCCTTTTCGTGCACTTCAGTCACCCCTATGGAAGGCCCAAGGTACCCCCCTGGGCAGGGTGCCGTGTATGTGAAAGGTAGAGCATGTACTAGTGCAGGTGACATGCTCTGGTAGTGAATTACAGCCATTTTCGTTTTTCACTATTGTAAGGCTATCTTGCTCCATAGGTTAACATGGGGGATGCTGGCTACAGTGGTTAATGGCATTTCTTCCCATAGGAACAAGATAGGACATACGTATCTAGTATCCCTGAACTCAGAATTTAATAACACATCTTTTAGGAAAGGTGGTTTTTAGATCCTGTGTTTTAGAACAGCACTTTTAGAAAGTTGCTGTTCTCTTGTCTGACCCTTCTGTGTGCCTGGGCCTGTTTGTGTATTGACTGTCTGGTTTGTGAGTGACAGGGGCTGGGGAATTCCCCCAGAGGCTGGATGAGTCAGCACTAGGCTGAATGAAGCAATTGCTACCTGAGTGGTGGGCGGAGTTAGCACCTGGGCTGAATAGGGCTGTGCCTGCCTGCCACAATGCTGGCTCCACCTCCTGCTGGGCGGCTGAGGACCCTGCCCCTCACTCTGAAAGGAAAGATGCAGCCAGCAAAACAAAGTGCTCAGGATCCACCCAGAACTGGTTCAGACCGGGCTCAGGGCCCACATGCACTGAAAGAACAAAGACTTTAGGGGTATAAGTACAGGACCCCTGACAACAGAAAATTAGATCATCCTGGAAATCAAGAAGGAACCTCTGCCAAGGAGAAAGCTGACTCTGAAGAAGGAAGACTGTCCTGCTGTTGCTCTGCTGGACTGACCTGCTGTTGCTTTGCTGCCAAGGAGAGGGGAAGGACTTTGCTGTGAGCTGTGTCCCCTGTCTTGTAAGGAATCTCCAAGGGCCTGAGAAGAGCTGACTCCCTGTTTCCGAAGTCCCAGGAACAAAAGGACTTCACCCCCAGTCTCCCTGAACTCTGCTGAGAGAGTTCTGTCCTTCGTAGAGTGCTTGATTCAGTTGTGGGGCCTCTAGAAGTTGAACCTGAGCTGGGAAGCTTGAGACTAAGCTGAGAAACTTGTGAAGCTGAAAAGTGTCGCATCGCTCGCTTGCGGAGCGCATCCCCGACAGTGCGAGAAGTTTCCCGCCGCTACGAAGGACGAGATCGGCACAGCGCCTGACATCGCTGCCGGAGCCGTCGCACCCTTCGTTTGCGGGACGCACCAGATCGGTGCGGGAGAATCGAACATCGCTGCGAGTGTCGTCGCAGAACCTGTCACCTGGGTGAGATCGCCGCACGCTTGCTTGCGGACCGCATCACGTCGCTGCGAACATCGTCGCAGAAACATCTCATCGAGGAGCTGCGAGAGAGAGGATCACCGCTGGACCGCGCATCGTTGCCCCGGAGATCGTCGCAGCCCCTACGAGATCATCGCATCGTGCCTTTGCGAGAACAGACTTCCTACGGAACCTACGCACCGGAATCTACGCAAGCTGCCTTTCTCCCCATACAGACCGGATTCGTCGCCACACGCCCGCTGCTGCAGCGGGGCTGTCGCATCGCCTCCCCAGGGTCTCAGGAGTAATGCATCGCTTGTTTCCACCGCACCAGCTTCCTGCCTGTGGAACTTTGTTGTATCTAAAAGGTACTGTGAGTCAACGTGACGCAACTGTGAACTTTTCACGCATCTGTGGATTATTTGATCGTAACTTAAAGAACTTTGATTACAACCTGAAGAACTCATTTGAAACCATAACCTTGCATTGTGTATGTTGGATTTTTGCCGTTTTGGTCTTGTGTAGTTTAGAATAAATATCTTTATTTTCCTAAACTGTTGTGGAATCAGTTTGTGGTGTTTTCACTGTGTTACTGTGAGTGTTGGTACAAATACTTTACGCATTGCCTCTGGTTAGCCTATACTGCTCAGGCCAAGCTACCTTGAGGGCGAGCAGGGGTTATCTAAGAGGGTTATCTCCTTGCCCTGACTAGAAGCAAGAGTCCCTATTTGGACAGTGGTACCTACCTCTGCCAACTAGAGACCCCCAGTTCTAACAGTACATTTTTCAAAAAAATCTTCGTTCTCTTACCGGAACTTTTTTTCTTTTTGTTCACACATTGTTGTTCAGGTAAATCTTGTGAATGACTTCTCTTTAAATAATAAGCTTTATTATGTTGTTTCCTCTTTTCATTTTTTGAAGGCATACTGAATTTCTTTTATTATTAATAAATAGAATCTGTATTAAAAAAAATATAACATTATAAAAAAAATTAAGCAGTTCATCTGCAAAGCCCTACTTCACTGCATCATAACTTGAGTACTGACTACAAGATAACATTTCTGTAGGGAGAGTGCCTGACTTAATTTATAAGTGCTTCAGCATATCAATCAATCAATCAATAACATTTGTAGAGCTTGCTACTCACCCGGGAGGGTCTCAAGGCGCTGAGGGGAGGAGGGGGTGCTGCTACGGCTCGAATAGCCAGGCCTTGAGGTGTTTCCTGAAGGTGAGA
Source organism: Lissotriton vulgaris (assembly GCF_964263255.1). Classification (NCBI taxonomy): domain Eukaryota; kingdom Metazoa; phylum Chordata; class Amphibia; order Caudata; family Salamandridae; genus Lissotriton; species Lissotriton vulgaris. Next base: position 375,205,786 of record NC_141698.1, read on the forward strand.
TGGTCCTGGGTCAGTCATAGGTGTGCGGGGAGGGAGTTCCATGTCTTGGCTGCCAGGTAGGAGAATGATCTTCCTCCGGTGGTGGTTCTGCGAATCCGTGGGACCCTGGCGAGGGCGAGGTTGGCGGAGCGGAGCTGGCGGGTGGGGGTGTAGAATGAGAGGCGGTTGTTGAGGTATTCGGGGCCCATGTTGTGGAGCGCTTTGTGTGCGTGGGTGAGCAGCCTGAACGTGATCCTCTTGTTGACGGGGAGCCAGTGCAGGTTTCTCAGATGGGTGGATATGTGGCTATGGCGAGGGATGTCGAGGATGAGTCGTGCGGAGGCGTTCTGTATGCACTGAAGACGTTTATGAAGTTTGGCTGTGGTTCCTGTGTATAGCGCGTTCCCGTAGTCCAGTCGGCAGGTGACGAGGGCCTGGGTGACCATCTTTCTGGTTTCGGTGGGGATCCACCGGAAGATCTTTCGGAGCATGCGCAGGGTGTTGAAACATGAGGACGAGACGGCGTTGACTTGCTTGGTCATCATGAGGGAAGAGTCCAGGATGAACCCCATGTTGCCTGTGTGGTTTGTGGGTGTCGGCGCGGTGCCCAGTGCCGTGGGCCACCAGGAGTCACTCCATGCAGATGGGGATTGGCCGAGGTTGAGGACCTCTGTCTTGTCCAAGGTGAGTTTCAGACGGCTGTGCTTCATCCACTCTGTGACATCTTTCATTCCTTCCTGGAGGTTGGTTTTGGCGGTGGCTGTGTCTTTGGTGAGGGAGAGTATCAGTTGGGTGTCGTCGGCGTAGGAGATGATGTTGATGTTGTGTTTGCGTGTAATGGCGGCGAGGGGGCTCATGTAGATATTGAAGAGGGTTGGCCTGAGCGAGGAGCCTTGGGGTACGCCGCAGATGATCTTGGTGGCCGCGGAGCGGAAGGGGGAGGCGAACTCTGGGTTTTCTCGGAGAGGAACAAGGTGATCCAGCCCAGGGCCTTTCCTTGGATCCCAGTGTTGTAGAAGCGGGTTATTAGGGTGCGGTGGCAGACGGTGTCAAAGGCAGCCGAGAGGTCCAGGAGGATGAGGGCGGCTGTTTCTCTGTTGTCCATCATGGTACTGATGTCATCGGTGGCTGCGATGAGGTCGGTCTTGGTGCTGTGGTTGGCTCGAAATCCGGACTGGGATGGGTCGAGCGAGTTGTTTGCCTCGAGAAATGCAGTCAGCTGTTTATTGACGGTCTTCTCGATGACTTTAGCCGGGAAGGGGAGAAGAGAGATGGGGCGGAAGTTCTTGAGGTCTTTGGGGTCCGCTGTGGGTTTCTTCAGAAGGGCGTTGATCTAGGCGTGTTTCTAGCTCTCGGGGAAGCTGGCTGACGTAAAGGAGCTGTTTATGACGTTCCGGAGGTAGGGTGCGATGATGGTGTCGGCTTTGTTGAAGATATGATGAGGGCATGGGTTGGAAGGGGAGCCCTATTGGATGGTGTTCATGGCGCGGGTGGTGTCTTCAGTGCTGATGGGGGTCCATGCGCTGAGGGTGGTGCTGGAGGTCATTGCTTCGTTGGCTGGAGGTGGAGTCTGGGGTCCGAAACTGTTTTGTATATCTGCAAATTTGCGGTGGAAGAATGTGGCGAGGCAGTTGCGGAGGTCTTGCGATGGTGTGATGTTGTTGTTGCTGGCGCAGGGGTTGGAGAGCTATTTCACGATGCTGAAGAGTTCCTTGTTGTTGTGGGTGATGTTGGACAGCCGCTCTTTGAATGATGTCCTTTTGGTGGTGCGGATCATCTGATGGTATTCGCGGGTGGCACTCTTAAGGGCTGTCATGTGTCTGATGCCCATTCGTGGTGCCAGGTTTTTTAGAGGGTTCGGCATGATTTCTCTGCGGATTTGAGTGCGTCTGTGAACCATGAGGTTTTTCTGTTGCCTGGAGGGTTCTTCAGTGGGGTGAGGACGTCAGCACAGTTGGTGATCCACAGTGCGAGGTTGTGTGCTGCGTCGTTGGTGTCAGGGGTGTCGACAGGCAGGTTCTGGCTCAGCGATGTGGTTAGCTGGTCTGTGGTGACTTTGCTCCAGCATCTGCCGGGGATCTGTTGCATGTGGTGGTGAGATGTGGTCTTCTTGAAGGTGAAGTGGACGCAGCTGTGGTCGGTCCAGTGTAGTCCGGTGGAGTGGCTGAAGGAGACGTGGTTGCTGGCAGAGAAGATGGGGTTGAGTGTATGGCCACCGAGGTGGGTGGGCGTGTCCACCAGTTGCTTGAGTCCGAGGTTGTCGAGGTTGTCGAGCAGGGTGGTGGTATTGTTGTCACTGTTTTTCTCCAGGTGGAAGTTCAGGTCCCCTAGGAGGATGTATTCTAGTGAGGCTAGGGCGGGCAGGCTGATGAAGTCGGCGATGGTTTTGCTGAATTGTGTGTGCGGGCCCGGGGGTCTGTAGATGAGCATTCCTCTGAGGGTGAATGGTGTTCCTATAGATGATGGCGATTCCTCCTCCGGTTCGGTTGGTGCGGTCCTTCCAGGTGATCTTGTAGCCGTCCGGGATGGCAATGGCGATGTCGGGAGCAGATGTCGCCTTCCTCACGGTTTCCGTGAGGAAGGCGACGTCTGGTGCTGTTGTGTCGAGGAGGCCCCAGAGTTCGACGTGTGCTTGTGGACGGAGCGGGTGTTGAGGAGGATGCACTTGAGGTGGTTGTTGTTGTTATTCAGTTCCGCGGGCAGGGGCAGGGTCGGAGGTAGGTGAATTTGCAGGCTAGGCAGATGAAGGGTCCGTGGGTGCGCTTCGGGGTGGCTTGGTAGCAGGCGGGTGGTTGTCCGGAGTTGAGTGCGTTGAGGGCAGCAGTGTCGTATCTCAGTCGGTTCCCCTGCCACCGGCTTAGGCCAGGGGTTCTGGCGTTGGGCGCGGTCCAGTCGCGGACGGGCGCAGACGGGCTTGCCTTTGGCCTGCCTCGCCCGCTGCGCGCATCCGCTGTGCGCGTCCGCTGCGCGCGTCTCGTTGCGCTTGCGGCCTCCATATGAGGGGTAGAGGGAGGGAGGAGCAGCTGGGAGGTGGGAGCGGGGTAGCCAATGGGTGGCAAAGGGGCAGGTCCGCAGGAACTCATCGGCTGGAAAATGGCACGGACACAGGCGCGAGGGGACAAGTGAGAGAGGGGGCACAGGGGGGAAATGGACAAGGGCACAAAAGCAAAGGGCAAAGACTACAGAAGGCAAAAGGGCAGGGATACAAGCAGGCAAAAGGAAAAGAGGCACAAAATGGACAGGGGGTAAACAACAAAGGTACTTAGCAGGATACCGGGGAGCAGGCGGGCTGGAACGCGGGCAGCGGGAGAAGGAGTCTCAGGTCACACAGAGGGCTCAGGTCACACAGGGGGCTGCGTGGCGGTGAGGGGAGCGACCTGCCTGGTCATATGAGTACACACAAGCAGTATGAGGAAACAGGGAAGAATATGAAGAGTGAGGAGTGAGAATGAAGAAATAGAGAAGAGTATCAAAACACACAGATGTGTATAAGTAGACGGGGATGTGTATGAGGAAAGAAGAAGAAGTATCAGAAAATTGGGGAGAGTATAATGAGATGACGGAGTATGAGGAAAGAGGGAAAAATGAGAAGAGAGGGTGGAGTAACAGGAAAAAGGGGGAAGTATGAGGAGAGACGAAAGACTATGAGGAGAGAGAGAGGGAGTGTGAAGAGAGAGAGGGGAGAATATGGAAAAAGAGGCGACTATGAGCACAGACAGGGAGACTAAGAGGAAAATGGAGAATATGAGTAGAAAGTGAGGAGTAACTGGACAGAGAGGGGAATATGAGGAAAAGGGGGAGTATGAAGACAAGGAGTACTATGAGGAGAGACAAGTGAGAATAAGGAAAGAGGGGGAATATCAGAAGAGAGGAGACAATATGAGGAGAGAGAGACACAATAGAACAACAAAGAGGCGCAAGGGACCTGTAAATCTGCAGTGTATGTATACTGACTGGGACATTTTTAACAGGGAGGTATAAGGAGAGAGGGAGAAGTAAAAGAAGGGAGGGAAAAGTATAAAAAGAAGGAGGAGTATTAGGAGACAAGGGAGACAATAAGGAAAGAGGGGAATATGAGGAGAAACAGAAGAGTATGAACACAGAGAGGAGGAGTATGAAGACAGAAGGAAATATAAGGACAAAAGGGATTATGAAGAGAGAGGGGGAAGTAAGAGAAGAGAGTGGACAGTATGAAGATAGGGAGGAGTATAAGGGGAGAGAGGGAAGAATGTAGAAAGAGGAGGAATATAAGGAGAGAGGACGGAGAATGAGCACAGAGAGTGGGACTATGAGAACAGTGGAGAATATGAGGAGAAGGGGGAATATGATGAAAATGCGAGGAGTAACAGGACAGAGAGGGGAATATGAGGACAGAAGGGAGTATGAGGACAAGGAGCACTATGAGGCGCGAAAAGTGAGAATAAGGAAAAAAGGGGAATATCAGAAGAGAGTGGACAGTATGAGCAGGGAGAGGTACACTGTGAGAAGAGAGGGGGGAGATTATGGAAAAAGGGGCAATTATAATTCCCTAATGTACACAGACGCTCAGTGTGATTCTAGACAAAAAATATGAGACCATACATTTTACCAAAACACATTTACTACACTAAAACGTTTAAGTGACTGCACACATTCCATGTATACAACTACTAAATTTCAGTGGACCACCCTGACTCATTTTGCAAATACATTTCCAATTTCCTGCATTATTTTTGCCAACATTACATCCAAAAAGTGACACTATAGAACAACAAAGAGGCGCACAGGGCTTGTAAATCTGTCCAAGAGTGTATGCAGCAGTCTAAGAATAAGGACTGGGCAATTGTTAAAAGGGAGGTATGATGAGAGAGGGAGGAGTAAGAGGACAAATGAGAGAATATAAAAAGAAGAGAGAGTATTAGGAGACAGAGGAGACAATGAGCACAGAGGGGGAATATGACGACAGGGGGACTATGAGGACAAGGAGCACTATGAGGAGAGAGAAGTGACAATAAGGAAAGAGGGGGAATATCAGAAGAGAGGAGACAGTATAAGCAGAGAGAGGTAGACTGTGAGGAGAAAGGAGGGAGATTATGGAAAAGGGGCAAGTATAATTCCTTAATGTACACAGACGCTCAGTCTGATTCTAGACAAAAAATATGAGACCATACATTTGACCAAAACACATTTACTACACAAAAACGGTTAAGTGACTGCACACATTCCATGTATATAACTATTACATTTCAGTTGACAACCCTGACTCATTTTGCAAATACATTTCCAATTTGCTGCATTACTTTTCCCAACATTACATCCAAAAAGTGACACAATAGAACAAGAAAGAGGAACAAGGGGCTTGTAAATCTGCCCAAGGGTATATGCAGCAGTGTATGTATACTGACTGGGGAATTGTTAAGAGGGAGGTATAATGGGGAGGAGCTTCGCGGGCGACCAAGATGGCCGCGTAAGCTCGGAGCTCCGTGGACCGTCCAATCCACCGCAATCATCCTGCTTGAAATCCTGACCCACGTTGGTGGAACTGTAATGCTGGTGGCCTACTGAGGCGGGGACTGCAATCGGCTTCCAAATCGGTTGCTCCTGAGCAAAGTTACGTCGAGCTGAACTCCGCTCCGTGACGGTGCCATTGTCCCTCCGGACTTCGTCACTTCGCCACTTCGCATGATCGGACTGCGTGGTGCCCGCCTGCCGCCTCCTTGGTGAAGACACTGCGTTCCTGTCTTGCCCTCGTCGACCTGGTTGAGACTTCTTGATCCGTCTGTCTCACGGCTGTGGACCCAGACCTGCTGCCGCTCTGCCTTTGTTCTCCCGTACCCATCATGGCGGGCAGAGGCGATCCGGACAGAGCATCGAATAAAGGTGCTTGGGGCAAATCGCAAACACAGAACAATCGCATGGAGCGATATGTAAACCTCAAGTCACCACCTACATCTGGGGCCGTCTCTAAAGGGACCCCATCGACTAGCCCGCCGGATGGCTCGGATCCTACCCTCATGGACATCATGGGTGCCATTACCAGCCTCCGTGCCGACGTGCAGCAGCAGCACGAGACTCTGTCCCATAAAGTAGACTCCATGGCTATTGACGTTACCCTTATCAGGGCCGACTTGGGCAAGACCAACGATCGTGTGAAAACTCTTGATATTAAAACCGCCAGTCTGACCACGGATGTCTCCGAACTGCAGATTGAGGTTCGCAATCTGCGGTCGACTACTGATCTGTTCTCAAAGCGGCTGGAGGACTTTGAGGGGCGAGCCAGGCGGCAGAACGTCCGCATAGTAGGGGTACCGGAAGGGTCCGAGAATGGCGCAGCGGACCTGTTTGTGGAGGACTTGGTCAAGACTCATTTGGCGCCCTCTGGACTGAGTAATTTCTTCTCAGTGGAACGGGCCCACCGTGTACCAGGGGGCCCACCTAAAACGGGAGCGACACCGCGACCGATCGTGGCGCGCCTCCTCAATTTCAGAGACCGAGATGCGATCCTCCAAGCATCCAGATCGCATGGGCCGCTCCACCTCCAAAATGCAGAGGTGCACTTCTACCCGGACTTTACCAGGCTGGTACAGCGTCAGCGGTTGAGCTACGCGGGGGTGAAACGACGCCTCAGAGACATGGGTCTCAAGTACTCCATGCAGTTTCCTGCGAAGCTCCGCGTTGAATACAAGGGACGTGCCTTCTTTTTTGACTATCCTGAGAACGTCAGCGAGTGGCTGGACACTGTTTCGCCTGCGCGTGATGAGCAAGAGGATGATGTTGGGGGCGCCTCGGGCGGAGCGGAGCGGAGCGGCAAGAATGAACTGGGAGCTGATGCTACCCCTGCCTCGAATGACCGCCGGACTGGTGCTATTGTTGCTTATTATTCTCTCCTTTATTTTCATGGTGGGTGGCGGGACGATTTCACGGGGATTCCTCACTCCTCTGGGTCTTTTGTAGAGTAGTTAATGGGGCGACAGGCACACTGCTGGTTGGGGGGGCTTTTTAGTCTAATGCAGGGGTGCAGGGTGGGGGGTTTGTTGGGCACGTTTGATGTTTGTGTTGTTTTCCTTTCTCTTTCTCTGGTGTGGCACTGGGACAATGTTGCTTCTGAACTGTTTCTGATGCGGGTGTCTCTGGGTTTTGGGTGGGGCGGGCAGTGGAGGGATGAGGGGTAGGATGTTAAGAATTCTCAGTTGGAATGTTAACGGGTTGGGTGATCGGATCAAGAGAGGGGAGGTGATACAACTGATTAAACGGCATATGCCAGATATTGTCTTTCTTCAGGAGACACACTTGGTGGGCAACGCTTGCAAAGCTCTGAATCGTAAGGGTTATAAAATGGTGGCACATTCGGGGTTCTCTTCCGGCTCCCGGGGGGCGGGCATACTTGTGCGCGCGTCCCTTCCCCTAGAGATAGATACCACCTTGATTGACGATAGGGGGCGGTACGCCGCCGTAGCTGGTAGATGGGAAGGGCATTCCCTCACGTTGTTTTCTGTGTACGTCCCCCCAGGGCTCCAGTCTAGTACTTTTCATGACCTTGGTGGTGCCATCTTGTCTATGCCGGCTGGTCGTTTGATAGTGGGAGGTGACTTTAATTCCGTTTGCTCCGGTTTACTTGATCGCCAACCGCCTCGCGACCTATGTGGCCCGCAGCTGTGGCTGCCGTCCTTCCTTGAGTCTATTGGGCTGGTGGACGGGTGGCGACTTTTACATCCCACGCTCCGCCAATTTTCCTTCCTGTCGGGTGCACACGGGAGCCTTTCGCGCATAGACTATGTTCTCACGTTAGCTTCGGACGCACTTGCCGTTTCCGAAGCCCGCTTTCTGGCGCGGGGCATATTCGATCACTCCCCTTTGTGGGTCTCCTTTGATTTTGGAGTGACTCTGTCGGAACGACCGGCAGTGATCAACCCATGGTATTTCCGGGATTTCAAGACCCGCTCCCTCCTGGCCAAAGCCATTGATTTTTACTTCTCCGAGAACGTGGGCTCGGTGAGGTCGGCCGTTACACTCTGGGAGGCCTTTAAGACGGTGCTCCGTGGCGAGGCCCAGGCGCTCATCGCTGAGACCCGTCGAACTAGAGACTCTGACATGCTGACTATCGAGCAGGAAGTACTGCGCCTCGAGGCCCAATTGGGACCCGAGCCTGACCCCTCTGTCCTCCATGCTCTCTCGTTGAAACAGGCGGAGTACCACGCCCTGGCTACTGATGCCGCTCTCATCCTGGCCAAGGAACAGCGAGGCCGTATTTACGATGTGGGCGATAAGGCTGGGAAGTTGTTGGCTTGGCTCGACAGGAGGGAAATGGCCAGTCGTGTGGTGCCCGAGCTCGTTGGAGACGACGGTGTGGTCCTCACGGACCCTAGCGCCATTGTTGACTCGTTCGCTGGCTACTTTCAGGGGGTCTATGAGTCTGCCTCTGACTTTTCGGAGGCGGACTCGTCGGCCTTCCTCTCCGACATTGACCTGCCCAGTCTTTCCGAGGAGGAGAGAGAGGACTTGGATAGGGACATCTCTGCTGAAGAGATTGACCTTGCGATCCGCTCCTTAAGGACCGGGAAGGCCTCCGGACCTAACGGTATACCGGTGGAATTGTACAAAATCCGTTCGGATGTTCTTGGAGTCCTTTGAGAAAGGCTCTCTCCCCCTGGATCAACGACTAGCTACCATCGTGGTCATCCACAAGGAGGGTAAGCCGCGGGACGTTTGTCGCTCGTACCGTCCCATTTCTCTCCTTAACGTGGAACCCAAGGTCCTCGCCAAGTTGCTGGCTAATCGCTTGGTTGGACTTATCAGCGATCTCGTGCACCCCGACCAATCTGGATTCATCCCCCACCGAAACACTGCCCTTAACTTGCGACGCCTCCATGGTGTCATGGCCAGGGCCCATACTCTCGAGGAGCCGGCTGTCCTAGCGTCCCTAGATGCCACTATGGCCTTCGACTCGCTCGAATGGCCGTACCTGTGGGCAGTGCTGACCAAACTTGGGTTTGGACCTGTTTTTGTGAGCTGGGTGAAGCTCTTGTATGCGGACCCGATGGCCAATGTCACGGTCAACGGTCGCCTTTCGGCGCCATTCCCCCTGCGTCGAGGTACCAGACAGGGCTGCCCCCTGTCCCCCCTCTTGTTTGCCTTGGCCCTTGAACCACTTGCGGCACTATTGCGTGCGCATCCTGACTTGCGAGGCATTACATGGGCCCCTGGCTTTGAAGACAGGGTCTCCCTTTATGCCGACGATATACTGCTTTACCTGACTTCCCCCTGCAGATCCCTCATTGTGGCCTGTGATGTCATCAGACTTTTTGGGCGCTACTCTGGCCTGATTATCAACTGGGCCAAGTCCTCCCTTTATGTCCTCAAGGGGGATACTCCGCGTCTCCCCAGAGGCTGCGGTATCCAGATTGCCACGCGCGGTTTCAAATACCTGGGCATTTACATCTCTGGTAATCCCAAGTTGAGACACGACAACAACCTGATTCCTCCTCTGCAGCGGTTGCGGCGTGACGTGGACAGTTGGCGTAAACTGCCACTCTCCCTACTTGGCCGCGCCGCTCTTTTCAAGATGATGGCCCGCACCCAGATTCCTGTACGCACTCCAAAACGCCCAAGACCCTGTCCCGGCCCGTTATTTTCGTGACCTCGAAGGCCTTCTCCGTACTCTCCTCTGGGAGGGTCGCCCCCGCGTTGCCTTTCACAAACTCACACTCCCCTGGTATGATGGGGGCATCGCCCTCCCAGACGTGCGCCGTTACTATTGGTCCTCGCAGTTAGCTGCCCTGAACCATGGTTTCTATGGCCCAGTGGCGAGCCCCGGTTATGCCATGGATAGGTGGCTGATGGGCGATGGCAATTATTATCGGGCCCTATACTCGAAGTCCTTCGACCGACGGTTGACGGGCCCCACCCGCACGGCGGTCCCCACCTGGCGAGCGATTACTAAGGCACAAGGATGGCAGGGCAGACTCACGAAGTTCACTTCCCTCTTTGATTCCGACATCCTGGGTAGACTGTGGCACACCAAGGGATTTGATAGGTGGGACCTTATCGGCATTAGTAGGGTTGATGATATGCTCTCCAAGGGCTCGATTAAGACCTTCCCCCAGTTGCAAGCTGAGTACCAGCTGGGCGCGACGGAGTTTTTCCGCTACGCTCAGCTGCGTCATGCGCTGCTTTCGGCCTATCCGCCGGACGGCGTCATTCCCGAAAGTTCCCCATTGGAAGACAGGATCCTAGATGGGCACATGCCGGACAGGGCAATCTCACTCTCCTATAAAAAATTAATCAATGCACGCACGGACCTCCTCCTTAGTTTGAGAGACCAGTGGGTAGCAGATGGCCTTGAGTTGGACGATGAGGATTGGCAGAGCGCGGTTTCCTCTCCTAAGGAGGTTGCCATTTCTTCCCGTCTTCGCCTCGTACAATTTAAGGTCTTGCACCGGGTGTATATGACAGGGCCCCGATTGATGCGCATGGGTTTCTCGCCTGACGGTCTCTGTCGCAGGGGCTGTGGGGCTCCTGCCACTTTTTTACACATCCTCTGGGACTGTCCGGTGATCGCCTCCTACTGGAGAAGGGTACACCGCGTTATGGAGGAGGTGACTGGCGTGGCTGCCCAGGCGGAGGCCCGTCGATGCCTCTTGAACATATGGGAGCCTTCTGACCACAACGTTGCACAGACTAGGTGGGTTACCCTTGGGAACATGGTAGCTAAGAGGGACATAGCCCAGAGATGGGGTGCGGCCGAGGCCCCCCTGCTGGTTCAGTGGAAGGCCAACATGGACTGGTGCATGTTCAGGGAGAAGACAGTCTATGTGGCTAGAGGGAGACCTCGAACTTGGACTAAAATCTGGGGAGCATGGAATGAATACAGGGGGGATGTGTGCTTACCGCCTGAACCAATCAGTCAAAATGACAATGTTTCTCCCTAACCTGTGACGCCAACTGAGCTCTACTGTAATATATTCTCCTGATGCCTTCCCCCTCCCTCCTCTTTCCCCATCCTGCTACCTATCCTCGACACGTGTTTCCCTGCCTCATACCCTACCCATCCCTGACACCCAGCGTCGCATTACTCACGCTGCCACTTTCGCGCCCGCGGGCGCTTGTTGTTGTGTTTATATCATGTAAAATTAACCTTTGATGATTATGTCTCGATTGTTTGACACTATTTTTCTCCTTCCGTATTGCTGCCTTGCCTCCGGGATGTCAGGCTGAATAGCTGTGTGTTCTGATTTCAATAAAGGTTTTCAAAAATTAAAAAAAAAAAAAAAAAGAGGGAGGTATAATGAGAGAGGGAGGAGTAAGAGGACAAGTGAGAGAATATAAAAAGAAGAGAGAGTATTAGGAGACAGAGTAGACAATGAGCACAGAGGCGGAATATGACGACAGGGGGACTATGCGGACAAGGAGCACTATGAGGAAAGACAAGTGAGAATATGGAAAGAGTGGAAATATCAGAAGAGAGGACACAGTATACGCAGAGAGAGCTAGACTGTGAGGAGAGAGGGAGGAGATTATGGAAAAAGGGGCAAGTATAATTCCTTAGGGTACACAGACGCTCAGTGTGATTCTAGACAAAAAATATGAGACCATACATTTTACCAAAACACATTTACTACACTACAACTTTTAAGTGACTGCAAACATTCCATGTATATAACTACTACATTTCAATGGACAACCCTGACTGATTTTGCAACTACATTTTCAATTTGTTGCATTACTTTCCCCAACATTACATCTAAAAATGTGACACAATAGAACAACAAAGAGGCGCAAGGGGCTTGTAAATCTGCCCAAGAGTGTATGCAGCAGTGTATGTATACTGACTGGGGAATTGTTAAGAGGGAGGTATGATGAGAGAGGGAGGAGTAAGAGGACAAATAAGGGAGTATAAAAAGAAGGCAGAGTATTAGGAGACAGAGGAGACAATGAGGACAGAGGGGGACTATGAGAACAGGAGGGACTATGAGGACAAGCAGCACTATGAGGAGAGAGAAGTGAGAATAAGTAAAGAGGGGGAATATCAGAACGTTTGATTTATAACAAAAAAAATGACTGACGCTCCCTTCTCTAAATAGCGGCTTGCCCTTTAATGAATTTCGGACGTTCCAGTATGTAGATTATGTGACCGCGAGAAACATCGCGGACGTAGAAACTTAAACAGACGCCGCCACTGGCTCAGTGTATTCGGGCAGTGGATGTGATCTGAATAGGTTGCTTGGCGGGCAGTCGCTTGGATAGAAGTGAGTGGTTTCTCTTTTCTCTTCTCTCTTTTCTCTGTCGTCATGACATGTTGAGTTAGTATGGCGGTTGAGAAATATAAACTTTAAACATTTTGAGTTGAAGAGCCACTGATGAAAAGGTGCACACTGCAAAAAAATCTCTTTTGTGGTTTGTGTCTTTACAGTTAATCCGGGCGTGAAGGTCTCCCCTGCCACGAGTTCAGGGGGCATTATTCCCGAGTTAGCAAAGTGAGTGATTTTGTTTTTAATGGCGTTCCCTATTCATTCTGGATTGAAGGTGTAATCTAGACTTCTATTTTTAGTTGATATTATATATGGGCACTCCCTTACTGAAGGAATACGTCTCGGAGCCATTAAATCCTAAAAGATTACTTTAGGCTTCTGTAGATGAATTGAACTTAGGCGAACCTTGCCCTTTGGAGCCCTATGAATTCTTGTGTAGCGTCCTACCTGGTGAGAAACAACAATAGAAAATCTTACTATCTAACATTTTTATGGATAGCCTTTTACACAAGGGCTAGACTTTATCGGGATTAAGCGATAATGTGAAATAAATAACTTAAATAACGAGGTGGGTCTCATTTCATGTTATTCACAATGTCAAGCTAACACATGTATAAGAATTTCCATGAGGGGGTACAGACACTCTTGCTTAACTTCTCTTATGTTAATGGTTTGATTTTCAGATTTAACAGCCCTTACGTGTTGGAGGGTTCGCACGTGGAAGTTCCTGTGCATTTATTTGCATCCAAGTTTGTAATGGTTTTTCACTTTTCCCGCCTCTTATGGTGTTGGCGTCTTAGTGAGCGCCTTCCACGAGGACTGGGTATGTATGGTCCTGAAGAATGCTAAGCTGACTATTGGCTTCTGAAAGCAGAAACATGTCGACCTCTATTTAGGACATCTGGTTCAAATTAACTTAACCATTTATATGTCTGCTTTTGCACTATTGTTTTTAACAGAGTTAGTACTACCCCTACATTAAAATAATTTTCTAGTTTGGGGAGTAGTCCACACTCTTTTTAATATGCACTGTCACTTTGCTACGTAGTTTTTTCACATATTCACAATGAGGGCCCAATGAAGACTACTGGCAATCGACCTTTCAGTTGGTGCCTGAGGGTCCTTTTTTCCTCACTGGATTTCTTTAACCCACTTCTTCCTCTGCATCTCTTCTCAAACATATGGTGATGGTAATCAAGTTTTTATCTCCCTTTTTGTTTGCTTTATAAGTAAAGGTACTCTTCTGTTGTTTAGATATATTATTTACAAGGGGTATAAGAGTTCCTATTGACCATTCCTCTTTTGTTCTTTATCCCTGATTTACAATAGTCCCAAATGTCAAAATCTTTTTTTTTCTTGCTTAGGTATGCTTACGGGATGACTTACAGACTTTACACCGTATGTCGTATGTACGTGCATGGTACGCGCACCTTAATCCTACTGTAAAAAAAAAGTAACCTCTCTAACTAATTTTTATAATCCCTGGGGACCCCATCGCCTGGGGCTTTACCTATATGCATGCGGGGGCTCATGGCTCCCCGCAGCCCTGGGGACCGCCACCCCCTGGGGCTTCATTTTTTTAAAACGAAAATTTGAAAAAACACCTGTGTGGGGGGGGAGGGCTTAAGCCCTCCCACACGCCCCAGGGACCACCACCTTCCCTGGGCTCTAATATTTAAAATAGGGGCTTTTGAATGTTGGGAGGGGGGCTGCGCGGCCCCCCTCCTGGAGCCTTTGATGGCCCTAGGGACCGCCACCCCCCAGGGCTGGCTCCTGCAGTGTCCCGGGGTGCCTACCCCTACCATAGCAAACTGCTTTCCTATTTGAAAGAGAGAGCAGCATGTAAGCTGCTCTCTCTGACGAAAAGCATTGCCGGCTCCCGAAGGACGCAGGGACCGTGGGGGCTTTGGCGCTCCCCCCACGGTCCCCAACGTTATATTACAGCCCCGGGAGATGGGGTCCCCGGGGATTATAAAAAATTTGTGATGGAGGCTATTTTTTTTACGGTAGATTAACCGTGCGCGTACTATGCACGTACGTACAACGCACAGTGCAAAGTCTGTAAGTCGTCCCGTAAGCGTACCTAAGCAAGAAAAAAATCTATTAAAAAAATACATTTTACAGATATCTATCAAGGTTATGTGTTTATATGTTTGTTGGTTCTAATGAGACCTTTTCTCTTTATTGGTAGTTATAAGTATGTACCTATGCATAGTCTAAAATTGTTGAGGAGCAGTGTTTTATAGAGTGCTGAACTTTTGACCTCTGTTGAGAGTTGACTTTTGCATGATCTGTTGGGGGTAGGGTGAAAAGTTATGTCAGTTGGAAAGTTTTGAAATGTTGAACCAATAGAAATGTGTGTTTCATTTTGAATTAATGTGTGAAGGATTTTTGTTTGGTATTTACATGTATATATGTGTAAATTAAGAGGGAAAATGTGCCATTTCTTGGTTCTGCTGCAAACACTGAACTAGAGAGATTCTGTATAAAAATACCTACTGTGTGAGTGGCATTCTTCTTAATCTAGAAATCAATTTGGCCATGGTGGGGTTGCTCAAGCTGTGGGTGACCTCTGTGGGTAAGCTGGGCTTTGCCCTGGTTAAGTTAGAATTAAAAGGATGGGGTGAAGACACTAAAGAGCTAGGAAAGGAGGACTGGGAATTAGGTTCTGAAACTGTTGAGGTAGGCCAGCTCCCCAAAGGGACTGACCTGGAACTAAGTATGTAAGGCAGAGTAGGCCTTGCACCTTTCAAACCACTTCCTCAACTCTTCCTCGCCTGAAAGACTAGGAAGACTCTCCCAGCTTTGGCAGAGTCTCCTGGTCTTTGGGCTGGTGGGGGCTTGTGTAGGAAAGTGGGTTTCTGTTGCTGTAACCCCCCCCCCTTTTTTTCCAGACTACTGATGCACTTTTTTCTTGGTGTGTCTTGGGTCCCTGCTAATCAGGTTCCTAAGGCCTGTGTTTTTTTCCCAAAACTTACCCAATTGGCATCTCTGGCGACAGGTCAGCCCCTGGTAAATGGTACCCAGGTACCCAGGGCACTGTGACCAGCAAAGACCTCTAAGGGCTGCAGTCCTTATTGTGCCACCCTTAGAGGCCCTGTACCTTTAAACACACACACACTGCCTTTCCAGGCTTCACGTTTTGGTGCAGATCAAAGTAAAGAGTCAACATGGCACACATCTCTGTGTGCCATGCCTACAACCCTCTGCCCTAGCATAGATCAGTCACCCCTCTAACTGGGTGCCCTATGCCAGTGGTGAGGGT
This sequence comes from Lissotriton vulgaris, assembly GCF_964263255.1. NCBI lineage: Eukaryota > Metazoa > Chordata > Amphibia > Caudata > Salamandridae > Lissotriton > Lissotriton vulgaris. Next base: position 375,221,257 of record NC_141698.1, read on the forward strand.
ACAGGTCCATGAGTCTAGTACCCCTACAGTGTCTAACTCCATGTAATACATAAGTCCATGCTTAGGCATTGTAAGTGCAGTGCTGCCATTAAGAGTATATGGTGCTGGGAGCTTGTCATTACGAATTCCACCGCGCCATAATAGCTACAGGGAAAACTGACAAGTTTGGTATCAAACTTATCAGCACACTAAACCCACACTGATGCCAGTGTGGGATTTATTGAGAAATGCACACAGAGGGCATCTTTGACATTCCCCCTGAAAAACGAGCAGCATGTGGTGGATTCCTTGACAGGTACACACCAGCCAACTACCACAAGACATGTTTCTGGACCCTAGGGTGGGAGCTTATGGTCCCTGAGCCCAGAAACAAAGCCTTTCCTGGACAGAGATGTTCACAACTCCCCCAGGCCAGGAAGAGCCATGTGTGGCAGTTGAGCTTCAAAGGCCTGGCAGCCTTTGTATTGCGACCCCCAGCCTCTCCTGCTATCAGGAGCAGGCTCCCTTCCTGTCTCCCCTCCCTTTCGGCGGGAAAACAGGTGTGAAAAACTAGCCAGCCCAAGAGGTGTGCCCACCTCTGCCAACTCTACACCTCAGGTGGGCAGGTGAGGTGAAGCCCACTCTCCAGTGCTCGCCATCTTGCAGATGAAAGACACTCCCAAATCAGGACCAGAGTTTGTGCTCACTCCCCCAGTTGGGGTGAGCACATCAAGGGTGTAGTTACCATAAGGTCAGGAGCTCATTGGCCACTGATATCAAGACCCCTAAATACAGTATTTAGGGGGCAGCCCTGAACTAAGAAGGCAGATCCAGCCTGACAAGAAAAGAAGATGAGAAGGACCAAAGCGCAGTGCCGAGCAAACAAGAGGACGACGCCCACTGACTTGGTCTCAGCCCTACCGGCCTGTCTCCCCTCGTTCCTGCTCCTATGAAAACCCTGGTGTGTCCTGCAGCCAGCAACCTTAACAACCCCAGAGGACCTGCCTGCCTTCACTTCAAAGACTGAAATCTCTTGTGAACACCGGAATTGTTGAAACTGCAGCTTCTTGTGCCAGCCAGAGACCGCGAATCCAGCCCACTCTGCACCCGCTGAACCTGGCATGAGCTTGAGTAGAAAAACACCATGAGGAAGTCCCTGCGGTGATCCTGACCCCAGATCGGGAGACCCCTGACCTGCCTCAAACCTCCAGACGACGCCGGCATCATCAATACAGAGGACCCCCCTATCACGACCAGAGCAGGTAAGAAAATCTGATGTCCCAAGGCACCCCTGCACCCGATGCCCCACAGTCTTGTGTGAACCAATCGACGGTGCCTAGCCAACCCACAACATCATAAGTTACCCCTCAAAGTTGTGGTCGCACCAAGATCCTCATTCCCAAGCCTGCAGTGTTTCTTTATTTATTTATTTATTTTAATTTTTTATTAGGAGATATGACATGAATCACCATATACACAAAATAGTACAACTGATGTACTGACAGTCCCCTCATGCCATAGATCCCATTTTCAATTTATCACCACCCCCATCCACCCCCACCCCGCACGGTGTGTCCCAAGGAAGAGAAGAGATACAGAGAATTAATCAATCATTTCTTAAAGAGGATACAGGGATACACGGATATACAGCCTACTTACAAATATATACACATAAGTGGTGAAAACTTCCCCCAAACGGGCTCAGGCAAAAGAAAAGAAAAAACAAAATTATCTCTGTTCTAGCCATTTGGTTAAAGGTTCCCATATCTGCTCCCCATCCCTCCGAGCCCTTACTCCTCTTCTTTTAAATACAGAAATTTCCCATTTATAAGTACTAAGAAATGTACTCAACCAAACATGTACAGTCGGGGGGGCTGGGTCAAGTCAGACTGTAGCTAAACATAGCCTCAAAATAGTCATTGCAATAAATATCAACTTTAGTTCAGGTTCAGACATATTTTGATCAGTGACCCCAAGCATGATAACCTGGGGTGTCAATACAACAGGAAAGCAGAGCATTTGTCCCAAACGCTGTTCTACTTTTTGCAATAAATGAACAAGAAGGTGGCCGGACGCAAGCATATGAACACTGTCTGCCGCCAGTTCCCCACACCGTTGGCAGTTTATCCCCGCCACCCCTCCCCATTTATGTATTCGAGAAGGAGTCATATACAGGTTAAACCAGGTTTTAAAACATTGCACCTGCAAGTTGGCAGAGAAAAAACAGATTGACTATATAAAAGTGAATCTTCACAAACCCCTTGACCAGCTTGTACCCTAGCATCCCAGCGAGTAAAGTGTTTACTCAAGTCGTCAGGTTTCTTAGCATTCAAAATTTTATAGATCGAGGATATAGATGTTTGACCCCCTTTTATAGCTTCAATTACAGGATTAGGAACCCAGCGTGTTCTTCTTTTACTAAAAAAATCCCTAATCTGTAGGAACTTAAAAAATTGTCTATTACCTAATCCATATTTTTGTTTTATAGCTCCAAAACTCATTAATCCTGAGGTAGACATTATATCCCCGATCCTCCTAACCCCATGGGAGGACCAATCCTTAAAATAAGCATCCCGAAAAATGTCTGGAAATAGCCCATTATTTACAAATGGAGAGTATATATGCAGTCTGCCTATATCCAGCATTTTCTGAACCGATGTCCACACTTTGGGGCCGATTAGGATGGAGGATTTTCCGCCTCCTCCGGGCCGGCGGAAGCCACCTCCGGCCCGGAGAAGGCGGAAAATCCTCTGCGGACTCACCAAAGACCCACCGCCGCATTACGATGGCTGGTGGGTCTTGGTTTCTGTCCGCTGCTTTTCCGCCGCGGTCGGATTACAACCGCGGCGGAAAAGCTCTCATTTGGCTGGCAGTGTCTATCAGACACCGCCAGCCAAATTAGGAAGCATTAGTAAACATGCTTTTCCGCGGCGGTTTTTCCGCCGTGGAAAAGCATGTGTACTTTTGATTTTGGGGGCCCGTTGCGGGCCCCCAGGGTGTTGGCGGGTGGGGGGTGCACATGGGGGGTACCTATGGTACCCCCCAGCATTTACATGCACAATGCGGCAGGCACCGCGCGGTGCCTGCCGCTTTGTGCATGTAAATGTAAAACATGCACTTTTAACATTGCGGCGGGTGCTGCTTGAAGCAGCACCCGCCGCAATGTTAAATATCCAGGATGTGACCGCCAGGGTGGCGGTCACATCCTAATCGCACATGAGGGAACGCCGCAGCCCCTGCGGACGTTCCCTCATACTCTGGGGTCGCGGACGGACTCAAGTCCGTCCGCGATCCTAATCGACCCCTTTGTACGCACCCACGAGAACCTTAAACCTGACCCGCTTAAAATACAAAAAAACAATTTGTCTAAACAAAAGTCCCTGTGCTGTAGGTCCTAAAATTAAATGATAGATCGAAATATCAGAGCGATCTGGGGAGTCCACATCCAATAAATCAGAAATGTGTCTGAGTGTTATAGACCAATAATATACCTGAAAGTTTGGTACCGCCCAGCCCCCCCTATCTCTAGGAAGAGTCATAAACTTAATAGCCCTTCTTGGTCGCTTGCCAGCCCAGATAAACCATGATATTATCCGGTCCAGTTTTTTAAACCAACTTAGGTCAATCAACAGGGGAATTACAACAATACAATACAAAATCCTTGGTAAAAAAATAATTTTTATTACATTACATCTGCCCATTAAAGTCAGATGTAAGTTTTTGATTTGACAGGCCTCGACTTCTAGTTTTTGAATTAAAGGACCCAAGTTCAGTTCTATTATCTCATCAGGTTTAGAACCAATCTCTATCCCCAGATATTTAGATTTACTTACTATATGAGGATCTGTCCAGTTAATTTTATCATTGAAAATGATTTGTGTCTTCGCTTCATTTAGATGATAGCCAGATATTGCCCCAAATTGTGAAGTTAAAATTTGGATTCCTTAAAAAGCTAACCGAGGGGAGTCTGTTAATATTGCGAGATCGTCAGCATAACCTTGGATTTTGGAACCCCTCCCCCTTTAGCCTGTACTGGATGAATAGAGGCTTCATTTGAGATTTTCCTTATTAAGGGGCCAATATAGATCGCGAACAATAGGGGGGAGAAGGGGCACCCCTTCCTAGTTCCTCTCTCTATATTAATTGACGCTGACTGGATCCCCATATTGAAACCTGGCCAGTAGGTTGAACATACATGCTTTTAATAGCACCTAGCACCAATAAACTTCTTTCCGACACCATAATGCTGTAATGCGGCCCATAAAAAAGGCCAGGAGACCCTATCAAAAGCTTTCTCCGCATCCAGCAGAATTAAAGCCATAGGGTCTCCTGTAACCTTGGTATGGTCAAAGAGTGCAATTGTACGGCGGATATGTTCAATCGTCTCTCGGCCTGGCACAAAACCATGTTGTTGAGGGAAGACTAATTTTTTAATCACACTTGCAAGCCGGTTAGCAAAAATTTTAGAGTAGATTTTAATATCACTGTTTATTAATGTAATGGGTCGATAAGAACCAGTATCAGAGGGTATCTTCCCTTTTTTTAAAAAGTTCATTATCCTTGCCTTCTGCCAAGATTCTGGGGTTTTCCCTCCTTTAACACTTGGGAAAATACCTCGAACATTAAAGGAACAAGTTGTACCCTAAATGTCCTATAAAATTCTTTGGGTAGAAAATCTGGTCCAACTGCTTTGGCACTTGGGAAAGAATCTATAGCCGACCCCAGTTCTTCTATTTTTATTTCGGCATCCAACATTGCCACTTCATCAGATGTTAAAGCCCCCACCTCTATTCCATTAAGATAATTTTGAATTTCTGTCTGTAGCTCCCTAGTATCCCTAATCTCATCGGCATATAGTTCCTGATAAAATTTCTGAAACGCTACTGCTATGGCCACTTCATCCGATACTAACCCAACATCAGGATCCAAAATCTCTTTAATATGTGACGCAGTTTCTTTCTCTTTAGTTCTAACCACAAACAGTTGTCCCGCTCTCTCATTATTTTCATATACCTTCGATCGCCAAGCCACGAATTTAGCAGCGGCTTTCGTCTGAGAGATATCTCTTACTGCTTTGATAATGATAATTTGTGTCTGTGCTATATCCGCGTTCCCGCCATTCGATAATATCTTGGCTAGGGTTATCTCCGCCCTTTCAAGCCCCCCGTATAGCTCATGTAACTTTAATTTCTCCCTTCTCTGGCTCTCCCATCCATAACGCGTAGTCTCCCCCCTTATTCCCGCTTTCAATGTATCCCAGACATTTTGTATATTGGTACTCCCTATATTCTCAGTTATAAACCTCGTAATCCAAATAGCCATACAGTCTATATACCTGCTGTCCCGTAGCAAACCTCTATTAAAAGTCCAGGTGTCAGGTCGCTTAACCCTGTGGTGAATTTTGACCTCAAGTACTAGCGGATTATGATCCAACATCACTCTCGGATATCTAAATTTATTGGATCCTTGTATCAAACTTGAAGACATAAAAAAATAATCTAGTCAGGAGTGAATTTTATGAGGTGCTGAAAAAAAAGTATAGCCGGGATATTTTTTCTAAAATGAGCCCAGACATCAATCAAACCATGTAGCTCTAACATTTGCATCAAAGACCTGTACACTTTAGGTTTCCGACCACGATATTCCTTGTCTGGACAACTAAGAGGCTCACATCCTATATTAATGTTAAAGTCCCCACATATTATAAGCGGGGCAGACCAGCCTACTAGCTCTAAACTGAACCAGTTATATAATTCAGGATTGTCTAGTATTGGGCCATATACTGAACACAGTGTGAAATGTCGATTCTGGATATTACCCTGAATAATAACCCAACAACCAAATGCATCCGCCAAGGAGCGAGTTACATTTATCAATCCCCGACGGGCCAGTTTTGCCACCCCTTCCAATCTGGTCCATGCCACCAGTTTGAATCCCTCAAACTCTAAAAGTTTATGACGGGTACCTTCAATATGGGTCTCTTGAAGACAAATGATATCTGGTCGCAGATAACAAATGTCTTCTCTAAACTGACACCGTTTGCAAGGGTCATCAAGCCCACAAACATTTATTGAAGCAATCCTAATATTAGCCATCCCAAATGAACAATCTTGCAACCATTACCACTAACATCAATAAGAAAAAATAACCACTTAACAAAAGCAAACCTGTTCCCTGTATCCAATTTCTTGTTACCCCCCCCTTCCCTGAAACGAGCTGCCCACTCCCACCCCAAACCCTCCCTCCCTCCCCCAACATCCAGGCAATAAAGGTCCACAGACCCTTGCGATGCCTCCTGCGGTCCATGGAGCCACCTGGTCGCGCCCGGTCTCCCAAAACCAACAAAAATAAGAACGAGAGAATAAAGAAAGAAGGAGACACCCCCTCATTTCCAACCAATCTAAACAGGAAGATATTCTGGAAAGAGAACCCTCTACAGGTCTATATATAACCCACAACCCATCCATATCATTCATCAACTTCCTAACCCCACAAAAAAAATCCACATGTAATGAATAGAGTAGGATAAGAATTACTGGGTATGAACATTTTGACATCTTAAAAGGAAGAGAAAGCAAAAGACAAAAAAAACAAAAAAAAACATTTTCAGACAAGCAACGTGAGTCTCACACAAGGCCAATATCTTTTATCCAGCTGCCAGTTCTTTTAAATAGCTCTCTGCTTGGATTTCCGATGTAAAAACCCAAATTTTCCCTTGATAGATGACTTTTAGCCTGGCAGGATTCATCAAATAGACCTCACATCCCTTTTTTTGAAATGGGGAAATCAATTGCCGCAGCCGTCATCTCCTCTCTACGGTTGTGTGGCAAAAATCCGGCCGCACAAAAAAGGTCTGGCCTTCGGCAGTCCTTCTGGCATCCAGTCTTGCTTTTTCAAAAATAGCTTGTCTTAACAGAAAATTGCCAAAAAAAAATCAAAATAGCCAGTGGTTTTGCTTCCCCCATCCCTGTCTTTTAAGCATCAATGGAAAACGGTGAACTCTTTGAATCTCTGTATCCCATGACCAATGAGCCAGCTCCGGGAATGCTGCTTTAAACAATTTCAGGACAAACCCTCTAATATCATCCCCTTCAACCTTTTCTTCAATCCCTAAAAGGCGTAGATTGCTCCTCCGGAGCCTATTCTCGGAATCCTAAAGTTTCCACAAAATGTCTGTATACCTTTCATCATTAGTTGCAGTTTTAGTTTCTACCGCTTCTAGACCTGCTTCAAGATCCACTATTCGCTCCTCCAGAGCAGCTGTCCTGGTAATTACTTCTGCACATGCTTTAGTATTTTTACGAATAGCCCCCTGTATTTTTTTCGTTGCTAGCTGCTCTTTTTTATGCTCTTGTCGGGCCTCATTCTGTATTGACTTGAGCATCGCATAAATCAGGATGTTTGAAGGGGGTATATTCGAATCTGTACCTGCCGACATTGCTCCCGGTTCCAGCCCATGTGGTCCTTTTAAAGTTGGAAAACCCGTTGTGACTCCTGAGTAATCCCACTGTAAATTATTACTAGCTTCAGAACAGTCACTCTCCCGCCGTGCTGCGCCAGTCTGTAAAGGTCTTTTGTTTTTTTTATGTCTGGATACCCCCTTTAAAGTGTCTGCTGTGTTAGGGGGACTATCCTCACTGGAAGTGCCTTCTAAGTGCTCAGAGTCTGTAGTGTTGTCAGACCCTTCTGCCAAGGAGAAAAAATTGTCCCCATCATGTGTATCTGGCATACAAATGGTACCAACATCAGTATCTGACCGGCCCTCTTCTGGGGTTTGATGAATAAGTACCACCTTGGGGGCAATGCCCGCATTATGCTCATGAGCTATTGAGTCCTCAGCTATAGCCTTACCAGCTACATGGCGTGTTGTTCGGGACCCAACCGCCTCTGTATCTTGAGAAGTTTTTCCCCCCTCCACAAAAGTTGCAGTGCCAGGAGTGGAAGTGCCTGTATTTTTAGGAACTTCCGGTTTACACAAAAACATCCCCGGGACAGTAAGTACTTTTGCCAATCCGGTACACTTTGAGAGGATAGTTATTTAGGACCAGGGGGTATCCCCTCCTTCTTACCATCCATCTCCTGATTGACCATCCCTGGGGGTTGCATCTTATCTGCGGTTTTTCCCTTAGTTACCGACTCCTTCTTGGCACTCACCGCAGCTGTTTTTTCCAATTTCACCTGCTTCTCTTCCTTTGCAGACGCCTTTTTCCCCAGTGTTTCAGACGCCTTCTGGACAGACCCCGGGGCTTTACCGCTACTACAGGTAGCTTTCCATTCTTGCGTGGCGGCATACTTCCCAAGCCGCCGGCGCCGCCTCCACCGGTTTTTGTATCCAGCTCTTGCTCCAACTCCTGAGCCGGCTTCCGCCCAGACCACGCCCGCAGCAGCCTCAGGTGAGTGCAGGAGCGGAGTTCCGCGATGATTAACCGCACAGTCCTCAGCCAGGGTTTTCGCTTTTCCCACTCGGCAAACATGTAAATCGAAAAGTCACAACAGAGCCACCGTCGTTATACAAACTCTTTGCCAGAATCGCCTTCACTCCTTCTGACTTATTACCTCATACAAGCCACATTACTGCAGAGCTCGACCAGGGAGCGACACCTGCACAATCACACGGCCGCCATCTTGCCTCGGAAGTAAGCACTCCCAAGCCTGCAGTGTTTCTTTGTACCAGATGTTCTCTATTGAAAACAACAGGTCACCCGACTTCAAAACACCACCCTGCACCTGGCCGCCCTAGTGCCGCTGAGGGTGCACCTTTGGTGCTACTTTGGTCCCCAACTTGCCCTGAGCTAAAACCTAGGAGCTTTGCTCCCACAACCCTGTGGCCTGCTTGCCAGCAGCCACCAACCGAAGGCCCCCTATCCTCCATTGGATAACATTGGGCCTCAAAACTCTGCACCCAGCCACCCTAGTGCTGCTGAGGGTGAAATTCCAGTGCATCACTGACCCTGTGAGACCCCTGAGTCTAACCCCAGAACCTTAACTCCCACAGTAGTTTACTTACCTGTGAACCGTTAACACGTTTTCCTCCCATAGGATAATATTGACACTTTTTCTCCCAAAAGTTTCCAAGTGTGGAGTTTTGAAATCAAAAAGTATTCCTTAAAAATTGCATACATAATCTGAACTTCTTTACTCACCTGTTCTCAGGAAATATCTCAGTGCTGAATCTAGGTATCCAGCTCTGAGTTAGAAAAGTAACATGAAAAGTAACTTACCTGCAATTTACTGAAAAAGCCAATTCATTTCAATGTACTGCTCCAAAAAGTTTCTAAGTGTGGAGCTTTGAAAACTGAAAATATTCTTTAAAAATCATGCAAATTACCAAAACGTAATTACTTCCCTGTTTCCAGGAAATGCCCCAGTGCTGAATCTAGGCATCCAGCACTGAGTTAGAAAAGTAACGTAAAAAGTAACTTACCTGTAATTTACTGAAAAAGCCTATTCATTTCAATGTACTGTATTTACTAAGTGTTGCATACTACTGCTCCCCTGTAAATCAAACAAAGTGCAATTTCTATTGCATTTCCTAACTGTTCTATATAAAGTAACTTATACTGAAAAGTATTTAATACTTACTCTCCCAGGTTTGCTTGGTTCCAAAAATAAACAACAATATATTTTTATGCAAAAACAATTGGCCTACGGTTCAGTTCTTGAGTGTGTGAATTGATTTGCTGACTGAGTTTGAACATCAAATGCTTAACACTGTCCTCTGATACTGTCTTACTGCTCGACCAAGCTACCACTATTAGAGAGTAATGTTCTATCTAAATTTAACTTCTGCCCATCTCTGGGGACACTGCTTCAGGAAACTTGGTCTGTGAACCCCGTAATGCTTGAGGGATACAAAGGATATTTTAAGCCAGCAATTAAACAAAGTAAATGGGGGTGCCCCAGTGGGGGTTTAGCCACATTTGTCGCATTAGAATTAAGAGTGGAACACAAGCTAATTGATACGAATAATCCAAATGTATTGATAGTAAAGTTGAGGTATATGGAAAATAATCTCTCAAAAAACCTGTTTATAATAAATGTATATATACATCCTACAGCAAGTGTGAGAAACAATATGGCTGCTACCCTAATTGATTCATTATTTAAGCTAATGATGGATGACCCATTCACAGAGTACATTATCACAGGGGGATTTTAACCTAAATTTGTTTGTACCCTACCTCCAAGATGAGTTTATCCAGGAACAAGATTATCTCTGGGCAATCCTGCAACAAACGATTCCAACTGTTCCTAACACCTTCCAAAGCCAAGTAGGCGCATCTTTTGTTAAAGATTTAGAAGCGCTGGGCTTAAGAATCCTTAACGGGAGGTTACCCCAAGACTCCCCACCCGCTTGGACAACCCAATCGCAGAATCATGAATCAAGAATTGACTATACAAGGTATCCCTGAATATAATTATTAATGTGATCTCTTTTTCAATTGTAAAAGCATCTGAGAATGATCACGGCCAACAAATACTTATTACAAATTTGACCGTTAACAAGCATACTGCATATGAAACATTGCCAGGTCAGACGGGTGCAGTAAACAATAGGAAACTAATTTGGAATGAGCACAGCAACGAAGATACTAACCTGATGGCCCTTAAATTGGTAGGAACTTGTTTCGAAGATAACACCTTAACTGTGATTGACCAATGGGTGGATTTTATTCAAACACTTGTTAATACCTTCAAGCAAAAAACATTCAAAAAACAAAACGTGCAAGCTGAAAGTGGGAACAAATTTGGGTTAACCCTAAAAATGAGAATTATGAAAAGATTGCGTAATCAATTGAGGAGACAGATAAAAAAGAATCTGAAAAATATGGAGTTGTGCTTAAAATTAAAAAGGGTCAATTTCAACCTGCTGAAGTTATTGTGGGACGAAAAGAATAAGAAAAAACATGATCTTTGGGCTAAAGTATTCTTCTGCAGTAAACAATCAAACTCCAGAGAATTCTGGACATTAATAAACGGCTTAGCACGACCAAACAGAACAGCTGTAACATCTTCCTTAACAGACAATAAGTGGATCAGGTTCCTGTCTAGACATCTTAATCCTGGTGGGGATAAAACTCAGTTGAAAGGTAGGCCCAATATGATTGAATCAACAAAGAATGAAATGATACAAGAAATTGATATAATAAGTAAACAAATATGTAAGTTAATCCAGAAACTAAAAAATGGTGCGCCTGGCCCGAATGGTATTACGTTTGCACTTTATAAAAATTATCGCAGTTTATGGTCGGGATACCTGACAAAGGTTTCTAAGGAAATAGTAAGGTCAGCATCGATACGGAAACTTGGATGGGATCGCTGATAGTTCCCATTTATAAAAAAAGGAGATTGGTCCTTGCCGGAAAACTACTGACTCATTACGCTCCAGGATACTGATGCCAAATTATTTTCAGGTGTATGTTACCTAACCTAACTGAATCAGTAAGAGAAAAGCAGATAATCACTGCGAACTAAACTGGATTTACAGAAGGCTTAGATAATACAACAAATATCCTTGTGTCATCTGTACTAATGGACAAATATATTGCAAATAAATAACCACTATAATTGTGCTTTGTAGATTTTAAGTCGGCTTTCAACTGTGTGCATAGAGATCTTTTGTGGCAGAAGTTAGTTGATCAAGGTATAACACTCTCCCTTTTAAAATTAATCCAACTTCTTTACACTGACACATGGGTCAGGGTCCGGATGGGAGATGGAGAAACTGTATCAGAAAAAATGCGGACATCGTCAGGTTTGAAACAAGGATGTATACTGGCCCAATTGCTTTTTAACTTATTTTTAGCTGATCTTACGCAAGCCCTGGTTGAGGTGAAAGCTTGTCCGCCTAAGTCAGCCAATAATCCAATATCAAACCTGTTATATACAGATGATGTTATCCTACTTAGTCAAATGAAGGTTGGACTACAACACCTGCTAAATAGGATTTCTACCTACTCTAAAGAAAATAGAATGGTGATAAAAAAATCATAGACAAAAATTATGGAAGTTACTAAATACTCAAGGTCAAAACATAAGTATAAATGGATTTTGGATAAATCACAATTAGAACAAGTGAGTACATATAGATACTTAGGAATACTATTTGACGACTGAGGATCATTTAAACCATACAAGATTGACATTCAACAGAGAGAAAAAATATTGCTAGCGGCTTTCAGAATTATACAGAAATCCATAGGAGGGCAGAGTTATGGACCATTGTTGAAAGTAATATCAGCAAAAATGTTGCCAACTCTGGCATATGGAAGTGAAGCATTGTGTGGAAAAGACTCAGTTATAATCAACAATGCACTCATGAAAATCTATAAAGCCCTATTCTTAACTCCACATAATGCATCACCCGTGCAGCTACGAATGGAATTTTGGATGACTAATTAAGCATTTGCTCGAAAAGACCTATTTATTAAAGTATGGAAAAGCATAAAAACTGATACTGTAAATCAATTGTCCAAATTATTATGGAAGGAAATAAACTTAAACTGGAAAGCCCAGGCGTGAAAATATCTATTTACATCATAATTGGGATATTCAGTTAACTTGTTCTGGGAAATGACAATTACCATGAACTCTTTAAATAAAGGTATCAATAGTACAACTAAGCATTTGTTGCTACTCTTGGAAAAAGATACCTTATCAAAAAGAAAACATGCATGGTCTCCAATGAATGGATATACCAAGGTAAAAGTGCAACGTATCTCAAAATTCCTTGGTCTGTGAAGTTAAAGCAAATATTCATAATAGCTCGCTTTGGAGTATTTCTGGGCACATGTCATCTAATGCCATGGTTGAGTAAAGAGAAACCAATGACTTGCAACTTATGTAAACTTGGTGAAGAGAACATTATGCACCTCCTCTGTGTTTGTCCAGAACTGAAAGTTGAAATCGTATCCATTCTTATGTGCAATTTTAAAGTTCGTGGAATAAGTAGCTGCCGACAAGCTGTGATAAGGTGTCTCCTTACTGATGATATAATTTTGGATCACTGACATAATATCGAATACAAAAATATAAACTTACCAAAATATCGATGCCAAAACATAGAATGCAAAAATATCGAATTCCTATCTACAAACAGGTAAGTACAAAAATTTTATATCCAAACTATAGTTTTAAAAAATATAGTTAGTCAAAATATCGAATTTTTTTAAATGTCTTAAAAGTAATTTAAAATTAATGAAATAATAAATATAACTAACTAAAACATACTTTAAAATATTGAAATAACTTTAAAATGATTAAATAATTAATTTTTTAACACTCCAGTGAGTGCAACAGTAGGGAAAACGTTGGATAGTGTAGGGTTAAAAATTACTATTCCCACTCCAGTGAGTGCAACAGTAGGGAAAGCGTTGGATAGCATAGGGGTAAAAAATACTATTCCCACTCTAGAGAGTGCAACAGTAGGGAAAACGTTGGATAGTGTAGGGGTAAAAATTACTAAATCGATATTATATTACTTACCTTCAATTGGATATTTTTCACCACTATATTCTGTCCATTCAATATTTTGTTCATTCTATATTTTGACTTCGATATTTTGGTAATTCGATATTTTGAAATCGATATTTTGTCTACTTACCATAATGTAGGATGTACAAAATAGGTAAATAGTATAACGAACTCGATGCCCAAATGTTTTTTCTTTTTAAAACACAATTTTTATTGTTTTATACACAGAGAAGACGACATTGTGACAAAAAACATCAGTAAGTCCATCCCCCCACCACAACTATCCCACGTCTATCACACATACAGCGGAGATTGTCTTTGCCCAACGTGGTATGTAAATCGGATTCAAATGTCCAGGTGACTGCTACGTAATTCCCGAGAGGCATCAAGCTATATCTTCTACAATCACCCTCCATCCTCCTCCAACTCGAATCCATATCCCTCCCTCAGCCTCCCACCCCCCTCAAACCTTCCCCCCCTTGTGAACAAGAAAAACAACCAACCAATGCCCATACCCCACAACCCCCCCATCCCCCCACCCTCGGACTGCTACCAGTGTGGGCTGGAACCACCATCGGCAGTTCTAGCCAGAAACAGGCCATCAGAAGTAGGCATAAGTTTTATCAGTTGTCACGAGAGAGGGGTAGCAATCCAGAGTGTAGACTCTAAGTAAATGGTAGCCTATACTATGCCACCGGAGGCTTCGGACTATGTGCGGGGGATTCTTCATTGTCAGCCTCCGTAAGTGTGAGTTCCAGGACCAACCTTTCCCAGGCCCTAGCCTTCTCCAATGCTGGCTCATTACCTGATCTAAGTGCCATTTGCAACCGGACATCCCCTTCATACCGGGCCCATTTACTGAGCTCTGCCTTCCATTTCTCTACAGCGGGTCCCCCATTCGCCTTCCACTGGGAAGTTATGGAACGCTTCGCTAGGATCAACCCCAAGTCAAGAAATTTGCTAGTAATTTTGTTCTTCGAGGTGTGCGTAAACCAATGTAGGGCGCAGTGTGCCATTGAGGACTGTAAATCTCGTTCAGTAACCTCCCGTAAGAGCCCCACCACCCCCTGCCAAAAGGAGCCAAGTGCCGGACAGGACCAAAACATGTGTTGGAAATCAGCCAGCTCCGCCGGACAGGCCGCTGAGTGGGTCGGGAAATATTTATGTAATTTATCAGGGGTCAGATATGCCCTGTGGAGGATGTGAAAATGCATCAGCTGAAACCTCGCGTTGCGCGTCCCTTTCCAAGCCCTTTCCACTATGCCAGACCATGCTGCATCAGGGATCTCTGTCGCTAAGTCTGCCTCCCACTTCGCCTTCAGAACTAGTAGAGGGGACAAGGCCTCCACGGTCATACACTTATAAAGGCACGTGATAGCCTTGATGGTCCCCGCAGCTACTACAACATACTGACAGCCCACAGCCACCGGCCGTTCAGTCATACCCAGCCCCCAATGCTTACGTATTGCCGCCGCTAATGCCGCGTGTACTGGGAAATCTCCTCTAGGCAGCTCAAATCAGTCTCTCAGAAGGTCAAAGGGCATCACCGCGCCGTTTTCATACAAGTCACCTATGGTCGCCAAACCCTGCTATTCCCAGGTTTCCAAGCGTCTCCATTTGCCCCCATGTGGGAGTGCTCTACACATTTTGAGTGGTATCTCGGACGTATACGGGACCTTTATTCCTCCCCTTCACAGGTATCTACGCCAACATTTCCTGGTCGTGAAAATTTCCTGAGAGAGGTGCAAATCTCCAATCGGGAGGCGCAGAATGATCCGAGACAAGTCCTGAACAGGTCCAGCCAGTTCACCCGACTCGCCTTCTTCTCTCATGGCTCTCGCTACCCACTGTGTAAGCCACTGCAGCTGAGCCACCAGGTAATACATCTCATAGTCTGTGTTGCCAGCCCTCCCTCTGCTCGGGGTCTCAGAAGCGTGCTGTGCGCCACCCTGTGTCTGCCCGATCCCCATAGAAAGTCATTAACCATCACCCGTAGCCGACGGAAATAACTCGCCGGAATCCAGATCGGGAGAGTCCGAAAAATGTAGAGCAATCTCGGCAGGGTCACCATTTTAAGGAGTGCCACCCTCCCCGCCAAAGACAACGGCAGCATACCCCAGAAATCAAAGTTTGCTTTAGTGCTCCTTATCGCCTTCCTTACATTACCTTCTAGAATGTCCCCCCTGTCATGGTTGATTGCTGTGCCCAGGTAGGGAAGACATCGCCCCTCCCAGGTCACCCCTTCAGTAGAATGCGGACACTCCCCGCGCTCACGAGTCGGGAACAGGTACGACTTCGCCCAATTAACTTTGAGCCCAGCCACCACACTCAACGACTTCAGTAGGGACTTCGCTCCTCGCAGAGAGTCATCAGTATCCACCATGACCATCAAAAGGTCATCAGCGTACAGTGCAATATGATGCACTTGCCCATAAATATCCAATCCCTGGTATGCCTGGCCGAATCAAGCCCGCGCCGCCAAAGACTCCACCGCTATGGCAAACAATAACGGGGAGAGGGGGCAACCCTGGCGAGTGCCCCTACTCACGGCGCATGCCTCAGAGATCACTCCTCCCATTCGGACCCTAGCCGTAGCGTTCTGGTACAGGAGAGCCGTCCAACTCACAAAGTCCGGGCCCAATCCCATTGCGCGCATAACGTGAAAAAGGTAAGGCCACTCCAAGCTATCAAAAGCCTTTTCAATGTGACAGCAAACACCGCCGCCACATCCACGTCATAGGTGTCAGCTTCCAAAACATGCAAGAGCCGTCTTATATTAAGCGCGGTATTGCGGGTCGGGATGAATCCGGACTGATCCACATGAATCAGTGTGGACATGTGAGGGAGTAATCGTGTCGCCAGTATTTTCCTCAAGATTTTATAGTCCAGGTTGAGCATAGGGAGATACGCCGACCTGTCCCAGGGCTGCTTGCCCGGTTTTAACAGTGGAACTATAATCGCCTCCCCGGTAGTCTCCGGCAATCTACACAACCTTTTAGCCTCATTATAAAGCCAAGCCAGCCGAGGCGCCAGGAGGTCGATGTAAGTGTGATAAAATTCCATCGGGAAACCATCCGAGCCTGGTGTTTTATTCAGCGCATACTCTTAATGGCTACTCTCACCTCCCTCACCTCTATCTTACCACCCAGCAATTTTGCATCTTCCTCTTCTAACTCCGGCAAGTGTATTCCGTCCAGGAATCTCTGCAAGACGGCCTCCGAAGGAAGTACCCTACTGCGGTATAGGATTTTATAATTAGGAATTATTGCATATAATATTGTACGGTTTTAATTATTCAAACAATAAACTTTTTAATTTCATTTCATTTCAATTGGCCTAGAGTTCAGTTCTTGAGTGTGTGAATTCATTTGCTGACTGAGTGTCACATCAAATGCTTAACAATGTCCTCTGATACTGCCTTACTGCTCCACCAAGCTACCACTATTAGAGAGTAAGATTCTATCTAACTTTAACCTCTGCTTACCTCTGGGAACACTTGGACTCCATACACACTGTAGCTCATTTTGGTGTAGTATATATAGAGCCAGTTTCCTACAGGTAGTGAATTAAATGAGGCAGTAGGGGCCCTTTTGGGTTCACTGGTCAGTCCCTGGCTAAGCAGTGATTGGCCCCTGACACGAAACATCTCTCAACCTCCCACAGCTCAACTAAATCAGAGATAGCTTAGCTGCCTCAGGATGATGATGGTACTGTTGGTGTGTATCAGCAGGGATTAGAGCAGGGGTCTTCAAACTGTGGGGCGCGACCACCAGGGGGGCCGTGGAGTGATGCAAAGGGGGTCGCGCCTTCAGTGTCACTTCTGCCCTAGCCTCCAGGGCTTCAGCCTCCCTCCTCCCCCATCCTGTGTCTCAGCCCGGGCTGCTGCAGTGCAGCTCGGGCTCCTGGGGCCTTGGCTGGGCAGTGTCTGGAGTCTTATCTCCGGCCCGAGTTTTTCACAGGTCTTTAAAGACCATTAGCATATTTACATGCCTTTGTTAACTGATTACCAAAGCTTAGTTTTTTATGGTTCCAATACCCCCTGGGCCCCCACTCTGCCTATTCCTTACATTTGTATTTTTACACTTACTGCTGTAGTGTGAGAATGCATTTAATGAAAAGAAATATAAAGTTGGGTTGCCAAAAGAAACATGCCTGCTGTGTGTTTAAAGATCCTGCAGAGACCGGCTCTTGACACTAAACTGAGTTATAAATAAATAAGTATGTATTAGCTATGTGACTTTTCTGTCTTATTCTCTTCAATTATTAGTCATGGATCATTGAGGCATCCCTAGAACACAATAAGTGTTTTCTATTTATATTTGCTGTTCTAAGTATTCACAGATAAGTGCAAAAAATACAGCTGTAGGTGACTGCTTATTTCTGGGCCATCGAAATAATGATCTGGTAACCCTTATCATTAGACTGGAATTGTGTTGCAGGATCAGCACATTATTTATTTCCTCCACGCTCGTACCCTGATTATTGCCATTATAGCAATAGTTTAACTTATATCTGAAACCCTACGCTTCAAGTTTGTGGGAACGCACCCTGCTTTCAGACTACTCACTTCTCATTCTCGCCTCCACCCTGCACTCCCAGCGATCACAATGCACTCACACTGATCACCATGCACTCACACCATTCACCCTCTCACCCTGCACTCACAGTGATCATAATGTACTCACAGTGATCACCATGCACTCACAGTGATCACCATGCACTCACACTGATCACCATGCACTCACACTGATCACCTTTGCTCTCACACTGATCACCATGCACTCACACTGATCACCATGCACTCACACTGATCACCATGCACTCACACAGATTACCATGCTCTTATGACATTCACATGCTCACCCTGCTCTCACAGTGATCACTCTGCACTAAAAATTTGCCTTCATTGTTCACTCTGTACCTCACCCTGCAGTCACACGAGCACACTTCTCACCCTGCACTCATGTGACACTCCACTCACCTGTCCCCCCCCTTACTGCTCAATCTGTAGCTCACTCAAACAAGGCCATCACTAACCATGCACTGATTCGTCCCACTCTGCACTTACAGCCGAACCCAAATTCATATGGTCACCTCACTCACCCTGCAGTCACTCCTTTTACCCTACTCTCACACTGTTGCATTGCTCACCGTGCAGTCACATGGGCACTCTGTCACGTACACAGTGCAGAAGGTTAAAGTGCCTGGTACAAAGATGTACCATGCACATCACAGAACTGAGTGTGAGTAAACTATGAGTAGCGCTATAAGAAAATGGAATGTTTGTCAGACAGGTGCTATAGAGAGATGAGGTGTATTGTTGGTGAGTGGTAGTGAGGGAATTCATGGAGAATGTGGAAAGACTGTTGCACCGTGTGCGACCAGTGCTGCCCTGGCTCGGAGTGTTAACTCCCCCCCTCCCTCCCCCCTAAGTTCGGGTCTAGTGGATCCCCTGCTTCTGCCTATTATTTACATTTGTAGTGAGCTACTGTTACCAAAAGGTGTCCTGGGGCTAATAACCATCTGCGTGCAATGTGAGAGGGATCCAGGGTTGGGAGAGGAGAGAAGAGAGGGATGGAAGGAAGGGGGTGAGAGGAAAGGGGCATGGGTAAACTGCTTAACTCTGCACAAGACCGCAACTGTTTGAATGCACCCTTGCTGCTCCCGGCCATGGCCAGGTGAGCTTCTAATGTGGCAGCGCGTATCCCTGTGGATTGGGAGGCCCTTCACAGAGGTTGATTAGACATCTTTCTGATGTTAATTGCTGAGTTTTGGTTATAAACTGTACAGATGGGGTGAAATCTTTCCTCAGTATTGCTGTGTTTAAAAATATTCTAAATAATAAAGCAATGCTACCCCAAAATACGCAGCATCACAGAACATTATTTACATTTTCTACTCACACAGTTTAGTCAAGCCTGTCGCATAATTTGGTCCTCACCTTCCTCATAACCTAGAGATTTAGAAATTTTTGTCAGGAGGGGGTCGTTAAGTTTGAAAATGTTGACAAGGGGGTCTCTGCATCCAAAAGTTTGAAGACCTCTGGATTAGAGGATGAAGGAAGGGCAAGTAATGGGCTAGTGGGATGTTGAAAACATTGCCCATTGTACAATGAAGGATTTAAACCACTTTAAACTTGCAAATCAAACAGGAATTAGTGCACAGGGACCCTTACACGGCTGTCGCATGATGACAGGGGTGCTGCTGTTGGAATGACCTTAATGTCCCGAGCTCTATGCACTCCTTAGAATATTGACAACAAAAGATTCTCACACGGAACTCTATCAAAATGCCCCCGAAGAACAGCAGAAGCCTATAAGGAGACAGAAAGCCTTGTTTACACGTGCATTGTTACAGTAAGGGGTAGATTTACAAGCCCCAGGCGTCACTTTTGCGCCGCCATTGCATCACTCTTGTGACGCAGCGTCGTCATAAAAGTTGTGGCCAATTTACAATGTGATGTATCTAGGGAGATGCGTCACGTTGGAAAGCCCTGAGTCACATTATACCTGCGCCAGGTATAATGAATGCAGGGTAGGCGTTCCCATGCAAAAAACCACATAGAACTGGTGCAATTAAATTTACAAGATTTCACTTCATCACTCTACGCCTTCACTGCGTCAAACTCTCTCCGCCTGCTCAGACAAGGCGTAAGGATTGACGCAGGGCGTTTTACATGGAACCTGCCTATGTTATCTGGTGCATTGCTGGAGTTGCGTCACTCTTGTGATAAACTCCAACAATGCGTCACTTTTCCTCCAACGGATGTGTCAGAATTTCTTACGCATCTGTAATTCCTTGTGCCATGGTGCACTGTATTGTAGATACAGCGCATCCATGGTGGCGAGAGGACATTTGGAGGTGACGCAAGGAAACTGATGCATCTATGCAAATGTGTCTGTTCCTTGTAAATCTGCCCCTAAGAATTTAGGGGCAGATTTACAAGCCCCTTGCATCACTTTTGCGTACCCGTTGCGTCACTTTTGTGAAGCAGCGGCGGCGTAAAGGTGTGGCCCATTTACATCGTAAACCATCTAGGGAGATGCATCACGTTTATAGCCCTACGTCACATTATACCTGCGCCAGGTATAATGTATGCAGGGTGGGTGTTCCCATGCAAAAAGCCACGTAGAACTGGCACAGTGAAATTTACAAGATTTCACTGCATAACTCTACGCCTTCACTGCGCAAAATCCCTACACCTGCTCAGACCAAGCATAAGGATTGACCCATGGCATTTTACATGGGACCTACCTCTGTTTTCTGGTGCATAGCTGGAGTTGTGTCACTTCTGTGACAAACTCCAACAATGCATCACTTTTCCTCCAACAGATGCGTCCAAATTTCAGACGTATCTGTAATTCCTTGCACCATGGAGCACTGTATTGTAAATACAGCGCATCCATGGTGGCGCAAGGCCATTTGAAGGTGACGCAAGGAAACTGACGCGTCTATGTAAATCTGCCCCTTACTATGTTAAAAGTCCCCTGAGAGAGTGCAGGTAAGGCTGGAAATTAAATACATTGAGTTCATAGCAAATTGACAAACGCCAATGTGATGTTTAAAAGGAGAGACTTATCATTTGAACACATAGTAATGTAAAGGCTTCATACTAATCAAATAAATATCTCTTTTTAATCATAAATACAAGTTTATTGTAATGCCTTAAATGCTGAAAATCATTACAAGCGGTGCTCTGCAAGATGGTTTGCCAGCAGCAACATGCTTATATTTCACTCATGGACTCTTGGATTGTCCACTCCTTCAGTGTCTTACTAGCTATACAATCAGATCATTACTTCATACAATTGAGAACTTAAAAAATTGGAGCCTGTGGAGTCTATCACAGATGCAACCAGCACAGCACTAATTATAAACAGCCCAGCTCGCCCATGCTAAAGGACGGCCCTGGATATGACCTGTTAAGGCATGCATTTTGGTTAATCAACGTCCATTGAAATGCTGCCTAATTTCGATGTCCTCCTTATGTTATCTAAAAATAATTTTAAATGATGTTACATTTCTAAAGTATAATTCCCTTATTAACACATACATTTCTCTGATTAAAATAGCGCTCAAGCGATGCTGCAGTAACAGACGCCACAAGGAACTACCAGGCCGCATGGTGAATTATTCAAGGGGGCCTTGACATGATTATTTTTATTAAATAATTGAACTGATTTTGCCAGGCAAGTCTATATTGATTTTTATCAACATCGGAATGTCAAAACTGTTTGAAAGTAAGACGTCTGGTGCCGAGGACGCATTAACACGTAATAAAATGAACAGTGCCCTTGAGGCAGCCTATGCTTCCAGCAAGAAGGCGATAATAGGTTACAGAATAACACGGGCTGACTGTCGCCCCCTCTTTCCAGCAGAAGGTATGTCCTAAATGGACAGGGAACCAATGGGAAGGTCGTCTTTGAAGCTGGGGAACAGGCTTCGAGGTTCGCATATCCCTAGCAGTACTGTTACTAGATAATGGCATCTCTCATTCCCTAGAACCTTGGTCTACTTAATGTCACTACAACTCCAGGAATGCAACAAGTTATTAACAGGGCACAAGTCCTAGAAAAAGAAGTGGGGGGACTAACCTAGTTAATCAGTAAGCAAGTGGCATCACACTTGTTACAATAGTAACCTTCGATGCTGCCAAAGCATTTGACCGGGTCAACTGGTCTTTTCTAAACGGAGTCATCAACAAATATAACCTTGGTCAAAACTTTAATCATCTGATAATTGAAACTTACAGAAACCCAAGAGTAAAGATCTTAATTATTGGAAGCCTAACCAACAACTTCACGATACAAAGGGGAACAAGACAAGGGTGCCCTCTCTCCCCCCTGCTATTTATTTTTGTACATTGAACCTCTGGCAGACACAATTAGGAAAAACGAATCAATAACCCCCTTTAAGCATCAGGAGTCGGTCAAAAAGGTGGCGCTTTATGCAGATGACTTCATGATCTTTACAGAAAACTACCAAAGTTCCGCCCCAGCAATAAACAATACAATCACAGAATTTGGGAAGGTATCCGGGTACTTGACCAATGAAACTAAAACCGAGTCAATGAGTTGGAATCCACAACAGAGTACCCCATACACAAAGGATAAAATAAAATATCTGGGTATAACCATAGTGAAAGATCTTGAAAAAATCCCTCAATTAAATCTCAATGGGATTTCACTTGAGACCAAAAAACTTCTCAAGGTATTGGACAAGTTACCCCTAAACATGATAGGAAGATCAAATTTGGTAAAAATGTCGAACCTTCCCAAATTTACCTACTTTTTTAATGTTATACCACTGGAGTTTAAAAGAGACTATCTGAAGAAAATTCAGGGAGACATTACGAACTTTATTTGGGCTTCAAAAGGTTCAAGGATTGCCTGGAATAAAATAAGAAGAAAAAAACAACTTGGTGGAATAGCCAGTCCAGAAATTGTGGAATATTGTAGAGCCTTCCGATTCAAGAATGTGAGACTGCTTGTGAAAATGCATGAACTTTATCCCCAATTTCTCCAAATATTAACAAACAAAACTGATCAATTCCTGTTCAAATTCGGACATCCCAAATTCTTTAAAAAGATAAAACTAAAGGTTTTAAAAAATGCGGCAAAAATCTGGTATCAAATGAGAAGTTCCATAAATATTCCTCACTACAGCTCCCAGGCTCTGATATGGGACTCTCCAGGCACCCCTGAGTGCTTAAAAGACGCCCTAGCAATCCCATTAAGAACAGCATGAATTGATAAATGGGGCCAACTGATGACAGAAAACTCAATAGTGCCCTGGGAACATCTTACAGAAATTACTAACGGAAAACTGTCAAAATTTAAATATTAACAACTCACAAGCTGGGCAGGTTCCCTGTTGGAGAAAAGAACAGGAAACACAGAAATAGAGAAAGAGATTACCAAAAACTCCCCATTAAAGAAGGAAATTTCAAAATGGTACTGGGCTCTAATTAGTACGGGAGATGATAATGATTCGATATCGGAATCAGTCTGGAGTAAAGACATCACAGATCTGGAACTTCAAAGTTTATGGCAGAAATCATGTGAAAAATGTTGGACTATTATTAAACCAGCACGTCTAAAGAGAAATCATTTGTTTACACTGCATAGGGCATACTGGACTCCCAAAAAACTCTCAAAATTCAAAGGAGGAAGTATAAAATCCTGCCCTAAGTGTGGACTTGAAAAAGCAGACGATATACACATGTTTCAAAGATGCCCGCGACTGGAACTCTTCTGGCAAGAAGTAGGTAACACGCTATGTCGGATATTGGGAATTAACCTAAAAGTAAGTACAACATTAATTATTTTTGGGATATGTACCGAGTTTAATGTAAGTAACGAAAGGTTAACCAGAAAACAAGTAAATTTATTATTTATATTGATACTTCTTGCTAGAAGAGAGATATGCCTTAATTGGGTTAAACCAATACCACCTCTTCATGAGGACTGGTTAAACTCCATAATAACGACTCATAAACTAGATAGGAAGGGAACACTCTCTAGAAAATTTAACTTCTGGGAAATTTGGGAAAACTATTGCACTAGTAGCATGTAAGGTAAATTTGACAATACTCCAATATGTCTGATGATTAATGCGGTGACAATAATTCAGACGGGAATAAGTTCCTATCGAGTGGTCAAGATGGCTAGCTCTCACCCTTTCGCTATGAATTATTGAATATGGTAAAGGATATAAGAGGACTAAATACGACAGATCCACCAAAGGGATACTCTACGTAGATGGCAAAGTAAAGAACAAGAGTGAAGGAACAAAAGTGGAAGTCTTAAAGCTTTCCTCTGTACTCCTTATACATTCATGCGCAAAATGAAGAATAGAAAAAAAAAAAAGCAAGTGGCATCACAGTGCGTGACATCACAGCGCGTGACATCACAGGAAGTGGCCTCACAAGAAGTGACATCAGATCTTAAGCCCTCACAATCATATTTAGCAGGTGTATCATGAGTACATTGGAGCACATTTCGGGTATACTTGTAAACTCCTGAATTAGGCAGAAGATTCACATTTTTGTACGCTACACATAAAACAATGTTGTCTTTTGTTAGCATAAAGCTTCCTCTAGCCATAGTGCTTTAAAAGAAAAAATTAGAGATATTTAAATTATTACAAAGCCTCCTCAGGGGTAGTAAGCACTATATAAATACTATTTATTTGTGCAAATACAAGTGCATTCATATCTCCTAAACAGGGCCTGAGCAAAGTGAAAAGCTGCCTCTCTTAAGTATGTGTGAAGTGAGAGCCTTTGTTTCTCTTCTGCTTCATTTGCTTTGGGATGTGAGGCTCCTGGCTGCTGCCAGCCAGGAGTCTCGCACAAAAGGAGGCCTGATGACCCCTCAGACTCGGCCTTTGTTAAGAGCCAGCAGTAGTTAGAAATAAGAGAGCCCTGTCCCGCCTGCACATTGTTGCTGATCGAAAGCAAATAACAACATGCAGGAGATGCTGAAAGTCTCCTGGTGTTTGGAAATTACACCGGGACGAATTCAGCATCTTTATCAGTGGGGCCCAACTTCTTGGCAGGGTGGACGGCGACCCTTCTGTGAAATATGTGTGTGGATGCCGTCCATCTGTGTGTACCCCTGACTCGTGTCCTGTTTATTAAACATAAGGTCATAATGCAACAGTTTTGTAAAAACACAGAGATAATGGGCTTTCATACACTGTTGGAGGACATGCCCAAGAATTCATAATGCCCCAGTGTTCCACAAACGTGCAAACCGCAGCCTCATAAGTAAATTTCATCAGTTGAAATCATTCCACCTTCCATTATAAAGAGTCCTATGACTTGCTTTGATTAGTATGTTGGCATTCTAGAGCAGATACGAATCTGGCATGTGCGCTTCAACAAGGTTTCCGTTAACCATATAAGTTCTAGTGTCTTCACCCTCTCGTCCTCCCAACAGCAGGGCCAAACGAACCTTCGACTGCTCTCCTGATCACCCGATTACAAAACGCAATTGCAGCAGAAAAGTCAGCTTCCCATTTTTAGGTCTCGTCTACGCAGCGCGCATGCGCTGGGTAAGAGACCTTTAGTTGTTGATTCAGCTTTTGGCCCAAAAATGTGCGTGCGTTGCATTGCTTTCAATGGCAACGCGTGCATGTTTGGCAATTCCCTTGTGGGAGCGAGCTTTGAAACCATCAGTTTGTAATTAACAGATGGTTCCTGCTCGCTCCCACAAGGGAACAGGCAGAGGCCCCCTCCTCTCTCCCCTCCCCCTGCTGCCTCCTCCTCTCCTTGCGTGCGCGCTTGTTTTTTTTTGCAATAAACTAAAATAAAGAATAGAACGTTGAGCACTGAATTGCCTCAGAGTCATTATTATCTGCCTCCTAGATGACAGTGCAGTAAAAGAGGGCGCTCACGTCCACGGTTGAGGCAAAAGAGCAGCGCCTGAGCTGAGGCCCAAGTCCCCCATCTTCTTCTGGGGTGCAAAGCACTTTGTATGCTCAATTGCCTTCAAACAATAGAGCGAGTTAAGCATTCAAGACGTTAAAGATTTCCCTGCTCATCCGTCACCTTCTAGCTTATTTCCTTCAGCCTGTATTTTGCTTAGTCATCAGTGGCTCTTACCTCTTCTGCATTTCATAGCAGGGGCGAAAGTGAAATTTAGTTCCCTATTTTGTTCTCCAGGAAAATGACCAGGAGCTAATATTAGAGCAGGGGTCAGATTGGTAGATGCCGCTGTTCTCACCCAGCCGAACTGGCTGTCCGCTGATACAGTGCCTCTGTCAGGAGAGCAGGCACAAATAAAAGTAGCCGCTCTCCTTGCAGCGAGTAAACACAGAAGATGTGCGGCTGAGCTGTGTGACATTTTCTGTGCACTGCAGGGGGTTTCAGAAGCCGATGATATATGGTACATTAATGCAGGAAGCAGAAAGGTGCCGCACTGAAGAAGGCTGTGTTTTTCTCCTATTGTCGGTGGAATGTTTCCTAATGAATATGAATGTGCTGCTGAGTTCCCTGAGCCTTACGGCAGCTTTTCTTATGTGGTAAATAAGTTTTACCGTATACTGAATTTCTATGCGGTATAAGTTCAATAAAATAGCTCAATCAAATGAGAGGCAGAGTCCATGGAGTCTGAGTTTATAAGGGTTTTATTCCATGAAATGGAATGGTTCGAACCATGGCATCATGTTCCATCACCACCAAGGTTCAGGAAGGGATAGACAACACTTTATTAACAGTGCACAATATATATAGTAAATGCATACAGTGGTAAAGGATACAGAAGGCGTACCAGCTGAAAGAAACGAGATAAGAACACATGTGCGTAACAGAAGGCGTTCACGAGGGCGTACACGGAGGTGTGTGCTAGAAAACGTCACATGAAAGTGTCACAAGTGGGTGGATTCATAGAGGAATCCTGTAGTGTCAGCAGAAATATATGGCTGGATGCGCGCGCAGGCAACATGACGTGTGATTGACGTGGAACTGGAGGGTGAAGGGGACTTGACATTTAGCACTATAAGAGGAGACAGAAGTCTGGCGTGTCAGAACAACCTAAACCCAAATCATATCTGATATCCTGTGTTTGGAGAACTGTTTTATCTAGAAGGAAAGGTCTTTCGGGTAGAGGCTATTCTATACTGACTGCTAGTGCGTGCATATGTGTCTATGGGTCTACGTGTAATGCGAGGGGCCATGGGCCTACCATGGTAACGGGAGCAATGAATTTCCTGCACGGAGACAGAAATGCCGGGCCCTTTGCTCTGCAGCTGGGGAGATGTTTACCTAAATCACTAGACAGGAGTGTATTTTCGAGGAGCGGAGCAGATAACTTGAAGGCTGAATTGTCTTGGCAGGCAAGCAGGCCGAGCCGGGCACTGCTCGCCGCGCAGGGAGTAAGGTAAGGGTCATGGATGCAGGTCCAGGCTGTAGCTTTCTGAGGCAAAAGGCAGAAGTGGCTCGATGGCAGAAATCAGGGCCTAACTCGACAGAGCCAGGAAAACGTGAAAGTGCACCATGTAAAGACGGTGGCACGGCATACTTAGGAACAGAATTATCGACCCATTCAAGGTGAATCTGATAGAGGACATGTTAACGTTGGACGCAAATGTATTTGCGTCTTCATATCTGGTCATGGAGGGAAATTACATGTACTTGAAGCACGTACACGGAGCCGTTGGGGTCTACGTTAGGGGACACAATTGACCATAAAAATTCCAATTACCTCATTCCCTCCTTGTCCCCTACGGACCCTTTATGATATATCGATCTTCATTAGTCCATCTATTTGTTCATATAACATCATTTGCTCTTCCTTTTTCAGGTGTGATTTAGAACGTGGACTTGGATGGGGAATACATGATGTGGCGCACAAGCCGCAAATCGCTGGCCCACACTGTAAACATAGACAACAACTGAATACTATGAGAAGGGCTATTCCGAGGAAGGATAGGACTTTCCATCCCCAGGCTGATAACACGCTCCAGAGCCAACCGGACCAAGTCCAGGTGCCTGGATTCTGGTGTATCTGACTTGCAATCTTGTGGAGACGGGTTATGGCTCTATATACTGATGGTGCATTTTCTGGAATGAAAACACAGCAACTCGATGCGATGACTCTACAAGCTCCGCCCCTATCGGCCAGGATGACGTCAAGAACAAGACGATTCTGAAGAACAACAAGTCTCATAGCAGACTGTTCCTCTGTTAAGTTGCCTAGGGCGGAAGTAGTTTCATTCACTACTGCTTCAAGAGTTCTGGTTAATTTACGTATCAGTTTACTATTCGAGACAGTACCTAAATAGGGAAAGAAACCTTTATTGAAGTCTGTGTATTGCTCCCATGCTGTTTCAGTATAGTCGACAATCGGGAGATCTCTCTTGGGTCTGTTGTGTACTAGATGGGAGTCCCTATGATAGTCAGGTGGGGCTAGGAAAACAGGTGGCAGAAGGAATGCAATGTAACAAGTACCATCCCAATCTAGAGGTAAGCGTACATAAGCTGTCTGACCACAAATGAAATAGGAATGACGGGAAGCTTTGAATGTAGACTTGCCTTTATCACTGAATTCAATCACAGTAGTACATTCACTATGACCTAGGTGTACTGAACCATTCTTTCTGACACATAATTCACCTTTGACTGGTAATACTGACATAGCGGGTAAGTCTGGTTTTGTATCGGACTGGATATTCAGAATCATGAGGTTAAGTGTAAAATTACCTAATCCATACACTTCGTTTTCTAGATCGGTCCCTGTCCTACGTGGAAGACCCTCCTTGTCAGGGAAACATGCTTTATGCATAACTGTGTTCAGATTTCCCCATACCCACTTGCCTTGGTAAACTATGGAATCGGAATTTAAAGAATTTATTAAACTAAACCATGCACCACATGAACCATTGTGAGTAAACGGGTACGGAAAGAGGGGCAGAACTCCCTTGTATTTCTGATAGGGAGGGAGTCGGCCACATATCCAACAATTTGTAGCATTGCTGGTCTGATGGGAATGATGTAACATACTGATGAAAGTATTGTTGCGCAGCGCAAGTCGGTATGATAACTCGTGAGGGGGCAATTCACTGAAAGTATGCTCGACAGTGTCATTTGAGGAAGAATGTGCGCGTACGGAAATAGGAAAGTACATGTGTAACAATAAACTTGCAATAATAATCGTAAGACTCAGAAAAAATCAATAATGCAATAATGTCACAATACAGTGACTACGGAGAGATTTACAATATTTTCGTTTCTTGATCTGTTTCTGTCTGTCTCTCTCTCTATTGGGGTCTAACTTGTACATGTCAGGAACCTGTCTAACCGCTTCACCTAGGGGAGGACTTAAACAATTAAACTGTCTGACTTGCTAGACCTCAATTTCATGCGAAACTCCTGCTGAGGAGTTTTCTCTACCAGGGGGAGTTTAGTATCAGTCTCTGGAATGGGGCAGGGCTGGAAAACAGTCTTTGGTGGTAGTCCATGGCATTTCTTGATATGACTCGAGTGGAGCCAGCCTTTGCGGCCCTCCACTTTAACAGCGGTCCTTGTTGTCAGCAGAACAAGCTTCGGCTCCTGCCAACGGGGTTCCAGCGGACTCCTCCTATCGAAATTCCGGATAAACACTAGGTCTCCAGGGACGATCTTGTGTGGCTTCACCTCGGTGTTGTCGGGAAGGGCTGCAGCTACCTGTGAACAACATGATTGTAGTGCAGACATCAAGGAGGCAAGGTAATCTGTCAGCATATTACAGTCAACATCTGTGATTTTACGGGGCAGAGGCGTCCCCCACATATTCGGTGGCCTGCCAAAGACCACCTCGTACGGGGATAGCCCTGTTCTCGAATGTGCTATCATTCTCATATAAAAAAGGGCAACTGGTAAAGCTACTATCCAATCTACGCCTTTTTCTTTACACACTTTGGCGAGACGTGTTTTCAGGGTCTGATTGTGTCTTTCTACGAGACCTGCTGCCTCGGGATGTCGGACACAGTGGAACTTCCACTGATATCCTAGCAGGAGTGATACCTGCTTCATAAGCTCGGATGAGAATGGCTGACCATTATCTGAGTACACGATATGGGGCAAACCATACCGTGGGAAGAATTCACGTACCAGCTGCTTGGCAGTGGTCGGAGCAGTGTAATCTGGGACTGGATATGCTTCTGTCCATCGGGAAAGTGCACATACAACTAAGAGGACATACTTGAATCCTCGACAACGTTTCATCTGGATATAATCCATCTGGAGGACTTCAAAAGGGTGATCGGGAGGATGAAATCCACCTTGCTCTACGGGAATGCCTTTGCCTGGGTTGAACTGACAACAGATCATGCAAGTACGCACTTTCTGTTTTGCTGCTGCTCGTAAATGCTTATTGAACCAAAGGTTTTGAATACTGTCTAACATGGCTTTTTCTCCTAAATGTGCAGGACTATGTGCTGTGTTAATGATAACTTGAACCATAGAGTCGGGGAGAAACCATGTGGCTTTTCCCTTCGTCATCCATCCTTTTTCTGTCTGTATGCCTCCTAGTTCAGTCCATTTCTTGATTTCGTCCGGTGTAGCATATGTCTGTATGTCAATTACATCTAGGGCGGGATCCCTAACTGTCATGCAATGTTTCGGTGTCGGGACTACTGTCTTTGTCATATCAGTTGTGTGAGTATGAGTCTGAGCTGTATGCCTGGCTGTTCGATCTGCCAGGTCATTACCCTGGGAAATGGTATCTGTAACTTTCGTATGTGCTTTGCACTTCATGATGGCTATGGCTGTAGGCAAATGTATGGCCTCTAACAGAGCTTGAATGAGGGGACCGTGCTGAATCCTGGCTCCGTGAGAGGTCAAAAAACCTCTTTCTTGCCAGAGGACACCGAAGTCGTGTACGACTCCGAATGCATAACGGGAATCCGTATATATGTTAACTCTCTTGTTCTTTGCTTGTATACAGGCTTGAGTCAGAGCAATGAGCTCTGCTGCTTGAGCTGAGAATGTGTCAATGCGATGTGTTTCTATGACTTCAGTTTCTGTCGTTACTGCATATGCGGCCACCAACTCTCCTGTACTTGTTCTCATACATGAACCATCCACATAAAGTGTCAGGTCTGGATCTGGTAATGCGATGTCTGTTAAGTCTTGTCTGGGTTTCGTCGTAATGTTAATGACTTCTACACAATCATGTGCCATAGGGTCTGTCATACTTAACGGTAGAAGTGTAGCCGGATTCAATGTATTGCAGCGCCTGATTTCTATGTGTGGCTGAAACAATGTCAATTCATAACCTGTCAGTCGTGCTATAGTCAAATGCTGGGTCTGTGTTCTGTTCAAAAGGACCTCCACAGAATGTGGAACTTGTACTGTCAATTGGTGTCCTAACACTATGGAATCACTTTGTCTAATGGCTAGAGCTGTTGCTGCTACAGATTTCAAACACGCAGGCAGAGCCTGGGCTACTGGATCTAATGTACTAGAAAAATAAGCGCACGGTTTGTGTGAACCTGCTTGATCCTGGGTGAGTACTGACAATGCAGTACCTTCGCGTTCTGTAACAAAAAGTGTAAAAGGCTTACTGTAACATGGTGTCGCTAAAACTGGTGCTTGACATAAGGCTTTCTTTAATTCGTCAAAAGCTTGTGTATGTTCCTGAGTCCAAGGGAGGACAGTCGAAGACGCTGCCTCCTGTGTTGTCAACTGTGTGAGTGGCTTAGCTAAGAATGCATATTGTGGAATCCATTGTCTGCAATAGGAAGTGAGTCCAATGAAGGCTCGTACTTCTTTCTGTGTCTTGGGTTGCGGAAGATGTTCAATTAAATGAATTCGTTCAGGTGTCAGCTGCCTACCCCACTTGGTCAGCAAGTGCCCAAGGTACACCACTTGCTGAACACAGAATTGTAGCTTCGAAGGAGACACCTTGTGTCCCTTGTCCGCCAGGAAATGCAAAACTGTCAGTGACGCTTGTTCACATTCTGGTTCACTACGGGCGGTGATCAATAGATCATCGACGTACTGGAGTAGGGCAGTGTTGTCAGGCATGTGGATACTGTCAAGTTGTCGTTTTAATGCTTGGCTATAGATACTGGGGCTTTCTGTGAATCCTTGAGGTGCACGTGCAAATTTGAAGCTTCGGCCATTTAAACAGAATCCGAAAAGATATTGGCTTTCCGGATCAATGGGGACACTAAAGAAGGCGTTCTTCAGATCTATTACAGTAAAGAACGTTGCTTCTGAATCAATAGCTGTCAATAATGAAGAGATATCTGGAACCACAGGATACTGTGGTACAATACATTTATTCAATTCTCGTAAATCAATCACTAATCGATAAACTGGAGGTGCATTCGGATCAGTGCGTTTAAGATTCGGAATGATAGGGGAATTACAAATGTTGGAGTCGGTTTCTACAACCACTCCTTGTGCAATGAGCTCGTCAATGATTTTCAGTAAAGCCACTACAGCATCAGGGGGTAACTTGTATTGTCGGATGCGTGGTAGTACCACTCCTTGTTTGAGTGTAACTCGATATGGTGTAATGTGCATACAACCTACATCAGTGGGGCCTTGTGCCCATAAATGTGCAGGAACACTCTGTAATCAGGAATCAATATCTCTCAACACATAGTGACCTTTAAAGTCACGCAGAAACAGTCTTACCCCTTCCGGGGAACAACAAATTACAGCCCCTAGAGCTTTCAAGGTCTGTATACCAAGCAAGTTTTCTGGACATGATTTCGTGAGCAACAAATCTGTAGTACGTGACAATGGACCAACTGCAAGGGGAACTGGTCTAGAAACTTCATTAACAATAGGCTTTCCTGAAAATCCAAGGGAAACATTCTGTGAGCCTGAGAGGGGTGCCCCTGGAACCTCGTCGTGACTGATTGTCGTCCTGCTTGCCCCTGTGTCAATCAAAAACTTTCTATCCTTTCCTAATACCTGACTATGTACGTAAGGACCCTCTTGATCTACAGGAACCTCAATAAGAGGAAAGCCAACCTCCCTCTCTAGGCTGTTTCAAGTGTATCGCTGATAATCGGGATAGTCAGATTGTGCATATGGGTACATCTGCTGTGTAACATGTTGTGTTGCGGCAGTGGGTTGTGGCTGTGGTACCGCTACGGTCTGTTGTGGAATCTGCATAGGCTGTATATTCTGCGGAACGTGTTGCTGGACCTGGTCCTGTCTAGGGGGACGCGGCCTCTCCTTAGTTTTACCTGTAGCTATGTTGTGTTTCAAAACTGCACAATCGTTTACATAGTGACCTGGCTGTTTACAATAGTTGCATGTCCCTTTAACAGGAGCTGCTGAATTATTGAACTGTGATTGTGTTGTACCCTTTTTATGACCGTCAGTTGGGACTGACTGAGCAACTAACATTTTCATTTTCGTGTCTTTCATACGTCTCTGTTCGTGGTCATGTTCTTCCCTGATCCTGTTCTGGTGATACTGTAACATTTGTAACATTTGCGAAGGCGAATTTGCTTGCCATGTGCTCTCGACTTTCAGTACACGGTTCTTAACCTGGGGCAAGGAATTCTCGACTAATTTGGATACAAAAAGGTGTGGGTATGACTCGCTACTTGCTTTCAGGCCACTATTAATAATAAAACATTTCTCAAATCGGGAATAAAAATCACTAGTGTCTTCATCGGGTTTCTGTTTGCAGGCTGAGATTGCATCCCAGTCCTCCTATTTAGTTGCTAACAAACGTGGCAAAACCTGTACTAACAATCCTGGTAGTGCTTTAGTTTTATCCCCAAGCCCTAAACCTGGAGTACGAGTCGTTTCTTCGTTTTCTAATGCAGCCCAATCAATCTTTTGGTCTCCCACCTCCCATTCTTTTTCTTTGAGTTTCTCGTAAATACCGGCAGGTAATAACACTTTCAATATTTTCATAATGTCGGGATAGGTGTAATCTCCCATGAGTAACATGTCTTTTATTTCGCGGTGAAAACCTGCAGGGTCTTTATCATGACTCGGCACTATTTTCTTCATTTCCAATAATTCCATCTTAGTTATAGGCGTGTATACATAGACACGTGTAAGGGTATCATCAGTATTCCTGACTGGATGTACTTCTCGTAAAGGATTCTGTTTGTCAAAGTCAAAGTGAAACGGTTTCCTGACTGGGGGTGGAACAGAAACAAGATGTGGAGTCAAGAAAGTTCTATATTTGTGGCGTTGTTCTAAAATCGTTTCAATTAGATCGGTACCCAGACCTCTCCATCTTCTCAGGAGTAAGTCTTGCAGTAAATTATATAACGGACCTGGATCAGATGCCTGATTTTCATACTGTATAATGAGGTGTTGTGTCATGTATATACCAGCCAGTCGCTGTTCTTCTGGAGTAAGACTTAAAAACGTTTGTACTACTGAATCGTCTTTATATATACTGTCATCTCCGGCCCACTGTACTGCGGACCGAGCTAGTTCCTGATCACGTAAGGTATTGAGTTCTTGATAACCTATCCTTTCTTTCAGTACTTTATCAGTAACCTGGAATACATGTTCAAGGGTACATCGCTCTGGTATTGGACAAAGGTATCGTTTCTTGTTTTCGAACGTTTCTTGTTTACGAATGGGTCTATCGAAGGGCCTATCAAGATGGTGCGGTCTAGGGAGTTTCTCTCTACCTACATATGCCACCATGTCTCTACTTGCTAGTTGCGATGTTTCTGTTGTTTTCTCTGATTCATCCTCCTCCTGCGAGGAGTTTGGATCGTCTGATTCTAGTGGTTCATCAGATTCTCGACGGGCATGTATATCTGTTATTTCTTTACGGATCTTTCTAACCATAGCATGTACACTTTTCTCTTTATCATGTTTACCATCAGCAATATTCTGACTCCATCTGTTCAATCTATCCATCTCATTTTGTGAAAAACCTGCCTGATCTTGTTCTCTTATCAAACAATTAACCAGAAATCGCATGATTAAACCTTTGTTCTCAACTTTCTGACGTGACATGGCTTCACCAACACTCTCCGGTCTTTCTCCTGTTCTAATAAAATGATACATTTTGTCTAGATACTCTGGCATTTCTGGTAGTAATAGCAAATAATCTGTAACACGTCTTAAACGTAGTGACGCTAACAACATGGGTCCTGTCGTACCAGGCACTGTGTCATATCTGCAATCTGTAAGCTGTTCTCTAAGCTGTTCTGCCGGGGCACCTTTAGGTGTCCGTGCCATTGCGAAATCTCTCATTGTCACTCTGTGTAATTGTGGCGGGGTTCGATAACCTCCTGTAGCACCTCCTGTAGCGGAGGCTTGAGCATAACCTGGCTGTAGGGTCGGTACCTGCTGTAACTGGGTTGGGGCCTGAACCGTGCCAGCCCCAAAAGGATTAAGTGGATGTAATTGCTGAATACCAGGGGGAACAACAGGCAAGGGTGCAGGAAGCGGACCGGGAGGGGTCTGCTGTTGCGGACCTGGGGGCTGATGACCATGGGGTAAGTTAACGTCAGCAGGTGGTACATGGACAGGTACATTGGTATATGCGGGAGCTACGTCGTCTAAATAGGAAGAAAGGAAAATATCTGCTGCAGTCTTGTGACGTAATTTAGTCGGAACCAATGGAGGGGGCAGATTTTTCGGTGTTTCCGGGGTCGCCTTGGGCAGGCCCTCGGCCAGGACCGGATACAGTCCTGTCATAATGGCATTACTCTGTCTATCGTGTTGTTCCATTTCAACTCGTTCTCCTTCTTCTAGTAATTCTTTTTCTTTGGCTTTTTCAGAATCCTCTCTACTTTTCTCTGCCTTTCTGAGTGTTTTCTCGGTCCGTCTATGTGATTCTTTACGCCATAATTCAATAGCATCTTTCTGTGACTGTCTGGCTTTCTTTTTCCATAATGCTTCTTCTACTCTCATGATGCACTCGGCATCCCATGTCCCTGTAACGGGCCATCTCTGATTCTCTGCTAAGTCTTTAGTGTAATCCACCCACAAGTCGAGATATAATACGGCATCTAAGCCGTGCTTGTGGTACATAAAATATCCGGGAGTGTCCCTGGGTGGGATGGGAACAGCTTCCTCAAGTATCCCTTTCCTAGTTCCTATCTGTCTTAATTTAGAGAATAGAGGCATCGCTACCTCGATCTAGACACTATACACAATAAACACGGATTGATTTAACACAGTAAAAATGCGAACAATCACTCATACCACGACATTAAAACACGTATAAAACTTTTCGGAACGAACAACAATAACTAGATAACTGGATAACTGGATACTGGATATACTGCTAAACAGTACAGATACACTGCTAAAACAGTGCAGACCGGGTCTGCGTACCCAAACCCGTCTTGACCGGACACAAATTAATGCACCCGTCTAGATGCGTCCCCAGCAACGGTACTCACCGGGAAGCACAGAACAGAAGGCCTCGGAAACTCGACTGGACTGGACCGGACTGGACTCGACTCGACACGTGACGCAGATACTTCGGAACTGGTAGGCCTCTAGACACCTCGGACCTTGCTCTCTCGGCTGGGCTCTGGTCGGGATCCTCCGCACTCCTTACCGCCTCGTCTGGATGTCGATCGCAGTCTCCGTCACCTCCGTAGGCCTGAGGGAGATACAGGAAATCCTGCGGGTACGCGTAGTTGTCCGTCACGGCTGTGGCAGGGGGCAAGGCCTGCGACGCATCGCCGGCGCGTAAGGTGGGGGAGGGGTCCCTATTCGGGCGCCAAATTATGTGGTAAATAAGTTTTACCGTATACTGAATTTCTATGCGGTATAAGTTCAATAAAACAGCTCAATCAAATGAGAGGCAGAGTCCGTGGAGTCTGAGTTTATAAGGGTTTTATTCCATGAAATGGAATGGTTCGAACCATGGCATCATGTTCCATCACCACGAAGGTTCAGGAAGGGATAGACAACGCTTTATTAACAGTGCACAATATATATAGTAAATGCATACAGTGGTAAAGGATACAGAAGGCGTAACAGCTGAAAGAAACGAGATAAGAACACATGTGCGTAACAGAAGGCGTGCACGAGGGCGTACACGGAGGTGTGTGCTATAAAACGTCACATGAAAGTGTCACAAGTGGGTGGATTCATAGAGGAATCCTGTAGTGTCAGCAGAAATATATGGCTGGATGCGCGCGCAGGCAACATGACGTGTGATTGACGTGGAACTGGAGGGTGAAGGGGACTTGACATTTAGCACTATAAGGGGAGACAGAAGTCTGGCGTGTCAGAACAACCTAAACCCAAATCATATCTGATATCCTGTGTTTGGAGAACTGTTTTATCTAGAAGGAAAGGTCTTTCGGGTAGAGGCTATTCTATACTGACTGCTAGTGCGTGCATATGTGTCTATGGGTCTACGAGTAATGCGAGGGGCCATGGGCCTACCATGGTAACGGGAGCAATGAATTTCCTGCACGGAGACAGAAAGGCCGGGTCCTTTGCTCTGCAGCTGGGGAGATGTTTACCTAAATCACTAGACAGGAATGTATTTTCGAGGAGCGGAGCAGATAACTTGAAGGCTGAATTGTCTTGGCAGGCAAGCAGGCCGAGCCGGGCACCGCTCGCCGCGCAGGGAGTAAGGTAAGGGTCATGGATGCAGGTCCAGGCTGTAGCTTTCTGAGGCAAAAGGCAGAAGTGGCTCGATGGCAGAAATCAGGGCCTAACTCGACAGAGCCAGGAAAACGTGAAAGTGCACCATGTAAAGACGGTGGCACGGCATACTTAGGAACAGAATTATCGACCCATTCATGGTGGATCTGATAGAGGACATGTTAACGTTGGACGCAAATGTATTTGCGTCTTCATATCTGGTCATGGAGGGAAATTACATGTACTTGAAGCACGTACACGGAGCCGTTGGGGTCTACGTTAGGGGACACAATTGACCATAAAAATTCCAATTACCTCACTTATTTTAGTCTGGTGCAGATGCACAATTGTCTCCTGTGTTCCTCCGCCTAAAACGCATCGCACGTCCTTCCTTAGTCATCCTTGTACTCCAATGCGAGGGATGGGCGGGGAATGGGGTGTGCGTGTATTTTTAACCTAGCTCTAAGTTGTAAGGGTAAAGTTGCTCCTTGTAGTCAAATGTGTATAAAGCTACATACATTATGCCTTTCTGATTTTTCTCCTGTCAAGTTGGGATTGGCAGTCATGGTAAGATGTCTGTTCTCTTCACATACTGAAGTTACTGCATTCTTTAATTGCGTAGAGCTGTTTGTTCTTATTGAGCACATGCACAAGTCCTAGTATTAACACACACCTCTGTGTCTGAGTGGATTTGTATTCCCCGCAAAATTCTGGGGGGAATAAAAATGGTGTGCCGTAGGTGAATAAAAATGGTGCGCCGTTAGTGAATTCTGCACTAGATTACAGAGGCATACATGTGCAAGGGCTTTAACTCTACTTTTGGTTGCATAAAGCCGATGTAGCAAATGTATGAGGATACCACGATGTTTGTTCACATGCAACGTCTTGGGTTGCTACCAAAAAGCCCAATAATGCGAGGATCTCGCTAATTTGTAATTCTTTTTGTGTGTGTGCAGGTCTGCAATGCAATATGATGAAGTTCAGCATTCCATGGTATGTATTGCAGTGAGTGGAATTATAAAACATTAAGTCTGATCCTGCCACGTCCTATTTGCTATTGTCTTCTTTAAGTGCCACAATATAAATGGGCATCAGTAAAGCAAAGAGGTTTAACCATAGCAATGTGGTTCAATAGCTATTAAAAAAATATATGTTTTTTTGAAGGTAAATTCCCCCAAAATAAAAAAGCATTGGCATAGCCAATAGGTCTCGTCTTTGGGACCTTATTAGTATTTAGTTATGCAGTACAATATCCTTGGTGCAACAACATCAACTGTTGCATGGCTAAACACGTATAAGGTCCCAAATGTGAGACCTATTGGCTATGCCAATGCTTGTTTCACATTGAAATAGTTATTCATTTCCTTGTAGAAAATGTTACTGTGCTCTTTCACTTGGCGTCGCAATAACGTTATCTTGAGCTGCAAGAAGGCCAACCCCGAGGCCAACTTTCCCCACTAACTCATGTCATTAAAGCATGCAGAGCGCAAAACAAAAGTTGAAACACTAAACGCGCCCTAGCACAACCTCTGCATTAAACCCATACCAGAGGCTAGAGAACACAATGTGTATTTGTAAAGCGCATATTCACCCAGAAGGGTATCTTAAATCTGAATAACAGATGCTTGTTGTTACCCAGCTTAAAGGTACTCTTTTAATTGACCTCATACGGATGAAAGGCTGAGTCTACCCACTAAGATTGGAAACCTCTGACAATGAGATCAAACACAAGCTGCTACAGACAAGCATTAGCCCACAGAGCCACCAGACCCAGCCAGAACAGAGGGAGGCGGGAGGTTGCAGGCAGGGTGAGTGGGTGATAACGAGTGGGAAAAATGTTGGGCCAGTAGGTCACTTTAGGCATAGCTAGTATATGATTAAACTGTCGACTGAGTTTAAACATATGCACTCGTATGGAGGGCAGGGACAAGAGTAAAGGATTGGGTTTAACAGTTGGAGCATTTGTCTAGAAGCTGGTAGTGAAGAAATAAAAACCTTCTAAGGGGTTCACTGATACACCTGGTCCTTTAAACCAACAAAGAAGAAATAGGCACAGAAGCTGTAATATAAAAAACAATGCATTTATTAACCTCAGATGAGGGAGACTGCGTCATATGGTACCCTAAAGCCACTGTAGGGGCCAGTTTAAGGAGTACAGAGAACAGGGGTCTTATATATGCATAGGTCACCTAGTCAGCCTAAAACTAAGGGGAGGTCCTGTCACATACAAGAATACTTACTGACTAATATGGCTATACATAATTTGCTTGCTCAAACAAAGTGGGAGGAGAGACATTTCTCCTTACATCAGCAAGACTAGCCTGACAGTTACATACTAGGAGCAGGTGCATTCTTCCCTCTAGGCCTTTCTGAGCATGTGAAAGGCTCTGGAAGAGGGAAAAAGCACATGGCGAGCACATGGATAACTAAAATGGCTGCCAAGAATAAAATGGCTTTCAGTTCATGTTAACACCGACTCCTGCAATCTTTAACAGATGGTCCTTTTAGGATGAGCTAAAGACATTCCTATGATCTAGTAGGAACATAGAACATATTTTGCACATTTATTCTCAAAAATGTATCCATATCCTAATCCATTGCTAGGTGGGCATTTTTCATTCTAAACAATTCATTAAGCCAGTATATATAAGGTATAAGCAGGAGTACAAAGGGAACAGATTATTGGGTCATAATTAACATATAGATAGCAGGAGAGAGTAATGACTATTATCACAAACAGAACTATCAATATTTTTCAACCCCAAGCAGAAAGCAAATCCTAGAACCATCTAGTCTAATTCTATTTAAAAAACGTTTTCAATAGACTTTTCCAGTGTTCCTTTTATAAGGGCTAGAGTATCAATTAATATAGTCAAAAACATTCCTGGCTCCTGGCTCCAGGGGACCAGGAGGACCACACAGGAGTACACAGGGCCGGAAAGGGCTGCTCCTCCTCAAAAATGGGATGACTAAAGGGGAAATTGAAGCCGCTGTACAACCAGCCAGAGGGGAGTCATCTCTCTCTGTCCGTTTGAGCCTCACAGGCAGGCTCTTGTTGTTCCCAAAGTGGAGCTGCACAACTCGCAACTCAATCATGGCCCAGTTTGAGAAGAAAACGTATTTCTTTCAGGATAGAGCAATCAGCCCCCAGGGCAAATGCCCTCAACTATCCTGTCCAGTGTCTCAGGCATTGCACCCGTTTTCTTCACTTTGATCTAGCAGACACCAAGGGCACAGCACTTGTACCCTAAACTCAAGTCCTTCCCTAACTCCTGTAATGCTCTGCTAGCGCACTTTGCTTTTGTTGGGGTCAAAGATTGTATCCAGTATGCCCAGGCACTCTTGATCAACAAACAAAGGTGCAAACTTTTCATTCATTTTGGGACCAGGATTCAGAGGCCTGAAGCAACCCTTGTTTCAAAAGGGGGTGAAGTACCAACAATTATATACTATAGAGCTATACTTACCAATAGCCCAATACCAGTAGTACTCTATATAGAGGAGCCTCTCTCTCATTCTCACCCCTCAAGGTGCACTGAGAAGACTGCTGGCTTACATTCAAAACAGTGCATATATACTTTCAGCATAACATGTGAAGTCCCTGTACATGGAAAAGTACCCCCTTGGCCGAAGCACAGAGGAAAGCCCATATACGGCACAGTTGATTAGTTCGAAACCAAGCTAAGCTATTATGGTGGCAAGTCAGTAAAGGTGGCTCCCTTTCATCTCGGTGCCCGGGAGTACAGGCACAGCACCTCCAGGAATGCGCTTGTCAAGCTTGAAGCCAGATGCGACCTTGGGTTCCCAGGACTAGGAATAACAGTGCGCCTTCAGCTACTTCTGACCACTCGACTTCTCTCCTG
This sequence comes from Lissotriton vulgaris, assembly GCF_964263255.1. Taxonomy (NCBI): domain Eukaryota; kingdom Metazoa; phylum Chordata; class Amphibia; order Caudata; family Salamandridae; genus Lissotriton; species Lissotriton vulgaris. The sequence continues at coordinate 375,262,612 of NC_141698.1, forward strand.
AAAGGGTATCACGTGATTTCTGCCTACACTGAGCGAAGACGGGGAATAGAAAGTAAGATGGCGTCTGTTTAGCTAAGGCCCGATCCCCGTCTGACTAACACACAACCGTATTTACAACGGACTTCCTAATGGCTATATTACGCATGTTAGATACATTACGCTAACATTATGCATAATATCAGATTTTTATCCTTCAGACCGCCCTTTTAGCGTGATGTAGCTAACATAAAAGGGAAACTAATCAGTGAACACCCCTTCATCTATCTGCATTAGATCTTTTACTTCCTGCTGGACTAACTGCTTTTCAATTTTGGCATGCCTGGAGGCAGAAATCGAGGAATTGAGTTTGGCAGCACAGAATGAACAACATGCCGGCCCACAATGCAGGCAAAGGCAACAGGTAAATATAATGCCTACTACACCCGCTAATATCATTAAAATCTTCCACCCCCAATTAGACAAGAGATCCCAGAACCATCCCGTTAACGACCTGGTACCAGTATAATCGTGGACCTCTGATGCTAAACGATGTAATTTTTGTATGGCCAAATGAACAGTAGGGGCGGAATTAGGTATATATACACAGCAGGAGCTGCCAATCACGCGGCATGCTCCTCCTCGATCTGCCAAGATAACATCAAGAACCATTCGATTTTGAAGCGAGACAAGTCTCGTAGCCTGAAGCTCAACGGTCAGATTAGTCAGAATGACTGCAGTTGCTTTCACTACATCTTCCACTACCCTAGATAAGCATCTAACTTCCCTGCTACTAAATATAGGGCCCCAGATAGGGAAAGTCCCTTTTGCTATATCCAGAAATTGCTGTCCGGCAGTTTCGGTCTGATCAGTACTATCAGTATCCAGTTCTCTCCTTAATTGGGCAGCAAGTGGACTCCGTTTGTTTAACCGATGGTCCGTGTGATAACTGGAAGGGGCTACATATACTGGTGGATATAGGAAAGACAAATAGCAGTGCCCTGCCCATCCTCGGGGAAGCCAAGTGTAAACATTTTCTTCACACACAAAATATACATTAGGAGGAGTGATCAATGGTGAACTACTATTCGTATGCAATGAGTAAGTATAATTACATTTACTATCTCCCACCTGAACATGACCTAAACCTTTAATACAAAATGAGGCAGTAGTGTTCAAAATAGGTACAGGGATTGCTTTGTCATCAGTGACATTCCGATCCTGAAAATGCTGAAAATATTGCGTAAAATTAAACTTTTCAAAATCCGACATTTCATCTTTTAACCAAGTAACATTTTCATAATCTGTATACATTAATACAAGCCACAGGATCCACAGACCCTTCCCCTTCATTTCCCAGTGGGTCAAATCCCTGATGCTTTTCTATGTATGCTAATATTGCCTCATAGTCCTTTTCAGAGTATCTTTTAGGATCTACTGTATAACGCAAATACATCATGGATAACAATTTGAACCAGGCTTCACAACTTCCTAAATGCGATAAAGGCAAAGAAAGGAATAAGTCATGACGGTGCATTACGGAGTGTAAAAGACCACAAACCCAGCAGTTGGTAGTATTAGTGGCATTATGGGCTTGATGAAGCATTTCAACGAATACATTTTTCTATATGTTTCACAGTGGCTTTCCTTATGTGGCGGTAAAGTATAAAATAAATGTTCTGGGGGTTGTGTTGTGGTTTCCAAAACCTGATGCATAGGGTAATGAAATTCCAGATAAACAAACACACTCATCAATATAGCAAATAAGACTGTGATTGTTACTACAAAGGCTATCTTCACTCGGATAGTCCAACTAGAAAACATAGGTACATCTACAGGGTAGTAACGGGGTGCAAGGGGGCGTTCTTCTTCAGGTGAAAAACGGGCAAAGGGATACATACTAGCTACAAGTTCAATCAACTAAACTCGATGATATGAAGGCCAAACTGCCAGAGGGTTTCTTCTTTCCTGTGTCCGTCTAGAGCCTCATAGGCAGGCTCCTATTGTTCATCAAAAAGAAATTTATCACAGTGTATTCCGATGTTGCAACCTGGGCCCTAATGCAATTCAGTCTTTCATTCTGGACAGAGCTTCACAAAAGAGTTCCAAGCTCTCAACTGGTTCAGTCCAGTGTCTCGCTCAGTACCCCAGCAAAGAGCTAATCAGCCCTGCTACTCAAGTCTTTCCCTATCTCCTAGCATCCGGACCTGGGGTACCGTGTTGTTTTTGGGGCTGCAGGTTGTACCGAAGATGGCCAGGCCATTCCTGATCATGAAACAACACAGAAGCGGAGGCACTTGGTGCAACAGAGATCTCATGTGCCCTTTGATCATCAGCCACATCAACAGATGCAGAGGCAAGGGCTGATTCAGCTGACGGAACCTCTCTTGATGCTGATAAACCTTCCTCTTGCCCCTCACCAGATTCTAGGGCATCAGAGAAAGGAACAAAGCTAGGTCCTCGCTCGCCCTCTTGGGTTAGAATTCCTTCTTGGTTCCGCGGATCAAAAGGAAGCGGGAGAGGCAGGCGTTTGATGTGGGAGAATGAATCCAGTTTTTCTTTCCGTCCACCTTCACCACTGTTCGTGTAGCCAATAAGATTTGATGAGGCTTGGACCACCTGGGCTCCAAGCTCGATTTCCGCTAATAGTTCCGAACCAGAACCCACTGTCCAGGCTCCAGGCGATGTCCAGGACCTTCAGGCAGCGACTGCAGTACTGCTAATACCTGTTGATGAATGGAACGCAAATCTTTAGTCAAAGCATACAAGTAATCTGTCATCATAGGATAATCAATATCACGGAGAAGTGTGGCTCACTGGTTAGAGGAGGCATACCCTGAAGCAGAGGTCAGACCCGGTACCAGGGTTCAATTCCCGAAGCAGCAGGGTCTTGAGCCCAATTGTCCACGTACTCGATAATTCTCGCTTCGGTGCCCACTCTAATCACGGGTTCACACTATGCAGCTCTGGGCATTAAGCTTGCTTAATCTCCACAACGGCCCCCCGCGGTGGGATGCCTGGCTTTCACTTTGGGGATGCCCAGTACGGGTTATCTCACAGGGAAAAGCCAGGACGGGTTCCCAATGCAAGCGCCGAGATGCCCTAGGGTAAGTCGAGCGCTATATAAGAACACACATACATACATACGAAATGATATGGGTCTTGGGACACCCCAAACATTAGCAGGCTGACCAAAAATGACCTCATAAGGTGATAAACCAGCTCGGGAATGAGGAGTTACTCGCAGTGACATTAAAGCTAAAGGCAATGCGTCAGGCCAGCTCAGCCCTGTGCTTTCTTAGATTTTTGACAATTTTAGTTTCAAAGTTCTGTTGTATTTTTCAACCAGTCCTGCAGACTGCGGATGTCGGGCTGCATGGAATTTTTGTCTGATTCGCAAACCATTACACACATGTTGGACTAATTCTGCATTAAAGTGTACCCCGTTATCTGTCCAGATCACCCGGGGCAATCCATATCTAGGGAAAAACTCTTCTATAAGGGCTTTTGCAGTGGCCAGAGCAGTGTTATCTTTGGTCGGGTAGGTTTCCACCCATTTACTGAAAGCGCATACTACGGCCAGTACATATTTTAAATTGTTCACTCTTTCTAACTGAATATAGTCCATTTGAATTACCTCAAAAGGCAGGGAGGGTGGTGCAAAGTTTCCACTAAGGACTGTCTCTCTTCCCCCTGGATTATATTGCAAACACATCATGCAATATTTAACCACATGGGCAGCAGTGGGAATATTAGGATTGTTCCACACAGGGTCTAGAAGTGCACAAATGCCTTTTGCACCAATATGAGCAGAACCGTGAACCATAGTGACTACCGCATACACTAACGCATTAGGCAACAACCATCTCTGTTTTTCTTATAGATCCATCCAACAATTATTCTTGTCTAGTCTTCCTATTTCTTGCTCCCACCATGCTAACTCTTTAGGGGTAGGCCCTTTCTGCAATTCTCGAAAACTCTCCATAGTGTTATTAAACATCGTAGTCTCTGCCACCCACCTAGCAGAAGTAATGGAGAACATCGATGACATTTTAGATTTTGCAGTTTCTCTCGCTGTCTGATCAGCAAATGCATTGCCCTCGCCTGTGGTATCTATTATCTTTTTATGCGCTCTGCATTTAATAATTGCTACTTTCTCGGGTAATGTCAAAGCATTTAACAATCGTACTATCAAAGGACCATGCTGTATTTTCTGACCATGGGAGGTGAGAAATCCTCGTTCTTTCCACAGACGTCCAAAACTATGGGCTACGCCGAAGGCGTACTGACTGTCTGTATAAATATTTACTCTCAGCCCTTCACTCAGTTCACATGCTCGTAACTGAGCTATTAGTTCCGCTGCCTGTGCTGATTGATAGGAAACCCGAGAGGTCTCCACTACAGTATGAAGGGTAGTGATAGCGTAAGCAGCTGTTGTTGTGCTATCTGGTAATTTAAAACAAGAGCCATCCACATACAACTCCCCTTGAGGGTCAGATAAAGTAGTGTATGTGAGGTCTACTCATCCCTTTGTTTCTTCTTCAGTCCGAAATATACAATCATGGACATCGTCCTTTTGGTCATTCGAAGGGAGGGGTAGTGACGTGGCTGGTTTCAGAGTGGCACAACGTTTGATAGTAATATGGGGAGCAGACAAAGTCAATTCTTATCCAGTCAATCGTGCACTCGTAAGGTGCTGGGTTTTTGTACGGTTTAACAATATGTCCACAGCATGCGGTACCATTACTGTGAGGTCAGTATTCAAAACAATCCCTTCCGACTGTCGAATGGTAACCGCCACAGCTGCAGTCGCCCTCAGGCAGCTAGGAATGGCTCTGGCAACATTATCCAACACCGCCGAAAAATACCCACAAGGTCTTTGCTTACCACCAAATCCTTGTGTTAACACTGAAAGCGAACAACCGTCCACCTCGTGCACATAACGTACAAAAGGTGTATGGTAGTCAGGAGTACCCAAGACGGGTACAGAACAAAGTGCAGATTTCAAAGAGTCAAAAGCGTCTTGACATTCATCCGTCAGGGTAAGGGTTCATGCACATCTTTGGTTGTCAAGTGTAACAGAGGTTTAGCAAGAAGAGAAAAATGAGGTATCCACTGGCGACAGTAAGAGGTTATGCCAAGAAAAGCATGAACATCACGTTGAGTACAAGGCACAGACATATTAGAAATAGTAGCTATACGTTCAGGGGTCAGCCTCCTCCCCTCTTTCGACAGTAGATGACCAAGATAGGTCACTTCCTGACGACAATATTGGAATTTTGAAAGGGACACTTTATTACCATTTTTAGCCAAATGATTCAACAATTTAACTGTGGCAGTTTTACAAACCTCCTCAGTATCCGAGGCCACTAGTATGTCGTCCACGTACTGGAGGAGCACATTTCCTGGGGGCAAAACAAACTAGTCTAAAACAGCTTTCAACGCTTGGCTATAGATGCTAGGACTCTCGGTATAGCCCTGAGGAGCGAGACAAAATCTAAAGCTGCGTCCAGATAATGAGAAGCCGAGAATATGACGGCTATCAGGGTGTATTGGAATGCTAAAGAAAGCATTCTTCAGATCCATTACAGAAAAATACTTTGCAGTAGGAGGGATCATAGTAAGAATTGCAGTAATGTCTGGAACCACAGTATACTGGGGTACTACTATTTTATTAACCTCTCGTAGATCAATTACAAAACAATAAGTATCTTTATAATCAGGGTCACCATCCAGAGGGGCCTTCTTCAAGATTGGTAAAATGGGACTATTACAGACATTAGCTGCAGTCTCCTCCATTACTCCTTTATCAATCAAGTCATGTATAATAGCAAGCAAAGCCTGTTCACCTTCCGGTGATATTCGATACTGGGGTATACGTGGTAAGAGAGCATTAGGTTTCAATGTGATGGAGACGGGTGGCACTTTTAACAACCCCACATCCATATCACCCGATGCCCATAAGGTCAGGGGAATATGTGCAAATTCTGGAGGGAATTGTTCATTTTTGGCAAAGCATTGGGACGTACACTTAACAGGGGGTTGCATTGTCAGATAAACACCATCCGGGGAACAGTAAATACGGGCATGCAATATCTTCAATATATCCAATCCTAATAAATTTTCACCACAATTTGAAGTAAGCAAAAATGGAGAGTCTACAGTAATTGGACCAATAGTAAATGGAAGTGGTTTAGAAATGTGGCTTACTACTGGGATTCCGGAAAAACACACAGAAACATTGTTTTGCCCAGACAGAGCAACCCCTGGGACCAGTGAATGAGCAATAGAACTATTCATTGCACCAGTATCCACTAAAAATTTCTCAGATGTCCCCTTCAATTGCCCGCTCACATAAGGCCCTTGCAGGTCGACAGGTACTGATATCTGGCCCCTGCTCTGTCCATGGCTGTCTCATGCATACCCATACCCATCGAATCCCTTATCCTGATAGTTCTCATTGTAGTATTGCCTTCCCTGCGGGTCATCAAAATTATTCTTTCCTGACTCACCACCAGAAGTGTCCCCACGTCGAAAATTATTTCGATCCACACCACCGAGTCCCCTTCCTCTTCCACGCACCGAATCATATTTAGCCAGCCACACTGGACACTGAGCTCGCCAATGTCGTTCCTGTTTAAAACAGGAGTACTGATTTATTCCTAACTCTGTAACTGGACCCACTCCCCTCCGCGGCCCACTCCCTCCCTGCTTGGGAATGAACCTCTTCCTGCCCATCCGCTGTTCTGTCCTCTAATAACCTGCTGCAACAGCACTCAGGTCTTTAAATATTTTACCTTTTTATCAGACTTGTCTTTTCTCTCATTTTCCCTATACTCATAATACTGAGCCATACTAAGTATGATGGAAGGGGTGGAAGTGGTCCACGTACTTTCAGCCGCTTGTAATCGCGCCGATATTTCGGGCAGCAAATTAGTAACAAATCTATTCAAAAATAATCGTATACCACCCTCCACTGATAAATCCTGTCCACTAAAGTCAATGAAAACTCCTTCAAACTGTGTGAAAAAATCCGACACACTTTCATCCTTTTTTTGTTTACAGGCTGTCAATTTATCCCAGTCCACTTTACGAGGTGGGATCAGGGTGTGCACGTAAGTAATAATTTGTGCAGGTATAGCCAATATCTCTGCTTTAGGTTTATCTCCAGGTTTTCAGTTTTGTCCCAATCTTTAATTTGGTCCCACGTTCCACCTAATTCTGCAACATGATCCTGCTCATGCACCTGTCGCCATACATCTACGGGGACCAAAAGACCGAAAAATAGCTCAATGCCAGCCAGGGTCATGACGGCCAAATTAGCTGCCTCAGTAAGTTCTTTATAGTAAGCCGTTGGGTTTTTACGGGGGTCAGGAAGCTGTGATTTTAGAGAAAGGACCTTGCCCCTTTTCCAAGGGGTATAAACCCACTGTTCCAGGAATCGTGGCTCTACACGATGTCTAGTTACCTAATCATTAGCATCTCTTAATTCTGGTATCTCAGGGTGATATATAGGATGCACTTCCCTCATAGGGTGCTGAGTGCTCCAATTTGGACATTTCCTATTCATTCGTTCTCGATAATGCACCAGAATTTCAACAATATGGAACACCTCTTCTAATTCTAAATTAAACTTATAGACTCGATCTCTTATGTCGTACAATACCCTGGGGGGCTTTTCCTTCCTCAAAACATTTGTTCCCATAGGGAAATCAATCGAATTGCCATATTTTCTAACGCTAGCTGCTGCATAACCGGTTCATAATCTTTCATAGTACTCCATATATCTGTCAATGTATAGATAGCATTTCGCATCCACTGGGATGCCTGGTTTGCAATAACTTGTCTTTCTTCTAAGCTTAGGGATGAACGAGTGAATAATCGTCAGGGGTTCGAGTCTTCTGTATGGTGACGGGGAGTAACATCTAATGGAGTGGGGACCAATTCCATAGGTGACGGCGTCCATCCCATAGCCTGTGGCGTTAAAATTACAGAGGGTAACTGAGAAGCAGATGAAGCTTCGGGCATTAAAGTAGTTAATGTGGATGTGGTCGGGCGAAGGGTAGGAGGAGGAGCCAAGGGGGCCAAGGATACCGTAACCACAGCTGTCGTAGCTACGGGTGGTGCAGCCACTGGTGCCGGCGCCCCAGGTGCCAAAGCTCCGGCTACCGGGACGGCAGGATATATCCGCTGAGGAGCATACGGGGGTGGCGGACGAATGTCTAACCACTCCTAAATCTCTTCCTCTGGCTCAGTCCTAGTCACATAACTTTTGTCTGTCTGTAACCGAAATTGTCTATCAGTAAGCTCGATATGATTCTCTACCTTTTCTTTTTCAAAAGCCACAGCTTTTTGTGTGATGGTCTAACCTAATTTTATTCTATCTAATTTCTCTTCTCTCATTCATCTACATTTTGCTTCTTTTTGCCAAAGATTCAAAGAATCAAACATTGCCTGACAACTTTTCTTAGAAAACAATCGATCTTGTAAATAGCTTATTTTCTTTTCGTCAAACGTCCCTGTTATAGGCCATCTCAATTCCTTATTATCTTTAGTGTATTTATTCCAAATTGTATTAAACAGGATTGAGGAAATGCCATGTTTAACGTACATATCAAAACTCGGACTACTCTCCGGTGGGGCAGCCTGTCTTTCATCCAGTCGCCCACTCTTCTGGTGACAGCATCATACAAAACACAATTTACTAAAACACAACATTTTTACTTGTTCAACAGCTCGTAATCTTCAGGCAAACAACCTTATAGACATGGCCATGTCACATACACCCCCACACTCTTATACTGCAGTCTTATATTCAACACTGCGGTCATACTAAAGGAGAAATTAAAGAAACAAAAACAGCCCGCATTCTTCAACATAAAACAGCGAAATACACAAACCGGCGTCTATTCAGATTTCAGCGTGACATGTCTTCCAGATTAGAACGGAGCCCGTCTACTCCCGTTCGTGTGAACCGATCAAATCAGATATCAGACCACACAGATACTTCAAAAATAGACAGTCCAGAGACTGCCCAAAGATCATCAGACAGGAATTAACCACAGACCATACTACAGACCATCCCGTAGACCTCCCTGGTTGGGCCTAGGACTACTGAGTTAGCCTGCTGCCTTAGTGTCGCTTCAGGTTCGTCCCAAAGGCTTTCCCAGTTGCTTCTACGGACCTTTCCGAGGATAGTCCGTCCGGGTGTACACCACCCATGTACCACCGAGGTGTCCGACGTTGTCTCTACTAATCACCAAACAAGCCTGTGGGGCATCTGCCTGTGTAGCCACTCCGCTGCCCCGTCATATGCCCAGAGATCCCCATGGTTCGCTGACCACCACATTCCGCGATTCAGAGTACACTTAACTGTTTCCAAAAGCACCGCTCAACAGTGCATTCCGACGACGCCAAAACAATTCACTCACCGGGTGCACACAGGTCAGATTGCATGTTCTCCACTGCCGACTCCTGTTGACCAACATGGTCAGCTCCTGGGTTAAACCCGAAGTACTCCGGCGAAGGGCAACTAGCAGCTGGGAAGACCTCTGGGAGTGAGAGTGGAGTTGCTTCTATCAAAAACTGTTTTTTTGTTTAGGATCCTTTTTCTCTGTCCACCCGCTCGACCAGAACTCCCCTTATCCCTCTTCTCCCGTTTACGGGAGGGGATGACCCTATCGCGGAGTCCCGGCGGAGTCGCCAACTGAAGTACCAAAAATTATATACTATAGAGCTATACTTACCAATAGCCTAATGCCAGTTACAAAGATAAGCAGTCAGTCGGCAGTGTAGAAGGTTCAATCGTTTATTTTGCAAAGTACTCTATATAGAGGAGCCTCTCTCTCATCCTCACCCCTCAAGGTGCGCCGGAGAAGACTGCTGGCTTACATTCAAAACAGTGCATATATACTTTCAGCATAACATGTGAAGTCCCCGTACATGGAAAAGTAATCCCTTGGCTGAAGCACAGAGGAAAGCCCATATATGGCACAGTTGATTAGTTCGAAACCAAGCTAAGCTATTATGGGGGGAGGTCAGTAAAGGTGACTGCCTTTCGTCTTGGTGCCCGGAGTACAGGCACGGCACCTCCAGGAATGTGCTTATCATGCTTGAAGCCAGATGTGACCTTGGGTTCCCAGGACTAGGAATAATAGTGCGCCTTCAGCTACTTCTGACCACTCGACTTCTCTCCTGAAAGGGTATCACGTGATTTCTGCCTACACTGAGCGAAGACAGGGAATAGAAACTAAGATGGCGTCCGTTTAGCTAAGGCCCGATACCCGTCTAACTAACACCCAAGCGTATTTACAACGGGCTTCCCCATGGCTATATTACGCATGTTAGATACATTACGCTAACATTATGCATAATATCAGATTTTTATCCTTCAGGGGTCACCTCAAGCAACAGCCTCCTTACTGTTCTGGTCGGTCTGTGACTCTCAGCTGGGCATTAAAAACTTGATCGACGACTTTCGCCCAAGACAGTGGCAGGGGTACATCCCAGTGCTTCCGCCTTCACTGAGGTCCTGGTTGCCAGCAACGCCTGTGCTGGTTAACTTCACCTTGGTTCAAGCTGAACTGGTGCTAACTCCCCAGGCTGGATCTGATGTCCTGGCACCTCTGGCAATGGTTGTAAGGCAGCAAATATCTATTGGTGGACAGAACAAAAGGTCTTTAGACAAGACCCGCTGAATATAAGCAAAGCACGTCATTGTGCCTAACGTAGGAGAAACTTAATAAACAAAATAGTACACGTAGAGTGTAACAACCAAGTAAAGGGGCCAGTAACCATGGGAGGTTCCAAATTAAGACAAGGCCGTACTAAGGAGGGACTAACTAGCCTATTAACGAATCTGAAGGCAGCATTTAAAGAAAGACAATGACACAAGCCAATGAAAAATATTGGCGGACAGTGGGAGCGGCTACTCTCCCATACTCCACTACAGCAGTCTTGCAGAGTGAGCAGCACATGAACGCTGCCGCTAGTCTCGGCCTAAAAACATGCAGTTGAAAGCAGTGCTAAAAATCTGTGCTATAACAGGAGAAGATTACATTTAAAAGCACGCTGTAAATGCGTGCAGCAAGACAAGGAAGTGCATGCAGCCCGGAAGATAAATAAAGGTAAACAGCAAATGCGGTTCAGCCTTAACATTGTAAAAAGAAGTTCCACAACCAAAGCGGATGAGAATGAGTACTTTGCGCATTGGGTTACTTATAAGAGAAACACACAAGGGAGAATGCTACAACCAATAGAATTGGAGGAAAAGTGAACTGATATCACATTGACAAATAAGAAAAAAGGCGGGATGCAAGCCCAGGTTAAGATATATTCAAGATAATAGATATCACATCGCAAGCGCTGTGCAGGTGAAATGCAAAAATGTTTTCTCCATGATCATTTGTTTTGAAGAAGTTGTTTCAAACAAAGAACGCTCTAGGAGTTTGGGGTAAGATGGTGGGTGTTTAAGAGTGGAAGCATGGTCCTGCTCCTCACTTCAGCATCATGACAGAGCTAGCAAATGCTACAGAAGTGTAGAATTGATTACCGATTGATCTCAGATTGGCTATATTCAGTACAGCCAGTGGAGTAACATTAGCCCCCATAGCCCTGTGGTGTGGGGCCCCCCCAGAGCTCCAGGGGCCCCCTCCAGTACTGTGGATGGATGACTCTCCCCTGTCCTGGGAGCTACTGACAGGGTTGGGGGGCCCTTCCTGTACTTTGCAGTGGGGGGCTTACGTTTTGTTATTCCACTTATATCAGTAAGATAATGATTCTGGGCACCTACAGCACCAATAAACTTGATGTGATAGACCTCTCAATTGCTTCTACCTTTGTGTGCTTTTTTGTTTGTTTCCATAGCATCTGCCAAAGCAGCCACTGCTTCCATGGTCTTGTGTTGAATGGCCATGGACACACTGCAACCAGGTCCAAGGGAGGGTGAAGACCAGGTGGAAGTCGAGGTGGAGGTGTCAGTAGGTCAGCTACCATCTCTAGCTGCTCATCACATTACTGATAGGCAATCACAAGCCCTCCTGGAATGCTGCAACTATGGCAGTAACAGCTATTGCTGCCGGAGCACATAAGGGACAGAGAGCCAGCATACAGTTGAATAAGACTGAAAAGAGAATATTCTGCAACAACAGAACAGGGAGAGAGACAATTCCAATGGTCTAGCTGGCAGAGGCAGTACGGGCACCCTTCTTAAAGCCACACATAACATGAGAAATAAGGAAATTGGTTGCATTGTTGCTGACATACCTGTAAATGACAAATAAAACATCGGTGAAAGTGAGAGGAAAAGTGAAACTGCACCCCAGGTAATGAAAGCTGTTTTAAATACTGAGGAGTTGGGTTTTGAGAATAATCAGGGTGCACTGCTATGGTTTTTACAGGACAGGCATGCTGAGACGACTATTGGGACAGACAACGCCCTTGCTACAGACATAAATATTACCTTGTTAATATCACCAATGTATAATGTGCAGCTCATGAACACTGTCGACGAGTACAAACAGACACTGTTGGTGATTCAAGTTAAAAGAGTGGGGACAGAAGATTAAAGAGATGAAAAAGACACCAGGATTGCAGTTATATTCATTTTTGCTTTCCTAACTGCAGGATGCACATTGTTTGTTTCAGTTACTTATATTTTGTTGCATATTGCAAAAGTCAACATTATCACATAATTAATTTTTTTAAAACGCCTCTCACTTTGCAGTTAGAGGAACAAAAGTAAAGTATCAGCGGAAAAAGTGACAAAATAAACACTGAATTTAAAGGCATCTTTATTTATTGTTATGACGTTCATGACCCACCAAAAATTAGCTTGTTTCTTAATAAAGTCCCATTCTAAAGTTATCTTGGGACCATCCTTGAGTAATGCAGCCTCATTCTGAAGTAATTGCAAGAATATTCTGTAATGATACAGCCCCATCCAGTAATACTCATAGGATCACCTTAAAGTAATCCAGCCTAATCCTGAAATCATCATGAGATAATCTTGCAGTAGTACAAGATGTGGAAATTCATCGACTGCCAGTGAGTATCCAATGTAAAGTTTTGTTTTCATACAGACTTGCCCGCGACACCGGGCACACCTCCACCACTTCTTCAGCAACTGTCATCAAACCCCCAGACATAGAATCCCACACAAAGCTCTACATTCCTATGAGCTCTGGTTCTGGCAAATGTCTTTTGCCAGAACCAGAAACAATTGGCTAGGCCACTACATTTTACTATTCCCCTTCAACAAAACAGAAAGCTTTAAACAGTCCAAAACATTCCCCAAAGACCAATCTAACAAAATATTACAAAAAAAATGAAAGAAGGAATTATAATACAAAAAAAATAAAGAAAATGTAAACACCTAAAATAGTGCACATTTCTTCTCCCATCTACTTACTAGGAAAAAACATGGACAGTTACATACTTCCAAAATTATTAACAAACAGATCATGAACCCAGGTTTATTTCCTGAACCTCAAAGGAATCCGTATTAAACGGCACAGCGTCAGACTGATTTACATATGGCCATGTCTGAACTGGGATGGCTGAGTGAGCTAAAGGATGAGGATGGATTAAACCCGATTAGTTGACTGGGGGTGAGTGCTTGCATTGTTCAATACTACGGCCATCATCCCGTTTGGTTTTGATTTGTTTGCCGTAAGTTGGCAGAGTATGCCCAGACATGGGTCCCTTGCTCACTTTGCCTCTGGATTCAAGCTAGCCTGGCTGATTAGCCGGAAACCGGTCCCAGGATGCTTGTTTCTGGTCCAGGGAAGACATGGCTTGGCAGTTTGGTCTGGATTGCTCCCTTGAGCCACAGGGTCAGACTAATTTGCATATGCCACGTCTGAACTGGGGTGGCGGATTGAGCTAAAGAATGATGATGGATCAGTTGACTTGGGTTGAGTGCTTGCATTGTTCAACACTCCATCCATCATCCCCTTTCGTTTTGCTTTATAATCAAAGTGGACAGAGATTACCTTTGTGCCTGACCGAATGCCAGTGTCACGATTGCATGGGGAAACAACGAACTACAAAGATGGCCACCAGCCTAGAACGCGCATACGCGGGGATGGGTAGGCAGGTTAAAGCCCGGCTTCCCCAATCAGCAGTGCTTCCCGTTCTAGTGATTTTGGAAGCTCTCTGCCGTCTTACCTGGTTTTTTCCGGGTCTTCGTGCTCCTCACGTTCGACATGGCATGAACGTGCGTTTCTCCCGTTGGGACGTCTTTCCCTAGCATTCCTTTGGACTTTGTTCCGTTACCTGCAAGTAGACGCTGCATTTCACCCGTCGAGACATCTTTCCCTGGCATTCCTTTGGACTTCGATCCAGTTACCTGCAAATATACAAGAAAGAAAAAAGAAGACAAAGACAAAGCAGCATTATTGATTTATGTGGTAACAGCGCTCTTGTGCTGACATATTTCTAGATTATTTGTTTATGTCATTTACCTGATCCTGTGCTCTCGGCGCTGTGACGATCCACTCCGCCCTTTGAGATCTAAAAGGAATAGTGAGAACAGTTATCTTACCTGAGCATAAGGTGTATTTAATTTACGATATTCAAGCTGTTTAAAGACAGATTTTCCACAAGCAATACGGGGTGAATAGGTAGGTACATATACAGTCAAGATTATTTGTTTATGTCATTTACCTGATCCTGTGCTCTCTGCACTGTTTGGATCCACTCCGCCCTTTGGAATCTAAAAGTGAGCTAAAGAATGATGATGGATTAAACCCAGATCAGTTGACTGGGGGTGAGTGCTTGCAACGTTCAACACTCCGTCCATCAATCCCCTTTGGTTTTACTTTGATTATAAATCAACTGCAACCAATGCAAAACTATAATGCCCCGGTAACTTATTAAACGGACCAACCAAGTCAACATATATTTTTTCCCAGGCTCTCGCAGGATGTTCAATAGCCTGCACAGGAGGTTTCCTCATATTCAACCCCATCTCTGAAGAAACACATACCGCACATTTGCCCACAAATGACGCAACCTCTCTATACACAGAAGGCCACCATAAAGTATGCCTCACATTTTTTTGTGAATGTCACTCCCACGTGTCATTCATTAGCAATCTTTATGAACCTCAACCTCAACCACATAGACAGTTCCAACTTATTACCTCCTAAAAAGAGGCCATCATCCACAGAAAGTTCATCAGCAACTTTCCAGAATGGCTGACACGAATTTGAAAGTGACCTTTCACTTGGCCAACCCCTAGCAATGCACCTCAACACAACATTCATAGCTTTATACAAAGCCATCCTTTCTCGATATTCAGGCTCTGCAACTGCAAACATCCCCTCCAGATGAAGCAATAAAACAACTTTCCTGAATAGCCTCTACATCTTCCACACCATCTTACAGAATAGCAAACTGAGACAAAACATTTGCCCGCATATTCTTGCCCCCCTTGATATGTACGATATCAAAGTGAAATTGTAACACTTTGGATGACAGTCTCAAGATACTGGGTGTTTGTGGTTTAATTTTCTCTTCAGACAAAATGGCAACCAGGGGTTTATGAGCAGTTTTTACAGTAAACTTAGTACCCCAGGCAAATGGTTCGAATTCAACAAGCCAGCAATTCCTTTTCATTGGTCGAATAATACATTGCTGCCACCCTTAGCACTCTGGAAGCATAACTAATAGTGTTCTCTACTGACCCATTCTCCTGAATCAAAATGGCACCCACACCATAATTAGAAGCATCTATAATGATGCAACATGCTAGCTTGGGATCAAAAAATGTCAACATTTTAGAACTTGCTAATTGTTTCTTTATCCATTCAAACGGTTCTTGACATGAGCTATCCCAACTAAACTGTGTATCTTTCTTCAAAATCTTAATTTATAGTAAAATGTGATAAGCACAATAAGGAATACAATAGGAATACAATTCATACATCCCCATGAATGATTTGAGGGCTGTTTAATCACTAGGAGCCTGTACTTCATTGATCACAGTACCTAAAGATTGCTTGGGCTCAATGCCATCCTAAGAGACCATGTGACCTAAGTATTTGATTCTTTATTGCAAAATTCACACTTGGCAACCTTAAGCACTACCCCCATTTCCGGGAGCATAGAAAAAACCCAACTAGGAATGACCTCATGTTCTGCTTATGTTTTAACAAAAATGAATATGTCCTCCTGGCGAGCAACCACACCATCTATGTCCCTCAACAACTGGTACATTGTCCTTTGAAAAACCGACGCCTACAAGGTTAACTCAAACAGAATCCTGTGATATTAAAAAGTACCCATGGTAGAAACGAAATCAGTATAATTACTGTACTCCGATCCTAACACCACCTGGTGGTAACCAGAGTCAAGGTCAAATTTACTGAACCAATTCAAACCAAACACTGCAGCTAACAAGTCTAAATCTTCGGAAGCGGTGTGCAGCCACCCAAATGGCCCTGTTTAGGTTGCACAGTGCAACACAAATCCAGAGTTCACCATTCCTCTTACGGGCTACCACAAGAGGAGATAACCAAAGCGAAGATTCAATTGGTTAAATGACTCCATTGTAGCACAGCTTGACTAACTGTCTTTCAAAATTCTCCCTGGCAAAGAACGTTGCATTTTGAAGCCTGTGTTTGACAGGAATGGACACCTCCTTAACCTTGATTTTATGTTGAAACCTCTTTATAGTTCCTAAACTATCTGAAAACACACTAGGGAAACATGAACAAACATCTTCTACCTTGAAGCCACCCACAGTAATAGATTCACCTACATCTAAAATAGACACCTGGTCTATTGTGCCAGTTCTTAAAATCATCTTGAGCAAACCCTGGTAAAACCAACCCAGAATACACAACCCTTTAACTGCAACATACACCTTCCCAAAATCATCTTCCCTCTGAAAATTAACACAGCCTCAAAAAACCCAGACAATTCAATGCAACACCCTTCGTAGGATATAGGAGCCCAGTCAAGGGGATCTAATACTCTTCCAGGCCACAGATCATCAAATAATTCCTGGGCTATCATAGTTATTCTTGCACCGAGTCCACCAGCAACTTAACCACTCTATCTACTACTGAGACATCATGTCCAAATGGTTTTCAGAAACTTCATCTGCCGAATTACCAACTACAGGGTTGCTTCTACAGCAGGGTTGTTTCTACCTGCCTGTGTCCCTTGACCAAGCAGACTTTGGCAAAGTGCCCTAAATTATTGCAAACTCTGCATGCAACATACCTCGCCGGGCAAGACCTTCTGCTCTTAAAATGTGAAGGATTGCCACACCTAAAACATCCATTAGTTTGTTTTAAAAAGAAAATCCTATTCACTTTTCTTTCCCTAGGTTGAGTCTTTAACAGAACCTTTGACCTTTTTCTTAACAACGTTCAGTTTCAGACTTTCATTCTTCCAATTCCCTTACGGACATTTGCAATGTTTCAATGCTCTTGGCTATACATAATGTTTCTCCAAGCATAGTATTACTTAAGGACAGCAACTTCTGTTGAATGGCTTTGTTGGAGCAATGACATATAAACTGGTCATGTACCAACTGAACTGTAAAATACTCAAAATGACAGTTCGCCACCAGTCTACGAAGGGCTGAAACATAAATATCAATGTTTTCCTCTGCCATTTGCTTCCCCTTGAGAAATGTGTGTTGTATGACTTCAATGCAGAGTTGAACATCAAAAGGTTTTTCCAATATGTTCACACACTCTGTATTGTCATCTAATTGTTCCACCACTGCACTTTCTAAGTTGGGTAAATGCTTAAAAATACAGTGATCTTCAAACACCAGGGAATGCAGCAAAAGGAGCTTCTTTCTTTCAAGACAGAGCCTTGAAGCTCCTAAAGCCCCTAAATAGGTTTCAAAAGCATCAAACCTGTTTTTCTATTCTATAGGGGATTCTCCAGTTGATTCCAAAAATGATGGAGGGAGTTTTACAGACTGCATTGCAACCTCCTATTATAGATGCAGAAATTTGCAATTCAATTAAAAATGTTTGAGCCAACACAAGAAGTGTCATACAACTAGTAGTGACAGCTATAAATAACCAACAGTCAAACTGTGTGTATCATTGTGAAACAATGATGCGCACGCGAAACAGAGGAGCCATGTGTATTGGCGTAAGAAATGTGTTAACAACGCCTTTCGTTATACACACACGATAATGTAGCTGTGCGTTTCGGCGAATACCCTCCAGAAAAACTAGAAACGAGAAAACACTTTATTTGACAAGCACAAGCGATGCTGCAGCTGAAATCAGGAGTTGGGACACACACATAAAATGTGAAGCCGTGCGCATCTGCGCAGGAAACCAGAAAGACAAAGCCGGCACAGCAACAGTGCAACAGTACCCAGGGAACGAGCGTTGCTAAGAAGAAGGCACACTCAGAGACAGACATAGGCCAAAGGTAGGTGCGTGTATCACCTCCAGGATCGTCTCAAATGGCCGACCTATAAGGAAAACATCTGAAACGCAGATGCAAAATGGCTGAGGTGGACTAGACAAGTCCAAACTGTATAGCAGCAGTTAGGAGACTGCAGAGAGCACTCGCTGAGGGTTTCAAGTTTCAAGATTTTTTTTATTAGCGTGGTTACTTAAAACCATTGCTCCAATATCTATTGAGAAAAGGTTTAATTGTAAATTACGACTTTAAGAGAGATTTAAAAGGGGAATTTGGTTCATTAATCAGTCATTTCAAATGCAATTTATAATACATGATTTGTTTACTTAGTGACTTTTATCTGCTGTGCCTTTAGGCGGCGGAATCGCTCTGCCAAGTGCAATGTTAGTGCTGGAATGTTCCTGTCACGTTTATGGCATTTTCTTTTCCACCTGTTTCAAGAAATTCGCAAAGGGACAGGTCATCTGCGCTTCCTCTGGAGCAAAAAAAAGCCAGCACCACTTGTCTTCACGTGCAAATGCCTATTTGATTAAAAAGTAGTTTTAAAAGTTTTTATCTTCTAATGTCAGTTCTTTGAAGAAACATAGTAGGTGCAGCATGTCCTCCTGCGCTTTGCCACACAAAAGGCAGGTCGAGTCGAATTGGGCTTTCAGCCAGTGTGGAATGTGCTTTGTGCATGGTAGTAGGCCAAATCGGTACTTTAGAAATTGGATTTCGGTAGATCTAGCAAACCCCAAGGCTAGACATTTTTGAGCAGCGGGGGAGGAGTAGGTGCTCAGAGTCATCCAGCCATATGTCCTTTTAGATAAAGTTGCTTTGTCCTCAATCCATGATAGACATTTTACAATTTTCCGTACTATATTTTTGAAGAGACAGTGGTTAGTGGGTGTTTCCCAGAGCTCGGTTAGCCCTAGGGTGGTCAGACTTGCTTGTGGATATTTTGCAGCAGGTGATGACATTTTGTATTGTAACTCTAACTACAAGCATCAATTAAGAGTTCATGGTTTTGATTTCCGTACTTTGTCCCAGAAGATAACAATAGCTCCTTGTCTTGCAAGGGTCTGCTTTTGGACACCAAACTCAAGCCTGATCTGTGCAGGAGAGCCATATTTTGGCACACCAAAAATTATTCTGTATGCTGTTGCAACCATACCATCTAGTAGCTTGGAATCTCAGCCCCTCTGAGCTTCACTTCCATAAGCTATTGTGGGTAGGAGTTTTGGTCAAAATTACTTCGGCTAGTGGGGCGAATGAAGGGACATTTAATTTGGAGTCATGGTTTCTTATTCAGACTGCCAGGGCTATTGCCTTCCTCCTATTTGAGTCCCTTTGAGCTCTAAAGTGCCCGCCTTTGTCTCTGATCACTCCTAGATATTTATATTCTGATACAAAATCTATCCCGGTATGCGCCCAGAACCTTTCCGATATTTTTTCAGAGTTCTTTTTGATTGTCAAGGTCTTGGTTTTCTCCAAGGTGATGTTCAGGCTGTTTGCTTCAGAGTATTCAAATGTGGTGGTAAGGAGATGCTGTAGACCCACCTTCGTCTGGCTGATTAAGACTAAGTCATATGCATAGAGTACAAATGGTAATGCTAGGTTCCCTAAGGGAATATGAATTACTAGTGTTTAGTAGTGAGGCGAGGTCTGCAAGGAACAGATTGAAAAGGGTCGGGCCAGCACACAGGCTTGCTTAAGTCCTTTCGTTGTTAGTATCCGTCTCAAAAGGGTTGACCCGCCACCCAGTTTTATTTATATCCAGGTTTCAATATGCAAGTTGATTAGCAAGTTAGCAGTGCCTGAGGTATGCCCCAGCTAGCCAGTTTTGTCCATAATCTATTGTGTTTTATGTGTCAAAGGCAGCCCTAAAATCAATTAAGCATAATTGTAATGTCATTTTTGTATTCTCAGCCTTCTCAATAAGCAAAGCCATGGTTGCAATATTTGTTACCGTTCTGACAGATTTGAAGATGCCAGTCTGATTTAGAGGAATAATCGAGCTGTCTTCGCCCCATTGTTGTAATTCATCCAGAAGAGTTCCTGCAAAATATGTTGCCTCATTGTCCAAAAGAGCAACTAAACTAATAATACTTCACATTTGTAAAGCGCACAATCACCCGTAAGGGTCTCTAGGCGCTTGGGGCCGTCGGGAAGATTAAGCAAGCTATTGCCCAGAGTCGGGGGCGCTAGAGGGCGCACTGCAGCATGGCCACACTGCTGTGAGGCTCCTGCAGCCCGGAGCCTTAATCCGTCCACTGATCCTTTCAAACGTCGCCAGTCCCTACTCTGACCCTGGATCCTAGTTGGGGGAGCTGCTGACCGCACTCGGTCCAACTCCTGCGGTGATCGGAGCTTGCTGGCCGAAGATACAGGTGCCTGAAGATTTCCCCGCCGGACACGCTGGAGGAAGGGTGCTCCGGGGTCCGGCGTCCCTGCCTACTCTAGACCGCGGCGTCATACGTGGGGTGGAGGCCCTATCTCCTCTCCCTCAGAGAGTCTTCGCGGCTGGACACTCTGCCGCAGCCGGCGGCTGTGACCGGTGCTTGTGTCCTGTGGAGGCTTGTGTGGAGCACCAGTGAAGGAACCATGCTGTGCTGAGGAGGTGGAGCCGCGACGAGGACACCGGTCTGCCGTCCGATGTAAGTGGCGGCCATAGTGCAGGCGGGAGTGGCGGGGTGTCCACGCCTGCTCGTGCCCCCGTCTGTGGTGCTTCTCTGACCGCCTGAGAGCTCGCTGGCACATGCGGCGGTGGGAGCAGTGGTGAAGGCAGGTGCTGGAGGGGGTTACCGGCCGCACCGCTGAGGTGCCGCCTGGACATTAATTGGCGCCATTTTCATCGCGGTAGCTGCTGGATGGCGGAGCCGGCCATGGTGGATAGCGTTTGCTGCTGATGCGCTGCAGTTCTAATTGTGTACGATAGCACCATGTCCAGCTGACTAGACTGTCGATTATTGCCTCCTGCTTTACGCCACATGCTGCATGGTCCTGGGTGTACTGATCTGACGTTTGGGAGACATCGCTGCTGCTGGTGCTGGTTCCTGCGCACCACCCTTGGTACAACTCGTAAGTGGCGCTTACTTTCCTGCGCTATTGTATGATATGCTGGGCTACTGTTGTGCCCCTTCAGACTTATTTCGCCTACTGTCGTAGGGGATATCCACTGCCACTTCAGGAGCGGCTGCTTTTGGGACTGCCAGGGGGAGCTAGTTTCTGTAGAGTGCGACGAGATTGTGCGGTTAACTAATCGCTACACCCCGGTTTGGGACTTTGGTGTGCTGCATATTCTGGTTGGTGAAACGCACCGTTTGGAGCCTGTGGCGTTGGAACCTGCAGTCCCTTTGACTCTCCTTGTACATTTCTGTGGGAGCTGCCGCAATCTGTGTGCGTGTTAACATGGGGAAACCGGACAATAAACAACCTAAGCTATCTTTTGACTCTACGGCGGCCAGGAGGGGTGCTCGTCTAGCACAGGAGGCCGGGAGTTCGCGGTCCCCCACCCCGGACTTCCAGCAGATGATGCAGGAAATGCGGCAAGGCTTTGCCACCATAGTGGATAAAGTGGACGAATTATCCTTGCGCATGGACGCTGTTGTGCAAAAACTTGATGTGCATGAAGAGCGCCTCACCACGGCGGAGCAGCGCATCTCGGATCATGACGATACTACAGCCACTCATACGGCTCAACTGGCGAGAATGGACAATATCCTGTGGGTAATAGCTGCTAAGAATGAGGAGTTGGAGGCGAGAAGTCGGCGTAATAATGTACGCGTGGTAGGTGTGCCGGAGACGACGAATGTGGGGAAAATGGAGACGTATGTAGAGAAACTCCTGGTTGGCGCGATTGGAGCGGAAGCGTTCTCTACGCAATTCATTGTGGAACGGGCACACCGCTCCCTTGGGCCATGGCCGGCCCCAGGTGCTACACCGCGCCCTATCATTGGGCACCTCCTGAACTACCGGGACCGAGGCGCGGCTCTTCGAGCGGCTCGCACTACCCGTACGCTTTCCTTTGAAGGGGTCAACTTCACCATATACCCGGACTTCACTCCGATGGTACAGGAGTAACGGCGCAAATTCCTGGCGGTTAAGAAAAAACTTAGAGAGCTGCAGGTAGACTATGCTTTGCTGTACCCTGCGAAGCTGAGGGTGGCACATCAGGCAAAACAGCATTTTTTCACGAATCCACAACAGGCAGAGGACTTTGTGAAGCGCCTCAGGAGGGAACGGAATGCGAACGACCGGCAAGATGTGGTGGGACGGGAAGGCCACCACTCGGCGGGGGAGGAGGAGGACGCTTGATTCCGTTTCTTTCAGCACGGAGGCTGTAGTGCACGCTTTGCACGGACATGTAGATGGCTGCTCTCGGGGCCTGTACTCTCCCAACCATGTACTGTTGAGGGTTGATGTGAGGGTCACCGGATTGGACCGAGTGTTCGCTATTGAGGGTCGCTGAGGGGGCGATGGTTGATGATGATGATACGCTCCGGGCACCCACCCCCACACTGCGCCTGGGCCGTGTATACGCCCTGTGGGAAGGAGTACGGCGTGGTGTGAGGGGGTGGTAATGTGCACCTCTGGTGGGCACCCCACCGGGAATGCCCCACTCTTGTTGAGTTTCTATTTGCGACTGACTTGTTGGTTGAATGCATGGATAAATGGAGGAAGGGGGGGAGGGTGAATGGGGGTCCTGACAGTTTGGGGTTGGTTAGGTGGGTGGGGGGGGGGAGACACTGCGCTGCCAGTGCATGTTCCACTTGATACGTGTGGTTGGGGTAATGTTGGATGCGGCTGTACGGCTGTCATGGCGATGTCTTGGGATTGCTGTTCTGCTTCGTCCAAGGCCGTATCGGGCCTGGATTGTTTACTTGTGCGTAGAGGGGGGGCCTGAATTTCCCGCTCATTGTTACCATTGCTGTGAGGGGGGGATGGACGAAGGCAAGCTCCCCCTGATACGATCATTGTTTATGCTGGTGGGACACGATGTGTGGAGAGCGCATTGTTTTTTGTGCTGACTGCGTGCCTGTTGCACGGTTGTTGTTGTTTGGGGCTGGGAGGGGGGTGTCTGGTTCTGTCGATGGAAGATGGCAGGGATGAATGTGGTGTGAGGTTTGCGTGGGGGATGGTGTGTGCGATGGTAACGGTCCACTGCTTTGCACCGGGGACGGGGGATTGTGCAATGCTTACGTATGCCCCATTGCACATTACTCATGGGTGATGCCAGTTGATGTTTTGGATAGGATATCGATTTTGTCATGGAATGTGCGTGGGCTTAATGATGCCAGGAAATGTCGGAATGTACTACACTATCTGGATAGACATGCAATTCAGATATCTTTACTGCAGGAAACGCATCTGCGTCAAACGCCTGCACCTACGTTTGGAGGGAAGTGGGCCGCAGTGAGGAAGTTTTCATCATACTCCTCGTACGCACGTGGGGCTGTTATACTGATCAAGAAATCACTCTCATTTCAGGAGCTGGGGACACGGGTGGACCCTGAAGGGAGATATGTGCTATTGTGGGGGAGGCTTGGGCAGGTCACTGTGCTCTTTGTGAATTGTTACACACCGAATGTTGATACGCCTGCATTTTTTCTTACATTTTGGGGTTATGTCCTTGCTGTGGAAGCCTCGCAAATTGTATGGGGGGGCGACTTCAATTTAGCAGTGCGGGCTCTGGAGGATAGGTCTGAGGGGAGCTCTCAGCACAATGTACAAGCCAGGGATGTCTTACAGGGCATTGTGGAAGAACAGGCCTAATAGATAGTTGGAGATATGCTCACCCGACGGATAGAGAGGGCACGCACTTCACGGCACAGGCTCGCACCTGGGCGAGGCTGGACTATGTCTTCCTCTCCAGGGGACTTGTGGCAGGGTTACATGATGTAGTACACCTCCCCAGAATGTACTCTGATCAGTGCCCGGTTAAGGTTATGTTGTCGGTGCAGGGGCTGCACAGACCGCGGCCACCCTGGAGGCTCTTCCCTTCTGCCCTTTTGGATCCCATTTTCAAGGTGGAACTTGGCGAAGAAGTGGAGGCTTTTTTTCCAAGGAATAGAGGCTCTGTAGATAGTGTGGAGGTGATATGGGAGGCATTTAAGGTTACAATTCGGGGTGTCACTATCTCCAAGAGCTGTGGGGTGCTCAGGACTATTGTTCGCACTCTCGCAGGATTAGAGGCTGACTTAAAACAGCTGGAATGCAGAATGCAGGATGGCTCTGATCCTGACCTCATACATCAGTTTAGGGGTAAACTTTCAGAGTATGAGGAGGAAGCGGCCAGGGAGGCAAAGCACAGGGGTAAATACTGGACAGCGAGGAGGTACTGCGAGGGTGAGAGGCCTGGGAAGGTACTTGCCGCGCTCACGAGACATCAGAGGTATAGTAAGGATGTGTTGGAACTGGTCTTGCCGGATGGCACACGTTGTAGGGACACGAAGGAGATCCAGGAGGCATTTATGCAACACTACACACAATTATACACTACACAGCAATCGGGAGATGTGAGGTATGGGGGATTTCTGGATGATCTGGCGCTCTGCTGGCTATCAGACGATCACCCCCACACTGCGCCTGGGCCGTGTATACGCCCTGTGGGAAGGAGTACGGCGTGGTGTGAGGGGGTGGTAATGTGCACCTCTGGTGGGCACCCCACCGGGAATGCCTCACTCTTGTTGAGTTTCTATTTGCGACTGACTTGTTGGTTGAATGCATGGATAAATGGAGGAAGGGGGGGGAGGGTGAATGGGGGTCCTGACAGTTTGGGGTTGGTTAGGTGGGTGGGGGGGGGGGAGACACTGTGCTGCCAGTGCATGTTCCACTTGATACTTGTGGTTGGGGTAATGTTGGATGCGGCTGTACGGCTGTCATGGCGATGTCTTGGGATTGCTGTTCTGCTTCGTCCAAGGCCGTATCGGGCCTGGATTGTTTACTTGTGCGTAGAGGGGGGGCCTGAATTTCCCGCTCATTGTTACCATTGCTGTGAGGGGGGGGATGGACGATGGCGAGCTCCCCCTGATACGATCATTGTTTATGCTGGTGGGACACGATGTGTGGAGAGCGCATTGTTTTTTGGGCTGACTGCGTGCCTGTTGCACGGTTGTTGTTGTTTGGGGCTGGGAGGGGGGTGTCTGGTTCTGTCGATGGAAGATGGCAGGGATGAATGTGGTGTGAGGTTGGCGTGGGGGATGGTGTGTGCGACGGTAACGGTCCACTGCTTTGCACTGGGGACGTGGGATTGTGCAATGCTTACGTATGCCCAATTGCACATTACTCATGGGTGATGCCAGTTGATGTTTTGGATAGGATATCGATTTTGTCATGGAATGTGCGTGGGCTTAATGATGCCAGGAAATGTCGGAATGTACTACACTATCTGGATAGACATGCAATTCAGATAGCTTTACTGCAGGAAATGCATCTGCGTCGAACGCCTGCACCTACGTTTGGAAGGAAGTGGGCCGCAGTGAGGAAGTTTTCATCATACTCCTCGTACGCACGTGGGGCTGTTATACTGATCAAGAAATCACTCTCATTTCAGGAGCTGGGGACACGGGTGGACCCTGAAGGGAGATATGTGCTATTGTGGGGGAGGCTTGGGCAGGTCACTGTGCTCTTTGCTCCTAGGTAGGCCCCTTGAGGTGGAGGTGGAGGAGATCAGAAGTGCCATCATGTCTCTGAATAACGGGAAGGCTACGGGGCTGGATGGAATCCCCACCGAATTTTATAAATGCTATGTGGATATTATGGCTCCAGTTCTCCGGGAGGTCTTTGAGGAGTCCCTTGAGGTGGGGAAATTACCGGGGTCCATGAGGGAAGTTGCTATCACCTCGTTACTTAAGCCAGGTAAGGATCCCCTGGACGTGGGGTCCTACAGGCCTCTTTCATTGCTTAACTGTGATGTCAAGATATTGGCGAAAGTATTGGCGACACGGCTCTCGGAGCTTATGCCCGTTATCGTCTTACCTGGCCAGTCCGGATTTGTACCTGGCCGGGCGACATCTCATAATCTTCGAACACTATTCTCCCTGATCCCGACGATAGCTCCGGAACTCCCGGTAGCCGCCGTTTTCTTGGACGCTACGAAAGCGTTTGATTCAGTGGGATGGGGTTACCTGATAGATGTTTTATGTAGAATGGGGTTTCCTCGGATCTTTATCTCATGGGTCAAACTGCTGTACACTGAGCCGGTGGCGAGGGTGGTCGTGAATGGTGTGCTTTCCCCCCAAATTCCAATCACGAGGGGGACCAGGCAGGGATGTCCTCTTTCTCCCCTCCTATTTGCCATTGCCATAGAGCCTCTTGCATGTAGGATTCGCCAATTACATAAACAGAGTGCGTTTAATTGTTTTCAGAGCCAAATAGGGATCTCTTTGTATGCGGATGATGTTACGCTATATGTGAGAGATCTGCAGGCGAATCTTAACGCGCTATTGCGAGAGCTTGTTGCCTTTGGAGGTATTTCTGGAGTACATATCAATTTGGCAGAAATCCCAATTTTTCCCGCTCACTGCAGCGGTTCATCGATTCCCGCTGGACTACCCTCTGGAGTGGTGTGATTCAGAGCTACGTTATCTTGGTATTGTAGTGTCTCTGGGCAAGGAGGAGACTATTAGGCTTAATTATGGCGTCGCTATCACTAAACTGGCGGATAACATTACGAGATGGATGTCTTTACCTCTGTCCATGGCGGGTAGAGCGTCCCTGATAAAAATGGTGGTCCTATCCCGCTTCCTGTACCTGTTTCAGAATATTCCATATCACCCTGGGGCGTATTTTTTTAAACGTCTCCGCTCGGAGCTGATTCGTCTGTTCTGGGGGGGTAAACAACCGAGATTGGCGTGGTCTACCTTAACGTTGCCCTATGTCAGTGGAGGCTTTGACGTTCCTGATTTTGAACTTTATTATGTGAGCGCTCAAGCGCACTATGCATACCACTGGATGCGTACCACGCTGTTTATGCCTCAGATTGCTGCTGAACAG
The DNA here is from genome assembly GCF_964263255.1 of Lissotriton vulgaris. NCBI lineage: Eukaryota > Metazoa > Chordata > Amphibia > Caudata > Salamandridae > Lissotriton > Lissotriton vulgaris. Next base: position 375,289,966 of record NC_141698.1, read on the forward strand.
TGGGTCGCTCATCCTCTCCCATTAGAGGGCATGGTAATGGGAAATGTTGGAGATGTGGATACACACCAGACTACGGTGACATGCACGGTTGATGCTTGGAAGCGTGTTGTGAAGGCACTGGGTCTTGCGTTCCTCTATTCACCTGCACTGCCCCTAGCATATCATCCTGCCCTGTCCTTGTTGCGGGAGATGGGGTTCCAGCGTATGTGCAAGCGTCTTGGGACGCTTAGGTGGGGGGACCTTTTTCGCGAGGGCACCTTTCGTACCCGTGAACAGTATTTTGGGGGTATGGAGTATTCCCCTTTAGAGATGTTTTATTATGTTCGGTTAAGACAAGGCCTGCGGACGCTACTGCCTGGGCTCCCCAAGGAACCGGACGTGGCTTTACCGCTCCACGTGATGTTAATCTCCGATGGGCGTCATTTGGTCTCTAGATTATATGGCGCCATCAGGAAACAACGGGTTACACCGGCTAGTCGGGTACGTGAACAATGGAATGCTGAGCTCGGAATTTCCATCTCTGATGAGCAATGGGCATACTGTTGTGGTGTGACTGCCAATATTTCCTCTAGTTGCCGTTTAAAAATCATACACTATAAATTCATACAAAGATTCTACTACACTCCAGCTAGGAAACTTAGATTCCGGTTGGCGGAGGACGATAGATGTGCTCGTTGCCGGGCGGCGGGGGCCGATTTCCTTTACCTGGCATGGGAGTGTGGGGCCATTTCAGAGTACTGGGTGCAGGTCCATGATGCCCTTCAGGTCATGACTGAGGATGGGGTATTGTTCGACCCTGTGGTGCTGCTTTTAGGATATACTAAGGAGGTGCCGGCACTTTATCGTAGATTTGTGGACGTGGCTTTATTGTTGGCAAAACGGCGAGTGGCCTGCTGGTGGAGGCGGAGCAGGGTGCCACGGTTCAAGGATTGGCTGGGTGATGTCATTTATTGTCAGGACCAGTACAATGTATACGCGGAAATGATGCCTGTGAGCTGTAGGCCTAAGCACTTTTGGAGCCCGTTGCAGGTGTACCTACTTACTAGGGCTGTGCAGGATTCTGAATCGGAGAGTGAGGATCGGGTTGGGGTTGGTTAGAAGCGCGGCGTTTGCTGGAAACCCACTTATACCTAGCGGACACCATGTAACACAGCGAATGGAGATGTTTCTAGATTCTACTGCTATGCTGCTTGTGTGGGTTACACTGTATGGTCACTGGGGGCAGGGTGATAGGCCAATGACTGCTCTTTTGTGGTGGTGATGGGGGTCCCTCAGCCAAGCAAATGTTGAGCTATAGGTATACGTCCACTATGTTGATGCTGGTATCCTTCATTGACGAGTGCGTTCTTTGGGTCCGTACTCCTGCAGTCCATGAATGTTCTATGCAGATGTATTGTACTCCGATTGCTTGCAGATATTCTGTTTCCATATTTGTCTACACTGTACTATGCTTGGACATGGCACCTGGACTTTTCATGTCTACTGCTGCATTGCATTATCCCTGAATCTGCGTATGCTTTGTATATGGGCCACTGCTGTCTCCTGCTTGTCTTCCACTAAAGGTTTAAAAAAAAAAAAAAAAAGCTATTGCCCAGAGTCACATGGTGCTGGGCTAATCTGCCGCCGGTGTTGGGGATCGAACCGTGATCCCCAGATTTCGGAATCAGTCGCACTAGCTGCGGTGCCACACCTCTTCCTCCTGTACTGTAATTCTTCGGCAGGGCTTTGTCTCTTGACTTAAAGATTGGTGAGACACTCGGGGACGAAAGTAGTAGGCCTTTCTGCCTTATTTCGGTAGAGAGAGGGCTGAGTCCTTTTGCAGTAATCTACGTCTTGTTTGTAGAGCATCTGTGGGATTCCGTTAGGGCCCGGTGCTCCTTCTCTTCTTCCCTTCACTATTTGACATTTGATTGCTTTAAGGTGGTCGCTTGGGAGTGTATCTCCCAGAATTGTGCCTTCACCACCTTCCGGTGATGTTGCACTTTCTCGCCGGGTCGGTACACGAGTGTGGTAATTTTCTGAGTTACGGCTGACCTAGTTCCTATAGGCAATGAGATCTTATCTTGATGGAAGTGATTTCCAAGGGAGGTTGTCCAGTCCTCCTCAGATATGTTGAATGATAATGCGCAGGGCGAATCAATCGATTTATTGTCCCCCAAAATCTTGCGCTGTTGTTTTGTTTAATGCTGGCATGGAGTTTTGCCCATAATGAATCCTCAGAGGCTCTCTTAACCACCCATAATGCTTGCTTTAGTTGGGTTTTCTGCTGTTGTAGTGCGGCTAGGTTTATGATATCGGTTGGTTTCCATTGCAGGTGCCGCAGCGTGTGATTTGTTGTTTTTTTTATAGATCTTATCTTGATTTTTTGCAATTTTCAAAAGTTGGTTGTGCCGCTGTAGCTCTACTGAGCTCTTGATTTAATTGGGGCAGCAAAAGACTTTGCCATTGAGGTCATGAAGTTCACCCAATTACCCTTTTTATTACCCCCTTCTCGTGTTTCAAATAAGAGTGTTACAGTCTACAGGAAGCTCCCTTGCGATGCTTGCACAAATGTTATGTTCCTGTAATTAGTTCCTAGTAGGCTGTTCGATTTCGAGAGCTTAGGCATATTTGTGCGAAGTGTGAGTTGATGGGGACGATGGTCGCTGTCCGCTTCGTCGCCCATTCTGAATGTGGTAATGTCATTGAACAGGGTTAGGGACACAAAGGTGTAGTCTAGTGTTGAGTTTTTGGTTGATGAGTAATGAGTGACTGCCTGAAGGTTGTCACCTGTACGTATGCAGTTCACTGCTCTAACATTAAGGTGTTTGAGGCCCTTTATGAGACGCTGGCTGGTTTTTGTAGACAGTTCTGAAAAGCTCTTCCCCTGTGGTGGCATGTTCCATAAACGGTTTTGTATAGACACTTCCTCCGCAGTCGATGAGCCAATGGATGAATTGCAACTGCATCTGCAAGCGCTCTGAGACCTACGGGTCATTTATGTGCTATATAAACACAATTTCAATTACAATTTCAATTACAATTAGATGTAAATTAAAGTTCCCTGTGAGTATCATGTCTGATGTATTGACCTCAGTTAAACATAGCTCTACGAAATTAGTCAGTTGTTTCGCAGCCTTGGTTTTCCTGTTTGTGTGTTGGTAATTGTTTATTATTACAATGTCATTCATCCTTTCCCTGGTAGCCCCCTTAGAATAGATATTTTTATTGAAATAGATTCTGGTGTTATCGAACCGACTGGGAGAACTGAAGATGTACTTGTGTTGTTCACATAAATTGCGAGGCCTCCCTGCAGGTGACCGTATCTTGCCCCTCTGACCACTGGTGCAAAAAAACGTAAATATCATTGAAAGTGTGGTGGATCAATCAGCCAAGTCTCCTGCAGTGCGATGATGTGGAATGTCCTTTGATATTTAATAAAATCCAAATCTGTCATCTTGCTGAACAGTCTACTGATAGTCCATGAGCATCTCAGCAGCCGGTTAATTTTAGCTGTTAAGGATTGTTAACCTCTGGTTTGTCAATTGTTTCTTGCTTGGTTGTTGATTGTCTACATAACCACTCACCGCGCATTGGTAGCCCCACAACCACTCACTGTGCATTTGTGGCCTGAGCGGGTCAATGGTCTCACGCTCTTTTCCACCACTGCATTCGACTGAGACTGAGACGCACAACAGGAGAATCCAGAAACACCGCTGGGGGACTATAACCCCCAGCAGCACTAGCGCTGCCAGAACATGTTAAATTCAAGACGCCGGCCCTCTGCACTTGAAACACGCAGGGACACACCCTGGCAAAGCATGGACCAAGGGCGAGCCTGTCCACACCCGTTGAAGCCCAGAAGAGACTGGACTGGTCTCTGTCATTTGTCAGCTGAGACCTCATAAACACACTTATTAAGGTTTTTCTTTGTAGTTTGGTTGAATTGTGTGTCTTTTTATTTACATACACTCTTAAGTCTAGTACCGATGGCTAAAAGGAAGGCCCGGGTTGAACAGACAGGGGGAGTTTGGTAGGAACACTAGATGCCTTTTTAACAAGGGCAGAGACCCACGAGATTGCAATAACCAAGAGATTTCTTTCCCTGGATTCTTTGATTACTCGGAAGCACTCCTCGCTTGGTGGCAAAGCGGGGTCTATTACTCCGCTAACCCCCTTATTAGCCTCACTGTCAGCTTGTCATTATCGAATGCATTATTTAGACCTATGGCTGCTTTGGCAGGCTCCCAGTGTATAACTAGATCAAAGACATCAATATTGGGTCGGGCTACAACAGCCATACTTGACAAGATCACTGAGCCCGCAGAAAAACTGAGAAGGGGTGGCAGCCTGGTGAAGCAGAAATCTCAACCTAAAAGACGTAGAGGAAAGAAAAGAACTGAACCTGGCCCAAATTCCATCTTGTCCCCCTCGATAACTAAGGATCTTGTTTCTTTGCCTTTAATAGAGTGCGATGATATGTGGAAGAGACTTGAAACATGAATTACTGCATTGTTGAACCCAGTGCAAGCCCAACTAGTCGGAATTGAGGAGCGATTGTCATATATTGAGGGTTTGGCTACTTTCCACCAATTCACTCATCCTCCACATCAATCCAATGGGCTTTCCTCATATCCACGTAGTGGAAATGTCCTGGGGGCTCAACTAATCCAGGTGGGAGGGGAAGTACTCGTGGTCCCTAACACGAAAGAGGAGAACACGTTTATGAGTAGTCTGCCAGCCACTGTTCAAATTGACCCTCAAATACTAATGGCTCCTCCAGTATACCAACACCAACTGCAGAGTAGAGATGAGATCCCCCCCATTGCAATCCTTTACTGTCACTAACAACTTAGGCAATATTACTCACTTAACCTCACAGGGACAGGGGGATGGTCTCTCACTCTAACCAACATAGACCGCTTAGGGGGGCACCCATTAAAACCGGTTGTCTTGTCGGTTTCCCTGTGGGGGAAATGGGATTGTCCCACTTGCTAATCTAATTATTATGGCGAGAACGGTAGAGTGGATTGGTTCGACAAATAAAACAATGGATGGGGATTGTGTGATTGTGAATTTTAACAACCACCACACTTAGGGTGACCAGAATTTTAATTCCAAAAACCGGGACATGTTACAAAAATAGAAGAAGGTGTACAATTTTACTTCAAGCAAGCGGACAGAGAGACAGCGTTCATCAGCAGAGAATTGCAGAACAGGCAGTTAGAAAATACATAAAATGCAGTTTTTTAAACCCAGTAGCTTGCCTGTTAATTTAATTGCTTTCTTGAAACAACTGATAACTATTCATGCTTTGTAAAACATAAAAAAGCACCTGTCGCCATTTTCAGTCGACCCTCTCTAAAAACCGGGACAAGAGCTACATTTCCTGAGATCTGTCAGGACAGCTGATGAAAAACCAGGACCGTCTGAGCAAATCTGGGATGGCTGGTCACCCTAACCACACTCCAAGAGCTTTTCTGGACCATCTGTTTAGAGATCCCCGTAGGGGTAGACAGATAAAAGCATTACCTTATTGGTTCTTTGTTTCTAGACGCCCATCTGACATTGGTAAATGAATTCAGATCCTGTTGGGGTAGGAAAGAATTGGGACTCATTGCCCAACTTGAGAAGGGTATTAGAGGGGTGACCCTGGAGAATAGATTTGCCCCCCTCAGTGACCTGGAACATTGCGATTGACTGAAGCCATGGGTAATTCAAGACCCAGGCATAGCAATGATAAAAACACCTGAACACAATGAACCCCTTGAAAACATTGCTAATGGGAATCAGTTAAATCAAACTTGCAAGATAATGACATGGAACATTGCAAGAATTCAAAATAAGCTGAGGAACTTTAGTTGGCTAAAAGAGTGGGAAGTCAGGACACCACTTGTTTTTAAGAGGCATGGCAACTGAGCCCATATTTATGAATAGCTACCGCTCTTTTCAAACAAAGGCTGTATCCTCAGTGTCAGGAAGGGCAAAGGGCGGGCTCCTAACGCTAATTCCTAACACAGCGGAAATACAAGTGAGGCTGTCAGCCAGTATTTCCACCTTCTTACCTTAGGTCACGGAAAGGAAGTGATCTGGATCCAAATTAACTACTGTGACAACAACTTCGGAAAAAATATGTATTTAGTAGTTGAGGAAGTTATCAGGGCAGTTAATAAGATCTGTAATGAGTTAGGGAAAAATAAACCCCTATGTATCATCTGGATAGGTGATTTTAACCTCCACCCTTGTAAGTAGAGCCAACACCGAATTTGCGGCCTAGTAAATTTGTTGGGCTATCCAAGGTATCATTTTTCACACAATAGTTATGGTTGTACCTTAAATAGTTTTCTCTTCACTAGAGATATGTTTTTAATGGGTGATTCAATTGGTCAGAAGGATCCCCCACAGAAATCTTTTTCCCGAGAACTTTGTGAGTCAACAATTGATTACATAATGATCTCTAATTCCCCTGCTGTAAGGTTACAGACCTTGCTGTCCGGTTTACAAACCTAAGTGATCACACAAGACTAAGTTGTGTGGTACTCTTACCTTCCAAAAAGGAGAAAAAGTACCAGTCAATACAATCTCCCATACTGGTCAGGGTAAATGAATGGCAGTTAAAGTGGACCCAAATAGACAAACATAAATTGGTACCGGTGGTGATATGCAAATCGCAACAAAGTATCATTAGTTGTCTAGATCAGGATTTATCATCAATAGACTTAGCTTCTTTCTTTGAAGATCTTTTAAACCGCATAAAAAGGGCGCTTACTCGACAGCAGGAATCTGACTCAAGGAAAACTAACGGTTGGTTTGATACTCTGTGTACACAAGCAATGAAGGCTCTCTGCAAAGTACTAAATTACCAACGCAGAAATAGGATTAAATCTATTTAGCTCGAAAGGTGTACAAAGAAGCAAGAAAGAAAAGGGAAATATCTTTTAGGGAGGAAATATGGGTCAAGCTCTAGTAGGCCTCGACAAACGTAATAGCAGAGAGTTTTGTGAACTAATTAACTCACCTGATTTCTAGCCAAAGGGAGAGCCCTCTCTGGATGCCAATGTGGGCAAGGATGACTGGGTCAATCACTTTTTGTATTTCTCTTCTCCCAATACTCTGTCTGCCTCAACCGCCACCATTACTTATTCTACTGACCAAGAAAAGCTATCTTTATTGCTTGGCAAGATAAGGGCCGGGTTGGGAGCCTGTTCTTGAAGGAAAGCACCAGGACCAGATGGGGTCCTGATAGATTATTTTCAGGACAACCTAGATCTTTGGGTACCCTTATTAACTAATGTTTTCAATAAATTAGCCAGGATATGTCCACCAGTGTCCTGGAAATATTGCATAATTTTTCCTACACAGAAGAAGGGAGATAGGGGGAGCCCTAAGAATTATTGGCCAATTTCTCTTCTAAATGCAACTGCAAAATTAATGGGCAGACTCCTTCTATCTAGGCTGAAGCTATGGGTAAAAGAGAAGAACATCTTAATGGGAGGAACGTCCTAATGTTTCAGCGAGGAAATGGCACTGTTGACCAGTGACTGAACCTCTCCTTGATTGTGGATAAATACACTGGGGCAAAGCGTGGGAAACTTTATCTTGCCTTCATGGATCACCCGCAAGCATTTGATTGTGTTTCTCACTCCAAGCTCTGGTACATAATGGAGGAGATGGGCTGTGAACCAGTAGTTATCAATTTTTTACAACAGCTATATTCATATGCTACTGCTTCGGTGCGTTACAGGAAAAATGGGGAATGCACCCGCCCTTTTAAGATCTCAAGGGGGGTAAGGCAGGGCTGTTTCTTAGCCCCATTCCTTTTCTCGATCTACATGAACGGAGTGGAAAAGGTGCTTATGACTGCAACTCTGGATGTTCCTATGGTAGATTCCAATCCAGTACCCATCTTGGCTTATGCCGATGACTCTGTACTTATTGCCCGAACAGGGATAGGCCTACAGACACTCATTTCAGCCTATATGTCCTTTATGGCCTCATTGGACTTCCAAGTAAATCAAACTAAGTCCTTTGTATTTGCATCAGGGATAGGAAGACATAAACAATACCTAGTTTTTACATAGACTCTGGGAAAATTAGGATAGTGGACTCCTCTTACTGGGGGGTCCTTCTTGATAAAAATTAGGCGTGGCAAGAACTAGCGGAGTGAATAGTATTGGGTCTCGAGAGAAGTCTAATTGCGATTAAGGCTTTCTCACAGTAATTGGGTTCTAAGCCATTAAACCCAATCAAGAAGCTCTACCAGGCCAAAGCAAAATCTGCAGTGACTTATGTGGCAGGGGTGTGAGGCATGGCCCCATTGACTCCCTACAAGCTATTAAAAGTAAGTTTTTAAAGTCATTTGCGTCCCTACCTCAATCCTGTTCGTATCACATCATTCATATTGAGTTGGATTTACCTTATATTACCGACATGATCAAGCTGGCACCAATTGTCCTCTGGCGCCCTATTTGGAACCGGGACACTTTGACTTCAACACAAAATAATATCAAAGTTTGCCTAAAACTAGAGAACTGTGGTAAAATTAAATGGCTAACTTATGTAGAGTGGGAACTGACAAACATGAGATATCAGCATCGGAGGCAGCAGGGAGCGTATGTGGGAAGTTTGGAAGCTCTGCTTTCCCTGGTTGCTTCACTATGAGTTGCTGCATTCTACACCCTGCCTGAGGCCTCTGGCGGCCAGTTCGCATGGTGCTGGGGCTGCATGATCCCGGCGGCGCTGTGTAGTTGATGTAAATAATTAATTTACTCTCTTAATTTCTATGCAGGTAAGTACTTAATCAATAATAACTCAATCGGAAAGAAGGAAAACAGAGTCCGTGGTGTAAGAGTTTCTAAGGGTTTTATTCCTCATAAAGGAATCAGGATATCATGTTCTGACCACCACACAGGATGTCAGAAGGGATAGATGAGCGCGCCGTCGTTTATTGACAATACATAGCTTATATACTTGATTTACATCATAATGTTCAATGTAAGAGGCGTAACAGCTGAGAGAAGACAAGATAACAGTATACACGTGGTGCTAGTACATCATCAAGAGGCGTAAACTAGGCGTGAACTAGGGTGTGTGCTAGAAAACGTCACTGATAGGTGACGCAAGTGGGTGGCACCAAGGGGTGGTGCTAACAGAATGTTGCAATGTCAGCGGAAATCGGAAGCTTGGATGCGCGCGCAGCTGCATGACGTGTGATAGACGGGGTGCAGGGGACTTGACATTTACACTGGCGGAAAGAGACAGAAGTCTGGCATGTCAGATCAACTTGTGCTTCTATCATATCCGATATCTGATGTTTAGGAACTAAGCTATCTGGGCAGAAAGGTCTCTAGAGCAGAAGCTATTCTATACTTGCTGTGAGTGCGTGTATAAGCGCCTGAGTGTCTGTATGAGAAGCGTGGGGGCATGGGGCCTTCCATGGAAGCATGGCAACAGAGGCTATGAATTACTTGCATAAAGACAGGTCGGCCCTTTAGCCCTGTAGCTGAGGAAGGATGTTTACTGAAGCTAGCAGGCCGGAATGTATCTTCGGGGAGGAAAACAGATAACTCGAAGGTTATAGTCAATCTTGGCAGGCAGCAGGCTGAGCTGAGCACGGAGGGCCGCGCTAGAAGTAAGTCAGAGTTCACGGGTACGGGGGCTGCTTGGGCAGAGGCCCTCGCAGTCAGAAGCCAGAAAAGAGGCTCGGTGGCAGAGATTCAGGGCCTACTTTCAGCCAGGCTGAAAAACGTAGGAGTACACTTCAAAAAGACGTTGGCATAGCATACTTAGGAACGGACCATCAAACCCATTCATGGTGGGTCTGAAAGAGGACAAGTTAACGTTGGACGCAAATGTATTTGCGTCTTCATAGCTGGTACAGGAGGGAAGTTACATGCACTTTTAACTCGTACATGGAGTCGGTGGGGTACTCGCTAGGGAACACAACATGACCATAAAATTTATATTACCTCATTCCCTCCTTGTTCCCTACGGACCCTTCATGATATATCGATCCTCATAAATCGATCAGTTTGTTCTTGTAACATTATATGTTCGTCTTTCTTTCTTTGACTGTTTGAGAGGCGACTGGAATGCTCAATGCAGGATGTGGCACACAGTCCACATATCGCTGGCCCACACTGCAGGCACAGGCAACAACTGAATACTATAACAAGGCCAATGCCTAGGAACGATAAGATCTTCCATCCCCAAGCTGTCAACGTAGTCCAGAACCAACCGGACCAAGTCCAGGTGCCTGGATTCTGATGTATCTGATTTGCAATTTTATGTAAACGGGTGATAGCTTGATAGACAGATGGTGCGTTTTGTGGAATGAAAACACAGCAACTTGACCCGATGACCTTACAAGCTCCACCTCTATCTGCCAAGATGACGTCAATCACAAGACGATTTTGAAGGACAACAGTCCGTATAGCAGACTGCTCCTCTGTTAAGTTACCTAGAGCGGAGGCAGTTTCGTTCACTACTGCTTCGAGTGTTCTCGTTAATCTGCGTATTAATTTACTGTTTTGGACAGGTCCTAGGAAGAAAAAGAATCCTTTATTGAAATCAGTGTACTGTTCCCATGCCGTTTCTGTGTAGTCGACAAGGGGAATATCTCTTTTGGGTCTATTCGGTGCTAGATTCGTATTTCTATGGTAATCAGGAGGAGCTAGGAAAACAGGGTGGCAGAAGGAAGGCAATGTAACAGGTACCATCCCAATCTGGAGGCAAACGTATGTATGCGGTATGACCACAAACAAAGTAGGAATGACTGATAGCTTTAAAGGACGATTTACCATGGTCACTGAACTCGACCACAGTAGTGCATTTACTATGACCTACGTGTACTGAACCTTTCTTGCTAACACATAATTCACCTGTGACTGGTAGTACTAACATATGGGGCAGAACTGGAGCAGTTTCAGATTCAACAGTGAGGATCATAAGGCTAATTGTGTAATTACCTAATCCATATACTTCATTTTCTAGATCAGTTCCTATTCGAGTGGGAAGTCCTTCTTGATCAGGATAACAGACGTTGAGCAGGACTAAGTTCAAGTTTCCCCAAACCCAGCCCCCATCGAAAACAGCAATATCAGGATCTAAAGAATTAATTATTTTAAACCATGCTCCACAGGAGCCATTGTGAGTGAATGGGTACGGAAAGAGAGGCAGAGCTCCCTTGTAATTCTGGTAGGGAGGGAGTCGGCCACATATCCAACAGTCTGTAGCATTATTTGTCTGATGGGAATGGTGTAACATACTAATGAATGTATTGTTGCGCAGCGCAAGTCTGTAAGAGAGTTCATGTGCGGGAAGTTCACTAAAAGTGTGTTCAGCAGAGACATTGTAAGCAGATTGTTCACGCCTGAAAATAGGCCAGTACATAGGAAGCAGAATGCTGGCAATAATAATTAGAATACTCAGAATAAACATGATTATTAGTGTCACTATGCAGTGACTACGAAGTGATTTGCAATATGTTCTTCTCTTTTCCTCTCTCTCTCTAACTCGATCTAGGGGATACATGTCAGAAACTATTTAACCGATTCACCTAAGGGAGGACTTAAACAATTAAACTGTCTGACTTGCTAGATCGAAGCTTCATTCGGTAAAGTTCTTGAGGAGTCTTTTCTCTTTTAGGCACAGTAACGTCTTGTGCTTCAACACAGTCTTTGGTGGGGGTGGACGAGTCAGAGTCCTGTTTCAGTCCGTTTTTTAGTTCATTGCATAGTTTGATGTGACTCGTGTGGACCCACCCCTTTCTCCCCTCGATTTTCACGGCGGTCCTGGTGGTAAGCAGAACGGTCTTTGGAGACTTCCAGCGGGGCTCCAGCGGACTTTTCCGGTCGAAATTCCGGACGACTACCAGGTCACCTGGGCGGACCTCATGCGCCTTTACATCGGTGTTGTCAGGGAAGGCTGCGGCAACCTGTGAACGACATGATTGGAGTGCAGACATCAAGGAGGCAAGGTAATCTGTCAACATGTTACAATCAATATCAGTGATCTTTTTCGGAACGGGCGTCCCCCACATATTCGGCGGTCTGCCAAAGACCACTTCGTACGGGGATAGCCCTGATCTCGAGTGGGCGACCATCCTCATGTAGAATAGTGCCACGGGCAGGGCGACTATCCAGTCGACCCCTTTTTCCTGACAGATCTTGGCAAGACGGATTTTTAGTGTCTGATTATGCCTTTCTACAAGGCCAGCTGCTTCGGGATGTCGGACACAGTGGAACCTCCACTGATATCCTAGCAAGAGGGAAACTTGTCTCATCAGCTCGGACGAGAACGGCTGTCCGTTGTCTGAATACACGACACGGGGCAAACCGTACCGTGGGAAGAATTCACGAACCAACTGTCTGGCAGTGGTCGGAGCAGTGTAGTCTGGGACTGGGTATGCTTCGGTCCAGCGGGACAGAGCACAAACAATTACAAGGACATACTTAAATCCTCTACAGCTATTCATCTGGATATAATCCATCTGGAGGACTTCAAAAGGGTGATCGGGAGGATGAAATCCACCTTGCTCAACAGGGACGCTTTTACCTGGATTGAACTGACAACAGATCATGCAAGTACGCACTTTCTGTTTTGCTGCTGCTCGTAAGTGTTTGTTGTACCAGAGATTCTGTAAACTGTCTAACATGGCTTTCTCTCCAAGATGGGCAGGACTATGTGCTGTATTTATCATGACTTGAACCATTGAGTCGGGGAGAAACCATATAGATTTTCCCTTCGTCACCCAACCTTGATCTGTCTGAATCCCTCCTAGTTCAGTCCATTTCTTTATCTCCTCTGGAGTAGCATGTGTCTGGATATCGATTACATCTAGGGCGGGATCTCTAACTGCCATACACTGGGTCTGGACTATTGTCTTTGTCACATCAGTAGTCTGGGTGTAAGTCAATGCTGTATGTTTTGCTGTCTGGTCTGCCAGGTCGTTACCCTGGGAAACAGAATCTGTGACTTTAGTATGTGCCTTACACTTCATGACTGATATGCCCGAGGGCAAATGTATTGCTTCTAACAGTGCTTGAATGAGGGGGCCATGTTGTATCTTGGCCCCATGGGAAGTCAGAAAACCTCGTTCTTGCCAGAGGACTCCGAAGTCGTGTACAACTCCGAAGGCATAGCGGGAATCTGTGTATATGTTAACATTTCTGTTCTTGGCTAGAATACAGGCTCGAGTCAGAGCGATGAGCTCTGCTGCTTGAGCAGACAGGGTGTCAATACGATGTGTTTCTTTAATTTCAGTTTCAGTGGTCACGGCGTACGCGGCCACTAATTCTCCTGTACTTGTTCTCATGCATGAACCGTCCACATAAAGTGTCAGGTCTGGATTTGTCAATGGGACATCTGTTAAGTCTCGTCTAGGCTTAGTTACTGCATTAATTATTTCTATACAATCATGCGGAGCTGGATCTGTCATAACTGTAGGTAACAGTGTTGCGGGGTTCAGGATGCTGCAACGTCTGATTTCTATGTGTGGCTGGAATAGTGTTAATTCATAACCTGTCAGTCGTGCTATAGTTAAGTGTTGAGTCTGGGTTCTGTTTAACAAAACCTCTACAGAATGTGGTACTTGAACTGTTAACTGATGACCTAAAACAATTGAATCACTTTGTCTTATTGCTAACGCTGTTGCTGCTACTGACTTTAAGCACGCAGGGAGTGCTTGAGCTACTGAATCCAATGTACTAGAAAAATAAGCACAAGGCTTATGTGAACCTGCTTGGTCTTGAGTGAGGACAGACAACGCTGTGCCATCACGTTCTGTAACAAAAAGTGTAAACGGTTTGCTGTAACATGGTGTCGCTAAAACTGGTGCTTGGCATAAAACTTTCTTTAATTCTTCAAAAGCTTGTGTGTGTTCCTGAGTCCAAGGGAGGACAGTCGAAGTCGCTGCCTCCTGTGTCGTTAACTGGATGAGTGGTTTAGCTAGAAATGCATACTGGGGAATCCATTGTCTGCAGTACGAGGTGAGGCCTATGAAGGCCCGCACTTCCTTTTGTGTCTTGGGTTGCGGCATGTTCACAATTAACTGAATGCGATCGGGAGTGAGCTGTCTCCCCACTTTGGACAGCAAGTGACCCAAGTACACAACTTGCTGAACACAGAATTGTAGCTTCGAAGGAGACACCTTGTGTCCCTTGTCGGCCAGGAAATGTAAAACTGTCAGTGATGCTTTTTCACATTCGGGCTCACTTCGTGCGGTGATCAGCAGATCATCGACGTATTGTAGTAAAGCGGTGTTAACTGGCATTTGAATACAATCTAGTTGTCTTTTCAGTGCTTGACTATAGATGCTGGGGCTTTCTGTGAATCCTTGAGGTGCGCGCGAAAATTTGAAACTGCGTCCATTTAAACAGAATCCGAAGAGATATTGGCTCTCTGGATCAATAGGCACGCTGAAGAAGGCGTTCTTGAGATCAATTACAGTAAAGAACGTTGCTTCTGAATCAATAGCAGTCAAGAGAGATGATATATCGGGGACCACAGGATACTGTGGGATAATGCATTTATTCAATTCTCGAAGATCAATCACCAGCCGATATACTGGCGGTGCATTGGGATCAGTACGTTTAAGAATCGGAATGATGGGTGAGTTACAGATATTGGAGTCGGTCTCGACGACCACTCCTTGGGCAATGAGCTCTTCAATGATTTTCAGTAAAGCCGCTACAGCATCGGGTGGTAACTTGTATTGTCTGATTCTGGGTAATACAACACCTGCCTTGAGGGTAACGCGGTATGGTGTAATGTGCATACATCCTACATCAGTTGGGCCTTTTGCCCACAAGTAATCAGGTACATTTTTCAATCTGACGTCAAACTCACGAAGGACGTAATGACCCTTGAAATCCCGCAGAAAGAGTCTAACTCCCTCCGGGGAGCAGCATATTATAGCCCCTAGAGCCTTCAGTGTTTTAATTCCTAACAGATTTTCCGGACATGATTTTGTTAGTAACAGGTCTGTAACGCGTGATAATGGACCCACAGCCAGGGGAACTGGTTCTGAGACTTCATTTACAATAGGTTGTCCTGAAAAACCAAGGGAAACATTTTGTGAGCCTGAGAGGGGTGCCCCTGGAACTTCGTCATGACTTATTGTAGTGCGACTTGCCCCTGTGTCAATTAAAAACTTTCTATCTTTCCCCAATACTTGACTGTGTACATAAGGACCTTCTTGATCTACAGGAATCTCGATAAGAGGCAAGCCACCTTCCCTCTCTAGGCTGTTTCATGTATATCGGGAATATTCGGGGTAAGCAGACTGGGCATACTGGTACATCTGTTGTGAGACTTGCTGAGTTGCAGCAATGGGCTGTGGCTGTGGTACTGCTACGGTCTGTGCTGTCTGTGCGGATGCATGCATGGGCTGTGTATTCTGTGTAGACTGATGCTGGTTATGGTCTTGTCTAGGCGGATGCGGTCTCTCTTTAGTTTTACCTGTCGCTATGTTATGTTTCAGAACTGCACATTCGTGTACGTAGTGACCTGGCTGCTTGCAATAATTGCATGTCCCTTTAACAGGAGCTGCAGCGTGACTTGTCTGGGTCGTACCTTTCCTGTGACTGTCGGATGGGACCGTCTGGGCTACTAACATTTTCATTTTCGTGTCTTTCATGCGCTTCTGTTCCTGATCTTGTTCTTCCCTAATTCTATTCTGGTGATATTGTAACATTTGTAACATCTGGGATGGCGTATTTGCTTGCCATGTACTCTCGACTTTATACACTCTATTTTTAACTAACGGTAGGGAATTCTCGACTAACTTTGATACAAAAAGATGTGGGTACGACTCGCTACTTGGCTGGAGGCCACTATTGATAATAAAACATTTCTCGAATCTTGAATATAAGTCGCTAGTATCTTCATCATGTTTCTGTTTACAGGACGAGATTGCATCCCAATCCTCCTTTCTAGTTGTCAATAATCTGGGCAGGACCTGTACTATTAAACCTGGTAATGCTTTAGTTTTGTCCCCAAGGCCTAACCCTGGAACCCGTTTCTTTTCTTCATCCTCTATTTCTGCCCAGGCAATCTTTGCGTCTCCCACCTCCCAGTCCTTTTCCTTTAATTTCTCGAATATACCCGTAGGCAATAATACTTTCAACATTTTCATGATATCATCATATGTGTAGTCCCCCATCAGTAACATGTCTTTGAGCTCTCTATGAAAACCTGCAGGGTCTTTATCATGGCACGGTACTAATTTCTTCATTTCTAACAGTTCTAATTTAGTTAGAGGCGTGTGTACATACACGCGTTTCAAAATTTTATCCTCACCCATAACAGGGTGCACTTCTCGCAAGGGGTTCTGACTTTCAATACCACCCCCGCACTGCATATGGTACATTTTCCTTTCTGGAGGTGGGGCGGGAACATATTCAGGACTTACAAAGGTGTCATATCTGCGTCGTTGTTCTAGAATTATTTGAACTAATTTAGTGCTTAGGCCTCTCCATCTATCCATCAGTAGTGCTTCTAGTGTCTTATGTAAGGGACCTGGATCGGAATAATGTTTTCTGTACTTAATGAGAAGGTGCTGAATCATATATATACCTGCTAATTTCTGTTCGTCGGGGGAGAGGTTCAGAAATGTCTGTGCTACGGTGTCATCATTATATATGTCTGCATTTTCGGCCCATGATACCGCTGATCGGGCTAATTCTTGTTCATCCATAGAATTGAGTACATGGTACCCAACTCGATCTCGAAGCCGTTTATCAGTTTCCTGGAACTGATGTTCAGCAGAATTCGGATTCGTTAAGGCAGAGAAGAAAACTCTCTTGCTTTCTGGACGGATACCCTTCCTAAGATAAGTTCCCTTACCTACATATGCTATAGTGCTTGTAGTCGGTTCTAGTTCTTCAGATTCTTCTTCCTCCTCGGAGGGAGCCTTTTCTTTCTCTTTCTCGTGTACTGCTATCACTGCTTTCTTAATCTTTTTATACATGGCCTCTATGCAATTTTGTCTGTCATGTTTTCCATCGGCTATATTTTGACCCCACTTGTTCAATGCATCCAATTCACTCTGCTCTGTTCCGGGCCTGTCTCGTTCTCTTATTAGACAATTTATGAAAAATCGTAGTATCAGTGCTTGCATGGTAACTTTCTGTTTCTCCAGGGCATCCTTAATACTGTCGGGGTCCTTTCCCGTTTGAACGAACTCATATATTCTATCTAGGTGCTCCTTCATTCCTGCATAACATAACAAACTATCAGTAGCAGATCTTAACCGTAAAGACGCTAATATCATTAAGTCGTCCTGTCCAGGTTCTGGATCATATCTACAAACTGACATATTTTCTTTTAGTGCATCAAGACGGGATGAATTAGAAGAACGGGGGGATCTGTGCGTAAAAGGACTCTGCATACCTCTGAGATTTAATCTGTGAGTCGGTGGCGGGGTCTGGAGACCCGCGGTCGCACCTCCTGAAGCGGAAACTTGGGCATTATCTCTGTGTGTAGTCAGTATCTGAATTTGTCTTTTAGTAGGATCTGATTGAAGTGGTTTCGGCAGATCAGTTTTAGGTGAGGGAAGTGGCGGAGCTGGCGGAACGGGACTAGTCTTTTTCGGTGTCGGCTGAGAGTGATCTTGGGGGGCAGTACCACCCCCGGCCCTGTCAGTAGGCAGGGCACGAACAGGCAGATTGGTGTAAGCTGGCGCTACATCTTCGAGATATGAATTTAGGAATATGTCTTTAGTAGTCTTATGCATTACTTTAGTTGGAACTAATGGTGACGGCAAATTTTTCGGTATTTCTGAAATGGCGTCAGGGGTACCATCGGCCAAAAGATACATGTTGTTCACTTTGCCATTTAGGATACGATCTATTTGTTCTACTTTTACTCGAATTCCCTCAGTAACTAATTCGTTTTCTTGGGCCTTTTCTGATTCTTTAAGCCTGTCTTCTCTACGGAGTGCTCTATCAGCACGCTTACGTGATTCCTTACGCCAAAATTCTATGGCGTCTTTCTGAGATTGTCTAGCTTTCTTTTTCCGTAATATTTCTTCTACCTTTATGATGCACTCGGCATCCCATGTTCCGTTAACTGGCCATCGGTATCTTTCCTCTAGGTGCTTGGTATAATCTGTCCATAACTCTAGATACAAGATGGCGTCTATGCCATGCTTATTATACATGAAATTACCTGGAGTGTCCCTAGGGGGGATTGGAATTTCTTCCTCTAACATCCCTTTCCTAGTTCCTATCTGCTTTAATTTGTTAAAAAACGGCATTGTGCCTACTTGATACTGAAATGCTTGATCCTTAATACTTAATTTCGCCTGTAACTATTTAAACAAAAAAACACAATAATACACAAGAACAATCACATTCATACCACGACATTAATCACATGAAACATTTAAAGACATAGCTAACTTCCCCCTACTCTGAATGTACCGCTCAACGATACAGATACACTGCTGTAACAGTGCAGAAATTCGGAATACTTTATATACTGCTAAACAGTACAGATACACTGCCTGAAAACAGTGCAGACCGGACTTGCGTACCCAAACCCGTCTAGATACGACCCAGCAATGGTACTCACCGGGAAGCACGGAAAACAGAAGGCCTCGGAAAACTCGACTGGGCTCGACTCGGAACTTCGGAAAACTTCGGAAAACTTCGGAAAACTTCGGAAAACTGGTGGGCCTCTTCACACCTCGGACCTTGCTTCCTTCGGCTGGGCTCTGGTCGGGATCCTCCGCACTCCTCACCGCCTCGTCTGGGCACTGATCGCAGTCCTCGTCACCTCCGTGTGTCAGAGGGGGATACAGGAAATCCTGCCAGTACACGTGTTGTCCGTCTAACTGATGGCAGGGGACACGGATTGCAACGCACCTTCCGGCGCGTGAGGTGGGGGAGGGGTCCCTATTCGGGCGCCAAAATGATGTAAATAATTAATTTACTCTCTTAATTTCTATGCAGGTAAGTACTTAATCAATAATAACTCAATCGGAAAGAAGGAAAACAGAGTCCGTGGTGTAAGAGTTTCTAAGGGTTTTATTCCTCATAAAGGAATCAGGATATCATGTTCTGACCACCACACAGGATGTCAGAAGGGATAGATGAGCGCGCCGTCGTTTATTGACAATACATAGCTTATATACTTGATTTACATCATAATGTTCAATGTAAGAGGCGTAACAGCTGAGAGAAGACAAGATAACAGTATACACGTGGTGCTAGTACATCATCAAGAGGCGTAAACTAGGCGTGAACTAGGGTGTGTGCTAGAAAACGTCACTGATAGGTGACGCAAGTGGGTGGCACCAAGGGGTGGTGCTAACAGAATGTTGCAATGTCAGCGGAAATCGGAAGCTTGGATGCGCGCGCAGCTGCATGACGTGTGATAGACGGGGTGCAGGGGACTTGACATTTACACTGGCGGAAAGAGACAGAAGTCTGGCATGTCAGATCAACTTGTGCTTCTATCATATCCGATATCTGATGTTTAGGAACTAAGCTATCTGGGCAGAAAGGTCTCTAGAGCAGAAGCTATTCTATACTTGCTGTGAGTGCGTGTATAAGCGCCTGAGTGTCTGTATGAGAAGCGTGGGGGCATGGGGCCTTCCATGGAAGCATGGCAACAGAGGCTATGAATTACTTGCATAAAGACAGGTCGGCCCTTTAGCCCTGTAGCTGAGGAAGGATGTTTACTGAAGCTAGCAGGCCGGAATGTATCTTCGGGGAGGAAAACAGATAACTCGAAGGTTATAGTCAATCTTGGCAGGCAGCAGGCTGAGCTGAGCACGGAGGGCCGCGCTAGAAGTAAGTCAGAGTTCACGGGTACGGGGGCTGCTTGGGCAGAGGCCCTCGCAGTCAGAAGCCAGAAAAGAGGCTCGGTGGCAGAGATTCAGGGCCTACTTTCAGCCAGGCTGAAAAACGTAGGAGTACACTTCAAAAAGACGTTGGCATAGCATACTTAGGAACGGACCATCAAACCCATTCATGGTGGGTCTGAAAGAGGACAAGTTAACGTTGGACGCAAATGTATTTGCGTCTTCATAGCTGGTACAGGAGGGAAGTTACATGCACTTTTAACTCGTACATGGAGTCGGTGGGGTACTCGCTAGGGAACACAACATGACCATAAAATTTATATTACCTCATAGTGCTGCCCGCCTGGATTGTTGACTGCGGTGTGCTTTTTATGTCCCGCGGGCCCTATTCACGGATGAGGGCTGCGCTCTTTAGAGCATGTGGATACTGCGTGGGATAAGCGCTGAGGAGATATCAGTGCAGGGGGCCGGTCCTTTGGGCCTGGGTGTTGCTTAGTCACACGGCCATGGGTCTCCGGCGCTACGTAGTAGCATCATTCGTGGGGCCGCATTCGCTGTGCGACTTTACCCCTTCCACAATGCCTAATTACATAACGGACCTCCTTACAGTATCGGTGTGGCTGCCATTTCATCCCGATACTGCCACAGGAGATGCGGCGGTTGGACTGCGCATTGCACGGCTTATTAAACCAGGACAGGGCTCCCTGTTCACTTCATGAGATCGCGCTAGCCTGATAGTGCGGTGAGTGTCCTTGAAGGAGCGGAGTGCGGAGACGGGATTAAGCCTGCACTCTGGACGGGGAATTGAGTATCCCAGATCGAGCCCCAGGGAACGGACGCGTTGGAAAAGATGGCACCGTGGGACTCTGATGACCTTCTTCGAGCCGACGGTGACTGGGGATTCTGTATAATTACCCGATCGGCCCATAACTATCTCTGAAAGTATTCTGGACTTGCCCCTGATACCATGGGGCTTTCTCCTCTCTCAAAACAATCATTGATTCCCAGCCGTGCCTGACCCCAACATGGCGTCCAAGCTGTTTTGCTTAGGGCAGGACCTTTCGGCTTTCTCCAACTGGTGACATCTTCCCTGGATCATCTTGTAGTCGCCCGGTTTGACCATAATCTCTATCCAGGGAATTGGCCTGTCTTTTAACAACAAGGGACTTGAACAACACTCAGCGCCTGACCCTAAAATGGCTGCCATGGATCTCACATGGACAAGCCTCGTGGCTGAAAATCCCCAACCTCAGAGCCACAGTGATTAACAACCTTGACCTTCCCATGTTCCTTACCCTTTGCCGGTGGAGTTCGAACCGCATGGCCGATCCCCGCTGGAGCTGCTCCAACAGCTATATGGAAGAATGGCTCTGGCACACCGCTTTGGCCGTCACCTACCCAGCCGGTCTTCGGACAGTTGTCTTGTCTTTTCCTTCGCTGCTGTCTCCTTCCTTCCCAACTCTCCCTGATCTGTTTTGTTCCCTCATCTTTGCTCTTTAATTGTTTTCCAATTGAGACTTCGTTTTTTGGCTGATGCCCAGTGGAGCTACCCGATAGCTAAAGAGGATGTTGGCTGTGGACTTCCTCCTCGTCCGTCACCTACCCAGCTGGACATTGGGCAGACTCTCCTTCGTCTCTCCATCCTATCTACCTCCTACCCCTTTACCCCACCCCCTTACTATTCTAAGCTCCATTTATTTCGTCTTCTACTCTCTTGAAATGTTTTTCTAGTAACTGTTGTATCGTGTAAATAATGTAATTTTGAAATTCCTGTGGAATCTTATGTAAAATGCTCTGATACCTCCGGGTCTAGCCAGCGCTATTTAAAACTCTCACTCTCAAAACTAGAATTATTTCAAGATCTACTATTTAGTAAAATAATATCCATGGGTAAACTGGTGGATATTTTCATTAAGAGGGCCCAATATTTTAGAGCAGAGATGTACTCTACTAAGCAGTCTGTCCTCACTTATCAACTGGGCCCTTCCCTTGTAGACAGCTGATATTCGTATCTAGTGGATATCCCGTTTACGTAACACAAGTTTATTTTAATTTGTTTTCATTTGAACCTTCTCCTATTAATACTGGGTTTCCCGTCAAAAAGGTTTAAACATTCTGATTATCACACCGCCCTAGTGATGGGAAGTCACCTCAGTCTGATTTACACTTAAAAAATGTTTGTGGTTTTTATAAAAAAGAAAGTATGGAATATATTGTCCCGATTCTAAAATGTTGTTTTCTGACACAGTGTCGAGTAGCATTATACTTTTTAAAGATATTACCTGATCCTTTAGTTTGCTACGCAGTGGCGCACTATTGGTGGGCGTGAATGGACAAGAGGAAACAGCTGGGTCTGGATTTTAGATGATTAATTTATATATTTGAAATAGGCTCCATTTTATCCAAAATTGTATATGCTCTGATGTGTTATGTTAAAAGTACTTATTCAGAGCAAGTACACCAAGCGGTTTCATGGCGCTAAGAGCAAGGGAGACGCTGCATCAACGGGACAGTTGGCTTACTGATATGCCTGGGAAAATAAATGGTTCTTAAGAATTTTCCTGAACAGTGCATAAGGGATTGCCAACCTCACTTCGACTTGGAGTGAGTTTCGAAACTGCGGGGCCAAGAACACAAATCTGAGCCCCCATGTTTTTTGCGTTTAAAAGAGGGAGTGGTCAACAGATTTAGATTGGAAGAACGCATTTCCCTGAAAGTGGTATAGAGCTGGATCCTTGAGGATATAAAGGCTGGGCCATTCCCAGCTAGGGCTTTGAAGATGGTACATCCCAACTTAAATGCATAGCATTTAGCCACTAGAAGCCAGTGTAGGCTCTTCATCAGAGGTTTAACATGATGTTGTCTAGGCTGGCGGGCGATTAACCTGGCCACATGGTTTTGTACCAACTGTAATCGTTGTAATTGATATGCGGGAATGCCAGCATATAATGAGTTGGCGTAATCGATACGCAAGATTACCAAGGCTAGGGTAACCAAGGTCAAGGCCTCAGTGGTCAAGTATCTGCTGATCTTCCAGATTCTATGATGGTGAAAAAAACATGCGGAGACCACTGAGCCAATCTGGGCCTTCATGGATAGGTCGTTACTGATCACAATCCCTAAGCTCTTGACAGAGCTTGCTGGTAGTGGGCTACCCAGCATAGGAGGCCGAAAATTAGAGTTCCACAGGTTTGCCGGTCCACCTGTGAGAATAAGCTCAGTTTTATCAGGGTTTACTTTCAGTTGGGTATCATACATCCAGTCACTGATAAAGCTCAGAGTGGACTGGAAATTGAACACTGAGGAAGTGGAAGAATTGATGTCAAAAACCAGCTGTAGGTCATCAGCATAATTAAAGGTTTCGACCTTTCTTTCATGCTGAGATAAGACCAGGGGTAGTAGGTACAAGGTAAACAAGAGGGGCAAAAGGGAGGACCACTGCAGAACCCCACAAGTTAGGTTCATTTTTCAGGAGGAAAAATTTGCAAAGCGAACAGCTTGAAATTGATTGCTAAGAAAGGAGGAAATCCACTTCAACGCCAGACCCTGGATTCTGGCCTTGCTGACACAGTAGATCAGGAGACCATATTCTACAGTGTCAAAAGCAGGTGACAAATCCAGGAGTACCAAGGCCTGGGTGAGGCTCTTGTCAGCCCCCCTTTTGAGCTCATCCATAACTGCAAGGATAACTGACTCTGTTGCATGTGCAGGTCTAAATCCTGCCTGATGAATCAAGAAAATGAGATGGTTTGATAAACAAACTCAGACAGTTTGCCACATGATCTTCTAAGATTTTCCCTAGGTAAGGCAGCAAGGAGATGGGGCGATAATTGCTGAGCAATAAGGGATCAGAGTTGGGTTTCTTCAAAAAAGGAACATGTCAGCACTTCTGAAGGTGTTAGGGACAATACCAAGTTTAAGGGAATTTTATTAAGGAATGAAAGGGGAGGGTACGGACAAGTGAGGAAAGCTTCATGTAAAATGTGAGGCGGGCAACGATCAGTGGGGGAACCAGAACTAACTTTTTTTTAGTAGAGCAAAAAAGTTTGGCTTTAAGATTGGGGGGATTTGATTAAATACAAGTTAATTTTTTCAGGGGACTGAGGGAACCATAGTGGAAATGGGGGGAGGTATACAGGCCTTGATCGTAGCGATTTTCTCTATGATATAGGAATTGAGCGAGTTGCATAAGGATTGAGAGGGAACAGGTTTCGCCATGACCCTGTCCAGATTAGTGAGTTTGTCATCTATGGAAAAGATATCTTTGGACTTATTGGCCGAGTTTATGATTTTTGAAGAGAAATATTCTGCTTTAGTCTGGAGGATAGCATTTTTATATTCTTTCAGCAGTGTTACATAGGAGGCTTTTTTGTCCAAGGAATAGTTGTGGCTCCACCTACGTTCAGCTTGCCTTAATGCTAATTTTAATTAGTTGGAAAACCAACGTTGGGCGTCGTGTGGTCCCATAGTCTTGATTTTCTTAAAGGGGGCAATGCGATCAATAGCTGGTTCAAGCCAAGCTTTTATACCTCTTGCCTAGATGTGGAGGGATTCCTGTGCTTTAGGGGCTCTTGGCAGTTAATAAAGAGCAGAAATTGCCAATATTAGCGCGGTACCAGATTCTGGCCAGATTGTTTTTTATCTGTAAATTTTAAGTTGGGGAGATACTGGATATCACGTTACTGTCTATTCTGGGACACTCAAAATGTTTACTGTTCTGATATCTTGAGGACAAATTTAGAAACGAATTGTTATCTATTTTATTGGTTTGCATTAAAATATTTCCTATGTACTTTTATGATCTTAATTGTGTTACATGTTGGGGTCTCTAGTTGGCACAGGTAGGTACTTGTGACAAATAGGGACCCTTGTCTATAGTCAGGGTAAGGGGGTACACTCCAAAAATAACCCCTGTTCACCACATGGTAGCTTGGCACGAGCAGGCAGTGTGTAAAGCATGTGTTGCGAAGTGAGATTGAGTTTGGGTAAGGGACAGGAAGAAATGGCACTCTAGCGGGTACGAGACTGGTGGATTTTGTACTTGCTCAAATAGCACGGTGCAAACAGGTCAGGGGAACAAACCCAGACAGTAAACAGCCCCTGCATAGATAAGGAACCAGTCCCCTACCAAACAAATGAAGACAAATCCTGTGAACACGTTTTCAAATTACTAGGTTCTTTAGTGAGAACCCGATGAGTTGGACAAAGTTCAATAAACGAGGTCGAAATCCAACAAAGTTAGGTGTGTGTTTATAGCTCGATTTCGAGCTACCACTGAGCACACATCCGTGCCTCGATCTACATTCCGAACGCCACCTTGGACATAACCGTCCTGAGGCTTTCACTCATTGATAGTCATTGCCATACAGAGGTTACTTGACCCTTTAGATACATTACGCCTCTACCCGCCATGCAGCCTGGTCGTGTCACTCACCGGACCGGCGCGCCATTTCGTTATCCTTGTGAAACCAACAGCCCTGAAGAGTCACATCCTTCACACAGTGTACCGAAACACGTGTCGGCTAGTTGTATTTCGTATGTACTGATCAAAATCGAAATACAAAAACACACACCTAACTTCACTGGATTTCGACTTTGTTTATTGAACTTTGTCTAACTCATCGGGTTCTCACTGAAGAACCTAGTAATTTGAAAATGTGTGCACAGGATTTGTCTTCATGTGTAAAGTATGTGTGACCACATACAGGAAACCAGTGACAACACTACAGATGGACACCACACAAGGTTTTATATCAAAAAGAAGTATACTTTATATGGATTTACCACAAAACCATAAATGACAAAAATACACAATACTGTTACTTTAAGATGGTAGGTTTAGCTTAGTTCAGTACAGTTCTTAAGATGCAACACTTTGCGTCAATGTACCTTACGATGCGTTGCACTTCCACGACAAGCAATGTCCCAGCGATGGAAATGCTGCAAAGTTCCGGTGCAAAGAAATAAAGACGTGAAGATCTTCCAGATGCAGCACTCTTCTCCGGGGATGCGACAAGTTCTCGGTTCGATGCGTGGACTGCAGTGGCGACACCCTTGTTCAGAAGTGCGACGGCAACAGCTTCAGTTGCGACACTCTTCTCCCAGTTTACTTGAAGCTACTGCACAATGCGACAACTACAGCAGCGACATCCTTGTTCAGAAATGCGACGTCAGAAGCTCCGAAGGTGGCGCACTTCTCTTGGGATGCGAGGCGCTTTCCTCGATGCAGTGCAATACGACAGGTCCAGCAGCGACACCCTTGTTCAGATGTGCGAAGGCAGGCAACAGCTACACGCTTCTTCCTCGTTGCGGGACTCTTCTCTCGATGCAGTGCAGTGCGACAACCCCAGGGGCAACACCCTTGTTCAGAAGTGCGATGGCAGGCAGCAGCGATGGCGACACGCTTCCTCTTCATTGCAAGACGCTACTCTCGATGCAGTGCAGTGCGACAACTCCAGCGGGGACACCCTTGTTCAGAAGTGCGACCACAGCAAGCAGCGACGGCGACACGCTTCAGCTTCGTTGAGTTGTGCTTCCAGCTCCTTGCGACACGCAGTTCCTCAGAAGGCCCAAAACAGCAGCAGGCACTTCCACAAGAACTCTGGGGAGCTGGGGGGTGAAGTCTGTTGTCCCTAAGACTTCAGCAGGAGGCAAGCTCTTTTTCAAGCCCTTGGAGATCCTTCACAAGTTGAAAGTAAAGCACACAAAGTCCTTTTTCCTCTCTTTGGCAGTCAGGCAACCACTGCAGGCCAATCCCCCAAGCAGCACTTCAGCTTAGGAATAGTCTCTCCTCAGTTTCTTCAGGTTCCTCTCCTCAGCAGAGGTTTTTTCTTTTAGTCCAAAAGTGATCTAATTTCTTGGGATCAGGGTTCCAACATTTATATCCCAAAATCCTTTGTTCTCTTAGGGGAGAGGGGCCTTGCCTAGTCCAAACCAGTTCTGAAACACTCTGTTCACCAGACTTCTTTTTTCCTTTCACAGTGCAGGGCAGAAACATCAGACGCCCCACAGGAGGTGGAGCCAGCATTGCGGAAGGCAAGTACTGCCCTGGAGCACTTTGTTGACAGGATTCCTTCTCTTCTTTCAGTGTGCCGGGCAGAGACATCAGCCGCACCCCAGGAGGTGAAGCCAGCATTGTAGAAGGCAGGCACAGCCCTATTCAAGGTTCAGGTGCAGCTCCTCCCTCCCATCTAGATGCAGATCTCTCTATTCACCACTGGGCTGACTCATCCTGTCTCTTGGAATCCCCAGCCCTGTCACTCACCATTCCCAGACAAAGAAATACACAACCTAGCAGAGGCAGGCTTGAAAGGTTTAGACAAGAAAATACCTACTTTCTAAAAGTGGTATTTTCTAACACAGAATGTTAAAATCAAATTCACTAAAAGATGTATTTTATCATTCTGAGTTCAGGCATACTAAACTCGAATTTCTACCATGTTCTCTGAGTCAGTTAGGATTATAACATGTAATAATTCTAACAGCCTATTCTGACCTATGGAGAACAGGCAGCCTTGCAATAGTGAAAAACGAAAATGGCTGTAATTCACTGTTAGAATATGCCACAAACATCAGGGCTTGTCCTACCTCATACTTACAATGCACCCTGCCCTTGGGCCTACCATAGGGGTGTCTGATATGAAGAAAAGGGAAGGTTTAGGGACTGGCAATTGGGTGCACTTGCCCAGTCAGAATAACAGTACCAGAATGCACACAGGTTCTGCAATGGCAGACCTTAGACGCATTAAAAGGCTGCTTCTGTGGGTGGCACAACTAGTGCTGCAAGCCCACTAGCAGCATTTGGATTTAAAAGCCCTGGGCACTCCTGGTGCACTGTACTAGGGTCTGACAAGTAAACCAAATAGTCAATCATGGAATTACCACTTAGTACATACATTTTCAATATGGACCACTTGCACTGTGGCACTGGACAGCAGTGGCACAGTGCCCAAAGCATCTAACACCAGCAAAAGCACATGAGGCAACAGCAAAAATGGAAGGTAGACCCACGCTAAGGGTGCCAGGTCTAACAAATTGTAAGATCGAATAAAGTTTTGAATGAATGATTGTCCTTGTGGGCCATCTTAGATCTGCGGGTTGCTTGCTGTGCAGGTTCTGGGAACATTCTCCATTTTTCCTGTGGCTGCCTCTTTCTGAGAGGACAACACTCTCTTGCCCCTTTCAATACATTACTTGGGGAGTTTTTCTGGGCTTTCAATGTTTTATCTGTATGCCCTGGGCCAGCGGAGCAAGATAGCCAGGTACACTAATGGGGTTGATCCCTATCCCCAGCTTTTGAATGTCGAGGTTTTCAGCAGTGTTGGACAGGCCACATGAAGGGCCGCTCTCCCCCGGCCCAACCAGGCCTGAGCCCAGTCCCGCAAGTACCACACACCACCATTGCACGTCCTCCGTCCCCTCAGGGACCCCTGCCCTCGAGCCTGCCGACCTCGAGGGTCCGATCCACTGCCGGCCCACGCGCCCAGCCTGGGGCGCCATCTTGGACACTCCACCACGAGGCCGCCTGGCCCCCGATCGACCTCAACCCTGGGCCTGGCCCGGCCTCAGACATTCCGGCACCACCCTCCACCCAGGAGGTGAGCGGGCTACTTGGCAAGTCAATGGGAGAAAGAGGTGCCGATGGCTCTCCCCCACCAAGTGCCGCTCGCCCATCGCCTCCCCGGGCGCTGGCTCCACCCCCCTGCTGGGTGTCTGGACTCCCCCATCCCGGACCTCCCGACCTCCAAGTGCGAGGGTCCGGACATCAAAGCACGCCAGCCCTATAACTGGGGCAGCTCCAGAGCAGGAGGGCAGTTGTATCTTGGAGTCGAGAGACGTAAAGAGGAACTCATCCTGGACGGACTACTGGCGCTGCCATAGCTCTGTCCTGTGCACCATCGTCCTGCCTGTTGGCGCTGCCACAGCCGTCGTAAC
Source organism: Lissotriton vulgaris (assembly GCF_964263255.1). NCBI lineage: Eukaryota > Metazoa > Chordata > Amphibia > Caudata > Salamandridae > Lissotriton > Lissotriton vulgaris. The sequence goes on from NC_141698.1 coordinate 375,318,686, forward strand.
CTTCATCCTTCATCGTCGTCGGGATCTGCTGGCGTGGCCGCGGACCGTTGTAACCGTCATCTTCTACCGGGACCTGCAGGCTCCGCCGCGGACCGTCGTCCTTCATTCATCCATCTCGGGACCTGCTTGGCTCCTCCACGGCCCGATCATCTAGAACGCCGAGCTCGAGGATTGAGAGCTATTTTGTACTCATTGGTAACTAAGACTGTCCCGCTACCCCTTTCCTAAACCAGAGACTAGAACCGAGGGGACCCCTGAGTCCAGACCTCCTTGTATCCATCATCGTAACCTAAGAATTGCATATAAAGTCTCGTTAACCTTCAACCTTGTGTGGTGTCCGTCTGTGGGGGGGAAGTTACTTATCTGTACAGTCGTTGGAGACGGCTCTCCCTGGAGACCTCTCCCCGTAACCTCGGCCGACCCTCCCGGTCCGTCTAACATTGGTGGCAGCGGTGGGATCCGAATCACCGCATAAACGTACAGAGAGTAGCTCACCCCACGACGAAGTCACAATGACCACGAAAGAGAGCGGATCAACCGAGAAATTCCAAATGGAGAAATTGGAGGAGTACAACCATCGTGAACTTAAACAATTCTGCATCGAACTGGGTATCGCTACCACCGGACTGAGTACCAAGGACGATTTTAAGCAGGCCCTAGAATCTTGGGCAGAAACCGGGGCTGCCGGAACCCCTGATCAAAGCACCGTAGAAAAAACGACCACGGCCCCGGAAGGGCAAAGAACGGGTCTCTCGCAAGACGAGATCCAGGAAAGAGAAAGGACCCGACTACACGAACTAGAAATGGCCCGACTTAAAATGGACGTTGAACTTAAGTTGGCCGAACAAAAAATCAACTTAGAGCACCTGCGTCTCCGAGAAGAAAGAGAGGAGAAACAGAGACAAAGGGAGCTCGAGGAAAAGAAACTAGCGTACGAACACGAACGAAACCTAGCCGAGATCAACCTACGCAAGCAGGATAAAGAAGCAGGGGTGCCCGAGCGACCCCCCACCTCAGGGGCCACAGACAAAAAGGTACACATCCCCAAGGATGTTGTCCGAGAATACTTCAGAGAGGACGACATCCAGCAATGGTTTAAAGCCTATGAAATCGCTATGACTGCACACCGGATCGATAGAAGCGACTGGGGAGCCGGTCTCTGGGGGAGATTCCTCAATGAGGGCCGCGACACCCTACTACAGCTCCCGGACCACCAGATGACCTCCTACGACCATATGAAAGCGGCCCTCCTCACCCGCTATGGTCTCACACCCGAGATGTACCGTCAGAGGTTCCGAGACTGCACCCGCATCCCGGGTACAACTTGGGTGGACTATGTAACATACTTTAGCCGAGCCTTCGAGGGCTGGATCCGAGGAAGCAACGTCACGACCTACGAGCAACTATTTAACCTGATGGTATGGGAGCATCTGTCGAACAATTGCTTCATTGAACTCCGCCAACACCTCCTCGACAGCAAGTTAACGGATCCCCGGCAGCTCGCAGCCGAAGCTGACCGGTGGGAGATCACCAGAGTGGGCCGGAATGGGTCCTACGAACAGAACCGGAACAACAATGGTCAGCACCGACCCAGAGGAGGAGGAGGGGGCCAAGGGCGAGGAAGAGACAACGCCCCGGTCGCCCCCGCTACCAACACCACCCCCCCGGCCAACCGGGGCAGCACCCCAGCGCGACCGGGGTACAGAGCCAATGTCACGTGTCACCGATGTCAACGAGTCGGCCACTATGCGAACGACCCAAACTGCCCGCAGTACCAGAGCCCAAGACCCCGCCAAGTGGCCGCTGCAGCCCTAGGGGAAGAACAGATCTCCGAGGAACAGGAAGAGTACGAACAAGAGCATCAAGAGTGGGAGCCAGCCGCCATGACTCTAGCCTGCTTAGGGGGGAAAGACATGGTCCCGCGGGTCCCCCTACCCGCTAACACCCAGAAGTACAGCCAATGGGTGAGCATCAATGGACACCAGGCCGAAGCCCTTCGTGACACCGGGGCCAGTGTAACAGCCGTCCGCTGTCACCTGGTGGCCCCAGAACAGTATCTACCGAACATTCTCTGCCCTGTACGATCAGCCGATAACTCGGAGAGCCTGTGTCGGATGGCCTGCGTCCCCTTCGAATGGGGGGGGGTCTCCGGCATGTTGAAAGTGACGGTCCGAGACGATGCCCCCGTAGACTGCCTCCTGGGCAATGACCTGGAAAGCTCTCCGTGGGCCGCCGTGGAGCGAAAGGAACACCTGGGGATGTTGGGCGTCCCAGACTGGGCGTGCGTCACCACACGTTCCATGGCCGCCCGTGCCAACCACCAGCCAGAAGAACCCGAATGGCCGGCGCCACCGCCTCCGGTCGCCCCGGCCGAAAACACCGACCGTAACATTCCCGCCGAACCAGCTCAACCTACCGACCTCGCTAGCCTCGACCAGTGGCCTCAAGAAGGGGGGCCCACGCAAGAACAATTTCGCAAAGAACAGAAGACCTGTCCCTCCCTCGAGGGACTCCGCCAGCAAGCGCTCGCCCAAAGCGCAGGGGATACCCCCGGAACTCATTGGGTCTACTGGGACAATGATCTGCTGTACAGCGAGCAAAGAATCGCCGAGCTGGGGAGCAACCGAGTACTAGTGGTACCCCTCCGTTTCAGAGACTTCCTGTTAAACCTGGCCCACGATGTCCCCCTGGCAGGACATCTGGGACAAGATAAAACCTACAGTCGCCTAGTGACCCACTTCTTCTGGCCCAAAATGAGAAACGATGTGCACCAGCATTGCCGATCTTGCCCCACGTGCCAAGCCAGTGGGAAGAGCGGCCGCAAACTAAAGGCTCCCCTGCAACCTTTTCCCGTGGTCACTACCCCGTTTGAGAGAGTCGGAATAGACATTGTGGGGCCCTTGGACCCACGCACAAAACAAGGCCATCGATTCATCCTGGTGCTAGTGGACCACGCCACCCGCTACCCTGAGGCTGTTCCTCTGCGAACTGTGACAGCCCCGGTGGTCGGCCGGGCCCTGATGGGGATCTTCTCCCGTGTGGGCTTCCCCCGAGAAGTCGTCAGCGACAGAGGCACGAACTTTATTTCCAAATACATGAAGTCCCTCTGGCAACAGTGCGGGGTCACCTACAGATTCACAACCCCCTATCACCCTCAAGGGAACGGACTCGTTGAGCGGTTCAACCGCACGCTAAAGGGAATGATCGGGGGGTTGGAAGAGCCCCTCCGTCGCCAGTGGGATGTGCTGCTGCCGTGCCTCCTCTTCGCGTATCGAGAAGTCCCCCAGAAATCCCTGGGCTTCAGCCCATTTGAACTGCTATATGGACACCCAGTGCGAGGGCCGCTCAGTCTCGTCAAAGAAGGCTGGGAGATGCCTCCGCTAAAGAACCCTCCAGATGTCTTCCGGTACCTCCTCACCCTCCGCAACCAGACCCGGCGGTTCAGAGAACTAGCGAAGGCCAACCTAGAGGCCAGTCAAGAGGACATGAAAAAATGGTATGACCAGAATGCCTCATCCATTGAATTCGAACCTGGCCAACAGGTATGGGTGATGTCCCCCACTGAGCCATGCGCCCTGCAAGACAAATGGACGGGGCCCTTCAAAGTAATAGAGCGCAAGGGTCCTGCCACTTATCTCATCGACATGGAATCCTCCCGGAACCCTCTCCGGGTCCTCCACGCTAACAGACTAAAGCCCCACTTTGTGCGAACAGAGCTCAGCCTCCTGATGGCCACAGACACTGGGGTTGAAGAAGACTCCGAGCCTCTCCCTGACCTCCTACGGACTCAAGAGCAAGACGGCTCCGTGGATGGGGTCCGGCTCTCAGAGGCCCTCACCAGAGAACAACGCCAGGAGTGTCAAGCCCTCCTATCACAGTTCGCCAGCCTGTTCTCCCTCACCCCGGGTGTCACTTCCTGGTGTGTGCACGATGTGGATACCGGGGACAGCCCCCCTATCCGCCACCGGGCCTACCGCGTGCCAGACCGGGTACGGGCCTGCATCCAGGAAGAAATAGCCAAGATGCTCACGATCGGGGTCATCGAGCCCTCAGACAGTCCCTGGGCCAGCCCTGTCGTACTGGTCCCCAAGGCAGCGGCCCCCGGCACCACCCCAGAACTCCGGTTCTGCGTCGACTACCGGGGCTTGAATGCGGTCACCAGAACAGACGCGCATCCCATCCCCCGGGCAGATGAACTAGTCGACCGAATGGGAGCTGCCCGCTACCTCAGCATCTTCGACCTGACAGCAGGCTATTGGCAGATCGGCCTCACACCCCGGGCGCAAGAACGTTCTGCCTTCTCCACCCCCGATGGCCATTACCATTTCACGGTCATGCCCTTCGGCATGAAGACTGCCCCAGCAACATTCCAACGGCTCGTCAATCAGGTCCTGGCGGGGCTCGAAGGATTCAGCGCCGCCTACCTAGACGACATCGCTGTATACAGCCACCATTGGACCGAGTACCTCCACCACCTGCGAGCAGTGCTGCAAGCCCTTCAGCGAGCTGGCCTCACGATCAAGGCCAGCAAGTGTCAAATTGGGCAAGGGTCTGTAACCTACCTCGGACACCAGGTGGGAAGCGGCCTAGTGGCCCCGCTACAGCTGAAAATTGCCGCCATCCAGGCCTGGCAGCCCCCCATCACCCAAACCGAGGTACGAGCCTTCCTGGGCCTCACGGGCTACTACCGAAGGTTCGTAAAAGACTATGGTACCATAGTGGGGCCCCTCACAGAACTCACGTCAAAGAACCAGCCCAAGAAAGTCACCTGGACCCCAGAGTGTCAAACTGCATTTGAACAATTAAAGGCCGCCATGTGTTCCGCCCCTGTGCTCCAGGCCCCAGACTACAGCCGGGAGTTCGTCGTCCAGACGGACGCCTCCGACCAGGGCATTGGGGCAGTCCTGTCTCAAGTGAACACCGAAGGCCTTGATCAACCGGTGGCCTTCATCAGCCGGAGACTCCTACCACGGGAGCAACGCTGGAGCACCATAGAGAGGGAAGCCTTCGCTGTGGTATGGGCCCTCAAGAAGCTCCGGCCCTACCTTTTCGGCACCCACTTTGGTTCCTGGTTTGGCCGATATTAGCGGTCCTTCAGCCCAGCACCGGTCGCTCTGAGTTTTATTTGCAGCCAATCCAGTGCAGTACAGGTGCTCACTTTTTTCCGCAGAAACTGCCTTAATGCTTGACCAGCCTTGATTTGGTGCTATCAAGTTTTCTGGTCACTCGTACTTTGAAGGAGATATGGCGGAATTGGACGGGCATTGAAGTTCCATTTCCGGTTGAAGTTTGGGCTGTCTAGTAGAAGCAGCCAATACAGCCTGGGGAATCTTAGCCCCTTGATGGACTGACAATGGTGTCATTGGAGTGGGAGAGTGACAATGTGATGTGATTACTTCAGACTTCGTTCTGAGTGATGTTTGGTGATGTGCGTCTGCCTCATATCCGAGATTGTTATGGTTGAAGATGTGTTTTTCTTTGCCTCCAGCCTGCGTTTGTTGCAGTGGTGACCCTTGGATAGTGGGCTGTTCGTTGGATTTGGAGGCTGCCCCCTTTTCAGCAGACATGGGAACTGTATTCCGTACACCCGTTGCCGCTGGAGTTAGTTGATTTGAGAGTTCAGACATCTCTGGCGGTGTAAGTCGAAAAGGGCGGGCAAAGTCTTCCTGATTAGAGATAGGCTTTTGGTTCCCCCCTTCCTCCTTTGGGCATGTTGGTGCTTTGCATTCAAGTTGTCGTTTGATTTTTGCTCCTTGGTCATTTAATTCTGACCCGGGCCCCGTGCAGGCCTGGTTGCAGGTGCCTGTACTTTATAAGTCTGTCATTTTTGGCTTTGCCTCTTGTTGATAGTTTGAGAGGGAGGGGTTTTTGGTCCAAGCTCTCTTCACCATGTGCACTTGTTCTGATTTGTGCCTAGATAAAGGGAGGCTGCTTTGAGTGGAGGCTGATGGAGCTCCGAGCTGAGTCTTTTATTTGTGCACACAGGGTGCTCAGAATTGAGGGAAGGAAGGCTAGTTTGTCGACTATTGGGCCGCACACACAGCTTGATTTCCTGTCTTGAGATTTGCCTCCATCCCCTGATTCCCATCGGCGTCCAGGTGCTTCAAAGGAGAGGGATTTTGAGAATCCATTTTGAGCTCCGCTGGTGGTTGTTGTGTGTGGGTTCCTCCCATTCCTTTGCATTAATGTTGGAGTACTGCTCAGAGTCTCCGTTCTCATGACCTGATACTGATTCTAGCCTAGATGGCATTGATGTTAGCAGCAAGTGAAGATCAGCATGGGAATCTTCTGGTGTTGAGGTCGGTTTGCGCTTTGCTTTGTTGATGGAGTTGGGTGAGGTGCCTAGCTCTATTGTGGACTTGTCTTTATCTGTAATGCAGTTGTTCCTCGTTTTCTTATTTCGGCCCCCTTTTTCAGCAACTCTGTATATCCTCTTCTGGCTCCCCAGGAGATGTTGCCCTCTCTGTTTTTGATCCATGTTCACTGGTTGCTCTTGCTTCTAACATAATTAGCTTAGTAGGACACTGGGGGTCTTGTGGCGGAGCTATGGCATGGTTTTGCGGGTCTGATGTTTAAGCGCCCGCAATGGGTAGTAAGGGTAGTGAGACGTCGGGCCCAAGTTGGATCTCTGGGCCGGTTATTGCACATGGCCCAAGGGCCAGGCTGCTGCCACTTCCGTGGTCTAGTGGCTTGCGTGGCGTAAGCAGCATGTGTAGGCCCTGGACTGCAATTGTGCTTGATAGGAGAGCCTCACCCGCATTTTTCAGAAACTGGAATTTGGTGTAGATCTTAGGCTGTAACAGTGGAGGGAAGCTGTGGGAGGCTCTCATCTCATGTTGTTTCACACCATCTCTGAAATGATGTTGCCTGGTCTGGTTTTAGGGTGAGGCTCAACCATCCAACCCTTTGGCAACAGGGACCTTCTTATGTATTTATTTGTTTTTTTTCTTGGGCAGAGGACACCCTCTCTCCCTGCCTGATCTCATTTACCCTTGAACAAAGTTCCCTTGTCGGTTGTCCCTTGTCTTTTTGTTCCTCCTTATGCACTGCTAACTGCTCTGACCCCTTCACTCTCTATGTACTTCCCTGCCCTGTCCCTTGATTGAAGGTAGCGCGCTCTGATGATAGGTGCCTTTGACGTCCCAGGGCCTGAAGGGACCCAGGTGCCCCTTTGTCCCAGTGAGCCTCTGATGCCTGAAAAGCCTCAGATACAGTCAAATTACTTTGCAACCGAGGCAAGATAGAGTGGGCTGGAGCTGAGGGGGAGTCGAGAGGCAGGTTTCAGAGAAATTGAAAGAGCTCACATTGAGGGAAGCATTTTGCCGATCCTGCATCGAGTTTTAACTATGATTTTTATGGTATACCAGCTGGTGAGAGAGCTCAGTTCAGGAGTTGCACCTCTCGCAGGTCTTGGTGTGCAGATGGCAAGCTGGCTGACAGGTTAACTGCTGCTGCAGGATACTCTTGTGCTCTTATGTCCAACCTTCTGGTGCTTTCTCAAGCTTCTAGGGCTACAGTTCATAGTAGGTGCAGACTAAGAGCAGGATGAAAAATGTAGCAAGTTGGTGCCAAGTTGTGTGTGGCCTCGTTTGCTATTGGAGGCAGTGTTTGAGGGGTGGTGAAGGGGCAGGAAGATTGAGAGGCATGGGAGTTTGGGTGGGGCAGGGAGGGTGGGTAGACTGACTCCTCTGTGATGCCACTGCCCACCTGTGAGCCTATGAGCCTTACCCCTTCCACCTCCTGCCCCCTAAGCCCTGGTGACTGGAGGTGAAACAAGCAGGCAAAACAAGAGGGGCAAATAGGGCAAGAGCGAGCAGGGCATACTGGTGAGAAGCAAGCTGCACCCAACCTAGTTGGGCCACCTCTGCAGACTCACCGGGCTCGCACTCAGCGGTCGCACCTAATGGCGGCTGTGCTCACTACTCCCCACACGCCATACTTGCTGGGATTGCTTGCCTTGCCTTAGCTGATCCGAGGCGGGATTCATGGGGACAGACTGCCCGGCTATACCGCGGCTTCCCAATGCGCTCACCTTTTTTTTCCTGGGTTGCCGGTCCTGCTGAGACCACTGCCCTCTGGCGCCTCCTGCACTTCGCTGCCTCTCCACCTTGCTGTTCCACTCTACTACGTGCTGCGTGCTCCGCCTACTGAACAGATCCTTTCTCCACTGGAAAAACAAGAATATCTAGGTTAACCTCGCTGAGGGAAAGGACAGCACAGAACCTAATGTGGAAATCGAAAAGAACCTCAGAACCAAAAGTACTTGTGTTTAGCTCTCCATCTGTTGAGAGCGCGTCTGACGCATGGGTCCTTTGGCAGCTCTGCCACTTGTCACCATCTAAAATGTGGTATTCTGCAAGAAATTCATTCACTGCAGAGTATCCATTATAAAGTTTTATGTCATACAGAGCTGCATGCAACACCGACAATCCACCTCTGCCTGTTCAGTAACTGACATCTGACCTCCAGACATAGAATCCCACACAAAGCTCTACGTTCCTACGAGCTTTGGGTCTGGCAAATGTCTTTTGCCAGAAACAATTGTTTAGGACACTACAAAGATCATCACACATTTTCCACTAAAGTAATCAGGAACGCATCCTGCAGCAATCCAATCTAATCCTGTAATCATAATGAGATCATACTGCAGTAGTAAATGATCAGCAGATGTTTTCCACTGAAGTTATCAGAAACTAATCCTGGAGTAGTTTCTGTGATTACTCTAGAGCCATCTCATTTAACCCCTTCCATGCTGATGACGAACCCCAGCCGTCATGCACTACGGTGCTCGTGTGCTGATGACGGCTGGGGTTCGTCACGGCCCGCCCCTGTTCGTGTTGTTTACAGCACACCAGGGGAATCGCGGCCGCATGGAAAGGGTTAAAGATGTCATCCTATACACATACCACAGGATGGCTTGGGATGACTACCCCAAATAATTACAAGAATAGCTCAGCTGAAGTAATCAGATGACTTTAAAATGACTCCCGGATGATCTTCTTTTTTGAGTTGGGTACAGAAAATATATTTTTTTTTTAAATAGCGTACAAATCAAATCCACCAGAAACTTTTGAAATAAGTAAAACAATATAAGAAAAAGCCTCAAAGGATACTGATGCTAGAGCAATAAAAAAGAGAATTAATGGTCTGGAAAAATGGTGCTTTAAATATTCAGAATATTGTGCAAACAATGGGCGCAATAAAACTAGTAACAATGAGAAAACACAGAAGGCTGGGTCTAATTCCAAACTAAGGGGCTCATTAGGATTGCGGATTTTCCGCATCCTCGGGGCCGGCGGAAGCCACCGCCGGCCCAGAGGATGCGGAAAAACCGCAGCTGACTGACCAAAGACCCACCACCACATTAGGATGGCTGGTGGGTCCTGGTTTCCGTCCGCAGCTGGTCTATCAGACACCATCAGGCAGATTAGGATGGGATGTAAAACATGCTTTTCCGCGGCGGCTTTTCCGCCGTGGAAAAGCATGTGTAACTTCACTGCGGGGGCCCGTTGCGGGCCCCCTAGGTGAAGTGGATGTGGGCGTGCACATGGGGGTACCTATGGTACCCCCCTGAATTTGTATGCAGAAAGCGGCAGGCACCGCGAGGTGCCTGCCTCTTTCTGCATGCAAATGCAATGACTGCATTTTTAACATTGCCGCGGGTGCAGCTTGAAGCCGCACCCGCCGCAATGTTAAAAATAGAGGATGTGACCGCCAGGGTGGCGGTCACATCCTAATCGCACAGGAGGGGACTCCGCAGCCCATGCGGACGTCCCCTCCTCATAATCGGCCCCTTAGTGTCAAAAAGAACAGCACCAATATATATTATGCCCCAGAGAAAATAGCCGCAAACATAACAGCCACAGTCAGAATGCAGAATATACAAAATCTGATGGGATAGTAATATCAGCATAGGAGTGGGAGACTATAAATCTGGATATACTGGCACAAGCTGAAAGTGTACAACCATTACAAAAGCAAAAAGATGGGTTGATCATCAAAGAGGCTATAGGTCAAGGAACAAAATCAATCTTCATTGGATACTAGCATTAGTAAAGATATATCAACTGAAGAGGATTAATGCACACCATCTCTTACACAAATGTATACATTGATACAGAGATACTGTGAGGAGACAGTGTCTCAATACATATGAGTAAAACAGGATCAGCTGAGCTGGAGGCCCAGGCATGTTTACAAGGCATATATGAAAGGATTGAGGACATACCAGCTCAAATCATAGATGTTGGAAAAACAATGGCAGAATTAGAGGAAGTTAATGCCAGAATACAAGAGGGAGTACATGAGCAGCAGGCAATGCTGGAGGCAATAAAAAATAAAACAGAAGAGCTAGAAAATTGACCTACATATTTTTGCCATTGAAGAGGGGCTGAATGGGAAAGAGACTCGTCGTTTGATGCAGATCTTTTCAGAAAAGCCTTTGCAGATCTATTAAACTGGTACTGTGACTCTCAGTTACAGCAGGCACACATATACCATTGAAGATGGTGTTACATGCACATCGAGTGTTCCAAAAAATGAAATTAAGTAGATTGCGAAGATTTGCGTGCAGATTGGGAATTCTCACTTGCTGTAGGGGGCGTGCAACACCAAGAAATGTGGTCCCTACTGTTGCGCAAATTGGAATATGAATAGTGATTAATACTATTCCTAAGCCCAGCGCGTCCCCTACAACAAGTTGTTGAAACGACTTGCAATGTAATGGCGGTCGTTGTAATGATCGCATTGTAAAGCCAGGCATAGCGAATATATGTGATGTAACATTATACATTTGTGGTTAAGGCCATTTCCCGTCTAGTTGATGTTTGACAAAAGGAAGAGAAAATCATATGGGGGCTGGGCACTTTGGGGTAATGAATTTAAAAAGAAAGAACAAGAGTGGTATACATAACAAGGTGACCAGAATTAGAAAGGTGTATAGACATATATCCTCTAAGGTGTGTATATGTGTGATTTCGTAGTGAATCAAAGGATGACCACTTATCAAGACTCCATAAGCCAAACAAATCACATATCGCAGGACTGAATGTGATTATATGGAATGTTTGTGGGTCCAATAACCCTCAAAAGTGGAGGACAATACAACACAGTTTTGAGGAATATATTGCTATCATATGTGTAACAGAAGCACACATTACGTATAAAGACATGACATTGTTAAGGCAATTGGGTTATAAGACTTTCATGAACACAACACAACAATCTTCAACAAAGGGCGTAGCCGTTATAGATAAGAAAGATAGTAAAATCAGGGAAATTAAGACAAAAGAAGATGCATATTGGCTGTGGGCAATTGTACAGATACATATAGAAAAAACAATTTCATATTGTGTGGGGTGTACAGGCCAAATACTGATTCTACTCAGGTCTAAGGTTAATTAGTGAAAGTAGAACGGGGGAAAAATGTAATGGTGATTTCACCTGCATAATAGATTCTAAAATCAACTCAGCAAATAATAAGGTAAGAGTTGGTAATAATTAGTGAAGTCTTTAAAAGAATCACCTGAGTATTTTGACTTGTGGACGTTTGGAGAGATGTCCATCGCAAGGAGCCAGGGTATACATATTACTGAAGTGTCCACTAGCTTTACTGTTGGAAAGATATGATCTTTACCAAGTGGAAAATATAATTCGATATTCATACCCAGATAGATCCAAAGACTATTCTGATCACAACTTAGAACTTTTTAAGATTGAAATCTCTCTTGAAAGCTCAGCTTACCTAGACTTTATGACTTAATCTAAAATTTAAGTTGTTTCCAACATTATTGGAGCTGCTAAACAAAATTTAGTCTTGGACTCTCTTAGAGCATATATCAGAGAATGTACTTTTCTGTCTGTAGCCAAAATATATATATCTCAGGTTAAACAGATAGAGGGAGAAAACCCTGGAAGGGTAGGGAGAGATCTCATGCAACAACTAATAAAAAATATGCAGATAATGAGGACAACATATATCAGCAGGTTGTAGTGTTAATGACGGAGGTAGGCAATGAGAAAACAAAAAAAGCTGTTGCTCAATTGTTTCAACATAAAGGTAAAGAATTGGAATATGGAGCCTGTTGGTGTACAAGATAAGGGTAACACATAATCGGAAATTGATAGCAGAAATTCATTAAATGCATATTAAAATGATTACAGAACATGATAAAATAATCACTAAATTTGGAGCATTCTATGAGAAACTATATACAGAAGATAGTCAATCCTTACATATATAACGGAAATGCTCAGGAAAGCTACCTGTTCAGGCCAAATGGGAATTACAGACAATGCTAAATAATGAGCTCACCTCAGATTAAATTCAAATTTCAATAAGGTCATTGCTATTGGGGAAAGCTGCCTGGCAAGATGATTTGCCCATTAAACTTCCCTCTGATAGTACAGATAGCAGATGATATTGACGTAGATGAAGAGAGACTATTCTCTTGAAGTTAGCTACATATTGCTACATTTCTAAAGACAAATAAACCAGCTAATATAGTTTTTTTGCACCAGCCAAAATCATTGATAAATGATACTGGAAAAAATATATTCTAAGGCAATGGTCATGCGACATTCTCAAGTCATAATTTAACTTCAAAGCAGTGAACTATATGGGTTCATTCCAAGCTGCAATAGTGCTGAACACACTAACATGGCTACGGCCACATTTGATGCGCCATATACACTACAAATACCAGCTGGCATGATCTCATTTAATTCGGGAAAAGCATTTAAATGTGTTTCTTGGAAGTTTCTTTGGGCAGTGCTAAATCAAATAAAACTCCATAAAAAAATCATAGGACGCTTGCAAGCATGATATGAAACACCCAATGCTAGAATAACAACCATGAACTAACTTAACAATATCCAATTTTGCCATTTCTTTGGAACCGTAAATACGACAGATAAATAGGAATCACATACTGCAACCTCTAGTATTGAATGCTGTACAATTTAATATTCCCACATACTCAGACAATATTACAAATTATTACTTTGCAATATTGGAGACTTTAAAGAGATTCAAGATATAGAGGAACATTTTGAATATGCATCAGGTATAAATTAAATACGAAGAACATTGAAATGATCATTAATTAGAAAAAGAACAGGTGAAAGATCAATATATTGTAAACAAAACTTTGCATTTGGGCATTAGAATAAATAGCCAAGTTGACCACATTTTCAGTATCAATAATGAACACTTGCCGAGGTATTGTGTAAGACAGATTACAAATAGGAAAAAGTTCCCCCTATCATGTAAAATTATAAAAATTACTATACTACCTAAATTCCCATAGCTATTTCTTTTCATTCCCCTTGTGTTACCAATTTGTTCTTCAAAAAATTAGATGCTGCAGCAATTAACCAGTTCAAATGGAACTATCTGAAACTTTGGAAAGTAATTAGGTTTGGGAAACTCCCATATGAAAGAGGGAAATAGGCATCTTCTGACTTCATATCATAATATTGGGCTGCCATGTTGCATAAAATGCCTTGTCTAATCCTAGATCATCCCAAATGCAGATATACCTGAATGCATCAGATGAGCTATGGTGCAAAACTTTATTTAGTTTTGTTAAGGAATTTTGATCCAGGATACTTTAAAAGGGGTGCATTTAATGTTGCCATAACTTTTCAAGTAACGTGGGACACTCAAAAATAAATATCAGAAGCCCTGTGTTAATACATATACCCCTGTGTGGGGCAACTCATCATTTCCTGAGATTTTTATAGAGTCCTACTGCAAAATATGGTCTGAAAATTGTATTACGCTCATAGGACATGTAATTTTTGGTGAACCATTACAAACTTTTTCAGACTTACAAAAAGATTTCTCTATTCTTAAATATATTTTTTCAAATATCTACAAATTAGGGATTACTTTAACAAGATTGGAATGCTTAAGTCCTAGACAGATTGAATTCCGTTAAAAGGAATACATGATGAGCCAGAGGAGAGGCCGACTATACGTAAGATATGTCAATGGTTTGTATTTACATTTGAATACAAATTAGATAGACTATCCGGTAAATGGTGTGATAAACTGTGACTAAATAAAATTGTGGAGGAAAATGACATTTCTATAAAAATGGGACTTAGGATATTAAAATGCTCGAATTTGCGGTTACAACAGTACAAAGTAATTAATCGACTGTACTACAGATATAATAAGTTATATAAATGTAAGATGTGAGGCCATTCTATATGTCCTAGCTGCGACTTGATATCTGCAGATGATATACATATATTTTGTGACTGCTCGCAGCTGATGGGTCACTAGACAGAAATCGAGAGAGATTTGTCTAGGATGCATGCTTGTAGCATATAACTGACAATTAAATATGCTATGCTTGGTATGGATATCAATATTGCTGTACATTATAGAGATGTCGTATATAATGCAATTGTAATTGCCAGACTATTGCACATTATTGTAAGGCAACAAATCCCCCAAGAGCGAGACAGGGATGATAACAACCATGGCACGTTCAGAAGCTAATAGCTGCTGATATGGAATTAAAGGGTAAACAAGTATCTGATGCATTCAATGATATCTGGAGTCCAATAAAATGATGGGAAAGTTATCAAGGATTACGTTAAACAAGAGACAATCAAATGTATTATTACAAAAAGGATTTTGGTGATTTGCTTGTCAATTGATTATTGTGATGTATTTTGTGCTCCTCTGATCCTAATAAATAAAATATGTTTAATAAGGAAGGGTCTGTTTAATTTCCAATAGTTGCAGTATTTGGGCTTCTTTCATTTACGATTGTGTTTATTGAATTTATTGTTTTATGTTTTCTGGTATTATGTAATAATTATGTTTTATATATCATAACATGAAAATAATTGTATGTATTTCATTAATTTACAATAAACTCCCTATCTAATGATATTGTCATGGTAAACAATTTTCTAATAGTGGTTAATGCACTTCCTAAAGAGATCTCTGTGAAACCACCTAGTTAATGGTTGAAATCATCCTAAAATGGTTACATGATATGTGCAGCAGATCTCTTTGTTTAACCTGCAGATCATAAGCTCATATCATGGTAAGATTTTTTAGCGGGTGTTACAAAGATACTTGTGTAAACTGGAGGTCTAAATTCCAGTCTCACTTAAAATAGCTCTGGAGGTTAAAAATATACTGTAAATACCTGCATTTGTTGGAATGCCTTTACAAGTTAACTCCATTTTTCATTCAAGGCTCTGAGGGGCATATTCACAAGGAGCTATTGTTGAATTAACAGCACTTTATCGCAGCCAAAGTTGTGCTAAATTCACCCCACTATGCACAAGCAGGTGCTAGCAGCCCACAGCACCAGTTTTCTCACGATATCAGCCGCAAGAAACATCACCACTGATGACCCCCACAACTATCGCTAATGAGATGCAGAGTAGGGGTTCCCGTGCCAAAACCCGCAACAACACCACACCTCAACATTCACAACGACCAGCCAGATCGACTATAAGAACACAAAACACGCGACAAGGCGCGTTAGCAGGAGGAATTTTACACCTGCTCTAACCTGGTGTAGGTCGGACAGCAGCCTGCACCACAATAGGGAGCCCAGCCCAGGGTGTCACCGGAATGGCAGCAGATGCCATGGAGCAACTGATTATGCAGGCTTGACACCCAACAGGGCCACAACACCCACCGACACCACCCCCATGACCCCGGCCCTGGTCCCCCTCAGGCAAAGACATGTCACATCAGCTACACCTAAACATGTACCAAATAATCTGCATGATGTCGCACAATCACAACTGGTGACATGCACGTGTCTGCACAGAAATGACCATCACAAATTCTCTATTGAAGCAAACAATTAAACTTGATTGAAACAACACAGAAATCAAATGAAGACACATGGCGGCTCCCTCAATCCGTTGGTCACAGCCTGCAAGACAACAAAAATGATGAGAAGGTGTGTCCTGCGCACATCAAAGGACAGAGAGAGAGCCTAGGAGAGAGAGAAGATGAGAGGGGGAGAGAGAAAGAGAGAGAAGAAGAAGAGAGGGGGAGAGAGAGAGAGAGAGAGAGAGCTGACCCTTTGCACCCAGGCCACATAGCTCACCTGCTCCCACCGGGGTGTCTCCAGCCACTTGCCAGTATGTATAGCAGCACACCAGCTCCCTCATCTGAGACAGAGCCGTTGACTGAAACAGAGTCCAGAGTCATGACTGGCACAGTACACACATGTGCACTAGAGAACATCGCCGGCATGTCCGCCCATGCACACCCAGGCAGCGGTATCCCAGCCTCTCCCACCACCCATCAGAGCATGCCCGCCTATGCACACCCAGGCAGAGGCACCCAGCACCTTCCGCCGCTCATCAGAGCATGTACACCAATGCACACCCAGGCAGAGGCATCCCAGCCCCTCCCTCTACCCATCAGAGCATGTCCAGCCATGCATTCTGTAGGAGAGTAGGGTCTGCTTCCTATGGTCACTCCCACTTTTTTGCTGTAATACTCTGTTTTTTTACTTTAGTGCGGCTGTGGGCCTGCTAATCAGACCCACAGCCCAGCTGTTCGCTCTCTAAATTGATACCATGTACTTTAGGTACATACCAGATTGGTTACTGGATCACCTTTGTGAGCCCCTGTATAGTGTACCCTAGGTACCCAGGGCATAGGTGCCTTCAAGCCCTACCAGGGGCTGCAGCATGTATTATGCCAACCCTGGCTTGCCATCTAAACTGACCCCACAGGCTGATCACTCAGCATGGGTAAGGTGGTGTAATCACCCCTTACTTAGATATAGTATATCTATATATACCTTATATATAGACACATATGCACCTATAAGTCACTCCTATGGCAGGCCTTAACAATCCTGGAGGCAGAGTGCTTGGTTTTATGTGAGAGTGTGCCGTAGCATGAGCTGAGCCCCTCTGCAGCTTTCGGAACCATCTCCTTATAGCTGTTCTATGATATAGCCATACCATATATTATTAAGTGCATTATAATCCTCGCAGTTAATGCTAACTTTGGTTTGGCTTTATCGAAACATGTCATGTAAGGTGTCAAACACTTTGGAATACTACCCCCTCACCATTTCTGGTGGTGGGGGTAGCATTCCACCCTTCTAGATTGAGGAGACTTGTATGTACTGCTTTACCCGGTTAAAGTTAAACAGAGCCTCAGCATCACAAAATGGATGCTGATGCCACAGACACGAGTCTGACCTCCTGCTTCTGGGTGAAACTCCGGCAGGGGAGGCCTGGACAATAGGTTTCCTGTCCAGGGAGGTGCCAGCACCTCCCCACACAGGGATTTGTGTATTGGGGTAGGGAGGGCTGCAGCAACAGATGTTTTTTGAGACACTGCCTGGGGCAAACAAGGTGCTCCATGCATAACCCGGTTCAAACAAGTTGCTGGGGTACTCCAGCCCCACTCTGGCGCAAAACTGGACAAAGGGAAAGGGGTGTAACCACCCCCTTCCCAGGTTACACCCATAGGAGGGACCTAGCAGGTAATCCAGCCTCTTAGTTTAGTATAAAGATAGGAGCTGTGTCTAGAGACATTGGATTTATCCTGGAAGAAACTTTGATACGAACTCTTGGACCTTTGACATATCGACTGGAAGACTGAAGACATCTCCCTTGTGGTCAAGGAGTGACCACCCTGTGCAAACAGGCACCAACAGTAACTTGCTGGCTTGCTTTGTCGACTCTCCTTCCGGAACCCGAAGACTCAGTGACTCAGGAACTGGACTTCCAGACTTCTCTGACTCTGATCCACATCCACAGCAAAGCTGAGACCTGTGGCAGACACGAGAGACGTGGGGCAGGACACCCTGGACATCCTGCATTTTGCTAACAGTGCAACGACTGAGGCACCCTCCAAGTTGTGGATTGGGATTTGAAAAGCCCCAGACCCGAGCACCATTTGCACTAAAGCTCAGCCTTCCACACTCCACGAGTGCCGCTTGGGGCCTGCTCCTGCATTTCAGCTTGACACGTCTTCCCGGTTGCTAGCCCGCTTGCTAGTTAGCCCACTGAAGACTTTCCTTTGAATCTACAACACTGGCCTGGTTGCTCCAGGCTTGCCCCTGCTTCCTTGCAAAGGAGAAGCATCCCAGACCTTGCTGGTCTGAACAGAAGCCCATCTTGGTTTCCTGCGTGGGTTGCGGTTGGCAAGGCTTGTTGGGTCCAATCCGGATAACGACACTGCAGTCAGCCAGATACTTTGTGGAACAGCTCGAATCCAGCTCCTGTCATCATTGACGCCTCCTGGTCCTCGTGGCTGAAGAGACAAGCTCTGGTGCAAAACTGGACAAAGGGAAAGGGGTGTAACCATCCCCTTCCCAGGTCCAACTATAGGAGGGACCCAGCAGGTAATCCAGCCCCCTTTCTTAGTATAAGTATAGGAGCTGTGTCCACAGGACTTTAGATTATCCTGGACTGAAACTCTGAAACGAAACTAATGGACCTTCAACGTTCTAAATCGACTAGAAGACTTAAGACATCTTCCTTGTGGTCAAGGAGTGACCACCCTGTGGAAACAGGAACCACCAGTAACTTGCCGGTTTGCTACGTTGACGCTCCTGCCGGAACCCGAAGACTCAGCGACTCAGGACTGGACTTCCAGACTTCTCTGACGCCGATCCACATCCACTGCAAAGCTGAGATCTGTGGCAGACACAAGAGATGTGGGACGGGACTCCCTGGACATTGTGCATTTTGCTAACTGCATCGACTCCTGAGGTAACTCAAAGCTGTGCATTGGGGTACAAGAAGCCCCAGACCTGAGAACCAACTGCACCGTAGCACAGCCCTCCACACTCCACGAGTGCTGCATGGGGCCTGCCTTTGCATTTCAGCTTGACGCATCTTCCTCAGTTCCTAGTCTGTTGGCTAGAGACCCCCTGAAGACTCCATTTTGAAATTACACCACTGGCCTGGTTGCTCCAGAATTGCTCCTGCTTCCCTGCAAAGGAGAAGTGCCCCAGACCTTGCTGGTCTGACTCGAAGCCAATCTTCACTTCTTGCGTGGGTTGCTTTGCCAAGGCTTGTTGGGGCCAATCCGGATACCGACACCGCAGCCAACTCGTCCTTTGTGAGACAGTTCGAATCCAGCTCCTGGTCATCTTCGACACCTCCTGGTCCTCGTGGCTGAATAGAGCTTCACCTTCTTCACCTGATTCGACGCGACATTGCCTGGTTCCTTCCTGGTCACTGGCTAGTGATCCAGACTCTGTCCCCTCAGCTTTCAGGTTCTTCAGATCTTCAATCCACCCTTGGATCCACCCAGATACTTTTCCTCTGGTCGCCTGCAGCACATCTTTGCAGATCTCCATTAAAAACGACAATGAAACCCGACACGAAAAGACACCTATGCAGCCGGTTTCCCTGGGTGAGGTAACTCGAGTACTCTGGTGCTCCCGTGGGTCCTAGTTTAAAAGCGTTCCATCCAAGTCCCTCCGGAAGTGTCCTTAAATTGTACTTTTGTAACCTCTTCGATTCCCATTCAAAGTGAATGGTAACCTGCGGCTGTGTTTAGACACTGCACGCGTCTCCCGTGGGCCTCCTACTTCCTAACCTCTGGTTGTTTAGTGTAGCCCCAGAGATTCCATAGGCCCTAGCCCTATTCACTATTGCTGTAGTGGCTCTTATACCACTATTTTAGTATATGGTTTGTGAGGCCCCTAGGGCAAAACTGTATTTGTGCAACTTATAGTATGCTAATTGAGTAACTTGTAATGTACTTTTGCCTCCGACCTCATGAAGAGTGCAGAGGGGTTGTGTTAGAAATAAAAACATATATATTTGATATATACCTTGTGGGGTGTCCTTTCATTTGGTATTCAAAGGATTTTAATTGGTAAAATAAACAGCTTCACATGCTCTTTGGAGTTAAGCCTAAGACTGCTGGTCCATGCTACCACTAGGATAGCTTGTCTATAAGGTTGACTTTACAACCACCATCAATAAGGGTCGATTTAGACTGGTGGAAGGTGTCACTAGAACTAGTGACATCAAATGCCAGGCTAACTTCTCACACATACCTGTGTCACATTTATCACCTTCCGCCACCAGCGTGTAGACTGCAGGTCCCACCATGTGCCGCTGCAAGGAACAAGCCCGGGGACCTCAGACATGGCACCCTCCACACCATGCTTCCACGCTGCGCTGGCCACCAGGTAACACGTCTGGTGCTGGGACTATGGGGCATATGTAGGTAATTTCCATTTTGCAATTCCCAAATAGCGATTTTTAAGGAATCGCTATTTGAGAATAGCAAAATGAAATGTAGGTAAACATTCGCATTTTTTTTGCGAATCTCTAACATTCCTTAATTGCAATTAGCAAATTGCGAATCGCAATTAAGGAATGAGTGTCCCATTCATTCCTATGGGCTAAGAGGCCCATAGGAATGAATGGGGATACATTCTCAAATTGCGATTTTCTATGAGAAAAGCGCAATTTGAGAATCGCAATTCCAAGGGTGCCAGGGTGTCCAAATGACACCTGTTGCACCCCTGGAATGTTCCTCGAAGTACATGTGGCACACATATATGCCCTAAGGGGATTTTTTAAAAAAAAATGCATTTTGAAATGAAATCGCAAAATAACATCTACTTGGAGTATGTGGTATTTTGCGATTCCTTAAGCCACAACCGCATTTTAAAATTCACTCCTACATAGCGTTTAAGGAATTGCAAAATTGTGATTCCTTAAATGCTTGAGCAAAATAAGGAATTGCAATTTTTACGATTCCTTATTTTGCTAATATGCACCTACATACCAAAGCACTGTTTGCAAACGCCTACGTACATATGCCCCTATATTACACCATGGCATGGTATCAAGCTAACCTGGCTCATGAGGGCCGAAACCCCGAAACCGGTCCTAGGAGGCTTGTTTCCAGTCCAGAAAGGACCTGGCTTGGTAGTTCGGGCTGGACTGTTCCCATACGCCACAGGGTCAAGACTGATTTTGTGGTATTGGGTTCCCAAGGCCTACATGCTCCGCAGATAACCCACTTACACCGAAATAACTGTTGGCACGGAAACTGAAAAGTACAAAAGACAAGTTTATTAAGACCCCATGGGGTGGTGGTACATTCCTACAGCACCCTTCGGCAATGCAAGAAGTATCACACCAAACGTTGGTGTGAGTCCTTCTTTTATACACTTTACAGGTAATAAAAGGATAGGCGGTACAAGGTTACAGAGTTTATGTACATATATGGTCATTTTTTGGAGCACGGCCAACTCATGAAGGGGGTTACAACTCCACTGGTCAGTTTTGGCGGAACATTCCTGAGGGGTGACTGGTCAGTTGGAACTGCGCATGTACAGGCTTGACCGTTACTAAAAATAGCCTGTTGCTGGGCAAACTCGAGTGGTCAGCGGCATGGACAAAGGACTAAAGGGCATGCTGACCACGAGGCCGTTCATTCTCTAAAATGGCCGCCGTAACATACAAAATGGCGTTTTCGAGTAAGGCCAAGTTAAGGGAAATAACGTGTAGCAAAGCTAAGCGCTAACCCGCCATTGTCAAATTACGACAGACGACCCTTTTAGCGTTTAGCTGAAGCTACCTCATAGTGGACATAGTCAGGATACTCATCTTCAATATCAATTGACATTATTTGAGCTACTTCTGTATGAAGCATCATTTCTTTTTGGGCAAGAGCTCGTCTAGATGGAATACATGCTGATAAACACATAGAACATAAGGCAGGGCCACATTGTATACATGAACATACAAAGAATAGTATCCCAACTACAATACATAAAATTGTCAGCAGCTTCCAACCCCATGTGCTAAGCATTGACCAGAACCACCCCGAAAGAGTCCAAGTTCCATTGTCCGGGTGTGTTTCAGCAGCGATTTTGTGAAGTTTTGAAATTGCATCATAAACAGATG
The DNA here is from genome assembly GCF_964263255.1 of Lissotriton vulgaris. Lineage (NCBI taxonomy): Eukaryota > Metazoa > Chordata > Amphibia > Caudata > Salamandridae > Lissotriton > Lissotriton vulgaris. Next base: position 375,340,580 of record NC_141698.1, read on the forward strand.
GCAAATTATCTGGCACGTATACGCAGCAGCTACTTCCGATAATTCTACATGCCCCCCCTCGATCAGCCAGAACCACATCAGGAACCATGCGATTTTGGAGCGTAACAATTCTAGAAATTTGCAGTTCTTCTGTGATATTCCCTAGGGAAATAGCAGTGTCATTAGCTACAGCCTCAACTACACGAGTCAATCGTCGTATTTTCCGACTGTTCAAAGCAGCCCCCACAAAAGAAAATAATCCCAGATTAAAATCTACATACTGTTGTAAGGCAGTATCAGTTTGGTCAATGTCATCCAAGACCACAGCAAGTTTAACTCGATTTAGCACAAAATCGTGATAGAGCACATAGTCGTTATGATACATTGGTGGGGCAATGAATACAGGGGGCAATACAAAAGATACATAACATGTGCCTAACCATCCTAGAGGGAGCTGATGATAACCTTTATTACCGCAGATAAAGTATGTATTTCGAGAGGCCACAAATGATATGCCATTCGGACTGTCAAATGTAAGTGTGGTGTTACATTCACTTTTCCCAACCGGGATTGTACCTTTATTACGTATGCAGAGATCAGCCTTAGTATTTATAACATTAATAACATGTGAACTGGACATATTAATGTTCCTTTGGTTGCTGTAAATGCGGGGTGCAAACGCATTATCGGGGCGGTACTCTTCCCATTCAAATCGAGTACCCTCAGCTCGTGGATAACCGTCCCGTTCATGATAGCATATTTTATTTAAACGGAAAAACACCCCTCCTTTTGTCGGCCATCGCAAAGTGAACAGAAGAGTGTACCAGGCATTACAGGAACCATTGTGAGAGAATGGGAGTGGGATGAGCTGAGTGCCCCCTTTCTTCTGATGACCAGGCAACATCCCACACACCCAGCAATTGGAAGTGTTCGTCATATTATGAGTATGATGCAAAATCTGAATAAAGCTATTGTTCAAGTAAGTCTGTCAGTGCCGTTCTTCATGGTAGGGTAAGGTGAAGTGAAAATGTTCAGATGGAGCCGGGGTAGTCGGCAGCAAATGTTCTCGTACAGGCACCACAAGTTCTACTACCCAGGCTATTACTGCTATCACCACAATTGTCAATACGAACAAAATGGCACCAAGAATTCTCTTGTCTCGTGATGTAGAAGAAGCCATAGTTCAAAGTTCACAATGTCTCAAATAGTCTCAAATATACAACTACAAAAATTAAAAACAAAAAACAGTGGTGCTGAGCTCCGAGGTAGCCGTTGTTTTCTTCTCCGGGGTCAAGACGGGTGTCGCTACTCTTGGCAGAACTGATCCCCCCCCCTTGAGATTCCCGGCTTCCGTTTCACAAACCCCAGAGCGGTAACCAACCAGTCTCGCACAAAAATCTTCTTCCTATCTTGGCCGCAGATCGTAGCGCTGTCATCCAGAAACAGTGTGGTCCGGGAAGGCTCCCTCAGATTCGGCCGATGTCACAGCTGGGCTCTTTTCTTTATCCAAAATCTTTTTGTAGTCGGACAGCACGGTAGGATTCACCAGGTCCGGAGAGACGCGACGGCAGTGAGTTGAATTCACCCACCGCTTTCTGTTGGTCACTCGCACAGCCGTTCGAGTTGCCAGGAGGACTTGCTCGGGGCCACGCCACCTCGGTTCCAAGCTATTCGCCCTCTCAAACGACTTCACCATCACATAGTCCCCAGGACGGAGACTATGGGCGTCTCCAATAGAATTGTCAGAGAGCGCTTCTCGAACCTGTTGATGAATAGAAAGCAAATCATTTGTTAATCGTGCCAAATAATCGTTCATCATTATACAAGGCACATCATGTAACAATCGCGGTTTAGGAACTCCCCATATGTTCATAGGCCTTCCAAACACCACTTCATACGGTGTGAGGCCAGTTCGAGAGTGGGGCACTGATCTAAGAGAAAGCAATGCTAGCGGCAAGGCATCCGGCCACTTCAATGACGTGGAGGCCACAATCTTAGCCAGTTTCAACTTCAACGTGGCATTGTACCGCTCGACAAGACCTGCTGACTGAGGGTGGAACACAGCATGAAACTTCTGCTGGATCCCCAGCCCCTTTAGTACATACTCCACAATTTTCCCAACAAAATGAGGACCATTATCGCTCCACAAAAATTTGCAAACTCCAAATCGAGGGAAGTACTCTTTGAGCAAAACCTTAGCTGTTGTCAAAGCTGTATTATCTTTCGTGGGGAAGGCCTCGACCCATTTGCTAAAGGCACACACCACCACTAAGACATACTTAAGGTTATTGCAGCGCTCAAGCTGGATATAATCCATTTGAAGTACCTCAAATGGTGCAGAAGGTGGAACGAAACCTCCTTTCCGAGTATGCGTCCCTTTCGCAGGATTGTGTTGTAAACATATCAAACAGGTCTGCACTACTCTCTTAGCAGTATTAGCAATCTCAGGATGCTCCCAAACTCGCGTTAACAATCGAGTAATTGCAAGAGCTCCCACATGCGCTAACCCGTGTGTCATCTGGACCATCGCCTGCGAGTAAGCTGCCGGCAATTTCCATCTCTCCATGTCCTTACTCCTCCAACAACCCTCGTCATCCAGTATCCCTTCGGCTGCCCATGTTACAAGTTCTGCTTCAGTCGCTGATTTTTGGATATCTAGTATCTCCGCTCTAGCATCATGCCATCGCTCGGCCTGCGACTTCACTACATACATGGGGGAGTCATTTCGAGACATAGCTGTTTGTCTTGCTATACTGTCTGCAAAAGCATTGCCCTGTCCTACTTCATCAGTGATCTTTTTATGCGCACTGCATTTAATTATCGCTACTTTCTTTGGGCAAAGCAACGCATTTAGGAGATCACGCACCAGTTCTCCGTGCATAATGTGTACTCCATGAGAGGTCAAAAACCCACGTTCTCTCCAGAGTAGCCCGAAGTCATGCGCTACTCCGAAGGCGTACCGGCTGTCTGTGTAGATGTTCACACATAGGCCAGCACTCAGTTCGCAGGCTCTTGTCAGGGCAATCAGCTCTGCTGCTTGAGCCGATTTCTGTGGTATTCGTGCTGTTTCTACCACTGTCTTAAGTGTCGTGATCGCATATGCTGCGGAAGTCGTGCCATCTGGCAGCCTCAAACACGATCCATCAACCCACAGTTCCCCATCCACATCTGGAAGTGGCATATCCTGTAAGTCGACACGACCCTTTGTCTGTTCCTCAGTCAGGAAAACACAATCATGATGTTTTTCTTCCTGCCCCTCTTCAACCGGATAAGGCAATAAAGTGGCAGGGTTCAGGGTAGCACATCTTTTCAGTGTGATATGTGGCGCCAAAAGTGTGAGCTCATATCCTGTTTAACGTGCACTGGTAAGATATTGAGTCTTTGTTTGATTTAACAGGGCATCTACTGCATGGGGAACTAGCACCAACAGTTTGTGCGATAACACTATTCCCTCACTCTGCCGTATAGCTACTGCTGTTGCTGCAACTGCTCGAAAACACCCAGGTAACCCTCGTGCTACAGGGTCAAGAATGGCTGAGAAGTGCGCGCATGGCCTCTGTTTATCCCCGTGTGCTTGCACTAACACTGATAACGCGCACCCATCTTTCTCGTGCACATACAATGTGAAAATCTTTGAGTAGTCTGGCGTACCTAGCACGGGTGCAGAGCAAAGGGCCTGTCTCAATTGTTCAAAGGCATTCTGACATTCATCTGTCCATTCAAGAGGCATTGGTGTAGTTTTTGACAGTAACGCTAGCAAAGGTTTTATAATGTGCGAAAACCCCATGATCCACTGTCTACAAAAGGACGTTAATCCTATGAAGGCACGTACATCTCTCTGAGTGCGGGGGACTGGTGTGTCTAGAATCGCCTGAATTCGATCTGATGTTAATGCACCCCCCTCCTTAGACAAAAGATGACCGAGGTAGGTCACCTTGGGTCTACAATATTGAAGCTTTTTCTTAGAGACTTTATGGTTGTTCTGGGCTAGAAAGGAAAGCAGAGCAAGTGTACTTTCCTCACATTGTGCGTAAGTGTCTGCAGCCAACAGGAGGTCATCAACATACTGTATAAGGGCTACTCCGGATTGCAATTCAAAAGTATCAAGCTGTCTTTTCAAAGCCTGGCTATAGATGCTAGGACTTTCAGTGTAACTTTGAGGAACACGACAAAATCTATACGATTTATTATTTAACGTGAAACCAAATAGGTATCTGCTGTCGGGATGAATGGGAATGGAAAAGAATGCATTTTTGAGATCTATAACAGTAAATGTCGTCGCTGATGGAGGGACCAATGTAAGCAATGTCGTGATATCAGACACCACTGGGTATTGAGGGATGACAATTTTGTTTATTTCTCTCAAATCAATAATAAATCGATAGACTTTATCGTCGGTGTCTTTCTTAAGAATCGGGAGAATAGGGCTGTTACAAACATTGTAAGGAACTTCCTCTACTACTCCTGCAATAATTAAATCCTGAACGATGTGCGTCAGGGCAATTTCACCTTCCCTAGAAATCTTATACTGTGGTACACGTGGTAAGAGTACTCCCTCCTTGACAGTAATTCGAATAGGTGGAATAAGCATCTGTCCCACATCCGTATCTGAGGTCGCCCATAACGTGTGCGGGAGAGAGGCTAATGCTTCAATTTCCTGTATTAAACAAAATCTGTCTGAATCCGGGTAATTGTCATTTAAAATAACCCGTACTCCTTCAGGAGCGCAGCGTATTGTTGCTCGAAAGTACTTAAGCAAATCAATGCCCATAATGTTATCTGGAGTGTGAGGTGACAACAAAAATGGACCAAAACTAAAAAAATTGTCAATGCAAAGTGCAAGAGGTTGTGATAATGGGCTAGGAGAGGGTGTGCCATCAAACCCTATACATGTTATCGTTTCGCCAGACAGGGGAGCCCTTGGAACCAAGTTTTTGGACAAAGCACTACGAGTAGCTCCTGTGTCAACTAAAAACTGATCAGTAGAACCCAAAATGCCCGCTGATACATATGGACCTCTTTGATCTACTGGCACTTCAACTGATTCCGTACCCCATCCGACGCAATCCTATGCATGCACATAATCCTGATGCTCCACATTTTCACCCTCCGAGATCTGATATTGGTTTCGTCTATCAAAAGTATTTTGTTCATCCTGACCACGGCCCCTCGTTTCAAACCCACCACGATCACTTTCGCCACCTCTTGCTCCTGAATAATTATTCCTCGCCCTACCGCCTCCTCGACCACGCTGACTACGCTGTTCACGAAGTACCGGACAATCGTCAGCCCAATGCCCAAACTCTTTACAATATGCACATTGGTCCTCCGCTATGTCAGTACGACCGTACGACGCATTACTCCCTCCTCGTCTACCTCTTTCATTCCCTCTAGACTGCGTCCCGCGAACCTGCGCCAACATCACCTTCGTTTTCAATTCCTTCGTTTTCTTATCTGCACTTTCTTTAGCCTCTAATTCCTGCTGCTCGTAATACTGAGCCATTGTTAACAAAGACGCAGGGGTCGCCGTGGTCCAAGAACTTTCACTTGCTTTTAACCGCTTCGCAATCTCCGGTAGAAGATTGGACACATACTTATCAACAAACAGATGCCTACCCATATCATCCGTTAACGGTTGACCACTGTAATCATGAAACGCTTCTTCGAAACGTGTAAAGAAATCTGATGCCGATTCATCCAACTTTTGTTTGCACGAAGCTAACATAGTCCAATCCATCTTTTTAGAAGGAACAAGCGTTTTTAGTTTAGTCAAAATAGCCGCTGGGAGGTCTAAAATCAAGTCACACGGTTTGCATGCAGGCTCCCTGTCTAAGTCAGCCTGATTTATATCTTTCCAAGTTCCCCCAAGCATAGCTTGATCATTAGTTTTCCGAATCGACCTCCACATATCAGGCGGAAGAATTAACCCAAAAAAGAGATCTATATCAACAAGAGTCATAACACAAGAGGAAATCGCCCCCTCCACCCCTTCATAGAATGCGGCTGGATTTTTTCGAAGATCAGGCAAATAATTTTTTAATGCCATAACATCTGCTCTATTCCAAGGCGTATACACCCAATTATATATAAAGTACCCCTTCGCATCCTTTGACGTTTTATCCTCATCTGTACCATCCCCCTTAGGGGGAACATACAAAGGTGCAGCTTCACGCATAGGCATAACATGCACTTTAGAATTCTTATCTGAACCCCGGAGAGAACACTCCTTAGACTGCTCAGTCGACCCCGGCACGGACTCCTTATTCTTTTTCTGTTCTTCCCGCAACCTGGACGTCTCATCCCGCAGCTGGATCAGTTGCTTGAAAAAGGTATCGACATCTGAAAGGACAAATAAACCTTTATCCAAATTCTCACGATGAACCGACACAGCCTTAGGTTCTAAAGTCTCTGAATATTTACGAAATTGAGTAACAACTTCATCTGCAAAGGTATTCAAAAAACCCATCAATTCTCGTTCTGTCCATTTACTCCTTTCGGAGACAACGTCTGACACAGTTATATGATTTAAATTTAATTTTCGAGCACGACTACGCAACTCCGCGGATCTCTCCGCCGATAACCTGACACTCGACTTATCCGCCTTATCCGACTTATCCTGCTCTTCATCACCGGAATCCTCAGTCGGATCCGTAGGAGGAACGTACGGAGGCGGAGATCGATCTAATAACGAAAAATCATCAGTTTCAATATTAAGGACAGGATAAAGCGGTCGTCGAATAGGAAATTGACCGGTCGTTTGCAAATTACGTTCCCGTGCCTCCCTCTCTTTCTTTTCCTGCGCTTCCTTTTCCTCAAGCTGTAAAGCTTTATCTCAAGCAGCCTTGCGCTGCTCTTTGTCCGCCAAGGCAACTTCACGCTTCTTATGTTCACGCACCGCTTTCTCCCACATTCGCACACAATCAAACATATTCTGTCTAGACCTGCGCTGAAACAAACATTGCTCCACAAATTGAACCTTTCGCAAATCAAACGACCCATGTAGTGGCCATTGCAACTCGGGATCAGTTCTAGTATATTTGTGCCATAATTTACTGTACAGTGTAGGGGGAAGGCCAGATTTGACATACATCTCACGGTTTGGAGTTCCCTCTGGGGGAGCCGGCTGAGATTCCCCTAACCTAATTGTGGTACCATTTCCAAGACAGCACATCCCTCGGAGTGTGCTGAAAACAGGCATGTTTAAAAAGTATTACTTCACACAAATGTGCCGCTCAGAATGCAAAACAAAGTTAGAGAAACATCTCTACATGCCTGCCTATGTGAAGTGCACTACACATATATTCAAAGTTCACAAAGTCAAAAATGTTAGCTAACTCAAATCATAGTCACAATCATAGAACTTCAGTAAGCGTCCGTAGACTACCTTACCGATCACAAATCTTACCCAATCTCAAATATCCAGATTCCAACTGCCAAGGTCTTTAATCGAATCAGCCAAACAGGCACTGTACAGCAACGCAGATGATCAGGATCTCAGTCGGAGACCGGCGCCACCTGGAAGGTCAGATCAGAAGGAAAGGAAGAAAACACCGTAGGTGCCAAGACTCGGGTCACTCAGTGGCAGCGTACGCATCCATGGCGAGTTTCCAATCCTTCGTCACGACCTCTCTTTCGGGCATCCGAGTCGCTGATGAGTCCCTTCGTGGTCGCCAATTTGTGGTATTGGGTTCCCAAGGCCTACATGCTCCGCAGATAACCCACTTACACCGAAAGAACTGTTGGCACGGAAACTGAAAAGTACAAAAGACAAGTTTATTAAGACCCCATGGGGTGGTGGTACATTCCTACAGCACCCTTCGGCAATGCAAGAAGTATCACATCGAACGTTGGGGTGAGTCCCTCTTTTATACACTTTACAGGTAATAAAAGGATAGGCGGTACAAGGTTACAGAGTTTATGTACATATATGGTCATTTTTTGGAGCACGGCCAACTCATGGGAGGGGTTACAACTCCACTGGTCAGTTTTGGCGGAACATTCCTGAGGGGTGACTGGTCAGTTGGAACTGCGCATGTACAGGCTTGACCGTTACTAAAAATAGCCTGTTGCTGGGCAAACTCGAGTGGTCAGCAGCACGGACAAAGGACTAAAGGGCATGCTGACCACGAGGCTGTTCATTCTCTAAAATGGCCGCCGTAACATACAAAATGGCGTTTTCGAGTAAGGCCAAGTTAAGGGAAATAACGTGTAGCAAAGCTAAGCGCTAACCCGGCCATTGTCAAATTACGACAATTTGCATACGGCTAGGTTCAAACTGGAATGGCATGGTGAGCAAAAAAACCATGCATTTAGGCCCAGATCTCTGTACTGGGCTGAATGTATGACAATGTTCTGCATTCTGTCTATCAACTGTTGTTTTTGCATTTATCACCCCGAGTGGGACAGGAATGCTCAGACGTGAGCCCCGTGCTCTCCAAGCCACTGGAACAAAGCTATCCTGGCTGATGAGGGCTGACAGCCCAAAACCGGTCCTAGGATGCTTGTTTCCAGTCCAGGGAGGACCTGGCTTGTCAGTTTGGGCTGGACTGTTCCCATTAGGCACAGGGTGAAAACTAATTTGCATATGGCTAGGTTCAAACTGGAATGGCATGGTGAGCAAAAAAACGATGGTTTTAGGCCCAGATCTCTGTACTGGGGTGAATGTATGACAATGTTCTGCATTCTGTCCATCAACTGTTGTTTTTGCATTTGTCACCATGAGTGGGATGGTTATGCTCAGACGTGAGTCCCGTGCTGTCCATGCCACTGGAATCAGGCTATCCTGGCTGATGTGGGCTGAAAGCCCAAAACCGGTCCTAGTATGCTTGTTTCCATTCCAGGGAGGATCTGGCTTGGCAGTTCGGGCTGGACTGTTCCCATGAGGCACAGGGTCAAGACTGATTTAATTATGGCTAGGCTCAAACTAGAGTGGCACGGTGAGCAAAAAAACAATCGATTTAGGCCCAGATCCCTGTACTGAGATGAAAGTATGACATTCTTCTGTATTTTGTCCGTCAACTTGTTTTGCATTTGTCACCCCGAGTGGGACGGGTATGCTCAGACATGAGTCCTATGCTCTCCATTCCACTGGAATCAAGCTATCCTGGCTGATGTGGCCTGAAAGCCCAAAACCGGTCCTAGTATGCTTGTTTCCATTCCAGGGAGGACCTGGCTTGGCAGTTCGGGCTGGACTGTTCCCATTAGGCACAGGGTGAAGACTAATTTGCATATGGCTAGGTTCAAACTGGAATGGCATGGTGAGCAATAAAACAATGGATTTAGGCCCAGATCTCTTTACTGGGGTGAATGTATGATAATGTTATGCATTCTGTCTATCAACTGTTGTTTTTGCATTTGTCACCACGAGTGGGACGGTTATGCTCAGACGTGAGTCCTGTGCTCTCCATGCCACTGGAATCAAGCTATCCTGGCTGATGTGGGCTGAAAGCCCAAAACCTTTCCTAGGATGCTTGTTTCCAGTCCAGGGAGGACCTGGCTTGGCAGTTCGGGCTGGACTGTTCCCATGAGGCACAGGGTCAAGACTGATTTGATTATGGCTAGGTTCAAACTGGAATGGCACGGTGAGCAAAAAAACAATGGATTTAGGCCCAGATCTCTGACTTAGGTGAATGTATGACATTGTTCTGCATTATGTTCATCAACTTGTTTTGCATTTGTCACCCCGAGTGGGACGGGTATGCTCAGACGTGAGTCCTGTGCTCTCCATGCCACTGGAATCAAGCTATCCTGGCTGATGTGGGCTGAAAGCCCAAAACCGGTCCTAGGATGCTTGTTTCCAATCCAGGGAGGAACTGGCTTGGCAGTTCAGGCTGGACTGTACCATGGGGCACATAGTCAAGACTGATTTGCATATGGCTAGGTTCAAACTGGAATCAATCAATCAATCATTTGTATTTGTAAAGCGCGCTACTCACCTGTGGGGGTCTCAAGGTGCTGGGGGGGGGGGCTCAAAAAGCCAGCTCTTGAGCTGCCTTCTGAAGGAGAGGTGGTCCTGTGTGGCGCGCAGGTGGCTGGGCAGAGAGTTCCAGGTCTTCGCTGCCAGGTAGGAGAAGGACCTGCCCCCGGCGGTGGCCCTGCGGATGCGGGGCACGGCTGCCAGGGCTTGTCCTGTCGAGCGCAGGGTGCGAGGAGGACAGTAGAAGGAGAGGCGGTGGTTGATGAGTTTTGGTCCGAGGTTGTGAAGGGCTTTGTGTGCGTGGGTAAGGAGCCTGAAGGTGACCCTCTTGCTGACTGGGAGCCAGCGAAGTTTCTTCAGGTGTCCGGAGATGTGGTGGTGGTGGGGGATGTTCAGGATGAGTCGTGCGGCTGCGTTCTGGATTCGTTGAAGTTTCTTCTGTAGCTTGGTAGTGATGCCGGTGTACAGGGTGTTTCCATAGTCCATGCAGCTGGTGACGAGGGCGTTGGTGACGGTCTTCCTGGTGTCGGTGGGGATCCAGCGGAAGATTTTGCAGAGCATGCGGAGGGTGTTGAAGTATGCCGATGTCACTGCGTTGACCTGTCTGTTCATGGAGAGGGACGAGTCCAGGATGAAGCCGAGGTTGCGAGCGTGGTCGGTGGGTTGGGGAGTGCTGCCCAGGGCGGGGGGCCACCAGGATTCATTCCAGGCGGTGGGAGTAGGGCCGAGGATTAGGACCTCCGTCTTATCGGTGTTGTGTTTAAGCCGGCTGTCTGTCATCCAGTCTGCTACTTCCTTCATGCCTTCATGCAGTCTGGTTCTTGCTGAGGTGGGGTTGTTGGTGAGGGAGAGGATGAGCTGAGTGTCGTTGGCGTAGGATATGATGTTGAGTCCGTGTTTGCGTGCGATGTTCGTCAGGGGGGTAATGTAAATGTTGAAGAGGGTGGGGCTGAGGGAGGATCCTTGTGGGACGCTGCAGATGACTTCAGTAGCTGTAGATCTGAAAGGGGGGAGTCGGACTCTCTGTGTTCTTCCGGAGAGGAAGGAGGTGATCCATTCCAGGGCCTTGCCTCGGATGCCGGCGTTGTTGAGGCGCCGTATTAGAGTACGGTGGCATACCGTGTCGAAGGCTGTGGAGAGGTCCAGGAGTATGAGTGCCACGGTCTCTCCCTTGTCTGTCAGGGATCTGATGTCGTCCGTGGCTGCGATGAGGGCGGACTCGGTGCTGTGGCTAGCTCTGAAACCGAACTGTGAGGGGTCGAGTGAGTCGTTGGATTTTAGGGCGGTGATGAGTTGAGTTTTGATGATCTTCTCAATCACTTTGGCGGGGAATGGGAGGAGCGAGATGGGCCGGAAGTTTTTGAGTTCGGTGGGGTCCGCTGTAGGTTTTTTTAGGAGGGCGTTGAGTTCGGCATGTTTTCAGTTTTCAGGGAAGGTGGCGGTGGTGAGAGATGCGTTGATGAAGTCTCGTAGGTGGGGTGCGATGATGTTGTTGGCTTTGTTGAAAATGTGGTGCGGGCATGAGTCGGATGGGGATCCTGAGTGGATGGAGTTCATGATGCGTGTGGTTTCCTCGGTGGTGGTTGGGTTCCAGGTGTGGATGGTGGTGTTGTCTGTGTCGGATTCTGGAGGTGGGTTCGTGTTGGATGTGGCGAGGCTGTTGTAGATATCGATGACCTTGTGGTGAAAGAAAGCCGCAAGGGAGTCGCAGAGATCCTGAGAGGGGGGGATGGCGTTGTTTTCAGCATCGGGGTTAGAGAGTTCCCTGACAATGCCGAATAGTTCCTTGCTATTGTGGGCGTTGTTTTCGACCCTGTCTTTGAAGGATGATTTTCTTGCTGCGCAGAGGAGTTGGTGGTGTTTGCGGGTAGCGTTCTTGAGAGCAGACATGTTCTCGTCGGTCTGATTGAGGCGCCAGGTTTTTTCGTGGGTGCGACATTCTTTTTTGGAGTCCTTGAGGATGGGGGTGAACCAGGAGTTTTTCTTGTGGTTGTTTTTGTGTACCTGGGTCTTCAGGGGGGCCAGGAGGTTGGCGCAGTCTGAGATCCAGTTTGTGAGGTTGGAGGCCGCTTCGTTGGGGTCTGCGGTGCTGGTGTGTGGGTTCTGGGAGAGGGCTGTGGTGAGTTGTTCGGTGGTGACTCTGTTCCATTGTCTTCTTGGTGTTTGTTGGGCGTGGTGGTGTACGGCGTTTTTTTTAAGCTGAAGTGGACACAGCTGTGGTCCGTCCAGGATTGTTTGGTGGTGTGGCTGAAGGAGATGTGTTTGCTGGAGGAGAAGATCGGGTCGAGTGTGTGTCCGGCGTAGTGGGTGGGGGTGTTGACCAGCTGTTTCAGTCCAAGGTTGGTGAGGTTGTCCAGTAGGGTGGTGGTATTGTTGTCGGCGTGGTTCTCCAGGTGGAAGTTGAGGTCCCCTAGGAGTATGTAGTTGGTGGAGGGGAGTGCGTGTTGGCTGATGAAGTCTGCGATGTCTTCGCTGAATTTTGTGCAAGGTCCCAGTGGTCTGTAGATGAGGGTGCCTCTAAGGGTGGTCTTGGGGTCGCTGTGGATTGAGGAGTGGAGGTGTTCGGTGTCGGGGAGCGTGTTGTCGGTGTTGGTCGTTATGGGGATGGAGCTCTTGTGAACGATGGCGATGCCTCCTCCGGTGTGGTTAGTGCGGTATCTCCTGATGATTTTGTAGCCGTCGGGGATGGCTATTGCGGTGTTGGGTGCCGAGGAGGGGTTCATCCATGTCTCGGTGAGGACGGCGATGTCCGGGGTTGTGGAGTCGATGAGGTTCCATATTTCGATGGCGTGCCTGTGGACGGATCGGGTGTTGATGAGGATGCATTTGAGTTTGTTTCCGGGGGAGTTGTTCTTGTTGAGTGCGTTGGGTGTTCGTAGACAGGTGAAATGGCAGTTGCGGCAGGAGAAAGGTCCGTGGGCTCGCTTCGGGGTGGCGCGGCAGACACCCGGTGTGTGTCCGTGGTTGAGGGCAGTGAGGGTGGTGGTGGTGTCGTAGATCCGGCGGGGAGGGTGGGGGTCACGGGGGCCAGGGGTTGTGGCGCTGGGCGCGGTCCAGGCGGGGACGGGCACAGACGGGCTTGCCTTAGGCGCGCCAGCGGTGCTCCCTCTGCACGCGTCCACTGTGCGGCCTCACAGCGGCTGCCATTTATGGGGGAGGAGGGGTAAGCTGGGGGGTGGGCGGTAGGAGGGTAGGCGGGGAAAAGACCGATTTGCGGTCAAAAAACGGCGGAAAAAGGGTGGCGGGAGGGACGGAAGCAGAAAGAAGGGGAATCTGTGGGGAGAAAAAACAGTGAACAGAGACAGACAAAGATGGCAAAAACGAAGGGGAATCTGTGGGGAGAAAAAAACAGTGAACAGAGACAGACAAAGATGGCAAAAATTAAGGGGAATCTGTGGGGAGAAAAAATCGTGAACAGAGACAGACAAAGGTGGCAAAGAAACAAAGGGGAATCTGTGGGGAGAAAAAACAGTAAAAGACTGGGGGCAGGTGGCGGAGAGCACTGGTGGCGCTGCACGAGGCAGGGGGAGTGACCTACCCTTGGGTCAAGGGTCACTCCCCCTGGCATGGTGAGCAAAAGAACTTTGGATTTAGGCCCAGATCTCTGTACTAGGGTGAATGTATGACATTGTTCTACATTCTGTCCATCAACTGTTGTTTTGCGATGGTATAAACCAGGGCACCCGGCAACATCGCAGCCTGCACAGCCGCTCAGCCCAATGGGTGCCGCTAACTCTGTGGCCACAGAAGCGGGGCCACGTGGCTGTAGGCCCGTGCAGGAAGCTGGCACGGCCTACACTGCAGTCCAGCAAGGCACACAAATCCTGAGCAGTCCAGACCACCAGGATTGGCCATCATCGCAGGCTGCACACCCGCTCAGCTGCTCAAGGTGCCAATGACTCAGTGCACCCTAAGTCACCGTCCTGTGACGGGGTGCCTGTGACGGCTGCAATGCAGCGTCTGCCAAAAACCCTGTCCAACCCCAGACAGCGCCCCGTGGCAGGTTACCTGTGCAGGCCGCAATGCAAGCACTGCCACAAACCCTGTCCAACCCCAGTTCACTCCACGTGGTGGTAGGCCTGTGTCTCAAGGCCTTGGGTCCGTCATCCAGTCACCATTGGCAGAGGGGTATGTGACGTCGTTGGCCCCTTATATTTGCTGGATCACATGGCCTGTGACGCCTGTGCCACGTGGTGTGTTGTGCGTGCAAATCTGCCCTCAGGGAGTGGCTGTGACATGCTGACAACTAGACCAGTGACCTGCACACCACCAGCGAGTACACCTGCGACGGGTAGCAATGAGGCCCGCCCTAGGAGCCTGAGCGGAGTAGCCTGGACTGCTCCATGCCGAAACAGGGTAGGGCTTGCAATATATGACTTGTGGGCACTGGGCGTAGTTCAGTCCATGTCCGGACAAGAAAGTGGCTGTTGTATTCTTTCCTGTTGTGGTGTCCACAGGACCCTTTACAAAAATTGTAATGCTGCACCCTCTGACTGCCAACCCACAGGATGTGCATCATTGATGCAAATTAAATCACTGTCCCTACATTCACACACACATATGTACACAAATGAGGAAAGACATGACACAGCAGTTCATCACTGGATATTTATTGCACATCCAGTGCTTTTCCACAGCTGGAGCGGTACAGGGCACTGCTGAATACACCACACTATATGGGCCCATGGAGGGCCAGCCAGAGTCCATCCATGGAAGACAGTATGGCGGAAGAGGAAGGGTGCAGTCCGCAGTCTGGTCGCATTCGTCATTGGTCATCAAACATGATGTGGCGGTCCATGTTGCTGTCCAAGGTGAGTGCATCGGAGTGAATCGGGGTTCAGTGAAAGGTAATGAGGCCATGTGCGGGACCAACTAGGAACATGCCAGGTTCTAAAAATGAATGCTACTGAGCCCTTCTGATCACAAGCCCATCCACATCCTCGTCCCCGGATATGTGCCCTGCCCCCCCTGGGGATGTTGCTATATCGGCTGCGGGCCTGCGGCACTGTGTGGCACTGACACCTCAGGTGCCAGAGGTGGTCTGTCTGCCGCACTGAGTGACACTGCCCCTTCAGGTGCCAGAGGTGGTCTGTCTGCCGCACAGGGAGGCACTGACACCTCAGGTGGCGGAGTGGTTAGGCCTGCCACACATTGATGCACTAACACCTCAGGTGCCGGAGTGGTTAGGCCTGCCACACAGGGAGGCATGGCCACACCTGGTGGTGGAGATGTGGATGGTGTGGGGGCAGCATCATTCAACATCGCCACGCCTTGTGGCAGCAATACCATTATGAGGATCTGCAGGGCATGGTAGATACCAGCTACATTCCACTGATGTTCAGCAGTGGCTGCCATCCTTTCTGCCTCCATCCGCACCATGTCCTCCATGAGCATCCGCATCTGTGACAGCTCACGGCTGTTATCGCTGGAGCCACTCATAGCAGACAGGTGTTCTTCTCTCGGTGTCATGATGGAGCAAGGTTTCATACATAAAGAAACTTGCTTGTATTCAATTCTCTCGAAATAACATGTAACCTATTAATCAACATGTTTTGTGATTACGAATAATTGCAGTTCATGACATTTTAGTATCAAGGGGAAGTTTGACTATGTGCTTTTATTAACAGTAACTCTAGTGTCCTAATATGGCCGCCGAAAATACTGGAACCTTTCTGCGCATGCGTCTGCTACATCTATGTAGTGTGTTGTATCTATACTTTTGGTGGGAATTCTTTGCAGCTGCGCACTAGTGCCAAAGATGACCACTTCATGCTTCACATACTAATGCACATGCTCCTGCTCAAACTAAACTTTGTATGTCCTGCTTGACTACTAATGCTATAGTTATAATAAAGTAATGGGTTAGAGTAGAAATAAGTGGTATACAATGCATTTGTTTACTTTCGTATTCTAACATGTCTCTCTGTGACTTTATTATTAGCTCGTATTTGGGCCTCAAGGGTGTCTCAAACCCCATTTTGAAGAGGCTGCGTCTGCGCACATGAACACAGAAAACCTTGAAGCAGTGTCATTGAACTGCTGCCAAAGTCCTGTCTAGCCCGCAATGTTCCTGGGAACCTGACCGTGTGACACTAATAGAGGAAGAAATACTGACTGTATTTAATACATTGTATATGAATTGCAGCTAATATTGCTGGGTGGAATAAAAATCATGGGAAAGTAAATTATGAGCGTGAACATTGATCAATTACATCAAACAAAAATTATCTCATACTGGTATGGTGTGATGACCTCTCCTCACCTTTCTGACCAGTCAAATGAAGGGAATACACATATTCGCAACATTGGGGATTGGTACATACCCTGGAAAATGATATAAGTAAGGTAGGTTTAGTTAGTTAGCTTATCCGACTTGTCACAGACCTGTCACTGACCCACCATATGCTGCAGAAGAGTCGTGGATGCAGCAGACCTCAGAGGGCTGGTCGAGCACTCTGAAAGAAGAATCGGGAAACTGCTGAGGGAGAAGACTCTGTCACCCAGAAGTGGAATAAGAGTAGCAGCAGAGAGGGGTGTGATGCTGGCGTTGCACTTAGCGGAGTTTACTAATCCTGTCCTGCACCTGTCCTGTCCTGTTGGCACCTGATTAGTCGGGAGCCCTTTCTTGCCCCAGCCCATGGCCAGGGTTGGTCCTCGCACCTTTCCAGGTAAATGTAATCTGTGTGGTATGTCCTTGTACCGTTTCTCTTTCTCACCCTTCCAATGTACCAATGTCTAAAGGTATTTGCTTAAAGTCTCACAAGGTTTATGCTTTAATAATTATTATCTTACTTGCAAAGTCCCTAATCTCATTGTTATGGCATCTGACTCACAAAATATTGCATAGATAAAGTGTTTAAAACTTTCCAGAGTATGTGGTTATTTTCATAAAGGTAAATTTTATTCTCTACCTATTATTCTAACTCCTTTTTTTGATCCATTGAATTAGGACTTCAAGCATAAGTGACAAGGATTTAATAAGTCATGGTACAGGTATAAGTCCTAAGGTGAATAAATCTCTGATAGGCAGGAAGAAAAATGGTATTACCAGTTCAAAGTGTGAATGTTTATGGGCCCAAGTGAGTATGGTAAACTGAGCCGGTACTCCTGCGCCATCAGTCATGACTCCAGCGATATCAGTCAGGGCTCGTTGGAGACCATGTAGCAGGGCTACACACTAAGTATGGGTGAATTTTTCGGATCGGTGATCCTCAAATTCGCCCGAATTCTGCACCAAAAATCCGCAAATTTGAGAAATTTGCGAATTAGCTGATTTTTGTATATGTGCTGCCCGTTGGCTCCAGTGACCATGGGTGTGTTGCTATACCATGGCGCCGAAGGGGGCAAGGTTCCCTTGAGTTAGCTGTCCATTATAGTGGGTAAATGGCGGTAAGACGGTGCAAACTGCTAGTATGTGGGCGGGGCCAAACGGGCGGGCTTCTATGCGAGTTCACATGCCTCTTGTGTGTAACAAAGGTCAGCGACCAATCAGAGCAGCAGATGAGGAGATAGAAGCTCCTGGACACAGGAACTGCACAGGTATTGCACTCGTGAAAGTGAAGGATCTACTTTGCTTCCTTCACTTTCACGAGGGCAAGCCCCGTGCAGTACCTGTGTCCAGGAGCTTCTTTCTCCTCATCTGCTGCTCTGATCGGTCTCTGACCTTACTTACACACAAGAGGCATGTGAACTCGCATACTTGTATGCAAGTTCACATGCCTCTTGTGTGTAAAAAAGGTCAGAGACCGATCAGAGCAGCAGATGAGGAGAAAGAAGCTGCTGGTCATAGGAACTGCATTGGGATTGCAAAGTCCTCTATCCAGCATCACAGCTAATTTTCGATGGTAGATGTGTGGAGAAAGCACACCTGTCCAGCCTCGACAAAGATCACAATTGTTTTTGGGCTGATGAATGCATTACAGAATTTGAGCCTCAACTGGGGCATCTGCAGTGCTTACTTGTAACTATTCTCTGACCCTGCCTGACCTGTTTAGGGTCAGGACAGGGTCAGAGAATAGTTAACTAGCAACTCTGGCACCTGCTTTATTTATATCTGTAATTGCCTCCTGTTGAGGTTTAAATTTTGTGACAGGAGCATCATACCAGAATGAACCTTGCCCTTCATATTTATCCATGAAGACGCCACCGTTTTGTGCGATACCTCTACTCAACTGGAGTACTTTCTACTAGCTAATCAGTAAGTGCTACCTCGTTAGGTAAATGTAAAGTGCTTTTACTACACTACAGCTGAATAAAGTGCCAGAAGAGTTCTCTCCACTGACCATGTGTGTGTTACTATGCCATCGCACCGAAGGGCCTAGGGGTCCCTTGAGTGAGCTGGCCATCATAGTGGGTAAATGGCGGGAAGACGGTGCACACAGCTAGTGTGTGGGCGGGGCCAAACGGGCGGGCTTCTATGCGAGTTCACAATGCCCCTTCTGTGTAAAAAAGGTCAGAGACCAATCAGAGCAGCATAAGAGGAGAATAGCTCCTGGACACAGGAACTGCACAGGGATTGCGCTCGTGAAAATGAAGGATGCACTTTGCAACCTTCACTTTCACGAGCGCAATCCCCGTGCAGTTCCTGTGTCCAGGAGCTTCTTTCTCTTCATCTGCTGCTCTGATCAGTCTCTGACCTTTTTTTACACACAAGAGGCATGTGAACTCGCATACTTGTATGCGAGTTCACAACATGCCTCTTGTGTGTAAAAAAGGTCAGAGACCGATCAGAGCAGCAGATGAGGAGAAAGAAGCTGCTAGTCATGGGAACTGCATGTGGATTGCGCTCGTGAAAGTCAAGGATGCAGAGGCCTCTATCCAGCATCAGAGCTAATTTTCGATGGTAGATGTGGGGAGAAAGCACACCTGTCCAGCCTCGACAAAGCTCACAATTGTTTTTGGGCTGATGAATGCATTACTGAATTTGAGCTTCAACTCGGGTGCTTGCTTTATTTATATCTGTAAGTGCTTCCTGTTAAGGTTTAAATTTTGTGACAGGATAGTCGTGCCGTAATGAACCTTGCCCTTCATATCCATGAAGACGCCACCGTTTTGTGCGATACCTCCACTCAACTGCAGTACTTTCTACTGGCTAATCAGTAAGTGCTACCTCATTGGGTAAATGTATACTAGTGCGCCCAAAGAATTCTCTCCAGTGACCATGTGTGTGTTACTATGCCATCACGCCGAAGGGCGCAGGGGTCCCTTGAGTGAGCTGGCCATCATATTGGGTAAATGGCGGGAAGACGGTGCACACAGATAGTGTGCAGGTGGGGCCAAACGGGCGGGCTTCTATGCGAGTTCACAATGCCTCTTCTGTGTAAAAAAGGTCAGAGACCAAACAGAGCAGCATACGAGGAGAATAGCTCCTGGACACAGGAACTGCACAGGGATTGCACTCGTGAAAGTGAAGGATGCACTTTGCAACCTTCACTTTCACGAGCGCAATCCCCGTGCAGTTCCTGTGTCCAGGAGCTTCTTTCTCCTCATCTGCTGCTCTGATCGGTCTCTGACCTTTTTTACACACAAGAGGCATGTTGTGAACTCGCGTACAAGTATGCGCGTTCACATGTCTCTTGTGTGTAAAAAAGGTCAGAGATCGATCAGAGCAGCAGATGAGGAGAAAGAAGCTGCTGGTCATGGGAACTGCATGGGGATTGCGCTCGTGAAAGTCAAGGATGCAGAGGCCTCTATCCAGCCTCAGAGCTAATTTTCGAGGGTAGATGTGGGGAGAAAGCACACCCGTCCACCTTGACAAAGCTCACAATGGTTTTTGGGCTGATGAATGTGTTACTGAATTTGAGCTTCAACTCGGGCGCATGCTTTCTTTATATCTGTAAGTGCTTCCTGTTGAGGTTTAAATTTTGTGACAGGATAGTCGTGCCGTAATGAACCTTGCCCTTCATATCCATGAAGACGCCACCGTTTTGTGCGATACCTCTACTCAACTGGAGTACTTTCTAGTATTGGGTAATCAGTAAGTGCTACCTCTCGTTGGGTAAATGTATAGTGCTTTTCCTACACTACAGCTGCATAAAGTGCCAGAAGAGTTCTCTCCAGTGACCATGTCTGTGTTACTATGCCATCGCGTCTAAGGGCGCCGGGGTCCCTTACGTGAGGGCAATTAAAAAAAATCTGCTCCGATCGTGAATTTGCGAATTCACAAATTTGCGAATTTTCTGCAATTTTGCGGCGATTTGTGGATCGCGAAATTGCCGAAAATCCGCAAATTCCGTGAGCGGAGTGGATTTGCGGCCCATGCTTACTACACATCTAAGGATGGCGTGAAGTTTGGTTGCCATGTTGCCGAAGCCCAAGCAGACCTGCTCTGAGGTCTCCCTCTGGTACTGCAGCACACTGAGTTGGAAGGCTGTGTATTGTTCCTGGGGGTCGTGGGGGTGCCGGGGCTGTGGGTGCCTCCTGCTGGGTGCTTTTGGTAGTGGGTGGGGTCTCCTTGATGCAGCTGGCCTACCCTGATCCTGGAGGTGATCTGTGGATGAGGTCCATGATGTTTTGGATGGCTTGGGCGTCGATGCTGGTGTTGTCCTCCTCATCATCAGTGAAGAGTGACTGGAACTGCTCTGCAGGAGGAGGTGATGGGGCCCCTGTGATGTGAAGGGGAGATGGTGTATCACGATGTGTCCACATGTGAGTAGCCACATGGTACATGTTGACATTCAGACAGCATGGCATTGTGCATTGTGACAGTCTGTAGATCTGGGCGAATACCCAGAGTCATTGTTGGTGTGCACTGTGCTCTGCTTGATTGTGCATGTGTGCCATTATGCCCATCTCCTTCCATCCTCCAGTACCTCGTGGTCACTCACCCTGTTGTGGGTGTGTTGTGTCCTGTCGAGCAGTGTCCGATCCCCTGACTCCGGCCACTGTTTCCACACTGATGACTGTCGATACCAGTTCCTCCAGGTCATCCAGCTCGAGCTGTGGCGCTGGGCCCCTACCTCCAGTCTGCATTGCTGCCTTCCAGTTGGCGGAGAGTTTCTCCCTAGTCCGCTACTTGATGTTATTCCATCGCCTCTTGACCTCATCCATTGTCCTCTTGTGCTCCCTGATGGCATTCACCTTGTCCACGATGTCCCACCATATTCCGTTATTGGTGCCCACTGACACTTTGTAGGTGACGAACAGTTGGTGATGGTGTTCCATCACCTCCGTGACTATGATCCTGTTTGCCTGCGGACTGAACTTCGTTTCCTCTTCTCCTTGTCCTTTCCCTTTCCTGTCCCCGAGGTCCCGAGCTGGTTGACCCGGGTGCTTGTGGGGTTGCGCTCGTCCTCTGCGCCTGCTCCAGCTGCCTCCATGGTGCTTAGGTGTTGGTCAGTTTGTGTTTGCGTGTTTCTTCTACTTTTATTGTGATTTTTCCCACCTACTAGGTGTGTGTTGCAGGCCTGGGGCTTCTTATCTCTGGTTTCCTCATTGCGCTTGGGCCCAACTCATGTTTTTTGGTGTTGTGGTTTGTGTTTTTGTCTCCATAGAGGTGGTTGTATCACAGACTTTCTCTGCGGTTTTGGCACACTATTGCATGCTACCGCTGTGTTGTGAATTCCACGTTGACCCTGGGTTATTTCACCGGAATGGGCTTCGATGTTGAAAGTTGTGTTACGCTACTCTTGCAGTAGTTATCACACGTTCTTGTGAATATACACCAGAGTATCCTGTATCCATTAAGCACATTAATGATACCACTGTATGCAAACATGTAGTGACACTCTTTTCCTGCATATCTTAAAGAGTATCGAACATAACTGCTCGCCTTCATTACTCTACATGTATCGTCAAATATATTTTCCTCATATTTAATTTGAAAGTATTTTATTAAGACAATGAAAATAAATAATATTGTGAAATGCTCTAGCTCTTTTGTCTTTTGACTTCACACCTAGGTACTAACCAGAAAACAGCTCCGACACAAACAGCTGTAGAGCTGACTATGGTCGCATCAGGAAACGATCATTCTTGAGTGATTTACAAGTCTAGAAGGGTCTCTCAGAGACAGAAGGAGAAGGCAGGATAGGGGCAACATATGCTGCCTGTGCTGCCTTGGGAGAGCCTCCAGTGACCCAGAGCAAAAGAGAGAAAAGCAGAAGAAAAGAAAGACAGGAACACAGCGGCAAAGGGAAACAACAGGGATGGAAAATAACTTGCAAGATTGAGAAGAGACTGAAGTGCAGGATGGTACAAAAAAAGGGGCTAGATTTAAAGTCAGAAACTAGGTAGCCTGAGGATTCACCGGCCACAGCACTGAGCAGTGCCTGCAGGGGACTCCTCAAACAAACAAAATCTTCTACACTTCTACAGATTATGCACTGTTCCCCGCCCCCACACAGGGTTGGACTGGCCTATAGTTCAATCAGGGAGTGCCCAATGAGCTGTTCTCAAGGGTCAGTGTGTGGAATGTATTTTTGGCTGTTTATGGGTCTGTTTTATTTCGCTGCCAGGGTCTTTTTCTGTCCCAGTCGGATCTTTCTCCCATGGACAACTGAAGCGAAAAGAAGGGTGGGTACTGAAAGAATATTCTTCAAAATGAAATGTGTATGTGGGTGGGTTGCACTTACTTTATTCTTGACACAAACCTTAATTCATCAGGGTTAAATAAATATGAAGCGCCTGCCATTGCCTACGTGAAAGGAATGTGATCGAGGATGCCTAAAGTCATGCCAGTCAATTGTGTTCTTTCATGTTTAACTCTGGCTGTGCTCATGTTTAGCTGTAGCTGTGCTGGAAAGGAAGGCGATGCTTGTCGTGTGCTTGAAGCCAATAGAGAGAAGGGAGGCGAGTGGGCGTGGCTACCATCAGATATGTAAACCTCTGAAAGAAAGATCAGCCTCCAGCATCTATCGCCTTTTGCAGAATATCTTTTTCTCCTCTTGCAGAAGATATGGCCGTAATGATGCAGTTTGTGTTTTTGTTTTGTTTTGTTTTGTTTTATCAGCCTACAACAGTCAGTAGCGGGTTAAAGGAACGGCAACCAGAGGACCTCGACTTACCACAAAAGTAAGCAAAGTGCATTGATGTGGACAGAAACCCTTATTGTATTTTCATTATTTCAAGCAAATGTTACATTGAATATTGATTAAATAAATTGGCAACAATTATAAAAATAAATCGAAATTATGACATACAAATACATTTTGACTCGCCTCAACAAAGTATTATGTCAGTTCTTCTGTCCTGTGACTTCACACCTTGGCGAAGCTGTGTTTTGTATTAAATATGAGTTAAGGGCACATTTAAGCTCCAACTGCAAATTGACTCGCATTGAAAAGTTGTTTGTTTTCTGAAAGACAGTTGTGTATCTAGCCTGAAGTATACAGTTCTCCAGCTACAAAATTCGTGCTGTTCCTTTTTTTAATATACACTCTGAACAGGGGTTTGTGGTCACTTGAGCACTATGTATGTCTTTCTGTACATAATAGATTCAAGGCCATATGTACGACAAAGTGGTGGACGTGATGTTAGCCTCCGGGGCTTAAAGACATGCCCCGCCACTTCGGAAACGCAAGACTGCACCATATTTACAAGAATGTGGTGCAGCTTTGTGTTTCCCCCTGCGATGGCGCTAAATTTCACAAACTGAGTGCAAGGGTGTCTGTGTGCAGGGGAGAATTGGTTATGTGTAGGAAGGTGTCCCTTCCTGCACATAAACCATCCTAAAATGCAATTCTGTAACGTTCATGTTTGGTGCTTCATACAGCACATATGAAAGTTACAAAATGGCATTTTTAAAAAGGTTTGTTTATGTACAGGAAGGGACACTTTACTGTACATAAACAAACCATGGCATTTTGCTTTTTCCATATGTGTTGCACAAGGCAGCACGCGTGGAAAAAGCAAAACTGAGGAGAAATAATGCATTTCTCGTCATTTTGCCACATTAAGACCAGGGTTTTCCAGGTCTTAATTTTGGTGCTGCCTCCTATGTACACCACCCTTGTACATAGGGGGCAGCGTCAAATGCAATGGGTGTTGCGGTGGAACGACCTCCAGAACACCCACTGCATGCCACTTTCACGCTAAACGTAGCTAAAAGTGGCTTAACGCTGCCTTGTACATAAGGCAGGGCCCCTATCGCCATGCGAACGTCACAAAAAGTGATGTTCCCTTGGCGATAGGGGCTTGTACATATGCCTCACAGTTGTAGAGTTTAGCAGAGGAATTTTGTCACCATGGCGTGGTACATTACTCCCACCATGTCAAAGGTGTTCCTGCCTGCCAAATTTAGAGGTGTCCGCCTGTCCAACAGCTATCCCTTGCATTTTCCAGGAACTGGTGTCACGTATATCAAACTTTCATTTTTTTAAATTTATTTTCAAAATAAATATCCCAAAGGAAATTTATTATGGAAAATACATAAACACAATGACCCCCGTTCCAATAAGAGTTTTCTCCCATGGTGTTGGGGTCATTTTGCAGTCTCCACTGGCCCTGGTAGCCAGGTTTTACTTGGTGGTGACAGACAGACGGAGTACCCTCTCTTCTAAACTATACATTCGGCCTTAAGATTCAAAGGCCCTGATGTATGATCGGGATGGATGCAAACCAGTTAATGTTTTTGCACATTGACTCGCTCAGCATTTTGAGATGCTACCAATCTGCTATACCACTCAGACATGTATCAAAATATACTTTTGCTGGCGGTTGCAAGAACTTCTGCGTCATTAATAGTAATGAGGCAGCAGGAATTTTGTACCACCCTACAAATGTCTGAGAATGCAGATTTCCCATCCTGATTTCCATCCCTTCAATGTAAACTTTTTTGAGGTGCCAAGTCTCTGAGAGGGACATGGGATGCTCTTAAAAAGAAGTACATTGAATGAAATTCGGGCGAGAATACAGTAGTCCTCTAAACCACTATCTTTTCACCTGAGACTGGCAACGCAATTCCAATAGGGATGGCTTCCTCTTTGCAACTCAGTCCCCCCCCCCCTGATCTCAAGTGACAGTAATTCATCAATTGTTTGTAACTGTAATTGGGATCATAAGCCATTGGAGCACAGCACTGTGACAGAAATACAAGAACTGCACCTCTTTTACACTCACTCCTATTTGTGATTCTGCATTGGTCACAAAAGCCGTTTTCTGAGTTGTAAAAACTTTTTTGGGCTCATAAAATGACATTTTTACATTGCCCAAAGACATTTTGTGGTCACAAACCCTGAGGTTTTGATATTCACAGGTGTTGTGACCACAAAACACCTTTGTACTTCAGGCCCTTACTGTTGCAGAACAGGTAAGAATTACTCCATTCACATATAAGTTCTGCTAATTTTGTCTAGTAGGAAGGATGCCAAAATGAATGAGTATTGTCCCTGAACAAAAATGCATCGTTAAAGGCACTTTCAGTACTGCCTAAAAGCTTGAGATGCTTGAGTAATCATCTTTCATGACAGTTTTACAGAAACAGATTTAATTGTAGATGCTTTGTTAACTTCTATGTACATGAACGAGTGCGGTCTTTGTACAAATGTATATTGATTGCATTTACTAAAACATTTGACAATTGGTTTTCAAAATAAAAGATTAATATAAAAAGCGAAATCATGCATTAATTAAAAGAAAGTCGTTTCAAAATTCATAACAAAATAATCACATAATACTCTACCAACAGTCTTTAATTGATCAAAGAAAAAAATTACTTTACAAAATGTCAATCAGTTTTAAACTGAGTTGCATATGCTTCTTGATAAAGTACTCCTAAAAGGTACAAAAAGGAACCAAGAGTTCATTACAAGGTCCCTGAATACATATTGCATAGGCTTGCTTGCCTTCAATAAAGAAATGTGCACTTTCCAAAAGAACATCTGATAATATGTGAACTGGAGAAGGATAATCTTGAATACTCTGGTGTGCTGGCAAAAGTAGTGGGTGCGCAAAGATCTGTACATTTGTTTAACAACGTTTATTTACAATGCATAATAGGTTGTCACACTGGTCAAAGATTCAGAATTACGATGTTCAGTTTAAAAGATTTTGGAGTTTATTACGATGTCGGGCTGAAAGTCTCCGCCCCACACAGTCTCCGATTCGGGACCAACTGACTTGCAGTTGGTGGTTCTGACCACCAGATTACGATGAGACCGAACACTGTTCGGTGGCATTTCCATTGTTTCCTATGGGAGCTTGTGTTACGCCTGAGAAGCAGCTGTAACACAGGCTCCAATGGGGCAATGGTGTGTGTGTGTGTGTAAAACCCTGCCCCCTAACGCAGGCACCCCATGGTGCCTGCCATAAGTACAGGGTTTTACAGGGGTTACTTAGGTACACCCCTGGCCACCGACCGTAGTCCACAAGGGCTTGGGGGCCCTGCCAGAGGCCCCCAAAGTCACTTTCTGACAGGTTTTCTGTGCCGGAAAGGCCGGTGATGAAAGGCTGTTGGAAACCAACATCATAATCCTGACAGCAGAAAAGCCGTTAATAGGGGGTTACGGTGTGGTCTGACTGACAGGAAAACTCCACGAGCCGGTCGGATCCGAGTCGGAATGACTGTCCGGTTCACGTTCCGACCGCGAACATTGTAAGCAAGCGGTCAGACTGTAAACCGACTGAGTTGGTTGGAAGGGCTCTGACGCAGTCGGGAAGATTACGACTGTCGGGCGGAGGCTTTCCATCCCACATCATAATCATCCCCTTAACTCCTTGCTTTATTGTACAAAAATGTTCTTGAAAAAGCACACCAATTTCATTGACACTCACTAAACTAATAATTTAAATAAAAAACAAAAAACTATTTTAAGCTGCCTAACCACAAAATGTTGTAAGCCATAAGCAGCCTTTCCTCTTGATTTTACAAAAGTTGTGGTGAAACATCTAGAATGCATTTCTCACCACCATTTACCACCATTAAAACTGTTTGAATAATTGACACAACAATTTAATCTATGCCCGCTCTGTACTTTATTCCGCCCACCAAGATTGGTTCAGTTCTCAAGATTAGTGTTTCAGTATGATTATGAATAACCATTAATCAATCAATTTAAGGCAAAGCACATTGCAATAACTAAACACATTGTAGACATTTCCTGGTGTGTTTTCATCATTGAGGAAGCTCCCCATTGTGAGCTGTTTTTCACTTTTGGGGCAGTTCATGCTTAATTTAGCATAACATTTTTCCACAAACGACATCCAGGTCATATTTGTTTCCTTTTTTTCCTAACATGGTGGGGATCACAAAGGTGCCTACAGTTTTTAGGTCAAGCCTGAGCCAGTGCGCAAGCGCTGCTCTGGTGAAGATCTGTTGTAGTTCAGTATGGGAGAGAAGCCCCACCCACTCCCCACCCATATTTGTCATTGGCTTGTGTCTTTGTCCTTCGGAAACGCTGGCTTTTGATTCCTAAATAGGCTTGTTAGTCCCTCATTAGTATGGCCATGTCATCATTAGTTACCTCCCATGGCTACTTGCCCCTTTACTTGGTCATTACACAGTGTATGTACTATTTTATATATTGAGTTTCTCCATTAGGCATGACGACATGCTGTGCTTACCTTCAGAGGGCCACGCCCGCTTTCACGTTCGAAACAGCCAGGTTAATGGCGGCTGTTTGCTTGCAATGCCATAGGGCTCGCATTTAAATGGTAGACCTATAGCATTGCAAATAATTTTTTACTTTCCTTGAGCTAATGTTTGGAATGTTTTCTCCCCAGTGACCTGTGGTCTAAGCCTCTTTGTGCCACTTGCCATGTTATGTGGCTGCAATCATTTATTTTTCTGTGCATGCTTGTCTCGCTGTGGGCGGGTGGCTGCCGCCCAACTCTTTTCCTGACAAAACCTGTGGGCGTGTCTAAGGGCTGTCCTGCCAGATGTATGCCCGTCCACTGGAACGCACACAATCGTGAAAAGGGAAGGGTCAGTGTTGTGTCCCTCAAACAGGCGGAGCCCTCCATGCAATCCACTAGCCACAAACTTCCAACACTCCCTTTTCCCCTCCTCCCAAAGAAAGTGTAGGAAGAAAATGAAAGGACCATGGGACTGAGAGGCGGAATCTGCTCTTGTAACAGTACACCACACACCTCACACGGCTGGAGCAGAGGGGCAGTAGCATGCAGCGCAGAAGGGGATGCGTCTCTCCTCTCCCAGTGGGGACACTCCGTGCTGTACCTTGGAGGGACCCAGACCTGCTTCAACAGGTTCTCAGCAGTGCCAGGCCTACTAAATATAGCTTTCAAGCAGTGAGCCTCGTCATGTTCAGGGGTGACCCGGCTACCTGCTCCTCTTGCTGTGGCTGACAAGCTCTCCAGCAGCTGCTGTCCCCCCTGGGCAAGGGGGCACCCGGTATAAATTGCACTGGGGACTGTGAACATTTGAACCTTCTGCCTGTGCCCGTTCAGCCGCTAAATGCAGATGGTTCCTGCCGAGGCATCTCCATGCATCCCTCTTGCAGCTGCTGAAGCCAAGGCTTGTATGCCTTCATGGTCCATGGTGTTATCCTTCACTCTTAGGTTGACGATGGTCATTCTTGACCTGTGGCGTGTGTTCATTTCCCTGCACTCCGTGTTCTGTCAGCGCACGATAAACCTGAGGTACCAGATGTGTAGCTGCTCTGTGGGCCCGGGCAGCGTGAGGGCCTCACCGTCCCCGGCCTGAAGGCAGGGCTCAGGCACCAGACAGGCAGCTGCTGGCCCACCTCCACCCCTACCCTCCTCTTCCAGGTATGGATACAGACACAGGAGGGGTTGGGATGGCCAGGCACCAGATCAATCAATCAATCAATCAATCAATCAATCAATCAATCAATCAATCAATCAGAGTACTTGTAAAGGCGCTATGGGGAGGGGTGCTGCTGCTACTGCTCGAAGAGCCAGGTCTCGAGGAGTCTTCTGAAGGCGAGTAGGTCTTGGGTCTGCCGTATGTGGGTAGGGAGGGTGTTCCAGGTCTTGGCGGCGAGGGAGGAGAAGGATCTGCTGCCGGTGGTCATTCGTTGGATGCGGGGGACAGCGACGAGGGCGAGGATGGTGGAGCGGAGCTGGCAGGTGGGGGTGTAGAAGCGGAGTCTGCTGTTCAGGTAGGCTGGTCCTGCGTTGTGGAGGAGCTTGAAGGTGATCCTCTTGTCAATGGGGAGTCAGTGTAGGTCTCTCAGGTAGGGGGTGATGTGGCTGCGGTGGGGGGCATTGACAATCAGACGGGCGGAGGCATTTTGGATGCGTTGTAGTCGTCATAGGTGTTTGGCTGGGATTCCTGCGTAGAGTGTGTTGCCGTAGTCCAGTCTTGAGCTGAAGAGGGCCTGTGTCTTCTTGTTTCGGTCGGGATCCACTTGTACATCCTGCAGAGCATGCAGAGGGTGTTGTATCAGGAGGAGGAGACGGCGTTGACCTGCTTAGACATGGAGAGGGAGGAGTTGAGGATGAATCCTAGGTTGCGTGCATGGTCAGTGGGTGTTGGTGCTGTTTCCAGTATGGTCCGCCATCTGGAGTCATTCCAGGCTAAGGGGGTGGGTCTGAGGATGAGGACCTCCATATTGTCCAAGTTCAGCTTCAGACGGCTGCTTGTCATCCAGTCGGTGACAGCCTTCATTCCCTTGTGGAGGTGAGCTACCGGGGATGAGCTACCGGGGAGCAAAGTGAAGGGAACAGAGGGGACCCCTCGGCTTCTCCCTCCCCTGAGGGGGCAACAGCTTCCCCGGAGCACAAAAGCAGCACAGGGTGAAGAGGCACCATCACAAGCACAACCTGAAGCACCAGTACGAGCTGCAGGAGATGCTGGGCAAAGGCACCTATGGCAAGGTGAAGTGGGCCATCAAGAGGTTCTCCGGCAGAGTGGTGATTCTGCAGCGTAATGCAATGCACGCATATATACAATGCTGTACCACAAAAGAACACAGTGCAGCACGCTGTGCTACAATGCTGTGCACTTCAAAAATACAGTGCAATTGAAGACAGCCCAGTGCATGGAACAAAGCACGTTAGAATGAACTGTAGTGTTATGTGTATTTGCAAAGGGCAAAATCACCCGCGATGGTATCGTGGCACTGAGCAGGCATGTGTGTCTAGCCCTGCCTATGGTAGGTTGGTTATTCTAGTGCAACAAGGTGCACTGAAAAACCTGCTATGCATTATAGTGCTATTAACAGGAGATTGTTTGGACGTGCATTTTAAGTTAATGCATTCAACTAGCTAGCTGTAACAACCATCAATTCACTGAGTGATAGATGATACAAACAGGGCAATTAGCCTGTTGTTATTGTTGTGCTGTCTAGCTGGGTATGGCAGGTGGCAGATTTTGTAAATCATAAACAGTCTGTACCGCCATTGTTTCTTTTACAAGTCAAGCACTGGTCAACTGCGTTTTGTCATGTTTTGTTACCTTATTGTTTTGTATTTGTCAAATGTCAAATGTATTGTTAGGATTATTGTTTTTTTTAAGCTGTTATGTTTACTGTTCTTCACCATGACATGAGTTAAATGTTGACCGCACATGTTCTAAAAATAAATGAACAAAGAAAAGGTGTAATAAAAACACCAAAACTACTTTAGCTATCAAAGTGTTTTTTTTAATGCATTAACTTAACCCCTTGGTCGCGGCGGTAATTCCCTTGGGGGAGGAGGAGTCGCGCGGCGCCGCCATGCTTCTGACGGAACCACGCCATCATGAGCCACGGGCGGGCTGTGCTTATGATGACGTGGTTGTGAGGGGTGCAAGCGGCCTCCAACTTAGGCTTGGTGGGCTTCGTAGGCTCAATTCATACTTTCTAGTTCACTTTAGCCCCCTTGTCTGCCCATCCTTTGAGGCATGTAGTATGGTTCTGTGTAATGAGGTGAAGCCTTGTGCTTGGTTGCAGGACTGATTTCTCCTCCCACCCCCAACATTGTAATTGTCTAGAACAGATTGTAATTTCAATGTGTGCTGTACCTCTGCACAGTCCGCTCACATACTTCTACAACAGCATCCCCGGTAGGTAACACAAAGTGTCCCATTCGTTCCTGCAGTGTGTGAGTTTGGCAGGAGCCTAACAGAATAACAAGCCCACGTTTAAATACACTGCCCGAACTAGGATGGATGTTACAGGGGCCATGGCAGGGGCTGAAGCCCCTACCATGCTTGATGTAATGGGTGCCCTGGCAGCCTTGCAGGCTCAGGTACAGGACTTACGACAGGAGAATGTAGGATTGAGACAGGAGTTGGGCGCTGTAAGGGCGCGAGAGCACGCACAACCAAGAGGTCAGGCGCCTGTAATACAGCCAGCTACGTTCCAGTATGGAGGGGTGGGACAGAGCAATCCTGGAGGCGGAACCCCTGTCGCTATCACTGTGACATCTCCTGTACCTGTTCCCCTGGCTTCCCCTGAATGATTCTATGGAGACAGTGGGAAGTTCAGGATGTTTATGAATCAGTGTCAGTTACACTTTATGTGTAGGCCTGGTGCCTTTCCGGATGATGCGGCGAAGGTAGCCTTTACACTTTCATATTTGGCTGGTACTGCTGCCCAGTGGGCTATACCCTTAGTAGAAGGCAAGGATCAGGTGTTGCGTGATAATGAGGCTTTCAAGGAGTTGATGCGAGGGTTATTTGCTAAACATGCCTTCATGCAAGCCAGTGATTCCGAATTGTTGAAATTACGACAGGGCAGACAGGATCTGCTAACGTATATAGCGACCTTCAACCGGTTGGTATCTGAGACTCACTGGCCAGCGGAAAAGAGGACCTCATTGTTCTACCAGGGTCTTAATGATGATTTGAAGGACGTGGTGTCGCAGGTGGTGGATCCGCCAGACGAGTGCGCCGCGTTTATAGACCTGGTGGTTAAATTGAACCATAGGCTTTCAGAGCGACGTGGGGATCGTGCACGTTTTCAGGTATCCTGAGGAAACTTTATGAAATCAGAGGTTAAACAGCCCCTTAGGGAGCAGAAGTCTTTACCGGAACCAATGGAGATAGGGGGAGTAAGGGGGCCTCTGACCCCCGAGGAAAAGAAAAGAAGAAGAGACAAGAATTTATGCCTCTATTGTGGACAGGGAGGCCATTTTGCAAGGGAGTGTCCTGTTAAACCATCAGGTGTAGGGTATGGAAAAAAGTGGCATATGTACAGGTGGGAAAGTCCCAATTTACTGAGCACTCAAGGGGTCAGTATGAGGTGTTGGGGGCAGTGGATTTGGCGCCCAGACATTTTGTCATTTCTGCCCAGCTCTTGTTGGCAGCGCAAAGACGAGTACCAGTATTGGTGCTGTTGGATTCTGGTGCCACTGGCAATTTTATTGATATCTCCTTAGCAGAGAAGTTGGGTGTTCCCTGTCAGTATAAGAAGCAACCGGAGCCAGTAAGAGCGATTGATGGGACTGAATTGTCCTCAGGTTGTATCACCCGACAGACTATGCCTCTGCAATTATTGTGTGAAAACGGACACTCGGAGCGGGTGGTCTTTGATTTGATTGATGCGCCTTCATTCGGTCTGGTGTTAGGGGTACCTTGGCTCCAGGAGCACAATCCCAGGATCGATTGGGTGCAGCGTTTAGTGACGTTGGACTTGCATTATTGTTTGAGGCATTGTTATAGCGAGGCCAGTGAGAAGATCCCTCCGTTGTCCTGTGCCGCCATGGAAGGAAGTGGGGTCCCAAGGCAGTATGTTGCCTACAAAGACGTCTTCGACAAGGGTTGTGCTCAGAGTTTACCACCACATCGGTCTTTTGACTGTAGGATCGACCTAGTGGCAGGGGTTCCTTTGCCATGTAGTCGTATTTATGCACTATCCGAACCATCCCACCACAATATATATTTTGTTAAAGCTGTGAAAAAAGTTTTAGAACTGTAGTTGCCTCAACTGCAATGCCCCAAACAAACAACACCAACTTACTTGTAAAATCTCAAGTCCAAAAGTGATCCAAACTCCAAAGTCCAAAAAGGCCTCAAATATAAATCCAGCAGGAGTCACAGAAAGTAATCCTTCCAGCTCCACAGCCAAATGAAAAGTGACCAGTACATGCACAAAGCACTGGAAGGAGCCTGCTGGACAGGAACAGGAAGTTGGAGACTCTGAGGCACTTCCTTCCTCCCACCCCACCCCCAAAAATGGACTCCTGCACCAAAGAGTGCAGTCAAATGTCAATCTGAGGAGTTATTCTGATCAAATTAATCATTTTCACAAGGTTTATGCATCCTGCGGTGGATTTCTTGTGCAGAATTGCAATTTCGGGAACGCGAGCTGTTCAAATCTCCCGCCGGAACTCAGCTGCGCGCCGTCGGGGGCCTTTATGACGTGCTCGCGTTATCAAACTCTCACCGTGCAAGATGGCAAGCCGCGATAACGTAATTGCGTTCAAAAAACTCTCGCACGATCACGCAGCAAGATAGAAAATGGTGCAGCACACGTAAAACCTGGAGAAAAACAATTCGGCGGACTCAGAATCACGGTAAGACAACGCCACGCGTGCGATATTGTATCTTTCAAGCGCGACCAAGCAAAATAATTCGTAGCTTTCGAATTTGCGGATTTTTGGGTAAATTTAAGCGATTCGCTGATTGCGAAATCGTCAAAAATCCGCAAATTCCCCTGCGAAACGGATTTTACACCCATACTTAATCACAGGGCACCTTTCTGACACTGGCCGTGTGCTCACTTTTCCACCTGACCCCAGCCGTGAACACACGTGCCAGGACAGGCTGGCTTGTCCTTAGTCTGCCTCCATAGAATACAGTCCAGAAATTAGGTGGGGTTTCTCTAGTCTACAATTTCACTCTCTGTGCCAAGAACTGCTCCTTTAGTTCAAGGTAGTTTCAAGGGGGCCATAGCCATGCCAGACTTCCATGATATCCACGTTAATTAGCATTTTACATACAGTATATTTCACAGGAACTGCTTTACATTATCCTGGCAATCTGGCATGCGTCCATTCCTGGGGCTACATTGGATACTCTTGACTTATTCTGTGAACAAACTCACGTCAAGTAAAAAATCCTTGAGAGAATCTCACAATGAGCATAAAGTGCCTCAGATGCCAAGCACTCACCAAAACGTTATAGCACACCGCTACTTTTTTTTGTATTAAAACGCCACTGAGATGCTTCAGTGTGCACAGTTGAAAATGAGGCATAGCAGAAGGACATAGATTGTAGTGGGGTGAATCACTAGACGGTGCACACATGTAGAGTGGAACTGCTTTGTCCAGTTTGCACCTCTAATCATCACTATGATCGAATTCCATTCCATCTTTTTATAGCTTGTTGGTACCATTACGTACAGGACGAGCTGCATTAAATTCCGTCTTGGCGCTGCTCCAAAATAATCCGGTCCTAACTTCTAAGGCATTAGCACTCTCTGCCCAGGGACATGAGCAAAACTAGGTGGTGTTTTGGCCTTTTTGGATCTCATAAGTGAGGTGAGCTTAGGTCCCTGGGACTGCATTTGATACAGGCGATGAGAGTTCTTATATGATCTTTTTCCAAACCTCTCATATTTGTGTTATCCTGGGAACATTACCTTTTCTCCCTTTGCCTAGGTCCCCATGCCTGTCAACATTAGGTGTCTGTAGACATGAACCACTGCATTGCTATCAGTACATTTACATTTAAGCCCTTGCATGATCTTTACCTCAAAAACTCCATGAAGTACAGTGTTTAACTTACTTTGTGAGAAGCCCCTTATGAGTGGCTGAAGGTGAAGGCCCTCCCTAGATGCACCTGGGGGATATTGAGAACTGTGTGTAGAATGTCAGTTATGTGAGAATGGTACATACCAATATTTCGTGTTAAGACATGACACCGGAGTATGTGCTTTGACACAACAAAACATGCTGGTGAGAATACATGAACTCTGTTACACGACGTCACATGAACCCTCTCACTCTATGTCGCTGTGACACGATGGGGCCTACCTGTTTCCTGACCGGTGAATTTAAAAGCCCTTACTTCGTGGCTTTGTGGGCTCTTTTAGGCAACAATTCACACCGTCTGGGGTGTTGTAAGTGAAACAATATACAACGTGACAGTGCCTTTAGACAACTGCTCGGAGTCCTCATAAAGTTACAGGGTAACATTGTGTCATAAGGGACATTCTTGACGTCATGTTCTAGGTTTTTCTTTGACAATGTAATGCATTCTGGGAGCTAGTATCTTGTTTCAATTCAATAGAACGAATTGGACCAACACTCCGGAGAACAATGATTTGTGAAAGGAAGACACATGAATGGACCCAGTGACCCTAAAGACACTGGGCTATCTTGTAATCTCGGGTGTGCCTCTTCTTCCGATCAGAGTGGCGAAACGCTTGCTATGCTTCGACAACCTAGCACCCTTCCACTTCATTGTATGTGTTTTACTTTATTTGATCTTCTATCTCTTTTAATCTCTCACTGGCACCCTCTCGCTATCCTAGCTCATTCTTCAAGCCTCACTTGCCCTCTCCCTGTCTCTTCAATTCTCCTCTGTCTCTCTGCCCTTCGTGTCGGTCCCTACCTCTGTCTGTGTATCTGGCTGTGTCACTCTTTATCTTTATCTATGTGACGCGTATATTTGTGTGTATATTGTGTTCCCTGGCTTTGCACCTTTTTCTGTCTCTGATAGTCAGCCCTCTCCGCTCCGTCTCTGTACTTCTCTTTCTCTTTCTCTTCATCTCCATTTCAGTTTAATGTATTCATTCACTCTCTCTGCTCTCTCTCTCTCTCTCTCAGTTCACATCTGTGTCTGCATTCTTCCATTCTTTATATCCATATCTTGTTTCCCTCCCTGCTTTATTTCTCCCCTCTTTAGCTATTTGCCACGTTGCATATGTCTCCCTCTGCCTTTCCGCTGTCTTCCCACCTATTATTTCTCTTCTATCGCTGTCTTTCTCCTCCTCTGTTTCCCCCTCTAACCCCTCTACTGCCCACACATCCCTTTAACTTGCACCTTCTTCAGCCTCTCCTTGTCTCTTTCCCTCCAGTTTCTCTCCTATATGACAAAGGCACATCCACCCAATGCAGTCCTTCCACTGTACCAGCCGCTTATATCCGCGTGCTGTGCCTTTCGCTGGTTTCTACGCACAAAATTACATGTCCCACTGTCGTCTTTTTTTGCTCACGAGAACAGGCCTTATAATGTTTTGAAGCTAAACCCCTAAGCTTTAACTCCTTGCATGCTGATGACGAGCTGAGCTCATCAGGCAGCACGGTGGCCGTGTGCTGGTGACGAGCTGAGCTCATTATGGCCTCCGCAGAACGCCCACACGGGGATAATTCCCCCACTGTGCTGGGCGTTCCAATGAGCGGGTGTTGCCATGACGAGCTGAGCTTGTCATGGCAACACCCGCTCAATGGAACGACAAACTCAGCTCAGCTCGTCATCAGAACACGGCCACCGTGCTGCAGGACGAGCCAAGCTCGTCATCAGCACGGCAGCGCCGACCGCGGCCCCCCTCCCCCCACGGCACGGGGGAATTAGCCATGTGGCGATGGAGTTAAGCATCTTAACTGATTTCCTACAGATGGTCAAATATTAGAACACGCTATCAGGTCGACTGCTTCGTGGCACTTTCGTGGCAGAGATATCGTTCGCTACGAGATGCCATGTTTACATGGTTTTTGGTAAAGAATGTAATTCCGAAAGCAAAAAAGAACTATATGGAGGCAAGGAAAGGTAACTGCGAATGAAGACCTAGTTAAAGATGCTTTAGATGGTACCTAAGCAGGATAGCGAAAAAAAATTAAGTTTTTGCTTTTTAGCCGTCTTGTATCTGGAAGGTTACTTGTCTATATCATAGAACATAGAGATTTTTTAGGTTGAGCCTGAGTCAGCGAGCATGCACTGCTCTGCAAGCAATGCTGTATTGGAGTATGAACTTGAAGCCCCGCCCACTCTCTGCCCATATTTATCATTGGCTTGTGTCATTGTCCTTCCTAAATGCTGGCTTCTCATTCGTTAATAGGCTTGTTAGTCCCTCCTTAGTACCACATTGTCTTTATTTGTAACCTACCATGATGACTGGGCCTTTTACTTCGGTTGTTACACGGTACATCTTATTTACTCTACAAGCATTATTTTCTTTAATGGTTTCTCGTATTGCAGGCACTACATGCTTTCTTGCAACATTTAGCGTGCCATGCTTGCTTTCATGGGGTTCTTTCACAAAGCATTTGGAATGCAATGTGTCTCTCATTCCCGAGAGCTTAAGCTATTAGCATTGTAAATGGCAATGCCTTTTATTTATATTTTAAAAGCCAAAATATAAATGAAAGGCATTGTCATTTACTATAACAATAGCTCAAACTTAAGTAAATGCGAGACCTTTTACTTTGCAAATTCTTGTTTTTGATTACCCTCAAGTCCTTAACAAATTTTTCTAAAAAATGGTCTATGGGAAAAAATGTGTGTGCTTATTTTTAAATTCATTTCAATACAAAAAGGTTTGCTGTGGTTAGATTACTCTTTCATCTTCTTTCAGAAACAGGCAGAAATAGAAAAGGAACACATTTTTCATCATGACCTTAGCAGCTTTCTAAACAGTGCTCAATAGTTTCTATTTTTGCTGTATCTAACACAGTTTGTGGAAGACACAGTTGTGAAAGAGGACTAAGAAATCTATACATGTCTACAGACAAGACCTAGGGCCAGATGGACGATCCTTACATTTTGCAACTCACAAATTGGGTCGCTTTGCGACTCTCAAAATGCAATGTACAACAGTATCACAGACACTGTTAGTGATTCCCAATGGGGTTGCAAATTGCCGGCCTCATTAATATCCATAATGCAAGTGCAATTTGCGACCTCCCTGGGAATAGCTAGCACTACCAGGGCTGGTGGCCTGCTGGGGTCAGCAGACCATCATGTCTGGGACTGCTTTTTAAATAAAGACTTTTTTTAGGTCGAAGCCTGCGTTACAGCGCATGCGCTGTCACAGGCGAGAGTTCTAGTTAGCAAGAAGGGGGATGAGTCCACGCCCCTTCTTCCATTGGCCAGCCTCGCCAAACGGAGGCCTGCCACTGGACAAAGGCCGTGTTCGGATTTGTCCGGCTGTGATCCCGCCTCTCGAGGACTGGGTGACGTGACATACAGTGTCGCAAGCGTATTTTTTAAAATATCGCCATGGCAACCATGAGTCAGGTCACCAGTCCGGGTTTCCGGCTATTTTATTTTTGTGTGTGCATTTTTGCAGTCATTCCTGCACGTTCCTCGGCGGTGGAGGAGGTAGGGGAGAGGCGGTGCTGGTTTAATGATTTTATTTGTTTACAGTTTCTATATAGTGCCTCCTAGTACTAGGGTATAGGAGCGCTTTAGCATAAACCGTGAAGTAGAAAGACACTCTTTGGAAAGGCATCCGCAGTAGCATGGAAAAGACAGCTCAGAATCTGTTTCAAGCGCCTAGAACAGGGTCCACCGAGCTGTCCCGAAGGGCAGACTCGCAGTGAACCCCTTATGTGGAAGACATGGACACTAGGCGGGCTTTTAGCAAGCTTCTGGCACCGCGTCAGAGGTAGTAGGCGCTATATAAATGCCGGACAAACGTGGGCTAGCTGTAGTGCGCTGATAACCTAAACTTAATTCAGACTTTTAATTGGAAAGTGCCAGCACTTCTCAGAAGCAAGCAGGTACTCTGTTACAGAGTACCTGCACTTCTATTTTCTTATTTTAAGCACCGGCCTTAACATTCTGCAAAGAAGCTGTAGCCTAAAACTAAATAAATATCTAACCTAAGTAGGCACTGAAGGCCCAGGGGTTGCTCCAGCAGAACAGGTGGTCAGCCAGGAGAACTGGACATAGAAATGCCCCCGAGCTCCGGATCTTCGCACCTCACCAGTTCACGGGGACCGAAGTTGGAGAGGGCGGTCCTGGCCCGGGAGTGGCAGCCGGGAAGCCTTGGTCGAGCTCGGGCTGTTTCCCTTCAGAGTGAATGGAGCTGTGAACGCCGAGCCTAGACCGCCCTCTACTGTCCACGAGCAGTAAATGCGGCTTACCCTACTGTAACCAGCAGCATCGGATGTGTATCTATCCCTGCCTGTTGTGTAGTCACATGATGATTTGAACATGCTTCAGTAGGACTCACGGACATCGGCCGTGCAGGCTTTCGCTGCACACTCAGAGCAGGTAGAGCAGGGATAGGACAAGTGTCCCCAACACTGGACTGCATGTTAGTGTAGTGATACTTGTGTAGGCCCCTTTTCTGGTGTGTGGGTGAGTTGTGGCACCACTGAGGCTCGTCAGAGGTTATGAGTGGTAGTCTTTGTGAAGGACACGCTTGAAGGCCTAGAATTTGTGTGGTTGTGCACGTCTTTGTGTCCAGCTAGGCTTCAATTGACTCTGATGTTGTGCTGCTTTCACTGTTGCTAGTTACTTTAACAATGCACATAGTTGCTATATATATAGGAAGTGCCTCAAACTTTATAGCTTTTTGACACTTAATAGATGTTACTTGTGCCAAAAAGAGTGGCACCTATTGGGATGGTGTTGAAAAGACAAAACAAATATTTAAGTTTGTTGTGTATGAATCCTGTGACCTCCGAGTTACAAGTTGTACTCTGCCACCATTACCGAGTGCACCGCTGCTGTTTGGTTGTTGTATTCCACCGTTTAGAAGCTGCCTGGCTATATCTCGACTGTGGGATTTGTTACTTCCTAGGTTGTTTGGCCTTGAACAGTGAATCCTCGTGCTGTGTAGTCGTGTCTGGATGTATTCTGCTGCCCCTTGCATCAATGTTATATTTCTTTCCTAGATCTTTCAGTTGCATCAGTCTTAATAGTGACAATATGTCAGT
The DNA here is from genome assembly GCF_964263255.1 of Lissotriton vulgaris. Taxonomy (NCBI): domain Eukaryota; kingdom Metazoa; phylum Chordata; class Amphibia; order Caudata; family Salamandridae; genus Lissotriton; species Lissotriton vulgaris. The sequence goes on from NC_141698.1 coordinate 375,380,145, forward strand.
GCTTTCGCCTGCGCTCTTATGTTAAAGTGTGATCACACCCGTGTGGCGCCGCATAGTCTGTGCGATGGGCTCTTAGTACTCCGAAGTTGCCTAGTTGTTTGAAGGGTATTACTAAGGATTTCAGTGAGTTCTCGTTTGATCCTCTGGGTGTGTTGTCACTTCTCAGAAGTTGTCTTTCTCTTTGGGACGTATTCTGGTAGCGGTTATTGTCATATAATTAAGATGGCTGTAGTGTGGGCCCAGGTGTACCTCACGTTGGGACGTTTGGGCACAGTCACATTGGTCTATGGCTCTATAATGTAGAATGTGTTTGTGTGTTGTGTTGACCGTTCAGAAGTTGTCTAACTTCCTTAGACTTTGATTTGTGCTGCTAAATCTTCTGAGTAATGTTTAAATTTGATTCTTGGAGCTGTGTAGTGGGCTTGGTCACAGGCGACAAGGTTCTTTTTTTATTGTTTATTTGTATTTTATTGACATTTTCATACAAAAAACAAAAGCAAACATAAACAACAAGCATTTACAATGGAATAGGAGTCGCATTTGCGCTAGTTTAAGCTATTGGCATTGTAAATAACTATGCGTTTTATTTATGTTTCAAAAACCAAAAGATAAATAAAAGGCATTGTCATTTACAATGCCAATAGCTGAAACTCGCTTAAATGCGAGACCTGTTGAATTGCAAATGCTTGTTTTAAATGCAGCCCATTTTGCATTTCAAAAAAGAAAAATTACATTTTTCAGTTTCATCTTTTAAGGGCAGGAAGTGGGCCTTGGGACCACTGCCAGCTCTTCGAAAATATTTTGTCACACACTCACAAATGGGAAGGAGTCCCTTGAAGTAGGCAGTAAACTGCAAGTGTTTGTGGCCGCAAATGCGGTCGCAAAACAATAGTACATGGCAGTGAGCCTTGCTTTAGAAAGGTACCCCTTTTCTTAATAGTGAGAGACGCAAACTCTATTTTGAGAGTCAGTGACATGCAAAATAGTGTTTGTACATGCCATTACCCTGTTTTGCGGTTACAAACAGTTCGAGCACCCGTTTGCGAGCATAATAAAGGGTAGTACATCTTGGACCAAATTCTAAAATGAGCAAGACGTCATATGTGTATCTTCATTTTACCTAAAATAACAAATAACTTAATTATATAAATAGTTGACTGTATGTGAGAAGTAAGAGAAACAGGAACCATGGTTTTCATCAGCAAATGGTTTGTACTGAAGATCAATATAGCTGTGTAATACCATAACGCCCACCAGTGGATAATCCCTCATTATATCGCAGGCAGTATATCGGGAGTCATTACATTGCAGGTAGATACTGTTACATTAATGTTAAGACTTGTTGCATCATTTAAGAAACTGCTTTGCAGCTAAGTTAGTGTAGTTATTAACATTAAATCTAATGTTTACATATTCTTATCCTTTTTTTATAGCCTAATTATAATACGTAATTCAGAACAATTGTACCAATAAATGCGTGCTCACATTTTTATTACTACCATGCAAATGTCAAAGTCAAATTTATTACAGCAAAATTGATGACAATTCCCTGTTTGCTCTGTGTAACTATGATTTTATACAGGAAAATAACTCTGCTAATAGTCACAAGGACTCTTGATATGATTTTAGATAACTGCAGAATTTTAACCATTTGCATCCCGGTTTCTTTTTAATATCTTTTGTTAAACAAAAAAACCTGAAAGAATGCCATGGCATAAACCATATGCAGCATCCATATATGCTATAAAATTAGCCATTGTCCCATTGTTCAGGGAGGGAAGGGGACCCATTTGAGTATTTGACTTTTGTGGGTCATGGCTCCGCCACCATATTAGTATAACTATGTATGAATATGTGTATGTGTATACATATATATATATATATATATATCAGAGAAAGTCCTTTGCTGTCTGAAAGAACGGAGAGACTCAATGGGGTACTGTAAGAAGGGGCTTTATTGCACGAGCAGAGGCATGACGCATTTCAGCTTGGTGCCTTTTTCAAATGCCAGCTCTCACCCCACCATTTAGCAACAGTCCATTTTAATGCTCCCAGTCGCCCCGCCTTCAATGGTCATCCTGATAGGTCGGTTGGAGTCACGAACAGTTCAGTAGTTTATGTGGTAAACTACAGATCCCAGCATGCACTGCCACGGCATGCAAAGTAAGTGTTCCTCCCAACAACGGCGTAGTCCGTGATTATCAGGTTTTTTACAGGGGCGCTGCTGTGGAATGCAGCTGACAGGGTACTTGAAACAAAGCTATCCTTCTGAGTCCCCAAAACGCCTCACATCACACAAGTCCGCTCCTGTAGGTGGCCTGGAAACCCAATTTCAGTGAATGAGCATCCTTTGCGTAGTCACAAACCGCTATCCGCAGCGGCCAGGTAACGAGGGCGGGTGTGATGGAAAAGAGCATTTCACTACCGTGAAGGAGACAGTTGCAGAAGCTTGTCCGGTTTGCTCTTTCCCAGTGCTGAGACGGGTCTCTCCCATGCGCGCCCAGGACTGCACGCAGAAATATGCCAGAGAAAGTCCTTTGCTGTCTGAAAGAACGGAGAGACTCAATGGGGTACTGTAAGAAGGGGCTTTATTGCACGAGCAGAGGCATGACGCGTTTCGGCTTGGTGCCTTTTTCAAATGCCAGCTCTCACCCCACCATTTAGCAACAGTCCATTTTAATGCTCCCAGTCGCCCCGCCTTCAATGGTCATCCTGATAGGTCGGTTGGAGTCACGAACAGTTCAGTAGTTTATGTGGTAAACTACAGATCCCAGCATGCACTGCCACGGCATGCGAAGTAAGTGTTCCTCCCAACAACGGCGTAGTCCGTGATTATCAGGTTTATATATATATATATATTAAATGAACTTACCAGTGAAAGTCACGTGGGTACAAGTCACGTGGACAGAATATAAGCATGCAGGTAATGGCGCCCCTGCGAACTAGCCAGTTGGAACATGGGACATCCTCTGATGAAGAAGCCTCCGGGCTTTGAAACGCGTTAGGAACTTTGGCTATGAGGTGGAAACTGCCTGTTTTGCAAATTAAAGCTTGAACGAAGCACTCTTCTGCGTGGGCGTCTTTGCTGCAGGGCAACTCTTTTGATGAATTTAACTCGGCAGCCTGGCCGAGAAGGATGCCCCACCATGAAGTGAATTATGGGGCTGAAAGGTCACGGAGCATCAGACCTCTTCAGCGCAGCGGAGGTAAATGAAAGAAAAACAGCGCTTTTCACAGCAGTCCACATGGATTTTATTATGAAAGAAAAAGACACTGTTCTAGAACTGCACCCACATGGGTTTAATAATTATTTCGCAAATACTGAAAACTACGGGTTCCAGCATGCATTAAATGAACTTACCAGTGAAAGTCACGTGGGTACAAGTCACGAGGACAGAATATAAGCATGCAGGTAATGGCGCCCCTGCGAACTAGCCAGTTGGAACATGGGACATCCTCTGATGAAGAAGCCTCCGGGCTTTGAAACGCGTTAGGAACTTTGGCTATGAGGTTGAAACTGCCTGTTTTGCAAATTAAAGCTTGAATGAAGCACTACTCTGCGTGGGCGTCTTTGCTGCAGGGCAACTCTTTTGATGAATATATATATATATATATATATATATATATATATATATATATATATATATATATATTACCTACTGGCGGTCGCCAGTAGGTATATATAGTTAGGATTTTTTCTCTATGGGATTTTTGAAAATTCTATGTCTAATAACGTTGGCGTTTGTGGACGGAATTGGCTGAAATTTTCAGGAAAATGGAACATTTTGTTTCTGAGCAGCCTCTGACAATTGGGGGGGGCGGTTTCATCAAGGGGGGGCTGAGAAAAAACGGGGGTCCCAAAACGCGTTTTTCCCATGTTAATTTCCATAGGGCGGTTGGCCTCACTTTTAGCTCGAACGGCTGAATGGATTTGCACGAAACTTGGCAAAATTGTAGGGACTGTTAGCCCGATGTGCCTTTGCTAGGTCTCAATATGAATGTCTGACTAAATATCGAAATCAAAAATATCGACATACAAAAATATCGGGACAAAAATATCGAAGTCAAAAATATCGGAATCCTATCCCTAACAAGGTAAGTACAAAAATATCGAAAAAATAATATTGTAGTACAAAAATATCGAAATTAAAAATATCGTTTTTTAAATGTATTAATAATAATGTTAAAATAATTATAAAATACATATAATGTTACAAATATTCAATAAAAATATTAAAACATAATTAAAAAATTAAAACTAATACATAAACATTTAAAATAAATTAAAAACGTAATAATTTAATGTAATTTTATATTTTGTAATTTCATTTAATTGATTTAATTTAAATTTATTTAATTTTTACCCTGTACGACTGTACCCCAAAAACCCAAAACTGACCCAGAACCCTAAAAATACCCCTTTACCCAAATACTGAAAACTGACACTGAACCCTAAAAATACCCCTTTACCCATGAACTGAAAACTGACCCAGAACCCTAAAAATACCCCTTTACCCATGAACTGAAAACTGACCCTGAACCCTAAAAATACCCCTTTACCCACAAACTGAAAACTGACCCAGAACCCTAAAAATACCCCTTTACCCAAAAACTGAAAACTGACCCTGAACGCTAAAAATACCCCTTTACCCAAAAACTGAAAACTGACCCTGAACCCTAAAAATACCCCTTTACCCAAAAACTGAAAACTGACCCTGAACCCTAAAAATACCCCTTTACCCATGAACTGAAAACTGACCCTGAACCCTAAAAATACCCCTTTACCCAAAAACTGAAAACTGACCCTGAACCCTAAAAATACCCCTTTACCCATGAACTGAAAACTGACCCTGAACCCTAAAAATACCCCTTTACCCATGAACTGAAAACTGACCCTGAACCCTAAAAATACCCCTTTACCGATGAACTGAAAACTGACCCTGAACCCTATAAATACCCCTGTACCCATGAACTGAAAACTGACCCTGAACCCTAAAAATACCCCTGTACCCAAAATTAATTAATATTATTTAATTACCAATTAATTATTAATTAACAATAACAATAAAGTAAATATATTAGCACATTTGCTGTAATTAATTTAATTTAATAATTAATATTATTTTGCACAATTAATTAATTAAGAATAACAATAAATAATATATATAAAAATTACTTTAATTAATTTAATTAAATAATTATTAATAATTAATTACCAACTAATTAATAATTATAAATATGAAAACAATTATAATAAATAATTAACTAATTAATAGAAATTAATTACCAATTAATTATTTAAAATATGTACAAACATATATCAATTAATTAATTATTATTAAATTACTTCCCACCCTATTCCCCTATAAACCCATAACCCGCTACAGAACATATTTATCAATTAATAAATTAATTAAAAATTATTTAAAATTAATTCTCAATTAATTAATTAATAATTCCTACTAATTAATAATTAATTTAACATAATTAAATTACTTCCCACCCTATTCCCCTATAAACCCACAACCCGCTACAGTAGTAAAAGACAATATTTAATAAAATAACATTAAAAATAAATAATAAAACATAATAAATACAATATAATATACACTAAATTTATTTAAAAATTGATATTAGTAACATCAAAGTTATTAATTTCGATATTATTAACATCGATATTTACAACTTCGATATTACTGATATCATACCAATATCGATATTTAGACTGTCGATATTACTTACCTTCGATATTTTTGTATATCGATATTTAAACTTCGATATTTTTGCATATCGATATTTAAAAATCGATATTTTGTCTGTGTACCTCTCAATATATGTGCTCCAGTGGATTTTGAGTAATTTAGGTTCAAAAAAAGATATATATCTGGGCGGAGCCTAACCACACATCTTATCTGATTGGCTGTCAGCACTTCATCCAAGAAGTGTTGGCAGCCATCTTGGGACCAATATACATGATAGCACCTCATTAAAAAGCATTGTAGTTAATAGAGGGTTTTAGGACTTTAGTTACATTATAAATCATTTGTTGATGGTACCATACTCGTTTTAGGAATTGTGGTGGGTTCTAAGGTGATTTTACCATGTGAAAAAACCTTCTGCTGTGATATCATGAATATTGTTTGAAAGAAAACTAATATCTCATGATTTTCCCACAGTGGTTTGGAAGGGGATCTATAAGCTAAACTGAAAGCACATTTTCTGTAAATTCACATTATCTTTCTCAGTCATGTGAAAATGAAGTCTGACATTCTCAGTAAAACATGTACATCCAACAAGGACAGAGACTGTCAGTTGATTCCTTTGTGTTCTACTGCAGCCTCCTAGAGTGTTCTAAAGAACAACTAGAGCGCTAACAGTCCTACTTATTACAAAGGTATTGCACACCTGAAGCCATCTTGATTGGAATAAAGTGGCAACTCTTAAAACATTTAATTTAAAAAGAAACAACATGAGGGGGTATATTTTGCCATAGAAAGTATGATTAGTGCTGCAGAATGAAAAATTAGGGCACATTTTGAGTGACTTCTCAAATCCTTTTCTATTTCATTAAAACATTCTGACATGCAGTCTCCCAAAATGGCCACCAGAGACAAAAGAGCCCAAATGTAGCCCAAATATCACCCAGATGTAGCCCAAGTATAGCCCAATGACAGAATGTCCCAGAGTGTTCTGAAGAACAACTAGAGCGCTAACAGTCCTACTTATTACAAAGGTATAGCACACCTGGAGCCATCGTGATGGGAATAAAGTGGTAACTCTTAAAACATTTAATTTAAAAAGGAACAAAATGAGGGGGTATATTATGCAATAGGAGGTATTATTAGTGCTGCAGAAAGAAAAATTAGGGCACATTTTGAGTGACTTTTCAAATCCCCTTCTATTTCATAAAAAAATTCTGACATGCAGTCTCCCAAAATGGCCACCAGAGACAAAAGAGCCCAAATGTAGCCCAAATATCACCCAGATGTAGCCCAAGTATAGCCCAATGACAGAATGTCCCAGAGTGTTCTAAAGAACAACTAGAGCGCTAACAGTCCTACTTATTACAAAGGTATGGCACACCTGAAGCCATCTTGATTGGAATAAAGTGGTAACTCTTAAAACATTTAATTTAAAAAGGAACAAAATGAGGGGGTATATTTTGCCATATGAATTATGATTAGTGCTGCAGAAAGAAAAATTAGGGCACATTTTGAGTGACTTCTCAAACCCTCTTCAATTTCATAAAAAAATTCTGACATACAGTCTCCCAAGATGGCCACCAGAGACAAAAGAGCCTAAATGTAGCCCAAATATCACCCAGATATACCCCAAGTATAGCCCAATGACAGAATGTCCCAGAGTGTTCTAAAGAACAACTAGAGCGCTAACAGTCTTACTTATGACAAAAGTATGGCACACCAGAAGCCATCTTGATTGGAATGAAGTGGTAAGTCTGAAAACACTCAATTTAAAAAGGAACAACATGAGGGGGTTAATTTTGCCATAGAAAGTATGATTAGTGCTTCAGAAAGAAAAATTAGGGATCATTTTGAGTGACTTCTCAAATCCTCTTCTATTTCATTAAAAAAATTCTGACATGCAGACTGAAACATGCACTTTGAATACCAGCAGCAGACGTCCCTGGTGAGCAGTAGCTTTACTACAGTGATCTAATGTGCAACTAGAGTGCTAACATTCAGAATTTATGGCAAATGTGTGACACATCTGAATGCCTTCTTGATGGAACCAAAGTAAACAAGCATTGAAAATGCAATAGATCTCGCCCTCGTTTAAGTTAAAGCCATTCTGTTTGTAATGAGGTGGCTTTTTAGCTTTGCTTTTATTAGTGTTTTTTCAACTTTCATGTAAATAACATGCATCTGTATGCATATAAGTATATGTATGCATGCATTTACGTTTGTATTTATATAGATATACAGATGATATATGTTTATATATGTATGTATATATATATATTCACTGAAAAACCATAGGCTATAGACCATATATAGTTAGGAATTAGCATTTACAAAACCTTGAAAATTCACTGAAAAAACCATAGGTTATAGACCATATATAGTTAGGAATTCGCATTTACAAAACCTTATTTTACTCACACAAAACCATTGAAATTCCATATATAGTTAGTTGCACTAACTATATATCGCGCACCCGCAATCCACTGCTGATGATGTCACATATTACATCATTCATGACATGGTCAGTGACATCACTGATGCCATCACTGATGACATCTCAAATGACATCACTGATGACATCACTGATGACAACATCCAGTGACTGTATGTTTCTGTAAAGTTAAAATATGTCTTACATATTGAAGAATGAGTGGATGTATAAGTGTCTGGATGAAGGATTTAGTAGGTGCATGACTGACTGTATGAGTGAGTGATTAAATGTGTCTCACTGAGTGCATGGGTTAGTGACTAAACTGTCTTAATTTGTGCATCATTATGTCTGTTGTTCTGTAAACTGTTGCATGTGTTGATAAGTAGCTATATGAGTAACTATATGGGTTATTGATTGGTTGCCCAAGTATTTGTATGGGAGACTGAGTGTGTGTGTGGGTGGCTGGGAGGTGTATGACTCTGTGCATAGATGTGTGAGCAGTTGATTCACTAGATGTATGGTTTCAAAAGTGCATGTGGAAACAGCTGTATGGGCGGTTGACTGTGTGCATGAGTGTATTGGTGAGTGAATGGATATCTCAGTGCTACATGTCAAAGTAAGTACATATGTGAAACACAGTACATGTGAGAGTTGACATATATAAATAACTGTGCATAAGAGCCAGTGAATGTGTGAGTGGCTGTATGGATCATTGTGAACTTGTATCAGGGATTGTATAAGAGAGTAAATATGTGTTAGTATATGTTTGAATAAGTAAAGTTTGTATAACTGTATAGTTGAGGAAATGGAGGTGTGATTGATTCTTTGCATGACTGACTAGGTGTGTGACTAACTCCATGGATGAGTGACAGTCTGTGAGTGTCTGTTTACACTGATTGTATCTAAGGTTATATTAGAGTCTGAAGAGGTTCATCGTATTATCACATGAATGATATCATCAGTGATGTGATCAGTAATGTCAAATGAGATGTCATCAGTGATGTCATCAGTGATGTCATTTGAGATGTCATCAGTGATGTCATTTGAGATGTCATCAGTGATGTCATCAGTGATGTCACTGACCATGTCATGAATGATGTAATATGTGACATCATCAGCAGTGGCTTGCGGGTGCGCGACATATAGTTAGTGCAACTAACTATATATGGAATTTCAATGGTTTTGTGTGAGTAAAATAAGGTTTTGTAAATGCGAATTCCTAACTATATATGGTCTATAACCTATGGTTTTTTTCAGTGAATATATATATATATGGAAAACTCGTCTGACGTTTCGTTTGTTGAAAGGACGAGAGCAGACCCAACTCTTGTGCTGATTTATTCTTTATTCTGTAAACCCCATGCCGCAATGACGCGTCTTAGCAAATCAACGGCCTTGATCACATGACATTGCCTGGGGGTGGAGTTTAAGTGACTGTGCAGACATAGCAGCAATAGACATAGAAAACATAACTTATTGCTTCCCTTAATACATGCTTAAATGCATTCATATCGGTTTAGCATCTATATTAATTAAAATCTAGGATAAAACCAATGTTAGCATGGCTAAAATCCAATCTAATGTGATTAAATACTTGTAGAAACACATAAAGTCCATTGTTTGTCACGTTTGTTGGTGTTCTAGCTATTAATTTTGTCTAATGCTCTGCTATTTCAGTATTAAAGTGACTAGTGCAAAACATACCCCCTATCCCTGAGTGCAAGCCTGTAAACTCTCTATATATACAAAATGTGCCATCGTAGTGCAATAAAAATTGATGCAAAAATTAATTAAAAGTATAGCAGCAATAAATTATTGGTTAATGCCTCTTATCATTGTTTGTACAAAACCATATCATGTATAATTACGCAATGTAAAGTTTTATGTCACCAAAAGCCTAAGTTGGTAAGTAACTATCTGTTGTACACGGTTGATTCCCACAAATGAGGATATATATTATAATATTAAATATTATATAAAATATTATATAAAGTCATTTCAACTCTATAAAACCAGATAAATTAACCAAAGTATGACAGTTCAAACTCCATATTGTGAAACTCATATTGATCAAGTTCTTCCAAAATTTAATTCCTACTATGTAATGATAAGATTACCCTGTAATACACCTTAATGTATAAATATAAAATAAAAAAAGAAATAAAAAAAAAATATATATATATATATAAATTCACTGAAAAAAACATAGGTGTCACACCAGTTATAGTTAGCTGAACATTTTACTCATACAAAACCATTGAAATTCCCACGTTATAGTTAGTTGGACTCACTATAACTCGCGCACCCGCAATCCACTGCTGATGATGTCACATATTACATCATTCATGACATGGTCAGTAACATCACTGATGACATCACTGATGACATCTCAAATGGCATACTTATAAAAGTAGTATTTTTGATTTTAAATAACCATATTTTAACTTTAAACGCATTTCCTAAAATCTAACAAAACGCCATTTAGGCGCGCCGCGTAAGCGCCCTCGGAAGCACCTACGTACGTGCCGCGGAAGCGCCCCCGGAAGCGCCTACGTACGTGCCACGTAAGCACCCTCAGAAGCGCTTCGGTGCGCGCAGCGTAAGCGCATCAAGTCATGTGACCTTAAAATAACACTTTTTATTGGATGTTAACAGTTTTTTTACAACTAATGAAAACCCCACCCATTGCCTTCACTACCTCTTTCACTTTGGAGAGAGCAAGACCTATTTTCTTCTTGTCTTCAATTGATTGCAAAGAATGGCTGCAAAACCACCAAGCAGCAGTGATGACTCTGATGAGTTTCTTGAGGAGAACCCACCTCAGCCAAAAGTGAAGGAGCACTTCATATGGAAATGTTTTACTATTCCAGAAGGGGAGAAAAAGGTAAATGCACCTAAAGTGGAGTGCAAGATTTGCCACACTGTTCTTTCTCGTGGTGACCTTACCAAAAAATATAGTTTTGGGAAGTCCACTATGATTCGGCATGTTCAAAAGAGGCACCCCCAGAACTATGCCCGGGAGAGTGTCAGGGACCTGGTTTTGGAATGCCCCGAGAGATGGCGCCTCGACTTCAACCGGAGGAGCAACATCATCGGGGAGAAGAAGATCAGTGGAGCTGATACCCAACATTCAACCTGTTTTCAGTGACATCAACATTAGGTGTAAGCAGTGTAACAAACTGCTTTGTGTTGGAGAGCAGAGTATCCTCCTGATTGCTCGCAAAAGGGAAGAACACCCCTGCCCTCCCCAGCCCTAATTTTTCCCCTTTTTTTTGCTCCTGTTGAGCAGTTTGGCATTCCCTATTTTTGTTTTTGTTCTGATAAAAATACCCCAAAAAATTAAAAACGTTCGGAAAAAGAAAAAAAAAGAAAAAAGAAGAAAAAAAACTGTTCTTTTTAGAACTACCTCTAATTCTCCAAAAAGAGCTATATTCTTTACAAATTCAAAAGGAGTGAGTGAAGTGGAGTGCAGTGAGAGAGGAAAGGAAAATGAGTGAGGGAGCAAAGAAAGGGACGAGAGGGGAAGGGAAGTGAAGTAGGGGGATATAAAGAAGGTGAGTGTGGGAGGTGGGTGAGGGGAAGGGGAGTGAATGGGAAATGAAGATAAGTGAGGAAAGCGGAGTAAGGGAACGTGGGTGAGGATGGGTAAGAGAAGAGCAGTGAGGTTGAGTAAAGAGTGGTGATAGAGAGTGGATAAAGGCAACTGAGCGTGACACAAGGAGAGTGAGGGAGTGAGGAGACAGAGGAAATGAAGGAAAGACTGAGAGAAGAGGACTGAGTGAGGGAGCAAAGAAAGATAAGTGAGGGAGTGTAGGTGAGTTATACGGAGTAAGTGTGACGGAAGAGGAGCGAGAGAGTGAGGGGACGGAGGTAGTGAAGCTTAGACAGAGGGAGTGAGTGAAAGAGAATGAGGATATGACAGGACAGAGGTAGTGAGAGAAAGAGTGAGGGAAGTGGAGTAAGGTGAGTAAGGTAAGGGGAATGAGTGAGTGAGCGAAGGAAGGGAAGAGAGGGGAAGAGGACTGAAGCATAGCTACTGAGAGTAAGTGAGTGTGGGATACAAGTAAAGGGAAAAGAACAGAAAGATATGGAATGAGGGGTAATGAGGGAAGCAGACTAAGAGAACGGGAGTGAAAGAACGGCAGAGAGCATGAGTAAAGAGGGATGAAAGAGGGTGGATAAAAGTGAGTGAGGGTAAGACAAAGGGAGTGAGGAAGTGAGAGGATAGAGATACAGAAGGAAAGAGTGACAGAAAGGACTGAATGAAGGAGCAAAGAAAGATAAGTGAGGGAGTGTGGCTGAGTTATAGGGAGTAAGCATAAGAGAAGATGAGTGAGAGACTAAGAGGACGGAGAGAATGAGGCTAACAGAGAGAGAATGGGGGAAGGGGAGTGTAGAAGTAAGAGGACAGAGGGAGTAAGAGAAGGAGTTAATGAAGTGGAATAAGGAGAGTAAGGGAAGGGAAAAAAGTGAAGGAGCGAAGAAAGGGAAGATAGAGGAAGGGAAGCAAAACAGGAGATCTGAAAGAAAGTGAGTGTGGAAGTGTGGCTGAGCTATAGGCAGTGAGCGTGATAGATGAGGAGGAAGAGAATGAGGCTAACAGAGAGAGAATGAGGGAAGGGGAGTGTAGAAGTAAGAGGATGGAGGGAGTGAGAGAAGGAGTTAGTGAAGTGGAGTAAGGAGAGTAAGGGAAGGGGAATGAGTGAGTGAGCGAAGGAAGGAAAGAGAGGGGAAGAGGACTGAAGCATAGCTACTGAGAGAAAGTGAGTTGGGGATGAAAGTAAAGGGAAAAGAAGAGAAAGATATGGAATGAGGGGTAGTGAGGGAACCAGACTAAGGGACCTTTTGGAAACAAACTTTCAGCGCCAGGACGCCAGAGGAGCACGGCGGACCCTCAGTGTAGCTGACCCTCTGTAGCTGACCCCTTGTGGATTCCGACCGCCTCCACGACTCGCCGGACCCGCTTCGCGGGTCCCGCAGCGCGTCGCCTGCCAGGAGGCAGCATCAAAGTCATCAGGAGGAGCGCGGGGACAGGCGAGTAACCAGCGGGGCTGCAAGCATAGGCAGGGGACTCCAGTGTCCAGGAGCCCCTGCGCGCCCAATCACCATCACCTGGGCTGCTCTCCCCGCTGGCCACGCCCCCCGCCAACGGAGGTAAAAGTAGACCTCACCTTTTGCCTGTGGGACCTTTTGGAAACGAACTTTCAGCGCCAGGACGCCAGAGGAGCACGGCGGACCCTCAGTGTAGCTGACCCTCTGTAGCTGACCCCTTGTGGATTCCGACCGCCTCCACGACTCGCCGGACCCGCTTCGCGGGTCCCGCAGCGCGTCGCCTGCCAGGAGGCAGCATCAAAGTCATCAGGAGGAGCGCGGGGACAGGCGAGTAACCAGCGGGGCTGCGAGCATAGGCAGGGGACTCCAGTGTCCAGGAGCCCCTGCGCGCCCAATCACCATCACCTGGGCTGCTCTCCCCGCTGGCCACGCCCCCCCGCCAACGGAGGTAAAAGTAGACCTCACCTTTTGCCTGTGGGACCTTTTGGAAACGAACTTTCAGCGCCAGGACGCCAGAGGAGCACGGCGGACCCTCAGTGTAGCTGACCCTCTGTAGCTGACCCCTTGTGGATTCCGACCGCCTCCACGACTCGCCGGACCCGCTTCGCGGGTCCCGCAGCGCGTCGCCTGCCAGGAGGCAGCATCAAAGTCATCAGGAGGAGCGCGGGGACAGGCGAGTAACCAGCGGGGCTGCAAGCATAGGCAGGGGACTCCAGTGTCCAGGAGCCCCTGCGCGCCCAATCACCATCACCTGGGCTGCTCTCCCCGCTGGCCACGCCCCCCGCCAACGGAGGTAAAAGTAGACCTCACCTTTTGCCTGTGGGACCTTTTGGAAACAAACTTTCAGCGCCAGGACGCCAGAGGAGCACGGCGGACCCTCAGTGTAGCTGACCCTCTGTAGCTGACCCCTTGTGGATTCCGACCGCCTCCACGACTCGCCGGACCCGCTTCGCGGGTCCCGCAGCGCGTCGCCTGCCAGGAGGCAGCATCAAAGTCATCAGGAGGAGCGCGGGGACAGGCGAGTAACCAGCGGGGCTGCGAGCATAGGCAGGGGACTCCAGTGTCCAGGAGCCCCTGCGCGCCCAATCACCATCACCTGGGCTGCTCTCCCCGCTGGCCACGCCCCCCCGCCAACGGAGGTAAAAGTAGACCTCACCTTTTGCCTGTGGGACCTTTTGGAAACGAACTTTCAGCGCCAGGACGCCAGAGGAGCACGGCGGACCCTCAGTGTAGCTGACCCTCTGTAGCTGACCCCTTGTGGATTCCGACCGCCTCCACGACTCGCCGGACCCGCTTCGCGGGTCCCGCAGCGCGTCGCCTGCCAGGAGGCAGCATCAAAGTCATCAGGAGGAGCGCGGGGACAGGCGAGTAACCAGCGGGGCTGCGAGCATAGGCAGGGGACTCCAGTGTCCAGGAGCCCCTGCGCGCCCAATCACCATCACCTGGGCTGCTCTCCCCGCTGGCCACGCCTCCCCGCCTATCACGTAGTTGTAGAGTCTTAAGGAGCCTAGTATCCCCGCTTCGCGGGAGCGACCGGGAGAAGCCCGGGACAAGGGCGGGCCGTCTAAGGCCGTCCAAGGTCGTACAAGGTCGGGTCGGGGCTACCTCCCTTCTCTTTCACTATCGATCCCAGATTGTTCCATTATCAATTTATTAACTAATCTTTTATAAATCTGGCACTATAAATTGTGCTTTTTCTTAACTCTCATGATGTCCACACGCTCAGGGAAGGGCAGACAGATTACCGTTAAAACAAATAATGGTAAAGCCACTGGAACTCTGGATGATTTTATAAGCCGGGCAACCGGAATTTTAGAAAAGGAAATTGCCCTCACAGAAAAGCGTCTATCACTTGACCTGATCACAGGAAAACACTCGTCCCTGGGGAATATTGCATTAAAAATTACCCCTACTAAACTACCTACTCCTGAGCAAAGTCTACTTTGTTCTGATAGTAATTTGGAGGCTAGCCCAAATCTAGAGATAATCCCTGAGTCACAGACAGTCTTGATAGCGGACCCAGGGGATTCCCAAGCTGAAGCATCTACACTTACTCCCATACCCATTTCACCAGATATTACGGGAGTAAATGTAATAGATAGCAACCCGAGTAATTTAAGTAATAATGTCCCTACCCTTACACAAGATCAGACAGTGGTATCTCAGCGGGAACCTCATAACCCAAATAAACGTAAGAGAGGTGGCACTCATAGGAAAGGGGCAAAACCAAAGTTAGCGAAGCCAGCACCATCTAAAACCCTAACAATCCCTACTAAGCAAAAGGGTCCCCAACTAGCTGACATGGGACAGAAAACTTTCTCTTTTAATACCAACAACAATGACCGCCTTCTGGGGGAAATTGAGAAACTAGTTCAAATGCTCTTGTTACCTGTTTTAGAGAAAATTCAGATTGTTAATCTAAAGTTAGATCAACTGGAACATATTATTTCTTCTAATACAGATTCTCCTGAAACTCTAGCAAGTAAGAACAAATTGCCTGAAGAGGGGGGTATAAGAAACAAGAATACAAATTGTAATGTCAGCAATAGTGATCCAAAAAAGGGGAGTGAGAATAAAAATATGAACACAAACGCTAAAATGCCTATAACTACTAACCCTAAGGTGGCACCGGTCCCGCTAGTTCGAACAAAACCTATACCACAACTCCGTTCTAAACCTGTTTTGGCGGATGTTGTAGGGACATCTGGTCAAAAAATGGGCAACGTGGCATCAACGACGGAAGCCGCGACCCCCAAACAGGGAAGTACCCAAGGGCGAAAACAAACAGGTTTACAGGGTTCCGTAAAAAATACAAAAAGTATTGATAGTGAGGTAGTATATCGAAAGAAACCACCACCCTTGAACTTGCCGCCAGATTCAGCCCCTTTTATGGTAATACTTACCGGAGTACCCCCACTCCCTCCCAATAAAACAGAATCTACCCAGGAACTAAGAAATAAAATAACATATTGGCTTAATATTAATAGACCACTCCCCTCTGACTCTAAAACAAATATACTTAGTGTACGTAGAGTCCCCTGGGTGGGCCCGAGTGAGAAGGATCTCGAGGGGGATTGTATCTTGATTAACTTCAGTAACACCTGGGTAAAAGATATCATCTGTAGTAAACCGAGATTTGCTAGAGTTGGGGATATCCAGTGTATAGGTCTGGAGTATTTCTACCCAAGCCTGAATTTTGTACCCCAAACCCTCCCTTATAAGAATGCTAGGCAGGCATTTAACAACGAAATGTATCCTATGTGGACCCACAGAAATAGGGCTATATGGCCAAGCCAGAACAACTGGGGACCCTCCCAACAGAGTGATGCCTTTTCCTGGGACCTGATCCATAGTAATAACAACTACCCCCTGCAAGCTTGGCATAACAACTTAAGATCAAGGTATCAGGGAGAGGACTATGTAGGATGGCCCCCAAATAATGTCCCCTTGAGAAACCGCTTTAACCCACTTGTAGGTATGGAAGAGATCGATTGACCATCACAAGATCCTCCCAGGATTATGGATAATCCAGTATTAGGAGAACCCAGCTTGTGGGAGAAGGGGGAAAGTGGCAATGACAACTCACTTGAGATTGCTCCCACCGATGATGACCAAACTTCCGATGCTCAAGCTCTTAAGGTATCTTCTGTCAGAGAATGTGATTTAAGCCCAACCCTTTCTGGGAAGAATCTAGAAGTAGTGACAGAACCAGACATGAGACATAAAAATGATCAAAAGATGGGCCTAATCTCGTGGAATATTGCTGGACTTGCATCAAGACTTGAGGACGAGGCATGGTTGGACTTTGTGGGAGATTGTGACATCCTGTGCCTGCAGGAAACATGGAGTAGAACTGCCCAGAGTATGGAGGGTTTTCAAGCTTTTAACACCTTAGCAATACCCTCTCAAATGGGCAGGGCAAAAGGTGGTTTAATGTCAGCAACCTCGTTAAAATTATGTAAACTTGCGGCCTCTATAATAGTTGATTCACCTTGGTTTCAAGTGTTGATGTTGGTTAATTTGTTCCCTGAACCATTGTTGTTGATCAATTGGTACTACAATATCTTTGACAACAACGAGACAACTGTAATCTTGGAACTAGAAAGGGCCATAGCTGGGGTACGTCAAGAACAACCCCAACTATTTGTTATCTGGTTGGGAGATTTTAACTGTTCACTATGTGCCCATGGTGATTCCAAGGTGTGTGGTTTGACAGATTCACATGATCAACCGCTGTCACATTTTAAACACACACCTCAGGGGGATGCGTTAAATAATATCATTATTTTAAATGATTTATGTATACTGGAGCCCTGGGTTGGCCCAAATTCTGTGCATATACCGACGTTTCAGGGAACTAGGGGCACTATGAGTTTCATCGACTTTGTAATTGTCTCTAGTGGGCACCTTTCCTATGTCGATGTAGCGAGGAGACGGGGCCCTTGACCCCGGCCGGCGGGAGTGAACTTATAACGTGTGACCCCCCCCTCTTATCTCCCCAGGCAGCGAACGAACCTACATGGCACAGAGTGGAGGAAACCTACAGCTGCGACGAGGAAGAATGGGAACATGGTCCCTTTAACTGGACAGGTATGATGAAGGAGAAGGAGGAGCCTATACCGGACATAAAAGACTCCCATCCCCAAGACCAGGTGTGTCTATACACCGGAGGAGCGGTCAGAGTGGATTGGAGAGGCGGTGAGGCGTGGAGCAGTGGAGATTTGAGAGGCGAGAGCGGAGAGAAGGCGAGGTATCGTGAGGACAACGGAGGGCAAGGAGAAGGCGAACCAAGGACGGCTGCAGCGACGGGTCCCGGACGAGTTACATCTGCATCCGAGGACGAAGACGGAGACTTCGCGGGAGGGACTAAGGAGGCGGGAGCCGAGACCGGACCCGAGGTATCTTCGCCAGGGAATCCAGGACCGAGAGAGCCGGCGACGGACGGAACAAGACCCCGGTGGTTCCTAAGGAGACCGGCGAGATCCACAGAGCCCGGAGGCCAACGACCCCACGCTTCGCCCAGCCACTCCCCCGGAGGGGCGTGGCTCACAGAGGTGCGTAACAAGGTTGCGGGGTGGGTGTGGAATAGACGCCGTGGGAGCCCCGGTCCCTTTGAATAAAGCCCTGTGCACTTCACTCACTGACACGTTGGGTAAACAGTTGCACCGTGTGATTCCTCACCCCCTACCCTGATATGGTATAAAGCACAACCCTGTCCTGATACTTTCCTCTGTCTTGCTTCTCTCCTTCGGTGGAGGCTGGGACGACGGAGACCGGCAGAAGTGGACGACGAGGGATCAGTCTTCGGCGGGAAGAAGGAGTGATTGGGAAAAGGAAGGAGAGAAAGGAGTAGATCTCCGCGGCGACCTACCACCCGCCCTACTTGTACTGACCGTTTATATATCGCTCAATAAAGCCTGATTTGAAACCTACCAAGACTCGACTCCTCCCTATCCCGGTCCAGCCGATTACAGTGGTGGAGAATGCGGGCAATCCGACCATCTGTATAACCAAGATGGATGAAATCCTGCAACGACTAGCGAAGGGTCAAGAGCGGCTGGAATGGGTAGTCGAAAAGCAGATCCAATCGGCGGATGCCGACAGGGAGATCATGAAGGCTGCAGTGACGGCGCATGCCCTGGATCCAGTGATACCAACGGTGGCCTCTTCGACGGGATCAGTGCCCCACAGCATAGGCGGAGTGTCACTCCAGAAATACATTCCGGGAGAGGACCCGGACTCGTTCCTACTCAATTTTGAGAGAGTCGCCCGGGCCTGTGGCTGGCCCGTGGCTAAATGGCCTTTCTTTCTGGCCCCCTTACTGGTGGGGGAAGCCCAGGCTGCCTACCAGGTTGCCAATCCTAAGGGAGATACTTCATATCAAGACATTAAGCTAATAATCCTGGATCATTTGGGGCTTGATACCGAGGCTTATCGAATTAGGTTCAGGAAGGAGAGGGGTGTTCCGGGGGAAACTCCAAAAACCCTATTTGTTCGGCTGAAGATGGCGGCCGACAAATGGTTAACCCCCTCGGTGTGCACAAAAGAGGAGATTATGGACCGAGTCTACTTGGAACAATTCTTGGAGGCCCTACCCTTCGCCACACAAAGGTGGTTGAAACAACACCATAATCTAACCACGGCACAAGCAGTGGAAATGGCCACCACATTCACAAGGGCTCAACCCAGGTCACTTCCCTCTTGGGATGTTGAGAAACCAAAAATGCCGATGAAAATAGAAAAGAAACCCATGAGACCCCCTGACCCCGTACGCTCTAAGCCATGGAGACCGGAGCCTCCGGTACCCAGCGGACCCCAGTGCTTTGAGTGCGGTACCTGGGGCCACATTGCTAGGATGTGTCCGAGGAGGAAGTCAGGAGAAGAACCCATGGAAGTAGGATACCTGCCCAGAACAGTGTTATACTCTGCGGAAATGGGGCCAGCATTCAGGGTGAGTGTTAATGTGAATGGTACCCCCATACAAGCATTGTTGGATTCGGGTTGCCGCCAGTCCGTGGTTCAATCCTTGCATGTGAAACCGACTCAAATCCTACCCCAGGATCAGGTATACATCAGGTGTGTCCACGGCGATGTTAGGCCCTATCCAGTAGCCCTCCTTCCAATACGTCCCGTCGGGGGTAGACCCCAGTCCGTAAAAGTCGGAGTATTGCCCACCCTACCAGAGGACCTAATTATCGGAACTGACAACCCCGCCTTTCTGGAAATGTTTCACAGAAGCCTGAAACCTCGAGGGGGGAGGAATCCCGCACCACCCGTAAAACCTGCGTTGGTGTCCCAGGAGCCCTGGATATTAGACCGAAGTTTCCGGTTTTCCCAGGCTAACGATGCGTCCTTGCACAACGCCTGGGACAGCGCTCAAAGGACCCAGGGACAAACCCCGGTGCTCTATCCTCGGTTCTTCGTCAAAAACGACCTACTGTACAGACAGGAGACTAAGGACGATCCAGAACAACTGTTAGTCCCAGTGGCCTTCCGGGAACAGGTCTTGTTTTATTCACACGCCCACTTAGTGGCGGGCCACACCGGGGCTGAGAAAACAACGCAGAACATCCTCCGCCATTTCTACTGGCCCGGGATATACAAAGATACCATGGAATATTGTCAAACGTGCGAAACCTGTCAAAAAAAGAACATGACCAGGCCTTCAGCGGTGCCCCTCCAACCCCTACCCATCATAGGAGTCCCCTTCGAAAGGGTTGGCATGGACCTGATCGGACCCCTTCCAACAACCAGGAAAGGCCAACAGTACGTGCTTGTGATGGTAGATTATGCCACCCGATTCCCCGAGGCCTTCGCTTTATCATCTACAACAACACGACAGGTGGCCGATAAAATGTTGGAGCTGTTTTCCAGGGTGGGATTCCCCAAAGAGATACTTACCGATCAGGGGACCCCCTTTGTGTCCAAATTGATGAAGGAAGTATGTCAGCTCTTGAATATACACCAAATAAGAACCGCTGTTTATCATCCACAGACAGACGGTCTTGTGGAGAGATACAACAGGACCCTGAAGACTACCCTGAGGAAAATGCTTGAAGTAAACGGTAAAGAATGGGACCAGGTTCTACCCTTAGCCCTGTACGTGATCCGAGGGCAAAAACAGAGCAGCACGGGATTTTCCTCCTTTGAACTCCTATACGGGAGACAACCCCGGTCTCTCCTAGACATGACCAAGGAGGCCTGGGAGCAGGAACACCCGGAAGATACCCTGCACACATTGGAGTATGCTCGAAACCTGCGGTCCAAGTTGGGGAAGATGAGAGACCTGGCCTACACAAACCTAGAGAGAAGCCAGAGAAGACAAAAATCTGTGTACGATAAAGGAAAGAGATGGAGGCGACTACAAAAAGGAGACTGGGCCCTAGTATTGCTCCCCTCCTCTACCCAAAAATTCAAAGCCGAATGGGGAGGACCCTATCGGGTCGTTTCGACTATAGGAAACACTAGCTACAAACTTCGGATATCTCCACGGAAGACTCAGGTATACCATATAAACCTACTCAAAAAGTGGTTAGGACCACCACCTGCGGGAGTACTGAACACCGAATCTTCTCGCGGAGAGGACACCAACACCATCTGTAACTTAGTGATTAACGAAGACCTGTTGGACCACGAGAGAAAGGATCTACAGACGACTCTAGAGAGACATGCTCCGATATTCTCAGATCAACCGGGAAGAACATCACTGACGGAACATCAGATCCGGACCCCCCCGGGCAAGGTAGTGAAAATCAAGCCGTATCGCATTCCTGAAGCACGAAGAAAAGGCATTCAAAAAGAAGTGGAGGACATGTTGAAGTTGAAGGTGATCCGGCCCTCTAACAGTCAGTGGTCCAGCCCTATCGTAATGATCCCCAAACCGGATGGAACCCGCCGGTTCTGCATGGATTTTCGAGCGCTCAACGACATATCTTCCTTTGATGCCTACCCCATACCCCGGATTGATGAACTAATTGAAAAACTAGGGGAGGCCCGGTACATCAGTACCATAGACCTAACAAAAGGGTACTGGCAGGTGCCCCTAAGGGAGGAGGATCGACACAAGACAGCTTTTTCAACGGACTCAGGTCATTATGAGTTTACAGTACTGCCTTTCGGGCTGCACGGGGCCCCAGCAACTTTTCAAAGACTCATGAATAATGTACTGAAACCACACAAGGAGTATACGTCTGCCTATCTAGACGACATAGTGGTGTTCAGTCCGGATTGGACATCCCACATGACTCATCTGGATCAAGTGTTCACAACGCTGCACCAAGCAGGGCTGACGATCAACGCCAAGAAGACGCGGTTGGCCTTCCAAAAGGTGAAATATCTCGGCTACGTACTGGGACACGGGATGATTGAACCCCAAATCGAGAAGGTCAGAGCTATATCGGAAACTCCCTTTCCTAGTACCAAGAAGGAGATGCGTGCGTTCCTTGGCCTGATCGGCTACTACAGGCGCTTCATTCCGCAGTTCGCACAGCTGGCTTCCCCCCTAACGGATACCCTACAATCTACGGTCAAGCAAGCGGTGCTATCGTCACCCTCGGTGGACATGTTGAGAGCCTTTGACACCCTGAAAAGAAGGATCACGTCATCGCCTATACTGACGTCCCCAGATTTCGATCGTCCTTTCGCCCTACATACGGACGCCTCCGACTACGGCATTGGGGCTGTTCTGTCACAGCCGGGGGTGGACGGAGTGGACCATCCGGTAGTTTATGTCAGCCGTAAACTGTTCCCACGAGAGCTCAAATACCCTACAGTGGAGAAGGAATGCTTGGCAATAAGATGGGCCGTAGAGAAATTGGCTTATTACCTTGAGGGACGCCCCTTCACCCTGTACACAGACCATGCCCCCCTCCAGTGGATGGCCCGGAACAGGGCCAACAATCCGCGGGTGCTGCGATGGTTCTTGTCTTTGCAGCCTTTTTCCTTTCGAGTGTGCCACAAGAAAGGGGTCGACAACACAGGGGCTGACTACCTGTCACGTAATCCCCTTCCCGAACGGAAGTGTCCAGGGGGGGAGGTGTGTAGCGAGGAGACGGGGCCCTTGACCCCGGCCGGCGGGAGTGAACTTATAACGTGTGACCCCCCCCTCTTATCTCCCCAGGCAGCGAACGAACCTACATGGCACAGAGTGGAGGAAACCTACAGCTGCGACGAGGAAGAATGGGAACATGGTCCCTTTAACTGGACAGGTATGATGAAGGAGAAGGAGGAGCCTATACCGGACATAAAAGACTCCCATCCCCAAGACCAGGTGTGTCTATACACCGGAGGAGCGGTCAGAGTGGATTGGAGAGGCGGTGAGGCGTGGAGCAGTGGAGATTTGAGAGGCGAGAGCGGAGAGAAGGCGAGGTATCGTGAGGACAACGGAGGGCAAGGAGAAGGCGAACCAAGGACGGCTGCAGCGACGGGTCCCGGACGAGTTACATCTGCATCCGAGGACGAAGACGGAGACTTCGCGGGAGGGACTAAGGAGGCGGGAGCCGAGACCGGACCCGAGGTATCTTCGCCAGGGAATCCAGGACCGAGAGAGCCGGCGACGGACGGAACAAGACCCCGGTGGTTCCTAAGGAACCCGGCGAGATCCACAGAGCCCGGAGGCCAACGACCCCACGCTTCGCCCAGCCACTCCCCCGGAGGGGCGTGGCTCACAGAGGTGCGTAACAAGGTTGCGGGGTGGGTGTGGAATAGACGCCGTGGGAGCCCCGGTCCCTTTGAATAAAGCCCTGTGCACTTCACTCACTGACACGTTGGGTAAACAGTTGCACCGTGTGATTCCTCACCCCCTACCCTGATATGGTATAAAGCACAACCCTGTCCTGATACTTTCCTCTGTCTTGCTTCTCTCCTTCGGTGGAGGCTGGGACGACGGAGACCGGCAGAAGTGGACGACGAGGGATCAGTCTTCAGCGGGAAGAAGGAGTGATTGGGAAGAGCAGGAGAGAAAGGAGTAGATCTCCGCGGCGACCTACCACCCGCCCTACTTGTACTGACCGTTTATATCGCTCAATAAAGCCTGATTTGAAACCTACCAAGACTCGACTCCTCCCTATCCCGGTCCAGCCGATTACAGTCGATAAGTTGGAAGTAATACCTAATGCTGCCAGTGACCACAATCCTTTAATTCTAACCCTGTTTTGTCCGGTTAAACCCAAACATTCTATCTGGGAGCAACCGGTAAAGTATAGTAAAAATCAAGGTATCACCCTTAAATGGGGCAAAATAGACGCAGTGGGTCTTGAGGCAGAGATCCTAAATGGATATAGTGCTGAATATGAGGCCTGCCTCATACCTACAACCGGTCCAGAAGAGGTTATAGCTAATTTTGAATCCCTATGTGAGCATGTAGCTGAGCGCCTAATAAAACCAATTGGTAAAAACAAAAAGTCAGGCCCCAGATGGTTTGATGCTGCATGTTCAGCAACACAGAGATCGCTGAAAGCAGCATTAAAACAAAAACCTAGGGATATAAAATCAGTTAGAGCAGCTAGATTAGCCTATAAAGAAGCTATCAAATCAAGGAAGTTGGGTTTAAAAAATCAAGCCTGGGAAGACTTAGAAAAGTCAACAGAACTAAAGGATAGCAGACTTTTTTGGGAAGTCATCAATCGCCCCCTCTTTGCAAATAATGATATGGATAATATTGTGATGGAGATTGATTGTGATTCGTGGGAAACCCACTTTGGGAATATTTTTAATCCTCATAAAATCCAACCAAATGTGATATCGACAGGAGATGTAAGGGTATCTGTGGTTCCCCAATCTTCCCTTTCCCTGAGTTTATCGTTGACTCTGCAAGAAGTGGAGGATGCGTTATTAAAAGGTACATCACTAAAAGCACCTGGTCCCGACCGAGTACCTTTGGACTTTTTTAAGCACAATGTTAAAGTCTGGGCACCTGTGTTGTTGAATGTTTTTAAAGCAGTTGTCACTAGCCATATTCCGGCATCCTGGAAGGAGGCAGTGGTGGTGCCAATTTTTAAGAAGGGCGATAGATCTGATCCCCGATGCTATCGCCCAATCTCTTTAATTGACGCATCATGTAAAATTTTGGGCAGGGTTATTTTAGCACGATTAGAATCATGTGCGGATTCGGTGGGCCTCATTGTAAATTCCCAATATGGATTTAGAAAAGGCAAAGGCACTGTTGAACAGTGCCTTAATTTGGCCCTAATTATTGGGAAATACACAAAGGCAAGAAAATCTTCAATCCATCTTGCTTTTATGGACCTATCAAGTGCATTTGACACTGTGTGTCGTAGTAAGTTGTGGCAAATGATGGAGGAAATGGGTTTCGAGGAACCCCTGGTCACTCTCCTTCGCAGACTCCATGAATCTACCACGGTGGCCATAAGGTTTGGACCAGGGGGAGAGAAAACCAAGTCCATTCCCTCGACCGAGGGTGTCCGACAAGGATGCATATTAGCTCCTTTTTTATTCCTTGTATATACTAATGGCCTGGAAAAATACTTGTTGGACCATTGCCATGATTTCCCAAAAGTAAATGGTAGAAGCACTCCAATGCTTTCCTATGCCGATGATACGGTACTCATGACACTTACTGCAAATAGCATGCAGCACTGCCTTGATGCCTTTCACAAATTTATGTTGGACCTAGATCTTAAAGTGAATTTTGCTAAGTCTTTTATCATGGTCTGTGGCCCGAAGGGCACCAAGAGCAGAAAGTTTGCAGTAAGTACCTCCGTCATTGACAAGGTTGAAAATTTTAATTACTTGGGAAACCTTTTTAATCACAAATTAAGTTGGGCACCGTTAATGAAGACACGAGTCCAGAGTGCTAGTCGCTCAATAGAGGGATTGTTCCGCTTTTGTGGCAAATTAGGCCAAAAACCCATTTCACATTTAAAAACTCTGTATAAAGCAAAATGTTTGTCGATTGCTACCTACGGGGCAGGGGTCTGGGGGACAGATAGCCCCGACACGGTACAGATTATGGAAAACAAATTCTTAAAACGTGTCTTGGCCATCCCACCAGGCTCCTCAAACAAATTTGCCCACAATGAACTAGGTTTAAATTATGTAAGTGACATTATTCGTCTTTCTCCTCTGTTGTTATGGGGCAAAATATGGTTATCGGAGGATTTACAGCTCACTAAGGATATTATCCAGGACTGTTTGAAATTGTCAAATATGAATCAAATCCCCTGGCTATCCTACGTAAATGAAATGTTTCATAAAATAGGTTTGGGTGACACCTTTGACAATCCTGAAAATATACAGGGAGATATTAAAAATGTAATTAAATCGAATTACTGGAAATCTTCGATTGTAAATTGCATGGACAGCCCCTATGCCCCCAAGGCTGTCTTACAGCACCAGTTTTATCTGACCTTTACAAATCATGTACAATGGCGTTTTTACTTGACAAGATTTAGGCTACATACTTTGCATTTTCTTTTTGCATTTCCTATACAGAGGGGCTGGTGTGAGGAACTCCCCCCTTGCAACTGTAATAACAAAGATAGCCAAAACACAATGCATCTTGTTCTTTTTTGCTCCTTATATAAAGACCCGAGAACCAGGTTTATTAAACCGATTCTCAAGGAAAAACAAATACGCCATTACAAAGAGGGTTATGATTTCTTAATATCTCTGTCATCCCCAACAGTCTGTTGTGCAATGTTGAACTTTATACGTGTGTCACTCCAGATTAGGAAAAGGTATGGCTAAAACTTTGCCCCAAGAACCAGACCACCTGTTATGTGCACTTTATATTCCTGCACCGTGATTCTTTTTATTATTTATTTTACTTGTTCCTAAAAACACCCCTGCTCGATAAATTAGGTACTATCCAGAGATGATTAATTTAAAGCAATAATATGGTTATGTGACTTTACCTGCCAATGAATTTTTATAGTGCCATAAACTGTAAATCTGCCTTTTATAGTGATTTTTTATTGTGTGTTGTAAATGTACTTCTACTTTTATGATTCTTTGCATTGAATCAAATAAAGTTTTGAAATGAAATGAGTGACAGAAAGGCACTGAGTGAAGGAGCAAAGAAAGATAAGTGAGGGAGTGTGGCTGAGTTATAGGGAGTAAGCATAAGAGAAGAGGAGTGAGAGACTAAGAGGACGGAGAGAATGAGGCTAACAGAGAGACAATGGGGGAAGGGGAGTGTAGAAGTAAGAAGACAGAGGAGTAAGAGAAGGAGTTAATGAAGTGGAGTAAGGAGAGTAAGGGAAGGGAAAAAGTGAAGGGGCGAAGGAAGGAAAGAGAGAGGAAGGGAAGTAAAACAGGAGATCTGAAAGAAAGTGAGTGTGGAAGTGTGGCTTAGTTATAGGCAGTGAGCGTGATAGATGAGGAGGTAGAGAATGAGGCTAACAGAGAGAGAATGAGGGAAGGGGAGTGTAGAAGTAAGAGGATGGAGGGAGTGAGAGAAGGAGTTAGTGAAGTGGAGTAAGGAGAGTAAGGGAAGGGGAATGAGTGAGTGAGCGAAGGAAGGAAAGAGAGGGGAAGAGGACTGAAGCATAGCTACTGAGAGAAAGTGAGTTGGGGATGAAAGTAAAGGGAAAAGAAGAGAAAGATATGGAATGAGGGGTAGTGAGGGAGCAGGGTTGAGTGCCCCTCACCCCCTAGATCTTCTCAGGGGGTCCCAAAAGGATCTATTTCTGCTTTCCTGAGAGACTATGGTATGAGTTCAATATACCACAATAACTTGCATTACAACATGCAAGATATCTACAGATGAGACGATGTACATTTACCAGATGAGGAGAACAGAGTCTTTCTCTTGAATTTTAGACTCTGCATCGGTACCTACTTGTAGGTACTTAAATCACCCACATAACACAACAGCTCTTTTTTGAGCTACCCTACCTCTAAGCAATCCAAATTCTTATTTAAAACTATTTTCTTTCACTGTTTTACCCTGTGGTGTGCTCAGGGTGGCGTACCAGTGAGCGTACATGGGAATGCACCCAGCGCTTACCCCGCGAAAATTGCCCAAAAAAAAAGTTTTTTTGTCCTTCAGGATCCTTCTAGGCCCCCCTCAGAAAACCTAGGGGGTCAGGGGGTGAGTACCCTGCCCCCTTTTAAACATTTCCCCCTTTTTATTTTCACCTCATGTGTCTCGATTCTACCGAGACACAAGATGGCGGACTCTCCGGACTGTTTATAATGTTGACAGACATCCGACAGCCAATCAGCTTTCCGCTCGCGTGCTCCCGTAGCGCGCCGGGCGCGCTCACCGGTACACGTACGGGTGAGCGCTTGGAGCGCGTCTATAGATATATATGTGTTTTTGAAGTTAATTTTCATAAAAACCACCGGAGCAAATTTCATCAAATATAGCAAAGGCATATCTGCGTGCCAGTCCCTACAATTTTGCAAAGTTTGGCGTAATTCCGTTCAGTGCTTCGGGCTGTAGCCGTGTCAGAACGTCCTATGGAAAATTGCATGGGGAAAACACGTTTTAGGACCCCCCTTTTTTCTCAGCCCCCACTTCACGAATCCCCCCGTAACTTTCAGGGAAGGAGAGGAGCAGAGGTGGCCAAAATTTTGGAAAATTACACGGAAATTCCTCAACCGGCGCCAAAGTTATTCCCAATCGAATGTTACGGATTTCCTATGGTAGCTAGTTCCTAACTATAACTACCTACTGGCGACTGCCAGTAGGATATATATATATATATATATATATATATATATATATATATATATATATATATGGTGGAAAATCTCAAAGCGCTTGGGAAACGCCAGACCGCCGTAACTCTCAGCGCGTTGACAGGATGGATAAGACTGGATCATGACTTCATGAAGACGCCTCAGCTTACACAGGCGAAGGTGTTCCGACGCGCTGGGGGTGCAACAGGTGGGGTGAAGGTCACTCGATCCTAGCCCTTCGCACTACAGAATCCACAATGCAGAGGGAGCTGCAGACACCGCCCACTAGGGAAAGGACTTCCACGTGTGTTTCTGCAGCGAATGGACTTGGGGCAGCAAGCCCGCAAAACATCTTCCCTCTAATTGGTGGAAAGAGCGTCCCTATCAAACCAGTGAGGCGCTCTGTTTCTGTTAAAAGTGGACAGTGTAACTTAAAGAGTAATTGGCATCTGAGGAAGGCACGGAGTGCCGAAATGCATCATGCCGCTCTTTTCACTGGAAATAAACATGCTTGGATCGACTTACCTGTGTGGGCTTTCGTTCTTCAGACAGGAAGAGACGTGGAGGTTAGATATATATATATATATATATATATATATGTATATATATATATCAACCAAAGTTCTCTCCCAGTTTGGAGAGATGAGTAGACGCACACGGTACACAGGATGCAGGCAGAATATTTATTAGGCAGTATGAGGCACCTGACGCGTTTCGTTTTGCATAAAACTTCTTCAGAGGTCTTGCCTCAGTCCGTGAGAGTTGAAAATGGGTTACAGGTTTGGTTTTTAACATCTATGCCAGCCCTCTAGTGGACACCCTCATTGTGGCGGTTTGCTCTGCATCATGGTACCTGAAGTCCCACATGTGTTGTTTATCTTGTAACTCTCCTTTGCCGCTTTTCAAAAAAGGGTTTTGCCTCAATTCAGCAGAGTGCCGTGTGGATTGCAGTATATATATAAAAAAGTGACAATTTCATAATATGTACAGTGTGGTGATTCGGATATTCAGTTATAATTACTATATTGCTACCTCCATGTGTATATCTAAAGATATGTGTAAATATCCTCACTAGTGTTGAGCCCTCCAGGGTGGTTTGTATCAATTTCAAGGATATACCTTGTTTCTGAGAACCTTAATTTAGCCTCCCTGATGCCCCTCTTCTATTGGGTGGCACTGCATCTAAAACAAAATAATTAAAATGTTTAAGACTGCTGTTATGCTTATGTTTAAAAGTCTGGCAACTGGGTAGCTTGGATTGTTGTTTAAGATGGCACGTGTATGTTGCAGTATCCTTTTGTGTACTGCCAGTTTTGTGCTGCCTATATAATACAGGTTGCAGCTACAAACTAATGCATATACCACAAATTCTGTTTTGCAGGACAGATATTGATTTATCTAATGGGTCTGGTCACAAAAGCTGTTTTGTAGGACGCCTTCTTTATTCCAAGCTTGCAGGCCTTACAGCTGGAGCATCTGTAAAATCTCTTCCTAGGTGTTAGCCATGTGCATGTTTCTAGATCTTCAGGACTGTTTTTAACCAAGACGTTACCCATTGACGTTGTTCTTCTGAATGTTATTGCTGACTTTTCAGGAAGTAACCCACGAATAACCGGGTCTCCTAATATTATTGGCCAGTTACGTCTTATGATAGATCTTATCTGTCCTTCCGGTCTAGAATACGCTATTATTAATCATGTGAGCTCATTTGTTTTATCACCTGTGGCTCCCTGGGTTTTTGATCTATAGTGTAGTAGATCATGCCTAGCTTTACTTCTTGATTTGGATATTGCTGCAACAATTGTTCTTGATTTATAACCTCTTTGGAGGAATTTGATCTTACATTCTCTCAGTTTATCTTGTGTATTCTTTTCCTCACTACAGATACGCTGATACTCAGCATCTCCCCATAGTGTCATGTACGCTCCACAAGATCCAGATGATGATTATAAAGCCCACCTCCAAACGTCACAAACCCTCTGATATATATATATCAACAGAGGATTTGAGCCATTAGGTGAAGGGTAAATACAAAATAATAAACAGGGAAGGGAAGGAAGGGGTCAGCTGGGAAAGGGAAGTACCTGAAACGACAGAACATATAGAGATAAGAACACTGTTCATACAGCACTGTTAATACCCAATGTACTCTCTTACTAGGCTAAATACCTGTATGGAAAGATAGAACTCAGAAATAGGGTTTCTCTGATTCCCCTCTTTGCAGTAATGCGTAAGCATGGGCGAATTTTGCGGATTTGCGAACCCGCAATCCGCAAAATCCGCGAATTCTCGCGAATTTGCGGAATTTTTTTTTTGTGTGTTCGCGCGGGTTTCTGCCAGGTCGCGAGGGTTTTTGTACAATTTCGCAAACGCGAACTTACCTGTCGGGCCGCAAGTTTTGCGAACTTGTTGTTTCTACGTGTCCAGCCTGTTTGGGACACTCTTCTTCATCACTGCCACCCTCTGTCACCACCGCCACTCTCTGGTTTTCCCATGCCACCCTCTGGCTCACCCATGCCACCCTCTGTTTCATCACAGCACCCTCTGGTTGTCCAGTGTACATTATTGTGGCAAAGCAAAGCACACCTTCCCTGCCTCAAGTGACCTGAATTAATTTGGGGCTGATTAATGTGTCACAGAATATTTTTTTAGCTGGCACCTGCTTCCTTAGTGCTTCCTGATTAGTGATCTTTTGCACTTGCTAAGTGCTTTCATTGTTGCAAAATTAGTTACAACACCTGCCCTGCCCCAACTGACAATAATGAATTAGGGGCTGATTAATGTGTCACTGGATTTGAACTTCCAGCCTGGCTCCTGCTTGTCTCCCTTAGCTGTAATTCAGGACCTTTGTGGCATATGTGTAACTATTCTGAGGGTCAGAGCAGGGTCACATAATAGTTGCAAGTAGGCAACTGAACTCTGGAGGGGCCCCTCAGGAAGCACTACAGGAAATGGCTACTAATGATGAGCTTGAACTTTTGAACCTGGTAAGTAGGTTCAGTTTTGCTAAGATCGTATTTCTGCAATTTAGCGCTTATTCGCGGGGCGCGAAGTTGAACTGGGAAGCCGCGAACTCACGCGAACAGTGCGAGCAAGCCATAAAATCCGCTGCTCGCGGATTTGCGGATTTTGCGGGAAATTCGCGAATCTCGCGGATTGCGAATTTACCGAAAATCCGCAAAATCCGCGAGCGGAACGGATTTTCCGCCCATACTTAGTAATGCGTGAGTCCTACATGGAATATACATATATTATTACCAACATCATATCTACTACTGAAACAATTAGACCAGGCAAGATACACTTATCCTACCTTTGATATGAACTTATGCTTTAGTATAAGGGGTTCCTGAGGTGAGTTTCCTCAAATGATAAAGAATAAAAGGACTGAGGGAAAAAAGTATATATGCACATACGCAGGAACACAGACCACGGTAATGCGTGGGAAGCAAGAACCACAGCACTCCGCTCTGCTCTTCCACTGAACACAAGTTAACAAATCCACAGGTACTGTAAATGAAGATGTTCAATAAACAAAAAACGGATGGTTGTTGAATAGTATAATCTTAGACCAATACTATAAGTACACAACCTCCTCTAGAATCAACTGTTGCTCACACGGCAACGCGTAGCTGCGACCGCCACCGCGCTCCGCATGTAAGAATTAACCAGTTTGATTTGCAATAACAAGCGCTTGTTCTGGTAACGCGTAGCTGCGACCGCCACCGCGCACCACCTACTAATTGTAGTTAGGAATACTGGGTTGTCAACAGAATCTCACACAAAGTACATGAAGACACGGCGGCGTGTGGTGACTTCTACCACTCCGCTCCGCTCTTCAACCCGAATTCAAGATTCTGACATATCTTCTGATAATAGGTACGAAACGGCAGCGTGTGGCAGAAACCACCACGCTTTGCTCGATAATCACTCACAACAAATGACAAGGCGCGGCAGTTCCTTCACTGCACTCACCACGAAACGGCAACGCATGGCCGCTACCACCGCGCTCCACTCGCCGACGGTCGAAGAAGGGCAGGGGCCGCTCCTACCTGAAGTCGAAGAGCCAAACGGAATCTTCCCCGGCGTTCCACACAAAACCACAGAGAAGCAACCTCCTTCCTCAGTTCAAGTCCAAAACACAGAATAACACGCAACAGGAAGCGTGTCATGCAGTCTAAAGTAGCCTCAGCCGAGGCTTCTGGGAAACGTAGTCTTTTCCTGCCTGATTATGATTACAGTCTATATTCCTCTTAGTGCGGTAATGCAGGCGCTTAGTCGGACCCTGACACATAGGGGATGCTGTGTATAAGGTGAGGTGGGTGGGAACTAGATGTGTGCAACACTGCATTGCCTGTTGTTTGTTTCCTAAAAAGAGAAGCTGCTAGTTTGTTATTTATTATGTACAGTTTCACATCCAGAAATGTTATACATTCACAACTGATGGAATAAGTAAACTTCAAATTCAAATTATTTTTGTTGATGTCTGAAATAAAATCATGTGCACTCTGCTCTGAACCATTCCATACAATAAAAAGGTCATCTATAAATCTTAGCCATATTATTGCCTTTTTCGGTATAGATACGGGCAAATTGCTGCATAAGGACCAGCTCCTACCACCATGCCATAAACAGACAGGCATAGCTGGGAGAGAAGCTGGCCCCCATTGCCACACCTTTTATTTGCTGATACATCTGTTTTTTGTACATAAGTAGATTGTTTTTGAGGCAAAATATTAACATATTGATCAGCATTTGATTGTGTTTGGCAAACTTCATAGGTCTATTGGCTAAGAAATGTTCAACCGCTTTAATGCCATCATTGTTCCTGATGCATGTATAGAGAGCAGATGCATCAAGTGCTATGAGTTGATAACTGGCCTGCCATTTAATGTTATTGATCTTCTTTATAAAATCACTTGTGTCCTGTGTAGGAAAGTAGGGTCTGCTTCTTATGGTCACCCCCACATTTTGCTGTGATACTCTGGTTTTTCGATTTTAGTGTGGCTGTGGGCCTGCTAATCAGACCCGCAGCCCAGCTGTTCTCTCTCTAAATTGATACCATGTACTTTAGGTACATACCAGATTGGTTACTGGATCAACTTTGTGAGACCCTGTATAGTGTACCCTAGGTACCCAGGGCATAGGTGCCTCCAATGCCTACCAGGGGATGCAGCATGTATTATGTCACCCCTGGCTGGCCAGCTAAACTGACACCACAGGCTGATCACTCAGCTTGGGTAAGGTGGTGTAGTCACCCCTTACCTAGATATAGTAGATCTATATCTACCTTATATATCGACACATAGACACCTATAAGTCACTCCGATGGCAGGCCTTAACAATCCTGAAGGCAGAGTGCTTGGTTTTATATGAGAGGGTGCCCTAGCATGTGCTGAGCCCATCTGCTGCTTTCTGAGCCATCTCCCTATAGCTCCCTATAGCTGTTCTATGATATAGCCATACCATATACTCTTAAGTGCATTATAATCCTCGTGGTTAATGCTAACTTTGGTTTGGCTTTATCAAAACATGTCATGTAAGGTGTCAAACACTTTGGAATACTACCCCCACCAATTCTGGTGGTGGGGGGTAGCATTCCACCCTTCTAGAGGGAGAAGACATGTATGTACTGCTTTCCCGGTTAAAGTTAAACAGAGCCTCAGCATCACAAAATGTATGCTGCTGCCACAGACACAAGTCTGACCTCCTGCTGCTGGAAGAAACTCCTTCAGGGGAGGCCTGTACAATAGGTTTCCTGTCCAGGGAGGTGTCAGCACCTCCCCAGACAGAGTTTTGTGTATTGGGGCAGGGAGGGCTGCATCAACAGATATTTTTCCAGACACTGCCTGGGGCACACAAGGAGCTCCATGCATAGCCCGGTTCAAACCAGTGGCTGGGGCACTCAAGCCCCCTTCTGGCAATAAACTGGACAAAGGGAAAGGGGTGTAACCACCCCTTCCCAGGTCCCACCCATAGGAGTGACCTAGCAGGTAATTCAGCCCCTTAGTTTAGTATAAAAATAGGAGCTGTGTCTAGAGACTTTAGATTATCCTGGACTGAAACTCTGAAATGGAACTCTTGGACCTTCGACATTCTATATCGACTAGAAGACTGAAGACATCTCCCTTGTGGTCAAGGAGTGACCACCCCGTGCAAACAGGCACCACCGGTAACTAGCAAAAAACACAGTTGATGGACAGAATGCAGAACAATGTCATACATTCACCCCAGTACAGAGATTTGGGCCTAAATCCATCGTTTATTTTGCACTCCACACCACCCCAGTTCAGACATGGCCATATGCAAATCAGTCTGACCCTGTGCCTCATGGGAACAGTCCAGCCCGAACTGCCAAGCCATGCCTTCCCTGGACCGGAAACAAGCTTCTGAGGACCGGTTTCTGGCATTCCAGCCGTCTTCAGCCCGGCATGCTTGAATCCAGTGGTGTGGAGAGCATGGGACTCTCGTCTGAGCATACCCATCCCACTCGGGGTGACAATTGCAAAAAACACAGTTGATGGACAGAATGCAAAACAATGTCATACATTCACCCCAGTACAGAGATCTGGGCCTAAATCCATCATTTTTTTCCCAGTAACTTGCCAGTTTGCTTTGTCGACGCTCCTCCCGGAACCCGAAGACTCAGTTACTCAGGATCTAGACTTCTAGACTTCTCC
The DNA here is from genome assembly GCF_964263255.1 of Lissotriton vulgaris. Lineage (NCBI taxonomy): Eukaryota > Metazoa > Chordata > Amphibia > Caudata > Salamandridae > Lissotriton > Lissotriton vulgaris. The sequence continues at coordinate 375,415,154 of NC_141698.1, forward strand.
GACTCTGATCCACATCCACAGAAAAGCTGAGACCCGTGGCGGGCACGAGAGACGTGGGATCGGACACCCTGGACATCTTGCATTTTACTAACAGTGCAACGGCCGAGGCACCCTCGAAATTGTGCATTGGGGTTTGAGAAGTCCCAAACCCTAGCGCCATTTGCACTGAAGCTCAGCCCTCCACACGCCATGAGTGCCTCGTGGGGCCTGCCTTTGCATTTCAGCTTGATGCATCTTCCCGGTTGCTAGCCCCCTGGCTAGTTAGCCCTCTGAAGACTCCATTTATACCACTGCCTGCTTGCTCCAGGCGTGCTCATGCTTCCCTGCAAAGGAGAAGCGCCCCAGACCTTGCTGGTCTGACTCAAAGCCAGTATTCTTTTCCTGCGTGGGTTGCTTTTGCCAAGGCTTGTTGGGTGCAATCCGGATACCGACACCGCAGTCAACTAGATCCTTCATTGACAGCTCGAATCCAGTTCCTGGTCATCATCGACGCCTCCTGGTCCTCATGGCTGAAGAGACAAGTTTCACTTTCTTCACCTGATTCGATGCAACATCGCCTGGTTCCTTCCTGGGTCCTTCCTGGTCACTGGCTAGTGACCCAGACTCTGTCCTCTCAGCTTTCAGATTCTTCAGATCTTCGATCCACCCGGACACTTTTCCTCTGGTCGCCTGCAGCACTTCTTTGCAGATCTCCATTGAAAACAACAATGAAACCCGACATGAAAAGACACCTATGCACCCGGCTTCCCTGGGTGAGGTAACTCGAGTACTCCAGTGCTCCCATGGGTCTTGACTCTCGAAGTGTCTTAGTTTAAAAGGGTTCCATCCAAGTCCATCTGGAAGTGTCCTTAACTTGTTCTTTTGTAACTTCTTTTATTCCCGTTATAACTCCATGGTAACCCACGGCTGTGTTTAGACACTGCACGCGTCTCTCGTGGGCCTCCTACTTCCAAACCCTCTGTTGTCTAGTGTAGCACTAGCGATTCTCTAGGCCCTAGGCCTATTCACTATTCCTTAAGTGGTTCTTATACCACTTACTTAGTATATGGTTCATGAGGCCCCTAGGGCAGAATTGTATTTGTGCAACTTATAGTATGCTTAATGAGTAACTTGTAATGTATCTCGAACTCTGACCTCATAACAGGATCAGAGGGGTTGTTTTAGTAATAAATACATATGTATTTGATATATACCTTGTGTGGTGTCCTTTCATTTGGTACTCAATGGATTATTATTGGTAAAACAACTGGCTTCACATGCTCTCTGACGTTTTAGCCTAAGACTGCTGGTCCATGCTACCACTAGGATAGCTGATCTATAAGGTTGACTTTACAACCACCATCCTAAGGGTCATTTAGACTGGTGTAAGGTGCCCACTAGAATAGTGGACAACATATGCCAGGCTAACTTATCACATCCTGCACATATGATTTGAGGTTCTTGACTTGTTCTCGTAAAAATGAATCGATATAGATGAACATATTTTCAAATGGCCCATCGCAAGCTGAAATGATGGGCCTTCCTTGTGGTTTGTTTAAGCATTTGTGAACCTTGGAGACAAAATAGATTACTGGAATCGAGGCATTCTACTTTTTCAGATACTTATATTCTTGTAAATTTAAAACACCCAGGCTATTCGATGCCAGTAGTTTTTAAAAAAAGCTATGTAGTGCGTTTTTAAACTCCTGCATGAAACATTTGCGATAGCAATCAGTGTCACTTAGCTGTGTTGCTGCTTCTTACATTTAAACTTTAAGGGGCCATAGTACTATGTTGCCCCCTTTGTCCGCGTTTCTCACAAGGACCTGCTTCTCATTATTTAATTTTTCCATCAGTTGTTGATATTGTCTTTCTTGATTAGTGATCTTGTTTTTAGTCTTATTGGTATCCATATGGAATATTTTTATTTCTACCACCACCTGTTCATTGAACAGATCTAGAGAGTCACGCGGCATAATTGGTATACATTTTGATTTCACTTTAAATGTGGTCCTTGGTTTGGCACACGTTGCATATGTTGGAGACAAGAGATCTTGTGTACTTATTTCTGATTGTTCATTTTGGGTTGTGTTGGAGTTGTCTTCAAATGCAGTTTCGTCTCCCAGATTGTAGAGATCCTTTAGGACACCCAAATCAGATACTGTTAGTTTGTTCTTGTCTCCAATATTGAGTCTTGAGTGTCAGCACCTGTTGTTCTGCTGTGTCCAAATTTATTTAAGTTAAATTGATAATAGTATTGTCTGTGGTAGTTGTTAGGGGGGAGGTCGAGGATGTTATTATCTGGGTATCCATTTCCTAGTTCTCTCGCTGATTTTTGGTTACCACTGTTGCCTCCTTTTTCTGGCAGCCTGCCTTTGTTGCCGCCTACTCGCAGTCCTTCATTTTTTGCTGGTTTGTTTGTTCTTTGTTTGAGAGTCTCCCTTCTAAGACTTCTTCTTAGATAGTCTAATTCCTCTCCCAATTACAGGTTTATAGCTCCAAAATCTAGTTTACCCCTTGCCATATCTATCTCTGTTTCACTCTCCATGGCCGAACTAAGGTCCAACGCTGATGCTGAAGTGGCGCCAACTTGATCCTCATTGTGTTCTTGTGTTAAGCTTGTATTTTTTTCCGTAACATTTCTGAAACAGTCGAATTTACGGGCAAACGTGAAAATGTGTCTATTGGTGTAATCATCCTTGTCTCTTTTGAATTTGTATATCTTGTGTTGCTTTATTTTTTCTTCTTCCTTATTGCGTCTTATCATCATTTCATCTTGGAATTTCTTCCTCTGTTGTGCCTCACCCTGTACTCTGACTTCCTCATTGAGGGCATCTATTTTGGTCTCGAGCTCAATGCGATCTACCTCTGCATACTTTACCAAAATTTAGACAAGCCTGCAGGAAGAGTCAAGGATGAACTCTGCCATCATGCGAGGATTGGGTGTGTCATAGCTGGGGGCTAACACGATCCATAGTCCCCTCGGTATCCTGCCCACATCCAGGCACTTCTGGAGGGATTTTGCCTCCCAACACTTGGCTGTCTCCTGACGCATATATTTCTCCAGGATACAGTAATTTTCTTTTAGGCTTTTGATGCCTGCTGTTGTTTCAATGGTACTGGCTTTGTTAAGCTGCTGTCGCTGTGGAGGTCTAAAAACATTTCCTCCGCTGCCGACTCGTGGTCCCTGAGCGCTGCGGCGGACATGGTGAATACTTCTTTAATGTCTTATTGTTGCTTATCGTCTCGCACCCTTTTTGCAATCTTTAAGGGAAGAAAAACTTAGCGCTCACCTCCGCAGCTGTTTAGTCAAATAAGCAAATGCAATACCTTGTTTAATCGTTCGGTGATTCCAGCGGTGGTCTTCAACGTGACTGTACTCCTTTGAGTGTTCCGTCCACATCCAAGATCTGCTCCCGTTGTTTACACCTTTGATTACTTTCTTGTCTTCCGCATATGTACAGGGGGCTACCATGGATTCCTAACTCTGAACAATTTGCTTGTACTTCCGCGTTCACCGGAGAAGCCGACACTGCCTGGATAAGCGAACACCAACTACCCGGTTTCTCCAGAAGATTTGACCGCCAACCACGGAGCCAACTTGAGGGAATGGGGTCCACACATCTGGAGGAGGTCAATCCGGTAAAATATTCAGCAAACTCATCTAACGTTTAGTTTGTTGAAAGGACGAGAGAAGACCCAACTCTTGTGCTGATTTATTCCTTATTCTGTAAACACAATGCCGCCATAATGCATTTTGTCTGATCAACGGCCTTGATCACATGACAGCGCCTAGGGGTGGAGGTTTCCCTTTTAAGTGACTATGCAGACATAGCAGTAAAAGACATAGAAAACACAACATATTGCTGTCCATAATACATGCTTAAATGCATTCATATCAGTTTAGCATCTATATTCATTAAAATCTAGGATAAAACAGATATTACATCAGCATGCCTAAAATCCAATCTAATGTGATATATGTATTATGTATTACCTACTGACGGTCCCCTGTAGGTAGATAAAGTTAGGACCAAGTTTCCATAGGAAAAGTGTTTTTATATTGACAATAACTTTGGCGCCGTCTAATGACCGCGTTGATACATTGCAAACCATTACAAAGCAAGTTGTTACAATGACTTGCTGAAACGGGCAGAAGAATCCCTACTGTTGCACAGACTGGAGTTGGAATAAAAAATTATACTATTCCAATATCCAGCGCCACCTATAGCAAGTCGTTGTGACGACTTGCATTGTAATTGTATGCGATATAACAATGCAGTCATTGCAATGACCACGTTGTAATGGCATGCAATGTATTGCATGCATTGTAACGTGTCATATACAAGTAAGAGAGGTACAGAAAGAGGAATAAGAAGCACAGAAAGAGGCAAGAGAGGTACAGAAAGAGGCAAGATTATTGCAGAAAGATGCAAGAGAGGTGCAGAAAGAGGCAAGAGGGGTGCAGAAAAAAGCAAGAGAAGTGCAGAAAGAAGCAAGAGAAGTGCAGGCGCAAGCAAGAGCTGTGCAGAAAAAGGAAGAAATGTGCAGAAAGAGGCAAAGGAAATACAGAAAGAGGCAAGGAAATTGTAGAAAAAGGCAAGAGAGGTACAGAAAGAGGCAAGAATAGTGCAAAAAGAAGCAATAGAGGTACAGCAAGAGGCAAAAGAAGTACAGAAAGAGGCAAAAAAGTTGCAGAAAGAGGCAAAAGAGGTCAGAAAAAAGCAAGAGAAGTGCAGAAAGCAAGAGAAGTACAGGAGCAAGCAAGAGACATGCAGAAAGAGGAAGAAATGTGCAGAAAGAGGCAAGGGAGGTACAGAAAGAAGCAAGAGAAGTAGAGAAAAAGGCAAGAGAGATAAAGAAAGAGGCAAGAGAGGTACTGAAAGAGGCAAGGGGTGTAGAAAGAAACAATAGAGGTGCAGAAAAAAGCAAGAGAGGTGCAGAAAGAGGAAGAAAGATACAGAAAGTGGAAAGAGGAGGGCAGAAAGAGGCAAGAGAGTTGCAGACAGTGGCAGGTGAGGTACAGAGAGAGGCAAAAATGGGCACAGAAAGAAGCAAGAGAATTGCAGAAAGAAGTAAGAGAAGTGCAGAAAGAAGCAAGAGATTTGCAGAAAGAGGAAGAAAGGTATCGAAAGAGACAAGAGGGGTAAAGAAAGAAGAAAGAGACAGTGCAGAAAGCGGCAAGGGAAGTGCAGAAATAAGCAAGAGAGGTGCAGAAAGAAGCAAGGAAAGGGCTGAAAGAAATAAGAGAGGTTTGGAAAGAGGAAAGAGAAGTACAGAAAGAGGCAAGAGAGGTACAGACATAGGAAATAGAAGTGCAGAAAGAAGCAACTGAGGTGAAGAAAAAGGCAAGTGAAGTGCAGAAAGAGGCAAGAGAGGTACAGTAAGTAGAAGAAATATACAGAAAAAGGCAAGAGAGGTATGGAAAGAGGCAAGAGAAGTACAGAAAAAGGGCAAGAGCGGTGCAGAAAGAGGAAAAAGGTGTGCATAAAGAAGCAAGTGAGTTGCTAAAAGAAGCAAGTAATGTACAGAATGAAGCAAGAGAAGTGATGAAAGAGGCAAGAGAAGTACAGACAGAAAAAATAGGTTTGCAGAAAGAAGCAAGAGATGTGCAGAACGAGGCACGATTATTGCAGAAAGATGCAAGAGAGGTGCAGAAAGAAGCAAGAGGGGTGCAGAAAAAAGCAAGGGAAGTGCAGAAAGAAGCAAGAGAAGTAGAGGCGCAATCAAGAGCTGTGCAGAAAGAGGAAGAAATGTGCAGAAAGAGGCAAAGGAGGTACAGAAAGAGGCAAGAGAATTGTAGAAAAAGGCAAGAGAGGTGCAGAAAGAGGCAAGAAAAGTGCAAAAAGAAACAATAGAGGTGAAGCAAGAGGCTAAAGAATCACAGAAAGAGGCAAGAAAGGTGCAGAAAGAGGCAAGAGAGGTACAGAAAGAAGCAAGAGAAGTGCAGAAAGAAGCAAGAGAAGTACAGTAACAGGAGCAAGCAAGAGAGGTGCAGAAAGAGGAAGAAATGTGCAGAAAGAGGCAAGGAATGTACTGAAAGAGGCAAGAGAGGTACATAAATAGGCAAGGGATGTAGAAAGAAGCAAGAGATGTGCAGAAAGAAACAAGTGAGGTGCAAAAAGAAGCAAGAGATTTGCAGAAAGAGGTAGGAGAGTTACAGAAAGAGGCAAAAGGGTGCAGAAAGAAGCAAGAGAATTGCAGAAAGAAGCAAGAGAAGTGAAGAATGATGCAAGAGATTTGCAGAAAGAAGAAGAAAGGTATAGAAAGACACAAGAGGGGTATAGAAGGAAGAAAGAGACAGTGCATAATGAGGCTACAGAAGTGCATAAAGAAGCAAGAGAGGTGCAGAAAGAAGCAAGGAAAGTGCTGAAAGAAGCAAGAGAAATATAGAAAGAGGAAAGAGAAGTACAGAAAGAGAAAAGAGAGTTACACACATAGGAATTAGAAGTACAGAAAGAAGCAACAGAGGTGCAGAAAAAGGCAAGTGAAGTGCAGAAAGAAGCAAGAGAGGTACAGTAAGTAGAAGAAGTATACAGAAAAGGGCAAGAGAGGTATAGAAAGAGGCAAGGGAAGTACAGAAAGAGGCAAGAGAGGTGAATAAAGAAGCAAGTGAGGCGCTAAAAGAAGCAAGTAATGTACAGAATAAAGCAAGAGAAGTGATGAAAGAGGCAAGCGAAGTACAAACAGAAGCAAGAGGTTTGCAGAAAGTACAGAACCAGGAAAGAGAGGTACAGAAAGAAGATGAAATATGCAGAAAGAGGCAAGAGAGATACCAAAAGAGGCAATAGGGGTGAAGAAGGAGCAAGAAAGGTACAGAAAGAAGAAGAAAGGTATAAAAAGAAACAAGGGAACTACAGAAAGAACAGAGTAAGTTGCAAAAAAGAAGCAAGTGAGGTCCAGAAAAAAGCAAGAGAGGTGCAGAAAGAAGAGAGTGATGTGCAGAAAGAGGTAAGAGAAGCATAGAAAGAAACGAGAGCGGTGCAGAACGAGGAAGAAATTTACAGAAAGAGGCAAAGGAGGTGCAGAAAGAGGCAAGAGAAGTGCAGAAAGATGCAACAAAGGTACAGAAAGAGGTAACAGAAGTACAGAAAAATGCAAGAGAGGTGCATAAAGAGGCAAGAAAGGAACAGAACGAGGAAAGAGGGGTACAGAAATAGGTAAGAGGGATGCAGAAAGAAGCAAGAGAGGTTCAGAAACACGCAAGAAAAGTGAAGAAAGAGGTAACAGAGGTGCAGAAAGAGGAAGAAATATGCAGATAGTGCAAGAGAGGTGTAGAAAGAGGCAAGAGAAGTACTGAAAGAGGCAAGCGAAGTGCAGAAAGAAGGAAGAAAGATACAGAAAGAGGAATAAATATGTAGAAAGAGGCAAGAGAGGTGCAGAAATAGGCAAGGGGGTACAAAAAGAAGCAAGAGAGATGCAGAAAGAAGCAAGAGAGGTGCAGAAAGAAGCAAGAGAGATGCAGAAAGAGGAAGTAAGGTACAGCAAATGGAAAGAGAAGCGCAGAAAGAGGCAAGAGAGGTGCAGAAAGAGGCAAGAGAGGTGCAGAAAGACACAAAATGGATGCCGAAAGAAGCACAAGAGTTGCAGAAAGAAGCAAGAGAAGTGAAAAAAGAGGCAAGAGAGTTGCAGAAAGAGGAAGAAATATACAGAAAGAGGCAAAATAGGGGTACAGAAAGAGGAAAGAGACCTTGCAGAAAGAAGCAGGAGAAGTGCAGAAAAAAGCAAGAGAGGTGCAGAAAGATGCAAGGAAAGAGCTGAAAGAAGCATGAGAAGTGTAGAAAGAGGCAAGGGAAGTACAGAAAGAGGCACAAGAAAATAGAAGAGCAGAAAGGAGCAACAGAGGTACAAAAAAGCCAAGTGAAGTGTAGACATGGTCAAGAGAGGTACAGAAAGTGGACGGAATTTACAAATTTTACACTACTCGGAGATCTTAATATCCATTTTGATAATACTTTAGACACTATCACCACAGGAATGACAGCCAGCTTAGCCGCTATTCAATTAGAGCAACTTGTCCTGGGTTCAACGCACATTAAGGGTCATCTTTTGGACCCAGTATTTAGTAACAGTGAACATCTAAAAGTGGGCAGTATCAGCCATCTTCCTCGGATTGATCACTTTTTGATCCCTTTGATCTGGAACACTCCTAAACCTCCATCCTCTATTCCCCTTCCACGTACAACTCAAAATTGGTCTAAGCTCAATACAGACAAATGAACCAGCATTCTCACTGCCACTAGTCCCTCATTTTCTTGTGGCCCTTGTGCCAGTAATAGGCTATTTAACAACTGGATAACGAGCTCCTTGGACTCTGCACTTCCTTTTCGAGCCTTTGGCACAAAAAGGAAACAAAAAACAGCACCCTGGTATTCAGAAGAGCTCAGGGGAAAAAAAATGTCTCTGCAAAAGATTAGAAAGGAAGTGGCGCGTGTCCTACAATTCCATGGACAAAGCGACTTACAGGGAAGCCATTAGGACCTATAAAAATGAAATAAGAATTACACAGTCTACATACTACACTGAAAAGATTAGATCGGCCAAGTCCAAGCCTAAAGAGATCTATCAGAGAGTTAAAACACTGACCAGACTGCCATCTCCGTCGATAGGTAATGACAATTCATCCTCTCGATGTGATGAATTGGCTAATTCTTTCTTTTTGAAAGTAAATACAATTTATCTCTCCTTTTCTGATCCAGACATAGAATTGTCCACTCAAAAATCCGATTTACCCATAGAGCTAGAGGACTCCTTTCAAAAAAACTATCTGGACTATTTTTCTATGCTACATCTTGACACTCTTGAGCCCTTAATAAATCTAATAAAATCGGGCTCTCCATGTGACCCTGCTCCCCCTGGCACGCTGATCTTAGCCAACAAAGTTATCCTTCCCACTCTTATGGAGTTGTTGAACTCTTCCATAGTAAGTGGGACAGTGCCACAGGCCTGGAAGCATGCCATGGTTCGAGCATTGTTGAAAAAACCCACTCTTGATCCGACGAACTTTAATAACTATCGTCCAATATCACTTCTCCCCTGGGGAACCAAGATCTTAGAGAAACATATTAACATCATTGTAACTCAGTTCTTTGAGCACAACCATCTGCTCGACGTTTCCCAGACAGGCTTCCACCCAAAACACGACACGGAGACTGCCTTGCTGGCTGTGACAGAAGAGACAAGGTGGATCCTCGATCAGGGAGGGTCAGTTGCAGTGATCCTCCTTGATCTGAGCGCCGCCTTTGACACGGTAAATCATAAAATACTCTGAAACCGTCTCCTCGACTTGGGAATATCGGGAGAAGCCCTGGCTTGGTTCAGGCCTTTTTTAAGTGATCGAACCTTCCAGGTCTTTGAAGGTACATCGGTTTCTTCTAGCAAGCCACTGGGATGTGGGTTGCCGCAGGGCTCCTCACTACGCTCTATGCTCTTTAATGCCTACATGAGACTGCTGGCTGCGTCCGCATGGTATTAACATCATTACCTATGCGGACGATACCCAGCTAGTGTTCTCTCTTGTGCAAAAGAGCAGCCTACTACCACAGTCCAACCTAATAACATGCCTGGAACAGGTCATGAGTTGGATGAGAAAGTCCTGTCTGAAGCTCAATGATGATAAAATGGAGCTTATGCTCCTAGGCCCCCCAACTCCTTCCACCTTAGAGTTGTTATGGCCTCTGAGCATGGGCACAGCTCCCACCCCAAGAGACAACATCAAAAGCCTTGGGGTGTGGATGGACAAATCATTGACCTTCGACACGCAGGCAACCAAAGTTTCAGCGACCTGTTTTGGCCTCCTGAGGATAGTTAAAAGAATCCTTCTGCTTCTTCCCTTTGAGGCCAGGCAGATAATTGTACAGGGCTTAATTCAATCTCGCCTTGATTTCAACAATGCCCTGTACCTGGGGGCACCGGAGTACACTTTACAAAAACTGCAGCGCACCCAAAACTGTGCAGCTCGCACATTGCTTGCACCCCTCGCAGAACCTCAATAAAATCCGGGTTAACAGCGTTGCATTGGCTCCCCATTAGAAAGAGAGTCAAGTTTAAGTCTATGTGCATTGCACATCAGGCTTACTGGACATCTGGCCCAGAAATCAGCCACTCTTTGGTATCACCATACCAACCCACCAAAGTCCTCCGCTCCTCACATGCTTTCTTAGCCCAAGTTCCGAGGATTTATAGAGCGAGGGCTGGAGGTCGATCCTTTGCTTATAAAGCCCCTAAACTATGGACTGCTCTACCCTTCCATCTTAGAGCTGACTCCTACCTGTTGAGCTTTCGCAAACAGCTCAAAACTTTCCTTTTTAATCAATAGGGTCCTCCCTGCTCTTTCTTTCTGATTGGTTGTAGTCTTAGCGCCTGGACGCCTCAGGGCAGCTGTTAGCGCTTAATACAACTGGTTTTCATTTCATTTCATTTCATTTAATTTCAAGAGAGGTGTAGAAAGAAGCAAGAGGGGTGCATAAAGAAGCAAGTGAGGTGCTAAAAGAAGCAAGAAATGTACAGAATTAAGCTAGAGAAGTGATAAAGGAGGCAAGGAAAGTGCAGAAAGAAGCATGAGGTTTGCAGAAAGAAGCAAGAGATGTGCAGAACGAGGAAAGAGAGGTACAGAAAGAAGAAAAAATATGCAGAAAGACAAAAGAGTTCACAGGGGTGAAGAATGAAGCAAGAATGGTGCAGAAAGAGGAAGAAAGTTGTAGTAAGAAAAAGAAACAAGAAAATTGCAGAAAGAAGATAGAGAGGTGCAGAAAGACGAGAGTAAGGTGCAAACAAAGAAGCAAGTGAGGTCCAGAAAAAAGCAAGCAAGGTGAAGAAATAAGAGAGTGATGTACAGAAAGATGCAAGAGAACCACAGAAAGAAACAAGAGAGGTTCAGAAAAAGGAACACATTTACAGAAAGAGGCAAGGGAGCTGCAGAAAGAGTCAAGAGAAGTGCAGAAACATGCAACAAAGATACAGAAAGAGGTAACAGAAGTGCAGAAATAGGCAGGAGAGGTACAGAAAGAGGTGAGAATGGTGCAGAAAGGGGCAAGAGGGGTACAGAAATAGGTAAGAGGGGTGCAGAAAGAAGCCAGAGAAGTGGAGAAACGCAAGAAAAGTAAAGAAAGGTAACAGAGGAGAAAAAAGAGGAAGAAATATGCAGAAAGAGGCAGGAGAGGTACAGAAATAGGCAAGGGGGTGCACAAAGAAGCAGAGAAGTACAGAAAGAAGCAAGAGAGGTCCGGAAATAGGAAGATAGGTACAGAAAGTGGAAAGAGAAGCACACAAAGAGGCAAGAGAGTTGCAGAAAGAGGCAAGAGATGTACAGAAAGAGGCAACATGGGTGCAGAAAGAAGCACATGAGTTGCAGAGAGAAGCAAGAGAAATGAAGAAAAAAGCAAGAGAGTTGCATAAAGAGGAAGAAAGAGGAAACAGGGTACAGAAAGAGGAAAGAGACATTGCAGAAAGAGGCACGTGAAGTGCAGAAAGAAGCAAGAGAGGTACAGAGAGAAGCAAGGAAAGTGTTGAACGAAGCAAGAGAAGTGTAGAAAGAGGCAAAAGAAGTACAGAAAGAGGCAAGAGAGGTGCAGAGATAGGAAACAGAAGTGCAGAAACAAGCAACTGAGGTGCAGAAAAAGGCAAGTGAAGTGCCAAAAGATACAGAAACAAAAAGAAATATGCAGAAAGAGGCATGAGAGGTATAGAAAGAGGCAAGAGAAGTACAGAAAGAGGGAAAAGAGGTACAGAAAGAGGCAAGAGGGGTACATAAAGAAGCAAGTGAGGTGCTAAAAGAAGCAAGTAATGTATAGAATGAAGCAAGAGAAGTGATGAAAGAAGCAAGAGAAGTGCAAAAAGAAGCAAGAGATGTGCAGAATGAGGTAAGAGAGGTACAGAAATAATAAGAAATATGCAGAAAGAGGATAAAGAGGTGCAGAAAGAGAAAAGAGAGATGCAGAAAGAGTTCAGAGGGGTGAAGAAAGACGCAAGAGAGGTGCCGAAAGAGGAAGAAAGATACAGAAAGTGGAAAGAGAAGTGGAGAAATAGGCAAGAGAGTTGCAGAAAGAGGCAAGAGAGGTACAGAGAGAGGCAAAAGGGGAACAGAAAGAAGCAAGAGATTTGCAGAAAGAAGAAAGAGAGGTACAGAAATAGGAAGAAATATGCAGAAAGAGGCAAGCAAGGTGCAGGAAGAGGCAAGAGAGGTGCATAAAGAGGCAAGAGATATGCAAAAAGAGGGCATGGGGTACAGGAGGAAGCAAGGAAGGTGCAGAAAGAGGAGGAAAGGTGCAGAAAGAAACAAGAGAATTGCAGAAAGAAGCACGAGAGGTGCAGAAAGAAGAGAGTAAGGTGCAAAAAAGAACTAAGTGAGGTCCAGAAAAAAGCAAGAGAGGTGCAGAAAGAAGAGAGTGATGTGCAGAAAGAGGCAAGAGAAGTACTGAAAGGAGCAAGCGAGGTGCAGAATGAAGCAAGAGAAATGCAGAAAGAAGCATGAGAGATGCAGAAAGAGGAATAAATATGTAGAGAAAGGCAAGGGAGGTACAGAAAGAGGTAAGAGAAATCAAGAAAAAGTCAAGAGAGGTGCAGAAAGAGGCAAGAGAGGTGCAGAAAGATGCAAGATGGGTGCAGCAAGAGGAAAGATTGGAGAAGAAAGTAGAAAGAGAGGTGCAGAAAAAGCAAGAGAAGTACAGAAAGAAGCAATAGAGGTGTAGAAAGCAGCAAGAGGGGTGCAGAAAGAAACAGGAGAGGTAGTGAAAGAGGCAAGATGGGTGCAGAAATAGACAAGGGGGTACAGAAAGAAACAAGAGAGGTGCAGAAAGAAGAATGAGAGGTACAGAAAGAGGAGGAAATATGCGGAAAGAGACAAGCAAGGTGCAGAAAGAGGCAAGAGAGGTGCAGAAAGAGGCAAAATGGATGCAGAAAGAAGCACAAGAGTTGCAGAAAGAAGCAAGATAAGTGAAAAAAGAGGCAAGAGAGTTGCAGAAAGAGGAAAAACATACAGAAAGAGGCAAAAGAGGGGTACAGAAAGAGGACAGAGATCTTGCAGTAAGAGGCAGGAGAAGTGCAGAAAGAAGCAAGAGAGGTGCAGAAAGAAGCAAGGAAAGTGCTGAAAGAAGGAAGAGAAGTGTATAACGAGGCAAGGGAAGTACAGAAAGAGGCACGAGAGGTGCGGACATTGTAAATAGAAGTGCAGAAAGGAGCAACAGAGGCACAGAAAAAGGCAAGTGACGTGCAGACAGAGTCAAGAGATGTACAGAAAGTGGACGGAATTTACAGAAAGAGGCAAGAGAGGTGTAGAAAGAGGCAAGAGGGGTGCATAAAGAAGCAAGTGAGGTGCTAAAAGAAGCAAGTAATGTACAGAACTAAGCTAGAGAAGTGATAAAAGACGCAGAAAGAAGCATGAGGTTTGCAGAAAGAAGCAAGAGATGTGCAGAACGAGGAAAAAGAGGTACAGAAAGAAGAAGAAATATGCAGAAAGACAAAAGAGAGGTGCAGAAAGAGGCAAGAGAGATGTAGAAAGAGTTCACAAGGGTGAAGAAAGAAGCAAGAATGGTGCAGAAAGAGGAAGAAAGTTGTAGCAAGAAAAAGAAACAAGAACATTGCAGAAAAAAGGAAGAAATATGCAGAAAGAGGCAAGCAAGGTGCAGAAAGAGGCAAGAGAGGTGCAGAAAGAGGCAAGAGATATGCAGAAAGAGGACATGGGGATACAGAAATAAGCAAGAAAGGTGCAGAAACAGGAAGAAAGGTCCAGAAATAAACAAGAGAATTGCAGAAAGTAGCACAAGAGGCACAGAAAGAAGAGAGTAAGGTGCAAAAAAGAACAAAGTGAGGTCCAGAAAAAAGCAAGAGAGGTGCAGAAAGAAGAGAGTAATGTACAGAAAGAGGCTGGAGAAGCACAGAAAAAAAACAAGAGAGGTGCAGAAAGAGGAAGAAATATGCAGAAAGAGGCAAGAGAGGTGTAGAAAGAGGCGAGAGAAGTACAGAAAAAGGCAAGATAGGTACAGAAAGAGGCAAAAGAGGTGCAGAAAGAGACAAGAGGCAAGAGGAGGTACTGAAAGAAGCTAGAGAGGTGTTGAGAGAAGCAAGGGAAGTATAGAAAGAAGCAAGAGAGGTACAGAAAGAGGCAAGAGGGGTGCAGAAATAAGCAAGAGGGGAAACATTGTTTACATTGCATGTAAACCATCACATGCCATTACAATGCGTCATTTACAATGACCGCGTTGATACATTGCAAACCATTACAACGCAACTCTTTACAAAGACTTGCTGAAAGGGACTGAAGGAATTGGATTAAAAATCCAACACCTTCCCTATTGTTGCACGGACTAGAGTTGGAATAGTAAATTATACTATTCCAATATCCAGTGCCACCTACAGCAAGTCGTTGTAACAACTTGCATTGTAATAGTATGCGATGTAACAGCACGGTCGTTGCAATGACCACAGTGTTATGGCTTGAAATGTATTGCATGCATTTTAACTTGTCATATACAAGTAAGAAAGGGACAGAAAGGGGAAAGAGAAGTGCAGAAAGAGAAAAGAGAGGTGCAGAAAGAGGCAAGAGGGGTACAGAAATAGGTAAGAGGGGTGGAGAAAGAAGCAAGAAAGGTGCAGAAAGAAGCAAGAGAAGTGAAGTAAGAGGTAACAGAGGTGCATAAAGAAGAAGAAATATGCAGAAAGAGGCAAGAGAGGTGTAGAAAGAGGCAAAAGATGTACAGCAAGAGCAGAGCGAGGTGCAAAAAGAAGCAAGAGAAGTGCAGAAAGAAGCTAGAGAGAACTGAAAGAGGAATGAATATATAGAAATAGGCAAGGGAGTTAAAGAAAGTGGTAGAAGAAATGCAGAAAAAGTCAAGAGAGGTACAGAAAGAGGCAAGAGAGGTGCAGATAGAGGCAAGAAAGGAGCAGCAAGAGGGGAGAAAAAAGAAGAAAGAGAGGTTCAGAAAAAAGCAAGAGAAATACAGAAAGAAGCAATAGAGGTGCTGAAAACGGCAAGAGGGTGCAGAAAGAAGCAATAGAGATACACAAAGAGGCAAGCGAAATGAAGAAAGCTGCAAGAGAGGTGAAGAAAAAAGCAAAAGAGGTGAAGAGAGAGGGCAAAAGAGGTGTAGAAAGATGCAAGAGATGTACAGAAAGAGCCAAGAGAAGTGCAGAAAGAATCAAGAGGGGTGCAGAGAGAGGGCAAAAGAGTGCAGAACAAGGCAAGAGAAATGCAGAAAGAGGCAAGAGAGGTGCAGAAAGAGGGAAGAGAAGCTTAGAAAGAGGCAAGATAGGTGCAGAAAGAGGCAAGAGAAGTGCAGAGAGAAGCAAGAGAGGTGCAGAAAGAAGCAAGAGAAGTGCAGAAAGAAGCAAGGGGGTACAGAAAGAGGGCAAACGAAGTGTAGAACTGGCAAGAGAAGTACAGAGAGAGGCAAGAGAGGTGCAGAAAGAGGGAAGAGAAGCTTAGAAAGAGGCAAGATAGGTGCAGAAAGAGGCAAGAGAAGTGCAGAGAGAAGCAAGAGAGGTGCAGAAAGAAGCAAGAGAAGTGCAGAAAGAAGCAAGGGGGTACAGAAAGAGGGCAAACGAAGTGTAGAACTGGCAAGAGAAGTACAGAAAGAGGCAAGAGAGGTGTAGAAAGAGGCAAGAGGGGTGCATAAAGAAGCAAGTGAGGTGCTAAAAGAAGCAAGTAATGTACAGAACTAAGCTAGAGAAGTGATAAAAGACGCAGAAAGAAGCATGAGGTTTGCAGAAAGAAGCAAGAGATGTGCAGAACGAGGAAAAAGAGGTACAGAAAGAAGAAGAAATATGCAGAAAGACAAAAGAGAGGTGCAGAAAGAGGCAAGAGAGATGTAGAAAGAGTTCACAAGGGTGAAGAAAGAAGCAAGAATGGTGCAGAAAGAGGAAGAAAGTTGTAGCAAGAAAAAGAAACAAGAACATTGCAGAAAAAAGGAAGAAATATGCAGAAAGAGGCAAGCAAGGTGCAGAAAGAGGCAAGAGAGGTGCAGAAAGAGGCAAGAGATATGCAGAAAGAGGACATGGGGATACAGAAATAAGCAAGAAAGGTGCAGAAACAGGAAGAAAGGTCCAGAAATAAACAAGAGAATTGCAGAAAGTAGCACAAGAGGCACAGAAAGAAGAGAGTAAGGTGCAAAAAAGAACAAAGTGAGGTCCAGAAAAAAGCAAGAGAGGTGCAGAAAGAAGAGAGTAATGTACAGAAAGAGGCTGGAGAAGCACAGAAAAAAAACAAGAGAGGTGCAGAAAGAGGAAGAAATATGCAGAAAGAGGCAAGAGAGGTGTAGAAAGAGGCGAGAGAAGTACAGAAAAAGGCAAGATAGGTACAGAAAGAGGCAAAAGAGGTGCAGAAAGAGACAAGAGGCAAGAGGAGGTACTGAAAGAAGCTAGAGAGGTGTTGAGAGAAGCAAGGGAAGTATAGAAAGAAGCAAGAGAGGTACAGAAAGAGGCAAGAGGGGTGCAGAAATAAGCAAGAGGGGAAACATTGTTTACATTGCATGTAAACCATCACATGCCATTACAATGCGTCATTTACAATGACCGCGTTGATACATTGCAAACCATTACAACGCAACTCTTTACAAAGACTTGCTGAAAGGGACTGAAGGAATTGGATTAAAAATCCAACACCTTCCCTATTGTTGCACGGACTAGAGTTGGAATAGTAAATTATACTATTCCAATATCCAGTGCCACCTACAGCAAGTCGTTGTAACAACTTGCATTGTAATAGTATGCGATGTAACAGCACGGTCGTTGCAATGACCACAGTGTTATGGCTTGAAATGTATTGCATGCATTTTAACTTGTCATATACAAGTAAGAAAGGGACAGAAAGGGGAAAGAGAAGTGCAGAAAGAGAAAAGAGAGGTGCAGAAAGAGGCAAGAGGGGTACAGAAATAGGTAAGAGGGGTGGAGAAAGAAGCAAGAAAGGTGCAGAAAGAAGCAAGAGAAGTGAAGTAAGAGGTAACAGAGGTGCATAAAGAAGAAGAAATATGCAGAAAGAGGCAAGAGAGGTGTAGAAAGAGGCAAAAGATGTACAGCAAGAGCAGAGCGAGGTGCAAAAAGAAGCAAGAGAAGTGCAGAAAGAAGCTAGAGAGAACTGAAAGAGGAATGAATATATAGAAATAGGCAAGGGAGTTAAAGAAAGTGGTAGAAGAAATGCAGAAAAAGTCAAGAGAGGTACAGAAAGAGGCAAGAGAGGTGCAGATAGAGGCAAGAAAGGAGCAGCAAGAGGGGAGAAAAAAGAAGAAAGAGAGGTTCAGAAAAAAGCAAGAGAAATACAGAAAGAAGCAATAGAGGTGCTGAAAACGGCAAGAGGGTGCAGAAAGAAGCAATAGAGATACACAAAGAGGCAAGCGAAATGAAGAAAGCTGCAAGAGAGGTGAAGAAAAAAGCAAAAGAGGTGAAGAGAGAGGGCAAAAGAGGTGTAGAAAGATGCAAGAGATGTACAGAAAGAGCCAAGAGAAGTGCAGAAAGAATCAAGAGGGGTGCAGAGAGAGGGCAAAAGAGTGCAGAACAAGGCAAGAGAAATGCAGAAAGAGGCAAGAGAGGTGCAGAAAGAGGGAAGAGAAGCTTAGAAAGAGGCAAGATAGGTGCAGAAAGAGGCAAGAGAAGTGCAGAGAGAAGCAAGAGAGGTGCAGAAAGAAGCAAGAGAAGTGCAGAAAGAAGCAAGGGGGTACAGAAAGAGGGCAAACGAAGTGTAGAACTGGCAAGAGAAGTACAGAGAGAGGCAAGAGAGGTGCAGAAAGAGGCAAGAGGAGTACAGAAAGATGCAAGATAAGTCCAGAAAGAAGCAAGAGAGGTACTGAAAGAGGAAAGAGAAGTGCAGAAAAAATCAAGAGAACTACTGAAAGAGATACAAAAGTACTGAAAAAGGGAAAAAGGTGCAGAAAGAGGAAGAAATGTGCAGATAGAAGCAAGAGAAGTGCACAAATAAGCACAAGAGGGTTAGAAGGAAGCAAAAGAGGTGCAGAAAGAAGAGAGTGAGGGGCAGAAAGAGGCATGGGAGATACAGAAAGAGGGAAGAGGGATGCTGAAAAAAGCAAGAAAGATGCAGAAGGGAGCAAGTGAGGTTCAGAAAAAGCATGAGGTATAGAATGAGGCAAAAGAAGTACAGAAGGAGGCAAGCGAGGTGCAGAAATAAGCAAGAGAGGTACAGAAAGAGAAAAAAGAGGTACAGAAAGAAGCAAGAGAAATGCAGAAAGAAGCAAGAGACATGCAGAAAGAAGCAAGAAGGGTGCAGAGAGAGGGCAAAAGTGGTGCAGAACAAGGCAAAAGACGTGCAGAAAGAGGCAGGAGAGGTACAGAAAGAGACAGGAGAAAGTAAGAAAGAGGCAAGATAGGAGCGGAAAGAGGCATGAGAAGTGAAGAAAGAAGCAAGGAAGGTACAGAAAGAGGAAAGAAAAGTGCAGAAAGATGCAAGAGATCTGCAGAAAGAGGAATAAAAGTGCAGAATGAGGAAGAAAGGTGCTGAAAGAGGAAGAAAGATACAGATAGAAGCAAGAGATGTGCAGAAAGAGGCAAGAGAGGTGTAGAAAGAGGCAAGAGATATGCAGATAGAATGAAGAAGGTACAGAAAGAAGCAAGAGAGGTGCCGAAAGAAGCAAGAAATTAGCAGAAAGAAGCAAGAGAGACACAGAAGGAAGAAAGTGAGGTGCAGAAAGAAGCAAGAGAAGTGATGATAGGGGCTAGAGGGATGAGAAAGAGGCAAGAGATGTACAGAAAGAAGCAACATAAGTGCAGAAAGAGGCAAGCAAGGTACAGAAAAAGGAAGAAATGTGGATAAAGAGGCGAGAGAGGCACAAAAAGAGATAAGAAAAGTGCAGAAATGCAGAAAGAAGCAAGAGAATTGAACGAAGAGACAATAGAAGTGCAGAAAGAAGCAAGAGAGGTACAGAAAGCAGCTCAAGAGGTGCAGAAAGAAGCACAAGTGTACAGTAAAAGAAAGAGAGGTATAGAAAGAGGCAAGAGAATTAAAGAAAGTTGGAAGAGAGGTCCCAAAAGAGGGAAGAGAAGCTTAGAAAGAGGCAAGATAGGTGCAGAAAGAGGCAAGAGAAGTGCAGAGAGAAGCAAGAGAGGTGCAGAAAGAAGCAAGAGAGGTGCAGAAAAAAGCAAGGGGGTACAGAAAGAGGGCGAACGAAGTGTAGAACGGGCAAGAGAAGTACAGAGAGAGGTAAGAGAGGTGCAGAAAGAGGCAAGAGGGGTACAGAAAGATGCAAGAGAAGCCCAGAAAGAAGCAAGAGAGGTACTGAAAGAGGAAAGAGAAGTGCAGAAAAAATCAAGAGAACTACTGAAAGAGATATAAAAGTACTGAAAGAGGGAGAAAGGTGCAGAAAGAGGAAGAAAGGTGCAAATATAAGCAAGAGAAGTGCACAAATAAGCACAAGAGGGTTAGAAGGAAGCAAAAGAGGTGCAGAAAGAAGAGAGTGAGAGGCAGAAAGAGGCATGGGAGATACAGAAAGAGGGAAGAGGGATGCTGAAAAAAGCAAGAAAGATGCAGAAGGAAGCAAGTGAGGTTCAGAAAAAGCATGAGGTATAGAATGAGGCAAAAGAAGTACAGAAGGAGGCAAGCGAGGTGCAGAAATAGGCAAGAGAGGTACAGAAAGAGAAAAAAGAGGTACAGAAAGAAGCAAGAGAAATGCAGAAAGAAGCAAGAGACATGCAGAAAGAAGCAAGAAGGGTGCAGAGAGAGGGCAAAAGGGGTGCAGAAAGAGGCAAGAGAGGTACAGAAAGAGGCAAGAGAAATTAAGAAAGAGGCAAGATAGGAGCGGAAAGAGGCATGAGAAGTGAAGAAAGAAGCAAGGAAGGTACAGAAAGAGGAAAGAAAAGTGCAGAAAGATGCAAGAGATCTGCAGAAAGAGGAATAAAAGTGCAGAATGAGGAAGAAAGGTGCTGAAAGAGGAAGAAAGATACAGACAGAAGCAAGAGATGTGCAGAAAGAGGCAAGAGAGGTGTAGAAAGAGGCAAGAGATATGCAGATAGAATGAAGAAGGTACAGAAAGAAGCAAGAGAGGTGCCGAAAGAAGCAAGAAATTAGCAGAAAGAAGCAAGAGAGACACAGAAGGAAGAAAGTGAGGTGCAGAAAGAAGCAAGAGAAGTGATGATAGGGGCTAGAGGGATGAGAAAGAGGCAAGAGATGTACAGAAAGAAGCAACATAAGTGCAGAAAGAGGCAAGCAAGGTACAGAAAAAGGAAGAAATGTGGATAAAGAGGCGAGAGAGGCACAAAAAGAGATAAGAAAAGTGCAGAAATGCAGAAAGAAGCAAGAGAATTGAACAAAGAGACAATAGAAGTGCAGAAAGAAGCAAGAGAGGTACAGAAAGCAGCTCAAGAGGTGCAGAAAGAAGCACGAGTGTACAGTAAAAGAAAGAGAGGTATAGAAAGAGGCAAGAGAATTAAAGAAAGTTGGAAGAGAGGTCCCAAAAGAGGGAAGAGAAGCTTAGAAAGAGGCAAGATAGGTGCAGAAAGAGGCAAGAGAAGTGCAGAGAGAAGCAAGAGAGGTGCAGAAAGAAGCAAGAGAGGTGCAGAAAGAAGCAAGGGGGTACAGAAAGAGGGCAAACGAAGTGTAGATCTGGCAAGAGAAGTAGAGAGAGAGGTAAGAGAGGTGCAGAAAGAGGCAAGAGGGGTACAGAAAGATGCAAGAGAAGCCCAGAAAGAAGCAAGAGAGGTACTGAAAGAGGAAAGAGAGGTGCAGAAAAAATCAAGAGAACTACTGAAAGAGATATAAAAGTACTGAAAGAGGGAGAAAGGTGCAGAAAGAGGAAGAAAGGTGCAAATATAAGCAAGAGAAGTGCACAAATAAGCACAAGAGGGTTAGAAGGAAGCAAAAGAGGTGCAGAAAGAAGAGAGTGAGGGGCAGAAAGAGGCATGGGAGATACAGAAAGAGGGAAGAGGGATGCTGAAAAAAGCAAGAAAGATGCAGAAGGAAGCAAGTGAGGTTCAGAAAAAGCATGAGGTATAGAATGAGGCAAAAGAAGTACAGAAGGAGGCAAGCGAGGTGCAGAAATAGGCAAGAGAGGTACAGAAAGAGAAAAAAGAGGTACAGAAAGAAGCAAGAGAAATGCAGAAAGAAGCAAGAGACATGCAGAAAGAAGCAAGAAGGGTGCAGAGAGAGGGCAAAAGGGGTGCAGAACAAGGCAAAAGACTTGCAGAAAGAGGCAAGAGAGGTACAGAAAGAGGCAAGAGAAATTAAGAAAGAGGCAAGATAGGAGCGGAAAGAGGCATGAGAAGTGAAGAAAGAAGCAAGGAAGGTACAGAAAGAGGAAAGAAAAGTGCAGAAAGATGCAAAAGAACTGCAGAAAGAGGAATAAAAGTGCAGAATGAGGAAGAAAGGTGCAGAAAGCGGAAGAAAGATACAGATAGAAGCAAGAGATGTGTAGAAAGAGGCAAGAGAGGTGTAGAAAGAGGCAAGAGAGGTGCAGATAGAATGAAGAAGGTACAGAAAGAAGCAAGAGAGGTACCGAAAGAAGCAAGAAATGAGCAGAAAGAAGCAAGAGAGATACAGAAGGAAGAAAGTGAGGTGCAGAAAGAAGCAAGAGAATTGATTATAGGGGCTAGAGGGATGAGAAAGAGGCAAGAGATGTACAGAAAGAAGCAACATAAGTGCAGAAAGAGGCAAGCAAGGTACAGAAAAATGAAGAAATGTGGATAAAGAGAGGTACAAAAAGAGATAAGAAAAGTGCAGAAATGCAGAAAGAAGCAAGAGAATTGATCAAAGAGACAATAGAAGTGCAGAAAGAAGCAAGAGAGGTACAGAAAGCAGCTCAAGAGGTGCAGAAAGAAGCACGAGGGTACAGTAAAAGAAAGAGAGGTATAGAAAGAGGCAAGAGAATTAAAGAAAGTTGCAAGAGAGGTCCCGAAAGAAGAAAGAGAAATGGAGAAAGAAGCAACATAGGTGCAGAAAGAGTCAAGCGAAGTGCAGAAAGAGTCAAGAGAGGTGCAGAAAGATGCAAGAGAGGTACCAAAGAGGCAAGATGGGTGCATAAACAAGCAAGAGGGGTGCAGAAAGAAGCCAGAAAAGTGAATAAAGAAGCAAGGGGGTACAGAAAGAGGGCGAACAATGTGAAGAACTGGGCAAGAGAAATACAAAGAGAGGTGCAGAAAGAGGCAAGAGAAGTGCAGAAAGAGGCTAGAGAGGTGCAGAAAGAGGCAAGAAAAGTGCAGGAATGAGCAAGAGAGGTACTGAAAGTGGAAAGTGCAGAAAGAATCAAGAGAAGTGCAGAAAGAGAAATAAAAGTACAGAAAGAGGAAGAAAGGTGCAGAAAGAAGCAAGAGAGGAGCAGAACGAAGCAGGAGAAATACAGAAGGAAGAAAGTGAGGTGCAGAAAGAAACAAGAGAAGTAATGAAAGAGGCAATAGAGGTGCGGAAAGAGGCAAGAGAAGTGAAGAAAGAAGCAAGAGATGTACAGAAAGGAGCAAAAGAACTGCAAAAAGAGGAAGGAAAGTACAGAAAGAGGAAGAAAGATGTAGAAAAAGAAGAAAGGTGCAGATAGAAGCAAGAGAGGAGCAGAAAGAAGCAGGAGAGGTGCAGAAGGAAGCAAGAAAGGTACAGAATGAAAGAAGAGAGGTGCAGAAAGAGGCAAGGGAAATACAGAAAGAGGTAAGAGGGTACAATAAGAAGCAAGAGAGGTACAGAAAGAAGCAAGAGAAGAGCAGAAAGATGCAAGAGAGATATATAAGGAAGAAAGTGAGATGCAGAAAGAAGCAAGAGAAGTGATGAAAGAGGCAAGAGATGTGCAGAAAAAGGCAAGAGAAGTGCTGAAAGAAGCAAGCGAGGTGCAAAAAAAGCGAGATGTACAGAAAGAGAGATGAGTGCTGCAGAAAGAGGTAAGAGGTGTGCCGAAAGAAGCAAGAGAGGTGCAGAAAAACAACAGAAGTGCAGAAAGAAGCAAAAGAGTTGCAGAAAGAGGAAGAAATATGCAGAAAGAGTCAAGAGAGGTGTAGAAAAAGGCAAGAGATGTGATGAAAAAGACATGAGATGTACAGAAAGAGGCAAGAGAAGTGCAGAAAAAGGCAAGAGAGATGCAAAAACAGACAAGAGAAGCAAAGAAAGAAGCAAGAGAGTTACTGAAAGAGGCACCTGAACTGCAGAAAGAAGCAAGAGAACTGCAGAAAGAGCAATACAAGTGCATAAAGAAGATGAAAGGTGCAGAAATGGGAAGAATGGTGCAGATAGAATCAAAAGAAGTGGAGGAAGAAGCAAGAGAGCTGCAGAAGGTAGCAAGAGAGGCACAAGAAGAGGAGAGTGAGGTGCAGAAAGAAGCAAGAAAAGTGTATTAAGAAGCAATAGAGGTACAGAAAGAGGTAGGAGAACTGCAGGAAGAAGCTAGAGAACTGCAGAAAAAGGAATAAAAGTGCAGGAGGATGAAGAAAGGTACAGAAAGAGGAAGAATGGTGCAGACAGATGCAAGAGAAGTAAAGAAAGAAGCAAAAGAGCTGCAGAAGGTAGCAAGATAGCTGCAGAAAGAAGGGAAGGCAAGAGTGTTGCAGAAAGAGGCTAGAGGGTACAGAAAGAAGCAAGAGAGTTGCAGAAAGTAGCAAGAGAGGTGTAGAAAGAGGTAAGAGAGGTGCAAAATTACAAGAGAAGTGATGAAAGAAGCAAGAGAGTTTCAGAAAGAGGGAGAAAGGTGCATAAAGAAGCAAGAGAGCGGATGAAAGAGGCAAGAGAGGTGCAGAAAATGCAAGAGAAGTACAGAAAGAAAAAACAGAGGTACAGAAAAGGCAAGACAAGTGCAGAAAGAGGCAAGCGAGGTGCAGAAATAGGCAAGACAGGTGCAGAAAGAGGGAAGAGTGCTGCAGAAAGAGGTAGAAGGTATGCAGAAAGAAGCAAGAGAGGTTCAAAGAAAAGAAAGAGAAGTACAGAAAAAAGCACAAGTGTTGCAGAAAGAGGAAGAATATGCAAAAAGCGTCAAGGGAGGTGCAGAACGAGGCAAGAGAAGTGCAGAAATAAGTAAGAGAGGTACAGAAAGAGGCAGGAGAATTGCAGAAAGAAGCAAGAGATGTACAGAAAGGAGCAAGAGAACTGCAGAAAGAGGAAGAAAAGTACAGAAAGAGGAAGAAAGATGTAGAAAAAGAAGAAAGGTGCTGATAAAGCAAGAGAGGAGCAGAAAGAAGCAGGAGAGGTGCAGAAGGAAGAGAACTGCAGAAAGAGGAATACAAGTGCAGAAAGATAAAGAAATGTGCAGAAAGTGGAAGAATGGTGCAGATAGAAGCAATAGAAGTGGAGGAAGAAGGAAGAAAAAGAGCTGCAGAAGGTAACAAGAGAGGTGAAGAAAGAAGAGAGTGAGGTGCAGAAAGAGGCAAGAAAGGTGCAGAAAGAAGCAAGAGGGTACAGAAAGAAGCAAGAGAGATGCAGAAAGAAGCAAGAGAAGAGCACAAATAAACTAGAGAGATGCATAACAAATAAAGTGAGATGCAAAAATAAGCAAGATAACTGATGAAAGAAGCAAGAGAGGTACAGAAAGAAGCAAGAGAGGTTCAGAAAGAAGCAAAAGAGGTATAGAAAGAGGCAAGAGAGGTGCAAAAAGAGGCAAGAGAAGTGATGAAACAAACAAGAGAGTTGCAGAAAGAGGAAGAAATGTCCATAAAGAAGCAAGAGAAGTTTTAAAAGAGGTAAGTGAAGTACATAAAGAGGCAGGAGAACTGTAGAAAGAAGCAAGAGAGGTGCAGAAAGAAGCAAGAGAGGTACAGAAAGTGGCTAGAGAAACTCAGAAAGAGGCAAGAGAGTTGCAGAAGCAGGCAAGAGAGGTGCAGAAAGAAGCAAGAGAAGTGCAGAAAGAGGGGTGCAGAAATTGGCTAGAGAAGTATAGAAAAAAGCACGCGAGGTACAGAAAGAAGCAAGAGAGGTGCATAGAGAAGCAAGTAAAGTGCAGAGAGAAGCAAAAGAAGTGATGAAAGAGGCAATAGAGGTGCAGAAGGAAGAAAAAGAGGTGCAGAAAAAAGCAAGAGAGTTGCTCATAAAGGCAGGAGAAATACAGAAAAAGGCAAGAGATGTTTAGAAAGAGGAAAATGAACTGCAGAAAGAAGCAACAGAGTTGCAGGAAGTGGCAAGAGAGGTGTAGAAAGAGACAATAGATATGCAGAAAGAGGCAAGAGAGGTACAGGAAGAGGCAAGAGGGTTGCAGAAATATGCAAGTGAGATTCAGAAATAAGCAAGAGAGGTGCAGAAAAAAGCAAGAGAGGTGCAGATAGAAGAAGAAAGATATAGAAAGTGGCAAGAGAAGTGTTGAACGAGGCAAGAGAGTTGCAGAAAGAGGCAAGAGAGGTGCAGAAAGAAGCAAAAGAAGTGTAGAAATTGGCAAGAGAGGTGCAGAAATGAGCAAGAGAGGTGCTTAAAAATTCAAGAGAAATGTAGAAAGAGGCAAGAAAGGTACAGAAATAGGCACAAGGGGTGCAGTAATAGGCAAGAGAAGTCCATAAAGATGCAAGAGAAGTACAGAAAGAAGCAAGGGAGGTGCAGAAAGGGGAAGAAATATGCAGAAAGAGGTAAGATAGGTGTAGAAAGAGGCAAGAGAATTACAGAAAGAGGCAAGAGTGGTTCAGAAAGAAGTAAGAGAAGTACAGAAAGAAGCAAGGGAGGTGCAGAAAGAGGAATAAATGTGCAGAAAGAGGCAAGGGAGGTACAGAAAGAGGCAAGAGAATTGCAGAACAAGTCAAGAGATGTGCAGAAAGTGTCAAGAGAGGTGTGGAATAAGGCAAGAGAGATAATAATAATAATAATAATAATAATAATAATAATAATAATAATAATAATAATAATAAAACCATTTCTAAAGCGCCTGGTTACACTCAGCACAGTGTGTCCCCGCGCTATGATTGCTGTCAACCCACTAAGTAGCTGTTAACACAAGGCTAAGAGACATGGCAAATTGTAGCTGAAGGTTAAGTATGTGGAAAAAGGTAGGTTTTAAGTTTAAGGCGAAATCTTACTTCTGATGGTTCCATACGGAGTTCAATGGGAAGCTCATTCCAGTATTTACCCGCCAGGTACCTGAATGAGCGGCCTCCCATTCTAGCCTTACGGATGCGAGGTACCCTGAACAGCATAGGTCCCGGTGATCTCAAATTACGTCTGGGACAATGAATGGTTAGAAGATTTTGCAAATACGCTGGGCCTTTCCCTTAGGCAATGCGATGCGTAATGCACAACACTTTAAACCTAATGCGTTCCTTGATGGGGAGCCAGTGAAGTATTGACAGGGCCTGTTTCCCTGATGCTCTACGAGGCAGGTTCAGCACCAGGCGTGCAGCAGCATTTTGAATAAACATGGGCGGATTTCGCGGATTCACAATCCGCAAATTTGCGGATTTGCGGATTCGCGGATCCGCAAAATCCGCGAATTTGCGGATTTATGGATTTTGCGGATTTTTTAAATAGGGGGTCTTGTGTGCAAGTTCAAGTGCCTCTTGTGTGTATAAATGGTCAGAGACCAATCAGAGCAGCAGATGAAGAGAAAGAAGCTCCTGGTCACAGGAACAGCACGAGGATTGCGCTAGTGAAAGTCAAGGATACAAAGGCCTCTATCCAGCATCACAGCTGATTTTCGACGGTAGATTTGGGAAGAAGGCACACCTGCCCAGCCTCGACGACGCTCATGATTGTTTTTGGGCTGATGAATGCGTCACTGAATTTGAGCTTCAACTAGTTCCAGCGACCATGTGTGTGTTACTATGCAATCGCACCGAGTTCAAGTGCCTCTTGTGTGTATAAATGGTCAGAGACCGATCAGAGCAGCAGATGAAGAGAAAGAAGCTCCTGGTCACAGGAACAGCACAAGGATTGCGCTCGTGAAAGTCAAGGATACAAAGGCCTCTATCCAGCATCACAGCAGATTTTCGACGGTAGATTTGGGAATAAGGCACACCTGCCCAGCCTCGACGATGCTCACGATTGTTTTTGGGCTGATGAATGAGTCACTGAATTTGAGCTTCAACTAGTTCCAGCTGCCATGTGTGTGTTACTATGCAATCGCACCGATGTGGGCGGGGTTCCCTTGAGTTAGCTGTCCATCATCCTGCAACTATTTTAGGATGGCGCCGGCAAGCTGCCAGCTCCATCCTAAAATAGTTACTAAATTAGCTTCATCAGGAAGCACTAATAGATAAAATAAAGCAGGTGCTCGAGCACCTGCTTTATTTTATCTAATAGTGCTTCCTGTTGAAGCTAACTTAGTAACTATTTTAGGATGGCGCTGGCAGCATGCCGTCGCCATCCTAAAAAAGTTACAACAACTTCAAGCATGAAGGCTTTAACTTTTGCCCCCGGATCCGCCGCTCGCGGATTTGCGGATTTTCGGTAAATTCGCGGCTTGCGGATTTACCGAAAATCCGCGAGCAGAATGGATTTTGCGCTCACACCTAATTTTGAACACACTGCAGCTTATGAAGCCCTTTCTTACTTAGGCCTATGAGCAGGGAATTGCCATAGTCAAGATGGGGCGTGACTAAAGCATGAATTAGAGTTTTCCTGGCACTGATAGGCAGGAGATCTAACACTTTGCATAGTGTTTTAAGGATACCATAGCATCTTCCTATCACTTTACCCACATGTTGTTTAAAGGATAGACTAGAGTCCAATAGGACACCTAAGTTCTTCACAGTCTCCGAAGGAGAAGGTGTCGGACCTAGTTCAGACGGCCACCATGCAGGCGACCAAATGGATGGAGTTTTTCCGATTACCAACAGCTCAGTCTTGTCACCTTTTAGACGCAGACAGTTCTCATTCATCCAGCTTGCTACCACAGTGAGGCAGGTGGAAAAATTGATTGCAGCTTCATTCTGTCCCTGGGTAAGTGTGATCATTAATTGAGTATCATCGGCATATGTGACAATGTCTACTCCAAATGATTCCACAATATGAGCTAGGGGTTCCATATAAAGATTAAATAATGTCGGGCTCAAGCTTGAGCCCTGTGGGACCCCATGCCTCAACCCCCGGGGAGATGATTTGATTGGGGGACAATGCACTTGAAAACTTCTATTCTCGAGAAAAGATCTTATCCATTTGAGGGCGGATCCTTCCACTCCCATTTCTGAGAGGCGAAACAGCAGCGTGGTGTGCGATACGGTGTCAAATGCCGCACTTAGATCTAATAATACCAATGCTGCTGTCTGCCCCTCATCCACTATCTGTCTCAGAAGTTCTGTGGAGAAAAGGACAGCTGATTCAGTGGAATGGCTAGCTCTAAACCCCGACTGAGTGGGGTGTAAGAGGTGCCCCTCTTCAAGATATTCCATAAGCTGCGAATTAACTATTTTCTCCACCACTTTCATACAAAATGGGAGAAGAGAGATGGGACGTAGGTTCTGTAACTGTGAAGTGTGCAAGTTGGGCTTCTTTTTCAAAGGAATTACCTGAGCCCTTTTCCATACATCTAGCACATGGCACTCCTGAAAAGATAGGGTTGCCATGTGACTGATGTGATCTATTATGCCCTCAAAGACACCCTTAAAACACTTGGGTGGGGCTGCATCGCTAGGGGATCCTGACTGAATACTGTTAGCTATGCTCAACATAGCCTGCCTATCGGGTACTTTAAAACACTTCAAATGAGAGTTAATGGCCAGGCTCTTACCCTTTTCAGCCTGGTTTTGCAACACATCCGTCCCACCCATGAAAGAGGCATAGATTTTTTCCACTTTTTCAACAAAATGGTCCGCTATTGACTCGCACAGTTCATTAGAGCAGATGTCTTGCACCATTAATCTTGTGGGGACTGTAAGTTCTTTATATATGGCAAATAGTTCTTTAGTTGGATTATCTGCCATTTCTATTCTTTCTTTAAGGAATGCTCCCTTTGCCGCTCTAACCAGTTTGTGATAATTTCTCAATTCGATTTTACAGTGCAGTTTACACTCTGAGTTGTAATTTTTTGGCCAGTTGCGTTCTAAATTTTTATATTTAGCTTTATTCTCCCTAAGCTCTTTGCTAAACCACGGGGCGGTTTTAGTCCTCCTGACAGGGGACTTATTTGTCCAAGGCACCACTGTATCTAAGGCATTCGACACCCATTCTTCATACCCTTTCCACGCCTCCTGCAAGGTGTCACGCTGAGGGGGCGGCTCGTTCAGCAGGTCAAGCCTATATGCTTCCTGACTGAACTTTTTCCAGTCCCTTCGCTTTTGTGGCATTGGCTTTCCCCCATCCAATTTCCGAAGGCCCTCTTCCACCTCAAACGGAGTCAAATAATGATCCGATCACAGGATTCCAATCAGGGAAGAGATCTTCGTTCCTTCCCAGTTTGCAAAAATAGGATCAAGGAGGTGACCCAGTTGATGTGTGGGTGAAAATGACTGCATTTAAGCATCAGGAATTTCTGTGTTTCCACAACTGCCTGCGCCTCCCTACAATCAGCATCCTTAAAGTGAAGATTTAAGTCCCCCAAGATGAGGAGCTTTTGTAGCGGAGCGCCGGCTGGCTGGCCAGTTCTGCCAAGTTGTCACAAAACTGCGCAGTTCCGCTCGGGGGGCGATAGATCAGAAAGCCATTAATAATATTTGTAGGAGATATTTTTAACGTGAAAAATCCTGCCTCACTATTCAACAGTTTGACTTGATCTAGAGTGCATATCAGCTCACTTTTACGAATCAGCGCCAACCCTCCTCCTCTATGGTGCCCCCTGTCAACTCTAAGTAGACAGTATCCTAAAGGAATAGCCTCAAGGATGTCTGGCGATGACTCTTCGTCCAGCCATGTCTCCATTAAAAAGAGTACATCAAGCTTGTGGTCCACTAAAAGCTTGTGGATTTCTAGCTTGTGTTTCTTCATTGAGCAGCAGTTGAGCAGCATCATCCTTGCTTTATCTACTACCTGTCCCATACCTATTAGGGTCTGGGAGTCGAAGGTACAATCCACACAGTGTAACGGTAGTGTATCCGCCTGCAGATTATGCCAACATCTCCCTTTGATCTTCAGGCAAAGGAGGAGTAGTTGTTCTCTAGTGTATTGAAGTTTACCTACCCCACTGTTCTCACACTGAACAGGGGTTCTGGCCCCAGGCCCCGTCCGGCCACGGACGGGCGCAGATGGGCTTGCCTTTGGCGCGCCTGCTGCGTGTGTCCGCTGCGCGGTCAGGAGGGTGCTTCACTCAGGTGCAGGCTGGGGGTGGGAGTGGCGGAACTGCTAGAGCGGCGATCCTGGGCTACCCCCAAGATGGCGACCAAAGCTAGCTCTGACCAAAACAGCACTTAACTCGGCTGTAGGGAGAGCGAGCAGGATAAGGGGAGGACGCGGTAACAAGAGCGTCCTTCACCCAAGAAGATATTAAAATAAACGTCCTTTGCAACAAGTATGTTGAAAAACGGCAAATACAATTTTAAAAATGCAATTCTCCCGGCTTTTCGCCTCAGGAGGTATTACGCGCAACAAGCAATCTGTGCACGATGCAAGGGCGGGCTTTTTAAATGCAGGCTGGGAGTGGGAGTGGCCGAACTGCTGGAGCGGCGATCCTGGGCTACCCCCAAGATGGCGACCAAAGCTAGCTCTGACCAAAACAGCACCT
Source organism: Lissotriton vulgaris (assembly GCF_964263255.1). Lineage (NCBI taxonomy): Eukaryota > Metazoa > Chordata > Amphibia > Caudata > Salamandridae > Lissotriton > Lissotriton vulgaris. Next base: position 375,445,600 of record NC_141698.1, read on the forward strand.
AACTCGGCTGTAGGGAGAGCGAGCAGGATAAGGGGGGGAGCGCGGTAACAAGAGCATCCTTCACCCAAGAAGATATTAAAATAAACGTCCTTTGCAACAAGTAAGTTAAAAAACCGCAGAAAGAGGGCATAGGGCTGCAAAAAGAAGCAAGAGGCGTGCAGAAAGAAGCAAGAGAAGTATAGAAGGAAGCAAGACAAGTGTAGAAAGAGGCAAGAGAAGTGCAGGAAGATAGCTGCAGAAAAAAGTAAAAGAGGTGCAGACAGAAGCAGGAGAGGTGCAAAAGAAGATAGTGTGGTATAGAAAGAGGCAAGATATGTACAGGAAAAGCAAGAGCAGTGTAGAAAGAGGTAAGACAGGTATAAAAAGTGTCAAGAAAAGTGATGAAAGAAGCAAGAGTGGTGCTGAAAGAAGCAAGAGCATTGCAGAAAGAAGTATGAGAGGTGCAGAACGAGGAAGAAAGATGCAGAAAGAAGCAAGAGAAGCACAAAAAGAGGCAAGAGAGTTGCAGAAAGAGGCAAGAGAGGTGCAGAAAGAAGCAAGAGAGGTACAAAGGTAGTGCCTGGGTCATTGCATAAGTGCATTGGTATTTTCAGAGACTCATACAAAGTAGCCTAATCCCTAATCCCTCTGTCAACATGTATTAAACCTCACTTTTTATTGCAGCTTCACTCTTCACCAGCTGTTCACAATGTTGGGCCTAGCCAAATATAAAACAACAACCCTTCCCATGTCACTGTTGTAAGTCTCACACTGTCTCCGAAGACGCACCCACTCACATCACTGTAAACTCATTTATACACCCACTGCTGCTCCCACAAAACCATTCACAAACCCATTCACAAAGGCATACCCTTACTTAAACACCCACTCACTGATTCATTGATCTATATATATATTCACTCGCTTACCCAAACTGCCAGTGACCCACTCACTCACTAATACAGCCATTTACATATCCACTCAAAGAGGCATACAGGCACTGACACACTGAGTGAGTCACCCACAAAACTACTCACACACCTAGACACTCCCCCATACAGTAAATCATATAGCCATTACTCACCCAAACAGTTACACACCCATCCACTTACTTACTCATAGAAATAGGAACACATACTCACTCAGCTACACAGTCACTGGCAGAAGCATGCACTCATCTATGTAGCCACTCTCACATTCACTCACTCACACATAAGTTACTCATTTACCCCGTCACTCAGATATACTGCCTTTCATATACACAGTTACTTATCCATACTGACACATGCACTCAATCACTGACACTTACTCACTCATACAACTTTTCACACACTCAACAGTACCCCTTCCAGCTACTGACTCACCCCCTCACTGATCCATACAGGCAGTCAAACACCTCCCCATCCACATGCACAGACACCCAGACAACCATAGATGTAGTCAGACAACCAATCAATCACCCATATAGCCATTGCGCATAGCCACTAACACACTCATACACCCACTTAGACATTAACTGACAGACAGATACACACACTCATACAACCAGTCCCTCACCCATACATTCACTGACACCTAATCATTCACTTATACAGTAAGTCATGCGCAAACTGAGTCATCCATAGAGTCACTTCTAAACCCACTGAATCACCAATACACCCTGGTATATATATTTAACACTCCTAATCTTTAAAAAAAAAACACTCACAAGTCACTGGAACCAGGGCTCAGGAATTCTAAGGTGTATGACTTACAGGTGGTACCAGGAGGGCTTTTGGCCGCCAAGGTCCCTCAGGAGTACACAGGACTTCATCCCCTATACAGTAATGGGCCACAAGGCATGTTTGCAGGGTAGTGGAGAAAGGGGGCATGGCCTCCGAAAAGCTCTTAGCAATCCCACTGTGTGGGACTTACTGGAGATAACAGGAGAGGCAGTTGCCCCCAAGGACGCCCTTGGCAGCCAACTACCCCTCCTATTACCTCCAGTAAGTCCCACATCATAGGATTGCTGAGTTGTGATACCAGGCCATGCCCCCTTTGTCCATCACTCTGCAAACGTGCCTCCTGGTGTGCTCTTGGTTGGGGGGCTGGGCGTCCTTAGGGGCCAACTAGCCTACTTGTTACCTCCAGTAATCCCTACACAGTGGGATTTCTGAGAGGTGGTGGGATGCCATGCCCCTTTTTACACCACTCAGCAAACTCACCCTTGGCACACTGTTGGTGGGGTGATGAGGTACCCCGCATTTAATTAATGTGTGCCCCAGTGGATGGTGGTCCCCGGAGCATTGTGGGGGGCTTAAGCACCCACACACTAAATTTTTTAAACATTCCCCATGGATATGGTAGTCCCCAGGGCTGCATGGGGGAGCAGGAGCCACCCCACACATTTTTTTAAATAATAAAGCCCTGGGGAGGTGGCGGTCCTTGGGGCTGTGGGGGGTCCACGTGGCCCCCTCACCCTTAATGATTAAAGCCCCAGGGAGGTGGCAGTCCCTGGGGCTGCGGGACCTGCACAGATCCCCGCACCCATTTACATCATTGCCCCTGGGACCTGGCCCACCCAAGGGCTTACATTTTATTAATTTTCAACTGGATTCTCATACCCAGCACACATCCTGCTGAAAATGTAAAAAAATATTAATTTGTTTGGCCCTGATGGTCCCTGTGGGACACCCCAAGCAAGGCTTGCGGGTCAGGTTGTTTCTACTGTGCCCCCTTTTCTTGTTTTTTAATGTTTTTTTAACTTTTTTTTGAGACTCAGTCCAACTGAGTCAAAAGATGGCTGTCAACACTTACTGGTTTGAAGTGTTGCCCCCATTCAGATTTCAGGCACAAGATCAGGAGGGTTTGAGTATCCTTTGCATCCCTAGATATACTATTTAGAATTTCTTTAAATTTCTCAGCAACTACTGACTGGATTTACACCAGTAAAAAAAAAAGAGTACTTTCTGAACCAAAAGCTACCTTTTTGCCAAAATATGGTCTAATTCCGTTCAGCAGTTTGGGCTATAGCCATGTCTAAAGTTACCTACGGAAGTTAACATGGAGAAAAAGCGTTTTGGGACCCCCCTTTAACTCAGCCTCCGCTTGACGAAGCGCTCAAAACTTTCAACACAGCAGCTGACCTGATCGTCCGATTGGTTTTGAATATTTTGCAAAGATTTATCAAACTGTGCCAAAGTTACTGGCAAATAAAAAAATGCTTTCCCTAGAGAAACTAGGTCCTAAATATAGCTATCTACTGGCGACTGCCACTAAGAAACATTACAAATATATGAGTATATATATATATATATATATATATATATATATATATATATATATATATATATATATATATATATATATATATATATATATATATATATATATTCACAGAAAAAACCATAGGTTATAGACCATATATAGTTAGGAATTTGCATTTACAAAACCTTGAAAATTCACTGAAAAAACCATAGGTTATAGACCATATATAGTTAGGGATTAGCATTTAAAAAACCTTATTTTATTTGCACAAAACCATTGAAATTCCATATATAGTTAGTTGCACTAACTATATATCGCGGACCCGCAATCCACTGCTAATGATGTCACATATTACATCATTCATGACATGGTCAGTGACATCACTGATGACATCACTGATGACATCTCAAATGACATCACTGATGACATCACTGATGACATCTCATTTGACATTACTGATCACATCACTGATGACATCATTCATGTGATTATACGATGAACCTCTTCAGACTCTGATATAACCTTAGATACACTTAGTGTAAACAGACACTCACAGACTGTCACTCATCCATGGAGTTACTCACACACCTAGTCAGTCATGCAAAGAATCAATCACACCTCCATTTCCTAAACTATACAGTTATACACACCTTACTTATTCGAACATATACTAACACATATTTACTCTTTTATACAATCTCTGATACAAGTTCACAATGATCCATACAGCCACTCACACATTCACTGGCTCTTATGCACAGTAATTTATATATGTGAACTCTCACATGTACTGTGTTTTACATATGTACTTACTTTGACATGTAGCACTGAGATATCCATTCACTCACCAATACTCTCGTACACAGTCAACCACCCATACAGCTGTTTCCACATGCAGTTTTGAACCCATAGATCTAGTGAATCAACTGTTCACACATGTATGCACAGAGTCACACACCTCCCAGCCACCCCCACACACACACACTCACTCTCCCATACAAATACTTGGACAACCAATCAATAACCCATACAGTTACTCATATAGCTACTGATCAACACATGCAGCAGTTCATAGAACAACAGATATAATGATGCACAAATTAAGACAGTTTAGTCACTAACCCATGCACTCAGTGAGACACATTTAATCACTCTCTCATACAGTCAGTCATGCACCTACTAAATCCTTCATCCAGACACTTATACATCCACTCATTCTTCAATATGTAAGACATATTTTAACTTTACAGAAACAGACAGTCACTGGATGATGTCATCAGTGATGTCATCAGTGATGTCATTTGAGATGTCATCAGTGATGTCATCAGTGATGTCACTGACCATGTCATGAATGATGTAATATGTGACATCATTAGCAGTGGATTGCGGGTCCGCGATATATAGTTAGTGCAACTAACTATATATGGAATTTCAATGGTTTTGTGCAAATAAAATAAGGTTTTTTAAATGCTAATCCCTAACTATATATGGTCTATAACCTATGGTTTTTTCAGTGAATTTTCAAGGTTTTGTAAATGCAAATTCCTAACTATATATGGTCTATAACCTATGGTTTTTTCTGTGAATTTCATTGGTTTTTTAAAAGCTAATATCTATAGCTGTAAAATATATTCTTTATTAAGTGACGTATCACGTAGCCCGTGAGACGCCTCATGATGCATCGCATAACCGTGACGTATCGTCTCTGCAGCGCAAACCAAACCCAAAACGTAAGCGCGCCAGAACACGCTTAAAGATATATATATATTTTTTTAACCTTAATTAAACAAAATCCACACGTGCACATATCACAAACGTTCAAAAAACACAATATGTCGGACTCCCGTTACGCTGCCGGTTAGCTGCCCGGTTAACGTACCAGGAAGCACCTTTACCGCAAAAAATCGCAAATTTTTTTTTTTTCACCCCCCAGGGAACTTTAATAGCCCCCTCATCAATCCTAGGGGTTCAGGAGGGGTCTGCCTTACCCCTTTCATTCATTTACACCTTTTTTTTTTCCACCTCTTGTCTCTCGATCCCACAGAGAGACAAGATGGCGGCCGCTCCAGACTGTTTACAATGATAACAGCCAATCAGCTTCTCCTCAGACTCCCGTTACACTGCCGATTAGCTTCCCGGTAGCTGCCCGGTTAGCTGCCCATTTCGCGTACCAAGACGCGTCTCTACGGCGAAAAAATCGGATTTTTTTTTTTTTTTTTTTTTGGCCCCACGTGGCTTTATAATATCCCCCTCATCAATCCTAGGGGGTCAGAAGGGGTCTACCTTGCCCTCTTTCCTTCATTTCCCCCTTTGTTTTGGCCTCCTCTTGTCTCTCGATCCTACCGAGAGACAAGATGGCGGCCGCTCCGGACTGTTTACAATATTGACAGCCAATCAGCTACTCCTCAGACTCCCGTTACACTGCCGGTTAGCTTCCCGGTTAGCTGCCCGGTTAGCTGCCCGGTTCGCGTACCAAGACGCGTCTCTACGGCGAAAAAATCTGATTTTTTTTTTTTTTTTTGGGTTACACTGCCGGTTAGCTTCCCGGTTAGCTGCCCGGTTAGCTGCCCGGTTCGCGTACCAAGACGCGTCTCTATGGCGAAAAAATCTGATTTGTTTTTTTTTTTTGGGTTACACTGCCGGCTAGCTTCCCGGTTAGCTGCCCGGTTAGCTGCCCGGTTCGCGTACCAAGACGCGTCTCTACGGCGAAAAAATCTGAATTTTTTTTTTTTTTTTTGGGTTACACTGACGGTTAGCTTCCCGGTTAGCTGCCCGGTTAGCTGCCCGGTTCGCGAACCAAGACGCGTCTCTACGGCGAAAAAATCGGATTTTTTTTTTTTTTTGGGCCCGGCGTGGCTCTATAATATCCCCCTCATCAATCCTAGGGGGTCAGAAGGGGTCTACCTTGCCCCTTTCCTTCATTTCCCCCTTTGTTTTGGCCTCCTCTTGTCTCTCGATCCTACCGAGAGACAAGATGGCGGCCGCACCGGACTGTTTAGAATGTTGACAGACACCGGAGAGCCAATCAGCTACGCTTCGCAAAGTTCCGATACGCGAAAAGTTCGCGAACCGGAGCGCTGCCCGGAGCGCTGTTACAGATATATATCTTGATTTAAACGTTAATTTCTCAAAATCCACTGAAGCACATATATTGAGACCTAGCAAAGGCACATCGGGCTAACAGTCCCTACAATTTTGCCAAGTTTCGTGCAAATCCATTCAGCCGTTCGAGCTAAAAGTGAGTCCAACCGCCCTATGGAAAACTCAATGTTAAAAACGCGTTTTGGGACCCCCCTTTTTTCTCAGCCCCCCCTTGACGAAACCCCCCCAAATTTCCAGGAGCTGCTCAGAAACAAAATGTGCCATTTTCCTGAAAATTTCAGCCGATTCCGTCCACAAACGCCAAAGTTATTAGACATAGAATTTTCAGAAATCCCATAGGGAAAAAATCCTAACTATATATACCTACTGGCGACCGCCAGTAGGTAATATATATATATATATATATATATATATATATATATATATATATATATATATATATATCAAGTAATCCTGTCAGGATAGCTGCCACGTCACGCGCTGACGCCAGCAAACAGGACACAGACGCGGTATCGGTGCTTCAGTTGTTTATTTACCCAAAAGTCAGAGACGCGTTTCGCAGCGTGAACGCCGCTTGTTCACTCGACAAATATCTTGGACTTAGAAAGCAATTTTTAAAGTGGCAGTGCATAATTTATGTGAATCACGTGATTCACATTCTCTATGGAAAAGGAAAACATACTCTTTCGCGCTTATTTACATTACTGAATGCGCGTTATTTTCCAACTTTGAGATATTGGTTTGTGTGCAAAAAGACGCAATACAAGTATAAATATATACATTCATGAATAAATACATATATTCCAGTAAAATACTGAAGCATTATTAAAACTCTAATAGGCTGCCTTGCACCGAAAAGACACCTAAAATGCTCGTACTTTAACTTTTCCGATGCTGTTTGTAAAACTTAACTACTTTATACATTTGTCAAATATTGATTAGGCACGCCCCTTGCAAATTAATTTTTATATATTGCTTTGTTGTTGATTGCGTCTCTAGATATTTTTGTAAAATACATACACCTATATCTTATTGAAATTTTTTTATATCACCTTCCTTAGAGATAACTTATGAATAGTGCCTAATGTGCTAGTGAAAATAAAATTGTAACCAGTGTGTAACATTTGGTAATTTTCATGAACCTAATGTGCAATTGCAGCTGTTGTTAACAATATTGCCATAATTGTTTTTTACTATTCATTTCTTACATCACTTTATCATCAACTTTTTACATTTATATTGTTTTGTGCTAGATACTTAAAGTTTACATCCTGGTTGACCAATCAAAGATAATTGCAGGGTGTCTGATGTGAGAGGGTTTATAGTGCTGCCTTATCCTGACACTAGAAACATGTTTGCCTTAAACATCCTCGGCATCGATACATCCTATCTCATTTGATGACATCAATGTCCAACATGTGCAAAGTACAATACCTAAAATATTCTAAAATGTTCAAAAATATTAAAAAATATTTGTTAAAACATCTAAAAATATTTAAAAACATTTATACAAAAAATAAATCCATAAATCCTCAATGTCCTGACTTAAAATTCATTTATTTACAAGATATCTATTTTTTAGGAAATATTGATGTTATAGACAGATATTTATTTCACCTCTCATTGTATCTTCTTGGGACATGCAAACGGAATATCTGTTAGCGCATTCTAGTTGGATAATTTACTCTAAACAAGTGTACAGGTCCTCCGTTAAGTTCAATCCCTGTGGGTGTTTAGAATCATGTAGCAAGATATATCTGGTCTCCAACTTGCGTAGTTTACTTTCTCTGTCTCCTCCGCGTCTGTTTGGGGAGACTGCATCAATTAAATAATAGGACAACCCTTTGTTGTTAGATCCATGGCGTTCCTTAAAATGTCGAATAACAACAGAAGGGAGGTAGAGTATAGAGATAGGATTCTTACTCCACGGGCACTGTTACACAAACAAAAAGAATCCTACTCACAGTGGACGGGGAGAGTGTAGACCACAGATGTGGGGGACACTCAGTGTTTTGTAAAATACCCCTCACACACCAACAGGCCCCTTGGTGTCATGCTTCATCAACGGGGTCTTCGCACCCCTCTAACGGGATGCGGTGTGCTGCGACCTGCGACTACGCGGGAGCACTGAAAGTGTACACTATGTGTGGTGCGTGTGATGGGAGTGATAGGGTATTTTAAATGTGAGTGGTGGGGTATGGTGAAGGTTAAGAAGTACCTGGCTCGTAGGTATCAGGAAAAAACTTTATTCACAACCTCGGGCTGGTACTATTAAAAGAAGTGCAGTGTGAGGTAGTTAGTTGTCGTAATTATGGACATTTACCTCTGGTGTGCGTCGACATGTTTCGGAGCTTGTGCTCCTTCTTCAGGACGGGGGCACAACTTCCCCACCTTACTCACGTTTCTCTATGGAAAAGTGTAAATAACTAAAAGTGAAAGATTATTTACAGTGATTAACTAAGGCTATAATGTGCCTACAGCGGTATTGGTCCATGCAGTTGCATGACCTAAAAAAACAAAAATAAAGAATAAATGTGGTTGCCCCAATTAGGCTGGCTCAGACAGGTGCAGTCACCTGGAGCACCAAAGATGCATTGATCCTGTTAAGAAAAAGAACATACAATACACACAAAAAAAATGACACACACATGAGCATCCCAGGGTATGTTACACTTACAACGCAACTTTTACGTCGTAATGCTGTTACAACGCAGCTATTACAACGCAGGATCCATTACATCGGATGCCATTACAACGCATGGCATTACATAGCAGATGCTATTACAACGCATACCATTACATCGTAAGTATTGGTAAGTATATAATTTTTTTTATTTTATTTAATATTATATAATTGATTTAATTATTATTAATTATAAATAAAAATATTTATTGATGTTTTTAAATATTATAAATTAAATATATTAATTTAAGTAATTTTTTAAATAAGTATGAGTATAGGAGTATATGTTTTGGGGTACTGAGGTATATGTTTTGGGGTGTTTGGGTATTTTTAGGTTTTAGGGCAGGGTTTGGGTTTTGGGGTATAGGGGTGTTTTTAGGTTTTAGGGCAGAGTTTTGGGTTTTGGGGTACAGGGGTATTTTTAGGTTTTAGGGCAGGGTTTGGGTTTTGGGGTACAGGGGTGTTTTTAGGTTTTAGGGCAGGGTTTTGGGTTTTGGGGTACAGGGGTGTTTTTAGGTTTTAGGGCAGGGTTTTGGGTATTGGGGTACAGGGGTGTTTTTAGGTTTTAGGGCAGGGTTTTGGGTTTTGGGGTACAGGGGTGTTTTTAGGTTTTAGGGCAGGGTTTGGGTTTTGGGGTACAGGGGTGTTTTTAGGTTTTAGGGCAGGGTTTGGGTTTTGGGGTACAGGGGTGTTTTTAGGTTTTAGGGCAGGGTTTTGGGTTTTGGGGTACAGGGGTGTTTTTAGGTTTTAGGGCAGGGTTTGGGTTTTGGGGTACAGGGGTATTGTAGGGTTCAGGGGTAGGTTTGTGTTTAGGGATAATTAAATATATTTACCATTTTCAAATTAATTATAATATATTTAATAAATTACATTAATTTTATTACATTAATTACATTTTTTAATTAAATTAATTAAATTAAATAAATTATTTCAATTAATTTAATTTAATTTCAATTATAAAAATATGTACATTAAATTAATTTCATTATTTTAATTAAATTAAATTATTTCCATTTTTTATTAAAATTATATTTATTAAATAGATATTATTTTATAAAATTAAATTAATGGCTATTTTAAAATGTATTTTAATTAAATTAATTAAATTAAATTAAATAAATTAACTTAATAACATTTTTTTTAAAAGGTATACTTACCTATACTTACGATGTAATGCCATGCGTTGTAATAGCATCTGCTATGTAATGCCATGCGTTGTAATGGCATCCGATGTAATGGATCCTGCGTTGTAAAAATTCCGTTGTAACAGAATGCGTTGTAAAAATCCGCGTTGTACTGACACCAATCCTTTCAAGAACGTCGGGGTTGGTTGCTAGATTCGTAATCTATATGGACAAAAAGATGGTTTCAGTACTTTTTACTCACTGTTTGGGTAGAGAATGGTGATTTTGTTTGTTTACTCAATACTCACAGAATCGGGACGTGATTACCTCCATGTTACCCCTTTCGCTGCTCTGCTGGTAATGGCTATGGGAGTGCGCCCTGTCTTATATATGCCCGAATTCACTAATTGGGTGACTGGTCATAGGTTAATTGTCGGATGCGTGACAAAGCCCATACATGGGTAATCCGATTGTGGGCCAGTTAGATGTCTCGCCTTATTAGGTATGCGTATGGATCTGCAGCGTGAATGGCATGCGCGGAAGTCGAGCGATGTGCGCACGCGTTATGCCAGATCAATGTTTCAGCTTGTAGTGGTCTGTGAGGCGCATGCGTGATGACACGTCTAGCTTTCGCTCACTAATGCGCATGCGTTTCTTCTCATTACGGTTATGCTACTCATGGTTCAGCGCCGTCATACCTTGGAGTGAAAGTTTATTATATTTAGGCGAAGAACAATCTTAAAAGTGCCTGAGAGGTGTTCTGGGGCATTATAACGAAAACGGCTGGTAGTTTTAATGTACTACATAGGTACCCCTTTGTGGGTTTTATAACACTACTGTGTATTTCCAAATGTGAGTGGCGAAAGCCAATCGGGTTCTTTTAGTAACACGTTGGTTGTGAGTGAGTAGAGGTTATAGGGTTCATGGCCCGGATTACTGTAAATTCGACAGCTGGCCCCAGGGAACATCATCATTTAGACCATGGGTATGGGTACCGAGACGGAACACCCATCGTTGTTCTTTCTGGAAAAGACCAGTTTCTGATGGCAAATGTTCAATTATGGTCCATCGCAAATCATTCACACAGTGTTGTTTTTCTAGATAATGGGACGCCATTTTGGTGGTTGACTTTTTGCAGCGTATGTTGCTTTTATGTTCTCCCACTCTTGTTTTTGCAGGCCTAGTGGTCATGCCAACATACTCTAAACCACATGGGCATGTGATCATGTATACGACATTCTTCGTATTGCAATTTGTGAATTGCCGTTGTTCCCATGTTGTTCCATTACTGAATGTTAAGGTGTTACTTCTCTGTGTGAGATGGCAACTGCTGCAATTTCCACACGGAAAGTGTCCTTGGAGTCCAATTGTGGTCTGCCTAGTTACCGGATTCTGTTTGGGTCTCGTGTGGACCAGTATATCCTTGAGGTTTCTTCCTCTGCGATGCGCATGCATCGGTTTCTCTGGGTCCAGATTGCCACAGTTCAGTATCCTCCAATGTCTGTTAATAATTTTTGACACTTCATTGGACACTGTGGTGTAGGTCATGACGCATATGGGTCTTTTGTTTTCTTCTTTATTCTGTGGTTTATCTTCCAGGAATGCATCCCTATGGCTGTTCTTGGCCCTCTTCATCGCCTTATCAATGGTCCCAATGGGGTATTGTCTCTGTATCAATTTCTTTTTTAAGTCCACTGCTTGTGTTTTGAACTGACTTAGTTCTGTGCAATTGCGTCTCAATCACAAAAATTGTCCATATGGTAGGTTCTCCCTTAGGTGTCTGGGATGGAAGCTATCATATCGCAACAGACAGTTCCTGGAAGTTGGTTTGAAGTGTGTAGTGCTCTTAAGTCTGCCATCTTCAGTATAGACATTAAGATCCAGGAACACCATGGATTGGTTTGAGATCGTACTTGTGAATTTTAAGTATGCATTTTGGTTGTTTAGCCAGTTCACAAAGTTGGAAGCAGTTTTTGAATCTCCGTCCCAGATGATGAAGATGTCATCAATATACTTTTTCCAGGTATTGATGTGGGGTCTGTATTTTATTTTTTATTTATTTATTTTAAAAATGTATAAAGCGCAACATATACCCGTGTTGGTGCAACTGTTCAGATCTTAGTGATCTGTTGGGTTGATAGTAAAGAAGCTTCTGTTTGAGAAACGCCGAGCCATGACCGTTAAGGGCTTTAAAGGTGAGGCACAAGGTTTTAAATCTGATGCGATTTCTCACCGTTAGCCAATGGTAGTTCTTGATTACTTCCTTAATGGAATGAAATTTAAGAGTGCCGGATAGTAACCTTGCTGCTGCATTTTGGATAAGTTGTAGCTTGGCTACCACCCGGACCTGAGTGTTTGCAAATAATCCATTGCAGTAATCCAAAGAGGAGAGTACCAACGAGCTCACCACTGTTTTTCTTGCGTTATCTGGAAGGTAGGGTAGGATTTTTTTGAGGAGCCTAAGCTTGTAAAAGGCTGATGAAGCTACCTGATTGGCATGGCTGGAAAAATTGAGCTTATCATCAAAAATAATTCCTAGGTTCCTAACCTTCTGCACAGGTTCTGGAGGGGCTTCTAGTGGGGTAGGCCACCAAGACGAAGACCACTGTGGAGATAACTTTCCAAAAATCATTACCTCAGTTTTCTCTGAGTTAAGTCTTAGACAGTTCTCCGCCATCCATTCCTTGATTGCCAACATGCCTTCCTGAAACCGAGCTGATACTTCCTCGCCATCATTCTTAATGGCAATCACCAACTGGGTATCATCAGCATATGAGGTCAGGCTCATCCGGTAGTATTTAATAACCCTAGCTAAGTCCGACACATAGATGTTAAAAAGTGTCGGACTTAGGGATGAGCCTTGCGGAACGCCACATGGAAGGGTGAGATCAACAGATTGAAATGATCCCAATGTCACTGCTTGTGTTCTCTTAGACAAAAAAGAAGACAGTAGATCCTTGGCCCTTGAGTGAATGCCCATTTCTTCGACACGGTCAATTAAGATGGAGTGATTGACCGCGTCGAAGGCCGCAGAAAGATCCAACAGGACCAGCACCGCTGTTCCTCCATGGTCCCTGATGGTCCTGATATCATCGGCAGCCTTTATGAGCACGGTCTCTGTTCCATGCAGTTTACGGAACCCAAACTGAGAGTCATCAAGAAGGCTGTTTCGTTCGATGTATTCTGATAGTTGTTTATTCATGGCTTTCTCCACTACTTTGGCCAGGAAAGGCAGGCTGGCAATAGGTCTATAATTTTTTTAAATGGTTTTATCTAGACCGATCTTTTTAAGGAGGGATTTCAATAAGGTATTTTTTAATTTGTCTGGGAAGACCCCTGAATGGAACATGGCATTGCAGATTTGAGTAATGACTTCGCTAACCAAGTCAATTACAGGGGCGAAAATTTTGGGGGGGCAGGGATCTAAGGCTGAGCCTGTTTTTATCTGCCTCATGAGATCTGTTATCTCCTCTTTCGATACCTCCCTGAATTTGGAAAATGAGCAATTGAGGGCCTTGCTCGGTTGTTTAGGTTTCATATTTGTATCAGTTTTAGTTACTGAAAATTCGGAGTAGATATCATTTACTTTTGAGAAGAAAAAGCCAGCCAGCTCATTACAGAATTCCTGTGAATGGGGAGGACTCATGTCTACCGATTTCCCTGCTAGTGTCTTAACCACCTCGAACAGTTGTCGACTAGAGTTTTTGGAATTTTCTATTTGCTGTTCAAAATATTTCTTTTTTTCCTCCTGAATCATTTTTTTTATAGACGGCTACTGTGTCCTTATACCTGGATTTGCTTATGTTGTCGTAGGTCTTTCGCCAGATTCTTTCCTGATTCCTACATATCTGTTTTTGCTTTCTAAGGGTTTCTGAATACCATGGGGCTGAAGGCACTTTCCTGTTTTTAGAGATGGACTTCAGTGGAACATGTGCCTCCACCGCATTGCCTACCCAATTAAGAAACGGACCTACTGCTTCGTTAGGGTCAGCCAGAATATCAGGACAGGACTTGGATAGGGACATTCTGAAGGTTTCGAAATCGATGTCCTTCCATACTCTAAACTTTTCCTGTGAAGGATGGGTCTGTTTGGGAGAATTAATCAGATTGATCGGAATTTGACACAGAATAGCATGGTGATCGGTCCATGTAAGGGGCAATATGTCGGTTATAACTAGCTCGTTGATGTTGGAAAAAATGCCATCTAAAATATGTCCAGCATCATGAGTTGGTGCATTTATGTACTGGTTTAAACCTAACGTCCCACATTCTGCTATCAAAGATTGAGTTTCCGACTCCTCCGTCTTATCTAAATGGAAGTTTAAATCTCTCAATGCCATGAAGGAGTCATCAATAGCTAATGGTTCCATCCAGGACATAAAGGAGGATAGAAACTCCGAACGAGGACCTGGCGGTCTGTAGATAAGCCCTCCTTTGAGATTATATGAGGGTTGTCTGTGTGCAGTATTTTATGTTGCTCTAGGTGGTGGACATATAGTCCAGCTAGATTTGGAGCAAATGTACTGCCCATACTAGTGCCATGGGTTTGTAGGTAGATGGTCTGGTTGTACTGAAAAAGGTTTTGTTGTAGTGCCAGAGAGATGCATTCGAGCACTAAGCTGCGCGGAGTTTGATACCTCCATGAGTTGCTAAACAGTACTTCCTCTATGATTTGGAGTGTTTCTTCATGTGGAAGACTTGTATATAAACTCTCTACGTCGAGGCGTAGTGGGAGTTGTTTTGTTGGATCAAAGGTTTTTTCTTCAAGTAGCTGTAGTACTGACTTTGTGTCCTTCAGGTAGGTATTGGTAGATTGTACCAGAGGGCGTAGGAAGGCATCTGCAAACTTTGACAGTGGCTCTAGGATGGAGCCGATCCTAGATACTATGGGTCTTCCCGGCGGGTTGTCGATGTTCTTATGGATCTTGGGGATGCTGTAGAAGTATGGAATTCGTGGTGAGGGTTGTTGTAGGAACTCCGCTTCTTTTTTGCTCAACCAGTCATGAGCTAGACCCTCCTCTACCATGCCCCCAATTCTGATGCGAAACCTCAGTGATGACCGCTTTCTCACAGGTTAGAATTACCACTGGTATTGTAGAGTCAGGTGGGGTCAATGCATTTCGAGCCGATGGCTCGTCGTCAGGGGGTACAAGCTGTAAATAAGTAAATGGAAGCTGTATAAGTCAGGAGCCGGGAGTGTTAAAAAATAGCTTAGTAATTGACAATCTATGGTGAACAAACCGGAAAAACCAAAGGAAGTTTATCCACATGCAAGTGACAAATCCAAAAACAAAGTAGTGCCCAAACAGAACTCAAGTGCATGTAAAAAAAGGAATGGTGAGTCTTACTGTCATTAATTGTGCAAACGACCTGGACAAGCGGTGTGCTGCAGTGAAACTACATGCAGATGTGAGCCCGATTTTTAAAGAGAATGGTGAGTCTTACTGTCATTAATTGTGCAAACGAACTGTACAAGCGGTGTGCTGCAGTGAAACTACATGCAGATGTGAGCCCGATTTTTAAAGAGATGACCATCTCATTCGGAACGTTAACGTCAGTCACGGTGCTACTGTGCGATGAAGTGAGACTCACCAACCACCGGGAGTCGAAGTTACAGAAATGTGTAAAGGAGCATCTACTCTCCGTGAAGTTCACATCGGAACTGTGCGGACTTTGAAAACGACTGTTATGAAGAGGGGTACCAAAGCGTGCTTACCGAGGTTTTTCATGCAGAAACGGCTTTAGTGTGGAAACGGCCGCGAGACGCCATCCAGTGAACGCGTTCGGTGATCGGTAAATCGGCGCATGCGCTTAGCTATGTGGATACGATAACAATAGAGGAAGGACTCAGTTGATGTGAACTGCATGAAAATAAACAAGGCACGAAAGTAACCGAGAACCTGTCAATAAGAGCGAACGATGAGAAAGAAAAAGTTGTGGAAATGTAACGGTACTGGTAAAAAGGAAAGAAATATATAAACAGTGCAGATGCAAAGTGAAAAAAATAATGTAATGAGGCGGGTCAAGAAAGAAAAAACGGAACATCTTCGAGAAAAGAATGAAGCACAAATATAGAAAACATATATGGTCAAATAAAAAAGAAACTTCTAGAGTGTGAAAGGGGAAAGATTGCCAAGTAAATAAAAATATACATGTAAAATGCAAACTAAAGAGATGAGCCAGTACATTTCAAAGATGCATGCACAAAATGTTGAACAACCAGCAGGCAAAATGTCTGTTCAGAATGTTAGGGTTTTCAAAGAAAGCTGCTAAATTCCAGACGTTCGTTGAGTCCTTGTGGCACCGTCGTACCAAGTTTAAAAATCCAAAATAGTTCTCGTTGTAGTAAGTATTTTTTTGGGTCCATGCCCTCTGGTTTGGTGACAGTTTCAAGAACCAGAAAGCGAATTTGACTGTTCGTGTGGTTTTGTTGCGTAAAATGTGCGGACACACAAGATTTAAGGTTTTTATTTCTAATGTTGCTCCTGTGTTCATTTAGGCGTGTTTTTATTTTGCACTCCGTTTTACCAACATATGGTAGTCTGCATGGACACTTTAGAAGGTACACCACATTTGTGGAGTCGCAGGTTGCATTAGTTCTGAGTGAAATCTGCTTGCCGGAACTGGGATGGTTGATATTTGTCCCTGGAATAATGTTATGACAATTTTGACAATTGTGGCATGGAATAGTTCCTTTTTATATTGTAGGTTCAATGTTGCGTGATTTGATGAGTGACCGTAAATTTCTAGATCGTTGGTAAGCGAAGATAGGCATGTCATTAAATACCTTGTTGAAATCTGGTTTTAGTTGCAGTATTTGCCAATGAGTTTTGATGGTTTTTTTGATTAGGTGGCTTTTTGTGGAAAATTTGGAAACAAACACGTTAGGTTGAGTGTCCAATCTTGTTCTCACTTTAGGTTGCAATAATGTAGAACGATCAATTGATGTCACTCATTGGTAAGCTGTTGTGATGATCCGTTGTGGGTAACCTCTTTTGGAAAATGTATTCATGATGGTGGTACTGTCCTGTACGAATGAATCTTCAGTGGAGGCTATTCTTTTGGCTCTTAGAAGTTTTGAGTATGGTAGATGTGTTTTGAGGCTGGATTGATGAAAACTGGAATAGTGTAAGTAGTTATTGCGATCAGTGGGTTTAATGTATATAGATGTTTCCAGTTTGTGATCTTTCAGAGAAATATTTACATCCAGGAAGGCTATATTGGTATTGTTGAAATGGTGAGTGAACTGAATTCTTTAATTGATGCTGTTTAGATCAGTAATGGCGAAAGTCAATTGTTCTTCCGTGCCTGTCCAGATTAGAAAAATATTGTCAATGTAACGATAGTAGGTTTGAAGATGGGTTTTCCAGTGTGGTACAGAGAGAATGTGTTCATTTTCAAAATCCTGCATAAAGAGGTTGGCGTATGCCGGAGCAGCACAATTGCCCATGGCTACTCCGGATAGTTGACTGTAGAATTTGTTGCTGTATCTGAAATAGCTGTGCATCAGGGTGAATTCAATAAGTTCCATGAGAAAAATTTGAAGATTGTGTGGTTTGTTGGTTTTAAGCAGGGCCGCCTCCGCAGCCTGAATTCCTAGATTGTGGGGAATAGAAGTGTAGAGTGAGTTCACATCTATGGTACACAGAAGGACTGGTGTGTGTGGATCAATGGTAACCTGACTGAGTTTGGCTAGGAAATCTGTAGTATCTTGTAGAAAGCTGGCCATTTGTTTCACGGTAGGTTGTAGATGACGATCAATGTAGGTACCAATGGGTTCGTGAATGGAGTTTACTGTGCTGGCAATGGGTCTGAATGGCAGTTTTGTCGGATGCTTGTGAATTTTGGGAATCATGTATAGATATGGGACACTGGGATGACTTTTGATGAGATAACTGCGATCTTTGGTGGTGATGGTTCCGGTGGAAACAGCTTTATCAACGATAATCTGGAGGATGGCAGCATATTCTTTGGTAGGTTCCAAATTGATTTCCATGTAGGTGTTAGTCTCTGTCAAATGTTTTTGTACACTGTCAAGATAGAATTGGGTATCCATGATGACCAGGGATCCGCCCTTGTCAGCAGGGCAGATCTTGATATTGTGATTAGTAGCTAATTGGTTCAAAGCGATTTTTTCTTGTTTGGTCAAATTTTGTTTGTGTCGTGTAGGCAATTTGCGGATCTTTTCTAAATCTTTTTGTACCAAAGCTTCAAATAAGTCCAAAGTTTTATGGCTCACTGGGGCCATGAAAGTACTTTTGGGACGCAGATCCAAAATTGTGTTGTCTTCGGTGGTAGTAGAAGTTGGACTGACATTGGAAAAGAAATGTCGTAGACGTAAGTTTCGCATGAATTTATACAAACTTGTTTGAATTTCTAGATCATTCATATTGTAAGTGGGGACAAACGAGATCCCTTTCTGTAGTACCTTATTTTGGGTAGAGGAGATGGTTGTACTCGAGATGTTTATAATCAAGTTCTGTGGCTCCTCGTTGACTGGGCAATGGGACGTTGTTGCTCTATTATACTGTGTTCTCCGGGATCTCCGGTTGCATCTGTGCCTACCCCTAAAAAAGGCACCGGTCCAGTGCTTTGTGTTGTTGGTTGACTTGTTGATGCTTCACTCTGAGGTGGTTGACTAGCAGAGCTACCTCCTTGTTGTGGTGGGGTTGGACGCGATGGTTGTCTTGTCTCTTTTCTTGATTGGCGAGTTCGGGTCGAACCATCTGAAGAAGATGTATCCCCTTCGGTAGATTTATTGTACTGTGCTCTTTGTTGTTGTCTAGCTGCATAAATTTCGGCCCAGTTGTATACCTCCCCAAGTTTGTAATCTACGGTATCCCGTTTGAATTTCCGCAGGTTGCGCTCATTAATTTCTTTCGTGTATTTTTCCAATTGGGTGTTAATGTCTTGCAAAGTTTGACTTAATTCTTCACCAGTGAGTTTGGAACTGAGTTCATCTTTGAGCTCTGCCACTTCTGTAGTAAGATCTTCTAGCATTTTAGAAAGTTCTTCAACAATAAGTAAAATCAAATCAAGTGAACACTTATTAAGTATCCCGTACCATCTTTCGGTAAATTTGATATTGTTCTTACATAAAGTAGATTTCAATGGAATACGTAAAAGAACATGCAGGACCTTGCATTGGGGAGAGGATTTATGCAATTGACGCCACCTTATTGAATTCTTGAATACTTTGAAGAGTTTTAAAAAAAACTTGCCTCAGTTGCTTCTATATGAGGAATACTTTGGATTATAATTTGTGAATACACACTTCACCAATTGAATGTGAAAAAGTGAATAAAACTTTTTTGAACATAACTTTTGGATTACCCTGTTGCTCATTCAGCACATAGGAGTGCTCAGGTTAACCACCTTGTGCCTACAAGGTCCTGCATGAAGGTTAAAAAGTACCTGGCTCGTAGGTATCAGGAAAAAACTTTATTCACAACCTCGGGCTGGTACTATTAAAAGAAGTGCAGTGTGAGGTAGTTAGTTGTCGTAATTATGGACATTTACCTCTGGTGTGCGTCGACATGTTTCGGAGCTTGTGCTCCTTCTTCAAGACGGGGGCACAACTTCCCCACCTTACTCACGTTTCTCTATGGAAAAGTGTAAATAACTAAAAGTGAAAGATTATTTACAGTGATTAACTAAGGCTATAATGTGCCTACAGCGGTATTGGTCCATGCAGTTGCATGACCTAAAAAGACAAAAATAAAGAATACATTTGGTTGCCCCAATTAGGCTGGCTCAGACAGGTGCAGTCACCTGGAGCACCAAAGATGCATTGATCCTGTAAAGAAAGAAGGACATACAATACAACAAAAATGACACACACATTGGGTTAAAAGAAGCCCCATGGACATACTCATTATGCAACGTTTTCTGGCTCCATGAGCATTTCAATAACGTCGGGGTTGGTTGCTAGATTCGTAATCTATATGGACAAAAAATGGTTTCAGTACAGTTTTTACTCACTGTTTGGGTAGAGAATGGTGATTTTGTTTGTTTACTCAATACTCACAGAGTGAGTGAGTAGAGGTTATAGGGTTCATGGCCCGGATTACTGTAAATTCGACAGCTGGCCCCAGGGAACATCATCATTTAGACCATGGGTATGGGTACCCAGACGGAACACCCATCGTTGTTCTTTCTGGAAAAGACCAGTTTCTGATGGCAAATGTTCAATTATGGTCCATCGCAAATCATTCACACAGTGTTGTTTTTCTAGATAATGGGACGCCATTTTGGTGGTTGACTTTTTGCAGCGTATGTTGCTTTTATGTTCTCCCACTCTTGTTTTTGCAGGCCTAGTGGTCATGCCAACATACTCTAAACCACATGGGCATGTGATCATGTATACGACATTCTTCGTATTGCAATTTGTGAATTGCCGTTGTTCCCATGTTGTTCCATTACTGAATGTTAAGGTGTTGCTTTTCTGTGTGAGATGGCAACTGCTGCAATTTCCATACGGAAAGTGTCCTTGGAGTCCAATTACGGTCTGCCTAGTTACCGGATTCTGTTTGGGTCTCGTGTGGACCAGTATATCCTTGAGGTTTCTTCCTCTGCGATGCGCATGCATCGGTTTCTCTAGGTCCAGATTGCCACAGTTCAGTATCCTCCAATGTTTGTTAATAATTTTTGACACTTCATTGGACACTGTGGTGTAGGTCGTGATGCATATGGGTCTTTTGTTTTTTTCTTTATTCTGTGGTTTATCTTCCAGGAATGCATCCCTATGGTTGTTCTTGGCCCTCTTCATCGCCTTATCAATGGTCCCAATGGGGTATTGTCTCTGTATCAATTTCTTTTTTAAGTCCACTGCTTGTGTTTTGAACTGGCTTAGTTCTGTGCAATTGCGTCTCAATCGCAAAAATTGTCCATATGGTAGGTTTTCCAGTAGGTGTCTGGGATGGAAGCTATCATATCGCAACAGGCAGTTCCTGGAAGTTGGTTTGAAGTGTGTGGTGCTCTTAAGTCTGCCATCTTCAGTGTAGATATTAAGATCCAGGAACACCATGGATTGGTTCGAGATCGTACTTGTGAATTTTAAGTATGCATTTTGGTTGTTTAGCCAGTTCACAAAGTTGGAAGCAGTTTTTGAATCTCCGTCCCAGATGATGAAGATGTCATCAATATACCTTTTCCAGGTATTGATGTGGGGTCTGTATGGGTTGTGTGTGTGCAGTAGTTTATGTTGCTCTAGGTGGTGGGCATATAGTCCAGCTAGACTTGGAGCAAATGTACTGCCCATACTAGTGGCATGGGTTTGTAGGTAGATGGTCTGGTTGTACTGAAAAAAGTTTTGTTGTAGTGCCAGAGAGTAACATTGGAGCACTAAGCTGCGCGGAGTTTGGTACCTCCATGAGTTGCTAAACAGTACTTCCTCTATGATTTGGAGTGTTTCTTCATGTGGAAGACTTGTATATAAACTCTCTACGTCGAGGCTTAGTAGGAGTTGTTTTGTTATATCAAAAGTTTTTTCTCTTCAAGTAGCTATAGTACTGACTTTGTGTCCTTCAGGTAGGTATTGGTAGATTGTACCAGAGGGCGTAGGACGGCATCTGCAAACTTTGACAGTGGCTCTAGGATGGAGCCGATCCCAGATACTATGGGTCTTCCCGGCGAGTTGTCGATGTTCTTATGGATCTTGGGGATGCTGTAGAAGTATGGAATTCGTGTTGAGGGTTGTTGTAGGAGCTCCGCTTCTTTTTTGCTCAACCAGTCATGAGCTAGACCCTCCTCTACCATACCCCCAATTCTGATGCGTAACTTTTCTGTGGAGTCTTCCAAGAGGATTTTGTAATTACGTTCATCCGACAAAAGGCGCATACATTCAGTATTGTAAGCGTCTAGGGTTTGTAGAACAATAGCTCTGACCCTATCTGCCGGCTTAATGATTAGCTCTTTGTTATTGGTTAGTTCTCTAATGGCTTTTTGTTCGTCGCCACTGGTGTTATGGAAGGGATTTTTATCCCTCACATTTATTTTGTTAACCTCAGTGATGACCGCTTTCTCAAAGGTCAGAATTTTCCATGGTATTGTAGAGTCAGGTGGGGTGAATGTTGACTTCAGTTTTAGGCCAGTGTCTGTTGTATCTTTGAGTGGTGGTTTGTCTTGGATGAAAGCCTGTAATTTCAGTTTGCGTGTGAAGTCCTGAAGTTCCATGTTCAATTTGAAGATGTCAGGTTTCGTGTCGGCACGAAACCTAGTCCCTTGTTCAGTACATTCTTTTGTGTGTCTGTAAGAGGCCATGGGGTTAGGTTGACCACTAGGTCCCTTTCTTGCTCGTTGATGGCTGGTTCGGGAGGGATCCGGTCATGCTCCTGGTTGTTCGGGAGTTGGCTTGGTCCTGATCTTCCCATGCGACGGTGTTGCCCTTCCGGTTCCGTCCCCGTGTTGCTCGGCGCGTGCCTAAAAAAGGCTGTTGTTGGCCGTAATATCCCTCGTTGTAGTCGGGGATCCACTGTGGATAGTTAGGTACTCCAGATGGGGGTCCATAATGGAAGGGGTTGAATTGTGGTGGGCCCATGTATTGTGGGTATTGTGCTTGGGGTTGATAACCCCTCCATCCCCGTTGTCTGGGAAATTGTTGTCTCCTATGTCTCCAGCCCCCTCTCCGTTGTCTGGATCCTCTGGTGCCACTTGAGTTTGAGCCCGAAGATCCATTGTCCGAGACGTCACTGTCAGCATCACTGTGGGGAACTTTTTGGAACGTAGTCAGGTTTGGTGTAAGGATATGCACTCTCTGGTGTGAATTTTGCCTTGTCCTTGGTTAATTTATTAGATTTGCTCTGTTTTAAGGTGAATTCAAAATCCGTCATTTGCTGGTTTAATTCCTCCAGCCTGGTTTTTAGATCTGCTGGTGATATGTATGTGTTAAGTTGGACCTCTATTTTGTTGATCTCAATTTTCAGCTCCTGGGTGATCCTAGCCGCTGTTTTGACTATTAGTACCAGACAGGCTCTTGAGCAGTGCCAGGAAATCAATGACTACTCTTTTTTAAAAATGAGGTCATTTTCGAAGATAAGTGGTTCATTTTTTACAATTAATCCTGGTGGCGCCATTTTGTTCCACAGGTATTCGGTCATGAACAGACCATGAAGGGCTGCTTTTATTTGGTTGCGTCTGAGATTTACCCGCTTGTTACAGTCACTGATATTAGGACCGGTTTCTGGGTTACTCAGGCCTTCAAAGGGATTGATGGCCGTAAGGATCTTGTCAATTTCGTCCTCCCCAAACGTGAGGCCGTATTCGTCTTCCATGTTGTGATGGCCGCTGGCTTCTTAACTATGGTGTGTGTCACTATGTGTGTGTAGTGTGTTGGAGGAAACTCCTGCAGCTCTGCACTGCCTAAATACAGAATAACAACAGAAGGGAGGTAGAGTATAGAGATAGGATTCTTACTCCACGGGCACTGTTACACAAACAAAAAGAATCCTACTCACAGTGGACGGGGAGAGTGTAGACCACGGATGTGGGGGACACTCAGTGTTTTGTAAAATACCCCTCACACACCAACAGGCCCCTTGGTGTCATGCTTCATCATCGGGGTCTTCGCACCCCTCTAACGGGATGCGGCGTGCTGCGACCTGCGACTACGCGGGAGCACTGAAAGTGTAGACTATGTGTGGTGCGTGTGATGGGAGTGATAGGGTATTTTAAATGTGAGTGGTGGGGTATGGTGAAGGTTAAAAAGTACCTGGCTCGTAGGTATCAGGAAAAAACTTTATTCACAACCTCGGGCTGGTACTATTAAAAGAAGTGCAGTGTGAGGTAGTTAGTTGTCGTAATTATGGACATTTACCTATGGTGTGCGTCGACATGTTTCGGAGCTTGTGCTCCTTCTTCAGGACGGGGGCACAACTTCCCCACCTTTCTCACGTTTCTCTATGGAAAAGTGTAAATAACTAAAAGTGAAAGATTATTTACAGTGATTAACTAAGGCTATAATGTGCCTACAGCGGTATTGGTCCATGCAGTTGCATGACCTAAAAAGACAAAAATAAAGAATAAATTTGGTTGCCCCAATTAGGCTGGCTCAGACAGGTGCAGTCACCTGGAGCACCAAAGATGCATTGATCCTGTAAAGAAAGAAGGACATACAATACACACAACAAAAATGACACACACATTGGGTTAAAAGAAGCCCCATAATAAACTTTCACTACAAGGTACAACGGCGCTGAACCATGAGTAGCGTAACCGTAATGAGAAGCAACGCATGCGCATTAGTGAGCGGCAGCGAGACGTGTCATCACGCATGCGCCTCACAGACTACTACAAGCTGAAACATTGATCTGGCATAACGCGTGCGCACATCGATCGACTTCCGCGCATGCCATTCACGCTGCAGATCCTTACGCATACCTAATAAGGCGAGACATCTAACTGGCCCACAATCGGATTACCCATGTATGGGCTTTGTCACGCATCCGACAATTAACCTATGACCAGTCACCCAATTAGTGAATTCGGGCATATATAAGACAGGGCGCACTCCCATAGCCTTTACCAGCGGAGCAGCGAAAGGGGTAAAACGGAGGTAATCACGTCCAGATTCTGTGAGTATTGAGTAAACAAACAAAATCACCATTCTCTACCCAAACAGTGAGTAAAAAGTACTGAAACCATCTTTTTGTCCATATAGATTATGAATCTAGCAACCAACCCCGACGTTCTTGAAATGCTCATGGAGCCAGAAAACTTTGCATAATGAGTATGTCCATGGGGCTTCTTTTAACCCAATGTGTGTGTCATTTTTGTTGTGTGTATTGTATGTCCTTCTTTCTTTACAGGATCAATGCATCTTTGGTGCTCCAGGTGACTGCACCTGTCTGAGCCAGCCTAATTGGGGCAACCAAATTTATTCTTTATTTTTGTCTTTTTAGGTCATGCAACTGCACGGACCAATACCGCTGTAGGCACATTATAGCATTAGTTAATCACTGTAAATAATCTTTCACTTTTAGTTATTTACACTTTTCCATAGAGAAACGTAAGTAAGGTGGGGAAGTTGTGCCCCCGTTCTGAAGAAGGAGCACAAGCTCCGAAACATGTCGACGCACACCAGAGGTAAATGTCCATAATTACGACAACTAACTACCTCACACTGCACTTCTTTTAATAGTACCAGCCCGAGGTTGTGAATAAAGTTTTTTCCTGATACCTACGAGCCAGGTACTTTTTAACCTTCACCATACCCCACCATTCACATTTAAAATACCCTATCACTCCCATCACACGCACCACACATAGTGCACACTTTCAGTGCTCCCGCGTAGTCGCAGGTCGCAGCACGCCGCAGCACGCCGCATCCCGTTAGAGGGGTGCAAAGACCCCGATGATGAAGCATGACACCAAGGGGCCTGTTGGTGTGTGAAGGGTATTTTACAAAACACTGAGTGTCCCCCACATCCGTGGTCTACACTCTCCCCGTCCACTGTGAGTAGGATTCTTTTTGTTTGTGTAACAGTTCCTTAAAATGTCTCCTCACTGGATAGGTGTTGTCCATATTGGTTATTGCACGGAGGTGTTAAAGTACTCTAACATGAGCTTGTAACTTGGTACTGCCCACATAGATAAGTCCACATGGGCATGTTAGGACGTACACTGTATATTCCGTCTTACAAGTTAACATTTTAGTTATTTTGTAAGGTTTAGAGTTGAATGGGCTAAAATAGATTTTAGTGTTGATCACATGAGTGCATGCCTTGCAGGTTTTGCATTTTCTGAACCCTTTTAAATTCTGTTACCAGATAGGATTGGTTATATCTATATATATATTCACTGAAAAAACCATAGGTTTCACACCAGTTATAGTTAGGAATTAGCATT
This sequence comes from Lissotriton vulgaris, assembly GCF_964263255.1. Taxonomy (NCBI): domain Eukaryota; kingdom Metazoa; phylum Chordata; class Amphibia; order Caudata; family Salamandridae; genus Lissotriton; species Lissotriton vulgaris. Next base: position 375,471,577 of record NC_141698.1, read on the forward strand.
TAAAAAACCTATCAAATTCACTGAAAAAACCATAGGTTTAACACCAGTTATAGTTAGCTGGAAATTTTACTGATATAAAACCATTGAAATTCCCACGTTATAGTTAGTTGGACTCACTATAACTTGCACGTGTAATGCACTGATGACACCATCCAGTGAATGTGTGTCTTTCAGATAAATAAATATGTTTTATATATGTATGTTAAGGTCGATGGAAGAATATTTGTTTAAATTATTGTCTTAATGGATGTTTTTAAAAAAAAAATAATTGGATATCTGCCTTATTAAGTGTATCTTAGTGAATACATATATTAGCGAGTGAAAGTAGGTCAGTCTCTCTGTCATCAGTGATGTCATGAGTGATGTCACTGACCATGTCATGAGTGATGTAATATGTGATGTCATCAGCAGTGCATTACACGTGCAAGTTATAGTGAGTCCAACTAACTATAACGTGGGAATTTCAATGGTTTTATATCAGTAAAATTTCCAGCTAACTATAACTGGTGTTAAACCTATGGTTTTTTCAGTGAATTTGATAGGTTTTTTAAATGCTAATTCCTAACTATAACTGGTGTGAAACCTATGGTTTTTTCAGTGAATTTCATAGGTTTTTTAAATGCTAATTCCTTTGTATATCGAGTTTCTAAACCTTTTTTTTTTTTACAATTTGCTGTTTTTTTTTTAAGTATTCATTTTTTTTATATAATTTTTTTTTTTTGCGCTCTGGGTGCGCGCTCCGGGAAGCTGTCAGCTAAGCTCTCCGGTAAGCTTTTCCGTGAGCTCACCTGAAAGCGCACCCAGAGCGCTACTGTCGTTCGTGAAAAAAATATGAATGAAAAGTTAATAATAATGCAAAACATTTCGTACCATACAAATAAAATTAGTTTTTTTTAATAAGGAAAATGTTTATGCATTTCTGTAAAAGTTTGATGACGTCACTTCGGCGCGCAACGTAAGTGCCCTCGGATGCGCCTACGTTCGCGCCGCGTAAACGCACGCAAAAGCGCCTACGATCGCGCCACGTTTGCGCCCCGGAAGCGCATACGATCGCGCTGCGTAAACGCACCCGGAAGTGCTCCGGAGCGCGCAGCGTAAACGCGTCGGGTCATGTGACCCTAAAATAACACTTTTCATTGGTTGCTAACAGTTTTTTTTACAATGAATGAAATCCCCACCCATTTCCTTCACTTCTTCTTTCACTTTTGTGACTGAAAGACCTGTTTTTTGCACCTGGATCTTTTGTGAATTACCATGGCTGCCAGAGAATCCAGCAGTGAGGATGAACCTGAGTTCATCAATGAAGAGCCTCCTACCCCAAAGGTGAAGGAACATTTCATCTGGAATTTTTTAAGTTTCCAGCAGACCAGAAGAACGTGAATGCACCAAAAGTGGAGTGCAGGATCTGCAAACAGGTCCTGTCACGGGGTAACCCCCAAAAAAAGTACTCTTTTGGGAACTTTACCATGATCCGACATGTGGAGAGGAGGCACCCCCAGAATTTTGCCCGGGAAAGTGTCAGGGCTCTGGCACAAGAGGTTCCCAGAGATGGGGCCTCTACATCAACCGGAGGAGCAACTTCTTCTGGGAGAGAGCAATCGCAGGAGCAGGTGCCAAACATACAACCTGCATTTAACCATGGGGTCGTCAGATGCAGATACTGCAATCAACTCCTCACCTATGGGGAGCAAAGTGTCCAGCTCATGGTTCGAGCATTGGAGAACCATCGCTGCCCTTCCCACCCCTAATTTTTTTGTTTTCTTTTTGCTCCTGTTGAGCAGTTTCCATTCCCTGTTTTTGTTCCTCTTCAGTTAAAAGAAGAAAACCAAAAGTTATTTTCAGAACTACCTCCAATTCTCATCAAAGAGCTATATTCTTAAAAAAATGAAGAGTAAGTGAAATATAGTGCATTGATAATTGAAAGGAGAATGAGTAAGAAAGAACAGAAAGGTATGAGAGGTGAAAGGAAGTGAAGTAGGAGGAATGAAAGAAGGTGAGTGTTAGAAAAGAAAGTTATGACACAGTGAATAAACTGGAGGCCTCATTTCTGAAAAGTGATGCATCGCTACGTGAAAACAGCGATGCGTCACTTTTCTGGTCGCACTCCTTATGACATTCCAGATATGTCATATTTAATATATGACTAATCAATTCGCAAGGAGTTACAGATATGTCAGTATTTCTGACGTATCTGTAAACACAAAAGTAACGCATTGCTGGAGTGCGTCACAAAAGTGACGCAACTCCAGTAATGTGTCCTTTCACATGGAAAAAGCACCATGTGAAAGGTCTGCTGTGAAGCAGGCGCAAGATTTTGACGCAACAGCATCCTAAAAGTGACGCACTGCGTCGTTATTACCAAGCTTTTTGCGGGGGAACAACCCCTCTGCATGCATTATACCTGACGCTATTTTTAAAAAGTGACGCATCTAGGTACATGGGTCACTTTTTAAAACTCTGCGCCACATTATATCTGCATCAGGTATAATGTATGCAGAGGGGGCAATCCCTCGCAAAAAGCGTGGTAATAACGACGTACTGAAATCTATGAGATTTCTCTGCGTCACTTTTAGGATGCTGTTGCGTCAAAATCTTGCGCCTGCCTAGCGTCACTTTCATGTTTACAGATATGTCAGAAATACTGACGTATCTGTAACTCCTTGCAACATGATTCGTCATACATTAAATATGACACATCTGGAATGTCATAAGGAGTGCGCACAGAAAAGTGACGCATCGCACCAGCAGTGTAAAAAAATGTGCCTCGTTGCACTATATTTAAAGGACGCAACAGCATCCTAAAAGTGACGCAGTGAAATCTCAAAGATTTCACTGCGTCGCTATTACAAAGCTTTTTGCGGGGGAACACCCCCTCTGCATGCATTATACCTCACGCAGATATAATGTGGCGCTTGATTTTAAAAAGTGACCCATCTACCTAGATACGTCACTTTTTAAATATAACGCAACGAGGCGCATATTTTTACACCACTGGTGCGATGCGTCACTTTTCTGTGCGCACTCCTTATGACATTCCAAGTAACGCATTGCTGGAGTGCGTCACAAAAGTGACGCAACTCCAGTAATGTGTCCTTTCACATGGAAAAAGCACCACGTGAAAGGTCTTGCGTCAGTCTAACACCTGCTGTAAAGCAGGCGCAAGATTTTGACGCAACAGCATCCTAAAAGTGACGCAGTGAAATCTCAAAGATTTCACTGCGTCGCTATTACAAAGCTTTTTGCGGGAGAACACCCCCTCTGCATGCATTATACCTGACGCTATTTTTAAAAAGTGACGCATCTAGGTACATGGGTCACTTTTTAAAACTCTGCGCCACATTATATCTGCCTCAGGTATAATGTATGCAGAGGGGGCATTCCCCCGCAAAAAGCTTGGTAATAATGACGTACTGAAATCTATGAGATTTCTCTGCGTCACTTTTAGGATGCTGTTGCGTCAAAATCTTGCGCCTGCCTCGCGTCACTTTTATGTTTACAGATATGTCAGAAATACTGATGTATCTGTAACTCCTTGCAACATGATTCGTCATACATTAAATATGACACATCTGGAATGTCATAAGGAGTGCGCACAGAAAAGTGACGCATCGCACCAGCAGTGTAAAAAAATGTGCCTCGTTGCACTATATTTAAAAAGTGACGCATCTAGATAGATGCGTCACTTTTTAAATATTGCGTAACAATGCGCATTTTTTTACACCGCTGGTGCGTCACAAAAATTGACGCACAGGCGGCGCAAAACTGGCAGCGCAAGGCCTTCATAAATATGGTCCTGGATTTTCCCTGTGCTTCGCCGGTGCGCGTACCATGCGCTTCCCCCGCGCAAAACGAAAAAAAAAAAAAAAAATGTAATGCCCCGCAGGACCTTATTTTAGCCCCCACATCAAACCTAGGGGGTCAGAGGGGGTCTACTCTTCCCCCTTATGGTCATTTGCCCCTTTTTTTTTCAAACCCCTTGTGTCTCGATTTTACGAGACACAAGATGGCGGCCGCTCCAGACTGTTTAAAATGTTTACAGACACCCAAGAGCCAATCAGCTTTCTGCGCACAAGTCGCGTGTCGCGCCAGGAGCGCACTCCGGTGCGCGCACCGGAGAGCGCCTATAGATATATATATTTTTTTGAACGTAAATTACTCAAAATCCACTGCAGCACACATCTTGAGACATAGCAAAGGCACATCGGGCTACCAGTCCCTTCAATTTTGCCAAGTTTGCTGGAAATCCATTCAGCCGTTCGGGCTAAAAGTGAAATCGACCGCCCTATGGAAATTAACATGGGGAAAACGCGTTTTGGGACCCCCCTTTTATCTCGGCCCCCGCTTGACGTATCCCCCCCAAACTTTCAAGGAAGGACCGGAGCTCGACGAGGCCATTTTCAGGAAATTTTCAGGCAGATTCATCAACCGGTGCCAAAGTAATTCCAAATAGAATTTTGAGATTTAACATTGAAAAAAATCCTAACTATAACTACCTACTGGCGACCGCCAGTAGGTAATTACCTACTGGCGTCTCGCCAGTAGGTATATATAGTTAGGATTTTTTCCCTATGGGATTTTTGAAAATTCTATGTCTAATAACTTTGGCGTTTGTGGACGGAATCGGCTGAAATTGTCAGGAAAATGGCATATTTTGTTTCTGAGCAGCCCTTTAAAATTTGGGGGGGTTTCGTCAAAGGGGGGCCGAGAAAAAAGGGGGGTCCCAAAATGCGTTTTCCCCGTTGGCCTCACTTTTAGCTCGAACGGCTGAATGGATTTGCACGAAACTTGGCAAAATTGTAGGGACTGTTAGCCCGATGTGCCTTTGCTAGGTCTCAATATATGTGCTCCAGTGGATTTTGAGAAATTAACGTTCAAAACAAGATATATATCTGTAACAGCGCTCCGGGCTGCGCTCCGGTCCGCTTACTTTTCGCGTAACGGAGCTTTGCGTAGCGAAGCTGATTGGCTCTCCGGTGTCTGTCAACATTTTAAACAGTCCGGTGCGGCCGCCATCTTGTCTCTCGGTAGGATCGAGAGACAAGAGGAGGAGAAAAACTAAGGGGGAATTTAATGAAAGGGGGCAAGGTAGACCCCTCTTGACCCCCTAGGAATGATGTTGGGGTTATTAAAGGGTCCCGTGGGGAAAATAAAAAAAAATTGATTTTTCACGGTAGAAGCGCTTCTCGGGCCGCGAACTGGGCCGCAAACTGGTAGCGAAACGGGAATTCGCCATTTTGTGTTTCGTTTTAATTAAATTACTAGGTATAAGGGGGTGGGGGAGACGTATCCTGATCCCTTATGTTTTCTGAGGGTGGCTGAGGAGGCTCATATATGTTGATATATGTCTTCCAGCGGCTGTGCGGCCGCCATCTTGTCTCTCGGTAGGATCGAGAGAGAAGAAGAGGTGAAAAACGAAGGGGGAATTTAATGAAAGGAGGCAAGGTAGACCCCTCTTGACCCCCTAGGAATGATGTTGGGGTTATTAAAGGGTCCCGTGGGGAAAATAAAAAAAAATTGATTTTTCACGGTAGAAGTGCTTCTCAGGCCGCGAACTGGGCCGCAAACTGGTAGCGAAACGGGAATTCGCCATTTTGTGTTTCGTTTTAATTAAATTACTAGGTATAAGGGGGTGCGGGAGACGTATCCTGATCCCTTATGTTTTCTGAGGGTGGCTGAGGAGGCTCATATATGTTGATACATGTCTTCCAGCGGCTGTGCGTGAGCGTTTTTTTTTTTTTGCTGCGTGACGTCTGTTAACGTTCGATTCGATGGAAATCAGGAAGTGTTGACCGCCAATTTGTCACTGCGATAAAATATTTTGTTATAAATGAATCCTTATTGATAAACATTGTCTGCGCCATCTTGCCTTTTTTCCAATGCCACAATTTTGTCGTGCACGGCAGCCATTTTAGATGCCTTGACCAGACCCACTCTCTGCACGCCGCCGATCCTCAGCACGGCTCCCCACCCTCGCAAGCATCTCCCCCACGCACTGGTCACCCACGCTATCTCTCTGATGCATGGGCCATAAACTTCCCCCCATCTGCGCTGCTCTTCCGTGAGAATCACACCCTGTGCCCGCCCGACACCTCCCTTTCACCCTATTCACTACCCCATACATGACAATAACCCGATTCAAGGCCCCATTCACCCGATTTTTTAAAAATATATAGTACTCCAACAAAGTAGGATTATAAAACTTTATTAACTTTATAAATATATTGAACGCAACAAAAACTGTAAATACATTTAAACATTTTTTTGCAAAAAGAAGCAACAGTGGTCAGTAGCTGTCTTTTGTGCGAATAGTCCCAAGGCAGCACAACGTGCTGAGTTCTGGACGGCACCCAGGTGATGTTACCTGGGTGCCGCACTGGTTTTTGGTTTCCTACAATGCAGCTCAGAAAAACAGCGTGGGGCGTCCCGGGTGGTGCGCGGGGAGGCCTCGTCAGTAGCGGTCTGTTGTGCGAATAGTCCCAAGGCAGCAGAACGCGCTGAGATGTGGATGGCACCCAGGTGATGTCCAGTAACTTGCCGCACTGGTTTTGGTATCCTACAATGCTGCTCCGAAAAACGGCGTGGGGCGCCCCGGGGGGGGGGGGGGGACGCGTGGGGGAGGCGGCGTGAACGGGCGTCCCCAGGTGGAGGCTCGTCTGCTGTACTGGGGCGCCCCTTTACCGTTTCAGTTGCCATTCCGCCCGCTTTTGCTACACTGTGCCTCGTCCTCCATTCAGCTGTTTATCGCCCGCTCTTGCGGCTACAGCGTCTCGCTCACCATGTAGTTGAGTTGCGCCCACTCTTGCGGTGCAGCGATAGGCGGCTGCCATTGGATTCTTAAAATGGCGGACGGCTCTTCGGATTTGGGCCTGGTCCACTAAAATGGCCCTGGGACACCTTGGAACTCGGACGGTTGCCTGCTAGGGCTTGGGCTCCATCCTCGAAAGCGTCCCCTCAGCCGTGAAGATTCTACAAAAGTCTTGGGGGCCCTCGACTCCTGCAGGCTTCCGGTTGGGAGCGGCTGCCATGATTGCTCGCGGAATGACCACGACGGAGCCACGAGATGGTGGTGCTCTCATGCTGACGCCAGCTTCAGTCTGAAACATCCAGAAACAAGGTGGGGCTTTCATCGTTTGGGAAAAAAAAAATGTTCTAAACCAATGAAAAGTGTTATTTTTAGGTCATATGACCAAGCCTTCCATCTTTAGGAAACCAAAAGTAAAATGAACCAATGAAAAGTTTTATAAACAAGTCACATGACCTGTTATGCGGCATAGGGCTACAAAAAGCGTAGAAAATCCGTTGGCACGTGAGGCGGCGTCAGTAGCGGACCGATGTGCGAATAGGCCGAAGGCAGCACAACGCGCCGAGATCCGGATGGCACCGTGTTGGTGTCCAGCAAGTTGCTGCACTGGTGTGGCTATCCTACAATGCTGCGCCGAAAGTCGGCGTGGGGCGCCCCGTTGGCCTGTGAGGTCGCGTCAGTCAGTGGGTGCTGTGCGTCTCCCCCAAGATGGAGGCTCCTCGGCTGCAGTGCGGCGCCCCTTATCTTTTCACTCGCCGTCCAACTGAGTTGCGTCCGCACTTGCGGATACAGTAGGCCGAAGGCATCACAGCGCGCCGAGATCTGGATGGCACCGAGGTGGTGTTCAGCAAATTGCCGCACTGGTGTGGCCATCCTACAATGCTGCGCCGAAAGACGGCGTGTCCAGCTGAGTTCCGGTCACTCTTGCGGTACAGAGACTCGAACGCGCCGAGATCCGGATGGCACCGAGGTTGTGTCCAGCAAGTTGCCGCACTGGTGTGGCCATCCTACAATGCTGCGCCAAAAGTCGGTGTGGGGTGCCCCGTTGGCTTATGAGGTGATGTCAGTAGTGGACCGATGTGTGAATAGGTCGGAACCAGCACAAGGCGCCAAGATCCGGATGGCAAGTCCTGGATGTTGAGTGCCATCGTTGAGAGTTCTGAGCAGTGTTTGTAACACTGTCTGAAGCTTATTTGCACCTGCTGCAGCTTCACTATTGTCCAGGGAGTGTCATCCCTGAGTCCGACACTCTTCAATATCTATGTGTCGGACCTCGCAAACACCATCAAAGCGCATGGGATGAACCTTACCTCATATGCTGACGACACCCAGTTGATCTTGACGGTCAGGGATGATGGGGAAGCAGTGGCAGAAAGCTTTAAGGCAGGACTGCTGGCTATCGGACGATGGATGTCCGGAAGCCGCCTAAAGCTGAACTCTGAAAAAACAGAGGTGGTAGTGTTTGGTCGCCTTAGTCCTAGCTGGTCCCCGGCATGGTGGCCACCATCTTTTGGAGCCGTGCCTAAACCAAATGCGAAAGTGAGAAACCTAGGTGTCACCTTCGACGATAACTTGAATTTTATGACCCATGCCAATCAGACGACCTCGGCAGCTTTTTATAAACTACGCCTGGTAAGAAAGATCCTACCATTTCTCCCTGATTCTGTGGGTAGAACCCTGATAAGTGCCCTTGTATTGTCGGCACTAGACTATTGTAATGGCTTGTTTGCCAACGCTCAAATTAGAGTTATTCAAAAAATGCAACTTGTACAGAACGCGGCGGCCAGGTTACTCTCAGGTGTTCCGAGATTTAAGCCAATAACGAACACCCTGAGAGATCTTCACTGGCTGCCTGTAAAAAACCGAATAAAATTTAAAACCTTGTGCATTGTATATAAAACACTACACCAACAGGCCCCACAATTTCTGAGAGATCATCTTATCCCATATCAGCCTTCTCGGCCACTTCGGTCCGCAAAGGTGAACGATCTGGTAGTACCACGCACTAGATTGGTTAACTGGGGAGACAGACGCTTCTTGGTGGCTGCCCCGAAATTGTGGAACACACTCCCGCAAACTATAAGATCCAGCCCTAATTTGTTTATATTCAGGAAGCAGCTGAAAACATGGCTGTTTAACCTCTAGAGTCCAGAAGCCAAAGTTAGGAGAGCCTGCAGTTTACAGCGCCGAGACGCCTCCGGGCATTTGTTCGCGCTATACTAAATGTTAAAAATAAATAAATAAATAAATAAATAAAGATCGCCCATGACATAGGCGGCCGGCTCCCGGGGTCCGGCGGAAATTTTTCCCTTTTCCATTCTGCATCTTGTCCCACAATCCGTTTGACCTGAAGACACGACCAGGTCCCTGAATGTGTGCAGGGGGACGCTATTGATTGAATCAAAATGGCGGCTTCACACAAAGCTGACTCAAGCGTTGCTGTTGATGCTATACAGACAAAAATTGGTTTTCAGTTTGTACATTCTTCAGGATTTTTTTTTCCATCCAAGGCTGGTTGAGAGTTTGTAGAACAATGTCTTCAGATTTTCAACGTACTACTCTTCAACATTCTTCCTAAATGTAACAATGTGAGACTCACTAGGAGAACGGCTGTTTATCTTTCCTTTCAAAATGCTGCCAACAATATTTTCTAAATGGAAGACACCATCTTGTAGCATAAAGGGCCGAAAGGGGTTCTGGTCTGGCCGATGGTTGGTGGAGACATTTTGACTATATCTTGGACCTGCCCGGCCTCGCCCAAAATGGCGCCGGTATAAATGGGACTCGTAACTCCTTGTTGTGTACTGGTTGAACAACCTTGATATCACGAGATATGAATGTAGTGTTGATGCTCATGGCGGGCGGGGACGAGAATTGATTGAATATTTCGACATCCCCATTGATATTAAGTTCTGATGTGTTATTGATTACTGTACTATTGAAAGTTCGAATTAACGTCACCCATGGTACTTGCCCGCAAATGTATATCTAGATGATTTTTTTGTAAGTGGCTTTGTCGTATTTTAATTACAAAATGTACGTCCACCTATTCCGCAACTGTTAGACACCTTAGTTCTTGCAACCTAATGGCCCGCTCGTTATGTTCCTCTACAGTGTAAATGTCTCCTCATCATATACGATTTCAGTTTGCTCCGTGGCCGGCCCACGTGGTTATAGGCCCGTATTTGTATACTGACATTTTCACAATAAAGGTTTTTAAAACAAAACATGGTAGTAGTATTTACATTGGTAAAGTTTTTACTTTTAGTCACTGTTTTCGAATCAGTAAAAGGCAAGTGAAATAAAGCAGTCCAATTACATGACGGATAAAAGGTATAATACGTAGGAACGCAGTAAAGATAAATGGTCAAGGGCAGTTGTGTTTTCCACTCATGCAACATAAAGTGATCGATAAGAATCTGATAATCAGGCGTATCGGCGACTAAGACAGCAGGCCGAGCCTCTTTTACTCAACGGCTCCGTCATGGGACGAAGAAACGCCCTTTTTCTCGAAAAAGGAATATATTTTACTTGCAGGACAGTTGTAAATTTTCCGGGAAAGTACATTAGCCTGGAACATTATAACATATATGTTTAAGAAAAAATAATGTTCGAAACCAATAAAAAGCGTAATTTTTTGGTCATATGACCAAGCCTTCCATCATTAGAATAACAAAAGTAAAATGAACCAATGAAAAGTTTTATTAACAAGTCACATGACCTGTTATGCTTACGTTACGCGCTGCGCGCCGCGCCCCGGATCACTTCCGGGTGCGCTAACGCGGCGTGTCATATAACGCATTACGCGACAACGTAGGTCAAGAATATAGTCAAAATGTCTCCACCAACCAGCGTTCGGAACACAACCCCTTTCAGCAGTCCAAAAAGTTCTGTTAAATGACAACAGAGGGGACAGGCAACAAGAACCATCAGTCAAAGAGGGGAGGGCAAGTTCTTTTCTACCGGGTCATGTTGGGGCGCTACCGGAACTGATCGAATTGGTAGTCTACAGTGTTTCTGGATGTTTCAGACTAAAGCTGGCGTCAGCATGAGAGCACCACCATCTCGTAGCTCCGTCATGGCCATTCCACGAGCAAACATGGCAGCCGCTCCCCACCAGAAGCCTGCGGGAGTCGGGGGCCCCCAAGACTTTTGCAGTATCTTCACGGCTGAGGGGACGCTTTTGAGAATGGGACCCAAGCCCTATCAGGGAAGCGTCCGAGTTCCAAGGTGTCCCAGGGCCATTTTAGTGGACCACGCCCAAATCTGAAGAGCCGGCCTCCATTTTGAGAGTCCTGTGGAAGCCGCTTATCGTTGCATCGCAAGAGCGGGAGCAACTCAACTACATGGTGAGCGAGACGCTGTAGTCGCAAGAGCGGGCGGTAAACAGCTGAATGGCGGAAGAGGCACAGTGTAGCAAAAGCGAGCGGAATGGCAACTAAAACGGTAAAGGGGCGCCCCACTACAGCGTGTCTTCAGGTCAAACGGATTGTGGGACAAGGTCCAGAATAGAAGAGTCATCAAAAGGCAAAAAATTCCGCCGGACCCCGGGAGCCGGCCGCCTATGTCGGGGGCGATCTCAGGCTACACCAGTGCTATAAGACTTGGGGAGGGGGTCGGAGCCAAGCGTCTTCTCCGAGTCCGTCCCATCACACCGCCCCCGGGGGCCTCCGTCAAGCGGTTTAGGGAGGTACTATATCACATTGTTTTCAAATGCAGTCAGGTCCACAAACGACCCTCACTTACTTTGAGAATAGTGAAGCTGCAGTAGGTGGAAATCAGCTTCAGACAGTGTTACAAGCGCTGCTCAGAACTCTGAACTATGGCACCCAACATCCAGAACCTATGCCATTTGAGAATGGCAGTGACATCGAAGCAACTCAGGGACCAAAACCATTAACGTACTTTCACGTATGAAAATCTTACTTGGGGAGGGGGCAGGAGCGAAGCGCCTCCTCCCAGTCCGCGCCACCACACCGTATGTGGAAAATCTGAAGCCATCGTTCTACAAACTCAACCAACCTCGGATGGAAAAATCTAGAAAAATGTACAAACTGAAAACCAGTTTTGGTCTGCATAGCATCAGCAGCAACGCTTGCTATCAGAGTGCATGAGTTTCATGCTCGATCGATTGAGCTAGCCGGATCGGGCAACAAAAAGTATAAAATAGTTATGTAAATAGTTCTTTAATAAAATGTTTTTCCCTGTTACTTTGCTGGTGTGTTGTATATATTTTTAATATTTGCATAGGGTTTGTCGTTATTTTGGGCGGGGTGAGTGACGGAGCCGAGCTGTCTTGCAGCCCTCATGGTGTGGAGCTCAATTCATCTCACTATTTTCGTATTTCTCATGAAGGGTTGTTCCTAATGTTTCTATTTTAGCGACGTCAAAAAGAGATCCAATTAGTGGCCTACTGATTTTGCTCGATTACTTTTATTTTTTTACACGATTTTTCAGTATCTGCAAAGACTAAACAGAGTATTGCGACTTTGTGCTTGTTTGTAAATAGAGAATGAACCAAAGAGAACCAATTCTAAAACAGTAAATGCTTGGATAACAATCAATCAAATGGAGAGACAAGCAGGCACGACGGATTACAACGGGGTTAAAGGTCTGCGTTAACTACCCTTCACTATCTGCAAAGAGAGAGTACTACTAAGAGTAAAGAGGGGAGGGGGGGCAGCGTTCAAAGCACATCAGTGTGCATAAACACGAAAACGTTTTTACCTATCACGTACTTGACATTTGACAGCTTTTGATATTTGCTATTAAAAAACCATTGAAATTCACAGAAAAAACCATAGGTTATAGTCCATATATAGTTAGGAATTTGCATTTACAAAACCTTGAAAATTCAATGAAAAAACCATAGGTTATAGACCATATATAGTTAGGGATTAGCATTTACAAAACCTTATTTTACTCGCATAAAACCATTGAAATTCGCATATATAGTTAGTTGCGCTAACTATATATCGCGCACCCGCAATCCACTGCTGATGATGTCACATATTACATCATTCATGACATGGTCAGTGACATCACTGATGACATCACTGATGACATCTCAAATGACATCACTGACGAGGTATATGAAATAAATGATGAAATTATTTTAGGTCTATTAAGTTATGAGATGTTATAAGAATACATTTATTAAAATGGCTGCAAGTGTGCAAATTACCCAGTGCCTTTAGCCAGGGAAGTAGTTACAACAAAAAGGCTTGATGAAGGGCCTTGACGTTCAATCAGAATGTGATGTTGAAGAATAATTGATAATACCAGTCAAGAAAGGCAGAAAGTGTGCAATTTAATCACTGCTTTCGGCTGAGGTAGTTTATACTAATTAGAAGATAATGTCAAAAAAGTAATGTTGAGCATAGTGATGCTCCTGATCCATGCATTTTATTAGGTCGATAGACTGTTCCCCCTAAGACAAAAGTTCATCACAATAAATGCATAGAATGTTAATTTCATCGAAATGAGGATTAATTTGTGGGTGTGGATTGGTTGCTGAATGTGCTGCTGCAGCAATCGCTGTGCTTGGTGCAGCAGTAGGTGAGTTTTCTCTGTAAATGAAAAGGAGGAACTTTTTCTGTCTTAGGCTCTATATGAATAATAGCCTGAAATGGAAAATGGATGGACACATTTAATAAGAATAGACTCCTGGTGGCCGCCTGCCCTGGGCAGCGCACCCAAACCAACGGACCACGCACGCAACCTGGGCATCATCCTGGACTCCTCCCTCGCGATGACCAAGCAAGTGAACGCAGTCTCATCATCCTGCTTCAACACCCTGCGCATGCTCTGAAAGATCTTCCGATGGATCCCCACCGAAACCAGGAAGATGGTCCCCCAGGCCCTCGTCACCAGCCATCTGGACTATGGAAACACCCTCTACGCTGGAACCACGGCCAAACTCCAGAAAAGACTCCAGCGTATCCAGAACGCCTCAGCACGACTCATCCTGGACATCCCGCGCCGCATCCACATCTCCGCCCACCTGAAAGACCTGCACTGGCTCCCTGTCAACAAGAGGATCACGTTCAGACTCCTCACCCACACACACAAGGCTCTCCATGACTTGGGCTCGAAGTACCTCAACAGCCGCCTCACCTTCTACACACCCACCGGCCAACTCTGATCCGCCAGCTTCGCCCTCGCCTCCGCCCCAAGAATTCGGAAATCCACCATCGGAGGAAGATCCTTCTCCTACCTGGCAGCCAAGACATGGAACTCCCTCCCCACTCACCTACGGATGACCCAGGATCACCTCTCCTTCAGGAAATTACTCAAGACCTGGCTGTTCGAGCAGTAGCGACCCCCCTCCCCCTCAGCGCCTTGAGACCTTAAGGGTGAGTAGCACGCTATACAAATTTCATGATTGATTGATTGATTATTTAAATTCATCAGTCCAGAAGGAATTATTACGAAGTCTACATCATTATGCACAGCACTAGGAGGCATTTTGTTCTTATCCATTTTGTTATAAAAATATTTAGAAATATGCTGATTAGAATGCAATTCAAAACAATTCTGTGAGTAATAAGTTGCAAAATGTTTCGTCATTATTATTTTCCTTTTTAAATACACATGAATTGTACTGGTTTGAATTTTAAAACAAGTTTGTTGAAAACAAATGTAAGAATAATTCACCAATAAATGTGTAACAGGTTGCTCACAATTATGTACAGTACAACATTGTACATTCTGTTCCACATTTTCTTTTATTAATATTTCAGTTTCTGCACAGTTTTCCTGAGGCCCAAAGTAACTACGCTGAATTTGTTAAGAGACATTTGTTACATCTGATACAGATGCACGGAAAAGAGTACAGTTCAATTTTTTTTAACATTAGTGCTGGAATTTTTGCGTAATACAATGTTCTGATTAATTTTCTGATTTGAGTATGATTAACTGGTAACATTCTGAATTGGTGAAAAACACTTTGGTATACTTTTTTAGAAAGATAAGGCAGGGAATGACTTTGGAAAGCAGTATTTTCTCTCACTCTGCAAGAGTCTAGTGTGTGCCACATCTTAATCTTTTGTTTAACACTTTTGTTATTATAGTTGGGTAAAAACTTGCATAAGAAAATTAATAGATTCTTAACTTACAGTATAAATACTACTACAATTGGAAGTGTTCACTGGAGTTTTAGAACGTGTCCCTAAAAGTTCCTCAGGTAACACTTCTTTTGCATTTGTGTTTCACAACAGAACAACGATTTCTAATTTCATAGGTATGAATACTAGTGTCATCTGTATGCAAATCATTACTCTGGAGATAACTTGTCATGAAAAAAAGGCTTTGAATCTACTTGATCTATCGTTCCATTCTTCTAAGAAAAATGTCTGGAAAATGGGATAGTTTCTCTTTTCCATTTACTTTTGGCTTTAATTAAAGGGATCTATGAATGCAATTTTGTCACAGTTAACAGAATCTGTAGACACAGTACAATTGTCTGTCTTAAATAAAGCAAAGCTACATTCAATGTTGCCCGTAGTGTAGATGGAAAGGTGAATTGAAGTTGTTAATCCTCTTGTCCGTAGTGTAGGTCAAAGGCAGTAGTTGACAGAGAAATGGAGGAATGCTTTGTCTCTTTTTTAATACAAAATCTGAAGACATACAGTAGAAACATCTATAATTTAAAAAAATGAAGGCTAAATTGATTAATGTACAAACTGTAAGGAAATATGATGACATTGTGAAATTGTCTGTTTTAAATAAATCAAGATTGTATTGAATGTTTTCTTTACTACTGGCGGTATTGGTATCTAGTTGTGAACTCTAGTGAGTGCAGCATTTATTGAAGGCTCTTCTTGGTAGACATAAGATAAATTTACATGCAAAAGTGAATTGAAGTTGTCAACCCTGCTGTCTGCAGTGTAGATTGAAGGCAGTTGTTGAGACAAAGATTGAAGAATGCTATTTAGTTATAGATAACAGAATCTGAGGACATAGAATTCTATTTGTGATAAGGAAAACAGTGTTGAATGTAATGCGTTCCTTCATGTAGAAGGGAAGCTCAATTGAAGTTGTCAACCCTGCTGTTTGCAGTGTAGATTGAAGGCAGTTTTTGAGACAAAGATTGAAGAATGGTATTTAGTTACAGATATCAGAATCTGAGGACATAGAATTCTATTTGTGATAAGGAAAACATTTTGAATGTACTGCAGTTCTTCATGTAGAAGGAAAGCTGAATTGAAGTTGTCAACCCTGCTGTGTGCAGTGTAGATCGAAGGTTGTTGTTGTCAGAAATATCGGTCAATGCAAGTTGTTAAGCCAGTTGTCCGCAGTGTAGATTGAAGGTAGTTGTTGTCAGAAAGATTGAATAATGCTATTTAGTTACAGATAACAGAATCTGAGGACATTGAATTCTATTTGTGATAAGGAAAACAGTGTTTAATGTAATGCAGTCCTTCATGTAGAAGTAAAGCTCAATTGAAGTTGTCAACCCTGCTGTCTGCAGTGTAGGTTGAAGGCAGTTGTTGAGACAAAGATTGAAGAATTGTATTTAGTTACAGATAACAGAATCTGAGGACATAGAATTCTATTTGTGATAAGGAAACAGTGTTGAATGTAATGCTGTCCTTAATGTAGAAGGAAAGCTGAATTGAAGTTGTGAACCCAGCTGTCTGCACTGTAGTTTGAAGGCAGTTGTTGACACAAAGATTGATGAAAACTATGTTGTCACTGGTTGCATAACCTGAGGACATAGTATAATTGTCTCTGCCTTAAGGAAAGGAAGGCTGAATACAATGCTGTCCTTAATGTAGAAGGAGAGCTGCATTCAAGTTGTGAACGCAGCTGTTCATGGTGTAAATAGAAGGCAGTTGTTGACACAGAGATCGATGAATGCTACTTTGTCACAGTTAACAGAAATGGAGGACACAGTACAATTGTGTCTGCCTTAAGGAAAGCAAGGCTGAATACAATGCTGTCCTCAATGTAGAAGGAGAGCTGTATTCAAGTTTTGAACGCAGCTGTTCATAGTGTAAATTGAAAGCAGTTGTTGACACAAAGGTTGATGAATGATATTTAGTTGCAGATAACAGAATATGAGGACACAGCATTATGTCCCTGCCTTAAGGAAACAAAGGCTGAATGCAATGCTGTCCTTAATGTAGAAGGAAAGCTGATTTGAAGTTGTGAATTGACCTGTCTTCAATGTAGATTGAAGGCAGTTGTTGACACAAAGAGGGATGAATGCTATTTTATCTTGGTTAACAGAGTCTGAGGACAAAGTATAATTGTGTCTGTCTTAAGGAAAGTAAAGCTGAATGCAATGGTGTCCTTAATGTAGAAGGAAAGCTGAATTGAAGTTGTGTACCCAGCTGTCTGCAGTGTAGAATGAAGGTAGTTGTGAAAGTTAACAATATCTGTGAACGCAGTATAATTGTGTCTGTCTTAAGGAGAGTGAAGCTGAATACAATGGTGTCTTTAATGTGGAAAGAAATCTGAATTGAAGTTGTGAACTGAGCTGTCCGTAGGGTAGATTGAAAGCTTTAGTGAGCAGTTATAGATGAATACTATTTGTGACATTCTTTTACAAAATCGGAAGATGCAAAATCTATTAGTCTGTACCTTAAATAAAGCAAGGCTGAATTCAATGTTTTCTGTAGTAGTGGTGCTCTTGCTATGAAGTTTTAATTTTTACTGACTGTAGAATATATTGAAGGTTGTTGTAAGGACAGATATTGAAGATAACATTAGTTCTATAGCTGAGTTGAAGTTGTGAACCCTTGTGTGTGCAGTGTAGATTGAAGGTAGTTGTTGACAGAAAGATCAATGAATGCTGTTTTGTAACAGTTAACAGAAGGTGAGGATACACAACTACTGGATATTGACCTAAATTGGGTGCTTATTCTCTTCTTCACCTATTATACTCACACACACAATTTGCATCTGCACAAACTTTTGTCTTATGAAAATCAATCAAGTACAATGCAGATAAAGTTCTGATTCGAGACAAAGCCACATATGCCATATCTTCTTTAAATACTGTACTTCGAATATTCACTAAAGCACAAACTATACTGAAACCTTGAGATTTATGAATGGTCACCGCATATTGCAAACAAACAGGGCCATGATACAGGGTCATGAGTTTAAATTAGAATATGAAATTCAAGAATAATTGATAAGTGCAGCCAAGAAAGGTTGTAAGTGTTCAAATTTCCCATTGTCTTGTGCCGGGGTAGTATGTACATGAAAAAGGCTTGATAAAGGGCCTTGACTTTGAATCAGAATATGAAAATGAACATTAATTGACAACTTCAGGGAAGAAAGGCAACAAGTGTGCAAATTTGCTACTGCCTTTGGTCGGGGTAGTTCTTACAAGAAAAAGCTTGATAAATATCTAATGAGTAATGTTGAGGATAGCGATGCTTCTGTTTGTTTTTGATGAGGTTGATAAACTTTTCTGTTATGTGAAACAGTCTATCGCAATAAATGCATAGAAATATAGATTGAACAAAATCAAGATTTATATGTGAGTATGGACTGTTTGCTGAAGATGCTGTTGCATCAGTTGATGTGCTTTGTGTAACAGGAAGTAAGTTGCCCTTCAATGTTTGTGTTGCAGCTCAAGCAAAGTTGTTAGGTGCGAGTTGTTCACGTATTGCACTATATTTGGTGTGCTAAAAAAGTATTTTTTGGATGGATCACCCTTTGAAAGAGTTGTTTGGTAAATTTTAAAGATTACTTTTGCAGTATTAAACTTCAGCTGGGGTGGTAGGTACAACAAAAGGGCTTGATAAAGGGTCATGATTTTGAATCAGAATATCAAATGTAACAATAATTGATAACGGCATCCAAGAAAGGTAGCAAGTGTGCAAATTTCCCATTGGCTTCAGTTGGAGTCATAGCTACAACAAAGATGCTTGCTAAAGGGCTTGCACTTTTAATAGGAATATGAAATTGAACAATAGTTGATAACTGCTGCAAAGAAAGGCAACAAGTGTGCAAATTTCCCATGACTTCTGGCAGTGATGTATTTACATGCAAACGGCTTGATAAAGTGTCTTGACTTTGAATCAGAACATGAAATTGAACAATAATTGATAACTGCAGCCAAAAAAGGCAGCAAGTTGGTGTGTGTTATGTGTAGATGATGTGTTGATTGAGTGGAAGATAAAATAGGTGAAAAATTAGAAAGGCCTGCAGACGTGCAAAATATCCACTGCGTTGTCTGGGAAGTGGATCTTTGGATTTCCAAGTCATTATACAGATAGGGCATCATATTTTGCAGTGAGAGCATAAGAAATGGCTACGACATCGAAGGAAGCAATGCAAGTGCATTAAGTTACCATTGTGGGCGGTAGGGCTGAAAAATTACAACACCAGGCCCATTTTAGGGTCTCTAGTTTGAATTAGAATAATACTTGGCAAAGGCTGCAAGAAAGTTAGGAGGTAGGTGTGTTTCAGTTAGTGGATGCAGAATAAGGTGAAAAGGAAGAAAGGTAGCAGATGCTGAAACAACCCACTGCCTTGGAAAGGAAATGGGTGTTTGGTTTTCCAGTCCATTATAGACTGTGAGTCAGATTCCGCAGTGGGAGCCTGAGAAACGGGTATCTCATCTAAGGAGTTAGGCAAGTGCACAAAGTATACACACTGTGCGGTAAAAAGGACGCAAGAAAGGACGCAAGTGCGCAAATTACCCACTGCTATTCTGCAGTAATAGTTACCAAGAAGGCTGAATAAAGGGTGTGTACTTTGAATTTGTATTACAAGAAGGATAATTGATAACCCCAGCCAAGGAAGGCAGCAAGTGTTCAAATTTCCCAGTGCCTTCGGCGGTGGTAGTCGATAGAAGAAAAAGGGCTCGATAAAGGGCCTGCATTTTGAATAGGAATATGAAATTGAACAATAGCTCATAACCCCTGCGAAGAAATGAAGCAAGTGTACACATTTCCCACTGCCTTCTGGCAGGGCAGTATCCACATGAAAAAGGCTCGATAAAGAGCCTGCACTTTGAATACAGATATGAAATAGAAGAATAGTTGATAACCATAGCCAAGAAAGGCAGCAAGTAGGTGTGTGTACGTGTAGATGATGTGTTGATTCCGTGGTCGATGAATAATGTAAAAAATATGAAATGCTGAAAGTGTCCAAATTACCCACTGCCATTCACGGGTAATAGTTAGCAAGAATGCTCAATAAAGGGCCTGTATTTTGAATTTGAGTAACAAACAGAAGATTTGATAACCATAGACTATACTGCTATTTTTTAATATTGTTAGACTGTTAAGCTTTTGTTTATACATGAACGGCAGGAAGTGTGCAAATTACCCACTGCCATTCATGAGTAATAGTTACCAAGCAGGCTCAATAAAGTGCCTGCACTTTGAATTTGTATTACAAGAAGGACAATTGACAACCCCAGACAATAAAGGCAGCAAGTGTGCAAATTTGCCACTGCTTTCGGCCGGGGTAGTAGGTAGAACAAAAATGCTCGATAAAGGGTTACGGTTTTTGAATCAGAATATCAAATTCAAGAATAATTGATAACACCAGCCAAGAAAGGCAGTAAGCGTCCAAATTTACCACTGCTTTAGGCTGGGGTAATAGGTAAAACAAAAAGGCTCAATAAAGGGCCATGAGTTTGAATCAGAATATGAAATTGAAGAATAATTGATAACCCCAGCCAAGAAAGGCAGCAAGTGTGCACATTTTCAACTGCCTCAGGACGGGGTAGTTTTTACAACAAAAAAGCTTGATAAATGTCTAATAACTAATGTGGAGGACAGCGAAGCTCCTGTTTCTTGTTTTTGATGAGGTTGACGTACTATTTGCATAACATAAAAGTTCATCACAATAAATGCATAGAAATTTAAGTTTACGAAACTCAAGGTCAATATGCGAGTATGGACTGTTTGCTGAAGATGGTGTTGCAGCTGTTGATGTGGTTGGTGCAGCAGCAAGTGGTTGTCCTGCAATCTCTCTGTTGCAGCTCAAGCAAAGTTGTTGGGGTGCAAGGAGTTTATGTGTTTTGTACTATATTTGATGTGCCAATGGAGTATTTTTTGGATTGATCACTCCTTGAAAGAGTTGTTTGGCAAATTTTACAGGTTACTAATGGTTGGTGTGTTTCAGTTATTATGTGTTTGGACTTTGCTTAAATCTTTAAGGGATGCATTAGGGCTTCCATAATACGGAAACAGTTTGTACTTAGTGACATCAAATTCTATTTTATGAAGAACAGTTGAATTCTACATCCACCTCTAGGACTAGTGGGAGGGTAGTATTTTAAAGTGTTTGACAGGTTTCACTACATGTTTCTATGTACTCAACACTCAGCATTGAGGATTGTAAAGGTTTACCATAGGAGTGACTGATGAGTTTACATATGTCAGTTTACAAAAGAGAAAACAAGTACGATTGTTTTACATTAGAGATATACAGACCTGAAAGACTATCGGCCACATGCATCAAAGTCCGGTTTTGCGATTCCTTATTTGCGATTTTTAGGGAATCGCAAATAAGGAATCGCAAAACGGGATGCATGATTTAAATCGCATAAAATTTGCGATTCGGTAAAAATTGCAATTTTTACCGAATCGCAAATATTATGCGAATTCCAATTCGCGATTTCGCAATTCCCATTGATTCCTATGGGCCTTTTGGCCCATAGGAATCAATGGGATGGCATTGACATTTTGCGAATTTCAATTAGCGATTCGCAAAATGTTAATGCATTCCATGGGTGCAGGGGGGGTCCAAAGGACCCCCCCCTGCACCCCTGAAATGTATTTTGAAGTGCATGTTTCACACACACATGTACTAAGGACATGTGTGTCTATAATATGACAGTGTTTTAAAATGCAATTTTGAGCATTTTAATACATTTTCGCAAATTACCACGAGGTTCAACCTCGTGGTAATTTGCATCCCCTATGTGCGAATTCGCAATTTTAAAAGTAATCATGCATTGCTTTTAAGGAATCGCAAATTTGCGATTCCTTAAAAGCAATCGCATTTTTGGAATTCGCTAAAAATAGCGATTTTGCCAAAAATGCTTGATGCATCCCAAAAACCTATTTAGGAATCGCAAACGGCCGAATTTACCGATTCGCAGGGTTTGCACTTCCTAAATAGGTTGATGCATGTGGCCGTATGCATGTAAATTCATGAAATCTTTTTTGAAGGTTTGGAAGAAAGCAGTGAAAGGGTGTTTAGAAGCAATACTGTCCAGCATAAAAAGGGCATAAGTATTTGGACTCTCCTGCAGTCTAGTCTTGTGTCCAAATTATCTTTAAAAATAGTGTTGAGACACACTTTTTTTCACCTGTCATGATTTGCAGAATGCTTTTAGAGTTGGAGCAGACTTCGTGTAACATTCCTACTTAATTTTCTTTGGGAAATTGAGTAATTATTTTGTTTATTTGTTGAAATATAAATTTAAATCTTGCTCTTTGAAGGTGAAGAAGCAACACCACTCATCTACACATTATTGTTGACTAAAATGTAGTGGTAATTCCTGACTGAATGAATTATATTTTTATAACACTGTTCCATAGTCCTAATTCTTAGAGTCAACAAAATTAATAGTCGCAGTAAAAGGCAAGTTTGATTTACATTTGGTTTTCTTAATTGAAGGTGGTCAACTACTGCATTCGAAATATTAAGCCTGTTGAGAAGAAAGTGAAAAGTACGTTGTAATTATTATTGTATTGTTTAAAGGTGAATAGCTTTTTGAAATAAAAATGTTATATGTACTTACAAGGTAAATATAGTTCCAGGGTCAGACTGGCGTTTTGAGTCTGTGCAAACCCACTAACTTCCATGTTTTATTCGTTTTTAAGAACTCTTCTCTAATCTTTTGTTATAGTGAAGAATGTTGGAAATTTCTTACCAACAATGGCAGACATACACCTTCTTCCTGAGTTGGGACAAAAGTTGTTGGAGGAAAAGTGAATTCGTAAACATTCATGTTTTCGCATGAGCAAATCCACACATGCAAATTTGCTCATGCTAAAATGTAGTTCACAAACATTTTCTAGGAGTACTATTTCTTGTCCTACTTGTGTACATTTTTGGGATTCACAAAAGCTGTATAGCTGCACTTAATGCTAGGACATATTTCATGGGTCCACTTTTGAGACTTTCTTGAATAATTGGGCCCCTAATTTGGTCTGGCATTAACCGTGACCTATTGCGTTCATTACATCTGTCTCTCTCTCTCTGTTCCCTCCACTCTCATCCACTCTGCTCACTCTCCTGTCTCTCTCTCTCTCTTTCTCTGTCTTTGTATCGGATGTCTTCACTGTGAGTCACAGCATTGTGCTGTTTCACAAGGAGCATATCAGCACTTAAAGTAGTTTTGTTCAGTGCCAGTAACTACTGTGAAAGCTTGTGCTTTTTAAAACCAAAAATATTTTTTGCTTTTGCCAAAGTTTGTTATAATAGTGAGGGCGCAGCAGCTTAAATGCCAATAACATTTTACAAACACGATGCCAAAAGGAGTCATACAATGACAAAAGTAAAAAGGTGACCATCAAGTTCAGACCTACTGTGTTTGCCAATGCTTGTTTGAATTGTGTTTCCCATAATCTTATTGAAAATTGTTACAGAGATTTTCCATAATGAATATTTTTGGGAAATACTAGAATGCATTAACACGTTATTAACTGATGCTGCAAAAAAATGGTAATAGAAATTTTATAGTAGTTTAGCAAAAACATTTGTTTCCTGCTTTCTCTTTTTTATGAACATTTTATTTTGAAAGCAAAGTATTATCAAAGTTGCTTTTAAGCTCCTGCAATTATTTGCGTCAAATTGCAGTGTATTGTGGGAGCAGTATACATAGCCTCATAGGGCTAAACTTTGGAAGTGTGTGTACTTATTTTTTAGTACAGAAACTCAGTGGTGCAGTCTGAGCTTACAACATTTATTTGGAAGAGTCACTCTAACTAATAATAATGACTGCATCAGTGTTGTACAAGTTTGAAGGTCTTTAACATATGAACACAAATATTAACTTGGCAGCAGATATTTCTGATAAGCATATGTGGGTCAGGCGTGTTTCAGAGGTGCACGCCTTTGTATACTGGAGCCACTGACAGTTGTGCACTCAGAGGTTACAACATTTAATTAGAGTGCGCGCCCGAGTAATAAATGCATTCAAGTAATGAACCATAAAGAGAGGTTTGAACAGCATTAACATATGGGCGAACATATTACGTTAACTGCAGATAGTGCCTTTCTCTGACCCATTATGTGGTACTGCTGACTGGCAGCCAAAGGGTTTGTGATGCTGGGAGTTGGGCCTACTTGAGCCAAAGACACAATACACATGAAAACTTGTTGCCCTTGACCTCAACGAATATGTGCTGTGCGTCGGGCTATAGGAATTACACATCCCTAATGGTGCATAGTCAGCTTTCCAATATAGTGGAGGCAACTCAGAAAAGATCCTTACCATAAAGTTTACTGTGACACAGTGGTGGTGCAAAAGATGTGTTATGGAGTATTGTATTAAGAATATGATGCATCTGGAGGGTGCATTACATTGTATAGCCCTGCCCCAGAAGGAGGCTTTCCTGTGCAGGAGGGGGTGCAGCAATGCCTCCTAAAAGTGACTGACTGAAATGTATAACGTTTCATTCAGTCACTTTTGAGCTTATGCTGGGTCAAAACTTTGCATATGCTAGAAGCAGGTGTAAGGATTGATACAGCATTGTGAGCATACGGCCCGAGATCATTTGGAGTTGTGTTATACTTGCAACCGAAGTCAAGCAATAATTAATCCAAAAAATATTTAGCAATTTAGTTTTGTTAGTATTTTATAAGTAAGAATATGAAATATAATCTAAAAAATAAAATAAATATAAATATTTATATCAAAAATATACGAAATTAGTATAAAAAGAAAGACACAATAATCAATACATTTATAAATGATCATTCACAAAACCTTTGAAATTCACTGAAAAAACCATAGGTTTCACGCACGTTATAGTTAGGAATTAGCATTTAAAAAACCTTGCAAATTCATTGAAAAAACCATAGGTCTCACACATGTTATAGTTAGCTGGACATTTCTCTCATACAAAAGCATTAAAATTCCTTTGTTATAGTTAGTTCAGCTAACTATAACTTGCGCGCCAGCAATGCACTGCTGATGACGTCACATATTATATCACTCATGACATGGTGAGTGACATCACTCATGACATCACTGATGACATCTCAGATGACATCACTGATGACATCATCCAGTGAATGTGTGTCTCTCTGAAAAATAAATATTTTTTATATATGTATATGTAAAGGTCAATGGAAGAATAAATAGGTAAATAAGTCTCTAAATGTGAATTTTTCTAGCAACTTGAAGTCGGTGGTAACATGCGATTCCTTAAAGCAAGGTCACAATTGTTTCTTGCTTCCTGCATTGCATTTAAGGAATCACAAATTGCGATTCCCTAAATTCATTAGCAAAATAGGTAATAGGTAAATAGGTAAAAGCAAAAATTGCGATTCCAATTGCCGGAAGCCTGCACTTGGAGAGCTTATAAAAGCAGCTCTCGGATCACGCTCTTCGGACCTTTCCTGCCATCACGCCCATTACTATAGACTACTATAGATTTTAACCTGCACTCAGTTCGTTAGTTTTAATTTTGCGTCGCCGTATTTGCGCTGCTGTTTGTGTTGTGGTTTTGCTGGGCGCTTGCTACTGCTGTCACTTGGGGCATAGACAGGCTTACCTGCATATAAATTGTGCCCTCACCCGCTCATTGTGGGACTTAGATAGTAGGGTCCCTGGTCCTGGTGATCCGTCCGCCATCTTGGGTAGGTACTGACGCTCTGGGATATTCTCAGGCGCCATATTGGTTGGGGTCAGAGGCTCTAGCAGCCGGAAGCCCGCGCTTGGAGAGCTTATAAAAGCAGCTCTCGGATCACGCTCTTCAGACCTTTCCTGCCATCACGCGCATTACTATAGACTACTATAGATTTTAACCTGCACTCAGTTCGTTAGTGTTAATTTTGCGTCGCCGTATTTGCGCTGCTGTTTCTGTTGTGGTTTTGCTGGGCGCTTGCTACTGTTGTCACTTGGGGCATAGACAGGCTTACCTGCATATAAATTGTGCCCTCACCCGCTCTTTGTGGGACTTAGATCGTAGGGTCCCTGGTCCTGGTGATCCGTCCGCCATCTTGGGTAGGTACTGACGCTCTGGGATATTCTCAGGCGCCATATTGGTTGGGGTCAGAGGCTCTAGCAGCCGGAAGCCCGCGCTTGGAGAGCTTATAAAAGCAGCTCTCGGATCACGCTCTTCAGACCTTTCCTGCCATCACGCGCATTACTATAGACTACTATAGATTTTAACCTGCACTCAGTTCGTTAGTTTTAATTTTGCGTCGCCGTATTTGCGCTGCTGTTTCTGTTGTGGTTTTGCTGGGCGCTTGCTACTGCTGTCACTTGGGGCATAGACAGGCTTACCTGCATATAAATTGTGCCCTCACCCACTCTTTGTGGGACTTAGATAGTAGGGTCCCTGGTCCTGGTGATCCGTCCGCCATCTTGGGTAGGTACTGACGCTCTGGGATATTCTCAGGCGCCATATTGGTTGGGGTCAGAGGCTCTAGCAGCAGGAAGCCCGCGCGGTGTAATAGTATAACTGAGATGTGTAGGCAGACGCGCAGCGGAAGCGCCGTAGACGCGCCGGAGGTGCACCAGAGGTAAGCCCGTTTGCGCCCGTTCGCGTCCCGGGTGCCTCTGGTGCACCTGCCCCTCCTTATCAGGCTGATTCCTGCCCTGCTTCTACTGAGGGTTTGGAGCCTGAGGCTGGTAGTGAGAACTGTTTGCCCATACCCACCCCGCACAAGACTTTGTCCTGCGGTCTGTTGAATGCTCGCTCTCTGATAAAGCATTATGCTGAGATTGCACTACTAATAGAAACGTCTCAGCTGGACATATTGTTCGTGACTGAAACCTGGGCCACGAAGGACTGTGGCATGGAATTGGGCTGGGCCTGCCCACTAGGATATCTGATAAGGCATATTCCCCGCACTTCGGGTAGGGGTGGTGGGGTAGGTTACATTTTTAGAGATTCGATCTCCTTGGCCGAATTGGCGGTTGAAGAGGTAGCAGGGTTTGAGCTTATGGGCTTTTCCATCGTGGCTCAGGGAGGTACTCTGGTAACAGGCCTTTTATGCTACAGACCGCCCTCTTTACCCACCACAGCCCTTCAAGCCCTGATCGATTTGGTCTACGACCTTTCTAACTCTCATACCAATTTCTTAGTATTGGGTGACTTTAACCTGTGGCCTTCTGGTCCTCATGACTTGGCTTTTCGAGAACTTTGCCAAGCATGTAGCAATATTCAACTCGCTCAATTGGTCCTGGTACCCACCCATGATATGGGGCATACATTAGATTTGGTATTTGCTGATAAGAACTTAGTTGTGGTGGAAAAGGTCGTAGATCAGGGTTGGACTGATCATTCATTGATTGTTATGTCCTTTCTCATGCCTGCCCCGTGGAGGCCTAACAAACCGGCCAGCAGGAAGCTGAATCGGCAATGGAACCGCCTCCTTAGGGAGCCGAGTCGACCCGCACTGCTACCGGGAATCTTTCAGGTGGAGGAGAATGTGGACAAGAGCTATGCATCTCTCTGTCGGCATATTGTATCATCTCTTGATGAACTGGCTCCTTTGCGTAAGGTGAGAGACAGGCCTAGAGGCTTAAATGCCTGGTTCAGTGAAGATCTTGGACAGTTTAAACTTCGCTGTAAACAGGCGGAGCGTACATGGAGGAGAGGATATAGGGAGCAGGATAAGGCGGCTTATAAAGTAGCCCTGCATGAATACAAGGCCCAGTTAAGAATCGCAAAAGCTAAGTTCCTAGAAGACACTCTGGCGAAGGCCCCTAACAAATCCCAGACTCTGTTCAGGCTGGTTAAGACTTTGTCTGACCCGCCTTGTACGGCGTCTACTATTCCGGCCTCGCAGGAATTGTGCGACTCGCTGGCCCTTGCATTTGGGGAGAAAATCAGGACTATCCTGACTGGACTCAAAAGACCTGAACAGTCTGTGACACCTACAGTCTCTCTTTCGGATTCCCCTGATAATTTGGGATCCGAATGGGCGTTTAGCAAGGAAGGTCTGCCTCAGCTGTCCGGTTTCCCTGTTCCCTCGCTAGAGGAATTTGTCATCCTGGCTAATAGCGTATCTTCAGGATCACCGCTTGATCCAATGCCTCATAAGATCTGGAAGGCCTTTCAAGATGAGCTTTTCCCTCCGTTGCACTCCATCTGCTGTCAATCATTGACTACAGCGACAGTCCCAGACAGCTGGAAGATGGCAATTGTAACACCTTTGTTGAAAAAGGCCTCTTTGGACCCTCTCTGTTCGGCTAATTACAGGCCAATTTCGCTACTACCATTCGCGATAAAAATTCTCGAGAGATGGGTCACAAGAGCTTTATCCAACTTCCTGGAAACAAATCTCTGCCTGGATGCTGCACAATTTGGCTTTAGGCCAGCTCACGGCACCGAGACGGCCTTGGTCACCGTGCTGGATGATCTGCGAACGCGAGTCGACAAGGGCAAGTGTGCACTTCTGGTGCTACTTGACATGTCGGCCGCGTTCGACACAGTGGACCATGAGGTATTACTCGGCCGTCTTCGGAATGCGGGAGTGAGTGGTCTGGCCCTAGACTGGCTCACTTCTTACTTGGACAACAGACAACAAGCCGTGGCATTACCACCATTTCGATCAGCCACTTGGCAGGTGAAACAAGGAGTCCCTCAAGGATCGGCGATTAGTCCGATCCTATTTAATATATATCTCCGTCCCTTGGTAGCACTGATAAAGTCATTCCGCATATCAGTCAGCAATTATGCCGATGACACTCAGTTGATTTTTTCATTTGAGGGATCGGAGATTATTTCAAGGGATGCCTTTCACCGTTGTATGTCAGCAACAGCAGCATGGTTGCAAGCCAACGCGTTGCAATTCAATGGGTCAAAAACGGAGGTACTTTACTGCTCCTTGGACCGAACTCCCCGTACATTACCGGCTGACTTTTGGCCAACGTCCATCCCGGGTTCGGTGGAGGCTGCAGAATCAGCTCGCAATTTGGGAGTTCTATTTGAACCCAATTTGCAGCTTGATGCTTCCGTAAATAAGACGGCAGCGACGTGTATGGGCTTGCTCCGTGCTCTACGGAAAATCTTGCCACTTCTTCCTCGGGGCTCCAGAGCAGAGGTAGTGCATAGTTCCATCCTCAGTAGGTTAGACTACTGTAACGCACTACTTCTGGGTGCCCCGAAGACTCTGGTCCTTAAGCTCCAAAGGATCCAGAATATGGCCGCTAAATTGGCCTTGTCTCGACCGCGGTCCGCCTCTTCATCGGCAGCTCTGGCCGATCTTCATTGGCTTCCAGTCCAGCAGAGAATTGCATTTAAAGCTCTATGTCTTGTTTTTAGGGCCCTGCATGGACTGGGACCAATACCTCTTCAGAATCTCTTCTCCTGGTATCAGGCAGCCAGACCTCTGAGATCCTCTTCGGCGTTCCTGGTAAAGGTCCCCAGGATAAATAGAGTGAGGATGGGTGGTCGTGCCTTTAGTTTTACGGCCGCCACGTTGTGGAATACTCTTCCTCTGGCACTGAGGAGTTGCCACGATCTGCCTACGTTTAAAAAGGACCTTAAGACCCACTTGTTCCCCAGAGTAATGTAGCTTATTTAACAGATGTATGGATAGGTCTCAGCGCCAGGATACCCTTTGGGTGACAGCTGCGCTCAACAAGCAATAAATACATACATACATACATACATATTTTGCTAATGCCATTTGGGATGATACATCCCAAAAGGC
This sequence comes from Lissotriton vulgaris, assembly GCF_964263255.1. NCBI lineage: Eukaryota > Metazoa > Chordata > Amphibia > Caudata > Salamandridae > Lissotriton > Lissotriton vulgaris. The sequence goes on from NC_141698.1 coordinate 375,501,200, forward strand.
TTTTTACCGTTCGCAAACGGTAAAACGTTTGATACATCTGTGCCTAGGAACCTTAAGAAAACTGCTCAGATGGTTACCAGAGGCATTGCGTGGCATAGAAGTACAAGGTTTGGTCATTTCCAGACTTGATTTTTGGAATTCCTTGAACCTTAGCAGTCCAAAGTACATCATAACAATACTTCAAGTCATTCAAAATGCTGAAGCACATATCCTACAAACAGTTTAATTTCATTATATTTTTTAATTAAGTTTATTTTTAAATTACAAAATAATAAAAGTCATTTAATGATAATGTATAACATTTTAACATTAAATAAAATGAATATAAATACTTTGAAAGTAAAAACATTTTAATGTATTTTACATTATTCCCTATTGGTTTTATTTTAAGCCCCTGCTGCCAATATTTTCTAGGGGAATTTGTTGCAGTCCCTGTGAGCCGTCGGGTTTGGTGCTTGTCTTACTCCAAGGCAAGACAAACAGTGATAATGCTCGGTGTAATGCATGGCTTTAGTTCCAGACAACAGAACCAAGCTGTAGAACTAAGAAGATCGGAGTACTACATAGACATGCTTCAGAAAGTTGTTTAGTCTTTATTGCTTGTCCACACAGTGAATCCACAAAAAACGACAAAATTGTTCCTTTTGATACCTACACCAACCTGCTTTGACCCCTTTTGTTGCTTCCTGATTGGAGAAAAGTGGAATGAGGTGCACATTGCAAAGGGGTAAATTGTCCTTTAGGTTAGAAAACAATGCAATAGTTACTGATGTCGCTCCAGGGCTTCACAATAAGTGATTTCCATTACGCTTTGAAATACCAAAAGCAATGCAAAAGACTCAACCTTATTTTGGAACCTGGTTAAGAAATTAGATAGAAAAGGGACAGAGCCAATACCTAACCATATTACGGAATCACAGTGGTACTCACATTTCTTAAAATTATACTGTGGAGAAGTGGATCTGGGACCGATAATAAGGATAGACAATGAACTGAATATGAAGACTCCCAATCAGCTGGAAATTTTTACAGCTCGGAAAGTGCAGGACGCAATTACAAGCATAACCCCAGGGAAGGCTGCAGGACCAGATGGGCTGCCATACGATTTTCTTCTGCACGAACCAAAGTTATGGTCTGATTTTATAGTTCTTATAATGAATTTAATTTTACTTGGACACCCCGTCCCTGAATCTTGGAAGGGGGCGGAGGTTGTAACCGTTCATAAGAAAGGAGACAGGGTGGACACTGCCAACTACAGACCTATTAGTCTGATTGATACAATCCAGAAGGTAGTTGGCAGGGTCATTGTAACTAGAATAAGGACCTGGCTGGACAATAATAACATCTTGACACAATATCAGGCGGGATTTAGGCGGAATGTTGGCACGATGGACCAGGTTTTCAGGTTCCGTGCGGTGTACTGGAAAACTGTGTCCATCGAGAAGGGTAGTTTATACCTAGCCTTCATTGACCTCAAAACCGTTTTCGACGTAGTCCCCCGCGAGAAGCTGTGGACAGTCTTGCTGGATATGGAGCTACCAAGCTATTTACTACAGTTGGTTGTTAGGCTCCACGAGGGAAATTATGCCAGAGTACGGTGGGGGAGCCAAGGCCAACTAACAGAGAGGATGCCAGTTTGCAGAGGGGTTCGCCAGGGGTGTGTTATGGCCCCGACATTGTTCTCCCTCTTTATAAATGAGGTGGTAGACCATTTGAGGGAGGACAATGCCGACGCCCCAGTCCTGGCAGGGGAAAAAACACCAACCCTACTCTTGCAGATGACACCCTCCTGATGTCCAAAACCCCATCTGGTTTACAGAAGCTGCTTGACCGCTTTAGTTTGTTTTGCGAAGAGCGAGGGCTAACAGTGAATACAACAAAAACTAATCTGATGGTCTTATCTACCAAAAAAAAGCTAGGAAGGTCCATCTTACTTTAGATGGGTCCGTGCTAGAGGTGGTGGAAGAGTTTGACTATCTGGGGGTCAGGCTATGCAACAACATGAAATGGGACTCCCACTTAGTGAAGATGCTCTTAAACCTGAAAAGGATCTCAGAAGTCATCCTGAGAGACCGGCGAGCGCCCACTAGTAGGCCAATAGCATCTGCCCTCATGGTTTATGAGGGAAAGACGCTGGCCTTGGCGGTTTATGGCTCTGAATTGTGGGGGAACGAAAACACGAGAGACCTAGTTACAGCTGAGAACAAGTTTGTGAGAGACCTAGTAGCACTCCCCTGCTCAACCCCTCTGAAACCCCTGTATAACGATATGGGTAAACGCTCAATCGCAGATATCGTACGCCTTCGCCCATTGCTATTTTGGGTACGCCTGAGAAGGACCCCAGAATTAGCAAACTATGCCAGGGTGTTGGACGAGCTGATCAAACTGAATGTGGCAAACAAGATAAAATGGCTAAACTCCTTGAGACAGCTAGTTGTGAAGTTAGGATTGATAGAATCCTGGAATTCTCAGACGCCACCCCATAAACAAATCGTTAAGAAAATTTACTGGAAGTGGGTTGAGGCTGAGGACTTAAAAAGTACAAAGTGGGGCCAACTAACTAATCAATTCCTGGAACATAAGCCATTGAGGAAGCTGGAGCCTTTTTTGGATAACATTCAAATCCAGAGAGATAGATCCCTCTTCCTGAAGATGAGGTATGGTATACTCCCCCTCAAAAAGTTCACAGAGGGGTGGAAAGGAGTGAGGGGTCATGACCTCACTTGCCCAGGGTGCCCATGCAAGAGGGAAACTCTGCCCCACTTTTTGTTTGCTTGTAAAGCTTACAAACTCTCTAGAGCAAGATGATTAAAACCTGTGTGTAGGGAGATGGGAGTTAGAGATTTCAGGATTGCCTTGCGTATTTTCCAATCGTACACAACATCACTGTTTATTGTTTGCGGGATTGCAAAGTTTTTGGCTAGTGCCTGCCTCACTCGGACCAGGTTGATAAGCAATATTAATAACCAGATCTCTGTACTCACATAGATGAATTTTAAATCAATTGCACCTTATCTGTAACCACTGTTTTTATTGTACATAGATTTTAGCCTTTCATTTTAAAACGATCATGGATGTAATACTTTTGTACATTGGTTTTATGTATATAAATGTTTGTACTTTTATGATATGTAATATATCGAATAAAGTATTACTACTACTATTTCCAAAAGCAATGACACTGGGCACAGAATAAGAGCAGTTCAGGAGAGATAAAACATACAGGGGAGAAGCTTTAACCACTGCTTAATTAACAAAAACAAATGTAAGTGCTAGGGACCAAAGGCTTTCTTAAAGATGTTTGCCTTCTGCTACCACTAGAGTCATCCCTTACTATATTGTCACTTTCTCTGGCATGGTACATATGTCAGCCATATTGACATGTGCAGCATCGATATCCATTTAGATGTGTGCAACAATATATAAATACCCTCTCATACATTTAATTTTGAAATGTATTTGAAAGAATCAGCTTTCCACCATAATCTAAAAAAAGTATTCCCCCTGTATTGTTTCGAACCTGCTGTGAGTATATAACACATAGCAGTTTTTTGTCTCTGTTCTGTTATTTGTTGTACATTATGAAGGAAAATAAACTAAAAGGACTTGCCTATCATTGGTCAATCTGAAAGTTCATATTTGTTTTGCCTGGGGTTCAAATTGAAAATATAGACACAGAATAGCAGTGAGCATTGCTCGCATTGCCTAACAGCCCAGCATGGGGTCCCTAACATTAAAGTGGTGGGCTTGTGTAGCCTGGTTCACTGGTAGGTGAGCAGATGTTCAGTGCAAGCTGTGATATAAATATTGCCTTGGCCTAGTGCACTCTGCCCTAGGTAAGCCAATCCAACACAACATAACAACATAAACCAGTGTCTTTTCCTGCTTGCGTTCTTTGTAGGCCGTGGTAGCAGTGGTATTTCTGAAATAAAAAATATATGTCACTCAATCCTTTATCTTGCTCAATGGTAACCCTTTATTTATGAAAAGTGCACAGCTACCTGACCTCTTCTAAATCATTGCTTTTTAAGTATCAAAAAGGTAAAATACATTTAGTGCAAAGACAATAATACTACATTCAAATATGTCTCAAATCCATAAATAATGATAAAGTTGAGTGTCATACATACATAGAAAGTAAAATGTATAGAGTTTCTAAGTTATATAAGATCTCCGAAAGGTTTTCGGGCATTCCAAGAACAAAGCTTTCCCTAACTGGAGCCCACAATTTTCCCATTGTGTGTCTTTTAGTGTTGGAGTGAATAATTGTGAATTCAAAATCACAGGGAAAGATAAACTCATACCAGCAATCCCTAAGGTAAAGAGCTTCACATTGCAGTTATGCTCTAGTAATACACTATCTGGCCACTGTCATCACATAAAAATAAGTCAGAGTGAGATTGTATGAAATAGAGGTCCAATGGCCAAGCACATTAAGCCTCATAGCACATTATTGGATCTATCAAATGCCAAGGCATAAAAATAAACTCAGAGAGGGGCAAGTGGAAAGATATGGGTGGCATCTGCTCCTGGCATCAAGCACCTAAAGCAGTCATGGGCATGGCCGGAGGCCCATTTTAAACAATCAATGAGTTGTGTAGTATATATCAAATAGAATCTGAAAAAATAAGCCTCCAATCAAGACACATTAAGTAATACTTGAGCCAACTGATCACTAAAACCGATATCCTTTTCGGCCACCAGTGTAAGTAGATTCTTAATCCACTTATGTGCCAGCAGTTGTATGTGTTGTATTTGGTTTCAAAAGAGTGAAAATTCATCAAGGCTGGAGATGCCTAATACACTTTAAACATATCTGGAAACCTTTATTGACCAGAATTCTTTAATATTTGGGCAGGAAACATCTCAGAACATCATATTACATCCAATCCAGTATGTAGGTAACATGATCTTGAGGGGAACACCTTAGTACACTTTTTACAGTCTATATGCTTTAGCACTCAATAAATTGATGTTAAAATTGAACATGAAAGTAGCCAAACATGGTGATACTGGCGACCACCACTACTTACCTACATACAAGGGGGAGGCTATGATAGTAATATTGACCACATTCTCATTACAGAATCCAAAAAGGGATCAATCCTAGTTCTATGGGTAGGGTCCAACTATATTAGTGACCACAAACCTGTGATCCTTATATTGAATCTCAAGCGTTCAAAGATCCTGGATTCAAGGAAAAAATTTAATATTGCTCCAGTAGGTCAGAATAGTGTTAGGATTAAATGGGCAGGTGTTAACACAGCTGATTTTATAAAGAACCTTTAGGCAAAGAGCATGGACCAATTGCTTATTGGGCTGGAGCCTGAAACCAATATTAGGGAGACATGGGATGCCCACATAACAATATCTAACTCCATTAATTAATCATTGACAACAAGGATAAAATCTCATTGGGAAAGAAAGGAATGGGTGGTTAGATGGCGAATGCACAAAAGCTGTCCAGGAGTTACGAGCTACTGCAACGGAACGATTGTGGTAACTTTTCCTGTCGAAGAAGAGCACTGTATTCTAGTTCCTTACGGATAGAATATACGGATAACTTTGCTACTGTACAGAGAAGATAAAAATTAATTCTCTCCTACCTCCTCCAGCGGCTGTGGTCTTTAGTAGGGAAATTCAAGTGTTTCCCCAGCGGCAGTTTCAGCTTTGCAAGTTGTAGTGAGGTGAGGAGGTCGAGGGGTGTGTTTTGCCGTGAAAGGTGACTCTGGCTGCTAACAGGGTTGACAGATTTCTGCGGATCTTCTGGTATTGTCCGTGGCGCAGTGTGGCAGTCCTTTGTGTTGGTTGACGGTTGAGAGTATTTGTCGTTGGACGAGCTCTTTACTCTACCAACTCCAGGGACAAGAGATGACACGTTGGAAGCTGCAAAGGGATTCAGCGATCCGACTACGTAACATCCAATCAGCTGCGTGACCTTTACTGTGATGTCAGTGGTCTCGAATCTGCAGGGGGATTCGCCGAACTGACTACACGTCATTATACATACAGCGCGAGCTTCCTTGTCACGTCGTTGTGCTAGGGTGTTGCGCCTTCGTCGTGTAGAGATTGTTCTTTCCGTTTTATCGACTGGAAAACAAAAGCAGATTCTTGGACATTGACACCGTCTGTAATGAAATGAAAGCAGAGTCTTGGACATTGACACCGTCTGTAAAGTAAGGAGTCCACCGTTTTCTTAAGGATCTCTACAGTACTAAAACTATAATCTACTGAACCGAATGCTGTACAGCACATCTTTTGAGTTGCTGTTGCCATTCTTATTTTTTTTAGTGCCTTCTTGAGTATTTATTTTTACCATTTTTGTTAGAACAACCACATGATCTGAACCATAATGCAATCTGTGAATCAACCTCCCCCTTTTCTGGAAAGTCCTGGCACACCACAAATACAATGGAGGCGGTTGTTTGACGCTTTTGAAACATATGTTGGAGCTATAGGTGCTTCACATTATAGAGCTGAAAGAAAAGCATTTGCTTTTGAACTGTTTCGGGTTTTAAGGAAGGGAGGTGTACAAACATTTACCTGATTTAGTCCTAGGTGAAGAAGTTCTTGATGAATTTCAGGAAACTGTTAAGAAACTTGTTATTAAGTTTGATGTACAGCCAAGTTTGGTTGTGTTAGGACACAATTTTTTTTAAAGAGCACAACTTCAAAGTGAAGATGTTGATTCATACTTAAGTGACTTACGGAAGTTATGTGCTGAATGTCAATTTGGTGAATTTCGTGATCAATTGGTTAGAGATCAATTCATTGCACATTACTGTGACAAGCATATACTGCAAAAGTTACTTGCGATGGGTAATCCCACACTTAATGAGATTATAAGAGTAGCAAAAAGTCTTGAACTTGCTCAGACTTCACCTAGTGTTAACAAAGAAAGTGTAAATGTTGTGGTTTCCTCTGTGTCCAAAGTTAGCAAATGCGAGGAGAGACAAGAGTAATGAGAAAGGTGCCTTTAAAAAAAATAATATCTGCTACAGATGTGGTTATCCTCCACATAGTAAAGAGAATAGGTTTTGTCCTGGGAAGAATGCCAAATGTTATAAGTGCGGCAAGATTGGTCATTTGCGAAAGTTTGCCAATCTAAGTTGAATAAGGCTGTAAATGTTAAATGTGTAGTGGATGACGAGCACGTTTCTGAGAATGAAATTGTTCAAAATTTCAAGGATATGATAGTTACTGTCACGGATGATGGTGTGGTGACGGCTGATCCTGCTGAATGCGTAGATCCATATGTTGATTCTTTGGTTGGTGATATGTGTTTAAAGCTCCTTGTGGATTAAGTGCTAGGATAACCATGATTACTTTTGATTTGTTCAAGGAGTCTTGGCAGGATAGAAAATTGTTTCCTCCAGATAGAGCACCTGTTTCTTATGAAGGACGCAAGATTGATTTGGAAGGTTACATCGAAGACGTCTTACAATTTAAGGAAAGAAAGATACATGGTAAAATCTATGTAGTGGTACGTGGCCGGAACATACTAGGATGGTACCATCAGGGACTATTTGGCATGGTGTTGAGACCAGGGGCTAGAGAGCAGGTGTTAGTTGTGCAGAATATGGCTGATCTGCTGTGTCTCGAAAAGAGTTTCCTGGTGTTTTCTCTGATTCCCTTGGAAAAATTGCTGGTTTCAAACATAGAATCAAAGTCAAGGATAATGCGGTGCCTGTGAAACACAAGGTTAGGTCTGTTCTTTTTAGTTTAAGAGCAGATCATAAGGGAGAATTGGAAAGGTTGGAGAAAAGTGGTATTATTGAACCTGTTGAGTCTAGCTTGTGGCTTAGTCCCTTGGTGGTTGCGCGAAAAAGGAATGGCGAGATTCGTCTATGCATTGATCTCAGGAGTCTTAATAAAGAGATTTGGGTGGATGCACATCCTCTTCCAAAAATAGGAGATTTATTAGAAGAGTTGAGAGATGCACAGTGGTTTTCAAAGATCGATTTAGCCTCGGCCTATCACCAAATTTTGTTGGATGATGAATCAAAACATTATACTGCCTTCAATTTTCCTTTTGGAACATTCCAATTTTGCAGGATGCCTTTCGGGCTTGCTTCGGCGGCCTCGGTATTCCAGAGGGTAATGCAGTGTGTACTTAATGACATTAAAGGAGTAGTTATATTTCAAGATGATGTCTTGATTTTTGACAAGCATTTAGAACAACATGATATCACTCTCAAGTTAGTTCTTAAGAAGTTTGAAGAGAAAGGAATTGTGGTGAAAAAGAACAAGTGTGAGTTTTGGAAGAGGGAAGTGGAGTTCTTAGGACACTTGGTCTCTGGAGATGGTGTTTTTCCCCAGACCTGGTCCATTAAAGGCCGTAGTGGAATGTCCTATTCCCAAGAATAAAGATGAGCTACGTTCGTTTGTGGGTTTATGTGAATTTTATTCACGATTCATTCCTGATTATGCTACCAAAATGAAGTCTCTTTCTAACATGCTCAGGTCAAGTGTTGTTTTTGTGTGGGATGAAATTTGTCAGCAAACCTTTGATTTAGTCAAGGCAGAAATGGTCAATGCTAAGACCTTAAAAGCTTATGATCCTAATATTAGTTGTATCATCACAGTTGATTCCAGTAATTATGGATTAGGGGCGGTACTTACCCAGAAATCTGATGATAAAGAAGTTATCATCAGTTACGCCTCCAGAGTGTTAAGAGATCCCGAGATTAATTACTCGGTGATCGAAAAGGAATTGTTAGCCTGTTATTGGGCATGTAAGAAGTTTAGGACCTATATCTGGGGTAGAGAATTCATCATACAGACTGATCACAAACCTTTGGTTTATATTCTAAGTGGTGATCAGATTAAGTATGCCACTCCTCGCATTGTGCGCCTTACTACCAAGTTATTGCAATATGATTTTGGAATTAAACATATTCCTGGAAAAGAGAATGTCACTGCAGATATGCTCTCTAGACTTTCTTTGGAAGATGATGAGCCTTTGGAATTGGATGAAGATAGAGAAGACTGTTTCATAGCTGCAATTGATGCTGTAGAAAATGTGGCGTGCAGTGAGAATGAATGGAAGGATGCAGTGAATGCTGATGCCACTCTTAGTAAAGTCAAAGAGTACATTGTGGGCGGTTGGCCTAAGGAAAAAAACGTGCCTTACAATATTCAACCCTTTTGGAAGGTTTCAGGAGATTTATCCAAAGAGTATGGTGTAGTCATGAGAGAGGGGAGGTGTGTTCCTCCTATCAATTTACGCATAAAATTGATAGATTGTGCACATGAAGGTCATCTTGGTCTTACATTGACCAAAAGGCGATTGAGATTACATTATTGGTGGCCGTCCATGGATAGTGATGTTGATGAAAGAGTCAAAGAGTGTTGTGTTTGTTCAGGTGCTGAAAATGGTTTAAAGGTTATTACACCGCCTTTGCAACCTATACCATTTCCTTCTAAACCATGGATGATGGTCGGAATAGATCTGGTAGGTCCATTCAATTTTCTTCCTTGTAATCTTCGTTTTGCTTTTGTTCTAATGGATTTTCATAGTAAGTGGCCAGAGGTAAAGTTTTGTGCAAATCCCACGGCCACTACTGCCATTTCATTTTTAAGAGAAATTTTCATGAGGGAAGGGTTTCCTGAAGCGTTAGTTTCGGATAATGGAGTTCAATTTGTTAATCATGTGATGTGTTCGTTTTTGTCTGAATCTGGAGTGAAACATTTGAGGAGTTCTGTTGGACATCCTCAAACTAATGGTCTTAGTGAGAGAATGAACTGTGTGATTGCGGAATGCATTAAATGGGCCAAGAATAACAACTTTGATGTGGAGAATGCAGTAACATCTATGCTGTGGTTTTATCGGACTACTCCACACTCTATTATTAAAGTTGCTCCGTTTGTTTCTCTCAGGGGTAGGTTACCTACTTCGACTCTCTATCCGGCTTGGTTGTTGAGAACGGTTTCTCAAAAAGTTTTTTGTGGAATTGACCATTCTGTGTTAGAAACACGTGTTAAGAATGCTAAGGATAAAATGGCTGTCATATTCAATGAGAAAAAATCGACAAAAGTAATTGATGTTTTGCCTGGTGATATGGTTCGTATCAAGAGTTGTAGATCGATTAAAGAAGGTTGTGCTACTTTTGGTGAAGCAGTTCGTGTTGAGAAAGTTTGTGGGAATGCTGTCATGGTTGAAGGTGGACATTGGTGGAATGTTGCTAAAGTTGTTACGGTGAAAGGAAGAAATGACAATTTTACATGTTTGAATAGTTCTATTTACAGAAGTGAGCAATCTTCCTCTGTGGCTGTGAAGAACAATTCTGTTGTATAAAATTCTCCCGCGTGTGAGTTAAACAATTCTGTGTTGAGAAAATCTGCACGTGTGATCCGTCTTCCTTGGAAGCTACGTTGATTTTTTTTTCTCTATGCTTTACTGGTACATTGTGTTTTAATGCTTTTGTTTTTGTTTTTTTATGTTCTTTTGTTTTATTTACTTGTTTATTTCTTTTATAGTATAGTATCCTCAATAATTAAAAAAAGAGGTAATGTTGTATTTAGCTATGCTTGTTTGTTCTACAATTCACAGAACTTCGTTTTTGTCATGGGGTTGGTGGGGTTCTAGTTCTATCTTTAACAGTTGGTACCTCTCTGGCTTGGCGAGAGGAGCGGTGGCTCGTTTAACCTACAATAAATATAAGAACCTACGTTTGCTGTTTCTTCGAGTTTGATTTATGAAGTTACAACAAAAAACAACTAGAGACTGTAATACAGGACATCAACAATATCCTATTGTACCTCTCATCACCTCTGGAGCCTTCCTAATGCATTCACCTCTCACCCACAGTTACCCACACTAAACTCACAAGACCCCCCCCCAAGGCTCAAGGCACAGCTGGGCTCCTGAACAACCCTCGAAGACCCAAAAGAACAACTGCAGCAATGTCCATGAGTAAGGCGATTGATCTTGTCAGCTCCTATGATGCTTCCTCAGCTGTCAACTCCGGCTCCAAAATCCAGGTGATCACGGGATTTGGAAGAGAACACTCCCCGCCCAGAACTCTGAGGCCTCCAGATGTCCTCTCTAATATCCCCATGATCCCCCCAACGAAAAAACTCAACAACAAAGGGTGGACAAAATGCATGCTCATTAATTGTAGATCAGCCACGAGGCATGCCACTGAACTGGCAGAGACCATCCTCACCAACAACATAGACATCACACTCATTACAGAAACTTGGCTAAATGAGTCCTCCTTCTCAATCATGGACATGCTTGTCCCTCTGGGGTTCTCAATCATCAATAAAGATAAAATGAACAAACGAGGTGGGGGCTTTGCGATCATCCACAAAAGCAACATCTCCGTCACGGAATCAGACTCCTTCAAATATAACTCATTTGAATATCCAACCGCCACAATTAAGACGAGTGACAATAAAACCCTAAACTGCCATCTCCTCTACCATCCTCCAGGCAACACCCCTCCATTCGGGGAACACTTTTCAGACCTGATAACCCACTGCTCTCTACTAGACTCCAACAACATTATACTGGGTGACCTCTTCCTACACTGGAAAGATGAAAACAACTCTCTGATCCAATCCCTTAATGAACTTCTTCGCAACCTCAATCTTACCCAGCACTGCACCGAACAAACCCACAACATGGGTGCACTACTAGATGCCATCATAGCTCACGAAGACAGAATCACTATTGACCATATACTTCCTGTTAAATGGTCAGACCACCATATCATCCTATTCCACATCAATCAGACATGCCACCACCTACCCTGTACACAGTAATCCCCCCATTGGGTGAGAACTCTAAGACAGATCCCCCTTGCCGACCTGGAAGAAAGGGTAACCTGACTCCTTTCCACCACGGCATGCGACCTTTCAACAACTGAACTCACCTCGCACTACAATGCAACAATGACTTCAATTCTCAACCAGATTGCCCCCTGGAAACAACAAAAAGCCAGGACCATCTCTTCGAGATCTTGGTTCAACAATGACCTAAACTCTGAAAGAAGAAAACTAAGAGCTGCAGAAAGACTCTGGAGAAACAGCTAGACCATTATCCACCTCAACCTACTCAAATCCGAACGTAGGGAATATAAAAAACACATCAAGAATGAAAAAAACCTCATTCTTCTGTGATGCACTAAACAATGCCAAAAATCAACCCAAATAACTCTTTAATATCATTAATCAACAAACTTCCAAGCCCCCCTCTTCCTCATTGAGGGCCTCCAAAGAACTATGTAACAACTTTGCCAATGTCTTTAATGAGAAGATCACCAAGATCGAGCTCTCCTTGGATGACAACCGCAGAATGCCCAACATAAGCCTGCCCACCAGTAAAAATGACCAAAACCCATCCAGGCACCCCCCATCAACTGGAAATCTTTTGCTCCCATCTCAGAAGCAGCGATCATGAAATTGATTACCAGTTCCAAACCCTCATCACACTTCTTGGACCCTATCCCTGCGCGACTGGTTAAGCAGCTCTAACTCGCCCTAGCCCCGCTCTGGACCAAGATTATAAATAGCTCCCTAAGAACCGGAGTCATGCCAGACTGTCTCAAAATTGATCAAGTTACGCCACTACTAACAAAAACGGATTCTGACCCCAACGATCTTAACAACTTCAGGCCTGTCTCCAATCTGCCATTTTTAGCAAAAATCTTGGAAAGATGTGTCCTCCTGCAACTAACCCAACACATCGAGAACAACAACATCCTGGACCCTCATCAAACAGGCTTCAGAAAAGATTGCAGCACTGAGACAGTGATCTTGAGTGTCATTGATGATGTTCCTAAATCACTAGACACTGATCGATGCTGTCTACTCATTCACTTGGATTTATCGTCAGCCTTCGACACGGTTGACCACAAACTGCTCATCAATGTATTGCGGGAAAGGGTCGGAGCAGATGAGGTGGTCCTACAGTGGTTTGCCTCTTTCCTGCAGAAGAGCACCCAAAGAATAAAAATGAAAAACTGCACGCCAGACCTACGCCCCATAAACAGGGGTGGTCCGCAAGGTTCATTTCTCTTCCCATCACTATTCAACATCTACATGGAGCCCCTCTCCAAGATAATCTAAAAAGCTAACATCCCTTTCCACCTATATGCAGACGATACCTAGATCTACCTAGAAACTTCCTCCATTGATGACATACAGAGACTAAAAATCACCCTAAAAGAAATCCAACACTGGTTATCCCTCAACCGCCTGAAACTCAACTAGGACAAGACAGAAATCCTCATGATTGCCAACAAAGATAGGACCCCCTAAGTCACAGAATGGTTAAAAACCATTGACGCTCTCAATTCTGGAATCACTCTGGACCCAAACTTAGACATGGTCAAACACATCAAGAACACCGCTAACCTAAAACTGCTCAACAAAATAAAACCATTCATCCCTCCCAGTGACCTCAAACAAGCTACTCAATCCCTGGTACTGTCCAGATTGGACTACGGGAACCCAACCCTCACACGCACAGCTAAATCCCACTTAGCTCCCCTCAGAACAACTCTAAATGCAGCAGCCAGGTTGGTCACTGGAATAAAAAAATATGATCTCAGCTCTCCTGCTCTCAGAGAGCTAAAATGGAACCCAACAGAAATGCACGCCAGCTTCAGAACAGCTTGTCTCACGCACAAAGCCCTTCATACCGGTACACCCACATACCTAGTCTCTAAACATAACAAAGCTGGTCAGACTAGGAACCGCAGGAGTACTAACTCTCTATTTCTCATTCCGTCAAAAACTCACAACCAAAAAGCCCAATCACGTGCCTTCTCTGGAAATGCACCCACACCTTGGAACTCCATCCCTGTCCATATCAGGACTAACCCCTCCTTTCCTAAATTCAAAAGCCAGCTCAAATACCTTTTTCTCAACCGATCTCTCCTGAATGGATAGCTGACACTCTACATTGAACCTCGCCCAGGGCAGCACACAATCACTTTATTAAGAGGACCTATACTGCACCTACCCCTTGCCTCATTCCTTTTTTCCACCTTCCCCGAACATGATTCGTCACAAACTCAATGTGTTTATTTGTCACTCTTCATGTTTGAACTGTACTTGTCACAAATCAATACGTTCTTATTGTCACTTCTTGTGTCTGATGACATTCTGATACAATGTTGTAAAGCGCTCCAATACCTTCGGGTCTTGCTAGCGCTATATAAAACTCTAAAAATAAATAAAACAAAATCCTGTGGTTACGGCATATAAAACAGGCCCTGTTGGGCCTGGAACAAGCGTAGAGACATTTGCGGTCTCATCCAGAGGATATCTTAAGGTATTCAAAAAAAGAAATTAGAGAGGATGTTCTGGAAGCCTGTTGTGAGAATAGGGAACACGTAGACTTTCCTAAGATTATAGTGGGGCAGTACATAGTATGGAATGAGCAGCCAGGGTGTAAACTGTAATTTACTATAGTTACCAATACACTGCACTGGTATCTTTTAACTTGCTTCCACCTTCTAATTGTTCATTATTTGACCGCAGTCCCAAAAAATGAGAGCTAGGGCACAATTACCAGAAAATGTTCCAGTGATAATAGATCTGAACAGTCCACCAAGCACCATTATTTTTGCAAGCGAGAATTGTTTACCATCAGGCGGCTTTTACATTTTTGTATGAATTAGGGGCTCCAGAGTATGCTATAGAGTTGCCCTGTTTCCCAGAGTAATCCATATTAGGGCTCTCTTAGATGATACAGAAAAAGATGATACGGGTTAATGTGCTAATTTTAGCAACGTGCTTTGCTTTATTGGTGATTGCATTAGGGCTTCATGATTAAATGTAAACAGTGTCAGTGGAACTTAATTGTAACCTTGTGGTTACTATTTGATTTGCTGAATTTACGAATGACGTTTGTATATAATTCCATTTTATTCACATTTATGTTTTATTTTAACTGCTTTGATACTGAGTGAATTCTGGTTTTAGGAGATCACTGTTTTTAACAACACTGTAATAATGTATTCTAATATCTTGTGCTTTTATGGCTCAGACAGTTTGTGCCAAATAAAGATTTTTTGATCAGGGCTGAGTGAAAAGTAATATACAAAGTGAAAATGAACTGAGATTTGATGAGACGGCAGAGCTGCTCCAGAAATAGATTAGGGCACATAGAGAGACCTTTAACTGTGAAGTGGGTACAAACTCCCTAAGTTGTAGGTATTTAAAAAAGTCCTGTTGATGTGCCCCATACAGACCTAGTGTTTCCTCTGAACTGTTGGCGAAGTTGCTTAATGTTGATCTGATGCAAAATTGTGAATAATCTTCTTGCAAGGGCACAGGTAAGTTGGGGTTGTATATCTTATTTGCAGAACAACCCTATAATAAAATACCAGTGTCTTTAACCTTATGCGTCTGAAATAGACTGTACCAGTCAAACCTGACGGTAATGATGGTGCTTAGTTAAAAACCGGTACTCTGGAAATAGATAGGATAGCTGCTGTTCTGTCCTCCTCATGACTGTCCTGAGTCGAAGCCCAAATGAAGAAAGAAAATTCAGCCACAAAGAGGGAAGAGCCAGGCTACCCATATTTTGAGGAAACTGCAGATATCATATAGCGCAACACATTTTCTTATAACCCCATATGAATCCCTGTCAACTAATCTCTACCGTTTTGAATGATTTCCTGGGAAGAGTAACAGTATGTTCTGAAGAAAGGTATTAGAACCGAGGCAGAATAACCATTTTGATAAGGTTGCAGCGGCCTATGAGCCCTAACCGACGTTTATACCATTTTAGAAAGAGTGTCACAGATTCATAGTATAGTCCCAAGTAATTACGCTAAATCACCTGCTCTGTGCGTGGAGAATTGCAGACCCCTAGGAAAGTGCCTCATTAACATTGCAGTGTTCACTAGGGACTACAGTTGAGATAGTTATAATTTGGTTTTGCCAATATTCAATTTATAACCAGAGACTGTGCCAAATTCAGTAGCTGCAGCTACAATCCCGACTAGTGCCTGTGCAGGGGATGACTAAAAATGTCAATGTCACCCACATAGTCCATTACCTTGATGATAAGCGGATTCAGGTGCAATGGAATTATAGTATCCAGAAGCTTAAGTCTCTGGATAAAGGACTCCAAGTATAACGCAAACAATAGTGGGGACAGGTGGCTGACCTGCCAAGTGACAGGCTGTTCAATATTTGCACCAAACTGAAAATACTAGTAGAGAAGTAGAGAGGGTTTTAATCAACCTTATCTCTTTTGTCCAACTCCAATTTTTGGGAAAACCTCATAGAAAAAGCCCTAAGCCACCTTTTGGAGGGCATTTTCAGGGTCGAGACGGATCAGGCCCACAGGCTTGCCTCTTGTTTCAGCTACAATTAAAACACAGATGGCTGTATTAACAAGGGCTGCGGTATCCTGTCCCAGAATTAAATCATGCTGCTGATTGTCTCCTAGGTTTGTAACAACTGCAAAAAGGCGATTTGCTAGGAGATTAGTTAACATTTTAGTGTCCGTATTCATTGAATAAATTGGATGGTACGGCCCTGCAATTAAGCAAATCTTTAACCTTTTTTTTTTAAATCGAGCTATGTGTCTCTTTGGGACATAGGCACAGACTGCACAAAAGCTTGAGAATTGACCAACTCTTCAAATCTAGGGATCAAAATGTCAGCAAATGTTTGTAAGCTCAAGAGGAATAGATGCTAACTCAGCCAGGGCTTTTGTAATGAATGAATCTAGCATTTATAGAGCGCTACTGTCACTCCAAAGAGAAGATCCAGGCGCTAGGCGGTAAAGAACAATCAAAAAGTACATAACAGTTAATGAAAAGGAACTGGAACTCAGTATCAGCGAGATGGACCTACAGTGGATTCATCAAATTAACGAATGACACATGGAGACCGAGGCCATAAAAATCCACATCTTCAATAGTTTCCTAAAAGGGGTTCCGAATCAAGGTGTCTCAACTGCATGGAAAGTTGATTCCAGGCCTTAACCCTAAAAACACGCCAGACCTGCCTCCTATAGTATTGAGCCTAAAAGTAGGAGGTTTACGCTTAGCAGATGAAGATCTAAAAAACCGAGAGGTAGTTTAATGAGTGAATCTGGCAGTAAGGTACTTTGGTCCTACTGCTCTGTAGGCTTTGCAGTAAGTGGAATGATTTTAAAGAGGACTCTTGTGGATTGGCAGCCAATGGATAGTTTTAAGGGCTGCTGAGGCAGATGAACGACATGGCAATTTTAGCATTAACCTTGCAGCTGCGTGTTGTGCTATCTGAAGTTTGCGAAGAGTTTGTTCAGTGGTGAATGTATGACATCACAAAGCAAACATTTACAATGTATGCTTTCACTATCGGTTTTTACATCACAGCATCCATTATTTTATTTTTATTTATTTATGTTGAATTTGTATTGCGCATGACTGCCCCAGCGACGGGGCGTCCCAGCGCCACCAAAGACTGAAGACGTGAGCCCAAGGAGTGGAACATCGGTGTTAAACAGAAAAAACAGGGGAGAGCAAAGTCTTTATGGCTTTTCGAAAAACCAAGTGATTCTGGATTGCTCTAATGGGCGCAGGGAGTGAGTTCCAAAGTTTTGACGCCAGACTGCGAAACTACCGCCCGCCAGCTCTGGCTTTCAAGACTCGGGGAGTATGGTCCAACGCTAGGTCAGGGGATCTCAGAGGGTGCCCTGGCACATAGAACTCTACCAAGTTGGATAACCCCAAAGGTGCCTGGCGAGTCAAGGTCTTACGCGATACACACAGAGCCTTACACTGAATGCGCTTTTCAACAGGCAACCAATGAAGTTTAGGGAGCACATGCGCAACTGAGCAGGATCTCGGAAGAGCAACCAGAATATGAGCCACCGCATTCTGAACCCTATGCAAGCGCTTGATGCTGGCCTTGTTGGCGCCCAGGTAGAGGGAATTTCCATAGTCCAGTCTGGACAAAATTAATGCCTGGACAATCGTTTGTCGCACCTTAGGAGGAAAAAAAAACTGCAGCGGTTTCCAACCACGCAAAAGCCCAAAACAGACCCCTGCCACAGCTTTCGATTGAGTGTCAAAAGTCAGGCCATTGTCGACCCACACACCCAGGTTCTTCACAACCTCCTTGGGCCGGGGAGCAGGTTTAAGACGACCTGGCCAACACTGCTCAGACCATAGCTCCCGATCCTTCCCAAACAATAGGATCTCGGACTTGCTAGTGTTCTACTGTAAGCAGTTTGCTGCCATCCAGTCAGGGACTGATAGAAGGTCCTCTTTAAATTTGTCCAAGTTGGTACCACATTTCTTAGAGAAAGCGATCACCAATTGGGTGTCGCTGGCATATGACACCAGTGACTCCCCCTCCCCTTTGCCACCACAGCGAGGGGTCTAACATAGATGTTGAACAATAAAGGGCTCAGTATTGAGCCCTGCAGCACCCCCTGATGCAGAGCGAACTCCTGTGAATGAAAAGGTGGCACAGAGACTTGGAAAGACCTCCCCTCCAAAAAAGACCGAATCCAGTCCAAGGCCGCGTCCCTGATACCAATTTCCTGAAGGCATTTTAAAAGAATTGCTTGGGAAACGGTATCAAAAGCGGCGCTTAAGTCCAACAGGACCAAGGCCGCTGAGTAACCGACATCAAAGCTACTCAGGATAGCTTCCGTCACTACCAGCAGCGTGGACTCTGTGCTATGACGCACTCGAAAACCGTGCTATGATGGGTCCAGGATAGCATTCTGCTCGATGAACTTGGACAGAAAGGAATTCATGTGCGATTCCACCAGCTTTGCCAGGAACGGCAGCTGGGAAATAGGACGATAATTGCCTAGCTCAGCAGGATCCAAGGAAGGTTTTTATAGCAGTGGAATCACTTTGGCGTGTTTCCACACCCCTGGTACAGACGCTGACGACAAAGACAGGTTTACTAGGTCTATGTTCAAGGGAGAGATAAGGAAGTGAAACTGGCGAAAATGGGCAAGTGTCAACAGGTCAGCCGTCGAGCCCGATTTGATTTTCGAACAAAGGGACTCAAATTCCATGGGAGACAGAGGAGGAAAGGATGACAGACTGTGTCCCACTGTAGGGCCAATGACCCCCGGTACCTCCCCCTCAGTAGGCAGGACCAGCGAAGGCAGGCCCAGGTGTATCTTCTCAACTTTATGCACAAAGTATCGCTCCAGCTCATCACACTGATGATTAGAGGAGATAGGGGAAACCCCAGTAGCACCCGCACTCTTCATACCCTTAAGCAGGGAGAAGATCATTCTTAGCTGGGTTAGTACTAGCCAAGATTTTATTGGCGACGTACTCCGCTCGTGGTCTCCGAATAAGCATATGGTACTGCTTAACGGCCGCCCGATATTCAATATTTGCTGCCGCATCATACGAGCGTCTCCAGGCACGCTCGAGCTGCTCACAGCCCTTCTTAGCTAAGGTTAGCGAGTTGTTGAACCAAGGATTGGATGGCCCTAGACTCTTCCCCCAAAGGCAGAGAAAAGACCCAAATCCAACTTATGCCAAGGGCGTTTGAAAACTGGGGCTTGACACATCAAGTCAGCTTTTCCCTGAAACTGCAGTGAGAACTAGACCAAGAAATGGTCAGTCCAAGCCTGCGGGACCGGCGGGAAGACTTTTAGAGGACTAAGATTAGTGAATATGGGAGCCAATAGATGGCTGTGCCAACACGCTGTGCCAACTGATTGGCCTCTACATCGGCCAAAAAGCTGGAAATCTCGGCCTTCCCACAATTCTCAAGATGGAGATTGATATCCCCTAAGATAGTAAAATTCGCAGTCCTACTTGCGAGTAGTACGACTTTGTTCAGTAGATCTTCCCTGAACATGCTCGAGGGACCTGGAGGCCGGTAGATGAGGAGGCCGGATACAGTAAAATTATGGTTCAACATGATTTTAAATAGTACACTTTCGCAGTCCACTATGTTCTCCTTATTCAAGCTACAGGTATAGACATCCTTAACAATCACTGCAATACCGCCCCCTCTACCACCCCCTCTGTTTACGGTCTTCAGCACATAGCCTTGAGGAAGAGCCAGTCAGGGCTCTGCCACCGAGTCTTGAGTAAACCAAGCTCCATTAGGAATAGAGCATCCAGAGACTCATCGGCTAAAAGATCAAACACCTCAGTATGATGTTGTACAAGTGAACAATAGTTCTAATGGAGGAACTTGTACTCCCTATAGTCTGATGGGCATAAGACCGACTCCTCTAGCGGCAATTTAAATGCACAAAATTTACAATTAAAGGAGCTATCCTGCGATGCCCAAGGTAAAGAAGGGCAATTGGTTTCCAACGTCAGGACCTCCTCACGTGAATACCTGATAGAATCCGCTGCAAAATGCGCAGGGGTCCTGCCGACTGGCGACGGTCCGGCCCGGATGGGCGCAGACGGATTTGCCTTTGGCGAGCTTTTGGCGCACCACTGGCGCACCACCGGCGCACCCGCTGCGCGCGTCTGCTGTGCGGTCGCAGCTGTGCCTGCATATCATTACAACCTATGATTTTACAATGCATGCCATCACAATGTATTTTTGGAAACTACATTTACAACGCATACCATTACAAAGCATACCATTACAACACATACCATTACAACACATAATACTTTTAGGGCAACAATAGGGTAAGTGTTGGATAGTGTAGGGGTAAAAATTACTATTCCCACAACAGTGAGTGCAACAGTAGGGCAAGTGATAGATAGTGTAGGGGTAAAAATTACTATTCCCACTCCAGTGAACGCAACAGTAGGGTAACTGTTGGATAGTGTGGGGGTAAAAATTACTATTCCCACACTAGTGAGTGCAACTGTAGGATAAGTGTTGGATAGTGTAGGGGTAAAAATTACTATTCCCACTCCAGTGAGTGCAACAGTAGGGAAAGTGTTGGATATTGTAAGGGTAAAAATAACTATCATCATGTACACCATAACCCGTACACACCCTTAAACTTAGGAAATCCCCAGTACTTACCTTATAATGCATTGTAATGGCTGCATTGTAATGGCATGCGATGTAAAGGCCATTGCGTTGTAACAGCCACATTTTAAAGGTAGTGTGTTGTAATGACTGCATTGTAATGGATGTTTCCCTTCAGTGGTACCTGCATATATAATATTACAATAGTCCAATCTGGACGTAATCAGTTCAAATGCCACTGTTTTTCTTGCTGAAAAGGGGAAGGTAGCCAAATCATTTTTTTGTGATTTTATTAAGTTAAATCCCATTCCTGCCACTGCTTGCAGACAGAATCATATGGAAGAGTCAAATTTCTCGTCCAGGTAATTTACTACACCAACAGTGTTGGGGGGGGGGGGGGGACTAGGCCACCATAATATAGGATCAAATGCGCTGTCCTTGCCTAAAAGCATTAACTTCATCTTGTCGGTATTACTCTTCAGGTGGTTAGATTCCATCCACCGAATAATCTCAGTTAAACATTGTTTAAAATTCACCTCAGAGCCAATGGATATTTATCCATATATGCGTAACGGAGGCTTCTAACATCTGGGTTGGAATGAGCATTAAGTATGGTAAGTTTATCCCTTCCAGATACTCTGTTATAGCTAATGAAGAAGGGGGGCTTTCTTCATGATAAAGGACTGCATAGAACTCCCGAAAGACAGATAGAATAGTGGCGGAGGCACAATGCACCCACCCTGACAAATACCGAATGCTAGGAATTACATTCTTTGATTGTTTATTTCTAATCTGAAAAGAGAGAATCCGTCCCATCTCTTCACTGTTTTTAAAACAGAGACCTGTTTTGTGCGCCATCTCCATTAAACTGTATCCCAAACCTCTTCCTGAAGACTCATGTTAGGGATAGTTAATTGCTGAGTCACTCTTCCTATAGGGACACAATTAATGTCCGCACAGAAAAGGAAAAGGGGGTACAGAGGAGTCTAGGTTCTGTTCTCAAAGATAGACACAATCCAGATGTTGTCTCTTGTTGCCCTAACACATTCCAAGGGATGTCATACTTCATCATTTGGTGTTGCTCCTCCTAGGGTGACCAACCGTCCGTAAATTTCACGGACAGTCCGTAATTTCGGCCGTCTGTCCGTTGTCCGTGAAGGAATCTTTAACGGACGCCATTTGTCCGTCATTTTAACCGGGCACCGGTTGCCTCACCTAAAGCCGGCACAGCTTGCACCCACCTCTTTTCTTCACTCCGATGCTGCACCAAAGCTCCTCAGATGCCCCCAGCATTAGAGAGGCACAGCGGGATGGCTACCCTCACACCTCCAGCCCTTGACGACCTGTTAAGAGGTGCTTCGAAGGTGACTGAGAGGGAGGGGCTGCCGGTTCAGGAGCAGCAACATCTATTCACATGCAAACAGCCCTGAATGTGTCATGGCTCTGCTATTTAGAGGCGGGCTCACACATTCCATTTCTACCCAGGGCCCCAAACATCCGAGACTCGGCCAGATTACACCCCTGATTACACCAAGGCAGCACGTGGTTCTCTTCACAGAGCGTAATTACTGTCACTAAATTGTAAGCAAACCTCGGTTCTTCAAACATGCAGTCTATAATGTAAGAAAATAAAGAAATGGCACAATCACACCCACACTGATTAACAAAGTATGGAGGACAATCAGTTCAATCAGTTCTCTTAGAGTATCTCCTGTAAGTACTGTGTACATCACAGTGGGGGATGGCATTTTGGCCAGAGAGCCTGTCTTCTCGTCTTGTGCAGGAGAGGAGCCCAAGATGATACTAGAATACTGCACGCCTACCCCTGTGTTCCCTCTCCTGTGATGGCTCCTGCCCTCCCCTCAGTGATGGCACCTGTCCCCCCATGTGGTGGCTCCAGTTCACCCCATGCCTGGGATGGCTCGTGTCCCCCCATGTTGTGGCTCCAGTCCACCCCCGCCTGTGATTGCTCCTCTCCCCCCTGTGGTGGATCCTGTCTCCGCCCTGGGTGGCTTCTGTCCCAGTCCTGGAATGGCCCCTGCAGCAAGGGTGAAGCTCTTGATGGGCCTCTTCTCAAAAGGGCTCAGCTCAAAATTAATATGGAAAGTCGGCGAGTAAGTAAGTGAAGGGATGGGTGAATGGCTGGATGAATTAGTGAAAGGGTGAATGGATGAATGAAAGATTGAATAAATGGCTAATGAGAGAGGATGAATGGATTGATGAGTGAGGGGAAGGATGGAGAGAAAATGTAAATAGCTGGATGCATGGGTAGAAGGGTAGCTGGATGATGGATGAAGGGAAAGATGGATGAGGGGAAAGATGATGGATGGAGGGGAAGGATGGATGGATCAGGAGAAGGATGGATGGATGGATGGAGGTGAAGGATGGATGGATGGAGGGGAAGGATGGATGGATGAGGAGAAGGCTGGATGGATGGAGTGGATGGATGGAGGGGAAGGATGGATGGATGAGGAGAAGGATGGATGGATGGAGTGGATGGATGGAGGGGAAGGATGGATGGATCAGGAGATGGATGGATGGATGGATGGATATATGGATGGATGAGGAAAAGGATAAATGGATGGGATGGATGGATGGGTGAGGGGAAGGATGGATGATGGATGAAAGAAAGGATGGATGAGGGGAAGGATGGATGGATGAGGGGAAGGATGGATGGATGAGGGGAAGGATGGATGGATGAGGGGATGGATGGATGTATGAGGGGATGGGTGAGGGGATGGATGGATGGATGAGGAGAAGGATGGATGGAGGGATGGATGGAGTGGATGGATGGAGGGGAAGGATGGATGGATCAGGAGATGGATGGATGGGTGAGGGGAAGGATAAAAGGATGGGATGGATGGACGGGTGAGGGGAAGGATGGATGATGGATGAAAGGAAGGATGGATGAGGGGAAGGATGGATGGATGAGTGGAAGGATGGATGGATGAGGGGAAGGATGGATGGATGAGGGGAAGGATGGATGGAAGAGGGGATGGATGGATGGATGAGGGGATTGATGGATGGGTGAGGAGATGGATGGATGGATGAGGGGATGGGTGAGGGGATGGATGGATGGATGAGGGGATGGATGGATGGATGAGGGGATGGATGGATGGATGGATGAGGGGATGGATAGAGGGGAAGGATGGATGGATGGATGGATGGGTGGGTGAAAGGATAGATGGATGGATGATGAGGGGAAGGATGGATGATGAGGGGAAGGATGGATGGATGAAACCACCCCACTCCCTAAAACCAGCGTAAAAAATCTGGGAGTTTGTATGGATGCCAATCTCAGCTTCCAGACACACACCAAAAAGGTGGCAGCCACCTGTATAGGTCTTCTGAGAAATCTCAGGCCTATACTCGGCTTTTTTGATTCGAAGGTTCGCCAGCTGATTGTCCAGGCAACCATCATATCACGCCTGGACTATGCGAACGTCCTCCTCCTAGGCGCTAACAAAGCAGAAACTGCTAGGTTCCAACGAGTCCAAAACGCGGCGGCTAGAACGCTGGTCGGTCTTCCCCGCAGATGCTCAGCCAGAGCCACCATCCGCAAACTCCACTGGCTGCCCGTCGAAAACAGAGTTAAATTTAAAGCTCTCATTACGATCTTTAAAATTGTCAAACAGGGAAACCCCCCTCTGCTACGAAACCTGACCTGCCCCTATGTTCCCAGCCGTGAGCTACGCTCCTCCAACCAACTTCTTCTGAAAGTACCCAGAATAAAGCTCTGTCGTACTGGAGGCCGCTCCTTCAAGGTTCTTGGTCCCAAGCTATGGAACAATCTTCCTCTCCACATACGTTCCATAGAGTGCCTCTCTGTCTTCCGTAAGGCAATCAAAACCCTCCTTTTCCCTGCCCCCTAGAATATCTCTCAGATCCCCCCCTCTCCCCCTTCTGGTAGGGTGTGTGTTTGTCTTTCAGCGCCGGGACGCCCCATTGCTGGGGTAGCTGTTGCGCTTTACCAAACCCAGAATAGAATAGAATAGAATGATGAGGGGAAGGGTGGATGGATGGATGATGAGAGGAAGGGTGGATGGATGGATGATGAGGGGGTGCGTGAAAGGATGGATGGATGATTAGGGAATGGATGGATGATGAGGGGGTGGGTAAAAGGATGGATGGATGATGAGGGGAAGGATGGATGGATGATGAGGGGAAGGATGGATGGATGATGAGTGGGTGGGTAGAAGGATGGATGGATGGATGATGAGGGAAAAGGATGGATGGATGATGAGGGAAAAGGATAGATGGATGATGAGGGGAAGGATGGATGATGAGGGGAAGGATGGATGATGAGGGGAAGGATGGATGGATGGATGGATGGATGATGGGTGGGTGAAAGGATGGATGGATGATGAGTGGGTGGGTGAAAGGATGGATGGATGATGAGTGGGTGGGTGAAAGGATGGATGGATGGATGAGTGGGTGGGTGAAAGGATGGATGAGTGGGTGGGTGGATAGTGGGTTGGTGAAAGGATGGATCAGTGGATTGGATGGTGGGTGGGTGAAAGGATGGATAAGTGGGTGGGTGGATGGTGGGTGGGTGGATGGTTGGGTGGATGATGGGTGGGTAGGTGGATGAGTGAAATGATGGATGGATTGATGGGTTGATAAGTGCAAGGGTGAATGAATGGACGTATGAGTGAAAGGGTGGATGTAAGGATGGATGAGTGAGTGAAAGGGAGGGTAGATGGACAAAAAGATGAATAGATGTGTGAAGGAGTGAAATGATAGATGGATGAGTGATAGGATCAATGGATGGATTCATGAGTGGATGAGTAGATGGATGGATGGATGGGTGGGTGGATGGATGGATGAAAGGAAGGATGGCTAAGTGAAAGGGTCGATGGAGAGAGAAAGGGAGGATGGATGGATGACTAAAATAGTGGATGGGTGGAAGGATTAGTAAGTGAAAGGATGGCTGGATTGGTGAAAGGGTAAATGGCTGAATGGATGAGTGAACGGATGGATGGGATAAAGAGTGGATGGATAAGTGTACAGATGGATAGGGTGAAATGGTGGATGGATGGATGGATGGATGGATAATGGAGATGAGTGAGAGGATGGATGAGTTGATGGATGAAGGGATGGATGAGTGAAATGATAGATGGAAGGATACATGATGAATAGGTTTTCAAACGGTTGAATATGTTTGGAAATGGCTGGGCTTACTTATATACTATTGCGCGACCTCTGAAGTGTCTATAAAACGTACCTATTGTCCTGAAGTTTTGTCCTGAATTTTGACCTCCTGTCCTGAATTTGTGTCCTGAATTTTGACCCTTTGTCCTGAATTTTTACACTCACCGTCCTGAATTTGCACCAATGCCAGTTGGTCACCCTAGCTCCTCCTCGGGCTGGCACTGCAATGCCCACTGAATACTGTCGTCGGGTTAAACAAGGCCTTGGAATGTTAGACCAGGTAGTAGTGAGTTTTTCTTCTTTTACAACAGAGGCTGCGGATCACTCGTGTGCGGTAGAGCTGCGAGTGTTTCTCCATTGAGTGGCAGGAGCCACGATAACCTTCCAACGCGGCATGATCTGCAAAACATTTGCCGAACGTGGCAGAAAGACTTGAGTTGCTTTCCAATGTGGCAGGAGGCAAAAAACATTTGCATAACACTGCAGAAGCCGCGAGTCATTTCACAACGCAGCAGGAGCCGCTTTCCTGAATGCCGTCCGCAGGTGCGGTCGTCTGACCTCTTGACTTCTAAATTCTGAGTGCCTGCCAAGCCGGTCCGGGTTTTGGCAGTTGCACAGCATCAGAGCGAGGCCACCCCGCTCCATTGAGCCGGCGAAAGGCGGAGGCAGAGACCAGAATAGAGGAGGTGTGGTAGAGCGGTAAAGCGGTAGAGCCCCTGCAGCTCCTGCTCCAGCTCCCATTCCCGCTTAAGCCTTAAGCCTCAAGCTACAGCCCTTGTGCCTGCTGGGCTCACAGGTCTGCGGGGTCTGCGAGGTTCTTGCGGGGTCTGCGGGCTGTCAGGCAGTTACCACCTAACTGTGTGCTCCTGCAGAGCCGTAAAGCGCTTCAACTTCTTAAAAAGTAAGCGGTGTATAAACTCAACTCAATTAATGTAATACCAGGAAGGTAAATAGTGCTGGCTATAGTCTCTCCTGCTTGGGCGTTTGCACAGTCCACCATCATTGAGGATCCTCTCCTGGTTTCGCAAGGGCCGAAGCCGGAGCTGTGCGCTCAGAGCGTTGCTTGCCTAAAATTTCTCAGCTGTCTGTCTGTCTGCCTGTCTAATCAATTAACCAATCAACCAGGGCAAACTGTTTTAAGCCTGAAAATCGCCCCTGATAATCGACTTGGACAACCAGCCCATTGGTCTATTGGGCTCACTGCAGGGGCCAAACAATACCTTCACTTCACTTGACTTCACTTCATTTCCGCCACACAGATTGGCAATTCATTCTAGTTCAATCTCTTTCATAACGCTAGTATTTTTCCCAAGCGCCCCAAATAAAGACCTCAAATAAAGACCTCCAAGGACAACTCAGGACCTACTAGTACTATAAACCATGAGGTCAGGGCGGGTACGCGGGGCAATCAAAACTGCCAGAGGAACAAACAGCGAAAGCAGTGTGAGCAAGTGAAAAATGAAGCCAAAAACACCTGCCGCGCTTGAAGGCGAGCCTCAAGCAAAAAGTAGACCTGTGGCACAGGAAGTGGACACTATAGTTGCATTAACACCAGAACCAAGAAACACAATAAAGAGGGGGTTAACGGTCAAACATCACCAATTTCAGCCCAAAATGTTTTACGAATTCTGTTTTCTAAAGCATGCAGGTGACACCCTGCTCTCGTGCCCAAGGAACGACACTTTGGGGCCACTCAAGAGACATACCAAGACTGGGAATTAAAGCAATAACTATTGGAAATATGGGAAACCTTCACAGTAACACCAAGGGATCAGCGGAAGACAGCCCCGATGGCCACAAAGGTCTTAAAGCCTAAACCTGCGAACCAATACAAATATGATGGGGGCAATTGCATTTCAACTGACCCATAAGGTATACACGAGTGTGGAAATAATACAGGAAACACACTGGCAATAACGGCCAGCTCGGAGGAACTGAAGACCACAGGAGCGCACCGGAAAACATCAAGGAAAATCAGAGGTCAGAATATGAAGTCCGGACTGTGCCTTGTGAAATGAATGGACTGACGACCCAAACCTGCATGATGGAAGATCGGGAAGAGTCAGAGCAGTACTCATCTTTAGAAAAGCAAGAGTGGTAGGCACTCTTGGCAACCTACCAGGAGGAGTCATGCAGGTGTAAATCCCCAGAAAACTGAAGGGCCACATGAACATCTTAAATGCTCATCTAAATGTAAAATACACAAAATTGGAACCCTTCAAACTGCTATAAAAAAACAGCCGACAGTAATTACCTGGGCAAGCTCAAAGACAACAAGCACAAATTAGGCCGTGAAGATGCCTGGGCAAGCTTGCTCAAAACCGTGCGGCTTCTAGTAGAGGCTTTGCAATACCAAACCGACAAAATGGACATGCAACTAACACTTCTAAACACCTTGGCAGTTTTTGTGGTAGCTATCGATGGCAAATTGGGAACGCTAAACGCTACACTACAAAACCTCCAGGAGCACCGATCAGTTGAGCATCACGCCTGCGGATGCTGTCCAATTGTGGACAAATTAGCAACCCTGCCTTCGATGCTGACTAACCTCTGCTCACAACTTAAGAAAGCATCTAATCAAGTCCAAACACAGTCTAGAGGAGGGCACACACTGAAAGGGACTGGTAATGATATAGTGACCTACCGGGGTGCGCCTGCACCAATGGATCACTCTGCTCAAATGAACCAGAATTTACAAATCAAAGCCAAAAATGAGAAAAGCGTGCAAACATCAACCATGAAACTTAGCCAAACTCACAGGTGGGAACCGGCTGACACAGATAAGGGGGAAATTAAATTGAACGCAAAACAAAGACAGGCACAAAAACGAAAGAGCAGGAATCAGAAACCAACCCTCAATATGAATAGTTTTAAACGACTTTTCGGGCCAACGGCATTGCCAAAAGAGACATCAGGTCAAAATAACTCACTATAAGTAGCAATGAACACAAAGTGCATTGCCAACATGTCTAGCACGATCCAAAATTCTCCAATTGGGAAGCAAGAAGGCACTGGGTCTGAGATTGGCTGTGAGGCAGAGGGTGATGCCTCTCCCCAGTCACATTTAAATGGAAAGTCCATTGGAATTATTTCCGTAAACCGACCCAAAAATAGAAATGAAGAAAAAACAATAACGAGCACCCAGACAAAGCAGGACCTCAGGCCCCATGGAAATCTGGGGCCTACACTTGTACCCATGTCTGAAGTGAGGAACACTACTCTGGGGAACTTGATCAACCCTATTCACAGTCACTTCAACAATAGGGAAAATGCAAAGGCACTAGACAGGCAGCTTCTGAACAACAGGTCAGCCAACCTCCAAATACATGACACCAACATTGGGTCACTACAGGAGCCCAACCATATCCGTCCAGGAACAAAACTGCAAGGAAACAAGGAAAGTGGAACAGATAGGGTCCAAAATACGCAAGCAGGACCTACAGAGCAAGTGGGAAAGGGTATCTCTGAAAACGAGGACGTGCTATGCCCCAAAAGAAGCCAAAACAATGCAAGAGAAAGCGGGTCCTTTGTGCTGGTTATGCAGATCAGCTCATGAAAATTTGTTGTATCTGCTGTGTTGCTGTAAAAAACTCCTCAAGGAACGGAAACAACTGCTGAAGCGACATTTTGACCAGCTGGGGATTCGTACCAGGAGGCGAGCTCTGCTGGCATGTTTCGCATCCGGTGATCCACAACTCAACTGCTGCTTAGTGAAGTACCTAAGACTGTGTGGAAGTAAAATGCCGGAAACACTGATCTAAGGAAACCAGATGGCAAATATATGAGCGGCACCCTAAGGTGCAGCAAAGAAATTCTCCCCATTTAAGAGAACTTCATTTCGGATGGACAAGGTGGTCAGACTCCACAGCAGTTGAGAACATACCACATGGAGCCGATGGTACTTTAACTCAGGGGTTAACTGCCAAGGTCATACTGGGGGAGAGAAATCTGCCGATGGCCAGGAATGCTTCCTGCAGCACGCAGCTTGAAAACAGACTTCTTAACTGTAAAGCTGTTTAACCAGAAAACATTTTTTTTTAAACTTTTTAACATAACATCCATGAAGGAATGTGTAATATATGTATTTATTTTGCTTTTTGAATATGTTGGCTTTTTGCTAAAGCTTTAATTAACTATGCAAATAAAAATGTATACCTTATACCTATGGGTCCCCTGAAGGGTCCCTTTGGCAGAGGTCTTTTAAGTACGCCGTATGATGAGTGAGGGTATGAGATTTTCAGTTAAGAGGGGTTGTGAGAGGAAGGTGAGTGAGTGAATGATCAAAACTGGCTAGAGGATGCCATCAAGTTTTCCTTAAATGTTGGTTCCCGTCTCAGGTTAAAAAACCTGTAGGTTATGTGTTACTGATTTCGTAAAAATGTATTCTAGTAACCATTAGGTTGACATGTTTTGCACCCTACGATGGTCATAAAGATCCTTGGCGATTCATCAGGACCAAAAAGGTTAGTGTTAAAATGTGAAATTCAAACAAACAAGTATTTCATAAAGAACCACTGTTTTAGAAGTGGAAGAGTGGTCCCACTTCTGTAATGTACAGGGTGGCGTCAGCTCATTTAAGAGAAGATCGAAAACACACAGACGATACATAGACACACCTGAAAACATAGTTATTGTGTAGTTCTCAATGATGAGATGGTAGATGGCATCTCATCCAACTTATTTACTCTCAATCAGAGCAGGAGAGAGGTGCTGTAGGTGCCAACATAGGATGTAGAATAAGTGCGCCAAATACATTCACTTTATGCACGCACTGTTGTCAGTGTCTGATCTCCAAACAGAGTTAAAACTGGTTAGATTAGTTGGCGGTAAATATGATACTAACCATAGATTGTCAGTACAGACTGGGGCTCCTAGTCCTCCATTTTCAGCTGCCATTTGTACTACTTCCAAGGCTACCTTATTTCATCCCCATCCCAAATCAATTCCCGGAGATATTGATTCAGGTTCGAGAACAGGCTTAGGGGTATCACCACTGGAAGATTCACAAAGTGGTGCAACAATCGGGGTAACATGATCATTTTTTAGAGTGCTACTCGGGCCATCAGTGACAGCTTTAGGGAGGGCCAAAACTGTATGGATGTCCTCCGTGATCTAATAATTGGATTAAGGCTGCCCTCTTGCTAGTCTTCTAACCTAGGGCAGATCTGGACTCCCAGGTATTTGAACACATGGGGGGCCCACACCAGACCCGTCGGGAGAGTCCCTGGCTGCACTTGGTCTTCCCTTAAGGGGAAAGCACAGGTCTTAGATGTATTAATTCTGAGCCCTGCTAGGTTTGCATACTCATCCAGCATGTCCAAAGCCCGCTGTGCTCCCACTCCCTCTCTTAAATATAGCAACAGATCATCTGCATAGAGAGAAATCATGTGAGGCATGTGTCACAGCTGAATACCAATAAGGTGTTCCTGTTGCCGAAAGATTGTCTCTAAAGGCTCTGTTGCAATAGCAAACAAAAACCGGGACAGAGGACACCCCTTTCTAGTGCCTCTGTGT
This sequence comes from Lissotriton vulgaris, assembly GCF_964263255.1. Taxonomy (NCBI): domain Eukaryota; kingdom Metazoa; phylum Chordata; class Amphibia; order Caudata; family Salamandridae; genus Lissotriton; species Lissotriton vulgaris. Next base: position 375,532,748 of record NC_141698.1, read on the forward strand.
ATATTATAGGGTTCCAAGATCACTCTGCTTGTCCTAACTCATGCAGATGGGTGCATATATAGTATATTCATCCATCTAATCCATTCATCCCCTAGCCCCATTCGTTCCATTGTGCTTTCAAGAAAGTTCAACCTCACTGATTCAAAAGCCTTCTCTAAGTCTATGGATATTATAAGTGCGTCCAGGTAATGGTCTTGGTCTGGATGGTGCAGCACAGAAAACATGACCGCATGTTCCCTGAGGTGGATCTGGTTGGCACAAACCCATTTTGATCTGTATGTATTAAACTGGTCATATATGGAACAAGATGTGTGGCTAAGAATTTGCTCAGAAGTTTTAAATCTGCGTTGAACATCGATAGTGGGTGACAGTCTGATACCTGTGGGTGTGGCTTTTTAGTCTTGTGGAGAGGCACGACTAGCGCATCCCTTGTCAAGAAGGGCAATTTCCCCTTTTCCCAGGTCTCTACATACAGCTCCTCTAATTTCGGAGCCAGGGTTTGAGTGTAGGTGGTATAGAACTGCACTGGCAAACCATTAGGGCCAAGTGTTTTCCCTCTAGCCATCTCTTTCAAATTTGCCCTAATTTCCATTTTGGTTACCAACCCCCTAAAGTCTTGCGTTGGTCAGGTAGTATAACCATTAGGGGAAAGGGTGCCAAGTAGTTTGCTATGGTCTCTGTTGCGATTGAGGTTCACAGTACAATTTGACATAATAGAACCAGAATGTATAATTTATTTCCTTAATTTCCACCTCTGTTAGTTGTATCTGAGGACTAGGGGTTCTCCCTTGTGTTCAGGGCAGATTAGGCAGGTAAGCAATTTGCCCACTCTACCTCCCTCCATGTGCACCCGCCCCGGATATTCTCGGGTGTCAAAGCATTTCAATTGTTCTAACATTTCATCGTATTTTTGTCTTAAGTCACGATTCTTACTGAGCATCCCCATCTGTGGCTAAGCGGGCTTCCCTCTCATGTAGTTGGGTTTCCAGGTTGGTGAGTTCCACCAGGATTTCCCTCCTCATTCCTACTTTGTGGCCCAACCATTGTCCTTGTACAACCACGTTAAAGGCTTCCCGCTCTGTCGCCCTGGAAGAGGCAGAGTCCTGGTTAAACACGAAGTATTCCATGGTGACCTTTTGTAATGACATACAAAACAAGCCAACTTCCAGGAGAGCAGGGTCCAGTGTCTATGTGAGGGGTTAACATGGGCTCTGATAAGGGGTGAATACACACCAACAAAGGGTTGTGATCCGATATAGTGCACCCCAGGTATTCCGTGAGGGTAATCGACTGTCCCAGAGTATTGGAGCAGGTATACATGTCTAGCATTGTGTGCAATTTATACAAATGGGAGTATTATGAATATTATCTTATATGTCCATGCTGTAGTCTCCAAATATCCCCCATATCCCATTCCTCCAGACACTCTCAAAACCCCTTAGTCACCTTAATTACTGGGATGTCACTCAACGGAAAGTCAACCTAGCCATTTCTATGTCAGCTTTGCAATTGAAATCCCTCCGAGCAACATGTGGGAAGTGTCGAGTATAGAGAACTGTTTTGACAAGTGGTATAGGAACTAGATTTGATCATGGTTTGGTGCATAAATGCTTCGAAGTATACATTCCTTACCTAGCATCTTTCCCTGTATCAGGACATATCTGCCCTCTGGGTCTGTGAGAACTTTGCTCACCTCAATGGGGCTGCCTGCTCTGATCCATATTTAAGTGCCCCTTGAGAATGCAGAGTATGTGCTGGCGTACAAGTGATCGTACCGTACAATTGACCATGCCATCTGCGTCTCAGTCGGGCCCTCTCTTTCAGAGAAAGGTATGTTTCCTGTAGCATCTCCACATGTATGCCTCGGCGTGTGAGGTAGCTATGTATTTTGTGTCATTTGGCCATTGACCCCATGCCTCTTACATTCCAGGAGAGCATCTTAACATCTTTGTGCACTAGCGACATGACAGGGATCGTCTTGGATTATATCTCCCTTTCTTCCCCCCAGGTCTTCCAACCTCTGGTGGACATCTTGGCATGCAATAACAACAACGCTTCTGAGAGCACCACATTACCCCAACAAGTAACTCCCTTTTTTCCCCCGGGCAGCGTTGCAACTGCTGGCCTCCCAAACCTGTAAAAACACAAAACAATTAGTGCAAGATTGTCCCTGTTTCCCATCCAGCCAGGACTATCTTGTTGGGGGTGCAAAGGATTTAGTCACTGAATGTCTTATCGACATAGGGCTCTATATCTCCTAGCAGGGAAACCTTTCCCTCCTGCCGTCGGGAACCCATACATCTTATCAATCTTGTGCTCATGTGCTTCTTCACCAGGTCGCTGTGACCAGTTCAGATGATATTATCAGCAGTTTGTGGAGTTACGTCTGGTATAGACATCTCGCTTCTGGCTGAGGCCTCTGATTCAGAATACCCAGCACTGTGTTCTGAGGTTTTCTCAGAGCTACCCTTCTCCGTTTGTTGTGTAAGGACCTCAGCCACAGCTTGCAGGGCTGCTTTTCTCTCCTGTACCGTCTGCGATGCGGAGGGTTTCTGTAGCGGTGTTCTCCTGGATGAGCGTGATAGTCTTTTTTGCTATGGTTTGGGCAGCTTAGAGCCGTGCAATCTTTCCTGAGCCACTGGACCACCTTTTCTGAAAGTCTCCAACAAGGTGCACACATCCTCCGGTGAGTGGCAGAAATGCGTAGCTCCGTCTAGAGTGATTCGTAATTTTGCTGGGAACATTAAGGAGTATCTGATTCCCTCTCCGTGCAATTGTCTTTGTTTACAAGACAGCCCCCTAGTTCCTACCCGAGTGCAGGGGTCACTCATGGCGTAGATATGAGACTCCAAACCAGGTCCCTCCTGCTTGCCCTGTGGGAGACTGTCAACAAGGAGTGTTCGGATGTATAATGGGACCAAATTGCCCCATACTTGGGTATGTCATTCTCTGATTTCTGCCCCTCCCCCAGTATCCACATTGGGTCCCAGTGGCACCCACCCTGATTGATCGCATCACCCGAAAGGGCGAGAGAGGGGTGTACCAGGAGCCCCGCGTGCCTCCCGCGGTCTGCAACAGTTAATGTCATCTCCCATGCTCGCTTCTGGCCACAGGGCATTTCTCCAGGGTCGCCACAGATTGCTCTGACCTCTTAATCCTCAGTCTCTGAACAATGTAGGTATTCCCCCAGGGGCCCAGTGCAATTTTGATCACTCTTGAACCGTACTTCCTCCCCGAATCCTGCCTCACAGGGCTGAGGATGTCACTGGTGCATGGTCCGCTGGATATCCTGTAAACCACGGGGGGAGGCCGTCCCCAGTGTCCCCTGCTCCTAGGGGTACGGTCCAATGCTTCAAAGAACTCTCGGTGCTGGGCCTACCTCATGGGCCGCTGGCGCTCCTCGGTCCGACTCTCACTTGTCCCATTTCGGGCACCGAGATTTGTCTTCTCAGTCCCTCCCCCTGGGTGTCCCGACTCACTTGGTCCAGCCGGATTGTGTCCCCAGGGCGGAGTCTCTGTTTCTTCCTAGCCCAGTGTGGGCCCAGTTTATGCTGGGGAGCAGCACGCCCCCAACTGCGTTCGTCTGGGCGTGTGTACACTGTGGCCCGCGGCTTTCAGGCCCCTCGTGGCATCAGGTAGCACATTGTTTTCCTCCGCTTTACCATATATCCACTTGCTCTTCAGCTTCGCCGGCCCTCGGCGACTTGTGGTAATATCGTCCTGGTATTGGCAGCAGGCTGTTTTGTCAGGATTAATGTTAGGCCGCTGTGGAGCACCTCGCTCAAGCAGCCGCTATGATTCGCTTTGCAGCCATGCCCCCCACTTCACCCCTGCTTTTGATGTCTTTATCAGTATTTCTCGGGCTGCTGGTATTGTTCACTTGTCGAGGTAAGCTCAACTCCTTTGAGGTCCCATAGTAGCTCTTCCTCTTCACCAAACCAGACTGGGTCTAAGAGCCACCTTCAAAAACCTGCGACTGCAACTTCTCTACCTGTCCAGTCGATAATGTAGCAGCAGCCCTGGGTGCACTGGGACCAGCAGCATGACCAGGCCTATCTTTCTGGAGTGCCATTTCAAGCTGACTAGTAGTATTATCTGACAAAGGTGGTCCCTTGGTCTGTGAGCCTTGAACACCATCAATCTGCTCCATATTCTCCTCCTCTGCCTCAGATTGGCTACAGGCCACTGAAAGAGAAACTAAGCCTCAAGAGCTTCTTGAATCTCATAAAGCTCTTGTGAGAAGCCCCCAGGGGCCTGCTACTTGCCAATACTCTAGCTCTCTCCCTCAGCTTCATCATGGCTGGCTTTCATTGTACTCACAGTAGGTGTCTACTCCTGGCATGGTGGCACCTCTGAGGCTTTAGCATGCGTTACAATACCACTCATTTGAGCTCTGGTATCCAATGCTGCCAAGCAGAACACCTGCAACTATTTGTATTGTCTTCAGCAGTTTGATTGCTTGAGCGATGAGCCCTAAATGGTTCGGAGGCTGACAGACTGCCCATGGGGTTGTCATGAGTTGACCATTCAGTGTCCAGACCAATGTCCAAGCCGGAACTGCCCTTACCACCATGATCGGCCTCCTCTCACAAAGTATTTGGAATGGCATAGACTGTAACAGATTTCTGCACCGGAACGGGGTTGACCCACTTAGTGGAGCATACATATTTTTAGTAATCTGAGGCCCAGAAGAGATTCTTTGGTTGGAACGCTCTCCTTTGCACTCACAGAACAGCTGGTACTAAGCCCCTCACACTGCCCTCACCTGAGACTCCTTACCGGCCTCCTTATGTGATATAGGGGTGCCCACTTTTCTTAAAGTTTTCCCTGGTACAGGCCTCTTGGTGTTTGAGGCAACCTCAGAGCACCCCACCACGCTGGAGCTCTGCAGCAGTAGTCTCCGGGGCCACATTGCAGTCAGAACACTGGCTTCCTTCAGCTAGTGAGCAGCGCATTGTTGTGGCCCAAACAACCCAAATCAAGCAATGCAAATGTCTCCCAGGCCAGTCCGAGAAGCATGCATCATTGGACCTCCAAGTCTCAGCCCCTCTCCGCACAGTCATGGCCGATGCACCCCAGCTTCACCAGGTGAGGCAGTTCTGGGGTCTTTCTGTGAAGCAGATTCTTGCTGACCCCCAGTGGTTGAAGTGGATGGAATCAGCAGAGTACGGCGAGCCCCTACTTTTAAATTTAATAGAATCCTTTACCCTACTTATTTTATTTTGAAAAAAAGTCCCAGTATGGCAGAAATAGCTAATACCTATAGATAACACTCAGCTGCTCTTTGTTGTTCGGGGACTGGGTGGACAGAGAAGGAAAGGATTCTGTCTTCCAGAGAAGATAAGGACAGTGCCCACTTCTCCTGCTCTGCTGCTGTCAGCATTCCTCCGTCCCTCTCTCTCTTTCTTCCTCTTATTCCCTCTCTTTCTGTCTATGCCTTGCTCCTCCTCACTTGCTGAAAAACGTGACTTCAAGAAAGAGCTCTCACCGTCTCCTTCCTCTAGTTTCCTTCATTTGTTCCCCTTTGAATTTGATCCAAAAAATAAAGAAACACTTTTGCTGGAAAGGTCGCCTTTTTCTGGCATTTTCTATTCCAACGTGCATCCTCGTAAAGAAGAGAAAAAAAGGTTAAAAATATGAAACATTACTAAAGCAATAAACAGTGGTTGCAAAATGTCCACATTACTTTTGTTCACAAACATATTAGCACCACTTTACAGAGTTTTCCAGTGAAGCCCTACTTTCATTTTTTCGTCTTTCTTTGAACAACATTGTTTTCCCCAGGTGGAAAAGTGCACCATTCCTGGAGGTACTAAAACACCTGGTGGATGCCTCAATTGGAAAACGTTATATGTGATCCTTATCAGCTGTTTTCCTTATTTCAGTTTATAAAATGTGTACTGCTGCTCTGTGTTTTAGAGATACGTTTTGTAAGGATATAAGCAATGGAAATTTCAATGGGTCCCTTCCAGGCCCTGTAGTCATGTCCTTAACTTTTCAGGCAAAAACAGTAATTGATTTCTGAATTATAAGTATAAAAGCATTACGGTAACCATGTTGTTCCTGCTTACATTTCACAAGCTTTACCTAATCTTGCATTCCTTATGAGTTTTTACTTTTTACAGAATGTTGTTACTCTTTTTTCAGGCAGCATATTACTCTAGTTTAGTGCATAATTTGAATTGAGTCACATCCAAGTGTTAATAGTGGGGAACAATTGTGTTGTAGTTGAAGGCAGTGCCATTTTCTCTCAGTGTGGCAGTATGGTTTTCAGTGAGGGAGATGATGTGGCACTATGGCCAGAGCTGCCGAATTTGGAGCTGGGGAACCAAGTTCAGCCTTCATGACCAGTCGACCAGACCCCTGTTTTGAGGGAGCACATTTCTATGTTAGACCTTAAAAGGCCCGCTAGACCTTAGAAGCCATGGTCTCTTAGCATCAGCAGGTGAATCCTAGTGGTGGCAAGAGTGTGTTAACCATGAAGTCCTGGCCCCCACAATCCATACTGAAGTTCACCTCCAGGCTTGCGGCAGGCCTATGAAGCAGAACACCCTAGAGCGGCGGTGACTCTGTAACTGAGGTCACAGGACCCATGAGGCCAGTCCGCCTCACTCATTGAGACTTCCATTTGCCTTGTTTCAGCAATAGTAGTGCTACTCACCAGGGAACGGCAATGCAGGATTTTCATGCACACCAAACTAAGGGGCTCATTAGGATGGAGGTCGTGGGCACATCCACTGTGCTGGTGGAAAATGTATTTTCTGCACACCATCGGAGGTCCTAGCTTCCGCCATAATACAATGGGCAAAGATAGCCCGTTTTCTGTCCGCTGTGTAGTTTTGGGATCCGCCAGAAATTTCCTTCTGCAATGGTGGTGGGGGGAGCCAATAGATAAAGACCGCTGTGCGGAATGACGTCCCGACCGCAGGAGAAATCACGATGCCTCAAACAGCCCATTAGAGTGCAGCAGAGAAATCAGCTCCTCGTAGATGGTGGAAGCAAGACTGCGGAGAGCAAAACTCGAATGCTGGTCACTTCCACGCGTTCCTGACCGCTATGGATCCAGCTCTTCAAGCCCTTCTGCTGCTGTACCTCCACTACCAGCAAATAAGACGTCACCGTGGTCAACACCGCAGGTACGTAAAAGCACAACTCTGCATACAACCACAACACACAACTCCTGTGCTGAAATACGGATCCTGTCCACATCAGACAGTCTGGTGGGGACAGGAACATATCCCCCAGTGTACACACACATGTCATGCCTGCTAGAAATCCACACCTCGGCATCCAGGTCATCCATCAATTGCGAAATCACTGCAATATCACGGGTAAGTCATTGCAGTGGTGAAGGCATGGGAAAACCTGTGCACAAAGTAGTAGCCAGGGCCGGTGCAGGCATGGGCATTCTGGGCAGCTTCCCAGGGCTCCACTTTCACCCTACCCACAGTACCCATCCCACACCCATTTCTGCACATGCGGTGTGCCCCTCCTGTGCCCCCCTCCATGCACAATTCATCAGCCAGGAGTGGCTAGACCTGGCACCTCACACGGCAAAGGGCAAATTATATATTGACTGGGAAGGTGAAGATGAACACCCTGCACAGAAGTTCAGGGGCTGGACATCCCTCCTCCTCATACCTGCCTTCCACTTATGTGAATAAAACTGAGTATAATTAAGAAATGGGGACTCACACTGCATATGAACAACCACTGAACTGTTCACACTGCTTGTCAAGTCCCTCAGAAAGATCCCACACTGACACTCCGCCACATACACATGCCATAGGTCAGCAGCAATGTACGACAAGAAATTGGCTAGCCCAAAGTTAAGTGTGCAGTGCTGTGAAACCATTGAGCAAGCCACATAGCATGTGTACATCACATGCAAAAGGAGGAACATATCACACTACCCTTAGGCCCTCAAATCAGACATGGGTGGCACTGTGATTGCAGTTAAACCAAAGTGACCTCTGTGGAACATCTCTGGGATACATCAATTCAAGCTATGCATAGGCACAGGATTGATAGGAAGTGTCAGAAGCCATACAGTGACCAACCACACATCTGTGTCAACTTACTTGACATGTGTATGCCACCAGCACAACACACATGGCTCATTGTCAACCTCCCTGACTGACAAACTCATGTAGGACCTTCACACATACCCCTCGTCTACCCATCTCACACCTGCAACACTTACCACCTGTGAGAAACACACATAAAGGTGCAAATAAGGTCCTGTGAGTTTACTGACAACCAATCACAAACCCTGGTGTGCATCTAAAAATGTAAGACTCACACTCAGGGATGTCAATGCTGACCTAAAAACAATAGTCAAACACAAATCTCACAAACAAAATCCACAGAAGTCCAACAAGCCCAGCCATGCGCAGTCAAACAGTGGTAAGGCAATGTGACCCTAGACAGAACAGGAATACACAACATTGTCACTCTGGACCAATGGACAGACACCATACCCCAACACAAACAAGAATTGCATCATCAAATGCCAATCATGAACACCAACTGGAATCAATGGGACAAATCAGCTAACACAGACATAGACACCACACCAGTCATCAGGTGAACATGGTGTCATAGTGTACCTCAAGCATGCACATGGATAATTTTGACAAGTGACAGGTCAAAAATAGGAGGACAAACTACTATTGTGCACTCAAAACAAGCTCATGAACATGAATCCACCTTGCTGCATGTGACATACACACAAGATATGTACATTACACATGCAACACACATCTGAATGTATCAAAATGCACAAACTACTCACACACAAAAAGAGAGCATCGCACACACACATTGCACCTGTCAGTAGGGAGCCAAGACAGGCCAAACACTGCATCCATCTACAACAAAAACACAACAGATGCACATACCAATCTATCACACAGCAAACTCAGCAGGACATCACGGGGATTCATACCCGGCAAGCACAAGGCAACATACACTGAAAGCACTGCATGCACACCAAGCAGTGTGTGCACATCAACCAAACCAGTAGCACACATATCTGAGTGCCCCACCATGAACTCCCACAACACAAATCATCACAGCACACAGATAACATCACACTAGGGAAGGGTAGCAGTACCTCAGCAAACACATACAGCTTAGACATCAGCCACTGATGCACAACTCAGGTAAACCCAGATGCAAACAACATGACTAGAGGACTATGCAGCTCAAACATATGCACTGCACATGAGCAACCATAAGTGCAAACTATTAGAAGAAAATGACACATAACTAATTGTGAAACTGTCATGAGTGGCACATTGGCCATGTACACAGATCATCCTCCCACAGTATAAAGTCATACTATGAAGTGGTGGGGAGGCTCACACACTGGCAAGGCATGGGGTGGAAGACATGAGATTGAAGTTGTGTGTACATCAGTAGTGGACAGGTGAGGAGTATACAGTCCACAAACACATAGTGGAGTAACTTACAATATTTAGGCATCAGAAGCACCTATAGGGGATGGTATTACTCCTCATACCACATACCATACTGCAGCAAAACATGTTTTAAGTGACAGCAATTCATGACAAAACTCACAAAAAATGTTGGTGTGGCTGAGCAGGTCAGCAATGTGAGCACAAACTTAAACAAGACACATGGCTGATCAACAAAACACAACACAGGCTTTGCAGTGACACACTCTACAGACTCACAACTGACAGGTACAACAAGTAGGTGTCCCCCAGGAGTGCAAGGACCCACTGCACAGTGCTCAACCTACAACTCCTTCATGTGCCCACTATCTGAAGCACATGTCTGAAAATATAACCAAACAGGCACTCATTATCTGGATCATACATGTGTGTAGTTGGCATTTGCAGGGGCACATACATATCAACACCACTGACAATGACAGGCCAATCACACTGTATGACTACTCAAGTGCACACATTCAAATGTACACATGTGACTATGAAGACAGGCCCACACAAGATGACTAAACATCAACACTGCTGCGCACACATCAAGAAAGAGCCCACAGAATTGCCGGACCCTTGCCACCCGCATGTAATCCTGTGGATAGCATTCACCTCTGTTCTAGTATTGCATCCTAACATGGCATGTGTACAGTATAGCAAACCTGAGCACAGAATGATTAGGAGGAGAGTAGATCATACCAAACAACCATCATTGCATCCTCAAGCCTCAGACTGAAGAACAAAAGTGCCTGTTCCCTCTGGAAACCTCAGGAAAAGTAAACTAAGCAATTGACAATGTTAAAGTGGCATACAAAGATTGTGTCACATGAACCGATACCCATACATAAATGTTTTTATTTCACAAGGACATTGACAAAGCAGACAACAGGAGAAACAGTCTTTAGTACATAATACACAGAAAGGCATCAAAAGTGACAAACAGCAAGGCCATTGGCCAGTACAAATTCAATGTATGCACATATGTACATGAGAAACTGCACAGGGAATGGGCATCAAAAGTGACAAACAGCAAGGCCATTGGCCAGTCCGTAGTTCTGGTCTGCACATGTGTGCATGAGAAACTGCACATGTAATGGGCATCAAAGTTGACAAACAGCAAGGCCATTGGCCAGCCCATAGTTCTGGTTCCAAATGTGTGCATGAGAAACTGCACAGGGAATGGGTAAACCGTCCACTGCCATGGGAAACACCTCAGCTCAGCGGCTACAAATGGGTAGTCCAGGCACTGCTGTGGGAGAAACGGTGTGGAGAGGGGGACTTTGCTTCAACTTTGGCTGTCAGTTGAACTGGGTGGTGGCTGTTTGTCGGGCCAGTTGGAGGACTGGACCTGGGAGAAAGAGAACTGGCTGAGGTAGAGGCATCAGTGGCTGTAGGAGCCTGAGGGCTGCTTGGAACGGGTGGTGTGGTAGCACAGGGAGGTGAAGACATGCTGCGTGGAGGCACAGTGTCTGAGGTTGAATGTTGAGGGCTGGGTCTTAACTGCTTGGGGATTTGATAGCCCAACAAACTTGACATGTGTGCTCTGCGTACACAGGACCCACTCCTCCCTTGCAATCCTTTCATTTTCATTCAATATTTACTCCATACGTTTAAACGCTTATTTGTAAATTTTATTCTCATTTCCAAACATGATTCTGTAGCGAGTTTTTCAGTCTGTATAATTCATATTTCATTCGTAATTTTTACATAATCGTATTTATTCCCAATGCATTTCAAGCATTACGCTCTTCGTCAGGGGTTTATTAATCTGAAAATATAATACACGTTAAGTACTAAGGTCTGTGCTTGCCAAACGCTCTACCTTGAGCTAAATCATATGTACTAACATTGGTATATATCTCTTAACAATGCGGTGTATGTCTGCCTCACAACAAATGCGTAATATCCATTATTCGGTAAACCGTGCACTTTTTGCACCTTATAACCCATGGCCACATATTACCATAAGTCGCACTAACCTTGACTGCTTCACGTAAAGTTTCAAAACTGTAAACAAAAAGGGGAGAAAAAGGGCTTCTCAGTAACTTTGATCTGTATGTTGCGCGCTTGAACTCTCTGTTACAAAGCCGTGCTCTTACCCGGTGCGCGATCATGCTCATCTTCCCTCGCTACCTCGGCGTGCGTCGCTCTATCCCTTCATTAGTCTACAACTCTATATTCTTGTTCCGATCACGTGACTATGTGCGAGTCCATGTATTCTAAGGAAATTTAAAGTGACATACTCTTAAACAAGAGTTTACGTATCTGCATATGTGTACACTGGATTTAAACCAGAGATAGGGATTTAAGGTGACCTATGCTTATGACTCTTGTGCTTTATGTTTACTACCGCAGTTTATGCATACACACACATTAATTTATGCTTATCAAAATTTGACACGGAAATACATATATACATATCAAAACAAAACGTAAATCTGATGATACATGTGTCTTTATAGAAAGCAATTAAGGTCCATCCGTTCATTGAGACCTTTTGGCTGCATGGTGCATAAAAAGTTTATCCGAAAGACTTCTCTCCTTAATGAATGATTGTTATTGTCTCTTCATGGGATGGTTGCCACTGTTTCCGGTATAAAAAATTACAGCTGGCTTGCGTTGTGGTTAACTTGATTGAAGTGGGCAGCCACTGTGGATTTTTTGTTGCGTGTTTATCTAGGTTCCTGATCGATACTGTGACCTTATGCCCCTATTCAGCTATAAATCCATTTATTCCCTATATTGGCATAACCGTTCAAGTGCGATTTTCTGAAAAGTCATCTCTGGCCTCACACGAACAGAGCCACATTCCAGCATAATTCCCTCTGCCACTTCCTTTGCGACCAATTAGTGCAATGACAGAGCAGTAGTCACTATCTGATATTCCTAGATAACACTCCGAGTTCTTCAACAAGATAAAAACTCAGCAAACCTGGAAATCCCCGCTTGCTATGTTTTGATTAGTAATAGAACTCTAATGAGCAACTGATAACTATCACTTCCTAGTGACATCTTTAATTGACGTCTTATGTCCAGCAAACTTGCGTCAAACCCGGCACCTGTCGGGTATAAATATTACCAACGTTGCCTTAAGCAATGCCTGTTGTACGAGCTACTGAAGCCAGCTGCCTGCACGACCCCGTGTTGGTAAATCTAGCACTCTGTCGCTGCAGCCTGCTATCCTGTGGTGGTGAAGCTGCTGATACCATTATCGCCGCCAAAGCGCGAACTATGGTGCAGTACGCTTAAGGAGCTGAACAGCCGTCCCTCTGCGAAGACATCCAGCAGATTCCAGCTGCCCGCGGACGCTGTCCCCCCTCCTTCCTCGACGCGCTGAAGAGACCCGCTGCCTTTCTCGTGCAGAGAAATCCAGCCACGGCGTTTCCGGTTTACCCTCGCGGGTGACTGGGATATCGAGAGAGACCCCTGAAGGAGAACCAATCCTCCATCATTCTATTCAGAGGTATGGTGTTGACTAAACCCTTAGACAAGAATTCTTGAAACAAACCATGGCAAAACCAACTTAACTTAAAGCTACTTACTTACTCCCCTTTCACGTGTTAGGCTTAGGTCAGGCACACTGGGGTAGGCTTAGTTAGAAGCACCAGTTGAGTATGTTAGCCTAATGTATATATGACTGTATATATGTTTTATTACTTTTAAACCATTGTATGGCTAAGAAACCATATCAATGCTTTTACAGTTCTATTTCGCAATACTTATCTTACTGTACGTACTTTTTATAATAACAATTCTTGCAATTGTGGCAATACATTTCTCTTGTACGAGAAGAAAGACTGTTCAATAAATGTTAACCCTTTATTGACAAACGCCCATCTCTCTATTCTCTACATCTCGTGAAAGTAAACTGCACTAGACTGACTGAGTGAAATACATGTCTATTGTTTCACACGACCCTAGAGATTGACTCTTGATCTGAGGAGCAAAGTTGTCATGTTGCACGGTTGTTGGAAAACTGAATCCCTTCTTGTCTGTGCCAAGGAAGCTGATCACTTCCTATGCAGAGAAGAAAGTTTCCAGTGACCTCTGAGCTAGTTGGTAACACAACCCAATTAAGTTTAGCATAGTCAGTGGAGGCCTGGAATATCCGCAGTTCCACGTCGATACTACTGTTTATGTTATTCCAATGCGCAGGGCCTAGTGGGAAACTAGGAACTACACTACATGGCGCCCTAACGTTTGGTAAGGCGATAAACTAACGCAAGACTTTTAGAGTAACTCAGTCGTGCATATTTCACACCCCTTTCTCCCGTAAATACTCCAATAGACGTCTGGAGTGGGTGAAAGGTTAAAATCCGCCCGAACTCAGTAGGAAGAGATTCCTATGTAAAGCTCTGGTTTATTCAACGTTGAAGGATACAGTGTTCCAAAATATTGTGCATCTAATCTTTGTCTCCTTGGAGACCTACTCTGCAAACCTTGCATTTTCACAATGCCAGAAAACGGAACCCCTGGGGCCGCAGCAGATGCGACTCAGCAAGGTCCCGAATACACAGACCCGGATGCTATTATCATCCCGGTCCATTTAAGAAGATCTATAACGTTAAAACTTATAGAGAACGGACTGACACTTCAAGGTGGTACAGTAATTTTCGTGATAGAGGCTCACGAGTATCGGCAGACAGAGGTATTCTATTCATGGATAAACTTTCCAGCGGTAAACGCTAGAACAAAAGAGTTTCACTATTACAAAATAGAGAAACCTCCGGAAGAGTACGCTCCTTTCGAGGAGATTGAAATTCCACTTAAATTTCAAGAGCACCTGCTCTGGTTTAATGGCGCCCTAAAACATACTGATCACATTACCAGGCTCGGTCCACTAGGTAGACCAGGAGCCACGGGGCCGGTTCTAGCCAGCCACACACCACATCCTGACATTGCAAAAATGTCAAAAGAAGAACTCTTAGTTAACATAGGAGAGTTAACAAAAGCCTATAGAGAGTTAGTAAAATTATTTAAAAATAATTCAAACACTCCTAAAAAGAGCTGGGATGGAAATAAACAATCCACTCCCAAGGAAAAAGTTTTCCAGTCCAGAGGAAGGTCTCCTCGACGGAGGGAAAGAACTCCGACTCGAGAACGCCAGTCTCCCCAGAGGGAGCCCTCTGAGAAAAGATATAACCTTAGAAATAGGGATAATCTGAAAAAACCTGATAGATATCAAAGTATTGATACACGTCCCTCTCGATCTTTTCCACAGAATTCGGAAAGAAGAGGACGGTCAGACCCAGGAGAGCACACCAAGTCCAAAGACAAGGAACCTGCTCAGAGTAAAAAATCTCAATTTCAGAAAAAGAAGGTAGCCAGTATTAGAGTAATCAACCATGCCGAGAATACTGAGGACACAGTTGAAAAACGGGGAGTGGGCATTGACAATGTTGGACAGTGCAGCAGAAATCAGTATAGCGCGCAAGATCTTGATGAGTCATCTGGAGACAGTGGACACGAATGAATACATTCAGGTTGAAACTGCCGACGCCAGACTTAGCGAGCCCCATAGAATATACGAAATAACATTGCGTATAGAGGGTGATAAGACTAGGAAAATTAAGGGTCTATTTTGGGATAAGCTCTCAAAAGGCTATGATATTCTGTTACCTGAAAAAGATTGGCCCCCAGAGTTTGTCAGGGAGTGCCCTCGTGGCGAAGAAGTGATTATGCCTGCCTTCTCGAATCACATTCCGATTCACAAAAAATACACATATGCAAGGAAATGGGCAGTGGCCCAGGCACCTGCATTGTATAAAAATCATGTAGGATGGGATGAGGATTCACCTCCTCACAAAATCCAACTAAAAAGTGAACCAACTGCACAACGGCAGTATCCCATAAAGCAAGAAGCTAAAAAACAAGTCAGGGAGATCTTAGATCAACTTGAATACCAGGGGGTGATTGAAACATGCACCTCTCAAATGAACAATCCTTTGTTTCCTGTCTCCAAGCCAGACAATTCATATCGTCTAGTTTTGGACTACAGACACCTTAATACATGTTGCAAAACCTTTGCAGTACAAAACTCGCATAGTGCAGCCCTAATGAATAACATAGTTAGGAAAAAATATAAGACGATATAGACATATCTAATGGTTTCTTTTGTCAAAACATTGCACCGGAAAGCAGATATTTGACCGCTTTCTCCGCATTTGGGTCACAGAAAAAATTCTGTCGACTCCCACAGGGGTTCAAGAACAGCCCAGGACTATTCTCAGCTAGAGTAACAGAGTTACTAGAAATCTATGATGATGAAGCATTATCTTACGTAGATGATATTTATCTCACAGACGACGACTTGGATACTCACTTGAAAAGAGTGAACACCATTATACTTGGGTTCGCAGCAGAGGGTTACAAATTCAACTTTAAAAAGTCCCGAATTGCCCATCTGACAGTACTGTTTTTGATTTGATTTGATTTGATTTGTCCATTTCTAAAGCGCACGAATGCCCGGAGGTGTCTTGGCGCTATGAATTGTCCAGTTTCCGGTGCAGGTCTGGAGTTAGTGAAATTTATGCGGTGAAAAGCCAAGTCTTGATTTTCTTTCTAAATATCTCCAGAGTTGGGCTGTTTTTTACGTCAAGTGGTAGTAAGTTCCATGTCCGTGCTGCGTGAACGAGGAAGCTTCTTCCTCCCCAGCTTGATCGTTTAAACTTGGGTATCGCTATCAGTTTTTTTTGACCTGACCTGAGAAGCCTTGAAGGTTCGTAATGTTTCAGGTGTGTTTTCAGGAAGTGAGGGCCTTTGCCCTGCAGTGCCTTGTATGTCAAGCACAGTGATTTGAACTTGACTCTTTTGGCCACAGGTAGCCAATGGAGTGTCTCTAGTTTATGACTAATAGGCTGAAACTTTGGAATTTCCAGTATCAGTCGTGCCGCTGCATTCTGGAGTCACTGCATTTTTTCCATGATTTTTACTCTGGCTCCCGCATATAATGCGTTACCGTAGTCCAATCGAGATAGTGCCAGGGCTGCCACTACCGTTCTGCGTGTGTCTTGAGGCAGATATGGGAGTATTTTTCTTATCATTTTTAATATCAGCCAGAAAGACGAGGCCAGTTTGTTCACTTGGGCTTCGTATGTTAGTTTGGTGTCAATCATGAATCCCAAGTTTTTAGCCTTCTCTGAGGGTTCTGGTCTTGTTCCCAGTTCAGGAGACCACCACTCCGGGGACCAGATGTCAGCATTACCTCCCAGAATCATTACCTCACTCTTTTCTCCGTTGAGTTTGAGGCAATTTTGTTGCATCCATTGGCTAACTTTTAGCATGCATAGTTGGAATTTCTTGGCTGTTGCTTTATTGTCTTTGCCTATAGAAATGACGATTTGTGTATCGTCGGCGTAGGATATTGGTGTAAAGCCATTTTCTCTTATTACTTCGGCAAGGGGGGCCACATATAAATTAAAAAGCGTTGGGCTTAATGAAGAGCCCTGTGGAACACCGCATGGTACTTTAAAGGAGTCTGACTTTGCTTCTCCTAGTTCAACTGTGAATTTTCTATCCTTGAGGTAGGATGCGATGAGATTGCACGCGTGGTCGCTAGCTCCGGTTTCCCTAATGCGTTTTATTAGTATCTCGTGGCTGACCGTGTCGAAGGCCGCCGAGAGATCCAATAGCACCAAGGCGGCCTTTTCTCCCTTGTCTAGTATACTTCTAAGTTCCTCGGTGGCCGTGAGGAGGGCTGATTCTGTTCCGTGCCCTTCCCGGAATCCAAATTGTGAGTGGTCAAGCCAATTGTTGTCCAGTAGGTACCGTGATAACTGTTTGTTCAGTAGTTTCTCCAGCACTTTTGCGGCAAAAGGAATCCTAGCTATGGGTCTGTAATTGCTGGGGACTTCGCTGTCCAGATGGGGTTTTTTCAGTAGTGGCCTGATTGAAATGGTTTTCCAGTCATTTGGAAATATGCTGGTGTTCAGAATTACTTCAAATAATTTTTGAAGTGCTGGTCCTATTTGTTCTGAACATATTTGCATTATCTTCGGTGGACATGGGTCTAGGGGACTGCCTGAGTTAGTTGTCGTTATTTCCTTAATAATTTGTTCCACTGTGGGTAAGGACCAGTGAAAGGATGGGGAGCTGCTGGGTTGGTTGTCTAGTTTTATGTTATTTGGGGGATTTTGAGTTGTATGGTCAATCTGATTATTTTTAAATTGTTCATATACTGATGATACTTTATTTACGAAGAAGTGGCCTAAAGTATTGCAGAAGTCAGATGATATATCTTCTGGATTATTGTTTTCGATTTTGGCAAGTTTTTTGACTACTGTGAATAGATCTTTACTCGAGTTCTTGGATTCATTTATTTTGTGTACAAAGAATTTGCTTTTTTCTGCGATTATCAAATTTTTAAAGGTGGCCAGTTCGTTTTTATAGTCTATCTTTAATTTGGGGTCATATTGCGATCTCCACTTTTTCTCTGCTCTTCTGCAGGTCTGTTTTTGTGCTTTTAAAGCTTCCGAATACCAGGGTTGTGAAGGTGACTTCCTTTTGAAGGTCGCTCTTTTCTGTGGTACGGAACTCTGAGTGGCTGTTTTTAACCAATCGTTGAATTGCGTGCATGCTTTATTGCTGTCACTTTCTAGCGTTGGAAATGAGGAGTTCATTACCTCTACTAGCATTTGAGGGTCTATTTTTGACCAATCAGGATAAGTGACTCTCTTGGAAATGTCAGTTGGTTTTCCCAGGTCCTCTAAAGTCTCTAGCTGGAAGGATACTAATTTATGATCTGTCCATGCGATCGGGTGGACTACTACCTTTGTTAATTTTTGGCAGGATGTAAAGATACCATCAAGTGTATGTCCTGCTACATGTGTATCTAAATGGACTTTTTGTTCTAGATCAAAATTAGCCATTGCCTCTTTAAAGGTGTTGATTTTGGGGTCTGTGGTTTTCTCCAAATGTAAATTGAAGTCTCGCAATATTGTGTAGTCCTGGTTCATTACACAAGATTCAAGGAAGGGGCTTAGTAATTCAATGAGCGATTTTTTTGCATTTGGTGGTCTATAGATAAGTAGCCCATTGAAAGTATATTTGTTTGTAACCATAATTTGGAATGTCAAGGTTTCACAGTCAGGGTGGCTACCTTTTTCAGAGCTCTTGATCCTGAGGCTTTCTTTAGCTATAATCGCTAACCCTCCTCCCCGTTTCATTTTTCTATCTACTCTATATAATGAGTATTTTTCGGGTATTGCTAATGAGAGGTCGGCGTCGGATGCTTCATCCGCCCATGTTTCTGTTACAAACAGTACATCAATTTCTTGGTTATCAATCAAGTAAGCGATGTGGGTGTTATGCTTTACCATTGATCTGGCGTTTATTAGCCCTGCCTTGATAGTACATCTTTTAGTATTCTCTATATTCTTATTTGTGTTATTTATTGTTGCGAAATCGAATTTAAGAGGGCAGCAAGGACATTGCTTACCTTCTTTCTGCAGGTCTATTGGTGGGCACGTTGCGGGGCATCTTAATGACAGGATTTCTTGTGAAGTGTATTTCCTATGAACGTTTTCTTTATCCTTTTGAGCAGGGGGTCTGGCCCTGGGCTCTGTCCTGGCGCGGACGGGCGCAGACGGGCTTGCCTTAGGCGCGCCTTCGGCGCGCAAATGGCGCTCCCGCTGCGCTCGTCCGCTGCGCTTCCTCTGGTGGCACATATTATAGGGGGATTCGGGGGGCGTGGCCTATAGTCTCGCCGTGATGGCGTCAGGGATCGTTGCAGCCGGCGCTAAGGAGCGCTGTCAGCTGTTTGTGGTAGGCTTCGTTTCTTTTTTAAAACAAAATACACAGAATATCACATAGATTTTAAAAAAATTCGATTTTAGAGTGCTCCCGGCGTGTGCCTGCGGAGTCTGAGCAATTCTGATTGTGGCGCTCGGTTTGGCGCTTAGATACGTTGCCTGAGGGGGGCGTGGCCTGGAAGTGGGCGTGGCCTATAGTCTCGCCGTGATGGTGTCAGGGATCGTTGCAGCCGGCGCTAAGGAGCGCTGTCAGCTGTTTGTGGTAGGCTTCGTTTCTTTTTTAAAACAAAATACACAGAATATCACATAGATTTTAAAAAAAATCGATTTTAGAGTGCTCCCGGCGTGTGCCTGCGGAGTCTAGGGTACGAATTATCAAGTGAAGGGAAAAGCCTAGCGGACAACTTCTTAGAGAAGTGCGCTGTACTCCAAGCTCCAAAAACGCTGAAGAATTTACAATCCATACTAGGTTTTCTGAATTTCGGAAGAACTTACATCCTAAATTACGCAGAGAGGGTTAAACCTCTCTACGAACTAATTAAACCTGATTTTAAACAAATCAATTGGACTCAAAAACACACAGAAATTTTGAGATCACTGCAAACAGACATGTTAGCAAAAACAAAATTAGATACACGTGACAACACGATCGATCTTGTAATCCGAGTCATCCCAGGAAGATGCGGATTCACGTACCTAACCTCTAATGAGGGAGAAAAGGTACCAATTTCAATTAAATCTCACTTGTACACACAAGCAGAAAAATCATTCAGTCACACAGAAAGAACTGTGAAAGCAGTGCAAATCGCATTAGCAAATGAACGAGAACTAGCACACGGCAAACGGATTAATATCTTTACAGCGGAATCCGCCTTCGAGGCGCTATTCAGCCCAGTAAACCTGCCTACAGTGTCACTGGATCCAAAGTGGATACAGTGCATAGATTCTCTAGGAGCGGAAGACGTGAAGTACTATTTCGCCCCGCAATTTGAAGAACTGAATGATTTAGAGTATGAAGAAGAATATCCTCTGCCAATCGAAATTCTGCCTCTCCCACTATATGCCTGTATAATCTATACAGATAGCTTTGTACAGCATTTCAACGTAGAGAGAAAACCCTACGATGCAGCATGTGCGATCATTAAAGGTCGTTGGCTGTGCGGTAAATTCAGACCGAAAGTAACAAAAACTGAATCTGTAAGAAACTGTTCGGTTCAGAGAACTGAAATCAGATCTTTAAAGATGGCGCTCGAAAATGCAGAACGTGAATTCCCGACACTTATAGTGTGCGATTCTCATTTTTGCGTCAACTCTTATAACAATAAACTGCAGAGTTGGATCGAAAACGACTACAAAGATGACACAGGTGCCACAATAAAGCATAAATTGCTTTGGGAACAGGTAGCTCTTTTACACAAAGAACTACAAAAGACTCACGTGATTCACGCACAGAGTCTTCAACGTGATGGCGTTCACGTTGCAGGGAATTCATTGGCTAATACAGCCAAAGCGGAAGCAACTAAACCGGCTTCCGTAGCCACAAAAAAGCGTACAGATAAGTACATAGACGGGGAAACCATGCTGGCAGTAAAAACGACCGTAAAAGGCGACTGTGCAGCACTACCCGTAAACTATCCACTCAATTATGCATACATAATCGATGCAAACTCCGTTCCTTTTGCTCGAATCCCTGGAGTGGGGGACAGAGTAATTCCAAACACGAACAGGAGAATATTTTTAATAGCAGACGCACACATGGGTTTGTGTCTAAGGCACAGAGAGATCAAGGAATCACTGACTGAATTACAATCAGTATTCTGGTGGCCGGGAATGAGTGTAGAACACCAAATATATGCAAACAACTGTGAAAACTGCAGTAGGGATCGCAGTAGCGAACCTTGCTACCGGCTACCAGTCAGAAAGAGCGTAACGCTGCCTACACCCCATCCTGCGTCCTATTAACAGTTAAGACGAAAAGCACTTAAAAAATGAGGCCTCCAGCGCTCGGCTGACGCTAGAACGGTTATAAAAGATTTGCGAGTCTTTATCGGCACATACGCAATTACCACGTTCCATTCTGACCAGGGTCCTGCTTTCAGCTCTCGAGCTTATAAGGAGGCCATGGCCAGCATGGGAATTGGGTTGCGGTATTCTTGTCCGTCGCACCCCGAAGGGAATAGTGTGGTAGAAAGAAAAAACCGTGACATAAAGCAATCTATAACAGCGAAGGTATTAGGTTCAGGCGCTGGGTGGGTCAAACATTTAATAAGTGTCCAGACTAGTCTTAACAACATGCCAAGAAATTCTCTAAAAGGTTTCAGCCCATACGAACTATTGTTCGGAATTAGAATGCGAGTTCAGGACCTCGATAGTCAGATGTCAGTGGTACAAGAAAAAACAACAGACTTTGACATCAAAGATCGTTTGGCTGTTTTACAGGAACTGAATGAAACAAGGAAATCATTAAGCAACATAAAGTTAAAGCAACAGCCAAGTACCACTGACGAGGCACCACCCGCAACAGCCCCAGCAAGGCCTGTCTGGATTCCAAAGATTGGGGATCTAGTCAGAGAAAAGATCGCGGTGAAGAAGGAATTTGGGCCTTCTTACAGAAAAGCAGTACCTGTCTTAGCAGTCACCGGAACAAGATCAGTTGTGCTACCGCCCCTTGCTGGTAAAAAGGAGAACAGAGTCGTGTCTATCGATCTGGTAAAACCACAAGCATGTGGCCTATAATCAACAGTAGGCCCAGTGGACTCCCAAGAAACAACAGAATACCCAAACTTGCAACAATCCAAGAGGTTCAAACTGAAAGACTAATCACATTTGATCAGCCTGCAGTGCACAATGAAGGACTATGCAATAATGCCATGGAACTCGTGCCTCTTGAAACACAGATTGAAACAGTTCGTCAAGAAACAACACCAGTCTACAATGATGTGGCATCAGAAAGTGCTACCGAAAGACAGATTGAAAGAACAATCCCATCAATTGACAGAACTGCCTCTGGTTATTTCATCAACTTCGACAACTTCTCTGAAGATCAAAATGACCCCGAAGTGATGCCAGAAACTAAAAAGACTTTTAAAGAAAAAGCAACGGAACTCTTTCATCAACTGAAGGAAATCTACCTAATTTCCCCTTGGCTAGAGTTCTGGTTCGGTCTAGGTGTATTTTTCCTCCTGCTTTGGCTCATCATGGTACTGTGTTTGGGAAAATTCATTGAAGGAAAATATATTACAATGGACACAGCAAGTCAGAACATCAACCTAGTCCTGAAACCACACAGATCATCCCACGTGAAGAAAAGAGAACTGTCAACAGTAAATGTCACAGCAATTCCAATACCTGGTGGGGTAGTATGGGAGAAAACAGACTATGAGATATATGGTCCGGTCGAAATCCTGAAGTATCCTCATCAACTAAAGGTTTCCTTAAGTGACTTTGTGACACCAAGTACATTCTCTGATGATTGGGACTTTAACAGTATTAATGACATGATGTCTGATTTAGTAATGTCAGCTAGATTCACAGATCATGATTATTTACAAGGTTCATCTAGTTATGAGCAGTTATTCTGTTACACCCATTATGGGGATCATTACTTGCATAAATCTGCACAGCCTAGAAATGTTTTTATGTATAATCAATGGGAACATTGTTCTACACCACCTAAAAGCAGTTCTAAAGCATTTTTTGAGAAATTCAAATACTTCTCAGGGTTTAACACCAGTGATGCAGAAACGTTTTATTATAAACTGTTAGATAAAACAGGCATGAAAACAATGCTGACAAATTCTAAATTGATATATTCAGAAGCATTTTATGACAAAATGATGACATTTGGTTTTGATTATTGGAAAAATAATATTGAAACGAAAACAATTTGGGGTACAAAAGATTGGCAGGTGCAAGGCATTGAAGCACTATTTAGAACCTGCATGATACCAGAACAAATGTTATTTTTAAATGACACAATACACCAAACATGGGGCGTGGCTTGGACGCCGATCGGGATGGCGGTGTGAGCTCGCAGCTCCGCGCGGAATCCCGCTAATTCTCCTGTTTTCGGAACCCTAGGCGACCCGGAGACGACGCTCCTGTCCTCTGAAGTGTAAGGGGACAGCTGGGCACAATCGAAGAGTCGCTGGGGGACTGCTGGCCCCGAGAAGATCGTGTTGAGGAGGCGGCCGAGGTGTTGCCGAGGGTGCGAAGAAAATGGCGGCGAGGAGGTCGGACGGCCCCGAACTTCAGCCCTGAGCCAAGTTGTCGCCGACTGGCAAGAGATCCTGCAATCGGCTGATTGAGGCACTAGGATCGGCGGTGCTGTGTCCTGGGACCAGGGGACGCTGACTTGATTCGCCCGGAGCTTGGGGACCCTCGTTGGCCACCGCCCTAAGACTCATCCTTCCCCCCTCAGGCTTCCGAGGGGGGCGGTGGAACGGAGCTCGTCTAACTGGTCATTGCTCCTGAGAGCGTCGGTGGGGACATTGCACGGCCCGGTGCCCGGAGACTGGCACGGAACTACGGGCGCCAGCGCAAAACGGGCTCCTGGACCTGTGACGCAGCACCCTAGGATGGCGGCGATCGGAGGGGCGGTGGCCGAGAGACGAGCTGAGGGGGACTCGGCGACATCAACTCGGCTGGGCGAGAGTCCCTCCCCGGAGCTCGACCAAGAACAGCGGCTGAACCGGCGTTTGGATGCCATACTTGATGCGATCACCTCAACTAAGGAAGTGTTGCATCAAGACATTGCCCAAGTGGCCACGGGCCTGGGGCTGCTACGTGCGGATCATGCGAAGCTAGCGGACAGGGTCAAGGACCATGACCAACTGTTGCTGGACCTGAAGCCCTCGGTGGTGACCGCAGAGCATAGGATCACGGACATATTGGCCCGGCTGGACTCGCTGGAGCGGAGGGCGGAGGATGCCGAAGGCCGCAATAGACGGAACAACGTGCGGGTCATAGGCCTGCCGGAACGGATTGAGGGGGAGGATGCGGTGGCCTATATGGAGAACTGGTTCCGCACTGTGGTAGCGCCGGAGGGGCTTACTCCTTTTTTCACTCTGGAGCGAGCTCACCGGGTACCTGCCCGCCCGCCGGGGCTTGGCCGCCCCCCCCGACCGATGGTGGTGCGGCTCCTCCATTACAAGGACCGGGATCTCCTCATCCAGCGGGCCAGGATGTCGGGCCCGTATGAGGTGGAGAACAGTAAGGTTACAATCTTCCCGGACTATACTCAAGCGGTCCAGAAGAACAGGGCATCGTTCCTAGCGGTGAAGAAGGAGCTCAGGGAGGAAGGCATCCAGTACTCCTTGCTCTACCCGGCTAAGCTGCGGATCATTATGGATGGCTCTACGCACTTTTTTCAGACTCCGGATGAAGTTTGGCAATGGCTGGAGTCGTATAGAGCGGGGACGGACAGATCGCATAAAAGTAGGCGAGACCAACCCAAGCAGCCCCGGGTGAGGCAATCACAACGCATCAGATCCCGCAACAGGCGCCAGCGGGAGAAACGGGAGGCTCAAATGGCGGCGGAGAAGAGGGATGCGCTCGCAGCGACGGCGGCCATTACAGGGTCGCAACAGAACAGTGAACGGGCAGAAACGGACTCGGGAGGGGAAGGAAGCAGGACAGGAGAGGAACTCTCAGAGGCGGAAAGTTCGAAGGGGCCGATAGTGACCCCACAGACATCGGATAGTATCTTCTGCGGCTGAGATTGAATTGGGACTAGATCGAGACTTCATGGTAGGGTGGTATCCTGTTGATGGAGGGCGGGATGCCGGGTGGGGGAGCTGTGTGCTTCGGAGGGGATGAAGGCGCGGGGCGCGGGCTCCGCTTGCTGGGGTCGGCGGTGACTCACCCCCCTTGGGCCCTTAAGGCCGACTGTGGTGGAGACCACAGGGTAAGTGTGCGAGGCGTTGGTTCAAGGTTTGGATGGGGGCGGACATTGGGTTTGTGTGCTTTGTCCTGGGGAGAGGGGTTTGGGAAGTTTTTCTGTTTTGGGTATGTTCGGGGGGGGGACAACTGCATTGGGGGGGCTATGAACCATCGTTATTTGAATCGGACTGTACGAAGCTGGAATGGGGACATTACCTAATTTGAAATGCCTGACGTGGAATGTCCGGGGGCTGCGAACTATGGTGAAACGTCACAAAGTCCATGCCTATCTAGTACGCAGGGGGGTTCAGATTGCTATGCTCCAGGAGACTCATCTCACTAAGAAAGAGTGCGCTGCCCTGCAGAAAAGATGGCGGGGCCAGGTGTTCGGCACCACTTACTCAGCGTATGCCAGGGGGGTGTTGATCTGGGTGAGGGCGGGGATACCCTTTCAAGTGCTGAATCAAGTAGTGGATCCGGATGGCCGGTTTGTGGCGGTGGAGGGGAGGTTGTATGGACGGGATGTGGTTTTCTGCTGTGTATATGCACGAATACTGATCAAGCTCGAAACTTTGATAGCCTCTCGGGGTCCTTGGCCTCTTTCCTGGCGGACCCGATAGTGTTAGGGGGGACTTCAATTCGATCACGGATGTGGCTCTGGATAGGTCCCATCCCCCCCTGGTGGACTCCCCGGTGCGCAGGTTGGCTGCGCACAAGAAGGACTGGCAGGATAGATGGGGGTTGCTAGATGTCTGGAGGGAGCGGCACAGGGGAGCCAGGGATTATTCCTTTTATTCTGCTCTCCATGATCTGCATGTCAGGATTGATTCGGTGCTCTGCGGTGGATCCCTAGCCCCATTGATTTCCCATGCGGAGTACCTGGCTAGGACTATTTCTGATCATAACCCCCTATTGGTACACATTCAGTGGCAGAGAGAGCGCTCAGTGATACCAACATGGCGGCTTCGGCCGGAGACGCTTGAGGATTCTGTGTTCAGTGACGCGGTTCGGCAAGGCATTGATAGCTATTTCGGAGTGAATGAGGGCACGGCCACGAGTAGGTCCACTGAATGGGATGCGATGAAAGTGGTGGTGAGAGGGGTGTGTTTGGGTAGGTTCTCGAATGCTCGCACGACTGTGTTGAACGACCTCACGAAAGCGGAAGAAACTTTGAGGGACTTGGAGCGCCGCAGGCCGGCTAGGCCAGATTTACAGACCCAGTTATTGGAAGCGAAGGAAGTGGTTGCCACTGAGACGGAACGTTTGAGGTGCTATGACTACAGGCAGTATATCATCAGGGCACATGCAGAAAGGGACAAGGTGGGTACTCTTTTGGCCAGACTAGCTAACCCGGAACTTAGGGGCTGCCCGATCCTCAGCATTGGTAGTGCGCAGGGAGACATGGTGTACTCCCAGGCAGCGGTATTGGAACGTTTTAGGGGGTATTATGAGGAATTGTACCAGAGTCAGTTGGGAGTGGAGGTTCAGGACATTGCGGAATACTTGGGGGAGAGGCAGCTTCCGGTCCTGGACGAGGAGGACGCGAAGGAGTTGGGTAGCCCGATCACGCTCACAGAAATACGAGTGGCCATCAAACATATGGCCCGCAACAAAACGCCCGGGGTGGACGGACTGCCGATTGAATTTTATCAACAGTATGTGGATAGCTTGGCTCCCAGGCTGCTGGTGGTGTATACGGAAGCTTTCGAGGCTGGGGTACTGCCTGGGTCCATGCGGGAGGCCTTGATTGTACCGCTCCTAAAACCTGGCAGGGATGCCGCGGATGTGAGGTCTTATCGCCCGCTATCCATGCTGACGGTAGATTATAAGATTCTGAGCCGAATCCTAGCCACCAGGCTGGCCCCACATATGATGGGCCTGGTACACAGGGACCAGGCCGGGTTTATACCCACGAGGAGCACGGCGCTGAATATCCGCCGCCTAGTGGGAATAATGGACGCCATCTTGGACGGGGAGGGAGCTCCGTCGGTCCTGTCCGTAGACATCGAGAAGGCCTTTGATAGTTTGGAATGGTCTTTCCTGGATGGAGTGTTAGAGAGGTTTGGCATGGGCGAGGGGTTCCGTAGGTGGACGAGGGTCTTGTATACCTCGGCGACGGCGAGAGTGCGTTTGGGCGGCCTGGTGTCTGCGGCGTACCCGGTGGGCAGGGGCACACGACAGGGTTGTTCTCTGTCCCCCTTATTGTTTGCCCTGGCGATGGAACCCTTGGCGGTCCATGCGAGGTCAGGTGACAGGTACGCGGGGATAGCCAGCGGCGGGCAGTGGCATTACATATCGCTATATGCGGACGACTTGCTCCTGTACCTCGCTGACACCTCGCGGGCATTGGTCGGAGCGATGGATCTACTGTCTGAGTTCGGCCGGCTGTCGGGCCTTAAGGTCAATTGGGCGAAGACTTGTGTGTTCCCGCTGCGAGCGGGATCGCCAGACCCTGGCGGCGACTTGGACGTGGTGTGGGAGCCCTCTTGCTTCACCTATCTGGGTGTTCGCATCTACCACGCGACTGCGGACTTATTGGAGGGCAACATTGGTCGCTGTGTCCGGGCACTGAGGGGCAGCTTGTCTTTCTGGTCGACCCTCCCGCTGACGGTTCTGGGTAGGATTGCACTTTTGAAAATGGTGGCGCTCCCCCGCTTCCTCTATTATTTCCGAACGCTGCCTGTCTGGATTCCCCAGGGGATCTTTAGAGACCTGAGGTCCATGATTATTGGCTTCCTATGGGGGCATGGCCGCCGTAGAGTGGCCCTGAGCACGCTACTTCGCCCCAAGCTAGAAGGGGGCATGGCTGTGCCTGACTTCGAGCTGTATTATCTAGCGGCGCAGTTGCAGGTCCTTACACAGAACGTAGCTAGGGTGTTTCGGGGTCCAGAAGAGGATCGGGACCGGGGGATTCAACGCCACGTGCTGTCCTATATCATCATGCAACAGAGGCTCGAGTTGCGGGCCCTCACCATGGAGGAGCGGACGCTCCGGCTGTGCTGGCAGAGGAGCCTTCGGAGAGCGAAGGCGTCGCAGCCTTATGCACCGGAGATCCCGATTGGAATGCTGATGGCCTTGCCGCATGGGGGTGACTGGTCCCCGTTGCTGGATTGGGAAGAGGCGGGACTGCAGATAGTAGGCGACTTATACATAGACGGGGCTTTGGCGCCGTTCGAAGCGCTCCGGGACCAGTTCGGGCTGCCCGATGGGGGGTTCCTCCTACACGCGGCAGTGGTGGCTGCCATGCAAAAGCACTGGAAAGGGGGGCTCATGGAACCAACAACGACTATGGCGTGCCAATATGTGGTGATGGCAGCAGGTACGTTCAAAGCTGTGACGTGCCTCCATAATAGGATGCTGAACGAGGGACTGGAACCGCTCCGAGGGCTCAAGGCTAAATGGGAGGAGAGCGTGGGCCGGCCTATACCGGATACGGCATGGGGCCACATCCTGCGGCGCACGTGGAAGGGCACGAGAAATGCACGCTTTCAGCAAGTACATTTCTATGTGCTTCATAGGGCTTATTTAACTCCTGAGAAATTACAGCGGTACTTCCAGGTACCGGATGCCTGATGCCCACGATGTTCGTCTCTGGGAGCGGACATGGACCATTTGTTTTGGGGGTGCTCACACTTGGGGACCTATTGGGCGGAGGTAGGGGAACTCCTGAACGAAGTGACTGATAGAGAGGTGGAATTCGATATGGCGGCGTGCCTGCTGCTCTGGTTCCCGCATACCAAACACACCAAGGTGACGAGCAAATTCATCGACCTGGGTCTGAGATTGGCGCAGAGGGAAATAACGTGGCATTGGAAGTCCAGGGGGGGACCCTCACTGCGTAGATGGAAGAATGAATTGCTGCGGTGGTCTGACTGCGAGAGTGTGCTCCGGATGAAGCAGGCTGTCAAGATGGGGAATGAGAAGGCATTGGATGCGGCGCGTGCGTGGGAGTTAGTGGTACAGGCTTTGCGTGACTCATTGGTAGAGGATGAGGATGGTGAGAACTAAGCCGGTGGACACTGCGGGGCGAACACAAGAGTATTATACCCCGCACTGTAGTGGATCCATTTAGCTCGACAGGACGAGGCATACACCTTAGCAGTTGCCAGGGGAGGAGGGGTTTTGGGGGGTCTGGTTGATGGGAGTTTGGGGTGGGCCGGAAGCCATTAGATGGTGGCCCGCTAGGGCACCTTGGATCTACTAGGATGGTGTGTACTGTGTGGAGTGTGGAATGGCTGGGGGGAGCGGCCGGACGTGACAGTCCCATAGCGCCTAGGGCAGGTCCCGACAAGGGCGGTACCACTGATTATAACTGGGATGGCTGACGGGAGAGATGTTGTGGGTGAGGGGGTAAAAGCAGATACGCAAAACGACATTTCAACCATGGTCCCTATGGGACGTGCACCGTGATGTTTTCCTATTGAATGAAGTAATATGCCGCCCGGCCTCCGGGATGCGGGCTGAATGGCTGTGTACGATCTGGACTTCTTATTGAACGGGGGGGATATCACGAGTGAACTGGCTGATTCATTGTATCCTGTGGTTTATAACTCTGCAATAAAAATATATTTAAAAAAATTTAAAAAAAAACAATACACCAAACATCTTGTCTTGGCCTAGCTAAGATCAAAGACCTTAAAACACCGTCTATTCCGAAGCCAATACCAGAAAATGCAACCGCTGATATTGAGTTAGACGTGTCACACATTTTACATTTCAACAGAACAAATCCTGATTGGAAAAAGTGGTTAATCTGGCCTACAGACACAAATAGCTGTCAAGATAGATTCCTGAATAAAACACAGGGGTTAAAAATGACCAGATTAGACCCTAGATATTCCCAGAGACAACATCCAGGGATTATAACAACATACAGTGTAGGGAAACTCTGCCTTGAATGGCTAACCTCGTCCACACTGGCTGAAATTAAGCAACACTTGTCTTTATTAAAAGATGGTGCTGATTTGCGCGATTTCATTTTTGGACCACGCAAACAGCGTCAAAAGCGTTTCATAGCGACCAGTATCTATGCTGCGTACAACGAGGCTTGGAAAGTAAAGCAAATTGAAACTGCTGAAAAAATACGAGAAATTGATCGTATTAATTTGGAGAAATCACTTTCTGTTGTAGACAATGGGTTAATGACTCTGTCTTCCAGAATATATTCGTTGGACAATATTGTATCCTCTGCCTTTGATGTGATAGACAGAGATTTGCTAATGTTACAACATGGCCAATCTCAATTACGCTCTATTATAGAATTAGGCTGGACGCTGCAAAATCTTCGTTCAGGCTATGTGCCTTGGCGTTTAATCAACACGACGTCATTATTTTCCAGTTTTAACCTTACTGATAAACAGATCAGTTTGGCACAGAAAGGAGCAGACTATACAATCCTGAGCATCGAAAAACTCGAGAGATTACCATTGACAATGTCAGAGAGTCCTGTCATTGAATGGATAATACACGGAATTATCACAATTCCGATAACAACTTTCCGATTTAAAAAGTGCCTTGAGTACATACCTGCTGGCCAATATGAACAATTGGGTAAAGGATATGTAAAATCCGAATGGAAATTACCATACACTCATTCTTGCTATAGTGACAGCAACAAAAATGTATTTCTTAGTGGTGAGAATTGTAAACATTCACTAAGCGGTATACTTTTGTGTCAGGGTATTAATTTACACGGAGCATGTGATGGAAATTCAAACAACCTTTCATGCCACCAGCTAGTCACACCTGCAACTCAGATAGAGCCCTTCTTTATGCAACTTTCGAACGGGAGTTACATTCTTAGAACGGATCACAGATGTTGTGGCCTCGTGCCAGGGAAAAGTTATCTAGTAGAAGTAACATCCATGGTCAAATGCTGTATTCAAGCATTGTTTCCGAGTGGGCCTCCAGACATAGTGACTCCCATCTGGCCTCGTCTGAATCTCTATTCTATATGAATTGATACATTAAGCAAAATGAAATCTGTACTTTTACAGACAACAGTGCCTATAACGTCATCTAAAGAGACGTATGATCTTCTAGTTGCAAGGACAGCTACTGAAGTTCATGACCTTTTATCAACAAATTGCCCCGTGCATTTCGTAGAAATGTTCAGCCAACTCCTTAACATGTCTAGTGCAACAAGCATCCCAGGCATATTTAAGACAGTCTTTACGGGACTGCTAACACCCTTCCAGGCAATTTTGGGAATCTTTCCTAATTTTGTGCACTCCATTTTTGGCGGCATACCATTATTTTTGGGACTCGTCGCATGGATTCTATTTTTGACCCTCCTGCTTCGTTATGGCAAGCCTCGGCTCAGACATAGCTCCCATGGGAATGGAAGAGACAATCCTAGCAATGCGCTACCGGGACAGGATAACTAACGTCCTTGGATTGGCCAGGCTGAGAGATCTAAACATGACCTGGTTCCTTTCATTCAGACCAATATGGCAAAATTGCATTTTACCTGTGCTACGGTGTATGCTTTGCGGCGATGAATGCGTGTTGGACATCTGTCTTTCACTTCCATCAGCAGTACCAATGGACGTCGATACTTTGCTCAGTCCAATAACGGCTCACGCATTGTGTTGTCCCCAGCGGCTACCAATCCTGATGACGGCATTCGTGGAGACTCCTGTACTACAGCCAAGTGGTAACAGTGGAGCGAGTGACAAAAGCAACATCATCCAGGTACAACGTTCTGTGAGCATTGCTGGTCCTGCCTTCGATGACAGCAATCATTCTCACACCTGCCAAGTTACAGCGCTATCTAATTTGGTTGAACTATCACCTGATTTTGTAGACCAATTCTTTGAGAGCCTGTCTGATACGATGTTCTCACCCGTACAGAAACAATAACTTTTAGAAGCTTTCCGACACACAGCGTTCCCATGAACTCTGTATTCGGCCTTCAGTTTTGATCAACAAAAACTGCCAAGAGCTTTGGAAATCTATTTTCTTTGAATTGGACAATTTTTCTAATATTGACCTTTTTTGGCACGAACAATTCTTTGCTTAACGTAAAAACTATTCTTAGAGAACAGAAGCTTCACACTTCTATTTCTAAACACATCTAGAGACATAACAACATTACACCAGCCTCTAGCACACATGTTATCACAATGCATTTTTATGTGATGATTTATCTCGCCTTTCTTCTGTCAGAGATACTTCATGTGTAATTCCTTTTGCATAATCGTTCATTGATTTCATATGCAGTAATTTTTTGAATGATTTCTATGCTTTAAAAAACGTACAGTACCTAAATTCATGTATTTCAAGTACGCCTATTTCGAATGCATTTATGTATTTTGGGGTGGGCAATGTTGCACATGCATCTAATTGCTTTAGTTTTAGTAATTTTGATGGACATTAACCCGTGGAGTGGGTGTTGCGTGTTTATCTAGGTTCCTGATCGATACTGTGACCTTAGGCCCCTATTCGGCTATAAATCCATTTATTCCCTATATTGGCATAACCGTTCAAGTGCGATTTTCTGAAAAGTCATCTCTGGCCTCACACGAACAGAGCCACATTCCAGCATAGTTCCCTCTGCCACTTCCTTTGCGACCAATTAGTGCAATGACAGAGCAGTAGTCACTATCTGATATTCCTAGATAACACTCCGAGTTCTTCAACAAGATAAAAACTCAGCAAACCTGGAAATCCCCGCTTGCTATGTTTTGATTAGTAATAGAACTCTAATGAGCAACTGATAACTATCACTTCCTAGTGACATCTTTAATTGACGTCTTATGTCCAGCAAACTTGCGTCAAACCCGGCACCTGTCAGGTATAAATATTACCAACGTTGCCTTAAGCAATGCCTGTTGTACGAGCTACTGAAGCCAGCTGCTTGCACGACCCCGTGTTGGTAAATCTAGCACTCTGTCGCTGCAGCCTGCTATCTTGTGGTGGTGAAGCTGCTGATACCATTATCGCCGCCAAAGCGCGAACTATGGTGCAGTACGCTTAAGGAGCTGAACAGCCGTCCCTCTGCGAAGACATCCAGCAGATTCCAGCTGCCCGCGGACGCTGTGCCCCCTCCTTTCTCGACGCGCTGAAGAGACCCGCTGCCTTTCTCGTGCAGAGAAATCCAGCCACGGCGTTTCCGGTTTACCCTCGCGGGTGACTGGGATATCAAGAGAGACCCCTGAAGGAGATACCAATCCTCCATCATTCTATTCAGAGGTATGGTGTTGACTAAACCCTTAGACGAGAATTCTTGAAACAAACCATGGCAAAACCAACTTAACTTAAAGCTACTTACTTACTCCCCTTTCACGTGTTAGGCTTAGGTCAGGCACACTGGGGTAGGCTTAGTTAGAAGCACCAGTTGAGTATGTTAGCCTAATGTATATATGACTGTATATATGTTTTATTACTTTTAAACCATTGTATGGCTAAGAAACCATATCAATGCTTTTACAGTTCTATTTCGCAATACTTATCTTACTGTACGTACTTTTTATAATAACAATTCTTGCAATGGTGGCAATACATTTCTCTTGTACGAGAAGAAAGACTGTTCAATAAATGTTAACCCTTTATTGACAAACGCCCGTCTCTCTATTCTCTACATCTCGTGAAAGTAAACTGCACTAGACTGACTGAGTGAAATACATGTCTATTGTTTCACACGACCCTAGAGATTGACTCTTGATCTGAGGAGCAAAGTTGTCATGTTGCACGGTTGTTGGAAAACTGAATCCCTTCTTGTCTGTGCCAAGGAAGCTGATCACTTCCTATGCAGAGAAGAAAGTTTCCAGTGACCTCTGAGCTAGTTGGTAACACAACCCAATTAAGTTTAGCATAGTCAGTGGAGGCCTGGAATATCCGCAGTTCCACGTCGATACTACTGTTTATGTTATTCCAATGCGCAGGGCCTAGTGGGAAACTAGGAACTACACTACATTTTGATTCTTCAATCTAATATTGCTCTTATGCTCTATTATACGTGTTTTTATTTTTCTTTGTGTTTTTCCCACATAGGATAGCCCGCATGGACAAAGTAGCATGTATACCACATTTTCTATGTTGCATGTGCCGGATACCTTTAAGGTGATAGGGGTGCCTTTAGTAGGATGGTTAATGACATTTCCCTTAATGATGGCTGAGCAGTTACCAC
This sequence comes from Lissotriton vulgaris, assembly GCF_964263255.1. Classification (NCBI taxonomy): domain Eukaryota; kingdom Metazoa; phylum Chordata; class Amphibia; order Caudata; family Salamandridae; genus Lissotriton; species Lissotriton vulgaris. Next base: position 375,566,971 of record NC_141698.1, read on the forward strand.
AATTGTAGCATGGTAGTGATCCACTATATTTGATTGATTCTTGCATTTTGGGTTGTTTTAACAGTTCTTTTAGATTTCGTGTTCTTTCATAAGCAAAAATCGGAGGTTTAGAAAAGATTCCTTTGAAGTCTTCCTCTAATGCGAGTAATGGCCAGTGTTTTCTGATAGTCTTTTTTATCTTGACACTTCTGGTGGAGAATTTTAACACACAAATACACTTCTTTTTTCTTCTGGTCTTGTTTCAGATCTTAGTAAATGTTGCCGCTGTAATTTATCTGCTCTGTTAGCTGCTGATTCCAAGATGGGATCAGGATATCCCCTCTTTTTAAATTTCTGTAATGTATCCTGTTTATGTTTTGTGTATAGTTCGTCCGTAGATGCTATTCGTTTTATTCTAAGAATTTGCGAAAATGGCAGATGATATTTTAGCGAAGTTTGATGGAAGCTATTGTAGTGTAGTAAGTTGTTTCTGTCCGTATTTTTAGTGTACACACTTGTTGTAATTTTTCCATCTATGTTGGTTAACAGCACGTCCAAAAATGATAATTCTTTGTTGCTCATTGTGCTCGTGAACTGGATTCTCTCATCTATTGCGTTTAATTCATGTAAAGCTTCTTTCAACTAAGTTTCATTTCCTCTCCAAAGAACAAAGATATCATCAATATATATATTTTGTATACAATTAAATTGTTTTTCCATGTTTCGTTTCCAATATATGTTCCACCTCAAATTTGTGCATAAATATATTCGCATAGGTCGGTGCGGCACAATTGCCCATGGAAGTACCAGACGCTTGTATGTAGAATTTTTCTTCCCACTTAAAATAGCTGTGAAACAGCGTAAAGTGCAACAATTCCATTATGAATATTTTTAGATCTTCCGTTTTGTCTTCCTGTATTAACAAGCTTTCAACTGCGGATATACCCAGGTCGTGAGGAATTGAAGTGTATAGCGACTTCACGTCTATACTTGCCATGATCATATCCTTAGTAAAATTATCTTGCTCTTCTTCCAAGATATTTAGAAAGTGGGTTGTATCCTTTAAGTAGGTACTTGTTTTTTGGACTATATTCTGCAGATGTTTATCTATGTATTTCCCAATGGGTTCATGTATCGAACCAATGGTGGATACAATTGGCCTTAGTGGTGGCTGGTACAGATCTTTATGTATCTTCGGGGTCATATATATATATGGAACCGTAGGATTGTCTTTGATAAGATAGTCTTTCTCTTTTTGACCAATAGTTCCTTTGCTGACAGCGTTATCAATTATTATCTTCAAAGTTTTCATGAATTCTTTAGTTGGATCCGTTGTCATAATGGTATAGGTGTTTGGATCTTGGACGTGTTCTTCAACTTTATTTTGGTAGTAACTGGTATCCATAATAACTAAAGCTCCGCCTTTATCTGCTTGCCTGATTGTAATTTGCTTGTTATTCGCTAATTTTTGCAAAATGTTTTTTTCTTGGATAGTCATGTTTGATTGTTTTGTCTTTGGTGATTTGAACGTTTCTTCAATTTCTGTGACTACAACCTTTTCAAATGCGTCTAACACTTTATGGCTCACTGGTGCCATATATTTGCTTTTGCTTCTCAGACCTACTAATGTGTTTTCTTTAATAGGAGTAGTCATTGGTTCAATTACATTGTCAAAAAAATGCCTTAGTCTCAATGATCTTAAAAATTTGTATAGACAAACTTTGGTTTCCAAAAGGTTAGAATGGTACGTCGGAACGTACGACGATCCATTTTGTAATGTTTTTACTTCTTGCTCTGATAGAGATTGATTCGATATTTTTATGACTAAATTTTCAGGACTTGCCTCCTTGTGTTTTGAGATACCGTTTCTCGACTTATTTGTTTTTTTGCTCCTCCTGGTTCTGTTTGTGGTTCTTGGCCTACTTCTAAAAAATTATCCTGTGCTTGTGCAGATGTACTTGCGCCTGATTGTTTTTCTAGGTTTTGAATGTTAGATTGAGTTGATGGACCTGGTCTGGGTCTTCTTTCATATGTGGAGCGCTTTTGTTGAGAATCATCAGATGATGTGTCATCTGTCGACACATTTTGTTTTTGTTGCCGTCTTTTTGCATATATGCCGGCCCAAGAGTAGACTTCCCCCAGTCGGTAATCTGTAGTGTCCCTTTTGAACTTCCTTAATTTTCTGTCATTTATTTCTTTTGTATACTCATCCAATTTTTTGTTTGTCTCGTCCCATATTTTATCCCATTCCTCTTTCGTTGTTATTTTTACTAGTTCATCTTTGACTTGGTTTATTTCCTTTGTTAAATCCTCTATTATTTTCGCCAATTCCTCAACAATGAGTAGTATAAGGTCTAATGAGCATTTGTTTAATATTGCTTGCCAACGTTCAGTGAACCTTGCATTATTTTTGCATAATGTAGATTTAAGGGCTATCCTTAGACCAAGTGGAATGCGTTGCGCTTTGTGATATTTAATGAGGGTACTTGCATGCAATTTTTGATTTACGATCCTTTTTGATATGTATAGCAGTTGTTTTAAGGTAGCTTCTTTTGACCCCGTACTTGGGATTATTTCTTCAGTTTCCTCTATAAGAGAGTAAATGCGACTTGTGTCATCCTCTGTGAACACCAATGTTTCTGCTCTGTGCTCCGTTGTGTGTGCAAGCTCAGCAAATTGCATGTTTGTTGGTATTGGATTTTTGTGTCAGTGCAACTACCACTTAGCTCAGTGCACAATAGTAACTTAATATCAGGGATGTGGTATTGAACTCGTGTTTCAACTGGTTTATCTGTTTCACAATATTTTCGTATTTGTCGTTGGTGCAAAAGGTCGGTACCCTACTGGGCAATTAGGGTATGCATAAACAAACTTGACATGTGTGCTCTGCGTACACAGGACCCACTCCTCCCTTGAACTCCTTTCACTTTCATTCAATATTTACTCCATACGTTTAAATGCTTGTTTGTAAATTTTATTCTCATTTCCAAACATGATTCTGTAGCGAGTTTTTCAGTCCGTATAATTCATATTTCATTCGTAATTTTTACATAATCGTTTTTATTCCCAATGCATTTCAAGCATTACGCTCTTCATCAGGGGTTTATTAATCTGAAAACATAATACACGTTAAGTACTAAGGTCTGTGCTTGCCAAACGCTCTACCTTGAGCTAAATCATATGTACTAACATTGGTATATATCTCTTAACAATGCGGTGTATGTCTGCCTCACAGCAAATGCGTAATATCCATTATTCGGTAAACCGTGCACTTTTTGCACCTTATAACCCGTGGCCACATATTACCATAAGTCGCACTAACCTTGACTGCTTCACGTAAAGTTTCAAAACTGTAAAAAAAAAGGGGAGAAAAAGGGCTTCTCAGTAACTTTGATCTGTATGTTGCGCGCTTGAACTCTCGGTGTTACAAAGCCGTGCTCTTACCCGGTGTGCGATCATGCTCATCTTCCCTCGCTACCTCGGCGTGCGTCGCTCTATCCCTGCATTAGTCTACAACTCTATATTCTTGTTCCGATCACTTGACTATGTGCGAGTCCATGTATTCTAAGGAAATTTAAAGTGACATACTCTTAAACAAGAGTTTACGTATCAGCATATGTGTACACTGGATTTAAACCAGAGTTAGGGATTTAAGGTGACCTATGCTTATGACTCTTGTGCTTTATGTTTACTACCGCAGTTTATGCATACACACACATTAATTTATGCTTATCAAAATTTGACACGGACATACATATATACATATCAAAACAAAACGTAAATCTGATGATACATGTGTCTTTATAGAAAACAATTAAGGTCCATCCATTCATTGAGACCTTTCGGCTGCATGGTGCATAAAAAGTTTATCCAAAAGACTTCTCTCCTTAATAAATGATTGTTATTGTCTCTTCCTGGGATGGTTGCCACTGTTTCCAGTATACAAAATTTCAGCTGGCTTGCGTTGTGGTTAACTTGATTGAAGTGGGCAGCCACTGTGGATTTTTGATTCTTCAATCTAATATTGCTTTTATGCTCTATTATACGTGTTTTTATTTTTCTTTGCGTTTTTCCCACATAGGGTAGCCCGCATGGACAACGTAGCATGTATACCACATTTTCTGTGTTGCATGTGCCGGATACCTTTAAGGTGATAGGGGTGCCTTTAGTAGGATGGTTAATGACATTCCCCTTAATGATGGCTGAGCAGTTACCACAATTGTAGCATGGTAGTGTTTCACTATATTTGATTGATTCTTTCATTTTGGGTTGTTTTAACAGTTCTTTTAGATTTTGTGTTCTTTCATAAGCAAAAATCGGAGGTTTAGAAAAGATTCATTTGAAGTCTTCCTCTACTGCGAGTAATGGCCAGTGTTTTCTGATAGTCTTTTTTATCTTGACACTTCTGGTGGAGAATTTTGACACAAATACACTTCTTTTTTCTTCTGGTCTTGTTACAGATCTTAGTAAATGTTGCCGCTGTAATTTATCTGCTCTGTTAGCTGCTGATTCCAAGATGGGATCAGGATATCCCCTCTTTTTAAAGTTCTGTAATGTCTCCTGTTTATGTTTTGTGTATAGTTCGTCCGTAGATGCTATTCGTTTTATTCTAAGAATTTGGGAAAATGGCAGATGATATTTTAGCGATGTTTGATGGAAGCTATTGTAGTGTAGTAAGTTGTTTCTGTCCGTATTTTTAGTGTACACACTTGTTGTAATTTTTCCATCTATGTTGGTTAACAGCACGTCCAAAAATGACAATTCTTTTTTGCTCATTGTGCTCATGAAATGGATTCTCTCATCTATTGCGTTTAATTCATGTAAAGCTTCTTTCAATTAAGTTTCATTTCCTCTCCAAAGAACAAAGATATCATCAATATATATATTTTGTATACAATTAAATTGTTTTTCCATGTTTCGTTTTCCAATATATGTTCACCTCAAATTTGTGCATAAATATATTTGCATAGGTCGGTGCGGCACAATTGCCCATGGAAGTACCAGACGCTTGTATGTAGAATTTTTCTTCCCACTTAAAATAGCTGTGAAACAGCGTAAAGTGCAACAATTCCATCATGAATATTTTTAGATCTTCCGTTTTGTCTTCCTGTATTAACAAGCTTTCAACTGCGGATATACCCAGGTCGTGAGGAATTGAAGTGTATAGCGACTTCACGTCTATACTTGCCATGATCATATCCTTAGTAAAATTATCTTGCTCTTCTTCCAAGATATTTAGAAAGTGGGTTGTATCCTTTAAGTAGGTACTTGTTTTTTGGACTATATTCTGCAGATGTTTATCTATGTATTTCCCAATGGGTTCATGTATCGAACCAATGGTGGATACAATTGGCCTTAGTGGTGGGTGGTACAGATCTTTATGTATCTTCGGGGTCATATATATATATGGAACCGTAGGATTGTCTTTGATAAGATAGTCTTTCTCTTTTTGACCAATAGTTCCTTTGCTGACAGCGTTATCAATTATTATCTTCAAAGTTTTCATGAATTCTTTAGTTGGATCCGTTGTCATAATGGTATAGGTGTTTGGATCTTGGACGTGTTCTTCAACTTTATTTTGGTAGTAACTGGTATCCATAATAACTAAAGCTCCGCCTTTATCTGCTTGCCTGATTGTAATTTGCTTGTTATTTGCTAATTTTTGCAAAATGTTTTTTTCTTGGATAGTCATGTTTGATTGTTTTGTCTTCGGTGATTTGAACGTTTTTTCAATTTCTGTGACTACAACCTTTTCAAATGCGTCTAACACTTTATGGCTCATTGGTGCCATATATTTGCTTTTGCTTCTCAGACCTACTAATGTGTTTTCTTTAATAGGAGTAGTCATTGGTTCAATTACATTGTCAAAAAAATGCCTTAGTCTCAATGATCTTAAAAATTTGTATAGACAAACTTTGGTTTCCAAAAGGTTAGAATGGTACGTCGGAACGTACGACGATCCTTTTTGTAATGTTTTTACTTCTTGCTCTGATAGAGATTGATTCGATATGTTTATGACTAAATTTTCAGGACTTGCCTCCTTGTGTTTTGAGATACCGTTTCTCGACTTATTTGTTTTTTTGCTCATCCTGGTTCTGTTTGTGGTTCTTGGCCTACTTCTAAAAAATTATCCTGTGCTTGTGCAGATGTACTTGCGCCTGATTGTTTTTCTAGGTTTTGAATGTTAGATTGAGTTGATGGACCTGGTCTGGGTTTTCTTTCATATGTGGAGCGCTTTTGTTGAGAATCATCAGATGATGTGTCATCTGTCGACACATTTTGTTTTTGTTGCCGTCTTTTTGCATATATGCCGGCCCAAGAGTAGACTTCCCCCAGTCGGTAATCTGTAGTGTCCCTTTTGAACTTCCTTAATTTTCTGTCATTTATTTCTTTTGTATACTCATCCAATTTATTGTTTGTCTCGTCCCATATTTTATCCCATTCCTCTTTCGTTGTTATTTTTACTAGTTCATTTTTGACTTGGTTTATTTCCTTTGTTAAATCCTCTATTAATTTCGCCAATTCCTCAACAATGAGTAGTATAAGGTCTAATGAGCATTTGTTTAATATTGCTTGCCAACGTTCAGTGAACCTTGCATTATTTTTGCATAATGTAGATTTAAGGGCTATCCTTAGACCACGTGGAATGCGTTGCGCTTTGTGATATTTAATGAGGGTACTTGCATGCAATTTTTGATTTACGATCCTTTTTGATATGTATAGCAGTTGTTTTAAGGTAGCTTCTTTTGACCCAGTACTTGGGATTATTTCTTCAGTTTCCTCTATAAGAGAGTAAATGCGACTTGTGTCATCCTCTGTGAACACCAATGTTTCTGCTCTGTGCTCCGTTGTGTGTGCAAGCTCAGCAAATTGCATGTTTGTTGGTATTGGATTTTTGTGTCGGTGCAACTACCACTTAGCTCAGTGCACAATAGTAACTTAATATCAGGGATGTGGTATTGAACTCGTGTTTCAACTGGTTTATCTGTTTCACAATATTTTCGTATTTGTCGTTGGTGCAAAAGGTCGGTACCCTACTGGGCAATTAGGGTATGCATAAACAAACTTGACATGTGTGCTCTGCGTACACAGGACCCACTCCTCCCTTGAACATCCACATCCCCCCCTCTCACCTGTCTTCTCATTTATCGGCCTCCCCAGTCGCCTCTACGATTTCTCCCTGATTTCCAGGAGGTGCTAGCCACCCTCTCGGTTAATAACTCTTCGGTGTTATTACTGGGTGATTTTAATTTTTGGCCCTCCGACCCAGCAGAGTGTTCATCTTCAAGAGAGTTTTCAGACACACTTTTATCTCTTAATTTTGTTTCTCACGTATCTTCCCCAACTCACGTCAAGGGGCATATCTTGGACCAGATTTGGTCCTTGAACTGCCCTGTCGACTCCCTTCTTATTTCTCCTTGCACTTGGTCTGATCATCACTTGATTTCTTTTGTTCTTCCTATCAGTTCTGCAGTTAGGGCCCCCCTTCCCAAAAATGTCTGGGTCCGCTCGTGGAGTAGAGTTGACCCGGCGAACTTATCAGCTCTTTTAAGTGCTTCCTACCCCGTCTTACACGGGCTTTCCACCTCGGCTCAGGTTAACATCATTGAACAATGGCTCTCCTCAGCCAGTGAGTCCATTGCCCCCTTGAAACGTCTGACCTCCAAGCGGGAGAAAGATGCCAACTTGTGGTTTACCGATGACCTGAAAATCATCAAATTATCGGTACGCCGTGCTGAGAGGGCCTGGAGGAGGAACTATTGTCCCATTTTAAGAGCTGATTTTACCCCTCTATTAGCTCAATATAAGAATGCCATCTTGGCCGCTAAAACGGCCTATTTCTCCTCCAAGATCCTCACAGCCGAGAACCAATCAAGGGAAATTTTCTCGATTGTTCAGAACCTAGCCTTTTCAGATTGTACCTCTCTTAAGCCCTCTCCTTCCCTTGCCCTTTGTCACTCTCTGAATAGCTTTTTTATCGATAAAATTGCTGCCATTAAAGCTAATATCCCTGCACTTTCCCCGTCTTTTGTTGATCCTCAGTGCCCTCCTTCCCAAGGACAATTAAACTCTCTCCCCCTTCTGACCAAGGAATCCTTCACAGCATTAATCCCCCTTGTAAAATCTGGCTCTCCCCTTGACACCTGTCCCGCTCACATACTTCGTCACATTTACACCTCTTGCCCTGATCCTCCCCTTCACTTGCTAAACAGCTCACTCTCTCAGGGGGTTGTCCCCAACCCCTTGAAATCAGCTATCATTTTACCCATTTTAAAAAAACCTGGCGCAGACCCCTCGATCCCAGCCAACTTTGGCCCCATTTCTCTCCTACCATTTTTGGCTAAGGTGCTCGAGCGCCATGTCACCAGGTCTCTGAGCACCTTTGTGGAAGAGAATGGGGTATTGGCTTCCCGTCAGGCTGGTTTTCGCCCCGCACACTCTACGGAGTCCGTAGTCCTTTCAGTCCTTGACAACCTCAGGGAGGGGAGGGACACCAATCAATTCCAGGCTCTGGTCCTCCTAGATCTCTCTGCCGCCTTCGACACGGTGGATCATACCATCTTACTTTCCCGTGTCGCGGCGGCGGGGATCGGGGGTACGGCCCTGGTTTGGTTGTCCTCCTTCCTGAGGGACCGCACCCAGGCAGTTCGCCTGGGTGACTTCACTGCGGACTTTCGGAAAGTTCTGTGCGGGGTCCCCCAAGGCTCCTCCCTTTCACCTCTTCTGTTTAATCTTTACATTTCTCCCCTTATCTTTTCTTTAGAACAAATGGAGGTCGCCGTATATAACTATGCGGATGACCTCCAACTTGTCTTCAATCTGTCCTCTTCTTCTGCCTCTATCTCTAATTTTCAGTCCACTATGATTTTCATCAGGGACTGGATGGATTTCAACCACCTGAAACTCAACCCTGATAAGACCGAGTTGGTGTTGACGGGTGGTTGTTCCAGTCCCTGGTCTTCACTTTTTTGGCCCCCTTCCCTTGGTCCCTCTCCAGTCCCCTCTACTACGGTCAAAACCCTTGGTATTAAACTCAACTCTCACCTTACCCTTCACTCCCAGGTTAGTTCTGTGGTTTCTTCCTCTTTTCTTTCTCTTCGTACCATCCGCAGGTCTCTCGATTTTTCACCTTTGAGGCCTTGAAACTGATCGTCCTTGCGATGGTCATCTCCCGCCTGGATTATGGCAACGCCCTATATGCAGGTATACCTGCATATAGTCTCAGGCGGTTGCAGATGATCCAAAACCAGGCGGCTCGGCTGGTCTTTAACCTTCCTAAATCCTCACATGTCACCCCCCTTCTGAAACTTTTACATTGGCTTCCGGTTCGGGATCGTATCCAATTCAAGCTTGCATCTATCACTTACCAGGCTCGATTGGGCACGGCCCCTGCATTCATTTCTTCGGAGATTATCCCCTACTTGCCAACTAGGGAGCTCCGATCTTCTTCCCAATCCCTCCTGACAGTTCCCCGGTTTCGCCGGAAAAAGTGGGGGGGCTCAAAATTTGCGACCCTGGCCCCAACCCTCTGGAACTCATTACCCCTTGATCTCAGATCCCTAACCCCATATTCCCAGTTTCGAAAGAAACTTAAAGCTTACTTCTTCAGCAAAACTTTCATTTAGTCCTTTGTTACCCGACCTCCTTTCCTTGTCTATTGTGGAGATCTGCCAGTTACAGCGCCATGAAACCGCTGGTGTAAGAGCGCTATATAAGAATTTTTAAACTCAAACTCAAACTCAAACTCCTTTCACTTTCATTCAATATTTACTCCATACGTTTAAATGCTTGTTTGTAAATTTTATTCTCATTTCCAAACATGATTCTGTAGCGAGTTTTTCAGTCCGTATAATTCATATTTCATTCGTAATTTTTACATAATCGTTTTTATTCCCAATGCATTTCAAGCATTACGCTCTTCATCAGGGGTTTATTAATCTGAAAATATAATACACGTTAAGTACTAAGGTCTGTGCTTGCCAAACGCTCTACCTTGAGCTAAATCATATGTACTAACATTGGTATATATCTCTTAACAATGCGGTGTATGTCTGCCTCACAGCAAATGCGTAATATCCATTATTCAGTAAACCGTGCACTTTTTGCACCTTATAACCCGTGGCCACATATTACCATAAGTCGCACTAACCTTGACTGCTTCACATAAAGTTTCAAAACTGTAAACAAAAAGGGGAGAAAAAGGGCTTCTCAGTAACTTTGATCTGTATGTTGCGCGCTTGAACTCTCGGTGTTACAAAGCCGTGCTCTTACCCGGTGTGCGATCATGCTCATCTTCCCTCGCTACCTCGGCGTGCGTCGCTCTATCCCTGCATTAGTCTACAACTCTATATTCTTGTTCCGATCACTTGACTACGTGCGAGTCCATGTATTCTAAGGAAATTTAAAGTGACATACTCTTAAACAAGAGTTTACGTATCTGCATATGTGTACACTGGATTTAAACCAGAGTTAGGGATTTAAGGTGACCTATGCTTATGACTCTTGTGCTTTATGTTTACTACCGCAGTTTATGCATACACACACATTAATTTATGCTTATCAAAATTTGACACGGAAATACATATATACATATCAAAACAAAACGTAAATCTGATGATACATGTGTCTTTATAGAAAACAATTAAGGTCCATCCGTTCTTTGAGACCTTTCGGCTGCATGGTGCATAAAAAGTTTATCCAAAAGACTTCTCTCCTTAATAAATGATTGTTATTGTCTCTTCCTGGGATGGTTGCCACTGTTTCCAGTATACAAAATTTCAGCTGGCTTGCGTTGTGGTTAACTTGATTGAAGTGGGCAGCCACTGTGGATTTTTGATTCTTCAATCTAATATTGCTTTTATGCTCTATTATACGTGTTTTTATTTTTATTTGCGTTTTTCCCACATAGGATAGCCCGCATGGACAACGTAGCATGTATACCACATTTTCTGTGTTGCATGTGCCGGATACCTTTATTTATTTATTTATTTTCTACAGATGGCCCTGTGCACAGAGGACGCCACTCCGCATTGATTTAGGTAACAACCCTTTATTTGCCACAGAAAGATTTGCAAGCAGGATAGTTCAAAGACGCCCTGACGCGTTTCGAGGCTTCAAGCCTCTTCTTCATAGGGCAGAAATGCAGGAAGTGAGAGGCTAATCATTTTGACCTTTTCAATGTCCCAATATTGCATGCCGCGCCCACATGGGTTTATCAAACAGCATGCTGGGGGATGAAGTCCTATTTTCAGCCTCTGGTGGCTTGCCTCACACTCGCCTTCGTTATTGCTATTTTAATTTCTTTTTCCGTCATTCAATACCTTTCAGTAGGCTCCGTTTGCAAAGCTGTCCATCATTTCAAGGCAATCCATGCGCCAAACACTCCGGCCTCATTCCTTCGTGTGGACCCGTCATACTTCACACGGGCGGTGCATCAACTCCCACGGCCGGGCTGCCGTGTGATTTGTATTTTCTACAGATGGCCCTGTGCACAGAGGACGCCACTCCGCATTGATGTAGGTAACAACCCTTTATTTGCCACAGAAAGATTTGCAAGCAGGATAGTTCAAAGACGCCCTGACGCGTTTCGAGGCTTTAAGCCTCTTCTTCATAGGGGAGAAATGCAGGAAGTGAGAGGCTAATCATTTTGACCTTTTCAATGTCCCAATATTGCATGCCGCGCCCACATGGGTTTATCAAACAGCATGCTGGGGGATGAAGTCCTATTTTCAGCCTCTGGTGCTCATTAGACCTTATACTACTCATTATTTATTTATTATTTATTTATTTAGAAAGTTTTATATAGCGCGGACAAGATCCTTGCGGATATCAGAGCGCTTTACAAGAGAAGTACCTGGGGGAGCATAGACAGACAGGTGGAACAATAGGTCACATAGTATGAGACAGCATTCGATGTCCAGTGCCCTCCTCCGCCGTGTAGCGGGGGACCTCTTCCAGCCCTCCGAAGTCATCGAGCTGTCGGGACTAGGCTCCTGGAATTTCAGCTGCCCCTGTTTATTACGAATGTTCAGAGTAAAGCTAGTAGGGATTTGCTCATTGTAGATCTCAGGCAGTTGGCATATGATACATACTCTAAGAGTCACAAAGAGGGCAGGCACGTGAGATAACGAACTTTACCCGAAGGTGTCAGAGCGCTTTACATAGGATCCAGTGGAAAACATAAGGACTGACGGTTACATGCGTAAAATGATTGCAAATTTTTGCATTACAAAAGAACCAGTTAAAAGCATACGGACCAGGGATTACAAGTGTAACAAAAAGGAATACAAATGGATATACTCTAGGCCTATACTAGTAATATCTCTAACATAGGGAGGGGGTACACCTGGATATACTCTAACAATCACATGGGAGACTAGTCGCTAGAGTTATCTCTATATACATAGGGAAGGGATATGACTGGATATACTCTAAGAGTCACATAGGAATGGTGGAGAGCACAACGTTCTACAGCATATACTAGTAATTAGAGCTATCTCTATATACATAGGGAAGGGAAAGGACTGGATATACACTAAGAGTCACAGAGAAGGCAAGCACGTGAGATAAACGAGAGATGGAAGCAGAAAGTGGTGAAAAAGACAGTGAGGAGTGTGTCAGAGGCAACAGGAGAGACCATCGGAAAGTCGAAAGGACAGTGAGAGATCACTAAAAAGGCGGAAGAGAACGTTAGAAGAAGAGGCAAGTCATACGGAGAAAATGGCGGGGAGCAAGAAGGTCCAAGTCCGACAGTTCCGGAAGAGGGCTGGCATAGCCAGCAGGTCCAGGGGGAGAAAAGCAGTCCGTAGCAAAGTCGCAGCCTCATCGTTCATGAGGAGCTGGGGCAGAGGAGAACAATCCGGAGACCAGAGGAGGGTCACGGGAGAGAGACCACAGGCGCCCAGGCAGCGATGGAAGGCAGCAAAGTTTGAAGCAAAGGGAAGGAGGGGCCTCTCACCAGAACCCAGTGGAAAACGAGATCAGTCTTGCGTGACCCCGGGGCAGTCTGGTGATGTCGACAGCCTCAGCACTCCAAGTGGGGGAATGCAGCAATTCTTAAGATCAGGGACAGCTTTTGGTGTGCGAGGGCAGTGAGAGTTGGGTTCAGAAGCTCAATAGGGGGAGCCGATGGCCAGTTGCAGGTCGCCGCCAGCCGCCATTTTAAGGTCAGGCATGCGCTGGAAGGAATATCGTTATGAGGATCACCTCCAGTGAAATGCCGCTAATGAATGCATTTGACAATCTATCTAGCTATCCCAGATTTTGAAATGGGATTACCCTTATGTGGTGGTGAGAAAGACACTAAAAGTGGTTTGGTCTTACGCAAGGGTTGTTTTCTCTTGATGTAGTATAGCAATGCTCTTTTGACATCTAGGGTATGAAGAGCTCTTTCTGCTACTGTCTGAGGCTGCGAGAAGAAAACGGGCAGTTCCACAGATTGATTGAGGTGGAAGGGAGAAATGACCTTGGGCAGGAATTTGGGATTAGTACGGATAACGACCTTATGATACATTTCCAAGAAAGGTTTGTGAATGGTTAGTGCTTTTAGTTCACTAACTCTCTGCAGAGAACGAATAGTTTCTTACCTGTCGGTGTCGTTTTGCAGCTTGATGATATTTCTGGATTGACTATGCTGTGCATTATTCTGCGGTCTTGTGGTTGGGTCCGGATTCGTAGTCTTTTCTTATTTTTTTTTCGTAGCCCAGGTGGGCGTCGACGTCCCACCTTTGGTGTATTTCCGGTGTAAGGTGATAGGGGTGCCTTTAGTAGGATGGTTAACGACATTTCCCTTAATGATGGCCGAGCAGTTACCTGTAGCATGGTAGTGTTCCACTATATTTGATTGATTCTTTCATTTTGGGTTGTTTTAACAGTTCTTTTAGATTTCGTGTTCTTTCATAAGCAAAAATCGGAGGTTTAAAAAAGATTCATTTGAAGTCTTCCTCTAATGCGAGTAATGGCCAGTGTTTTCTGATAGTCTTTTTTATCTTGACACTTCTGGTGGAGAATTTTGACACAAATACACTTCTTTTTTCTTCTGGTCTTGTTACAGATCTTAGTAAATGTTGCCGCTGTAATTTATCTGCTCTGTTAGCTGCTGATTCCAAGATGGGATCAGGATATCCCCTCTTTTTAAATTTCTGTAATGTCTCCTGTTTATGTTTTGTGTATAGTTCGTCCGTAGATGCTATTAGTTTTATTCTAAGAATTTGCGAAAATGGCAGATGATATTTTAGGGAAGTTTGATGGAAGCTATTGTAGTGTAGTAAGTTGTTTCTGTCCGTATTTTTAGTGTACACACTTGTTGTAATTTTTCCATCTATGTTGGTTAACAGCACGTCCAAAAATGACAATTCTTTGTTGCTCATTGTGCTCGTGAACTGGATTCTCTCATCTATTGCGTTTAATTCATGTAAAGCTTCTTTCAACGTAGTTTCATTTCCTCTCCAAAGAACAAAGATATCATTGATATATCTTTTGTATACAATTAAATTGTTTTTCCATGTTTCGTTTTCCAATATATGTTTGAAATGCATTGGGAATAAATACGATTATGTAAAAATTACGAATGAAATATGAATTATACGGACTGAAAAACTCGCTACAGAATCATGTTTGGAAATGAGAATACAATTTACAAACAAGCATATAAACGTATGGAGTAAATATTGAATGAAAGTGAAAGGAGTGCAAGGGAGGAGTGGGTCCTGTGTACGCAGAGCACACATGTCAAGTTTGTTTATGCATACCCTAATTGGTCAGTAGGGTACCGACCTTTTGCACCAACGACAAATATGAAAATATTGTGAAACAGATAAACCAGTTGAAACACGAGTGCAATACCACACCCCTGATATTAAGTTACTATTGTGCACTGAGCTAAGTGGTAGTTGCACCGACACAAAAATCCAATACCAACAAACATGCAATTTGCTGAGATTGCACACACAACAGAGCACAGAGCAGAAACATTGGTGTTCACAGAGGATGACACAAGTCACATTTACTCTCTTATAGAGGAAACTGAAGAAATAATCCCAAGTACTGGGTCAAAAGAAGCTACCTTAAAACAACTGCTATACATATCGAAAAGGATCGTAAATCAAAAATTGCATGCAAGTACCCTCATTAAATATCACAAAGCGCAACGCATTCCACATAGTCTAAGGATAGCCCTTAAATCTACATTATGCAAAAATAATGCAAGGTTCACTGAACGTTGGCAAGCAATATTAAACAAATGCTCATTAGACCTTATACTACTCATTGTTGAGGAATTGGCGAAATTAATAGAGGATTTAACAAAGGAAATAAACCAAGTCAAAGATGAACTAGTAAAAATAACAACAAAAGAGGAATGGGATAAAATATTGGACGAGACAAACAAAAAATTGGATGAGTATACAAAAGAAATAAATGACAGGATATTAAGGAAGTTCAAAAGGGACACTACAGATTACCGACTGGAGGAAGTCTACTCTTGGGCCGACATATATGCAATAAGACGGCAACAAAAACCAAATGTGCCGACATATGACACATCATCTGATGATTCTCAACAAAAGCGCTCCACATATGAAAGAAGACCCAGACCAGGTCCATCAACTCAATCTAACATTCAAAACCTAGAAAAACAATCAGGCGCAAGTACATCTGCACAAGCACAGGATAATTTTTTAGAAGTAGGCCAAGAACCACAAACAGAACCAGGAGGAGCAAAAAAACAAATAAGTCGAGAAACGGTATCTCAAAACACAAGGAGCCAAGTCCTGAAAATTTAGTCATAAACATATCGAATCAATCTCTATCAGAGCAAGAAGTAAAAACATTACAAAAAGGATTGTCGTACGTTCCGACGTACCATTCTAACCTTTTGGAAACCAAAGTTTGTCTATACAAATTTTTAAGATCATTGAGACTAAGGCATTTTTTTGACAATGTAATTGAACCAATGACTACTCCTATTAAAGAAAACACATTAGTAGGTCTGAGAAGCAAAAGCAAATATATGGCACCAGTGAGCCATAAAGTGTTAGACGCATTTGAAAAGGTTGTAGTCACAGAAATTGAAGAAACGTTCAAATCACCAAAGACAAAACAATCAAACATGACTATCCAAGAAAAAAACATTTTGCAAAAATTAGCGAATAACAAGCAAATTACAATCAGGCAAGCAGATAAAGGCGGAGCTTTAGTTATTACGGATACCAGTTACTACCAAAATAAAGTTGAAGAACACGTCCAAGATCCAAACACCTATACCATTATGACAACGGATCCAACTAAAGAATTCATGAAAACTTTGAAGATAATAATTGATAACGCTGTCAGCAAAGGAACTATTGGTCAAAAAGAGAAAGACTATCTTATCAAAGACCATCCTACGGTTCCATATATATATATGACCCCGAAGATACATAAAGATCTGTACCACCCACCACTAAGGCCAATTGTATCCACCATTGGTTCGATACATGAACCCATTGGGAAATACATCGATAAACATCTGCAGAATATAGTCCAAAAAACAAGTACCTACTTAAAGGATACAACCCACTTTCTAAATATCTTGGAAGAAGAGCAAGATGATTTTACTAAGGATATGATCATGGCAAGTATAGACGTGAAGTCGCTATACACTTCAATTCCTCACGACCTGGGTATATCCGCAGTTGAAAGCTTGTTAATACAGGAAGACAAAACGGAAGATCTAAAAATATTCATAATGGAATTGTTGCACTTTACGCTGTTTCACAGCTATTTTAAGTGGGAAGAAAAATTCTACATACAAGCGTCTGGTACTTCCATGGGCAATTGTGCCGCACCGACCTATGCGAATATATATTTATGCACAAATTTGAGGTGGAACATATATTGGAAAACGAAACATGGAAAAACAATTTAATTGTATACAAAAGATATATTGATGATATCTTTGTTCTTTGGAGAGAAAATGAAACTACGTTGAAAGAAGCTTTACATGAATTAAACGCAATAGATGAGAGAATCCAGTTCACGAGCACAATGAGCAACAAAGAATTGTCATTTTTGGACGTGCTGTTAACCAACATAGATGGAAAAATTACAACAAGTGTGTACACTAAAAATACGGACAGAAACAACTTACTACACTACAATAGCTTCCATCAAACTTCGCTAAAATATCATCTGCCATTTTCCCAAATTCTTAGAATAAAA
The DNA here is from genome assembly GCF_964263255.1 of Lissotriton vulgaris. Taxonomy (NCBI): domain Eukaryota; kingdom Metazoa; phylum Chordata; class Amphibia; order Caudata; family Salamandridae; genus Lissotriton; species Lissotriton vulgaris. Next base: position 375,584,149 of record NC_141698.1, read on the forward strand.
CGAATAGCATCTACGGACGAACTATACACAAAACATAAACAGGAGACATTACAGAACTTTAAAAAGAGGGGATATCCTGATCCCATCTTGGAATCAGCAGCTAACAGAGCAGATAAATTACAGTGGCAACATTTACTAAGATCTGTAACAAGACCAGAAGAAAAAAGAAGTGTATTTGTGTGTTAAAATTCTCCACCAGAAGTGTCAAGATAAAAAAGACTATCAGAAAACACTGGCCATTACTCGCATTAGAGGAAGACTTCAAAGGAATCTTTTCTAAACCTCCGATTTTTGCTTATGAAAGAACACGAAATCTAAAAGAACTGTTAAAACAACCCAAAATGCAAGAATCAATCAAATATAGTGGATCACTACCATGCTACAATTGTGGTAACTGCTCAGCCATCATTAAGGGAAATGTCATTAACCATCCTACTAAAGGCACCCCTATCACCTTAAAGGTATCCGGCACATGCAACACAGAAAATGTGGTATACATGCTACGTTGTCCATGCGGGCTATCCTATGTGGGAAAAACGCAAAGAAAAATAAAAACACGTATAATAGAGCATAAGAGCAATATTAGATTGAAGAATCAAAAATCCACAGTGGCTGCCCACTTCAATCAAGTTAACCACAACGCAAGCCAGCTGAAATTTTGTATACTGGAAACAGTGGCAACCATCCCAGGAAGAGACAATAACAATCATTTATTAAGGAGAGAAGTCTTTTGGATAAACTTTTTATGCACCATGCAGCCAAAAGGTCTCAATGAACGGATGGACCTTAATTGTTTTCTATAAAGACACATGTATCATCAGATTTACGTTTTGTTTTGATATGTATATATGTATTTTCGTGTTAAATTTTGATAAGCATAAATTAATGTGTGTGTATGCATAAACTGCGGTAGTAAACATAAAGCACAAGAGTCATAAGCATAGGTCACCTTAAATCCCTAACTCTGGTTTAAATCCAGTGTACACATATGCAGATACGTAAACTCTTGTTTAAGAGTATGTCACTTTAAATTTCCTTAGAATACATGGACTCGCACATAGTCACGTGATCGGAACAAGAATATAGAGTTGTAGACTAATGCAGGGATAGAGCGACGCACGCCTTGGTAGCGAGGGAAGATGAGCATGATCGCACACCGGGTAAGAGCACAGCTTTGTAACACCGAGAGTTCAAGCGCGCAACATACAGATCAAAGTTACTGAGAAGCCCTTTTTCTCCCCTTTTTGTTTACAGTTTTGAAACTTTACGTGAAGCAGTCAAGGTTAGTGCGACTTATGGTAATATGTGGCCACGGGTTATAAGGTGCAAAAAGTGCACGGTTTACCGAATAATGGATATTACGCATTTGTTGTGAGGCAGACATACACCGCATTGTTAAGAGATATATACCAATGTTAGTACATATGATTTAGCTCAAGGTAGAGCGTTTGGCAAGCACAGACCTTAGTACTTAACGTGTATTATATTTTCAGATTAATAATCCCCTGACGAAGAGCGTAATGCCTGAAATGCATTGGGAATAAATACGATTATGTAAAAATTACGAATGAAATATGAATTATACGGACTGAAAAACTCGCTACAGAATCATGTTTGGAAATGAGAATAAAATTTACAAACAAGCATTTAAACATATGGAGTAAATATTGAATGAAAGTGAAAGGAGTGCAAGGGAGGAGTGGGTCCTGTGTACTCAGAGCACACAGGACTGCTTAGGGTTCCTGAGGCCGAGAAATCTCTTCGGTGCCTCGCTGCTGATCGCGCTGGTCGCGCGCCTGTTTGCTCCTCTAAAACTTTTAATATTTCCCGTTTTTTGGATTTATGTAATATTTACTTTTAGCCTTCTCCCCTGATTTTATCCTGCTCTGGCCCCTACCTTGCACAGTAATTTGTGGAATCACCACCGCTGTTTGGGGGGTCCGGGTTACCGGGAGGTTGTGGGTTGAGCGCCATCTTTGTTTGGGGAAGAAGCGCGAGCGCCATCTTTGAGCGTCCAGGTCACCTGGGACGCCGAGACAACGCTATTTAGGGCGAGCTGGCCGGAAGGTGAGCCTGCTTAGGGTTCCTGAGGCCGAGAAATCTCTTCGGTGCCTCGCTGCTGATCGCGCTGGTCGCGCGCCTGTTTGCTCCTCTAAAACTTTTAATATTTCCCGTTTTTTGGATTTATGTAATTTTTACTTTTAGCCTTCTCCCCTGCTTTTATCCTGCTCTGGCCCCTACCTTGCACAGTAATTTGTGGAATCACCACCGCTGTTTGGCGGGTCCGTGTTACCGGGAGGTTGCGGGTTGAGCGCCATCTTTGTTTGGGGAAGAAGCGCGAGCGCCATCTTGGAGCGTCCAGGTCACCTGGGACTCCGAAACGACGCTATTTAATGCTCGCCTGTAGCGCGCAGCGGTGACGCGCAGCGGTGCGCCCTCCCTGCGCCTGAGTCGTGCCAGAGTCCTGCCCGTCTGCGCTCGTCAGCGTCTCAGAGGCGTACGAGGCGAGACTCTGGCTTTCTTTCATCTAGTATTGGGTTCCTGGTGATCCGGTGCCTGGCTTTGACATCTGCCGTCCCAGGATGATTACCTACAGCGCTGCTGCTCTATTAGCTTTGCGCCCTCTTCGATCGGACTGTAAATTTCTCTTCCCGGGCGGCCGCTTATTGGGTAAGGGCTGTTCCGTGTGTGATTGGCGCCCTGTGTCCACACCAACCCGTGTCCTATCAGTCTCTCCTTTGCATTCTCATTGCGCGCTGCTGAATACCAGGTCCCTGACCCGCCACGCTTCGGACATTTGGGATCTTCTCGCGCACTCCAAAATTCCATGTTTATTTTTAACGGAGACTTGGTTGGGGGTGGGCTCTGAACTCGACATTGCCTGTGCCCTCCCGTCCAATTATACCATCTTAAGGAAAGATAGGGTTGAGGGGAGAGGAGGCGGGGTGGCCCTGATAGTGGACAAGGCCTTTGGGTGTTCCTCCTTCCCGGTGGATAATATCGCAGGTTGTGAAGCCCTTGGTTTCACGCTTTGTTTATCGGCGTCACAGACCTGTACAGGGATTCTCCTTTATTTACTTCCTGGGCCTATTGGTTCCTTTTTCGAGGACTTGCAGTCAGCTCTGTCAGTACCCTGCATGCGTTCTGCGCATTGCCTGCTGCTGGGCGATTTAAATCTGCACATGGACTCATTAACCGATATTGAAGCCTCCAAACTGCGAGATATTACTGCGCCGTTTGGGGCTTTTTCCTTTTATTGACAGCCCCACCCATGTGAAAGGTCACACGCTAGATGTTATTTTCTCTACGGTGCCTATCGAGGTGTCCCCACCGCTCCCAGTTCTATGGTCAGACCATTACCTAATAAACTTTTCTATAGAGCATGAGTCCAGGACCAGACAAAGAATACAGAAGGACGGGACTTGACAATCTAGAGCTTTTTACTTAGTGACAGCAGACATGCTCTCCGATGCTCATTGTCAACATCCTTGTGAACTGACAGGGAACCTAGAAGCTGACCTAACTTTGGTCCAGAACTGGTTGCAGGCAAGATTTGAGGAGCTGGCCCCACTGAAGTCAGCTAGAATAGCCCCCCACCATGACTCCGCTCCTTGGTTTACCTCCACACTACGAAAAATGCGCCAAGATTGTAAAAAGGCGGAAAGACTCTGGCGGCGCAAGTACGATCTTGTGGAGAAAACTAAGTACCGTGATGTCATAAAGCTATACCATAAACAGATTGCTGAAGCTAAAAAGAATTATCTCGAGCATAGAATAGACCAAGCCGATAACATGAGTCGGGAATTGTTCAGAATTGTGAAGGAGTTTGTTGATCCTGTCGCAGGCGCCCGTACACACTCGCATACGGAAGAGTGGATTAGGCAGCTTGCAGACTTTTTTGTGGCTAAAATCATAAAGATTCAGGACTCCTTCCCTTCGGTGGATCCTTCAATGGATCCTGCTGCCTCATGGTGTAAGTTGAAGTTGGAATCATCCTTAGAGGCAGAGCCTGGGCCCACACTATCGGTTTTTCCCCAACTATCCTGTGAAACATCGCTTGAGTTACTATCCCGATTGCAATCTGGCTCCCCGTTGGATGCCTGTCCAGCGAAATGCCTGGGCAAGGTGGCTTCAGCTGTAAACAGCTTGCTGAACCCCTTGCTTAATTTGTCATTGAGCTCTGGGGTGGTCCCTCGCCAATGGAAACACGCACTTATTCTGCCGCTGATCAAAAAGCCTTTGCTAGACCCCTTGCAGCTGGCTAACTATAGACCGATCTCCCTCCTCCCTGCTCTGGCGAAGGTGGTGGAGAAACATGTTCAGCACACTCTTCATTGAGAATAACAAACTGCTGCATGACTCCCAATCTGGCTTCCGTGCTAATTATAGCACGGAGACAGCCCTTGTAGAGGTGACCGACACCATCAGGGAGACGCTCGATCGGGGGGAAAAGGCTATGCTAGTCATGCTGGACCTGTCGGCGGCTTTCGACACCGTCCCACACGCTGGTCTCCTTTTAAGACTCAGGGAGATAGGACTGCGGGGGACGGTGTTGAACTGGTTTCAATCCTTCTTAGCCGACCGCCGACAGGTGATCTGGGCTCCACCGTTCTCCGCGGAAATGCCTTCGCTAGAGGTGGGGGTGCCTCAAGGGTCCATTCTGAGCCCCACCATTTTTAACATATACATGGCCCCTCTGGCGGAGGTAGCGGAGGCATTTGGGGCCCGGGTCATCTCATACGCTGATGACACCCAGCTCCTGTTCACTTGCAGGAAGGGAGAGGTTTTCGACGGCGGCAGAATCAAAGACTGCTTGAGCGCAGTCTTTGCGTGGTTTCAGTCTGAGCTGCTCTTTTTTGGCTGTGCCCCTGACCCTGGTTGGAAGACGTGGTGGCCCCAGGACATGTTCCCCCCTGAGAAGGAATCCTCCCAAGTAAAAAATCTTGGAGTTGTGTTCGACGATGATCTCTCCTTTCGTCCACACATTCTGGGACTATCAGGGAAATGTTTCGGCATCCTAAAGATGCTCAGGAAATTCCTCCCACTGCTTTCCCTGCAGTATCGTAAGAATATAGTCCTGGCGCTTGTGGGATCCCGTCTGGATTATGCAAATGCGCTTTTTGCAGGCCTTCCAAAGTATCTTTTGTCTAGACTGCAAATTGTTCAGAATTCGATGGCCAGAGCCATTTTCGGCCTGCCAAGGAGAGCCACTGCTTCATCGCTGCTAACTAGGCTGCACTGGCTACCGATCTCTAGCAGAATTAGGTTTAAAATCCTTACATTGGCGTTCAAAGCCCTTCACTCGGTTGGTCCCAACTACCTTAGGAAGCGTACTGCTTTCTATGTTCCGTGGAGGACGTTGCGTTCAGCGGACTTGGCCAAAATGGAGGTGCCTGCGGCCAAACGAGTCCGGATGGGTGGTCGATCCTTCCAATATGTGGCAGCTCGCTTCTGGAACGAGCTCCCTCTCTCCCTCCGTAGGGCTAATAGCCTCCTGGCTTTCAGGAAGGAGCTGAAGACCGTGCTCTTCACAAAGTAATCATTGTGACTGTAGCGTGTCTGCCTTTGGTTTTTTTTTTGGTTTGTCAGGCCTCTTTGCTAAAGTGCCGGGACACCCTTTGGGGTAGCCATGCGCTCAAAAAGTACGGCTATAACATAACATAACATAACATAACACACATGTCAAGTTTGTTTATGCATACCCTAATTGCTCAGTAGGGTACCGACCTTTTGCACCAACGACAAATACGAAAATATTGTGAAACAGATAAACCAGTTGAAACACGAGTGCAATACCACATCCCTGATATTAAGATTTGATAGCCCACACATGTCTTGGCTGGAGGTGGAAGTGGGGTGGCCACAACAGCGTCACTCTCCACCAAAGTTTTATCAGGTGGCTCTCCTTGTGGGTATTTCCTTGATCTGATGGTACACTTGGGGTGGCCTTGCCTTTTCCCCTACATCCCCTGTTGTCCAGGTAAACCCCCCACTTTGCACTCATATCCCAGCTTCACAGGGGTATAGGTGGGAGTTGACTTTGTAGGTGAATCTGCCTTAGAGAAGTGTTTGTGCTTAGTCGTTGCAGGCACCAGGTTCACAGCAGACAGGGCAACTGTTTGTTTGTCTTTGGGAGCAGGTGTGGGGATGGGAGTGCCCTTGGATGGGGTGAATTTGATGAATGTGATGTTGATGCCTGCTTCCTGGCCTTATGCCCATGAGTGTCACGTGATGAGCTTTTTGGTTTTGCACACCTGTGTGCCTGTTTTGTGTTGTGGGGATGTTGTCTGTGGTCTGGTCCGCTTGGAGTGCTGCTGTTGTGTGCTGCATGTGGAGGACTTGTGCCTTAGGGCTGTGGCATGTGGGCACTCTCGTCAGGTGGTACCACCTGCAGCGCAGTTGCTTAAGGGACAGGAGCTGGACTGGGAGCCTGTGGCTGCTGAATGGCTGCTGTCAATGTAGTGGACAAAGACTGGACAGTTCAGTGTAGGTCACCCACATGAGAATGAATCCCCTCCATGAAGGGAACTACCTGTGCCAACTTCTTGTCATGATCCTGGAAGGCATTGAGGAGAGCAGTCTGACCCACACACAGCTGGTGCAAAAGCTCCACCGCCTCCACACAGAGGGCAGCAGGGGAGACAGGGGCAGGGGCAGCGGTGCCTGGTGGGAAGGAGACTCTACCTTGCCGATGGCTGGGGGCAAGGAGAACACTTGTGGTAGCAACCGGGAGAGTGGGCACTGGATGATGTGAGGTGGAAGATGAGGCAGATTATGAACTTCCTGTGCCTGCCAACATCTAGGAGTCACTGCTGGAGTCTGATGATGTGGAGGTTGGTGTTTCGGGCATGGTTAATCCAGAGCACTCCTATCCCCTTCCGAGGCTCTGGTCACATCAGTGTCAGTGAGCTCATGTGTAGCAGTCGTGCCAGAAGCTTCCCCACTGGTGTTGGTCCCCTTTCCTTCCCTGCCCTCGGTAGATGCTGCAAGAGATAGAGACATAGGCTCAGTATAGTGCCATACTCACAAATATCATATGCAAGCGAAGAACAAAACTTTAAAATGATACTCCCATGTTGCCCTCCTCCATGTACATTCAACATGTGCAATCTTTATGCAATCATCAGAAGATGCATGGAAACCTGCATAGTTGATAGTAATGCCCCATGTGACGTAGACACAGCCAAATAGCTGGCCTGTGCCTCCCTGTTACCTAACATACTATTCTCTGTAGGCATACCTACGTGCCTGTAGATGAGATAGATATACATCTAAACATGTTGTCTCTGTCACATATGGAGTCACTTTAAGTGAAAGCACCACAGATACAGACTCCCAAATGTCATTTTGCATTGGCCACAAGCTCCTGCTATCCACCATGTTGTGCTTTGGAGCACAACTACAGTTGCACATTGGTGTCTTCTGTGTAGTTGTCACAAATGTTATGTTGTGCAGAGCACACATCTATGATTGCAAAGTAACATGATGCTCATTGATGTTCACTGCCAGGTGATGTCTATGACACTCACAATGCAGCATATGTCACAAGTCCACATCTCATCAGTCAATGGCAAGGGACATTGTTTTAAACACATGATAACCCACATGTTGTAAAAATACATAACTGCTGCACTCAACACTGAGACTACTTAGAAGCCATTGCATCACACTAGAAACATCACAGAGCTTCCCACTGGCTCACGGTTGGGAATCATGCAGTCACTGACACCCAAAGTCACACTTCGCTGAATACTCACCCCCAACTTGCTGCTGATGGGCCCTCAAGCGTCCATCATCTCTGGCTGTGTCACTGCCAAGATGCAGGTCATTGGTGGTGTCATGCTCCTGCGTGCCAACCTGCCACTCCGAGGGAGCACCCCCAGCATCACCTCTGCCACGTTTTTGCTCAACCGTAAGATGTCATCCCACCTCTTGTGACAACGTGTGTGTGCCGTGGCTGGAGACACCCAGTACCTGCACCTTGCGTGCAATGGCCCTACATATTGTCTTATGCTGGTGGACCTTAAACTGCAGGAAAGGGAGACAAGAAGAGGAATTTTCCGTGACACTGTGTTATGTACCAATGTGTGTCAGTACAGGAACATGAAAAAACATAGCACACCAATACATAAATGTTGTGCAGAGGCCATACAGCATGACACGTAGTACACTTGCATCAAATATTCTCATAGAAATGTATACATGTATGATGATGGACACAGTACCTGGCCATCGCATACACATGCAGAGTGCCAGCACAGAAACCAATGTGAAGAAGACCCACATCTGTGATGCAGTATCTGAGTGAGCAATACATACAATACATTTGAAAAGATGTGTCGGGTAGACTCACTGTGTCCAACAGCACACACTCCTCAATGTCCTTGGCCAGTGAATGGCTACTTGTGTCATGGAGGTCACATTTAGGGCCATGATCTTACATTCTCACACTCTTCTCAAAAGATGTAGTCCTGTCTTGAGCAATCCCCAGGCCTAATATAGCTCATTGAGAAATAGGGTGGCGGACAACACATATGTTTCACTCAGTCCATTTACTGATGGGTCCTTTTAAAATTTGGCAGTTTCTGTGCAGGCCAGTGGGACTCACACTGAGGTTAAACGTGGTCATCAGAAATTTCACATGCATGTACAATATGAGAGGTGAATCAGTGCATAAAAATGCGAGACAAAACATATAATGAAAACAATGGAAGGAAGACATCTCCAAATGTCATTTATCTGATGTGTCACAGGTGAATTACCAACACAAGTGTTACACTCAGGCATTTTACTCTTGTACATAATACACACACATTCAAATGGGCAATATGAAAACTATACACACATTCTTCAGTACCCTGTGGACAAAATACATTTGTAATGTCACAAATGAGCATGTGAAATCCTCATGGCCTATGACAGCACATAGCACAGGCAATGTTTTTTTAGACTTCGACAGTCCAAACCAGCAGTGTAACAGTATGGCTGCAAAACCACTGCATGTCCCTTCCATCCTTCAATGCTATCATAACCTACTTCTATGTATTGCCTAAAATACATAAATAACAGCTACCGCCACCAGGGAGGCCTATCATCTCTGGAATGGGGTCTTTACTTGAACCGCTGTCAACTTTTGTTGATTATTTTCTACATCCTCTTGTACTGAAGATGCCTACCTATATACAGGACACGAAAAATCTGTTACGTCTATTGGTAGAGACCACGTTTGACGTAGAACAAGATTACCTCAGGATGAGACACTGACAACAATAGAGTCCTTACTCAGTTCTAATCCTGTTGACAGCATCACTCCTGCACACTTTATCATGTCTGGTGTACGCATGGCCATGAAAGAAAACTTTGTTAAGTTTGAGGATGACCTGTATTTGCAAATGTCCTGTACATCCATGGGCAGTGTTTTTGCCCCCAGCCTGGCTAACCTCTATGTGCATCAATTTGAACAGACAGTGGTCCTCCAAGAGGACAATCACTTTGAAAAACACATTTGTGTTTGGAAACGTTATATCAATGACGTTTTTGTAATATGAAGAGGATCGCCAGAAACCATCGAGGCCTTCCAACAGTGGCTTCATACCAGAAATGAATTTCTCATATTTACGTTTGAGTTCTCCAAGACAAGCTTACCCTTTCTTGACATCCGGATTTTTCCAGAACAGGATGGATTGGGCACAGAGCTGTACAAATGCCTATGGCTCTGAACTCGTTATTGTCATACCAGAGTTATCATCCAAAATCTCTCCGGGAGAATTTGCCCTTCGGGCAATTCCTCAGGATCAGGAGGAATTGCTCATCTGTGGAAAAATACAAAGAGCATGCAGGCAAACTCACTGACCATATGAAAGAAAAGAAGTACCGTCTGAAGATCATACGGGAATCCAGGAAAAGAGATGACAATAATAACAGAGAGGCTCCTATTGAAGTGGCACCTCCAAAAGAAGAGAATTCCAGATTAACATGTGTGAACACTTTCTGTGGCTATTCAATTCAGGTCAAGAAAAGTATCCTCAGACACTGGAACATACTGAGCATTGGGAAGGAACCATTGCCCCGCCCCTTGTTCACCTTCAAGAGGAGTACAAACAATAAAGATCAACTGGTACATACTCGACCTGCACAAAAGAACACTTCAGACCAGGAGGCTCTGTGGGGCTTACCTCCTATTAAAGGGCATTTTCCGTATGGAATGTGCGCTGCTTGTCCACAAACCAAACGCACAACTGAAATAGATATTGGCACGGATAGGCCATGGGTCCTGTCCAAACACAAACTGTAACAGAGATAAGCTTATCTATCTAATTTGCTGGCCAAGTGGCTTGCGCTACGTGGGGATGACTACGCGCAAGATCAAGACAAGAATACTTGAATACAAAAGCACCATTCGGTGTAGGAAAAGATCGACCAAAATGACCAAACATTTTTGGGATATGAATAATTCTGATGATGATCTTCATTGGACAGTCCTCGAGCAACCCTGGATTCCGGAGCATATCACGGATATCTCAAAATTTCTGTTTAGACGTGAATAACATTGGGTATACAACTCAAAAGTGACACCCCCGGACTAAATGATGAGATCCTGTGGCTAGCTCTTTAGTAAACAGTTAGAACTCTATTAAATGGCCAGCACTCTAATTAACCAGAAATGCAACATAAATGCGATTTGTTGCAATTGACACTCACTGTTATCACCAATACACTACTTGGGATTAACTACACACGTCTGCGTTATTTTGCCACCACTCAGTTGGGTAACATGATCAATAAGAATCACACTGTTTTAAGCATCATATACCCCATTCTGAGTCAGTTACTAACATTTGCTAACTGCAGGTAGTGTGGACATATGCCATCACTTTATATAGGAATAGAGGCAATTACATAAACACACCTCTATTAATATGATAATATCATCTAGAGTTGCGCTCTACTTAATCTGAAGAGAAGGTGTTTCCTACACAAACTAGCAATGAACACTTATGTCCTAACAATCGTGTTCTACTTAGCACCATACAGCATTGTCCTTGACACGGCCACAAGTAGGTTAATAAAGTTTTTAAAATTCAGGCCATTACAACTCAGGTATAGTGTTTAAAGCAGCACGCATGTGCATCAGCCCCCTAATCAGAGTGTGGTTTTATTTGTTTGCCAGACCTCTAAGCTCAGGCAATCGAGACGGGCACCTTGGGTCCTTGAGACGCGTCGATGAGAATGCGCGCCTTCTAAACCTCTACAAATACGGCGACCTGAGCCTCCTGTTGGTACCTCCAGTTGCAGCTCTAGTACCGAGACGGGGTACAGACAGAGAGGTGAGTGTTTGGGTCTGAGTCAGTGGGAAACTCTCTGATGTGTGCGAGGCTGTTCTTCGCTAGGTAAACGCATTACTCTTGCCGTCTGCCATTCTAGTTTTAAAGACATGTCCGCAGCAGTGGTTTATCGTTCGATGGTTTCAGCTTACTCTAGCTAGTTAGATGAGTTATTTCTATCCATCTATTTTTCTATTTTTAGAAGACAAGTCTGCAGAGGCGTTTTATCGTTAGATGACTTCTGCATACTTAAACCACACATCCTGAAGCAGTCACCGGTTCAGATGGGTGAACACAGGGTTTATTACCATTCTGCATGAGATCAAACGTGATTTTGCCTATTTGCAGTAGTCTCCACTACATTTAAAATAAGCATATTTAAGTCATACCATAATAGGATCGCTTCTGGGATTATAGGTGACGGCCATACATGGCGTTACCATATCATCTAGAGCTTTGCATATAGCACACCGCTACGAATAGGAACAGATACGCACAGCGTAATTAAACCAATCGTGGCACACTAACAACAGCAACATTTAGTATTTGCATAAAGACCTTGATCATGTTAGCTCTGAAACAGCTTTCTCACACAGACGTTCATCCAATGTGTTAAAAAAAAAATATATAATTTTCATAAATAGCGAACTATCGCTTGTAGCACCTCAGCACTCTCACGAGTGTGTGTTTTTATGGGTTCCTTCACACTGTTGTTTATAATTGTATGATGTACACCAACACACTTGCTTATAGATCGGTGCCCACATTTAAAGTTTCTAGTGAGTGACACAATCTTATTTCTTTCAGAGCGGGCCCCTTTTCCCTGAGCTGTTGCCAGGTAGAGGTGTGGTCACTTATCCAATAACCTTGGGTAAGTGTATTTCTTCATAAATGTATGAACGTTTGCCGCAGATGGACATGTTGCTATTCCGGCCAGGGCAATATGTATTACATTGATAATGATGGATTATAGTTTAAACTGTTGCGGTTCTCTGTTTTTGTCTCACCCATACAGATAGCTCCAGTAATACCAATCAACATTACAAAGGATTACTGGTTGTGTATCTTCTCTTTATTTCTGTCATGTCAGCTTAGTCTGGTCCTGAAGAAAGCCTAGATACTTAGTTAACATTACTCAGGCTGAAGCATGTCGACCGTTTTAAATCAATACTTCTAATTGCACTGCTTTTTAACACTACCAGTGTGAGCAAGCAAGCAAATAAAAAGTTTATTGCCCCCACTAGGTAGTTTTAATCTCACCACTGCACATTCGCCCATTTATTTCTGTTGCGCTGCGCCGTCATCATACCTGAGATTCACATATGGGTTTTTAGCATTCGGAAGAGGTTTCTATTACTCAAACAAAACATCCCAGAGCTCCTACCTCACAGTGAGGGAGTTGTAGCCCTCAATGGGATTAGGTTTTCCACTGGGAGGAGAAACCCATATGATGAAGCATGCCACCTATGGTGGGCGAGGGTTTCCGTCCTGAAAGGGATTTCCCCCTGTTTGGGGATTTAGTGAGACTATAATCCTCTAATTCTTCATTTTTGTTATACAACATTTCGCACTTTTGGAGACCGGAGTAGACTTTGTGGTATAATTGTATTGCATTAGGGGATAGTCTCCTCGCAGGTCTATACTTTATCTCCCTTGGACCCTCTTCCCCGCTTTTCATGTTAGCACCATATAGACTCCCATACTGTGAAAGGACCTCGTCAGCCAGGACCTCCAGCTACTCTGTGGTGAAGGGGCAGGCCCTGATGTTCTCAGTTCTCGCCATCGCTGGGTCTAGGAGACAGGAACAGCAGCAGTGAGTGGTGAAGAATGGCAGGCAGCAGTGTTAGAATGCAATTGAACTGTGTGGCTCTCTCGCAGAAATATATAGGCCTCTGGGGTTGTTTCAGTGGTATTCAGCTGCTGCAATTGGTATGCCTGTTTAGCATTTTTCAATTGTAACAAATAACCGGGACTGCGGTGGCGGTGCACGCCTACCCTGAGTTTCAAAATTGTATTGCACTGCCATGATCACGGTTCCCATTGGCTTCAAAACATGGGGTTTGGCAGTGGCACACCGAGGGTACCCAGCGATCGCTATCACAAATTGGCATCTTTCAATTCTAACCAATGGCCAGCCCCACGGTAGGCTTGCTCCGCTACCGCACTTTTCAAATGTGTAATTCACTACCACGTTCGCGGGTCCCATTTCCTGCAATAGCATGGGCATTGGCACACCGCGAGTACCAGGTGGTCGCTACCGCGATTTGGCATCTTTCAAATCTAACCAATGACCGGGCCCACGGTAGTGGAGCACACCTACCAAGGTTTTCAAATGTGTAGTTCACTACACATCGCGGACCCCATTGGCTGTGGCACACTGTGGGTGCCAGACGGTCGCTACCGCAATTTGGCACCTTTCAATTCTAGCCAATGACCGGGCCCACGGTAGCGGAGCACGCTACCGCACCTATGGACACAGTATGCTCTAGCAATAGCAATAGCCAATTTTCATCATTGAACCCTAAACCTTCAAAATGTATCACAGAACCGGTTTGCAAAATTGAATGCTAGTGTGACATGCAACCCACTGATGCCTACACATGCCATGCCAGTCCACATGATTACATGCTTTGGCATGTACCTACTCACATTTCACCTATTATATTTGTGTGCATGTACACCAATTTGGTGTGTAATGTAGTCTCATATTTGGGCACATGTCAAATGTGCGTGACGGCTAATCAACACACAGTAATGATGGCCTGACTACATGATCTGCCTATTTCACTGAGTAAATTGCTGTGTTCATCTTTATAGTTGATTAGATTACACACACTGTGCTCATTGAGTAGAATAGTTGTGCTCTGTGCGACTTACGCAAGAATGTGTGGCAGGTACAGCATCTACGGAGAAGTCTGCAGTGTTGCTGTTTCCAACCTGTGCTGTGTCACCTACGCCCAGAGCTGGTGACACAAGATGTATGAGTGTACTCTTTACCATTCACATAGTCAGAATCTGTTTTGGAGGTAGTCAGTATTTACATACTGACCACATGTACAACTACATGAGATCAAGGTGCCTCTGCATGTGACTTGAGCATTACGCTGTTGTTACAGTCCAGTCATTGTTGGCGCTGCGTCAGTCAAGATGTAAGTTGTTTGACTCATCTCATAGTAGAATTAATTTGACATGTGTCCCTTTTCATAATATGTAGGAGACGACCTAATGTGCATCGTCCGTTCCCAGTGCTGGCGGACATAGAGGATGAGGACATCATAGGAAATTCTGTCTGGATCACCTTACCCATCAAGACCTATGTGGTCAATTGGAGCACCATATGAAGCTTCACAGAACCTATCCAACTGCTTTGACGCCAACAGTTAAGGTGATGGCAGCCCTACACTTCTTTGCAACTGGTTTGTTTCAGTACACAGTGGCCATCACTGGTGGGATGTCTCAACCTATGTCCACCATGGTGCTACGTGATGTCCTGTCTGCAATGATGACATACAAGGACCGCTAAATCCAAAGGAGACATGAATTGGCAGGTGTGAAGGGTGACTTCTATGATATAGGACACATACCTAATGTTGTTGGCGCCATTGACTGCACACATGTTGGCCTAGTTCCACCACAGACATGTGAGCACATCTACTGGAACAGGAAACATTTCCATTCCATAAACATGCAAGTGGTATGCCAAGTGGATATGATTATCTCCCATGTCTGTGCCAAATTTCCCGGGTCTGCAACCCTTGACCCACCTGGTAGGTCGCTTCCCCTCTGCACAGCTCTGCCTGTGTGTCTCTGCCCCAGCTGCCGCTGCTGAGGAAGTTTGAGGCCCTCCTCCACCCGCAGGCTACCACCTGCACCTCATCCCTGGTGGCCAGCTGTAGGCCGTAACTTTGTTCATCTTCCGCCTTATTGTTTCTACTGTATTGGCTGTATTTTCTTTGTTGTGTCTGTGACTGCTGTTTTCTGTCTTCCTTCGCTGCCTGTACGTGGTCCTTGCCCATTTTCTTTCCTTCTGTACCCCTCGCTGCCCGGTGTCTCTGCCTGGTTTTCCTTCTGTACCCCTCGCTGCCCCATGTCCCTCTGCCCGGTTTTTCCCTTTTGTTCCCCTCACTGCCCCCGTGCCTCTCTGCCCGTTTTTGCATTCTGTTTCCCAGCTGCCCCATATTTCTGTGTCCTTTTTGCCTTCTGTGCCACTCGTTCTTCACTGACTTCTGTGCCCTTTGCTTTCTGTGCCACTCATTTCCCCCTCGTTTCTGTGTCCTTTTTGCCTTCTGTGCCACTCTTTTTTTATTGATTTCTGTGCCCTTTGCCTCCTGTGCCACTCGCTTCCCCCTCATTTCTGTGCCCTTTGCCTCCTATGCCACTCATTTCCCCCTCGTTTTTGCGCCCCTTTTGCCTTCTCTGCCACTCGTTTTTTAAGGATTTTTGTGCCCCTTTGCCCTATTCTGTGCCCTTTTTCCTTCTGTTCCCTCCGTCGTCCCTCATCGCCCCCTCCTCAGTATCCCCTGCGCCCCGCCCCCTGACTGCCCACTGCCCATTCGCTGTCCCCACCTCCCGCCTCCCAGATGCTCCTCCCTCCCACCTCCCCTTATATGCCGGCTGCTGCACGGCCACACAGCAAGCACACCGCAGGCACACCGATGGCGTGACTAAGGCAAGCCTGTCTGTGCCCATCCGCGCCTGGACCGCGCCCAGCACCAGAACCCCTGGCCCCCACTCCGGCCACAATGACCGCCGCCGCTTTGATGCAAGCACACTCCACACCCTCAACTCCAGACGGACCCGCACCTGTTTCAAGGCCGCCCGACACACACACGGTCACTTCCCCAGCTGGAACTGCAGCTACACCAGCCTCAGAACCAATGAACCACCAGCCAAGAATGACTGCACCCACCTGCGATGCATACTACTGAACACCCGCACAGCGGGCAAACACACCGTCGAGCTCTGGGACCAGCTCGACACAACATCCCCAGATGTCGCCTTCCTGACAGATACCTGACTGAATGATTCCTCTGCACCTGACATTGCCATAGCCAACCCAGACGGCTACAAGATCACCTGCAGAGACCGTACCAATGGAGTCGGAGGAGGAATCGCCATCGTCCACAAGAACAGCATCAGGGTCTCGACTAGCACCGACGACGCGCTCAGCACTGCCGAACACATGCACTTCCAGATCCACACAGACCCCAACTCCACCCTCAGAGGCACCCTCGTCTACCGACCCCCGGACCCCGCCCCCAGTTCTGCGACTCCATCGCCGACTTCATCAGCACGCACGCCCTGACCTCCACAAAATACATCCTCCTCGGAGACCTGAACTTTCACCTTGAGAACAACAACGACAACAACTCCACAACCCTGATCGATAACCTCGCCAACCTTGGACTAAAGCAACTTGTCACAACGCCCACCCACTCCGCCGGCCACACGCTCGACCAATCTTCTACTCAAGCTCGCACGTCTCTGTCAGCCACACCACCAAACTCTCCTAGACCAACCACCGCTGCATCCACTTCACCTTCCAGAAACCCACCACACACTACCGCACCCAACAGATCCCCGCCACTGCTGGACCAAAATCACAGAAGACCAACTACATACAAACCTCGCTCTCAGGCCACCCACCAAACCCTCCAACACCGACGACGCTGCCTCTCAGCATCAGATGCTGGATTGAATTCTGCGCCAACATCCTCGTACGGTGAATAAACACCCCACAGAGACACCAGCAAGAGGGCCAGCTGGTTCATTCCAGAACTCCTAGCCTCAAAGCAAGCCTGCTGGAAACTAGAGAGGAAACGGCACAGCAAACAAACTCCAGACAACCACGCAGCACACAAGGACACCATCCGCAACCACCACCACCTTATCAGGTCCGCCAAGAGAACCTCGTTCAAAGACCGCCTCGACAACAACGCACACAATACCAAGAAGCTCTTCAACATCGTGAAGGAACTCTCCAACGACAGCTCCAACACGAATGACATCCCGCCATCACAAGCCCTGTGCAACTCTCTTGCCACCTTCTTCCAGCGCAAGGTAGCAGCCATCCATGACAGCTTCAACACCCAGACAGACCCAACAGACAGCAACACAACAGACCCTCCGCAGACCATCAACCACGACCCCTTGCTAGCCTGGGGCAGCGTGAGCATCAATGACAGCATCAAGACCATGAGCACAGTCCACTCCAGATCTCCGTCAGATCCCTTCCCGCACCAAGCCTTCAACAAAGCAAGCAGCTCCATCCACCCCACCTGCGCAATGTCATCAATCTCTCCCTCGAGACCGCGACCTTCCCAGAGAGCTGGAAACACGCCGAGATCAATGCCCTACTGAAAGAACCCAAGGCTGACCTAAGAGACCTCAAGAACTTCCGGCCCATCTCACTGCTCCCTTCCCAGACAAGGTCATCAAGAAAATCATCAACAGACAGCTAACCTGGTACCTCGAAGAAAACAGAACCCTGGACCCTTCCCAGTCAGGGTTCCACAGCAACCACAGCACCGAGACTGCCCTCATTGCCGCCACCGACAACATTAGGACCCTGCAGGACAATGGTGAGTCTGCAGCACTCATCCTCCCAGACCTCTCCGCCGCCTTCGACACCGTCTGCCACCACACTCTACGTGCACGTCTCCACGCCGCAGGTATCTGAGACAAGGCTCTGGAATGGACCACCTCCTTCCTCTCTGGAAGAACCCAGAGCGTCCGCCTCCCCCCATTCCGGTCCGAAGCCTCTGAGATCATCTGCGGCATACCCCAGGAATCCTCCCTCAGCCCGACACTGTTCAACATTTACATGTAAGTCCGACCGCACAACATCAACATAATCTCCTACACCGACGACACTCAACTGATCCTCTCCCTCACCAAGGACCCCATCACCGCCAAAGCCAACCTCCACAATGGAATGAAGGCCATCACCGACTGGATGAAGACCAGCCGTCTGAAGCTAAACTCGGACAAGATGGAGGTCTTCATCCTCGGCTCCAAAACTTCAGCCTGGGACAACTCCTGGTGGCCGACGGCACTGGGAGCAGTCCCGACACCCACCACCCCGCAAGCAACCTGGGAATCATCCTCGACTCAACGCTCTCAATGACCAAGCAGGTCAACGCTGTCTCCTCCTCTTGTTTCAACATCCTCCGCATGCTCCGCAAGATCTACAGATGAATCCTGACAGATACAAGAAAGACTTTCACACAGGCCCTTTTCAGCAGCAGACTCGACTACGGAAACGCCCTCTATGCGGGACCCCCGACCAAGCTCATCAGACGACTACAACGCAACCAAAACACTTTGGGCAACTGATCCTCGACGTACCACGACATGGACACATCACCCCCCACCTGAGGGATGTGCACTGGCTCCCCAACAGCAAGAAGATATCCTTCAAGGTCCTTATCCACGCACACAACGCACTACACAAGGCCGGCCCAGCCTACCTCAACAGACGGCTCTGCTTCTACATCCCCAACCGCCAGCTACGCTCAGCCAACCTCTCACTCGCCATTGTCCCGTGCATCCCAAGAAAAAACATCGGCAGGAGATCCTTCTCCCACCTCGCCGCCAAGACATGGAACATCCTCCAGTGAGTTCAACAGCAGGGAAAGCGTTGGATAGTGAAGGGGTAAAAATTACTATTCCCACTCCAGAGAGTGCAACAGTAGGGAAAACGTTGGATAGTGTAGGGGTAAAAATTACTATTCCCACTCCAGAGAGTGCAACAGTAGGGAAAGCGTTGGATAGCGTAGGGGTAAAAATTACTATTCCCACTCCAGAGGGTGCAACAGTAGGGAAAGCGTTGGGTAGCGTAGGGGTAAAAATTACTATTCCCACTCCAGAGAGTGCAACAGTAGGGAAAGCGTTGGATAGCGTAGGGGTAAAAATTACTATTCCCACTCCAGAGGGTGCAACAGTAGGGAAAGCATTGGATAGCGTAGGGGTAAAAATTACTATTCCCACTCCAGAGGGTGCAACAGTAGGGAAAGCGTTGGATAGCGTAGGGGTAAAAATTACTATTCCCACTCCAGAGGGTGCAACAGTAAGGAAAGCGTTGGATAGCATAGGAGTAAAAATTACTATTTCCACTCCAGTGAGTGCAACAGTAGGGAAAGTAAAGATATAATATATTAATACAAATAAATTAAATATCAATACAAATAAAAAAATAATTAAAATAAATTACAAATTTAAAATTATGTAATAATTAATGAATTAAAAATACAAATAAATATTAGTTATTAAAATTAATCTCGTATTAATACAAATCAATTAACAATTAATTAACAATACGTTAAAAATCAATACCAATAAATAAATAAAAATGATTTATTTAATTACAATTAAATTACCTCCCACCCTATTCCCAAATAAACAGACAATCCGCTACCAAAAATAAATTAATAACAATAACATAATTATCAATTAAACAGTAGGGAAAGCGTTGGATAGCGTAGGGGTAAAAATTACTATTCCCACTCCAGAGAGTGCAACAGTAGGGAAAGCGTTGGATAGTGTAGGGGTAAAAATTACTATTCCCACTCCAGAGGCTGCAACAGTAGGGAAAGCGTTGGACAGCGTAGGAGTAAAAATTACTATTCCCACTCCAGAGGGTGCAACAGTAGGGAAAGCGTTGGATAGCGTAGGGGTAAAAATTACTATTCCCACTCCAGAGGGTGCAACAGTAAGGAAAGCGTTGGATAGCGTAGGAGTAAAAATAACCATTCCCACTCCAGTGAGTGCAACAGTAGGGAAAGTAAAGATTTAATATATTAATACAAATAAATTAAATATCAATACCAATAAAAAAATAATTAAAATAAATTACAAATTTAAAATTATGTAATAATTAATGAATTAAAATACAAATAGATATTAGTTATTAAAATTAATCTCATATTAATACAAATTATTTAACAATTAACAATTAATTAACAATACGTCAAAAATCAATACCAATAAATAAATAAAAATGATTTATTTAATTACAATTGAATTACCTCCCTCCCTATTCCCAAATAAACAGAAAATCGGCTACCAAAAATAAATTAATAACATTAACATAATGATCAATTAATCAATAAGAAATTAAAAATAATTACCAATTAAAAATGATTTACCGATTACAAATTAATTACAAAATAATAATTAATTGAAAATTCATTGAAAATTAATAACAATCAATAAATTAACATATTTAATTAATTACAATTAAATTACTTCCCACCCTATTCCCCTATAAACTCACTACCCGCTACGGAAAATAAAATAATTAAATTAACATAATTATCAATTAATCAATTATTAAGAATTAATTACCGATTAAAAAATAATTAATTACCAATCAAAAATTAATTAACAAGTATTTCAAAATAAATACCAACTAATACATTAACATATTTAATTAATTACAATTAAGTTTCTTCCCACCCTATTCCCCTATAAACCCACAACCCCCTACAGAATTAAATTATGCAAAAATTTAACAACATAACATAAAAAAGACACTTTAAAAAATGTAATATTATTACAAATTCGATATATGTTAATAACTATATTATATACTTCGATATTTTATCTTTCTATATTTTAAAAATCGATATTAGATTACTTACCTTCAAAACGATATTTTTTACTACTATATTCTGTCCATTCGATATTTTGCCCATTCTATATTTTGACTTCGATATTTGTGCAATTCTATATTTTTTCCTCGATATTATGGCTGTATACTGTGTGATGTATTTGTGACATGCTGTCCTCAGCTACTGTTTATATTCCTAAATTGCTCTCTGATTTTCACACCTAGGTGACTCTGCTTATCACAACTGGCCTTGGTTGCTGAGCCCACTGAGGAATCCAAGGATCCCGGGTGAAGTCTGCTACAATGATGCACATGGGAGGACACAGCATGTGGTGGAGCGTACTTTTGGGCTTCCGAAGTCTAGATTCCAGTGTCTGTAGTAGAGAGGCGGTGCACTAATCTATGTTATGTTATGTTATGTTAAAAATTCTTATACCGCGCATGTTTACCGAAACGGTTTCTTGGCGCTCATAACAAACACAGCGAACAGGGTCAATGGTTACTAGAAGGCAGCTTTGAAAAGGAACGTCTTTAATGTCTTGCGGAAAGTTTCATAGGAAGGGCAGTGACAAAAGAAGGGGGGAAGGGAGTTCCAAAAGGAAGGGCCTAGAAAGGAGAAACGTAGACCACCATGTTTCTTGCGGTGGATTTGGGGGATGCACAAAAGATTATCGGCAGAAGAGCGTAAGTTACGTGTTGGTAAATACCGCTTTAAATTGGAGGAGATGAAAGCGGGTGCCAAATTGTAAAGAGCTTTAAAAATAGTGCATCCGAGTTTAAAGGTGCACCGTTTGGCCACTGGAAGCCAGTGGAGGCTCCTCAGCAGTGGAGAGACGTGCTGGTGCTTGGGCTGGTGGAACACCAAACGGGCGGCCTGATTTTGTATCAGTTGGAGCCTCTGGAGCTGGTTAGCGGGGATCCCCACATATAAGATGTTTGCAAAGTCAACCCTGGAGATGACTAGAGCCAGGATGACTAAAATGAGTGCCTCTCTGGTGAGAAATTGACAGATCTTGCGAATCCTGCGCAGATGGAAAAAGCAGGATGATGTAACTGCCGAGATCTGCGATTTCATAGACAGATCAC
This sequence comes from Lissotriton vulgaris, assembly GCF_964263255.1. NCBI lineage: Eukaryota > Metazoa > Chordata > Amphibia > Caudata > Salamandridae > Lissotriton > Lissotriton vulgaris. The sequence continues at coordinate 375,606,169 of NC_141698.1, forward strand.
TAGAGATGAATACTCCGAGGCTTTTCACAGAGCTGACAGGACAGGGGGGGGGCGCCGAGAGAGAGGGGCCAGTAGTTGTCATTCCACGGACTGGCCGGTCCGCCCACCAGGACAAGTTCCGTCTTAGTAGGATTTAACTTGAGCTGGCTGTGGGCCATCCAATCAGAGATGTAAAGCATGGTGGTTTGGAAGTTGGTGAGAGAAGAGGAAGAGGTATCAAGAGGGAAGATCAACTGCAGATCATCTGCATAATTATAGATAGTTGCAGAGGAATGGCGAAGAGAAACCATAAGGGGTTGCATATATAAATTAAAAAGAAGGGGGGATAGAGCCGAGCCCTGAGGGACTCCGCAGGAGAGGGAGGAAAGGGGAGCAGAAAAGGTGGAGAGGTGAACTGCTTGAGAGCGCCCGTCGAGGAAAGATCGGACCCAATCAAGGGCAACGCCCTGAATGCCGGCATTAGTGATACGGTCGATCAATATAGAGTGGTCGACCGTGTCAAAAGACGCCGACAGATCTAACAGGACAAGGGCTTGAGAGATGTTATTATCCGCCCCCGTTCTTAAAGTATCCATGACGGCCGCAATGACCGCCTCAATGGAATGGAGGGGGCGGAAGCCAGCCTGTTGAGGGTCCAAAAAAGATGAGCTCTCGATGAAGGTGCTCAGACACCAAGTCACATAGGTCTCTAAGATCTTTCCCAGGTAGGGAAGAAGAGAAATAGGTCTGTAGTTACTCAGAACTAAGGGGTCTGCGTTGGCTTTTTTTTAGAATTGGTAGCACCACTGCCTGTTTAAAGGAGTCTGGAACTACTCCTGTGGCTAACGAGGTGTTAAGAAGAGCCAAAGCAGGGTCAGGGCAGGCCAAAAAGATTTCTTTGAGGATATGGGGGGGGCAGCAGTCGTTGGGAGAACCGGAACTGACTTTGTGCAGGAGGCTCTGGAACTCAGTAATGGAGATAGGAGGAAATGCGTCCAGTTGCTGGGAATTTTTGGGGGGTAATGAGAATGAGTGGGACAAAGTGGGTGGAGAAATATTATTTTTAATAGTGCAGATTTTAACCTGAAAGAAGGTATTAAGCTCATCACACAGAGCCTGAGTGGGCATGGAGGGAAGAGTGACACGATAGGGGAGGGAGAGCTCATTGACAATCGAGAAGATGTCTTTTGCTTTGGAGGCCGACTCCATGATTTTACGGGAGAAGTAAGATATTTTAGCCTCTAGAATAGAGGATTTGTAATTTTTTAAGAGGGTCGTAAATTCGGTTTTGAGAAGGGGATCATAGTTGTGGCGCCATCGGCGTTCAGCTTGGCGGAGAGCCAGTTTATCCAGTTTTAGCTGGTCAGTGAACCATCGCTGGGCGTCATGGGGGCGCACAGCTTTTATGGTTTTTAATGGGGCTACTGAATTAGAGGCCGCCGACAGCCATTGTTCGAGGATGGAGGCTTGATGGGTGGCTGAACCGGAGGGCAGAGGGGCTGAAGCTGCCAAAAGAGAGTGTAGTTCAGTTAAATTGGCTTTCTTCCAATTACGGGCTGAAATGTTGGTTGGGAGAGGGGGGCGGTGGGGGATGGAAAGGTCTACTGAAAAGGAAATAAAATAATGGTCTGACCATGAGCAGGGAGTTACCAATGGGGGCAAGATGTCTAGATTTGCCGTCCAGACCTGGTCTAAAATGTGGCCCTTACAGTGAGTAGGTGTAGAGATCAGTTGTCGACAGTTCATGCTGGTTAAGAGTTCTGAGAACTGCTCGGAGAGTCGACTTTCCCGAGGGTCAGAGGGCCAATATTTAAAGTCACCTATGACGATGACTTTAGCATGATTAATAATTATTTGAGAGATAAGATCCCCAGCTTGTTGTGGGAAGGAGGGCATGTAAGTAGGGGGTATATACATAAGAACACAAGTAAGGGAGGACCTGGTGGAAGGAAGTTTAATGACAAGGGTTTGGGTGTTGGGGATAGGAGTGCAAGCCAAGGTGGAAAAGATATGCTCTTTGCGAATGATGGCTGCGACCCCACCACCAGCTTGTCCCCCTAGGCGATTAGATTGCATAATATAGTAGCCATTAGGAATGGCGGCAAGGATATCGGGAACAGAGTCATCTGTAAGCCAGGTCTCTGAAAGGAGAAGAATATCCACGGCACTATCTTCAAGCAGGCGATGGATTTCCAGCTGGTGTTTCACCATAGAACGGGTGTTAAGGTATAGGATGGTTAGGGGACGCGTCTCTGGTAGTAGGGAGGTGGAAAGCGGGGGTACGGAATTAAGAGTGGAGAAAGGAGGATTGGGGGTCCTTGAGGTAGGGACAGTCAAAATGCCGCACTCCTGGGCCATCCTAATGGCACAAGGCGGTAGAGGGACTGCCTGTCGTAAAGCGTGTAGATCGGCAGACCAGTAAGTAAGGGTTTGGGCAGGGTATATGGCCACTGGTCGCGCCCGGCCGCGGACGGGCGCAGACGGGCTGGACTTAGGCGCAACTTCAGCGCGAAGTCGGCGCTCCCGCTGCGCTTCCGCCATATCGTCATTTTATGCAAATCAGAGGTGAACCACTAGACCGCTAACCTGCGCTGGGTAAGGCAGGGCGGAAGTGGTGGAGAGAAGGCGGAGAATGGCGCTCTGCAATTCGACCCTCCGCACAAACGGCACTCAGCCGGGGCGGAACGGGGCCTGGAGCGGTGAATACACAGGTGAGAAGCTCTCACGAAAATCTACTCTCTCCAAAAGGAGTGTCTGATTATAGTTGCATGCTGCATGCTCCACAACCTGGCCTTGCGCAAAGTAATCCCCCAGTCCAGTGACGGCGATAGTGGAGAAGAGGAAGGGGTTGACCTACGTCAACAGCTCATCGACAACTACTTCTCTTGAGTGTGAGTGACATTGTACAACAGTGACATTGTCTGTTGTCTTTTATGGTAGTGGCAAGGCATAGAAGACCTTTTTGATTGTTGGCTTTTGTTGGCTCTGTGCTAATGGCTGATGTGTGTGGCACAGGGTATTTTTATCCAGGTACCTCATGTCTAAGTAGATGTTGAGATGTTGCTGCTCATTGTTATGTGTGATGGCTTGTGCACCTTGATGACTAGTGATGTGTTCTACCTGGAATGGTCTCCCCTGACAAGTAAATGTCATTCTCTTGTGTCTTTCTAGGTCCCTTCATCCTCTGAATGCCTTGTCACAGTCAGAGCTTGTGGTACATTGGATTCTGAGTTGACATTGTACATATTGTAATAAACATGGGGCTGACACAAAGACATAGGTGTGTAAAGAGTGTTTATTTACAATACGTATTTGTGACAGAGAAGTGATTATTTGCAAAATGGTGCTAAGTGATTTTATGAATTTTCTGTAATGGTAAACAAAACAAATAGAGTAGTCACCACATTGATGTAGTCACGCAGTCCAACAGACTCCTGCCATTAAATGGCAGTGTGGGTAAGGATAGTCAACAAAGCCAATGTCAAGGGGAACAGAGGTGCCATCATGGCTGGCTAGGCATCTAGCATTTGGATGCTGCATTGCCACGTGATCCTCCCCTGGTGTTTCTGGGACGGTCCCTTGTGCGTTTGGCAGGGGGGCCTCTGCTGCGGGCTCAGCGGTGTCTGGAGAGTCATTTTGTTGCAGCTCACCCCTCTCTGTGGCCGCAGCTGAGGTGGTAGGAGTATCAGCATGCGGGCCACTGGAGGGGGGTTGAACTGTCATTTGGGCCACATGTATGTCGCTCAAAACACCCACCAGCTGGCCCATGAGGTCCAAAAGTTGGCCCATACATGTGTCCATGGACCTCATCAGCAGACAGAGCTCATGCACATCTTCTACAACCTGGCCCATGTATCCCTGGTTCTGCTCATATGCTCCAAGGACTCTTTCGATGTTGGCCAGGGCTTTGGTCCCAGTGTCCTCCTGTATTTGTCTCCCACTTGCCCTCCCACCTGCCCTACTGACCCAGACCTGTGGCATTGGCACTCAGCGTACCCGCACAATAGTGTTGCAGGCAGCAGTGTTGGTGGTGGTGGTTGAGGCTGTACAGGTCATTGCAGCAGGGGTCACCACTGTGGTTGTCGCTGAAGTGGAGGCGGTGGTGGGGAAAATGAGGGCTTGAGATGTTGTGCGCCCTGGCAGTCCGGATGTGCTAGGTGTAGTATTCTTCATTAAATACGCCAACTTGATGTTGAATTCAGTATCCTTTATTGGATGAAAACGGCATGCATCTAGTCATGAATCAGGTCTCTTAGTAATAATGTCACAACAGATAACCATTTGAACGTAATGACATACAGTAGAATGAAATGACATGCATAGACTTCTAAACTCGAAATAATTAAATAAATAAATATCACTTACTCGCTACTACACCAGATTGTTGCTCCCCAACCGAGAAATGTAGGGAGTCTGCATCCGAGAGTTCATGGTTGGGGGGAGACTGGCTATGCAGGTTGGTGTTGTCGTCTGCAGCAGTTGCTTGTGGATCTCCTGTTACAAGGTGAAATGGTCATTGAAGTGCACTCCACAAGCTTGGTGTTCCACTTTTGGATGTTACATGCTATACACCACACACTTTACATTGTAATCACTTGGTATGGCTGCAAGATACTGAACATCATGACATGATGTTGAGGTACCTACATTACTTGTCCATAGTGTGACATGTAAATAGAAACCATGTGCTACGTACAGATTGTGTGAATACAGGGACATGTTGTCATTTTTCATTTCATTAATCTTTATTTCGATCACAGATCATAAAAGATGCAAAACAATACATACATTTAAAAACGTATTAAACATAGTGTGATCCAAATTTATAAGAAGTAGTTAAAATGTAAATAAGACATTAGTGGAAAGCCGCTGGTCTTGTCCATTTATACCAGACTTTTCATCATTCGGCTACGGGTGAACCACAGTGAAGTTAAAAATTTTGACAGTGCAAAAACGATAGGAGGGGAGAGATCAGATTTTAGGACTCTATAAGCGGCTTGGTGAGATCTAAAACCCAAGTTCCTGAGCATCGGAACAAGCCAATATTTCCTGCTCCGCTCGTAGCCCTTGCAGAAAAGGACCGCATGCATGTCGTCCTCCTTCGGGTGTGCACACATTGGGCAGATTGATGTAGTGGAGCAGGCTGACCAAGATGCTGTAAACGAAGCTAGGGGAAGGCATCCATAACGCCATTGTAAAAACAATTTCCTGGTTAGTGCAGGGGAAATCTCATCTAGAGTTTTTTCAAGGGAATAGGTGTCTTTTATATTCAAGAATAAATTTGTCAGAGACCCCTCGCGAGTGTCATTAGAGGCTCTAGTGAGCATCATGGCGTAGTAGGTATTCGCGAGTGCCTTCTTTGGGATCTTGGTGCAGGAATTAAGAGGATCTGTCCATAGTTCCGGGAATCCCATTTCCTCGCACCTTCCCTTGACGTAAGTCAACCAAGGAATCCTCTTTGTGCTTCGTAGTTCCAGGAATTCTTGTAGTTCTTCTCTATAACTTGCAAGATCTGGGCTAGACCACAAACGCCTCCAGAATTTTAGGGGTTTTAGTCCTAACTCCTCTGTAATGGGTCTGATTCCCAAATCCAACCTGAGTGGTAGTAGTGGGGTGCTCTGGGGGAGGGCAGCTACCTGTCTCAAAAACTTGTTCTCCGTGGTCTGTAACTTGGGGTACTGGGTGTATCCCCACAACTCTCCCCCGTAAGTGACCCCTGCCCTAGCTTGTGTTTTGTATATGTGAATAACTGGGGTGAGTGGTCGATAGGTAGATTTGTTTGCCAGACGCAGAGTGCCACCCGCCAACTGTGCCAGTTTGATGGTCACTTTGGCCTGGTGGGTCGACCAAGTTAAGTGTTCGTTTATAGTAATCCCCAGGTATTCGATATTATGCACCCGTTCTAATTGAACCATGCCTAGCTTGGGAGGGGTTCTATTTCGGGAGTTGGGATTTAAAATCATGAATTTTGTTTTTTGAGGATTAACTTCCAGTCCCCGGTCGGAGCAGAAATTAAGGAAGCCGTCCAGAATGCGCTGAATCCCCATGGGGGATTTAGACAGCAACAGGGTGTCGTCTGCAAACATAATTGCAGGCACCCTGTTGCCAGTCAACTTGGGGGCGTCCGAGTTGGCAATCCTGTTAAGGTGGGCAATTACTCCGTTCACGAAGATGCAAAACAGGGTGGGTGCAAGTACGCAGCCCTGTCTTACACCTCTGCGAACGGGGAACCGCTCCGATAGTTTTCCACCTTTGCCACACCTGACGCGGGCATAGTTATTAGTATGGAGTCTTATCAGGATTGCCAGGATATCGGCAGGGACATTGAGTTCTTTCATGACATTCCACAGCCTAGCTCTAGGCACCAAATCGAAGGCGGCACGTAGGTCTACAAAGATGGTATAGAGACTACCGCCTTCGATTATCGCCGTTCTCCAATAGAGCAGTTGTAACCTAAATATTTGGTCTGTGGTGGATACACCCTCCCGGAATCCTGCCTGGTATGGGGACAGGCTATCCATTTCTTGGATCCACGCTTGCAAACGATTTAAGATCAGTCTGCCAAAAAGTTTTTGGGAAATATCTATCAGACTGATAGGTCGATAGTTGGACGGGAGCAGGGGGGATCCCTTTTTATAGATTGGGACTACCTCTGCTCCCGTCCAAGTATCGGGCACAGTCATTCCTTCCTGGATGGCATTAAATATTAGTGTGAGGTACGGTGCCCAGATCCCTGGTTCCTGTTTGAACAGGTCCCCCGGGACCCCGTCCAGTCCCGGGGCTTTTCCAGCAGCTAGACCTTTAATAGCCTCCCTTACCTCTTTTTCAGTAAATGCCGCCCCCGAAGGGGTAGGTGCGGGCAGGAGACTCATAGTGCAAGAATCCTGACCTCTCTCAGCATATAGTGCTTCAAAGTGAGCCTGCCACACCGAGGCGGCTATGTTGGGTTCTATTGCCGATGATAACTCACCCGTACCATTCACTACTACACGCCAAAATTTGCGTGAGTCTCTGGTTGATAATGCCTTCACGAGATTCTCCCAATAGTTGTAGTCCCATTCCGCCCTAGCATTCACTAGGAGGGACTTGTACTTATTTCTTCTCTCGCGAATTACTTCCCTGCTAAGGCGTCCCTTTATAGCAGATAGCAAATGAGCCTTAGCCTTCCTACATGTAGCATTATACCAAGAGGTCTTTGGCTTATAGCCCTTCCTTTTCATGGAAGTTGTAAACAGGTCTTGTTCGAGGGAATCTGTGATATTTTTATGAATTATTGCTAGTTCCCTTCTGGTGTCTTCGTCTGGGTTTTTAATGCCCAGATCAAAGGCACTCTCTAGTAAGGGAACTAGCCTTTCATAGAGGCGGGGTAGTTTATCTGTACTGCTAGCCAGCTTCTCCCACTTCACTTTCCTACGGTTAGTTTCAAGTAGGAGACCCGTCTTATCAATCCCAGATCCCTGTGATGTGTCCTTACTACAGGGAAGGGAGTAAGTCAGTTCCAGGGAGTTATGATCACTATCGTTTCTTGGGCACACTTTAAAGTCAACTATAGCTGGCCACATGGAGGTTTTGACCATGATGTAATCAAGTCTAGATTCACTACCAGGTTTGTTGTAGGTCGGGTTACTGGGTATATCCGAGCTACAACGGCCATTACATGCCCTAAGACCGAAATTAAGGGTAAGGGCGTTTATTTGTAGGGCTAGGGGAGTCCAGGCCCTTGGCGGTGGCGCCGCCGTCTCAGGTATAAGCCAGCAGGAATCTTCATCTAGGGAAGGACCGTCGCGTAGTCCGGGCAGGGGTTCATAGTGGGAATTAAAATCGCCCCGACCAGACAGGCGAGATCGCACGGAACACCCTCTAGGAATCTAGCTAACTCTTCTATGGTAGGCGACTCTTTATGCATTTGGGTCGGTCTAGAGTAGATATTAATGATTAATAGCTTTGTTGAGTCCGGCCATTCTAGTAGGACAGCCAACAGATCGTCGGAAGCGGTCTCTATATCAGAGGCTTGGCAACCTAGATCTGTTGCTACCCCTATCATTAATCCCCCAGATGGTCTCCCCTTTCCCCCCCACTTGGCTATTTTGGAGAAGGAAGCAAAGCCAGTTATGTCTATTGTTTCTCGCGCCCAGGTTTCTTGCAGGAGTATTAAGTTCTTAGAACTAATGTAGGAGGCCCATTCTAGACAATCTAATTTGCTAGAGAGCCCTGCTACATTCCACGAAATTGCTGTTATGTGTGGTGTTTGGGCGCGCGGCGGACTCGCAGCGATATCAGTGGGCTCTTGGTGGGCCCTATAAGTTGAGGGTGGATGTGTGATGTCCAATGGACTAGTGGCAATGGGTAAGGGAGGGTTCATCATGGCTGGCGTCTTGGTCGAGTCACCTAGACTTGTTATTAGTGTACCCGCCAGTGTATGTGAATTTATATCACATATAGAAACTGCAGGTGTATTAGTGGTAGTTGGGTAGGTTGCAGGAGCAACGTTCCCCTCTCCAGCCATCTGTCAATCTATCATATCTAAGTTGCTGTATCAATTCTGTGTTGATAGATAGGCCGGGTAGTGCGTTCTATATGGTCCAGGTATTCCCCTCCTATGACCACCTCCCCCTCTCCTCCTCCTAGTGACGGTTTCCCACCCCGCCTCATCCCCGTAACCAGAGGTATACTCAGTTAGTCTCCCCCTATATGGAGGATGGGTGTTAATGTCTCTGTGACAAGTTTCCCAACCCTCTAATAACTCTTGATGGTGCCCCCACCTGTGATCCTCAGAGTCATAAAAATTGGAGGGGTAGAAAAATGAGAGGGGAAGTGTTTGGATGGTATTACCGAAGTCCTCATCAGTAACACAGGAGCAAATGTATGCAGCTGTGTTGGGGTCTCTAAAAGAGACCAAAATGCAATCTCCTCTGATGGACTTCCTAGTATGCCCCACCCATGCTACTCTCTTTGTCGTGGATATGTCACTCGCAGTACCTCTCGGTAGTGGTCTATTAACCGAGAGCCAGTTTATGACTTTATTCTTGAGTGAGGTATATGATTCAAATGTGGGGGGGTCAAGTTCTGGTACCCCAGCCAAAACTACAGTGTAGGGGGCAGCTTCTGGTGGGAGGTTTACAAACTGTAGTTTTCGTTTGAAGTGTGGCTTCTCTCCCTCAAGTGGGGGGTTGTCCTTGGTTTTAGTCAGAGGAGTTGGGTTTGGTTTAGATGAAGAGGCCGGTTTGGGAGTAGTAGTATTAGGTTGCTGTGAGGGTGTCGGGACTGTAAGTGTAACAGTAGGCTTTGGTGCATTGTTTTTTGCAGGTTGTGTAGATCTAAGTTTTGGGTCTGATGGTTTGGAGTTTGATACAGCCTGCAGGTTGTTGTTTTTAGCAGAATTAGAGCCTGTACCCTCCTTTGATGTCTTAGTGATATTGCTGTCAGTTTTCCTAGCATCAGCAAGTTGCACCGTTGCCTTTTCGATGCTCACTAATCTTGCTTCGATCTTAATCAGTCTTGCCTCTAGTGGGCTTAATAGAGACCTGAGCAGTGAACCTATGTCCTCCAGAGTGATGTCATCCGAGGAGGTGTCTAATGGGAGATTGTCAGTAGATTGTAAGGGTGGGGTTGATTTGGGTGGTCTGGGAGTGGATGGAGTTCCTGTTCTGACCCCCATTGCGGCAAGGGCATTTAATTTCCTCCCCTTACCTCTAGTTTGTTTAGATTTGGGGGTTTTGGTCTTAGGTTCTTCTTGGTTTTGTGGCCCTTGCTTTTTCTTTGGAATCGCTCCCTCTCTGGCTCCCTTATTGTTATCGTTATTGGATTCTACGGTTGGTGCTACCTCAGTGTTCTGTGGTGGTATAGATTGGGTGTTTTGAGTATTGGGTAACACCATTAGGCTCATGTCCTCTAGATCGCTTGGAACATCAATAGTGATTTCTGGGCTGTTTGTTAGTGTGTCCGTAGGGTGACATGATGTCTGATCGGAACTATGCATGATAGGCCTACCTGAACTATTTTCAGGCGTTCTAGCTAGTGCCATCGGTCCCATAGACGATCTCCTTACCCAATCAATTTCTTGTGAAATTCTTCGCTCCAGGACTTGGATCTCCTCAATCAGGAGTGAGCCAGCCTTGGCAAAGTAAGTGTCGATTGGGCCTTTGACCGCTCCAGCTGCAGCAAGGGAAGATGTTTTACTTCTTGTTTCCCGTGTGCACATTGTTCAGGGTGTCAGTGGTCTTGGTGGGGCAGGCTAAGAGGGGGGGCCCGGACCGGACTCTCCCGTACTCGAACGGCCTCAAACGGCCCGCTCTTTGCCCGGTCTTCGCCCCGAGCTGCGTCCCGCGCTGCGGGAGAACACACACTGTTTATGGTAGTTTGAAAAGGGCGGGGGGCAGGGCTAGAGGGAGAGCGGACCGGAAGATGGAATCGGTCTCGCAGGGACACCTGGATCTGGTAGTCCCTGCACGCTCGCAGCCCTCAAGCCTTCCGATGCCCAAGGTTCGCCCTGGAGTGCGCCGACAGACAGCAGGCAGAGTCAGCAAGACCCTCGGTGAAGCGGCACCCGCGAAGCGGGTGCGGCGAACTGCTGCTTTGATGTGAAGAGGTGAGCGCTGGTCCACAGATACGCTGGCAGCAAAACCAGCTAACAGGCGAAGTGTCATCTAACGACTTGCGGCACATCAACTTGATGTGATGTGTCTGTTTGGTTTGCTCTGCATGGAATCACTTTCAGCTAAGCAAGGACTAGCCATTGTGATGTCATACATACCTTTTTCATATCATGTACTTTAGTTAATTTGTCTTATTGACCATGAATGTTTTGTGTTCATATGGGCCTTCATGATCTGACACCGTGGCACTAACACATTGTATTCTGTGAGGTGCATGACTGGGCCCTGAATTTGTTCAACATGTCACTTGATGGTTCAAAATTTAATTTCAGTGAAAGTTATGAACGCTTAGCTGTCTGCACACTGGATGTGGCTTTTGGATCTATCCCAAGTTGGATGACATGTGAGGGCTGTTGTAGTCATATGGCTCTATGTATCTTGAGAAGGGTGGCAAGGTGTATGCACTGTCTACCTACCTGTTCGTTAACGCAGTGGAGGGAAATAGCTGCCACATGCTGGTGGGTGTGGGGAGTGTTCCATCCTGCTCAGCTGTGGGACAAGGGTGCCTGGTGGGAGTTGTAGTGCTGGCGTCTCACCCAAAACACCCTTCCTTGTTAAGATACCTACCTACATGTTAGTTTGGGGAGAGCCATGGAATGCCTGACACATGGTTGTGGGTGGGGGGAGTGTTCCATCCTGCTCAGCGGTGGGACAAGGGTGCCTGGTGGGAGTTGTAGTGCTGGCTTCCCACCCACAAACACCCCTCCCTGTTAAGATGGATACCTACATGTTAGGTGAAAGTGAGCAATGGAATGGCTGCCACATGGTTGTGGGTGGGGTAGTGTGTTTTCTTGCTCAGCTGTGGGACAAAGGTGCCTGGTGGGAGTTGTAGTGCTGGCTTCCCACCCACAAACACCCCTCCCTGTTAAGATGGTTACCTACGTGTTAGGTGAAGGTGAGGAATGGAATGGCTGCCACATGGTTGCGGGTGGGGGAGTGCTCCATCTTGCTCAGCTGTGGGACAAGGGTGCCTGGTGGGAGTTGTAATGCTGGCTTTCCACCCACAAACACCCCTCCCTGTTAAAATTGCTACCTACCTGTAAGTTTAGGGAGAGCAGTGCAATGGCTGACACATTATTGTGGGTGTGGGGAGTGTTTCATCCAGCTCAGCTGTGGGACAAGGGTGCCTGGTAAGAGTTGTAGTGCTGTTTGCCTGTACACATGCCCCCAATAAAATATTGCTAGCTACCTTTGGGGTGGTTCAGAGTAAGGAAATGTTAGATATGTAAAACATGTATTGGGAAGAGTGTGTTGTACGCAAGAGCATTTTTGTCTAGGAAGTGTAGCTTTCTAGTTGTACAAGACAGTACATAGCAGTGTAATGGTAGACATTTGTTGGTGCTTACCAGCCTCCCCTGCCCCGGGTATTCCTGGGAGACTCTCTGGATACAGTGTGGCAAGTACCTTCTCCTCCCATTTGGTGAATGTTAGTGGTGTAATGGGAGGGCCACCGCCAGTCCTTTGAGCCAGCTCCTGGTTCTTGTTAGCATGCTCTTCCACCCTGGTCTTGAGGTCATCCCACCTTCTCCTGATGTCCTTCAGGGTGCGTGGGGTGGTCCCTACGGTCAGTAAATTTGGGTATCTTCTTCTGTGACATGGTGTGTGATGTGCAAATGGGTGGAAAGTGCAAGTGTGAAGGTGGTGGTGGTGGTGTTGATGTATGTGGTGTGTGTGTGGTTGTGATGTGTGCTGATTTGCCTCTCCTTTGTGCTGCGGGGAAGGGCCCTTCAGTTGTGGAGTTGTGCAAGGGATTCAGCAAGGGATGCAGCTTGGTTTCATACTCAACTATGTGGCTGGGTCAAAATGGAGTATCCATGTCAGGTGGGTTGAATGGGTTGACCTGGGATTTGTATTTTTTACTTGCCATGGGGATGTGTCATTGGGGTGTGTTAGGTGTTTATTGAGGCTGAGCAATATTTAAAGCCACACCTGGTAGCTTTGTTGTGTGTTTGCTTTCGACCGCGGTGGTGGGAATGCAACAGTATTTCTGCCTGCTCTTCCATTCATTATTTGTTGCAATCGCAGCAGTCAGAAACAACTAATCGTTCCACTTGCGCTACCATCATATCGTAATTTCACGTGCAGTCATTCCGCTAATTGAATGGCGGTTTTGTTTTTTTCCACAGCAAATCTGACCACCGGGGACAGACTTTCAGCTGTTCCGGATAGTCCTGTCAGAGTTTCATGAAATCCGTCCTCTGCGGTCAGATTTTTCAGGCGGTTCATCCTAATCTGTCCGCCAGAATTCCTGCAGTATCTGTCCGCTAGAATTCCTGCGGTACATGCAGACTCTTAATTTCCGTTACCAAGGCGGTCAGAATGCTTTTCCGACTGCCATCCTAATCGACCCCTAAGTTCACAAAGTTCACAAACTTCACGGTCTCTCGGCTTCATGCACAAGCACTTTTAACATGTGCTGACTGCTTTAGGGCCACTGGAACTAGGCAGCTATTGAGGACAACATTTTGTCAAAGTGCTGACTAAGTTATTCAGGAAAAAAAGGATGCAGCATATGTAGTACATTTTCTGATACTTTATTATTTTTACATTTTTACAGATACTAACAGTCACTGCAAAGATTTTGCCTCAGAACTAGTGTGGCATACAAATGCAGCAGCATGAAAGGTGATCAGTCAACCTTTGCAAAGGGCTCTCCACTTTGCAGAAACACAAGTCACATTTTTTGTAACTTTTGATCATTTTGAGCTACAAACAATTTTTTTGTTAAAATCATCAGATTATACAGCAGATGATGTATTATGTGGTAAATATGGCAGAGCCACAATTAAGTGGCAACATGAGCAAACTAGGATATTTTCCATTAATGTTTGACCTGCTCTTGTGAAAATAGGGAGGACAACTGCATGGCGCGGAGATAAAAGGCTTGTAATTCCACTGTTAAGCATTAGCAGTGTGACGCCATCACATGCTCTATCAAAGGAGTTTGAAAATCATTGCAGGTTTCCAAATCATTGAAATGATAGATTCAAGCCACTCAGTTTAGTTCCACTGTGTCATGAAATCATTTCCAGGGCTGAGCCCTGGCAAGCACCTGCTGTATTTAATCACTGGCTCTAGAGTGGTTGGCTTGTGCTATCCAGTTTGTATTATGGTAAATGATTGTTTAGCTGCAGGAGACATCCTTCATCATGTTAATATAAAGATTTATATACATCACTGATATTAGTAGAACTTTCTCCTGTTTATATTTTGTTTTTTGCCTTAGTAAAAGGGAGGCAAACTCACCGTGGGACAAGAGTTCTGTTCGGGCAGAAGATGAGGATACTATAGTTGCCAGGAGGGCTGCTTTTGAACCTTTGAAAAAGATATGGGAATCTGTTGAAGAAAAGAAATCCAGAGAAGAAAGAGATTAATTCCAGAAAAAGGTGGGAATTTTCTAAAGGTTTAAAAAAAAACCTGCAAACTTAAAGGTACCCTAAAATGTTTATCTTGATCATGCACTAGCCTCGAGTCACTGACATAATATCGTTGACAAAAATATAGATGTAAAAATATTGATAGTCAAAATATCGACATCCTATATTTAAAATGTAAATGACAAAAATATCGAAAAAGAAATATAGATGTCAAAAATATTGAAGTCCAAAATATCGTTTTTTTATATATAAAAAATAATGTTAAAACACTTATATTATAAAATTAAGTACAAAGTAAAAAAATATTTACTTACATATAATAAACATTAAAAAAACATTTTATTTACCAAAATTTAAACATGGATATACAGAATTAAATATAAAAATGTATATTTAAAAAAAAATCTCCAGTGAGTGCAACAGTAGGGAAAATATTGGATAGCGGAAGGGTAAAAATTACTATTCCAACTCCATACACTGGAACAGTAGGGAAAGTGTTGGATAGCATACGTGTAAAAATTATTATTCCCACTCCAGTGAGTGCAACAGTAGCAAAAGTGTTGGATAGCAAAGGGTAAAATTTACTATTCCCACTACAGAGAGTGCAACAGTAGGGAAAGCTTTGAATAACTGAGTGGTAAACATTACTATTCCCACTCCAGTGAGTGTAACAGTAGGGAAAGTGTTGGATAGCGAAGGGGAAAACATTTCTATTCCCCCTCCAGTGAGTGCAAGAGTAGGAAATGTGTTGGATAGCAAAGGCTAAAATTTACCAATCCCGCTCCAGTAAGTGCAACAGTAGGGAAAGTGTTGGATAGCAGAGGAGTGGAGGAGTAAAAATTATTATTCCCACTCCAGTGAGTGAAATAGTAGGGAAAGTATAGGATAGCAGAGGGTTAAAATTAATTTTTCCCAAAAATTTAAATAAAAATAAAAAAGAAAGAAAATACCAACAACTATACAAACATTGTAAATAACACAAAAATAAAAAACATATACAAATATAATAAATTAAAAAACAGAAAACCATTTAAATGCTAAAAAGTACTAAAAATTAACTACAAACCTTAATCTATAGTAGTTTAAAAAAACATTTTACAAACAAATAACTATATATAATGTAAATTAAATACAATCCCCCATCAATGATTTCAAGAAAATTACTTCTCACCATGTTCCCCCATAAATGTACAAACAACTCCTACATAATTGACACAATTAATATATTTAACAATTCATTTATTATAATTAACAAACAATTAGTAATTAATCAATAATAAATAAATTACCACACACTATAAAAACAAATTATATAATAAATACTAATAAATACAAATATTAATAACTTTATTAAAAATAAATTACTTCCCACCCTATTCCCCTATAAACCCACAACCAACTCCTAAAACAAATACCACAATTTACATAACTATAAAATTAATTAATTAATAAAATGTGATAACCAATGAATAAGTAATTAATAAAAAATAATTATAAATACTAACAAATTCAAATTATTAATTACTTTAATATAATTAAATTACTTCCCACCCTATTCCCCTGTAAACCCACAACCCACTCCTAAAAAAATAACAACATTTATATAATTATCAATTATCAATTAATTTAATATTAAAAAAGTATCAACAATTAATAAATAATTAATACTTGTTTTACTATAAATACTAACACATAAAAATGATCAAGTTCGTTATTATAATTAAATTACTTCCCACCCTATTCCTCTATAAACCCAGAACCAGCTACAGAACTAAAATACGCAAAATGTAATTACCATTAAATTTAAATTAATCACTTCCAAAAACTTTACACATACATTAAAAAAAACTGCTATACTTATACAAAAAATTAGATCACATACTTTTAACAAACATACTAAAATACAGAACACTAATATAAATATCGACATTATTAACAAAGATACTTTGACAAACGATATTACTAACTTCGATATTACAGAAAACAATATTTCTTACCTTCAAGTCAATATTTTGGTCACCGATATTCTTGAAGTTAACATTCTGCACTCCGAGATTTCCAACTCAATATTCTGGCACTTCGATATTCCAGACTCGATATTCTTTCTGTGCACCAGCTACTTTGTCTGGTTCTTGCTTACATCTATAAATGAAATGGCTTTGCAATCAAAAGACAGATCGGATTGTCATATTGATAGGTTTGTAATCTAATATTACCAGTTGCTTATTTCATATCTTGACAGGGATCAAATAGTATACTGGCACATGCATCAAAAATGTCATTTGAGATTCCTTATTAGGGAAAAATAAGGATTCACTAATAAAGAATTGCAAAAGCCTATGCATGCAACAATCGCTAAAAAAATAGCGATTCTTACAAATTCCTTAATTGCGACTCACAAATTGTGAGTCACAATTAAGGAATGGTTTTCCATTCATTCCTATGGGCCTACAAGCATTTAGGAATAAATGGGAATTGCAAGCGCAATTTGCGAGTACCCATTAGGTACTTGCAAATTGTGCATGCAATTTCAAGGGTGCCAAAAGGACACCCTGTTGCACCCCTGATATTGTAATGTGCACCCATGTTGCACACACACATGCCCCAAGGGCATGTGTGTCTCTAACATGTTATTTTTCAAAGTTTTTGCAAATCACCTACCTGTATTATTTTTTCGTAATTTGTGACCTCTTCTGGCGAAATCGCTATTTTTAAATTGCTTCTAGCATTGCATTAAAGGAATCGCAATTTGCGATTCCTTAAATGCAATCGCAATTTGCGATTTTTGCATTCGGGATCATGCATTCCAAATGCAAAAATACCGGTCACAAAGGGGCAAATTCTGAGAATCTGCCTGTTTGAGACCGGTTTTTAGTTTGATGCATGTGGCCCATAGTTTCTAAATGGAAGTAGCTGAGTGAAAATATTCAGTAAAACATACAGGTGCAGGAAAATATATTTCCTTAATTATGTTAAGTGGTTGTCTGTGCTGGTATAGTAAATGTGCAAATTCATTTTTTACATGTATTTCATTTTAATGAAACCACATAGCTTTCATTGACAGTAACATAGGGTGAAAGACGCTAGCTAATAGTGTACAGATAAGTCTAATATAACACAGAAAAATGAGTAATTAACTGAGCAATTAACACTGAGCGTTCCTATGCCCTTCAGTTTGAGTGACATGAACAACTTAAGCCCAAGATGATGCTGATGGATCAGAGACAGTGATGTGCTCACCAGGGCTACAGACATTGAGAACAATATGCTTCCTTGTGCACTGTGTAGGGCCTCACACGCATATATCAATCTGATAACTATGGTCATTTTTCACATGACTGTCTTAACCAGTTGCTGATGGGGAACTTTCTTTCAAAACAAAACCTTGATTATGAAAGATCTCTTTTCTACTCCATGCGGCTAAAAGAAGGCAAGACTTTGGATGATTTTATGATAAGATGAAAAGAATAAAAGATCGAGTGTTGCACTGCAATTTCCATAATCAAAACAATGAGGAGGCACTAAGATCACAAATCATTACTGCCCGTGAATCTGAAGTTGTAGATACATGCTCCCTTGAAAGATGATGGCAAACACACTTGTTTCAGATAATAATTCTGCTCCCTACACTCAGGCATGTATCCTGCACTGCAGAACAAGTGACAAAATTGTGTCAAGATGTCTCGCTATCAATCCTTATCTTGAAGTAAGAAGGAAAATGCGTAATCCAATCTCTGGTGACAGAGCAGTTGTAAAAGAGTGGTTAAAATGCACATCTTGTACTCATCACCAGCTAAAGGAGAATGTTACACACCTAGGATCTTCAAGGTCATTGAAGGTCATCTGATTTGAAGCCCTTATAAAATGAACAATCTAAAAAACAATTGAATTGGGAGTGCTGTGGTCAAAGAGACTTATCAAACAAGTTCAACAAGAACTCGACAACCTCGTGAAACTCAGTCTCATTGAAGCTGTTCAATGTGATACACTCACCTGATGGGTGTTGTCTGTCAGGGCTGCAGGGTCATGGGCCTCCACCTGCAGCCCCCAAAGGATGGAATTGTTATGGGCATCCCAGAAGGGGCCTGGGCACTGACCAAAACAAATGGCCGGCTTGCCAGCTCTCCTGCACCCAGGATGGGTGCTGGTCAGGTAACTGGTCGGGCTGCAGGGGCCACGGCGATCCCCTCACACCCCTAAAAATATTAACAGATGTGGGTGTCCTGGTGGGAATAGACACCCAAACAAAAAATGCAGACAGAAGTCATTAAAATTAAATAATAAATGAGTGGCCAAGATGCTCATTTATTATTCACTGCTTCTTGCGAGGAGTGCCCCATACTGCCTTTCACGGGATAATTTACATATTTGTTCTTCCTTTGAGGTGCCCTAGTCTTGGTAGGGTCACCACAAGTGTGTTAAAAATGTTGTTGGGGCCAAGGCAAATGCAGCAGTCCCACAGAAATAATTGTTTTAAGTAATCCTATGTTTCCTGGGGTGTAAACTACCTTACTGAGCTTTTGCTGTTCAGGTGATAATGACCCCCAACCCTGTAATGGCATTATGATTCCATTATTTGACCTGAGGAGTTTTCTGGCACTTGTTTCATGTGGTTGACAAAGCTAGTAAGCTTGCTTTGCATATGTTAATGTGGCGATTCTTTGACAAAGCTGATAGACTTGTGCTATGTAATAATGTGGGCACCATTTTACAAAGCCCATTGGCTTATCTCCATATAATGATGTAGTGACACAGTGTCATAGCCATTAGATGGTCCCTATACATTGATGTAGATATCCCCTGACAATGCTAATAGGTTTTCCTACATAGATTGATGTGGTGACTCCTTGACAAAGCCAATATACTTGCCTTCTATATTGATGTTGTCTACCTTTGTCAAAACCAATAGGCTTGCCTTGTATGTTGATGTGGTCACCTCTTGACAAAGCCAATCAGCCTGCCTTTCATATGTTGATGTGGTGAATCCTTGAGAAAGTCATTAGACCCACTTTATAATGAAATCTCTTTCCTTTGGAATGAGTGGTCCCATTGGCTTGCCTTGCAAAGTGGGTTGGCCGCCCAGGTGGGGCTAAGCATGGGGCCTGTCAACCACAGGCCAGTGATGTTATAGGAAGGTATGGTGGTAAGATCATAATTTGCATTGACAACTAACAATTTACTCAAGAAAACAAAGGGTAAAGTGATGTCATAGTTAGGTGGGGTTATATGATTTTACTTTATACTACAAAACCTCAGAAATTCAATTAAAAAAAGGTTACAATTGGATTATATATAGGTTTAAAATTAGTATCTAATTTTATGTTAAAAACGCACAAATGCACTGAAATAAAAAAAGATTAAAGTGATGTTATAGTTGGGTGAAAATATCAGTCAAAATAAAAATGTTAACAAGCAAAACCCTGACATTCACCAGTTACATTTTACATAGCTAACTATAACATGTGCCCCCGCCATGCACTGCTTATGACTTCACATATCACAACACTCATGGCATCTTCAATGATATAATTGATTACATCACTGATCACAACTCACGTGACATTATTGATGACTTCACTGATTACATCATCCTCTATAATGCTTATCAATTTACTCTACAATCCAGTACAGTCTTTGATATATGTAAGTAATTAATACATGGCATAAAATCATGTAAAGTATAACTGGAATGGCATGGTGAGCAAAAAAACAATGGATTTAGGCCCAGATCTTTGTACTGTGGTGAATGTATGACATTGTTCTGCATTCTGTCCATCAACTGTTGTTTTTGCATTTGTCACCCCGAGTGGGACAGGTATGCTCAGACGTGAGTCCTGTGCTCTCCGTGCCACTGGAATCAAGCTATTTACAACAAGGGGTGGTGAGGGACAGAGTCTCTGAATTAAGCAGAAAGCTCTCACCCAGTCAAGAGATCAGGGCTAGATCCAACACCGTTTTTTAGCTCACTGCACCATCCCAGTTTCAGAACCTGGCTGTATGCAAATTAGTCTGTTCCTGTCCCAGTGCATGATGGGAACAGGGCAAACCAAACTACAAAAGCCAATTCTTACACTGGGAAGCAAGCCGGGCCGAAGAAGGCTGAAATGCCAGAAACCGGTCCCCGGTAGCTTGTCTCCTTTCTGGTGAAGAATTGGCTTGGTAGTTTAGTCTGCCCTGTTCCCATGATGCACTGGGCCAGGGACAGACTGATTTGCATATAGCCAGGTTCTGAGCTGGGATGGGGCAGTGAGATAAATAACGGTGATGGATCAAGCCCTGATCTTTGGACTGGGTAAGAGTGGTCTGTTTAACTCAGACACTCTGTTCATCACCACCCCCTTTTGTAAACTGGAATCAAGCTATCCTGGCTGATGAGGGCTAAAAGCCCAAAACCGGTCCTAGGATGCTTGTTTCCAGTCCAGGGAGGACCTGGCTGGGCAGTTTGGACTGGACAGTTCCCATGGGGCACAGGGTCAAGACTTATTTGCATAGGGCTGGGTTCAAACTGGAATGGTATGGTGAGCAAGAAAATGATGGATTTAGGTTAGATCGCTGCATTGGGGTGAATGTATGACATTGTTCTGCATTCTGTCCATCAACTGTTGTTTTTGCATTTGTCACCCCGAGTGGGACAGGTATGCTCAGACATGAGTCCTGTGCTCTCCATGCCACTGGAATCAAGGTATCCTGGCTGATGAGGGCTGAAAGCCCTAAACCGGTCCTAGGATGCTTGTTTCCAGTCCAGGGAGGACCTGGCTTGGCAGTTCGGGCTGGACTGTTCCCATGTGGCACAGGATCAAGACTGATTTGCACATGGCTGGGTTCAAACTGGAATGGTATGGTGAGCATAAAAATGATGGATTTTGGCCCAGATCTCTGTACTGGGGTGAATGTATGACATTGTTCTGCATTCTGTCCATCAACTGTTGTTTTTGCATTGGTCACCCGAGTGAGACGGGTATGCTCAGACATGAGTCTTTTGCTCTCCCTGCCACTGGAATCAAGCTATCCTGGCTGATGAGGGCTGAAAGCCCTAAACGGGTCCTAAGATGCTTGTTTCCAGTCCAGGGAGGACCTGGCTTGGCAGTTCGGGCTGGACTGTTCCCATGAGGCACATGGTCAAGACTAATTTGCATATGGCTGGGTTCAAACTGGAATGGCGAGCAAAAAAACTATGGATTTAGGCCCAGATCTCTGTACTGGGGTGAATGTATGACATTGTTCTGCATTCTGTCCATCAACTGTTGTTTTTGCATTTGTGGGACATGTATGCTCAGACATGAGTCCCAGGCTCTCCATGCCACTGGAATCAAGCTATCCTGGCTGATGAGGTCTGAAAGCCCGAAACCGGTCCTAGGAGGCTTGTTTCCAGTCCAGGGAGGACCTGGCTTGGCAGTTCAGGCTGGACTGTTCCCATGGGGCATAGGGTCAAGACTGATTTGCATATGGCTGGGTTCAAACTGGAATGGCATGGTGAGGAAAAAAACGTTGGGTTTAGGCCAAGAGCTCTGTACCTGGGTAAATGTATGACATTGTTCTGCATTCTGTCCATCAACTGTTGTTTTAACTTACATAAACATACATGCTTATATAAAATAATGAGACTGTATCCCACTGCCTTTAGACACACAAGGCCCCTTGGCTAGCCTTGCTCCTGCTACCCACATTCTGAGCAACACATTTTCATGTAAAGTCCATGACCTCCGGATATCAAAGCCACATTAAGTGACCAAGCCTACACTACACACAACCTTCACCCTGTGCAAACTCTTTTTGGAGAGCTAACTCCCCTATATGTCCAAGTGCTATTATCTGGATAAGCCCCTACTATACACACCTGTCGCCCTGTACATTGTTTTCACAGAGAGATAATTCAGTTGATACATGGATGTCGCATTAGGTAGACAAGCACCTACTATGCACAGTTTCAACCTTGTGCACAACTCTTAATTGATTGGGCACTCCCTGGAGATACCCACACCACATTAGATTGGTATATGCGTACTACACACATCAATCACCCTTTGTACAACATTGCATGGACAGTCCACTACCTAGAGACTCACAAACTGTGTTAGGTGCTGAAACACCTGCTATAAACAGCCTTTGTCCTGTATAGAACTCTACATGGTGAGTCCACACCCCAAAGCCCTATTAGGAGTTTGCAGGTCCTCTGCAGGATGATATGTTCAAAGTTTTATAGCATTAATTGCTAGAAAACTTCTGAATGGATTCACACCAAATGACAAAAAAGCACTCTTTCTGGCCCAACATATAGTTTTTTGCCAAATGTGGTGTAAATCTGTTCAGCTGTTTGGGCTTTAGCTGTGTCTAAAGCCACTATGAAAAAATGATTTGGGAAAAAGTGTTTTAGATCTCACTTTTTTTCTTGGGCTCCCGTGTGCTGGATCACCCCAACACTTTTCAGGATGGAGCAAAAGGTGGAAGAACATGTTGGGTGAAAGTTTGGTGTAGATTCATCAAACATTGCCAAAGTTATTCGGAAAACAGAAAAGGTTTTTCCTTTAGAAACTTAGTCCTAACTGTAACTACCCAGTGGCATAGCGTGTGGTGTATGGAAGCGCACACATTATAATAATTGGGAAGTGTTGCATAAATCAAACGTATACATTTAAAAATGGACATTTTCTGTGCACTTTCTCTTTTGTTTGTA
The DNA here is from genome assembly GCF_964263255.1 of Lissotriton vulgaris. NCBI lineage: Eukaryota > Metazoa > Chordata > Amphibia > Caudata > Salamandridae > Lissotriton > Lissotriton vulgaris. Next base: position 375,628,854 of record NC_141698.1, read on the forward strand.
GCTAATGAAAACAGCTATATTACATTTAGAAGTGGTGCTTAACTTATACATTTCAGTTATAACTATAACTTAAGATTTTCTAATGTATTTGTATTTTAAGTTTGGTTTGAACAGTAAGAATAAATAATGTTTTCACAACTATAAGAAAGGTTTAACCTTAGTTTATTCATTAGATTACATTGGCTTTTAATTTTTTGTAAAACATGTTTGAAATAGTAGTGTTTACTTTCCTTGACTGGAGTGTTATTAAGAGTGGAGTATGGTATAGAAGAGCTGACGAGAGTGTTGTAAAGTGTTCTGTCATAGACTATAGTATTGTAGAGTGGAGCAGATCGGAATGTGGATCAGTGGAGTGTCATACAGTGGGATAGGATACTGTGGAGTATAGTTACAGTAGTGTTTGGTAGAGTGGGTTAGAGTAGAGTGCAGTAATATAGAGTAAAATACAGTGGAGTTGAACAGAGTGGAGAGGCCTAACGTACACTGGAGTAAATTGTTATAAATTGTAGTGGCATAGGACAGTGTAATGTGTATGGTAGAATGTGGTAAAGTGTCATAGAGTTGAGTAGAGTGTTGCACACTGGGGTGTAGGGGTATAGAGTGGAGTAAAGGGTTGTACAACGTAGAGTAAAGGCATAAAGTGGAGTACAATGTTGTATGGTGGCACAGAACATAGCCAAGTTTTGCAGAGTGAAGTGGCATAGAGTGAAGTACAGTGTGGTACCGTGAGGTGGTGTAGAGGGGAGTGTTGTACAGTGCTGTAGAGTGGGGTAAAGTGTCATGCATTGAAGTAGAGTGTAATGTAGTTTGAGTAGAGTGGAGTGGCATAGGGTATAATAGAATAATGTGTTGTAGAGTGGTGTGTGTGTGGGGTCTGGACTTCTGTGTTGTAGTGTCAGAATGTATCATAGAGTGGCGTAGAGTAATGTGTCATAGAGCAAATAAAACAGTGAAATGAGGTAAAGTACATTAGAGTGCGGTTCAGTATGGTAGAGTGGAATGGAACAGTTTGTCATACAACTGAATGGCATAGAGTAGCATACAATTGAGTATTATAGAGTGCAGTCATAGAGAACAGTAGATTAGTGTCTGCTAGAGAAAAGCATATTAACTGGGGTGGAGCAACACAAAGGGAGTTGGGTAGAGTGTCGTAAAATGGAAGAGAGTGTTATGAAGTGCTACAGTGTAAAGTAGAGTGTTGTACAGATGCATTGAGGGAAATAAACCCTTGTACAGAATAGTGCCATGCAGTCAAGTATGCAAAAACAACAGGTGATGTACTGAATGAGGATCAATGTCACACATTCAACCCAGTCAAAAGATCTGGGTCCTAATCCATCGTTTTTTTGCACTCCACACCACCCTGGGTTAGACAATGGCGATATGCAAATCAGCTCTGACCCTGTGCCCCATGGGAACAGTCCAGTCCGAACTACAAAAGCCATGTCCTTCCCAGAACGGAATCAAGCATCCGAGGACCGGACCGGTTTCGAGGTAACACCTCTCATCAGCCCGGCTAGCTTGACTCCAGTGGTGTGGAGTGCCTGGGACCCACGTCTGGGCATCCCCAGTACACTTATAGCGAGTTTGCAAAAACAACAGGTGATGGACTGAATGAGGATCAATGTCACACATTCAACCCAGTCAAAAGATCTGGGTCCTAATCCATCGTTTTTTTGCACTCCACACCACCCTGGGTTAGACAATGGCGATATGCAAATCAGCTCTGACCCTGTGCCCCATGGGAACAGTCCAGTCCGAACTACAAAAGCCATGTCCTTCCCAGAACGGAATCAAGCATCCGAGGACCGGACCGGTTTCGAGGTAACACCTCTCATCAGCCCGGCTAGCTTGACTCCAGTGGTGTGGAGTGCCTGGGACCCACGTCTGGGCATCCCCAGTACACTTATAGCGAGTTTGCAAAAACAACAGGTGATGGACTGAATGAGGATCAATGTCACACATTCAACCCAGTCAAAAGATCTGGGTCCTAATCCATCGTTTTTTTGCACTCCACACCACCCTGGGTTAGACAATGGCGATATGCAAATCAGCTCTGACCCTGTGCCCCATGGGAACAGTCCAGTCCGAACTACAAAAGCCATGTCCTTCCCAGAACGGAATCAAGCATCCGAGGACCGGACCGGTTTCGAGGTAACACCTCTCATCAGCCCGGCTAGCTTGACTCCAGTGGTGTGGAGTGCCTGGGACCCACGTCTGGGCATCCCCAGTACACTTATAGCGAGTTTGCAAAAACAACAGGTGATGGACTGAATGAGGATCAATGTCACACATTCAACCCAGTCAAAAGATCTGGGTCCTAATCCATCGTTTTTTTGCACTCCACACCACCCTGGGTTAGACAATGGCGATATGCAAATCAGCTCTGACCCTGTGCCCCATGGGAACAGTCCAGTCCGAACTACAAAAGCCATGTCCTTCCCAGAACGGAATCAAGCATCCGAGGACTGGACCGGTTTCGAGGTAACACCTCTCATCAGCCCGGCTAGCTTGACTCCAGTGGTGTGGAGTGCCTGGGACCCACGTCTGGGCATCCCCAGTACACTTATAGCGAGTTTGCAAAAACAACAGGTGATGGACTGAATGAGGATCAATGTCACACATTCAACCCAGTCAAAAGATCTGGGTCCTAATCCATCGTTTTTTTGCACTCCACACCACCCTGGGTTAGACAATGGCGATATGCAAATCAGCTCTGACCCTGTGCCCCATGGGAACAGTCCAGTCCGAACTACAAAAGCCATGTCCTTCCCAGAACGGAATCAAGCATCCGAGGACCGGACCGGTTTCGAGGTAACACCTCTCATCAGCCCGGCTAGCTTGACTCCAGTGGTGTGGAGTGCCTGGGACCCACGTCTGGGCATCCCCAGTACACTTACAGCAAGTTTGCAAAAACAACAGGTGATGGACTGAATGAGGATCAATGTCACACATTCAACCCAGTCAAAAGATCTGGGTCCTAATCCATCGTTTTTTTGCACTCCACACCACCCTGGGTTAGACAATGGCGATATGCAAATCAGCTCTGACCCTGTGCCCCATGGGAACAGTCCAGTCCGAACTACAAAAGCCATGTCCTTCCCAGAACGGAATCAAGCATCCAAAGACCGGACCGGTTTCGAGGTAACACCTCTCATCAGCCCGGCTAGCTTGACTCCAGTGGTGTGGAGTGCCTGGGACCCACGTCTGGGCATCCCCAGTACACTTATAGCGAGTTTGCAAAAACAACAGGTGATGGACTGAATGAGGATCAATGTCACACATTCAACCCAGTCAAAAGATCTGGGTCCTAATCCATCGTTTTTTTGCACTCCACACCACCCTGGGTTAGACAATGGCGATATGCAAATCAGCTCTGACCCTGTGCCCCATGGGAACAGTCCAGTCCGAACTACAAAAGCCATGTCCTTCCCAGAACGGAATCAAGCATCCGAGGACCGGACCGGTTTCGAGGTAACACCTCTTATCAGCCCGGCTAGCTTGACTCCAGTGGTGTGGAGTGCCTGGGACCCACGTCTGGGCATCCCCAGTACACTTATAGCGAGTTTGCAAAAACAACAGGTGATGGACTGAATGAGGATCAATGTCACACATTCAACCCAGTCAAAAGATCTGGGTCCTAATCCATCGTTTTTTTGCACTCCACACCACCCTGGGTTAGACAATGGCGATATGCAAATCAGCTCTGACCCTGTGCCCCATGGGAACAGTCCAGTCCGAACTACAAAAGCCATGTCCTTCCCAGAACGGAATCAAGCATCCGAGGACCGGACCGGTTTCGAGGTAACACCTCTCATCAGCCCGGCTAGCTTGACTCCAGTGGTGTGGAGTGCCTGGGACCCACGTCTGGGCATCCCCAGTACACTTATAGCGAGTTTGCAAAAACAACAGGTGATGGACTGAATGAGGATCAATGTCACACATTCAACCCAGTCAAAAGATCTGGGTCCTAATCCATCGTTTTTTTGCACTCCACACCACCCTGGGTTAGACAATGGCGATATGCAAATCAGCTCTGACCCTGTGCCCCATGGGAACAGTCCAGTCCGAACTACAAAAGCCATGTCCTTCCCAGAACGGAATCAAGCATCCGAGGACCGGACCGGTTTCGAGGTAACACCTCTCATCAGCCCGGCTAGCTTGACTCCAGTGGTGTGGAGTGCCTGGGACCCACGTCTGGGCATCCCCAGTACACTTATAGCGAGTTTGCAAAAACAACAGGTGATGGACTGAATGAGGATCAATGTCACACATTCAACCCAGTCAAAAGATCTGGGTCCTAATCCATCGTTTTTTTGCACTCCACACCACCCTGGGTTAGACAATGGCGATATGCAAATCAGCTCTGACCCTGTGCCCCATGGGAACAGTCCAGTCCGAACTACAAAAGCCATGTCCTTCCCAGAACGGAATCAAGCATCCGAGGACCGGACCGGTTTCGAGGTAACACCTCTCATCAGCCCGGCTAGCTTGACTCCAGTGGTGTGGAGTGCCTGGGACCCACGTCTGGGCATCCCCAGTACACTTATAGCGAGTTTGCAAAAACAACAGGTGATGGACTGAATGAGGATCAATGTCACACATTCAACCCAGTCAAAAGATCTGGGTCCTAATCCATCGTTTTTTTGCACTCCACACCACCCTGGGTTAGACAATGGCGATATGCAAATCAGCTCTGACCCTGTGCCCCATGGGAACAGTCCAGTCCGAACTACAAAAGCCATGTCCTTCCCAGAACGGAATCAAGCATCCGAGGACTGGACCGGTTTCGAGGTAACACCTCTCATCAGCCCGGCTAGCTTGACTCCAGTGGTGTGGAGTGCCTGGGACCCACGTCTGGGCATCCCCAGTACACTTATAGCGAGTTTGCAAAAACAACAGGTGATGGACTGAATGAGGATCAATGTCACACATTCAACCCAGTCAAAAGATCTGGGTCCTAATCCATCGTTTTTTTGCACTCCACACCACCCTGGGTTAGACAATGGCGATATGCAAATCAGCTCTGACCCTGTGCCCCATGGGAACAGTCCAGTCCGAACTACAAAAGCCATGTCCTTCCCAGAACGGAATCAAGCATCCGAGGACCGGACCGGTTTCGAGGTAACACCTCTCATCAGCCCGGCTAGCTTGACTCCAGTGGTGTGGAGTGCCTGGGACCCACGTCTGGGCATCCCCAGTACACTTACAGCGAGTTTGCAAAAACAACAGGTGATGGACTGAATGAGGATCAATGTCACACATTCAACCCAGTCAAAAGATCTGGGTCCTAATCCATCGTTTTTTTGCACTCCACACCACCCTGGGTTAGACAATGGCGATATGCAAATCAGCTCTGACCCTGTGCCCCATGGGAACAGTCCAGTCCGAACTACAAAAGCCATGTCCTTCCCAGAACGGAATCAAGCATCCAAAGACCGGACCGGTTTCGAGGTAACACCTCTCATCAGCCCGGCTAGCTTGACTCCAGTGGTGTGGAGTGCCTGGGACCCACGTCTGGGCATCCCCAGTACACTTATAGCGAGTTTGCAAAAACAACAGGTGATGGACTGAATGAGGATCAATGTCACACATTCAACCCAGTCAAAAGATCTGGGTCCTAATCCATCGTTTTTTTGCACTCCACACCACCCTGGGTTAGACAATGGCGATATGCAAATCAGCTCTGACCCTGTGCCCCATGGGAACAGTCCAGTCCGAACTACAAAAGCCATGTCCTTCCCAGAACGGAATCAAGCATCCGAGGACCGGACCGGTTTCGAGGTAACACCTCTTATCAGCCCGGCTAGCTTGACTCCAGTGGTGTGGAGTGCCTGGGACCCACGTCTGGGCATCCCCAGTACACTTATAGCGAGTTTGCAAAAACAACAGGTGATGGACTGAATGAGGATCAATGTCACACATTCAACCCAGTCAAAAGATCTGGGTCCTAATCCATCGTTTTTTTGCACTCCACACCACCCTGGGTTAGACAATGGCGATATGCAAATCAGCTCTGACCCTGTGCCCCATGGGAACAGTCCAGTCCGAACTACAAAAGCCATGTCCTTCCCAGAACGGAATCAAGCATCCGAGGACCGGACCGGTTTCGAGGTAACACCTCTCATCAGCCCGGCTAGCTTGACTCCAGTGGTGTGGAGTGCCTGGGACCCACGTCTGGGCATCCCCAGTACACTTATAGCGAGTTTGCAAAAACAACAGGTGATGGACTGAATGAGGATCAATGTCACACATTCAACCCAGTCAAAAGATCTGGGTCCTAATCCATCGTTTTTTTGCACTCCACACCACCCTGGGTTAGACAATGGCGATATGCAAATCAGCTCTGACCCTGTGCCCCATGGGAACAGTCCAGTCCGAACTACAAAAGCCATGTCCTTCCCAGAACGGAATCAAGCATCCGAGGACCCGACCGGTTTCGAGGTAACACCTCTCATCAGCCCGGCTAGCTTGACTCCAGTGGTGTGGAGTGCCTGGGACCCACGTCTGGGCATCCCCAGTACACTTATAGCGAGTTTGCAAAAACAACAGGTGATGGACTGAATGAGGATCAATGTCACACATTCAACCCAGTCAAAAGATCTGGGTCCTAATCCATCGTTTTTTTGCACTCCACACCACCCTGGGTTAGACAATGGCGATATGCAAATCAGCTCTGACCCTGTGCCCCATGGGAACAGTCCAGTCCGAACTACAAAAGCCATGTCCTTCCCAGAACGGAATCAAGCATCCGAGGACCGGACCAGTTTCGAGGTAACACCTCTCATCAGCCCGGCTAGCTTGACTCCAGTGGTGTGGAGTGCCTGGGACCCACGTCTGGGCATCCCCAGTACACTTATAGCGAGTTTGCAAAAACAACAGGTGATGGACTGAATGAGGATCAATGTCACACATTCAACCCAGTCAAAAGATCTGGGTCCTAATCCATCGTTTTTTTGCACTCCACACCACCCTGGGTTAGACAATGGCGATATGCAAATCAGCTCTGACCCTGTGCCCCATGGGAACAGTCCAGTCCGAACTACAAAAGCCATGTCCTTCCCAGAACGGAATCAAGCATCCAAAGACCGGACCGGTTTCGAGGTAACACCTCTCATCAGCCCGGCTAGCTTGACTCCAGTGGTGTGGAGTGCCTGGGACCCACGTCTGGGCATCCCCAGTACACTTATAGCGAGTTTGCAAAAACAACAGGTGATGGACTGAATGAGGATCAATGTCACACATTCAACCCAGTCAAAAGATCTGGGTCCTAATCCATCGTTTTTTTGCACTCCACACCACCCTGGGTTAGACAATGGCGATATGCAAATCAGCTCTGACCCTGTGCCCCATGGGAACAGTCCAGTCCGAACTACAAAAGCCATGTCCTTCCCAGAACGGAATCAAGCATCCGAGGACCGGACCGGTTTCGAGGTAACACCTCTTATCAGCCCGGCTAGCTTGACTCCAGTGGTGTGGAGTGCCTGGGACCCACGTCTGGGCATCCCCAGTACACTTATAGCGAGTTTGCAAAAACAACAGGTGATGGACTGAATGAGGATCAATGTCACACATTCAACCCAGTCAAAAGATCTGGGTCCTAATCCATCGTTTTTTTGCACTCCACACCACCCTGGGTTAGACAATGGCGATATGCAAATCAGCTCTGACCCTGTGCCCCATGGGAACAGTCCAGTCCGAACTACAAAAGCCATGTCCTTCCCAGAACGGAATCAAGCATCCGAGGACCGGACCGGTTTCGAGGTAACACCTCTCATCAGCCCGGCTAGCTTGACTCCAGTGGTGTGGAGTGCCTGGGACCCACGTCTGGGCAGACCGCTCCCAGCTAGCTAACACCGCCCGATCTCTGCACTACCACATCTAGCCACGGTCATGGGAAAAGCAGCGCTTGAGGTGGCTTGAGGAGTGTTTTCCTTGAACTTTCGTTGCCTCGCTGACGGGGGTCGCAGGCAGAGGCTGACAGTAAGAGTGCCCTGATTGAGAGAGGCGCTCTTTTCTCACCCGCCATTTACCGCTATTCCTGGGGGACTGCAAATCCCAGAACTCCATCCTGCAGCACCGGATTCCGGGTTGGTGGCAGCTTCCCGGCGCCATGAAAGAGTGACAGCGCACAAGGGCGCAGCCTGAGAACCTCGCTTTCATTTTAATCTTGTGCTTGTACAAATGTGATGTTTTAATTTAACTGTGCACAAAACGGTTATTTTACCTATTGGATCCCTTGACTCGCTGAAAGTGTATTTTGCCTGCTTCGCTTTAGGCGCGCTGTGCAGCTGACTATCAGCGCTACTTGTCTCCTACCTTTAGACAGCAGCCCCTCTGCCCCGGTCCACCGCGGCTCCCCTGCCGATTGTGTGGAGGGCGGCTCATCTACCGCGGCTCCTGGTGCCGGCCTGGTGGTGAGAGCGGGCGTCATATTGGGAGGAGTCCGAGAGCACTGGGACCTGAGGTAGCGGTCCAGTTGCTCAAGGCTCCTTCCCATAAAACGCTAGGGATCTGCTCTTTCCTCGTGGATTCCGGGTTGGTGGCAGCTTCCCGGCGCCATTGAAAGAGTGACAGCGCACAAGGGCGCAGCCTGAGAACCTCGCTTTCATTTTAATCTTGTGCTTGTACAAATGTGATGTTTTAATTTAACAGTGCACAAAACAGTTATTTTACCTATTGGATCCCTTGACTCGCTGAAAGTGTATTTTGCCTGCTTCGCTTTAGGCGCGCTGTGCAGCTGACTATCAGCGCTACTTGTCTCCTACCTTTAGACAGCAGCCCCTCTGCCCCGGTCCACCGCGGCTCCCCTGGCGATTGTGTGGAGGGCGGCTCATCTACCGCGGCTCCTGGTGCCGGCCTGGTGGTGAGAGCGGGCGCCATATTGGGAGGAGTCCGAGAGCACTGGGACCTGAGGTAGCGGTCCAGTTGCTCAAGGCTCCTTCACATAAAACGTAATGTGTTGGTCGGAGCGCAGCGGGCGCGACGGAGGCGCGCCGGAGTCGCGCTAGAGTCAAGCTCGTCTGCGCTCGTCCGCGAGCGTCCGGGACTAGGGGCTAAGGACTCTGTCTGCTGTCATACTTATACATCTGCTGAACTACTAGCGCTGCGTCCAACTACCACGACGTGTCCACCTGTTCCCCATAACACGGCGAAACGTATATCTTACTTGGGCATAGGCAATCCCGCCACCCTTACAAACGCCCCTGCTCCTGAGTACTCTATGCTCACGACCACACCCAGCTCTACCTACATGTTCAGGTGTATATATCTAAATACCCGCTCCATGATTAAACACCAGTCAGATATTTTTCTGCTACTTATGGATAAACAACCTGACATGCTGCTATTGACAGAGACCTGGCTCTCCCCGGACTCATTACCGGACATTTTAGCTGCCCTACCTGCAGACTACTACATTCTATCAGCATTACGCCCAGGAGGAAAAATCGGGGGAGGAGTAGCTATAATTGTCAATAAGAAATTCCAACTTAGACAGCTCCCATCTCTGCCTCTACCTAACACTGAAAACATAGTCGCCAAGATAGATACTCCCAATGGCTCACTTGTACTGGTCCTACTATATCGCCCTCCCCAAACCATGGCCACATTCCCTTCCACTCTAGCTCAGCTACTGGCACCGTTGGTCACAAATCACCCTAAACTACTTTTGGTTGGGGATTTAAACTTCTGGTTTGACAACATATCATTGGATCCCCAAGCTGCAGAGATGAGTGAACTTTTCTGTGATCTCAACCTGACACAACACATCCACACTGAGACTCACCAGAAGGGCCATAGTCTTGACCAAATCTGGTCTCTGAACTTGCCACTATCCTCAATAGATATAAAACCTTGCTGCTGGTCTGATCACCACAGCATAAGTTTCTCCTTCCAGTTAGACAAGACTACCCATTTCAAGTTACAAACTAGCAAAACCATTAGGAAATGGACTTGTATGGACATGCCAGCCTTTCTTAACTTTTTAGGTGACTCCCTTCCCCTTGACAGCACTAATGTGGAGGAGGCCGATGGTCGGTTCAATGAATGGCTTACTGCAGCGATTAACATCTATGCTCCTCCTACGCGTCTTTGCAGCTCTAGGAGTCCGGACGCACATAAATGGTTTACACCTGAGCTAAAAAAACTGAAATTGGAAGTGAGGCAAAAGGAAAGAACATGGCGCTCCCAGTACTGCCCTTTAGCCAGGGCCACATACTGCTTAGCTAGGAAGACATACCAAAAAACTCTACAAAACCATAAAACTACCTATTACTCATCCAACATCCTAAACTCCACCAATAAGTCAAAAGAAATTTTCAGGATAGTAAACGATCTTTGCAATGACGATAGAACTTCCCCTCCGGTAGTTCCCACACAAGCGGTATGCAATTCCCTGAATGACTTTTTCCGCGATAAGATTTTATTGATTAAACAGAACATCTCCACACTTCCAGCTTGTGCCCCAGTGGATGACATCTATTTTAATCCCTCAACTTTACATTCTTTTCCCCTTATTGATTTGAAAACTTTCTTGGAACTACTGTCTAGAGTCAAATCAGGCTCCCCTATGGATGTCTGCCCCCCCCCAAATCATGAAAGAAATCGGTCGAGCCATGCCCAACAGCATGATACCCTTGCTCAACGACTCTCTCACTTCAGGGATAGTGCCTAGTAGCTTTAAGCAGGCCTTACTGATTCCCCTTACCAAGAAACCTGGTATTGACCCGCTGGACCTCACGAACTACCGGCCTATATCCTTGCTGCCCTTCCTATCCAAAATGTTGGAGGCGCATGTCACCAACTGCCTCTCTAATTTCGTGGAGGAATCGGACTATCTCCAACCCAACCAAGCAGGATTCCGGCCTGGTCACTCCACTGAGGCAGTAATATTGGCCGTCCAGAATACCTTGAGGTCCAACGCTGACAAAAACCTTCATCAAGCCCTGGTACTTCTTGACTTGTCCGCCGCATTCGACACGGTTGACTATTCTATCCTGGTCAACCGTGTCGAACAGGCGGGCCTTAGAGACTCTGCCCTAGCCTGGTTGAAATCGTTCATTTTTTAACGTACTCAGTCTGTCCGCTTAGGCTCCTTTTCTGCTGCCAAAGTCAAGTCTTTCTGCGGGGTGCCCCAAGGCTCTTCGTTATCTCCCCTATTGTTTAACTTGTATATGCGGCCCCTTCTTTTTGCCCTGAGAAAGCACAAAGTCACTGTATACAATTATGCAGATGACTTGCAGCTAGTTTTCGTTCTTAATTCCCCAAATGCTGTGGAGGACTTCCAAGCCACTATGACTTTAATGCAGAGTTGTATGTCCTCAAATCACCTTAAATTAAACCCAGGGAAAACTGAGTTGATCCTGCCCGGCAAGAGCGAAATCAGTTGGAGCCCTAACTTCTGGCCTGCTGATATGGGCCTCCCCCCTAAGAAATCTCTGACTGTAAAAAGTCTGGGGATAACCATCAATGAGGACCTCTCGCTAAAATCCCAAATTGGAACCGTGGTTTCCTCTGGATTTTTCCAATTGAGGAAAATTAGGAAAATCGCCCATTTCCTCACTCCTTCCGCCTTAATTCAGGTGGTCATGGCCCTAGTCCTCTCCCACATCGACTTCTCAAACAGCCTATACCTTGGCCTACCTGTAGGACAACTTAGAAGACTGCAGTACTTGCAGAATCAGGCCGCCAGGCTGATCTGCAATGTACCCAAATGGGAATCGATCAAATCAGGCCTAGAGACCCTGCACTGGCTACCCGTGGCTCAAAGAGCCGAATTCAAAGCCGGGTGCATCATCTTTAAGGCTTTGCAAGGCAAGGGACCTCTATTCATCAGGCAGCTGATTGGAAGATATGTTCCCTCACGTAACCTGAGATCAGCCCACAAAGACCTACTTGAAGTACCACGCTTTAAGAAAAAACGACAAGGTGGCAGCAGTTTCCATTTCTTAGCAGCTACCCTATGGAACTCTCTGCCACTAGCCCTCAGACAGAGTAAGGACCTCCTTGCCTTTAGAAAGGCATTTAAGACTCACCTCTTCACACAGGCTTACTTGAAATAAAGATTCCTGCAGACTCACCCCTTGTTATGTTTTTTATCTCTTTCCAGCGCCAAGAAGCCTTCGGGCGTATGTGCGCTTTATAAATTTTTAATAACATAACATAACATAACAAAAAACGATGGATTTAGGCCCAGATCCTTGTACTGGGGTGAATGTAAGACATAGATCTACATTCTGTCCATCAAATTGTTTTTTGTAATTTTCATGCAGTCAAGTATAGCACGGTACAGTGGAGGTGCGTTGACTGATGTTGAATGGAGTTTTGTGCTGATCAGAGCATCATAGTGTGGTAAGACGTGAATTTGAGTAGAGTAGAGTGCTATAGATTGGAGTAGCATACAGTGGAGTGGCATAGAGTGGAGACTCATAGAGTGAAATCGCATGGAGTAAAGTGTGTTATAATTAAGCATGGGCCGAAAATCTGCTCCGCTCGTGGAATTAGCGGATTTTCGGCAATTTCGCGAATTGCCTTGACATTGCCAAAAATCTGCGAATTCGCGAGGGGAGCGGATTTCTTATGGCCAGCTCACTCAAGGGACCCCTGCGCCCTTCGGCCCGAAGACATAGTAACACACACATGGTCACTGGAGAGAACTCTTCTGGCACTTTATGCAGCTGTACTGTAGGAAAAGCACTATACATTTACCCAACGAGGTAGCACTTACTGATTAGCCAGTAGAAAGTACTCCAGTTGAGTAGAGGTATCACACAAGACGGTGTCGTCTTCATGGATATGAAGAGCAAGGTTCGTTCTGGCACGATGCTCCTGTCACAAAATGGAAACCTCAACAGGAAGCACTTACAGATATAAATAAAGCAGGTGCCCGAGTTGAAGCTCAAATTCAGTAACGCATTCATCAGCCCAAAAACAATTGTGAGCTCTGTCAAGGCTGGACAGGTGTGCTTTCAACCCACATCTACCGTCGAAAATTAGCTCTGATGCTGGATAGAGGCCTCTGTATCCTTGACTTTCACGAACGCAATCCCCATGCAGTTCCTATGACCAGCAGCTTCTTTCTCCTCATCTGCTGCTCTGATCGGTCTCTGACCTTTTTTACACACAAGAGGCATGTTGTGAACTTGCATACAAGTATGCGAGTTCACATGCCTCTTGTGTACACTAATAAAAGAAAGTAAGAAAATCAATCCCATCCAAGGCTTTTACCCATGTCGTAAATGCAAAGCCTGCAAATACAGTAACAACTGTAAGTCAATAAAATTGTCAATGGAGAGAGATGCCCACAAAATTACCAAACACCTTACCTGCACTACAGAGTATGTTGTTTACGCTCTTGAATGCCCCTGTAACAAATTTTATATAGGGTGCACAACAAAACAGGCTAAACTTAGGATTTTAGAACACCAAAGAGCCATAAGAAATGAAAATCAACAATATCCTGTAGCCAGGCATTTTTCTGATCTACACAACAAAAACCCCAATGTTATGAAATTTTGTGTTCTGGACAGCATCGAAAGCAATGAGAGGGGAGGTAACAGGTGGTTAGATTTAAGGAAACTGGAATCTAAATACATTATCATGTATAACACCCTGCAGCCCACAGGCCATAACCTGGGGGAAGAACTTGCGATCCATCTCCAAACTTAACAGACTGCTCTAAACCATGTGAAACTATAATGCTGCTGCTTCTTTGGTAACAAATTCGAAAAGTTTTTAATTGTTTTTAACCATGCACTGATCTGAAATGTAATCATTATCACCTACAGCTATGTCCTTTTTTTCATTTTTTCAGGAATATGGACTAACCTATTGCCCACTTGGACATTATTGGAGGTCTCGGCAATTGTGCAATTGATTGATTTTCGCCCACTGGGGCAACACAACCTATCGATAATCCCATTATATGTACCGGTGTGATTTTGTAACATGGTACTGTAAAATGGGGCTGGCCACTATCGGCGCGCATTGAAATGAACTGCATTTCTAACAGATGAGTTCGTAAAACACTTGAATATGGTTTAAATACCCAGGACAGTCTAATTTTATTAGCTGGGCTTCCGCATGTATCCATTATTCTTTGTAAGTTGATACAAGTTGTTCACTTGAAACACTGTTTCTAATTTTGCCGACATAGCCGTAATTTGTTTATTTTCTCTATGTCTATGATCACGTGTGATAATTCTAAAACAGCATGTTGCTTTAAATGAATGTTGGTACTGGTAAACTCCACCCGTGAGAAAGAGGTCAGCGGATCTCGAAACGCGTTGGGTGTTTCCTTTGCTGAATAAATTTGACAGCACCGCATCAGATTTGGGCTCCGACTCTGGTTCTTTCGTGGATGAATATTGTAACCAGGAGTGTGCTTAATAATAGGGGTTGGCGTACCCCGTCGAGAGCCCGCCGTTGAAGATGGCTTAAGCATGCCAAATCTGTGTGTGTATATATATATATATATATATATATATATATATATATATATATATCAAACAACCAAGTTTGCCTGCAGTGAGAGGCCCTCGACAGGTAAGTGTTCATAGGCTTTTATTTGATGGGCGAAGACGGGCAAAGCGGCGTGATGCCGCACAATGAATTAAAAGTCCATCCGACGCGTTTCGTGCTTGAAGGCACTTCTTCCTGGGATCTGGGCTTTTCATCTGCTCCATGCTTACGGCGATATTCCAGCTCCACCTTGTTATATCCTTCCCGCCCGGGGTGGGCGTGGCCACCTGCTAGGCCTGCTGGTCTTTGTGGTGGTTTTAATTCATTGTGCGGCATCACGCCGCTTTGCCTGTCTTCGCCCATCAAATAAAAGCCTATGAACACTTACCTGTCGAGGGCCTCTCACTGCAGGCAAACTTGGTTGTTTGATGTGAAGCGGCACCGCCTGAGCCGGGAGAAGCGCCCCACTGTGCCTGTGTGCAGTCCTGTCGAGGCGTCATGTGGCGTTTTGACAATGGGAACGGGTACTGGCTGTTGGAAGATGTTAACGGCTTGGAAAGCGACGGAATTGCTCTCACAAACCCACTGGGGCAAGTCATTCAATTTGTGAAATGCTCGGCGACTCACTGGAGTTGTTACTGACGGCACCACAAAGACCAGCAGGCCTAGCGGGTGGCCACGCCCACCCCGGGCAGGAAGGATATAACAAGGTGGAGCTGGAATATCGCCGTAAGCATGGAGCAGATGAAAAGCCCAGATCCCAGGAAGAAGTGCCTTCAAGCACGAAACGCGTCGGATGGACTTTTAATTCATTGTGCGGCATCACGCCGCTTTGCCTGTCTTCGCCCATCAAATAAAAGCCTATGAACACTTACCTGTCGAGGGCCTCTCACTGCAGGCAAACTTGGTTGTTTGATGTGAAGCGGCACTGCCTGAGCGCGAGAAGCGCCCCACTGTGCCTGTGTGCAGTCCTGTCGAGGCGTCATGTGGCGTTTTGACAATGGGAACGGGTACTGGCTGACGGAAGATGTTAACGGCTTGGAAAGCGACGGAATTGCTCTCACAAACCCACTGGGGCAAGTCATTCAATTTGTGAAATGCTCGGCGACTCACTGGAGTTGTTACTGACGGCACCACAAAGACCAGCAGGCCTAGCGGGTGGCCACGCCCACCCCGGGCGGGAAGGATATAACAAGGTGGAGCTGGAATATCGCCGTAAGCATGGAGCAGATGAAAAGCCCAGATCCCAGGAAGAAGTGCCTTCAAGCACGAAACGCGTCGGATGGACTTTTAATTCATTGTGCGGCATCACGCCGCTTTGCCTGTCTTCGCCCATCAAATAAAAGCCTATGAACACTTACCTGTCGAGGGCCTCTCACTGCAGGCAAACTTGGTTGTTTGATATATATATATATATATATATTACCTACTGGCGGTCGCCAGTAGGTATATATAGTTAGGATTTTTTCTCTATGGAACTTTTGAAAATTCTATGTCTAATAACTTTGGCGTTTGTGGACGGAATCGGCTGAAATTATCAGAAAAATGGCACATTTTGTTTCTGAGCAGCCCCTGAAAATTTGGGGGGGGGTTTCGTCAAGGGGGGGCCGAGAAAAAAGGGGGGTCCCAAAACGCGTTTTTCCCATTCATTTTTCCATAGGGCGTTTGGCCTCACTTTTAGCTTGAACGGCTGAATGGATTTACACGAAACTTGGCAAAATTGTAGGGACTGTTAACCCGATGTGCCTTTGCTGGGTCTCAATATATGTGCTCCAGTGGATTTTGAGAAATTAACGTTTAAAAAACAGATATATCTGTGACAGCGTCCCGGATAGCGCTCCAGATCGCGTACTTTTCGCGTAACGGAGCTTTGCAAAGCGAAGCTGATTGGCTCTCCGGTGTCTGTCAACATTCTAAACAGTCCGGTGCGGCCGCCATCTTGTCTCTCGGTAGGATCGAGAGACAAGAGGAGGAGAAAAACGAAGGGGGAATTTAATGAAAGGGGGCAAGGTAGACCCCTCTTGACCCCCTAGGAATGATGTTGGGGTTATTAAAGGGTCACGTGGGGCAAATAAAAAAAAATTGATTTTTCGCGGTAGAAGCGCTTCCCGGTTCGCGAACCGGGTCGCAAACTGGTAGCGAAACGGGAATTCGCCATTTTGTGTTTCGATTTAATTAAATTACAAGATGGAGGAAAAACAATGTGAGAAATGGGTATAAGGGGGTACGGGAGACGTATCCTGACCCCCTATGTTTTCTGAGGGTGGTTGAGGAGGCTCATATATGTTGATACTTGTCTTCCAGCGGCAGTGCGTGAGTCTTTTTTTTTTTTTTGCTGCGTGACGTCTGTTAACGTTCGATTCGAAGGAAATCAGGAAGTGTTGACCGCCATTTTGACACTGCGAGTAAATATATTGTTAAAAATAATTGTTATAAATTAATCCGTATTGATAAACATTGTCTGCGCCATCTTGCTTTTTTTCCAATGCCACACTTTTGTCGTGCACGGGGGCCATTTTAGATGCCTTGACCAGACCCACTCTCTGCACGCCGCCGATCGTGACGTCTGTTACCGTTCGATTCAAAGGAAATCAGGAAGTGTTGACCGCCATTTTGTCAGTGCGAGTAAATATATTGTTAAAAATAATTGTTATAAATTAATCCGTATTGATAAACATTGTCTGCGCCATCTTGCTTTTTTAACAATGCCAAACTTTTGTCGTGTACGGCAGCCATTTTAGATGCCTTGACCAGACCCACTCTCTGCACGCCGCCGATCCTCAGCATGGCTCCCCACCTTCGCAAGCATCTCCCCCACGCACTGGTCACACACGCTCTCTCTCTCATGCAGGGGCCATAAACCTCCTCCCATATGCGCTGCTCTTCCCTGAGAATCACACCCCGTGCTGAGGAAAATTCAGCCCAGATTACAACCGATGCCCAGGCTGCTGGCACAAGACGCCACTTAGTTCTCATCTGGAACGGTTACCAAATAAAGAGACGGGCGATGGAAGCAGGAACACAAGAACAGAGTTTTATTTCTCATGAGGAGAGCCTGTCATTTCAAAACATACATACATACACACAAACTCGGGCGGGGGGAGACAGTACATGTATTATATACAAAAATCCAAGACAAAACATAGAACATTTGCGAGCCAAAAAGATCTCTTCCTGCATGCTGCGCATCCTTAGCATCCTACTTAATTCATCTGGGGGCTGAGCTCTTTTTACCTTTTTCTTCTCTCTTATCGTCGGCTGCCTTCGCTGGTGGCTTTGGTTGCAAATACTTACACCTTTGCCAATTGGTCGGGAACTAACCTGGTCGGGCTAACACTCAGGGGGGATCTTCGAATCATTTTTAGCGAATGGGTTTCCAGGCTGAGGCAACGGTAGGTGTCAGTCGGGAAAACAATGGGGCAGCTTTGAGTTTCATGTCTATGAGGGTGCGAGAAGGAGGTGGTAAAACTTAAACATTGGCAACATTCCTAGTCCTCCAGACGGAGGGTACTTGGGTAAACCTTACCTCGGAATATTCCTTAAACTTTCCCTATTTAGTTAAACGTAGGAATTTATTCATTGGTGCACGTCATTCTTGGTTGTATTATTCGGGGTGCCAAGCGAAGTCATATTTTGTCATCCTGTAATAACCCGTCAAGTTTCTGCTTCAGGCTGCCCTCCCAAGCGCTGGGTTCAGAGAGAGACATAGTCATTGTTTGCTCGTCGTGTATAGGCACCATATTCAAACCCTTTTTCTCATCCCATCGGCCGTTAAGTCACCATTTTTCCGTACTATAATCAACGTTCCGAAGTGACCTGCAGAAAAGAGGGAAAAAGAAGGGGCGGGGGCAGCGTTTAAAACACATCAGCGCGCATAAACCCGAAAAGGCTTTTACTTACTACATACTCGGCCTATCTCCACGGGATGCAGTCCCTACCATCTCGGCGTTTAAGCCCAGGGGGGACCGGTAATGTGGGAGAGATAATTATCGGAGGCCTGTGGATAGCATAGATCGCCCAAGTGTGGCATTACGGATTGTGTGCAGGGGAGGGTCAAAACAAAGGGCAGTCGGTGTAAAGTGGGGGCGAGCTCGTGCTCTCCTTTGAGGAAGAGAGATAACCTACAGTGGTACGGGGTCGTTTTCGTTCGTACTAGGGGGGCCAGGTGACATTCCTTCGGGGTGGCTTAGGGGCATTTAAAACAACTTCCCTGATACAGGTAGCATATAAAGTAGAGGCTAAATACCAGGATCGTTATCAATTGCTTTATGCTGTACAAAAATGAAAAACACATACAACAAACCTGGACCATTCATATTTGCAATGTTTCTGCGTACTATACTTTTTAACCCTTAACTAATCGAGCTGCTTCATTTCACCTGCTTTTTTTTTTTTGCTTTTTTTTTTTAAATCGGAAACAGTGGCCATTTATTCGAAACTTACCAATCTACGCGTTACAACTACGTTTGCTTTTTCAAAAACCTTTAATAAAAATGTTGGTGCACAAATACGGGCCTACAACCCCGTGGGCCGGCCACGGAGCAGGCTGGAACTGTAAATGGGGGGGGGGGTATTTATTTGTGGAAAACATAACAGAGTCAGTGGTCGTTGATTTCATAGTAAAAAGTGCGACAAGTGCAACAAAATCATATCGATAATTCATTGTGAGCAAGTACCAAAAGTGTCGACAATTCGAACCTTCAATAAATACAGTAATCAATGATGCATTAGAACTTAATATCAATTCATTGTCCGAACGTGTAATCAGTACCCGTCCCATGTCAACTCATTGTTCGAACGTATAATCAATACCCATCCCGGATCAATTCATTGTCCGAACATATAATCAGTCTTATCCCATATCAATTCATGTGCTAAAAACTGCATACATATCTCATGATATCAAGGCTGAGCAATCGGGGCACAACAAGGAGTTGAGAGTTTCATTTGTACCGGCGCCATTTTGGGTGAGGTCAGGAAGGTCCAAGTATAGTCAAAATGTCTCCACCAACTCGTGGTTGGACCGGGACCTCTTTCGGCAGTCCAAAAGTTTTCGTTGAAGGGTAGCAGAGGGGACTGGCGACATGAACCATCAGTCAAAGTGGGGTGGGAGGCAACAATCTCTCCTACCGGGTCATACTGGTGTCCCACCGGAACTGATAAAGTTGGTAGTCTTGCAGGATTTTGGTCATTTCAAGACTGAGGCCGGCGCCGGCATGAGCGCGCCGACGTCCCGCGGCTACGTCGTGGTCGTTCCGTGGGTGATCATGGCAGTCATTCCCCGTCGGGGGCCCCCGTGGCTCTTAGAGAATCTTCAAAGTTGAGGAGAACGTTTCTGGACGCAGGAAACTAGAAGCGCCATTGCACCGCAACAGTGGACGAGACCCCCGCTGGGTGAGCGGAGCATCATTGCCTCGCAATAGTGGACGAGACCTTTTGTTGGGTGAGTGGAGCGTTAGGGGTGCAGCTGAGGGGCCCCCACCTGGGGGGGTGGGAGAGGCTCGTTCGCGCCGCCTCTCCCTCCCAGCGCACCCCACGCCGACACCTGGCGTTGATATCCGTGATGTCCGGACCAGGTGATAGGGGGGGGGGGGTCGGAGGCAGAGGCAAGACATCCCCCCCGTGGCCTGCAGGGCGCCGCTTCAGGACCGAATGGAGAGCTCATACCAAGCCAGGGCCAGACCAGGAGATAGGAGGGGGGGGTCGGTGGCATGTGCAAGACACCCCCCCCCGTTGTCGCAGAAATTATTGAAGAAAGAAGAGGGATCCCGTCGGCCTCGGCTCCTTTTCTGGCCCGGGGGGGGGGTCGGTGGCATGTGCAAGACATCCCCCGCCGGTGTCGCAGACATTATTGAAGAAAGAAGAGGGATCCCGTCGGCCTCGGCTCCTCTCCAGGCCCAGGGGGGGCGGGGGGGGGTCGGTGGCATGTGCAAGACATCCCCCCCCATTGTCGCAGCCATTATTGAAAAAAGAAGAGGATGGGACAAGGGATCCCGTCGGCCTCGGCTCCTCTCCTGGCCCACTTTAGGCGACGACCTCCCCGGCCGACGGCTGCCAGCAGGACTCGCCCTATACGTGCCGAAGGCCTCGTCTTCCGGACGGGCGTAGCCGCGAACCTGTTGCACTTCGGGAGTTTCCGGAATGGGGGTAGGTATCTGCTGATTTGTATCTATTTCATGTTACCGTTATTGGGCGTGGCGGGCGGTGGGACAGACATGCTTGGAGCAGTGGGGGGATGGCGGAGCCTAGCTACCTCGTGGCTGCCGTAACGTCAAGCTTGGCTTCTCTCACCACTTTCATGTTTCTTATTTCTAGCGAAGTCAAAAACTCATCAGTGGCCTACTGATTTTGTTCGATTTCTTTCCCTTCCTTTTGAAGTGTGTTTCATGCTAAAGTTTCTGTTTAACAGGATACAGTGATTACTTCGTATTTTACATATGTCTTCTTTATTAGGGGTACCCTCCGGTTGAGCCAGATAATGTACCTCTAATAAATGGTCCAGGTGGAACTAGTTTATCAATCAGTGGCGAGTAGATGGGCATCACAGATTACAACGGGGGACAAAGGTCCGCATTACCCACCCTTCACTACTTGCAAAGACTAGACAGAATATTTCTATTCCACACTATTTGCAAACAGAGAATACCTCGAAAGAACTATTCCTTGAACAATAAATGTCCAGCCAATCAATCAATCAGTGGGGAGAAAAACAGGCATGATGGATTACAACGGGGGACAAAAGTCCGCATTACCTATCCTTCACTATCTGCAAAGGGAGACAGAATATTCCTATTCTTCTCTTTTTTTAGACAGGGAATATCTCAAAGAGCAATAATCGATAAAATATTAGTAGATTATAACACTTTAATAACTTATAAATATATACATCGCAACAAAAACAGTAAACACCTTAAAACATTTTTTATTAAAACAGAAGCAACAATGACAACTAACAGTAGTGATATCCTGGGTGGGTAATGGAACTGGGATTGTTAATGGAAAAACATCTACAGAGAAAGCTATGGTGAATTATACTTCTCCGGAAATTTAAAACTCACAAATGTTTCATTTGTGTAATCGTTTCATAAACATGTACATTAAAAAACTAAATACGCTCCACTGTTTTAGAAAATCTTTACAACTTGCTAGATCACCCTTTAAAGTTACAACTACGAAAACCTACTTACTTAAGCTGTTGAATTCGGCTTCAAATGTAAAGCATAAGTTCAAGCTAGCATATCATATGTCTAAAAGGTTTAACATAATTGATATGCAAATTTAAATACTACCCTTTCTTAATGGTGACACCTTATCTCTCCAATATCCCACAATTTCCATGAGCAAAGCAAAAGAAATTCTGAGGCCCTGAAGAAATAAGGCTTACTGTGGGGTTCAACTCAATCTGGTGTTTGGGAGATTCCATGTTTTAGGGTGTTCAAGTTCAAAAGACCTTTATTCGAATTTGATAAAATTCATAAAAGTACCGAACACACCAAAGCACATATATACACATAATACAAAACAGTTAAATAAATAACATTCCATAGTAACAAAACAATTCATACAGTGGTTAAGCAATACATTTCATTATCTTATAAAGTTTTAGCAGTAGTATCTTTATGACTGAGTCTGATTTCAAGGACTTTCCATAGTCTTACGTGCACGTATGGCTAGTCTTAAAAAAGTGCAAGTGCGAAATGTCAGTTCATCAGTGTCCAAGGTGAGCAGCAACATATAGGATTCCTGAAGTGTGAGAGGTCTGAATTTTCTAAAATATGGGGTTAAAAGCCATTTGGTATATCTCACATAAAATTTACAGAAAAACAGAAAGTGCAAATCATCTTGAGTGCTTGTACCGTTACAAGGGCAGGGGGTAAGATCTATATGATGTTGATACCCCAGAGGAAAAGACAGCAAAAATTTCACAGTTCCTGCCCTGAGACGAAACAGTAGAGATCGCTCCCAATTTGACATAGGAAGTGAGAGGTAGGGTGGCATGATTTGCATACAAAGACCGTTGACAATGTATTTTTTGACCCCTGATTTCTGTAACTCAATTCCAAGCCGTTCATTGCGGTAAAGTGCGTAAAGTGCCTTTTGGACCTCAAATTTATCCTTTAATTCAATAGCCGTTGGCTCAGTAAACAAAATGCCTCTGCCAATTTCATTAAATATTTTAAAAACTTCTTTAAACCAAGGGATCTGCATGCCATTTTCACAATTAAGGCAGTCCTTAATGATGTTTTGCGTAAGGACAGCAGCCTCGTTTCTCCAGATTCTGATCCAAAAGAGTGCTGGTCTTGCTTTAATAAAGTCATTTATGAAGGGGAGGTTAAGTTCGTTATGGCAGATGAAATTGGAAGAGGAGATCGGTGCTCCCAGCAATTTTCTGCAAAAACGGTTTTCCTCTCTTTGGATACTAATGCTGCTGGCCGATCCCCAAACTTCGGCTCCATACGTGGCAACAGGGGAACACTGTAGTTTAAAGATTTTAACAATGGCTTTTGTGGCGCCGATTTTCTTAGGGCAGGGGAGACTCAGAACAGAATTGTTGGCTTTCGAGAACTTGCTCGTGGCGTGGGCCACATGCCCACTCCACGAGCCGTTCGCAGCGAAAACCAACCCCAGATAAGGGAACTTATGGACAGATTCGAGTTTATCTGTTCCAATTCGAATTGTGCCGAGTTTCCTTTTGCCCGGCCCACAGGACATAATAAAAGACTTTTTAAAATTAACTTTCAGATCCAGTCCCTCCATAAAATTTACAAAACTATGTACAAGCAGACGTAGGGCATTAGGTGTACGTGCCATAAGGACAGCGTCGTCTGCATATAAAAGTACGGGTAGGGGGTTTCCTAAAATAGTTGGGACATCAGGAGTAGCTCTCTTTAAATAGTTGGACAGACCATTAATATAAATGATAAACAGCAGGGGTGCTAAAACGCACCCCTGTCTCACCCCCCTCCCTATCTTAATGGCTCCCGATACCTCTCCGCCCATCCCAATACGTACCCGTGCTTTCAGGTCAGTATGGAGATAGGCTAAGAATCTAACTAGAGTGGCATCAAGACCATTTGACAGGAGAGTTAACCATAGCCTGGATCTGTTCACAAGATCGAATGCGGATGAAAGATCCATAAAAGCTAGGTAGACGGGGGATGAGCGAGCAATGCAGTATTTGTCGATTATCAGTTTTAAATTTAGGCATTGCTCGACTGTTCCTACCCCGCTCCTGAACCCCATCTGGCAGGGATCTAAAAAGTCAGAATCAGATGCCCATTCCAATACCCTGTTATAAATTATTCGTCCTAATATTTTTAGAGTATTATCCAGGAGGGAAATCGGGCGATAATTTGCTGGGTCTGATCTGTCTCCCTTTTTGTAAATGGGGACGATGATACTAGTAGCCCAGGTGGCAGGCATGGCTACATGTGGGAGACTGTTAAAAATGTTTAGGAGTATTGGTGTCCAAAGAGTAGCATTAAATTTAATAATATCAATAGGGAGGCCGTCCGGCCCGGGCGCCTTGTTACCTAGGCTCTCTTTGATGGCTTTCCTGACTTCTAGGTCCGAGATCTCTAAGCCTTCTGTTTGGTTCATGTTAGGGAGAGGTTGCTCATCAGAGGGGGTGGCATAAATATTAGAAAAATGGGTCTCCCAGGCTGCACTGGTTATATTGCAGCTGATTTTAGTAAGCTCTTTGCCCATTTCCCTCGTTCTCCTGACTGCCGACCAAAATGGGGCGCTGCCACCCAGATTGGCGCTGATAACCAGCTTATCCCAGTGATTGGAGAGCAAATTTGCCTTCCTTTTCGATATTTTGTCTTTGTAGTTTTTCCTGGCAGCTCGAACTACATCCTTACACCTGGGTTTAGCAGAGAGGGCCTTTCTTAACTCTCTATTGGCCACGGAGCAAGATGTATCAAACCACCGTGGCTCTTTGTGTTCAATAGGGAGTGGGACCGACAGGAGAATTTTTATATTTGAGCATAAAGCTTCAAAATCTGTAATCAATTTTTCATTATTTGTGCTGGGGGAGGAGAGGCATTTCAGTAAATCAGGATGTGCCTCCTGGATCGTGTCTATGATGGCCCCACAGTCAATTCCCCTCCATTTAAGGCGAAGGCCGTCGATTGAGGGTGTAATATCCCTTGCCCCATTTAAATTCATGAAAATCGGACTGGGTGCGAAGTTAAAAATAGCTAACAATGGATTATGATCACTGAAGGACGTTTGCACCACAGAAGATTTGATTAAACAGTCCGATAACACAGGTGATGTAAAAATGTAATCGATAATTGAACCGTTATCCCTGCCCTTAAACGTGGGGGCATAGGGAAAATTCATATCATACCCTACACTCATTACATCAACAAGATTAAAATCAGAAAGTATGCTGATCAGTTCCATACCCCTGCGGTCATTACAGTGATCAAAGTTAGTAGATCCATAGTTCTCTATAAGTTTCACATTAAAATCTCCCCCAATCAGAATACTAGTCTTAGTGTCTACTGACATGGAACAATCAATCATGTTTAAAACTTTAGATAAAGCAACAAAATTTTTGTTCGGTACACCATAAAAATCATTATTGTAAAAATTGATTAAATAAATTGTGGTCTTTGATTTCAATTTATATTCCAAAATTTGAATATTGGGATTGGCAAGGTTATCTAGCTTCAAATCATTAATTGTACCGCCTGCCAAAATTCTGATCCCCATGAAAAGACCACCCACTGCTCGGCCAAAACTAGGTTTTACTGATGTTAGGCTGAAACAGTGGTAGCCTTCAATATACAAGTTATCAGCAGCCCAAGTTTCTTGGAACATACGTATGTCTACATCATTGATTAGTTCGATACAAGCAGGATCCAAGAGCTTAGATTCTAAACCTGCAACATTCCAGCTTAGAATTGATAGGCTGTGTTTGAACCCCTGTTTAATGGATGTACTCCCAGTATTCCCATTATCATGATTAGATGATTCATTAGAAATGGCCGGGATGCTGTCCGACAATATAATTTCTGTAACTGCAGTTTTGACGTCGAGCAATACAGCTGGAGTTGTGGCACCCTCTAGGTTACAGACTTTTGCATTTTTGCACATTTCTTTATTGAGGGGTGTACTCAGTCAATCCTGTTCGTCTAATGATGAAAGATAATCGAACCGATTGAAAGTAGGGATGTTGTACAATGGCCTAGCTTCAGTCATCTGTGCAAACTGAAACGGATTAGGGATTGGGTAAGACCTATCCCTATAATTGCTCTGATGCATAGATGGGGCTTGAAAGTGCTGAGGATGATTGGGGTTTAGGATTGGCATTGGTGGTTGTGGATGCCAATTGTGATTATTGGAATAGGCGGCATTTGGGTTCTGATTTTGAACAAAAAGGGGTGATTTGATCCTTGCTCCAAAATTCATATCCTGATGCGAATTAGTGGGGAAATTGTTGGGGAAGTTGGCCGTGGCTTGTTCTGGAGGTATCAGGTGTCGGTAGAAATATCCTAAGGGGAGGAGCGTGGTGTTAAATTCCCAGGGCGATGGTAGAGGGGCATTGGCTAGTGTTTTCTCTGCCCAATGTGGTTTTCTAAAGCTGATAGTGACACAGTCGCCCTCAAATTTTTTCCTTAGTGGTCCAATCCAACCCACTCACTGTGTGTTAATAATCTCCCTTGCACCATCGATAGGGTAATTGCAGTTAGCAATTAACCAGTGCAGGGTTTTGTTTTTCAGTGATGTGGGATTTTCATCCTGATCCTTTCTTAGTTTGGTGACATTTACTAACACTAGTACATATGCACCGCATTCCGATGGAAGGTTAATGCGGGCAGGAACTTGTCTGGGTGTTTTTGGGATGGGTTGGGTCGAGATAGGATTGCTTGTTGAAATTGGAGGGTGGCCTGTGGTGCTCACATTAGGGGGTTTAGTATTAGTGAAGGTATTGGTACCAAAATCCTTCCTTTTATCTGCGGGTTCGCTATTTGTGTGCGGTGTTACTGCTTTTTGTTTGGAAGTTGGGCCGTTGGCCAATGCAACAGGTGCAGCTTTGTGTGCGTTATTTGGGATAGTTGAAGGTACTTGTGAAATATTTGTTTTATTTGTTTTGGTACCTGCTATTTTGGTGGGGTTGCAGTTATTCGAACTTGTTGCATGGCCTTCCTTTAGGAAATTCTTAAGAGGGCTACTCAATTCATCTAGTTGTTTTTCTAATCGAGCAAGCCTATTTTCAATTGGGGATAAATACTTAATAGTTCCCCCAGTCTTTCCAGCAGGGGGTCATATGCCTTATCTGTGTTAGTGTTCATTATTCTGCCCTGCTGAACAGTTTCGCTATCGTCCCTCTGAGATATTACCGTGACCCTGGGCGTGTTGTGGTTAGTGTTAGGGACAGAGTTTGTGTTTTTCCCAGATTTCCTTTGTACCCGCCCATATTTCCTGACCGTGGTGACCCGGGGCTTGGGTGCATGTAACTTCAGTTTTTGAACTGCCCCCTCTCGCCTACCTCTCGCTTGCCTGGTGTTATCAGCAGATTTCACTTTGGGAGAGGGATTAATGAGTAGGTCAGGGGTTTTTTCCAGGTCTGTACTAATATCAGTGTCTGAGTCTAGCAGGGGAATGGAGGCTGAAAGGTTAACCTCGTTGGGGATGGTGTGAATGTCAGCGCAAACATCAAGTAGGGGTCTGATGTTATTAGGCATAGCTTGTGCAGGTGTGGTGGCGGTAGCAATAAGGCCAAGTGAGGAACGTTTGGCATGCGCCAGATCTTGAGATACCCTGCGTTCTAAAAGGCTAATGCCCTGATTGATGGCGTCATTGGCCTTCGTTATAAAAAGGTCAATGGGGCCAGTCACAGCAGCAGCTGTTCTGCTGCGGGTGCCTCTTGGGGACATGCTGACAATTGCTAGCCCCTATACTGCGATTTGGAGTACTACGCGGAACAACAGACACAAATGTCAATAACACCTGGCAAAAAGGCAGATAGTCCCAACAAGGATTTCTGTAACCACAGTTCCCAAATGAAGGTTGGCCAGTGAAAAGTACCTTAGAGTAGAGACGAAATGGAGTGGCCCCGTCCCGTCCTCCTCGTGCCTCTGAGGGCCACAGAGGGCCCGCCCTTTGCCCGGGCTTCGCCCCGGGCACTCCCCGCGCGCGACTCGCGGGGCGAGAGGTGTTGCACTCCTTTTACGTGCCTCCGGGCGCTCTGCTCGCGTCACGGCCGCCGGGGCACCTGGGAATTGTGGTTCCCTGCCCGCTCGGCGCCGTTGGTCAGGAGGTGGATGGTCGTTGCGCCGTTTCCCTCATGGCGGTGCCGATGCACAGGACTGGCTGCCCAGAGATGTTAGGTTTAACTAGCCGTTTCCCTCACGGCGCTGCTCACTGCCTCTGAATGCCCCCGGTGCACGCTCGGCGCTGCGCTCCTTTTACGCGCCTCCGGGCGCTCTGCTCGCGTCACGGCCGCCGGGGCACCTGGGAATTGTGGTTCCCTGCCCGCTCGGCGCCGTCGGTCAGGAGGTGGATGGTCGTTGCGCCGTTTCCCTCACGGCGGTGTCGATGCACAGGACTGGCTGCCCAGAGATGGTAGGTTTAACTAGCCGTTTCCCTCACGGCGCTGCTCACTGCCTCTGAATGCCCCCGGTGCACGCTCGGCGCTGCGCTCCTTTTACGCGCCTCCGGGCGCTCTGCTCGCGTCACGGCCGCCGGAGCACCTGGGAATTGTGGTTCCCTGCCCGCTCGGCGCCGGTCAGGAGGTGGATGGTCGTTGCGCCGTTTCCCTCACGGCGGTGCCGATGCACAGGACTGGCTGCCCAGAGATGGTAGGTTTAACTAGCCGTTTCCCTCACGGCGCTGCTCACTGCCTCTGAATGCCCCCGGTGCACGCTCGGCGCTGCGCTCCTTTTACGCGCCTCCGGGCGCTCTGCTCGCGTCACGGCCGCCGGGGCACCTGGGAATTGTGGTTCCCTGCCCGCTCGGGGCCGTCGGTCAGGAGGTGGATGGTCGTTGCGCCGTTTCCCTCACGGCGGTGCCGATGCACAGGACTGGCTGCCCAGAGATGGTAGGTTTAACTAGCCGTTTCCCTCACGGCGCTGCTCACTGCCTCTGAATGCCCCCGGTGCACGCTCGGCGCTGCGCTCCTTTTACGCGCCTCCGGGCGCTCTGCTCGCGTCACGGCCGCCGGGGCACCTGGGAATTGTGGTTCCCTGCCCGCTCGGCGCCGTCGGTCAGGAGGTGGATGGTCGTTGCGCCGTTTCCCTCACGGCGGTGCCGATGCACAGGACTGGCTGCCCAGAGATGGTAGGTTTAACTAGCCGTTTCCCTCACGGCGCTGCTCACTGCCTCTGAATGCCCCCGGTGCACGCTCGGCGCTGCGCTCCTTTTACGCGCCTCCGGGCGCTCTGCTCGCGTCACGGCCGCCGGGGCACCTGGGAATTGTGGTTCCCTGCCCGCTCGGCGCCGTCGGTCAGGAGGTGGATGGTCGTTGCGCCGTTTCCCTCACGGCGGTGCCGATGCACAGGACTGGCTGCCCAGAGATGGTAGGTTTAACTAGCCGTTTCCCTCACGGCGCTGCTCACTGCCTCTGAATGGGTGATATTCTGTGACAGGGTGCAGGCACCAGAAGAATTCTAGCCTAGTTCATCACATTGGAAAATGAGGGTCTGGGAAAATATCTAATCTGGTGAAGAACCATTCCTTCTTTAAACCCTATGGTGACCAACTATAGTTTATTCTCTATTTCGTTCCCTTGCCGTAACAAAATAAAAGTCTTGGGTTATTTATGGAAGGGAATACTTTTTGTTTCTTCCAATTTATAAAAGAAAAGAGGAGGGGGGGCAGCGTTCAAAGCACATCAGCGTGCATAAATACGAAAATGTTTTTACCTACCACGTACTTGACATTTTACAGCTTTTCATATTTGCTATTAAAAAACCATTGAAATTCACTGAAAAAACCATAGGTTATAGACTATATATAGTTAGGGATTAGCATTTACAAAACCTTAATTTACTCGCACAAAATCATAGAAATTCGCATATATAGTTAGTTGCAATAACTATATATCGCGCACCCGCAATCCACTACTGATGATGTCTCATATTACATCATTCATGACATGGTCAGTGATATCACTGATGACATCTCAAATGACATCACTGATGACATCACTGATGACATCTCAAATGACATCCCTGATGACATCACTGATGACATCTCATGTGACATTACTGATCACATCGCTGATGATATCATTCATGTGATAATACGATGAACCTCTTCAGACTCTAATATGACCTTAGATACAATCAGTGTAAACAGACACTCACAGACTGTCACTCATCCATGGTGTTACTCACACACCTAGTCAGTCATGCAAAGAATCAATCACACCTCCATTTCCTCAACTATACAGTTATACACACCTTACTTATTCAAACATATACTAACACTTATTTACTCTCCTATACAATCCCTGATACAAGCTCACAATGATCCATACAGCCACTCACACATTCACTGGCTCTTATGCACAGTTATTTATATATGTCAACTCTCACATGTACTGTGTTTTACATATGTACTTACTTGCACATGTAGCACTGAGATATCCATTCACTCACCAACACACCCAGGCAGACAGTCAACCGCCCATATAGCTGTTTCCACATGCACTCTTGAACTCATACACCTAGTGAATCAACTGCTTACACATCTATGCACAGAGTCACACACCTCCCAGCCACCCACACACACACTCAGCCTCCCATTCAAATACTTGGGCAACCAATCAATAACCCATATAGCCACTCATATAGCTACTGATCAACACATGCAGCAGCTTACACAACAACAGACATACTGATGCACACATTCAGACAGTTTAGTCACTAACCCATGCACTCAGTGAGACACATTTAATCACTCACTCATACAGTCAGTCACGCACCTACTAAATCCTTCATCCAGACACTTATACATCCACTCATTCTTCAATATGTAAGACATATTTTAACTTTACAGAAACATACAGTCACTGGATGATGTCATCACTGATGACATCACTGATGACATCATCCACATGAAAATCTGATGCACCTCCTCACACACTAATATAACCTTTGATACACCCACTGTAAAAATACAGACTACCATTTTATAAATCATTGACACACCAATACCAGTTACTACATATGCACTCACTGATTCCTAGGTCTACACATCTACTCATTCATCCATACAATCACTCATGCATGCAGCCACTCATCAATACAACACTATTATATGCACTTATACACCTATACAGACACTCACACACCGCCACTCTTCCATTCAGTTACTCACACACCTAGTCAGTCATGCTAATAATCAATCACACTCCCATTTACTCACCTATACAATTATACACACACCACTTCACTTATTCATACAGATACTAAGGCATACTTACTCTATTATATAATCAGTGATACAAGTACACACTCATCCATACAGCCAGTCTCACAATCACTGACTATCATGTAGAGTTATTTATATACTTCACCTCTCACATACACTGCCTTTTACATATGTAGTTACTTGGACATGTACCACTGAGACATCCATTCACTCACCAGCACATCCATACACACACTCACGCACCCATACAGCTGTTTCCACATGCACTCTTGAACCCATGCACCCAGTGAATCAACCACTCACACATCTATGCACAGAGTCACACACCTCCCACCCACCCACACACACACTCAATCTCCCCCCAAAAATGCTCAGACAACCAATCAATAACCTATATAGACATTCATGTAGCTACTGACCAACCCATGCAGCATCTTGCACAACAACAGACAGACTGAGACAAAAATCCATGCATTTAGTAAGACACATTTAATCATTCACTTATACAGTCAGTCACGCACCTACTAAATCCTCCATCCAGACACTTATACACCCACTCATTCTTCAATGCACCTTGGAATATATATAAAACATATATTAGCTTTACCCGCACCCCACGAATATTTGCGAAAAGCCCTGGGGTGGCGGGCCCAGGGCCTGTGGGGGCTTTGAGGCCCCTCACAAATTAAACAATCCCTGGGGGGTGGCAGTCCCTGGGGCTGCAGGAGGGCTGTGTGCCCTCCCGCATATTTTATTAAAAAAAGAAGCCCCAGCAAGTGGCACTCCTTGGGGTTGCGGGGGACTGTGTGCTTCCATGAATATTTACGAAAAGCCCCGGGGTGGCAGTCCCCGGGGTGTGGGGGGCCTTGGAGGCCCCCCACAAATTAACCAAGTCCCGGGGGTGGCAGTCTCCGGGGCTGGGAGGGCTGCGTGCACTCCTGCATATTATAAACATAGCACCGGGGCGGTGGCGGTCCCCGGGGCTGCGGGGGCCCCAATGGGCCCACTAATATTTGTTTGCAATGACCTCGGGACCTGGCCCACCCAGGGGCCTCAATTAAATGAATCGCAGGAGTCCGCGCTTCATTTTTGTTTTCTAAATTTCGGCGGGATTCGCAACCCCAGCGAGAATTTCGCAGAAATAAAAAATTAATGCTTATTTGGAACCCCCCTGAGCAGGCCTAGGGGGTCAGGGTGTTTCTACCCTGCCCCCTTTTCTTGTTTTTCAACTTTGTTTTACTGTTTTCTTGTGACTCTGTTCTACTGAGTCACAAGATGGCTGCCAACACTTCCTGGGATGGAGGGTTGGCAGCCAATCACAGTGAAGGTCGTGCTCGGTAGGGGTCGCGACTCTACCGCATCCCTAGATATAAACACTTTTTCTTTTTTAAATTTATCAGGAACTACTAAATGGATTTACACTATTAAACAAAAAGGGTTTTTTCTGCTAAATTTGGTGTAATTCCGTTCAGCAGTTTGGGCTGAAGCTGTGTCTAAAATTTCCTATTGAAAATTACATGGGGAAAACACGTTTTGGGACTCCCATTTTTTCTAAGCCCCTGTGTGTCGAATCAGCAGAAACCTTCAAGTTATCAGTGATGTCATTTGAGAAGTCATCAGTGATGTCATGAGTGATGTCACTGACCATGTCATGAGTGATATAATATGTGACGTCATCAGCAATGCATTGCTGGCGCGCGAGTTATAGAACTAACTATAACGTGGGAATTTCAATGGTTTTGTATGAGTGAAATGTCCAGCTAACTATAACTTGTGTGAAACCTATGGTTTTTTTCAATGACTTTGAAAGGTTTTTTAAATGCTAATTCCTAACTATAACGGGTGTGAAACCTATTGTTTTTTCAGTGAATTTCAAAGGTTTTTTAAATGATAATTTTAAATGTATTCATTATTGTATTTCTTTCTTTTTATTCTAATTTCTTACATTGTTAATATAAATATTTATATTTATTTTATTTTCTTATTATTTTTTAACGTAAAATAATAACAATACTGAATTAATTTTTTTAAATTAATTAATTTTTTTTCAATATATTAAAATTAAATGCTAAATAGTTTTTTTGGGGGGTAATCGCACTGTACACGTACGGTAATCGCACCATATTTTGTATGGTAAATCGTCCTCTGTGCGTACCCGCGCGCTCGTTACGGATACGCTTTGACGTTGCGCGTCGCATCAACGCTTCCGCGTGACGTCATGTATGTCGACCCGTAAGTGCACCTCGCGAAGTTTCTAATTGTTCAAAAACATATATTTATGTATTTAATGTACATATTAAGGGAAGACATTATCAGGGATAATCATGAAACAAGTTTTCTTTAACTTTTAATAAGCGTATATTAATTTTAAAAACACTTACGCAAATCGCAGCGGTACATCGTACGTACTCGCACCGTAAGAGCACCGTAAGCGCACCGTAAGCGCACCATAAGTGCACCGTAAGAGTACGCAAAGCCATGTGACTTTAAAAGAAGAAATTTGATTGGTTCATAATACTTCCTATTCCAACTGTTGAAAGACCCCTCCCATTTTAATCCTTCTTCGACTATCTCAGGAGAAGCATATCTTCTGTGGAGCTACAGTCAGAAAGAACCTGCACCATGTCTCAATTCTTGGAATCATCTTCTGAGCACTTTTCTGAGGAAGGATTTGTTCCCAACAGCCTTAACCAAAAAGGAAAGAGGCTGTTATATGGACATTTTTTACCTTCCCTGAAGGTGAAAAAAAAGTGACTGCCCCTAAAGTCACATGTAAAACAGGTGAAACTACTTTGTCCAAGGGTGACCCCAGAAAGAAATATTAATTTGGCACTGCGAGCATGGTGCGCTATGTAAAGAATTTACATCCCAATAATTGGGCTAGAGCAGTAACCCGAAGATTGAAGGAGGAGCAGGGCTCTGCTGTTCCAAGTACATCAAGTGCACCACCACCACCACCAAGCACTATGATTCCAAATATCCAACCTGAATTTAGAGACCCTACGATTCGTTGTAACTTTTGCAACAAACTTATAGCCTATGGAGAACAATCCATAGAACTGATTCTAGTCAAGAAGAGGAACTACAACTGTACTCGCTAATTATTTTCTTTTTTTACTTTTTTGTTCCTGGGTCACAGTTTTTTGGTTTAAAAAGTTCAATTTTTCTGGTTTAAAAAAAATAAATCAAAAAACTTGTTGAAAAAAAAGAAAAAAGACAAAACTAAAAAGACAAAAAAAAGTTCTTTTCAGAACTACCTTCACTGGTCAAAGAAAGAACTATATTTCTAAGTTAATGTGTAAAAGTTTGTCAGAAGGAATGTGTAGTTCATAAATGAATGAATGAATACATTAGTAGTGTATGGTGAATGTGAAAGTGCAGAACTATAAGGAAGTGCTACAGCATATATCTGTAAGGTGTTTAGCTATAGTACACTGTTGTACCTCCGAAGCACTTGAATGTAACATATGCATATAAATATGTTACACGTCTATGCTTCAATTTGCACTACTGGTGAAACTGCCTGGATAAATTTGTATGTGTTAGGGGCGGATTTACAACCCCCTTAAACCCCTTTTACACAGCCGTTGCGCAGCAGTGGTGCAAAAGATGTGCCATGGTGTGTGGTATTTACAATGTGACGCATTTGGAAGGTGCATCATATTGTGAAGCCTTACGCCAGAAGGAGGCTTTCCTGCGGAGGTGGGGGGTGTTCTGGCGCAGAAACGCCTCCTAAAAGTGACTAAGTGAAATCTATAAGATTTCATTCAGTCACTTTTGGGCTTCTACTGTGTCAAAACCCTGCACCTGCTTGAAGCAGGTATAAGGATTGACACAGCATTATGAGCATAGGGTCCAAAAAGCATTGCTGGAGCTGCATTGCGCTTCCAACGCAAGTCAATCAATGTGCCATCTTCACAGCACAGATACATCACATATCTGTGCCATTTTTGCCTCATAGTGCACCACATTGTAAATACGGTGCATCCGTGGTGGTGATGTCACAGTGCCCAATAACTGGCATATCTCTGGGGATGTACCACTTATTGTACATCTACTAATCACTGTTTTAATGTAGTGAATGCCTTACTACACACTGATCAATGAGTCACTAAAAAACTATACCAAGAGTAACAGAGTGTTTGGTGGAAGTGTAAAGATAGAGACTGCGAAATTCAACATATAAAAGGCAAATTTGCAGGTGCATAGGACAGTGTATGCACAGTCTATAGGGATTTGATGCACTCTATGCCCTAAGGCGCACTTTGTACCATGAGTACTTGGCTACCGACATAGGCTTCATTTATGAGATTTTGCCTAGGGAAAGTGCAGCAGGCCTTCCTGCTGCGTTTCCCTATGGCAAAAGAAAAAGGCAGGAATGCGCCATATCTATAAGATACGGCACATTCCTGTCCTTATCCCTTGCGCTGGCGCACAATGGTCTGCCTGCACCGATACAGACACCTTTACACAATGGTGCAAGGGTGCCTGCTTTGCAAGGATGATTATTTTTGTACAGGTAGGGAAACCTTTCTCCACAAAAATAATCACAAGAGACTTTTCCTTTTTCTACATGTGCTGAAGAATGCAGCACACATAGAAAAAGAAAAAAACAAGGAGAAATAAAACTATTTTTCCCCATTGCGCCTTACTTACGCCTCCCCTGGGTAGGCATAAGCTTTTGGCACTGCCTCAGATTTATTTTTTCTTGGAAATGTGGGTCAGTGTCAAAAGGCCATGGGTGTTGCTGGAAACGCCCCCAGCAACACTCATTGCACGCCCCTTTAACGCAGAACACTGTGTTAAAGGGGGTGGTATTTATCAGGCAGCAGTACACCAAAAAAAGTGCCTTAGTGCTGCCTGATAAATATCACGCAGACAGCTGTCCCACAGAACATCACAAAAAGTGACGTTCCAATGGCGCAAGGAGCCTCATAAATGAGGCCCTGAATGATTACAATTCTGCAAGGAGAGTGTGTAGCTGAATGTATAACTGCTTCACTTTTTCTACAGTTTATAGACAAGCATATATTGCTATATGGCTCCGTACAATACTGAAACAGTACTGTGATAGTGTTTGCAGGAAGTGTAAGGATAAAGACTGTGGAATTCAATCTATAAAGGACTACTTTGAAAGTACATAGAAGACTGCATGCATAGTCTATACAGGTTGAAAGCAGTCCATGGCCTAAGGCCTACTTTCCTCCATGATTATTTGGGTACTGACTGGATAAATACAGTTCAGCAAGGAGAATGCCTGACTGAATTTAAAATAGGTTAATTTTTACCACAGTGCATAGATAAGTACACTCTGCAGAATAGCTCTGTAAAATATGGAATCAGCTATCACAAAGACTTTGCTGGAAGTGAAAGGATATAGACATGGAAATAAAAGCTATAAAAGACAAGTTTGCTGATGCATAGAAGAATTTCGAAACTGTCTTCTATATTGTTCTGTTCTTCTTCCATAATGAATTTTTTATGTTGTTGTTCCTTGTAGAAAAACATAAACACTTCATTTTATCGTTTTTCCTACTACATAATACAAAACTAGCTTTATCAACTATGTTGACATTTAAAAAATATTATGCAAATAGCATTCTCAACTATTTTATAAGATTATGGGGCAGATGTATCATGTGTTTTGCATGTCGCAAAAGCTGCGATTCTCTATTTTCCAGCGTTTGCGACATGCAAAAACGAAAATGGCATGTATGAAAGAAATCGCATCGCACATTAGGAATTCGCATGTTAGCGAATTCCTAATGTGCGAGAAATGAAAAATCGCAGATAATTTTGCGAATCGCGATTTTGCATTGGTGCAAAATAGCGAAAATCGCATGGATATGTAAGAAAAAAATCGCTAATTGCGATTTTGTCATTTTCGCATAATAAGGAATCGCAATTAACACCAGGTACAAGCAGGTGGTAAAAAAAAAAATATATAAAAGAACACCCAGAATGCATTTTCACTCTTTCCAAAATGGCGGGACTGTACCTGATTGCCAGGAGGATGCGCATCCAAGCTCTTGCCCAGAGAAGACAACGTCAGGAAAGGATATTCCGAATACGCATTACGCTGTTCCAGCAGACACAGGAGGAGATATATGAAAAATACAGGCTACATCCTCACAGCATTCTGGACCTAATTACTGAATTGAAACCATTTTTACAACGCCCAACTGCCAGAACACAATCCATACCAACACATGTGCAGGTATTGTGCTCACTGCACCTTTTGGCTTCTGGCTCCTTTCAAACAGTAATAGCAGAGGTTGGTGGAGTCTCACAGAGTGCCCTATCGCGTTTTTTCCATGTCTTCTTGGATGCAATGATCAGTAGACTTCAACATCATATATATTTTTCTAATACACAGCAAGCCATACAGGAAGCCAAGTTGGATTTCTATCAAATAGCAAGATTCCCACATGTGATTGGATGCATAGATGGAACCCATATTGCCATCACCCCACCAGCAGCCATTGAATATGTTTTCCGCAACAGAAAACACTACCACTCACTGAACATCCAGGTCATATGCAACGCTAAATACATAATACAGGACATTGTGGCAAAGTTTCCAGGGAGTACACATGACTCCTACATCTTCAGACATAGTGCAATACATAGACGTCTCAGTGCTGGTCAGTTTGGAGATGGATACCTGCTAGGTAAGTAATACTCATCCATCCTCCCTTCCACCCAAACAATGTAATGTAACTCTGAGTCACTTTTCCCTCTCTAACTTGCAGGTGATAGTGCTTATGCAGTGCGTGATTTCATACTCACACCATACTTGAATCCTGCAAATGCAAGTGAAAGACGCTACAACAGGGCACACCGGTCCACACGTGGGGTAATAGAACGTACATTTGGAATTCTGAAAAGCCGTTTCAGACGCATTCACAAAAGTGGAGGTGCATTGCAATACAACCCAGCGACATGTTGCAAAATAGTGACAGCATGTGCAATGCTGCATAACATAGCAATCCGCAAAGGCACAGAAATTGAAGTGAGTGACTCAGACACATCTGATGATGAAGATGATAACCCTCCCCCAAGAATGGCAGTGGCAGGAGTAGGAGCCATGGCTGGTCGGCAAAGGAGGGCAGAGATTACACGTAACTATTTTTAGGTGAGAAAAAAATACAGAAAACCATTTTCACTTTGCCATTGTTCTTTACTTCAGAACAAGAAAACATTGCTATATGTATGTAACATTATAAGTAATCCTTGTGATTTCACATTTCCATACTACTAAAAAAAAAAAAGAACAGTATCTATGCATGACTGCTGCATGGGTACTTCATGGGTACTTGAACAAGGTAAGTTATTTTCTGCGCAGGCGACTGCCAGCAGGTTGATCAAGTGGCGGCATGGCCTCTTGGTCTGCTCCAGTAGTGGAACGCCTTCCACTCCTGCGTTGCACCATGATGTTTGTTGGTGTGGGGTTGTTGCTACTCCTACTGGAGTTGTCCTCGCTTTCACCTGAGCACAGAAGGGCCCTTGCACCTGATTGGTTTGTTTGCATACTTTCCAGTACCAATGTCATATTGTTCACACTCTGTCCAACTGAACGTGTGCAATCACTCAATTCACGCTGCATGTTCACACTGCGACGTGTGAAGTTGCTGGTGACTGCACATAGCCGGTTGATGGCTTTGGTGTAGCTGTGCATTGTGTCCTGCGCAGCCTGTGCAGCCCTGTTCCGTGCATCCTCTGTGTTCACAAGTGTCAGGCAAAGTTTATCAATGGCACCAGCCATGCGTTCCTGGTTCTTGTTGGACTTCACTAGCTGCCTATTGATGGATCTGAGTGCCTTATGTTGAAGGCGTTGTACCTCAAGCATGTTTTGCTCAAGCCCTGCAAACACTGTCACAACTTCACTCTGTTCTGTGTTATTTGCAGATGGCTCAACACGGAATGCACGTGCCCTCCGTGGACTTTGTGAAGGCTGTTGTGCATCTTGGCTGGACACAGTGACTGTCTCATTGGACACTGCTTCAACATCTGTGTTTTCTTCCTCTTCCATTGGTTGTAGAGGAAGTACTCTTCTGCGCTTCCTCTGTATGGTCACAGGGGCATTACTGACTTCATTGTCTGTATCTGACATCACATGGGGAGGTGACAATTCAACTTAATTGTCAGTCCTGTCCTCACTGGTATGTCCTGTGAATGTAGAGTGCAAAATATGAATTTGTGTTCATTGCAAAATAAACATTACTCATGGCACTGTATTACTTGTACTGCACTGTTTCAGCATTACGTTGTCCCACATTAAGGAGTCATATGAGTGACTGTGATTGTGAGTGTTACTAGGGCGATTGGACTACAACTCCCATAATGCATTGCTGTGGTCTTGTTTCACAGTGTTCATGGACTAATGCTAATCTCAAATGCAGTGCACACACACACACACACATTTTTTGTACACACACATGGATGCACTTTCATATCCTCTTACCTTGTGCTGGTGCTGTGGGTTCTGAGCTGTCTATGTTGGTCACTCCACTCACACTTTCAGTTGTCAGTGTGGATTCTATCAGTTCCTCATGGGGTGTCGGTTTGTCCACCATGGAACTTCCACCACCTGTCAGGTTGCTATCCTTCAGCCTCTCCGCAAGTTTTTCCTTGGATCTCAGTCTCATATCATACCACCTTTTTTTGATTTCATCAATGGAGCGAGTGGTGACTCCTACTGAGTTGACCTTCTCCTGGATCTCCAGCCATATTTTTCTCTTCCTGGAGTCAGGTACCTTTAGAGATTTTTTTCCAAAGAGGTCCTCATGGTTACAAACCATTTCTTCTATGAGCACTTCTTGCTCCTTCTCTGAAAACTTCTGCTTTCTTT
The DNA here is from genome assembly GCF_964263255.1 of Lissotriton vulgaris. Lineage (NCBI taxonomy): Eukaryota > Metazoa > Chordata > Amphibia > Caudata > Salamandridae > Lissotriton > Lissotriton vulgaris. The sequence continues at coordinate 375,668,554 of NC_141698.1, forward strand.
TTTTCTTCTCAATTGGCTGCTCCTCCTGTGCCTTCTGTGCCTCCATAGCTGAACAAACAGGTCTGCTCTGCCTCAGCACACTCTTCCAACTGCCACTGGGTGTGGTTCTGGGGAGCAGGTGCAAGCAATCACTGGTACTTCCTGCTTGTGAAGTCATCAACTTGTGCCAGCATTGCATGATTCCCGTTTTTGCGATTTCCTTAAATGCGAAATTCGCAGATATGCGAATCGCATATTTCTCGCAATAATTTCTGCGACTTTTATGGAATCGCTATTTTCTCGCAGATTTAATGTTACATACCATTTTGCGATTCCGAAATTGCGATTCGCTACAAATCGCAATTACGGACTCGCAAAATGGAATTTTGATACATCTGCCCCTCTATCTATAAAATTGCTTATATGAATTTTTAGTTATAAAATGTTCTTACGTTTTCAAACCAATCACTCCTTCTCACTATAGGAAAAAACTAAGGCTATTATAATAAAATGCAGTACTAAAAAAAGTACAATATATCTATTCACCTTACCAGTTCCAAAGAAGTAGATGTGCTGTAGTAAAATGCAAATAATATAGGTACACTCAGAATATATATTTTTTAATTGCTTCAAATGTGTTTAAAAGATACAAACCATCTTTACATATTTATGTTCTCCATCCATGTTATCTTACTTCAGCTCTGTAGAAGTACATCCCATCGATCATTTTTAACAGTTACTTATACTTACCTTCAAAATAATTTTTTTTTAAAAATGATTATAAAATTAGCATCTGTAGAAGACAAAAAAAGTTACAATTCATCTTTTACAACACAAAATAATTTGTAAAGCATTTTATTTGCCTTTTTTCTGTTCTCAGAATATATTGAATTTCACTGGAAACAGTGAGTTCAATAGTACTCATCACAAAACAGCGGGCAAAAAAAAGACAATCAAGAAGATTATCTTAAAAAAAAAAAACAATCTCAATAACAATCTAAAAAATAGAAATCAAACATATGTTAAATGTTTTTTTCTAAGACCAATATCTTACGTAACTATGAGGTAGGTGAAACAATCTTAAAATAACAAAACACTATAATTAATTTTCTTCCATTATAAAGCATGTTAATTACAACTATATGCTGACAAAATATACAACAAAAAGTCCTTAATGGTTTCAGATACTTTCCCTCATGGCCAAATAGTATGTGTGAAATTCTTAGTTTGAAAGTTGTTCAATAGTAACCCTGAGCATCTGCCTTCCAGCCTTCTGATCCAAAACCACTGACATCATTTGCACCGTCCCCCAGTGCTCATCCCTCAGCCCGACGCTATTCAATATCTCCATGGCCACCCTCACATAAGTGGCCAGCCATCACAACCTCAACATCATCTCCTATGCCGATGACACCAGCTCATCCTCTTCCTCACCAAGGAGCCACATACAAAAAACAACCTCCACGACGCAATTAAGGACGTCACCAACTGGATAAGGAGCAGCTCTCTAAACCTGATCTTGCACAACATGAAGGTACTAATCCTCAGACCCACCACCTCAGCTTCAGATGACTCCTGCTGGTCAACTACACTGTGAACAGTACCAACACCTACTAACCATGTACACAACCTACGATTCATCCTCAACTCCTCCCTCTACATGTGTAAACAAGTCTACAGCATTTCCTCATACTGCTATAACACCCTCCACATGCTCCGCAACATTTAGAAGTAGATACTAACCAAAAGAAGAAGAACAGTAACACAGGCCCTCATTAGCAGCAGACTAAACTGTGGCAACACACTCTATACAAGAATTCCAGCCAAACACCGACAACGACTACAACAAATCCATAGCACCTCCACCTGACTGATCTAAAATGTCCACTGCTGCAACCACATCACCCATGACTTGATACACCTACACTGCCTCAACATCAACAAGAGGATCACCTTCAAGTGCGTCACCCTCACTTACAAAATACTCTACAACACCAGATTAATTTACCTTAACAGCAGTAATCCTGAAATGCCAAATTTTGTCCTTAATTAATTTATCGGTTCTTGTTTTAAGCCGTAATTGTAGTTCTAGCAGTTCTTTTTCTTGGTTTGGATTTTTTTCCCTGTCTTTGAGGGTAGCAAGCTGCAATTGTGCCTCCTTCTTTTTAATAAGATCAAGGTCAATAGTGTCCTTTTCCTTAATAGATCTTCTTTTATGGACCATCTGGGAGCCCAATATCCCTCTCAAATAAGCCTTGAAAGATTCCCACACTGTGCCTTCAGTGCCTGTACCTATATTGAATAGAAAAAACTCCGTCAGGCTCTTCCTGACCTTGATCCTAATCTCATCATCCAGTAAGAGTGTTCTGCCCAGAGTCCATCTACACTCTACTTGTCTAGTCCTGGAATTGATCTTCAGTTCGACCACTGAGTGATCAGAGAGGCCAACCAGGATATAAGAAATGGAAACTATATCGGGCACAAGTACTCTGTCTACAAGGAAATAATAAATCCTGGAGTATTGCTTAGACTCGCAACAGGAAGGGCTGCCTCGAGACTGGATTGTAGGCGTTCCACAGATTCCACTGTTGTGCTGGCTGTACCACCCCTCCCCACTTAGGGGAACAACTTGTTGGACCACTGTTTGTGCCGATGGAGACTCTGCCTCCATGCAAACCTCACCCCTTGATGCCTCCTTACCGGTCTTCCGTGCACCCAAGGACTTTGTTGCTGAGAACTGCCCCCAACACAGCGGGCCTCTAAATTGAATGAGGAAAAAAACACCCCTGGATTGATGCCACAAGCTTCCTGGGTGCCTATCACCTGGTTCTCACTCTCTTCTGCTCTCCGATGTCAATAAACCCCCAGGGAACGCTGCTGCTGCCACCTTTTCCTCAGAGGCTGTCCTGCTACAGCTCCATCGAAAATGAGCTGACTCCGCCCCCTCCGCCGTCATCCAAGCTGGGTGCATAAATTGCATGCCTCCCAGGGTCCTAGAGCCGCCGGCGTCACGCCGCCGAATATTAATGTAAATCAGATAACCGAATATTATGCCCAAACTTTCGCTGCCGAGGACATCCGTAACTTCGCACAAGGCTGCTCAGGTGGGGGCACGCTTGATCACTTCATTTCTGCTAACTTGCCGTCCGCAGTACCGCTACACACGGGACCCCCCCCGTGACAGCTGTCAGCCTGCCGCCGCCATGTTCCTCTGACCCGCGAATGTTGATGACATTTCTGATTTACATTGTCTACACTCCATGTTTTGACTTGCTGCTCTAACTAGATTGTTAAAAGACACTGATTCACAGTCTGGTAAAGTCAAATATATGAATCTTTCAGTGGCTATGTTAGTGGTACATGTAAACAAACCATTTTCACAGTTATGTTGCCATTTATAAGAAAGGCCAAAAAGGTTTTCAATATCTATACCTTCATCTTCTAATACACCAAGCATAAACATTAAACATTCCTGACAATCTTGCTGAATATTCTGCATAAATTGAGTAGAACCAGAACATATGTCCAAAACATTTCGAATATCAGAAACACTTTGGGCCAGATGTATCAAAGGGATTTACCCATTCTGTGTCTATGGGGAAATGTGTTCATACATATGGCCCTTTGTAATTTACTTCTGTCACTACTAGATTTCTCATAAGCAGAATACAACAATGAACAGAATCTCTCCTCCCGGTTTTCAATAATTTTCTGTTGCAAACTTTCAAGAAAAATAACAACATTAACAACTACATTAGCATAGCAGTTGAAACCACAACTATTTTCAAACCGATAACCAATATTATCTTCAACACTGTCCTTTTTCTTTTTCCTTGCAGTCACAACTTCATCTTGTTTTTTTCCTTTCTCTTAAGTTTCACTACAGATATTCTCAAATCTTCTTTTTCTACCTACCAAACGCTTTTCAAATACTGGATATTGACCTAAATAGGGTGCATATTTTTTCTTAACTTATTATATTCTTTCACACAATTTGCATCTGCAGTAACCGTTGTCTCATCAAAGTCAATCAAGTACAATCCAGATAAAGTTCTCACTCGAGACAAAACAACATATGCCATACCCTCTTTAAACACGGTACTTCCAATATTCACTAAAGCATTATCTACACTTAAACCTCGAGATTTATGAATAGTCACCGCATATGCTAAAGAAATAGGACACAGTTTTCTGCGTACATACAAATCTTTTACAAGCAAAAACCAAGCTGAACAACGACTAAATTCTTGTACTTCAGCAATTTTATCAAATTTGATTTTCAAAAATTCAATCCCATCTCTATTTACATAGTTAACAAATTCAACAATTTTACCCATTGCTTCATTTACTAAACCTTTTCCACATGTAAATTACGACGTAAAATTACCCTACAGTTTACACATGCATACAAATTCTTTTCTAAACCAGCAGTTTTACCTATTGATTTCTCTAAAGAATCCAATTTCCTCTTCAACTTTTCATTCAAAATAATAGTGATTCCTTCATGTTCTATTTTATCAATAGCTTCCAATTTTATAATGTCTTCATTTTCCAACTTTAACATTTCTTCATTAAATATAGAACAGTCACGCACTGTTGGCATTAAGCAGATTACAGATTTGTTTTCTGCAACTCTCATATATATTTTCTCAGGAACAATTTTTTCATTTGGAAACAAATTGGGAAGTAATCGTCTCTGTAAAGCTTCTTTGCCATGTTCTGACACTTTTCCAGTTCTTATATCTTGAAGAATAGTTCCGCATCATTTGCCTGTCGCATATTTTTAATAAGTTCCTTATACTCAAAATATGACCAAATGTTTACATTTCCAATGCTTCCTAAAGACTTTCTGGTATCTTCATGCACCAATGTTTTAAACACTGGTTGTCCTTTTACAGGAGTAAGCTGTAGTAGATTTCTAAAAACTATGACGTGTTTTCCCCCAAATAATACATCATACTCTGTTTTAAGAATTTGCTGCATTCTTAAATGCACAAAGGCAAGCATTAAGTTTGATACCATGCTTATCTCATCAATAATGAGAAGTTTCATTTTCTTCAACACTCTTGAAACTTCACAACAAGCTTCTCCAGATAGCTTGTAGTATTCCAGCTTGTTTTCATGCTCTACTGGTAGCATTAATAAATTATGTAAAGTAATTGCTTTAACATTGTGTGCCGCCAACCCAGTTGGAACAGTGACAACACAAGACAAATGTGACTTAGTTGTTTTGTGTAGAAAAGTTGAAATTACTTTCATTAAAAAACTGTTCCCTGTTCCAGCTTTTCCACTCACGTACATTTGGATAGGTTCAAATGATGAGCAAGAGCACTTTTTTTTCTCATGAAGTAATCCATGGTGAATCTGCTCTCTCACTTGCTCATATATTTGTTTCTGCTCAACATTTGGTTGTTCTTCCATGTTTCCTAAGTTTGTTACATCTCCTTGAGCTTGATACATTGCTGTTTCCACCTCTTCCATAGCAGTTGTTGCTTCATTTTGAACAATTAGTTCTCCTAATGGATCCTCACTCAACGGAACAGAAGTTTGACTGTCTTAAGAACTGTCTCTAGCAATCTCAGCTGCAATTATATCTTCTTGTTCAATTTCGTCGTTTAACATTTTCACATAATTATCAAAAACAGGACATTCTAGAGTATCTTTACATGCGTTGAATGAATCTTCATAGCTCTCAAAATCTCCAAGTAATTCCAATTCTGAACACCATGGCTTGAAAAGTTGTAAAGAGCTGAATAGTAAAGTTCCCTTTTGTCAGGTGTTTCGCAACTCCGTTTACGGTGAATAATCAAATGTCCTTTTCTTTGTTTCACCAAACAACCTTCAGAACCAATCACAGCATATAAACCATTATTGATGTTTTCTGTAATATTTCGTTTAAAAATACAGTTTTGCAGAACTTCATAGAGACAAACGTTCTCACCATGATGACTTCTATTTGGATAATATGTATCCAACATATTTGTTTTCACAATATCTGTACTTTCTGGCTCTTTTTCAGCAGCTAAATATTAAATTTCTTGTACAGATTTAAGTACTCGGTTTCGAGTTGCGGTAAGACCTAGACTCATCCAAATGATTCTTCTAGATTTGGAGTATAGACTTGCAGATGATAAACGATCTGAGCATTCATATGCTCCGATTTCTCGATGAGATAACATCTTCAAACTGTAAGTATATAATTTCTTACTTAAACTCTTCTTGTGAGAAATCTCTTCCCACATTTCCTTCAATTCCGTCCTTTCTGATTTCATTATGTACGATGTTACATATCGAGCAACAGCAATGGAATTGTCTGCAAAATATTGAATATCCATATTAGCATTCCACATGGATAAAATGACTGAGTTATAGTCATTTATATATTTTGATTCTTCATTTCTTCTTAAGTTGTAGGTATTTCTTGGAGACTTTCTTGTGATAGTATGTCGCAAAGATGGCATAAAACTGTTCACTCTTCCTTTCGATATTACAGGTCGTGGAAATGCAAAACGGCATTCAGTGTAGAATTTATCCTTAGATTTGTACTTTCGACGACAGTATTTCCCACAACGATGGCTTTGGAATCGTAAGACTTGTTGTCTCAAGTCCTTATTTTGTGTACTTTTGGGTACATCACATGTAGCATATTCTTCAATAAAAGACAACACCGTATCATCTGAGTCTGTTCCAAATTTCGGAGCATCTTTGATCCATATCAGCATATGTATGTGAGGAGCACCTCTTGCTTGATATTCCTTTCTCCAAAAGAAGTCCAGAACCTCTGCAAGAGGAGGATTTTTTTTATTGGTGATAAAAGACATCATAGCTTCAAATCTATGATTGAAATATCTGCATACATTAACTGGATCCAAAGAGCACAATTTTCCAGGTGTCTTGTATTCAATATTTAGTATATTTTGATTTGCTTCTCGAAGAAATTGAAGTAAATCATCCCACGCCTATTCAGCACAGCTTAGAGTAAGGAACCATGTAGGAGTTCCTATGTTCCTTAACATACATTTAAGTTCTCCATGACGACTGTACCAGTACTCATTATACCACGCTGACATGCCATGAGATTAATTAGCTGAGATTCCAAAACATTATCATTCTGGTACATTTTATCCATAAATTCCTTTGCTGAAACTTTTTGCAGATGTACACCTGTTTTCAATATATGATTTACTGCATAAGAAAGCCCAGACAAATCACTCTCAAACAAAAGATGAAACAAATACGGAATACATTGTCGAAAACTTGGATCTTCTGCATACAATCTTAATGTCTGGTATTCAGATGCAGGAATCTGCACAGGTCAATTGTCATATCGTCCTCCTTTTCCTGTGGGAAACAACTGAGGGAAACAACGAGCTTGCAAGCTTTTTTCCCATACACTTAATGGGACCTCCCTTTGCTTCTTTCATTTGGAATAACTCTATAGTATTCTCCATCACTTCTTTAGAATGCAGTCGATGAACACTGTAATGTTTGTAGATTTCTTCAGTTATGGACACATAGACTTTTACAATTTGTCCAGTACACGAGTCAGTATCTTCTTCTAAACTTATTTCTTCTTCTCCCAAATACACATTTTTATAGTACTGATTATTTTTTACCAGATACAACGTTGCCTTTTTCACTTTCCTAACATCCACTAATTCCTGCCAGATTTTCTTACTCTTAGTAGGAACGCCATTAACAAGAATAACTAAAGGTTCATCTTCTACATTTTCTACACCAATTGTTTCAATATTTTTCTTTACATCTAGTGGCAAATATACAACTCTTCCCTTTAATCCTCTTTGTAAATCTGAAGGAGGCAATTTCCCCTTCTTAGGCTCCATACGAACAATAGCCTGAAAAGGATGCACACATTGAATAGGAATAGACTCATAAATGTTTAAATCCATCAGTTCAGAAGGAATATTCACGAACTCAAAATTATTATGCACAACTCTAGCAGGCATTTTGTTCTCATCTAATTTGTTATAAAAATATTTACAAATACGCTGTTCAGAACCCAAATCAAAATAATAATATTATTAATAATAAAAACAGCTTGTATAGAGCCTGGTTACACTAGGAAACAGTGTATCCCCGCACTGTATAGACAATAAAGTGAGCCGTATCAGAGAAGTTACAAGTGACTGGGGTCAGTCAGGGGGTCTCACAATTTCAGAAAAAGATGTGCTTTTAATTTTTGACGGAACCTTGTCTCCGATGGTTCCATGCGGAGTTCAATGGGTAAGGCATTCCATTGTTTGCTGGCCAGATATTTGAAAGACCTTCCCCCCCATACGTGCCCGGTAGATTCTGGGTACTTGGAAAAGCATACTACCCAGAGATCTCAAATGGCGCTTGGGTTGATACTTGGTCAGTAGTTTTTAGAGATAGATTGGCCGCTGCCCTTGCGCAATACGAGTTTTTCACTGGCCCCGAGGGTATCAGGATGGAGCCTAGTTCCGTTGGCCACCACGCGGAGGACCAGATGGATGGTGCTTTCCCCAACACAAGAAGCTCCGTTTTATTCGCGTTGAGGCGTAAGCAGTTATTATTCATCCAGCCAGCTAGTTTGCTTAGACAGGCCGAGAAATTTGCTGAGGCTTTTTCAGAAGGCTGGGACAGTGTCACCACCAATTGGGTGTCATCCGCGTAGGAGGACACTATATCCACCCCATAAGTCTCTACTATCTTGGCAAGGGGCTCCATATATAGATTAAATAACGTAGGGCTCAAGATCGAGCCCTGCGGAACCCCGTGCCTGAGTGATCGTACTTCCGACTTATAGGGGGGACAGTGTACTTGAAACTGTCTGTCGGCAAGAAATGAGCGCATCCATTCATGAGCCTTTTTCAATACATTTCTTTTTCTTATAAAATACAGGATTTTTTTACAATTCTTTACGACTTTAGTCAAATTAGTCAATACTCTATTATAGAACATCTTCTTCCTTATTTACTTATATTGGTTTTTCCTCATTTTCCTGGTGACCCACCTGTGCGAATGGGCAACACACCACAACATAATTCCTTCGAGTCAAACTGGGTTCAGCAGAGAAACAAGAACTACGACAAACATGCTGGCAATTTCGCAACTTATCGACAAAGCGAGGGTGAATAAACAGGCTCTTCACCTTTGCTTTGTCGACTTTAAGGCGGCGTTTGATAACGTTAACCGGGGTCTCCTCTGGAGAAAATTGGCCTCCTGGGGGATCCCCGACCCCCTTTTGCACTTTTTGATCGAACTGCACACCAACACGTGGGTCCAGGTAAAACTCGGCAACGGCACACACCTCTCCAGGCGCATCCCGACCACCAACGGCCTAAAGCAAGGGTGCATTTTAGCACCGACCCTCTTCAACTTATTTACAGCCGACTTACCATCCGCCCTAGAAATCTGCAATGGGCACGCCCAACGCTTGGGAGGTAAAGCGTTGCCCAGTATATCTTACGCAGACGACGTGGTCCTGGTCAGCCACACCAAAATAGGTCTCCAAAACCTCATCAACGCACTGCAAGGATATGCCGAAGCGAACCTGTTAGAAATAAATCTTGACAAGACCAAAGTTCTGTCTATAAATGGGAACAAAAAGCTGCATACTTGGTTCCTTGGAACAAAGGTTGTCGCAAACTGTTTAGAATATAAATACCTGGGAATATTGTTCGACAAAGGAGGTCGCTTCTCGAACCAACTAGAGGGAATCAGGAGGAAAGGGATGCTGATAGCGACCACGCTCAAACAGCTAAAGTCTAATCTAAATGGTCCTACTCTACTCCCACTGCTCCGTGTGGTACAAGTTAAGCTAGAGTCATCTATTACATACAGCAGTGAGGCTCTAAAAGGCAAAGACGCGAAACTGCTGGATACAACAATTGCAAAGGCCTATCGACTTCTCTTTAACCTGCCAACCTATACCTCACAGGCCCAGATCCGGCTAGAGTTTGGACTGACCTCCCAAAACCTTGCGAGGAGAGGCGCGTACATAAAGTACTGGCAGAAAATCAAGAACTCGCCAGAAAATTCACTTAACCATCTGCTATGGCTAGACTTAAGCAGCTCTCTTCAATTGCCGGCGAAAACTTTCTTAGAGGAATCCCTGACTGTCACAGGTCTCAAAGAACTATGGGAAACTCCTTTACCGCATGTGCAGTTCAAGCGTGTTGTAAACAAGAGCATAAAAAGTCAATCGCACTTGGAAGATAAAGCGACTTTTTCACAAAGGCGACACGCATGGATGACTCTGGCCACATATAAATCACCTGGGCGACAGGCATACTTTGGTCTGGGGTACGGCAGGAAATCAAAAGAAGCCTTTTTAAAATACAGGCTAGGAATTTTACCCTCTATTCTACATCTGCAACCATGGTTGAGAAGGGACTGTGGGACAAAATGCAGGCTGTGCGGGGCAGAAAATGAAGATCTCGAACACCTATTATGTATCTGCCCAAGGCTGAAAGAGGAAAGAGTAGCCCTGTTAAAAACTGCCTTCAACGAACAAAAAATCCGCACACGTAGACAAGCGGTTCTTGCTTGTTTTGACCCAGGCCTTCCCCCACTAAACAGGAAGTTGGTAAAATTCTTGAAATGTCTGGAACTGAAACTAAAAAATCTGGCAGAGAGCACCAGACTGGACTAGTTGAAAAATGGCCAAGACTTTACACCATGACCACATACCCGTACCAAAACGTTTTTATTAAGTTCTCTTGTTTTCAAAAATAATATATCTTTCTTTACAATCTTTTATCTGAATGCATGAACTATCAATGTACTTTTGTAATGGTTTTAATTAACCTAAAAACAATAAAAATACTTACTTACTTACTCCTTTTCCTATACACGGTTTTTTCAACAGATGATTTTCCATGGTTCTTCTCTTTCCTCTTAGATGCAGATACAGTAATACTATTTTTGTCTTTCTGCACACTACTCTTAGCATTTAACAATGTTTGCAGAAAAGTCTTAGTTTTCTTACCAGGACTTTTTTTCTTTTTATTAACACATTCTTGTCCAGGTAAATCTTGTAGATGCCTTCTCTTTAGATAAACTGCTTTCTTTCATTCTTTCCTCTTTTCAATATTTGTAGGTATGATGACTTTTTTACAGTGTTGATCAAAATAATCTATTACAGAAAAATATATATCACTTTAGAAAAATAAATATATGAAATACACTATTATATTACTAGAAGAAGAGAAGGGAAACTATCATAACAAACGTGGCAGTATGAAAATAGAATGAGTTACAACTAGAGAAAGAGGACTATGAGACAACGAGAAATTTAAATAAAAAAAAGAATATTAACAGACACTGCAGTATAAAGGCATAAAGAGACTATGGAAAGACTGGAAAGTATGAAGAGATAAGAAGGAGTATGAGGACAAAGGTGGCAGTATGATGAGAGAACGGACAGTATAAGAAGAAAGAAACAGACTGTGAGGACACAGGAGAGCAGTATAATAAGACAGACAAGGACTATATACAGAAAACAAGAAACATATGAAAACTGGCACTAGTATAAGGACAAAAAATACATAAGGAAAGAAGAATGAATACAACAAGAGACAGAAGAGTACTAAAGGAGAGCATGGATAATGTGAGAAAAAGTGGTGCATAAGAAGAAAAAGGGTGTACAAAAACAGAGGAAATAATATGAGGACAAAAGAAGGAGTATAAACAGATAGTATATAGATGAGAGAAATATGACAATAAGAAAAGAGAAGAATATCAGGACAGAGTCGGAAGTATGAGAAAAGAGACAAGAAGTGTGAGCAGAGAGAGGAGAGTATAAGAAAAAAAACAAAAATAAGAGAAAAGGCTGTAAAGTATGTGCAAAGAAGAGCGAGAATAAGAAGAAAGGGAGAATATAAGGAAGAAAGAGTATATATGAAAAAAGAAGAAGGAATATAAAGAGAGACAGAGACAAAAATGTGTAGAAAAAATAAATATAATAGAAGACTGAGTGTATAAGGACAGAGAGACTACTCTTGAGGAGACAGTAAAACCTATATTGACAGAGATGAAAATTAAGACAGGAGAGATTATTGACAGAGATGAAAATTAAGACAGGAGAGATTATGAAGAGTAGGGGAACTATGCAAAAAGAAAGGCAAATAAGAAGAGAAAAGATAAGTGTAAGGAGAGAGAAAAATATAAGAAAAAGGAGGTAGCATAATCAGAGAGGAAGGAGTAAGAGGATAGAAGAGGGAGCATAATAAGAGAGTGTAAAAAATATTTTTTAAAAGGGCAAAAATCATTCCTTAATGTACACAGAGAGACAGTGTGATATTAGACAAACAAATATGTCACCATGCATATTACTATTTACTACTATATCCTAAGAAGACAGAGAAGGGAGTATAAAAAGAAGGGGGACCATTAGGAGACAGATGAGACAGTGAGGACAGAGAGGGAGTAAGAGGATGGGAGGGACTATGAGAACAAGCAGCACTATAAGGAAAGACAAGTGAGAATAAGGAAAGCGGAGAAATATCAGAAGAGAGGGGACAATATAAGCAGAGAGAAGTAGACTGTGAGGAAAGACCGGAGAGATTATAGAGAAAAGGGCAAGTATAATTCATAAATGTACACAGACAATCAGTGTGATTCAAGACAAAATATTTAAAACCATACATTTTACCAAAACACATTTACTACACTAAAACGTTTAAGTGACTGAACACATTCCACGTAATTAACTATTACATTTCAGTGGACAGCACTGACTCATTTTCCAAATACATTTCCAATTTGCTACATTATTGTTTGGCAACATTACATCCAAAAATGTGACACAATAGAACAAGAAAGAGGCCCAAAGGGCTTGTAAATCTACCCAAGAGTGTATGCAGCAGTCTACGTATACTGACTGGGCAATTGTTAAGAGGGAGGTATGAGGAGAGAGGGAGGATTAAGAAGTCAGAGGGGGGGGCATAAAAAGAAGGGGGAGCATTCGGAGACAGAGCAGACAATGAGGACAGAGGGGTACAGGGGTACTAAGAAGACAGGAGGGACAATGAGAACAAGCAGTACTATGAGGAAAGACAAGTGAGAATAAAGAAAGAGTGGAAATATCAGAAGAGAGGGGACACTATAAGCAGAGAAAAGTAGACTGTGAGGAGACTCAGGGGAGATTATAGAGAAAGGGGCAACTATAATTCCTTAATGTACACAGACACTCAGTGTGATTCTAGACAAAATATTTAAAATCATACATTTTTCCAAAACAGATTTAGTACACTAAAACGTTTAAGTGACTGAACACATTCCACATATATAAGTACTACATTTCAGTGGACAGCCCTTACTCATTTTGCAAATATATTACCAATGTGCTGCATTATTTTTTGGCAACATTACACCACAAATGTGACACAATAGAACAAGAAAGAGGCCCAAGGGTTTGTAAATCTGCCCAAGAGTGTATGCAGCAGTCTATGTACACTGACTGGGGAATTGTTAAAAGGGAGGTATGAAGAGACAGGGAGGATTAAGAGGTCAGAGGAGGGAGCATAAAAAGAAGGGGGAGCATTAGGAGACAGAGAAGACAATGAGCACAGAGGGGTACTATGAGGACTGGAAGGACTATGAGAACACACAAAACTATGAGGAAAGACAAGTGAAAATAAGGAAAGAGGGGAAACATCAGAAGAGAGGAGACACTATGAACAGAGAGAGGTAGAATGTGAGGAGAGACAGGAGAGATTATTCAAAAAGGGGCAACTATAATTCCTTAATGTACACTGACACTCAGTGTGATTCTAGACAAAATATTTAAAACCATACATTTTTTCAAAACACATATACTACACTAAAACGATTAAGTAACTGAACACATTCCACAAATATAACTACTACATTTCAGTGAAGAGCCCTGACTCATTTTGCAAATACATTACCAATTTGCTGCATTATTTTTTGCCAACATTACATCCAAAAATGTGACACAATACAATAAGAAAGAGGCCCAAAGGGATTGTAAATATGCCCAAAAGTGTATGCAGCAGTCTATGTATACTGACTGGGGAATTATTAAGAGGTAGGTATGAGGAGAGAGGGAGGATTAAGAGGTCAGAGGAGGGAGCATAAAAAGAAGGGGGAGCATTCGGAGACAGAGAAGACAATGAGCACAGAGGGGTACTATGAGGACTGGAGGGACTATGAGAACAAGCAGCACCAAAAGGAAAGACAAGTGAAAATAAGGAAAGAGGGGAAACATCAGAAGAGAGGAGACACTATGAACAGAGAGAGGTAGAATGTGAGGAGAGACAGGAGAGATTATTCAAAAAGGGGCAACTATAATTCCTTAATGTACACTGACACTCAGTGTGATTCTAGACAAAATATTTAAAACCATACATTTTTCCAAAACAGATTTAGTACACTAAAACGTTTAAGTGACTGAACACATTCCACATATATAAGTACTACATTTCAGTGGACAGCCCTTACTCATTTTGCAAATATATTACCAATGTGCTGCATTATTTTTTGGCAACATTACACCACAAATGTGACACAATAGAACAAGAAAGAGGCCCAAGGGTTTGTAAATCTGCCCAAGAGTGTATGCAGCAGTCTATGTACACTGACTGGGGAATTGTTAAAAGGGAGGTATGAAGAGACAGGGAGGATTAAGAGGTCAGAGGAGGGAGCATAAAAAGAAGGGGGAGCATTAGGAGACAGAGAAGACAATGAGCACAGAGGGGTACTATGAGGACTGGAAGGACTATGAGAACACACAAAACTATGAGGAAAGACAAGTGAGAATAAGGAAGAGGGGAAACATCAGAAGAAAGGAGACACTATAAACAGAGAGAGGTAGACTGTGAGGAGAGACAGGAGAGATTATTGAAAAAGGGGCAACTATAATTCCTTAATGTACACTGACACTCAGTGTGATTCTAGACAAAATATTTAAAACCATACATTTTTTCAAAACACATATACTACACTAAAACGATTAAGTAACTGAACACATTCCACAAATATAACTACTACATTTCAGTGAAGAGCCCTGACTCATTTTGCAAATACATTACCAATTTGCTGCATTATTTTTTGCCAACATTACATCCAAAAATGTGACACAATACAATAAGAAAGAGGCCCAAAGGGATTGTAAATATGCCCAAAAGTGTATGCAGCAGTCTATGTATACTGACTGGGGAAATATTAAGAGGTAGGTATGAGGAGAGAGGGAGGATTAAGAGGTCAGAGGAGGGAGCATAAAAAGAAGGGGGAGCATTCGGAGACAGAGAAGACAATGAGCACAGAGGGGTACTATGAGGACTGGAGGGACTATGAGAACAAGCAGCACCAAAAGGAAAGACAAGTGAAAATAAGGAAAGAGGGGAAACATCAGAAGAGAGGAGACACTATGAACAGAGAGAGGTAGAATGTGAGGAGAGACAGGAGAGATTATTCAAAAAGGGGCAACTATAATTCCTTAATGTACACTGACACTCAGTGTGATTCTAGACAAAATATTTAAAACCATAACTTTTTCCAAAACACATATACTACACTAAAACGATTAAGTAACTGAACACATTCCACATATATAAATACTACATTTCAGTGGACAGCCCTTACTCATTTTGCAAATATATTACCAATGTGCTGCATTATTTTTTGGCAACATTACACCAAAAATGTGACACAATAGAACAAGAAAGAGGCCCAAGGGTTTGTAAATCTGCCCAAGAGTGTATGCAGCAGTCTATGTACACTGACTGGGGAATTGTTAAAAGGGAGGTATGAAGAGACAGGGAGGATTAAGAGGTCAGAGGAGGAAGCATAAAAATAAGGGGGAGCATTAGGAGACAGAGGAGACAATGAGCACAGAGGGGTACTATGAGGACTGGAAGGACTATGAGAACACACAACACTATGAGGAAAGACAAGTGAGAATAAGGAAGAGGGGAAACATCAGAAGAAAGGAGACACTATAAACAGAGAGAGGTAGACTGTGAGGAGAGACAGGAGAGATTATTGAAAAAGGGGCAACTATAATTCCTTAATGTACACTGACACTCAGTGTGACTCTAGACAAAATATTTAAAACCATACATTTTTCCAAAACACATATACTACACTAAAACGATTAAGTAACTGAACACATTCCACAAATATAACTACTACATTTCAGTGGACAGCCCTTACTCATTTTGCAAATACATTACCGATTTGCTGCATTATTTTTTGCCAACATTACATCCAAAAATGTGACACAATAGAACAAGAAAGAGGCCCAAAGGGCTTGTAAATCTGCCCAAGAGTGTACGCAGCAGTCTATGTATACTGACTGGGGAATTGTTAAGAGGGAGGTATGAGGAGAGAGGAGGATTAGAAGTCAGAGGAGGGAGCATAAAAAGAAGGGGGAGCATTAGGAGACAGAGCAGACAATGAGGACAGAGGGGTACTAAGAGGACAGGAGGGACTATGAGAACAAGCAGCACTATGAAGAAAGACAAGTGAGAATAAGTAAAGAGTGGAAATATCAGAAGAGAGGGGACACTATAAGCAGAGAGAAGTAGACTGTGAGGATAGACAGGAGAGATTATAGAGAAAGGGGCAACTATAATTCCTTAATGTACCCAGACACTCAGTGTGATTCTAGACAAACTATTTAAAACCATACATTATTCCAAAACACATTTAGTACACTAAAACGTTTAACTGACTGAACACATTTCACATATATAAGTACTACATTTCAGTGGACAGCCATGACTCATTTTGCAAATACATTACCAATTTGCTGCATTATTTTTTGCCAACATTACATCCAAAAATGTGATACAATACAATAAGAAAGAGGCCCAAAGGGCTTGTAAATCTGCCTAAGAGTGTATGCAGCATCTATGTATACTGACTACAAAATTGTACATTTAGAACACAAGCCTAATTCTAAAAAACCAACACTATAAACTACTCTATAACTAAAAAAGTGACTGCACACATTCTACATTTTTTAGTACTGCACATTATTTACCAAAGGTGACTCACTAAACATATTAACTTACCAAATGATTTTTTCACAATATTTATCCAAATGCAGACAAACTCAGAATATGATTCTCCAAACTTTACAAGGATAAACACATTACTCTTACTAAAAATAAAATGCACCACATACATTCCCTTACAAATTATCAACTCACCTCTCAAACTGATTGGTAGATTAAGAAGGAAGCCACTCACACAGCAGATACTCTTATACATATTCTCCCCGATTCAGTGCTTGCAGCAGAACCAAGAAATGGCACATTTTCCCTCAATTTACACATATATACACATTAATAACAAATCAAATTCCTACACACAATAATTCAAAACCAAACACATATTTCTATTGGTTCAACATGTCAAACCTTTCCAACTGACATAACTTTCCACCCTAACCCCAACAGATCATGTCAACAGAGGTCAAAAGTTCACCACTCTATAAAACACTGCTCCTCAACAAGTTTAAACTATGCATAAGTACTAACTTATAAGTACCAATAAAGATAAAAGGTCTCATTAGAACCAAGCAACACATAAATTTGATAGATATCTGTAAAATATATTTTTGAATTGATTTTGTTCTTGCTTGGGTACGCTTACGGGACGACTTACAGACTTCGCACTGTATGTCATACGTATGCGCTTGGTACGCGTACGGTAAATCTACTGTAAAAAAGAAATAGCTGGTATTACACATTTTTCATAATTCCCCGGGGACCCCATCCCCCGGGGCTAAAATATAATGTTGGGGACCGTGGGGGGAGCCCCGAAGCCCCCACGGTCACAGCCGGCTCCCAGCGTCGGGAGCTGGCATTGCTTTTCGTCAGAGAGAGCAGCTAATATGCTGCTATCTCTGACAAAAAGCAATCTGCTTTCCTATTTGAAAGAGAGAGCAGATTTCCTGCTCTCTCAAATAGGAAAGCAGTTTGCTATGGTAGGGTGGGAGCTGCGAGGCTCCCACCCTACCACAGCAAACAGCAGTGTCCCGGGGGAAGGCACCCCGGGACACTAAAGGAGCCAGCCTTGGGGAGGTGGCGCTCCCCAGGGTCATCAAAGGCTCCAGGAGGGAGGCCACGCGGCCCCCCTCCCAACATTGAAAAGCCCCGGGTTGGTGGTCCCCGGAGCTATGGGGTCTGTCACGTACCATCTATATTCAATATTATAGCCCCAGGGAGTTGGCGGTTCCCGGGGCAAGTGGGAGGGCTTGAGCCCCCCTACACAGCACATCTTTTTGTTAAACAAATTGAAGCACCGGGGGGTGGTGGTCCCCGGGGCTGCGAGGGGGGTCGTGAGCCCCCCGCATACTTTTCAAAAAAGCCCCGGGGGTGGCAGTCCCCAGGGCATTACATAAAAAAATTGCCCCCGGGATTTGGCCCCCCCGGGGGCTAATTAAGACTAAAGTAAACTTCGTTTTTTTTTTTTTTACACCGTGTACGCGTACCATACGTGTAACCCGTGATTTAAAAAAAAAAAATACATTTTGGGCCTTGGGGGTCCTTGTGGGACCCCCTAAGCAGGCCTAGGGGGTCAGGGTGTTTCTACCCTGCCCCCTTTGCGTGTTTTACACGTTTGTTTAACAGCTCTCTTGTGCCTAAGTTCTACCGAGGCACAAGATGCCTGCCAACACTTACTGGTTTGGAGTGTTGACAGACAGTTGACAGCCAATGACCATGCAGCTCGTGCGCGTAATGGTACACATACTGTCCTCTGACGGTACGCGTACGGTACAACTTCGATATATATCTATGATTTTACTTTTGATTTTCTCAGGAACTACTGAATGAATTTACACCATTTACCAAAAAAGGTGATCTGCGAACCGAACTCTACCTCTCTGCCAAATTTGGTGTAATTCCGTTCAGCCACTCGGGCTGCAGCCCTGGCTAAAGGTCCTATGGAAAATTGCATGGGGAAAACACGTTTTTGGACCCCCGTTTTTTTCTGCCCCCGCTTCACGATTTCACCCCCAAACTTTCAAGGAAGGAGCGGAGCGGAGCAGGCCATTTTCTTGGAGAAATTTGCGAAGATTCGTCAACCGGCGCCAAAGTTATTCCAAATAGAATGTTGCAGATTTCCTATGGAAACTAGGTCCTAACTATAACTACCTACTGGCGACCGCCAGTAGGTAATACACACACACACACATACATATATATATATATATAAAAATAAAAACCATAACAATTAACCTGGAACAAATCAAAAAACATTGCCAATTTAATTATATATAAACAGTAAACGATCAAAAATCTAAAAATATCTTACAAATAGCACATTTGCTAATCCAAAAATATGAAATTAATTACACAAAAACATAATAATATAAATTTTAACAATACTAACCAAACTATTACATTTTAGAAATAATAAATATATTATTCCCACTTCAGCTGGTGCAATATTAGGGAAAGTGTTTGACTCAGGAGCGGTAAAAATGGCCATTCCTATGCCAGTCTGTGTAATATTAAGGAAAGCATTGGGCACAGGAGGGGTAGCATTTCCTATTCCCACTCGAGTCTATGCAACAGTAGAGAAAATGTTGGACTCAGGAGGGTCAAGTGTACTATTCCCACTCACATCATTGCAACAGTAGAAAAAACATGGGACTCAGGAGGAGTAACATTTACTATTCCTTCTCCAGTCATTCCAACAGTAGGGAAAGCATTGCACTCAGGAGGGGTAAAATGTACTATTTCCACTCCAGTCGATGCAACAGTCAGGAAAGTCTTGGACTGTAGAAGGGTGAAATTTGCTATTCCCACTCCAGTAATTGCACAGTAGAGAACACGTTGGACTAAGCCACGCTACCATGCCGGCCGACCGATCGTCTAAATTCAGGAAATAAAACGGAGGACGAGTGATACTGACTGATGCCCTACCGTGAGAATTCAGCAATCAAATTTTAAATAAACGTCATATACTGCATATGAAATCTCGGATACAATCAAATTTCATCAGATTTTAAAAGGAGAAACCACACCTATGAATGAATTCAGCACAGACCGCAAGAAAATGGGTTTTTTGCCCTGAAGAAGTGTCATATAGATGAAGGTTAAACACTAACCTTTACAGCTGGATACAGCAGGAACGATGGTTGAGGCTAATTAATCCATTCCCCTGTATGGAGATACCTGTGAGTATAGATATGTCACACTCCACGGATAAGACCACCATAGGGGAAAGGGAAAAAAGGGACAAAAGAAACATTAACGTTGCCACTGCTTAACACAGAATAGGGATGTCTTTGGGAGATGTAGACCTCTCTCCTGGAAGCAAAGGGGATCCCCGCTACAATAAGGCTGCTCAGAGTTTGCAGCGTTTCTCCTGTGTTTGGTTACCGAGCATAAGACGCCCGGTATACTTGGCAGTTCCTTCCGTTGTGCTCGATCCTATTGAGCGTGTCACAGACACTTCTACCAAGCACTTAGTAAGGCGTTTCACTGCTCCGGGGGGGTTAACAGCACCGGGGGCTTGAGGCACAGTACAACAATGCTTCTCTGAGGAAAATGTCTTGAATCAATAAAAAAGGCAGCCACCCAGAAGGCGGATGCCACAGGTACACCAAAATCCCAAAGTCAGCTTGTCTGACGCTGCTGTTTCACGCAGTTTCTCCTACACCGGAAATACTTGAGTGACAAGCCCCAAGCAAAACAAAGGTGGGGCACATGTACCAGCAGTCAGGTGCGACAGCTAGCCTTCCCTGAGAGTTATGGGAGCTGTAGTTCTGTGCCCATTCATTTATACAGTGTCCTGTTTATGTGCCCCATGTGCCTATCCGCGCCTAGCCATGACTGTACCCCCTCTCATTGACGGACGTCTCGGCGATCCGCCAGGTTTGGTGGGAACTCATGAATGGTAGCGCCTCAGAAAACCAGGGCAATGTAGATTAGCCACTGGTTCCCATGAGCGATCTTCAGGCCATAACCTTTCCAGTCAATGAGATAATGCACGTGTCCCCGAATGTATTTGGAATCCAAAATGCTCTGCATTTCATACTACTTTTCCCCATCTATTTCCACAGATTGTGGTCTCACTGGTAAGCGGGTGCCCTGTAGACAGGGTTTAAGAAGGGGAAACGTGGACCACTGGGTGAATTCGCCAAGCAGGGGGAGGTTTTAGTCTCATGGCGACAGGGTTTACTATTCTGTGGATAGGATAGGGCCCTACAAACTTTGGCTGCAACCTGGTGTTTCATTTGAGTCTCAGGTGTTTAGTGTTAAGCCACACCCTATCTCCTACCTTATAGGAAGGTTCTGGTGTTCTCTTTTTATCTGCCTGTTGTTTATCCCGCCTTCATGCCCCTTTTAGGTGTGTTTCGGCCTTGGCTAATACTAGCTTAAGGTCTGCACGGTGTTCTTGAATAGAAGGAAGATTAGAGGCCACGGGACGTTCAAAGGGTAACATGTTGGGATGAAAACCATTGAGACAAAAGAAGGAAGAACATCCTAAAGAAGAATGATCTGCATTGTTGTAGGCGAACTCTGCTGTCCACAAGCGTGTGCTTCAGTCGTCTTCTTGTAACAATGTGAAACACCTCAAGTTCTAATGTCTGTTTCAATTGTTCTGTTTTGCCGTCTGTTTGTGGATGAAAACTTGTAGACACACGGGGATCGATCTTCATGACCCTACAGAGCGCTTTCCAGAATTTTGAGGTGAACTGGGTCCCTCTGTCTGTGATGATGATTGAAGGGATTCCGTGTAGTTGAACTATGTTTTGTAAGAAGACAGTTCTGCCGAGGTAGGCAATTTGGTTAGAGGGACAAAATGGCCCATCTTGGTCAGATGATGAACGACCACTATTATGGTGTCGTGGCCAGAGCTAAGAGACATCTCCACAATGAAGTCCATGGACACTGTGTGCCAAGGAGCTGGTGGTGTGGGTATAGGTCTAAGTAAACCGCTGGGTCGTTGATGCTGTGCTTTGGCTTGTGTGCAAATAGAACATTCGGAAATGTATCTTGCAGTGTCTCTCTGAAGTGACTCCCACCAAAAGTAACGAGACATGGTTTGTACCGTTTTCTGAATTCCCATGTATCCCACCAAGGTCATATCGTGAATCCATTGTAAGGACTGTTGCTGCAGTGGTCCTTCAGGAATGTACAGTCTTTCATCATGAAACAACAACTCATCCCCAACAGAATGGTGTTGTGGTTCTTCTATGACCCATGCATCTTTATCGAGGCCAGTGATTTGTTTCATTACTTCTTTCAAGAAGTCATCAGTGGTGATTAAGGCTATTGTCTTTGTTGGAAAGGAAGTCTTCTGTAGTATGATGGGCGGTTCTTCCACAGGATCGGCACTGACTGCAGGATTAGGCAAGGGTCTAGAAAGCGCACCAGCTTTCCCGTTTTGTGGTCCTGGTCTATATTTGATCACAAAGTCAAAGTCCGCAAAAAACAATGACCATCGTAGTTGCAGAGAAGTTAGGGCTCTGGCACTCTTTAAAAACAGCAATACAATACAATATGAGTAATACAAACAATATGAGGAGTTAAGCGTGACTGTCCGAGCTGCCCATTGCACGAAGGGATCATGCAGTGTAAGCCAGGGCATGCCCAATATAAGAGTGAAATGAGGGCATCTATTAAATCAAATTGGATGTACTCGTAATGGTTCAAGCCCACCTGCTTTTGAATCTGCTAGGTGTGGTATCGTACAGAGCCGGATGTCAGCTCTGTACCGTCTACAGCCTTTACTAGTTCTGGGACCTTCTTCTATACGCAGGGTATACCGATTTCTTGTGCATAACTTTGGTCGATGAAGTTACCCGTAGCCCCTGAGTCTAACAGGGCATGTACTATCACAAGTTCTGCCCCAGGTATATCCAATTAAAGACATACGTTCATATGGGCCACTGTGATTTAGACTGTGTTGACCACAGCTGGACAGACCTCTTCATCTGTTGGCCTCAAACAAGGGATCTGTAACTTGTTTGGGCACTTTAGTTTTCCGAGTTCTCAAGAAGGCATTCCACCACTGGCACGTTCCGGTTCCCTATGAACTCTTTGTAGGTTGTTTTGGTTTTTGCCTTGCAGTCTTTGATAAAGTGCCCAGGTTTACCACAGTACATACATAGCTGTTGTCTCTGCCTTCGCTCTCTTTCATCTTGACTTATCTGCATGGGTTCTGTCCCATCAGAAGCTGGTGGATGTCCTTCTGTTATAGCTTTTGGGCGGGGTGGTATATATCTAGATTCAGTATGCTGTCTATCTCCATTTCTTTCTTGGAGTCTATGTTCCAATTGAAAGGTGAGGTCAATGAGTTCATCACGGGTGGCTGGCAAGTGCACCACCTGAGCCAAGACATCTTTTAGTTCACTTCTCAATCTTTGATAATACAAAGATGTCCTTTTCTCCATAGGCCAGTCCGTTTCAGCCATAAGCCTGTTGAAGGTGGTGATGTATGTTAATAAGTCTTGAGAACCTTGTTTTAACGTAATCAATTTCCTGTCTAACGAGAGCTGGTGTGCCTTCCAATCAAACTGGTTGCGCATTTCCTCACAGAAGGTGTCAAAGTTACGCAAGAAAGGGTCGTCTCTCTCTATGAGGGGATAAGACCAACTCGCTGCATTACCCCCAAGATAAGACATCACAAAGGCCGTTTTAGCCTGGTCAGTGGAAAACACTGCTGGCTTGCACATAAAGTGTAGTTTACACTGCCCCAGAAAAATACCAAACTTCTTTGGATCCCCAATGAATCTTTCAGGAGGAGCTAAGGGTAATTGTGCGAGCTGTAGCACCTGTATGGTGGAAGGACCTGCGCCCCCTCCCAAGATATGAGTCGATAGCCCTGCATCCGCATCATGAGACGCTGGCGGAGGTAGTGTCCAATTCCTAATGTACTGGGCCCCCGTGTACCCGTAGGGCTAGAGCGAGACAAACCTGCAACTTCACGTCTCATGGTGCCCATTTCATTTCATAATTCTAAATTCTCACCTCTGAAAGCGTTTACCTCCATCCTTAGGGCGGTCAATGTTTCCAACACTGATATAAGAACAGTGTTGGTCGTTCGGGCCATAGATTACTGTGGGCTTATCACTGTCATACAGAGGAAGGTTAAACACTTACCTTTACAGCCGGATACAGCAAGAATGATGGTTGAGGCTAATTAATCCATTCCCCTATATGGAGATACATATATATATGTCACATTCCACAGATAATTCCACCATAGGGTAAAGGGAAAAAAGGAACAAAAGAAACAATAACGTTGCAGCTGCTTAACACAGAATAGGGATGTCTTCGGGATATGCAGACCTCTCTCCTACGATCCACCCTGTCTGCCCTGTAAGTGAGACACAATACACACATATGAAGTTACCCCTATATGTTTAAACACAATATTCCTCTATGTGTCATGTTGCAGCTGCACATCTCCCAACAGAAAAGGTACAAAAGGCAAAAATAAAGAATACAAAATATACATTTCTATTCCACGTGAGAGTTGCCTGGTGTGTACTTGTAACAAGGAAGCAACCCTTAATTATACAGTCAAGGTGTGAGGTACTTATCTTACTGCAGATAATCCTCTGGAAATGGAAAATGTTCTCTGACGTTCCAAGGAATCCTCTTCCTGTTTGCATCAGCTCCTTAATGTTTCTGGTTGTGTTCAGAATCATAAACAATCATAATCTTTCCAAATGGCTGCTCAGAGCCTTGAAATAGTTCTGGAAACTTCAAGTGGACTTGTTCCCCGCTCTCTCTCGCTCTCCTGAGCGGACCTGGCAAGGCTAAGGTAAGGAAAACTAAAGCGCTTCACCAGCGCTGCATTAGCCTCACTCAGGAGGCTTCCATGACGCGAGGGGTATTCCCCGCTCTCTCTCGCTCCTGTGCGACCCTTGCATAGCTGAGGCAGGGAAAACAGAAACGCTTCACCAGCACTGAATTAACCTCACTCGGGAGGCTTCCAGGAAGCGAAGGGAAGCCCCACTATAAGGCTGCTCAGAGTTTGCATCGTTTCTCCTGTGTTTGGTTATCGAGCGTAAGATGCCCGGTATCCTTTGCAGTTCCTTCCGTTGTGCTCAATCCTATCGAGCGCGTCACAGACACGCCTACCAAGCACTTAGTAAGGTGTTTCACTGCTCCGGGGGGTTTAACAGCACCAGGGTGCTTGAGGCGCAGTACGGCAATGCTTCTCTGGGGAAAATGTCTTGAATCAATAAAAAAGGCAGCCGTCCAGAAGGTGGATGCCACAGGTATGCCAAAATCCCAAGTTCAGCAGCTTGTCTGACACTGCTGCTTCACGCAATTTCTCCTACACCAGAAATACTCGAGTGACAAGCCCCGAGCAAAACAAAGGTGGGGCTTATGTACCAGCAGTCAGGTGTGACAGCCAGCCTTCCCTGAGCGTTTGGGAGCTGTAGTTCTGTACCCATTCATTCATCAGTGTCCTGTGTATGTGCCCCATGTACCTATCTCTGCCTAGCCATGACAAGAGGGCGAGGGGACAAAACGCATTGGCTACGGTCTTTTTATCTTGCTGAAAAAGAAGCTATGAATAAAGAATTTGATGAAAACAACTCCGCTGAACTGCCATTCCTTTGACAAAATGTGATTTACAAATGTGTATATAAAACTAATTACTTGTTGTGAACCTCAACTAAAATTAGAGTGCTGGACCATTGTGTGTTGTTTATGGTAAATTGAGACAGTCCCTGTTTTAGGAGATTTAGGGGTTTTGGATCTCCGGTCCGTAGCACCGTGCCTGTTTAGATAAAATAAATCACTAAGGATAGGTGTAATTTTGTCTTGCCCCAAACCCTGTTCTATCTGCATCACAGAGGGCAACTCTTGCACTGAAAAGTAAATATAAAGAAAAAAGAACAGTAACGCTACCGCCCTTACAGCTTTTTTGATGAATTTAACACCCACATTAACCCATACTTAGTCATAGGTTGCCGGCATCTTCATTGTATGCACTTTGTAGGATCAAATTAAAGGGAAAGATCACCTAGCGGAAAAGTATAAATACTTCTGGGCCATTCTAAATTGGAAGTGTAGGAGCCTGATATCTTTGTTGAACACTATCCGCCATATTGGTCTGGTCAAAATCATATAAACGGAAGGAATAGTGAGAAAGTTAAAAATGAATCTGGAAGTTACGCATGCATATTTTTAATGTCAATACAAATAAAAGTTAAAAACAGACCGCAGAACCTCAGTATATAAAAGGTACGCCATTATGTTTGAAAATGGAGATGATGGCGGCCATCTTAACTGAGTCAAAAAAATGAAAAAGGACTCACCAAAATATGTAGGGTTAAAAATTCATGGGTTAACACATAAGGACAACGGTGGCCATTGCAACTTAGTTGAAAAGGAAGAAGCGAAATGGCTTCAGATTGTGAATCAAGATAGATAAATCGAGCAAAACGAGATGGAAAGTCAAGTTAAGGCTGCCACAAAAATCTATGACACAACCAAGTCAGTTACCCAGGAACTGTACAAAAAAGGAGGACTATTTTTTGGGAGCAAAACAAATTAAAGATAAACTCAAAGTCCGTGGCTATACAGCAAGAATATTAAAATGATCGCTTGAAAGAGCATGGTATAACAATCAAAATGGCCTCCTTGAGATCAGGAAATGAACTAAAGTACCACAATTGGTATGTGTTTCCACTTTTGGAACTCATTCCACCAAAATCAAGAAAATACTCAAAAAACATTGCTCAACAGATCACCTGAATTTAAACAACAACCATTATTTGCGTTCAAAAGAGGTTCAAACCTTCGAGATAATTTACTGCATGCCTTTGGTGCGCTGTTACCAGCCATTGTGAACAACTTGCTTTCAGGACTACCCAAAGTGGGGCATTATAAATGCAACACATGTGCAGCATGCAACACTACGAAAACTGTTAAGACATCTCAGATTAATGGCCATCAGGTTATACTGAAACAATTTTCCAACTGCAATACAAACAATGTAATTTATTGTATTACGTGTCCTTGTGGGCTACACTCCATAGGAAAGACTACCCAACAAGTAAAAAAAACGTATTCTGCAACATCAGTTCAGAATACGTTGCAAAGTCGAGAAGGCCCCCCTAGTTGAACATTACATTAAGTACAAACATGGTGAAAAAGATATGCTATGGTGGGGTATCGAAGTAGCAAAACCCTGTATTAGAAAACCTAATGTTGAACATGTAATGACAATCAAGGAAAATCATTGGATCTGCAGTACAGACAATGTAAACAAAGGCCTCAATACAGCTGTAGAGTGGCACACATTGACATCTATAATGTAATATCTCAGGATTAGATGTATTTCACTTGAATCTATATATTATCCATGGGAGCCATCTCTTGCAAAGATCTTAATGAGGAACTTTATTTGAACAAATGTATTTCCTCGATACTATGGACAGTTATTTTTAGTCCACTTAGAATTTTAGATGACTCATAAATAAGGGCCAGCAATGCTCCCATATCAATGGGAACCGCAGAAGAGATATTGCTACCCCTATTAACTTTGAGCAAGAGTTATTTTATATATATATATATATATATATATATATATATATATATATATATATATATATTTCTGATGTTTGATTGATATTTTTTCAGTTACAGGATTAGTCTGTTTATTAAGAACATACCACGAAATGCTTGAAATGTGATGACTATTGTACACCTCTGTAGCAATATCTAATTCAAGCTATATTGTCAAAAACTACAAGGTTCCGAAATATACCTTATGAAAGCAAATGTACTTTTTCATGCTTACCGACATTACTAACACTAGCTTCATCTATGGTGATTCATTTTTTCTTCCAACTTTTGACTAACAAAATTATGTTATAGATCTTTGTGGCA
The DNA here is from genome assembly GCF_964263255.1 of Lissotriton vulgaris. NCBI lineage: Eukaryota > Metazoa > Chordata > Amphibia > Caudata > Salamandridae > Lissotriton > Lissotriton vulgaris. The sequence continues at coordinate 375,696,360 of NC_141698.1, forward strand.
CCCATATTGAATGTTATCTCAGTTGAATTTTCTTAAATTTTTTTAGTTTTATGTTGCTGGATAATTTTCAATTTACTTTGACATTTGTTGTTAAGAAGCCACTATTCAGGGATCTAGATAATTATTTTTTTGAAATTATAAAAAAAAAAAATCTTCAAAAATAATCCCTTGAGGGCATCTTGTGTATGCTACTCTTAGAAAGTTGGCATTTTCTTGTCCTAAGCCGGTTTCTGGGTCACATCTCAGGGTGTAGCTGGCAGTTGGTCATTGTGTATTCCTCCAAGACAGCATCACAATAAAGGGTCAGGGTGTTGGTTGGATGGGCTCCCTCTGGTAGGAAGAGAGGGAATTTAACACCTTGGCTGCTAATGGTTTTCCCCTCCTGTGCTAACATTTTATGAATTCCTCTATTCATGACGAGCTCAGCTCGTCATGAGCATCGAAGGGGTTAATCTTTCACCTACCACAATTGAACATTAAAAGCACTGGCTCAAGTCACATCAGCAGACTTCACACTAGCCTATTGTGCCCCCCAGACAGACTGGGACCAGGGCAGGTAGGCAGGAAAGTCCAGACACCTCTGTAGGGAGAAACTCCAGAATCTTCCCCCACTTCAAAATGGGCACCCGCTGTAATAAGGGGACTCACAGATCCACTCTTCAGTAAACTCTTGGATCTGTGAACTACAGATTGATGCTTTGTTGCCCTGCTTCTTGAGGCTGTCCTGTTTGCTGCAATGGAAAACTGGGACTGCACTTTTCATCTCAGGCTGAACTGGCTCTAAGGGTCAGCTTAATGACTCCCGGTTCTGAGCTACAGCGATACCAAAAGCTCAAGAGGCCTTTATGCAGACTGCCCAGCTGACCTGCTGCAAGTGGTCTCACCTGGATCTACAACTGGACCTGCCTGAGCCCTGCAGGCTCCTGATTGAGTTATTTCCTGATCCCCAAGAGGTGTCTCACTGGTCCTGGACCCAGGGTGAGGCCTTAGTTTAGTTCCACCGTGAAGAAAAGGAGAAATCTTGACGTTTTGGCCTCTTCAAGATCACAAACGGGCCCGTTCCCACCAATATCCACCAACGAGAAGCTCCGGTAAATCTCATTCTTTGTGCTACAGAGACCACCAGCAGTGATCAGCAACACGAGATCTGTACTTTGTGTTACAGTGACACCCATCTAAAACTCTCTCCCTGCTCCTCGTAGCCTCCTTCCCCATGAATGGAAATATTCACTCTGCACTTTTCCAGGTAACTTTTCCAGCGGGACATACTTGGTCCCTGTATCTGACCTGCGCTCCATCATGGTCGGCCTGAACATGTTTTTTTATCTAGTCTCACACTACAAGATAAGCATGAGTGGCACTTTGTGCATTTAGGTGCTTTACACACCTGAAATCTTTAAAATTGCATATCTCTGAGTTCACTGATTGATTTCCTTTTGGTGTCAGATAATATATAAAATGTAACTCTATTTTTCTAACTTCGTTGGGATTTTTTTTCTTGTGTTTGCACTTTATCCTTGTTTAAGTGCTGCATAAACGCTTTGCACATTGCCTCTAAGTTAAGTCTGACTGCTTTTGTGCCAAGCTACCAGAGGGTAAGCATATGTTAATTTGGTGACTCTTTGTTGTTCATCCTGAGGAGGGCTGTGGTTGTCGCTTGAGTAGAGTTTCACCCAACTCTACCAACTACCCAGTTTCTCACAGGGGCACAAACCATCAAACCTGAAAATGACTCAAACCGGCAGTGCATAGCTTTAACAAACCCTTCTTTCTTTTTAGTTTTGCTTAAAATTAGGTACCATATAGTTGTGCAATATACTGTTCATCTTTGCCAACTTCATTATGTTCAGTATTAAGGCTTCCCAAAGGAGTGTAACACATCTGATATAAAAGCAGTTCACATTTCAGTTTTCACAATAATATGACACATGTTCCACACAGAAGGCAACACAGACACTGGAATTGCTACAAACGAGAGACATACGTTCAAAATCAGAAGAAGTATAATCTACATAGCTTTCAGGATTGACAATATACAGCAATGAAATATGATGTATTCCATCCACTATTTATGGCAGGTGGTTGTCAGATCAGCTATCTAGTAAGCTCCTTGTTGCTCTTCGCAGACACTTAAATGTCCTCCTCCCATTTCTCAACAAAGACTTGTAGTCTAAAGTTACCCTTTGGCTGTACTCACCTACGCAGTTCCAGATAATACTGGTATTTTGATGGCCCAGTACTAGCTTCCCATTCATAGCGATACACCCCTGCACAAGTAATATTCAGCAATATCAATGAAGTTCTCATTTTGCCAAGCTTCTTGACCAGGACTATCCCTAATATATAGAATTTGAGGTGGATGCCAATGCAAAATATGTCAGTTCTGACAGCTTATATGTAATTTCTGTTCAGATGCTCACAGCTTTACTGCCATAGTATTACCACAATTATGGAAGTTTTCACTAGTAACCAGGTTTACTTCCTACATATGCAGGGTCAGCAAATAAGTCTTTTATGGACTGTTATAGTATATCAATTTAAATGTGTATTTTCAATAAAGGATGTAGCACATACCTTATTACTTATGTTTTCTAGGGCGGGAAATCTTCAAGTATTTTCCCTAAGTCGGTTGAGGGGATGCAAAATCCATACAAATCAGACATAAGAATTTCTCCCTCCACAAACTGCACAGGTTGTGATGTTGATGCTATGAAGGTATAGTTATTTGTGAAAACCAGGTCATACTTTATGAAATTTGACAAAAATGACCACATACGTCAGGAAATATTTGGGTATAGTTTCCACAAAAGCACAAAACTCCCTGATGTCCAGCAACCTATCATCATTGTACATGTGGGTGAAGAGAATAGGGCACTAAAGTTCCCTCTTCTGCAATGGGAAAAAGGATCAACAACGCTGTGTCCCGCAAATGGAGCTTTACAGAATATACATATTGGTGTCCAGGAGTATCCTGGGGACCGTCAAAAGAAAACAGTTATTTGATCTCAGATCTTGTGCATTGCTATAATAAACAATTAGAGGGTTCAGGATATGAGGCCCCTGAGCATGCTTTTATATTGTGTGCAATGCAGAGGGCTTTAAAGTCAAATGTTTTATTTGCTGGCAGCCAGTGAAGGCTGGCCAAGGTCAGGCATTCAGACTGACATTTTGGAAGGCACAACAAAACACAAACTGCAGCATTTTGAATAGTCTGCAACCTCTTTAGGACACAGGTGGTGCTGCCTCGGTAAAGCAAATTACTGTAGTACAACTGTGAGAGTAAGAGACCTTGGAAAACTGTTCTTCAGGTTTCACCAGGTAACCATTTAAGCATCTTCGTCAAAGCTCTGAAAAGGCCAAAACAAGTCCCTGCAACTTTCTTCACCTGGGAGGACATGGCGAGATCGTTATCCAAAAGAACTCACAAGCTCATGATTTTTGGTGAAGGAGATGGACAGTCTCCTGGGAATGACTGTCAAATTAAATAGTCCCACAAGGATGGGGTATTACTGACCACAATTACCTCTGTTTTGTCACTGTGTAATTTCAGGCAACTAGATGTCATCCATTTGTTGGAATGTGCAAGGCAGATGGATAGGTTCACAGTGGTTTGACTCATATTGAAGGAACTTACTGAAGGTAATTATTATTTTTATGGCGACACCGAGAGCAAAAAACTGGTGATGGCATACTTGAGACAGTTCTTAGCATGACAGACACCTATAACACAATAATCTGTTGATAAATAATACATTGGGGCACACATAGCACAATTTGAAAAAAAATGGATACTAGCTGCAATCTTCTTTTAAAATTCATGGCAAGTATTATGCCCTAAATCTTTAAAAGATCAAGTCAGCACCGTAATATAGGTCTTAGCTAAATTAAACATGTTTCTGCGGTGTGTTGTTACATGCAGTTATTAGGAAACTTCTGCAATGCTAATTGTAGAGTTCAGGTCATGTGACGTACCTTCCTGGAAATAATTTGGGTCAAACTTCATATGATGTCACTTCCTGTAATGTCTTGAAGGTCAAAGGCGAAAGACCATATGATATCTCTTCCCCTACCTCTGGAAGTTTGAGGAATTAATCTCACTGGAAAGGAAAATACATTTATCTGCAGGAAATTGTTCAGGCTACCTCATCTTTTTTTTTAAAGCTTTGCAATCATGTCACTTTGCAATGCAAACAAAGTTACAGTTTCAGTTTGGTAAGCTTTATTTGACAAATTAGTCATATCAGCACATAAAAGGTAAACACAATACAAATACTTATAGCCACAGTAAAATATTAATGTGCAAATGAACAACTTGTATGGTATTCTATGCACCACAACAAGTTGACATAAATAATAGGATACAATAAATCATGATCCACGTAAGGGAAATAAGACAATTGAAATGGAAGTGGGAAAGAGCTCAACAGGGAAAAATGGAAAATAAGAGTGGGAGGGCAACTTAATTTGGGAAAGGTCGACCAAGAAGAGGCCTTAATTAAAACACAGTTAATTGCTAATCACAATTTAAAACCAGTGTTATATGATGCAAAATAAAGCTAAACAAATCTATTCATTTGGATCTTGCTCTAATCACTCACATCCATCCCAGTAACATCCCATTTGCACAGGGGTAGGTTGAGTTTGGGTCTGCCCTTCGTATTCTCAGTGCAGACCAGTTGCTACTGATTCCTAAAACCCTACAAAGGGGTAGGAGCCATTTCTAGCCAGGTGCAATATATCCTGGGCAAGCAAAGAGCATATGGCCAATGGTTTATTTAAAGTTCTTACAGTTATGGGACTGTAGGTCACCATTTGGGGTTGATTTCCTGGTTAACGTTTTTAGAGGGAGGGTGATGACCCTGAATTGGAAATATGGATGTCTGTCCAAGGGAACAAAGTTACAACAATCCATACCACTGCAAAGCAGAAGACATACAATTGTATGTGGCCCTGCTCAGTATCCAATATATCATTGCAGATGCATTATATTGTAAACATTTAGAAAATAATGTCTAGGATAACAAAACATTTTAAACTCCCTCTCTTATCTGTGCAGCCATGTCCCTAAAACTTTTGTTTAAAATTGAGTGAACCTACTAGGTATCAGGTAGTTACCTTACAGTTTGATACTCCTATTTAATATAGTGGGTGTGTGATGTAATCAGTCTGTCACGATAACTCTTAAGTTATGACCTAGTAAGAAAGCCAGAAAAATAAATTGTTATGATTATTGGCCACCATCTTCACAGGTAAGTCTCTCCTCTCATGGCACATTAATTATTGTTTATACGCCTCCTGGGGCAGAGAGTGGTGTGCCATCCCTTTTAGGTTTTGAAATGCATTTTTAAAACAAGCATTGGTAAATGCAGTTGGTTTCGCCCATGTGATTACTAAGAAGCTGTTTTTTGTTGTAAGTTGTAGCTTGCTGAGTAGTTGTACAATATAAGTTGCAAAAAGTTTGCTAAAGTCACATGACTTGTTTATGCAAAAAGGCAATATATTGTGCTGTTACTAGTGGTATAGTGTGGGTAAGATAGTGTGGGTAAGTAATAGCAATATTTCAAAAAATGAAATGAAAAAGGGAAATAATAGAATTAATTGACGTAATAGCAATGCTATGTGTTTAGAGGAGTTCTGATAACTGTTGGGCCCGGCATCACTGCACCTGCTGCACCAATCAAATCATGCCCTTGGTGCCTGCAAGATAACTGCAATTTTGTCTGCCTGTATAGTAGTAAATTATAGCAATATTAGGTGTTTAGAGGAGGTCTGACAACCTTTGGGCCCAGTGCCACTGCACATGTTGCACCATATAAAATCATGACCCTATTGTCTGCAATGTAACTGCACTTGTGACTGCCTGTTTAGTAGTAAAATATAGCAATATTAAGTGTTTTGTGCGGTGCCAAAAGCTTTTGGTCCTGTTGCTACTGCACCTGCTGCAGCATTCAAATCATGACCCTATTGCATGCTGGACAAATGTACTGTGAATGTCTTGTTTAGTAGGAACATTTAGAAATAGAAATAATCCAGGTTTAGTGGAGTCCCTAGAGTTTTTGACCCTAGTGCCACTGCATTGCATCTGCTGCACCATTAAAATCAAGTCCCCTTTAACTGCAAGGTAACTGCAATTGTGAATGCCTGTTTAGTAGCCAACTATAGCAATAATATGTGTTTAGAGGAGTTCTGACAACTTTAGGCTCGATGCTACTGCACCTGCTACACCATAGAAATCTTGACACTGCTGTCTGCAATGTAGCAGCACTTGTGATTGCCTGTTTAGGAATAAAAAATAGCAATATTTGGTGTTTAATGGGGTGCCTGGAGCTTTTGGGCCAGGTACCACTGCACCTGCTGCACTATTCATGACCCTAGTGCCTGCAAGATAACTGCACTTCTGACTGCCTATTTAATGGTAAAATATAGCAATACTTGGGGATTAGTGGAGTTAATGCAACTGTTGGTCCCGGTGCAACTGCACCTGCTGCATCATTTAAATCAAGCCCCTTTTAACTGCAGGGTAACTGCATTTGTGACTGCCTATTTAGTAGTCAATTATAGCAATATTAGGTGTTTGGAGGAGTCTGACAACTCTTGGACCCAGTGCCACTGCACCTGCTGCACCATTCAAATGATGACCCTAGTGCCTTAAAGGTAAATGCACTTGTAACTGCCTGTATAGTTGTAAAATATAGCAATAATCAGTGTTTAATGGGGTGCCTGGAGCTCTTGGGCCCAATGCCACTGCACCGGCTGCTCAATTCAAATAATCACCTATTGCCTGCAAGATAACTGCACTTGTGACTGCCTGTTGAGTAGTAAAATATAGCAATATTTGGTGTCTAGTGGAATTATGAGAAATGTTGGCTCGCTGCCACTGCACCTGCTGCCCCATTCAAATTAAGCCCCTTCTAACTGCAATGTAACTGCCTATATAGTAATACAATGTTGCAATATTAGGTGTTTAGAGGAGTTCTGACAACTTTTTGGCCCGTTGTCAGTGCTCCTCCTGCACCATTAAAATGATGACCCTGTTGCCTGCAAGATAACTGCACTTCTGACTGCCTATTTAATAGTAAAATATAGCAATATTTGGTGTTTAGTGGAGTTATGACAACTTTTGGTCCCGGTCCCACTGCACCTGCTGCATCATTTAAAGCAAGACCGTTTTAACTGCAAGGTAACTGTATTTGTGACTGCCTGTTTACTAGTCAAATATAGCAATATTAGGTGTTTAGAGGAGTTCTGACAACTTATTGGGATGGTGCCACTGCACCTGCTGCACCATTCAAATCATGACCCTAGTGCCTAAAAGGTAAATGCACTTGTAACTGCCTGTATAGTTGTAAAATATAGTAATAATCAATGTTTAATTGGGTGCCTGGAGCTATTTGGCCCGATGCCTCTGCACCTCCTGCACAATTCAAATAAGGACCCAATTGCCTGCAAGATAACCACACTTGTTACTGCCTATATAGTAATAAAGTATTGAAATATTAGGTGTTTAGTGCAGTTATGACATCTTTTGGCCCGGTGCCAGTGCACCTGCTGTACCATTTAAATCACGCCCCTTTTAACTGCAATGTAAGTGCAATTGTGACTGCCTATATAGTAATAAAATGTTGCAATATTAGGTGTTTAGAGGAGTTCGGACAACTTTTGGGCCCGGTGCCACTGCTCCTGCTGACCCATTCAAATCATGACCCTGTTGTTTGCAAGGTAACTGCACTTGTGCCTGTCTGTTTAGTAGTATAATTTAGCAATTTTAGAGGTTTAATGGGGTGCCTAGAGCTTTTGGTTCTGGTGTCACTGCACCTGCTGCATCATTGAATTCATGACCTTGTTGTCTGCAGGGTAACTGCACTTGTGACTGCCTGTTCAGTTTGAAATTTTAGTAATAATCTGAGCTTAATGGGGTCCCTGGAGTTTTTGGCCCAGGTGCCTCTGACCTGCTGCACCATTCACATCAAGTCCCTTTTAACTGCAAGATGACTGCAATTGTGACTGCCTGTTAGTAGTCACATATAGTAGTATTATGTGTTTAGAGCAGATCTGACAACTTTTAGGGCCGGTGCACCTGCACCTGCTGCACCATTCAAATCATGACCCTGTTCTCTGCAAGGTAACTGCACTTGTGGCTGCTTGTTTAGTAGTAAAACATAACATAGCTCTTGTATATTACCTTTATTTTTGACTTGCAATGTTTATTAAGACATTTAGGGCCATATGTATCATAGTTCCGTTTTGCGATTCCTAAATAGCGATTTTTAAGGAATCGCTATTTAGGAATCGCAAAATGGTATGTATAAAGAAAATCGCTTTTTATTAGCGATTCCTTAAGCTTCCTTAATTGCGAATTCGCATTTTGCGAATTCGCAATTAGGGAATAATTTCTAATGCATTCCTATGGGCCAGGAGGCCCATAGGAATGATTTCCAAATAATTCTCAAATTGCGAATTCGCAATTTGCTAATCGCAATTTGAGAATATTGCAAGGGTGCAGGGGTGTCTCAAGGACACCCTGCTGCACCCATGTAAATTACATGTGTGTGCATATGGCGCACATACATGCCCAATGGGCAGGTATGTGCGTCATATGCCACCCTCACAAATGCACAATTGTGCATATTTACAGGAAATCGCAAATTACCACCAACTACAAGTTGGTGGTAATTTGCGATTTCTAAACCTCAAATCGCAATTCTTAAAAGCTTCATACATAGCATTTAAGGAATCGCAGAATTGCGATTCCTTAAATGCTATGGCAAATTAAGGAATCGCAAGTATTTGCGATTCCTTAAGATGCAAATGTTTCATACATTTCAAATCATGCAAAATAGCCTTTTGCGATTCGCAAAGGCCAAAATTCGGCGAATTACGGCCTTTGCGATTCCCAAAAGGCTTGATACATATGGCCCATAGGATTCGAGCATAATGACCAAATCTGTTAGGTTGAAAAAATCAATCTGATAATGCCTACAATGTGCAAAGAAAGGTACTGAGGCATGAATAGGAAATGCCACAAACGTTCTAAGCCTAAAGCATTTGCTTTACACAACTAAGTAATACAAATCAAGCATTCCAGAGTACTGTTAGAAGCTGTCTACCTTTTCTATGGGAAAGGATCTTTCTTAACAGTGAATTTGGCTTAAACAGTGTGAAAACATTTAGTAGAAGTATTGTAAATGTGTGCAGACAGAGGCAGTTAACAAAAAAAAAGTTCAGCACAAAAGCGAATGAACACAGTAATTCGATTTTGGAGAACAGATAAGAGCCCCTTTGAAGATATATTAAATATAAGAGATTTCACAAACACAGTGCAGGCGAAGCCTATTTTTGGTATCCAACCACAGTATTTTAAACCTGCTGATGTACTTCAGTGAGTCTAAGCACCAGCGCAATCAGTGGATTGTGAGGCTCCTGTTTTTTAATTTGCATATTTTTATATAAACAAATTCAGACAATCTGAAGAGATTGGTTGTGTGAGAATAAAATGCTCAATCGCGGATGTAAATCCAAAGGAATATTGTTAAGCAAATAACATTTTAATTTAACTAGACTATGGTGGTGTAATTGGTGTTGAACCCTTTCTTGCCTTTTTCTTTTCAAGTACTATGAAGATATATTGTTGAAGGCCATGGATGAGAAGAGCCTCAGCCCTCAAATGAAACAAAACGTGGAGAAATATCTGAAATTTTAAAGTGATACCCTGATCAAGGCACCGGAATAAATTGTCAATGAAGTTCATTTTAAAAGCATGCATAATCTAAAGAAATGGCAATGTTGTTGTGTCTATCCAGCTATAAAAAGTAAATTATTCTTGCATATATGATTTGCTTGCAGCAGAAATCATTGCTCCTAATAAAAAATCGAATTTGGTTAATTGTCTGTAAGAATGGTTGTCATTCAGGTTGGAACTTTGAAATACCACAGCTAAGGCTGTGGTGAAAATAAAGATTGAATTGGAGAGACAGAGGAATTATCTGTTCACTGGCAAATAATCAGCACAGTTCTGCACTGAACAAATATTGAGATCATCATTAGAGAGTGTATAATTCACAAAATGACTTGCAAGGTTATGGGGACCATAGGAGGTTATCCAAGGAAAAATATATTTTCTAAATTCAGAGATCTGAGTTGGTGGGGGCTGGACCTTTGTTTTGCTTCCTGTAGAATTTTGAATAAAAATCTCAAAAGTTCCAGTTGAAGAAGTGAAGTTGCATGAGAACGGGTGAGTTAAACCTACAGTAATTTACTACCAACAGAAATACCATGTATTTACTGTAAAGGTTGTGACTGGGGGCATCAAAGATTGACTGGGGACATAAGGCTATCATATAGGTAAAAGAAAAAATAATTTCCCACCAAGGTAAAACTAAAATATGGTTTTATTCATCATCAATAATCAGTGATGTATAGAATTAATTAAAGGTAATCTAATTATATTTTAGTAAAATTAATGTCCCAATAATTTAAAAGTAATGATTTATTTATTTTTTGCCCTGATTAAATCATAAAAGGTACAAATAAAACAATAATATAAAACAAGATAAATTCATTCAAAAATCACATTATATGTACTGTAAAATACAATTTGTTCCATAAATAAAATGATTTTGTACCCATAGTTGTCAGAAAGGTATAGTCTATGAAAGGTTTTTGTGCTCAGTCCGTTGTCAGATAGCATACTAATAAGGCTAGGTAAACATATCAATACTTGCACGTGAAACCATACAAACTATCATTAAGAACAATACTAATATCTAAAAATGCTCCTCACATATACAAGTATGCTTTCATAAAACCCGCTTATTTCAGTGCTTTCATCTTGATGTACTATATTGAGGACAAATAGTTTGAAATTGAATGAACAATACAGTCATGTGTATTTGTTTTACATACTCTTAGAGCTGTATGGCGATTAAAGAAGACAACAATCGCTAAAGTGGAATATTCCACTGTGAAGCCTGTGAAACCTTACAAAGGCTTTACAGAAAAATAAGACGTGTTCATCATGCTCGATTGCTGTACAACTCATGGGACATGTGTTGAATATGATTTCTGTTTTATTCCAAAAACAAGTAAAGCAAAGCCAAGGGTAGCAGCCCAAGTCTGAATTTTATGTAAAATGCTCGGACAATAGGGTTACTTAAAAAATTCATAAATTACTCAAATTCAGGTACAAATTTAAACATCATATAGGAATTTACCAGACTGCCCGAATTAACAGTGGATGAGTTTGCTTCTGATAGAACATTCCAATAACTCATTTCCACTTTTTGCGGGCACCGCAAGTCAATGTAGTGGGATGTGACCAATAATCATTCAAATCCATCTTCATAAGCCATGTTTTTATACATAGTAGCAAAGGGCTATTGCTTGCTGATTGGCCCTCAAGTAATTCCCTGACACAATGCCTATTGGACCCAGCTTCTCATTTGTCCACAGCCTGATCCAATATAAAATTAGTCTCAAGTCAACTATATCTGAGATAGTCTGAAGATTCATATCAAATCCTAATGGGAGCATAGGGGCACTGGTGGATAGGGACTCAATAGGGACTTTTCAAAAGCATATACATCTTTTTCAAGAAAAGTAAGATTACAGTGGCCTCACAGATCCACCCCATACAGTGCTGCCGCATATATCTCAATAGGAGGAGAAACAGCAAACATTAAGATGGACCCTTTCCTTTGCTTTAAGACCAGTATACAATTCTCTATATCTGAAGCTGTCATCTATGAGAATCACTTATTTTAGCACCAAGATAGTCAAATTCATTAACCCTGCCCAATGCCTCACCCTCAAGCTCTACCTTTTGCTTGGTTTTTCTGAGTGCACTAAACATCATATATTTGGTTTTGTTACTATTAATCCCTAGATCCTGAAACCAAAGAAACATTCCCAACAGCGACTGACCTAGGGTTCAGGACATCAATTCCTGTCTATAAGTAGTAAGTGTTCTGTGCCTTCACTTCCAGAGCCGTCCGCAGTTAGGCTCTACTGGGATCCAGGAAAAACAAATTCTGTGGAGAAAGGAAGGTGAACCAGGGATGGAGTCAAAGTCATCCAAGTTAGTCCCCTAAACACCATATATTTGGTTTTGTTACTATTAATCTTAAGACCCTGCTCCTCACAAACAGGTTACGATTTCCCTGGAGAATAGATATTCCCTTTTTGCAGTTTTGGAAAGAAGCAAGGTATCATCACTGAGAAGAATGCCCGATATTTTGTGTGTCCCCATTTTGGGTGAATCATATTTGCAGTCAAAAAGATCCATTTATATAAAGAAGAAAGGGGGCCAAAATGCACCCATGTCTGACACCTCTTCGAATGGGAATATCCACTGGCATTTCATTGCCAGTCCTCAACTACGTCTTGCAAATTATCTGTGTACAGGGCTTGTGTAAGAGACAATAGACCCAAGGGAACCCTTACGCTTTGCAAGACCTCCCAATGCTTTCCCTTCATGACAAAATCAAATGCAGCAAGGAGGTACACAAAGGCAACAAATTATAACTCCTGATTAATGTCTACATTCTTCCATTTAATGGATAAAAACACAATATATGGTCGATTGAACTAATATTTTGCCAAAATCCTTCCTGAAGATGGGACAACACTTCACTCAAGGACATCCATTCCTATAGCTGTATCAAAATCTGTCTACAATAGACTTCTTGTATATTAGCAATTTGGCTTATAGACCTGTAATTTTCCTGGAACAACCCATCTTCCTTTTTGAATATGGGGATGATTACAGCTTCTTTCCAAGAGCTCAGCACAGGGGCCCCTGCTGATACAGCATTTGACAGGGAGTTCACATACTGTCCCCAAATCTTGGGCTCAGAGCAAAGAAAATCAGCCAGAACGCCGGGTGCCTTTCCTGGTTTCTGTGCTTGGTTTTCAGCATTACTTTCGTCTATTGTAAAAGGCATTTTCTCATCATCAAATGTAACATTAGGAGCAACATAAGGAATGTCTGTTATATCTTCAACTAAACGTCTGTCTGCATAAAAGGCTGTAAATGGTATAACCCTCTCCTCTGGAACATTATGACAGTAGGTGTGAGTGAAAACTCTGCACCCATGATGTGCAACCAGGTGCCAAAAGCGCTTGTTATGCCTTTATATACCAGCAATCAACAATTCATCCCAGATGCTGGCTTCCCATTAGACTTTACTGGTTTTGAGATTTTTACCATATTCAATCTCCATGCTACAATCTCTGTTCTTTAGTTACTCCTCAGAGCAATTAACAAATCATTCTTAGTAATTTTACATGAGTCCCTGTTGTGTTTACAGTCTTTCATAAATAGATCCCCCTAGATTGTTAAAAAGGCTTTTCTGAACAATCATAATCTGTAAGGGATTCAAGGTCTGATGCTCAAAAACTTTTAATTCACTAGAGACAATGGTATAAAGCTCAAATATGGCTATCTCAGATTTAGAGTCAACCTCCCAACCATCATTCCGCTTGTTATTGGTCAAAACAATGGGGCAAGATAATTAAATTGGGTCTAAGCACTCCATGTTCTGTATCCTACCCATTCCCAGTGTAGTGTGATCGGGAGATGGTAGCTCTTGCGATGGCCAATAACTTCATTGTCTGGTTTCATGCCACATCTGCATATGCATGAGAATTAATTTGTAGGAGAGTAGGGTCTGCTTCCTATGGTCACCCCCACTTTTTGCTGTGATTTTCTGGTTTTTCGACTTGTGTGGCGCTGTGGTTCTGCTAATCAGGCCCACAGCCCAGCTGTTCTCTCTCTAAATTGATACCATGTACTTTAGGGACATAGTAGATTGGTTACTGGGTCACCCTTGTGAGTCCCTGTATAGTGTACCATAGGTACCCAGGGCATAGGGGCATCCAAGGCCTACCAGTGGCTGCAGCATGTATTGTACCACCCCTGGTTGGGCTTCCAAACTGACACCACAGGTCTGTTCACACAGCCTGGGTAAGGTGGTGTAATCCCCTCTTACTTAGATATAGTGTTAGGGGTTTGAGGCATACAGCGCGAAATAGACATTGACATGTGGCTAGACGCATTCCCCATGTCACTTTGTTGTCACTACCTTGACGTCTGCCAGGATTTTGGTCATTTAGTGACGATCCCTAACAAGCATAAAGAGACGCTCTACCCGTAAGCCGACACTTGGCTTACTTCCGTGACCACGCCCCCTTCCGTGTTCCCGATACGAGCTATACGCCATTACCCCTAGCGTCTCGCTTGTTTCCCTGTTCCTGTCCTGCATTCCTCGTTCCCTTATCCCTCTGCTTCTGAGGGTTGTTTGGAGTCGCTCCGGGAGCGGAGACCTTTTTCCGTGGAACAACAGATCCTTTGCCTTTCCTGCACCGCGGATCTCCCCGCGCATTGTTGTGCACGTCTTGGTTCCGACTTGTGAGAGAAGCCGGTTCGCTTTCACCATTACCCCTTGCTCTTGGCTCTAGGATGGAACCTCGAGCCTTTCGGCTCACCCTGCAGACGTTCCTACATCCCTTTTGAGAGAGTGTTGCTCCGCCTGGTGCATGGTCCCGGGCCGGGCTTCGCCTCTCTTGAGTGAGTACATGCTCCGCTCTTCGTACTCCCTGAAGAGCTGGCCATTGCTCCTCAAGTCCCCTTGCTTCCCCCCTTTATTTCTTTATACGTTCCTTTGGTCTGAATGTCGTGTGAATGTGATACTGCGTAGCCCATTCTAGGGTATATGGACTCCCTCTTCCCAGAGTTCATTGTATTACCTGTAACCTGCTTCAAGGACATTCTTGGACGTGACTGGGGTAAGTGAACTGCTATTCTAATCACATGTCAATGTACCTGTAGGTGAATGTCAGTACAGTGTATTGGTACCCTCATAATATTTTCCCTACAGCCTCCTCACAACCAGACAGACCTGCTTCCTTCCTGTGATTCCGCCCCATGTTTGGGGAGAGTGGTGGACACTCCTTGGAATTTTCCCCCATACTTTTAGAGAACAGCCTCAGGAGTGTATACCACACAGCATTCCTGTGGTTGTTTTTTGGAGGTTAAGGGCATTTCTCTTCACTCCTGTGGACCCTTGGCTCCTAGCGCTTGACTCCCGACAGAAAGTCAAGCCCACGTATTTTGTCCACCCGAGTGAAGATGAATCCTGATGGCACTGAGATATCAATGGACACTAGGCTACTCACCCCGACTATGGAAGATCTAGCAGCCGCTGTCGTAGATCTCCAGGCAGAAGTAGGGAGATTACGTCAGGAGAATAAAATACTACAGGCAGAAGCATTGCAGTATAAAACTACTGAATACAGAGACACAGGCACTATCCTTAAAAGTCGAAAAAGTTATATTCAACCCGCTAGATTCACTGTACCCTCATCTCCCTCTGGAGCAGAAGCTAGAGTAGAAGGAGACATAACCCCTGTACAGGTAACTGTTCTTACTCCCAGTCCTGTTCCTCTAGCTATGCCTGAAAGATGTTCGGGTGACAGTTCTAAATTCAACGTATTTATGAACCAGTGCCAGCTCCAGTTTCTGTGTTAAACGGCAGCCTTTCCGAATGACTCAGTCAAAGTCGCCTTTGTTATTTCCTATTTGGCAGGCAATGCAGCAGAATGAGCTGTTCCTTTGGTAGAATCCAATGATCCCCTCTTGAATGATTTTCAGTTATTCCAAGAAAAGATGAAAAGCTTGTTTGCCAAACACACCTATATGCAAGCTAGTGACAATGAGCTTCTGAATCTCAAGCAAGGGAACAAAGATCTCTTGTCCTATATAACCAGCTTTAATAGACTTGTCGCAGAAACCCACTGGCCAGAAGACAAAAGAACTTCCTTATTTTATCGGGGACTATGTGACGAACTGAAAAACTTATTGTCACAGATTGTAAACCCTCCTGAGGACTGTCCCTCCTTCATAGAACTTACAGTAAAATTGGACCATAGGCTGCATGAGAGACGTGGTGAAAAAGTACGGGGATTAGGGCCCAAATACGTCATGATCCGTTCTGAGAAAAAGGAACCTGAAGACACTTCCGAGCCCATGCAGATAGGAAGTGTGCGGGGACCTTTAACGGCCGAAGAAAAGGATAAAAGACGCAAAAATAACCTCTGTTTGTATTGTGGTAAAGGGGGACATTATGCCAAAGAATGTCCCGTTCGACCCAAAACTCCCATTAGAAAGATCACCAGTGGCTCTCAGAAACAGGAAAACTAATGCACTTGAAGAATGAGGAGATCGCTTCTTCAAGTGATATGGTTCATCGGATCTCCCCAGACAAACAACAAGTGGCAAAACATTTTACTTTAAATGTCACATTGATATACACGGCACAATGCAGAGGCGATATGTCAATTTGTTCGATATAAAACTGGCACAACGGTTAGGCTTCCCTTTTATCACAAAAGATCACCCTGCGCCCATAAGAGCTGTAGATGGTACCGAATTATCATCCGGGTTAATCACCTATCAAACACCACCTTTAGTAATGGTATTGGGTAATGGGCATTCAGAGCACATAGTTTTCGATTTAATTGATGCTCCCAATTTTGGCGCCATCCTGGGCGTCCCCGGGTTACAAGTGCACAATCCTTGCATAAATTGGTCCACATGTACAGTAGTCTTGCAATCCCAATACTGTCTTCTTCATTGTTATCGAGAAGCAAGAGAAGAGGTTCCACCGTTACATTGTGCCATGCAAATGGTAGCAGTGGTCTCTTGTGTTCCGGACATATATGCTGAGTTCCAAGATGTGTTCAATGAAACAGAAGCCACCAAATTACCCCCGCATCGCAGCTACGACTGCCGCATCGACTTAATTCCTGGGGCAGACTTGCCTAGTAGTCGTATCTATGCTCTTACACCTTCAGAGACAAAATATCTATGACATGATCATGATGACATGTTAACCAAGGGGTTCATACGTCATTCTACTTCTCCAGCCTCTTCTCCTCTTTTTTTATTGATAAAAGAGAAAGGGGTCTTAGAGCTTGCCTGGATTACAGAGCCTTAAACAAAGTCACCATAAAAAATAAATACCCTCTTCCACTCATCCCTGTTCTTCTTGACCAGTTAAGAGGAGAAAAATCTTCACCAAAATAGACCTTAGGGGAGCATATCATCTTATAAGAATTAAACACAGGGATGAATGGAAAACGGCTTTCAGAACAAAATTCGGCCTTTTTGAGTATTGTGTAATGCCTTTCGGCCTCTGTAATGCCCCTGCGGCTCTTCAATATTTCATTAATGATATACTGAGAGAATACCTGGACATCTTTGTTATAGTATACATTGTTGATATTCTCCTTTTCTCCCATCCCAGAATGAACAAGACCACATTGAACATGTCAAAAAGATTCTGAGAAAACTACAGGAGAACCAATTGTTTGCTAAATTGGACAAAAGCACCTTCCACACTAAAGAAATAGACTTTTTGGGTTTTATCATCAACCCCAAAGGAATAGTAATGGATCCTCAAAAGATTCAAGCCTTACTGAACTGGCCATGTCCCTCGTCAATCAAGGAAGTCCAGTCCTTCCTGGGATTCGCCAATTTTTATCGACGATTCATCGATCATTTTTCTGACTCTGTAGCCCCCATAACCAGGTTGTTAAAGAAAGGGGTGCCCTTTCTTTGGTCCGAAGAAGCGGAACAAGCATTCCAGGCATTAAAAAACAAGTTCACCACGGCTCCTGTTATCAAACACGCAGACAACACACAACCATTTTTTGTAGAAGCTGCTGCATCCAAATATGCAGTAGGAGGAGTGTTGTCACAAAGAGACAAAAACACAGGTCACATGCTGCCCATTGCTTACTACTCAAAAACCTTGTTACCAGCAGAACAGAACTACACCATCGGAGAACGAGAACTATTGGACATTAAATTAGCCTTCCAAGAATGGAGACATCACTTATTGGGTTCTCC
This sequence comes from Lissotriton vulgaris, assembly GCF_964263255.1. Classification (NCBI taxonomy): domain Eukaryota; kingdom Metazoa; phylum Chordata; class Amphibia; order Caudata; family Salamandridae; genus Lissotriton; species Lissotriton vulgaris. The sequence goes on from NC_141698.1 coordinate 375,714,265, forward strand.
ACATACTGTTACCATCTACTCAGATCATAAGAATCTCCAGTTTTTCAGAATGGCTAGAGCCCTTACTCCCAGACTAATGAGATGGGTATCCTTTTTCAGTGAGTACGACTTTATCATCACTTATCGTCCAGGGCCACAACAAGGCAAGGCTGATGCACTATCCCGGTTGAGACACACAATAGAAAACGCTGGTGATTGCTCTCTCCCTATTATATCTGTACATAAAATCATTGGTGTGGGAGACAAGAATAAATCCTTCTTTGAAGAGTTAAAAGACCAGTATAGTACCATTCCTCAGGTAAAATGGAAAGAAAACGCAGCCAACACTATCAAGGATTAGTTATACTACCATGAAGATAGACTGTTTATACCCACTCAGGCCTTACAAAAACATATAATAGAATGGTGCCATGACAGTGCTCTAGCCGGACACCAAGGAAGTGTGAAAACTATAAATATATGTCAAAGGTGGTTTTGGTGGGAGAACATGTCGAAAGATATCCAGGCCTTTGTTCAGGCATGTTCCATTTGTGCTAGACGAAAGGCGTCTCATTGTGCTCCCACAGGGTTATTAAAAACCATAGCAGTTCCTTCTACACCATGGCACTCGATTAGCATGGACTTCATTACTAAGTTACCCAGATTTCAGGGTACAACACCATATACGTGGTGGTTGACATGTTATCTAAAATGGCACACTTTGTCCCCTTAAAAAAGATTCCATCAGCCAAAGAATTAACGCAGGTGTTTCTAGATCAGATTGTACGTCTCCATGGTTTGCCCTCTGTTGTTATCTCCGACAGAGGCCCTCAATTTGTATCCAAGTTTTGGCAAGGAGTATGCTCTACTTTAGCCATAGATCATAGATTGTCAACAGCATACCATCCTCAAACAGATGGGCAAACCGAGAGAATCAACCAAACCCTCGAACAGTACCTACGCCGTTTATTAACCACTCTCTCTTCCACTTGGGTTCAGGCTCTTCTTCTAGCAGAATTTGCTTATAACAATTCACAACACTCTGCGATAGGCGTGTCTCATTTCTTTTTTAATTATGCACAACACCCTAGAATGCTTCCCTTAGTTCTGGATCGCAAGACAGTAAAAGTCCCGGCACTTGAGGAACACCATAAGAAAATCATGGAAGTGTGGGAAGAAACTAAAGGAGAATTACACAAAGCCAAAGAAGCCATGAAAAAACAGGCAGACAAAAATAGAAGAACAGAACCCACTTACACCGTAGGAGAGAAGGTCTGGCTGTCCACTAAGAATCTTAGATTGGAAGGGACCAGGAAATTTCATCCCAGATTCATAGGATCCTTTCCTATATTGAAAGTTATCACACCAGTTACTTTGAAACTACAGCTACCCCCACAAACGAAAATACACCATGTTTTCCACTGCTCCTTGCTTAAAAAATACATACCTCCTGTGAACCCTGACACACCTCCCCCTCTTCTAAATATTCAGGGAGAAGAAGAATATCAAGTCGAGAAAATGTTGAACTCCCGCAGAGTTCGGGGTAGACTGCAATTCCTGGTAGACTGGGTGGGATATCCCCCTGAAGATAGATCATGGGAACCAGCAGAGAACATCCACGCTTCAAGATTGATAAGAGACTTTCACACTCTCCATCCCTCCAAACCTCGACCTCTGAATAGGCCTTTGGGGAGGGGTACTGTTAGGGGTTTGAGGCATACAGCGCGAAATAGACATTGACATGTGGCTAGAGGCATTCCCCATGTCACTTTGTTGTCACTCCCTTGACGTCTGCCAGGATTATGGTCATTTAGAGACGATCCCTAACAAGCGTTAAGAGACACTCTACCCATAAGCCAAAGCTTGGCTTACTTCTGTGACCATGCCCCCATCCTTGTTCCCAATACGAGCTACACGCCGTTACCCCTAGCGTCTCGCTTGTTTCCCTGTTCCTGTCCTGCATTCCTCGTTCCCTTACCCCTCTGCTTCTGAGGGTTGTTTGGAGTCGCTCCGGGAGCGGAGACCTTTCTCCATGGAACAACAGATCTTTTGCCTTTCCTGCACCGCGGATCTCCCCGCGCATTGTAGTGCACGTCTTGGTTCCGACTTGTGAGAGAAGCCGGTTCGCTTTCACCATTACCCCTTGCTCTTGGCTCTAGGATGGAACCTCGAGCCTTTCGGCTCGCCCTGCAGAGGTTCCTACATCCCTTTTGAGAGAGTGTTGCTCTGCCTGGTGCTTGATCCCGGGCCGGGCTTCGCCTCTCTTGAGTGATTACATGCTCCGCTCTTCGTACTCCCTGAAGAGCCGGCCATTGCGCCTCAAGTCCCCTTGCTTCCCCCCTTTTATTTCTTTATACGTTCCTTTGGTCTGAATGTCGTGTGAATGTGATACTGCGTAGCCCATTCTAGGGTATATGGACTCCCTCTTCCCAGAGCCCATTGTATTACCTGTAACCTGCTTCAAGGACATTCTTGGACATGACTGGGGTAAGTGAACTGCTATTCTAATCACATGTCAATGTACCTGTAGGTGAATGTCAGTACAGTGTATTGGTACCCTCATATTATTTTCCCTACAGCCTCCTCACGACCAGACAGACCTGCTTCCTTCCTGTGATTCCGCCCCATGTATGGGGAGAGTGGTGGACACTCCTTGGAATTTTCCCCCATACTTTTAGAGAACAGCCTTCAGTAGTGTATACTACACAGCACTCCTGTGGTTGTTTTTTGGAGGTCAAGGGGATTTCTCTTCACTCCTGTGGACCCTTGGCTCCTAGCTCTTGACTACCGACATATAGTATATCTATATCTTCCCTATATATAGACGCATAGTAACCTATAAGTCACTCCTATAGCACGCCTTAACAATCCTGGAGGCAGAGTGCTTGGTTGTATGTGAGAGGGTGCCCTAGCATGAGCTGAGCCCCTCTGCAGCTTTCAGAACCATCTTCTTATAGCTGTTCTATGATATTGCCATACCATATACTCTTAAGTGCATTATAATCCTCGCGGTTAATGCTAACTTTGGTTTGGATTTATCAAAATATGTCATGTAAGGTGTAAAACACTTTGGAATACTACCCCCCCCCCCCCGCCAGTCCTGGCGGCAGGAGTAGCATTCCACCCTTCTAGAGGGAGAAGACATGTTGTTACTGGTATACACGGTTAAAGTTAAGCAGAGCCTCAGCATCACAAAATGGATGCTGCTGCCACAGACACAAGTCAGACCTCCTGCTGCTGGATGAAACTCCGGCAGGGGAGGTTTGGACAATAGGTTTCCTGCCCAGGGAGGTGCTGGCCCCTCCCCAAACACGCTTAAGTGCATTGGGGCAGAGAAGGCTGCATTCAGAATGCATTTTCCAGACACTGCCTGGGGCACACAAGGTGCTCCATTCATAGCCCGGTTCAAACCAGTTGCTGGGGCACTCCAGACCCGCTCTGGCATGAAACTGGACAAAGGGGAAGGGGTGTCACCACACACTCCCCAGGTCCACCCATAGGAGGGACCTTTCAGGTAGTCCAGCCCATAAACTTAGTATAAGTATAGGAGCTGTGTCCCTAGGACTTTAGATTACCCTGGACGAAACTTTGAAACATAAATTCTGGACCTTTGATGTTCCATTTCACCAGGAAGATGGAAGACATCTCCCTTGTGGTCAAGGAGTGACCACCCTGTTCAAAAAGGCACCGAGAAGCATCTTGCCAGTCTGCATTGTCGAGGATCCTGCCAGATCCTGAATACTCTGTGACACAAGACATGGACTTCCAGACATCTCTGATACTGCTCGATGTTCCCAGCAATGCTGAGACCTGTGGCAGACACGAGAGATGTGGGACTGGACCTCCTGGACATCCTGCATTTTGCAAGCTGCACTCACTTCCCGAAGTATTTGGAAGTCGTGCTTTGGGGTGCTTGAAATCCCAGCACTGAGCAACATTTGTACCAACGCTCAGGTCCTCACACTCCACGAGTGTCCCGTGGGGCCAGCTCCTGCATTTCAACTCGATGCATCTTCCCGGTTCCTTGCCTGTTGGTAGTGATCCCCTAGAAGACTTTTCTTTGAAACTAAACTGCTTTTCTGGTTGCTCAAGGCTTGCTTCAACTTCTCCTCAAAGGAAAAGTTCCCCAGACCTTGCCGGTCTGCACCAAAGCCAATCTTCATCTCCTGTGTGCATTGCGTTTGCCAAGGCTTGTTGGGTCCAATTCGGATACCGACACTGCAGTCCACTAGATCCTTCATGAGACAGCTCGAATCCAGCTCTTGGTCATCGTCAACACCTTCTGGTCTTCGTGGCTGCAGAGACAAGCTTCACTTCTTCACCTGGAAGCTCCCAACATTGCCTTGTTCCTTCCTGGTTCCTTCCTGGTCACTGGCCTGTGACCCAGACTCTGTCCCTTCTGCTTTCAGGTTCTTCTGATCTTCTATCCACCCTTGGATCCATATAGACACTTTTCCTCTGGTCGCCTGCAGCACTTCTTTGCAGCTCTCCATTGTAATCGACGACGAAACCCGACACAAAAAGACACCTATGCACCCGGTTTCCCTGGGTGAGGTAACTCGAGTACTCCGTTGCTCCCGTGGGTATTGACTCTCCTAGTGTTCTAGTCAAAAAGGGCTCCATCGTATTTCACTCCTTTGTGCCCTTAAACTATAACTTAGTAACTTCTACGTTTCCCATATTAAGTCAATGGTAACCCGCGGCTGTGTTTAGTCCCTGCATGCGTCTCCCGTGGGCATCCTGCATCCTAACCTTTGGTTGTTTAGAGTATCCCCAGCAAATCCCCAGGCCCAAGGCATGCTTTCTAATTCTCTCGTGGTTCTTATACCACTATTTTAGTACATGGTTTGTGAGGCCCCTAGGGCAAAACGTATACTGTGCAACTTATCGTATGCCAATTAAGCTCCTTGTACTTTTACCTCTGATCTCATAAAGAGTCCAGAGGGGTTGTGATTAGAATAAATAATTACATATTTGATATATACCTTGTGTGGTGTGCTTTCATTTGCTATTCAAGGGATTATAAATAGTAAAACAACTTTCTTAACTCGCCTCTAAGTCTAAGCCTGACGACTGCTGGGCCATGCTACCACTAGGATAGCTTTCTATAAGGTTGACTTTACAACCTCCATCAATAAGGGTCGATTAGACTGGTGAAATGTGCCTATTAGAACTAGTGGACATCATATGCCAGGCTAACTTCTCACATTGGTGAGCAGCATGTGGGATTTGAGCTTGCATTGTTTTACCAAATAATCTTGAGATATCATTTATTTTATTTTTATTTTTATTTTATGTGCTTGTATAGCGCCTGAATAGACCCCCGAAGGGGTATCTCCGCGCTTCTGCTAGCTGAAAGGAACATAAAATTATCCAGGTAATTCCAGAAGTACCGAGGCAGAGGGAAAATTAGCCGCTGGTGAATAGGTAGGTCTTAAGCGTTTTGCGGAAAGCTAGATGGTTTGAAATACATTTTAATGTAAGGGGGAGTGAATTCCAGAGAGCGGGTCCAGTATGTGCCAGGGCACGCCCTCCCTGGCGGGACCTTTTTATTTTAGGGACCTGTAGTAGATGGAGATTACTGGACCGTAGAGATCGAACTGGGACATAGGGTTGAAAGGCAGTTGTAAGATATTTGGGGCCCTTGCCTATCAGGCATTTATGAATGGTGCACAAGATTTTAAACTTAGTGCGCTGCCGCACTGGCAACCAGTGGAGTTCCGCCAGTAGGGGTCGGGAGGGGGTCCTAGATGGAGCATTAAGGACTAACCTCGCCGCCGTATTTTGGACTACTTGCAGTTTGTTCATTTGGCCTTCATTTGTTGACAAAAGAAGGCCATTGCAGTAGTCCAATCTACTGATCACTAGTGCCTGGACTAGTGTCTTCCTGTGGTTGTCGGGTAGATAGGGGAACACCCTTTTCAGCAAACCAATAGCCCTGAAGCATGTACCGGCAACTTGGTTGACGTGATGTTTAAATGTCAGCGCATGGTCGAATAATACTCCCAAGTTTTTCACCGTCTGCTTTGGAGTGGGAACAGGACCCAGTTCTACAGGCCACCATTCACCAGACCACAGAGTCACCGCCTCTCCAAACAGTAAGACCTCTGTTTTTCCGACATTGCATTGTAGCCAGTTCTCAGCCATCCATCTTGAGACAACCCTCATGCCTTCTGCAAAAGATTTTTGCAGATCCGGTGTGAAGGTTTTAAAAGGGAACAGAAGTTGGGTGTCGTCAGCGTAGGACACAGGGGTAAACCCATAGGATCTCACTAAGTTGGCCAGGGGGGCCACATACACATTGAATAATGTGGGGCTTAGGCATGAGCCCTGTGGCACCCCCCTTGTGAGCTCCCTGGAGATGGATTTATGGGAGCCCAGCCTAACTTCTTGAAAAATCACATTAAGGTACCTGTAGGTACATATAAATCAAGACTTATAATACATAAGTTCTACTGAACTTAGCAGTTGTAGGTGGTAAGGGCTTAGCACACCATGACTACAACTCCTAGTAAGGGTCTAGTAGGAAACCAAGTAGTGTAGGTAGGTGCACACTCCACACCTCACTAGTCATGGCATTAAAAGCTGGAGCTAGTGGCTCAATGCCAGATGTCAGCAATTTGCAGACAACTAAGTATGACACCGGGGCGTGGCTGACGGAGCAGCGAGATGGCAGCTGAATAAGCGAGCTCCACCGACTGCAACACTAATCCTGTAATTATCCTTCTAGATCTCGAGGCACACTTAAAATATCTGTACGACGTGGTGGCGGTTGGCGAGAGGGACCGGCAGATACGCTTTTTCAGACTGCAGCGTGTGTGGTTTGGAGATTACGCGCTCCGGCTGCTGACGCCAGGACGAGGTGGTGGCGGAGGCCGAGGGAAGAGATATCCGGTCTGGGCACCTGAGTCCACTTGAGCCTGGGGACGAGAGGGCCTGGAAGTGCCGCACACTGGCTCGGCAGAGACGGCGGACTTGAACCGGACATGCGAGGATGGTACCGCGATTCTCCTGCCTAACAAAAGTAATGTGCAAAGATGTGTATTGCCTGAAAATATAAGTTAAAAAATCGAAGCTGGATGAGTTGTGAGAGACGCCATCTTGGATTGGGAGGAACTGTGTGCCAGAGGCCTGTGCTCCCTCCCACACTGTGGGTGTATCGCCATGTTGTCGGCCTGTATCCCGCCTTGTTATTAGCCATACTCCATTGATGCTGTGACCATTTGCGAAATAGGGACTGAAAAGACCCTCACGTACCAGGGTGCGCACTAAGATTTGCCACAACGTGTTTGAACCGGCCCGGGCTGATTGAGTCAAGAATGCGGTCAGCTGCTGAAGGCGGGAAGGGACGATCGGCCACCAGGCAGTACTGGGCGAACTCTGAGCGAGGTCTGGTGGAAAACGCTACACTTGCTGCATTGCGCGCTGCACCTCCAATTCACGGGCTAGTGCCGGGGACCAGTTGAGGGGCCGGTAGGCTTCCGTGGCCTGTGAGGTCCACCTGCTGGGACCCTGGGTGGCATCTGTACACTGGCTAGGCCTCCTGATCTCCTACGAGTGCTGTGGCGCAATCTGCGGGGCTGAGAGATCGACGGTTATAGCGGCTGGGTCCGGTGTAGCAAATGCCTGCCTAACTGCTGCACCCCTGTGACATGTTGTGACCTGTGGACCCAGTTTTCAGACAATCTTACATTGCCCTGTCGGTACCCCCGGGATATTGCCCGCGGGCTGTTGTGAGCACTGAACTGGTGAACCAACCGAACCGGGAAGATGGGCAAAGGGGACCCCGGACAGTCACGACTCACCTTTGAACAAAAGCGCCAAAACAAGCAGCCAACTCAGGACCCCGGTGATGCTGAGTCGGGGGCACATGGTGACGAACAGGACATTGATGTGAAAACATTGATGATGGAGGTGCGTTCTAGCTTGCGGAGTATAGATACGAAGTTGGATTCAATGACCGCCCAGCTGGATTTGGTGAGAGTGCAGGTCAGCACGCATGAGACCAGACTGGATTGCCTAGAAAACTGCAATACTGAGTGCTGTGAATTCCAACATGACTCTAAGGTATGGTTCACAAGCATGAAGAAACAACTTGAAGATTTGCGCGCCAAAGCTGATGACCTGGAAGCGCGTTCTAGGAGATGCAACGTCCGAGTCACGGGGATTACGGAAACTACGGCGATCGGGAAAATGGAGATCTTCATCACTGACTTACTGCATGAACTATTCAACCCTAACCTGTCGTCTGTGTTCACTGTGGAATGGGCGCACAGGGTTTTGGGTAAGAAACCGCCGGTTGGGGGAACACCAAGACCCATCCTCATGAAGCTGCTGAATTACCAGGACAAAAATCTCATACTCAGACTGGCGAGAGAGAAAGGTAAAATAACACATAAAGGTAATAATCTCTCCTTCTACCCTGATTTCACGCCCCTGGTGCAAGCGGCCAGGAAAGAATTTGTACCGGCGAAGCGCCTACTGCTGCAGGAGGGCCTCCCGTACTCCCTCCTATACCCTGCAAAACTACGAGTTGTTCACGAGGGGACAACTAATTATTTTACAGATGCTCACTCCACCCTTAAATTTGCGAAGCATATATGTGGCTCCAAATCGAGGAAGAAGACTGTGCCTGATGGGGACACGGAGGCGAGATTAAGTGACAATGACTAAGCACTAGTAGCCCCTTGCGGATGTGAACCTGGTGTGGGGGGCTCTGCTTGTTGTTTGGGCATAATATGTCATTGTGAGCCTCACCCCGCATTGCTGTATCCCGCTGCTGCTAAGCTTATAATGTGCGCTGGGAATCATTCCACACTGTGCCTTTACTAGGTGGCTCTCCGGTTCCGCCATTGCAGACTCCAATACCTTCTATAATTCCGTGCCTTAGATCTTACTTGAATATACGCAGTCACCCTGTGCAAACGGGGCTGTATGCTCGAGATGCCTAGCCACGAGGTGCGTCTCCCACTGTTTACTGGTTTGGATGTTTTCATGCCTTTTGTGCTTTGGGGGGGGATTCATCACAACCTGATTGGGTGGTTGGTGTGGGAGGGGGGTGGGTTGGGGAAAGGGGTTGTTTGGCTGAAGGTCGACGCTTCGGTGCTATGTGTTCTACTGCTACTACACATGGTCATACTATGGTTGGGCTGGATGATGATCACCGTGACTCTGTAATAGGCAAATGGGAGTTACCAGGGTGTTAACGTGGAACATCCGAGGCTTATAGGACAGTAGGAAGGCAAGACTAATGCATGGCTATCTACAAAGGCACAACATTGACGTATGCTTTTTACAGGAGACACATCTGAATGTCTCACCGTCACCCAGACTCAAAAATGCTAGATGGGGCTCCGTATACTCTGCCATTTTTTCACATTATGCACAGGGTGTGGCGATACTTGTAAGGAAGGGCCTTGACTGGAGGGAACACTCGATGATTTGTGACGCGGAGGGACGATATGTGGTGTTGCATGGGACTCTATTGGGTAAGCAGGTGGTGCTGGTGGCTGTATACGGCCCTAATGTATATGATCTAGAGTTTTTCAGGAAAGTATGGGCCCAGATCACACTGATGCATTGCCCGACGATTATCTGGGGTGGAAACTTTAACGTGGTGCTTAATGATTCCCTAGATCGTAAAGGTGCCCCTAGGCCACCACACCCACATGCAAGCACGGCCGTAAATGACATACTCAAGGAAGGCTCGCTGATATACATTTGGAGGGTGAGACACCCCATGAGTAGGGAAGGCACATGCATTTCCAGTCATCACGGTCCTGGTCTAGACTGGACTTTTGGCTGGTCACCTCGGATGTTGCTGCTTGGACTGTTAGCGTGGAGGGGATGGCCCGTTCGCTGTCCGACCACGCCCCCTGTCTGTTGGTATTGAGAGTCCCAGATGCCCCCACCCCTGCCTTCTCCTGGCGCCTACCACCGCACACCTTGTGAGGTGCTGCCTTCACCGAAGAAATAAGGGCGGATATCGTTAGTTACTTTGACAACAATGTTGAGTCGGTGTCTACGGAATCGGTACTGTGGGATGCGTTCAAGGTGGTAATTAGGGGGCAGTGCATAGCACGTCAGGCAGGTGTTCTTAAGGCTATTAGGGGTACCCTCAGCGCGTTGGAAAAAGATCTCAAAGACCTTGAAAAATCATTTTGTGACAACCCCACCCCTGAGCTTGCGACACAGATAAAGGCCAAGCTGTTGGACTATACTGAGGAAGCGCAGCACAAGCTTAAAATTCTTAGGCAAACAGGCTGAGGCGCGTGGATATGGTGAAGGGGATAGGCCCAGCAAGACATTTGCCAGGCTCATTTCTACTACGGTAGCGCCTGCCCACATGCATACCATCATCAACCCCGAGGGTGACGTGGTTATAGGCCAAGAGGAGATTCTGTCGACCTTCGCCACATTTTACTCAACATTATATGAATCCACACAGGTGCATACTCGGGAATTGCTCAAAACCTACTTAGACTCCATTGCCCTAGTCTGGTTTAACAATGCCCATCGCAGATATATGGACCTCCCGGTGACAGTCCAAGACATCGCTAAGGTTATTAAAGGTCTGCCCTTGAATAAAGCCCCAGGCCCTGACGGGCTCACTACGGCCTTCTACAAGGCTTATGTAGATGAGCTGGCACCGAGTCTGCATGCTGTCTTTACCGAAGTTCTAGTGGAAGGGAAACTGCCAGAGTCTATAAGAGAAGCCCTTATAGTTACGCTTTTAAAGCCAGACAAAGACAGCAAATCCCTGGATTCCTATAGGCCTTTGTCTCTCATAAATGTTGATGTGAAGATATATGCGAAAATCATTGTGGAACGCCTTTTGCCACTGCTTCCAATGGTAGCCCTTTCCGACCAATCGGGGTGTTTATACCGGGCCGTGCAACCTCACACAACGTCAGTCTTCTCAGTACTACACTACCTCCCTCCAAACGTACAGGCCGCAGCGATATTTTTAGATGCCACTAAGGCCTTTGATTCTCTTGAATGGCCCTTTCTCTTCCGAGTGCTGGAACGCATGGGATTTAGCCCAATGTTTATAGCGCTGATTCGCCCTCTCTACACGGCACCTACGGCTAGGGTGAGAGTGAACGGCCTCATATCTGCCCCATTTTCTATTTCCCGAGGCACGAGACAGGACTGCCCCTTATCCCCGCTTCTGTTTGCCATTGCAATGGAACCGTTGGCGGCAAGAGTTCGGCAACACCACACTGCGCGTGGGATAAGTTTTAGCACTAGCAGCCTATTGATTTCATTATATGCTGATGACGTGACATTGTATGTCTCGAAACCAGCTGAAAACTTGCCCCCCCCCAGCTCCGCGAATTTGTAAAGTTCGCTGGACTGTCAGGCATCTCAATAAATTGGGCCAAATCGGTCATTTTTCCACTAACTGACAACACCCCAGAGGTGCAGTCCGACTTCCCTATGCGTTGGGAGGTGGATGAAGTTAAATATTTGGGGGTGTGGATAAGCCGCAAACTCCAAGACATCTGGACCCTAAATTTTGGCAAAGTGGTGGCTTGGCTTGAAGGGAAAGTTGCCATATGGACAAAGCTGCCGCTATCTCTTGCAGGCAGAATTGCCCTAGTGAAGATGGTGGTTTTGCCGAAGTTCCTGTATCTCTTTGTTAATATTCCGATCCCCTTGACGAAGCACTTTTTCACCTGTTTGCGCTCCCATCTATTGACTTTGGTGTGGGCAGGTGGACAGGCAAGACTATCCTGGGCGCTCCTGACACTGCCATTGCGACAGGGTGGCATGGGTGCGCCTGACATGCACCTGTATGCCTTGTGCGCGCAGGCCCAGTTTGCACAATTGTGGGCCAACCCCACTCCCTATCAACCGCATGTGGCGGTGGAGATGGACTCGGTGGCTCCGCTTCCACTCAGTATAGCCCTCTATCACAAAGCTCCGAGACCATCCCTTGATGTGGATACTGCTAGCACGCTGCGCTGGGCTTGACAGGAATTGCGAAGGCGGGCAGGTCTTTCTATCTTATACGCGCCGGCAGTCCCTCTAGGGCAGAACCCAATGGTGCCATGCCTAGCGGAAAGTAGAGGGGACATCTCCCTGGCAGGTGAGACATTACACACATTTGCTGATCGTTATCCTAATGGCATGTTCCGCGATATGCAATCGGCGGAGGATAGCCCGGCCCTATCCTTCGCAGACAGGTTCATGTACCACAACCTGAAATCTTCCTGTAGAGCCTTTGGGGACCGTTTCCCTGAGGAGCCTCCACCACTTCAAGCTCTCCAAAACATACTAGCAAGAGCCTCCCCGAAAAGCTGATATGCTTGTATAATGCAATGCAGGAGCAATCCCCCCTTGTCATTCCCAACTCTATGCAGCTGTGAAATGCTGAACTCGACCCGCAGCTGTCTGAAGACCAATGAACATTTTGCTGTAGGCAATTGTTGGACATTTCCCCTAATTACAAACTCAGGTTGATTCACTTCAAATTCTTACATAGATTCTACCACACCCCCGTCTCTCTCCATCGAATGGGTCTGAGAGAGGACAGCAAATGCTGGAAGTGTGGCGCAGAGGGCGCCTCCTTCCTCCATGTGGCATGGAGCTGCCCATCCCTCCAAAGCTATTGGACGGCAGTCTTCAATGCCATAAATCAGATCCTTAAGAGAACCGACACGCCATCCCCACTGCTGGGACTATTGGGGGGGGGGGTGGCTGACACGGAACCCAAATGTTGCAAGCTACATGCCCTCTTGTTATTATATGCCAAGCGCCAGGTGGCGATCCGCTGGGGGTGCAGAACCCTTCCCAAATTCGCAGACTAGTTGTCGGACGTGACTTATGGCCACACTCAACTTGGAACGTACTGGGAGTCCATGCCGACTGCCTCTCGCCCTCGAGACATCTGGGACCCGTTCCTCCAGTGGGTGCGAGATAGAGATGTGTCGATGTCTCCTGGGCCTCTTGGCACATCATAGACTGACATGGCTGCCAGAGGGCGGAGTGGTGGACTGGACACAAAGACGAGGTTGCCACCTCTAATGAGCTGCCCGTCTTTAAAGTTCTCATATCAACTACAATGCCTGTGTTTGCATCGCTTTCTCTGTCTTGTGAATTCGTGAGATACCCCCTTGACCTCCGACAAGCCTATATACTTATGCCATGATTATTTGTCATCACACCGGTCACTTGACCGCTGATAATTTAGCCTTTTGTACTATGTTTCTGCTATTTAAAATGTGATATACATAATTCATTCTTGAGGTATTGCCAACAGTCTAAGTTGTTATACTGTTTAAAGAAAACATGCATCCTTGTATCTGAAATTGCAATTGTAAGAGCTTTGCTAACTGTACTGCATGTGCTATATATGTAAAATGCAATCTGCTTTGTGAGTTTCCATTCTTCAAATAATAAAAAGAAATTAAAAAAAAAAAAACGAAGTATGACACATTCACTTTTAGGATCTGAGAAGCTTGTGTGTGGCCAGAAAGTTAAGGCAAGGACTGAGTTCAACCACCAGCCACCTGATGGAGATTTTAGTGGCAGAGGACTTAGCAAAAGCATCAGACCCAGGAAATCAAGGTAGCATCAGAAGAAGACCCTACTGGGTTGCCTCAACAGGAGGCGGATGATGAGGATGTAGACCAGGAGAGTGTCACTGGACATCACCTGGGGTACATAGGACTATCTGGTGGTGGAGAGGGCCATATTGGGCCTTACTCTATTCACTCAGTTAGGCCTACTGGTGGACCTGGAAGGGGGAGATCCTCATCAGGAGAGTCTCACCATTCCACCCCCACAGGGTGCTTCATATCAACAGATTGAACAGGGCGGACATGGGCTTACTTATGTCCACTGATGAAGGACAGGAGGAAGAGAGTGACCCTCTCCCAGACCTGCTCTCTCAGAACCCTGATGATGGTTCAGTTGATGGTGTAGTCTTGGATGACAGCCTCACTGACAAACAGCAGAATGACTGTAGACAAGTTTTGCAGTCATACAGACATATGTTTTCACTGACTCTAAGTCAGATTACCTGGTACACTCATGAAGTGGACAATGGGGACAGTCTGCCTGTTAAAAGTAACATTTACAGGCAACCTGATCATGTCAGGGACTGTATCAGGAAAGAGGTTCAAAAGATGTTGGAATTGGGAGTCATTGAACACTCAGAGAGTCCTTGGGCCAGTCCAGTAGTCCTTGTGCCTAAACATCACACCCAAGATGGTAAGAGAGACATGAGGTTTTGTGTAGATTACAGAGGTCGCAATGCTGTCACTAGGACAGATGCCCATCCAATCCCCAGGGCAGATGAGCACATAGACAGATTGGCATCTGTCAAGTTTTTGAGCACATTTGACTTGACAGCTGGCTACTGGCAGATCAGGCTAGCTGATGCTGCAGAGCCAAAGACAGCATTTTCAACCCCGGGTGGGCACTATCAATTAGTGGTAATGCCCTTTGGTCTGACAAATGCACCTGCCACGGAAGATCACCTGATCCACCTGAAGAATGTTTTGGAGGCCCTGCAAAAGGCAGGCCTAACTATCAAGGCTACTAAGTGCCAGATAGGGCAGAGTAAGGTTTTGTACCTGGGCCACCTTGTAGGTGGAGGCCAGGTTCAACCATTGCAGAGCAAAATCCAGACCATAATGGATTGGATTGCTCCAACCACCCAGACTCAGGTCAGAGCTTTCTTGGGCCTGACTGGGTATCTAAATTGATACCATGTACTTTAGGTACATACCAGATTGGTTACTGGGTCACCCTTGTGAGTCCCTGTATAGTGTACCATAGGTACCCAGGGCATAAGGGCATCCAAGGCCTTCCAGGGGCTGCAGCATGTGTTATACCACCCCTGGTTGGGCTTCCAAACTGACACCACAGGTCTCTTCACACAGCCTGGGTAAGGTGGTGTAATCACCCCTTACTTAGATGTAGTATATCTATATCTACCTTATATATAGACACATAGTAACCTATAAGTCACTCCTTTAGCAGACCTTAACAATCCTGGAGGCAGAGTGCTTGGTTTTATGTGAGAGGGTGCCCTAGCATGAGCTGAGCCCCTCTGCAGCTTTCAGAACCATCTCCTTATAGCTGTTCTATGATATTGCCATACCATATACTCTTAAGTGCATTATAATCCTCGGGGTTAATGATAACTTTGGTTTGGCTTTATCAAAACATGTCGTGTAAGGTGTCAAACACTTTGGAATACTACCTCCCGCCAGTCCTGGTGACGGGGGTAGCATTCCACCCTTCTAGAGGGAGAAGACATGTAGTTACTGGTATACCCAGTTAAAGTTAAACAGAGCCTCAGCATCACAAAATGCATCCTGCTGCCACAGGCACGAGTCTGACCTCCTGCTGTTGGATGAAACTCTGGCAGGGGAGGCTTGGACAATAGGTTTCTTGCCCAGGGAGGTGCTGGCACCTCCCCAGACAGGTTTTAGTGTATTAGGGCAGGGAGGGCTGCATTCAGAATGCATTTTTGAGACACTGCCTGGGGCACACAAGGTGCTCCATGCATAGCCCGGTTCAACCCAGTTGATGGGGCACTCCAGCCACACTCTGGTGTGAAACTGGACGAAGGGAAAGGGGTATAACCACCCCCTCCCCAGGTCCACCCATAGGAGGGAACTTCCAGGTAGTCCAGCTCCCAAACTTAGTATAAGTATATGAGCTGTGTCCCTAGGACTTTAGATTACCCTGGATGAAACTTTGAAACATAAATACTGGACCTTTGAAGTTCCATTTCGACTGTAAGATGTAAGACATCGCCCTTGTGGTCAAGTAGTGACCACCCTGTTCAAACAGGCACCAAGAAGCATCTTGCCAGTCTGCATTGTTGAGGCTCCCGCCGGATCCTGAAGACTCTGTGACACAGGACATCGACTTCCAGACATCTCTGACGTTGCTCGACGTTCCCAGCAAAGCTGAGACCGGTGGCAGACACAAGAGACATGGGACCGGAACTCCTGGACATCCTGCATTTTGCAAGCTGCACTCACTTTCCAAAGTATTTGGAAGTCGTGCTTTGGGGTGCTTGAAGCCTCAGCCCCAAGCAACATTTGCTCCAACGCTCAGGCCCCCACACTACACGAGTGTCCCATGAGGCCTGCTCCTGCAATTCAGCTTGACGTATCTTCCCAGTTTCTTGCCCATTGGCTAGTGAGCCCCTGGAAGACTTTTATTTGAAAATGAACTGCTTTACTGGTTGCTCCATGCTTGCTCCAACTTCTTCCTAAAGGAGAAGTTCCCCAGAAATTGCTGGTCTGCACCAAGGCCAATCTTCATCTCCTGCATGGATTGCATTTGCCAAGGCTTGTTGGGTCCAATCCGGATACCAATACCGCAATCAACTAGATACTTTATGGGACAGTTTGAATCCAGCTCCTTGTTGTCATCGACGCCTCCTGGTCCTCGTGGCTGCAGAGACAAGCTTCACTTCTTCACCTGGAAACTCCCGACATCGCCTGGTTCCTTCCTGGTTCCTTCCTGGTCACTGGCCTCTGACCCAGACTCTGTCCCTTCTGCTTTCAGGTTCTTCAGATTTTCGATCCACTCTTGGATCCATACGGACAATTTTCCTCTGGTCGCCTGCAGCACTTCTTCGCAGCTCTCCATTGGAATCGGCGAAGAAACCCGACACGAAAAGACACCTATGCACCCGGTTTCCCTGGGTGAGGTAACTCAAGTACTCCGGTGCTTCCATGGGTATTGACTCTCCTAGTGTCCTAGTCTAAAAGGGCTCCCTCGTAGTTCACTACTATGTGCCCTTAAACTATAACTTAGTAACTTCTACGTTTCCCATTGAAAGTCAATAGTAACCTGCGGCTGTGTTTAGTCACTGCACGCGTCTCCCGTGGGCCTCCTGCATCCTAACCTTTGGTTGTTTAGACTAGCCCCAGCGATTCCCCAGGCCCTAGGCCTGCTTTTTAATTCTCTCATGGTTCTTCTACTACTATTTTAGTATATGGTTTGTGAGGCCCCTAGGGGAAATGTATACTGTGCAACATATCGTATGCCAATTAAGTTCCTATATTGTACTTTTACCTCTGACCTCATAAAGAGTTTAGAGGGGTTGTGTTTAGAAAAAATACATATATATTTGATATATACCTTATGTGGTGTGCTTTCATCTGGTATTCAAGGGATAATAAATGGTGAAACAACTTGCTTAACTCGCCTCTAAGTCTTAGCCTGACGACTGCTGGTCCATGCTACCACTAGGATAGCTTTCTATAAGGTTGACTTTACAACCACCATCAATACGGTCGATTAGATGGGTGCAAGGTGCCCAAAAGAACTAGTGAACAACATATGCCAGGCTAACTTCTCACATCATTGGTGCGGCTTTTACAGTTGGCCCTCAGCAATGTTGGCCTAACATCTATGTACGATATGAATCATGATATGAGTCAACCATTACACTGTCCCAGGTCACGTGAGACCACAATACCGACCATCTGAAGTGCAGCTAGATCAATTCCAGGTGATTTTCTTTGATCAGTGTGGGAGGGAATCCCCCAACATTTGTCTTCATCCCTAAACAAATCCTTAAGGGTGTGTAGGGATCAAAACATACATTAAAATCACATCACCTGCAATGATCACATTATGATTAGCACAAAGGCCCTCTATGAAGGCATTTAGGATTCTTATGGTCTGAAAAGATTTTTAAAAGGGTCAACCTGCTGTATATTGTATTCAATAAGTACGGGGAACCTAACTTAGGTGATATCTTGAGTACTAAATAATCTGGAGAAGCAATATTGATTCTCTTAAAGGCATAATATAAAGATATTTTCTGCCAAATAATGAGACCTTGCAAAGGTCTACCTGCTCCTAATGGAATAACCTTAACGCTATAAGTTGTAAGGCCCTGCCTATGAATTTCCATAAGGGCCCATGTCTCTTGGAAAATCCATATGTGAAATGTATCTATAAAAGAGCCACAATCTTCATCATCTAATTTGGAATAAATTCCAGCAATATTTCATGAAGCTAAGTGCAGAGAAGACATATTGTTTTAGTGCATACAATTCATATTTGTAGGAGTCAACATTGGCTGCAAACTATTATTGATTGAGTGAGCTACATGAATGCCCTTCTTCATATCTACATTTGGAGCCAACTCTCCCAAGCTGGGTTCAAAATGCTCTTTTTTTACTGTTAAAGAAGGTGATTGAGCCATTGGAGCAGGCAAAACAACATGCAAATCCAAAAGTCAATCGACCACTGTCAATGTACTCTCTTGAGAATTACCAAACTGAATCCCACAGTTCTGGCCGGTTCCATTCTCTCCTTGGTAGAAACCACACATTCACCCTCATTCATAGGCACAAGTATATCTAAAACTGGGGGACTTGATTTGAACACATTTCTGAGCCATTTGGGGGGAGCTTCTGTTGGTCTAATGAGATCAAGCCCTCAAATAGCTCAAAGGAGGTTAGGTTTAATTCAATTGAATATTTTACTCCAACAGGCTCTACAAGATGTTTTGCATAACTAATATCGGAGTAGAAAATTGACTAACCTTTCCTAACATGCCTAATCCAATGTAAAGACTTATTCTTCAGGGAATCGCTATTTTCAAAGGAACCAGATGGGAGATTCAGTACTCTCACCATAAATACTGAATATCCATCTTGGGTGTCAGAGCTCCCCTGCAGTCTCCCTGTGGGAAGGGTGACTGAAGAAGGCATATGTTTGGAATTGTGCACCCCATAAATATAACAAGCTCCACTAGGCCTTGTGGACATAGGATACCTAGGGGGTCATTACGATGGAGGATTTTCCGCATCCTCCGGGCCGGCGGAAGCCACCGCCGGCCCGGAGGATGCGGAAAATCCTCTGCGGACCCACCAGGACCCACCGCCACATTAGGATGGCTGGTGGGTCATGGTTTAGGTCCGCAGCTTTTCCGCCGCGGCTGGCTTACAACCGCGGCGGAAAAGCACTAAAATGGTGACGGTGTCTCTCAGACACCGTCAGCCAGATTAGGATGTGCTTTTGAACATGCTTTTCCGCGGCGGGTTTTCCGCCGTGGAAAAGCATGTGTAACTGCACTGCGGGGGCCCGTTGCGGGCCCCCTAGGTGTAGTGGGGGGTACACATGGGGGGTACCTATGGTACCCCCCTGCATTTGCGTGCACAATGCAGCAGGCACCACGCGGTGCCTGCCGCTTTGTGCACGCAAATGCTGTGCATGCTTTTTTAACATTGCTGCGGGTGCAGCTTGAAGCTCCACCCGCCGCAATGTTAAAATAGAGGATGTGACCGCCACCCAGGCGGTCACATCCTAATCTGCACAGAGGGAACGCCGCAGCCCATGCGGACGTTCCCTCATGCTCTGGGGTCGCGGACGGACTCAAGTCCATCCGCGATCGTAATGACCCCCATAGTTAGCAGGTAGGCACTTGAAGGGCACAATAACACACTTGTAGCCAAGCCACAGCCTGAACTGTCATAGTTATCACTCATTGACGTTGAATAGTTATTCAGGACATGAATTAAGGATTCAATAGGAGTCGTAGATAAGCTCGTCATAGCGCCCTGGCCTTGTTAGTATTGCAGAGTCCGGGCACTATGCTTCCACTGTGATGAAAAATTTAAAGACCCTGGCTTAAGGGGTTTTGCCACATCTAGGAGAACTTTCTTCAGGTTAGCAACCTCTTCTCTTACAGCTAATATACAACCAATTGCTTCACTAAGCGTTGAGGGTGCCTGTGGAGGTAAGCTTTCTAGGCAGGTTAGGACAGTATCAGTAAAGGTGAAGCAGAGTGACATACTTCGTGTAGCACCACAAACCGGTTAAAACATATTACATTTATGCATGTTTGAGTATCATCCTTGCGACCAGAGTTCAGGTAGGGCTCCCATCTTGGCCCAATGTAACAGCAAGCATCAAACTGCAGGCAGACCAGCTGAAGCGATGATGGAGTTTTTCTGAGGCCTTGGTTTCAATGTAAATAAATCTGGAATGTCCCCCTCAATGCTAACTTTAGTAGCTTTAGCTTGAGTATTAGCTTTGTTGCCTAGAACAGACTCCACTTTCTCTATCCAAGTATCAATCTCATTTGTAAAACCGTTCATTGTGTCATAGCTTGACTGTTTGGGAAGTTTTGGATGTTTGGATTGCACAGTCTTATCCAATGGACTTTCCATTTCCCCATTCTTTTCATACCTGTGCAGGCTTTTAACAATATTAGCGGCAGTGCCTTCCATTATCTGGAACACTAAAGTCTTTTGGGCTCAAATTTCTGAGCTAGAGGAGGAGGTGGCCCTGCCTCTTTCTGGCGCTGATGGGTGAAGGACTGGCCCACACTTGTCCCAGGCTTTGCACAGGCACATCCCACAGTGTGGTGAAGCAGGGATGCTTATATGCGCCCAGTGGCAATTCCCAGGTGTTCAGCCCCCAACAGCAGGTCTCAAACTATCCAGGCAATCTGGGACCTTGAGTCCCCTTCAAAGCATGTCCCATGCTGTGGAAAAGTTGGGCTGCCTAAATACGCCCAATGGCGTTTCCCAGGTGTTCAGCCCCCACCAGCTGGTCTCAAACATTCTGGGACCTGAAGTCCCACTCAAAGCGCACTTCGCGCTGCGATGAGCAAGGCTGCTTAAATACGCCCCAGACATTTTCCTTGTGTTCATTCCCCATCAGCTGGTCTCAAACAATCTGTGCAATCTGGGACCTGGAGTCCCCCTCGTATTGGTCCTGCACTGTGGGGAAGCAGGGCTGCTTAAATATGCCTGATGCTGTTTCCCAGGTGTGTGGCCCCCACCAGCTGGTCTCAAACAATCTGGGTAGTCTGGGACCCGGAGTCCCCCTTGAAGTCTGTAAATTAAAAAGCTACTAAACTATTTGATAATTAAATGATAAATTTAATTTATTTATATTTCTTACTATTTGAAATAATTTAATTTAACACAACATCTATTTATACTTTATGTATATATATATATATTTGCTGAAAAAACATAGGTTTCAGACATGTTATAGTTAGGAATTAGCATTTAAAAAGCCTCAGAAATTCACTGAAAAAACCATAGGTTTCAGGGGTGTTATAGTTAGTTGGACGTTTCTCTTGTACAAAACTATAGAAATTCCCCCATTATAGTTAGTTCAGCTAACTATAACTCACGCGCCCGCAATGCACTGCTGATGACGTCACATATTACATCACTCATAACATGGTCAGTGACATCACTCATGACATCACTGATGACATCTCAAATTACATCACTGATGACATCACCCAGTGAATGTGTGTTTTTCTAAAAAAATAAATGTGTTTTATATATGTACATCTCAAGGTCGATGGAAGAATAAATGGGTATATAAGTGCCTAAGTGGATGATTTTTTAAAATGAAAAATTGATTGTATAACTGACTAATTAAGCATATCTTAGTGAATACATGGGTCAGTGAGTAATGTTTAAATATATTAATATTTGTATCAGTCTCTCACTTTGTGTATAAGTGACTGTATGGGTGCATGGGTTGGTAGTAGCTACATGAGTGTCTATATGGGTTATTAGTTGTTTTTTGAGTATCAGTATGAGTGTCTGAGTGTCTCTAGGGTTCGGTGGGGGTATTACTTACTGCATAGATGCATGAATGAGTTACTCACTATTTGTATGTGTTGAAGACAGCATGTGTGCAGGACTGTATGAGTGGATGTGTGTGTATGAGTCTGTTAGTGAGTGAATGACTGTCTCAATAATGTCTTTATGAGTAACTACATACGTTTTAAAATAGTATATGTTTGTATGTGTGCATATAAGAGAGTATATGAGAGAGTGAGGGATTGGAAGAGTTTCTGTATAAATAAGTATGTTTTTATAAGTGTTGGTTTAAGAGAGTAAGTATGTGTACGTTTTTGTAGAAGTAAGTGTGGCGGTGTGTGTATAACTGTATATGCAAGAAAATGGATGTTTGATGCTTTGCATGTGTGACTATGTGTGTGAGTAACTCTATGGAGGAGTATCGGTGTGTAACAGGATGTATAGGTGAATGAGTACATTTGACGAGTGAGTTCCTGTATGACTGACTGTGTAGGACTGTTGGTGAATGCGTGGATGTGTGTGTAGATCTTGGAATTATTGAATAGGTGTGTTGTAAGTGGTATTGGTATGTCCATTCTTTTGAAAATGTTAGTTTCTATTTTTGAGTGTGTGTATCAAAGGCTATATTCGGGTGAGAGGAGGTCTGCCACTTTATCACAAGGATGATGTCATCAGTGATGTCATCAGTGATGTCATTTGAGATGCCATCAGTGATGTCATGAGTGATGTCACTTACCATGTCATGAGTGATGTAATATGTGATGTCATCAGCAGCACATTGCGGGTGTGAGAGTTATAGTTAGCTGAACTAACTATAACGGGGGAATTTCCATGGTTTTGTATGAGAAATGTCCAACTAACCATAACGCCCCTGAAACCTATGGTTTTTTCAGTGAATTTCTAAGGTTTTTTAAATGCTAATTCCTAACTATAACGTGTCTGAAACCTATGGTTTTTTCAGTGAATTTCAAAGGTTTTTTAAACGCGAATTTATAACTATAAAGTTTGTGAGAGCTATGTTTTTTTCAGTGAAATTCAAAAGTTTTTTAAATGATAATTTTTAAGTTTAATATTAGTTATATTAATTTTTTGGTACTGATTTTCTAAACGTAACTGTTTGTTTTTAAATATTTTATATATTAAATAACATTATATATATATTTTTTAATGAAAATTGCACAAAAAAAATCAAACTGAAATATTGTTTATTTTTGTTTTATTTCTTTTCTTTATTTTTTTTTCAAGTCCGGCACCCAAAGCGTACCCATCACGATGGGTGCACAGATTCTAGCCGCCATTTTAGAAAAGTCGTGAAGGATCCGTGTATGTTGAGTGACGGCTTTGTGTTTTATCAGTTACGTCATATACATTTAATATTACGTGATGTGCGCGATAGGTATGCGACGGATCCGCGACTCCTGGTACCACGCATTTGCAACACATGCGCATTATGGTACGCGACGCTTGCGAGGTGGCGGGTCCTGCGTGACGTCATATATGTGCGGGTGCGCGCTGGATGTGCAACTCCCGTGAATTCTTTTATGTCTAAAATTATATATATATATATATATATATATATATATATATATATATCCTTAATATACATATTAGGGCAAGAGATTATCTCAGATGCTTATAAAAATAATATATTTGTACTTAAAATAAACTTGAATTACTTTTAAATGTACTTTCTCGAAGTCGCGTTGGGTGCGTGCTTCGTAAGCACGCGGTGCGCGGATCCCATGTGAACTGCAAAAAAAATATTTTATTGGTTCATAACATTTCCCATTGTAACTATTAAAGGACCCCACCAATTTCAATCATTCTTGTTGGAGCATCTTTGGAGAGACATCTCTGTCCTTACAAGATACCTTATTTCATCATTTTTTTGGTGTTTATCAAAAGAAAATACAAGAACATGGCTTTTGGACAGCAGCAGCAGGAGGAGGAACATTCTTCAGAAGAAGAATTTTTGCAGGAGGCTCCACGTCCCCAAAGGCCTGAATCAATAGTGTGGAAATTCTTCACCTTTCCACCCGGACAGAAAAAGGTGAATGCCACGAAGGTGACCTGCCGAATTTGTCAGAAAATATTGTCTAGAGGTAGTGAGAAGAAATACTCATGTGGAACTGCCTCGATGTACAAACATCGGAAGACAATACATCCTCTCAATCTGGTTCAAGAGGAATTTAGGCGAGCTGAAATGAACCCTCCAACTGCGGTTGCAAGTAACTCTGGTACATCATCAGGCACACCTGCACCAGACATTAGGCCTGAGTTTGCGTTCCTAGAGCAGCACTGCGTGAAGTGCAAGAAACTGATATGTTTTGGAAAGCAGTAGGTGGAAGCAGTTTGTGCTGCACAATGGACCCATCAGTGCTAATTTTTTGTTTGCTTTGTTTTATGGAATGAAAAATAATTCCTAAAGTTTCCTGTTTTTTCATTCTTTTTGTTTTTGTTTTTTGAACAAACACCAAAAAATATACACAATTGTTCAGAAAAATACAAAAAAAGTATAAAAGAAAAAAAGAAGAAAAAAAAGTTCTTATCAGAACTACCTTATCTGGTTAAAGAAAGAACTATAATTGTATGGTAATGTGTGAAAGTTTGGTTGAATATATGTGTAGAGCATCAATGACTGAAAGAATGTATTAGTAGTGTATGGTAAATTTATAGGTCAAGATTTATGAGGAAGTATTGCAGTGTCATAGTGCAAGCTCTTTAGCTGCATTGCGCTGTGGCACTTCCGAAGCACAGAGATGTGATATATGTACATAAATATGTTGCAACTCTATGCTTCCTTCTGCACTGCTGCACAAACTGCAGCCATGCAGTGACACAGGTACCCATGCACCATGTTGCAAGGACGTGTGTGTCGTGGGGAGATTGTAGTTGTACAGGAAGGGACACCTTCCTGCACATAAACAATCAGTAAAGGCATTTTTCTCTTTCAATGTATGTTGTGAAATGCAGCATGCATTAAAAGAGGAAAAATTAGGAGAAATGAAAACAATTCTCCTTGTTGTGCCTTGCTACACCAACTCTAGGATGGCGCAGCATTCACACACATCTCCAGATGTACAATTTCTCATAAATCTGGAGATATGTCTTGTTCTATGAGTGTTGCGTGAGAACACCCACAGCAACAACTATGGAACACCTTTCAATGCAAAGTGCTGTTTATGAAGGGGTTGTATTTACAAGGAGAAGAAAAGCTACGCAGGGTGGCTTTTCCTTTCCTTGTAAATATGAAGGAGTGTCTGGCGCCATCCCTACATTACAAAAAATGACGTAATGGTGGTGCTGGGTGCTTGTAAATCTGCCCCATAAGGGCTTAGGTATTGGTAGACTGATACAATAAGAACATAGTGCTGGTTGGGTGATTGAAGAATTGCATTAGAGTGATAGGAGGTGTCCTACGCTGCATGGGCACTACTTCAGTATTAAATGAAGTGGACCAATAGTATGTATTTACTTAGAGATTTGAAGGGACTATGCACATTCTATTGTATGGGTACTTATGTTTGTGCCTAAGTCATTTTATAAGAATACCACTAGTAACTGGAATGACGACAGTGCTGCAAACAGAGTGAACACTTAATTTATATGTGCTTACGTATTGGTGAAGTGAAAGGATAAGTAGATACTGGTAGATACGTGATTAAAGAAGTGCATTAGATAGACTGGACAATTCCTACACTATATAAGTACTAACTGGGTATTTAGAAGAGTGTATCGATAATATCTAGCTAGTTAGAGATGTGCTTGAGTAGTGCACAAAATATTATAGCTTTACTTGTGTTGCTAGCTAGGCCATTCCATAAGTTCATGACTAGTAACTACAATAATTGCAGTATTACAAAGAGAGTGTATAGTGAATTTATAAGTGCTTAGGTGTTGGTAGAGTAATAAAATGTATAGATAGAGGTGGATGGGTGAATAGAAAAGTGTGTGGAATAAAGAGAAGTATTCCTAGACTGTATAGGTACTAATCGAATATTTAAAAGACGACGGGCCCGATTCACAGAACTAACTTAAGACAAAATCCTAAATGTACTACCATTTTGGTATTCACAGAAGGCACTTACTCATTTTGGTATTCACAGAAGTTAGGAGTCCTAACTTTAGGACTCCTAAATGCCTTCTGTGAATACCGAAAGTCTTAAAGTTAGGATTTTTCTCGGTTTAGGAGTAGTAAAGTTAGGCCTCCTAACTTTAGTACTCCTAAATGCCTTCTGTGAATACCGAAAGTCTTAAAAATAGGATTTTTCTCAGTTTAGGAGTAGTAAAGTTAGGACTCCTAACTTTAGGACTCCTAAATGCCTTCTGTGAATACCGAAAGTATTTTCTCAGTTTAGGAGTAGTAAAGTTAGGAGTCCTAACTTTACTACTCCGAAACTGAGAAAAATCCTCACTTTAAGTCTTAAAGTTAGGATTTTTCTCAGTTTAGGAGTCCTAAAGTTAGGAGTCCTAACTTTACTACTCCTAAACTGAGAAAAACCCTAACTTTAAGACTTTCGGTATTCACAGAAGGCATTTAGGAGTCCTAAAGTTAGGAGTCCTAACTTTACTACTCCTAAACTGAGAAAAATCCTAACTTTAAGACTTTCGGTATTCACAAAAGGCATTAAGGAGTCCTAAAGTTAGGACTCCTAACTTCTGTGAATACCGAAATGAGTAAGTGCATTCTGTGAATACCAAAATGAGTAAGTGCCTTCTGTGAATACCAAAATGGTAGTACGTTTAGGATTTTGTATTAAGTTAGTTATGTGAATCGGGCCCTATATCAATGCTATGTAGCTGATTACAGGTCTGCATAAATAGTGCACAAAATATTAAAGCTGTACTAGTTATTCTGATTATGCTATTCCTTAGATACTTGACTAGTAGCTAGAATAATTTCAGAGCTGCAAAGGCAGTATATGTTGAATTTAGAAGTGCTTAGCAATTGGTAAAGTGATATGATACATAGATAGTGCTGGATGGGGATAGTGAAAAAACATAGCACAGGCAGAAGGATTTCAACATTGCATAGGTAATAATTGGGTATTAAGAAGAGTGTATTAATAGTATGTAGCTTGTTGCAGGTCTGGATGCATAGTATATAAAGAAATGCACTTGTACCAGGGTTAGTGGCTATGCCAATCCTTAAGTATATGACTAATAACTAGAATAATTTAAGTACTGCAAAGAGAATGCAAGCTAAATTTATAAATGCTTAGGTATTGGCAAAGTGATAGGATACATACATAGTGCTGGATGGGTGAATGGACAAATGCATGGGACAGACAGGTTTCCTAGACTGCATAGGTACTAACTGAGTATTTAAAAGTGTATCAATACTATGCTGCTGGTTTGAAGTTTACATACAGCACATAATATTGTAGCTGTACTAGTTTTTCTAATTAGGCCACTCCTTAGGTACTTGACTAGTTAATAGAATAATTTCACTGTTGTAAAGAGAATACATGCTGAATTTATAAGTAATTAGGTTTAGGCAGACTAATAGGATACGTAGATAGTGCTGGATGGGTAATTGAAGAAATGCATGTGACAGACAGGAGGATTCTTAGACTGCGTAGGTACTAACTGAGTATTTAGAAGAGTGTATCAATAATATGTAGCTGCTTAAAAATCTGCATGTATAGTGTACAAAATATTATAGCTGTACTAGTTTTACTGGTAGGCCATTCCTTACCAACATAACTAGTAACAAGAATAATTTCAGTGCTGCATATAAAGTACATGTTGAATCTATAAGTGAATAGGTGTTGCAGAGTTATACTGTACGTAGATAGTGCTGAATGGGTAATTGGAGAAATACATGGGACTGATAGAAGGATTTCTACATTGCATAAGTATTAATTGAGTATTAAGAAGAGTGTATCAATAGTATGTAACAGTTTAGACTAAACATGTAAACTGTACTAAATATTGTACTTGCACTTATGTTAGTGACTAGGCCATTTCTTAAGTATATGACTTGTAACTGGAGAAATTTTATTGCTGCAAAGAGAGTGTATGCTAAAATGATAAATGCTTAGGTTTTGGTGAAGTGATAGAATATGTACATAAAGCTGGATGGGTCATTGAAGAAGTGCATGATATAGACAAGAGGATTTCTAGATTGCTTAGGTACTACTTTTCGTAGTAGTTGGTTACAGCTTATATATATAGTGCACAGCTCAATGTAGTAGTGCAATGATAGTCTTTGCATTTCTTAATCTTACCTTGACAGTAGTACATATCAAAAAATGCTTATCAATTTATTTGTTGTTTTTTACAATTTAAATTTCTAAAAATGTTGTACTTTACAATTAGGATCTGTGAAAGAGAAGAGACAATACAGGTATAATAACAATTCAAAAATTCTAAATAGTCTTTACTTCGATTTCTCAATCATAAAAGACAGATAATGCAATATTTAAAAAAAAATCAGCTCATAACATATTTCTGTTTTTGATAAGGCAAACAAACAATCCACAATCATAAAAACAATTAATAAATATTTATCCATTAATAAAACATGTGGTTAACCAAATCAACAGTAAAATAGGTTATTAAAAATCAATAGATCTTTCATCTATTTTCAAAGCACATATACTAAAACCAAAATAAAAACCACTCTATTAGCAACAAAAATCTTTGTCTAACAGAAATATATCTAGTGGTCATTCCCTATAAACCCATGACCAGGTACTGGTCCCACTTAGAATAAAATAATTAATCTTCCCACATTGTATTAGCTCGAATTGCCCACACCCATCTTAAAAATGTCGCCATTGCAACCACAATGAAATCCGTTGTGTCTGACCGAAGGAGCCTAAGGGACTCCTTAGCTGATCGTATACACAAGTTCTTACAAACAGGTTTTAGCCATTTTATCCTAGGGAGATTGTAACCTGGACAGACAAATAAAATATGGGCTATGGTCTCAATGTGGCCAGAACAAAAAATATTTTTTTCTTCAACTAGTGAGGACCATCTACTAGTGAACGCTCTTATGGGGAGTGAGCCCACCCTAAATTGGTGGTACAGTTTCCGATCAAGCGGTCTGGAAATGAGATCCCAGTAACCTTCTAATTTGGTGTCATTTTTTACTTCTAGGTATTTCCCTGTCAGTGTCGGCCTTGTAATTGATGAAAACCTCTTAAGTTTAACCATTTCCCAATAACTTATCGCAAAACTGGACAAAGGATATTGGAGTAACCTCCCCACTGTCCAGACCCTCCCCTGGAGGGTCCCCTGTATCTGGCCAACCCACTCCCATGGGTACAAAAAGGCTTATCTGGCTGTAGCACCCTAGTTTCGACAAGGACAAGATTCTGAACCAGAAACCACTGAACTTCACCATCTGGACACTCTGAACTTCACTGTACTTCGTTTGGGCCCCACTTTGTCCCCCACTCAGTCCGCTGCATTTTCTGTGCCCGTGCACCATACAGGATCCATGAAAGACCTGTGGAGCATCAAGGGCAACCAATGACATCGCACTTGGAGTGAAGGAGTCACTCCCCTGCATTCACAGGCACCGCAACACTGCTGTCCGGTCTGCTGATCCTGAGAATCTACGGACTCTGAAGATGTCAGCAACACAGGATGTGGGTATCTGCATCCCATGAGGTCCGAACTGCCCTCTGACCAAATTTAAGGTCAGATTCCCTTGTGGGGGATGCAATACCCGAACCTCTGTGCACCATGTACATTCGCTAGTATATATGCTTGTTGGCATTTCCCGTACAAGTGCACTGGGCTCCAAGTAGCCCAAACCTGTGGCACCATTTCCTACAAAGAATGCAGGTCTCCTTGCACTGAGTGCTCTGCGGGTTGCTGCTTTGTGAAATCGCTTGAGGTCCTCTTGTGACTCATCTGCCTCCGGACAGTGGGTCCATTTGAGGGTCAAATCTGCTTTCCTTAAGCTCTCCTGGTTGCTGCAGGCCTGCCCTGACACCCCTTGCTGTGGTGAGTCTCCTGGATCTTGCTGGTCCGAACCGTAACCATCTTTGACCTTCTGTGTGGGTTGCCGTTGGCAAGGCTTGTTGGTGCTGCCGCCGGACACCGACCCCTTAGCACTCAGCATCCTTCATGGGACAGCTCTTAACTGGATCCTGGTCCTCCTCGACATCTACTGGTCCCCATAGCTGCAGAGTCATGGACTCTCCCAATGCACCTGAAGCAAAAGATGTCGGTGGGCATTCGACTACTGAGCCCCTGGTCACTCCTGAGTGACTCAGACTATGTCCCCTCTGCTTTCAGTTCTTCTCTACAATAAGCCACCTTTGGATTCCAATTGACACTTTGCTTCCTTTCAACAGCGGCTCTTCTTTGAAGTTCCCAACTGAGTTTGAAGGCGGTTTCCGATGCCACTTCAGAACTATGATCCCGGCTTCCTTTGGATAGGTTACTTTGGCACCTTGGTATCCGTGGGTGGTGTGGGTCTCTAACCTTCTGTCTTCCACTGGGTTTCTTCACAGTCCACTGGAAAGTATCCCTAAACTCTAAGGGGCAGATTTATGAGGCAGTTGCGCCTCTTTGCGCCCCAATTGTGTCACTTTATTTGATGCAACTTTAATTTATGTGCTATAGTATTGTGTGCTTTGTGAGTATCTCCGTGTTGAAGATACTGTGTCATACTAGATATGTATTTATTAATATAACCCTATTTGTATAACTGCTGTGCGGTTCTACTTTCATTTAACCAATACTATAAGGTTGGATTCTGGTAAAACAAGCTGCTTAACATTCCTTCAAGACTAAACCTGAAGGCTGATGTCCACCACTACCATTTTGATAGCTTTTTAAGGTTATCTTTGGCATCTTAAATCAACATAATGGTTGTTTCGACTGGTGCAAGGTGTCCACTCTATTTAATGGACCGCATATACATGGCTAACGTCTCACACAAGGGTACCCCAGTATCCAATCTGGAGTGTACCAAAGTACATAGCATAACAGTTTAAGGAGAAAGCAGGTTGGCTGGGAGCTGATTAGCAGGATACCAGTCAGACTAGTCAAAAACAGTATTACATTCAGCAAAAAAGTAGGGGTAACCATAAGAAGCAGATCCTACTTTAATACACTGTGGTATTGACGCTGCAGCACTGAAATAGGCAGAAAAAATCTATCTATTGAACTGAAAGTGGTTGTTGGGAAAATTGCAGAACTTTCCTACTGGGTTGGTATAAAATATGACTATTGTCCTTTTTTAATTTGTCTCCTTAGGATAAAATCTCACTCGGCTGAGGACGATAGATCTTTTAAATTTTGAATCTCACATATATGCAAATGCCCATTAAATCTGATCAATTTAAAGCTAAGTCTGTATTTTAATCCTTCAATACTTAAACTAAATATTATATAACATTCCTCTGATGATTTTGTTTCATTAATTTGGTTGTGGCTAAAACAATCTACTTAATAGTCAAAGGGTTTGGGAGGTTTGGGGGGTTACAAGGGAGCTGTTTCTGTTTTAGAATTTTTAGCAATTATCTAGTCCAGGTCCTCATATGATAGTTGCACATCCTCTTAGTATTCCACTCCCTTTCAGCACAGAACAAGATCCAACAGTGGACCTATGTGATTGATATGGTAGCTGAGGTTATTAGTGACACAGAACCAACATTTAAAAAATGTAAATATTTTATGAGGCAAGGCTCAGGTGAGGATGTTTTATCCCCTGGGCTTCACAGCGCTGAGACCAAGGAGATGAGAGGGCCCAGATTTTACAGATACATTTTTCCTTTCGCAGCTCTAGAGAGTACCACACTGCATGTGGGCATCTGGACAAATTAGGGAAATGTTTCAATGGGGCCATTTGATCTATGTTTTTTAACTATGCTAATTTAGCTGACTAAACAATCCTCAACATTCCCTGATTCCAGGTTAACAGTTGTCGGCAATATATTCATGATGCGTTCAGGTGTAATTTTAAGCCACTATCTTCCGAAACTATGGGGGGACGTGGAAGGGGCAGGGTTGACCCTAGGCCCCCTTATTTGGAAGCTAATTAAATAATGATCTGACCATATGAGTGGGCATGGAGCCTCACATAAGATGTTTGGAGAGTTGGTCAAGATAAGGTCTAACGTGTGTTCCGCTAGAATGTTAGGACCCTCGCTGATCTTTCCCTAATCCTAAAGTGGCCAAGTCGGCGAGAAACATAAAGGCATCTAGATTAAAAGTGTTCACTATGTACATTGAAGTCCCCTAATAACAGGAAATGTTTAGTGGAGATAGTATGAGGGGCAATTAGTTTCATCAATTGGAGCGAAAAATGTTGGCGGGGACCTGGAGATCGGTATACAGGGGCACCTTTCTAGCAGTAATGTGGCAGAAAATCTATTCTAAAAACTGAAATTTCTATTTTATCATTGAAACATTGCTCAAGTAGTGATAACTTAATAATGTGTTTATGGATAATAGCTATACCTCCACCAACCTTAGACTGTCTATCCAGCCTTCGAATACGGTAGCCATCAGTGAGTGCAACCGCAATATCAGGGGTGGAGCTAGGTTTGAGCCAGGTTTCAGTCAAATTTCAGAAGAAAATAAATCCCTGATTTCAATGGCATGCTTGGGCAATGATCTAACATTGCACATAAAGCAGTTCCAGTCAGACAAGTCAAAAACAGTACTACATTCAGCAAAAAAGTGGGGGTAACCATAAGAAGCAGATCCTACTTTCCTACACTGTGGCACTTACGTTGCAGCACTGATAAAGGCAAATAAAATCTATCTATTGAACTGAAAGTGGTTTGGGGAAAATTGCTGAACTTTCCTACTGAGTTGGTATGAGATATGACTATTGTCCCTTTTTAATTTGTCTCCTTGGGATAAAATCTCCCTTGGCTGAGGACGATAGATCTCTTAAATATTGATTCTCACATATATGCAAATGCCCATTAAATCAGATCAATTTAAAGCTAAGTCTGTATTTTAATCATTCGATACTTAAACTAAATAATATAGAACATTCCTCTGATGATTCGGTTTCATTTATTTGGTTGTGGCTTAAACAATCTACTTAATAGTCAAAGGGTTTGGGGGGGTTGGGGGGGTTACAAAGGAGCTGTTTCTGTTTTTGAATTTTTTGCAATTATCTATTCCAGGTCCTCATATAATAGTTGCTTATCCTCTTAGTATTCCACTCCATTTCAGCACAAAACAAGATCAATCAGGGGACCTATGTGATTGATATGGTAGCTGAGGGTATTAGTGACACAGAACCAAAATGTAATTCATGGAAATAATTTATGAGACAGGCTCAGGTGAGGACGTTTTATCCCCTGGGTTTCACAGCATTGAGACCAAGGAGATGCGAGGGCCCAGATTTTTACAGATACATTTTTCCTTTCACAGATCTAGAGAGTACCACACTGCATGTGGGCATCTGGACAAATTAGGGTAATGTTTCAATGGGGCCAGTTGATCTATGTTTTTTGTAACTATGCTATATCTTCGGAAACTATGGGGGGGCGTGGAAGCGGCAGGGTTGACCCTAGGTCCCGTTATTTGGAAGCAAAATAGAGAATGATCTGACCATATGAGTGCGCATGGATCCTCACAAAAGATGTTTGGAGAGTTGGTCAAGATAAGATCTAATGTGTGTTCCGCTAGATGTGTAGGACCCTCGCTGATCTTTTCCTAATTCTAAAGTGGCCAAGTCGGCGAGAAGCATAAAGGCATCTAGATTAGAAGTGATCTCACTATGTACATTGAAGTCCCCTAATAACAGGAAATGTTTAGTGGAGATAGTATGAGGGGCAATTAGTTTCATCAATTGGAGCGAAAAATCTTGGTGGGGACCTGGAGGTCGGTATACAAGGGCACCTTTCCAGCAGTAATGGGGCAGAAAATCTATTCTAAAAACTGAAATTTCAATTTTATCATTGAAACATTGCTCAAGTATTGATAACTTAATAATGTGTTTATGGATAATAGCTATACCTCCACCAACCTTAGACTGTCTATCCAGCCTTCGAATACTGTAGCCATCAGGGAGTGCAACCATAATATCAGGGGTGGAGCTAGTTTTGAGCCAGGTTTCAGTCAAAATTTGATATCAGGATTTCCAGAAGAAAATAAATCCCAGATTTCAATGGCATGCTTGGGCAATGATCTACCAGTGCCCTTAAAGCAGTTCCAGCCCAGACCACATTTGTTGGTTGAAAAGTCTGGGGGGAGAGAGAGAGACTATCTAAGTTATAATTTCCTGATTAGCAGGATCCCAGTCAGACTAGTCAAAAACAGTATTACATTCAGCAAAAAATTAGGGGTAACCATAAGAAGTAGATCCTACTTTCCTACACTGCGGCATTGACGTTGCAGCACTGACATAGACAGAAAAATTCTATCTATTGAACTGAAAGTAGTTGTTGGGAAAATTGCTGAACTTTCCTACTGTGTTGGTATAAGATATGACTATTGTCCCTTTTTAATTTGTCTCCTTAGGATAAAATCTCACTCGGCTGAGGACAATAGATCTCTTAAATATTGAATCTCACATATATGCAAATACCTATTAAATCTGATCAATTTAAAGCTAAGTCTGTATGTTAATCCTTCGATACTTAAACTAAATAATATATAACATTCCTCTGATGATTCTTTTTCATTTATTTGGTTGTGGCTAAAATGATCTACTTAATAGTCAAAGGGTTTAGGGGGTTTGGGGGGTTACAAGGGAACTGTTTCTGTTTTCGAATTTTTAGCAATTATCTATTCCAGGTCCTCATTTGATAGTTGCTCATCCTCTTAATATTCCACTCCCTTTCAGCACAGAACAAGATCCATCAGGGGACCTATGTGATTGATATGGTAGTGGAGGTTATTAGGGACACAGAACCAAAATGTAAAACATTTAAATAATTTATGAGGCAAGGCTCAGGTGAGGATGTGTTATCCCCTGGGCTTCACAGCACTGAGTCCAAGGAAATGAGAGGGCCCTGATTTTTACACATAAATGTTTCCTTTCGCAGATCTAGGGAGTACCACAATGCATGTGGGCATCTGGACAAATTAGGGTAATATTGCAATGGGGCCAGCTGATCCATGTTTTTTTAACTATTCTACTGTAGCTGACTAAACAATCCTCAACATTCCCTGATTCCAGGTTAACAGTTGCCGGCAATATATTCATGATGCGTTCAGGTGTAATTTTATGTCACTATCTTTGGAAACTATGGGGGGCCGTGGAAGGAGCAGGGTTGCCCCTAGGTCCCCTTATTTGGAAGCCAAATAGAGAATGATCTGACCATATGAGAGGGCATGGAGCCTCACAAAAGATGTTAGGAGAATTGGTCAAGATAAGATCTAATGTGTGTTCTGCCAGATGTGTACCACCCTCTTTGACCTTTCCCTAATCCTAAAGTGGCCAAGTCGGCGAGAAACATAAAGGCATCTAGATTAGAAGTGATCTCACTATGTACATTGAAGTCCCCTAATAACAGGAAATGTTTAGTTTAGATAGTATGAGGGGCAATTAGTTTCATCATTTGGAGCGAAAGATCTTGGACGGGACCTGAAGGTGGGTATACAAGGGCACATTTCCAGTAGTAATGGGACAGAAAATCTATTCTAAAAACTGAATTTTCTATTTTATCATTGAAATATTGCTCAAGTATTGATACCTTAATAATGCGTTTATAGATAATAGCTATACCTCCGCCAACCTTAGACTGTCTATCCAGCCTTCGAATACTGTAGCCATCAAGGAGTGCAACCACAATTTCAGGGGTGGAGCTAGGTTTGAGCCAAGTTTCAGTCAAAACTCTGATATCAGGATTTCCAGAAGAAAATAAATCCCAGATTTCTATGGCATGTTTGGGCAAAGATCTAACAGTGCCCATAAAGCAGTTCCAGCCCAGACCGCATTTGTTAGTTGAAAAGTCTGGGGGGAGAGAGACTATCTGAGTTATAATTTCCCCTTTCTAGATCAGATAGCAGTGGAGCCACATGCTTCTGATTC
The DNA here is from genome assembly GCF_964263255.1 of Lissotriton vulgaris. Lineage (NCBI taxonomy): Eukaryota > Metazoa > Chordata > Amphibia > Caudata > Salamandridae > Lissotriton > Lissotriton vulgaris. Next base: position 375,749,773 of record NC_141698.1, read on the forward strand.
AACTTTTCCTGCTAGGGGATGGTCTCTCCATGTCAGGGAAGACCCCAGAAGAGCCATGTTGGCTGTTAATAGATTTAAATGTACTTGACCATTCAATTTCTAGGAGTGCAAAGCTTGTGTAGGAATATTTCTGCCTGTGTCCTTAAGTAAGGCTTAAAAGGAGCAGGCGTCCTGGCTCCTAGCAAAGGCTAGGCCGGACTGGCACAGACGGGCTTACCTGCGGCGCGTCTTTGGCGGGCCCTCTGTGCGCATTTGCTTCGCGTTGGGGCAGGCATTGGTTTAAGTAGCTATGGATAGCAGCTAGCCTGCTAACCCCGTGGATCCACCCCAGCCCGAAAGTAGGGAAGAGGTATGTCCGCTAGCTCCCTCCACACAATTGGGAAAACCAGTGGTGGACCAGGGAGCAGACGTGGTACTGTTGAAACAGGTGGGGGAGGAGTACAAGGATTAAAAGGTATGTTTTAAAAATCGACCGATACAATCAGCAGCAACAAGATAATAATAGCTGCCAAGGGCAGCCATACTGCAAAGCGCTTCCGCTGCGCGTCGGGCCAGGCATGAGTTTAAATAGTTATGGGTAGCAGCTAGACTGCTAACCCTGTGGCTCCACCCCCGCAGGAAGTAGGGAAGAGGTATGTCTGCTAGCTTAGTCCACACAATCGAGAAAACATGTAGTGGACCAGGGAGCAGACGCAGTACTGGCGCAGCAGGTGGGGGAGGCGTTCAAGGATTAAAAGGTAAGTTTTGAAAATCGATCGATACAATCAGCAGCATCAAATTACTAGTAGCAGCTAAGGACAGCCTTACTGCAAAGCGCCTACCCAGGATATAGTTTGGTTTAGTGTGAACATAAATGACGTTTGTGTGTGTAAACCATAGCCACTCTCTACAAGTCCTTGGTGTGAAGTGCTTTAAGCCGCTTGGAAATACCGAACCACAACTCGCAGAATGCCCAGGTGCGTTAAGAGCATGCCCAGATCTGGGCACATCTGCACCATAGAGGGAAAGAGAAGTGGAGGTGCACCCTCCGATTGGTGCTCAATTTATCATGTATAACGCAATGGTTTCACCTGTAAAGATCACACGTATCCTCAGGGACCAGCCCCAGGAGTGAGACCAGATCTAGCTCCTTGGAGGCGGCGCCTCCTGTACACATCCCCCTGGGCTTGCGCTGCCCCAGGCCCGGCTATCCCATCCTGCATGACCCACCAGGCCTCCTACTTCCTCTCCCCTCCCTCCCTCCCTGCCTGCCCTCCTCCTGCCGCACCTCCCTCATCCATGTTACTGACACCAGTCCATGCAACATTAGACACACTTTTATCTCACTGGTGAACCATGGAGGTGACGTCTACCTTGACAAATGGAAAGAGGACAATTTGCAAAGATTTTGGAGTGAAGGAGATTTACTTACACTTGAAAAACACATGAATTGATAGATTTGCGAAGTATACACAAGAGTAGTGGTAAGCCTCACTGTGCATGGTTATTTGCAATTGTTGCGAATAGAATTTACTGAGCACAGATACTTTACAAATCCTTAATGTAAAATTAGACGCACCAAACAAAATGTAAGTACATCCTGCACACATAATTTCAATGGGGCTCTGCATGAGTGAGCATTGCAATAGACATGTCGGACAAGTGCCATGTTCACCGTAGTAATTATCATAGTATTCACAAACATGTAAAAAATACTTGCTATACTTCTAGCTGTGGAAGGTACACCTTTCGGTCCATTTTTTTCTGGATATGTGGAGGTGAGGATGCCATTCAGTAAAGATATGTATGCACAAATACAAATCTGAACAACTGCTGAAAAGGAAAGCACAACTTTTCCAGATCCCCTGCATGGTCATTTTTCACATTGGGTGCTCTACGCACACACATGGCACACATGGAGTGTAATTTTTGAGGTGGAGCATGCCATGAACACTATGTACACTGACACATCCTTTACAACATGTGCACCTTATGCTTGAGTTGCAAATTAATAAAATGTAACCACCCAAAATGTTGCAGACTATTAACATACATACGTAAGTATAATGTCTGAATTACATAATGTATAGGCCTAAGAGAATATATCTGCCTCCATGTCTTCTGCAGAGCTACTTGACTCATACCATACTCATTACCTTTGAGGTTGCATGTCAGAAACATGAGAAAAACATCCGACTAAAACTGAGTATGGTTGCCAAAATGCCAACTACCACAGTATCATGACAGTAAGTTAATATAGATAAGGAGAGATTGACTTCCCTTCATTATGGTACAAACAGAAGGACAAGCACCAAGAAGCAGCAAGCGCTTGTCAGCTCAAAGGTTAGGACGCAAGGAGGCTGCCAGACACGCCCTGATGCCACCATGCACAGTGGGGTGATCGAGTCCACGGACATACCCAGGGTATAGTTGGTGTTAATGTGAACAAACATGCATAAAGTTTGTGTGTGTAAACCATAGCCACTCTCTACAAGCCTTTGGTATGAAGTGCGTTAAGGCGCTCGAAAAAACAGAACCACAAAGTCCAAAATGCACCAGTGTGTTACGTGCACACCCAGGACTAGACACATCTGCACCACAGAGGGAACTCTGACTTACGCTCAATGTTTCATGTACACTGCGATGCTTTCACATGTAAAGGTCACACGTGTGTCCTAAGGGAACAGCCCCAAGCTGAGAACAGATCTATTACCTGGGAGGCGCCTCCTGTGCACAAACCCCTGGGCTTGCGCTGCCCCAGGCCCAGCTATCCAATTCAGATTAGGGTGACCAACCGTCCGTAAATTTCACGGACCGTCCGTAATTTGAAGCTCACATCCGTTGTCCGTGAGAATCCCTTTTATGGACGCCCTTTGTCCGTAATTTTGGGCATTGGCTTTGGGAAAATCACTGGTCCCCTGCCAGAACCCTCAGCTCTGATGGGGCACCTCACACTGCTCTGAGCACACACATAGCCCCACCCGAGTACTTCACAGGTCTTTAAAAGACCAATTACGCGTTAACAAGGTTTCGTTGTTTTTTCCGCCCCTTCATCTCCACACTCCCTGCCTCTTGCTGAAAGAATTAGCCCCCCACCACGCCTCCGAAATTGGTAGTAGCCCTCACCCCGGCCGAAAAATGTGGCTATCGTTGTGCCTCTGATTGTGAGTGACAGGTAAGGCTTGGATGTTTAGCCGTTGATGCTGTATTTGGATGTGTCCTCTGCGGGTGGTGTGAGGAGAAGAGTGACTGAACATTACTGACACGAATAGGCCTACGAGTGGCAGTGCTGGAAAGAGCAGGCCCACAGGCCCATGACCTTGAAGAACAGTGCTCCCAGGGACCTTGATCCGAAGCATACAGATGACAGTGTTGGGGTGTAAAGGCGAAGGACAGCACAGGACTCTGGGGGCATGCCTCTGTGTGTTGGGGGGACAGTCCCATGGAATGTGGTTCTTGTACCGCCGAGTTGCAAAGTGTAGGGCTCTGAGACCAATGGTGAGTGTATGGCTGCAAAGTGACAGTGTATGGAGGGCATGGCTTTTACAAAGTAGAACCTATGACGTGACCCAGCTAAAGCTGTCAAAAGGTCCCATGTCATGTATGAAACACTAAGCCAGTTATGGCCTTTTAGCCAAAAGCATTATAAATATGGGCATCAAAATCCCAGCATGGAGTGTTTTATTGGCTGGAAACAAAAAAGATAAACGAGTTGCCTTCCTGGAAGCTGTGGTACCCACGGAGGCAACTGCACTACGGTTCAGAACGACGGGTAACGTCACATACAGTGTGATCAAATTCTTTACTTTGCAACATCCTTGTACAACTAATAAAGGTCATGTGTGGGAATAGACATACTGATTCCTGATCCTAGGTAGACCTAAGCGTGATCGAGCTTGATGACCAGCCTTGCAGCAAATCCCCATGATGTGACCAACCCGGCAACAGAGCTAAAACATAAAAGGCTACCAGTAAGCCACCCTTCATTTCAGTTCAGCCCGAAACCCAGCTCAGAGTCCTTTTCAGGAGTTTCAAATTGACCAAAGATGCATATGTTTGTCCGTCATATTTAAAATTTTAGTCTTTTCTGACTGCACCTTTGACATTCCTTAATTTAAGGGGTTTGGTGTATGAATAATTGCCACTATGTGCAGACATGAGAGGGGGACAAATAGAGTAGACCGAGAGGGCTTGCTATACAGCCTCCAGGCTTTTAATCCCCACACTCCCTGACTCGTGCCTTCCCATTGATGAACCTGGGTATGCAAAGACCCCTGCCTCTCACAGGAGCCCCTACATATGGGAGCAAAGGATAGGTGTAGGGAGGGTGGGAGCTTCTGAAGAGCTGTTTCCCTGTCAATGGATAAGAAAGAGAAGCTGTACGTGGGATCTCTCTTGTGGATGATTAAAGCCCTTTCCATGTTCTAATGTGAAGGGCTATCACAATGGGAGGGCAGACGAGGTAGTTTGACCCAGGCCAGTGATATTTCAGGGCCCTATGCTGATGGAAGGATGGATGGCTAAATGAAAGAGGGGTGGAGAGAGAAAGGGAGGATGGATGACTGAAATGGTAAATAGGTGGATGGATGAGTGACAGGGTGGATGAATGAGTAAGTGAAAGGATGGCTGGATTGGTGAAAGGGTAGATGGCAGGATGGATGAGTGAATTGATGGATGGGTGGAAGAGTGGATGGATGAGTGCACTGATGGATAAGGTGAAAGGATGAGTCACCCGGTCTCCCTGCTCCCACCGCTCCTGAAGGCGTGACCCCTGTGCCTTCTCTGGCTGTTCCTCTGCGCCAGTTGTGCTTTGTGCCACTATCCCCTGTGCCTTATCTGCTTTGTTTCTCTGTGCCAGTTGTGCTGCTGTACCAGTATCCCCCCGTGCAGTGACCCTGACTGTGGTTTGTTATTCCTCCGCTCCTCTGTGCCAGTTGTACTGTTGTGCCATTTTCCCCCCGTGTTGTTTTTTTCCTCCCCCCCCCCCCGTGTGGTGACCCTGGTTGAGTGTGTCCTGTATTGCCGCCGTTTTCTCCCGCCTTCTGCCGTCACACCCCGCTCCCTGCCGCTGCTCCCCTGCGGCCCCGCCCCCTTCTCGCTTAGCACCTCTCCCCTCCCCTTCCCATTCGCCACCACGCTCCCGCCTCCCAGCTGCTCCTCCCTCCCACTGGACACTTAAGGCGCCTCCACGCGACGGGGAGCGGTGACCTGACATCGTCAGAGACGGTCGCTCCACCCGCCGCGTGGCTCCTCCTTGAGTCACCCGGTCTCCCTGCTCCCACCGCTCGCCGCCGCCCCTGAAGACGTGACCCCTGTGCCTTCTCTGGCTGTTCCTCTGCGCCAGTTGTGCTTTGTGCCACTATCCCCTGTGCCTTATCTGCTTTGTGTCTCTGCGCCAGTTGTGCTGGTGTACCAATATCCCCCCGTGCAGTGACCCGGACTGTGGTTTGTTATTCCTCCGCTCCTCTGTGCCAGTTGTACTGTTGTGCCATTTTCCCCCAGTGTTGTTTTTTTCCTTCCCCCCCGTGTGGTGACCCTGGTTGTGTGTGTCCTGTATTGCCTCCGTTTTCTCCCGCCTTCTGCCGTCGCACCCCACTCCCCGCTCCCTGCCGCTGCTCCCCTGCGGCCCTGCCCCCTTCTCGCTTAGCACCTCTCCCCTTCCCTTCCCATTCGCCACTCCGCTACCGCCTCCCAGCTGCTCCTTCCTCGCTCCTCCCCCCCATCTCTCCATTTATGGTAGAGTCCGCACGTACGTGCAGCGTTCACGTGCAGCGGGTGCGCCGATTGTGCGCCACGGGCGCGCCAAATGCAAGCCCGTCTACGCCCGTCCGCGCCGGGACCGCGCCCAGCGCCAGAGCCCCTGGCCCCCGCAGAGGCCAGCCCACCTGCCGGACCTACGACGCAGCCACCCTCAATGCACTCAACACCGGCCGGGTCCTCAGCTGCCACCGAGCCACCCTAGGACGCACCCACAGACCCTTCACCTGCCAATCCTGCAAGTTCTCCTGCATCCGGACCTGCACCGCACCCGCCAACCCGAGCACCAGCGGCAATCACCTGAAGTGCATCCTGCTCATCACCTGCTCCGTCCACAGACACGCCGTCGAACTCTGGAACCTCCTCGACTCCACATCTCCAGACGTCGCCTTCCTCACGGAAACCTGGATGAACGCCTCCTCAGCGACCGACATCGCCATCCCCATCCTGGACGGATACAAGATCACCCAGAGGGACCGCGTCAACCAGACAGGAGGAGGCATCACCATCGTCCACAAGAACACCATCCGCATCACGACCAACACCGATGACACCCTCACAACCGCTGAACACCTGCACTTCCAGATTCACACCGACCCCAAGACCACCATCAGAAGCACCCTCATCTACAGACCCCCAGGACCACGCACTCAATTCAGGGAAGACATTGCAGACTTCATCAGCCCGCACGCCCTTCCCTCCGTCGACTACATCCTCCTAGGGGACCTCAACTTCCACCTGGAGAACAACAATGACAGAAACACCACCACCCTGCTGGACAACCTCGCCAACCTCGGTCTCAAGCAACTGGTGAACAACCCCACCCACTACGCCGGCCACACGCTTCACCCAGTCTTCTCATCCAGCAAGCACATCTCCTTCAGCCACTCCACCGGACTCCACTGGACCGACCACAGCTGCGTCCACTTCAGCTACAGAAGAACCACGACCCACCACCACCCGCAACAGGTTCCCTGCCGGAGCTGGAGCAAGATCACCGCCGAGCAGCTCACCGCCTCCCTCAGCCATAACACTCCCACCAGCACAACGAAGCAGCCAGCAACCTCACCAAGTGGCTGACCGCCTGCGCCGATGACCTCACACCACTAAAGAACCCTCCCAGCAGACCCGGCAGCAAGAAAAGCCCCTGGTTCACCGACAAACTCAAGGACTCCAAGAAGAACTGCCGCACCCTCGAGAAAGCCTGGCGGCTCGACCAGACCACAGACAACAGGACCGCCCTCAAGCACGCCACCCGCAAACACCATCAGCTGATCCGCGCCACCAAGAAAACGGCACTCAAAGAACGACTGGACAGCAACGCCCACGACAGCAAGGAACTCTTCAGCATCGTCAAAGAGTTCTCCAACCCCAGCACCGGAAACAACGACATCACTCCCTCGCAAGACCTCTGCAACTCACTTGCCTAGTTCTTCCACCGCAAGATCGCCGACATACACAACAGCTTCGACGCACAGACCACCCACCCTACCACCGAACCAATGCCCACCACCACCACCCTCTGCAACTGGACCCCGACCAGCACCGAAGACACCATCCGCACGATGAACTCCATCCACTCCGGATCACCAACCGACCCCTGCCCACACCACGTCTTCAACAAAGCCAACGCCATCATCGCACCCCATCTCCGGGACATCATCAACTCCTCCTTCCACATCGCCACCGTCCCGGAGAGCTGGAAGCACGCCGAGCTTACCGCCCTCCTGAAGAAACCAACAGCAGACCCCACCGACCTCAAGAACTACCGTTTCATCTCGCTCCTTCCTTTTCCTGCCAAAGTCATCAAGAAGACCGTCAACAGACAGCTCGCGGCCTTCCTCGAGACGAACGGATCCCTCGACCCCTCGCAGTCCGGGTTTCAGGCTAACCACAGCACCGAGACCGCCCTGATCGCAGCCACCGACGACATCAGAGCCCTGATCGACAACGGGGAAACAGCGGCCTTCATCCTCCTGGACCTCTCTGCGGCATTCAACACTGTCTGCCACCGCACCCAAGTGCAGTGCCTCAGCAACATCGGAATCCAGGAGAAAGCACTGGAGTGGATCATCTCGTTCCTCGCCGGAAGAACCTAGAGAATCCGCCTCCCCCCGTTCAGATCCGAGGCCACCGAAGGCATCTGCGGCGTACCACAAGGATCCTCACTCAGCACAACCCTCTTCCACGTCTACATGAGCCCCCTCGCAGCCATCGCACGCCAACACAACCTCAACATCATCTACGCTGACGACACCCAACTGATCCTCTCCCTCACCAACGACCCCGCCACCGCCAGAGCCAGCCTACACGAAGGGATGAAAGACGTCGCCGACTGGATGAAGAACAGCCGCCTGAAACTGAACTCAGACAAGACGGAAGTCCTCATCCTGGGATCATCACCCTCCGCCTGGGACGACTCCTGCTGGCCCCCTGCCCTGGGCACCGCCCCCAAGCCAACAGACCACACACGCAACCTGGGCTTCATCCTGGACTCTTCCCTCTCGATGACTAGACAAGTCAACGCCGTTTCCTCACCATGCTTCAATACCCTGCGCATGCTCCGCAAGATCTTCAGATGGATCCCCACTGAAACCAGGAAGACCGTCACCCAGGCACTCGTCACCAGCCGATTGGACTACGGGAACACCCTCTACGCCGGAACCACAGCCAAACTTCAAAAAAGACCCCAACGCATCCAGAACGCCTCCGCACGACTCATCCTGAACATCCCCCGACAAAGCCACATCACCGGACACCTGAGAGACCTGCACTGGCTCCCCGTTAGCAAGAGAATCACGTTCAGACTCCTCACCCACGCACACAAGGCTCTCCAAGACCTGGGCCCCAAGTACCTCAACGACCGCATGACACGCCCATCCATCAGCTACGATCGACCAGCCACTCCCTCGCCACGGTCCACACATCCGCAGAGCCACCGCCGAAGGAAGATCCTTCTCTTACCTGGTAGCCAAGACTTGGAACTCCCTCCCCACCCACCTTCGGAGAACCCAAGATCATCTCTCCTTCAGGAAGCAGCTCAAGACCTGGCTGTTCGAGCAGTAACATACCCCTCTCCCCCAGCGCCTTGAGACCCTCCCGGGTGAGTAGCGCGCTTATAAATGTTGTGATTGATTGATTGATTGAATGGAGGGAGGGATGAGTGAAAGGGTGAATGTGTGGAAGGATGTGACTGGGTGAATGAATGAGTAACTGAAAGGATGGCTGGATGGTTGAAAGGGTAGATGACTGGATGGATTAGTGAAAGAGTAGATGGGTCAGTGTACGGATGGCTAAGGTGAACGGATGGATGGAGGAGTAGAATGATGGATGGATGGAAGGATAGATAGGTTTGCAAATGGTTGAAGATTGATATGGATGGGCACCCAGATGTAAATGTAAATGTAGAGTATTTATATAGTGCACTTCTACCCGGAGGCCTCGTAGCGCTGTATTCATACCGCTGTGGAACCCATCCTGGCTTTCCTGTGACATGTCCACTCCTGGGCACCCCCAAGGTAAAGCCAGGCATCCACAGCGCTGCTGGGGCCGTTCTGGAGATTAAGCAAGCTATTGCCCAGAGTGTTGGACAGGCCACGTGAAGGGCCGCTCCCCCTCTGCCCGACCAGGCCCGAGCCCGGCCCCTCAAGTGTCACACACCACCACTTCACGTTTTCCGTCCCCTCCGGGACCCTTGCCTCTGAACATATCGACCTCGTGGGCCCGATCCACTACCGGCCCGCGCACCCAGCCTGGGCGCCATCTTGGACCCTCCACCACGAGGCCGCGTGGCTCCCGATCGACCCCAACCCTGGGCCTGGCCAGGCCTCAGACATCCCGGCACCACCATCCACCCAAGAGGTGAGCGGACTACTTGGCAGGTCAATGGGAGAAAGAGGTGTCGATGGCTCTCCCCCGCCAGGTACCGCTCGCCCACAACCTCCCCGGGCGCTGGCTCCAACACCCTGCTGGGTGTCTGGACTCCTTCATCCCAGACCCCCCGACCTCCAAGTGCGAGGGTCCGGACATCAAAGGGCACCAGCCCTATAACTGGGGCAGCTCCAGAGCAGGAAGGCAGTTGTATCTTGGAGTCGAGAGACGCAGAGAAGAACTCATCCTTGACGGGCTATTGGCGCTGCCGTAGCTCTGCCTTGCGAACTATCGTCCTGCCTGCTGGCGCTGCCGCAACCTTCGTAAACCTTCATCGTCGTCGGGACCTGCTGGCGTGGCCGCGGACCGTTTGTAACCACCATCTTCATCGGGACCTGCTGGCTCCGCCGCGGACCGTCGCTTCCTTCATCCATCTCGGGACCTGCTGGCTCCGCCGCGGCCCGTCCATCTAGAACGCCGAGCTCGAGGATTGAGAGCTATTCCATCTATTTGGTAACAAGACTGTCCCGCTACCCCTTTTCCCCATCCAGAGACCAGAATCGAGGGGACCCCTGAGTCCAGACCTCCTTGTATCATTTCACCGTACTTAGAGAATTGCTTATAAAGTATCGTTAAACCTTAACCTGGTGTGGTGTCCGTCTGTGGGGGGGAAGTTACTTGTCTGTACGATCGCTGGAGACGGCTCTCCCCGGAGACCTCTCCCCTTATCCTCGGCCGACCCTCCCGGTCCGTCTAACATTGGTGGCCAGCGGCGAGATCCGAATCACCGCATAATCGTACAGAAAGTAGCTCACCCCACGACGAAATCACGATGACAACCAAAGAAAGCGGATCCACCGAGAAATTTCAGATGGAGAAATTGGACGAGTACAGCCATCGTGAATTAAAACAATTCTGCATCGAACTAGGTATCGCTACCACCGGTCTCAGTACCAAAGATGATTTCAAGCATGCCCTAGAGTCCTGGGCAGAAACCGGGGCCATCGGAACCACCGACCAAAGCATCGCAGCAGCAGAAAAAAACACCACGGCCCCCGAGGAGCAAAGAAAGGGTCTCTCGCAAGACGAGATCCAGGAACGAGAAAAAACACGGCTACATGAGCTAGAAATGGCCCGGCTCAAAATGGACGTTGAACTTAAGTTGGCCGAACAAAAGCTGAGCTTAGAGCACCTGCGTCTCCGAGAAGAAAGAGAGGAAAAACAGAGACAAAGGGAGCTCGAGGAAAAGAGACTGGCATATGAACACGAGCGCAAGTTAGCTGAGATAGACTTACGCAAGCAGAACAAAGAATTAGGAGTGCCCGAGCAACCCCCCACCCCAGGGCCAACAGTTAAGAAGGTACACATCCCCAAGGATGTCGTTCGAGAATACTTCCGAGAGGACGACATCCAGCAATGGTTCAAGGCCTACGAAATCGCTATGACCGCCCACCGGATCGATCGAAGCGACTGGGGAGCCGGTCTATGGGGGAGATTCCTCAATGAAGGCCGCGATGCCCTGCTACAGCTCCCGGACCACCAGATGACCTCCTATGACCACATGAAAGCTGCCCTCCTCACCCGCTATGGGCTCACACCCGAGATGTACCGTCAGAGGTTCCGAGACTGCACCCGCATCCCGGGTACAACTTGGGTGGACTACGTGAACTATTTTAGCCGAGCCTTCGAGGGCTGGATCAAAGGAAGCAATGTCACAACTTACGAACAACTATTCAATCTCATGGTGTGGGAGCATCTATCAAACAATTGCTTCATTGAGCTCCGGCAGCACCTCCTCGACACCAAATTGACTGATCCACGGCAGCTCGCAGCCGAGGCTGACCGGTGGGAAATCACCAGAGTGGGCCGAAATGGATCCTATGAACAGAACCGGAACAACAACGGTCAGCACCGTCCCCGAGGAGGGGGAGGGGGCCAAGGACGAGGAAGAGACAACGCTCCGGTCGCCCCCGCTACCAGCACCACCCCCCCGGCCAACCGGGGCAGCACCCCGGCGCGACCGGGATACAGAGCCAATGTCACGTGTCACCGGTGCCAACGAGTCGGCCACTATGCAAACGACCCAAATTGCCCACAGTACCAGAGCCCAAGACCCCGCCAGGTGGCCGCTGCTGCCCTGGGGGAAGAACAGATCTCCGAGGAACAGGAAGAATATGAGCAAGAGCATCAAGAATGGGAGCCAGCCGCCATGGCTCTAGCATGCTTAGGGGGGAAAGACATGGTCCCGCGGGTCCCCCTACCCGCTAACACCCGGAAGTACAGCCAATGGGTGAGCATCAATGGACGCCAGGCCGAAGCTCTCCGTGACACCGGGGCCAGTGTAACAGCCGTCCGCTGTCACCTGGTGACCCCAGAACAGTTCCTACCAAACATTCTCTGCCCTGTCCGTTCAGCCGATAACTCGGAAAGTCTGTGTCGGATGGCCTGCGTCCCTTTCGAATGGGGAGGGGTCTCCGGCATGTTGAAAGTGACGGTCCGGGATGATGCCCCCGTAGACTGCCTCCTGGGAAATGACCTTGAAAGTTCTCCGTGGGCAGCCGTAGAACGAAGAGAACACCTGGGGATGTTGGGCATCCCGGACTGGGCGTGCGTCACCACCCGGTCCATGGCCGCCCGTGCCAACCCCCGACCGGAGGAACCCGAATGGCCGGCGCCTCCTCCCCCAGTCGCCCCAGTCGAAGACACCGACCGTGCCGTCCCCCCAGAACCAGCTCAACCTCCGGACCTCGCTGGCCTCGACCAGTGGCATCAAGAGGGGGGGCCCACTCAGGAGCAGTTTCGACAAGAGCAGAAGACCTGTCCCTCCCTCGAGGGACTCCGCCAACAAGCCCTCGCCCAGAGCGCAGGGGATACCTCCGGAACACATTGGATTTACTGGGACAATGATCTGCTATACAGTGAGCAAAGGATCGCGGAGCTGGGGGCCAGCCGAGTGCTAGTGGTGCCCCTCCGTTTTAGAGACTTCCTGCTAAACCTGGCCCACGATGTCCCCCTGGCTGGACACCTGGGTCAGGATAAAACCTACAGCCGCCTAGTGACCCACTTCTTCTGGCCCAAAATGAGGAATGATGTACTCCAGCATTGCCGATCTTGCCCCACGTGCCAAGCCAGTGGAAAGAGCGGCCGCAAACTAAAAGCCCCCCTGCAAACATTTCCCGTGGTCACCACCCCGTTCGAGAGGGTCGGGATAGACATTGTGGGGCCCCTGGACCCCCGTACAAGACAAGGACATCGGTTCATCCTGGTACTGGTGGACCACGCCACCCGCTACCCCGAGGCTGTTCCCCTGCAAACCGTGACAGCCCCGGTGGTCGGCCGGGCCCTGATGGGGATCTTCTCCCGTGTGGGCTTCCCCCGAGAAGTCGTCAGCGACAGAGGCACAAACTTTATCTCTAAGTATATGAAGTCCCTCTGGCAACAGTGTGGGGTCACCTACCGATTCACGACCCCCTATCACCCTCAAGGGAACGGACTCGTTGAGCGGTTCAACCGCACGCTCAAAGGGATGATTGGGGGGTTGGAAGAGCCCCTCCGTCGCCAGTGGGATGTGCTGCTGCCGTGCCTCCTCTTCGCATATCGAGAGGTCCCCCAGAAGTCCCTCGGCTTCAGCCCGTTTGAACTATTGTATGGACACCCCGTACGGGGGCCGCTCAGCCTAGTCAAGGAAGGCTGGGAAATGCCCCCTCTAAAGAACCCTCCAGATGTCTTCAAATACCTCCTAACCCTCCGCAACCAGACCCGCCGGTTCAGAGAGCTGGCAAAAGCAAACTTGGAGGCCAGTCAAGAGGACATGAAAAAGTGGTATGACCAAAATGCCTCCTCCATCGAATTTGAACCCGGACAACAGGTATGGGTGATGTCCCCCACCGAACCCTGCGCCTTGCAAGACAGGTGGACGGGGCCCTTCAAAGTAGTCGAGCGCAAGGGTCCCGTCACCTATCTCATCGACATGGAATCTTCACGGAACCCCCTCCGAGTCCTCCACGCTAACAGACTGAAACCCCACTTTGTACGTTCAGAACTCAGCCTCCTGATGGCCACAGACAATGGAGCCGAAGGAGACTCCGAACCCCTCCCTGACCTCCTACGGACTCGGGAGAAAGATGGCTCTGTGGATGGGGTCCGACTCTCGGAGGCCCTCACCCTGGAACAACGCCAAGAATGTCGAGACCTTCTGTTGCAGTTCGCCGGCCTGTTTTCCCTCACCCCAGGTGTCACTTCCTGGTGTGTGCACGACGTGGACACGGGGGACAGCCCCCCTATCCGCCACCGGGCCTACCGCGTACCAGATCGGGTACGGGCCTGCATCCAGGAAGAAATAACCAAGATGCTCACGCTCGGGGTCATTGAGCCCTCAGACAGCCCCTGGGCCAGCCCAGTAGTACTGGTCCCCAAAGCAGCCCCTCCCGGCACCACACCGGAACTCCGGTTCTGCATCGACTACCGGGGCTTGAATGCGGTCACTAAAACGGATGCACACCCCATCCCCCGGGCAGACGAGCTAATCGACCGCATGGGAGCTGCCCGCTACCTCAGTATTTTCGACCTGACGGCGGGCTATTGGCAGATCGGCCTCACACCCCGGGCCCAAGAACGATCTGCATTTTCCACTCCTGATGGCCATTATCATTTCAAGGTCATGCCCTTCGGCATGAAGAATGCCCCAGCAACATTTCAGCGGCTCGTCAATCAGGTCTTGGCCGGGCTCGAAGGATTCAGCGCCGCCTACCTAGACGACATCGCTGTGTACAGCCACCATTGGTCCGGCCACCTCCACCACCTCCGAGCGGTGCTACAGGCCCTTCAGCAAGCTGGCCTCACGATCAAGGCCAGCAAATGCCAAATTGGTCAGGGGTCCGTAACCTACCTCGGACACCAGGTGGGAAGCGGCCTGGTGGCCCCTCTGCAGCTCAAGGTTGCCGCCATCCAGTCCTGGCAGCCCCCCACCACCCAGACCGAGGTACGCGCCTTTCTGGGACTCACGGGCTATTACAGACGGTTCGTGAAAGACTATGGTACCATCGTGGGGCCCCTCACAGAACTCACGTCCAAAAATCAACCCAAGAAGGTCAACTGGACCCCAGATTGTCAAACAGCCTTCGAACAACTGAAGGCCGCCATGTGCTCCGCTCCTGTGCTCCAGGCCCCCGACTACAGCCGGGAATTCGTCGTCCAGACGGATGCCTCCGACCACGGCATTGGAGCGGTCCTGTCTCAATTGAACACCGAAGGCCTTGATCAGCCAGTGGCCTTCATCAGCCGGCGACTCCTACCTCGAGAACAACGCTGGAGCACCATCGAGAGGGAGGCCTTCGCTGTGGTGTGGGCCCTCAAGAAGCTCCGGCCCTACCTCTTTGGCACACACTTCCGGGTGCAGACCGACCATCGACCCCTGCAGTGGCTGATGCAGATGCGGGGGGAGAACCCAAAACTACTACGTTGGTCCATCTCCCTACAAGGGATGGACTTCACTGTTGAACACCGGCCTGGGCCAGATCACGCCAACGCGGATGGCCTGTCCCGCTTTTTCCGCCTCGACGAGGAGAGTCCCCAAGAGGATGGGTGACTCTCCCCGCCTTCAGCTGGGGGGGACGCATGTTGGACAGGCCACGTGAAGGGCCGCTCCCCCTCTGCCCGACCAGGCCCGAGCCCGGCCCCTCAAGTGTCACACACCACCACTTCACGTTTTCCGTCCCCTCCGGGACCCTTGCCTCTGAACATATCGACCTCGTGGGCCCGATCCACTACCGGCCCGCGCACCCAGCCTGGGCGCCATCTTGGACCCTCCACCACGAGGCCGCGTGGCTCCCGATCGACCCCAACCCTGGGCCTGGCCAGGCCTCAGACATCCCGGCACCACCATCCACCCAGGAGGTGAGCGGACTACTTGGCAGGTCAATGGGAGAAAGAGGTGTCGATGGCTCTCCCCCGCCAGGTACCGCTCGCCCACAACCTCCCCGGGCGCTGGCTCCAACCCCCTGCTGGGTGTCTGGACTCCTTCATCCCGGACCCCCCGACCTCCAAGTGCGAGGGTCCGGACATCAAAGGGCACCAGCCCTATAACTGGGGCAGCTCCAGAGCAGGAAGGCAGTTGTATCTTGGAGTCGAGAGACGCAGAGAAGAACTCATCCTTGACGGGCTATTGGCGCTGCCGTAGCTCTGCCTTGCGAACTATCGTCCTGCCTGCTGGCGCTGCCGCAACCTTCGTAAACCTTCATCGTCGTCGGGACCTGCTGGCGTGGCCGCGGACCGTTTGTAACCACCATCTTCATCGGGACCTGCTGGCTCCGCCGCGGACCGTCGCTTCCTTCATCCATCTCGGGACCTGCTGGCTCCGCCGCGGCCCGTCCATCTAGAACGCCGAGCTCGAGGATTGAGAGCTATTCCATCTATTTGGTAACAAGACTGTCCCGCTACCCCTTTTCCCCATCCAGAGACCAGAATCGAGGGGACCCCTGAGTCCAGACCTCCTTGTATCATTTCACCGTACTTAGAGAATTGCTTATAAAGTATCGTTAAACCTTAACCTGGTGTGGTGTCCGTCTGTGGGGGGGAAGTTACTTGTCTGTACGATCGCTGGAGACGGCTCTCCCCGGAGACCTCTCCCCTTATCCTCGGCCGACCCTCCCGGTCCGTCTAACACAGAGTCACAGAGTGGGACCCATGATTAGACTTGGCACCGAGGCGAGAATTATCAGGTCCGGAGAAATTGAGTCCAAGAGCCGCCGAGGCGGGAATTGAACCCTGGTCCCTGGCCAGACCTCTGCATCAGGGTCTGCCGCTCTAACCATTGAGCCACGCTTCCAGATGGAAGGACATGGGAATGGTGAAAGACTGAATGATGGATGAAAGAATGATTACACTTTGTAACCCCCATCATCTTAAGTACATTTCCTATAGATTGACTTTCACATTTATACGAGTCATAGTCTGTATATAATATGTGTGTGATGTAACTCACGCCGACACCCTGTCCTTCTTACTTGGGATTAGTAGCACTATAAAATAAATTAAATACACATGAGAGAAGGTCTATGTGAAGAGGAGGGTCACGATTAGAGGGTGGTAGCAAGGCCGGACTGTCCGGACCGGGCATCGGGCGTTTCCCTGGGAGGCTGGAAAGGTGGTGGTGGGGGGCGGTTTTGTTAACGCAAAAATACTTGCACATTTATTCAAAGCTGCGTGCATACTGAAAAACCATGAAGTGCACAATTATCTCAACCTAATATAAATTTCTTTTGACTTCTACTTAAGTGGTTATCTATTTACTTACTTGCATACTATTGCGGACCTCTTCTGATGTGTCTGTAAAACTTAACTTTTGTCCTGAATTTTGACCTTCTGTCCTGAATCTTTGTCCTGAATTTTGATGCTTTGTCCTGAATGTTTACACTCGCCATCCTGAATTTGCACCCATGCCAGTTGGTCACCCTAATTCAGATGGAGAACCAGGTCTCCTATTTCCTCCCTCCTGCCACCATTCCTTCCTGGCTCCACACCCAACTGTGGGAGGTTAGTTATGTGTCTGTTTCTTCTGCGTCTGCAGCTCCTGTACCTTCTTCATATACTTCCCCAGCCTCCCGTACCTGTAACTCCTTCTGTGGTCCTAAACTTCTGCACGTTGTTTCCATTTCATCTCCCACACTACCGGCTGCAGCCCAGCCCCTTGTACCCTGTTTCTCCTCCAGGCTCCTGTACCCTCTTCTCCCCTAGCCCACTACTATTGTCCGTGTTAATAACCTTACCATGCACACTCTGATTTCGGTTTAAAAAAGTAACATCTTTGATTATGATTGGGAAAACTCGTAATGTTCACAATTGCAACAAGGACAGTGCACCGGGGCTGTCGTGGGTTCCGTGATCCAGTTCAGACTGGCAACATGAAATTAAATGAAATGAAAAGAATCTTATAACGCGCGACTTAGCCCGAAGGCATCAAGGCGCCTAACAGAAAAACCAAGGGAGCAATAGAAAAGTAACTACGGGTACGCCCTTGCAAACAGCCATGTTTTTAGTGCTTTACGGAAACGCAGAACGGAAGGCTGAGCTTTAATTTCACATGGAAGAGTATTCCATAGCTTAGGGACGATTGAAGAAAAGGCCCTACCGCCCCATCTGCTCTTACAGAAACGAGGTACCACAAGCAAGTTCTTTGAGGAGGAGCGTAAGAGTCTGCCCGAGACATAGGGGGGCCAGCAGTTTCTTGACCCCTCCTGCACCATTGCCAGAAAGTGCACTATGAGTTAGGCAGAGCACTTTAAAGGTGATCCTCGCTTCAATAGGAAGCCAATGTAAGGCTTTTCTAGATGCTGTTGATGCCGCTAGACTGGGAGCGTCCGGAAAAAATTTGGCAGCCGCATTTTGGGCAGCAGGTAGCAGGTAGCAACAGTTCTATTTACCTGCAAAGTCATAGAGAGGGCAGGTTCAATCAATACTCCCAGATTCCGCTATGACTCCCTGGGAGTGGGACAAGGCCCCAGCGAAGGCGGCCACCATTCAGGTGACCAGATGTTGTTGTTAGGGCCAAACACCAAGATCTCCGTCTTCTCCCCGTTCAACTTTAATGAATTGTAAATCATCCACTGTGACACTGCTTCCATGCAGTTCCTAAAGTTGAATGGGGACGAGTCATCAGGGTGGGAGAGGGACACCAAGATCTGTGTGTCATCTGCATAGGAGACTACCTCCATCCCAAAAGATCTAACCAACTTGGCAAGCGGGGTCACGTAGATATTAAACAGGGTCGGACTTATTGCCGACCCCTGTGGGACCCCACATTGCACAGGTAGGGATGGAGATAGGAAATCTCCCATCTTGACCCTCTGTACCCTCTGGTCGAGAAAGGAGGCCAACAGACTCAAGGCCGCCCCTTCCACCCCTATCTCCCTCAGGCGAGATGTTAGGACCGAGGGGGACAGGGTATCAAAGACGGCCGTGAGATCTAAAAGGACCAGGACGGTGGAATGTCCCTGGTCTACCTCCATGCGGATGTTGTTCAATACGACCGTAAGGGCTGACTCTGTACTATGGTGTTTCCTGAAGCCGTGCTGGGATTGATCCAAGAGATCTGAGGAGTCAAGAAATGCCGCCAGATGTTGATTGAGGTACGTCTCAAGCATCTTTGCAGGTGCTGGGAGCAAAGAAATGGGGCGATAATTCTTGAGCATCTCTGGATCAAGTGTGGGCTTCTTTAGGAGGGGCTTGACCACTGCATTCTTCCATTCAGATGGAAAAATGCCCTCTCTCATGGACCTATTCATGATGTCAAGTAAAAAAGGGAGCAAGGACTCTCTACACTCCTTCAGGACTTTAACCCCTTCCATGCGGCCGCGATTCCCCTGGTGTGCTGTAAACAACACGAACAGGGGCGGGCCGTGACGAACCCCAGCCGTCATCAGCACACGAGCACCGTAGTGCAGGACGGCTGGGGTTCGTCATCAGCATGGAAGGGGTTAAGGGGACACGGGTCCAATGGGGATCTAGACCTAGTCTTACTTAAGAGCAGGTCAATCTCCTGATAGGATAGAGGCGGAAACTCTGACAGACTCTTGGGGGCGGTGGAAGAGACCTCCTTCGGGAGCGGAGAAAGGGGGACAGACGGGGGAGGGGTAACAGATCTTTGTGCTTCAAGATTCAGGTAGATGTCCGCAATCTTCGAGTGGAAGAATCCTGCGATTTTATCACAGAATTCCTGGGTGCCTGCAACAGGGTCCTGTATCTGTAACGGGCAGAGCGAGTCCACTATTTTGAAGAGATCTCTGGGAGAGGAGAGAGTCATTGTCAGGTTAGCAGAGTACTCTTGCTTAACTCTGATGATCTCCAGCTTGTACTCCTTGAGGAGTAATTTGTGTTTATCCCTCTCCTTTAAATTCC
The DNA here is from genome assembly GCF_964263255.1 of Lissotriton vulgaris. Taxonomy (NCBI): domain Eukaryota; kingdom Metazoa; phylum Chordata; class Amphibia; order Caudata; family Salamandridae; genus Lissotriton; species Lissotriton vulgaris. The sequence goes on from NC_141698.1 coordinate 375,769,273, forward strand.
AACTTGTTCGCCAGAGCCTTTCTTGCTTCCTGCACCCTTGTCTCATGAGCCTAAGAGGCTCCGAGAACCAGGGTGCGGAGGGTTTCTTTCTCGCAGAATAGCAAGAGGCGAGAGGAGCCAGCACATCGACTGCTGCACTAATGGCAATAGCGCTATGCAAATATCACCTCTACACTAAAAAGAAATTAATATTCTTGTATACTTATTGTATAGGTGATGTAATATCATAGTGTGTAGGTACCATACTTTGTTTAAATTTTTTCTTCAATGATACATTCAGAGGTGACCCCGACAAGAATACAGCAAGAAAATGCATTGACAAGTTTTATCAGAGTAATTCTGGTGGCTTTGTGTGCCCGGTTGTCAAAGCTCTTTTAGCCCAATGGGCCTTGGGCCATCAATCAAGTAGCCACCAATGACAGTGTGAATGCTTGTAAACAGATTATACGACCCCTCCCCTCCTTTGGTACCAGCAGATCGTCAGGTGTACGTACGGACTCGGATTTACAGACCACGATACGGCCCCGCCCACACCTAGTAAGAGTTGACTGAAGACGGACGAAGCATCTCCACGCGCCGTGTGAGATTCTAGCGAGGTTGCAGCTCAGGGAGAGTCGGCTAGAGGAGGTCTCCTCTGGGATCTGGCTGGTTGTGCTTGAGGGCCTGCCTGACGTGAACGGTGATGAGGGGCTGCACTCGGGCACTGAAGTGGCAACACGCTAGTAAAATATCATCTGGAGCTGTGGGCGAAGAAGGCTGACACGCTAGGTAGGACATCTGTGCTGTTCATTTCCAGCTTAAGTCGTCTCGCAGCACGTTCCTCTAAATACAAAGGAGCTAAATAGGGTTTAAGTGGGCTGGGTCCTTCGTTCTGAAAAACCGGTGTTGAGGTGGTTTCCTATCGGGCACCTGATTTTGCCTGATTTCCCCCCCCCCCCAAAAGCACGAGCTGGCGCCCTGCATGCTATTTGTTCATTATTAAATAACAGAGCCCCGTGCATAAGTTTACAATTACAAAGGTACAGTGGAAAGAGAAGAATATACTATTTTAAAGGAAACAATCCTATAACATAAGTAGAGCTGGAACAGGTGATGACTGAGCGTGTTTCACAGAAAGATAAAGTGGGGCCATGAAACCTCGCAGCTTCCCCTGTGCTATCACACGGGCTTGTGAAGTTTCGGCCATGGGTAGAGAATGTGAAATCATGGCCTGGGACTTCTGAGAGGCGGAAACCAGGTTCTAATCTCTGCGTCGGCTTGACATCCTGTAATTCTGGCCAAATCTCGGTATCTTCCACTTCCTACAAAAAAGGCTAATGTGTCCTTGTATAATGTAATTGGTGCCATGTTAAGCATTCCAATAGCTTCGAGTTCACTTTGCGCTAAATCAAAACTGCTAAAAACACAAAACAAACTGCAAAAAAAGCAAGTAAGTGACAGGGGTCCTTCTGTTTGATGTGCAGTGAACTGTCGTATAGTCAGGAAAACGGGAACGCTTCATGACATGCACATTAGTTCTTTGGATGAGCGTTAGGGCCGGGGCAGAGTATGTCAAATGTAAGGCTCATGTCTCCATGGGCTGTGGTGAAGGCAGTCACATGATAAACATCTCTATGTAGCTTCCTGGCGGGAGCACAATCGGGCAAAGGTCAGGTTGGTTTCTCTATGGGGCTTAATGGGCTAGGGCAAAGCCAGTCACATTTCTTGATGTTGAAGGGCTTCGTGGTGTTAAGTATCCTGCCAGCCGTAAGGTATTGCAATACTTCAAGGGTAGTAAGTGTCATATAAACGTGGCAATACATTGACCTGTTTATTTCTCAGTCTAATAATTTCGAAATCGGAGAATTTTCACTAATATTTATAGTAGTCGTTGTTTGTAGTTTATGCAGCTAACTATTATTGACAAAATCAATAAATCCTGGCTTGTACCGGGTGTAATGTCAGTTTTTGATTTGTATATCTAGCTTAAATAACAGAAAGAAGCATCAAATTAGTGGGGTGGCATGCTATGGTAAGTACAGATTTTTAATGCATGTGTTTAAGCCATGACCTTAATCAGATTATACCCCGCCCCTTTCCGAGACACACCCCCACCCCTCTGTTTTTTCATTCCACTTAAAGCACTGGGGATAAGTGCTTTAAATTGAAATTGTAAAGCGCAAGTACTCACTAAACCAGTCATTATTTCTGCTTGGAAATGCTGGTACTATCCATTTTAGGTATTGCACCAACGCAGTGCAAAAAAACAAGAGGGACCCTGAATCCTAAACACAATGTAAAGGGAACAACCCGCCAGGGCGAGAAAATTGTCAAACAACATGAAAGAAATATATGTGCATTAACTATTTTTGATAATTAAAAAAAATGTTTTTATGCGAATAAAAAGAAATATTTGATATTATTTAGTTGTTCTGTGGGCGTTCCTTTTTTTTTATTTTTATTTTTTTACTTCCTCATTTGCCACCTCGCCACCCACAACTTCTATCTTAAACCACCACTGGGCTTTTTATCTCATAGGCTGGTTTAGAGTAATGGGGCATAGACATCACCTATTCTTGAGTCTGGCCTTTCTCTGAACCGCCCCTCTTGGCCACCTGACTCAACAGGTGTGTCTTCCTCCATCTCTATTTTTCATCCTGGGGTGCCATGTACCAGCGAGATAGGCACGGGCTTAATCATCGGAAATTAACACAAAGTATTCAACCAAAACATAAAAGGAAGGGTATCCAAAATCCTCGATTTCTCTTGGAATGGTCTAAGATATCAAGCTTAGCCATATACCTCATAGCTAAAATCCAATCCATTAAACTAGGACTGAGCGGTGAGACCCATAACTTGCATATCTCTCTGCGCGCTAGCAACATAGCATAGAAAATAAGTCTAACATTATTATTCATAACTCTATTTTCTAAGTCATATCTCCCCGTAATAATTACCTCACCTCAATGCGTTGGTTCAGAGATTTGGAGAGAGAACTACTTACATCCATCCAGAATTGTGTTATTTTTGGACAGGACACAAACATATGCAAATCATCCACATTCGGAGCTTTACATTTCGGACACCCAACAATTCCACCAGCTTTGAATTTAGAGAGTCTATAAGGAGACCAATATGCCCTGTGGATGGTAAACAAGAGATTTCGCCTTAGGTTTGCAGGCTTAACAATACTATATAGCATAGACATAGTTACTTGCCATTGGTTTTCTGTCGCGATCCTTGGCAAGCTCTCCATCCACAGGGTCTCTGGCAAGAAACGGTCCATCCTCCATTTCTAATATCGTCCAATACCAAAAAGCAACTTCCTTTTTAAAGGTCTCTGTCTCCAACTTCAGCTCAAAATCATTTTCAGTCCCAATCTCTGTTTCCACATCATTAACCCAGCTTTGGATCTGCAAGTATTTATATTTTGAGAAAACCGGTCCCACATTTGTTGGCATACACTCCATGGTATAAGTTTGCCATCTGAAAACAAGTCCTTCCACCTTTGCAAATCAGGCTCCTTTTTCAATTGTAGTGCCAACGCATCTTTTGTCCACGCTGGAGCACCAGGAGATTCCCAGATTGGAGCCATATGGCTGAAATAGGGCAGTTTTACTACTTTTCTGATTTTATACCAAATCTCTGCCAAATCTCGCAAAATCTTGAGTCTCACCTTTTTAAAGATTTTAGGGTCTGAGAACTTATATAAAAAACCAAAATCGTGATATCCAGACCTTTTCAGCAAAAAACCAAACATTTCTCCAATCGGAGATTTAAATAGGGTACCCAACAGCATCCTACAGCTTTTTAAACAAAAAGCCCATGCATAAATTTGAATATCTGGGGCCGCCAACCCTCCTTTATTAAGTCTCCTCCTTAGTTTTTTCCATGAGATCCGAGAGCCTTTTGACGCCCAGATAAAAGATGTTATCATACTCTGTAATTTAACCAGCCATTCCTTTTTAAAACCGAGTGGGATAGTCTCAAACAAAAAGGTAATTTTCGGTACAATCACCATTTTTACAAGATTAGATCGACCATATATAGAGAGAGGTAAATTCATCCATCCTTTTAGTGTAGCAGCAACTTCTTTTTTAATCCTATCAAAATTAGTTTTTGCTAGATCTTCAATCTTTTGTGTTATCCTAACCCCCAAGTATCTCATTTCTGTAGTTGTTTTAACATCCCCTGTATTGAGGTTCCAGGCCATAATTTCAGTCTTATCCTGATTTATCTGGTAACCTGAGATTTTACCAAATTCCTTTGCTATTCTAACCAGATTTTCCAGGGAAAACAACAAATTAGAGGAATAGACAATAATATCGTCTGCATATAACCCTAGTCCCTTAGTCCAATCCATAGACACAAAAGGGGGGATCTGTTCTGTGGCTCTGATCTTGCAAGCAAAAGGCTCAATATATAAGTTGAAAAGCAAGGGTGATAAAGGACACCCTTGTCTGGTGCCCCGCATTACTTTAATAGGATGTGTGAGAGTGCCATTAACCAAAACACGCGATGTCGGTGAACAATACAAAGCAAAAAGAGATTGCGTGAATTTATCTCCCAAGTTAAGATATTGCAAGAGAGTTTTTAGATAAGTAAAGTTGACTCGATCAAAAGCCTTGGCAGCGTCTAAGGCTATTACTGCCAAGGGGAGGTCGAAATTAGAGGCCAGATCTATCATACCAATCAGTGAGAATGTTAATTCTTTTAGGTACCTTGCCTTAATGAAGCCTCTTTGATCTTCATGAATCAGTTTATGTATAACTTTACCAAGTCTATCAGCCAAGATCTTTGAAAAGAATTTATAGTCACAATTTAAAAGCGAAATAGGTCTGTAGGCATCTAGACTCCTAGGAGACTTCCCTGGTTTAAGAATTAAAGTAATTATTGCCTCATTCCACGAACTAGGTATTTTTACTTCCCCTCTGAAAATTTTGTTGTATAATTGACATAATATGGGAGCAATTACTTCACTTAACACTTTATATACCTCCCCTGGGAGGCCATCCGGGCCAGGGGCTTTCCCTCTTTTGCTCTCCTTGATGACTCTCAACACTTCATCTTGAGTGATTTCCTTATTCAACTCCTCCATATAATCATCAGAGAGTGGTTTCATCATAGATAGCCAACTTTCTATCTCTACTTCACTCGGACAGAGATCCTCTGTATAGACGTTTACAAAATGATCAAAGAATGCTTGTACAATCTGCTTCCGCTCTGTTATAACTTCTCCTGAGTTCGACTTCTTAATGTCTTTTATTTGGTTACGTACAAAGTCTTTCTTGGCTTTCCACGCTAGCAGCTTACCACAACCCTCTCCATATGAAAAATGTGCCAGCTGACTAGCCTCCCACCTTTCTTTGACTCTTCGAGCAAGTACTGCCGTAAGTTCTATTTTTAAATCTAAAAGGCTATTCTTGACCCTCTCTCCGGAAATGTTCCCTACCTGTGCTATTTGACTACTTTCGCAATCTCGTATTTCTTTCTCCAAGTTAGTAATCAGATTTTTATACAGCCTCCGCTTCTTAGCCCCCTGAGCTCCCAATCTCCCTCTCATAAAGGCTTTACAAGTCTCCCAAACTATATCATCCTTCGCTGATCCAGCATTCACATCCAGGAAAACTCGTAACTCTTCGTTTAAGGCTTCTAAAAATTTGTCATCCGCTAAAATAGTTCTATCTAATCTCCAGACTGAGCTCCCCTCGTCTACATCTAAACTTAAATTCAAACTCACAGCTGAGTGATCTGATAGATGTGCCCCTATATGTTCAACTTTCGTGACCCTTTCCTTTAGCCTAGTATCTACCAAAAAGAAATCTATCCGTGAACTATGTTTATATTTTTTATTGTGAAAAGTAAATCCTATCTGTTGTGGAGCTTTCCACCTCCATATATCACACAAGCCTTGTTGTACCATTATCATCTTTATCTTAGCTGTCATTTTGCCATTTACTATTGCTCTGTCATTCCCAGTTCTATCCAACTTATGGTCCAAAACTGTATTGAAATCTCCAGCCATAATTATTTTACCAGAGAATTCTAATAATTCCACCTCAATTTTTTCTAATACTGTTGGGTCGTTAGCATTCGGGCCGTAATACCCAACTAGTATAAAGGCTTCCCCTGCCAATCTTAACTTAACAATCACCCATCTTCCTCTTCTATCTGCTAATTTATTTTCGACCACAATGTCAATTCCTTTCCTGATCAGAATAGCCACCCCTTTAGTTACTAGATCTTGGGGAGTATAGATAGCATTAGCAATCCACTTTTGAGTACCGAAAATCTCCTTACTTTCAGTCTCCGTTAAATGCGTCTCTTGTATAATGATCACATGAGCAGAACAGTCTTCCAGATATTTCAATATTGATAATCTCCTCATTTTGACCCGGAGACCATTCACATTCCATGTGAGGAGCTTTAGCTCCTTATTAGTTATCCCACTCATAGGAATTAACCCATGTTTCCTTTCTACCTATTTGGCAGTGAGGTAGCTCCTGAGGAATATTTTTCTTATTTTCTCCCTTGACCCACCCCACCCAACCCCTCCCCCACCCCATCCCTTCCCCCAGAACCTACTTTCCCTTCCCCCCCCTCCCATTCCCTCCCTGGAAAACCCAACCAAAACTCCCATGGCCTAGGCCGGTGGATGTCGCGATGGCGGTGCATCGTTTCTATTATTTAGCTTTCTGTGGTCAATAATCTACTCTTCCTGAGAGCTATCCAGAAAGGCGTCTACTTCTTCCACTGTACGAAAGGTATACATCTTGTTTTGCCACATAACTTTCAGGAACGCAGGAAATTTCAATTGGGCCGTAGCTCCTATTTCTCTTAGAGGTAACAATCGTTTTCCTAGTTCCCACTGTCTATTTGCTGTAGCAGGGGACAGATCAGACCTAATATCCACTGCAACTCCGTCAATCAGTATGCCCTTTTTCTTAAGAGCAGCTGTCAAGATCTCTTCTTTTAGAGAATATGTCAGGAAATTAATCAAAATTTTTCTAGGTTTAGAACGATTTGGATTTAACCTGAATGGATCTCGATGTACTCTCTGAATGTCCCGCAACAACATTTCTTCTGTCTCTACTAGCGGCAGTTCTTTCTTTAATAACTGCACTACAAAACTTTTTATATCTGACCCCTCCTTTCCTTCGGGCACTTTTAGAATTTTTAAGTTGTTGCGTCTTTGCATATTCTCCAACCTCTCTATTCTTTCATCAGATTCTTTGTCTCTAAAGATTAAACTCTCAATTTCCTTACGATTATCCTGTATTTTCCCTTGCATGACTTTCATATCTGACTCAATTTCTCCTGTACGGATACTTAGTTTATCAATTTTGTCTTCTAGTAGTGTGCACTTAGTGCTTATACGTTCCTGGTTTCTTCTAGAGGCTTCGAAACCTAGATGAATATCTTTTTCTAGTTTTCTTAGCAGCTCCAAAACTGACAAGTCTGATGTAGCTGATGTAGCTGATGTAGCTAGATTATCTTGTTGTATTAAGAGTTGTTCTACTCCGGGTCCTTCTGTGGTAATCAGCATTTGTCCGCTACTTATTATGTTATTCGGCATTGCAAATATATCATCTCTCATATCTCTCTCATCCCTCTCATCATTTTCTACAACAGTCAGTTCATCTGGAGCTACTAATGAATCTTCTGCTGTTATATCTGCATTTATATTAAGCATTCCACCTTTATCTGAATCCATATCCACTTCGAGTACTTGAAAAGGATTGGGAGTCGAGAGAGTAGACCAATCCTGTTCTACTTCTACTTCTACTTCTACTTCTACAGACTCAGGAAGAGGGTACACTAACTCACAAGTAGATGATTGGGTTTGAGCTCTAGAATGTGGTTTCAAAACCAAGATTTTTGGGACTGGTTTAAAATATGAATTAAGTGAAGGAGTTGTTGAAAAATTAAGCCCAGCCCCTTTTTGCCTCTTCTTTTTGCCTTTTCTTGAGGGGGATTCTTTAATTTTATTAAGATTTACTTCTTTATCCGTCCCCTTTTTTTTAAGTCTTTTTTTTGTATTTGCAGTGTTTTTGGTTTTCCCAAGGCACATTCGCTGTTATCAGGGTTATTCAAATCCCCAAGTTTGTTACTCCTTAATTGATATCTTACTTTCCCCTTCGCTTCTGCCCCTTTGCTTACTTGTTTTAATATGACCTCCTTTTCCCGTGTGGATGCAACCGCTTCAACAGCGCTTCTCTCCAGTAGTGGGGCAGAAGGGGAGTTTGCAAGGTTTTCTTCTCCTCGCCCTCGTCCACCACACGTAGGGGTCCCGATTTTTGCCAGTATTCGGCGTCCTCTGCCGATGCCTTGAGCCGCTCTCCCCCAGCTCCCGGCCGATGGATTACGCGACTCCTCCCCCTCACTTTCAGCCGCCTGCACAGCCGAGGTCTCCGCCATACGCTGCGAGGAGACAACAAACGGCCGACAAACGGCCTCCAAAATTGCCCGGTAGCTCGTTTTAAGATCGGAAACAGGATCTCCAGAGATTTCCACGTAAGTGACACCTTCCTGAGAGTTACACCAGACCACAGCTATAGCCGTTAGCTCAGATCAGCACCGCCATGGCTCCAGACATCCGCGACCCGCTCCCTAGCCGGCCGCCATGTTTTCCCCCCATTCGCCTCGGTTTATCTCTGTGGGCGTTCCTTGTAGTGTTGGAGATCTTTCCCTCCTTTTATCATTGCGAACTCCCCTTTCATGTTGTTTGACAATTGCACCAACGCAGACCAGTAGAGGTGCTCTCCTTCAAATTCAAAAAGTGAAGGCATGCCGTATCCGACAGTACCTGCCCATTGCAAGCACTGTATTAAAGTAAGGGCTACTGAAATTATGCTGTAAGGGAGGACCGAATTATGTGGCAGGAGATAATAAATTATGTGGAAAGAAAAGGCAAATTATGTAGCGCTAATGTGGCACATTTTGTAATATATTTATTTCCCATTTTGTAATATTACTTTATCATTTTTTGGTTCACTTGTACTATGCTTGTGAAATCTATTGTTTGTAATATAAATCTTAAAAAGGGGCTTGCATCCCGCCCCCTTGCTTTCCTGGCTTTTTATTGGCTCCTGTTCTTGCCACTTACCTTACTATTCCAGTATTTCTATTGACAGTAGCATATTTTCTTGCATATACCAAAGCTTGTTCCTGGTCTGCTTCTTTTTCTAGTTTTCCTTGGACAAAGACTGTTAACATCCTCCTTGGTGGAACTAGCTTTTTAAAAATAAAGTTTTGCCTCCTCCTGCTTGCATGATACTTTAAATTAAATTAGTAGATTCATGAAGCCTAATTTATCCCCCAAAGAGATTGAGTGATTTGCTCAGAATTACAGGCTGTTGCGCCACCAAGACTCTACCTAGGATCCCCAGCTCTTGAGTTCCAGACAGTGATTGATAAAAACAGCTTATTAGTCATCACATAAGCGAAACCTAATCATTATGAATGCTGGTTTCGCCTGCACAGCGCTTTGGCTATGCTTGTTGTATTTAATAACTCTTAAAAGGGGACTGTTATCAGTTCCTGTCAAGAAGCACTGTGTCCATCCTGTTTTTTGTTTTCTTTCCGTGACTGCATGCACTGAAACTGTTATGGGAAAACGGATATGGGTGGTGCACTGCTGATTTGGGTGCAGTTTTGCAGATTATTAAAAAGTCTGGGTGCACTCGTGGGTGGTGTTTCCGTCAAAACACCGATATAAGGAACTTGTGGTGAACGCATGAATATGCTAATACATCCCCAGATGAGGCACTCCTTGGGTGTTCAATCGAATGATTCAAAAGTTTTGATCCAAGTACTATTTATTAATCAATAGTTTTTATATGAATGTTGTCGATGATATTAACATCATATCAGCGCAGTATATATCTGATCCGATTTAAGTAGAAAGTAAAAGCGAACTCCTCCAAAGCATTTCGGGCGGAACGCCCTGTGTCACGGAGAGCTGGAAGGAAGAAACAGGCCGGGGTCCAAGTGGGAGCTAAGGGAATGCGGGGAAATTAATTATTAAGTGACGATCAATGGGTGAGCTCGGTCAGGTGTCTGTGCAATATGTGGTAAATACGGGAGGTGGCTCAAATCGTGGTCTAAGGAGAGTGAAGAAAAGTGAAGAAAAGTGCAAGTATCAAAGGGGTGAACAAAAGTGTGTTTGGAAGTTACATCGCGTGAGGGAAACAAGTGGAGCGGTTCTAGCGCAAACACGCGTCTAATGCTGGAAAGCTGCCTGGGTTTGTGAAGACTTACTTCATAGCGATGGTAATGAGATCCGCTACTCCAAGATTGCGGGGAAAGTAATCCACGCTGGTACAAAGCCGTCGCGGGTTGGAGAGTGACATATAGGGGGATAGGAATAGAGATGGAAAGCGGACTGGCCTAATGCAAGAGCAGGGTGGAAATGAAAAAAGGGGTAGGGGACGGTAAACGGCGGCCATCTTGGAACGGTAAAGTGAAGGGTGCACGGATGAGGGTGTGAGGCAAATGGTAAAGAATGAAGAATAAAGAATAAAGAGCAATGCTGTACATTAGTCATGCAACATAGTTACAAATAACAACTGTATTCAATGCGGTCATTGAGTCCATGAGGTTTAAGTGTCTGTAAACGGTACATCCATTCAAGTTCTCGTTTGAGTAGTAACTTGCGGTTGTCAGTTCCTTCTGTTTTGGTGATGGTTTCCAAAACTATGAATTGAAGTTGAGCGATGGTGTGGCGAGATTCTAGAAAATGCATGGCAACGTTGGATTTCTCCTATTTCTGGCGAATATTCGACTTATGTTCATTCATGCGTGTCTTAATTTTACGCTCTGTCTTGTCCACATACATTTTACCGCAGGGGCATTTCAAGGCATAGATCAGATTCATGGAATCGCATGTGGCGTTTACTTGAAGTTTGATTGGGTTACCTTTCATTGGGTGTTTGATGATGTTGCCCTTGATGATACAATTACAGTGATTACAATTTAAGCATGGTTGAGTTCCTTTGTAATGTTTGGTAGTGAGTGTGGCTTTGGTGAGAATCTCTTTCATGTTCTTACTCCGAGTGTAAGCGAACAAAGGAGGACTTTGAAAGATGTCCCGAAAATCAGGTTCCATTTGAAGAATTGGCCAATGTTTGAGGATAATTTTCTTGTAGATGGTGCTTGCCGTTGAGAATTTGGATACTAGAACCATGCGCTGTTCAGCTTGCTTGGATGTTTTTAGTAAACTTTCCTGTCTGGTGATTTTTGCCACACGGGTCTGAGCCTCCTTGAGGATATGTTCAGGGTAACCTCTGTCGAGGAAGCGATCATGCATTTCCTGAATACGAATATTGAAGGTTTGTTCATCTGATACGATGCGTTTGATTCGTAACATTGAGAAAACGGCAAATGCTTCTTGAGTGATCCCTGGTGAAAGCTAGTGTAGTGCAAGGTATTATTTTGGTCGGTTGTTTTTCTGTGTAAATCGGTGATTAGTCCTTTGTTGGTGATTTTGATGTTAACATCTAGGAATGATATTTCGGTGTCGCTTATTTGCCAAGTAAGTTCGATGCGTTCATCCTTGGTGTTCAATTAATTCAACGCTTGGCTGAGAGAGTCTTTAGTGTCTGTCCACATTAGAAACAGGTCGTCAATATATCTGACGTACATTTTGATTTTGTCATGAAAAGTAGTGTTGGCGTATATGTGAAGGTTTTCGAAGTTTTCCATGTAGATATTGGCGTATGTGGGAGCCGCACAGTTTCCCATCGCCATTCCCGATAGCTGAAGGTACCATTTATTGTCTTCTTGAAAATAACTATGGTATAAGGTATATACCATGAGTTCCATAAGGAAAGATTGCATGGGCACATCAATGTCACTATTGAGAAGAGCTTGTTCAATGGCGTCAATGCCTCCCTGATGGGGTATTGATGTGTATAAGGAGCTGACATCAGCAGAGCATAGTATCATAGTACTACGAGCACCCAGCACCTACCAAGCTCCCAGCAGCCATAAGTGCATAGACTTATTCGAAAACTTAGTACGCAATGACTTGTCCAAAATCAACTTCAAAAGAACATCGAAGCACCAAAACCTTACCGCTAAGGATCGAGATACTCTCAAATCTCTGGCCAACAATACACAAATCCGGTGCGTCAAAGCCGACAAGGGAGGCGCCCTTTTGATCCTTAACACCACCATGTACACCCAACGGCTCCTTGAACACATACAAGACACCACGGTCTACATGCAACTTGACAACAACCCTACCAGGGAATTTCAGAACATCCTGCAAGATATAGTTACCAAAGCACACCTAACCGGAATCATTGAAGATCGCACCAAAAACTACTTACTACAACAACATCCCAAGAGTCCTACCATACACATGTGTCCCAAAATACACAAAAATCTTCAAAACCCTCCTTTCAGACCCATTGTTTCCACTAAAGGATCAATACACGAACCCACCGGCAAGTTCATTGATAAATACCTCCAACCTCTGGTCATCAAAACCACCAGCTACATTAAAGACACCACAGAATTTTTGCTCAAACTATCAGGAATACACATTAATGCTAGCGACCCGCTGATACTATGCACTGCTAATGTCAGCTCCTTATACACATCAATACCCCATCAGGGAGGCATCGACGCCATTGAACAAGCTCTTCTCAATAGTGACATTGATGTGCCCATGCAATCTTTCCTTATGGAACTCATGGTATATACCTTATACCATAGTTATTTTCAAGAAGACAATAAATGGTACCTTCAGCTATCGGGAATGGCGATGGGAAACTGTGCGGCTCCCACATACGCCAATATCTACATGGAAAACTTCGAAAACCTTCACATGTACGCCAACACTACTTTTCATGACAAAATCAAAATGTACGTCAGATATATTGACGACCTGTTTCTAATGTGGACGGACACTAAAGACTCTCTCAGCCAAGCGTTGAATGAATTGAACACCAAAGATGAACGCTTCAAACTTACTTGGCAAATAAGCGACACCGAAATATTATTCCTAGATGTTAACATCAAAATCACCGACAAAGGACTAATCACCGATTTACACAGAAAAACAACCGACCGAAATAATACCTTACACTACACTAGCTTTCACCAGGGATCACTCAAGAAGCATTTGCCGTTTTCTCAAATGTTAGGAACCAAACGCATCGTATCAGATGAACAAACCTTCAATATTCATATTAAGGAAATGCATAATCGCTTCCTCGACAGAGGTTACCCTGAACATATCCTCAAGGAGGCTCAGACCGTGTGGCAAAAATCACCAGACAGGAAAGTTTACTAAAAACATCCAAGCAAGCTGAACAGCGCATGGTTCTAGTATCCAAATTCTCAACTGGAAGCACCATCTACAAGAAAATTATCCTCAAACATTGGCCAATTCTTCAAATGGAACCCGATTTTCGGGACATCTTTCAATGTCCTCCTTTGTTCACTTACACTCGGAGTAAGAACATGAAAGAGATTCTCACCAAACCCACACCCACTACCAAACATTACAAAGGAACTCAACCATGCTTAAATTGTAATCACTGTAATTGTATCATCAAGGGCAACATCATCAGACACCCAATGAAAGGTAACCCAATCAAACTTCAAGTAAACGCCACATGCGATGCCATGAATCTGATCTATGACTTGAAATGCCCCTGCGGTAAAATGTATGTCGGCAAGACAGAGCGTAAAATTAAGACACGCAAGAATGAACATAAGTCGAATATTCGCCAGAAACAGGAGAAATCCAACGTTGCCATGCATTTTTTAGAATCTCGCCACACCATCGCTCAACTTCAATTCATAGTTTTGGAAACCATCACCAAAACAGAAGGAACTGACAACCGCAAGTTACTACTCAAATGAGAACTTGAATGGATGTACAGTTTACAGACACTTAAACCTCATGGACTCAATGACCGCATTGAATACAGTTATTTGTAACTATGTTGCATGACTAATGTACAGCATTGCTCTTTATTCTTTATTCTTTACCATTTGCCTCACACCCTCATCCGTGCACCTTCATTTTACCATTCCAAGATGGCCGCCGTTTACCGTCCCCTACCCCTTTTTTCATTTCCACCCTGCTCTCGCATTAGGCCAGTCCGCTTTCCATCTCTATTCCTATCCCCCTATATGTCACTCTCCAACCCGCGCCGGCTTTGTACCAGCGTGGATTACTTTCCCCGCAATCTTGGAGTAGCGGATCTCGTTACCATCGCTATGAAGTAAGTCTTCACAACCCCAGGCAGCTTTCCAGCATTAGACTAGCGTTTGCGCTAGAACCGCTCCACTTGTTTCCCTCACGCGATATAACTTCCAAACACACTTTTGTTCACCCCTTTGATACTTGCACTTTTCTTCACTCTCCTTAGACCACGATTCGAGCCACCTCCCGTATTTACCACATATTGCACAGACAACTGACCGAGCTCACCCATTGATCGTCACTTAATTATTAATTTCCCCGCGTTCCCTTAGCTCCCACTTGGACACCGGCCTGTTTCTTCCTTCCAGCTCTCCGTGACAAAGGGCGTTCCGCCTGAAATGCATTGGAGGAGTTCGCTTTTACTTTCTACTTAAATCGGATCAGATATATACTGCGCTGATATGATGTTAATATCATCGACAACATTCATATGAAAACTATTGAATAATAAATAGTACTTGGATCAAAACTTTTGAATCATTCGATTGAACACCCACGGAGTGCCTCATCTGGGGATGTATTAGCATATTCATGCGTACACCACAAGTTCCTAAAACTGTTATGCACATTTTGTATACTTTCCCTAGTTGTCAATTTGTGCTGCATTAGTTATTGTTAATGAAAAAAAAACATTCCCATGCACAAGCTAAAAGTTAATAAAAATATAATGTGGGTACGTACTAACTTAAAGGGTCGCATGTGGCTTTTTTCCAGACTCCCTATTCTCCTCTTTTGAGCACCATTTCCAGCATTTCAACAATGCATGCCCGTCTGCAGAGCCATCAGTAAGGCTTGTGAAAGGCCTGGTAAACTCTGCTGCTGTATCATGGTTCCAGCTCTAACATTTTGCCTAAAAAGGACAACGGCTCGTTAGCACACAAGACGTTGTTTCGCTTCAGATTTGTATTTACTTTTGAACATTCGCTGAGAGTGCATGTGTATGCAATCTCTCGCTTGTGTAGCCCCCATGCACCCTCCTAAGCACTAAAGGAAAGATCACTAAACCTGGAGGCCATATGACTGGGATTAAATAGCATGCATGTAACATTATTTCAGTGCAATTCTGTGAGTTCCATTCTGTTTTCATGTTTGTTTCATTTTCTTTTGCCTCTTCCTCTTTGTCCCAGTAGTTTCTTTTTCTCTGAGCATTTTTCAGTGAGGCATTTTTTAATTCTGTATGATAAATTGTCTCTCTATAGGTCTTGTGGTTCTGTGTGATCCCCATATCTGAATTCCTGTGCATGAATGAATAAATGAATGAAATGGAATTTTTATAACGCAATGGCTATCCTGAGGCCTCCCAGCGCTGTGGACGAACACAGAGAGACAGGCAAGGAGAGGATTAGGTACAGTCATTGAAAAGCGGAAATGCTGGCTCAACTTGAACGAGTTTTAATCTCACAGTACATGCTGACTATAGTTCCTCCTGTGATTCAGTGCAAACCTCAGCCTAGTGTATTCTCCCCTAACCACAGGAAGTTCGTGGGGGCCTAAGAACTGAGGTGTAGTCTGTGTGGAAGCTTGAGTGAGTGAGAGAGAGGTAGTTGCTTGTGAGGAGGACAGAAGGGTGCAGTATCCCTGCGTGCGCTGCCTGGAGCACAGAGCAGCAGGAGGACCCAGGCACACCTATGAGTGCCCCTCCACAGTTTGCATCTCATCAGAACCAGCTACCATGACTCGATCACACATCTGACCTGTGCCCATCGAACATCATCAGAGTTCCAAACCCATCCTGGGCCATATTTACCCGTGCCATCGGCAGGCTGAGACGGCCTTCAGGTTAAACCGGGCAAGGGTAATCTCTTGGTGGTAACCCAGTGCCCGGCTGCAGGAAAGTCAGTGGGAGTTCTGCCGTAGGCTGACTGCAGTTAACAGTGAGAGGCATTTCCTCATGGATGCAGCAGACGTCTGGCTGCAGGGTAGCCCCATGTAGCGAGACTGCTATTAAGAGCTCAGTTGATGTCCCAACTGTAGCATGACGTTTCTGTGGGAAGTCCACTGATGTCTGATTGCAGAGCACCCAGGGAGCAGGGTGCGTACTCTACGGACTTACCTGATTCCCTCAGTGGGATTAGTTGTTAATTACAGGCACAGCTGGTGTGAATCTTTAGGACACTTTGGAGGTTGGATGTCGTTCTCTAGCTCTCAGCAAGTGTACAAGTGCAGGGCACACCGGAGATGGGAGGTTGAGGTTCCCATGTTTCCTTGAACCCCCTTTCTCTCACATGAGATGAAAACTCATGTACAAATGTGGAAAACAGATTTAAGTGCCCTTTTTTATCTACTCTAGTGAGTTCTTTCTTATCAGTTTGAAGACTCATCCATCTGTCTGTCAACATGTCTCTCTGGTATTTTTTTCGCTTTTTACACTCTCCCAGTCTCTTCCTCTCACACCTTTCTCAACATCTCTTGTCAGTTGACTTTTCCCTCTGCCTTCTATCTCTTTCTCATTCTGTAATTTCTTTCTCTTCCTCCCTGCCACCCAACTCTCTCCCATCTGTCTGCCCCCTCTTTCGCCATACACTCACTTTGTCGTGGGCAGTTCCTTTCTGTGAAAAGATGCAAACTGGCAGCCAATGCAGGTACAACTCACGAGGTTTATTAACAGTCAGTAAAAATAATAGAAGTTCATACTGACACGACCTCAGCCACAGGTTACAGATAGGCTGTGACGTCTCAGAACTTGGCTCGCCTCCGGCGCTCACCCTAGAACCCTCGCAGTAGTGACATTCCAAGTGATGTCACCACAGAGGGTACCAGGGCGTGTGTAGGACAGGGGGGTGACAGCAGGTCAGGATGGGAGACACCACACATCCCCCTCCCCTACACAACAACAATATAGCATAAAACAATATGTCAATGTCAGACAACATTCTGCAAGCTAGGTTACGTATTGTTCCAGATGTCTGGGCATTCTAACCACCCTTTGGCTAGTCCTGTTGGCAGGATGGGTTAATTTGTCACGCTTCCTAGGGGGCTTTTCACCATTCTCTAGGGGGTTTTCTTTCCTTGCTTCCCCCTCTACAGAAACCTCCTTTGGGGGGTGATACCTCACTACTCTTCCCAAGTTCCAAATGTTCCCCTCCTGGGTCTTCACTGCGTTCCTGAATACTTTTACAACCTTGATGGGTCTGCTGAAAACCGACCAACTCGCCCTCCCTGTTGGTGCTCTGATTTTTATGTCGTCACCCACCTCCCGGGTGGAGTGCAGCCTATCGAATCTTTCTTTCCTCTCTAACATGGCTTTCTCCTGTCTGTCAAGTGCTGTAGCCTCTCTAGAGTGATCAGTCCAACCTTTATGCCAACCCATCCCCCCTGGTGACAGTTTGGTGTTAGGTCTTCTCGCTTTGAGTAGTTCAAACGGAGTTACACCCGTAGTCTGGTGAGGAGTTAGGCGATAGGCTTCCAGACGTTTCATGATTTCTCCCTTCCAGTTCAAACCATTAGTCTTGGCTAGTTGGATGCTATCCTTCAGGGTCTTATTGAACCGTTCTACCATTCCGTTGGTTTCAGGGTGGTAGAGCGCACATCGCTTGTGTACGATCCCATAACTCTCGAGGAACTCCTTCATCTCCTTTGAGCATAAGCTGTACTCCGTTGTCTGTCAGTAGACTGCTAGGTGAGCCTTCTCTGAGGAATAGCTCCTGTAAGAACTCAACGACAGCTTTTGTGGTGATTACTGTTACGATCTTCACCTATGGCCATCTTGAATACAAATCTACCAGGACTAAGATGTATGGCGTGCTTGCTTCTCCAGTCAGCGGGCCTATTATATCTAGTGCCACTTCGTCCCACGGTCCCGATGGAGGTGGCCTGCAGACCATTGGTGGAGTGTGTTTCAAAACCTTGTCGCTAACCGTGCACGGGATACAGTCCCTCACTTTCCTTTCAATATCCTGGTCCATACACGGCCACCAGTAGTCCTCTCGCATTCTCTGCTTTGTTTTAGTGATACCCAAATGTCCATTGTGGGCCAAATCCACCAGTTGTCCTCTCACTGCTCTGGGAGGGATCAGCCTTGTTCCCCTGAACAGACATCTGTCATTCTCAGATATTTCTTCTCTGACCATCCAGTATGGGCGTAGCGTTTCGCTTTGCTTGTCTTCATGTCTCCATCCTTCTCTTGCTCTTCCACTCACTCTTTTCAAAAGGTTGTCTGCCTTTAAGGCCTCCTTCCACGCTTCTTCACTTATGGCCCCTTGGGTGATCACGCATACTTTTTCTGTTTGGAAGTCTTCTTCTTCTTCATTGTTGATGCCTTCGGGCTCGTCTTCTGCTTTATCTTTTACCAGTCACGAAAGGCAGTCTGCAGCAAGATTTTTCGTTCCGGGTACGTATTCAGCACAGAACGTGTATTCTTGTAAGTTCACCACCCAACGTCTGATTCTGCTCGATATCGCGTCAAGTCCCTTCTTGCTAAACACTTCAACTAAGGGCTTGTGGTTGGTGCGCAGGGAGAACTTAGTGCCCCAGGTGAAGTCTCTGAACTTGCTCATGGCCCAGTGTGCCGCTAATGCTTCCTTCTCGATCACTGAGTAGTTGGATGCAAAGGCTATGGTTTCTTCTCCCTTCGCCCCTACTTGAGAAAGGACCGCCCCAAGTCCTTTCGAGCTCGCATCAGTGGTTATCACGGTCTTCTTGTTCGGAACAAATGCTTTCAGGCTGGGTGCTTCTGCCAGTGCTTGCTTTACCTCCTCAAACTCCTTCTGACATTCTTCGTCCCAGTTGAACACTACATCTTTTTTAGCAGGCGTCGAATGGTAAAGGTTCTTCCAGCGAAGTTTCTTACAAATTTACTGTAGAATTCTAGCATTCCCAAGAAAGACTTTATCTCTTCTTTGCTCTTTGCGGCATCAAATTTGTTATGGTGTTCTGTAGCTCAGCTTTAGGGCGGATACAATCCGGGGTCACCTTGTGTCCCAGGAAGTCTAGCTCATTGCACCTAATCCTGCACTTTTCCTTTTTTACAGTGAGGCCTTGGTCCATAAATCTCACCAATACTTGCCTCAACCTTCCATCTTGCTGTTCGTTGTCTCTGCCAAACACGAGTACGTCGTCCTGGTAACATAAAACTCCGGGGATACCCCTAAGTATGCTCCCCATGATTCTCTGGAACACCGCAGCTGCGTAGACTAGCCCAAAAGGCATTCTCTTGAATTTAAAGGCACCCATGGGCGTCACAAACGAAGTTAGGTCCTGTGAGTCTTCATGGAGCCTAATCTGGAAGTAGGCTGAGGTTAGATCCAACGTTGAGAATACCCTTGCACCTTCCAGCATGCTCATCATCTGTGTAATGTTGGGCAGGGGAAATTTATCCACGACCACCTCCTTCTTCAACGCCCTTAGGTCGATACATATGCGGACAGATCCATCCTTTTTTTCTTGCTGCGACGATCGCGCGAACCATTTCGTTGCTTCCACTGGCTCTATGACCCCCAGGCTGCACAGCTTCTCCAGTTCACCTTTGACCGCTTCTTGAATAGCTAGTGGTAGGTTCCTCACCTTGGCTACAACAGGCACCGCGTTTTCCTTCAGCTTTATCCTGTGTGAATAGTTCTTCAGGCACCCTAACTCGTCGTTGAACACCTCCTTGTATTCCGTCTCAATGTCGTCTCTGGTTCCCTGTACTTCATGGATCAAGATATGTGGGATTTTGTTGGCGTCAAGGTATTTGCCTAACTCTTTCTATGCTTTCCACCCCAGGATGTTGTCTCCCTTGGAGGATACGTACACCTTCTCTGCAGTGAGTCTACCTTTGTACTTTATTGTGCTCCAGAAAAAGCCCTTCATACTAATGGGTTGACCACTGTATCCCCCTGGTCTAAGGTCCAGTCTGCTCAACCTGATCTTACCATTGGCCACTCTTTCAAACTCCTTTGCATTGATGATCGTGATTTTCGAGCACGAGTCAAACATGGCCTCAATGTGATTCCCCTCAATCTCAATGTTGTCTTTGGGACTGTTGACTTGACCATTCCCTACTTGAAGGACGATCTCATCACACACTGTGTTCACATTTTCCCTAGTCTGCTTCTTGACCCCTTGACCACTCCTGCAAAATTGTCGGAAATGTCCCTTCCTGCCACACTTGTTACATGTGAACCTGAGTGCGGGGCAATCCTTGTCGTTCGCCATATGGCCTTCTTTGCCACAGCTATAACAATTCCCTTTAAAGAACCAGCCTACTTTGCCTTCCTTCTGCTCTTTGTGACCCAATTTCTGTCCTTTGACTTCTAAAATCTTGTCTTCTTCTGTCACCACTTCGCTCACCTTAACCTTCCCCTCGCTATCTTTGCCCTCACAGTCTTGCTTTATCTCACTCACACACTGCATCATGTGTTCCACCTGCTTGGCTACAATAAGTACTTCTCTTAGTGGAGGGTCATCCTTAAGCCACAACTCCTCCTGTACCCGTTCCGTTCTACACGCTAACAGAAACTGGTCCCTGATCCTCTCTTCACAAGAGCCCCCAAATTTGCATGTCGTAGCAAGTTTACGTAGGTCAGACACAAAGTCTTCCATGGATTCCCCTTCCTTCTGTCCTCTCTTCCCAAAATGGTACCTTTCCATGATAGTGCTAGTCTTGGGGAGGTAGTGTAGGTCCAGTTTTTTAATGCTTATCTCAAACTCATTCAGCCCTCTAGCCTCTTGAGTACCAAGTTCTGGGAGGTGTTCTAAAACTTCTTCACCTTCTGCCCCCAAATAATATGCTAACAAGGCCACTTTCCTCTCCAACCCCAGATTCGGCCCGTAAACAACAGCATAGTTCATAAACATTTTCTTCCACTTCTTCCATTGTATTGCAGGTTCCCCTGGGTTTACTAAAAACATTGG
Organism: Lissotriton vulgaris; assembly: GCF_964263255.1. Lineage (NCBI taxonomy): Eukaryota > Metazoa > Chordata > Amphibia > Caudata > Salamandridae > Lissotriton > Lissotriton vulgaris. The sequence continues at coordinate 375,790,307 of NC_141698.1, forward strand.
GGGGTGGCGTTACATTCTGCATTTTCCTCCACAGAGACACTTAACAAGCAAGGTAATGCTACTTCTAAAATAGGGGTTGCGCTAACCACATCCAACAAATCCCTTTATCAGTTGTACAATTGCGTACTCTTCGTTGAAATGAGTTTCAAAAAACACGTTGCTTAAACGTCAACAAGGTGGCACTGTTGTTCAGAAATTCTTCATCCCTCTGAGGGATAGATTCCCCACGCCTGCGCAGATGTTCTTGTTAGTTTCACCGGAAATGTCTTTATTGAGGGGGGAGAGGCCCTTCCAGCTTCGACCCAGATACAGTGTGAGGTTAAAGTAGATCTATGCGCTACACGATTGCATGCGGGTCCCAGATAAGGTGAGATATCGTTATGTTTCCCAAGCTTAGCTAGCGCAGTGTTTATCAGTTCGACTGGGAAATCTTCTGATACGCTATGTGGATTACACTCCTGAAACAGTCCAGTCACGTCACACTGGGCAGCCTCCACCTCCCGCGTCGCACTCCTGCTTCACCGATCTCACGCTTCCGAAATATTCTGTGTGACATTACACACCTCTTGCTCTACACGCAGTATTTTCCTTCCGCCACACTTTCAGTTCCAGCGATGTTCCTCATTAGGGTAAGCGTTGCCACGCAGTCTTCCTCACAGATCTTTCAACAACACCACTCTAAAAACGGGGGGCGGTGATTACAGTATCCCTCAAAGGATCGCCACTCTCCGGACCATCAGTCGCACAGCGCTTCTCCACTTTCATAGACTACACCCGCCGAGGAGCGCTTCCACTGACACTATTTCTTCCGCTATTTTCCTCATTCCGTTACTCACAGATCCGATCTACAGTTCATCTCCAGACTGTGTTTCTTCTTACTCGTTGCGCCATCCTTTATGCTCCTCGCCAGCTTTCCATGTTGAGGTCGCGTATACTTGCTCCCAGTCCTCGTCGCCAGTGTGAAAAGATGCAAACCGGCAGCCAATGCAGGTACAACTCACGAGGTTTATTAATAGTCAGTAAACATAATAGAAGTTCATACTGACACGAGCTCAGCCACAGGTTACAGATAGGCTGCGACGTCTCAGAACTCGGCTCGCCTCCGGCGCTCACCCTAGAACCCTCGCAGTGGTGACATTCCAAGTGATGTCACCACAGAGTGTACCAGGGCGCGTGTAGGACAGGAGGGTGACAGCAGGTCAGGGTGGAAGACACCACACTTTCTTTTAGTCATTCACTCTTGCCCGCCTGCACCCTGCCTTCCCTCTCAAGCTCTATTCTCTGATTCTATCAAACTTTCTAAGCAAATTAGGCCACAGCAGTCAAAGTACAGTTAATGGAAGAAGGGTCATGATTTCAATGGTGCAGTGACACCAGGACCAAAATCTCTAGTCACCCACTAACCACCTAATATTGGTATATTTTACTACTTAACCAACAGTCATAAGTGCAGTTACCTTGCAGACAATGGTGCCATGATTTGAATGGTGCTACAGGTGCAGTGGCACTGGGCCTAAAAGTTGTTAGAACTCCTCTAAACACCTAATATTGCTATATTTTGCTACTATACTGGCAGTCGAAATCACAGTTAAAAGGGACTCAATTTGAATGGTGCAGCAGGTGCAATGGCACTGGGCCCAAACCTCTAGAGACCTCCATAAACATAACACTTTAACAGACTTTCTGTAACTTATATTGTGCAAATATTCAGCAAGCATTAACTTGCAACAAAAATACGCTTCTTAATCACATAGGAGAAATCTAATGAATTTACCAATGCTTGTTACACTTGTTAACCATAATAATATCTGTAGCACCAAAGTATAGCAATAAACTGAAAGGTAGCAATTCAACCTTTGCAAAGGGCATTCTACTGCACAGCAACGCATGTTGCTGCATTTTAGTAACTTTTAAACCGTTTGAGTTAGAAAGTTTTATTTCTTAAAATCTGCAGATTGAGTAGAAGATGGATTATGTGGCAAATATGGCAAAACGTTAACCAAGCATAAACCGCTGTGGCTCTCAATAACACCATTCCACTGCCCGTAGTTAAAGTACTAAAGTGTTCCTTTTGGATAGTAATAATATAAGTATATCTATTTTTTGTTGTTGCAGTGAATAAAAACAACACAGCAATGACCGCACCACTCGGTGCACAAAATAGTCGTATATCTTATATAAGTAAATGAGTCCACTTCAGCACCTATAACTGTCAGCCCAAAAACCCCTTCAGCAATGTCACACCAGCAGGGTTTGTCATATAGCAACAATTACTCCACATCCATGGGATTGACCCTACTAACAGGTGCGCACAACATTCCCCTACTTTCATTCAACCTCCCCCAGATCGTTGTCCATTCATGGTGACACATCCTGCTCTCATCGACCACCCTTACCGCCTGCATACACCAGTCCATGTCTTTCCACTCCCCTAGCGTCTGGTTGGACACAGCTCTAAAAGTAATAATATATTTTTTTGTGTAGACCAGGCCAATTGCTGCATTGTGTTCATTTTAGGCTTTCTATTTCTCCAGACTAAACACTTTAAACGTACAACGCGTACCAGTATTGATGATATGTGACCCCTACGCCTTGTAACACTCATTGTCTTAGATTGCATTCCTTGAACACCGATTTACACACTTCTGATTTATTGTATAATGTGTGTGAGATATAAGGCACTCTTACAGCTGACCCTCGACCTGGGACGAGTAGCGCTACAAAAGAAATTAAATAAAAATGACTATTTAAATTATTGCTACTGTCATGTTTCATAAAAGGATACATGTGGTGGTGGCTTCTGTTTTTAGGTTTTACTTTGTTGGGGCAATTGAATGTACAGTGGCAGTTGTTTTAGGGAATTGTTTTCACATTGTTAAAATTCTTTTTTAATATGTGAATCAATTTTATTTTATCCTTTTAGATTTTAAATTGTGCTATTTCTTGTCTTTCTACTGGAATGGCAATGTTATGTATGTTTTGATGAAGCAAATGTTTTGAACTATCAAATACATTTGGGGATACATCTTACATTCTTAAAGTAGATGGCTCAAAAACTTGCCTCCATAACATATTTTCTGTTAAGCACTTTTGAAGTCATAATAAAATGAATGCTTTTCTTTCTTCATTGCATTGGCAGCTAGATTTTAGCCAGGATGAGATGCCAGCAAAAGAAAGTTTGATGTACTTTTAAGTGACCTTTATGTTGGTCCCAGCTGGAAGTGACCAGAAGAACCCACCCCCCCCCCCTCTACAAGTTGCTGTTTTGAAATAAAAGCAAATGATGTGGGTGCTGCTGAGCGAGTCCTAGTGTCAGCACGTTACACTGGACAAATTCCTCATATTTCACGGATGCTGGCATGGATCTAGATCCATATTTGCTGAAGGAACTGGCTTAGTTACAATCATATTGTAATCTAATAAAAGGGTATATACATAAAGAACAGAGTGAAGTGGTGGTCCCGAACAGGAAAGCAATGGCATGAGATATGCAGATGAAAGATTTCAAATGGATGTCAAGAAGAAAATAGGTCCTATAGCCCTAGAATCACTGGGGCTTATTTACAAGCCCTTGCACCACTTTTGAGTCATTTTTAACATGGGAAAAGTGACGGTAAAGTGGCGCAAGGGCCTTGTAAATCTGCCCCACTATGTCCAGCAATACGGGCATTTGAAAATCACTCTGAGTTAGCTTCCAGCTGCACGGGTGCAACTTACATGTGACCACCATTCTGTGCGCTCTGCAGAGAGGACAAGGATTGGATGCAAGTGTAGTCCAAACCGCTTAATGGCACACAGGCAGGCACTGTGAGAAACTCATACTGCTTTCAGTCGCTTGACTCCGTTGTGCCCTGTCATGAACACCCACCCACAATCTGAACTCACCTGGACACCTGGAGGTTACACAGTTCACAACCCGCGTTATAAAAGAGTCATATGTTACATGAAAATAAAACTACAGATGCACATCTAAAAACAAAAAAAGCAAATGTGTCTAGTAAATGAAGAATGGAATAAAAATAAAGGTAACATTTAAACATGGACTGATATGCTGAAATGAATTACCTAATATTTTGTTACATGCATTACTGAGAAATAAATGCATACTTTTGCTTTAAAATGTGAGGATATGAACATAGGCTCCCTTAGGGACCAATTTAAAAGTTAGTTTTATAATCTGCCCCACTCAAAGCTCACGCTGGAAGGTAGGTGTAAGGGAGCTCTGCAGCCTAATCAGACTGCTCAGGTCAGCGGGTGAAAGTGAGGGGGACAGTGCTAATGATGAAGGGGAGTGGAATGGGATGAGAAAAGGGGAGTGCTGATTGTGTCAGCAGACTTAAGGGAGTGTTGGTGTTGAGATTTTGGGGGAGAATATCACCAAAGGTGTTGGTAAAAGGGCTCTTTTTACTATCTTCTCCAAAATACTTATTTTCATTTGGTCCCCAACAAACCCACCAACTTCTGCCCAACACTAGAAGCTTTAGTCTGGTCTATGCTGCAACACAAAAGCAACAGCATAAACATTTAGTGCAATAGTAAATGGTCATCGTGAAGGACTTTGTAGTGGAGGGGACTCAGAGTTAGTGACTCTCTCCTTTCTGGCCGTCTTATAGTCTAACTGGAAGGAATGGATCAACTCCACTATGCTATGTGAGGCACTTCTATAATTGTTTTTAAGCAGTTGCTTGATATAGAGGTTGGTGAAACAGGTGTGGTGCTCTAGAAGTGCTATCAATTTCTCCCTCTTTGTATTGAGGTTCCCCTTTCATTTATCTTTCATTTTACATTTCAGCGCCTCTCATTCTGCTGTCTGTTCTTGCTTAGAAGTGTAATGCAGTGGCAACAAGCAAATCTCGTAGCTGATACCCAGGTGAAATAGTTCAGCGAATGTTTGAGAGGCTTTCTGCATTATCCTCAGTCAGCGAGTTTGTGCTGCCCTATCAATGCACAACTGAGGTAAAAGCATTCGAATAAGACACATGTGAGGGGTAGGTGGAATACAAAAAGTGAGGAACAGCAGGGTGGAATAGAAATTGTGATCCGAGACTGGGGGAAAGCGTAGGAAGTAGTGGCATAACAAAACCCGAGGAGACCCCCCTGCAAAGTTCAGGGAGTGGACCCCTGGCCTTAAAGCTCCTGACTGGGTCCCTCCATAGATTAAGAATATCTACTTCATCAGTACTCATGTTTTATATTTAAAACAGATCAGCATACACAACAGATATATTAGTACTATTCTGTGTGGTTCTCTCATTTGTTTTTAATATTTTATTAATTTGTGGATTTCATGGTGCGCCGTATCGTAAGAGGTTAAGCAGTGTATTGCTTTTTCTATTTATGTAATGTCTTTTTTTACTTTTTAACGAACGTGATGTATGAAACTTTCTACATGCTTCTTGTTGATATGATGTAAACGTTGGTGTGAATACACAACATTGAAGATTTTTGTAACTTTTTACCTTGGTGGTACTTGTTGAAGCTATGTGGTGAATTGGCCAGTGCATATAGTCTGTGTTTAAAACAGACCCTCCAGGATATTGCAAAATAGACAAATTCAGTCAGGGGGGTCAGAGTCACCTGATTGGGGTTTCTGCCGCAAGCACCATCACTGCCCAGGAGGTCTCCAGAGTCCGCGACCAGCGCTGCCTGCCCCCGTTGCCGCAATACAACCGCGGCCGCCGAGAGGGGTGGACGGAGAGCGGACTGCGGACTACAGTTCCCAGTGTCCCCTGGGTGACAGGGACCCCGCCTGGCAGCACACACTTCCGCCCGGAGGCGAATAAACATCGGAACGCCCTCCCGCCTCGCGGGACGCGCGCGGGCAGCGCCGGGCTGGGGCAGAGGGCGGGCCATCTGGGGCCGGGCAGGGCCACCCCCTTGACATCACGCTATGGGTAAGCGAAAGAAAACTTTGTTGACTGACGAGGGGGGAAAGAAGGGCGGCTAAGTTACCCAGACACTCAGAGTCTATTATTTCCTACCTGTGATCTGCAGTGGGTGTGCTATCCAAGGAAATTGCCAATGCTGAACTTGAACTGGGCTTATCGGCCACCCTATTTCCAACGTTCCTATCCCCCTCTGTCACTAAACATGCCCCTGTCATCCCCCTTGAACCTAGGGTGGTGAAATCCAATGAGAAGGTGCCATCGATTCAAACCGTTTGTTCTTTACAAGCGAACCCTGTGGCCCTGAACTCGTCTTCAAGCCAACAATCCACTAGCAGTGTGAACACATTGAACCTGGAGAGGAGGGAGTACACCGAGGGCACTCCATCTGTTCCCCCCGGCCCGGACATCAACCTGGGGGACCAGTTGGAGACATTGTTCCTCGCTCGGATTGAGCCTTTGCTAGTGGGGATTGCAAAGAACATAGTGGATACATTGAACACTTGTCTCTCTGGGTTATTGAAGAAATGTACATTAATCGATAAACTGGTTAACGATCTCACCCCAGTCTTACACCCTGTTAAAGGGTTAGCTTCATTAGATTCTGGCAGAGGCTCAGTGGCCACATAAACCCCCTTTCTCTCACATGAGATGAAAACTCATGTACAAATGTGGAAAACAGATTTAAGTGCCCTTTTTTATCTACTCTAGTGAGTTCTTTCTTATCAGTTTGAAGACTCATCCATCTGTCTGTCAACATGTCTCTCTGGTATTTTTTTCGCTTTTTACACTCTCCCAGTCTCTTCCTCTCACACCTTTCTCAACATCTCTTGTCAGTTGACTTTTCCCTCTGCCTTCTATCTCTTTCTCATTCTGTAATTTCTTTCTCTTCCTCCCTGCCACCCAACTCTCTCCCATCTGTCTGCCCCCTCTTTCGCCATATACTCACTTTGTCGTGGGCAGTTCCTTTCTGTGAAAAGATGCAAACTGGCAGCCAATGCAGGTACAACTCACGAGGTTTATTAACAGTCAGTAAAAATAATAGAAGTTCATACTGACACGACCTCAGCCACAGGTAACAGATAGGCTGTGACGTCTCAGAACTTGGCTCGCCTCCGGCGCTCACCCTAGAACCCTCGCAGTAGTGACATTCCAAGTGATGTCACCACAGAGGGTACCAGGGCGTGTGTAGGACAGGGGGGTGACAGCAGGTCAGGATGGGAGACACCACACATCCCCCCTCCCCTACACAACAACAATATAGCAGTAAAACAATATGTCAATGTCAGACAACATTCTGCAAGCTAGGTTACGTATTGTTCCAGATGTCTGGGCATTCTAACCACCCTTTGGCTAGTCCTGTTGGCAGGATGGGTTAATTTGTCACGCTTCCTAGGGGGCTTTTCACCATTCTCTAGGGGGTTTTCTTTCCATGCTTCCCCCTCTACAGAAACCTCCTTTGGGGGGTGATACCTCACTACTCTTCCCAAGTTCCAAATATTCCCCTCCTGGGTCTTCACTGCGTTCCTGAATACTTTTACAACCTTGATGGGTCTGCTGAACACCGACCAACGTGCCCTCCCTGTTGGTGCCCTGATTTTTATGTCGTCACCCAGCTCCCGGGTGGAGTGCAGCCTATCGAATCTTTCTTTCCTTTCTAGCATGGCTTTCTCCTGTCTGTCAAGTGCTGTAGCCTCTCTAGAGTGATCAGTCCAACCTTTATGCCAACCCATCCACCCTGGTGACAGTTTGGTGTTAGGTCTTCTCGCTTTGAGTAGTTCAAACGGAGTTACACCCGTAGTCTGGTGAGGAGTTCGGCGATAGGCTTCCAGACGTTTCATGATTTCTCCCTTCCAGTTCAAACCATTAGTCTTGGCTAGTTGGATGCTATCCTTCAGGGTCTTATTGAACCGTTCTACCATTCCGTTGGCTTCAGGGTGGTAGAGCGCATATCGCTTGTGTACGATCCCATAACTCTCAAGGAACTCCTTCATCTCCTTTGAGCATAAGCTGTACTCCGTTGTCTGTCAGTAGACTGCTAGGTGAGCCTTCTCTGAGGAATAGCTCCTGTAAGAACTCAACGACAGCTTTTGTGGTGATTACGGTTACGATCTTCACCTATGGCCATCTTGAATACAAATCTACCAGGACTAAGATGTATGGCGTGCTTGCTTCTCCAGTCAGCGGGCCTATTATATCTTGTGCCACTTCGTCCCAGGGTCCCAAGGGAGGTGGCCTGCAGACCATTGGTGGAGTGTGTTGTTTCAAAAACTTGTCGCTAACCGTGCACGGAATACAGTCCCTCACTTTCCTTTCAATATCCTGGTCCATACACGGCCACCAGTAGTCCTCTCGCATTCTCTGCTTTGTTTTCGTGATACCCAAATGTCCATTGTGGGCCAAATCCACCAGTTGTCCTCTCACTGCTCTGGGAGGGATCAGCCTTGTCCCCCTTAACAGACATCTGTCATTCTCAGATATTTCTTCACTGACCATCCAGTATGGGCGTAGCGTTTCGCTTTGCTTGTCTTCATGTCTCCATCCTTCTCTTGCTCTTCCACTCACTCTTTTCAAAGGGTTGTCTGCCTCCAAGGCCTCCTTCCACGCTTCTTCACTTATGGCCCCTTGGGTGATCACGCATACTTTTTCTGTTTGGAAGTCTTCTTCTTCTTCTTCATTGTTGATGCCTTCGGGCTCGTCTTCTGTTTTATCTTTTACCAGTCACGAAAGGCAGTCTGCAGCAAGATTTTTCATTCCGGGTACGTATTCAGCACAGAACGTGTATTCTTGTAAGTTCACCACCGAACGTCTGATTCTGCTCGATATCGCGTCAAGTCCCTTCTAGCTAAACACTTCAACTAAGGGCTTGTGGTTGGTGCGCAGGGAGAACTTAGTGCCCCAGGTGAAGTCTCTGAACTTGCTCATGGCCCAGTGTGCCGCTAATGCTTCCTTCTCGATCACTGAGTAGTTGGATGCAAAGGCTATGGTTTCTTCTCCCTTCGCCCCTACTTGAGAAAGGACCGCCCCAAGTCCTTTCGAGCTCGCATCAGTGGTTATCACGGTCTTCTTGTTCGGAACAAATGCTTTCAGGCTGGGTGCTTCTGCCAGTGCTTGCTTTACCTCGTCAAACTCCTTCTGACATTCTTCGTCCCAGTTGAACACTACATCTTTTTGAGCAGGCGTCAAATGGTAAAGGTTCTTCCAGCGAAGTTTCTTACAAATTTACTGTAGAATTCTAGCATTCCCAAGAAAAACTTTATCTCTTCTTTGCTCTTTGCGGCATCAAATTTGTTATGGTGTTCTGTAGCTCAGCTTTAGGGCGGATACAATCCGGGGTCACCTTGTGTCCCAGGAAGTCTAGCTCATTGCACCTAATCCTGCACTTTTCCTTTTTTACAGTGAGGCCTTGGTCCATAAATCTCACCAATACTTGCCTAAACCTTCCATCTTGCTGTTCGTTGTCTCTGCCAAACACGAGTACGTCGTCCTGGTAACATAAAACTCTGGGGATACCCCTAAGTATGCTCCCCATGATTCTCTGGAACACCGCAGCTGCGTAGACTAGCCCAAAAGGCATTCTCTTGAATTTAAAGGCACCCATGGGCGTCACAAACGAAGTTAGGTCCTGTGAGTCTTCATGGAGCCTAATCTGGAAGTAGGCTGAGGTTAGATCCAACGTTGAGAATACCCTTGCACCTTCCAGCATGCCCATCATCTGTGTGATGTTGGGCAGGGGAAATTTATCCACGACCACCTCCTTCTTCAACGCCTTTAGGTCGATACATATGCGGACAGATCCATCCTTTTGTCTTGCTGCGACGATCGCGCGAACCATTCCGTTGCCTCCACTGGCTCTATGACCCCCAGGCTGCACAGCTTCTCCAGTTCACCTTTGACCGCTTCTTGAATAGCTAGTGGTAGGTTCCTCACCTTGGCTACAACAGGCACCGCGTTTTCCTTCAGCTTTATCCTGTGTGAATAGTTCTTCAGGCACCCTAACTCGTCGTTGAACACCTCTTTGTATTCCGTCTCAATGTCGTCTCTGGTTCCCTGTACTTCATGGATCAAGATCAGTGGGATTTTGTTGGGGTCAAGGTATTTGCCTAACTCTTTCTATGCTTTCCACCCCAGGATGTTGTCTCCCTTGGAGGATACGTACACCTTCTCTGCAGTGAGTCTACCTTTGTACTTTATTGTGCTCCAGAAAAAGCCCTTCATACTAATGGGTTGACCACTGTATCCCCCTGGTCTAAGGTCCAGTCTGCTCAACCTGATCTTACCATTGGCCACTCTTTCAAACTCCTTTGCATTGATGATCGTGATTTTCGAGCACGAGTCAAACATGGCCTCAATGTGGTTCCCCTCAATCTCAATGTTGTCTTTGGGACTGTTGACTTGACCATTCCCTACTTGAAGGACGATCTCATCACACACTGTGTTCACATTTTCCCTAGTCTGCTTCTTGACCCCTTGACCACTCCTGCAAAATTGTCGGAAATGTCCCTTCCTGCCACACTTGTTACATGTGAACCTGAGTGCGGGGCAATCCTTGTCGTTCGCCATATGGCCTTGTTTGCCACAGCTATAACAATTCCCTTTAAAGAACCAGCCTACTTTGCCTTCCTTCTGCTCTTTGTGACCCAATTTCTGTCCTTTGACTTCTAAAATTTTGTCTTTTTCTGTCACCATTTCGCTCACCTTAACCTTCCCCTCGCTATCTTTGCCCTCACAGTCTTGCTTTATCTCACTCACACACTGCATCATGTGTTCCACCTGCTTGGCTACAATAAGTACTTCTCTTAGTGGAGGGTCATCCTTAAGCCACAACTCTTCCTGTACCCGTTCCGTTCTACACGCTAACAGAAACTGGTCCTTGATCCTCTCTTCACAAGAGCCCCCAAATTTGCATGTCGTAGCAAGTTTACGTAGGTCAGACACAAAGTCTTCCATGGATTCCCCTTCCTTCTGTCTTCTCTTCCCAAAATGGTACCTTTCCATGATAGTGCTAGTCTTGGGGAGGTAGTGCAGGTCCAGTTTTTTAATGCTTATCTCAAACTCATTCAGCCCTCTAGCCTCTTGAGTACCAAGTTCTGGGAGGTGTTCTAAAACTTCTTCACCTTCTGCCCCCAAATAATATGCTAACAAGGCCACTTTCCTCTCCAACCCCAGATTCGGCCCGTAAACAACAGCATAGTTCATAAACATTTTCTTCCACTTCTTCCATTGTATTGCAGGTTCCCCTGGGTTTACTAAAAACATTGGGGGGTGGCGTTACATTCTGCATTTTCCTCCACAGAGACACTTAACAAGCAAGGTAATGCTACTTCTAAAATAGGGGTTGCGCTAACCACATCCAACAAATCCCTTTATCAGTTGTACAATTGCGTACTCTTCGTTGAAATGAGTTTCAAAAAACACGTTGCTTAAACGTCAACAAGGTGGCACTGTTGTTCAGAAATTCTTCATCCCTCTGAGGGATAGATTCCCCACGCCTGCGCAGATGTTCTTGTTAGTTTCACCGGAAATGTCTTTATTGAGGGGGGGAGGCCCTTCCAGCTTCGACCCAGATACAGTGTGAGGTTAAAGTAGATCTATGCGCTACATGATTGCATGCGGGTCCCAGATAAGGTGAGATATCGTTATGTTTCCCAAGCTTAGCTAGCGCAGTGTTTATCAGTTCGACTGGGAAATCTTCTGATACGCTATGTGGATTACACTCCTGAAACAGTCCAGTCACGTCACACTGGGCAGCCTCCACCTCCCGCGTCGCACTCCTGCTTCACCGATCTCACGCTTCCGAAATATTCTGTGTGACATTACACACCTCTTGCTCTACACGCAGTATTTTCCTTCCGCCACACTTTCAGTTCCAGCGATGTTCCTCATTAGGGTAAGCGTTGCCACGCAGTCTTCCTCACAGATCTTTCAACAACACCACTCTAAAAACAGGGGGCGGTGATTACAGTATCCCTCACAGGATTGCCACTCTCCGGACCATCAGTCGCACAGCGCTTCTCCACTTTCATAGACTACACCCGCCGAGGAGCGCTTCCACTGACACTATTCCTCCCGCTATTTTCCTCATTCCGTTACTCACAGATCCGATCTACAGTTCATCTCCAGACTGTTTCTTCTTACTCGTTGCGCCATCCTTTATGCTCCTCGCCAGCTTTCCATGTTGAGGTCGCGTATACTTGCTCCCAGTCCTCGTCGCCAGTGTGAAAAGATGCAAACCGGCAGCCAATGCAGGTACAACTCACAAGGTTTATTAATAGTCAGTAAACATAATAGAAGTTCATACTGACACGACCTCAGCCACAGGTTACAGATAGGCTGCGACGTCTCAGAACTCGGCTCGCCTCCGGCGCTCACCCTAGAACCCTCGCAGTGGTGACATTCCAAGTGATGTCACCACAGAGTGTACCAGGGCGCGTGTAGGACAGGGGGGTGACAGCAGGTCAGGGTGGAAGACACCACACTTTCTTTTAGTCATTCACTCTTGTCCGCCTGCACCCTGCCTTCCCTCAAGCTTTATTCTCTGATTCTATCAAACTTTTTAAGCAAATTAGGCCACAGCAGTCAAAGTACAGTTAATGGAAGAAGGGTCATGATTTCAATGGTGCAGTGACACCAGGACCAAAATCTCTAGTCACCCACTAACCACCTAATATTGGTATATTTTACTACTTAACCAACAGTCATAAGTGCAGTTACCTTGCAGACAATGGTGCCATGATTTGAATGGTGCTACAGGTGCAGTGGCACTGGGCCTAAAAGTTGTTAGAACTCCTCTAAACACCTAATATTGCTATATTTTGCTACTATACTGGCAGTCTAAATGCAAATGCTACTTACCAGTATGCATCTGTTCTTGGCATGTAGGGCTGCTGACATTCATATCTGTGCATAGATCGCCACCTAGTGTTGGGTCCGGATGATTGCACATTGTTGTCCTGGAAGAGTCTTCGAAGTATCACGAGATAGGTGGCTCCTCCCCTGGACTACAGTGCGCATGGGCATCGCCTCCATCCCCAGATTGTTTTTAGCCATTGGCAGAGATGGAGTGAAGAATGTGAGTGATGACCATGCTATGAGCATATGTATATATATGAATGAATACTGCAGCTGCTACAGGCGCCGGGGAGGAGGGTGGGCGATATGAATGTCAGCAGCCCTACATGCCAAGAACAGATGCATACTGGTAAGTAGCATTTGCAGTTCGAGGCATGTGGGCTGCTGAATTCATATCTGTGCATAGAATACATAGCAGTCCCTCCATTAGTGGCGGCCGCCCGTGCCAGCTGCAGCAGTCTGAAAAAGTGTTTTTAGAACAGCCTGACCAACAGCTGCCTGCTGTTTGGAATGCACGTCTACACAGTAGTGCTTAGTGAAAGTATGTGTGGTAGACCATGTGGCTGCTCTACAGATATCTTCTAAGGGAATGTTACCTAGGAAAGCCATAGAGGCCCCCAACTTCCTGGTGGAGTGGGCCCTCGGTGGGATAGTGAGGGTGCGCTTAGCTTTAGCGTAACAGATCTGAATGCACTTTACTATCCACCTAGCAATCCCTGCTTTGGAGATAGCGTTTCCCTTGTGGTGTGTGGCAAAAGCAACAAAAAGCTGCTTGGTTTTGCGAAAATCTTTTGTCCTGTCTACATAATACATCAAGGCCCTCTTAACATCAAGGGTGTGGAGCATGCGCTCCGCCAGCGTCTCTGGGTTTTGGAAAAACACCGGCAATTCAATTGTCTGGTTTAAGTGGAATTGGGATACCACTTTGGGTAGGAATTTAGGGTTAGTGCGGAGCACCACCCTGTTAGCATGTACCTGGAAGAAAGGTTCTTGGATGGTGAGCGCCTGCAGCTCGCTAACCCTCCGTAGCGATGTAATTGCTACTAAGAACGCAACCTTCCAAGTCAGAAACTGAAGCTCACAAGAGTGCAGTGGCTCAAAGGGAGGACCCATCAGCCTCGTAAGAACCACATTGAGGTTCCATTCTGGAGCTGGTGGGGTCCTTGGTGGAATGACCCTTTTGAGTCCTTCCAGAAAGGCCTTGATAGCAGGGACCTTAAAGAGTGACAGGTGTTGCCTATTCTGGAGGTATGCTGCCATAGCAGACAGGTGAATGCGGATGGAAGAGTATGCCAGATTGCATTGATACAGGTGGAAAAGATAGCAAATGATGTTTTGAATGGAAGCATCTAGCGGGTCAATATTGTGGTTAGCACAGTAGATGACAAACCTCTACCATTTAGCCGCATAACAAGCTCTGGTAGTGGGCTTCCTTGCCTCCCGAATGATGTTCATGCAATCGGGAGGAAGATTGAGGTAGCCAAACTCTAGGACTTCAGGAGCCAGATCGCCAGGTTGAGCTGTTGCGGATCTGGGTGCTGAATGTCGCCATGGCTCTGCGTCAGAAGGCTGGGAGTGAGATGAAGCCTTTGATGCGGCACCACGGACAGTTCTAGAAACGTGGTGTACCATGGTTGGCGAGCCCACGTTGGAGCAACCAGGATGAGAGTCATCGAGTGCTGCCTGAGCTTGCGTGCCACCAGCGGTATCAGAGGTGCTGGGGGAAAAGCGTACGCAAATCTGCCTGACCAGTTCATCCACATCGCATTGCCCTGTGATTGGGGGTGTGGGAATCTGGCGGCGAAGCTTTGGCATTTTGCGTTCTCCTTTGTGGCGAACAGGTCTATCTCTGGATGACCCCACCTTTGGAAGTACGGTTGGAGTACTGATGGATGTATCTCCCACTCGTGCATCTGATGGCTGTGCCTGCTGAGCAGATCCGCCATTTGATTGTCCTTGCCCGGGAGATGCTCTGCCATGAGGAAGATGTTCCTCTGAATGGCCCACTTCCACATGCTCTGAGCCAGATGAGACAGCTGTGGAGAGTGTGTGCCTCCCTGCTTCTGAATGTAGTACATGGCCGTCATGCTGTCCGTCCGGATCAACACGACTTTGTTGCACAGATGTACTTTGAACGCCTTCAAGGCCATGAAGATTGCCATCAGTTCCAACACATTGATGTGCATCTTCCTTTGCTGTAGTGTCCATAGTCCCTGCACAGTGTAATGGAGTACATGCGCTCCCCATCCCTGGAGAGAGGCGTACGTCGTCAGGATAATCTGTGGGACAGGCTCTTGGAATGGTCGGCCCTTGCAAAGGTTGTGTGGATTCCACCAATGCAGAGAGTTGTATGCCCGACCGCTCACCAACACTAGGTCTGTCAGTTGCCCATGAGCCTGAGTCCACTGACGTGCAAGGCACTCCTGAAGCGGACGCATATGTAGTCTCGCGTGCGGGACAATGGAGATGCAGGAGGCCATCATGCCTATCAACTGCATGAACACCTTCGCTGGAAGCGAGTGTTGGGGTCTGAATCGTTGGATCAGCGCCTGGATACTGGCGATTCTCACTGAATTTGGCTGCGCGGTGGCTGCCAGAGTGTTGATTGTCGCGCCCAGGTACTGTCGCACGTGGGCGGGCTGGAGATGGGACTTTGGGTAGTTCAGAGAGAATCCCAGATCGTGCAGGAGATGAATGGTGCGTGACACATGGTCGACGCACTGTCGTTCTGTCCTTGCCTGAATGAGCCAGTCGTCCAGGTAGGGAAAGACGTGGACGTGTTGGCGACGGAGATGCGCCGCCACAGTCGCTAGGCACTTTGTAAATACCCTTGGTGCCGTGGTGACCCCGAACGGCAGAACCCTGAACTGGTAATGCTGGTCTAAAATCGTGAATCTGAGATACTTCCTGTGGGAAGGATGCAGGGGGATACGAAAATAGGCATCTTTCAGATCCAGCGTAGCCAGGAAGTCCCCCTGCTGAAGCAGGGGAAGCACCTGCTGCAACGTGAGCATATGGAAGTGCTCCGAGAGGATGTACCAGTTTAGGGGCCTGAGGTCCAGGATTGGCCTGAGGGATCCGTCCTTCTTGGGAATCAGGAAATACAGGGAGTAAACCCCTGTTCCCCGCTCGTGCAATGGAACGAGCTCTATCGCCCCTTTTTGCAGCATGACTAGAACTTCTTGCTGCAACAAGTGCTCGCCTGACATAGGACGGCTCCTTGGGGGTATGTCCGGTGGAATGGAAGTAAGCTCTAGACAGTACCCGTACTGGATAAGAGACCTCACCCACCTGTCCGTGGTGATGGACTTCCACGCCGGCAGGAACTGCTGGAGTCTCCCCCCGACCGGTGTTGTGTGGTCGGGGGGCAGTGACAAGACGTCACTGTTTGTTGGTGGTGGTGGACCTGGAGCTATTGTTTCCACGTCCCCTGCCCTTGACGTTATTGCCTCTGTAACCACCTCTACCCTTGTTGTTGTACGAGGTTTGGGTGTTAGTCTTGTAATATTGTGTGGACTGGGATGCCTGTCCCCTTGAGGTGCCTCTGGAATTTGAGCGGCGAAAGGAACCACTCCGAAACTGCTGACTTTGTAAAGCCCCCATAGACTTTGCAGTTTCCGTATCTTTTTTCATTTTCTCCAGGGTGGCATCCACCCCAGGGCCAAACAGATGGTCAGGATTCACTGTTTGATTCAGTATTGTAGTTTGGATGTCAGGTTTGAACCCTGAAATTCTAAGCCAGGCATGGCGTCTAAGCAACACACTGGTATTGATAGCCCTGGAGGCTGTTTCTGCCACATCCAGTGCGCATTTGATGGATGCATTCGTAATGAGTTTTCCTTCCTGAATCAGCATCTCTCCTGCCTCCTTGTATTGGTCAGGCAAGTGTTGCAGTATGGCCTCTAAAGTGTCATAATGGGCCCTATCATAACGTGCAAGCAGGGCTTGTGTGTTTGATATTCTCCAGATATTAGCTGCCTGTGCAGCAATCCGTTTGCCTGAGGCCTCAAAGATCTTGGACTCTTTGTCTGGGGGAGGAGCGTCACCAGTAGTTTGAGAGTTCGCCCTCTTCCGAGCGTTGGAAACAACCAAGGAGTCCAAAGGCAAGTGTCCCTTGATATATGTAGGATCCGTGGGCGCTGCCTTATATTTCCTGTCGATGCGAGGGTTGACCACACGCGCCCGGGTGGGCTCCTTGAACACTTCCGTTGCATGTTTAAGCACCCCTTTAAGCATCGGCAGCGTCTTGACTGACTTTTCAGCTACAGAGAAAGTGTCAAAAAGGAAGTCCACATCCACGGGGTCCGAGTGTAGCTCGACGTCGTGGTTAGCCGCAGCTCTCTCGATCAGAGCGTTAAAGGCCGCTGAGTCCTCAGTCGGGGACGTTTTCGCCGCAAAAGGTTGCGCGTCCTGGCCCGACTGCGGGTCCTCTGGGTCGCCTCCGGCTGACCAAGGTTCGTGCTCCTCCTCCGGATCCGAGTACGCCGGATAGTTGTACTCGGCGTCTTCCTCGTCCGCATCGCCGGCGGCGGAATGCGTTGGCGAGTGTCCTAGGGCTTGTGGGGACACCGGTTCCACCAGCGCCGAAGAGTCCGCAGAGTCTCTTTTGTTTTTGAGAGGGATCTTAAAATGTTCCAACGCCGGTTCCGTCGTGATCTTCCTCTTGAGGAGAGACAGTTTCCCGGTGTTGGCGTCGATGATTACCTCACGACGTTCCTCTTCAGCAAGCGGTTGGAGTCGAAGCTTCGACACCACCAAGGCAGCTTTTGGTGCCAATACCTCCTTCGAGGGTCCACCCTGTCTCGGCGCGAAGGCCTTCGGCGCCGACTTGGGAGGAAAGGTGAAACGGATAGGCGTTTGCTCCTTCGCAGGCTTAGGCGTGAGCTTTGGCGCCACAGTGCCCGAAGCGGGAACCACACTGTCCTTTCGAATCCGCTGCAGGGATTCCGCCACCTTCTTCGTCAAGGCCGGAGAGGGCTTGACCGGCTCGAGCGACTTCTCAGCATCGAGAGCCTGATCACCCGCGGGCGCCTTCTTCGGGGCCGACGCCCCATGGCTATGCGCGTCGTCGCCCTGACGCTTCTTCGGAGCCGTCTTCGGGTCCACAACCCCTTTCGGAGCCGACGCAGCCGCGTCGGACGATCTCGCCTTCGGCACCGACCCCGAGGGCTTCGGGTCGGCCATCTTGGCGTGGCTCTTCGAGTCGGCCATTTTGGTTTTCTTGGAAGTTGACGCCTCCAGAACCTTCTTCACCAGCGCAACTTTCACTTTCGGTTTCGCATCCGAGGGTGCGTGACCAGTTGGCTTCACTTTCGTTTTCTTCAACGTAAGTGGTGTCTCATAAATGTCCGTGACCGGGCCCGGAGGCGGGGACGTAGGACTCATAGTTAGATCTTGGGTAAGGCCCGAAGGCGATCCCTCGACCTGGGCCGTATGAAGGGGAATAACCCCTGAGTCTGGTTGGGGATGCTCCTCCTCCGAGCTATCTCCCATAGTGGCAAATGCCTGATCGTCGTCCCCTACCTCGTCGGTGACTTCGTCAAAGTTCTCCTCACCCGCGTCGTAGGTCTCCCCCTCGGACGCGGGACTAGAGCCCGAACCTTGCCCGTCGTCTTCTACCTCGACAGATTCCTGGAATATGTCGTCTGGTGGGGGCGCCGCAGTCGATAACTTAGCCTGGAGCCTATGGGCCCGACGAATCTTCAAAGTCTTCTTGCACCGGAATTTCGAACACGCCATGCAGCTGTCCTCATGGTGATCCGGTGACAAGCATGTATTGCACACAGGGTGCACGTCGAGGTGTGAATATTTGGAGTTACACACCGGGCACTTCTTAAACGGAGTTCGCTCCATAGCAAAAAGTGTAGTGTAGGCCCGTCCGCGCCGAAAGCACGTGGAAGGGCAGCAAGAGATCGGAGCTGAGAGTCAGAAAAGAAACTCGTACGCAACTATACCGACGCCCAGCCTAGAGACCTTTTGGTCTCGATTAGAAGTTGAACAACTATCGGTTCCGACAGAGGGAACCGAAACACATCCGAACCCAATGGCGGAAAAAAACAATCTGGGGATGGAGGCGATGCCCATGCGCACTGTAGTCCAGGGGAGGAGCCACCTATCTCGTGATACTTCGAAGACTCTTCCAGGACAACAATGTGCAATCATCCGGACCCAACACTAGGTGGCGATCTATGCACAGATATGAATTCAGCAGCCCACATGCCTCGAACTCACAGTTACCTTGCAGTTAAAAGGGACTCAATTTGAATGGTGCAGCAGGTGCAATGGCACTGGGCCCAAACCTCTAGAGACCTCCTTAAACATAACACTTTAACAGACTTTCTGTAACTTATATTGTGCAAATATTCAGCAAGCATTAACTTGCAACATAAATACGCTTATTAATCACATAGGAGAAATCTAATGAATTTACCAATGCTTGTTACACTTGTTAACAACGGGCATAGGTTGCACCATAATAATATCTGTAGCACCAAAGTATAGCAATAAACTGAAAGGTAGCAATTCAACCTTTGCAAAGGGCATTCTACTGCACAGCAACGCATGTTGCTGCATTTTAGTAACTTTTAAACCGTTTGAGTTAGAAAGTTTTATTTCTTAAAATCTGCAGATTGAGTAGAAGATGGATTATGTGGCAAATATGGCAAAACGTTAACCAAGCATAAACCGCTGTGGCTCTCAATAACACAATTCCACTGCCCGTAGTTAAAGTACTAAAGTGTTCCTTTTGGATAGTAATAATATAAGTATATCTATTTTTTGTTGATGCAGTGAATAAAAACAACACAGCAATGACCGCACCACTCGGTGCACAAAATAGTCGTATATCTTATATAAGTAAATGAGTCCACTTCAGCACCTATAACTGTCAGCCCAAAAACCCCTTCAGCAATGTCACACCAGCAGGGTTTGTCATATAGCAACAATTACTCCACATCCATGGGATTGACCCTACTAACAGGTGCGCACAACATTCCCCTACTTTCATTCAACCTCCCCCAGATCGTTGTCCATTTATGGGGACACATCCTGCTCTCATAGACCACCCTTACCGCCTGCATACACCAGTCCATGTCCTTCCACTCCCCTAGCGTCTGGTTGGACACAGCTCTAAAAGTAATAATATATTTTTTTGTGTCGAATCACCGGCTATATTCGAAGAGGAGTACGCAGGACGTCTGACGATCCTAAACCCAAGAGGGATCTTTGAGAAGATTCTCCTTACACAGCGGGTATCTGTGTGTAAATCCCGGGACCCACGCTGTAGATAAATTGCGGAGGATCATGACCGAAGCATAAAGTGTAATTCCCCATTTACTGCGAGCTCACGCACTAGCCATTTTAATCAATTTGTACAGTCATCCAACTGAAGAACTATATTACCATAAAGACGTAATTACGCCTTACAACAGTATATAGCTCCCTAATGCGCATTTGAACGCATATTTAAAAGAATTCGCTGGACGAATTCCTCGGTTTGACGCATAGGAGGCAGAACACCCCATGCAATATAGGCCATACTCTTCATATGTCTGAGAATCTATTTGGGAAACTGTATTGTTCATTGTCCTGATGAAGGCGGATTAATATGCTTACACCGCCGAAACGCGTCGACGCCTAAGGAGTGAATCTAGGAATATACATGAAGGGGGAAACTAAATTTGTCTTTCTATGAATGGTTTCTATCCTTATTTTCTTGCACACTCCTTTTTTACTGAATGTTGTTGTCTTTATTGATTATTACACCGTCCTTATATGTTTCCCAAATCTCTGTTTTTATCTAATGTGATGTTTTTTAATAAATTGTTTTTATAATTTGAATTGTTTTGAGAGTGTTTTCACATAGAGTGGTTGTATCCTGTTTATCTACATTGCTTCGATGTAAATTGTTGTCTGTATGCTTGTGAGTACTTAAGTACTGTTGCTATTTCACCCAAAGGGAATTTTTGTCTGACTAGCGTCATTTGTGGTACCCTATCCCTTTGGTTTTGGGGTCCCTCTCTCTTTTATTAGAGTTTAAAACAGACCCTCCAGGATATTGCAAAATAGACAAATTCAGTCAGGGGGGTCAGAGTCACCTGATTGGGGTTTCTGCCGCAAGCACCAACACTGCCCAGGAGGTCTCCAGAGTCCGCGACCAGCGCTGCCTGCCCCCGTCGCCGCAATACAACCGCGGCCGCCGAGAGAGGTGGACGGAGAGCGGACTGCGGACTACAGTTCCCAGCGTCCCCTGGGTGACAGGGACCCCGCCTGGCAGCACACACTTCCGCCCGGAGGCGAATAAACATCGGAACGCCCTCCCGCCGCGCGGGCAGCGCCGGGCTGGGGCAGAGGGCGGGCCATCTGGGGCCGGAGGAGGCCGGGCAGGGCCACACCCTTGACATCACGCTATGGGTAAGCGAAAGAAAACTTTGTTGACTGACGAGGGGGGAAAGAAGGGCGGCTAAGTTACCCAGACACTCAGAGTCTATTATTTCCTACCTGTGATCTGCAGTGGGTGTGCTATCCAAGGAAATTGCCAATGCTGAACTTGAACTGGGCTTATCGGCCACCCTATTTCCAACGTTCCCATCACCCTCTGTCACTAAACATGCCCCTGTCATCCCCCTTGAACCTAGGGTGGTGATATCCAATGAGAAGGTGCCATCGATTCAAACCGTTTGTTCTTTACAAGCGAACCCTGTGGCCCTGAACTCGTCTTCAAGCCAACAATCCACTAGCAGTGTGAACACATTGAACCTGGAGAGGAGGGAGTACACCGAGGGCACTCCATCTGTTCCCCCCGGCCCGGACATCAACCTGGGGGACCAGTTGGAGACATTGTTCCTCGCTCGGATTGAGCCTTTGCTAGTGGGGATTGCAAAGAACATAATGGATACATTGAACACTTGTCTCTCTGGGTTATTGAAGAAATGTACCTTAATCGATAAACTGGTTAACGATCTCACCCCAGTCTTACACCCTGTTAAAGGGTTAGCTTCATTAGATTCTGGCAGAGGCTCAGTGGCCACATTCCAAAAGTTGGTCAGCTGTGGCCCCGGGCTACCTGTAACCATGGAGGGTGAAGGAAACACTCAGAGTGCTAATACAGCCTCAGGCGCAGGATCTCACAGGGCAGGACATCAAGGGAATGTTGGCCACTCACTCAACCTAGGTTCAAGCATGAGGACCAGGGGTAGCAAATAGATCCTCAATTTACCCCCGGCGGCTGCACCATTGGCGGCTATTTTTGTTGGGGTACCCCCTTTAGCAGAGGGAATGACAGAATCAGTGGGCGATCTAATAATCAAGGCTAAGTCTTGGTGCGCAGATGCAAGTAGCAGTGGGACTCGTGTGGAGGATAGCATTATATTTGCTAATAGGGTGGGTTGGATTGGGAAACGCCCAAAGCTAGTACAGGGGGATTGTGTCGTTATCAATTTTGACAACCCCGACATGGTCGATAGACTTTTTTGGGACGGCTCCAATGTCAGGGCAGGCGATCAGAGGAGACCCTTACCCCTGGGGTTTTTCTATCCACCTCCCACGTCCCATTTTAGACCCAACCACTCAGCACAAGCAAGAAGGAGCACAAACAACGAAGGTGGCGGGATAGGGCAAATGGGCTACACACAGAACACACGATCTACATCTGGGCGGGACCATACCCAGACAGTTCCACCCACACAACCCACACACCAAAGTAAGGAGTCTGATGGGCTACCACTGAGAAATCGTTTTTCACCCCTGTCTGACATTGAGGAAATTGATTGACAGTTAACTATTTCACCGCCTGATAATGTTAGCACCATCACCTCTCCTGATCAAGGGCTTTGTAAACTGGTTAGCTGGAACATAGCTGGCTCCAGATCAAAGAGGGATGATCCTGTCTGGACTGGGTACATCAGCAGTCACAATATTATAGCGTGCCAAGAAACCTGGGATATCTCGCCAAACTTTTGGTTGGATGGCTTTACCACATTTGCTATCCCAGCTGTACCGAGTACAGCCGGCAGACCTAAGGGAGGTTTATACCTCCTTTTCTCGCTGAATCTTAAGGGCACTTTTAAGATGATCCCAAGTGGATCACTGAATTTACTAATTGTAGAGTGGGCTGTATCCCAAAATTGCAAGATAGTAATATTAAATGTTTATAATTCCTGGGACAGGGCCAATGGCATAGACCACATAGGCGTACTGGACCACGTTCTTTTCCTATTCAGTCAAAATAAAAGTTACACTAACTTCGAGTTTATTTTATCAGGCGTTTTAAACGCTCATCCATGTGGTGATCCGTGTCTATTAGGTGAACAGGAAGGCCAGTTAGGCATAGGGACCGCCCATTTTGAACATACTAAGTCAGGGGAGGCCCCGGAGGAGTTGCTTGCCAGTTATAATTTGTATGAAGCCTGTATCTCAGAGGGAGAGATAAGAACTGTTACGTTCAAGGGCTCTGACCCCGGTACCATTTTGGATTATGCCTTCATGACTCTGGGTATGTTACATAGGGCTGTGTTTTACAACGCCATAGTTTCAATTTATAGTGACCATAACCCGGTTTTGCTTAAGTTACTTTGGGAAGATCACATGGGACCTAAATCCCGTCCCGACATCCCAGGGCCCGTCTTACGCCCTGTAGATCAAGGGAGAAGACTTAAATGGGCCAATTTGGTTCAAGGGCACTTTATGGATGACTTACTTCCCACTATCGAAGGGTATATATCAACTTGCCAGGACCGCTGCGCTTCTGCCCCAGAGATTATGGGGGCGTTCGAGTGTATTTGTGTTCAAATCTCGGGAGCATTAACAGCCAAGCCATCTCAGATGGTGGCTAAGAAACACAGATGGTTCAATACAAAATGCTCTAAAGCACATAAGGCGTTAATGGTAGCCCTAAAAACCACCCCAAGAGACAGGCTTTTGGTAGCCTCATTGAGAAAGGAATATAAAGGCAAAAGTCAATGAGAGGAAAAAGGAAATAAAAAATCTGGCCTGGGAAAAATTACTGTCTACTGACATACTTCGGGATAGCTCTCAGTTTTGGGCTATAGTTAATCAACCCCTCTTCTCAGATGTGGACAACACGGTCTTGGATTGTGTTGTTCCGGACGATAAGTGGATTAGCCACTTTAGAGAGGTATATGGTGACAATGAGTCAGCAACCCCCAAAACGCCATGGTCGGCCATGGAGTGCGCTCCCCTAACCTTTAATCAAGCCGAGGTCGAGAGAGTGATCTTGGAGACCTCCAAAAATAAAGCCCCGGGGCCGGACGGGGTCCCGGCTGATTTCTACAGGCATTCCCCCAAATTCTGGGCAGGGGTTCTAACTCATGTTTTTACAGCTGCAAATGAAAACATCTTCCCTAGTAGTTGGTCCACTTCAATCATCGTGCCCATTTTCAAAAAGGGGGAACGTAATGACCCAGGGTGTTACAGGCCCATTTCCCTCCTAGACTCTGCAATCAAGATCTTAGGCAGAGTCTTGTTATTCAAACTTAGAGGCAACATTGAGGAGGGCGGGGGCCTATCAAATATCCAGTACGGCTTCAGGGCAAAAAGAGGTACCTTGGACCAGTGTTCCAACCTTCACCTGTTAATATCGAAGTACACGGTTGCTAAGGAGGGGTCCCTGTTCTTGGCTTTCATGGACCTCTCCTCGGCATTCGATTTGGTGAACAGGTCAAAATTATGGGAAATCTTACTGGCATCCGGGATTGCACTGCACGTCGCGCGTCTGACTGCATAAAATCAGAGAAGACACGTGAGCAATTCCTACTGCTCGACATTCTACTCCTGAGGCTTGAGCCGGGAGGTTATTTTAACTTGCACTGCTTTTGATTTTAAAAATTGTATTGCTTTTCCCCGTGTGTCCTCTCCCCTGACCCCCTGGCACTCGATCTGTTCTCGCGCTGACATTACCTTAGCAACGGACAAGATAATCGTGATTGTGCCAACCTCAATTTCCTCTTAGTTAGGCGGCAGATTACTTGCTTTGCCCTCGTGCGTGTGGCCGATTCACAGGCCGTCATCTGGTGGGGACTAACTAGGTATCTGAACTAAAGAAAGTACAGCGGCCATCTTTGTGAGGGCTCGCACTGCACGTCGCGCGTCCGACTGCATAAAATCAGAGAAGACACGTGAGCAATTCCTACTGCTCGACATTCTACTCCTGAGGCTTTAGCGGGGAGGTTATTTTAACTTGCACTGCTTTTGATTTTAAAAATTGTATTGCTTTTCCCCGTGTGTCCTCTCCCCTGACCCCCTGGCACTCTATCTGTTCTCGCGCTGACATTACCTTAGCGACGGACAAGATAATCGTGATTGTACCCGACCTCAATTTCCTCTTAGTTAGGCGGCAGATTACTTGCTTTGCCCTCGTGGGTGTGGCCGATTCACAGGCCGTCATCTGGTGGGGACTAACTAGGTATCTGAACTAAAGAAAGTACAGCGGCCATCTTTGTGAGGGCTCGCACTGCACGTCGCGCGTCCGACTGCATAAAATCATACATCTATGGCTCCGCGCAGCGGACGCGCATTGCGGGCGCGCCGATCGCGCTCCAGAGTCAAGCCAGAGTCCTGCCCGTCTGCGCCCGTCCGCGACCGAACGGGGCACGGGGCAGGACTCTATGCCCCCACAGAAAAACCGCTAGAGACAGTCTGGGAGGCTCATCATCAGAGAATCCACTTCTCAAAATCGACCCTACTCTAACTTGGTAAGACCTTTACCAAATCATGCCTCCACACCATAGACCCAATCATGATACCCGCGTCCTGTAAAATATGCCACAAGTCAATTCCCACAGCAAATAACATCGTTGCCCTAACAACCAAATTAAAAATGATGATGCTCAACTGCAGATCTATGATAAAACATAAAACTGAAATACACGATTTATTACAGAAATGTGACTTCGATGTAATGTTTCTCACAGAAACTTGGTTGGAGGAATCCTCCTCCCCCGACATCTTAGAGACAGTGCCCTCGAACTACAGTCTTCTAAGAATCGATAGGCAAAAACAACGCGGTGGAGGACTCGCACTTATATGCAAAAAGGAGTTAGAATGTACCCTCACTAATAAGGCCATCATAAATAGTGAATGTGGTACATTCTCTATAAAACTGACATCAACTACGACCATTATTGGTCTCCTTATAAACCGCCCTCCTGGCACCTCAACCCCTTTCTGCAACCAACTCATAGAAGCATCTACCCAGTTAGCTATAAGACATAATAATCTTATGATCTTAGGTGACCTCAATCTTCATTTTGAAGACAGAAATGCAAAAGAGGCACAAACACTTAAGACAGCACTGCACTCATTGGGAATAAAATTGCTATCCACCAACTCGACTCACCAACAAGGTCACCTCCTTGACCCAATTTTTGCTACTTGGGAAGGAATTGAAATTCTCCCCCCCACCCCGCTAATCTGGTCCGACCATTATATGATCACTTTTGACATACCTACTAATATTACCAATAACGCTCCAAACAAATTATTATCTCTGAAGCGCCGCAGTTGGAAAAACTACACCCCTGATCGATTTATCAGCGCATTAGAGGAACACCCCCCCCCCCCCCCCCCACAGGTCAGTCCTTACAAGACACATGGAATAACTATGAATAACAAGGCATTAGACAAAATTGCCCCGTGGACCTCGAAACCCCCAGTGAGAAGAACCAAATCAGAGCCATGGTACTCTGAGAAACTAAAAAATTGCAAAGGCCCAATGCAAAGCGACAGAACGCAAATGGAGAAAAAGCTACACTCCCGAACTTAAGAAAATTTATAGATCTGAACTAAAAAAATACCAAAAAATGGTGAGAGAAGAAAAAAGCGTCTTCTTCAAAAACAGAATTGAAGAGGCAGACAACTCTACGAAGGAACTGTTCCGTATCTATAAAGAACTAACAGATACCACACGCTTAGACACTCAGGACACATATTCCAACGATATATGTGAACAAATAGCAGATTTCTTCGTCGAAAAAGTCGAGAAAATTCATGCTACTTTCCCCAAACCCACTAAATTAGGAAAGGAGTTAGTGACTAAAGACTCCCCCTACTCAAAATTCCAAACTTACCACTTTTACTACACCTGACAAAAAAGATCTTATCAATATCATCAATGGTATTAATTCAGGTTCTCCTAGTGATGTGTGCCCACTGGCAAAAAGTAAGGACATCATGGAAAACTTTCTTATAGATCACATTAGAAACATGATAACCCTATCCTTTCAAGAATGTAAGGTACCGGAGGCTTGGAAAACAGCGCAAGTCATACCCTTAAAAAAAAAAAACAATATCCCTATCACTAAGTTTCAAAACCTCAGGCCTATCTCTCTTCTGCCACAATGTGCCAAAATAATAGAAAAAATATTTAATAAACAGCTTATGGCATTTCTAGAAAAGGAAACTATACTTCACCCTTCCCAATCGGGTTTTAGACCTGGCTATTCCACAGAATCAGCGGTTCTGTACTCCACGGAATGTATCCGTAGGATGGTGGACGAGGGAGAGACAGCAGCGTTGGTCATGTTAGACCTAAGCGCAGCATTTGATACTGTGCTTCACTCAACGCTGCTGTCTCGGCTCTCGGACATAGGAGTAAAAGACCAGGCACTAGCTTGGCTCGAATCTTTTCTCACCAAAAGATCGTTTCAGCTGCACTGCCCACCCTTTAAATCATCTTCTCGAAGCGTTAGCCGTGGGGTTCCACAGGGCTCCAGTTTGAGCCATACCTTATTCAACATCTATATGGAACCCCTGGCTCACGTTGTAGAGAATTTTGGGGTGGGCATTGTCAGCTATGCCGACGACACCCAATTAATGTTCAAACTTACACCAGACAGCGAGGAATATGCCACCAATTTCTCTAGCTGCATGGCTGCTGTAGCCACCTGGATGAACAATAATTGCCTCCGCTTAAATGGAGACAAGACAGAGGTGTTGGTGGTGGGGAACAAAACATCGATATGGTCCCAGGCATGGTGGCCCTCGGTCCTGGGAGAACTCCCCTGCCCTGTAGAAAAGGTCAAAAACTTAGGGGTCATGCTTGACACGGACCTTTCGGGCAAATCCCAAGTCAGCAAAATAACAGGCAAGTGCTTTGACACACTAAAGACCCTGCGGAAAATCATTGACCTAATTCCCATCGGAGCCAGAAAGACCATTGTACACGCCCTCATAAACACCCCATCTAGATTACGGAAACGTTCTCCTATTAGGCCTTAGCTAGAATAGCTTACACCAGCTACAATGCATTCAAAATGCTGCCGCTCGCATGGTGCAGGGTCTTCCCAAAAGAACCTCTTCCAAAGCTGCCCTTTCTAAATTGCATTGGCTCCCCGTCAGGGAAAGAATCAGATATAAAAGCCTCTGCTATGCCCATCAGATTGCCAACAATAAAGGACCCATCTACCTCAGAAATCTCTTGACCATCCATTGCCCGATCAGAGACTTAAGATCATCAGTTATGATGCAATTCAAACTCCCCCGCATCTCCAGAGCGAAAATGGGGGGTAGATCCTTTCGCTACCAAGCAGTGAAACATTGGAATGCCCTCCCAGTGCATCTGCGGATGGAACCCTCGAAAACTCTATTTAGAGCTAAATTGAAAACTCACCTCTTCCCGCAATAAATTTATGTTATGATTTCCTTTCCGTCTCCTTCCCTCTGAAAGTTTTTTTCAGTAGTAAACGCGGGGATACACAGTTTTGTGCAGCCATGCGCTTTACAAATGTCTTATTATTATTATTATTATTATTACTTAACCCTCAACCATGCCATTTTACGTGACGTTATGACACTGGATCACGCAAAGAGAATAGCCTGGCTGGAGTACCTGAGATACACTTTTTTACAGCTAGGGCGTCCGGAACTCTTTACTTCCCCGTCCTGTATTAAGAGGGAGAACATTAAATGGACCAAAGCAACCTTTATGGACAGGGCCAGATTGGCTCAGGAGGAGCAAGAATTGAATAAACCCGCCGTCAGATCACCTTATTTGTTGCCGAGTTCCCCTTCCCTTGAGCCTTATCTCAAAATTGTAACCAAGCCCTTCCATAGACACCTGCTAATAAAATTCAGATTTAATTTAATCCATTATTCTTTAGGTAGTTACCCGTCCTGGAGTAAACCTGAAGAGGGCCCACGGTGTAAATGTAATGATTTTTCCGACCAGGACACTATGCATTTTACTATGTTTTGCAGCTTATATTTGGATGCTAGAAAAAAATACTTGGCCCCAATTGTAAGAGAAGCCGGCTTTGTTCAAGTTAGGCCGACTCTAGTTTACTTAATGTCCCTGGGCAGCACTACCACCATATTTGGAGTAGCCAGCTTTTTGGTGGCGGCTCATAGAACGAGAACAAATTTGGCAGTATTGGGGGACCCTACCTAGCTCTTTAAACTAAATTCCAATTATTATTTCTTTGCACTGCCTTGTGTTTTAGTGTTGTACAAAATGTTTTGGCCTGCCTCTTGTAAATTTATAAATGTATACCTTTTTATGAATTCTGTAAATTTTGTAAATTTGTATAATAATGTTTTAAAGTCTTTTATGATTTTTAACAAATCGAATAAAGTGAACTTGACTGACTGACTGACAAATTTAGTGACGCAAAATGTGAAATTTTACGGCACAATATTGAGCTTTTTAGTGGCATTCTTGCACTACTTTATTTAGTTCCTGCTTTATCAATTGTACATAGTTTGTTTTGCATTTTATGTTTAAAGTATGAGTCATTTTAAACCCTTTAGCGCGTTGAACATTCCGCCCCAGTGCGGACGTTCGATCGCGCTAACGGGATTCGGACGTCCAACGGTCGTGAGCAGCACCAGCGAGGTAGCGCGCGCGACGACCGTTGGACGTTCGAAGCACGGAAGGGGTTAATTAAAGATATATAAACATTCCTGAATCTACCTTTAGGCCTGTGGGAATGCGCTTTCCACATATTTATATATTTACACATATATGTACATCTATGCCTTCAGCATCCTTTCCAATAACAAACCGTGTCCACCCCTATTTGCTAACTGGTTTTCTGTATTACCACATATTTTGAATGTGGTCATACGCAATACAATCACTTTTCAATGGGTGACCCTACACAATGAAAACACTTTATCTTTGTTAAAGTGTACACTGTTCTTTGTTATAAAGTATGCTGTGGGGATATTGGAATGGGCAGCTGGGCAGCACCATACCTGATGCAGCAAATAAAAAGTACCGTCCAGTAGCTATAGAAGAACACACATGCACATATATATATTTATTGTGGGGGAGGCAGAAGTGTTAAAGTGGCCCATATCATCTAAGAATTGGAACATCTATTTGTGCCAACAGAGACGAGGCCTATTTGAAAAAGAAAAGTGACAAGATTTCTAGGATTTGTTCTTGTTCTAGAAATCCATCTGACGGCCATGAGGAGGCTTTAAAAAGTCAAATAGTGTTGTTGAGAGCGCACATTTCTGTACACCTATCGGAATCAGACTTTTTACCTCGGGCATTCACTACTACTTGTTGCTGTACACATTACGCTGTGATCTTACAGGATCCAATCACTATTCTGAGGAATTTATACATAATTTTCTTAGTTAGGCAAGCAAACAAAGTAATAAGGAGCCAATGCAGGGTTTTGGCTGTAGGGACCCATACATAAACTGAGCCATCGACCTGTTAATTGCTTGACATGTAAATCATGCAGCAAACATCATGCAAAAATAAGATGGTCTTTTAAATATTAATACATGTGTATTTCCTAACATACGGAAGCGTCACCACATTGTATTACTGAATTGAGAAGCATCTATTTAACCCCTTCCAAGCTGATGACGAGCTGGGCTCGTCATGGTGTAGCCTCCTCGTACACTGATGACGAGCCCAGCTCGTCATAAAATAAAGAAAAATAGCAATTCCCAGCACAGGAGGGGAATTGCCTTAGCAGCCATGGAGTTAAAAAGATAGTTTTTAAAAATGATCTTGCTGCCCTATTTCCGCCACTATGACGGCAATACCAGTAGTGAAGTCAGAGGCAAGTTAGTTGTAATGAGTACCTTATATGTGGCCTAGATTCTTTTAAAACATGGAACAACGTTATAGCCTATTAAAACACACAACGTTTTTGTACAGTGGTATTTCAAGTTGCTATTAATTGTGATAATGAAGGAAACAGGGGCTTGCTGAAATAAAATATATGTGTTAGATCGCACGATTTAGTCGTTCAGGGAAGCAGGGATTTGCCACAGATTTTTGAGGTTTGGTATTTATTCAGCCACTACACAATTATCTCTCTCTCCAATTTTGCATTAAAGAATAATGCTTTGTCATTAATTCTTGACACATGAGTTTGGATCACACTTGAATTTATTGATAGTTCGAAACATTACATCGCATTATAAAAAAAATCCATAAAAAAAATAAACCGTTGAGAGCACAAAATAAACTACTATAAATATATAGATAATTCACATAATTTGAGAATTACAATCACATAAAATCAGAAAGGACCCCTGGAGAATAATGTATACACTGTCTAGCACTTTAAAACTAATTAACCAAGCTATGTGCAAACATTTTGAATACTCCACAACCACAGTTGTTTTGCTTTAAATACCCTTCATGCTTCTCCTCTGGTTGACAGGGTAATGGCTCTGGACATGGGAACAATCCATTTGGACCTATGTTTTGCACAGAGTTGACGTGCTGGTAGTGTGGCAAGGGATATTTTAGGGATTTCAGATAGTGACGGCGCTCTGCCTAAGATTCAACGTTAACGAATTACTGGAAAATGAGTAGGTAAATGGCGCGTAAAGAGCGAACGGAGAAGCCCTTAACCGTTCATATAGAAAATCAGAGGATTTCCACGACATATAAAACAGCAATGCTCTCGCAACCACAAAATAGAGTATAGCTCCAAAACTTAATGTATAACAAGATAAATGCTATTGTGACAAAATAAATAAACAGATGCAGATCCTTGTGTATTATCCTTGTGGGTAGGTTGTTTAATGAGTCCACAACCGTAGCAACGGTCCACAATCAGCCGACACGTGTTTCGTCGTGTTATGTTGAGTCAACACGACTCTTCAGGGCTTGTGGTACGACCCACGTGTTGGTAGGTCGAAAATGAAAAAGGGGTGTTTTTCAGGTGGAAAGTTCAGTATTTACAAAATGTCGACATCTAGTCAAAATTTTAATCATTGGCTGTGAATCTAGAGCGAAGGAGAAGTTTCTCTGTGTGTAGTCCCACCGCCAGGTATATCGGCCGGTCGCAAAATTCGTACTTAATACGTGTGCGTATTATACGGTACCGGGAGGGGATCTAAATCTTGATACAGCGCTGCAGTTAGGTTAGACGTTCAAAGGATTTATGCGAAAGAAAGGTATCCCTCCTCTTGTGTTTCCCGGTCGCCGTGTTCCGAGAGACGGACGTGGGTCGTACCACAAGCCCTGAAGAGTCGTGTTGACTCAACATAACACGACGAAACACGTGTTGGCTGATTGTGGACCGTTGCTACGGTTGTGGACTCATTAAACAACCTACCCACAAGGGTAATACACAAGGATCTGCATCTGTTTATTTATTTTGTCACAATAGCATTTATCTTGTTATACATTAAGTTTTGGAGCTATACTCTATTTTGTGGTTGCGAGAGCATTGCGGTTTTAAGTGTGGCAAGAGAGCCTTGAATCTGTGAGTGATTTTCATCTTTGGCTGAACAGCCGCAATCCATTTTTGAAGTTCACATATGAGGCCCACAAGGAGAGGCTGTCCTTTTTGGATCTCTCCATTTTCGTGACACCTACAGGCCTGCACAGTGAACTGTACAGGAAGCCAATGGCGAGAAACTCGTTACTCTTATACGAGATCATCACCCTAAATCCCTATGGGATAATTTACCTTACGGCCAGGTCCTCCGAGTTCGGAGGAATTGTTCCAGGGTAGAAGACTTTAAGATCCGTGCCAAAAATTTGTCTTCCCAATTACTGGAGCGGCACTACCCGCGACCGTTGATTAAGCGTTCCCTTAAGCGCGCTTATAACAACAATTGCAAGGCACTTCTTGAATTACCCGTTCCAAAAACTCCCACTGACAGACTAGCGCTTGTGAGTACCTTCAACACAAGGAGTAACAGCCTACAGAAAATCATCCGGAAAAATTGGCGCATCCTTAATCATGGTAATGAAAAAATTGCACCACCTCTTTTTGCCTTTAAGAGATCAAACAGCACCCGGGATCGTCTAGTACATACACGTCCCAAGGAGACACCGAAAAGATTGCTGGGTACTCTTTGGGATTTACCACCTGTGGTTGGGCACCATCCATGCGGTAGTTGCTCGGTTTGCCCCCAAACTAAACATTCCACTGAAATAAACATAGGCACTGGTAGGCCTTGGTTACAAACTCACTTTACGAATTGTAATAGTGAGAATCTCATCTATCTGTTGACATGTCCATGCTCTTGTCAATATGTGATTATAAACAAACAGTGGTCCTGAACCTATAAATTACAGTATTTTGAACAAATCAAAGATGAATCAGTGTTTGAGTAAGAAAGCAACAATGATCTGTCTGCTAATTATAAAGACTATAATGTCTTTGAAAGAAACCTTACACCACGGTTAGAGAAAATATATTCCTATTTAATTTTTATATTCATATTTTTGCAATACTTTTTTTATCAATAAAAACACAAAGGTTGCCCCAGAACAGGAGCGTGCAAAGGAAAGATGTCATTCAGAAAATGAAAGCAAGTGAAAAGGGAGATAAATAAAGAAATAGTGATTAAGAGATGGTTTTCATTATTTTACAATCAATACTGAACAAAATTATTTCATTGTATTGAACACCTGGCCAACAGCATAGTTTTTTACAATCTAATCAACAAACATTGTAGTACATGAGCCTAGATATCATCAATTTTGCACTGTGTACAATGCTAACAGACAATTGGTCCAAGGTGTATGTATTGGAGATGTCGACCTTTCGACTCGACTTATTCCCAAGAGGCGAGTTGGACCTGGGGATTGCGAGTCTTCATCAGGACTAAAGGTAAAATGAGGCAACCAGGGAAAATTGAATAACCCTAAAAAAGAAAGAGGAATTGAGGAAATTACTAAACCGTGGTGAAAGTGATAGCCTATCCCCCAAGTGGGG
Organism: Lissotriton vulgaris; assembly: GCF_964263255.1. Lineage (NCBI taxonomy): Eukaryota > Metazoa > Chordata > Amphibia > Caudata > Salamandridae > Lissotriton > Lissotriton vulgaris. The sequence continues at coordinate 375,824,205 of NC_141698.1, forward strand.
TATGGCAATTTCTCTTACCCTTGATAATAGAGCAAGTGATGTGGAGAGATCCGAGTTTACCACAACTCAACAGGGATCCTTGAATTCATATCTTTATCCATGTCAAGGGGACGTTACTTCATATATGACATGGTGTGGGGTACCTAAAATTAATTAAATGACATCAGTATACCATAAGCTAGATCACTGATAGGTACAGAGTAATTTATATGTGTGGCGACGTGAATTACCTTATTTGCAGATTCAATCAATGTACCCAAGTCGGTAAATTTGCGAACTTCCACTCCAGAATTCAAGAGACGCTATGGGAATGACAATGGATCCTCATTCATTAAAAGCCATTAGTACCACTATATGGCATGCATTAAGGTGCAATAATCAAGAGACTATAAAAACTTTGTGGAGCTTACCTGAATTTAAAATGTACAGTTTTCAGGTAAGCCATGTACAGAATTACTTCTACTCAATTTGGGAGGAGCTGTGTGGGGGGACAAAAATCAATGAGTTAATTGTCACTCGGGTTTCTAGCGTGGTTGTGTGTGAATAGACCAAGCATGTTCAAAGGGTTCGCACCTACCCGCTGTTTGTTACGATCTCATCATGTTCATCCGAGCCTCACGCTGCTATCGGATGTCCTGGCCAGTTAAAGTCAATTAAACTGCTGCTCATTTGGCGGAAAACTGTGTAAGGAAACACACGCAGAACTAAGTTCGGGTGTTACCCGGGAGGCAAGTGAGTGCATACATAGGTCGATCAGTCGGTGCAAATGTGCTCTCCACCTACCCGCTCTTCCATACAATAGAAAACGTCTCCCGAGTGACAATTAACTCATTGATTTTTGTCCCCCCACACAGCTCCTCCCAAATTGAGTAGGAGTAATTCTGTACATGGCTTACCTGAAAACTGTACATTTTAAATTCAGGTAAGCTCCACAAAGTTTTTATAGTCTCTTGATTATTGCACCTTAATGCATGCCATATAGTGGTACTAATGGCATATAATGAATGAGGATCCATTGTCATTCCCATAGCGTCTCTTGAATTCTGGAGTGGCGGTTCGCAAATTTACCGACTTGGGTACATTGATTGAATCTGCAAATAAGGTAATTCACGTTGCCACGCATATAAATTACTCGGTACCTATCAGTGATCTAGCTTATGGTATACTGATGTCATTTAATTAATTTTAGGTACCCCACACCATGTCATATATGAAGTAACGTCCCCTTGACATGGATAAAGATATGAATTCAAGGATCCCTGTTGAGTTGTGGTAAACTCGGATCTCTCCACATCACTTGCTCTATTATCAAGGGTAAGAGAAATTGCCATACCCCACTTGGGGGATAGGCTATCACTTTCACCACGGTTTAGTAATTTCCTCAATTCCTCTTTCTTTTTTAGGGTTATTCAATTTTCCCTGGTTGCCTCATTTTACCTTTAGTCCTGATGAAGACTCGCAATCCCCAGGTCCAACTCGCCTCTTGGGAATAAGTCGAGTCGAAACGTCGACATCTCCAATACATACACCTTGGACCAATTGTCTGTTAGCATTGTACACAGTGCAAAATTGATGATATCTAGGCTCATGTACTACAATGTTTGTTGATTAGATTGTAAAAAACTATGCTGTTGGCCAGGTGTTCAATACAATGAAATAATTTTGTTCAGTATTGATTGTAAAATAATGAAAACCATCTCTTAATCACTATTTCTTTATTTATCTCCCTTTTCACTTGCTTTCATTTTCTGAATCACATCTTTCCTTTGCACGCTCCTGTTCTGGGGCAACCTTTGTGTTTTTATTGATAAAAAAAGTATTGCAAAAATATGAATATAAAAATTAAATAGGAATATATTTTCTCTAACCGTGGTGTAAGGTTTCTTTCAAAGACATTATAGTCTTTATAATTAGCAGACAGATCATTGTTGCTTTCTTACTCAAACACTGATTCATCTTGGATTTGTTCAAAATACTGTAATTTATAGGTTCAGTACCACTGTTTGTTTATAATTATATTCACCCAGGTCCATACCTTATGGGCTACCCCATTTTTTTAATGCTTGTCAATATGTGGGTATGACTACCCGCAAGGTGAGAGTACGTATGCTCGAGCATAAGAGCTCTTTTCGTTGTAAAAAGTCTTTGACGCACCTAACCAGACATTTCCTTGAGAAGAATTATAGGGAATCTGATTTTGCATGGACGGTTCTTGAGAAACCTTTTATACCGTCCCATGTCAGTAATGTTTCCGGATTTCTGTTTTTGAGGGAGCAAAAATGGATTTTTAAGCTTTCCTCTGACATAGTTGGATTGAATGACCAGATACCTTCGAATGCCCTTTAGTCACCTGTTGAGTTACTCCAACGTAAATATCATTGTTTGACGACTTTAGCCTGACAGGATTCCTTGAGGTATTCTATTCTAACTTTGTATCTACCATCACTCGTTGTTTCTGGAGCATGAGATATCACTATTGTAAATTTCTAAATATTAACCTCCACTACGAGAGAAACTTGCAAACTTCACCAAGCAAGCCGTTTTTGACATTAAACACAATTTTGAGTAATTTACAAATTTTGCACAGTAGTCTACACATTTTCTGTGCCATCTACTGGGTATTAAGTATGACATATGAATCATAGTGTTCTGTTTAAACTACAAAGATGGCCGACATTTGGTCATTCTGTAGTTCTAGCGGTACATTGTTTATACTAAGATGGATCATTCAGTAATATTGTAGTTTGCAGCATATAACTACCCATTATCCTCTAGTCACAATACCAATGAGAAAATGTATGGTTCATAGCAACATCAATGTTTTACGCGAGGCAAGTGCCATCTACTGGGTATTAAGTATGACACATGCATCATAATGTCCTGTTTAAACTACAAAGATGGCCGACATTTGGTCCTTCTGTAGTTCTGGCGGCACATCGTTTATACTAATATGGATCATTCAGTAATATTGTAGTTTGCAGCATATAACTACCCATTACCCTCTAATCATTATACCAATGAGAAAACGTTTGGCTCACAGCAACACCGATGTTTTACGCGAGGTGAGAGCCGTCGGAACTACAAACATGGCCGCAATGACGTCATGTTGTAGTTCTGGCGAAAGGATCTGGTCGCTCGTTTTTTCGATTATCTGAGTTGCCACGGCGCTGCCAGTAGATCCATTTCAGCGATCGAACATCACAGGGAGCATGTATTGAGGACATTACAACTTCAAATAGGGCCTCACTCAGCTTCATTAAATAATCCTTATATGAGCTTACACAGATGAGGGCAGGATGAAAGAGAAGTAGTCCTCCCGTGTATCAGTGGATTTATACCCATACTTTCCGCTGCACCAATGCCTCCCCCAAGCCTCACGAGACTTTGGTGGCACCGACGGACAGGTGAGACAGTATGCTTCCATGGTTATTCGGGTGTTTGATAGCCATATGTGAGGTGGTTCTGAGTTTACTTACTGACAGTTGTGATCAGGCTTGTTCTAACTGACTTTAAATAGGGGCACTAATTTAACAGCACTGTTTCACCTAGTATTAGTGATATAACATGGTTGCCCTTGATCATAGTGTGTGCTTTTGAATTATTAGGCAGGCTTACTCAGTACGCCAGTCTAAGGGGTGACGACCAAGTCGTTGGGGTCGCTCTTTTTACACTGAATAAAGTAGTGGTAGTATGGGATACATTTAGAAGGGAAGAGAGATAAGCACCATTAGATTCCACAGGAGTGGAGTTTTGATGCTATCCCCTGTTTGTACTCCGTTTTATTCCACAGCGCGGGCCTCGTTTACCTGAGCACGGTCCAGGTGAGGTGAGGTCCAGTCCCTTGTCATTCTGGTTGAGCAAAAAATCACAAATATTTTCAGATTTATGCATGAGATATTGTGAGCACATGTGTCTGTGTATGTACTAATATGAGTAACAGATGTATATCTTCCTTAGATCACGCTGAGTATCCAAGTGACAAGGAGGATGAGTACTAAACTGTAGGCACAGGTTGTATTGTTCCTACGCCTATTATTACATTTTCTTTTTCTTTCTCTTCACTGATTAGTTTGGTGTAATATACACTTTGATATACACATTTATTTCTCACAGATTTGTTATAGTAGCAACATTTAAGAATGGCCCTGATGAAAGCCAAGGGACGTTTTGCCCGTTAGGCAGAAACATGTTGGCCCTTATGCGACAGTCAATCTTTCCATACTGTTGATTGCACTGTTCCTGTTCTTTTAATTAGGGGATGTGCCTTGTTTTCATTAAAGAGTTGTTTAGACATATCACCCTATTTTAGACTCACCACATTTTTTGTCATGTTGCACTGTGTTTTCACCACTTCTAGCCATCATTAACTGGCCAACAATTGGTGGTTCATAGCGTACTGTGGACCTGATCCAGCATCACTGTAAGGCATTGGGTCTTGATGATCCAAGGACCGGCCTGGTCACAGTATGGACGGCCAGATGATATGACGGATCACTTGGTTTGTTTGATGGTTATCCATAATAAGCTGTTCTGGATCTTGCTGACCAGTTTTTGATCATTGAATGTGCATTCCTTACACATGTGACTCATGCTCTCTTCTTTCTGTTTAGGAATTCTCCTTAAGGTGACTGTAGCACCTACTGACAAAGTGTATCACATGCCAGTTGGGCCAATATATTTGGCTGATAGACCTCACAAGTTCTTGTGTGTTTTTCAGAGGGGACAGAAAACATCACTTTCACATGATTTTTTGCCGTAAAATCAGCAGTCAGATTCCTGAGTTATCTTCCTCCAGTGGACCATGAAGGCTGCAACAGGGAGTGACCCAGACTTAATTGGTGTGACCGAGCACGCTCCAGGCGGTTAAAATTCAGGAATTCTTAGGCCTTGCACACAGGTTTATTATGAAGGAAGGCCCTTGTTGAACTCCCTAGTGAGGATGAATGGTCCCTACGCCTAATGTCTTTCTCTTTCGCCATTGTTTTTGAGTAGGGTGACCTCCCCTCTCTCTGGATAGATTGTGGCTCACCCTGAAATTACCATAAACCCACATTGATCTATGTCTTCTTGAATACCCTATGCCATCTGATTTTTCCCTTCCCCATTGGTCAAAAATTGTGTCCTGCAAGCTGTCCTTGAGAGGATGCAATCCCATCAGTGCCCCAGATTCGATCCCAGTACAGTAAGGGTCTCAACACCATCAGTGACGATATCTCATGGATCCCCAGATCCAAGCAGTACAGATCCAGTAGTGTGACTTTCTCTAGATCCACTAAGCTTCTAAGAATATTATTTTCTGCTATACTCTGGGCAATGGTGTTGCAATAACTGCATAGTTCCACCCTGTACAGGGCAGCTCACCTAGTTTGTGCCTTTTAGATTTCCACTGCTTATCATACAGGGGACCATATTGCTTTTTTAGCAAACCTTTGTTTGACTCCAGCCCTCTGCTACACAATTAAGGTGTTTTTTAAGATCTGCGAGTCCCAGGATCCAGACAAGTCTAACTTGATGCCCAAGTATTTGAACTCCTGGACTCTTTCCAGTACTTTGAGTCCCACCATGATGACTCTTCGCACCCTGCCCTTCTTGGTGCAAGTCATATATTTGTTATTGGAGGTGTTGATTTCAAGACCAAAATCTCTGCTATACTGATTAAAACTGGCGATCAGATTTTACAGTCCCCTCCTGGTTTTACAGAACAGCGTGCCGTAAGCAAAGGTGGGGGGGGGGGGTATTTTTAACCTCCTGCCCCCAAGGTAGGGGAGTCATTGACACATTTTGATAGATAAGAAATACAGTTGTGAATTTATATGAGGAAGAGGGTTAGGGCAAGAACAGCTCCCTGGTGTACACCTTGGTTTACAGGAAAGGCAGCTGTTAGTTGTCCATTCTTGCTTGCTTCCCCTTGTGGAGTAATCTAATCAACTGGAGGTGGTTGGGTGGAGTCCCCATAAGTCAATGAGCACCAAATAAAGATCTCTTAGCCAGGTCCGCTGTAGGAAATTAGGAACTGCTTCTTATGGCTACCCCCACTTTTTGCTAAATGTAATACTGTTTTTGACTAGTCTGAGTGGGATCCTACTAATCAGGACCCCAGTCTATCTGCTTTGTCCCTAAACTGTTATGAAATATACTTGGGTACACTCCAGATTGGATATTGGGGGAACCTTGTCCGTCCGTAGTATATGTCACCCTTGTACCCAGGGCATAGGTATCCCAGAGGCCTCCCATGGGCTGAAGCATGTATTATGCCAAACATGAGAGGCCATGCACAAATGGTACTACAGGCCTGCCATTGCAGTCTATGTAAGTTGGGATATTCACCACTTACTTAAGATATAGGTTTACTATATTTATGGGTCACTGTACTTAAAACCTATAAGTCACCCCTCTAGCAGGCCTTTACAATCCTGAGGGCAGGGTGCTTGGTTCTAAGTGAGAGGGTGCCACTGCATAAGCATAACACCCCTGCAGCCTACGGAGTCCATTCTCCCGGTTGTCGTCGAAGCAGCCATTTAAGACATATAGAGTGGCATTATGCGACTGCGTGATGACCAACTCTAAAATGGCTGAAGCAAACCCTATTGTGATTGGTGTCATACATGTTGCAGTCCTACCCCCACACTGGTAACTGGTATGGGAAGTATGATTCCACCCCTCAGAAGTCAGCTTCGTTGGGTCCCTGGTGTTCCTGGTACCAGCCTTCTAGTCCCATACAATAAACACTGAACAATGTCTAATAATGATGTGAAGGTTACCGAGGATGTAGGAAGGAAAAACAAAACTCATAACACCTATTGAATTACCCTCAGTTGTTATTTTTGCAAGAATACAAATAATATACAGTAAAATACACTTAGTGTACATATAACAATGTGAAGACTTTCGAAAAGGCGTCCCAAGTGTAAAGTGTGAACCAAAAGAGTGGTTAAAGCACACAGAGGTAACAGCAAGTGACAGTATGTGCACGGTTTCAACAGGGGTATATTTACAAGGGAATGGGAAAACGACCATATACACAATATTCAATGATTTATACAATAACTATTGAATTCATAGACATTGATTGAAAAGTTCATTCCCAATGGGCGTCGACGGCGTTTCGACCCTTTACAGGATGGAGGGTCTCGTCAGGACAGGGACAGTGTGGGACATCTGTAGGGGGGTGAAAAAGGGGAGGTGAGCTCAGTGTATGGAAAAGTGAATTTACAAAAAGGACTTAATGTGAAAGACCTGGTACCTTTAAAGAGTCAATCAAGGGCTCGTGGTGGCAGGGGTGCCAACCATGCGTGAAAGGGAAGAATAAACGTACTTACAGTGAACAGAGAAAGAACTGTTGGGAGGAGACGGGGTAACAGAGGCCAAAGCCCTACTAGACAAACTGAATAAATCAATAGAAGAGTTCAACAATTTTGAACTAAAAAAAAAGCTGACAAAGTCTCTAAAGACATTAAAAATTACAGCAAAGACAAGGCCTTTCCGTACCTTAAAGACGACTTTTTCTCTACCTTTCCCAATCAGAATAGGCAGAACACGTGGGGTAGATTTAAAAGGAACCAGCCTGTCATATTCTCTGCATCCTCAGGTGAATCTAGTGACTCAGACGCCCAAGCAGGACCTAGCCGTGCTGACACACCCTCAAGTCAGCCTTTTTTAGGCCTGTTTTAGGCAGAGGCCTTTTTTAGGCAGAGGCACAAGGCCCAAAAGGAGAGTTTGGCACCGGTATCCTGGAGAACGCCAAACAAGGAACAAACACTATCAATGGGGACAACCACCTTACTAACCTCTCCTATGAATAATATGGAAACAATTCCCATTTTCAATCTATCGAAACATGTTCTGTCATCATCAGAAGTTTCTCTTTTAAGCAAAGGTTTGTCATTCGTAATAACCGAGAAGACTAACTTTTTTTAATCTAAAAGCTGAATTATTTCAGTTTTTTAGGAAAATCCGCCTTAAACTATTCTTCAAAGACCGTGATTTCATCCAACAAGAATCTGTTACAGGACTGAGGCCACCGTCTACTTTTTACCCCACTAATGGCATGATGCCGCCAGAGCTACTTACTTTTGAAAAACTTGTTCTACAGGGTGTAGATAATCTCAGAAACACCAGACAATTCACTCCTTAAAATATCACACTAGCCGAACGACAAGCTCTCAACACTCTAAAATAGGACCCCTCGATAATTCTTAAGCCAGCAGACAAGGGGGGTGGGATAGTTATTCAGGAGAGAGTTGACTATGAGACAGAGCTCACCAAGCAAATTTCAGAAATAAAGCATTATAAAAAACTTAGACAGAATCCCCTGTCAGAAATTCGCAATGAAATTTTAAAGATCACTACAGAAGGTCTGGAATTAGGTTTTGTAACCAAACAAGAGTTTGAATTCCTAAATGCAGAGAATCCCAGAACTCCTGTTCTGTATACCCTCCCAAAGGTACATAAGAGCATTACCCATCCACCAGGTCGACCAATTCTATCAGGGTGTGGTTCCATTTTAGAACTCATTGGTCGCTATATTGATTTTTTCATTAGGGATTTTGTCCCCTTACAAAAAAGCTATGTGCGAGACACCATGCACATGATAAACTTAGTAGAAGGACTCGAGTATGATACCAATACAGACTGGTTGGCCACATTGGATATCTCATCACTTTATACCAACATCCCTCAATTGGAAAGCATTCAGGTCATCGAACAACTCTTAGATACCAGACCAAGACCATTCACTGTACCTACCTGGTTCATAATTTCATTACTCCGCATAGCATTACAGACTAACTATTTTGTATCAGATGGACAATATTACCAGCAATGCAGCGGGACCAGTATGGGAGCAGTTTTTGCCCCAAATCTGGCAAATATCTATATGAACGATATAGAACTTACCTTCGCATATTGGGTGTTGGTATAGGCACATTGATGACATTTTTTTAATTTGGAGAAACAGTGAAGAGAGTTTTAATGAATTTGTGATCTATCTAAATCAAATTCAACCATACCTTACATTTACCTCTACACTAGACAAATCTATGATAGCCTTCTTAGACCTCAACATCCAACAGGCCGATGGAAAACTGTTTACCTCACTTCACAGAAAACCCACCTTGAGAAATACGCTATTAGCTTATAGCAGCCAACATCCTAGAGCTCTGAGAGATGGCCTTCCTTTCGGTCAGTTCCTACGAATTCGTCGGAACTGTACCCGTAAGGAGGACTATATGAGGGAGGCTGAAATTTTGAAAAGGAAATTACTATCGAGAGGTTACCCAAATAAACTAGTGAAAAGATCATTAAAGCGCGCTTGGTACTGTCCCAGGGAGGAGCTTTTAAGAACCAAGCCCAAACAACAAATGAATAAAATGGTCTGTGTCACCACCTTTGGGATTCATACGAATAAGATCCGTAACATAATTACCAAACACTGGAACATCATTAAAAGTATAGATCCTTTATTGGAGGTCCCCTTGTTTGCTTATAAAAGAGCTAGAAACATTAAAGATCATTTGGTAAGATCCTCCACTGATGTCGTCAAAAAACTGGCATGTTAGAATCAGCTTGGGGCCTTCCCCTTGTCCTTGGCCATCATAGATGTGGGAACTGTGTAAACTGTCCGTTTACGGAAAATACGACCACCTTCAAATACGGCAATTGTGAATACACTCTTGATTTTTTCTCTAATTGCAATACACGCAATGTTGTGTATTGCATTTGGTGTCCATGTGGTATTCCATATATTGGACAGACTCAACAACCTATTGAGGCAAGAATAGGACAACATCATAGCCGTATTAGAAGATCTGTTGTCTCAGCACCCCTTGTTACTCACTTTGTGGACAACAATCACACAGCTGATGAAATAAAATGGCAGGTAATTGACATTGCCAGACTACCTGAAAGAGGAGGCAGTATATCACAAATACTGCAACGACGAGAATGTCACTGGATTGATAAGACTAACTCGATAAATGCGGGTCTCAATTCCGCCGAGGAATGGAGAGGCTTTGTTATAACTTTAGGATAACAACCTATTGATGGTATGTCGGCTGACATACATCCTGAAAACCCTTTGATTTCCATTATTTTCCTTGAAGATCCTGAGCCCTTTTTTCTTTTCTTCTTGTCATATTGAACCTTGTTGTGTGTACCTCCTTTTGTATTACTGTACAATATGTAAATATGGTTCTTTAAGTTTAACATAAGAACATTGCATTAATATTTATTGTAAAATTGTATCATACAATTGTTTTTCTAGATATGCGCCTTATGTAATTTTGCTCCCTACTGCCTGGTCCCATTTTCACTCCGTGAGCTCATCGATAACTCGGTGCCAACCTTTTTTGCCTTGTTAAATCTCTTTCGTTTAGAAGATCGAGCGCTCTGCTCTCTTCTATCTTGCCTGCGCACACGCTATACTTCCTCGGTGTCCGACAGTGCCGGTTCCTCGATTCAGTCGGACGGAAGCAGATTGCGCTTACTCACAGGTACACGCCGCCCTTCCATATGAAATCGCCGTGCAGCGATTTCCTCTGCACAGCCTTCTTTAACCCTTATGAATCCTTGCAGGCATCTTCCTGGCCAGCGCCGGACCCGTGCTCATTGCAGCACTTAAGTGGCATGACCCTGGACACAATTGGACCTATTGCGTGTTGCTGCCATACAAGATAAACTCTATTGTGCATTATACCACTACTTACAGTGGTGAGTACATGTTTTGAGCAGCCCCATACAGCGTGTTGCCACTTTGACCTTCTGTGATTACATCCCTTTCCTCTTTTGTTTCCCTGTGCCAGAGTACCCGGCTGGGTTCACTGTAAGTACGTTTATTCTTCCCTTTCACGCATGGTTGGCACCTCCTCCACCACGAGCCCTTGATTGACTCTTTAAAGGTACCAGATCTTTCACATTAAGTCCTTTTTGTTAATTCACTTTTCCATACACTGAGCTCACCTCCCCTTTTTCACCCCCCACAGATGTCCCACACTGTCCCTGTCCTGACGAGACCCTCCATCCTGTAAAGGGTCGAAACGCCGTCGACGCCCATTGGGAATGAACCTTTCAATCAATGTCTATGAATTCAATAGTCATTGTATAAATCATTGAATATTGTGTATATGGTAGTTTTCCCATTCCCTTGTAAATATACCCCTGTTGAAACCGTGCACATACTGTCACTTGCTGTTACCTCTGTGTGCTTTAACCACTCTTTTGGTTCACACTTTACACTTGGGACGCCTTTTCGAAAGTCTTCACATTGTTATATGTACACTAAGTGTATTTTACTGTATATTATTTGTATTCTTGCAAAAATAACAACTGATGGTAATTCAATAGGTGTTAGTTTTGTTTTTCCTTCCTACATCCTCGGTAACCTTCACATCATTATTAGACATAGTTCAGTATTTATCATATATACTTTTACTTGTTCCACTGGAACCATTGTTTTTTTATATAAAATATGTACCCTGGTTCCTTAGAAGGTAGGGTTCCCTTGTTTTGTGTGTGGTTCTAGTCCCATACAGCACACAATGGATGCTGGAGATCAGAGACACATTTCTGCTCTCCAGCTGCTGAGCCAAGCTCGAGCTGCGGAAGGCAGAACAATAGGCATGCTGTCACAAGGAGATGTGACCACCTACCAGACAGGATTTAGTGTATTGGAGCAGGGTGGTTGCGCTTGCCAGTGACCCAACGTCTGCATGAGGGGCACATTTGGTGTTCCTGTGCATAGTCCAGTTCAAACCAGTCCTGGGAGCTCTTGACTCCCGCTCTGGTGCAAAACTGGACAAAGGACATGGGAGTAACCTCCTCACTGTCCAGACCATGACCTTGGAGGGTCCCCTGAATCTTGCCAACCCTCTTCTGTGAGTACATGAGGGCTTACCTGGCTGTAGGGCCCTATGTTATGCGTGGACAAGATTCTGAACCAAAACTATTGAGCTTCGACTGTCTGGACACTCTGGACTTTGTTTGGGCCTGACATTGTCTCCCACTCCATCAGCTGCTTTGTCCATGCCCATGCACCATACAGGATCCGTGCAGGACCTGTGGAGCATCATGGACAACTGAAGAGATATCCCTTGCAGTGAAGGAGTCACTGCTCTGCATTTGCAGGCACCGCTACACTGCTGTCCAATCGGCTGACCCTGAGCTCCTATGGACACTGAAGGCTTCAGTAACACAGGAGGTGGGTTACTAGGCCCCATAAGGTCCAAGCTGTCCTGTCACCTAGTTTGAGGTCCGAATCCCTCATGGGGGCTGCAATACCTGAACCTCTATGCACAGCGTACACTTACAAGTGCATTTGCTTGTTGGCGTTTCCCAACCAAGTACATTGGGCTCCGAGTAGCCCCTACCTCTGGCACTATTTCCTACCAAGATCTTTGGCCTCCTCACACTGAGTGCTTCATTGGCTGTTGTTTGGTGAAATTACTCTCCTGTGTTTGATGAATCCTCCAAGTCTCCTGGTCCCCATAGCTGCAGAGTCAAGGACTCCATAAAATCACATGAAGCACCTAGCATCATTGGGCATTCGTCTACTGAGCCCCTGGTCACTCCTAAGTGACCCAGATTCTGTCCCTTCTGCTTTCAGGTACTCTAACAAGAATCTACCTTTGGATATCAATGGACACTTTTCTTCCTTCTACAGCGGCTCTTCTTTGAAGTCCTCCATTGGGTTAGACAGCAGTTTCTGATGTCACTTCAGACCTTTGCACCCAGCTTCCCTGGGATAGGTAACTTGGGTACCTCTGTATCCACAGGTGAAGTTACTTTCCAACCTCCTATCTTCCACCAGGTTTCTTTGAAGTCTACTAGGAAGGGTCCTTAAAAACTAAAAAACTTCAACCGTGACTTTCCCATAGAATTTTACGGAGCACGCGGATGTGTTCCCACACTACAACCTCCATGGGGTCCCTACTTACTCACCTTGGGTGGTTCCTTGGGGTCCCAGTGATTCTACGTCTTCTCAACACTGTCTTGACTCGAATCGTGGTTCTAATACTACTTTCTTAGTGTATGGTTTGGTCTCCGCCTGGGGCCCACTGTGTATTAGTGCTGTTTACTGTCATTTCTGTGCTTAATTATTGTGTGCTTTTTGATTATCTCCATGTAGGAGATACTGTGTCATACTAGATAGTGTTATACTAATAAATACATCTTTTTTTATAACTACCGTGTGGTTCTCCTTTCATTTAACCAATACTATAAGGTTGCATTCAGGAAAACAAGCTGCTTACATTCCTTGAAGACTAAGCCTGAAGGCTGCTCTCCACAGCCACGCTTTGGCTAGATTTCTAATGTGATCTTTGACCTCATAGATCACCGTAAGGGTTGTTTGGACTGGTGCAAGGTGCCCACTTTAATTAGTGGACATGATATACCAGGCCAACTTTTCACATATGCTGACACCATAAAGCTACAGCAGGATGTCATCTGACATGAGGACCAAACAATTGACTAGCAAGCATTAGGAAACATTTATGTTGGTATCCACAGGTGGAGTTACTTTCCAACCTCCTATCTTCCACCAGGTTTCTTTGAAGTCTACTAGGAAGGGTCCTTAAAAACTAAAAAACTTCAACCGTGACTTTCCCATAGAATTTTACGGAGCACGTGGATGTGTTCCCACACTGCTGAGTAGCAGTGTAGACAGGATCCCCAACTGAAAAATAGGATGGTAAGATTAAAGAAATGAGGGCATTTTGTGAGACCTATGAATTTGTACGAACATGTTGTTGAGCATAATAGTCTCTACTTCAATATTGCTTAACCGGTAGGAATTGGCTAAAAAGAAGATCTTAAAATGTGTTATTCATACATTTTATTATTCCCAATAACTGTAGCATTACCCTTCCTCCCTCAATTTATCATCAGACTTAATTGCTACTGATGGACTATAACCTAAAACAAATGCAGTGAGAACGATATGCTGCCACTTGACTGGCTATAAGATATATTTATCTATGTACTGATAGAGGTGTTAAGTTGTTTAGAGTGTGTTAGCAAATGAGGCGTGGGGTTTAGAGAAGTATGCAAGGTTAGAAACACAAATTGGGATTTGAATTTCTAATGAGCTGTGGATTTTCATACTAATGCAGAATCCATAGTACTGATCTGCAGAAGCTTTATAGAAATCAGTTTTTCATTGTATTGGATGTAGTGAATTCACTAACAGTGGAGATTTCCATAGCTAGCAATGGGATATATTTATCATGGTATTGAAATGGGTAGCAGGGTAGACCGAATGCCCAACTGAAGACTAAGATTCTGAAATGAATAAAATCAGGGCATTATTTGAGGCTCCTACATTGTTTGAAGGTGTGATCGATCATAATATTCTTCAGTTTTCTATAGGTTAGCTGATAGGGATGTGTGAAAATTAGGATGTTAGAATCTGATATTCATAGCTATTATTCCCACTAACCGTAGCATAAACCTTCCTACCTCAACTTATCAGATTACTTAATTGCTATTGGTGTACCATAATCTAAAAAAACTTCAGTGAGAAGGGTATGCTGTCACTCGGCTGGCCATGAGATCTTTTTATCTACGTCCTAATATAGGTGCTAGAGTTGTCTTGAGAGTGGTAGCAAATAAAACATAGGATAGAGAGAAGTAGGTTAGGTTGAGAATAACAATGAGATTTGAAATTTTTCATGAGCTGTGAATTTTCACAATATTACAGATTCCTTTTTTTATTTTTATTTTTATATTCATCATCTAGAATTACATTTCATAGTCTCATTGTTAAACAAAATATATACAGTATATCAAAAAATAAAAGAACATAGGAAGAAAATCTCCCTCTACGGGAAATGCCCAGAAATGCGGACATACAAAATACGAAAAAAAAACATAGGATAAGAACAACAAACAAAAAAGAAAAAACGGCAAGCAAATTTTGATTACAACACTGATTCTATTATACCCCTCTTAACCTTCTTCAAGCCTCTGTTTCCATTCCGCTACTGGAGGCCATATCCGTTTCCCCAATTGCTTTGCCTTCCATCCCTTTTTTTCATACAAAGCTTTTTCCAGTGTGTACATCACTAGCATTCGTGACATCCACTGCTGAAACGTTGGTGGATTTGGATCTTTCCATAAGGTTGCGATACACAGCCGACTTAAAGTCATTACTAAATATATAAATTCATGGTGAACAGTTTCTGCCCCGTCCCTAGTAACCCCTAAGACCATAACTTCATTTGCCAAGCTAATAGTAATCCTCAATTCTTTATCTAAGAATTGCTCTAGTGAACGCTTAAATTGATCCAGAACAGGGCATGAAGCAAACATATGTACCGTGTCTGCCTGTGTGCTTTGACATCTCGGGCAGGTTATCCCGCTTGTCCCTCCCCACCGTGCAATTCTGTAAGGTGTATAGTAGAGCTCAAACATGGTCTTATATTGCTGTACTTTGAGATTAGCTACTCTTAACACTGAGTTTGCTAATTTAAGCGATTTTTCAACCTCATTCCCTGCCAGATTTAGCTTAATTCTCAATTTTTCAAACCTCCTCCCACAATCATCCTCCTTATATTGGCTAATTTCACCATATAATTGGGATATAGAACAGCCCTCTTTATCTCTCAGGTATTCCATAACTTATTCTCTTTTAATATTTAATAAAATCTCTTTGTTCTAAATTATATAGCTGTTGTGCTTTTTCAAATGTTATAAGACCTGTTGAGTCAATTAGATCCCCAATAGTTTTATACCCTAAGATGTCCCATCTCTTCATTATTTGATCATGAAATACCCCAGGTAGCGACGGATTCTTAAATAAAGGGGTATAGTAATTCATGCTCCCTAATTTGATTTTTCTCTGGACCATAGACCAAACTGACATTGCAGCCCCTAAAGTCTTAAATTTTACTTTTTTATGATAGCTTGCTTCATTAAACGAGAGCGACCACTTGTTAGATTGTTTAATTAACAACTCTTATATGTCTGGGACACTCTTATTGGCCCTCCACCGATCATTCATATTTCCCCCTAAAAGCCGTCTGATATATTGCAGGACTGTCGCCCAATAATAAGCTTTAAAGTCGGGTGCTGCCAGGCCCCCTCGCTCTCACGATAGTGTCAAATATTTTAATGACCGTCGTGTTTTACCTTTGGCCCATATGAAACGATTCGTAACTGCCTCTATTTCTTTAAACCAGTTATTACTAAATTTTAAGGGGATGGTCCGAAATAGATATAACACCTTTGGCAAAAAGAAATTTTTTATTATGCTGCAGCGGCCTATTGTCGTCAGGTGCAGATTATTTATTCTATCTAAGTTTTTTTCGCTTTTTTAATCACTGGACCCAAATTCTTTTCCACTACCTTTGATAACTCTGATGTTATAGTTATCCCGAGATAAACTGCTGCCTCTGTTATTCTCTGGTCCACCATCGTTACCTTTTGATTATTTATGATTTGTGTTTTGCTCTGATTTAATTATAACCAGATAATGCACCATATGATGCTGCTTCCTTTACTATTTCCACTAATGCTGAAACCGGATCTACTGATGTGATGGCTATGTCATCAGCATACCCTAGTATTTTAGTTTCATGTCAATTCAGAGCTATTGGCAAAATACTTCTGTTTAGCTCTAACTTTCTCATAAAAGAATCTATGTAAAAGGCAAAGAGTAACGGGGAGCAGGGACACCCTTGCCTGGTTCCCCGTCCGATGTTTATTCTCCCGCTCTGCTCTCCCATAACTCTAAGTCTTATCCTTGGATTCCAATATAGCGCTTTCAAAGCCCCTATACAACCATCCCCAATATTTACTTTCCCTAATACAGCCCAAAGGAAACCCCAAAAGACCCTATCAAACGCTTTCTCAGCATCTAACAGTATTAAGGCCGTAGGGTCTTGTGAGGCTGCTGTTCCATCAAATAAAGTACACACTCTTCTTATATGGTCAGCAGTGCTCCTCCCTGGGATAAACCCATGCTGTCGGGGAGAAATGATCTTGCCGATCACAGAGCTTATCCGATTAACCAAAATCTTAGAAAAGATCTTCGTATCGCTATTCATTAAACTTATTGGCCTATAGGACCCGGGATCACCTGGGGGTTTGTTCTTTTTGAGAAATATCACCACTGTGGCCTCCCCCCAAGACTCAGGAGGTGCCACTCCTCTTTGTATAGAGACCATAAGTTTATAGATATCCTCTTCTAGCGCGGACATTTTTTTTTTTAAATCCAGCGGATGAGATCAGGCCCCACTGCTTTCCCAGCGGCCAGGTCTTTGGTTGCTCTCTGTACTTCCTCTAGACTAAAACTAATTTCCAATACCCTCTTATCCTCCGTTGTTAGCCTCTATACTAGTGCACTCTCTAAATAGCTCTCTATTTCGCTGCTACTCCCTCCTTTATCAGGGTCATATAATTTCTGATAAAATCCTGAAATATGAGCAGATCTCCCTTGGTGTTGTAGCTATGACTCCAGATTCTGATTTGATCTCTAATATTTCCCCACTAGTGGCAGCTTGTCTGGTACTAATAGCTAATATACGGCCAATCTGCTCACTAAACTCATATTGATATTGCTTCCAAGCCAAGTATTTTCCTGCTGCCTTAGATGCAAATGATTCTCCTACGGCTGCCTTAGCTATAGCCAGATTCTGTACTATTCTTGCAACATCGTGTTTAGCTGTGATCGCTTCGATAAGCTCTTCTTCAATTATAGCAACTGTTCTTAATTTTCCCTCTATCTCTTCTTTCTCTAGCTTATTTTGCTTTATAGAAAAGCTGATAGTTTCTCCCCTTATACCAGCCTTCATAGCATCCCAAACAACCGCTGGTGAAGCAGACCCTCTATTTACCTCAAGGAATTCTTTGAGTCAACCTTCCATCTGAGTGACATTTTTAGCATCATGTAATAGAGCTCTCTCGAATGTCCAGTTGTATATCTCTTTCTGATTGTTTGGAATAGATATATCTAATATCAAGGGATTATGATCTGACATCACCCGTGGTAATTTCTTAACCCTAGAGACTGATATTAACAAAGGTGGTATCAGGAAATAATCCATCCTTGCTAAGGTTTTATGGGGAGCAGAGTAATATGTGCTACCCCCTTCACCAATATTTTGCTGTTCCCATATATCAATCAGCCCATTATCTTGCATCAGTTGTATCAATGCCCTATGGCTTTTCTGCTTCCAGCCGGAAAACCTAACTGAGTCATTTTTCCACAGGCCGTGAAGGCCAATAATATTCAGGTCCCGCACATAACAATTGGCGTATGCCAATTGGTCATTTGTACATTGATATGCTCTAACACCTCTGGATCATCCACTGTGGGAGCATAAACTGAACACAGAGCAAAATTGAATCCCTGCACTTGGCATTCCAGCATAGCCTATCGCCCATAAGTATCTGCCTTCTGTTTTTTCACTATCACCATCCTTCCCCGTGCCAATATAGCCACCCCCTGTGTTCTAGTCCCTTGTGATGTACATACTTATAGCTGATATCCCAATTGCTCAAATGAAAATTTGCGTGAAAACTCAATATGAGTTTCCTGCATACAGATTCCATAGTATTAATTATTAATCCTTTATAAAAACAGTTTTTTGCTTTGTTGCATTAATTTGAAAATATTCAAGTTCTAAAAATGGACTAACAGTGGACTTTTCCATCTGCAGAATATATTGAATGACCAGCAGAGGCAGTGTGCAGAAAAGAATTTCCCTGTGTTGCGGAGAACCCCCAAAAAATAAAACCTCGTTCATCAGCCTTTCATCTGCAGAATATATTGAGTGACCAGCAGAGGCTGTGTACCGAAAAGAATTTACCTGCGTAGCTGAGACCAAAAGAAAAAAAAAACGTGTTCATCAGCCTTTCATCTGCAGAATATATTGAAATACCTGCATGCAGTGTTGCAGAAGAGAATTTCCCTGTGTTGATCAGAAGCCCCTAAAAAAATTAACTTTGTTAATCAGCCTTTCATCTGCAGAATATATTGAGTGACCAGCAGAGGCTGTGTGCCGAAAAGAATTTAACTGCGTTGCTGAGACCTCTCTCAAAAAACCATTGTTCATCAGCAGAATATATTGAAATACATGCATGCAGTGTTACAGAAGAGAATTTCACTGAGTTGCTGAGAACCAAAAAAAAAAAAACCTCGTTCATCATCCTTTGATCTGTAGAATATATTGAGTGACCAGCAGAGGCTGTGTGCCGAAAAGAATTTACCTGCGTAGCTGAGACCCGAAGAAAAAAAACCTTGTTCATCAGCCTTTCATCTGCAGAATATATTGAAATACCTTCATGCAGTGTTGCAGAAGAGAATTTCCCTGTGTTTCTGAGAACCCCCCCAAAAAAGGAACCTTGTTCATCAGCCTTTCATCTGCAGAATATATTGAGTGACCAGCAGAGGCTGTGTGCAGAAAAGAATTTACCTGCGTTGCTGAGAACACCCTAAAAACAGAACCTTGTTCATCAGCAGAATATATTGAGTGACCAGCAGAGGCTGTGTGCGGATTAGAATTTAGGGGCATATGTATCAACAGTTTTTTAAGTCGCAAACGCTGCAATTTGCAAAAAAAGCAGCATTTGCGACTAACAATTAGGAAAACAGGATGTATGAGTCAAATTGCTTTGCAAAATTAAGGAACCGCAAAATTTGCGATTCCTTAATTTTGCGTAAGCATTTAAGGAATCGCAAATTGTGATTCCTTAAATGCTATGTATGAAGCACCTAAGTTGTGAGATTTCTCATTAAGAAATCGGAAATTTCCACCAACTTCAAGTCATAGTCATAGTCATAAGTTCTTATATAGCGCACGATTCACCAGAAAGGTCTCAAGGCGCTTAGCAGAAAGAGACGACAACCATGAGTTAAAGGGAGTGACACTAGTTAATTGGGGAAGAGCCATGTTTTCAGACCTTTCCGAAAGGCCGAATGGTTAGATAGGGACGACAGATGGAGGGGCAGTTTGTTCCAGAGTAGGGGAGCTATGTCAGAAAAGGCACAACAGCCATTTCTCGTGGTCCTGGCCCTTGGCTGGCCCAGGAGGCATTTAGAGCTAGATCTTAAAACTCTGGAGGGGTTGTACCAGACCCGTTTCCTTGCTAGGTAGGAGGGACCAGTTCCCATAAGGAGCTTATGGACGATACTGAGTATCTTGAAGTGGCTTCTTAGGCGCACAGGGAACCAGTGTAATTCCTTAAGACTAGGCAAAGAGGGTGACCTACGGGACAGGCCAAGTACCAAACGAGCTGCGGTGTTCTGAACAGTTTGTAGCTTGGTCAGCAGACACTCATTAATGGAGGCAAACAGGGCATTACCATAGTCTAAACGACTGATAATGAGCCCCTGAATCAAGGGCTTCCTAGATTCGAGGGGGAGCCATTTGAATATTTTACGCAGCTTGCGCAATATGCCATAGCAGGTACGAGACACTAGATTGATGTGGGACTTCATAGAAAGGGTGAGTTCAAGCATGATTCCCAGGTCACGTACCACTTCTTTGGGCTCTGGGCAGAGTCCCATTTCTTGCGGCCACCAATCTTGTGTCCATATCTGCTTGGTCTTACCAAACAGCATTATTTCTGTCTTGCTGTAATTCAGTTGGAGAGTGTTGGCATTCATCCAGTCCCTAATCGCAATCAAACATTTCTGGAATCTGCAACGATTATCAAGAAAATCCAAACTGCAGGTAATCAACACCTGAGTGTCGTCCGCGTAAGACACTGTGGAAAACCCAAATGATTTTATAATATTGGCCAAAGGGGTGAGATACAGATTGAAAAGCAGGGGACTTAAGATTGATCCCTGGGGAACTCCTACAGAAAGGGGGATCTTACTGTATTCCAGGGTATCCACCTTTACGTATGTGTGCCGGCCTGCCAGATAGCTCTCAAACCAAGCACGGGCTTTGCCTCTGACACCAATCTCCCACAGTCGTTGATGAAGAATGCTGTGGGAGACGGTGTCAAAGGCAGCCAATAGATCCAATAGAATAAGGACGGCAGACTCTCCTCTGTCAAGAGTGAGGCGAATGTTGTCCACTACCTCCATTACTGCGGTCTCGGTCCCGTGGGCAGCACGGAACCCTGACTGCGAGGGATCAAGGAGTCCCTGTACCTCAATAAAAGCAGAGACCGGCTTGTTGACCAGATGTTCCAGTACCTTTCCAAAGTAAGGCAGAAGCGAGATTGGCCTGTAATTGGACAGGATAGTGGGGTAACTGTTAGGTTTTTTAAGAATAGGTTTGATCTGAGCCACCTTCCAACAACTGGGGAACAAGGCCAGATCAAACGAGGCATTAAAGATGTTGGTGAGGGGGCCGATCAGTGACAGAAAGATCTGATTACACTTACGCGGGGCCAAGGAATCAGTGGGGGAGCCAGATTTCACATTCAAGAGGGTTTCTAACACTTCCGGAGTAGTGGTGGGCTCAAATTCCACAATGGAAGGGGACTTGCTGTGGGCAGGGGTAGAGAGGTGGCATGGAGGGGCCTCTCCGATTTGAGGGATATCAGGTTTAGGGGCAGCAAATGTGGAATAGATTGTCTTAATTTTGTTATCAAAGTAAACTGCAAGTGAGTTAACCCACTGTGCAGTGGGAAGAAATGCTGACTGCTCCACCTGCGGAGAGGTAAACTCATTGACCGTTTTATATAATTCTTTGCTGGAGTGGGCGGCTTTATTGATACTATGGGTGAGGTAGGCAGATTTAGCAGCCTTTTTGTTTTTCAGGTAATTGGAGTGGATCCGTTTATAGTTCAGACGATTTTCAGGTGTTCCGGTCTTTCTCCACAGCCTTTCTGCCGATCTACTGGCGGATTTGTCAGCTTTGAGTTTCTCCGTAAACCCCGGTGATGCTATTGATTTTACCTTGACAGTGGTTTCAGGTATAAAAGTGTCCAAAGTACCCCTAATAGATGCTTCTAGCTGGACTGCGGTTGAATTGATGTTAGTAATGTGATAATTAGGGGCTATAAAAGCCGATGAGAATGCTTCTGAGGTCAACTTACACCATGGCCGTATTATTTTGGTGTCTGAGCGATTAAAGGTCCTGGAGTCAGTTGGTTTGCAAAAGCTAAACTTTACAAGATGGTGATCAGTCCAGGTTCAGTTGGTGTAAATTTGCGATTTCTTTCCAAAATGCAGTTATTTGCATTTGCAAAGGTGCCATGTGGCGCACGTACAGGCCCTTAGAGCTTGTATGTGCGCCATATACACACACATGTTCATTTCAGGGGTGCATCAGGGTGTCCTTATGACACCCTTGCCCCCTTGAAATTATTCTCAAATTGCGAATCGCAAATTGAGATGGACTTCCCACTCATTCCCATTGGCCTCCTGGCCAATAGAAATGAATGGGAAAGTATTCCTTAATTGCGATTTTGCAATTTGCTAATCGCAATTAAGGAATACTAAGAATTCACATTAAAATTGTGATTTCTTTAATGCATCCCGTTTCGCAATTCTCAAATAGCGATTTCTAAAAAATCGCTATTTGAGAAACGCAAATGATGTTGATACACATGGCCCTCACCTGCGTTGCTGAGACCCCCCCCAAAAAAACCTTGTTCATCAGCCTTTCATCTGCAGAATATATTGAGTGACCAGCAGAGGCTGTGTGCCGAAAAGAATTTCCCTGCGTTGCTGAGACCCCCCAAAATAAACCTTGTTCATCAGCCTTTCATCTGTGGAATATATTGAAATACCTGCATGCAGTGTTGCAGATAAGCATGGGCTGAAAATTCGTTCCGCTCGTGGAATTTGCGGATTTTCTGTGATTTCGCGAATCTCGCGAAATCGCGGTAAAATCTGCGAATCAGCGGGGACGATTTTTCAGCCAAGCACTTACAGGGTTAACAGCAGCAGATGCAAAAGTTGAAGCTAATTTTTTGTAACCTTTAACAAAAGGGTTACAAAGAAATTAACTTCAACTTGGGCACCTGCTGCTGTAAGCCTGTAAGTGCTTCCTGGCGCCTCGTTGCCTACTTGCAATTATTCTCTGACCCTGCTCTGACCCTTGAAGCAGGGTCAGAGAATAGTTACAAGCAGGCAATGAGGCGCCTGTCACGAAAATTAAACCTCAACAGGAAGCACTGACAGATATAAAAACAAGCATTTGCAATGCAATAGGTCTCGCATTAGGAAAGTTTGAGCTATTGGTCTTGTAAATGACAATTTTTTTAGTTATGTGTTGGTTTTGAAAATAGCTTAATTAATAGCTTTGTCATTTACAATGCCAATAGTTATAACTTTCGCAAATGTGACACCTATAGCATTTGTAATGCAACATGTTTTGTATTTACGTGACTTAGCTGTATTGATATTACAAATTACAACAGCTTTTAATTTTCTTAAATAATTAATACTTAAATAAAAGTGATTTTAATTTATAATGGCAATAGCTTCAACTTTTGTAAATAACTTTTGTGAAGATTATGTTCAGTGTATTTTATTGTGACGAAAATCCAAGAACAGAAGTGAAATATTAACATCTTTTTGTGATATTTGTAATAAAGTTTGAAACATTGAGAGAACATATTTGAACCAGTTGTTGTTGACTGGTGGCGCTGAGTGGTGCTGTGGTGGCGCTGAGTGGTGCTGTGGTGATGCTGAGTGGTGCTGTGGTGACGCTGAGTGGTGCTGTGGTGGTGCTGAGTGATACAGGGATGGTGCTGAGTGATGCTGGTGTGGTGCTGAGTGATGCTGTGGTGATGCTGTGGTGGTGCTGAGTGATGCTGTGGTGGTGCTGAGTGGTGCTGTGGTGGTGCTGAGTGATGCTGTAGGGGTGCTCAGTGATGCTGTGGTGTTGCTGAGTGATGCTGCGGTGGTGCTCAGTGATGCTGTGGTGGTCTTGAGTGGTGCTGTGGTGGTGCTGAGTGATAATGTGGTGGTGCCGAGTGATGCTGGGGTAGCGCTGAGTGATGATGTGGTAATGCAGAGGGCAGAAAGGCACCAAAAGCAGTCTAACAAAGGGCAGAAGGGCAGAAAAACAAGGGAAAAACGAGTCTAACAGAGGGCAGAAGGGCACAAAAAACCAGTCTAACAGAGGACAGAAGGGCAGAAAACCAAGGGAAAAACGGGTCTACCAGAGGGCAGAAGGGCACAAAAAACAAGTCTAAAGGGGCAGAAAGGCACAAAAACGAGTCTAACATAGGGCAGAAGGGCACAAAAAATTAGGCTAACAGGGGGCAGAAGGGCAGAAAAACAAGGAAAAACGAGTCTAACAGAGGGCAGAAGGGCAGAAATACGAGTCTAACAGAGGGCAAAAGGGCACAAAAAACGGGTCTAACAGTGGGCAGAATGAATCCCGCCCTGGGTGTTTGTCCACGAAGATGCCACCTTTTTGTGCAATACCTCTACTCAACTGGAGTACTTTCTTCTGTCTAATCAGTAAGTGCTCCCTCGTTGGCTAAATGTATTGGGGCAGATTTACAATAACTGGTGCATCCCCAGGGATGCGCCAGTTATTGTTCGACGCAGCTCCGCCTCCCATGGTGCGCCGCATTTACAATGCGGTGCACCATGTGGCAAAAAACGGTACAGATGCGTCACGCATCTGTGCCGTAAAAGCAGCGCATTGCTGGAGCTGCGTCGCGCTTGCGACGCAGCTCCAGCAATGCTCTGGGGGGCCCTATCTCCCCAATGCTGCATCAAGCCTTGGACCTGCTTCAAGCAGGCGCAGGGTTTTGACGCAGCATTGGCCTAAAAGTGACTGAGTATAATCTTGTAGATTTCACTCAGCCACTTTTAGGAGGCGTTCCTCTGCAGGAACGCCCTCCCCTGCGCCGGAACGCCTCCTGATGGCGCAGGGCTTTACAACATGACGCATCTCTCAGAATCATCACGTTGTTAATACCCAGCCCCATGGCACACCTTTTGTGCTGCCGCTGCGTCACAAAAGGTCTCGGTAGAGGGTGGCAGTGGTGAACCAGATGGTGGCAGTGATGAACCAGAGGGTGACAGTGATGAACCAGAGGGTGACAGTGCTGAACCAGAGGGTGACAGTGCTGAACCTAAGGGTGGCAGGGGTGAACCAGAGGGTGGCGGGGGTGAACCAGAGGGTGGCAGGGGTGAACCAAAGGGTGGCAGGGGTGAACCAGTGGTCGGCAGTGGTGAACCAGAGGGTGGCAGTTGTGAACCAGAGAGTGGCAGTTGTGAACCAGAGAGTGGCAGTGCTGAACCAGAGAGTGGCAGTGCTGAACCACAGGGTGGCAGTGGTTAACCACAGGGTGGCAGTGGTTAACCAGAGGGTGGCAGTGGTGAACCAGAGGTGCTGTGATGAACCAGAGGGCGGCAGTCGTGAACTAGAGGGCGGCAGTGGTAAACCAGAGGGTGACAGTGCTGAACCAGAGGGTGGCAGGGGTGAACCAGAGGGTGCTGTGATGAATCAGAGGGTGGCAGTGGTGAACCAGAGGGTGGCAGTGGTGAACCAGAGGGTGGCAGGGGTGAACCAGAGGGTGGCAGTGCTGAACCAGAGGGCGACAGTGGTTAACCAGAGGGTGGCAGTGGTGAACCAGAGGTGCTGTGATGAACCAGAGGGTGGCAGTCGTGAACCAGAGGGTGGCAGTGGTGAATCAGAGGGTGGCAGTGGTGAACCAGAGGGTGGCAGTGGTGAACCAGAGGGTGGCAGTGGTGAACCAGAGGGTGGCAGGGCTGAACCAGAGGGTGGCAGTGGTGAACCAGAGGGTGGCAGGGGTGAACCAGAGGGTGGCAGTGGTGAACCAGAGGATGGCAGTAATGAACCAGAGGGTGGCAGTGGTGAACCAGAGGGTGCTACGCCCATACACGACCGCATGGGTAACTTCGCCATGCAAGCGGCCCGCAAACACGCAAAAAGCCCAGCGAACACGCAAAAAACCCTGAGAACATGCAAAAAACCCTGCAAATGCGCAAAAAACAAAAATCCGCAAAATCGCATGAATTCGTGGATTTTGCAGATTGCAAAATCGATTTCGCATGAATTCGCGGAACGAGAATTCGCAAATTTCGCCCATACTTAGTTGCAGAAGAGAATTTCACTGTGTTGCTGAGAACCAAAAAAAAAACCTTGTTCATCAGCCTTTCATCTGCAGAATATATTGAGTGACCATGCAGTGTTGCAGAAGAGAATTTCCGTGTGTTGTTGAGAACCCAAAAAAAGAACCTTGTTCATCAGCAGAATATATTGAGTGACCAGCAGAGGTAGCGGGCAGAAGAGAATTTCCCTGCGTTGCTGAGAACCCCCTAAAAAAAGAACTTTGTTCATCAGCCTTCACTACGTTATCAATTTATATGGTAAGTCAAACTCTCATTTACTCAGTTTCCTAGTCATTAAAAGAAGTTCATAGCCTCTGAAGGCTCCCAGTACCTTTTAGTAGGGACTTCCGCATAAATCAAATTTGTTCAGACAGTAGCATTGTGTATGACACTATGAGTGTCATGATAGTTCATCAAACACTTTGAATGTCTTCAAGGCTGACAAAACATTTGTTTGAGACTTTTGCTAGCAGTATTTCCTCCGGGTAAATTCCTGTCTTTGAGGCTGGAATTAGTTTTCTTAAGTTGGAGCGATTGACTTGCTTTCACATAGAGGGAAGCTCATTTAACCTGGTTCCCTGCACTTTGCATGTTACTCTTGTACTCAAGATATATTTCTGTTTAGGATACTCGGTGTTCTTGTAACTCCAGCCATCTTTCATAAGGAGCCCAATGCTTTCAATGGTGCAAAGTACTTTGACATTACACCTCCTACTTCAATGCAGTGTTTATTTCAGATAGTTATATAGCGTGGAATTGCTGATGTCTCATCCTTCTCTGTAATCGTCCCCAGGTCAATTTGCCAGGTTTTGACCTAACATGATAAAGCTACATGAGGATGTGATCTGACATGAGGGATAATCAATTACCTAGCAATCACTTGGATATATTAATCACGGTATTGAAATGGGTAGCAAAGTAGACAGGATGCCCGGCTGAATATTAAGATTTTGAGATGAATGAAACTAAGGCAATATTTTTAGGCTCCTACAATGTTTGAAGGTATGATCGATCATAATATTCTTGAGTTCTCTATAGGTTAGCGGATATGGATGTGCTACAATGAAGATGTTAGAATCTGTTACTCATAGTTGTTATTATTCCCACTAAATGTAGCATAAACCTTCCCACCTCAGCTTATCAGATCACTTAATTGCTATTGTTGTACCATAACCAAAAAGATTTTCAGTGAGAAGGGTATGCTGACGACTAAACCATTTTTGAAAGAAATATCCTTCTGGTACTGGGCCCTAATTTCGTCTGGGGAGGACGACTTCCGAATTCCAGAGAGTATCTGGGGAAAAGACCTGCCGACGCTGGATACAAGCAATTCATGGCAAGTATCTATGAGCATATGCTGGTCGATTGTAACATCTGCTGCTCTCAAAAGAAATCATTTGCTCACTATACATAGAGCCTACTGGACACCGAAAAGATTATCCAAACTGAACGGGGCCACAGTGAAGAGCTGCCCAAAATGTGGTTTACAGATGGCTGACGACTTACATAAGTTCTGGCGATGTCCCAGTCTTGATGGCTTCTGGAAAGATGTGGGATGTGGGTATTACCTTAGAAGGGGTATTTGGAAGACAACTTTCTGTAAGTATGGACTTAGTTTTTGGGGTCACAAGTATGAATGCAGAAAGACCCTTTTCTAAAGCTCAAGAGAACTTAATTTTCATACTGATTCTTTTGGCAAGGAGGGAGATTTGTGTAAAATGGATAAACCCTGTCCCTCCGACCCATAACAAATGGCTGGTGTCAGTTTTGAAAGTATTTAACCTAGATAAAAATGGCTCTAAAAAATATAAATTTTGGGATATTTGGGAAGAATTCCATAAGAGGTGAATTAAATGGGGGTGTGTACATATAACGTATATATACCGCGGTAGTAATATACCTGGATTTCCCATTATACTCCACTGTAATGTCCAATGATTACGCTATCGAAACAATATTGAGGAAGGCTTGCAAGAGTAGCCATAATGGCTAGCTCACCCCAATACGAAACAAGAATCCTCCTCCTTACAAGTATACGGATGTAAGGGGTTCCCTCTCTCAGAGATGCCGCGAAGCTAAGAAGGGTCCCTGAAAACTCCTTACTTTAAACTGTTGCGTAATGAGGACAAAAGAAAAAAAAAAGAGAAGGGTATGCTGTCACTTGGCTGGCCATGTGATCTTTTTATCTACGTCTAAACATAGGTGCTAGAGATGTCTCAAGAGTAGCAGCAAATAAAACATAGGATTGAGAAAAGTAAGCTAGGTTGAAAATACCATTGAGATTTAAAGTTTTTCCTGAACTGAGGGTTTTCACAATATTACAGACTCCATAGTTTTAATTATTAGTCCTTTATAAAAAAAAACGTTTTTGTTGTGTTGCATTACTTTGGAAATATTAAAGTTCTAAAAATGTGGACTTTTCCATCTGCAGAATATATTGAATGACCAGCAGAGGCAGCGTACAGAAGAGAATTTCCCTGCGTTGTTGAGAACCCCCTAATAAAAAAAACCTTGTTCATCAGCAGAATATATTGAGTGACCAGCAGAGTCTGTGTGCCAAAAAGAATGTACCTGCGTTGCTGAGACCCCCCCAAAAAAACCTTGTTCATCAGCCTTTCATCTGCAGAATATATTGAAATACCTGCATGTAGTGTTGCAGAAGAGAATTTCACTGCGTTGCTGAGAACCAAAAAAAAAAAACCTCGTTCATCAGCCTTTAATCTGCAGAATACATTGAGTGACCAGCAGAGGCTGTGTGCCGAAAAGAATTTACCTGCATTGCTGAGACCAAAAAAAAACCTTGTTCATCAGCCTTTCATCTGCAGAATATATTGAATGACCTGCATGCAGTATTGCAGAAGAGAAGGTCTCTGCGTTCCTGAAACAAAATAAAAAATCTCCATCAACATTCTTCACTACGTTATCAATTTATATGGTAAGTCAAACTCTCATTTACTCAGTTTGCTTGTCATTAAAAGAAGTTCATAGCCTCTGAGGGCTCTCGGTACCTTTTAGTAGGGACTTCCGCATAAATCAAATTTGCGCAGATGATAGCAATGTATATGAAGCTATGAGTGTTATATGAGGCTTTTAGCCCTTCCAATATATGACTTTAATCCGCTCCGGGCTCGGAGTAATGGACAGGAATGGACAGCTAGCATGTAGGCTTTGTAATTACCCAGATGAGTCTTGGCTTCAACTGCTTTGCTGTTGTCCCCGCCTTGCTCACGACCGTCGTCAGCTAATGTTCCTAGTCTATCAGGACAAGCTGCTGTGGCATTGCAGGGAAGCATCTGACTTGTGTTTCAGCAACAACTCCGCTCAAGTTCTTTCAAGGGCTGGGAAGTTTATTAACATTATTTTAACCACATTGCACACAGCTCAGCACTAAGATATAGCTAAAGAACACGAGACGGCGTCCAGGAGGTCAAATCGGATAATCCTGCAGGGTCCAACAACACACTTACAGAGATAACTGACTAAGAGCTGTTGAAGCATTCTCAAATCCCTTCCTATATTTCCACTGAACAAATGGACTTTGCTGAAAGCTACATATTGGCAACTGTATCAACCCCTGGGACATTCCGATATTGCCTTTTGCACCTCACACTTTTCTTCAGGCTCTAAATGGTAAATTTAACATTCTTGCCATTGACCAGAAATGTTGCATGGGAATTGTTAATAATCTTGACTGCTTGCTTTTACAATGTGCTTTTATTTTTTTTCCTTGTTTTAATTCAGTATCGATGAGATGTTTGTATGTTACGGTTTTAATTAACTGTATAACAAAGAGAGTATCTTCATGCAGAAGATATTATGTCGTACTTAAAGAGTAATATATCAATACATTCATATTGTTAGTACTACTGTGTGGTCCTCCTTTCATTTCAGCAATACTATAAGTTTGCAATCTGGTAAAACAGCCCCCTTAACATTTCTTCAAGACTAAGCCTGAAGGCTGCTCTCCACAGCTACCAATTGGATAGCTTTCTAAGCTTATCTTTGACCTCTTAAATCACCATAAGGGTTGTTTGGACTGATACAGGGTTCCCACTTTAATTAGTGGACAGCATATGCCAGGCCAACTTCTCACAGTGAGTGATTGTGAGAGCGGTTGTACGGGTAGGTGTGTGCTTGTGTCAGTGACTATATAGGAGAGTAAGTATGTGTGAAAATCTGTATGAAAAAATGAGGTGGTGTGTGTATAACTGGAAAAGATTACAATCCATATTGGGTTCTCTAAATTTTGGTAGAATTTATATTCCAGATTACACAGAAAGGGTGAAACAATTCTATGACTTAATATGTCCAGACTTTTCCAGTACACATGACACTCAGGGACACACAAATATATTACGATCAGAATAAGCTGACATGGTAGCTACAAAACACTTACACACACTTACACACATGTGTAAACACAAAAAATCATTAATTAAAGTGACACACTACCGATTGCATATAAATTACATTTATACACCAGTGCTGAAATGCATTTTGCACCTACATGAAAAATATTGACAGTGGTACAAAATGCTGTGATGAGCCCTGGCTCAAGGAAAACACATTGTTATCATTACCCCAGTGCCGACCTTAGAAGCCATCACCAGAACAAAGCATTCCAAATGCTAAAGCATTACATTCACAATGGATACAATGGGCTAGCTCATTCAACGCAACAGATCTAAACAAAAAGTTTGACTCTACACTACAAACACAAGCTTTTTGGAGTACGAACAAGAATATCCTCTGCCTAATGAAATATTGCTTCTAGAATGCTAAGATTACATAATTTACACTGATGGTTCTGCCCAGCCTACCATACGGACAAAGCACCAACTTTCCGTAGCATGAGCTATTGTGAAAGGGCACATGCACAATGGAGAATTACATCCTAAGAAAACCTCCACACTGTCACTTGGTGACTGCGCAGTTGGCAGAACTAAAGGCTCTAATTCTGGCACTGGGAAATATGGATCCAGGATTCCCCCCACATATCTTGCGTGATTCTTATTACTGTGTCCAGTCTTTGAATGAATATCTATATTATTGGAGGCACAATGGATTCAGAGATTCAAAGGGTTGAACAATCAAGCTCAAAGTGCTTTGGGACAGGTGGCAAAGCTGACAGATTGTTTGCTGAGGACTCATGATACACACATCGAGTCATCAACGTGCAGGCGTACACGTTGTAGGGAATTCCAAGGCTGATGAAGCTACAAAAGCAACAGTTTGAAATGCCGCTGTTGCTGCAATCACTCTTTCAAGTATGAGGATAGACCGAGACATCATAACGGCTGTCAATGCTTCTTGCAACAACACTAGTTTGCCAAAAGGCTTTGCACGCAAGCACTCCTACAAGTTAGATGCAAAAAACATAATGTATGCTTACACTCCTGGAGTGGGGGATACAGTAATACCTAATTCTGATCTCAGGATGGGTTCAATTTTAGCTGCAAATGAGGGCCTTGCATCAGCATATTCTGGGTTGGATGCTACAATGTCATTGTTGCAGCAACGCTACTGGAGGCCTGGTCTTTTCAAACAGACCAAGTGCTTTGTCCCTAAATGTGAAGATGAAGGGTTCCACTGTGGCAGATCCACCGCAGACACATTTACTGATTTCAAACAAGCCTCTGGCTTATGTTTACCTGGACCGTTACGGCTGTTTGTCATCAGATTGGGCTAAAAAGTATATCTTGGTAGCAGTGGATTCCTGCTCTTGATTCTTATGAGTCTGGCACAGTATTCGGTTGACGCCCAAACAGTTATTGAAGATCTACGAGTCTTCATCAGGATATGCGCAGTAAGCACATTACATTCCAACCTGGGTGCTTTGTGCAGCTCTAGGGTTAAAAAGAGGCCAAGGGAAGTTTCGTGAGACCCTGCTTTTCTCCTCACCATACCATCTTGAGGGAAATTTGGTTATGGAGAGAAAAAAACGTGACTCAAAACAGTCTTTAACAGCAAGGGTATTAGGCTTAGGTCGCAGTTGGGTCCATCACTTATATGGGGTCCACAGGGTACTTAACAACCTGCCTATAAAATCCCTGGTTAGTCTGCCTCTCTATGAAATACTGCTTATGGTAAAGATGTGGGTCCCAGACTTCAACAATCCCAGCAAAGTGGCAGTGGAAACACTGTTTGACATCAGTGAACATTTGGTGTTTTACAGGAACTGAATGACTTCCAGCACAGACAAAGCAACTTCCAAGTAAAATGCACTACCACTGGGGAATTGAAAGATGTACCAGCCAGGCCTGGCTGGGTCTTGAAGGCTAGGGATTTAGTCTGTGACAAAATAGTGGACAAGAAAGAATTCAGGCTATCTTACAGAGCGCTTATACCTATCCTGGCTGTTGAAGGTACTAGAACTGTACTTCCCCCGCCTCTTGCCGGCCACAAAGCCAAAATATTTTTCCCCATTGATCTGGTCAAACCATGCTTTATTGCCGATTCTCAACAGTAAGCCATGTGGGCCCATGGGTAGCTACCTGCTTCCTTTCACTACCATGCAGGAAGTTCAGATAGAAGCTTGAATAACTAATGAAGCATCCTCTCTCCAAGAGACAACAAACAACATCAACAAAGTATGCCTTCTACCTGTTGCTAGACGACAAATGTACAGTCAACTAGTACAGAAACACAAATTTTAATTCAGAATCCTGACAATAACACTCTCTACGTCAACGGTCCACAGATCGAGTCATCTCCAGTTCTACAAAATCTGCTGAGCTGCCAAAAATAAATCGAAAAGCATCTGGCTACTTCATCAACTTTGATGATTTCCCTTCAGATTCATCAGATCCACAACCACAGCAGCCTCCATCATTCAGGCTGAAAGTGCACATTTTCTATCTTGGGCTGAAAAGGACATACTTTGTTTCTCCATGGTTACATCTTTGGAATACAATTGCATTACTTTTCCTTGTCCTCTTGATTGTTTTGGTGACAGTCTTTGTCCTGCTTCTGAATGGACACTATCTCCCAGAAAGCATTGCAGTACAAATGGTGAACTTGGTTCTCAAACTGCATTCGTCATCACACTGAAAACGAAGAGACTTTTCCCTGGTGAACATTTGAGCTGATGGGATTGTTCAGGATAGGGTATTGGATGATGTGTATTACCCCACTGAACTTTTACAAATCCCTTGTTTGTTTAAACTATCCTTGAATTATGCCATTACCCCTAGTACTGTTTCAGACGTTTGTGATAATGATGCAGTGCATGAAATGCTAGAAGATCTAGAACATTCTACTGAGTTTTCTTTTGATGAACTGTATGATGGTACATCTAATTATGCTGAAATGTTTTTTTTCAACATTACTGTCATCATTTTCTGCACTAAGCAAGTATTCCAGCTGCTATTTACACAATGAGTACATTGCCCTACACTACCAAGGGGTGGTTTAAAAACATTTGCACAGAAGTCTGCTTATTTTACTGGTTACAACACATCTGACCCAGCTTCTTATTTTTGTATGCTTGTACCATCACCAACAACAAGAAAATATCGTAAAACACACTAAGCTGAGATACTCTGCTTCTTTTCTATCCCAGCTGTTAGAACATGGTATTGACTTTTGTAGGGACACTGTAGATGTTGGGGGACAAACGACTGGCAGGTTCAGGGAACTGAGGCTTTGTTTAGACCATGCCTGATAACACAACACATGATTTTCCTGAACAAAACTGTGCAACAAACATCATATCTTGGATTAGCTAAAACAAAAGATTTGAACCCACCACATATTCCCACATTCGCAAGTTTTTAAAACTGGCAGCAGTTTACAAAATACATGGAGGAAACATTAGACACCATGCTACACATTGGCACCAGGGATGTGGAATTCCTATAGCCCGACGCCCAGGACATATTGTTTGGGGTCAAGGGCAACCAGTTTTAATGTGTATTTTGTCCTTGGGACAAGTAGGCCCAACCCCCTGCAGCACAAACCCTTTGGCTGCCAGTTTGCAGTAGCACATTAAGGGCCAGGGAAGGGCACTGCCTGAAGTGAAGTTATTATTTGTGTGCCTATGTTAATGCTGTTCAAACTTGTATTTATGGTTCATTAATTGAAAGCCTTTATTATTAGGGTGAGCGCGCTAAGTAAATGTAAGTTCTGATCGCACTACTGACAGTGGTTACAGTATAAAAATGTGTACTCACGGTTTTAAAGTTTAGCAATATGAAGCTATGCATAATGCTCCCAGAATGCGCTCTGATTAGATGCAAATATTTGCAGAAGCTTGAGAGCAAGATTAATGACTCTTTGCTTTCAATATAAAATGTTCCTAAAAAATGAAAGTAGGAAAAACAAATTTTTTTGCTAAACTACTGTGACATTTCAGGTACCGTTTCTTTGCAGCATCATTTAGTAAAATGTGTTGATGCATGCTAGTATTTCGCAAAAATATTCATATTGGAAAATCAGTGTAACCAGTTTCAATAAGATTATGAGAAACATAAAAATAAACAAGCATCGGCAAAGCCAGTAGGTCTGAAATTAGTGATCAGCTTTTTAGTTTTGCCAATACCTGACTTGCTTTGGCATGGTCTTTGTAAAGCCTCCTTGATGTGAGAGCTGCCGGGCCCTCACCATTATAACAAACATTGGCAAAAGCAAAACAGATTTGGTCTAAAAAAAGCACACACTGCCACATTAGTTACTGCCACTGAACAAAACTACTTTTTGTGCCAATATACTCCTTGTAAAAGAGCTTAATGCCGTCACTCACAGTGAAGCCAGCCGATACAGAGAGAGTGAGAGAGAATTCTAAAAAACACAAAAAGGTTGTGGGAAACGACAGACCAAATTAGGGGTAGCTGTATGTCTTTTGTGAATTTACAAGAATTTATAGAAGTAGGGCAAGAAATGTACTCCTGGAAAATATTTGTGAACTGCAGTTTATCATGAGCAAATATGCATGTGTAGATTTGCTCATGCGAAAACCCAAGTGTTTGCAAGGTCATTTTCCCATCAACCACTTTTTTCCCAACTCTGGAAGAAGGTTTACGCCTGCCATTGTCAGGAGTACATTTCCAACATTTCTCAGTATGGGAAAAGATTAGAGAAGAGTTGTTGAAAACCCTTAAAACATCCAAGTTAGTAGATTTGCACAGACTTAAAGGGCATTCCAACCCTGGAACTATTGCTTACCGCTACCTTCAGTGCCAGTATGTAGATCTGCAGAAACGTGGCAACATAAAGGGATTGCTAGTATTCAAAAACTACTATGGTATGATCCCTGGTAAAATCAGAGAGGCTATATAAGAGCTATTATATAATGAGATTGCTACCATAATTTGTCGCCGAACCACATAGCACCAAAGGGACAAGTGGATTTTGTTACAGGACAAGTAGATTTATGAAGCAACCTGCCCCACGGACAAGTAGGTATTTTAATAAATTCCACACCCCTGATACAATTCGTCAGACCCCAATTGGTGGGACTGGTTAGTTTGACCATTAGACAATAACTGGTGTCCGGCATGATTACTAGGTAACACCAGGGGTTTTAAGATCAGTAGGCCTGACCTGTGTTCTGAGCATTCTGAACACAACTGGTGGCGACAACTTACAGTATTGGGAAGTTGTGGCTTGATTGACTAAAAACCTCAACACTGTCTCAGGTGAAGCAATGCTTGTCCCTTTTATCTGATGACCTGGAACTACGGGACTTTTTATTAGGTCCTTAAAGAACATGTCAAAAATGCTTCTTGTGTGCAATATACAATGAGATATGGAAAGTTTATCTGCAGGAAGCTGCTGAAATAATGTGTGAAATTGACAGGGCCAATTTAGAAAAAGCTCTAGTAGTGGTTGACAACGGTATGACCACCTTATCTTCTAGAATATACTCTCGGACAACATAGTGTTAATGGCAATATGCATGGGCAGTCACAGCTTAGGCCTATTTTGCTGTTGAGCTTGATGTTTCAAAAACTACATTCTGGCCATTCACTGTGGCAACATATTGATACCACAAGTCTGATGTTTTGGTAAGGTGGAAAGAGGAAAACAAATATTCATGGCAGGTAAAGATTCAAGGTACACTATGTAACACATGGAAAAACTAGAGAAGTTACCTTTCACCGTTGTAGATTAGATAATCCACCGGTATATCGCACTGCCGATTTCAACATTTCCTTTCCAGTACTGTCTACAATACCAGCAAGTAGGCAGATATGAAGCATTGGGGGAATGGTTTGTACACAAGTATTGGTGTATTAATTTTACATTTTCAGTGTTGAAATAAGGAAACTGAAGTTTTTCTCAATGATTCCAATTGTGAGAAGGCTTAGAGTGGATCTTTAGTGTGCAAGAATGTTTTGCTTCACTGGCCTATAACGCTTCGGTGGCAAAGTTTATCTTGCTACTTGAAAAGTTCAACCAGCTGCAGTGATCCATCCAGCTTTCAGATTACTCTCTTATGGGAGTTAGTTGATGCTTAAAGATCAAGGTTGCTATAGCATGAAACCAGAGGTTGCCAATATGGTGACCGTTTGTTCTGTAGTCACTGTACTGTTCCAGCTGCCTGTACAGTTACGGAGGCAACAGTTTGACCTTCAATAAATCTTTCAAATGTGCATTTTGATGTATTTAGCAAATTGAAAGCCTTATTGTTTCAGAAGGATGTGGCCTTAACATCTACAAAGAAGATGTTTGATCTTCAAGTTACAAGGTCCTCTTCAGAGACACAGTCGCAATTACGCACTAACTTCCCAACTACATTTTGGAGAGCTGGGGAACCTCATTTTTAATATGTCTGATATGATTGGAATAGCACACTTTTTAAACATATAGGCTCTGGGTTCGTTAGCACCTTCCAGAAGGAATTCAGAGTCATTACATCTTTTATGCAGTTCATGCTCTGAAGCCTTTTTGTAGGTCTTCATCTTGTCATGCTCCTGATTGCTGGGGCTGTGAAAAATGTTTTTCTTCTTCGCAATGGATGTCCCATTTCAAGAACGGATGGAACAGGCACTACCACATGTGCTGCTGTGCCCGGAATGCATAGTGCATTGCTCCGATGCACCTTCCTTCAAGAACTGAATGAGCATGGGTTCTTATGGTTTCTGCCTGTTTGGCTACACTTCATGCAGCCGTATTCCGCTTCCTGCTGTGCACTTTCGAGTGTGCATTGGACTTGTACCTAGGAGCTCAATTGATTAATGGTGGACCTCTTATAGGTCCATTTGTATCGCTGTCCACTGCGTATTCCATTGCTTATGACCACATTTTACAAGCCTGCCTGGTATGCTTCCTCTCCTATTTAATTGGATTTTGGCTCTGGTTCAATGGATCTTCCATTGGCCGTGTTCTCTTCGTCAGCAGTTGTTGTGGGGGCTGGATGGGAACAGATTTTTTCCATAAACCTGCTTCAAGTTGTGCATCTGGGATCATCGTCTGTGGTTACTGGGAACAGAGATGTGTTGCCTACCACTCAGAACTCATAAACAATTGGCTACTCCGTTTGGTGGTAACTTTGAAATACGGTCTGGTTTTAATATCTTAAATTGTTTTTAAATTTGGATTTTATTAGTTTTCAAATGTTTTATATATTTTTTTAATCATGGCTTTCTGTGTGCTTTGGCTTTCAAACTGTATGATTGCCTTTTTTTAACTGATTTTCAGATTGAGTTTATAAACATTTTTATATGCATATACTGTGATACTATTTACCATAGCTTTCTCTTTATTATATAGCATATTAGTCAAGTCTCATAATTTGGCCTGGGGAGAGAAGCTGCCATTTTTACCATGTAAACATTTCTTAAGTTGCCTTCTCTTTTGCACGATGACTTTTGGCACACAATTGCATTTGTGACAAAGCAAGATTAATTTCTCTGAAATAACTTTGCTTACAAATTCCACTTAGTAAGAACATTATCACAACACCTTGAACATCACGTACAAGGCATCGACAACACATAATGCAAACTTAGTAATTTGTTTTCATCCATGAGGCGACGTAGCTATCAATATATCATAACAATGTCAGTCTGACTAAGGAATCGGTTTGGGGAAACAGCCATTACAACACAACTGTTCCACGCACGGCCTTTACCACCCATGTGTTACCATGCACACACTGTTACCACAGGTAGCCTTCACCATGCTTTTTTTTTTTTTAACAGCATGGCGAGGACTTTTGCTGTTTATAGTGGTAAAGGCACCCACGTGGTCAAGGCTATCAGCATCGTTAGAGGACCAAAGAGATCTTTCCACGTCCTCTTGATGACCTGTGCTGTGCCTCACAGGAGTTGCCTTGTTGTTGTCCTGTTATGGTAAGTGGGATTGCTTTTGGGATGGATATTGGGATTTAGACTGGGGGAGTCAGTAACTGGGGGCCAGGGGGAGGTTGCACCGGGGGACAGATTTAGGGGTCAGGGCAGGAGCTGGGTATTTTTAAAAGGGCTGGAGACCAGGAGGGTCTAGATTAAGGGCTTAGGGCAGGGTCGGGTATTTTTTTTAAAAGGGCGGGGTGGGTCGTGCAGGGGTCTTTTTTTTAGGTATTATGGAAGGGGTCGGGTATTTTAAAAAAGGGTCAGTGGGGGAGGCCTAGGCACCGGCTTGAGGACTGAGTGCTGGGGTATGGGGAATCTTTTATCACGCACAATCCTTTACAATACATGCTTTACAATAAAATACATTGTAAACACATGCACGGTAAAGGTTATACGTGGTATATGCATTTGCGTTGTAATACATCCGTGGCAAAGGTATGCGTTGCAATGGAATGCGTTGTTGCGTCATACAACCATCGGCTCGATAGCAAGGATGCTTTTTGTTATAAATAAACAAGGATTTCCACACACAGGAACACCTACTGTCATTGTGAGGTCAATACTCATTAAACCTCATGCCCAGCTGCTTGTTGATCCCTCTGTGAGGAGGTATGTCCAGCCTGTGACCAGGGCAGGGACCTACATTCTTTCCTTTCATGGTAATAGAGGTTGGATCATCCAATAGACAGAGCACATATATACACCCTAGGCATTTAGGTTAGAGAACGCATAGTAGGAGTATGCTATAAATGCATATATATTGTTTTTGTAAGCCTGCATACATACTTTTTTTGTAAGATGGTGGAACTGTATATTCCATTAACTGTCCTTATATTGTAAATCACTTTCATCTGCTTCTGTCTATTGATAATTGCTGCATATATATTCTATACAAGAATAACAATGGTTCATTAAATATTGAAAAACGCCCCACTTTGTATTCCTTGTATATTTCCTGAGATAAGGAGAGCGCGAGTGACTGAGCAAAGGGGTTCTAGATCCATTACCACGATCCCTGAGGGGGGCTCAGGGTTGTCATGTTTTGTGGTTGCCAAAACCATATGCTACCTCTCCAGGTTTTAGGTTTGCATATGGTGGCACTGTGGGCTGGCTGTTCACTATGACGACATACCCTGCGGGGGTGCACAGAATCGGTCTTGCACCATCCCTACGATTATGTTGCCCAACAAACGAGCAGTCCCTACTGCAATGGGGGGGAACCACCAGGGGCGGCTGGTGTTCATGGGCGAGATGGGCGCCGCCCTGCCACTCTTGGGGGACTAAAAAAATGTGATCTGAACACCGAGCAGCTAGCAATAAATTGTGCTGGCTGCTCGGTA
Organism: Lissotriton vulgaris; assembly: GCF_964263255.1. NCBI lineage: Eukaryota > Metazoa > Chordata > Amphibia > Caudata > Salamandridae > Lissotriton > Lissotriton vulgaris. Next base: position 375,863,834 of record NC_141698.1, read on the forward strand.
AACTAACCTGGGCAAATCCATTTTTTGGGGGTGGGTGATGGCTCTGAGTCTTGGCTCTGCCTCTGCTGCTCATGCTTTCGGCTGGGCGAAGATTTCTTCGACCTGAAGCCAGAAAGCAGAGCAGTGACGACTAAGCATGGGCGAATTTTGCGAATTTGCGATCCGCGAATTTTTTATTTTTGCGTGATCGCAGGGAACTTTGCGTATTCGCGGGGCGCTTTGCGTGTTTGCGGGTTTTTTTTTTGCCTGGTTTATCACTGCCACCCTCTCGTTTTTTATGCCCTTCTGCCCTCTGTACCACTTGTTTTTGCGCCTTTCTGCCCTCTGCCCCACTCTTGTTTGTGCCCTTTTGCCCTCTGCCCCATTGGTTTCTGTGCCCTTCTGCCCTCTGCCTAACTCATGCCCTCTGTCCCACTTTGTGCCCTTCTGCCCTCAGCCATAAGTCAGCTTCAACAGGAAGCACTAATAGATAAAGTAAAGCAGGTGCTTGAGTTGAAGGTCAAATTAAGTTACACAGTCATTAATCACCCCAAGTTTGGGGTGATTAATGATTGTGTAACTGAATTTGAGATTCAACTCTAGCACCTGCTTTACTTTATCTATTAGTGCTTCCTGTTGAAGCTGACTTTTGTAACTATTTTAGAGGCTCTGGCAGCTTGCCGGCGCCATTCTAAAATAGTTACAAAAAGTCAGCTTGAACTTTTGACCCAATCCGTTCCGCTCGCGGATTTTGCGGGAAATTCGCGAATCTCGCGGATTGCAAATTTACCCAAAATCCGCGAGCGAAGCGGATTTTCCGCCCATGCTTAGTGACGACACACAGGTGGGCAGGATCTGTGTATCACTGCCAGAATACAGCTTTTAATTTGGGCGAATTTCGTAGAGCCCAGGGAGGAGTCAGAAGCTCCCCATTAATTGCAGTGGCTGGAGGCAGGCCCGTCCAGCTTTAGGAAAGTAGCGTGGTGTGGCTGTGGCCTCTCTGCATGTTCCTCGAGAGAGACCCAGTAACAGTTGTTGTTTAGACTACTGATTGGTGTGCTGGGCTTTGGAGGAGTGGTCAATCCAGAATTTTCCAGTTTGGGACGTGCACTCTGTAGTCACGAGTCGGAGCCTGGCGCGAGAGAACAACATTGTGGTAGAGCAGCACACTGAAAAGCGTAAGTATTGTTATTTATTCACTACAACCAAGTGTGACCTGAACTGACCCGACTAATAATGATGATGGGTGCAGCTTCAGCAGCGTGAATGAAAGTGTGGGTGGTAACTAGTAGTTTAAACACCGGCGATTGGACCTTTCACAGAATCACATGCAGACTCACTGCCAGTGAAAGCAGGCCCGGCCGCCGGTGTTACTTCTAAATTAGTCACACACTGTGTGCATGCTTTTGGTAGGCAGCCAGCAGGTAAACACGGCGCTTGTATTTTTGATCTTCCTGTAGTTAAGATTAAGAAGTCACTGTATAGATGTAACACATTAAAACCTGCAAAGTACATGCTAGCTCGCGAGGGGGGCGGTCAGGTGGGCGGCCACTGGCTTTGCCCCTGTGGCAGCTGTAACTCGAGTTTTGGGAGCCTAGTACGCATGCAAGGATCTGTGCAACTTGCGAGCTCTGTCTCTGATAAACACATACTCCCAATACATTATACAACAATGGCACGTGAGGTGCTATGGTTTTCTGGTGGTTTGTAGTGGTGTTTACCGTATATCTAGAAATAGCTTGGCATTAGCAGTGGTATTTGCTGCTGCGTAGATGTGGATCTATAAGGTATGCTGCAGTAAAAGCTTCAAGGCTATTTACGTTTCAAAATCTTTTCTACATGTTGAGACTATTAGGGACTGTGTGATTCACAAACCACAGTTTCAAAGTTCAAGCCTGAATTAAAGAAGCCTCCATGTTAGTAACTTTTGAAGTATGTGTAGAGAGCCACCCGGCCTCTGCTAATTCATGTATCTGTTGCACCCATGCATTGATACACCTCTCGGGGCGGGCTCTCCCCGAGGGTATAAATAAATGGGTCGTAGGCCGCTCGGGGTCTTCCGGCCAGCAGTTATATGTGGTCTCAGGTGTCAATTATTTCTAGCGCTGCTGTGGCCTGTGCCCCCAGGCCCCACCACGCTACACTGGCGACAAGGCCGGTTCTAGCCCACGCCTGCTCACCTGCCATGTGTGGTTCGGCTGTGGTGCCCACCCGCATTATTGGCGTGACCTGTTTTGCCGGTGCGGGGAGTTAGAGCTTCTATCGCGCTGCGGAGCCCACCCGCGTCTCTCTGTGCGCCTGGGAGGTGCGGCCTGCCCACGTGTCTCCCTCCGCTGAGGAGCGCGTTCAGCTGGCGGTACTCGCCGAGGCGGCGCCTGCGAGGGTAAGTGTCATCGACCCTGTCTGCAAGCTGTGTCCTCCGCATGTTTTGCTCTGGTGCCTGCCCGAAGTGAAATTGATCGGCTGTTCTTACACAGCCAAGTGAAGAGGCCCCAGGTGCCTGGCTGCCCCCTTCATTGCCTGTACCCCCGCATGCCCAAGAGTGGAGACTGCTCCCTACTACCTGCGAGTGGAGTCCTCGGGGGAAGTGTTAACCCTGCTGGGGAGAGACTTCTCCCTGGAGTGTCTGGCCTGGAAAAGTCAACAAGCATTGGCATCTCCAAACCCCGCAGCAGCTCCTCTATGCAGCCACCTCAATCTGTAAAATTTATTTTGGGGGGGGAAGAAATTCGAGGAGACCTCTGTTGTGTTAAGGCTGGATAAATGCATTCTTGCTGCCCCCGCTGCGGGCATTGGCAGAGAAAAAGGCCAAGGGGACAGGCTGCGGCCCTGCTGACGTTCGTGAAGAGGACAGAACAAGTCCACGTGCTGAGACGCCCACTCAAGTGCGGCACTTCGGTGGGCAGGCCATAATCTCACACCCTCACACCGCCACAGCTACTCCAGGATGACTGACCCGGCAGCAGGCAGCGCTGCTCAGCAGGGCGGAGGACAGAACCCAGCAGTCGCCGCAAATCCTCCACCCCCGGTGCACAATCACACTGCGGTTGCACCGCTCCCACCATTCAGCGAAACCGCCGACCCAGCGACCGCAACAGCGGCACCCCAGTAGAAAGTCTGGGTTGGACGACTCAACCACTATTTCAAGGGAACAAGGAAGACGGATGGCAATGTGATACGGTCACTCCTCATCTACTATGGCGGAGCCGAGATATACAACCTCTTCGAGACATTCCCCAACACAGGGAGAGAAGATGACTACGATGCAGTGGTGGCCGCCCTCAACAGACATTTCGACCCGCAGCTCAACCACGACTTTGAAAAGTTCAAATTCAAGAGGGCATGGCAAACCGAGACAGAATCAGTCGACATGTTCTATGCGCGCCTACGCTGGCTGGCTAGCACGTGCCCCTTCACAGATCAGCGGGAAGAGATTTGTGATCAGATAATTCTGGGCTGTAGACCCAAACTGTTGAGGAAGCTCATTCTATGGCAACTGGGAATCTCGCTCGACGAAATCCTGGTCCTTGCTTGCTCCCATGAGCTGTCCGATGCCAGGGCGGAAAAAATGGAGGCCGCCCCACATACACCAGTTGTCAAGTCGCAAGCGCCCAAGATCCCGGCCATCAAAGAAGAGAAGGTAGAGGCCATCCAGAGGCGACCCGTGACGACACGCCCAACGCCAAAAGCAAGCCCGGGAGGACTGTGAGGGTATTGCGGTGAAGATCAGCCTGCGACAGCCGTATGTGGAGCAAAGGGGAAGACATGCTCTCTGTGCGGAAGACAAAATCTCTATGCCAGAGTGTGCCGTGGTGGGCGGTTTCGACCGACTATGTGAAGGCTGCGGAACATGTCTCAGTGGGTCCGACAAATGTCGTTGGCAGACTCATCACCAGTGCTGGACGACCAACCGGAGGAAAGGCGTCCCATGTACGAAGACGAAGAAGAAGTATTCGTAGTCTCCTATGTCAGCCGAACAGGAACCTGTTGGAGGCCACCTCCCATGTGCTCTTTGTCCATTGACGGTACGGATGTGCGAGCCCTCATTGACACCGTGGCCTCGGTCAACGTCATGGACTCCGATCAATATACCCGCCTGTCACCGCGACCCCCGCTGGCACCGTCCACCGCCCGCATCTCCACCTACGGAGGGACGGACCCGCTCCCTCTCAGGGGCGTCATCCAGGCCACGGTTGTCAGCAGCAGCTACACCACAGAGGCGAGATTCCATGTCACCGACGGCAAGAAAGGGACTCTGTTGAGCTGTCACACTGCCGAAGACTTGGGGCTCGTCTTCTTTGCTAACCAGGTCCACGAATCTCATACCGAAACAATGCTAGAGGAGTTCCCAGAGTTGTTCAAGGGATTTGTGAAGCTAAAATGCAAAAGGTTCAAGTTGCACATTGATCCGACAGTACAACCTGTGGCTCTCAGGCATTGATGGGAACCTTTCAACTTACGTCCACAAGTGGAGGAGGAGTTGAGGAAGCTCAAAGAACTAGGAGTAATCGAAAAGGTATCTGGGCACACTCCCTGGGTGTCCCCGCTGGTTGTGGCACCCACGCCCAAGCAGCCAGGAGCTATTCGACTCTGCGTCTATATGAGGCTACCTAACACAGCAGTAAAAAGAGAGCGCCACATCACCCCCACGATGGACGACATCGTGGCCGATTTGAATGGCGCAAAATGGTTCTCAAAGCTGGACCTAAATGCTGGATACCACCAGTTGGAGCTCGGCCCCGAAAGCAGATACATTACCACGTTTTTAACGCACGTGGGACAAAGCCGAAATAAGAGGCTCAGCTTTGGAGTGTCATCGGCTGATGAAGTTTTCCAGAACGCCATTCGGGAGACGCTGTCGGGGCTGCAAGGCGTAATCAACCTAAGCGACAACATCTTGGTATACTCCCACACACTTGAGGAACATCATACTCACCTCCGTGCCATGGTGAGGAAGCTGGCGGATTGTGGTTTGACTCTGCACAAGGCCAAGTGTTCCTTTTACCAAGAGAGCGTGGACTTCTTTGGGTACACTTTCACCCGGGAAGGGCTGTTGTTTGATCAGAGGAAGGCTGAAGTGATCCGGACCGCCAGCACGCCACAAAACCCCACTGAGGTGAGGAGTTTCCTCAGTATGGCTACATAATGTGGGCGTTTCATCCCCAATCTGGCAGCTATATCAGAGCCGCTATGCGCACTCACGAGGCACGATCGTAAGTGAGAATGGACACCAGCGGCCAACAAAGCGTTCCAGGATGACAAGGTGGGCCTGCTGGACAAGACGGTGATGGCATACTTCCACCCATGACGCCGGACAGAACTGGTAGTTGACGCGAGCCCGGTGGGCCTCACGCAGTCCTTCTCCAGGAACACGGCCCTGACGTGTGGAAGCCAGTGGCCTACGCCAGCAAGGCCCTTACCGACACGGACATCAGGTATGCCCAAATCGAAAGAAAGGCGATGGCGATCAAATGGGCTTGCCATCACTTCCATCTGTATTTGTGTGGCCAAGAATTCAGTGTTGTGACTGATCACAAGCCTTTGCTCCCGCTGTTTGCGGGCTCACCCCGACTGGCCCCACCCAGGATTGAACGCTGGGCTGTGCAGCTGCAGGGATACAATTTCAAGGTGGTGTTCTGCCCAGGGGCGCACAACCCTGCCGACCACTTGTCCCATCACCCGGAATCTTTGACGTCCTCCACGTCGTCTGTGGACACGTGCAGCACAGAGGCATTCATACACATGGTGTCACAGGGCGCATGTCCGAAAGCCATGACCCTCGAAGAGATCAACCACGCCTCTCGAGAAGACCCTACACTCGCCTGAGTTTGCAAAGCCCTGGAGAACAATGGATGGACTCACTTCATGGACGGGGCTCGAGCCCTCCGGCTGGAGGTCAGTCTTGCACGTTAACAGCTATGGCAAGTGAGAAGTGAGTTGAGTATAGGAGCGGAAGGAGTGATCTTGAGAGGGCATCTCATCGTGATACCAGAAAAACTCCAGAAGAGAATCCTCGTTTTGGCTCACGTTGGCCACCAAGGAATGGCCAAGAGCAAGGCCAGACTGCGAGATAAGGTGTGGTTCCTGGCAATGGACTCCATGGTGGAGAAGGTGGTGAGGCAGTGCCATGCCTGCACAATCACCGGAGGAGACCCTGCCCTTACACCTGTGCTAACAGAAGAACCGAGCAATGCCCCATGGACACACCTAAGTGTGGACTTTGGGTGTTTTCCCGATGGACGACATATGCTGGTAATAGTCGATTCATACTCGAAGTTTCCAATCGTTGAGGTCTCCACCTCGTTCCCACATGTGAAGAAGGTTTTGGATTGGACATTCACGATGATGAGGTTACCTGAAGAAGTCAAGTCCAACAATGGACCCCCTTTTCAGGGGAGAGAGTTTCAAGAGTACCTGGAGAGCAGAGTGGTAAGGTACAGAAAAATCACCCCACTGTGGCCTCAGGCAAATGGTGAAGTAGAAAGGCTCATGAGGACCATCAACCGGGCACTACGCATCGCCGTGGATAGCGGCGAAGATCCGGAAGCGGCCTTAGAAGAGTTCCTGGGTGCGTACCGTCAAACTCCCCAAAGCACCACAATTTTCGCCCCGGCTCATCTCCTGTTCAAGCACGCTCCAAGGTATAGCATTCCAGCTGACCCTGCGTGGATACCTGTGGAAAGGGATGATGCCGCTGTTCAGGCACGGAGGGAGACCACGAATCGGAAAGCGAGTGAGGCCCGGAGAGCTCAGGAGCCCCAACCAGTGGCGGTGCGTCCATTAAGGGCGCTGAGGCGTTGCCCCACCAGCCGTCCGTGCCCGCAGCTTCCTCGGCTTTTGTGAACTTAAGTAAACTGAACTCTCAGTCAGTTTACTTAAGTTTAGTCTGAGATGTCTATGGAGAGGAACTGAACTGACAATGCCTGTCAGTTAGCATGATGCCGGGCCGCCCTCCCCTTTCAGAGTCTGAAGTGGGTGGGCGGCCCGACTTCATGCTAACTGACAGGCATTCACATTGTCAGACCAGGGGCAGCAGCACAAGTGCGCATGAGTGGGGACGGAGGCCGAATTTTTCCTCCGTGCCCACTCATGCGCACTAGTGCCTGCTGTGGCTTCGCATGCCCATTAGAAGAGCGAGGGTTGAGCAAAGGCTCAAGCCTCCGTCTTCTAATGGGCTGGGCGGGCAGAGAGTAACTGTGCCCTAAGGCGCCAGGATTGGCTGTGAGGGATCGGCGGATGTTCCTGTAGGCGGCTAGGCGCCAACAGCAATGGGACCTGGAACCCGGAGCACAGACGGCGAGGACCTGGTAAGTTTAAAAAATTTTTATTTTAACCCCCGGCCCTGCAGGGCATGACCCATGGCCCCCACGGCACGACTGCGAGTATTGCAAGAGCTGGGGAAGACGGTTCCCAGGTGTTCACTTTCACCCTTACAGAAATGAAATCAAAATGAAGCGTGCATACCACACAAACTGACTTAGAGTGGATCAATATTTGCTGTAGGTGAAAAGCATTTGTTTGTGTAAGCTGCGAATTAACCTCTCTTTACACATCTGCAAAGGGCTTCTAGTAACACAGCACACCCAGAGAGGAGAGAGAAAGTTGGAGGGGGGAGAGGGCGAGTCGGGGGAACAGGTTCTTCTTTGATGGAATACCAGATGAAAATAAAGCTTATTTAGATTTTAGCCCATTACTACCTTTTGGAACAAGTTTATGGGGAGCCAGGAAACTTATTTGTGTATACAAGATATGAGTAGTCCTGCCCTGCACTGAGGACGGCACGTGCTCTTTCACAACAACGTGTGCATTTCAGCAAGGTAGAAGCCTTGGCCCTTGTGTTCGTGAATCATAATTATAAATATGTTTTTTGTAAATCACTAAAAAACGTCTGATGACTTCATGTGTACGAAGGAGAAAAGCGAGCTTCCTTCGTGCTGCTAATCTTATGGCCAATGAGTGAAAGTTGAGTTGCTTTTTTGCATTTCCTATTGAATAACAATAACAAAGCTGTAGCGCCTCCAGCCACTACCTGTCAGACACGAGCACTTTTGATGTGCCTGCTGCTGTCTGCGTGCCAGTCAGGGGGCATTTAAACCGCTGCACAACATTAAGCGAGCAGCATGTTGCATGCAGCAAGAGCTGTGTGCAAGCAGTGGCACTGAAGTATAGAGTTCAACACATAAAACTTGGGGGTCTGGTAAGAGAGTTAGATAAATGCTCTCATTTCTTGAGACTCTAAGCCCTACGGGTGCTCGTTGAAAAACTTACAGAGACCTACATCTAATATAATGCCCAACGCATTTTCTTCCCAGCAAAAGCGGATGAGACCCAAGGTCAAGAGATGGATTCCCATCAATGTATTGTAAGTGATCTTATAGTTTTATCATTTGGTCATCCAAAAGGTTGGGATGGGGCATCTCTAGAACATTGAGATACCTTACACCCCACCTTCAAGGACAGGGAACAAAGCCTGCAATCACTCGGTAGACCATGCGTAGGATCACTCAATGGGATTAAAGTGCAGTGAAAAAAAGTGAAAAGATGTGGGGTTCAAATTAGAATAGAGAACATACAGTGAAAAACTTTAATAACTGTATGTTTCTTTCGTTTTAAAAAACAGGAACAGTGCAAAATGATGCAGTTTAAACAAATAGCTGCAAGTGGGCCGACATGTTTCTGCCAAATATGGGGAACAAAACACCTCCTACGGCTACATCAGGGCCTCTGTTCTTTAGAAAGTATTTTTGTCACTGCTTGTGCGTGCTACAAATAATATCAACCATCAGTAAAGTGATCAAATTAAATCATAAATGATATGTTTTCTTCTCTATTCCTGCATGTCAGATGGTGTTATTCTCACCCTTCGTGACAGGGGATATTACCTCATGTCGCCTGGACCAAGCTCAGGATTAGGGAGGCCACGCTCTCTCCGTCGTTGCCTCAGACTGTGCCTGAGATTAGGGGATATTGATCTCCTTGAAGCAAATCTAATTTTAGCTGATCGCTTTTCAATTTAAAAAATGTCATTCTGTCGATGTTTGTTTTGGTTTTCCTGGCTCTAACAGATGGAGGTTGAATGATGTCAGTCCTCGGGGCGCACACACGGCTGGGGGCAATTGCTGAACGTCTTCGCATGCAGTGACTTACAGCCTACAATAACGCAGTGTCTGTGGGGAGGTTGCTTGCATTCTCGGGTCTGTGCTAAGCACCCCCACCTGCTCAGAGGCCCCAGCAGACGTGGTGTTATCTACTGTAGTCTGTCACCAGGCAATGTAAGGCCTAGACAGGCTGCAATAAAGGAAACCTATTGAGTGCAGTGCAGTGAAGGGTGAGTGATGTCTGTGTGAGTGCAGGTTGAGCAGTGTGCCTTTGTGAGTGCAGGTTGAGCAGTGTGTCTGTGTGAGTCCTGGGTGAGTGATGCCTGTGTGAGTGCAGGGTGAGTGATGCCTGTGTGGACTGTGATTGCAGGGTGAGCAGTGTGCCTGTGTGAGTCCAGGGTGAGTGATGTCTTTGTGAGTGCAGGTTGAGCAGTGTGCCTGTGTGAGTGCAGAGTGAGTAATGTCTCTGTGAGTGCAGAGTGAGCAGTGTGCCTGTGTGAGTCCAGGGTGAGTGATGTCTGTGTGAGTGCAGGGTGAGCAGTGTGCCTGTGTGAGTCAAGGGTGAGTGATGTCTGTGTGAGTGCAGGGTGAGCAGTGTACCTGTGTGAGTCCAGAGTGAGTGATGTGGATGGGTGAATGCTAGCTTAGTAATGTGTCAGGGAAGGGCGAGTAATGGGTCTATGACTATGAGTGCAGGGTGACTGTGCCTATGTGAATGCAGGGAGAGAGATGTATCTGTGCAAGTGCAAAAAGACTTGTCTGGCTACTACCAGAGATATATTCGCCAAGCCACCTCTTTCTCAAATGTGCTTGCAAATGCACCATTTGCCCACTCTTTTTTCAAAATGTTCTCGTGTGAGAACCCCCCGAACCCCACATAGGTGGTTCGGCCTCGCTTGCTGCACACGCTCGCCACAGTGCAGTATTTACACCCCCCCCCCCCCCACCACTTTCAAATGTCACCAGCCGCCACTGGCCCCAGCTGAGAGTGGGAGACCGGGTAGTGATCAAAGACCGACACAACGGGTGGAAGTTCCGGACGCCCTATGAGTCTGAAATGTGGGAAGTGGTGAATGTCCAAGGCACTATGGTTACTGTCCCAAGAGGACAGTCTGTCACAAGGAACGTGTCCAGTTTTAAGAAGACTATGGAAACGGATGGATATCTGGAGACATGGGGGCGTCAAGGCACTCAAGTAGCCTTCTCCTCCGTGAGGTCACCGGAAGTAGGAGGTTCGGGGCCGGAGTCACCCATGACGGCGAGTCCAGCAATTGCGGGAAATGCAGGACCAATGACTCCGAATGCTGGCACGGCATCTGTGGAAGGCACCCCGGCTGGGGTGTAAACATCCCCTTTTTACCGGAGCCAGCGGTACGGTCTCCGGCCGAATCCATTGCCCAGCCAGCGCTTGAAAGACTTTGTATATACCTCTCTGTGAACTGTGCAATTCTCTGAGTGCGCAGGACTAAAAGAAGGAAGGGATATAGAGAGCCAACCGGCCTCTGCTAAATAATGTATCTGTTGCACCCATGCATCCATACACCTCTCGGGGCGGGCTCACCCCGAGGGTATAAATAAATGGGCCGTAGACCGCTTGGGGTCTTCCGGCCAGCAGTTATATGTGGTCTCAGGTGTCAATTATTTCTTGCGCTGCTGTGGCCTATGCCCCCAGGCCCCACCACGCTACAGTATGCAACATATGCTAATTAAGAACGGAATCGGAATATAAAATGTTTTTAACCCATTTAATGAGATCCGTAACTCACACTTTTACAGTTGAGACTTGCCATAAAAAATCTAATCAGTATCACTCCTGCTCAGGTAAAACTGCAAGAGCCCCTGATATCCAGAGGGCAGCTCGTTTTTCATGAAATGTAGTCTAGATCATTCTGCTGCGAAATTGTTGGCTTATAAAATGGGCCCTGAGAAAACTGAACTTTTTGCAGTAATTATAGAACTCCTGCTCCCACACAAATTGGAATTCGTCACACTGCTCGGTGGTCCTATGAAGCGATACATAAGTTGTGGCAGCCATTAGGGTAGTACACGAGGTACCATTGGAACTGCGTTGCCACTTGTGGGGTGTCTCAGTCTGCACCAGAAGTGAAGCCATTGTGTCACGGGCCCTGGCTGGTGCAAAGAATGAAATGGGCCCACTGGCAGTTGCTGCTCTTTGAATGATGAAATACAGTTGTGATCAAGGTTCAGTCGGCCCTTCAGGTCTTTGAGCCCAGGTGCGACTGTGACTGCTGCACAAGTGGAATCTACGCCTATTCTTCGCACAGGCCCGAGGCATTTTGTACTGATATGCTTTGGGACGGGTATTATGTTCTGGTGTGACTCTGGTTGGGTGATAGCTTCATTTTAATTGCGGAGGGTGTGAAGTTTGGTGTATGAAAGTTCTGCATCTTATCTCAACTATATGTGTGGAGAGGATGTGGCGAAAAAGTCAGAGCGGCTGACTTTCAAACTGGAGAGCCAGGTTCGAGTCTTGGCGACGACCCTAGTTCCTGTGATTCTAGGCAAATCCCTTAATCTCCCCTTGTCTACTAAAAATGGTGTGACTATTCTTGATGTCTTCGGAAGATTTAAGAATGTGTATTTGATGACTTCACAAGGTGTGACTATTCCTGAAGACTTCAGGAGGATTTAAGAATGAGTAAGTGATTACTTCATAAGATCCAATTGTGCTTGATGATTTGAAATTAAACATCCAAATCTCCACCAGCGTTTTTTCTTTTTAACATTATGAAATTGCTCCTGATGTTTTGAGAATGATTATACTTCTAGTGTAGATGGGTAATTGGAGAAAAATGTAACACACAAACGCCAAAAGTGACTACAGTGATCAAATATGAGATGGGCCACTGCGAGGAAATATGCAGCTGCACAAGTGAAGTTCTCAACTGACCCTATCCCACGAGGTTAAATTTCAGCCAGTCTGATTTATCACCCAAAACATTGAGCAGGAAAATTATAAAATTGTAACTACAAGTTCCAGAATGCCTAGTGGTACGTATGTAATAAGTCAGGATGGCAACAACGTACCAGGTTTGGGTCTCAGCATGTCCATGTAATCTTTGTTGCAAGCATCATAGCTGCCTGTTTCCAAGGTCCCTGCTACACTAGTTACTCCAGTCTCATGTTATTCTTAGAAATCTGGGACTTGAGTCCTGGTTTTATACTGGGTTAAATAAGACTACAAATTCCAGATTTATATGAAAAAAAGGGACTGTCCTAACCAGTCATGCATCGACATGGCAAACTTGTCAACTATGACGTATTTACATACATTTTTGAGAAGTGCCTTTCAGGTTGAGCCTGGGCAGCGCATGTGCTGCTCTGCGAGGCATGCTGTATTAAGGTTAGGCATAGAAGCTCCGCCCATTTCACGCCCATCTCTTCAATTGGCTCCTGTAACTATCTTTGCTAAAATGTTGCTTTTAATTTGTAAATAGGCTTACTAGTCCCTCCTTGGTACAGCCTTGTCTGCATGTGTAACCTCCCATAATGACTGGAGTTTTTACCTGTGTCGTTACACAGTCTGTTTGATAAGTCGGTAGGCACTATTTTCTTTAATGATGTTCTCTTCTTTCACCCACTCCATCGCAGCACGCCGCTCACATTCATAATGTATTTATTTAAATTACAGTGCGGTCCGCTTTAACTATAGCAGCTGCACTTATTTAATTAATTAAGTTACAGTTCGGCCCGCTTTCACTTTAGCTGCCACGCTTAATTACCAGCGCGGGCCGCTTTCACTTTAGTGGCCGCGCTACAAAACTACACATTATTTTTCACACTGTATAGTTGAGCACAAATGTCAGTTTTAAAAAATGAGCTGCACTGAAGCATAGTTTTACAGTCTGCACACAGAGATGCGGCAATGCAGTTAGCCCGTTTTCTGAATCCTAGAATAATGCACATATTCACGCAGTCTCCAGTGCTGCACTTTTGCACGTTTTACCCAGTTTGATAGTGATAAGAGAATGCGCCTAGTTTTTAGGCTCCTGAAGTAAGGCGCATTTCACATTTTCATAACAACTGCAGTAATGCGCGTTTGCCTAATCTCCACAGTGCTGCAGTTTGCTCATGTGTGATTAGTCACCCTAGCCGCACATTAATGCACATATGTCCAAGTTCTGTAATGCTTCAGATGCTTTGCAACTGCATAAAAATGCAATAAAGCTCACATTAGGACCTTTTTCACAATATTTCGGCAATTTATATTATCCAATTATGACAACACCAGTGTTGGACTAACTGAAATATGTGTCCCTTTGCGTCACTGCCACCGTACGTTTCTCGATCAACACAATTATGCAGTAGCAAACTTATGTGTCCTACTTATGCAGTGCTGTAGTAACGCCCATTTGTGCTTGTTTTTCACAATGCACAGTGATGCACATATGTACCACTGCAAATACATCATGCTTTCATTAATACACGCTGACAAACACTAACTAGCTCGCATACAGACACAGACTGAAGCACAGGCAGGCAAACAGACACACAGTGGTGCACACAAAAGCTCAACACATAGTTTTCCAAATGCGCATGCCCAGCCAGGCACAGACTGCTCAATGTACAGCAACCGATAAAGATGCACAGAAACACACCACACTCACAAACACATGCGCACACAGGAGAAAGCTTTTCTTTAGACCCTGCTGCCGGATCAGCCGAACACAGAGGCTGTCTAGACTTGATTTTATCTTCTGCCTCTTCCCCACCCTACATTTCCTGCCTCTTTAGCTCCCTCTTGCAGACGCTTTATCGTTTCTGCTTGCTCCCTGGGTCACAATGCTCCTATCTTACTCTCTCATTTTTCACACTTTCTGGTGTTCTCTCTCTTGGTCAGAGTCTAATGATAAAATATGTCTTGGTTTCAGTCCCCAAAAGTAAGTGCCAGTACCCGCCAACTGCAATAACCCGTACAAATGAAGCCCTGCACCCCTCGACAACACCCCCTTCATAGGCCAAAATGCAGCTAACACTGTAATTATTTATTTATTTTAAAACGTGTTTATTCTGCCTGCTGCTTCTGTCTTTCATATTGTCTAAAGATATACTTGTCTCATAATTGTATTAGCTGGATTGTTTTTATTGAACTGTATGTTTATGAATTGTGCTTTTATGATTGTAAGGTTTACAATCGAATAAAGATATTTGAATTGAACACTCATGTGAATCACCCATGCGAGAAGTAAACCCAATGCAAATGGGAGCATTTTGAAACTCCACCTGGGATAAGGAAGTGCATCTTAAAAGCTTCAACACGATACATAAAGATCCATGTTATGTTATGATAATGGAGCTTTATAAAGCACACTACCACCAAAAATGTCTTGTGAGAATTTTGCAGCACTGAGTTAAATCTGTTTTATTTCCTGTCTGCAAAATATTTTTTTTTAACTCACGGCTCCTGGGGCTTCTCTGCATTATTGTTTCCTATAACGAGTTGGTGTACGAAGCTTTCCTCAGTGTGTCTTGTCTGGTGGCAGTAAGAGAAGAACCGCTGTTGATGTTCACTTTTTCAGTGATGCTAAAGAAGAGTTCTGAGAGCCCAGCTGAGCAGTATTGATAGAAAGTGTGAAATCTGTGCACATTCCACCCTGCCTCCAATTCTCATTAAGAAGTGTGCAGAAATGTGCACGTATTCATTAGTGCCCAGAAGTCTTTAATGACCCACTTCCAGTAACCCGGTTTCAAAGCATGCTTTGCTCGAGCGGTGCTCAGCAGGTCACTTTCACTGCTGGTAATATGAGAAGAGGTGTGCACAGTCCACAAGCCCAACACTTAGTAGTCATGTATTTTCATGTATTCTTTATATTGGCTTTATGTTGTCACCTAAACTGTGACTGCCAACAAAAGTAATGTTCAAAAATGTAAATTATTATGCAGGTACGCAAGTGTTTTTTATTAATCTTCGGCAGAATAAAAAGTCTGAGTTTACTTTGTTGGGATCTCCACAGCTAAAGCTGAGACCTCTGAGCTAGCGTACCGATATCATGCCTGTCCGTGCTACTTCCTCTTCGTGCAGGTTATAAAATGTGTGCAGCGAGGTGATGTCCCATTCATCTCCCCCTCCTCCATATGTAATATTCTGCCTGTCCCCCCCCCCCGCCTCAGTATGACAATGATCCCATCCCTCCAAATAGTGACGTCACGAGTTTTAATAACTAGAACTCCACAAGTGACATGACAGTAACGCCTGTTACCGACGGTGGTCCCCAGATCAGAAGGAGCGTACAGCAAGATACGGAGGAGAACCGAAGATGTCCGTGCAGGTGGTGTTTCGGGAAACCTTAGTTGGTGGAGTGTGCCCATCTTTGGCATAACCTCTGTATACCTTGCATTCATTATTTACACAATTAGAAATGGCTTAATTGTTTAATTTTCCAAATGTTCACTCTCTGCTTCCCACTCACCTTTATGCAGGTACCTAACTCACTGGTGGACTTGCACAAGCCTACGCACATCCGGTAGCGCCGGAAGTGACGTCATTGGAAGCACCAAGGAAAACCGTGAGGGAGCAATGGCGTTTTTAAGGGGTAATCTGGCGCGGCTTCGCTCTTTAATTTACCAGACTTTGCGCGCATACAACTGGAAGCAGGAAAATGACTGATTGTGGCATAACGGGTAAGGAAACCGCAGGACCGGTTTAGAGCGAATTGGAACCTGGATTATTTATATGGTTACTCGCCCGTTTTTTTTCCTCATATCTGTGCTCACAAGTAGCCTGTACAATCAAGGTTTAGTGACTAAAAAAATCATGTTAACAAATGTTGAAAAGTGTGGGAAGGATTCAAAACGTTCTTTTGAACAGGTCTCTGCTCCGACGGGCCCACCGACATTAGTGACCCTGCAGATGCTAGCTAGCGCCTGGAAGGGGGTATTGCTGCTGCAGCACACCTGACGACCCACTGCTGGAGCGTCGCAGCGCTCAAAGGTGCTCAAGAATCGACAAATCATAGATTTATTAAAGAGACTGAAAATCATCTGGGATTCCCCCTGCTCCAGGTTCTCCATGATCTCTTTTCTGGCTATTTAGGGTTCAACGTGGTAATGTTGTATCAGTAGATTATACAAGTGTATACTCCCTTGTATTGTCTCTGCTTTCATAATGTTTTCATTTTCTAGTGATGGCCTCTCCGACTGCACCAGATGGACACTGTCTGTGAAAGGCGGCCGATCATTACGTAATTTCTCCTAACACTTATCATTGCACGCCCACAGCACCGTACCCAGTACCTAAAATTCACAGGAACAATATTACACCAGGCAGTTATTTTCCATATTTCACAATAATGTTATCAATTCATTGACTTGCATATTTAAAAAAAAAAAAAGGGACGCTTAAGATGTTACATTCAGTATAAAATACACAAGGAAAGGTGAGCGAGTCTTTTGAATTGGAAATGTACCCACGTGGGCCAGCTGTCTGCTACTTTGTGCTGTAACTGCCTGTGGGAGGGATGGTAGGGTCAAAATACACGGTATACATTAGTACATACAAAAGAAATGGAAGGGGAATGGATGGGTGAATGAATGTATGTTTGGCTGGAGGAACTTGATGGTATGGAAGGATGGGTGGGTGCGTAGGTTGGTGACTGATTGAGCGCGTGGATGTATGATTAAGTATATTGAAATGGATGGGAGACAGAATGGATGCCTGGGTGGATGAATTCATGTTTGTCGTATGGATAAACAGGCAAATGTATGGATGGATGGGCGGACCGATGAACGGATGATTGGGTGGATGTATGTATGGATGAATGAATGCATGCCAACAGGAAGGATAGATGTCTATCTCTGTATTTAGCTGTTTCATTTTCACTTGTTCTGTTCGGTGGTTGCCCAGCTTCAGGGCAATTTAATCCTGTCTTTATTGTGCTACACAATGCACACCTTGGCCAGCATGCTAATTTTTCGCGAACCTTTTAAATATGGTTTCCCAGTACTTTCGAACAAGGGGGGGGTTGGGCTGGGGGGGCTTCACTAGAGCCAGGAATTAGTTTTTATAGTGTATTTACTCTAAATGAGTTTCATTTCCCTGCATGAATGTGTTTTTTTAATGGTGCATTAATAGCAGTATGTGTAGCTTCTGTTTTATTTAGTGTGAAAACCTTTTTTTGCATTTGTGCTCAATGTGTATTTTGTTGTCTTGTGAGTAATTCGTGTTGTTTTTTCTTTCTAGTCGGTTATTGTTGATTTTTGCTGTGTCTCTGCAGATTAGGTGCTGGTGAGTCCAGCTATCTCTGGTAAGTGAGTCGTATGGTTTAGGAGTATATAGATCTTTGTGATAAAGCCACACTTTGTTACTTGTTTTGCACAGTGTTGGTTGTCTCCTTTCTTAGTCAGGATTATGGCTAGCCACAGGATTACTGCTTAGCAGGTTGTTGGTAATTTTGTGGGTCTACCTCTGACCAGGTTTCAGAGACTGATTCCCCATCACCCTGATTGTGACCGTCTTTTTAAGATTTGGCCTGTCATCCGACAACCGAGCAAATCTTAGATTGTTAGCCATGTACAAATGCCAAATCAACATCCAAAAAACCATGACTTGTAATATATATATTTTTAGTATGTAACCTAACATAATGCCAAATAGGTAATAGTTGTGTTATATTGCTGACTGGTGACGTCCTGCTTTTGGACAATCCCGGGGAAGTTCTTTGTAAATGGCTGGTCGAAAATATAGATGAAGCAGGTCGGACAATCACCCAAGAGAGAGATTTTAAAGCTACGATTCTGTTCCTATCATCTGGTAAGCACAATAAGTAAACCTCTATAATAAGTTTGCAACTGCAGGATAATGGTACAAATTACCAACCTGTTTCAGTAAAAACCTAGATTTGTGATTATTTAATCCAATAATGGACAGTAAACATGAACATGCATGTCATCACATATGCCTTGGATTGCTCTCGAGAGACAAATGTAACACTTCTGAAAAGGGCTGAAACGTTTAGCTTGTGGCACTACTATAAGGCAGCCATTTTTGGATAAACTATTTTATTTAGGCAACTTTTTTTAGGAGGTTCAAGTTCAGGCTTACAATGTGTACTGTCTATTAAGGAAAACTTACTTACTTGGTTATGGATAGATTGTACATTTGTCCTTTATTATCAATACCTCTTTATTTATATATTATGGCTAGTGTGTGAAGGTATATTGCAAGTGGTCAATGTGTTATCTGTTTTGAAGTTTATATGTTAATATATATTTTTTCTCTTGTTTTTTTTAGTGAAGAAACAGTGTCTAATTATTCAGGATATTTTTCAAGAGATAATTGCAAGCTATTCTGGCACTTTGAAATCTTTCTGCATGCAATGTTTTTAAATGTGGCTGCTTTATACTGTTGGAGGGAACCTAGCAAATATTAAATTGTTAGCCATGTATAGATGCCAACTCAAAACCACTCTTTATATATATATATATATATATATATATATATATATATATATATATATATATATATTTTAATATGTAACCTAACATGATGGCAAATAGTTAATAGTTGTTATTTTGCAGACTGATATGCAGCAGTTGGTGAAGGACTCAAATGATCCTTCACGGTTCAAAGATGTTCTCGTTCCAAAGCGGAAATTGCGCAAGCTCTTGGAGGAAGCCAAGGTAGCTCGGGACAGTGCAGGTTTTCTTCTCAATGGTATCAGCGAAATACTTTTTTCTCCAAAAGAACTTGCATCTGCAAAAGGTGTAACGAAGGCTCGTGCTGGAACAGCTGTCCTTGATGAGGAGAAGGTCGATGCATTATTTGGTAAGATATTACAAATGTTCAATGTAACATTCATTCGATCTTGGATTGCGAAAATTCATTATTATACATGGTGTTAAAGGTTTTGCATGTGTGGTCTGGTATCTTATAATGGTAAGATGACTCAATCATTACTCAACAGATGTCTGCCAATCATTACTCAACAGATGTCTGCAAAAGAGCAAGAAGAGCAATGGGGGTCTTGTAATTTATTAACTATTTGTGCTGAGTTTGTGCTTCAAATCTGGCACAAAGCTGTGAGTTGTAATTTTATTTCTAAATCTGTGGTCCAGGTGAGGGGCTCAAACTGGATGAATGGGTGATAGCAAACTGAACTTATAAAATACTGTGCTTGCAGCTTTCATTTAGCCACATGTGCCTCTTTGACCAAGTGCCCTTAATGTTACACTTATGAACCCTTGTAACGCTAACAATATCTCATCTGGCACTCTATATGAAATAATGGAACAAACTTTTTAAAGGAAGCTCAGCCCTATTAAAATCTAAAAATAGTCGTGGTAACATGATACTGATGTATGTTATTTTATTTTTCCAGAGTTTATGAAGTCTGTGTGCAGTACCAACGGCTGGCCATCACTGGACTAATGAAGTATGAGAAGGAAGCTGGTGATAAAGATTTGCAATGCTAGGAGAGGATTAAAGAAAACTCAGAATCTAGAATCAAACGACTAAGTTGCTGGTTTCCGTTAAGCAATTTGTTCTGGTAGCGAGCAGCATGTTGCATGCAGCAAGAGCTGTGTGCAAGCAGTGGCACTGAAGTATAGAGTTCAACACATAAAACTTGGGGGTCTGGTAAGAGAGTTAGATAAATGCTCTCATTTCTTGAGACTCTAAGCCCTACGGGTGCTCGTTGAAAAACTTACAGAGACCTACATCTAATATAATGCCCAACGCATTTTCTTCCCAGCAAAAGCGGATGAGACCCAAGGTCAAGAGATGGATTCCCATCAATGTATTGTAAGTGATCTTATAGTTTTATCATTTGGTCATCCAAAAGGTTGGGATGGGGCATCTCTAGAACATTGAGATACCTTACACCCCACCTTCAAGGACAGGGAACAAAGCCTGCAATCACTCGGTAGACCATGCGTAGGATCACTCAATGGGATTAAAGTGCAGTGAAAAAAAGTGAAAAGATGTGGGGTTCAAATTAGAATAGAGAACATACAGTGAAAAACTTTAATAACTGTATGTTTCTTTCGTTTTAAAAAACAGGAACAGTGCAAAATGATGCAGTTTAAACAAATAGCTGCAAGTGGGCCGACATGTTTCTGCCAAATATGGGGAACAAAACACCTCCTACGGCTACATCAGGGCCTCTGTTCTTTAGAAAGTATTTTTGTCACTGCTTGTGCGTGCTACAAATAATATCAACCATCAGTAAAGTGATCAAATTAAATCATAAATGATATGTTTTCTTCTCTATTCCTGCATGTCAGATGGTGTTATTCTCACCCTTCGTGACAGGGGATATTACCTCATGTCGCCTGGACCAAGCTCAGGATTAGGGAGGCCACGCTCTCTCCGTCGTTGCCTCAGACTGTGCCTGAGATTAGGGGATATTGATCTCCTTGAAGCAAATCTAATTTTAGCTGATCGCTTTTCAATTTAAAAAATGTCATTCTGTCGATGTTTGTTTTGGTTTTCCTGGCTCTAACAGATGGAGGTTGAATGATGTCAGTCCTCGGGGCGCACACACGGCTGGGGGCAATTGCTGAACGTCTTCGCATGCAGTGACTTACAGCCTACAATAACGCAGTGTCTGTGGGGAGGTTGCTTGCATTCTCGGGTCTGTGCTAAGCACCCCCACCTGCTCAGAGGCCCCAGCAGACGTGGTGTTATCTACTGTAGTCTGTCACCAGGCAATGTAAGGCCTAGACAGGCTGCAATAAAGGAAACCTATTGAGTGCAGTGCAGTGAAGGGTGAGTGATGTCTGTGTGAGTGCAGGTTGAGCAGTGTGCCTTTGTGAGTGCAGGTTGAGCAGTGTGTCTGTGTGAGTCCTGGGTGAGTGATGCCTGTGTGAGTGCAGGGTGAGTGATGCCTGTGTGGACTGTGATTGCAGGGTGAGCAGTGTGCCTGTGTGAGTCCAGGGTGAGTGATGTCTTTGTGAGTGCAGGTTGAGCAGTGTGCCTGTGTGAGTGCAGAGTGAGTAATGTCTCTGTGAGTGCAGAGTGAGCAGTGTGCCTGTGTGAGTCCAGGGTGAGTGATGTCTGTGTGAGTGCAGGGTGAGCAGTGTGCCTGTGTGAGTCAAGGGTGAGTGATGTCTGTGTGAGTGCAGGGTGAGCAGTGTACCTGTGTGAGTCCAGAGTGAGTGATGTGGATGGGTGAATGCTAGCTTAGTAATGTGTCAGGGAAGGGCGAGTAATGGGTCTATGACTATGAGTGCAGGGTGACTGTGCCTATGTGAATGCAGGGAGAGAGATGTATCTGTGCAAGTGCAAAAAGACTTGTCTGGCTACTACCAGAGATATATTCGCCAAGCCACCTCTTTCTCAAATGTGCTTGCAAATGCACCATTTGCCCACTCTTTTTTCAAAATGTTCTCGTGTGAGAACCCCCCGAACCCCACATAGGTGGTTCGGCCTCGCTTGCTGCACACGCTCGCCACAGTGCAGTATTTACACCCCCCCCCCCCCCCCACCACTTTCAAATGTCACCAGCCGCCACTGGCCCCAGCTGAGAGTGGGAGACCGGGTAGTGATCAAAGACCGACACAACGGGTGGAAGTTCCGGACGCCCTATGAGTCTGAAATGTGGGAAGTGGTGAATGTCCAAGGCACTATGGTTACTGTCCCAAGAGGACAGTCTGTCACAAGGAACGTGTCCAGTTTTAAGAAGACTATGGAAACGGATGGATATCTGGAGACATGGGGGCGTCAAGGCACTCAAGTAGCCTTCTCCTCCGTGAGGTCACCGGAAGTAGGAGGTTCGGGGCCGGAGTCACCCATGACGGCGAGTCCAGCAATTGCGGGAAATGCAGGACCAATGACTCCGAATGCTGGCACGGCATCTGTGGAAGGCTCCCCGGCTGGGGTGTAAACATCCCCTTTTTACCGGAGCCAGCGGTACGGTCTCCGGCCGAATCCATTGCCCAGCCAGCGCTTGAAAGACTTTGTATATACCTCTCTGTGAACTGTGCAATTCTCTGAGTGCGCAGGACTAAAAGAAGGAAGGGATATAGAGAGCCAACCGGCCTCTGCTAAATAATGTATCTGTTGCACCCATGCATCCATACACCTCTCGGGGCGGGCTCACCCCGAGGGTATAAATAAATGGGCCGTAGACCGCTTGGGGTCTTCCGGCCAGCAGTTATATGTGGTCTCAGGTGTCAATTATTTCTTGCGCTGCTGTGGCCTATGCCCCCAGGCCCCACCACGCTACAGTATGCAACATATGCTAATTAAGAACGGAATCGGAATATAAAATGTTTTTAACCCATTTAATGAGATCCGTAACTCACACTTTTACAGTTGAGACTTGCCATAAAAAATCTAATCAGTATCACTCCTGCTCAGGTAAAACTGCAAGAGCCCCTGATATCCAGAGGGCAGCTCGTTTTTCATGAAATGTAGTCTAGATCATTCTGCTGCGAAATTGTTGGCTTATAAAATGGGCCCTGAGAAAACTGAACTTTTTGCAGTAATTATAGAACTCCTGCTCCCACACAAATTGGAATTCGTCACACTGCTCGGTGGTCCTATGAAGCGATACATAAGTTGTGGCAGCCATTAGGGTAGTACACGAGGTACCATTGGAACTGCGTTGCCACTTGTGGGGTGTCTCAGTCTGCACCAGAAGTGAAGCCATTGTGTCACGGGCCCTGGCTGGTGCAAAGAATGAAATGGGCCCACTGGCAGTTGCTGCTCTTTGAATGATGAAATACAGTTGTGATCAAGGTTCAGTCGGCCCTTCAGGTCTTTGAGCCCAGGTGCGACTGTGACTGCTGCACAAGTGGAATCTACGCCTATTCTTCGCACAGGCCCGAGGCATTTTGTACTGATATGCTTTGGGACGGGTATTATGTTCTGGTGTGACTCTGGTTGGGTGATAGCTTCATTTTAATTGCGGAGGGTGTGAAGTTTGGTGTATGAAAGTTCTGCATCTTATCTCAACTATATGTGTGGAGAGGATGTGGCGAAAAAGTCAGAGCGGCTGACTTTCAAACTGGAGAGCCAGGTTCGAGTCTTGGCGACGACCCTAGTTCCTGTGATTCTAGGCAAATCCCTTAATCTCCCCTTGTCTACTAAAAATGGTGTGACTATTCTTGATGT
Organism: Lissotriton vulgaris; assembly: GCF_964263255.1. Lineage (NCBI taxonomy): Eukaryota > Metazoa > Chordata > Amphibia > Caudata > Salamandridae > Lissotriton > Lissotriton vulgaris. Next base: position 375,886,985 of record NC_141698.1, read on the forward strand.
CTTCGGAAGATTTAAGAATGTGTATTTGATGACTTCACAAGGTGTGACTATTCCTGAAGACTTCAGGAGGATTTAAGAATGAGTAAGTGATTACTTCATAAGATCCAATTGTGCTTGATGATTTGAAATTAAACATCCAAATCTCCACCAGCGTTTTTTCTTTTTAACATTATGAAATTGCTCCTGATGTTTTGAGAATGATTATACTTCTAGTGTAGATGGGTAATTGGAGAAAAATGTAACACACAAACGCCAAAAGTGACTACAGTGATCAAATATGAGATGGGCCACTGCGAGGAAATATGCAGCTGCACAAGTGAAGTTCTCAACTGACCCTATCCCACGAGGTTAAATTTCAGCCAGTCTGATTTATCACCCAAAACATTGAGCAGGAAAATTATAAAATTGTAACTACAAGTTCCAGAATGCCTAGTGGTACGTATGTAATAAGTCAGGATGGCAACAACGTACCAGGTTTGGGTCTCAGCATGTCCATGTAATCTTTGTTGCAAGCATCATAGCTGCCTGTTTCCAAGGTCCCTGCTACACTAGTTACTCCAGTCTCATGTTATTCTTAGAAATCTGGGACTTGAGTCCTGGTTTTATACTGGGTTAAATAAGACTACAAATTCCAGATTTATATGAAAAAAAGGGACTGTCCTAACCAGTCATGCATCGACATGGCAAACTTGTCAACTATGACGTATTTACATACATTTTTGAGAAGTGCCTTTCAGGTTGAGCCTGGGCAGCGCATGTGCTGCTCTGCGAGGCATGCTGTATTAAGGTTAGGCATAGAAGCTCCGCCCATTTCACGCCCATCTCTTCAATTGGCTCCTGTAACTATCTTTGCTAAAATGTTGCTTTTAATTTGTAAATAGGCTTACTAGTCCCTCCTTGGTACAGCCTTGTCTGCATGTGTAACCTCCCATAATGACTGGAGTTTTTACCTGTGTCGTTACACAGTCTGTTTGATAAGTCGGTAGGCACTATTTTCTTTAATGATGTTCTCTTCTTTCACCCACTCCATCGCAGCACGCCGCTCACATTCATAATGTATTTATTTAAATTACAGTGCGGTCCGCTTTAACTATAGCAGCTGCACTTATTTAATTAATTAAGTTACAGTTCGGCCCGCTTTCACTTTAGCTGCCACGCTTAATTACCAGCGCGGGCCGCTTTCACTTTAGTGGCCGCGCTACAAAACTACACATTATTTTTCACACTGTATAGTTGAGCACAAATGTCCGTTTTAAAAAATGAGCTGCACTGAAGCATAGTTTTACAGTCTGCACACAGAGATGCGGCAATGCAGTTAGCCCGTTTTCTGAATCCTAGAATAATGCACATATTCACGCAGTCTCCAGTGCTGCACTTTTGCACGTTTTACCCAGTTTGATAGTGATAAGAGAATGCGCCTAGTTTTTAGGCTCCTGAAGTAAGGCGCATTTCACATTTTCATAACAACTGCAGTAATGCGCGTTTGCCTAATCTCCACAGTGCTGCAGTTTGCTCATGTGTGATTAGTCACCCTAGCCGCACATTAATGCACATATGTCCAAGTTCTGTAATGCTTCAGATGCTTTGCAACTGCATAAAAATGCAATAAAGCTCACATTAGGACCTTTTTCACAATATTTCGGCAATTTATATTATCCAATTATGACAACACCAGTGTTGGACTAACTGAAATATGTGTCCCTTTGCGTCACTGCCACCGTACGTTTCTCGATCAACACAATTATGCAGTAGCAAACTTATGTGTCCTACTTATGCAGTGCTGTAGTAACGCCCATTTGTGCTTGTTTTTCACAATGCACAGTGATGCACATATGTACCACTGCAAATACATCATGCTTTCATTAATACACGCTGACAAACACTAACTAGCTCGCATACAGACACAGACTGAAGCACAGGCAGGCAAACAGACACACAGTGGTGCACACAAAAGCTCAACACATAGTTTTCCAAATGCGCATGCCCAGCCAGGCACAGACTGCTCAATGTACAGCAACCGATAAAGATGCACAGAAACACACCACACTCACAAACACATGCGCACACAGGAGAAAGCTTTTCTTTAGACCCTGCTGCCGGATCAGCCGAACACAGAGGCTGTCTAGACTTGATTTTATCTTCTGCCTCTTCCCCACCCTACATTTCCTGCCTCTTTAGCTCCCTCTTGCAGACGCTTTATCGTTTCTGCTTGCTCCCTGGGTCACAATGCTCCTATCTTACTCTCTCATTTTTCACACTTTCTGGTGTTCTCTCTCTTGGTCAGAGTCTAATGATAAAATATGTCTTGGTTTCAGTCCCCAAAAGTAAGTGCCAGTACCCGCCAACTGCAATAACCCGTACAAATGAAGCCCTGCACCCCTCGACAACACCCCCTTCATAGGCCAAAATGCAGCTAACACTGTAATTATTTATTTATTTTAAAACGTGTTTATTCTGCCTGCTGCTTCTGTCTTTCATATTGTCTAAAGATATACTTGTCTCATAATTGTATTAGCTGGATTGTTTTTATTGAACTGTATGTTTATGAATTGTGCTTTTATGATTGTAAGGTTTACAATCGAATAAAGATATTTGAATTGAACACTCATGTGAATCACCCATGCGAGAAGTAAACCCAATGCAAATGGGAGCATTTTGAAACTCCACCTGGGATAAGGAAGTGCATCTTAAAAGCTTCAACACGATACATAAAGATCCATGTTATGTTATGATAATGGAGCTTTATAAAGCACACTACCACCAAAAATGTCTTGTGAGAATTTTGCAGCACTGAGTTAAATCTGTTTTATTTCCTGTCTGCAAAATATTTTTTTTTAACTCACGGCTCCTGGGGCTTCTCTGCATTATTGTTTCCTATAACGAGTTGGTGTACGAAGCTTTCCTCAGTGTGTCTTGTCTGGTGGCAGTAAGAGAAGAACCGCTGTTGATGTTCACTTTTTCAGTGATGCTAAAGAAGAGTTCTGAGAGCCCAGCTGAGCAGTATTGATAGAAAGTGTGAAATCTGTGCACATTCCACCCTGCCTCCAATTCTCATTAAGAAGTGTGCAGAAATGTGCACGTATTCATTAGTGCCCAGAAGTCTTTAATGACCCACTTCCAGTAACCCGGTTTCAAAGCATGCTTTGCTCGAGCGGTGCTCAGCAGGTCACTTTCACTGCTGGTAATATGAGAAGAGGTGTGCACAGTCCACAAGCCCAACACTTAGTAGTCATGTATTTTCATGTATTCTTTATATTGGCTTTATGTTGTCACCTAAACTGTGACTGCCAACAAAAGTAATGTTCAAAAATGTAAATTATTATGCAGGTACGCAAGTGTTTTTTATTAATCTTCGGCAGAATAAAAAGTCTGAGTTTACTTTGTTGGGATCTCCACAGCTAAAGCTGAGACCTCTGAGCTAGCGTACCGATATCATGCCTGTCCGTGCTACTTCCTCTTCGTGCAGGTTATAAAATGTGTGCAGCGAGGTGATGTCCCATTCATCTCCCCCTCCTCCATATGTAATATTCTGCCTGTCCCCCCCCCCGCCTCAGTATGACAATGATCCCATCCCTCCAAATAGTGACGTCACGAGTTTTAATAACTAGAACTCCACAAGTGACATGACAGTAACGCCTGTTACCGACGGTGGTCCCCAGATCAGAAGGAGCGTACAGCAAGATACGGAGGAGAACCGAAGATGTCCGTGCAGGTGGTGTTTCGGGAAACCTTAGTTGGTGGAGTGTGCCCATCTTTGGCATAACCTCTGTATACCTTGCATTCATTATTTACACAATTAGAAATGGCTTAATTGTTTAATTTTCCAAATGTTCACTCTCTGCTTCCCACTCACCTTTATGCAGGTACCTAACTCACTGGTGGACTTGCACAAGCCTACGCACATCCGGTAGCGCCGGAAGTGACGTCATTGGAAGCACCAAGGAAAACCGTGAGGGAGCAATGGCGTTTTTAAGGGGTAATCTGGCGCGGCTTCGCTCTTTAATTTACCAGACTTTGCGCGCATACAACTGGAAGCAGGAAAATGACTGATTGTGGCATAACGGGTAAGGAAACCGCAGGACCGGTTTAGAGCGAATTGGAACCTGGATTATTTATATGGTTACTCGCCCGTTTTTTTTCCTCATATCTGTGCTCACAAGTAGCCTGTACAATCAAGGTTTAGTGACTAAAAAAATCATGTTAACAAATGTTGAAAAGTGTGGGAAGGATTCAAAACGTTCTTTTGAACAGGTCTCTGCTCCGACGGGCCCACCGACATTAGTGACCCTGCAGATGCTAGCTAGCGCCTGGAAGGGGGTATTGCTGCTGCAGCACACCTGACGACCCACTGCTGGAGCGTCGCAGCGCTCAAAGGTGCTCAAGAATCGACAAATCATAGATTTATTAAAGAGACTGAAAATCATCTGGGATTCCCCCTGCTCCAGGTTCTCCATGATCTCTTTTCTGGCTATTTAGGGTTCAACGTGGTAATGTTGTATCAGTAGATTATACAAGTGTATACTCCCTTGTATTGTCTCTGCTTTCATAATGTTTTCATTTTCTAGTGATGGCCTCTCCGACTGCACCAGATGGACACTGTCTGTGAAAGGCGGCCGATCATTACGTAATTTCTCCTAACACTTATCATTGCACGCCCACAGCACCGTACCCAGTACCTAAAATTCACAGGAACAATATTACACCAGGCAGTTATTTTCCATATTTCACAATAATGTTATCAATTCATTGACTTGCATATTTAAAAAAAAAAAAAGGGACGCTTAAGATGTTACATTCAGTATAAAATACACAAGGAAAGGTGAGCGAGTCTTTTGAATTGGAAATGTACCCACGTGGGCCAGCTGTCTGCTACTTTGTGCTGTAACTGCCTGTGGGAGGGATGGTAGGGTCAAAATACACGGTATACATTAGTACATACAAAAGAAATGGAAGGGGAATGGATGGGTGAATGAATGTATGTTTGGCTGGAGGAACTTGATGGTATGGAAGGATGGGTGGGTGCGTAGGTTGGTGACTGATTGAGCGCGTGGATGTATGATTAAGTATATTGAAATGGATGGGAGACAGAATGGATGCCTGGGTGGATGAATTCATGTTTGTCGTATGGATAAACAGGCAAATGTATGGATGGATGGGCGGACCGATGAACGGATGATTGGGTGGATGTATGTATGGATGAATGAATGCATGCCAACAGGAAGGATAGATGTCTATCTCTGTATTTAGCTGTTTCATTTTCACTTGTTCTGTTCGGTGGTTGCCCAGCTTCAGGGCAATTTAATCCTGTCTTTATTGTGCTACACAATGCACACCTTGGCCAGCATGCTAATTTTTCGCGAACCTTTTAAATATGGTTTCCCAGTACTTTCGAACAAGGGGGGGGTTGGGCTGGGGGGGCTTCACTAGAGCCAGGAATTAGTTTTTATAGTGTATTTACTCTAAATGAGTTTCATTTCCCTGCATGAATGTGTTTTTTTAATGGTGCATTAATAGCAGTATGTGTAGCTTCTGTTTTATTTAGTGTGAAAACCTTTTTTTGCATTTGTGCTCAATGTGTATTTTGTTGTCTTGTGAGTAATTCGTGTTGTTTTTTCTTTCTAGTCGGTTATTGTTGATTTTTGCTGTGTCTCTGCAGATTAGGTGCTGGTGAGTCCAGCTATCTCTGGTAAGTGAGTCGTATGGTTTAGGAGTATATAGATCTTTGTGATAAAGCCACACTTTGTTACTTGTTTTGCACAGTGTTGGTTGTCTCCTTTCTTAGTCAGGATTATGGCTAGCCACAGGATTACTGCTTAGCAGGTTGTTGGTAATTTTGTGGGTCTACCTCTGACCAGGTTTCAGAGACTGATTCCCCATCACCCTGATTGTGACCGTCTTTTTAAGATTTGGCCTGTCATCCGACAACCGAGCAAATCTTAGATTGTTAGCCATGTACAAATGCCAAATCAACATCCAAAAAACCATGACTTGTAATATATATATTTTTAGTATGTAACCTAACATAATGCCAAATAGGTAATAGTTGTGTTATATTGCTGACTGGTGACGTCCTGCTTTTGGACAATCCCGGGGAAGTTCTTTGTAAATGGCTGGTCGAAAATATAGATGAAGCAGGTCGGACAATCACCCAAGAGAGAGATTTTAAAGCTATGATTCTGTTCCTATCATCTGGTAAGCACAATAAGTAAACCTCTATAATAAGTTTGCAACTGCAGGATAATGGTACAAATTACCAACCTGTTTCAGTAAAAACCTAGATTTGTGATTATTTAATCCAATAATGGACAGTAAACATGAACATGCATGTCATCACATATGCCTTGGATTGCTCTCGAGAGACAAATGTAACACTTATGAAAAGGGCTGAAACGTTTAGCTTGTGGCACTACTATAAGGCAGCCATTTTTGGATAAACTATTTTATTTAGGCAACTTTTTTTAGGAGGTTCAAGTTCAGGCTTACAATGTGTACTGTCTATTAAGGAAAACTTACTTACTTGGTTATGGATAGATTGTACATTTGTCCTTTATTATCAATACCTCTTTATTTATATATTATGGCTAGTGTGTGAAGGTATATTGCAAGTGGTCAATGTGTTATCTGTTTTGAAGTTTATATGTTAATATATATTTTTTCTCTTGTTTTTTTTAGTGAAGAAACAGTGTCTAATTATTCAGGATATTTTTCAAGAGATAATTGCAAGCTATTCTGGCACTTTGAAATCTTTCTGCATGCAATGTTTCTAAATGTGGCTGCTTTATACTGTTGGAGGGAACCTAGCAAATATTAAATTGTTAGCCATGTATAGATGCCAACTCAAAACCACTCTTTATATATATATATATATATATATATATATATATATATATATATATATATATATATATATATATATATATTTTTTAATATGTAACCTAACATGATGGCAAATAGTTAATAGTTGTTATTTTGCAGACTGATATGCAGCAGTTGGTGAAGGACTCAAATGATCCTTCACGGTTCAAAGATGTTCTCGTTCCAAAGCGGAAATTGCGCAAGCTCTTGGAGGAAGCCAAGGTAGCTCGGGACAGTGCAGGTTTTCTTCTCAATGGTATCAGCGAAATACTTTTTTCTCCAAAAGAACTTGCATCTGCAAAAGGTGTAACGAAGGCTCGTGCTGGAACAGCTGTCCTTGATGAGGAGAAGGTCGATGCATTATTTGGTAAGATATTACAAATGTTCAATGTAACATTCATTCGATCTTGGATTGCGAAAATTCATTATTATACATGGTGTTAAAGGTTTGCATGTGTGGTCTGGTATCTTATAATGGTAAGATGACTCAATCATTACTCAACAGATGTCTGCCAATCATTACTCAACAGATGTCTGCAAAAGAGCAAGAAGAGCAATGGGGGTCTTGTAATTTATTAACTATTTGTGCTGAGTTTGTGCTTCAAATCTGGCACAAAGCTGTGAGTTGTAATTTTATTTCTAAATCTGTGGTCCAGGTGAGGGGCTCAAACTGGATGAATGGGTGATAGCAAACTGAACTTATAAAATACTGTGCTTGCAGCTTTCATTTAGCCACATGTGCCTCTTTGACCAAGTGCCCTTAATGTTACACTTATGAACCCTTGTAACGCTAACAATATCTCATCTGGCACTCTATATGAAATAATGGAACAAACTTTTTAAAGGAAGCTCAGCCCTATTAAAATCTAAAAATAGTCGTGGTAACATGATACTGATGTATGTTATTTTATTTTTCCAGAGTTTATGAAGTCTGTGTGCAGTACCAACGGCTGGCCATCACTGGACTAATGAAGTATGAGAAGGAAGCTGGTGATAAAGATTTGCAATGCTAGGAGAGGATTAAAGAAAACTCAGAATCTAGAATCAAACGACTAAGTTGCTGGTTTCCGTTAAGCAATTTGTTCTGGTTGCAGTAGCCTGGCCTTTTTTCCCCTCCTTTTTTTCCTGGACTTTTTTCTGGATTTTTCCTCTTGTTCGATATCCTGGCCCCCATGGGGCTAAATATGTGCTTGCGATAAATAAAATTACATGTTGACACATACCTTTTGAAAATTTTTCATTTCACCACTGTTTGGTTTAGTCTTTTGCCACTGGTCACCATGTCAAACAGCTTCAGATAATGCTCTGTACCTCAAAATGAGGCAAGTCCCAGTGAGTCAGGAGTATGGGAGGAGCAGCACGCGTAAACAGTAGCAGCTCGTATAGGGTGTGCTGTGGGGAGAGGAAGGGTAGCACACATGGACATACGCGGAACGGAAGAATGTAATTACTTTCCTTCGTTCTGTTGTATGTCCGTGGTTGCTACCCTGCCCCTCTTCGCCAGTGCCACCGCCCTGTTGCACGCCCTATGCAAGCTGCTACTGGTTGTTACGCTTATCTGAATGCAAAGTATAACATTCTTGCAGACCACTGTTTTTGTATGAAGGTGCTTGTGGTATTTCTGCAGCAGAAACCTAGCTAAAATTGCATTTTTCAGATTTATTTTAAACGGGTATCTACCTCTCACTGTAGAATTAAAAAGTAATTTTTCCAAAGCAGGAGAAAATTAATCTGTTATGTGGAAAAACAGCCAGCTACTGTCAATTGCCCAGGCTGATGGCGCAAGGACGCCTCTAATTTCCCATAGCAAAATAGTTACCAAATAAAGAGACAGGCGCTGGAAGTTGGAACGCAAGAACAGGGTTTTTCTCATGAGGAGAGCCTGTCACTTCGGACACGCACACAGAATGTCTTCGGGAGGTGCTCTAACTGCATCTCTGAGGCCTGGCCTCTTATACACAGGTTTATAGCTTTATTACATGTGACACATTCTTGTTAAGGCTTTGATGTTCGGAAAGACATCCTTGGAATCCCCACTTTGAGCCCGTTCCCACACATATCTACAGCTACAGTAAGTGATGACTATTCCACAGCAGGATACTCTGTCGATTCCCGGAACGGGTGTATCTGATTGGATCGCACGGGGTGAGGGGGGCCTTTGATTAGTCGGAGATCCTTTGAATCGGGGCAACTGCTTACAGGAAAGGGGGCCAATAAATGGCAGCTGCAGGGCCAGGTGGTGGCTTGGGAGCAGGGCAGGGCAGAGGAAGGGGGTTCACCAAAGGACGGGGAGGTGCGAAATGCGCCTCCGGGGTAGGGTCGCGCTGGGAGGGGGTGCATGGTCCATATACAAGAGAGCGGGGTGGTCAGAGAGTGCGAGGGGGGGGATGTTCGCAGCGCCAGGGAAACGCGCTGGCGAGGGGCAGAGGGGCTATGGTGCTTTCAAAATGGCTACTGATTACTAGAGCGTACGGGCCTGAGAGGGGACAAGGTGGCGCCGATTATGTTGACATCGCAAACCGGTTTTTAACAGTCCTCCCTTTTCAACATATCTAGCCAGCTTGTCTAGCCGGCACCCATCTTCATCAAATTCTTAACCTCGACATCGTAAATGATTTCAGGCGTTCTCTCTTCACAGTACAGAGTCTTAGGACAGACAGAAATAATCTGACAGAATTGTACATAATTACATGTAGTTGATGTGATAGGCGAGGAGGTAGCGCATACAAAATTACACCAGCTGCGTCATATGTCAGACCTTGAGGTAGGAGGAGGGAAACTCGCTTGAATAAAAACATGATATTAAAACATTCTGGCAGAACAAGGGATATTACGTACATTATTTAAGGCCTAGGCCTCGTGTGGATCAAACTAGACAGCATATTCAGGTGCACGGCTGATGTTATACAATTGTCATTATACAAAGTTATGCGTACAGTTGGAAGTGACCGATATAATATCTCGAAAGCTCGATTGGGAGATAGTCAATATGAAAGTGGTTGGGAGAGGAATTCGACTCAACATGAATTACAGTCAGAGGGGGGGGGGTAAATGTCCAAAAGGGAGTTCTTCTTTCCAGTGTCCTTATTAAAGCGAGCCATCACTGGTAGGCTCTCACTGTTCTTCTTTCGTTGGCGCTATTGAGCACCGGCGGTGGAGCTAAGGTCCAGCTCAACCCCAATTTTTCACGTTGCAGGGTGTGACCGCTCTTTGCTCTCGGAACACAGTCCTGTTTTGTTCTGTTCCTTAACAAATTTTATCATAGGTACCCTTAGACGGTGTACCCGCATTTTGTTCTTCTTTCGTTAAGTCAAGTTCAAAAATCCCATATCAAAGGGGGGTGTAGGGGCGTGCTTTGGGAGGCCGAGGGAAGAGGGGGTGGAGTGGGATCGGATCAAAAGTGGACCAAGGAGAGCAGAGTCTTTGAGCAATGAGCCCATCAATCGGGCTCGACGGGCTGGGACTTCAGGCACAAGCTGATCAATGAGCAGGGGGCGTCTGGATAGCCCTTCTTTCTATCACTTTCCATGCTGAGAATGGTGCCTCGTCCCTTGGCTCCCCCTTGGTTGAGGCCATAGATGTTCCACGATCCGCAGCCAGGCTGTGCGTCACGTCCGACCCCTCTCCTCCGATGACCGCATGTTATCTTTGAATAAGTACAAAAAACAAATCTTAGGGAACTGGTAGGGAAGATGTTCACATACTTCATTCTCGTAGTTGGGGAAACGTTTATCGGTCACTCTATGGTGGATGTCTATTAACTCTTACATCGGTGTATGCTACTAACTCATAAATCATTGCTGTGATGCAGGTTTGCGAGTGCTCCTGCAAATTTCCATCATCTGGTCTGCTAGGTGTTGATTCCTGTACTTTACAAACGTGTCAGGAAGTCTGACATCTATCAACTACCTGGTCTATCAAAATTCGAACCGGCTTCTCCGGTAGAGACTCGTCTTTCTAACACAAGCCTTGTTGATTCATTTTTTTCTCCAGGGACTGCCAAGTTTATGAAAAAGTGCGAAGTGCTACTGTTATGGGCTCACAAGTATCTGTTCGGGGAGGAACACAAGCTAAACATTTTTCTTGCTGGAAACAATTGTTAACCTTTATCAGTTTTAAGCGATGCATCTTCAAAAACAAGGTCATCAACTATTTCTAAAATGTCCAGGGACGGCTAGCACAGAACTGGGACTATTCTGGAGGAACGGGGATGTTTGGACGTCCTACTTTTGGACAATAGGCGGGGCGGTCCAGGCAATGGAGGTGGGGTTGTTATAACCCTAAAACAACAAATGCCACTGACGTATAGTTTCCGTTATAAGGGCCAGATTGGGGGGCATCAGTCGTCTTGCCTGTCCTTTCTTTCTCAGCCAATTAAGTTCCATCATTTTACAGAAAGGAGAGGTAGTAGTGTGGCAAAATACGGTCGTTTTGCTTCTATTAATTTGTTCGAACACTGTCGTGTTTAGGCCAATTATACATATACCGAGGAGGTACAGTTTCGTCATTTATTCAAAAGAGGACAAGGGAGCCTTCAGCGAGAGAGAGAGAGAGACGTGCGCATCAAGTAGGCTATTTGGTATACGTACGACATAAAACGAGAGAGATAGAGAGATACAAACGTGTACGATAATAGGCTACTTGGTGCACACACAACATAGAGCAACACGGGTCAGGTTTACGTATAAAAACACAGGCTGAGGGAAAACATAAATTCCGCGTTCACGTACACACAAATACCGGATAGGGTGTGACAGTACATACATCAAACGCAGAAATCTAAGACGAAGACAGAGCTATTTTTGGGTAAGGGGACCTTTCTTTTTCTTTTCTTTTTCTATGCGTGCTGCGTATTTTCAGTATTCTCCGTAATCCCTTGGGGGGGGGGGGGGGGCGGATTTTTCACTCCCCTCCCTTTTTGGGCAATTTTGTTGGAGGCCTTATTTCAACAAAAAAACGTACTCCTCCTTTTCCGGACGGACATTAGTCCAGTCGTGCTTATACTCACGGTGGAGCCTTCCAACCTCTGGGCAGGCAGTGATCAAAAACCGGGGCAGAGGAGGGGTATCGGTCGGATGTTCAGTGGTACAACTCTTATTTTCTATGTGGTGAATCTAAAACATGCCAATCTCCCCAACAACTCCTGGACTGAGGGAGAGTCGTCTCTTCAGACGAGGAGTTACCATATTCGGGCTTATTTCCCCATCCTCTTGATCGGTAGGCCAGCATTTCAGTCATACAAAGACGTTCTCTCCAACGACCCGGGCATATGCAATACATACACATTCATACCATACAATCAGGGCACGTACGCACAGTCACACCATACAATTTTTCTCACGTTCCCAGTGATGGTCTGCACACCATGCAATATCTCACAGCGCTTGTCTATGTCTTTCCCTACATGGAGCACGGTGCGGTCCATGTCCACTCCATTCTTCAGTCGGAACTCCGATGCAACCTACAGAGGAGAAAAGAAGGGGGGGGGTGGTGCAGCATTCAGAGCATATCAGCGCGCGCAAACACGAAAAAGCTTCTACTTACCACGTACCAGACTAGCTGCAGGAACGTGTGATACACAGATCTTGGCTATCCTTTTCGCATTATTTTTCTGTGTAACATATCCTTCCCTTCCTATTATACCAAAAATGCTTCAGTTTGTTTGTCCCTAAATTAGAGTTCCCTCTTCGTGTATTTGTTTCTCAATTAGTCGTATTTTATGGGACAAAATACCACACCTTACATTCGGCAGATACCTTAAGCTACAAAGGGTCTGCATTATCTGTCTTCTATTGTTTGGGAATAACATCCATTAATTAAAAACCTTACCAACCTAGACGATTGTTACGACGCTGATTCCATAATTCCTTCGAAAACCCTTTATTGTAAAAGGTCAGTATACAAATACGGGCCTACAACCGTATAGGCCGGCCACGGTGCAAGAGGCGTCGAGTATCATGAATATCGCTACTTTAACGTGACAATAAAAATAATCAATAATGAAAAGACCAACATCAATAAGATTGTTCGCATGCCCAGTCAGTATTCCCCCCCCGTCATGTGCAAAAAGACCGTACACATATCCCTCAACATCAGTGCCAAGTAACCGGAACGTCATAAGGAGTTGTGAGTCCCGCCTACATCGGCGCCCTTTTGGGGCGAGGTCGGGCGGGTCCAGGGTACAGTCCAAATGTCTCCAATGACTAGTGGTTGGACCAGAACCCCTTTCGGTAGTTTCAAAAATGTCATTAATGCCAACAGAAAAACAGACCGCATGAACCGTGACTCAAGGGTGGGGTAAGCAAAGTCTTCCCTACCGGGTCACGTTGGTGTTCCGCCGGAACTAATCGAGTTGGTAGTCTACAGCGTCTCCTGGTAATTCAAACGGAAGCTGGCGTCAGCATGAGAGCACCACCATCTCGCAGCAACGCCATGGTCCTTCCGGAGAGCGGGACAACAGGCATGTCCTTCTGCCGACGCCCTGAATCAGCCTCTCTCGCTGCACCAAATGGGGACAAGGTGGCTGCCGCCCGGGGCAAAGATAAGTCGATGTGGAATGATCGAGCAATAGCGGCGGTTGCCCCCACCGTAAGTCCGTGGGAGTCGAGGGCCAATGACTCCCGTCTGCCGACGCCCTGAATCAGCCTCTCTCGCTGCACCAAATGGGGACAAGGTGGCTGCCGCCCGGGGCAAAGATAAGTCGATGTGGAATGATCGAGCAATAGCGGCGGTTGCCCCCACCGTAAGTCCGTGGGAGTCGAGGGCCAATGACTCCCGTAGAATCTGCAAAGCTGAGGGGACGTCTTCCAGGGTGGGGCCCATGCCCGATCGGGCAAGCTTCCGAGTTCCAAGGTGTCCCAGGGCCATTTTAGTGGACCAGGCCCAAATCCGAAGAGCCGGCCGCCATTTTGAGAGTCCTGTGGCAGCAGCAGTTCTCCACCACAGCCATCGGAGTGGGTCCCCCGACCTACCAACTGCGGGGGCCCATTTGAGTGGGACGCAAACGGCAATCTTGGTGCAACCGTCCGGTAGGTGAGACGCTAAGGGGCGCCCTCTCAGCTGGTGAGCCTCCACCTGGGGAGGCGGGGGAGGCCCGTTTGCGTCGCCTCCCCAGGGCACCCCACGCCGTCTTTCGGCGCAGCATTGTAGGATGGCCAGACCAGTGCAGCAACTTGCTGGACACCACCATAGCGCCGTCCACATCTCGGCGCGTTGTGCTGCCTCCGGCCTGCCGCCTCGTGGGCTGATGGATTTTGTAGGCTTTTTATAACCCAAAGCCGACTAAAAGACAGTCCAAAGCAGCCCAATGTTGCTACTCCGAGGAAGGAGGGACAGGGACAGTGTCAGGCGGACGTTGAATGCTTTGGGATGGATGTTGCAGCGGGCTGCCATGTAAATAGTTGTAAAAAATGTGTTTTAACGTGTTTACTTTGTTGGAGTGTTGTATATATCTTATAAGTTATTAAAGCGTTTTAATCATACTACTTTGTTGGAGTGCTATATATTTGTAGTGTGGCAACGAGCACAAAGATGTTACTGTATGACCAGAAAAAGACATAGTCCAAATGTGCGTGATCTAGCCCAATCTGGTGGCGCCGATAGTGGGTATCAGCAGGCTTTCATTGTATTCGTGTAGGGTTTGTCGTCTATTGGGCGGGGTGGGTGGTAGAGCAGACATGCTTAGGCAGCGAGAGCGACAGAGCCAAGCTACCTTGTGGCTATCTCGACCGCGAGCTTGGCTCCTCCCCTTAGTTTCATATTTTTCGCGAAGGGCTATTTCCTAGTGTTTCTTGTTTTAGCAGGGTCAAAAAGGATCCTATCAGTGGCCTACTAATTTTGTTCGATTCCTTTCGTTTTTCTTAGCGATTTTTATGTCCTAGTTTGCCAGAAAGGTACAGTGGCTAATCCGTATTTTATATACATGTCCTTTTTATTAGAGGTGCCCTCCGGTGGAGCCGGACGATCTACCTTTAATAAACGGTCCGGGTAGAACCAATTACCAATCAGTGGGGAGAAGATAGGCATGACAGATTACAAAAGGGGGGACAAAGGTCTGCACTACCTAGCTTTTCACTGCTTGCAAAGACTAGACAGAATATCTCTATTCCACGTTATTTGTAAGCAGAGAATACCTCCAAAGAACCAATATCAAACAACCAGTGTTCGGACAATCAAACAATCAAATGGTGAGAAAGAGATAGGCACAACGGGTTATAACGGGGGACAAAGGTCCGCGTTACCTACCCTTCACTACCCACAAAGGAAGAGAGAATCTTTGTATTCCTCTCCTGTTTGTAGACCGAGAATCTCCAAAGAGAACCAATGTATCAAGTAGCGACCAAGGCTAAACGAACCAATCAACGAATAATACTAGTATTTTCAAACAATTCCGATACAAACAATCAATTAAATAGTCAATCAGGTGGATAAAACCATCCTGCCAATCAGACGTAATAAACGTCCTACTTAACCTTACCCGGACCACGTGGACAGTTCTTTGCCTTCCCGCGCCTGATCGTCCTCTTATTCCAGTTTTACCGTAGCACTCCTGTGGGGTCC
Source organism: Lissotriton vulgaris (assembly GCF_964263255.1). Lineage (NCBI taxonomy): Eukaryota > Metazoa > Chordata > Amphibia > Caudata > Salamandridae > Lissotriton > Lissotriton vulgaris. The sequence goes on from NC_141698.1 coordinate 375,902,399, forward strand.
CATTCAGGACAGCAGGTCACTCAAGAGAGGTCTGTTCAGAATCGGTGAAGTTCACTCGATCGGCAGCCAGACGAGGGTCCTCTCCAGGCAGGTATACTCCAATCGTTTAGACGTTCACCCCGTCGTCAGGACCTCTCTTACTGAACCCACATGTCGCAGATGGGCCCCGCGTTGGGACGCCAATTGTGGAAAAACAGCCAGCTACTGTCAATTGCCCAGGCTGATGGCGCAAGGACGCCTCTAATTTCCCATAGCAAAATAGTTACCAAATAATGAGACAGGCGCTGGAAGCTGGAACGCAAGAACAGGGTTCATTTCTCATGAGGAGAGCCTGTGACTTCGGACACGCACACAGAATGTCTTCGGGAGGTGCTCTAACTGCATCTCTGAGGCCTGGCCTCTTCTACACAGGTTTATAGCTTTATTACATGTGACACATTCTTGTTAAGGCTTTGATGTACGGAAAGACATCCTTGGAATCCCCACTTTGAGCCCGCTCCCACACATATCTACAGTAAGTGATGACTATTCCACAGCAGGATACTCTGTCGATTCCCGGAACGGGTGTATCTGATCGGATCGCACGGGGTGAGGGGGGCCTTTGATTAGTCAGAGATCCTTTGAATCGGGGCAACTGCTTACAGGAAAGGGGGCCAATAAATGGCAGCTGCAGGGCCAGGTGGTGACTTGGGAGCAGGGCAGGTCAGAGGAAGGGGGTTCACCAAAGGACGGGGAGGTGTTGGCCGGGGGCGAAATGCGCCTCCGGGATAGGGTCGCGCTGGGAGGGGGTGCATGGTCCATATATGAGAGAGCGGGGGTGGTCAGAGAGTGCGAGGGGGGGGGATGTTCGCAGCGCCAGGGAAACGCGCTGGCGATCTGCGAGGGGCAGAGGGGCTATGGTGCTTTCAAAATGGCTACTGATTACTAGAGCGTACGGGCCTGAGAGGGGACAAGGTGGCGCCGATTATGTTGACATCGCAAACCGGTTTTTAACAGTTAATTAGGACCATGTTTAGAGAAGTTTTGTGTTTAGTTTGCTTGTTTTATAATGCAGACCAGAATCAAAATCCTTTTCAGGATTTACAAATCGAAGCAAATTGGTATTTGGTACAACACTCATCAAAAATGGGAAAGGTTCCACGTTTGTCTAGACATAGTATTTTTGGGGTACCATAACGGTACCCTTGAGTACAAAATCGAGGCCTGACTCTCAGACAACATTGCATTCTAGTGCAGTGGTGTTAGAGAGAAGGATAGTCATGCCACTTCCCGGCTCTCTCCCTGTTATGCAACACAGCCAATTAGGGTGCTGCACTGCGTTCAGTGACCGTTTTATAAATCTGTGCCTTACTTTATAACTTGTGGCATTTCAAACTATTCTTGGTATTGTGTAAAAAAAAAAGGCATATTACATCAAAGTGGCCTATTTTTGACAGGAAAGTACATATAACAGGTGGTCTGCCAAATGTTTTCCTACAAGCAATTCCATAGTCCTAAACAAGTAGGGAATACTGGCAGTCGGGTAACATGGAATTATCAAGGTGTAATTCAACTGTAATAATTTATTAATGATTCTAAATTATTAATTAGATCTGGGAGTAATCCACTCTTAGCCTTCAGTTGGTTTAAAATAATCCAAGAGTATTTAAAGTAATCCATGCTCATTTTTGCGCTGGCATTAAATCATCCTAGCGTAATCAACACTGAAAATATAATGGGGCCATACTGATGTAATCAATAGCCATCCTGAAGCTGTCATAGGATCATCCAGGAATAATCCACACTCATCCAGAAATTGTCATGGGATCATTCCAGAGTAATCCACTTCCATCCTGGAGCGGTTATAGGATCATCCTGGAATAATTGACAGTCATCCTTAACCCCTTCACTGCTGGCCGGTTTCCGCCCCTGTGCGGTAAACAAATGAACAGGGGCGGGTCATGACGAACCCCAGCCGTCATCAGCACACGAGCACTGTAGTGCATGACGGCTGGGGTTCGTCATCAGCATGGAAGGGGTTAAATTGTCTAGAGCCCATCCTGGAGTCATTCTCACTCATCCTGATGTTGTCAATTAGTATTCGTGGAGTTGTAAAAGGTAATCCTTCCCTGCCAGTGGAAGTCATCAGAACACCATCCTAGCGTAGTTTTTGTGATTACAGTAAGAGTCATCCCATTTAAATTATCGGCCCTATGGGCAGACTTCAGGATGGCTTGGGATGACGTCCCCAGGAATAGCTGGCTGAAGTCATCGGATGACAACATAATCACTCCAGGATGATCTTCCTTTTTGACTAGGGATATAAAACTTTAAAAACAAACAAAATGTGTAGCGCATACTAGTGACCTTTAATGTTAAGTTAGTCATGATGACTTTAGCCTCCTCGTGGAAACAAGGCTGTGATTCAGAACTGCTATTCAAAGGCTTCGTACACCACATTTCATACCCTCTGCAACTGAAATGAAGCTTTCACCCAACCAGCTCAACCCACTGAGCTACTTAAGTTTATAAAACCACTCTCCGGGTGATAATAGCTGATAGATTTATTTATTGGGCATTTTTAAACCCCTTATTCCCTGGAATGGAGTTTCCTGGCTCATTTTACTTACAAAGGTATTGTATTGCAGAAATATATCCAATGTCACCACCTAGCATCCTCTCACCCATTCCCTACCTTCACCCAGCTGAGAAGCATTTATCCACAAAGCATTTGGGTTCCATGGTTTTAAGATGGCTTATTGAGTTAATGCGCAGGCTATAGACTTCATAGTTTAACCTGTGGGGCACTGGCTCAAATACTAATCGGGCCAACCCAGGGTTTCATCTTTCTGAGACTCATTAAAAGGAGCAGAGATGGGAATAGCAGCACCTGATGTACCAAGCTTTGAATAATCTGCACGCCCCTCCACCAATCAAGTTTCTCCATCTTTGAGCCCCTTGCTCTTTCATGAACTCGACTGAGTGCCCTGCTGCTGAGGCGTGTATGTGTGTGTATTATCTGCAGGTCTCACAGATGCACCCGACAGGCCAATTCATTAACCCCTCCCTGTCCAGTATCATTCCCTGTCCTCCATCACTAGTTTAGAGCTGGTACACTTTCCTGCATTGCTTGCACCCAAACTCTTAGTGCTCCACTCTCTCGGACGTTTATGTTAACTAATGTAGAATTCTTCTTGCCTTGCCAATGGCATTGAGGTGATCGTGAGGATATATATTTTGTCGTGGTTATCGACCCAGTGTGGTTTATTGCAATGTAACATTTGTTAGTGTTTGATATTTTACCCTTAATTTGGACTCTAATTTTCCATTTAATGTATGTTATTGCCTTTTGTGAGGCTACACTTTCTGTGATGCTATTTGACAGGGCTTGTGCTATTGATTGTGCTAATTGGGATTTTTCGCTGCTATAGCATTTGGAGCACGGAGGTGTCGAAGAAAAAGAAGTCCCCTACGTACTCGTGATAAGTAGGGTCCGTCCTCTATCACCAGTGATGAGTCTCTGCACAGAGTACAGCATTTTGAATTTTCTTTGACGAAGGGAGTGGGTCACATTTAAAGTGCTGGTGATGTGGTTGGTTTCTTTACATCACATAGTTTAGCTGCTGGAATCTAACCTCTTATGCCTGTTATTCCAGAGGTGCCCTGACTTAAGTATTGTAGTAACCCAGTCAGGAAAGGATAATGTCACAGTGAGTTTAATAAAGTGGTTCCTCTGCCAGAGAGAATGATTCCTTCTCATCAACTTGAGTTGGAAAGCTGTATAGGCTGTTATCCGATTTGCAAAGTAAAGCTCTGCTCAACTAAACTTTCATGTTTTTTTTATTTCTGTACTGGAGAATAGTGCACTCTCAGATTCTGGACTTAAAGGCAGTGGAGCGTGACCATGGTGTGATTGCCAATTGTAAGGATCTTAGTTTAGATCTGTTTAGGCGCCTTCTTCTCAGGGGCTTTCATCCAGTGAGTTAACAACTCATCCTATAAAGTAAGTAGCTGAGTGCCCTTCACAGATACTTGGGAGTCGCAGTTAGTGGTGAGTAATTAAGCGTGGCAGGTACAGAGAGAAGTTAAAGCAATAGTGAAGACTATGCAGATATTCTTAGTGTTGTCTACAGTTAAAAAGCCTTGGATCAGGCAGTGCAGCTGACAGTGCCAGCCTAGGAGGGCTGGCCGACAGACAGCGTGAGCAGGGTAACACAGTCACATTCTAGTGACTCATGCAGACTGCTTTCTGCATCAGGAAATGTGACTATTGCCTGGCAAATTGCACCTCTGCTTGATCTGTGCCTATGACCATGTTCAAAGTGCTTTAACCGTATAGCAACTCTTAGAACAGTGCGTAGGCACCATAGCGGGTGGCTCATTTTACTAGACATCCTTTTTGCATTTTCAATCTTGCATCTGAGTCCCATTGAATTGGGTTCAGTAAGTAAATATTTATTGCATATGGTTAATTAAAACCTTTACAAGATTGAGTACAAAACACTATACGAACTAGCCTTGGTTAAAATGCATTTACACTCTTTAAAAAACAAGTTCTTTTTTTAAAAACAGTATTACATAAACTGCGGCCTGAGCCTCACCTAACATATCAATCATTCGGACTTAGGAGGCTCGCCTTCTGTAAGAATTTGGAGTCCCTACAAGCTGTTTGCAACTGGAAAGTGTTCAGTGCTAGCATAACGGCAGGCCTGCATGTTCTGATTTGATAAAAACGAAATATTTGTAATAGGTAGTAACGTCTCAAACTAGCCAATGATGGACAGATGCACAGGATGTGAGTCAGTGTTTCTTCCGAACGGCCACACAGTCTGCATAGCGATGTTTGCCATGTTTGCTTCCATGCTGGGGTCTGATCCTTTGTGGTGTAGGTGCCCAGACGTATGCGTAGGAGCATTTGTTGTGTGGACGGTGTTATATAGTTGACTAGGTATGGTTGCGGGGCACTTCTCTCATACGTGGCTAGCACCGTCCAGCCATGTTTTTTCTTTGCGAGGGCGGCTTTGTCAACAATCATGGATTTTTGTTTTGCTGTACTGTTGGCCATTTTTTTGAAGGCAATAAAGGGGTGGTTTGTATTCCATGCCTCTCGCATATTAAGTTGTGTCAGTGAGTCTTCCAAAGATGTTTTCCATAAGTTTTTTGCATTTGTTCGGTTGTTTATTTCGCAGCAACAATGGCCCATCAGCGTGTCCTCACTTGCTGCCCTTAATTTCCAGCACATTTTTAGTATCCCGGCCTGCCTGACTTGATGCTGATTTGAAAGCCCGAATTCCAGGCGTACTTGCGCTTGTGATACAGACCTTGGTATGTAAAAGATGTATTTGAACGGATTTGACTGTTGTAAGTTCAAGAAGTTTGCGTCTTTGCCTCTGAATAGCTCCGAACCGTATGTGAGGGGGGGGTAAAAACTTTGTCTCAATCATTTTCAAGAGGTAACGGTTGGAGGGGCATTTCAATTTTGTTTTCAGTAACATTAGTGCAAATCGTAGTTTATTGGACTGCGCTTTTCTATGCAGTTGGTACGTTTTTAATGACCAGCTTGAGTCGACCACTACCCCCAGGTACTTGTAAGAGTTACTTGACTCTATAGTGTTACCCGCGAAGTGCCACTTGAAGGGTTGTCGCCCTTGCCGGGATGAGAAGCAGACGATCTTTGTTTTATTATAGTTAATTTGCAAGCCATTCGCAGAGATGTATTTATGCAATTTTGTGATGGAGCGTTGTAGACCCAAAGGGGTCTGGCTGCAGAGAACTATGTCGTCGGCATACTGTAAGCTCCTTATTTTGTATTGAGAGCTAGCTTTGGTGGGTCAGTTTGTGTCTCCGCGATGTGCTTGTCAAGGTCGGCGGTGAAGATGTTGAAAAGGGTTGGGGCTAATACGCATCCCTGCTTCAGGCCGATTAGGGTGGGGATTTTTTTTGTTGTTCTATCTCCAGTGCCTAATTTGATCTTGACCCAGGTGGATGAGTATAATTCTATTATTGCTCGTAACAAGTTCGGAGGAGTGCCCCAATTGGCCATCTTTTGCCATAGGATCTCCCTTGGGACAGTGTCGAACGCCGCCTTTAGGTCTACGAAACAGGTGTACAATTTTGTTGACCTTTCCTTTGCTCTTTCGACGAGGAGGTTTAAAGCTAGAAGATTACATGTGGTGTTGGTTCCGGGCCTAAACCCCTTCTGGGTGATTGGAAGGATATGTTAAGAACTAACCCAGTCTTCCAGATCTCGCAGGAGATTAGATGCGTACATTTTTGCCTCCACGTCGATTAGGGCGATCAGCCTATAATTGGCTGGGTCTGTTCTTGCACCTGCTTTAAATATTGGGTGTAAAATGCTCCCTCTCCATGATGTAGGAATGTTTCCTGTTTGAAAGGCATTGTTGAACAAGGGAGTAAGGTATTCCGCCCAAAAGGATTGGTCAAATTTGAAGAGGCCGTTTGGCAAACCGTTTGGGCCTGGCGCACCTTTTGACCTTAGTTTTTTGATGACCATATGAACTTGGGATGGTGTGAACCGATGTTCTTCGCAGTTTTGGGCCGCTTCTTGATTTTCATAATGTTGGTGCGGGGAATGATTTGAGTCCCATGATTGAAGTTTGGTTTGTTGTGTTCGCTCCAAATGCTGGATCCAGTCTTCCTGTAGAATATTTGAATTAATGGTCTGTGCGGCTCCGTTTGCTACTTTGTTGATGTCTGCCCACAATTTCCTGTTGTTGTTTGATTTGCTTGACTCTAATAGTTGTTGCCAAGTTTCTGTTTGTTGTTTTAATTTTTCTAGCCAAACGTCTTTTTTATATTTTTGTCGTAGGTTGTAGATTTGGCGCTTGGTGTCATCAGCCTTTATCGTGCCTTTTCTTGATAACTTTCTTATTTCTTGGTTTAGAATCCTTTTTTTTACTCAGTATTGAGCTCAAGGGCACCTTGAGTGCCTTGCATGGTTTCCTTTTATTTGTGTGTGTTTGGTGGCCGAATCTTTCTGTTAGGGTGGTGATGATCTTTTCCCACTTGTCCCGAAGAGACGTTTGACTGTTCCCGGTAGCCTCCGCATGTGCTCTTTTCGCATGTGCCGTTATTTCTTCGGCGTTTTTTCCGTTCCATACTAATCGCTTGAGATTGTATAGACACGAAGGTTCGGTCAGATCATTGCATGCTGATGCCCTAATGTGTAGATGGCTCAGTACAATTGATTGTGGGCTGTGGTCGCTCTCCAACCGGTGAGTTATGCTGAAGGAAACTATTGTTTGTAAGACGTCTAAGTCCACTATGGTGTAGTCTAGAACAGCTTGGGCCTGTTTAGTTCTCGTTAGGGACGCAGGTTGATCTTGGGGAAAGCGGCCATTCAGGACGATAAGTCCAACTTCGGAGAGCATTTGTGCGCACTGCTGGACGTGCTTATCCTTTTTTTGATGGTATGATACCATTGGAGGGATGGATTTGTCATTCCGTTTATTTCGGTTGCTGTTAAGGGCATTGTCCTTAAGTAGAAGGAACATGTTCAGATATCCTGACACCACCAGCCCGGCCTGTGGGTAAGTGGATTGCATTGATTTTATTAGCGCCTTTAGGGTCAGGATTTTCTCTGATTTCTTCTTTACATCCGGGTGTATGTAGGTGTTACAAATTACCAATTGCAGAGACTCTTGAGGGCCAAGAGGACTTGTAGACGGATTGGGAGGTAGCTTGATTTTAATGCACTGGATCCATGATTATCCTGTATCAATGGTAACATAAGACCAAGGAATCCTGGTGTTCAGGTAGATCGATAGGCCTCCTGCGGCCCTGCCTGTGTTACCTCTTCTGATGACCTGTAGTTGGATTTCTTTAAAGCCATCAATTTGTTCCGCGGTGGTTGACCAAGTCTCCTGGAGTAAGATGATGTCAAATTTATTTAGAAAAGCTAGTAAGTCAACGTCTTTTGTTTTGCCCCCCCACCCGTTTATGTTCCATGAACATATTTTCAGATTTTGTGTTCATGCTTCAATTGTCATATGGGCCGCTGGACTAGCTGTTGGGGGTAAAAATTTTGCGTCTCTCAGTTGTATTCGTAGGTTGGACCATCCTCCCTTGGTGCTCTCTGAACAGCCGACTGCCCCCGAAGTACTCCACTGCCTGGACGTAAACGTTCCTCGACCAGCAAGGATAATGGGCCCGGATATCTCTCCAGTGGAACCGGTCTGATTTCAATTCCCCATTTTGCAAATATGTCTCTGTTTTGCCAAAATTCCTTGGCTATCATGGGATCCTTCCATGTTGCCACTGTCATTTCTCTCCCGTTGGTAATGCAATTGGGTGAAATTCGATGCTTTCAATATGGTTGGTGTTCAAATGACTCAGAGGTTCTATCAGATTGGTTAGTTTTAGGATGGCACTCCGATTGAGAATATCGTGCTTCCCCCTTGAAGTATAGTGCGGAATAATTTTGTGTATAAGTGAGCCAGCTGGGTACATTAAGTCAGGATCTTCTTCTTGCTCCTTGTTCCTTGGTTCGGTGATTGATTTGGCCATCTTGTCTGAGTTGCCCTGGAATGGGATAGTAGACTGGGCTGCTAGTTCAGGGATGGGAGCACACTGAAGGGATATGGGGAGGTCGCTGCTTACGGTGCAGGGTCTTTGATGCTGCACCTTTGGGCGAGAAGATCCGTTTTGTGCCTTTGTCCTTTTCCGGAAGTAGTGCATAATGCTTTTTTGTTCTGCCTGGGGATTCTGCACTGTAGGGCCGCACTCCGGTTGCATTTTTGGATGTTCTTGTGTGGGAGTGTGTACACTTTGGCAGCTGGCTGATTCTATTGATGTGACTGTGTGGGGCTAATTTGGAGGTAGGGATCCCTGCCAGGTTTCCCCTTGCTCCTCCTGAACCTTAGTGATTGCGTCTTTAAACTTTGGTTTTTGGGGGATTGTTTCTGGAATCGGGTACGTTTTTTGACTGCAGGCTCCCAAGGGATCTTGGCCCTGGAGCCTGTTGGGCTGTGGTGTTTTTTGTTTTCTTTGCAGCTTCTTTTGCCTGGATTTCCTTAATCTCTTGCGTTCTCGTTTTGTTAAAGAGGTAAATTGTTTTTGATGCCGGTAGGGTAGAGGGCCAGGATCCTTGCTCCCTAGGTTAGCTGGGTCCTGAGTGCGGTTGTCTTGGGGAGTGAGGTCTTCTAGAAGTGCAATGTGTACTGTTGGTAAATGAACTGTCGTTGGGAGTCCTTCCGTTGCGTCTGGCCCAAGGTCCTCGCCAATTGAGATGTCACTGCTGGTTATACTTATCAAGTTATCGGATGGAGTATCGGTGGAGTGAGTTTCCATGATGTCTTGGTGCTCTTTTGTTTTGTTTTGGACTTCCCATAGAATGTCTGTTAAGATGGCCGGTAAAACTTTTAGTTGGTTCATTGTTTCCGAACACTGGCATTTGTGGAACGTTGTGTGCGGGTCTTTCTGAACCCGCTCTATGAGAGAATTAAGCTCTAGTATCTTGCAGTCTATACCAACCACGTGAGATGCCAAAATTTGTAGAAGGTCTATCTGTAGCTCTAATTTTTCAGAGTGTCGGAGTAATGCTGAGGAAATGGTTTCCATAATACTAATAAATGGTGGCCACAGCGGTGCCTGCACTGGTGGCATGTTGTCTGTTTGATTGCTAGAGGATGGTAAACTTGTCCTGACTTTGGCCCCTGGCTTATTCCGCGCCAGCACTCTGGGATCTCCACCATGGCCTGTGCCTGGGGTAAGTGTTCCTTGTTCCCTTGTTTTTCTAGGCTCAGGTCCTTTAGGAGGGGTTGTTTTGGTTGGTGAACAAATAGAGTAATAAAGGGGGAATAGTCCAGACGGACCGTTCGGTGTTTGACAGTTTGTCTCATGGTGAATCATTAAACTGCCAGAGCGAATGCAATTGTTAGCTTCCCGAGTTTCTGGACATGAGAGGGATTGAGTTTAAACAAGGTCAAGGTGCACCACTTTGGAGTTTGCATGAACTGACAACTTTGATGAGGTTAGCAGCAATGATCACATTAGTTGTTACTTGTGTCCTTTAAGAGTTCTTTTATTAAGTTCAGTTGTAAGTAACAAATCACACACAGGAGCTACAGCCGACGCGTTTCGTCCTCTTGGGACTTCTTCAGGGCGAAGTGAGCAAAAATAGATAGACTAGTATCCTTGTGTCTTCTCCCGTGATTATCAGGGTACGTGGAGATCTCTGTAGCGAGTTGTTATACTTGATAGAGCATCCTGTTGAACAAAAAGTTCTCTGTGGAGGGATCTCGTCTGTCCGAGTCGTTCTTATTATTGAATGGTGTATATCTATTTGTGGTCTGTACTGCCAGATTAATACCTGCATTCACTACTACCCTGGTTCCAGCTCTTTTTGGATCATCATCTATATTCTTGATGATATTTATATGTACAATATTGAAACACCCTTTCAAGAGAATTTTGGCAGTACAGACCACAAATAGATATACACCATTCAATAATAAGAACGACTCGGACAGACGAGATCCCTCCACAGAGAACTTTTTGTTCAACAGGATGCTCTATCAAGTATAACAACTCGCTACAGAGATCTCCACGTACCCTGATAATCACGGGAGAAGACACAAGGATACTAGTCTATCTATTTTTGCTCACTTCGCCCTGAAGAAGTCCCAAGAGGACGAAACGCGTCGGCTGTAGCTCCTGTGTGTGATTTGTTACTTACAACTGAACTTAATAAAAGAACTCTTAAAGGACACAAGTAACAACTAATGTGATCATTGCTGCTAACCTCATCAAAGTTGTCAGTTCATGCAAACTCCAAAGTGGTGCACCTTGACCTTGTTTAAAGTAATTCATAGTTCATGTTTTGAACCAACATTGTAACGGTGGGTGTTACTGAAGTGTGCACACATATTGTCCCATGCACTATAATGTGGGTCTAAATTAATTTTGCGAGAATATTTGACCAGGTGCTTTCTTTGATGGGAATCCTCCACCGTTGTTCTTTTTTCAAAATGAGAGGGATTGAGGTTTAGGTGTTATTTGTCCCTTCGGTTGGCCATCGGGGCCGTCTGTGCATTGTTGACCCTGCTGTGCCTTGACTCCTTCCAGTTTAGGGGGAACCTTGCCTTTTCTGTGTTCGTCCCGATGGTCCTGGTCTTGTTGGTGCCTTTCGACCATTCCTGTGCTGGTTACGCCCTTGTCTAGTATGTTACTAATGTCCGTTCTTGACACTAGGTTTGCGGTCCCGGGGTCAGTCTCTGTCGTACAAAAGTAGGAACCCAGACTTAATGAGCGATGCTTCGTTGGGAAGTTTGGTGTTTTTACTTTTGATACCTCTGCGTGGGCGTTTGCGTGGGTTGCTGCTTCCGTTAAGTTTATTTGTGCTTGAACTGTGAGTTTGTTGGGTCTTTCCTAAGGGTTATAACTGTTCTTTCGTGGGGTATTGCTCAGAGGCTGCAAAACTGACAACATTGAACCCACTGACTGAGATGTTCTCTTATTGCTATTGGCGAGTGTGAGCTTCTGCAGCACGGATGGTGATAAGGGAAGGATTAAAAACTCTGTGATCTTGGAATTTTTTAGATGTGGGGTTGGTTGTGATGTTAATTCTGTGGGGGTGTTTGGCAATTGTGTCTTGCGCTTCTGCTAGGTCTTCATCGGAGGAATCGTGGGTTCCTTCGTTCATTTTTCTGGTGTGTGATTGGTTTCTTTTCTTAGTTGTGGGGTTTATTCTAATTTTTCCGGATCTCATGATGGTACAGATTTTTTTTTTTTTTGGGAGCCTGCTTCCTCCCTTTTTTTACTTTGCTCCCTTCGGCCACTCCGCCTTCCGCCTTCCGTACCTCATCCTTGAGCTGACAGGGGCGGGAGGCTTTTGCGCTCTTGAATAAAGATGATGTGTGGTAAAAGTATGTAGTTGGTTAGTAGTCATGAAGTGGTGACGAGTTGGGGAGGCCAGCCCTGATTTGGGGGTGGATAGGTTGTGCTCTCTCCGGCAGGGGTTGAGGGGGTGGGTTACTCCTGCCGTCCCGGTGGACCACTGGCTCTCCCCCTTTCTCCTTCTCTTTCTCCTTTAGCCTGTGATTCTCTCCGTGGGATGAGGTGATGAAATGATGAGATGGTAACTGGATGGCTACTGGGATCAATGGGAGAGGCGAGAAGTGGAAAAGGAAGTATGGCAGGACTGGTCTGCAAGCGAGCGGAGCTCTCAGGGGGTGCCTCCCGCCAAATCGTACATAGTCAGATTGGCCTAAGCTGCCCCCCGGGCTCTTACTTGGCAGCTGCCTCTAACGGCAGCCGCGCTCGTGCTTTGACCCTGGCCCCCGCCCTAAGCTCGGCTGGCCTAGGCTGACCTCACTCCCTTAGGCCCCTTGGATCCTGGGGCTGTATGGCAGAGGCAACCAGGATGAGGAGATAACGCCGAGTTATACAATTGCTTACCCGTTGCTCGTGGCTTGCCTGCCCAGAGCTGGGCGCGGACACCACACACCAGTAATGAAACGCCCTCTGCGCCCTCCTCAGGCGAAACCTCTCCTCACAGCTCTTTTGTGGCTTCAAGCTAGCAAACAAGGAGGCAGGCGGGCCGGCCGGCAGGACCGTGGGTGGAGCGGGTCGCGCCGGAGCCAACCTTTTGCTGTATGGCCACTCGGAGGTCCGGTGGCAAGCGGACTCCCCCTAGACCTAGACCTAGGGGGCCACTCGCTATACGCTGCACGCCGCCTCCGATGCAACTTTCAGCTCCAGCGCAGCTTCTGTTCTGTAGTCCTGCTCTGCTGGTGCTGCGCACGCGATCGCCACCTAGCGGTCCGAAATGAATTGTGTTCTATTTTACAACCTTTTTCCCTCTTCTATCCCTCTGCTATCCTTCTCAATCCAAATAACCGACTAATATCCACAACTCAAATTACTTTCACATTTCACTATACTAATTCAGCACTAATACTTTATGGGTTCCGGAGTAGCGTGCTACTCCCCGGAAAAGCGCTTCAACACCCAATCAGGGGTAGCATGCGCTATATAAATGCAAACCTTTTTTACTCTTATATCCTTCTCAATCCAAATAACTGACAAACATATCCACCACTCAAACTACTTTCATAGTTTCACTATTCTAATTCACCACTATTCCTTTGGTTCCCGAGTAGCGTGCTTTAACACCTTGTCAGGGGTAGTAAGCGCTATATAAATGCAAATACAATAACATTTATTTATCTGAGCAGTGTAGCTTGAGAGGAGCTAGCATTAATTTATGCATGGCAATTGCCTCCTCCGAAGCTGTAAAGAATATGCATTCAGACAGAGAAACACAAACCGGGACAGTGGGTTCAATAACAAGCTTTCAAAAAAATAAGTGCAGTTGACATGAACATATTTCCACGATTAAAGTTACGGACCTCATTCCACTTTTTCTGAAATTTACATACTTCTGCCCTTAAAATGTATTTTGCCGGACCCTCTGTCGCACTTGGGTGGAATCCATAGGCGCTCCCTTGGTTGCTTAGCAGTGCCTGTGAGTATCAAATTCGGCCACCCCGCCCAGTCTTTTTTCACCAACAGTAGTTTGCATATTTGGGTTTCTACTTGGCCTTTATTTCAAATGTAAAAGAGAAAAAATAACTCTTGGTCTGCAAAGTGATATTAGCTGGAAATCTAAAGTGGCTTGCACAAACAGACATCACATCACATATGGCACCAGCAACACTCAGGGAGAGGAGGTGGCGCAATGTCCAAAGCTTATGGCTATGGAGCTGAGGAACCAGGTTTGAATCTCGGCATCGGCTCAACATCCTGTGATTGTGGTCAAATGACAATCTCCCCGGGCCTACCAAAATTAAAACAAATGTCTCCTTGTGTAACCTTACAGGTGCTCATATAAAGCAGTGGAGTCCTGTATAAAACTGTAAAAGAAAAGAAATTCACCCAGGGTTACACATGGTTTGGTCACGCCGGAATGGAATTTCAAATTTAAGTCACTTAGGACGAAGCCATTCTTTAAGAGTATATTTTTCGTTTAATATACTAGAATGTACACTAAAAAAAAACACTTTTTCAAACTTGGCAGGAGCATGAAAAAGATAACAGGTTAATTTATTTGAACAGTTCCCTTCCTTTGGTACTCCGTTGACAGCACCTCCAACCAACGCCTGTGCGACCCATCATCCTCCTGCCAAGTAAACAAACGCAACAACAAAGGCACGCACAAATTATTTAAATCTGAAACATGGTGTGCTAATGAATTATTTTTAAAAAGTAATATGAATCCTCCACGGGCAACATTTGTGTGCACGCGGGTTCGTTTGACACTACGTGTCCTCCTTTTTTCTTCTCCACAACTTCCAGCCTCTTCCCCTGCCCCCCATCACCTATTAGGTCACGTGTTGGCCCTTGTACACCAGTGGGTGAACGCCATACACCATGCATATACCTTAGCAGACCACACTGGCTGCTGGTGGTAAGCGCCTCTGTGCACGACGCCATGAATTCTCACCTCTTTGCTACATCCCGTGCTTTCATGGAGCCACATTAGGCGGCCATGCTTCCACAAGCCAGCCAACCCATGAAGGGCGCCGTAGCACCCATGCAATCTGTAGTTTATCCAGGAACCAATACAAATCAGAGCACTTCATGACTGCACCATGCAGAGACACAGTGGATATTGATGGGCACAGAATGATGTGCACACCCTTCCCTCTTTCTCTTATTAATTCTATTTTTTCTTTGCTTGTTTTGTTTTGCCACTGGTTTTGCTGCTACCACAGAGGAAAGATATTCTGCCAGGATAGTACAAGTAGTAGCAACAGCTGATGCCGTAGCAGTCCTGAAAGGTGAACAGGAAGTGGAAGCCCTGTAGAAAGGTGAGCCTGGATGTCTACCTTTGGGTAAAACTGCAATTCTGCAGTGGTGTTGAGTGTTTGAAAAGGGGAGAGTGGAGAAGAGAAGAGAAGTTTGGTTCTCAGTAGGAATGTGGATGGTGGGCCACTGGAGTTACGAAAGTGTTGTTAGCACACTATGCAGTGTGGGCACTTTTAGATTAAGGGCTTGCCTAGAAAGACCCAGTCAGCTAGTGACCGTAGTTGACATTAGTGGGAATAGAAACATGTCATGGCACAGGGTTTGTAAATAGTGACCATATTCTTGCAATGTGGGGCATTGGTAATGGTGATGCTTATATGTCTATAAATTAACGGCACAAAAGCTTAACAGGTACCATTTAGTCTGTTTGTTCTCTTATCTATGCAAGACTTTGAGATCTTGCTTAATGCAATGTAACTGTCTATTAGGCAACCTGCTGTGTGAGGCAATATTTTATTTTTTTAGTAGTTTATTTTGTGTTCTATGTAATGTCTGCTATTTTATTAGGTGAACAAGTCCACTGCATTTACTCAATCCATGTTTCTTAACCCTTCTGCTTAAGCACATTTTGCTTTATCCTTTTTTATGGCATGCATAGCCTGTCTACAGGATGAATCCTAAACTTCCAGGGCTCTCTATGGTGCTGCTGTTTGAAGTCATGGTGATTTTTGGCTGCATTCTTCCCTACTTCATATGAACTGCTTCCTGGTGTTGCAGGGATTCTGCTCATACGCAGAACTTGTTGTATTTCTATCCAGGACCCTAATTCGATATTCCCGATTCATGCCCTTATGTGGTTATAATAAATAATATCCTTATAAAGGCATAAGAATCATATCCATATTTAGTAATAGCCCATGCAGTCCAAAGCACGGCAAGGCTACTCCCATAGACTCCTAGATAGCACAACGTGTTCTTTAAACAAACCAAGCCTCCAGCAGCTTGGGAAAACCCCCTGCTTTTGTTTTGATTTGCACAAGAACTCCTGGAGTCCAGAAGGAGCTGTTAGGTCTTAGTGACGTCTTATGTCCAACCTTACGTCAAACCTGGCACCTTTCAGGTATAAATATACCAACGTTGCCTTAAGCAAACACACAGTGGTGGGGAGCAGAGCGACGTTCTACTTGTCCGAGAGCCCAGCTGTTGCCAGAGTCGAAGGAAGCTGCCCCTCCCTTTTTGATTCGCTGGAGAAGCTGCCTTTTCTCACGCCGAGGAATTCAGCTCCTGTGTTTCCAAGTTACTCTCGCGGGTTGCTGGGAGATTGAGTCCTGAGAAGCGAGATACAAGACCTCCTTCATTCTATAACCAAGGTACGGAGCTGATTAAAACCGTAGAGAGAATTCTTGATTCCGATCCTTGGCAAAAACCTAACTTTAACTTAAAACTGCAACTTACTTACTCCTTCCCACGTATTAGGCTTAGGTCAGGTACACTGGGGTAGGCGTATCTTAGAAGCACCAGTTGAGTTCGTTAGTCAATGTTTTTATGTATGTATATATTTTATCCATTTTAAAGTATCATATGGCTAAGAAACCATATCAATGCTTTTACAGTATTATTTCATAATACTACTTTTACTGTACGCACTTTACTTTATAATAAGTATTGCAATTGTGGCAATTCATTTCTCTTGCATGAGAAAGAAGACTGCTCAATAAAATAACACCTTTTTATTGAAAACGCCAGTCTCTCTATTTCTCTGCATTCCGGTGGAACTAAGCATGCATGATTGACTGAGTGAAATAGCTGTCTATTGTTTTCACACAACTCAAGAGATACACTCTTTATTCTGAGGGAGCAAAGCGGTCATGTTTATGCGGTTGTCAGAAACGGAATCCCTTCTTGTCTGATCAGGGAAGTTCACTCCTCCCTGTTCATTCGAGAAAGTTTCTAGTGACCTCTGAGCTAGCTGGCAAAACTAATTAAGTCTAACATAGTCAGTAGAGACCTAGATGACCTCAGTCCAACGTCTACACTGCTGTTTATGTTATTCCAATGCGCAGAGCCTATTGGGAATATAGGAACTACACTACATGGCGCCCAACGTTTGGTAAGGCGGTAATCTAACGCAAGAGACTAGAGTAACTCAGTTGTGCTTTTCACACAGACCCCTTTCTCCCGTAAAAACTCCAATAGACGTCTGGAGTGGGTGAAAGGTTAATATCCGCCGGATATTAGTAGGATGAGAATTTATGTATTAGTTCTTGGTTTAGTCAACGTTGAAGGATACAGTGTTCCAAAATATTGTGCACCTAATCTTTGTTTCCTTGAAACTTGATCTGCAACTGAACTTTCTGTCAGTAAAATGGGAGAAAGTGAAGAAAGAGATAGAGAAGCATTAGCAACTCAACTCTTAGAGGAAGACACAAGTCTCCAAGAAAATGACCCGAATGCTATAATCATTCCAGTCATTATAAGAAGAACTATAACTCTTAAACTTATAGAAAATGGACTATCACCAAGAGGTGGTACAGTCATATTCGTGATAGAGGCACATGAATATCAGCAGACAGAGGTATTCTATTCATGGATACATTTTCCAGCAGCACACGCTGTGACAAAAGATTTCCACTATTACAAAATAGAGGAACCTCCGGAAATATACACTCCTTAAGAGGACGTTGAAATCCCACTAACTTACCAAGAGCACCTGCTCTGGTTTAATGGCGCCCTAAAACATCAAAATCACATCACCAGGCACGGTCCACTAGGTAGACCAGGAGCCACGTGGCCGGTTCTAGCCAGCTACTCAACACATCCAGACATTGAAACAATGTCAAGCGAAGAACTCCTAGTTAAACTAAAAGAATTAACAAAGGCATATAGAGAATTAGTTCAATTGGCAAGGGACGATATAAAGTACCTCCAGAAATTGAAGGAGACAGATAAAACAGACCAACCATTTGAACTTGCCAGAATCATAGAAAAATCCTATGAAGAACTAGGAAGAGATAGTTTTGGGGGGAAACCAATAAAACCCCAGCTAACTGAAAATCCTGAAAAAACATTTATTCAAAATAATCTAAATACTCCAAAAAAGAGTTGGGATGGTAATAAACAATCCACTCCCAAGGAAAAACGATTCCAGTCCAGAGGTAGGTCTCCTCAACGGAGAGAAAGATCTCCTGGCCGAGGAGGCAAGTCTCCCCAAAGGGAACCCTCTGAGAGAAGATACAATCTTAGAGACAGTGATAAATTGAAAAGACCTGATAAATATCAAGATATTGATACACGTCCATCTCGCTCTTTTCAGACTTCCTCACAGAAATCGGAAAGAAGAGGACGGTCAGAACACAAGAAAGAGAACGTCAAGTCCAAAGACAAAGAACCTGCTCATCAAAGCAAAAAATCACAATTTCCCAGAAAGAAGGTAGCAAGTATTAAAATTAAACATGCCGAGGATTCTGAAAAACGGAGAGTGGGCCCAGACAATGCTAGACAGCGCAGCAGAAGTGACCATAGCTTGCAAGGTCCTGATGAATCTTCTGGAGACAGTGGACACGAATGAATACATTCAGGTGGAAACTGCAGACACACGAGTTAGTGTGCCCCATAAACTATATGAAATAACATTACGTATAGAGGGAGATAAAACTAGAAAAATAAAAGGTCTCTTTTGGGAGAAACTTTCTAAAGGTTGACATACTGTTAGCTGAAAAAGACTGTCCACCAGAGTTTGTCAGGGAGTGCCCTCATGGCGAAGAAATGATTATGCCTGCCTTCTCAAATAATATTACGATTCATAAAAAATACACACTTGCAAGAAAATGGGCAGTGGCCCAAGAGCCTGCATTATACAAAAATCATGTAGGATGGGATGAGGACTCTCCTCCCCACAAAATCCAGTTAAAAAATCAACCGACTGCACAAAGACAGTACCCAGTTAAACAAGAAGCTAAAAAGCAAGTCAGGGTGATCTTAGATCAACTTGAATACCAAGGGGTGATCGAAACATGCACCTCTCAAATGAAAAATCCTTTGTTTCCTGTCTCCAAGCCAGACAATTCATATCGTCTAGTTTTGGACTACAGACATTTAAACTCAAGCTGCAAAACCTTTGCAGTACAAAATTCACACAGTGCAGCACTAATGAACAACATTGTGCGCAAAAAATATAAAACAACATTAGATGTATCTAATGGATTCTTCTGTCAAAACATTGAACCGGAAAGCAGGTATTTGACCGCTTTCTCAATAATGGGGTGGCAAAAACAATTTTGTCGACTCCCACAGGGATTCAAGAATAGCCCAGGATTATTCTCAGCAAGGGTAACAGAGTTAGTACAAATATATGACGATGAGGCATTATCATATGTCGATGACATCTATCTTACTGACGATGACCTGGAGACTCACTTAAAAAGAGTGAACACCATAATTCTTGGGTTCGCATCAGAGGGTTACAAATTTAACTTTAAAAAGTGAAGAATTGCCCATCTAACTCCTATTTTTAGGATATGAATTATCAAGTGAAGGCAAAAGCCTGGCAGACAACTTCTTAGAGAAGTGTGCAGTACTCTAAGCACAAAAAACGCGGAAAAATTTACAATCAATACTAGGCTTCCTGAATTTCGGTAGATAATACATTCTAAATTATGCGGAGAGGGTTAAACCTCTCTATGAATTAATAAAACCTGATTTCAAACCAATACATTGGACTCAAAAACACACAGAAATGTTTAGATCATTGCAAACTGACATGTTAACTAAAACAAAATTATAAACTCGCAACAATGTATGCAACCTTGTAATCCGAGTCAACCAAGGAAAATGCGGATTCACATACCTGACCTCCAATGAGGGAGAAACGGTACCTATAGCTTACAAATCACACTTGTACACTCAAGCTGAAATGAAATTCAGCTCTACAGAAAAAATTCTGACAGCGGTTCAAACTGCTGTAGCAGGAGAAAGAGCCCTAGCCCAAGGCAAAAGAATAACTGTTTATACAGCAGAATCAGCCCTTGAGGCATTAACAAGTCCACGCAATCTGAATACAGTGGCATTAGATCCAAAATGGATACAATGGGAAAATTATCTTGCTACAGAAGACGTGAAATACTATTTTGACCAGAAACTGAAAAAACAAGATGATCTAGAATATGAAGAAGAATATCCTCTGCCAATCGAAATTCTGTCTCTCGAACAATATACATGTGTGATCTATATGGACAGATATGCACACCATTACGATGTAGAGAAAAAATCCTACAATGCAGCATGCGCGATTGTTAAAGGTCGCTGGCGCTCTGGTAAATTCAAACCAATGATTACCAAAACTGAATCACTCTGAAACTGTTCAGCTCAGCGAGCTGAAATTTGATCTTTAAAGATGGCGCTTGAAAATGCCGATCGCGAATTCCCCACACTAATAGTGTGCGATTCGCATTTCTGCGTCAAGTCATATAACAGTGACATGCAGACATGGAGCAAAAAGGGTTACATAGATGACACAGGTGCCACAATAAAACATAAAAAGCTTTGGGAACAAGTAGTTCTTTTACAGAAAGAACTACAAAAGACTCACGTGATACACGCACTGAGTCATCGACGTGATGGCGTTCACGTTGCAGGGAATTCATTGGCTAATAGAGCCACAGCGGCAGCGGCTCAACCGGCTTCCGTAGCCACAAAAAAGCGTTCAGGAAAACAAATAGATGGAGAAACCATGCTGGCGGTAAAAGCGTCATTAAAAGGTGATTATGCAGCATTACCTCTCAACTATCCACTCAGTAATACATACATAATCGATGCAAACTCCGTTCCTTTTGCTCAAATCCCTGGAGGGGGGATAGAGTAATTCCAAAGACGAACCGGAGGGTTTTCTTGATTGAAGATGCACACATGGGACTGGGTCCGAGGCACCAACAGATCTTGAAATCTCTAATAGAATTGCAATCAGAATACTGGTGGGCGGGGATGAGCTTGCAAATTTACAAATTTGCAATGGATTGTCCAGACTGCAACAGAGATCGCAGTTGTGAACCGGACCAGACTATTGCCAGGACACCTTTATTAGAAAGCATCAGGTTATCTATAATGCAGAAATCCAGCCAGGGAAATGCGTCCCCATAATTATTAAGACTTAATTCACTAAAAATGTAGACGCCAGCGCTTGGCTGACGCCAGAATTGTTATAACAGATTTGCGAGTCTTTATCGACACATACGCAATTGGCATGCTACATTCTGACCAGGGTCCTGTGTTTAGCTCTCGAGCTTACAAAGAGGTCATGACCAGCATGGGAATTGCATTGCGGTACTCTTCTACCTTCCATCCTGAGGGAAATGCAGTAGTGGAAAGAAAAAAAGTGACACAAAGCAATCTATAACGGCAAGGGTATTAGGTTCGGGGGATGGGTGGGTCAAACATTTAATAAGTGTCCAACGTAGTCTGAATAACATGCCAAGAAATTCTCTAGGAGGTATCAGTCCGTAGGAGCTTTTGTTTGGTACTAGAATGATTATCCAGGATCTGGATCGTCAGACTTCAGTGGTACAAGAAAAAACCTTTGATATCAAAGATCGTTTGGCTGTTTTACAGGACTTGAATGAAACAAGAAAAAGTCTAAGTAACATAAAGTCTAAGCCAACAACCACTGAAGAACCACCTGTCCCAGCAAGACCTGTCTGGATTCCAAAGATTGGGGATCTGGTCAGAGAAAAGATCGCGGTAAAGAAGGAATTTGGGCCTTCTTACAGAAAAGCAGTACCTGTCTTAGCTGTCAGCGGAACAAGATCAGTAGTACTACCGCCACTTGCTGGTAAAAAGGAAAACAGAATTGTTTCCATCGACTTGGTGAAACCACAAACATGTGGGCGATAATAAATAGCAGGCCCAGTGGACTACCAAGAAATAGCAGAAGACCAAACTTTGCTATAATCCAAGAGGTTCAAACTGAACGACTAATCACATTCTATAAACCTGCAGTAACTAAAAAGGGACTATGCAACAAAGCCATGGAACTTGTGCCTCTTGAAACCCAAATTGCAACAATGCGTGATGATACACCAATCTACAACGATATAGCATCAGAATGTACAAATGTAACAAAAGAAAATGCAAAGATCAAGGGAAATCCGGAAGCGATCCTCCCAATTGACAGAACTGCATCTGGCTATTTTATCAACTTTGATGACTTTTCCGATGATCCAAGTGAACATGGAGACAAGCCAGCAACAAAAACTTTTAAAGAAAAAATGACCGAGCTGTTTCACCAACTAAAAGAGACATATCTGATTTCACCATGGATTGAATTTTGGATCGTGTTAGGTGTACTTTTCCTCCTGCTTTGGCTCATCATGGTTTTATGTTTTGGTAGATTAATTGATGGAAAATATAGTACAATGGACACAGCAAGTCAGGACATCAACTTGGTCCTAAAGTCTCACAGATCCTCTCACATCGAGAAAAGAGAACTATCATCAGTGAACATCACAGCCAACCCAATACCTGGGGGTATTGCATGGGACAGAACTGATTATGATATTTATGGCCCGATTGAGCTCTTGAAGTATCCACACCAGTTTAAGATTTCCTTAAGCGATTTTGTGAAACCAAGTTTTTTTTCTGATGATTGGGACTTTGAAAATATTAATAATATGATGTCAGATTTAGTAATCTCAGCCACATTTACAGAACATGATTATTTACAGGGTTTATCAAATTATGAAGAATTATACTGTTACAATCACTATGGTCATCGCTATTTGCATAAATCTGCACAACCTAGAAATGTTTTTACTTATAAAATATGGGAACTCCACCAAAAGGAAGTTCGGAAACATTTTATGAGAAACGTCCATACTTGTCAGGGTTTAATACCAGTGATCCAGAAATGTTTTATTTTAAAATGTTAAATAAGACAGGAATGAAAACTATGTTGACAAATACTAAACTGATTTATTCTGAAAAATTTTATAACAAAATGTCAACATTTGGTTTTGAATTTTGGAAAAACAACATTGAAACAAAAACCATCCGGCGAACAAAAGACTGGCAGGTACAAGGTCTAGAATCATTATTCAGAGCCTGCATGATCCCAGAACAAATAATATTCCTGAATTATACCATTCAACAGACGACTTGTCTTGGTTTAGCTAAGATACAAGACTTAAATAAACAGTCTATTCCAAAGCCCATACCTGATAGTAATAGCACTACTGATGTGGAAATAAACGTATCCCATATTTTTCACCAAAACAGAACCAATTCCTGATTGGAAAAAATGGTTGATCTGGCCCACAGACACAAACAACTGTCAAGATAGATTCCTGAACAAAAGACAGGGGTTCAAAATGACCCGACCAGACCCAAGCTATTCCCAGAGACAACATCCAGGGATAGTTACAACATACAGTGTAGGGAAATTATGCCTTGAGTGGCTACAGAAATCCACACTGGCTGAAATTAAGCAACACTTGGCTTTACTTAAAGAAGGTGCTGACTTGCTAGATTTCATAATGGAACCTCGCAAACAGCGTCAAAAAAGTTTCATAACGGCCGGTATATACGCTGCATACAACGAAGCTTGGAAAGTAATGCAAATTGAAACAGCAGAAAAAATACGAGAAATTGATCGTACAAATTTGGAAAAATCACTTTCTGTTGTGGACAATGGGTTAACCCTGTCTTCCAGAATGTATTCATTGGACAGTATTGTATCATCTGCGTTTGATATAATGGAGCAAGACTTGCTAATGTTACAAAATGGTCAGTCCCAATTGCATTCCATTGTACAGCTTGGCTGGACGTTGCAAAACCTATGTTCAGGCTACGTGCCATGGCGTCTAATCAACATAACGTCATTATTTTCTATCTTTAACCTTACTGATAAACAAATCAGTTTGGCACAAAAAGGAGCAGATTATACGATTCTGAGCATTGAAAAATTTGAGAGATTACCATTGACAATGTCAGAGATTGAGTGGATAATACAAGGAACAATTACAAGTCCAATAACAACTTTCCGGTTTAAATATTGCCAATAATATATACCAACAGGCCAGTATGAAAGGTTGGGTAAAGGTTACATCAAATCAACCTGGGATTTACCTTACACACACAAATGTTATAGTGAAAGGAAAAAGGAGGTATTCCTTAGTGGCAATAATTGTAAG
This sequence comes from Lissotriton vulgaris, assembly GCF_964263255.1. Taxonomy (NCBI): domain Eukaryota; kingdom Metazoa; phylum Chordata; class Amphibia; order Caudata; family Salamandridae; genus Lissotriton; species Lissotriton vulgaris. The sequence continues at coordinate 375,926,326 of NC_141698.1, forward strand.
AAATCACTAAGCGGTACACTTCTGTGTCAAGGTATTTACTTGCATGGAGCTTGCGAAGGGTCTTCAAATAACCTTTCATGTCATCTGCAAGGCACTCCTGCAAAAAAGATAGAACCATTCTTCAGACAGCTTTCCAACGGGAGCTATGTTTTAATAACTGACCACAGCTGTTGTGGAATGGTGCCAGGAGAATGCTATCTCGTAACTGTTACTTCCAGGGTCGTTTGCTGTATGCAAGTATTGTATCCAAACAGCAACCCGGACATGGAGGCGGCAATATGGCCTCATGTGAATATCTCTTCTATTCGATTTTGATACGCTAAGCAGAATGAAGTCTATTCTTTTACAGACAACTGTGCCTTTGACCTCGTCCAAAGAAACGTATGATCTGCAAGTTGCAAGGACAGCGGCAGAAATACATACTCTTTTATCGACAAATTGCCCCGTGCATTTCGCAGAAATGTTAAGCCAAATTTTAAACATGTCTGATACCAGTGGCATCGCACATGTATTTAAGACACTTTTTTCGGGACTGTTAACACCATTTGAAACAGTTCTGGGCATCTTCCCGAATTTTGTCCATTCTGTCTTTGGCGGCCTACCTTTAATTTTGGGACTCGTAGCAGGAATTTTATTTTTGTTCCTTCTGCTCCAAAATGGCAAGCCAGTCCACAGACAAGACTCCAGCAACGATGGAAGAAACAATCCTAGCAATACGATACCGAGACCGTATCACTAAGGTCCTCGGATTGGCCCGGCTAAGAGATCTGAGTACAACTTGGTTTCTTTTATTTAGACCAATCTGGCAGGATTGCATCTTACCTGTGCTTCGTTGTCTGCTATGCGGAGAAGAATGCGTGTTGGACCTCTCTCTTACACTACCATCAGCAGTACCAATGGATATCGATACTTTGCTTTGTCCTGTAACGACTTATGCAACGTGTTGTCCCCAGCGGCTACCTATTCTGATGACTGCATTCATTGAGACTTCACCACTACGAGTAGGTGGCAGTAAAGTACAAGAGGAAAGCAGCACCAAACAGGTACAACCTTCTGTGAGCATTGCTGATCCAAACATCGATGATAGCAATCACGCACAGAATTGCACAGTTTTGGCATTTTCGAACTTGGTCACACTTTCACCTGATGTTGTAGACCAATTTTTTGCAAGCCTATCTGATATGATGTTCTCCCCTAAACAACGAGAATAACTTTTAAAAAACAACATGCACACAGCGTCTCCTGAACTCTGAATTTGGCCTTCAGTTCTGTTAAACAAAGCAAACTGAAAACATTTGGAACTATTTTTCCCATGAAAACAAAATTATTTTTTCTTTCAAATCAAAAATATTAACAATTTTTTCCGGCACATGGTACTTTGCTTAAAGTAGAACTATTCTTAGAGAACAGAGCTTCTATTTTTAGAGACATTAGAGACAATATTTTACCTCAGCCTCTAGCACATGTACATTATTGTATAATAATATGTGATGAAATGGTCTCGACCTTCTCTTCTGTATACAGAGCCATTTCATGTGTAATTTTCGCAATTCATTCAGCTGATATATATATATGCATTTAACTGAATGATAACCCTGCTTGAAAAACGTACAGTACCAATACTCATTTTCGTCTATAAACCATACACCATTTCAAATGCAATCATGTATTTTAAGGTGGGTTGGAAAACACACATACATTGTATGTTTAATATTGCTTATCTTTTAGTAATGATGGACATTAATACGTGGAGTGGGTGTTGTATTTCTATCTAGGACCCTAATTCAATATTCTCGATTCATGCCCTTATGTGGTTATAATAAATATTATCCTTATAAAGGCATAAGAATCATATCTATATTTAGGAATGGCCCATTCAGTCCAAAGCACGGCAAGGCTACTCTCATAGACTCCTAAAAAGCACAACGCGTTCTTTAAACAAACCAAGCCTCCAGCAGCCCGGGAAAACCCCCTGCTTTTGTTTTGATTTGCACAAGAACTCCTGGAGTCCAGAAAGAACTGTTAGTGACGTCTTATGTCCAACCTTACATCAAACCCGGCACCTTTCAGGTATAAATATACCAACGTTGCCTTAAGCAAACACACGGTGGTGGGGAGCAGAGCGACGTTATACTTGTCCGAGAGCCCAGCTGTTGCCAGAACCGAAGGAAGCCGCCCCTCCCTTTTTGATGCGCTGGAGAAGCTGCCCTTTCTCACGCCGAGAAATCCAGCTCCGGCGTTTCCAAGTTACCCTCACGGGTTGCTGGGATATTGAGTCCTGAGAAGCGAGATACAAGACCTCCTTCATTCTATAACCAAGGTACGGAGCTGATTAAAACCTTAGAGAGAATTCTTGATTCCGATCCTTGGCAAAAACCTAACTTTAACTTAAAACTGCTGCTTACTTACTCCTTCCCACGTATTAGGCTTAGGTCAGGTACACTGTGGTAGGCGTATCTTAGAAGCACCCATTGAGTTCGTTAGTCAATGTTTTTATGTATGTATATATTTTATCCATTTTAAAGTATCATATGGCTAAGAAACCCTCTCAATGCTTTTACAGTATTATTTCATAATACTTTTACTGTATGCACTTTACTTTATAATAAGTATTGCAATTGTGGCAATTCATTTCTCTTGCATGAGAAAGAAGACTGCTCAATAAAATAACACCTTTTTATTGAAATCAATCAATCAATCAATCACGACATTTGTATAGCGCGCTACTCACCCGGAAGGGTCTCAAGGCGCTTGGGGAAGGGGTCCGCTACTGCTCGAACAGCCAGGTCTTCAGTTGCTTCCTGAAGGAGAGGTGGTCCTGGGTCAGCCAAAGGTAGATGGGGAGGGAGTTCCATGTCTTGGCCGCCAGGTAGGAGAAGGATCTGCCTCCGGTGGTTGCTCTTCGGATGCGTGGTACGGTGGCGAGGGCGAGGCTGGCAGACCGTAGCTGGCGGGTGGGTGTGTGGAAGGTCAGGCGGTCGTTGAGCTACTTGGGGCCCAGGTCGTGGAGAGACTTGTGTGCGTGGGTGAGGAGCCTGGACGTGATCCTCTTGCTGACGGGGAGCCAGTGCAGGTCCTTCAGGTGGCCCGAGATGTGGTTGCGTCGGGGGATGTCCAGGATGAGTCGGGCGTAGGCGTTCTGGATGCGTTGGAGTCTTTTCTGTAGCTTGGCTGTGGTTCTGGCGTAGAGGGTGTTTCCGTAGTCCAGTCGGCTGGTGACGATTGACCGAGTGAAATAGCTGTCTATTGTTTTCACACGACTCTAGAGATACACTCTTTATTCTGAGGGAGCAAAGTTTTCATGTTTATGCGGTTGTCAGAAACTGAATCCCTTCTTGTCTAATCAGGGAAGTTCACTCCTCCCTGTTCATTCGAGAAAGTTTCTAGTGACTTCTGAGCTAGCTGGCAAAACTAATTAAGTCTAACATAGTCAGTAGAGACCTAGATGACCTCTGTCCTACGTCTACACTGCTGTTTATGTTATTCCGGTGCGCAGAGCCTATTGGGAAAATAGGAACTACACTACAAACTATGCACAGGATTATGGGACCTTGGTGCATAGGGGCTGTGCCTTCCTACCACCTTAGTACTCACAAGCCCAGAACCGACTAGCTATAGTGTCTCACTCGCTCTCCTATCACAACCGGATTAACAAATGATTGGACACCCCAGAACACAACACTCAGGAACTGCGGACATAAGACACACCTTTTCGCTCACTTACACGTACTCGTCCACAATAAGATTAAACAGAAACACGAAGATAGTTTAAAACATTTATTTTAACTAATGTGCTCTTATATGCAGTATACGTGCCACAACCAGCAAAAAGATACATATTACCAATATGGTTCGCATTACAGTAAGGCCATATATCATAAAGGGAGACGTCATTATATAAAGACAGTGGAGAAAGGACTACAGGGCCTAAGCTCCCTCCCTCCCCATGGTAAGTAGAATTAATATTATATGAGAGAAGATCTCTCTGCTTTGTCGGCAGACCCTATACCTTAGGACATGGTGAGAACTATGCCTAATATGCAATAATAAGAATATCTTTGCAAACCAGTCTATTCTTGGATATATAATATATTTGGTTACATCAAAAAACAACCTACAATTGGTGAACACATTGAGAACACCAAACGTGAACAAAAAGCGGATGAATAGCAATCAGAGGACAAAAAAGAGGTGTGCTTCATACCCTTTCTAATGGATCATATTAAATGCTGTTCCACCCCTGAAAGCACCCGTGAGGATGAACAGAATTTAAGAAGATACAAGGTCACATTAAGGAATCTTCTGAACAAATGTCAACTTGAAAGAATACATTTAAAAGAAAGACATTTCAAACCATACGAATACCCCTGAAGAAGGTCGTAATTCAGACTGAAATACATTGGGTGAAAAATATGTAGGAGGAATGGGGACAGATTACGTGCCTGTGAAGAGGCCCGTAAAGGCAATTCCAGTGTCATTTAAAATGCGTGAAACAGATGTTCTTCATTTCACTTCCTTGACATGACGGATAAAAAAATTCTAAATTAACTGAATGAAATTTGGATGAACCTTGACAACATTAATGAGTACGTGTAAATATATCACAAATGTGCATACAGGATGCGAACTCATCTGTGACACATAGCTCTGCGTGTCACAATTCTGCGATGTCTTTTTTTGTTTTGGCACGCTGGGGGTGTAAGGGACTCCCGTCAGGGGGCCTTATAATCTGGGTGGGGGTCCATCTGGGCTGCAAGACCAAACAACTGAATACGCTATCGAAGGATGTGCAGTGTGTCCTCCTGGAGTGGCCTTACTTATCTAGACTTGCACTGGTTAATGTGTATTCCATACCAGTGAATATCTTCGGTGAATCAAAAACCATCGACAAATTGTCTCTATTTTTAAGCTCACTTCCTACTGGTACCCCTGTAGTGGTTGGAGGCGATTTAAATTGTCGTTACGAGCCATTACCGGGTCTGACCCAGGGAGTATCCGCCGATGAAGATGAGCAATGGGCAATACCGCCAACGGCGGCTCTACCTCCCAGGGCATGGACGCTATTGGCCATTCAAATTACGGCTCTAACTCTCAAACACTCAATCAGACCCTGTAATTGCTGCATTCAATAAGATATGCCCCCAAAATGTACATTTAATAAGTCAGGGCAGGACTCGCATCTGGACTACATACTGGTTGAAACTTGGGTCTGGCCAAAGGTGATCGAGTTTAGGGTCATCGAAAGAAGTGACAGTGACCATAATGCATGAATCCTGGAAATTTCGTCTCCTGGTATTGTTATAGAGAAGTCCAGTAGTAATGACCTGCAGGACTCGAGATTGGTTTTATCCAACGATAGACGGAGAGTTAAGTGGGCGTATTTATTGACGCACCTGAAGAAGGTCTGCGAGCTTTATGCTCAAATTATCCCAATTCTTGAAGAGGTCAGTGAATTAATATTTGATTCAAATTCCCCAGACATGTATAACAGGCTTGGGATTTTAAATGGTCAACTAGCCAATAAGTTGGAAGATGTGTTCAACCCTAGGGTCACTAAGAGACTGACCAATGGAAAAGGTGCTTCATGGTACAACGTCGGTGGTAGAAAGGCAAAGGCCGAGCTAGTATCTGCCCTAAAAAAGAATAACGATAGAGCGGTGATAAAGGCCAGGAGAACTGACTGCAAGAGCCAACTCCAATTCGCGAAGTAAGAATGGGATCGCGACAATTGGATACATCTAACTAATGCTCTTGCCGTAAGAGACTCACGTAGATTTTGGTCTATTGTAACAACTGGGTCTGATGAGCCGCTGCCGGCTGTCGAGGCTAAGATATCAGCTAATGTCTGGGAGGATCACTTCCGGACTCTGTATGCTGGAGGTAATGCCGAATCGGAAGGGAAATTGAGGGGGGAGTTGCTGTTGTACTCCACCCCCAATCTATTGGCGACGATTTTACCATGGAAGACGTCACTGCTGCAATTCACAAACTGGCAGCAGGGAAAGCACCGGGACTGGATAAGCTCCCGGGTGACCTCTTCAAGCATGAACCCGCAATATGGGCTTCCGTATTTGTTGGTCATCTACAATGCCATCCAAAGGGGCATGTTGGTACCTGGTACTTGGCTGGGCGCAGAGATTGTCCCTATTTATAAGAAAGGCTCTCCCCTGCTCCCAGCCAACTACAGGCCTATCAGCTGATCGACGTGCCCCAAAATATCTTTAGGAGGCTGATTCTTGATCGCCTCCAAGAGTGGATAGAGGACACTTCCATATTGAGTGATTACCAGGCGGGGTTCAGAAAAAACATATCTACAGTTGATCAAACCTTCCACCTGTTCCTTCTCTTTTGGAAAACTGTTAAGATTGAAGGGGGGATTTTATACGCAGTTTTTGTGGACCTACGCGCGACCTTTGGCTTGGTTACAAGGGGCAAGTTATGGTCCGTGCTCGCAGAGATGGGGATTCCATCCCATCCCATGAACATTCTAGTACGGCTCCATCAGGAGAACTTCGCTCAAGTAAGGTGTGGGAAGAATGGCCTGTTGTCCGCCAAATTCCCCGTTGGCAGGGGGGTAAGACAGGGGTGCGCTCTAGCACCTACTCTGTTTTGCCTCTAGGTCAACGGGGTAATAGACCACTTAAATGGGATAACCAACACCGATGCCCCTAAGCTTGCCGGCAGCAGGGCGCCTGCAATCATGTTTGCAGACGACACCCTGCTGCTGTTGAAATCCCCAATGGGGATTCACAGGGTGTTGGATGGCTTCAAGACATTCTGCAGGGACCGGGGGCTAGAAATTAATGCTCTGAAAACCAAATTTATGGTTTTTAATGCCCCAGCGACCACTCGTCCACACCCGAGTATAGGCTCAAATTGGTTGGAAAGGGTTCAGGTTTTTGAGTACCTGGGGGTGACCCTAAATGAAAGTATGACCTGGGCCCCCCACCAAATTAAATCTCGACTCAAACAGGCCCAATTAACAGGGGGACCCCTTAAGCTTCCCAATACATCAACAAGCAAACCGGTTGGCCCACTGTGAGCCTTTCAGTGCTCTCGGGGTTCGTAGTGAAGGGCAAGAGGCGGGTCTTAGTTAGAACGGGCTTTATTGAGTGTAACAGGTGGTCGGAACAAGTCTTTCTCAATACGGGGGTTCTCCTGGGGGAGCGGCTCCTAGATCTTCTCCTTCGACGAGTCTCCAGATAGGCTGTCCTCCGATGGCCCGTCAGGCTCCGTCGGGCAGGGGATTCATCGGAGTCCGTCGTGATCACGTCTCCTCAGCAGTTTCGGGAGGAAACAAACAGAAAGGGAACTCGTGAGAGTACTGTCCGGCAATCAACCGGGTTTAGGGGAAAGGGTGTGAGGATTCCAAACCACTCGTGAACCCAATCAACCTACACACAGTGAAGGGCGTGAGGGGAAAGGGCTCGGTGCTCAGGAAGGGGGAAAACCGGGACCCAGTGAAGGCGTAGGTACCGCCGTACCTCCCTTACGTCCCACCCAACCCCTGAGCCGGTTACGCACCTGCACAAGCCACGCACCTCCCCCGGGTGAGTGGCTGGGCGACACGTGGGGTCGTTGGCCTCCGGGCGTCTCCCAGTCCGGCAAGGCTCCTCGTCCACGTCCTGATGATTCCTCCGTCTCCTTCTCTTCTCTCACTCGGCGTTCTCTCTCCTCCTCGTCTCTCCGGGTGTACAAGCACACCTCTGTGTTCCGGACGTCCTCTTTTGACTGCCTCCGGTCACTCCGTGACTCCGCCCACTCAGTATCTCCTGGGCAGTTAAAGGGCCTGTCGCTCTCCTCCTCCTGAATCACGGCAAAGTCTTCCACCGAGCTCTGATAGTCTGACTGCTGCGGGATAGAAGAGGGGTTATTGCAAACAGCATCCCGGCTTCCCGGCACATGTGTCAATAGTTCGGAGCCCGACCTGGACACGGGGAGCCCCGCCTCGGGCGCCCCGTTACACCCACCTATCGAGATCTATTAAACACAGGCCAGGGGGCAGTGGTATATGGTGGGGAACTTTGTGGTCATGAGTGTAGAGCTGATATCATTGTCACAGAAAATAAATTTCTGAGACAACTTCTTGCCTTGCCTTCTAGCACTCCTCTGATACCATTGAGGCTTGACATTGCCCTTAGACCAATAGATGAGGTCCTGGGCCTCAAACCCCATATATTCTGGCGAAGCACACCAGAGCTTCTTAAATATAGGCAGGAACTCCAAGAAATTTTAAGCCTACAAAAAGTGTGTAAAAGTCCTTGGCTCAATTATATATATATATATATTATATTATATTATATATTATATATATATATATATATTTTTTTTTTTTTGCAACAAACCTGTGTTTGCATTTACCAGGTCCTAAAATCTAAAGGAGATACTCAAGTTTTCATCAAAACAGAAACAACAAAATTCATACAGAAGAATTAAGAAATGTACTAATTGCGTGCACTGCAACAACGTAATAGTAGGAGCCAATATTCATCACCCACAGACTGGAAAAGATATCAAATCATTTCACAACTCAGACTGTAATTCAATTAATCTGATTTACTATATAAAATGCCCATTTAGCAAATTGTACGTAGGAAAGACAGAGAGAAAACAGAAAATCAGAATCTCTGAGCATAAAAGTACAATTAGGAATCAGAACACCAAGAGGAGTTTAGCCACACACTGGATGGAAGCAAGGCACAGTATAGCACAGCTGCAGTTTTCAGTGCTAGAACAAGTTAAACTTTTTGAGGGTACAGATCTTACTAGATCCCTCCTTCAAAGAGAAACATACTGGATAAAAAGACTTCAAACTCAGGATCCCAAAGGGTTAAATGAACGCATAGATTTCACATGCTTTTTTAATGATTTGTTGTATAATTTCTCTGTGACTGTTAACGCGAGTTATGCTTGAAATTTTTATTTTGGGGTCCAAGCTGACTGTTTTGTATTTACATGCCACTACACCTTTTCATTTATTGTGTCATTCATTGTTCATTTATTATTATTTTTTCACTCAGTTTTTGACTTTATTTCATCACTTTTGGTTTCTCCTTGAGCCCTAAGTGGTTTTTCGTTTGTACGGGTTAGTGATTAAGTTTTAGATTTTCTCTTGAGTTTTGATTTCTTTGGGATTTCTACTACACGATACGTTGGTTATTAGTACATATGTGGTTGTTTTCTTATCGCTAATGGGGCTTCCCACCATGTTAGTCCCATGCCCTGCATTGGTATGTCAGAATGTTACTTATGAAAATCGTTGCGTTTATCTACTCTAAGATGGCGTCTTTGTAAGACACCAACTAGTCCTTCGTCTTGCCGATCACACGGTCAGATGGTTTTATGACGCGAGAGTAAGAGAACCGCTCATAGTATTGCTGACGGTTCAGAGCTACAGGCAGAAGATGCTGCTGGAAATATTGATTTAGAGCTTGGTCTCTTTAAACAGGTACGATTAAAACATGATTTTGAGTTCGGTGCGGATGCTGAGTACATTGTGGTTCTTGCCCGTGACTTACGCGAGGTGTTCTATTTACAGATGCATTGGGAGTTTATTTGTCTCGAACGTAACCAGGATCCAAAGGATGCATTACTGTTCACCCACGATTCGTGGAGGTAAGAGGTCGGAAGCGAACCCAGACTTCAGTAGTGCGGTTTGGCGCACAAAAGGGTAGACTTTTTAGCGGTAATTCGTTTTATTTTTGTATTCCAGCTCTGGAGGTCGCCCTTACAGACGCTGGTTGTTGTAAGTTTGGGATTCGGTTTATTGGAGTGTTTATGCACAAACGGGTGAGGTTAAGGGTCTTTCCTTGTTTGAATTTTTGAAAGGTAACTGTCAAATCAAGATTAATTATGAGATGTGCAAGGACAAGGGATTGAGTTACATTTGTGATATGCATACAGCACATGTTGATGGAGTTGCTGAACATTGTTTACGCATTATTTTTGTAGATCCTTAAGGCTCCTGATGAAGGGCCAAACTCCGGCCCGAAATGCATTGAGCCAGCAACAGACAACTAAAGAAGAAATCTGTGTTGATACATTGTTTGTTTAAATACATTTGTGTGTATTGGAATATTATGTTGTGAAGAGCATATGCATTTATTTTCTCAAAGAATTTTTTGCAAAGTAAAAATGAATTTCGATACAAAGACATTTGTGTGTGTCGAACTTTAAATCAGTCCAGTAAATATGGAGAATTAATTTGAATACAGTATAAAATACAAATTCTGAAAAATTATTAGAGTAAGGTATTAACCATAGCTAGAGAGCGTAGTGGTCTAGCCCTGTGGGCTCTGAGTAGGTAAGCCAAATTGTATTAAGGACACAATATTTATGTTTATGTTGTTCCTTTATCCCAATTTGTAATGGTTTTGTTTGCCACTTGTCTGGTTTGTTATATAATAATAATAATAAGGTAGTTTATAAAGCGCCTGGTGACGCCATCCCGGCGTGTCCCCCGCTGAAGAGAGCAAGTTATCAGAGACATACAGACCTCCCAACACCCACCACCTATCCCACTGCTTATAGTTTATATAAGTACGTTTTTAGCATTTATCTAAATTTTGTTTTGGATTCTTCCAGCCTTAGGGATGTGGGGAGAGCATTCCAGTTTTTTGCCACTACATATCTAAAAGAGCGACCACCTAGTTTTACTCTTTACACGGGGAATCGTCAACAAACCAATCCCCTCTGATCGTAGGGCTCTGGTTGGCTCATACCTAAGTACTAGATCAAGAAAATAGGGAGGGGCTTTACGTTGGAGTATCCCGTGGCACATTAAGAGGGCTTTGAACATCACTCTTTTCTTGATCAATAGCCAGTGTAGAGCCGCTAATGCTGGTTTTGATGCTGCTCTTCTGGGGAGTCGTAATACAAGATGAGCTGCTGTATTTTGGAGGACCTGTAGGCGCTTTAAACTGTGTTCTGTAGCACCCAGGAACAAGACATTCCCGTAGTCCATAAGGGAGGTCACCAACGCCTGGGTCATAGTGCGTCTGGCCTCCAACGGGAGTAAATCCAGGGTGCGATTTAATGTTTTCAGGATTCCAAAACATTTTCCTACGAGGCGACGAATGTGGCCTTCGTAGGATAGAGTGTGGTCCATCCATATACCCAGGTTTTTGGCTTCTTTACAGGGAACAGGTGTGGGACCCAGACACGTCGGCCACCAATCTGGAGACCAACTCAAGTTGTTTCCTCCCACCACCATTACCTCTGTTTTAGATCCATTTAGTTTTAGGCAACGTGTGTCCATCCATTCAGCCAGTGCTTGCATGCAAGCCTTAAAATTAGATGCTGCCATTGCTGGTGCTTGAGACAGCGAGATCAGCAGTTGGGTGTCATCAGCGTAGGATACCAACTCTACTCCGTACGCGCGCACCACTTCGGCCAAATGGGGGTCATATAAAGATTGAAAAGAGTTGGACTGAGGGCCGAGCCCTGAGGAACCCCCTGTTCCAAGGCCAACTCTGCTGATCTACAAGAGCCTTGTTGCACCATAAAGCTTCTACCTGTGAGGAAGGATTTCAACCACCCCAGTGCGGAGCTGATGACACCCGCTTTGACTAGACACTGTAGTAAGATGGAATGGGCTACAGTGTCGAATGCCGCACTGAGGTCAAGCATCACCAAGGCCATGGTGTTGCCGGCATCCGCCCCCCGTCTAAGGAACTCAGTCGCTCTCAGGAGAACTGTCTCCGTGGAGAAGCCCGCCCGGAAGCCAGATTGCGAGGGGTGCAGGGAATTAGTTTTTTCTAAATGTGTCATTAGGAGACCATTTGCCACTTTCTCCGCACCTTTTGCTAAATAGGGGAGCAGAGAAATAGGTCTTAAATTTTCCAGTATATCTTGGGTAATGTTGTTTTTTTTCTTTATGGGGAGCACATTCGCTTTTTTCCAAACTTCTGGGAGATGTTCCATGGAAAAAGAGACCTCGGGTATGTGCCTAATGTACGTCTCCAGTGTCGTGAGGCTTTCACCCAGTACCCTAGGAGGGGCCGGATCACGAGGGGAACCCGATTTAATTTCCTTACAGAGCATCTCTGGGGGAGGAACCGAGAAGGATTTCAGTCCCCCTTCTGTGTTATCTACTGTCCTAGTTACTACAAATTTCGTACTGGCTACAGGTTTGTTGGAAAAGGTAGCATATATTTTCCTCACCTTTCCTGCAAAGTACTCAGCAATTTTGTTTGACTCTGCTATTGAGTCAGTGTCCTGTGTGGTTGGGGCACGTATCATCGAGATCTCCTTGAAGATTTTAAAAAGCTCTTTCGATGAGTTTTCTGCTTCCCCAATACGAGTCTTATAATGGTAGCTTTTGCTCCACGTACCATCGTTTGATATTTTTTCTGCACCTCTTTGTAGTTTAACTTACTTAGAGGGCAGAAGTCTATTCGCCATCTCCGTTCCATTTTTTTACATGCCGATTTAGCCTCTTGTAGCTCTGGAGTATACCATGGTGCTGATTTCCCATTTCTGCACCCTGTTCTGGCGAGATATATCGGGGCTGTCTTATCAAGGGCTTCAAGAATGCGCTGTTCTAGCCTTTTGAGAGCGAGTTCACAGTAGTCACCCCCCGGTGGACCCCCTTGTAGCAGCAGTTCATTGATCACCTCTTGTGAAAATTGTTTCCATTTGTGGCGGGGGTATCTTTTATTCTCCACTAAGTGAGAGTCAGGGGTTGAAGTTAGAATTTTAAATGAAACCAAGTAGTGGTCTGACCACGGGATCGGAAGGGGCGTATCAGTCATTACTCCGTCCCAGCTACCAAATACCGGATCTAATAAGTGGCCATGTTTGTGAGTGGGAGTGTGATTTTTTAGATCCATTTGTAGTGCTTGTAGGTCTAATATAAGATTAGTGGCTTCCTCATCCTGTTCATCATCAAGATGGATGTTGAGGTCTCCTAACATCAGAAGTCTGCTCTTTCTAGTTGCCAGGTGAGCAATGCCCTCCAACAAGCTAGATTTAAAGTTCTTTAATCCACCTCGGGGTCTATAAACAAGAATCCCCGATACAGAGAATTGGGGCCCCAGTTTTAGCGAGAAGCATCCTGCCTCACAATTGTCTATACTTATGGCTTCTAGGGTACATTCCATCGGCGCTTTAATAACAATGGTGCTTTAATAACAATGGCAATTCCCCCACCTCTTCCTTCACTCCTGTTTAATCTGACCAGTGAGTAGGACGGTGGGATCGCTTCTATTATCTCTGGATCAGAGTGTTCCCCTAACCAGGTCTCCGTTAAGAAGAGAAAGTCCAGTTTTCCATCCAAAAGGAGATCCCAGATCTGACTGCTGTGCTTACTTAGCGACCTACAGTTTAGCAGGGCTCCCTGAACGATTCTGTTACTTGTCCCGCTAGACGATTCTCTTTTACCTCTAAAGGAACATTATAAACAGTTGCGTAAAGTAAGAGCTTCCATAGAGTGCCAGCAAGGCTCCTCTTTTGGTGGTCGTAGTTTTAACAGTTCCTGTTCATCATACTGAATGAGGTTTTGCCCAGTCTGCGCAGAGATCTTGGCCCTGGGCCCCATCCGTCCGCAGACGGGCTTGACTTTGGCGTGACTTCGGCGCGCATCTGTCGCGCTCGCTGCGCTCGTCCGCTGCGCGTCCGGAAGAGACACATGATATATAGGAGGGGAGGGGGACGTGCGGGGGTGGGCGTGGCCTAGCTGTGGTGGGCGTGTTTCCCTTTATGTATACCAGCATTTTTCTCTTGAGCATATCTGTTTTTAGAACTATTTTGTACTATATGCAATAAATTTGAAACTTTGATACTAGTAATATTGTCTAATATGGGCTTCTTTAACCACTGTTTGCCATTGTTAATCTGTCCCTTTTTCTGATTCTTTTTCTTTAACTAAATAGGTGTGACACTATAGTTTCCCCCCCCCCTGAACCTTTTGTTAGATGTCCTCAGTGCACAAAGAAGCATAACATTTGAAAAACGGGGCACTGTTTATGTATCCTCAAGACTAAGGATTATCTTTTAATTTTCAATAAAATGGATAAAAATGCAATTTTTTACACCAAAAGTACGTTTCGGAAGTTGGCTTAAAAAATCGAAGACTACCTTTTAAAATGGCAATCGATATGGCTGATATCCACTTCTATGAATTCTGTGGTGCAGTCATTTAGTTTTGTTGTAAACAACTGATTGTAAACTATTTAAAAACACCAACAAAAGCAGGTTCAAAAACAGGAGGGGTGAAGGCAAAAGGTTTGAAGATGAACCTGCGGAGAGGACCAGATCCAATAGGAGTTGGATCTGAAAAGGACAGAATAAAAGTCATAGTTGCCTTCCCATAATGCTTTATTTTTTATTTTTGAGAGGCCAGCGAGATGGTTAAAAACTGAGGGGATGCACAGGAACAATTATTATTCTCGCATTCAGTGTCTTAACATGTTTCAACCAGTGACCCTATCCAAAGTCACAACAACCAAAACCAAATGCCAATGCTGCTGCTATTTGCTAGGCTAAATCAAAATGATATAAGAACTGGCCATCACTATATCATCAAGCTCATGAATTGCTTTTTATTTTGTACTCTTATCTCATTTTTTAGAAAAACCTTTGTCAATTTTTATATATATACATAGTACGTTTCACAAAAGCCCACAACGTAACTATACATAATACCACATAGTACAACACAATCCCATCTCCCATTCTTCTCCAATCATACCCATACCATATAATACATCATATACAGTAAACCAACCAGAAAATTTCACGTACAGGAAAACTTTTTCCTACAAGATAACAACTATATACATTTATATACAACTATAGCATTCAAATGAACTTTATCAAATTTGCACTAATCCTTTTGCTATATAGGATTGCTCTTATTGAACACAAAAATGGTTTGGTTTATCCTAAGGTCAACGCGTTTCAAACCCCTCTGTTTCTGAGGGTTCTCATCAGGACCAAACCTTCACTAAAAGAAAGGGGAAAACGAGGAAAAAGGGGAAAACTGATCAGAAAATGACCCTAATTAAATGATCACCAAGACTCGACCAGTGAAAGCACCAGTAAAAGCTTACCTCTACATGAAGTCAATTAGACATGTGCCCACTAGTGGCATGAGTTGTCAATGTTGATTTCTAAAGCGTGAAAATAAACAGAAAGAAAAAGGGAAAGAACTGTCATGTTGTGTGTAGGTTGTTTCCTTTAATTTCCAGGAAACTGTCAAGGGAGCTAAAAACTAGTTAATGATCCAACACTTACGTGGGGCTATGGAACATGCAACTTGAGGAACAAAAATTTGTTCGAACCACTGTTGCGCAGTGTCTGGAATAAATGAATGAAGCGCACATCAAAGCGGGGTTTGTTTTGAGAGGAGAATGAGCATGTAAAAGCTCTGCATGCACACCCGAAGGAGCAGGGACTGTGTCTTATACCTGATATTAAAGGTCTGTTCTCTTCTCTCTCGTAAAGCGGGCTCCGGCTCCTGTTGAAAACAGAAGGTCGCCGTTAATTGCTTCGGTACACTCTAGGATACCAGCAGTAAAAAACGGGTCTTGTGAAAGTGGCTTGTGCTTACCAGAAGGAGACCCGGAAGTGTCTCTAGAAGTGCCGCACGTATTGGCCAATCAATGCGCATCTTGGTGCTTGGAGATGGGCGTCTATTAAATCAATGTTAGTCTTCTCGTGCAGGATGTTGAGAGTTGTGGTTTTGAATACAAAAAAACTTGCATGTTTTGACAGCTTAAGGGTTACGGATCCTTATTGAAGGAAACGTTCGACGAAGTTGATGTGTGATTAACGACATGTCTCTGTAGAAGCAGACTTTGTATCTGGGGCGCTCCATTAGGGCGCAGCCAGTGACCTTTCATATTGATGAAACCTTCCTGATTGGTGTGGTGATTGTCTGCCGAGCATAGTCCTAGCTCGAGATCGACATGATCCTGCCTGATAGTTGTGTGTCCTGCCGAATGTCATATCCTTGGTGGAAAGTGTAGTTGCAGGGTTCCCTACAATGGTTATTCCTCATAGTTTGTATAATTTAGAAATTTCATTGAGTCCTGACACAGCCATGTCAAAGTTGACTATTAAAAATGCCACCCTTTTGGACAGTTTCAGCACTCTGTCTCCTCCACGTGGGTCCATCTCCACCATTGAAATTACGGTCAATGTTATATCTTTCTCTGTGTGCGAATTCCTGGTCCAATGGTTAATGAGGGGTGCAGTCTCGACTTTTTCTCTAATCCGTGACTTGTGTTGGGTTATTCTTTGGCGTTATTCTTTGGCGTATCTCCTGGCTTGTTTTCCCTATGTAAAGCATACCACAGGGACAGGTGATCCCATACACCACGAATTTGGTTTTACAATTAAAAAAGTTCTCGTGTTTCCTTTTTTTTTTTTATTTCGAGCAAAAGTCAGATAATACAAAATTACATATTTCATAGTCATGACATACACAAGTATCTTTTAAAAACCAAAATTCCAAATAACAAAGTACGAAGTACAAACTTAGAGGTAGAGGAGAAAGGAAACAAAAAAAAACATTACCATTGAAATTTACACATTTCTTATATCATGATACCAGGTGGTAATTGGAGACCAAATTTGGGCACCTCGTGTTCTAGATTTTTTACCCCTGGCTTCATAAATAGCTATCTCTTGATTGTATATTCCTAGAAAACCGGTTAGCCACATTTGGAAAGTTGGAGGGTCAACATCTTTCCACCGAGCTGCCAAAATAATCCGAAATACCGCTGTCCCCAAAAATAAAGATGATTCTTCCTCTTTACTATGCCCAAGTGTGCTATCATAGCCTAATAAATAGAGTGTAGATGAATCTTTGACTTTATGTCCAAAGATCTCTTCCCAATAATCAGAAATATTTTTTTGCATAAATCTAATTTAGGACATTCTGCAAACATGTGTACTAGGTCTGCAGGACCCCGCCCACATCTTGGACAATTACTATTTGTTCTTTTCCCCCAAGCACACAATTTTGCTGGTGTAAAGTATAGGTTATATATAGTTTTATAAAGTTGGGCCTTAAGATTAGATGCTAAAAATAATCCAGACGAAAGTGCCAGGGACAAATCAATATCAGCATTGGGATTTCCTTATTTACTAGACCAGCCTCTTTTGGTATGCTCTAGATCATCTCTTTGATTCTGTATCAACAATTCATAGATGGTACCTATCCTGGTAGATCGTTTCCCTATGATATCCAGCAGAGGAACATTATCTTTTTGGGGATTTTTGGTTGAGAACAGTAAATATTTGAATATATCTAAGGAAATCATTTCTAGGAACAGCAAATTTTACTTGTAGATTTTGAAAACCCATATTAGGATCATGGCAAAGGAAGTCCCCCACTGTATTGATCCCCAAGCTCTCCCATTTTCTATCAAGCCAGTCATTAAGTTGGTGTGGTAAGATTGAGCTCTGCCACAGGGGGGTATATTTAGTATATTTTGGAATTGATAGAAGTTTAGAAGCTCTTTTCCATATATTCAATGCACTATGTATAATCTTAAATTTAGTTTTTTTTAAATACGATGGTTCTAACTGCCTTAGCAATAGTCCTCCAAATTGATTATATATCCTGAGCTGGTATGGTTCCTATTGGTGCTTTAGGGATAAATAAAGGTGTCATTTGCTGAAGAAGGGCTGCCCACAAATATAACATAATATTCGGAACAGCTAGCTCTCCCTTATCAAGGGGCAAAGACAGGTATGAAAGAGCCCTCCTAATTTTCCCATAGCTCCAAAGAAATTTAGATAAACAGGAGTCTACAGTTTTAATGATGTTGTCATCCGCCATCAACGGTATTGCACGAAATAGATATAATATCTTTGGAAAGATGTTCATTTTAATAAAGTTCCCCCTGCCGACAATAGAAAGGTGGAGATTGTTTACCATTGAGAGATCTTTTTTGATAGTTCTGATAAGGGGCTCATAATAAAGTTGATTAATTGTCTCCACCTTGGGAGATATACAAACTCCAAGATAGATGGCATTGTCAACCTTGTATGGACTTTCATACGAGATGTTATCCATACACAAAACCATTGTTTTTTCTCTATTCAGGGAGTAGCCTGAATACAGGCCAAAGGTATTAGTAACTTTCTCAATCGCCTCAGCAGGGTTTGGTGTTAATACCGCCACATCATCGGCATATGCTAGTATTTTAGTTTGATGAATATCGACCCTAACTGGTTCTATTAAGTTGGATGCAAGCAGTTTTAGAATTAATGGATTCATATATAGGGCAAATAAGATTGGCGAACATGGGCAGCCCTGTCTTGTGCCCCTTTGAATGTTGATAAACTCAGACTCCAACCCCCATACAGAAAGTCTAGCCCTGGGGGTAACATTTAATGCCTTGATTGCTTTGGCAAACTCTGGACCAAAGTTGTTTAATTCCAGGATCCCCCATAAAAACTCCAAGATACTCGATCGAATGCCTTCTCGGCGTTAAGCAGGATCATCGACATCCGGCCTCCCGTTACCCCCCATGATGTCGAAAAGAGAGTTGGCCCCACGGGTATGATCCGTGGAGCCCTTTCCAGGTATCAATCTGTGTTGCCATGGGGAGACCAGATGTTCGACAACCCTGCTGAGCCTGTTGGCGAGAATCTTGGCGTAGAGTTTGGAGTCAGAGTTTATCAACGAAATTGGGTGGTATGAAGATGGATATTCAGCGACGTCCGTGCTGCTGGAAGAGTCGGATGCGAGGAGGAGCCCCTCCCCCCCTCGGCCTGTACCTGCGGCACCGATCGAAATAGGAGAGAGTGGACCTCGGAGCTGCCCAGTGAACTGACCACCCGCCCAGACCAGGCCCAGCAGAACCGACCTTTGCGGGGCACCCAGAGAGCCCGTGCATTCCCGGGTCAAGGATTGGACCCCCGGCGCCGCCTGCACTGGGCCTGAGCGACGCGCGAAGAAGCTTTGGACGCCACCAAAGGACCCTCCACCCTGCCAGCACAGAGCGGGGGGCCCCCCTCCTGGCACAGAGGCACTGGTGGGCCCCGACATCCGGCCCAATTACAGAGTAGTCAAGCCGCCACTGAACCGGGTGCCCCGGGGGCCGCTGCCATAGTCCGAAACACCAAGCAGCAGTGGTAATCATCAGGGGACACCATTGACCGTCTGGCCGGATGGGGCTCTGACTGGCCACGCCGACCACCACTGCTACAGCTCATCAGGAGGGTTCCCACTGCAGACTGCACCCCCCCCCCAAGATATACAGACTGCCCAAAACGGGGACGCCTACGAGTGATACAGCCATCTGAATGCCGCACCTTTTGTAATGTGCTGCATACACGGTCTGGTAGCGTACTCACTGGACTCACTTTGGTGCCCTACGGACGGGTGTGGAGATGTCTTGGAATCTGGTGGTGGAGAGCTCCCTGGGGGGGTGTGCGGGGCGGGGGGGGAGAACAGATGGAACTAACCTGCTGAATACTGATGGCTGAGGTTAAAATCTGTACCTGGAATGTACGCGGTATACACACACCTTCGCGCAGGTACATGATATACTCATATTTGAAGAGACACAAAGTGCAAATAGCGTTCCTGCAGAAGACGCACCTAACAGCCCCTGAAGTGCACACACTCCGCAGGCGGTGGCGGGGCCAGCTCTACGCGAAGGGGTTCTCCACTTACGCAAGGGGGGTGTTAATATGGGTGAGACCGGGGATTCCGTTTGACGTAGACGACTCACACATAGACGGGGAGGGGAGACTGGTGGCAGTGAAGGGACGCCTAGCTGGTCGCCCGCTAGTACTGGCGTCGCTTTACGCCCCCAACACGGATCAACAGGGTTTTTTCACGACAGTGTCCACGGCCCTATCAAACTGGCACAGGATTCCCTGGATATTGGGAGGGGATTACAACTGCGTGTTGGACACCACACTAGACCGCTCCTTCCCACCACTGCCCAATGCGCCAGTAGTGGGCGCCATGAAAGCCCTTGTAGCCTGGGCCTCCCACTGGAACCTACACGACGCGTGGCGTCACCGAAACCCAACCACCAAGATGTACTCATATTATTCAGGAGCCCACACCCTGCACACCCGATTGGACAGATACATGCTCACTGACGACTTACTCCCGTTAGTAACGGAGGCACACTACATGGGTAGGACACACTCCGACCACAATCCTCACATGCTGACAGTCTCATGGGCAAGCGCTCGTCCCCCTGTCCCCAATTGGAGACTGCAGCCAGATCTCCTGCTGGACGCACCCTTCCGAGATTCACTATTCACACATATAGTGCAGTACTTCGAGGAGAATGCGGGCTCTGCCACCTCCCCACAAATAGAATGGGACGCATTCAAAGTGGTCATAAGGGGACAGTGCCTGGGCACGCAGGGAAATCTCAAAAGGCAGGTTGAGAGGGACCTTCAGAAGGTAGAAGCTGAGTTGAGCCGACATGAGCGGGATTCGGTTAGGGGGGATGTCACTGGGCTCCAATCTGCGCAGGCGAGTCATGAAAGATTACTGGAGAGGCTCAGATGTTTGAATTATGCGGCCCATGCGGCACGCACCCACGATAGGGGGGACAAACCTGGGAAATTGTTATCGTGGCTCATCACCAGAGAGGAAAAGACAAAACCAGTCACGAAAATACTGGGCGCAGATGGGACGCCCTTACACACTCAATTGGAGATCCATGGCGCATTTACTGCACATTATAACACATTGTATCGCTCTTACCTGCCCACCCCCACCCCGGATACGGAGGGCTATCTCAGTCAGATACCGCTACCGTCACTCCGCGATGCCCAACGCACTGACCTAGCAGCACCCATTACCTCTGAGGAACTCCGAGAGGTCATAGCGGCGCTTTCCAATGGTAAGTCCCCTGGCCCCGACCGACTCCCAGCGGAGTTCTATAAGGCGTATCCAGACCTCCTGATCCCTGAACTCATTAAAATATATGAGACAGCATTCGACGACTTCTCCCTACCTCCTTCTCTGAACGAAGCCACCCTGGTCTCCCTCTTAAAACCGGGAAAGGACGGGACGCTACTGGGCTCGTATAGACCACTCGCCCTCCTAAACACCGACTATAAAATATTGGCATCCACCCTAGCGCGGAGGCTAGCCCAATACACACCCACCCTGGTCCACCCTGACCAGAACGGCTTCGTGCCCACACGCAGCACTTCACTCAATATCCGTTGGTTGTTTAGGGTGCAGGAATACGCGAGGGAACCTTGGCCACAATCGGGTTGCATTGTATTAGATCTGGAAAAGGCATTCGATTCAGTAGAGTGGCCGTATCTCAGAGCGGTTAAGCAGAAATTCGACCTGGGAGACGCTTATTTGGACATGGTAGGCCTCCTATACCAAACACCTAGCGTTTGTGTCCGGACCGGGAGCCTCCTATCGGACACCATAAGAGTAAGGCGGGGCACACGTCAGGGCTGCCCGTTGTCGCCTCTGCTCTTCTCATTAGCAATGGAACCGCTGGCGGAGTTGCTGAGGGGTCAAGGTGCAGACTGGGGCATTCCACTGGTAGACGGTACACACGCGGTCTCGCTATACGCTGATGACCTGCTCCTCTACGTCAGGGACCTCACGCAGATACCGCCAAGGCTCACTGATGCCCTACGAAAATTTACAACCCACTCGGGACTGAGAGTCAATTGGGGGAAATCTGGAGTCTACCCCTTTCACCCTGACATGCAGGAGTGCGCAGTGCAATTAGGGGGCACGACGCTGGCCTGGTATACGGGCACCTTTAAGTACCTCGGCATCCACATATACAGGTCTCCGACGGATATACTGGATGGTAACCTGGTGAGGGCCATATCCTCCCTGCGAGCCCAGATACATTTCTGGAGCACGCTCCCGCTGAATGTCCCGGCCAGAATCACCCTGACGAAAATGATAGTTTTACCTAGACTCCTTTATTACTATTCGAACATACCGGTGTACGTCGCTGCCCGGATATTTAAAGACCTGGAGACCCTAGTGCGAACACTCATATGGAACACAGGGAGACCCAGGGTGGCCCTAAAGAAACTGTATGCCCCGACGTCCTCAGGGGGACTTGCGGTCCCTAACCAAGAACTTTATTACCTCGCGGCGCAACTTCAATGGGTGGTGGCCTGGCTTGCGGGAAGAAACCTGAACGACACGGCCTCCACGGCCCCAGCCCTGACTCATGCGGGGGCCCTTGCAATGTTCCACCCCCTCAACGGTACAGCTCGCGGGGTGCAACTGCACCTTGCGGTGGCACTTCGATGCTACAAACGAGCAATAAAACTAACTAAGGGGATTGCACCCTACGCCCCAGCACTCCCACTGGAAGGAATGCCCAGGCCTGGGGGGGCAGTAACTGCAGCGCAATTAGACAGCTGGATGCAAGTGGGGATTGAGACAATGGCGGACCTGTATAACGACGGCACCCTGGTCTAGTTCGAGAGTCTAGTGGAGAACCCCGGTTTGCCTGCAGGACAGTTCTTGCTCCATGCCTCCATGGTCCGGGTACTCACGAAACACTGGGGCGACGCATCAGAGGAACCTCCGACACACCTATTGATACAATACTTACACGTCATGGGGGCTGGATCGCACGTAATACACTGGCTGACACAGGAGCTACGGTCCAATACTACATGCTCACTACAGCCATTAAGAGACAGGTGGACGACTGACAGAGGGAGGAACTGGTCGGATAAGAAATGGGAGAGAATCCTGGAAGGCCCACGACACATACCCCGCAACTCAAGATTCAAAATAATACAATTTTACATCATACACAGGGCGTATCTGTCCCCGGACAAGATCAATCGTTATTTCGAGCTGGACACCTCCAGCTGCCCGCGATGCGCGCAACTGAATGCAGATCTCCTACATATGCTGTGGGCATGTCCCGAACTACGGACGTACTGGCATGATGTCACTACATTGTTGACAAAAGGGGCGGCATTAAAACTTCGTCATGACTGGGACACCTGTGTGCTGGGCCTGTTCAAAAGAACAAAACACAACAAGGCCCACACCAGGTTCTGGGATCTGGGATTGATAACCGCCAAACGACTCATAACACGACACTGGAAAGACACAAACCCACCACTGACGAAGAACTGGTGTGCTTCCCTCACCTACTGGGCGACAGCAGAGGGCACAGTGTTACACAGGGAAGAGACCGCGGGACGAAGAGCCATCCCGATAGCCCAGATTTGGGAGGGCATCCTACAAGCATTCACCAAGGCCTGCCACGACAAAGGGATAACGTAGGCTGGGCGAAAACCCTCCCCGTTTCCCCCCCCCTCGCAGGGTGAAGAGACACGTCTGGGAAGAATAATGCACAGCAACAACGTGAAGCTAGGGCCACACGCATACAGACATGAGCCACCGCTTCTGCGGGATCTCCCCCCCTTTTCTTCTCCCCCCCCTTGGTCGCCGGACCCCCCCTCTCCCCCTCCCCCACTCCTCCCCCCCCCCTAGTTGGGAGGGGCCGACCACGCGACCGACCCAAAGGGAGCAACCCCGCCCCAGGACTCGTGGCCTCCACATACCGCCCGGAACCGTTACCCCGCAGATACCTGACACCTCCACCCTGCATTGACACACTACCTGGTCGTGGAACCTGGGCGACAGGAACCACACTGCAGCACCCCCTTCCCCCCCTTGAGTTAAGGTCCCTTACATCCCCAATCTCTTTTCTATTTCCTCCCTTGGTTTGGAGGTTGTTTCAGCAGACTGTCGCCCCCCAGTTGACTATGCTGCATTTTCTTTTCTTTTTTGCACCTGACAAGCAAGCACAAGATCATACACCACATGTCGACCCCTGCCGCAACCCTCTACCACACCATGACAACAATCGGAGTGTACTCACCACCCACGACTCTCACATACACCGCCCAGTGACAGACCCGGTCGGTAACACTCACCCTTGGGAAACAACACATTGCATCACCGACCGGAGGGTTGTGGGCAGCACGGGACAGTCGACCAGAGACACACCCGACTTGATGGGATGGGCCAGATACTCTGGTGGGATGGATACCGCAAAATATATTGTTGTGCAATGTAAGAGTGTCAATTATTGTGGACACCGACACTGTCCCCATTACAACTGATTGCGTTACTCACTAATGATTGCACTTATTGGGTTTTCGGCTGTCATCAGCATTCTCACGGACATTATACGTGTTGCTTAATTCTCTGTTTCCCTCTCAAATTATGCTCACAGTAATGTAACTGTATGTCAAGTGTTTCAATAAAACATATTTAAAAAAAAAAAATCAAGATGGATATTCAGGGGTTTTTCCTTTTTTAGGAAAAATAGCTATGTTTGGTTGCTGCCATGATTCTGGCGGAGTGCCATTCTATTGTACCCCCAAAAATAAATCTAATAAATATGGCGTTATTTGTTTTTCAAGTATTTTGTAGAGGTCCAGTGGGATTTTATCTGGACCAGCAGCTTTCCCATTGGCCAGCTCTGATAGCGCAATTTGCACTTCAGTAATCGAGATTTCTCGTTCTAAGTCTTTCCTAGTAGTTTCATTAAGGATCCGGACTGGACCAGTTTCATTTAGCCATTCGGCTAAGAATTCTTTGATATCATTTGTTTCGACTTGATCTTCATTTTTTTTATAGCTTTTGATAGTATCGTCGAAAAGCTTCTAAGATACCTACAGGTGTTGTGTGTTTTTGACCTTCAAACTCAATAGAATCTATCAGATTATATGAGGATTTCTGCCTAGTACGAAGTGCCAGCTGCTTACCTACCCTCTCCCTGTTCTCATATATTTTAGTTTGGTTCGTTTGAAAAATTTCCGCTGCCCTTTGAGTAAGACTGCTATTAAGCTCAGTTTTAAGAGTTATTATCTTACGCAGGCTACTTCCCACATCCTCCCCTCGGGATGTCTGTGTGGCATGATGTTCTTCTAACTTAGCTAGCTCACTCATGTATTGATTATTGAGTCTTTCCTAAACTTTTTTACGCTTGGCCACAAACGCAATAGTCTCCCCCCTCAGTGCAGCTTTAAAACAGTCCCACACTATCATTCTTGGTGCACTATATTGATTATGGTCAAAAAATTCCTGTGCCCAAAGAGTTATGTACTCTATGTATTCTTTATTGGCCAGTAGTTTTCTGTCAAATTACCATTGAGAGCGGGCCTGTTACACGAAGGGAGATTAAATATGAGTACAATCGAATTATGGTCTGATATTATTTTCGGAGACTTACTTATCTCCATAGCTCTGGAGTATTCCTTTGATGGCATTACATAATCAATGCGGACATATTTACTATGGGGATATGAATAGTATGTGTATCCTGGGTCGTTTCGATGTTTGAAGTCCCAAATATCAATCAAATTGTGACTACCCAAAAGTTGTTTTACTGCCCTAAAAACCTTTGGCTTACGACCCACGTAAGACCGCTGTATTTCACTACCGCCCATCGAGCCCAGAGATACATTAAAATTCCCGCAAACAATTAGCGGACTACCCCAAGAAGCTTGCTCAAGTTCCAGATCTTGAAAAATCTGGGGATCATCCTGATTTGAACCATATAATGAGCAGATTGTAATGCCTACCTCTAGTTCCACTGTAACCCATCTACCTAACAGATCGACTAATCTTCGTTTAGCCTGCCCCAAAAAGGTTTTTGCTAAAATTGCCACTCCACGTATTTTGGAAGTTTGAGTTGTTTTTGCGAGCACGTTATAACCAGGAATATTTAAAAGATTTTTCTCAGCTACGGGAAGATGAGTCTCCTGAAGGCAGAGGACAGCATAAGAGTTCTGACGAACTATTTCAAAGAAGCAAGCTCTTTTCCCTCTATCATTCAGCCAAGCAACATTCCATGAACACAATTTTAGCTTCCCCATTGTAATTTTTTTCCCCTTTTAACCAGCCAACTACCAAAAACATTGAGCCAGCTTCTTTTATCATCCTTTTTGCATTCAACATCTGATCCTAACAACTGAATTTTAACATTAATGTATTTCTTCACACAAATTCTTGTTCCCTTACTTGTTGCTTTTCTTATTACACACCTCATATATCTGAAATTGCTCTTTTTTTCCCGCCCCTCCCCCCCACTCAGCCCCCCTAACACGATCCTCCCCCCTCATACCCACAAAAGGGCTGATAAACTCCATAAGAGTCTATAGTGATGGAATCGTGCAACCTGACCGGAGTTCACTTAAATCAAGACACATTTTTCTTTACAAATTTCTGCGATGACTAGCAAAAAAAAACACTTTTCTCACTCTAAGATATAAATATGAATATATCCAGCTGCTGCATTTTATTTCAGCTCTAACCACTCACCCCATTTCCCATTGCCTCTTACGGATCCCACTACTCTCCCTCAACAACTGGCAACAAAGGGAAGGGCAAAAAGAAAAGCCTAAAAAAGAGAGAGAAAAAGTAGAGAAGGGGTAGTAATAGTAGCATTTCTCATCGGTTCTCATCACATCTATTTCAAACTATCTAGATATTCTTTTGCCTTAATCTCGGAGTAGAAAAATCTAGTTTGGCCACCATAAATTATCTTAAGCCTAGCGGGATTGTTAAAATATGCCAGTGCCTTCTTTTCTTGAACTGGTTTAATCATTTGGCGAAGGCGCCATCTCCTCTCAACTGTCACATGACAGAAGTCCGGGCGGACAAAATAGGAGATCGAGTCTCTGGTACGATGTGCTTCTGGTCTAGCCTTCTCGAAAATTGCCTGCCTCAGAAGAAAGTTACAAAAGTAGATCAAGATGGCACGGGGGTAATCTCCTGATCTTGCTGCAGGCTTCAAGGTCAATGGGATACGGTGCGCCCATTGGATTTCCATGTCCCAATTCCAATTGGCTAGTTCAGGTAGGGTATCCTGAAAAAGTTGGACCATATATGAACGGACATCATCCCCCTCCGCTGCCTCGGGGATACCTAATACGCGCAAGCTATTTCTGCGTAGGCGATTTTCGCAATCCTCCAACTTCCATCTGACGTCGGTCAACTCTGCTTAATGGGACTCAACTCGATGTGGGTCACTGCAGCCTCGACTTCGTTGGAGACTATACGAGTTTCCATCTCTGTCATTCGATCATTGAAGGTACCGACAGTTCTAGTCAATTTCCGTACCACCCCCTGTACCTTGCGGATGGCCGCATGTGCCTTGCGGCCATCATGGGTCGTCTCCTCTCGGTGCGAAGCAATTGCTTGCAATACTGTAGCCATGACGGAATCCAATGTGATTGTAGGTAAGTCTGGGTGTTCAGCTTGAGAGGGTTGAGGCGGGTGGGCAGGCTGGGAAGAGCTTTCAGCTGATGGGACACTCAGCATTTACTATAGTCACTGGATTTGATGGATTCACTAAAAGCATAGAGGGTGAGTAATACCAAATTCATTCTGCTGCCCCTTGATGCCCCTTTTTCTTCCTACAAACAGTTTTCCGAGCATCACTAGGCGTGTATTTTGCAGCAGCATCATCACTCACACTTTCTGTAGAAAGATCAGTCCCATCGCCTGTCCCAGCCCCAGTTTCATCTGACCATTCCCCCTCATCTGAAAATGAGTAGAAATCACTTGGGTCCTTGTCCGTCTCACATATAGCTCCCACCATCCCCATCTCGACCTCCGCATCATCTAGGACAGGCGGATCGATAATCTTCTCAGAACTCTCTGGATTGTCAACATGTATTACTTGGGGAGATGCAAAATCACTCTGCCCCTGTAAGGCTAATTCCACCTTGTCACTATGTACCAGTTCGAAAGTGTTCGCTATATTGCCTGATTCTGCAGGTAGCGAGGCAAGTTCCACCTTATCCACGTTATCACCATCTATCAGCTGGGGAGTATTCACTATATTGCCGGATTCTGCAGATAGCGAGACAGACGTTTCTAAATTATTCAGTACGGCTGTAATTTGTGGGTTCATACCTTCATTTTGCTGTTCCCCCAAAGTTATAGCTGGACAATCATTAGTTTCAGCCACAGTGCAGTTGCCAATCGCTATGTCATCATTCTCCTCTACTGCCAGAGAGGGGGTTAGCTCTGTAGCCGGAGGAGTCTTGGTACTACTACCAGAGCTACCACGACGCTCGCAGAATGTTCCACTTCAGTCGGGGTTTGGCTCTGAGTTTGTTTTTTCTCCTCACGTTGCTTAGGCTGCTGTCTCTTCCCCTCACCACCCGGAAGTGGTTTTGAAACATTTGGAGCTCTACGAAGCAACTCGACCACAGAGGGGCCGACATTCTCCTTTGCCGTGGTACCTCCTCCCTGTTTCGGTGTCCTAGGCGTCCTGTGAGTTGGGGTATCCTCCAGATCTTGGACCGCGGGACTCTTCGTCTCACCCACAGCACTAATGCCTCTTTGCTTCAAGGCAAGCTCACGGTCCCGCTGGGCCGTCTTCGCTGCTCTAGTCTTGGCAGCAGCAGCTGCCAGAGCCACTGCATTCTTCAGGGCCATAGCACAGCATTCTTCTCTCAGCGGACCCGGGCAGGTTATCTCCGCTCTCCCCTCTGTTAAGTCGGTGCTATTACTAGGGCCTCTGAGATGGCTACGCTGTGTTACGGATTGGAAAGCTGAACTTCTCCGCCTCAGTTTACAAAGCAATCGCGAGACGGCAATCCCAAACAGTGAGGTATGGATTACTAACTGCTCTTGTACTTCCTCCCTCCTTACAGCGACAAACTCCAGAGTCACCAACGCACCAAGCAACCTTGTATTTCCCGTTTTTTACAGCTTAACCATTAAATTTTCTTTCGTTAGATAGGAGAGGTTAGGGCAAAGTAGTATAGCGCTGTAGTTGGCATATCTCAGGATCAGTCTCCCCGCCTTTTTGCTCCTGCAAACTCCGGTCAGAGAAGCAGAGCTCAGCGGTCTCTCACACCACCGCCATCTTGCCCTAGGTCTCGTGTTTCCAATGTACTCCTTTATGGCTGAAAAGGGCGCCTTCAACCGAGCTTTCACAGCAAATACAAGTGCCACATTTGTGGTGGCCTGTGATTGGAGCCAGTCCCATTATTTGTCTTAGAGTGGCTTTAGGTTCACTCTTGACAGCCGCCCTTACGATATAGTTGGATACACTGCTCTCCTTTTTGAAAGGAAAAAGCGGCACTGTTTTGAAATTATCTCCAGGCGTTTGGCAAGATGCCCCTTTGACTATTTTTTTTGGGTAGCCTCGTTCTTTCAATGTATTTGTTAAATTGTTAGCATGTACGATGTATTCATCTCTTGATGTACAATTACGGCGTATCCTTAAGTACTGCCCATATGGCAAATTTTGAAGGATACGCCGTATTTGTACATATAAAGATGAATACATCGTACATGCTAACAATTTAGCGAATAAATTGAAAGAACAAGGCTACCCAAAAAACTAGTCAAAGGGGCAATGAAACATGCCTGGTGGACCCCGAGGAAGACACTGCTAGAAAGAAAAAGGAAGCCAGCTTTGAGAAGGCAAGTGTGCGTCACTACTTTCTGCCTGATTCGAATATATTGAAAATAATAGTTACCCAAAATTGGCATCTTGTCAAACGCCTGGATGATAATTTCAAAACAGTGCCGCTTTTTCATCGAGACTGCATCCTCGTTAATCATTGGACCAGGAATTCGCACACAGAGAAAGATATAAAATGGACCATAATTTCAATGGTGGAGATGGACCCACGTGGAGGAGACAGAGTGCTGAAACTGTCCAAAAGGGAGGCATTTTTAATAGTCAAATTTGACATGGCTGTGTCAGGACTCAATGAAATTTCTGAATTATACAAACTATGAGGAATAACCATTGTAGGGAACCCTGCAACTACACTTTCCACCAAGGATATGACATTCGGCAGGACACACGACTATCAGGCAGGATCATGTTGATCTCGAGCTAGGACTATGCACGGCAGACAACCATCACACCAATCAGGAAGGTTTCATCAATATGAAAGGTCACTGGCTGCGCCCTAATGGAGCGCCTCAGATACAAAGTCTGCTTCTACAGAGACATGTCGTTAATCACACATCAACATCGTCAAACGTTTCCTTCAATAAGGATCCGTAACCCTTTAAGCTGTCAAAACATGCCCGTGTATTATAAGCACCCTGGATTTGAACAATAACGTTTTTTTGTATTCAAAACCACAACTCCCAACACCCTGCACGAGAAGACTAACATTGATTTAATAGGCGCCCCTCTCCAAGCACCAAGATGCGCATTGATTGACCAATATGTGCGGCGCTTCTAGAGACGTTGCGGGTCTCCTTCTGGTAAGCACACGCCACTTTCACAAGACCCATTTTTTACCGCTGGTATCCTAGAGTGTACCGAAGCAATTAAAAGCGACCTTCTGTTTTCAACAGGAGCCGGAGCCCGCTTTACGAGAGAGAAGAGAACAGGCCTTTATTTTCAGGAATAAGACACAGTCCCCGCTTCTTCGGGTGTGCATGCAGAGCTTTTACAGGCTCATTCTCCTCTCAAAACAAACCCCGCTTTGATGTGCGCTTCATTCAGTTTTTCCAGACACTGCGCAATAGTGGTTCGAACAAATTTATGTTCCTCCAGTCGCATGGTCCATAGCCCCATGTAAGTGTTGAATCATTAACTAGTTTTTAGTTACCTTGACAGTTTCCTGGTAATTAAAGGAAACAACCTATACACAAACATGACGGTTCTTTCCCTTTTTCTTTCAGTTAATTTTCAGGCTTTAGAAATCAACATTGACAACTCATGCCACTAGTGGGCACATGTCTAATTGACTTCATGTAGAGGTAAGCTTTTGCTGGTGCTTACACTGCTTGACTCTTGGTGATCATTTAATTAGGGTCATTTTCTGATCAGTTTTCCCCTTTCTCCTTGTTTTCCCCTTTCTTTTAGTGAAGGTTTGGTCCTGATGAGAACCCCCAGAAACAGAGGGGTTTGAAACGCATTGACCTTAGGATAAACCAAGCCATTTTTGTGTTCAATAAGAGCAATCCTATATAGCAAAAGGAATAGTGCAAATTTGATAAAGTTCATTTGAATGCTATAATTGTATATAAATGTATATAGTTGTTATCTTGTAGGAAAATGTTTTCCTGTGCGTGAAATTTTCTGTTTGGTTTACTGTATATGATGTATTATATGGTATGGGTATGAATGAAGTATGTTTGGAGACGAATGGGAGATGTGATTGTGTTGTACTATGTGGTATTATGTATAGTTACGTTGTGGGCTTTTGTGAAATGTACTATGTATATATATATATAAAAATTGACAAAGGTTTTTCTAAAAAATGAGATAAGAGTACAAAATAAAAAGCAATTCATGAGCTTGATGATATAGTGATGGCCAGTTCTTATATCATTTTGATTTAGCCTAGCAAATAGCAGCAGCATTGGCATTTGGTTTTGGTTGTTGCTCGAGTGGGCTCAGCCTTGCTGCTTAAGAGCCAGACCCTTTTTGGGTATTCACCTATCCAAAGTCAGCAGCTTTTGTGAGGATTGGGGATCCTTATTATTCTATGTTGTTAGCACATACACAATCAACGCAAGCTGGCATACCCACAATACCCAATATTCTGTTTGGATGCTTGAATGCTTTTTCAGCATATATTATATGGTCCCTAATCTTAACTTGGGAAAACCTTATGGAGGAGTATGACGAGGAGAACCTTGCAGTCATACAGGTCTCAAGGGCCTTACAGAACGTGGCTATTCCCAACCATAGACCTTATCGTTATGTTTTGTTCACTGTTTGTGATATGGATTCTATTTTAGGAGGACACACACATAGACATCCCAGACATCTCTATTGTTCCTTCAATCTCCTGGTAGAAGGGGTTTGTAGGTTGAGATCATTATAAATACACCAGATCAGTGTAGACAAAAGGAAACAGAAGAAAAGCTATTTTCTAACCAAGCATTCCTGTCCTACCTACTCTCAGCAACTCTGAAGCAACAGAGATGAGTCTCAATCGATTTCCTTTTAAGACATCTTTAATAACGTGTGTCATATTGCACTCCTCTGAGAGATAGGACTTCTCTGGGTGCTTCAGCCTGTGACTATGGAGTTGTTTGATGATCAATGCAGTCTGAGTCTCTACACCTTGCCTTTCATGTGACCTTCTGCTGATACAATTTATTTTACAGAATGTCCTACATCTCCTGATGTTTCTGAATGGTAGGCCTTCTCCCCAGAGAATGTGACTGATGCTGAAATAGGTGAGAGGTCTTCTTTTTCACTTTGCTGAGCAAATATGAAATGTTCTACATCACTGTATGCTCTCTAAACTTCCGAGATAGTTGGCAACCCATGCTTTGGCAGCCTCCTGTGAATACACTCATAACATAAGATAGACTTGTGAACCTCATGGTTAGTGACCCTGCTCAAGAAGCAGTGTCCCTAACTAAGAGTGTCACAGGATCACTAAGGAATGAGTGTACCTGAATCACCACAGAAGGGTTTGTTATAATGTATCTGGTTTCTGCACAGATTTTGTTTTATTCTTGATTAGTTGTAAGTGCCAGAGTCAGAAAAGGGTACCTGCTTTTCGTGACTCCATGGTGGGGGGGGGGGGGGTCTTTGCCACTGCTCGTTCCAAATGTGATGCACATTTTGCACATTAACTTCAGAGTAGATCACGGAAAAAAAGAATTTTATTTTTCATCATTGACCCTGGTCTTTTTCTACTGAGTGGGATCTATTGTACCAATAGCTCTCACTGGATGTGTTCTTCCTATTTTCAAAAAGACTAACAATGAATGAAGATTCCTAAACAAAAGTTAATGGTTAGAATGCCCTCCCTGAGCCCTTCTTCACTTCTTATGATTTGAAGATGGGCTAATCAATATACCATGCTCATGCTTTCCTCTTTATCTTTATTTGTATTAAAAAACAGCTACATTAAACAAGATGATATGGAATGTGCCACACCCCACAGCATCATGTGCTTTCACAAAGCAGTGGCTGTCAGACCTGTTTATCATATACTGTCCCTAATGCATTTGAAACCAGTAATAATATTGTCATAACATTCAGAGCCACCTTGGGGGTCGGCAAGTTATGTGTCTTTTCAATTCAAACAATAATAACATATTTCTGGAAAACACTTAATGACAAAATTCTTACTATTTCTAATCAATATAAATGCAGGTGTTACTACTGATTAAGTTAAAGGCATGGATGGGCATATTTACAAGCCCCTATTGCCACCACAACGTCACTTTTCAGGACTTGTGGCGATAGGGGCTACCCCTTATTTACCAGGCACCGTTAAGCCAGTTAACGCTAACTTAAAGCTTACGCTACCTTGTAAATAAGGCCCCCTTTCATGATACGCATAGCATGAAAGGAGTGGGCAATGGGTGTTGTGGTGGGCGTTTCACTGCAACACCCATTGATTTTGACACTGCCCCATTTTACAAAGGAGGCGTAAATATGGGACAGCACCAAAATTAGGACCATGGAAAACCTGGTCTTACCCTGGCGAAAAGAGGAGAAATTTTAATTTCTCCTTGTTTTTGCTGTTTCCATGTGTGCTGCGTTGTGCAGCACACATTCAAACAGCAACCCCCTAATGATTTTATATGTGCAGGAAGGTGTTCCTTCCTGCACATAAACAATCATTATTTAAAAAATGACGTTTTGGAACTTCTATCTGTGCTGTATTAGGAAGCACGCATAGAAGTTACAAAACCCCATTCAAAATGTTTTATGTGCAGGAAGGGATACCTTCCTGCACTTAAACAATCTCCCCCTGCAACGCAGACACCCTTGCACTATGGTGACGGTGGCGCTAAGCAGGGTAAATTTAGAGCCAGTCGTGGGGAAATGCAGGGCTGCACCATTTTGTAAAGATGGTGCAGCCCTGCGTTTCCGAAGTGACGGAGTGTGTTGTTCGCTTTCTTGGCCTAATGACACAGTTCACCACTATCCTAGTAAATATGCCTCTGAGTTTCTCAAGATTGTATCTTCCATAGATTCACATGCTTGAGTCATTTCCTGTTGCCATGGAGAATGATTCAAGAATATCATTCTCTGTGGCGACGGGGGAATGATTCAAGCGTCTGAATCTATGAAAAGGTACCAATGCTGGAGAACCGGAGTTGCAGGTAAGTAACTTCTTTTTTTATCAACTGTGAAAAAAAAAGGCTGATCTTGGACTTACTGAGTTTCAAAATTGAGACCTGCTAGTCACACACAGACACCATTAGTCATAGCTGAACTTCCTGTGCTACCTTGCCATGCCATAATACTACATTGCAATGGGCAACACCACAGTACAGGTGATAACATATGATAGCATTGCATGTGTCAACATGACACATCTGTTGATCTGCACTTAGCAATAAAGTAAGCTCGGAATCCCAGAACCCTCTAAGGTCATGTATGTATGTCTGTAATATGCAGTGTCAGTAACTGTTCGCAACAGGGGATTTATAAACAGTTGTTTTTCACTAACAATTGGAAATCTGAAACTTCTTATTAAAAACAACAACTGGTGGTGTGGGTGATACTTAATTGAAAGGTTTCTTTTTTGCGCTTTACTGCTTGAAATTTACACCCCAACCAATGAAGCTCTGAGATTCCACCTCCTGGCCTTCAAGAGATACTCCTACTGCAATTGATACACCTTTTCTATTTATTGGATACAAATTTGCAAAGATTCAGCATTTTGTTGTAGAATTCATTTATAACAACACATTCTGATGCGACTCTACAGGGTGTAGCAGTTCATTAGTACTAAGGTATATGCTACCTTCAAAATCCAATTACAGCTTAAATGCAAATACTGGTCTTTGATTATGGTAGCCTTTTATTTGAGACCAAGTATTATATAATTTCACTAGTACAAATACATGGGTCTGTTGGGTTGGGTTTGTAGGCTCAAGACATTTGAGTAGTTTGAATCTAAACGTGCAAAAGTGACACTTCTGGAGGCAGAACATAAAGGCAATGGGCACTACATACATGCAGTGGTGCCATATTTTATTCAGTTCTGCTCCGAGCTCATTATCTCATTCAGGTACTGAGCTGAGGGAATCAGACGGCAGAGCTTTGCATTTTGTAGATAATTATTGAAGGAACTGAAAGAAGTGCCTCTCCCCAATAATAATGTATAGTTCACTTGCTTTTTATTTAGCGAGCCTTCGTGTTGTTTCTACTTATCATTTATGGCTTCATTCACTCTTTATTTGCTGAATCTGGTGCTTAGTGGAGTAATGCATCCTCAGTAGGGGCTGTGTTTGAACTTATATTCACAGGTTCAAACCTCGGTGGGTCCACTTAGCCTTTCACGCTTCTGACATATATAAAATGAATACCATTAAGTTGGGTAACAATAAACATCTGTTATTAAGTGCCAAGATACATTATGCAGTGAACGTGATGTGAATTTTATGTTATGTGATTTCTGATTCCTTAATTTTTGAGACACTATTGATTGAGGTTATGGATTCTGCTTACTTATAACCCAACTGTGGCCCTTATGAAGGCAGTAGGCTTGCACCTTGATATCATTCACGCTAAATGTTTTCCTACCATGACCCAACAGATTAAGGGGAATAATCCTGCAGGGTTACTGCAGTGAAGGGCGACCGTTTATTTGCAGGCATTTGTTCAATTTGAATTATTTTTCAACTCACCAGAATGTATTTGATAACTCAATGTATGTTTTAGTAAACTAAGTAAATGCTTTGTCTCTATTTCAAAAACATGCATAACATGTCCGCTTCTTCCCCTAGTCACTACACTTGAGGAGATGCCAACTCTGCAACTTAGCTCATCGGATGCCTTTGAAATCGTAATCTATGCAGCAGAATCATCCCCAGAGAACACTGAATCTGAGAAGGATGTAGGAAATGAAGTGGTTGTTGCTGAGCCTGAAACCGTTTCTGATGCCAGTGACTATGTTTGGCATGAAACTGAAGATCACGTTATTGTAATAGGGTCTGACACTACAGAAACAGCAGAGGAGCAAAATGAGGTTACTACTGAACCTCTCACTAGTCAAGCCACCCCTGTGTACATACCAAAGAGAAGAGAACAACAGCTGCAGGATGACATATAGCTCAAACGTTCAGTGTGAGTCAAGTGATGATGTGGAAGTTGTTCCTCTTCATCCACCAATCTCGGATTTCCCTCCTGGTATCCCCATTGCCAAGAAATATGAGGAATGTTTTCTAATGTGGGTGCAACGTAATATGCTTTTCCCATATAGGTGTGCTGCTTGCTGGCAGGCCTTTCCGTCAGCAGACATGCTGTTCTCTCATGTGATCCATGGACTCAGGGGGGACTTCAGCTTCCTGGTGTTCTTCCAGAGGTGGAACCGATGAGAAGAAGGTAGTGCATGGTGAGCAACAGGCTTGATGCTGCCACAGTGAGGTGCAACCGTCTTAAGAGAATTTGAGAAGGTCTCATTTCTCTCCTATGTACAGTATGTTCTTGGTGTGGGAGGAGCGTCCAGGAGTACGTGAACAGCACCAGCCGTGAGCAGCTGATGCAGTGGCAGCCGTAAGAGAAAGCAGCAAGATTATATTTGTCATTACCCACCCCCAAAAAGGCAACGTTCTAGAGGAGAGTCATTCTACAAGGCCACTAGAGCAGACCTCGAGGCAATTGATCAGCTAATAAGCACATACTTTTAGCCAACACTTTAGAATTATTTAGGAAATGTTCATACACATTTAGGTTTAGCACATTACAAACCGATTACTAATAGGACAATATTGATAGGTAGGAGGCCCTTTACTTACGCAGCTAATCCCCCTTGTTAAACAGAGCTCCCCTCTCTTGTCTGCTAAGATCACATGTACAGTTCACAGAGAATTTTTATCTGAGCCCCTTGGCAAGACTGTCTGACAAAAACTGTAACTCCTTCATACTGAGCTCCCTTTATCCTGTCCTGAGTATTATGGAGGCCATAGAACATTCAACGTTCTGCCACCTTTGTAAAGCTATACGTCACTTCTACAGAGAAATGCGTCTAGTGGTCCAACAGAGTTCAGGGGCATATACACTCTAAAGAGCAATTAAGCTTTCCTCAAAGTGTCAGATGTCACAGAAAATGGCCTTTATTCAACAGTGAAACATTTACGGGTAGAGTCCCCTCACACATCTATCCAGAGTGCTACAGAACAGCATCATTTTTACCTGAAACACTCACTTCTACTGTCTAAAAATTGGAGAGCTAAATTGGTCGAATATGATATGCCTAAAGATATATATCATTTGTGGCAGACAGGTTTACATTGAAGGACTCCCCAGGGAGCTGCTGTTTTTACCCTAGGGTAAATTTGGTGATTTGAAACAACTTCCTACTTTCAGTTTCACCTCTCATTTTTCTTTACAGTACAGTTCTAAGCTTACCTTGGTTCCTTATTTCCTGAGAACTTCCTGTTTCTGGATCCAAGACTCTCCTTCTCAAAGTGCCCCAACTCCTAGGTGTTACTCAACACCAAGATATATGAAACATGCTTGAATGAGTGAGGAACAGGGACCAGACTTTACATATTAGCATTATTTCCTGGCTAAATTGACATTGCTCCCTACCATAAAATAGGCACCAACTCCTGCTACAACTGTCTATGACACAAATAACATTACCTTGCCCACACGTATTAACTTCCTCATAAAAAAACTGCTGTTATTTACAACTGCATAAATGAGGAATTATTAATCTGCATAGACGCACAGGGTGGTAGAAAGGTAT
Source organism: Lissotriton vulgaris (assembly GCF_964263255.1). Classification (NCBI taxonomy): domain Eukaryota; kingdom Metazoa; phylum Chordata; class Amphibia; order Caudata; family Salamandridae; genus Lissotriton; species Lissotriton vulgaris. The sequence continues at coordinate 375,963,946 of NC_141698.1, forward strand.
TTACACTGACTACAAAAAACTCAACTTGGGCAGATGTTACATAAGAAATTTAAGATGTTGTTTAATGTGGCATGTCCACACTTATAGTAGTTGCTGCCCCTGACCACATCACATACAAAATCAGCCTAACCAACGGGCGTATACATTGATTATCCTAATCCCACCACTTTCACTCACACCTCAACTGCCACTGGCTTTGGCCTACTGACCTGACTGCAACCACTTTGCACTGCCAATCCTCCTACATCCCCTGATCCTTTTTGTAATACCCGTACTACTTCTCCTTTATTTACCATTTCTAAACCCTCACTACTCTTATTTTGGCAAACACCCCAGTACCGTCACAATTTGATGAACGCCAGCATCAGAGCCACGTCTACACTTGGGACACATGAATTGGGAAAAAACGTAGGAAAAACTGAAAAACATCCTACCCAACAACGACAATACATGGTTGCTTGCCCTCCCACAGAACGGAACAAATCAGGGCTGCGACTTCTCTAAACCAAGTATTGGGGATCAAGAGTAGGAAATTCTGCAACACATAAGAAACATGAAAGGACCCTCATTTTAAATAAGGCCACCTTGCCCATCACTGTAAGTGGGAGCTTAGGCCACTTGTGAAGGTTCTTTTAAGTCTTTTTCAGCAGAGGTGTGAGGTTAAGATTGTGGGTCAATTTGGCATCACAGATATATGCACACTCAAGTATTTAAAACTCGAGCAGCGTATTGGAATGTTTGTTTGCCAACCAAAAGCAGTGTTATTCCCTTCAGGGAAACCAAAAGGGATTTACTCTAATTTGCATAGAGACTGGACATCTCCTCATAGATTTTCAGGATTTCAAATGCTCGTGGCCCTTACACCTGGGGATTCAAGGGGAAGAGGAGTGTATGAGCTGCGTATAGTGCGTTTTTATCTTCAATTGATCTTCCCCAGTGGCAGCCCTGTACTCAAGCGCCACAGCAGATTATTCGAGCAAGAGGTTCGATGTTGAGAACAAACAGGAGAGGGGACAGCGGAAACCCCTGCCTGGTGCTCTATCGAATTTGGAACGTTTACAACTGTACCCCATTTATGAGAACTTGCTGATATAAGATAGTCTCATACATTCGATATTTGGGACCGGATCCCATACCCATGAGGACCTGATATAAATGGAACCAGTTGACACAATCAAAAGCTCTCTCAAAGTCCACAAGTAGGAGTGCCAATGGGCCTGGTATGTCATGTAGTCTAGCTAGAGCGGTATTGATATGGCAAATGTAGTGATGAGGGCTACGGCTTGACATAAAGCCTGACTCATCTGAGTTGTCAGAACCCACTGCAGCCTGGTTGCTAGTATCTAGGCAAATGCTTTTATATTTGCATTACCTAAGGAAATGGGACACTAAGAGGCATCGTAATCTCCAAGACATCCGAAATTGGGGAGCACTACTATAGGGGCAATCTAAATCAGGTGGGAAGTGACCTTTCTGTACTGCTTCTGTATAGAGTTTAAGCAGATGTGGGATAATTGTATCCCGGAACTTACTATAGTGCTCAATAGGGAATCCATCCGGGCCAAGAGCCTTGCCCTTTTTTCATGTATTCTATTACTGTCTCAATTTCCTTCACCATGAGGGGAGCATTGAGGTCATCCTTTGAGCGCTTGGTTGTACTGGAAAGAGTCCAGCCAGACAGTCTTAGGGTAGTATGCATATAGTGTTCGATAGTAGTCTGCGATTATCTCTGTTATTTTAATCGATTATGCAGCGGGCATCTCTCCCAATCAGTGATATGGAGAGATTATTTTGGAGCCCATATCTCTAGTGGCCAACCAGTAATGATGTTTCCCACTCTTATCCCCATGTTCATATGCCAGCCAGATAGATTTCCTCTAGCATTGTTGGGCCTCCTACAGCATGTGCTGCCACAGCAAGATTATATCAAGTTGGAAACCTTTCCCAGGATGCTCGATGACGGTTGAAATGCCAGAAACGGGTCCCAGGATGCTTGTTTCCCGTCCAGGGAAGACATGGCTTTGGCAGTTTGGGCTGGACAGTTCACATGAGGCACAGGGTCAGACTGATTTGCATATGGCCATGTCTGAACTGGGGTGGCTGAGTGAGCTAAAGAATGGTGATGGATTAAACCCAGATCAGTTGACTGGGGTGAATGTTTGATTTGCTCAAACGCTCCGACCATCATCCCCTTTTGTATCGCTTTGTTCACCCTAAGGTGGCAGGGTATGCTCAGACGTGGGTCCCTTGCTCACTCTGCCACTGGATTCAAGCTAGCCTGGCTGATGACGGCTGAAATGCCATAAACCGGTCCCAGGATGCTTGTTTACGGTCCAGGGAAGACATGGCTTTGGCAGTTCGGCTGGACTGTTCCCATGAGGCACAGGGTCAGACTGATTTGCATATGGTCATGTCTGAACTGGGGTGGTGGAGTGAGCTAAAGAATGGTGATGGATTAAACCCAGATCAGTTGACTTGGGTGAGTGTTTCATTTGCTCAAACGCTCCGTCCATCATCCCCTTTTGTATCGCTTTATTAGGATTCAACCCCTTCTGGAAATCCTACAATCCATGAGTTGTTGCAACAAGAATAATTTTTAGCATCCTCCATGTGGGTCTTCATCGTATAGGTAGCTGAAACCAATTTGGTCACTTTTACCTTGATTTTTGTCACTTCATTCTCTAACGCAGAAATACTCCCTTCGCCTCTGTGACCCTGCCTGCCATGTTGCAGAGCAAAGGTGCTCGCTGGGTAGGGTGACATCCTCCCCCACTTCTCTACTCTTCTTTTTAACTGCTTTGAAAGAACTTTGAATTGCCTGGAGAATTCTCCCTAGCTCTGTCGATTTACATGATCATGGGTCGGGCAGGTCTTAGTGGGCTGCCTGGGTTGTTCAGAGGAAAAGGTGGTTTATTTGTCTGATTTTAGTTGTGTATGCATTTGGGATCTTCAGTCTTTCCCCATTATGACTTCAAAGAGGGGTAACTGTATGCAAAAGTGCCATTTATCACTCAGCGACTTCTCTGCAAATGTCTCAACTTATTCAACTCAACTCATTCAGTATACAGCATCTCACCTTATTCAGGTCCAGCATGACAGCTCATGTATACTATAACATTCTCAATTCCACACCCAGGTTTTCATTCCCAAAAAAGGAAGCATGTCTGATACACAGGACAATCACAAGCTGTTAGATGGCTACCGGGAAAACTAATCAGATGTATTCATACCATTGCAACGATTAGCTAGACGACTCATGCATAAAATACATACCACTCTTTAAGGAAAAGATATCAGACTTCACTCTGGCGCTTGTATCTGTCTGACACTTCTAGACAATGAGGTATAATTCATGATGTGCCTGCTCTTTGTTTGGGAACTGTGGCACTTCAACTCTCCTAGAAACAATCTAGGCCTAGTATGTTCTCTCAACTACCATGAGGGTACACATGTAACAAGCAGTGAAGCAGCAGCAAGGAAATTTGAGCCAGTAAAAGGGTCCACCTCACCTGCATCCCGATGGGTCCACTAATGATTAGCATGCCTAGAGTCCCAGGCCAGGAAGCCTCTAGCCAGAATCTTGCTGAGGTTGGTGTCTGGGGTAGGGGACACCACCTGGACAATGGAGTAGGTCCTACCCATTGCTCTATCGCAACCACTTGCGTCCGAGCACCTATCTGCAGTGTGTTGCCAACTCACTGCCACATTGGAGTCCTCTGGTCCAAGCTTTCAACTCATCTCCTTCCAATAGACATATGCTCAATGAGTATTGTCAGGTTCTTGCTCTTCATCAACAGTCAATGTTTGGACACCTGTCACCAAAGGCCTTAGGGGTATACGGGCATGTATGGATTTTCCTCACACATGTTGATGTTTTATGAAAGAGTTTAAAAATGTTGAGAACCTTCCCAATTTATTTCCTCTTGTGTTAACCAACTCTATAAAAATCCAAATTATTGTCCCCTGTGAGCAAAATGTTTTCCCAACTCTCTGTTTTATGATATTGTATTTCTACTCACTGACGAAAACAATAGGATATTGTAACAATTATAGTATCTTATTGTAAAGTATCACAAGTTGTAAATGTTAGACAAATTCTAGTAAAATGTTATTTTGTAAACTGCTGATGTACCCTAAAGAAAGCACTTCACACAAAAATCCTACATAAATAAAGTTTCCAAACGTGTTGGCTCCTTTCTTGCGGCTGTGGTCTCTTATTTTATATGAATGGTGTAGGGTTACCCCTTTATCCACAGGTAGCATATTGGGGCACATGTACAAGCCCCTATCGCCACCACAACGTCAGCTATAGTGACGTTGTGGTGGCGATAGGGGCTGTGCCTTATGTACAAGGCACCGTTAAGCCACTTACAGCCACTGCCTTCTACATAAGGCCCCCTTTCAGGTTATGGTTAGTGTGAAAAGTGGTGGGCAGTGGGTGTTGCGGTGTGCGTTCCACCGCAACACCCATTCATTTTTACGCTGCCCCCTATGTACAAGGGTGGCGTACATAGGAGGCAGCAAAAAAATAAAGACAAGGCATAAAAGAAGGCGAAACAAGGAGATTTCTCCTCATTTTTGCTTTTTCCATTGTTTGTTAATGTACAGGAAGGTGTCCCTTCCTGTACATAAACAAACTTTTTTTAAGCAGCATGCATGAAAGTAACAGATTGGCATTTCTGGTATTGTTTATGTGCAGGAAGGGACACCTTCCAACACATAAACACTCCTCCCCTGCACGCAGACACCATTGCACTCTGGTGTAAGGGTGCCAGCGTTGGCACTGAGAAGCTAAACATAGCGCCATTGCAGGGGGAAATGCAAGTCTGTGCCAAATTCTTGAAAATATGGTGCAGCCTTGCGTTTCAGTAGTGGAGGAGAGAGGCATTAATCCAGGAAAGCAAACACCTTTCTCCTCCGCTTCCTTGTATATATCCCCCCATTGTTTTGCAATATCCAGCTGGCCCTTTCCAAAGAGTTAATTTTGTTTGTGGGTATTTTTGCTTCCCAGATATTTTCTCCACATTCCAACAGCTCATAAAACCTGAAATTCTTTTTAGAAAAAGCTGGCTGGGTGACTTTTAATTATGTGTCATTATAACAATCCTAGAGTATTTTAGAAGCGCAATCCAAAAATGGTAGCATTCATTTGGTGAGTAGGAACATTACATGTGGATTCTAGATATCTTGAACATGGTGTTTCCTCGCTTAAAAGGTGAGACAGGTTGTTACATTCTAAACTTTTTGTAGGTACGTTCAGTGAAGGTCTCCACACTGAATTAGGGAAACCATGCAACAGAAAGTGGAAAATATTTGTAGAAGAACAGCCCTATGTGCTCTCATTATGCAGATGTACGCCAGAGAGAGTATTTGCATTGCTGTGAGGTCTCATAGGTCAACAGTCATCAACTAAATAAAGCACAAAATGGCTGGGGGCTTGAAGGAGGCAGGGATTTCACTAAATGGTCCCCGGGGCCAGCATAGAATGGTTCATGTTCATTAGTTTTGTTATTTCATCATTTTGTCCAACTGTGTTCAGCACAATAAGTTAATTCCCATCAAATGGAGTGATGACAGGAGAGAGTAAAAGTGTTGTAAGCAGCCTAGAAATCCAGCCAAGGTAATGTGCATTAGATATGAAATGTGGTGGCAGCAGGATGATTCAAGTAGAATAAAAAATAAAAAGATAAGAGGAAGTAAACAGACAGATCAATGATATCCAAAGGAAAAGAAACAGTAAATGGAAATAGCGCCAGGAACATGCAAAAATTGTCAGAGCTAAGGGAGGAGAGAGACCCGAGGAATATGATGAACTAAATCTAATCATGTGCCACTCTATATGCTGCTCTCCAGTCTGATGTTGTCTATTCTCCTTCAAAAGAACCAGATCTGTGAAGGAGTTGAAGGTTCAACAGTTGCTGGAGCATTAGATCTTGGTGGATGGAGCCCCATTTCCTATCTTAGCTACCACAATAACTGAACTGAGCTGAGGATTTGAGAGCAAGTCATCAATTTGGCTGTTCTGATCCCCCAAGAACACAGCTTTAAAAAATGTTGAGCTTTGACCATCCTTCTGCATGAAGTGTGATATATATACAGGAGAAAGCAGGTCTATCCGTTTTTTGAATCCGGATAAACAGGACCAAAAGGTATGCCCAGGAACAACAAGAAGGGAGGGACCTAAATTTCCATGTGTCTGTCCTTGCCATTTCTGCCTGACGGGACCAGCTCCTGGCACAGACCTGCCACTCTCTTCCACGAGCCTCCTTCCACAGGCTAAAGCCAGGTGATCATTGACCATCAGGAACTATGGATGGCAAGTGTGGAGGCATGAGTGCAATGAGCAGAAGTTGATGTAGCAGTAGGTATTAGTGTAGACTGACATAGGTATGTTTAAGGTGACCATGCTTATCCCATATTATTACATGGATTTACCCTGGCTGAACCCCTCCTCGGCACCGGACATCACCATAGCAGTACCGGAAGAATACAAGATCACCCGCAAGGACTGCACCAACGGAGTAGGGGGAGGAATCGCCATCATTCACAGGAAAACCCTCAAAGTCTCGATAAACACCGATGACACCCTCAGCACAGCCAAACACCTGCACTTCCAGATCCACACCGACCCCAACACCACCCTCAGAGGAACCCTCGTATACAGACCCCCTGGACCCCGACCACAGTTCAGCGACTCCATCGCCGTCTTCATCAGCACACACGCCCTTGCGTCCATGGACTACATCCTCCTTGGGAACCTGAACTTCCACCTCAAGAACAACAATGACACCAACTCCGCCACGCTGATCGCCAACCTCGGACTCAGACAACTCGTCACAACACCCATCCACTCCGCCAGCCACACGCTAGACCCCATCTTCTCCGCAAGCCCCCACGTCTCCTTCAACCACAACAACGAACTCCACTGGACCAACCACGGTTGCATCCACTTCTTCCGGAAACCCACCACACACCACCGTACCCAACAGATCCCTTGCCGCTGCTGGAGCAAAGTCACCAAAGACCAGCTATCCACCACCCTCGCTAGAAACCCACCCGCAGACCCGACTGACCCCAACGCCACTGCCCGCCACCTAAGACAGTGGATCGACGAATGCGCCAATACCCTCGCCTCGCTCAAGAGACCCCCTAACAGCCACACTAGCAAGAAAGCCAGCTGTTTCACTAAAGACCTCCAGGCCTCCAAGCAAACCTGCCGAAAGCTGGAGAAGAACTGGCACCATGAACAAACACCGGAAAGCTATGCAGCCCACAAGAACGCCACCTGCAGACACCACCAGCTCATCAGATCCAGCAAAAGGCCTCCCTCAAAGACCTCTGTGTGGGTATCTTCCTAGACAGTCAGAACATTACGTTAATGTGTCATGCAAAAGCCAAGCTATATAAAAAAGTTAAAGATTTTAAAAAAAAAAGTTATATATGTCATAAAGTGCATTGCATATGATATTCAATTATAACATACATGATACATTAAATCAGCATAAAAATTAGTCATTAAAAAGTACATTATTCAAACAGTATATTTATATAATCATATGTTTGGAGGTGTGGCGAGATTGGAGATATTTCGGACGCGCGTTTCTGCGCTATACCAGCGCCTTCTTCTGGGGAATCGAGCCACAGATTCCTAATGATGATGAGAACAATATCTATGTTACAATTCTCTTTAGTTAGACAGTTTGCTGCAGTTAATGTAACAACAGTAACGATTTAGATTTAAAAATAGGCTAGCATGACAGTGAAAAAACTGTAATTTAAAAAAAACATGAAGTGCCTTCGGGAAAAGAGTAAGTACATTTTGATAATGTCTAATATAGCACAGAAAAATGGTGAGGGCAAACATGGAACCTCATCCTGACTAATGAAGTTTAAAAGGTGTTTTAGTAGAAGTAGGTAAAGTGAGCAAGAAATAGGGAAGGTTAAAAAGTGTTTTATTAGAGGTAGATAAAGTGAACGAGAAATAGGGAGGGTTATAATGCAGTGATGAGGTGGGAATGAATACTCAGAGAATCACTATTACATAACAGAGACAGACCTGAAGGAGTTTAGTTGAGATACCTGGATCTATGGAGGTCGGCGAGCTTTGAGAATTTAAAGCTCTTCTTTTTCCTGGAATATGGGAGAGATCGCTATTCTGGAAAGAAGGTATTTTAAATGAATATAGTAGACATATAAAAAGGTTTAACTCAAATATTTTAATGCGGACCAATGGTCCGAAGGTGAGTGTGTGTTTGCTACCTGAAAATCAAGATAGAAGCTACCTCAATGGGTTCTGTATAGGTTCAGGTGCTTATTGATCGTGGTCTGTGGGTGTACTTCTATTTTATAATATTTTGATATGCCGGTACACTTCTCCAATAAGATAAGGCTGTGGGGCGCTTTCTAAAATATATAAACATGGGATATACATGAAGATAATCAATGTTCATTTTAACCATAACACATGTTGTATAATCCAGCTCTCTAGTTTCTATTTGCTGTATATATGGGAGAACTCAGCGACATATATGTTAAAGATGGAGGGGTTTTTTGTTATACCTTATAGATAATAGGTGCACCTGTTTCATTCCGTAGAAGTAACGTCCCCAAACTGGCAATCCTTGATTGAAAGATTCAATAAAAGTTCATAAAGGTCTTATTGCTGGTTTATCCATGGGTTAATTTTATTCTTTTTAATTGGTTTTATTATTTCATTCATAGTACATTTAGGAAATTTGTCTCATTCCATGTTGCGCCTAATGGAATGAGACAAATTTCCTAAATGTACTATGAATCTTTTAATCAAGTAGTGCCAGTTTGGGGACGTTAGTATTACGGAAGGAAACACATGTATTGATTCTTTAACCACCCTCATGCCCAGGAGGGTTTACTGACATGACACCCACCACATGGAGAAAATGTAATTAAATACATTTACATGGAGTGCGACAGTCCACGGTCTATTTGGATTCTAGTAATACTTAGAATTTGCACATCACTTGCCAGGAGTAGACCAACTTCCTATAACACAATTACCTGCTAGAAGGGAATTCACCCATCCTTCTACAACAAAATATTTGGCCAAGAAGAGTCCACACCTCCTGCTACAAGGAAAAGGCGAATTGGTATATCTGGGATATATATATATTTATTAGTATATGATACATGGTAGGCCAATCTGTACCATTTCTAGCCAACAACCAACTAACAATTAGAAGATTACTAAACGCAATCAGGAAAATATATGTAGAAGTATATGTATATAAGTATGGTACCTGAAAACAGAAGAAGATAGTTAAGCAAGAAAAGTAGGAATATAAGAATTAGTGGAACACCTCACCACTATCTGTTCATCCTGTTTCCACTACGCCAGAGGGGAGTCTGGTTCTCCGGCCGAACAAGGAGACAGGGTGACACTATATGCCCCACCGCCACAGCTGCACGTCTGCCCTGTGATGAACTTCCACCGAACAGAACCCAGACACCTCCTTTAGTACCAGTGGAACGTAACACAAAGCTCCTGATGAGTCTCGCCCCCTCGTTCTCATGAGAGCCAGCACCAGCCTGCTCCAAGGCCACAGCTTCATCTGTCCAGGCGTCTGTTATGGCTTCAGAGCAGAGCAAGCACATACCTCTGACAAGATCCAGTTCTCTCTGGTCTGAAAAGTGTGGAAAAACGGGTGAGAAGGAAAATATGGCTTCTCACCTAGTGAAGGTCAGAAAATGGCGACAGCTCAGAAAATGGAGTCACTCAAGCATAAGCCTCTATTCACGCAAAAGAGCAAGATTAGTAGGCAAGATGACATGAGAGCATGTCAAAGGCAATAGGCAAGCAATGCCATAAAGCAAGGTAAAGTCAGAAAACAGAATGACATTAGACAATGTCAAAGCCAATAGATCAAAGTCATAATTCACCTAACCCAAATAACATTATACACTTAATCCCTCAGTATCCAACATTGAGCACATATGTGCACCATCACCCACAGCACTGCACTTCGACATCCCACACCTTCTATTCTTGGCAAAACTATTCTACTGAAAGACAGCAAGATTATAGAACAGAAGAGAAGCAGGCATATGCAAGACCATCCTACATTAAGACTAAGGTAACATAACACACTAAAGTCAGGAAAGAATGGTGGTGGTTGAGGGTCATCATAGGGTGGCTGACCACAAAAATGGCTCTTTCACTACATTTGTTACAAGACACCAACCTGCAAGACACAGAACAGAAGCCCTGGCACCAAGGAAAATGGCTGATCTGTAGCTTTGGCTCTCACTATGAGCCTTGTTGGTGGGCACCCAGAACGTTTGGCAGCTATTTCAAGTGTTTGTATATGATTCCAGCAGCTCCGCTTCCTTTAAGAAAAAAAGTAGATAACAAAAAAAAGTGCATCACTGGATTCTATTCCTGCTATAGCTGTAGGATGGAATTTGTAATACAATAGATACCCCTTGTTTCCCAAGATATGTAGGGAATGCTCCCAATCAGATGATAGTTGAACATTAGCATAGGAACAAGAAAAAGTCATGTTAATCAGAGTGATAAATAATCTATAGCCCTATGAAGCTATTGTGGCATTTGGTATGTCCAGTTTAGCTAAAAATCTTAGCCAGGCCTAGATGGTCGGTTGCAATGCCCGTTCCAATATCAGGTAGATACCTGATAAAGCAATAGTCCCTATCCACTGCAAGAGGCGAATTTGAATACTTTATCACAAAAAATCACAAAATGTATTCTGCAAATGGTCAACTGATACCCATTTTAAGCATTTTTGGGAGGATTTCTCTAGTAGGGCCAAAACTCTGTTTTGGAGCAAGCGAATAGCACCTACTATTTCCTCAGATGGGAGACATCCTTTAATAATTTGAATTCACAACCCACAATGTAGCAGCTTTGACTATTTTGACAAAGATAACTGTGTGCTCAGGGATTGCTGCTATTTAGTATATTTCCACTCCCTTTCATAGGCCAGCTAGAACTTCCCTGTGGACCAAGCCAATGGTTGGTGTGTGCCTGTGTAGGAAGTTAGGATCTTGCTGCATAGTTACCTCCACTTTTTGCCTGGTTGTTGGCTAGTCTGACTTGGATCCGGCTAATCAGGACCCCAGCCTATCTGCTTTCACCCTAAAATGTTATGCTACGTACTTAGGTACACTTCAGATTGGACACTGGGGTACCCTTGTCAGTCCCTAGCATATGGTACCCATGTACCCAGGGCATAGGTACTCCAGAGGCCTCCCATGGACTGAAGCACGTATTATGCCATGCATGGGAGGTTATGGAAAATGGAACTAAAGGTCTGCCTGTGTAGCCTGTGTAAGATGGTGCATGCACCACTTACTTTAGATATAGGTTTACTAAATCTAAGGGTCACTACACGTAAAACCTATAAGTCACCCCTATAGCAGGCCTTGACAATTTTGAAGGCAGGGTGCTTGGGTCTAAGTGGGAGGGTGCCATTGCATGAGCAGGACACCCCTGCAGGCTACGGAGTCCTTTCTCCCGGGTTGTTAGTACTGAATCCGCTTACGACATATAGAGTGGAATTATGTGACCGCGTGATTACCAACTCTAAGACGCCTGAGAGTAACCCTATCGTGTTTGGTATCAAACATTGTGGAATCATACATCCTAAACTGGTTAACGGTGTGGGGGTATGATTTCACTCCTCAGAAACGAGCTTTGTGAGGTCCCTGGTGTTCCCGGTACCAGCCTTTTAGTCCTGACAGCCCTAAACAGTTTTTGACAGCCAGAGACACATTTCTGCCCTCCTGCTGATGAGCCAAGCTCAAGCAGGAGAAGGCAGAACAATCAGCGTCCTGTCAAAGGGAGGTGTGACCACCTCCCAGACAGGATTTAGTGTATTAGGCCTGGGTGGGTGTGCATGCCAGCGACCAAAAGTCTGCGTATGGGGCATATTTGGTGTCCCTGTGCATAGTCCAGTTCAAACCATATATGGAAGCTGTTGCTCCTGCTCTGGCACAAAACTGGACAAAGGAAATCGGAGTAACCTTCCCACTGTCCAGACCCTCCCCTGGGAGGGTCCCCTGAATCTGTCCAACCCTCTCCTGTGGGTACAAAATGGCCTACCTGGCTGTAGGACCGTAGATTCGATTTGGACAAGATTCTGCCAAGAAACCCCTGACCTTCGAACACTTGGACACTCTGGACTTTGCTGGACTTCGTTTGGGCCCGACTTCATCTCCCTCTCTGTCCCAAGCATTGTCTGTGCCTGTGCACCATACAGGGCCTTTGGAGCATCAAGGACAACTGAAGATATCTCCCTTTGAGTGAAGGAGTCACTACCCTGCAACCGCAGGCACAGCATCTCAACTAACCGGTCTTCTGTTCCTGAGGTCCTACGGACTCCAAAAGCTCCAGCAACACAAGCCATGGGTTTCATAGTTTCGCGAGGTCTTGTCTGCGCTCTCACCAAGTTTGAGGTCAGAATCCCTCGTAAGGAATGCATTACCCATAGCCCTGTGCACTGCATACTTTTGCATGTGCATATGCTTGTTGGCATTCCCAAAAAAAGTGCAATAGCCCCAACCTCTGGCACCATTTCCACCGAAAAACTTTGTACTCTTAATACCGAGTGCTCCGTGGGCTATTTCTTTGAGAAACTGCTTGAGGTCCCATTGTAACCCCTGTGCCGCCGGCCTGTGTGTCTCCTTGAGGGTAAACACTGCTTTTCCTGGGCTCCCCAGGTTGCTTCAGCCTTGCCCTGACTCCCCTGCATTTGGTGAGTCTCCTGGACCTTGCTGGTCAGAACCATAACCTTTCTTGACCATCTTCGTGGATTGCCGTTGCCAAGGCCTGTTTGTGTTCCAGCCGGATACCCATCCCTCAGCACTCAACATCCTTTGTGTGACAGCTCGCATCCGGCTCCTGGTTGTCCTCGATGTCTCCTGTCCCTGTGGCTGCAGGGTCAAGAAACCCATCAACGCACCTGAAGCACCTTACAGCTGTGGGCATTCGTCTACCGAGCCATTGGTCACTTCTGAGTGACTCAGACTCTGCCCTGTCTCCTTTCAGGTGCTCTTCACAAAGAATCAACCTTTGGATTCTGACAGACACTTTCCTTCTTCCCAGCAGTGCCTCTTCTTCGAAGTCCTCCTTATAAATCGATGGCGGGTTCCGATGCAACTTCAGACCTATGCACCTGGGTTCCCTAGGATAGGTAACTCTGGTACTCCAGTATCCACGGGTGGGGTGGCTCTCCAATCTCCTAAGTTCCACAGGGTTTCTTCGAAGTCCATTTAGAAGGGTCCTTAAACTTTAAAACTACAACCACGACTATCCCATAGAATTGCACGACGCACGCGGTCGTGTTCCCACAATGCACCCATCCTCTGTGGGATACGTACTTACTCACCTTGGGGGGTTCCCTGGGGTTGCAGTGATTCTCCAACCTTGAAACACTGTCTTGACCAGAGTCGTGGTTCCTATACCATTTTTTTAGTGTATGGTTTGGTCTCCCCCTGGAGCCCACTGTGTATTAGTGTCATTTACTATTCTTTCTTTTACTACAGTATTGTGTGTTTTGTGAGAATCTCCGTGTAGAAGATACTGTGTTGTACTTAGAGGGTGGTATATTACTAAATATATATTTTTATAACTACTGTGTGGTTCTCCTTTCATTCAACCAATGCTATAAGGTAAAATAAGCTGCTTAAAGGTTCTTCAAGACTAAGCCTGAAGGCTGTTCTCCACCGCTACCACTTGGATAGCTTTCTAAGGTTATCTTTGTTCTCTTAAATCACCACAGCGTTTTTGGGACTGGTGCAAAATCCCCATCATATGCTAGGCCAACTTCGCACATTGGTGTGTAGTGGTTGGGATTCACGCCTGCATTGTTTTACCAGCTAAATATTTGTATTGATTAACTGAAAACCACTAAGTACTATGTACATATAATACTAGCTTAGAATAAGTAAGTTCTACTGAACTCTGGGTTGGGTAAGTCAAGAGGCTAGCACACCCTTTCTCCAACCTCAGAGAGTTTAGTCACACTAGGTTAGGTAAGTGCAACAACTCACCACACTTGGAATGAAAGCTCACTGTATCTAGAGGGCAGAGAGCCACTGGCATCTCATACAGAAGACATACTAAGAATGAAAAGTTCTATGTGCCTCTAGAAAGCTGAAGATAGGGAGAAGTGCCAACACTCAACTTCTGTTAGACCTGGCACCATTGGCCTGGGTCTCCCCTGCATTTTGTTGCCTTTGGCTCCTGTGTTTTTGCTGTGTGTTGGACTTCATTTTGCTGGTCTAGAGTCTTTGGGCACTTTGGCACTGAACAGCAGTTGAAAAGTGCAAGTGCTCTCTTTGTAAACTGTTGTGATGGATTAGTGATTCCATGATTGGCATACTGGATTTATTAGTCAGACCCTAGTACAGTGCACTGTGTGTGCCCAGTGCCTGTAAATCAAATTCTGCTAGAGGGCTGCAGCACTGATTGAGCCACCCACAGAAATAGCCTGTAAAATGTAACTCTGGCCTGCCATAGCTGAGCCTGTGTGCAGTCTGGGAGTCTCACAAAAACAGGAGCCTAGGGGGAAACAGAGACAGGCCGCCCCCCACTCAAAAGTCTCTCTTACAACGATGGCCTGCTCCTGAACAGCTCGACGGCTAAACAGAGTGAAAAAAAGGTTTTTATTCATGAGGTAGAGAGAATATCTAACTTCTACCCTCAGTGTTACACTGCGTTGTAATTTTTAATATGGCAGTGATGCCAAGGTATGTGTATGTGTATCAGTGTCAACCACCACTACATATATATCCTCCCTTCCATGCGTGAAAAAAAGGGGAGGGGAGGTTGACAGTGCCTCACGGAAGCAACACCAAGGGGAGGACTGTGTCAGACTGGTACTCGCCTGATTCCTCACTTCTCATCATCGGCTACTGTCAACCTTAAAATAAATGGGAGAAAACAAACATAAAGACAGTGCATACAAGACCAACAACCGTGAGGTGTTGTGAGTGCTGAGAACCCAGTGTGATATTTCTGTGCCCAAATGAGTGAAAAAACAAAATATCACTATAAAAAGAGAGCAACTAACTGGCAACTCATATCTTTTATTCTGTGCTGTTAGCTCACTCTGATTAAAAGTCAACCGACATGTTTCATCACTTTATTTTCAGTGATTTCTTCAGGGTTTTGTTGGTGGGTCAGCGTTTAGCATGCACCTTTCAGAATCTTCCCTTATTGTACCAGGTGGCCTGCTGTGATGAGCCTACCCGGCCCCCGTGGAAGACTACGTCACGAGTATCGGTCCCTGTCTGTCTCGACGAGGGGTGAGCCGAGACCACACCAGCACACCTACGCGACACCGACCGTTTGGCGGTTCAAAGCGTCCCAGGACACAGACAGGGACCGATACTCGTGACGTAGTCTTCCACGGGGGCCGGGTAGGCTCATCACAGCAGGCCACCTGGTACAATAAGGGAAGATTCTGAAAGTGTGGATTCAAGCAAGCCGGGCCGAAGAGGCTGAAATGCCAGAAACCGGTCCCCGGTAGCTTGTTTCCTTCCCAGTGTAAGAATTGGCTTTTGTAGTTTGGTTTGCCCTGTTCCCATCATGCACTGGGACAGGAACAGACTAATTTGCATACAGCCAGGTTCTGAAACTGGGATGGTGCAGTGAGCTAAAAAACGGTGTTGGATCTAGCCCTGATCTCTTGACTGGGTGAGAGTATTCTGTTTAATTCAGAGACTCTGTCCCTCACCACCCCTTGTTGTAAATATTTTTGTCCACCCTAAGCGTGGAAGGGTATACTCAGATGTGAGTCCCTTGCTCATTGCACCATCAGGATTCAAGCAAGCCGGGCCGAAGAGGCTGAAATGCCAGAAACCGGTCCCCGGTAGCTTGTTTCCTTCCCAGTGTAAGAATTGGCTTTTGTAGTTTGGTTTGCCCTGTTCCCATCATGCACTGGGACAGGAACAGACTAATTTGCATACAGCCAGGTTCTGAAACTGGGATGGTGCAGTGAGCTAAAAAACGGTGTTGGATCTAGCCCTGATCTCTTGACTGGGTGAGAGTATTCTGTTTAATTCAGAGACTCTGTCCCTCACCACCCCTTGTTGTAAATATTTTTGTCCACCCTAAGCGTGGAAGGGTATACTCAGATGTGAGTCCCTTGCTCATTGCACCATCAGGATTCAAGCAAGCCGGGCCGAAGAGGCTGAAATGCCAGAAACCGGTCCCCGGTAGCTTGTTTCCTTCCCAGTGTAAGAATTGGCTTTTGTAGTTTGGTTTGCCCTGTTCCCATCATGCACTGGGACAGGAACAGACTAATTTGCATACAGCCAGGTTCTGAAACTGGGATGGTGCAGTGAGCTAAAAAACGGTGTTGGATCTAGCCCTGATCTCTTGACTGGGTGAGAGTATTCTGTTTAATTCAGAGACTCTGTCCCTCACCACCCCTTGTTGTAAATATTTTTGTCCACCCTAAGCGTGGAAGGGTATACTCAGATGTGAGTCCCTTGCTCATTGCACCATCAGGATTCAAGCAAGCCGGGCCAAAGAGGCTGAAATGCCAGAAACCGGTCCCCGGTAGCTTGTTTCCTTCCCAGTGTAAGAATTGGCTTTTGTAGTTTGGTTTGCCCTGTTCCCATCATGCACTGGGACAGGAACAGACTAATTTGCATACAGCCAGGTTCTGAAACTGGGATGGTGCAGTGAGCTAAAAAACGGTGTTGGATCTAGCCCTGATCTCTTGACTGGGTGAGAGTATTCTGTTTAATTCAGAGACTCTGTCCCTCACCACCCCTTGTTGTAAATATTTTTGTCCACCCTAAGCGTGGAAGGGTATACTCAGATGTGAGTCCCTTGCTCATTGCACCATCAGGATTCAAGCAAGCCGGGCCGAAGAGGCTGAAATGCCAGAAACCGGTCCCCGGTAGCTTGTTTCCTTCCCAGTGTAAGAATTGGCTTTTGTAGTTTGGTTTGCCCTGTTCCCATCATGCACTGGGACAGGAACAGACTAATTTGCATACAGCCAGGTTCTGAAACTGGGATGGTGCAGTGAGCTAAAAAACGGTGTTGGATCTAGCCCTGATCTCTTGACTGGGTGAGAGTATTCTGTTTAATTCAGAGACTCTGTCCCTCACCACCCCTTGTTGTAAATATTTTTGTCCACCCTAAGCGTGGAAGGGTATACTCAGATGTGAGTCCCTTGCTCATTGCACCATCAGGATTCAAGCAAGCCGGGCCGAAGAGGCTGAAATGCCAGAAACCGGTCCCCGGTAGCTTGTTTCCTTCCCAGTGTAAGAATTGGCTTTTGTAGTTTGGTTTGCCCTGTTCCCATCATGCACTGGGACAGGAACAGACTAATTTGCATACAGCCAGGTTCTGAAACTGGGATGGTGCAGTGAGCTAAAAAACGGTGTTGGATCTAGCCCTGATCTCTTGACTGGGTGAGAGTATTCTGTTTAATTCAGAGACTCTGTCCCTCACCACCCCTTGTTGTAAATATTTTTGTCCACCCTAAGCGTGGAAGGGTATACTCAGATGTGAGTCCCTTGCTCATTGCACCATCAGGATTCAAGCAAGCCGGGCCGAAGAGGCTGAAATGCCAGAAACCGGTCCCCGGTAGCTTGTTTCCTTCCCAGTGTAAGAATTGGCTTTTGTAGTTTGGTTTGCCCTGTTCCCATCATGCACTGGGACAGGAACAGACTAATTTGCATACAGCCAGGTTCTGAAACTGGGATGGTGCAGTGAGCTAAAAAACGGTGTTGGATCTAGCCCTGATCTCTTGACTGGGTGAGAGTATTCTGTTTAATTCAGAGACTCTGTCCCTCACCACCCCTTGTTGTAAATATTTTTGTCCACCCTAAGCGTGGAAGGGTATACTCAGATGTGAGTCCCTTGCTCATTGCACCATCAGGATTCAAGCAAGCCGGGCCGAAGAGGCTGAAATGCCAGAAACCGGTCCCCGGTAGCTTGTTTCCTTCCCAGTGTAAGAATTGGCTTTTGTAGTTTGGTTTGCCCTGTTCCCATCATGCACTGGGACAGGAACAGACTAATTTGCATACAGCCAGGTTCTGAAACTGGGATGGTGCAGTGAGCTAAAAAACGGTGTTGGATCTAGCCCTGATCTCTTGACTGGGTGAGAGTATTCTGTTTAATTCAGAGACTCTGTCCCTCACCACCCCTTGTTGTAAATATTTTTGTCCACCCTAAGCGTGGAAGGGTATACTCAGATGTGAGTCCCTTGCTCATTGCACCATCAGGATTCAAGCAAGCCGGGCCGAAGAGGCTGAAATGCCAGAAACCGGTCCCCGGTAGCTTGTTTCCTTCCCAGTGTAAGAATTGGCTTTTGTAGTTTGGTTTGCCCTGTTCCCATCATGCACTGGGACAGGAACAGACTAATTTGCATACAGCCAGGTTCTGAAACTGGGATGGTGCAGTGAGCTAAAAAACGGTGTTGGATCTAGCCCTGATCTCTTGACTGGGTGAGAGTATTCTGTTTAATTCAGAGACTCTGTCCCTCACCACCCCTTGTTGTAAATATTACAAATTACAACGCAGTGTAACACTGAGGGTAGAAGTTAGATATTCTCTCTACCTCATGAATAAAAACCTTTTTTTCACTCTGCAGTCTGGGAGTGCCATGTTGACTTGGCAAGTGCACACACTTGCCAGTCCCTAAACCTTTCCTTCCCTACATATTAGTCACCCCTAAGGTAGGCCCAAGGTACCCCTTGTTGGCAGGGTTCAGTGTATGTGAAAGGTTGGACACGGTCTAGTGTGTGGCATGTCTTGATAGTAATTACTGCCAATTTTGTTTTTCACTATTGCAAGGCTACCTGTTCCCATAGGATGGAATGGGGAGTTTGTTTATAGCATCTTCTAAACATAACTGGCTCTGGCAACAAAGTGGGAAAATAAAGTTTAGTATGCTTGAATCCAGATTGTTAAAATGCATCTTTTAGTGAGGGTGATTTTTACATTCTCTGTTTGAAAATACCACTTTTAGGACTTTTGATATTTTATTGCCTAACCATCCAGTGTGCCTCTGCTGGGTTTGTATATTGCATGTCGGGCTTTTGGATGACAGGGCCGGTGGGGCAGTGACTCCAGAAGTATGATGAGTCAGGGCTAGGCTGAATAGACCTGGGCTGCATTTAGAGTAGGGGAAGGAGATTCCTTTTCACCTGAATGGGCCTGGTCTGCCTTCAACAATGCTGTCTCCACCTCCTGCCAGGAAACTCCACCAGTGAGGACAGAACTGGTTTTAGCTGGGTACAGACCCTCTCTGCCTTAAGAGAACAAAGGCATTTTGTGTATATAAAGAGGGGCCCAGACCCCAGACTTTTAGATCACTTCTGGGAAATTAAGAGGAGGAGCTGGAGAGCTGAGGAATTCTGACCCTGTGTTGTTTGCTGTCTGGATGTGGCCTGCAGTGGGTACTTGCTGCCAAGGAAAGGAGAAAAGGACTTTTCTGTGTGCTTTGTCCCCTGCTTGAAAAAAAGATCTTCAAGGGCTTGAACTAAGCTCCCCCCCTTTTCTAGAGGTCTCAAGAACAGCAAAGACCTCACCATGTATGTTGACACTGTCTCTGATTGTCTCTGTAGAAGAAAAGGGCACCGACTCTGTCATCAAGTCAGTTGCATGATTCTGTGTTCTGAAAGCACTGCCAAGAGCAACGCCTCACATCGCAACACTTCACTTCGTAACGCAACCCTGGTCTCTCTGACGCCGTCAACGAGCCGCTGCTTGCACCCCATCCTCTGGGCACTGAACTCCCCAACGCTTCACTGCACGCTGCAGAACCGTCACCAACTCAGTCGCTGCCCAAACTGAACATCAACCGGCTCTCTCGCCACACCGTGACCTGCCAGCACCACAGCAAGCACTGTCTCACACTTCATCGCAAGCCCCGGTCTCACAGACTCCGCCTCTGCCTGCACTGCATTGTGAGGACATCGCCTGCCGCAATTCTCCGCTTCACAATGCGACTGCAACGTTTGCCCGGACCAACTCGCACCAACCTATTGGTCGCAACAAGAAAGGTACTATGTCTGAGTCTGTTGACACTTTAGCTGGCCCGTTTCGACGCGGTCGGCTAGAATTGTTAGACTCTGTCATATTCAGTACCGTGGTAGCCCCAGGAGAAGCTACAGAGTCAGAGGAAATGAGTTTTTGTGATTTTTCTGCAATTTAAAGGTTATTCTGCACAAGTACTTTTTTCATGAGTATTGTACAGTGGATTTTTATCGTATTTGGTCTTGTAGATTTACTATTTTCCTAAACTGGTGTGGTGTCCCTTTGTAATGTTTTCACTGCATTACTGTGTGTGTTCGCAAATGCTTAACACACTGCTTTTGAGATAAGCCTGTCTGCTCGTGCCAAGCTACCAACGGGGTAAGCAGGGGTTATGTGAGAAGTGTATCCCCCTTATCCTGACTAGAAGCAAGGGTCCCTTTTTGGACAAAGGTACCTACCACTGCCAACTAGAGACGCCATTTCTAAAATTGGTGTTCAGCGGTGAGGATCAGGGACTTGCATTTGTGATTTACATACAGTAATTGGTGTATACTACTAGCATAGTGGAAACCATTACATGACCACATACTTTTGCTGATCTCTTTCCTTGGATTGTTTTTCTGCAAAGTAAAGAACTGCCAATTTTGTCATCATGACCAAGCCAGCATCGATTGCATCCATTGATATCAAATTTGAGGAGGATAGGGTGGAAACGTACACTGTGTCTCAACTCAAAGCTATCTGCAGAAGTCTCTGTGAAAAGCCTCTTAAGGAAGGATGAATACCAAAAGACACTGAGGGCCTGGTTGGAATCCAGAAATGCAAGGGGGCAGGTTGGGGAGCCTCTGGTGGAGTCAGAGAATGTGGATGAGCAACGGGAGGGACAATTAAATCTGCCAGGAGAGAGGATACCATCCATGGATGGCAGCAGTGTTTCTCAAAGGGGTCTATCTTCAGAGTAGTTGAGGGACAGAGAGAGAGATAGGGTGCATGAGAGGGAGTTTGCTAAGCTCATGCTGGGGAAGGAGGGTGACATAGAGAATAGCAAGTTGGAGAGAAATCCCGAGAGGGTGGGTCATTCTCCCCATATTTCAGCTGGAGAGGACAAGTGTTAGACCTGACACTATTGGTGTAGGTCTCCCCTGCATTTTTTACCTTTGCCTCCTGAGTTTTTGCTGTGTGTTGGACTTCGTTTTGCTGGTCTAGATGCTTTTGGCATTTTGCCACTGCTGTTCAGTTCCATAGTGCAAGTTCTCCCTTTGTAAATTGTTGTGATGTGTAGGAAAGTAGGATCTGCTTCTTATGGTTACCCCCACTTTTTGCTTGATGTTACACAGTTGTTTGACTAGTCTGACTGGTATCCTGCTAATCAGGACCCCAGTCTATCTGCTTTCTCCCTAAAATGTATTGACATGTACTTAGGTACACTCCAGATTGGATACTGGGGTACCCTTAGAAGTCCCTAGCATATGATACCCATGTACCCAGGGCATAGGTACCCCAGAGGCCTCCCGTGGGCTGATGCATGCATTATGCCGCCCATGAAAGGCCATGCAAAATGGAACTACAGTTCTGCCATTTCAGCCTGTGTAAGCTGGTGCATGCACCTCTTACGATAGATATAGGTGTACTATATCTATAGGTCACTACACTAAAAATCTATGTCACCCCTATAGCAGGGCTTAACAATTCTGAAGGCAGAGTGTTGGGTTTTACATGAGAAGGTGCCCATGCTTGAGCAAAGTCCCTCAGCGGCCTTCAGAGACCATTTTCCCGGCCAGACACAGCCAGACATATAGGTAGAGGTGCATTATAACCTTGCGGTAAATGCTATCTTGATAACGGCTGAAACTAAACATGTCGTGTTTGATATCAAACACCTTGGAATCATACTTCCACACCAGTAACCGGTGTGGGAGGTATGATTCCAACCTTCTAAAGCAAGCTTTGCGGTCTCCAGTCTTGCTGGTACCAGCATTCTCGATCCAGCCAACACAAAATGGTTGCTGCCAACAAAAGACACATTTCTGCCCTCCTGCTACTGAGCCAAGCTCGAGCAGGGGAAGGCAGCACAATAGGCACCCTGTCACAGGGAGGACAGACAGGATTTAGTGTATTGGAGCTGGCTGGGTTCACTTCCATAGTGCCTTAAAGTCTGCACGAGGGGCACATATGGTGTCCCTGTGCACAGTCCAGCTCAAACCAGTTCTGGGAGCTGTTGGCTCCTGCTCTGGTGCAAAACTGGACAAAGGACATGGGTGTAACTACCCCCCTGTCCTGACACTCCCCTGGGGGAGAGTCCCCTGAATTTGTCCAACCCTCTCCCTTGGGTACCAAAGGGCTTAAGTGGCTGTATGACCCTATGTTTCATGTGGACAAGATTCTGAACTAGAAACCACTGACCTTCAAGCTTCTGGATACTCTGGACTTCACTGGACTTTGACTGGGCCAAACTTCGTTTTCCTCTCCGTCCAAAGCATCATCTGTACCTGTGCACCATACAGGCTCCGTGCAGGACCTGTGGAGCATCAAGGACAACTGAAGTATCTTTCTTGGGTCGGAGGAGTAACTCCCCTGGATTCGCAGAGACCGTAACGCAACTGACCGGTCTGCTGACCCTACGTTTTGTTGAGTTTGAGCTGCCCTCTCAACAAGTTTGAGGCCTGTATCCCTCGTGGGGATCGCATAACCTGAACCCCTGTGCACCGCGTAGATTTGCAAATGCATATGCTTGTTGGTGTTCCCCAACTTCGTGCAATGGGCTCTTGATAGCCCCAACCTCTGCACACATTTTGTATCAAGGACTTTGGCCTCCTCACATTCTGTGCCCTGCAAGCTGTTGTTTGGTGAAACTGCTAGAGGTCACCTTGTGAATCCGGTGCCTTCGGCGTGTGGGTCCATTTGAGGGACAATCCTGATTTTCTTGGGCTCCCCTGGTTGCTCCAGGCCTGCCCTGACTTCCTTGCTGTGGTGAGTCCTCTGGTCCTTACTGTGCAAGACCGTAACCTTTCTTGACCTTCTTTGTGGGTTGCCGTTGCCTAGGATTGTTGGTGCTCCCTCTGGACACCGACCCCTCAGCACTCGACATCCTTCATGTGACACCTCGTATCCGGCTCCTGGGGATCCTCGACGTCTCCTGGTCCCTGCATCTATAGAGTCAAGGACTCCTTCTTCATACCTGAAGCACCCGACATTGGTGGGCATTCATCTACCGAGCCCCTGGTCACTCTTGAGTGCCCCAGACTCTGTCCCCTCTGCTTTCAGGTTCCTTCCATCAAGAATCCACCTGCGGATTCCACCAGACACTTTTATTCTTTCCAGCAGTGGCATTTCTTTGAAGATTTCCATTGAGAACTACAGCAGTTTCTGATGCCTACTCAGCCCTATGTACCCGGCTCCTCTGGAATAGGTACCTCTGATGCTTCAGTATCCACGGGTGAAGTGGCTTTTCAACCTTCTACATTCCAAAAGGTACCCTCGTAATCCACTGGGAAAGGCCCTTAAACTTTAAAATTGCAACTGCGACTCTCCCATCGAATGGTAGGTAGCATGCAGTCGTGTTCTCACACTGCACCCGGCCTCCGTGTGGTCCCTACTTACTCAACTCGTATTGTTCCTTAGGGTCCCAGCAATTTTACACATTCTTGACATGGTCTTGATTCGCACCGTGGTTCTTATACCACTATTTTAGTATATGGTTTGGTCCCCCGGGCAGCCCACTGTCTATTAGTGCTATTTACTATTGTTTCTGTGCTACAGTATCGTGTGTTTTGTGTTTACCTGCGTGTAGCAGAGACTGTGACGTATTTA
This sequence comes from Lissotriton vulgaris, assembly GCF_964263255.1. Taxonomy (NCBI): domain Eukaryota; kingdom Metazoa; phylum Chordata; class Amphibia; order Caudata; family Salamandridae; genus Lissotriton; species Lissotriton vulgaris. The sequence continues at coordinate 375,987,752 of NC_141698.1, forward strand.
AGGTGTTATTACAATAAATATATATTCTTATAACTACTGTGGTTCTCCTTTCATTTAACCCATACAATAAGATTGCATTCTGGTAAAAAAAGCTGCTTAACATACCTTCAAAACAAAGCCTGAAGGCTGCTCTACGAAGCTACCACTTGGATAGCTTTCTAAAGTTATCTTTGACCTCTTAAATCAGCATAAGGGTTGTTTGGACTGGTGCAAGGTGCGCACTTTAATTAATGCACATCATATACCAGACCAACTTCTCACATTGGTGAAATCGGTGGGATTCAAGCCTGCATTGTTTTACCAGACAAATCTTTGTATTGATTAACTGAAAAATACTAAGTAATAGGTACATATAATACTAGCTTAGAATAAGTAAATTCTACTGAACTTAGGGTTAAGTGAGTCAAAGGTCTAACACACCTTTTCTACAACCTAATCGAGAGTTTAGTTCCCACTAGGTTAGGTAGGTGCAACACCTCACCATACTTAGTATGCCTTCAAAATGAACTGCCAGTGGCTCTCAGCCCTCTAGATACAGTGAGCTTTCATTTCAAGAATTGAAAGTCCTGTGTGCCTCTAGAAAGCTGAAGACATGGAGAACTGCAAACACCCACCGCCTCATAGAGGACTTACTGCTTGATGATCTTAGGAAGACGCCTGGGTCAGATGAACAGGGGAAAGTAGGTGGGGCAGGGAATCAGGACTCAAACCCTGGCCAGGAGAAACAAGATGGTTCCGATCTGGACAATTCAGATCTTCATGGAGATGAGGAAGAAGGCCAAGATGGCCATCTCTTCACCCCTCCTGGAGAAGTGCAGAGTTTACCAAGGAGATCTAGATCTCCCTCTGCAGAGTCACATCACTCAGGACAGTCTGTAGGGAATGCCAATTTCTTGAACTGGAGAAAGCTAGGCATAGACTCAGGCAAGAGCAATCGGCCCTTGATAAAGAGTCCCTAGAGGTCCAGAGAGCTAGAACAAAGTTGGGACTAGAGTCCCATGGTGGCAGCAACAGTGCCCCTAGAATTAAGGAACAATCTTTAGACAACAGGAACCTGGGCAAGGTTGTCCCTACCATGTTGAGGATGACATCCATAAATGGATAACTGCTTTAGAGAAGGCCTGTAAAGTTCAGAGGGTCCCTCAAGAGCAGTGGGCAGCTATCTTGTGGCTCTCCTTTGCTGACAAAGGTAAAGATAAGCTCCTCACTTTTAGAGAAGAGGATGCTGACAATTACTCAGTACTGAAGAGTGCTCTCATTGATGGGTTTGGATTAACAACTGAACAGTATAGGATTAAGTTCAGAGACACACAGAAGGCACAAAATCAGGACTCAGTAGAATTTGTTGATAGTGCCATATAGGCTCTGGAAGGCTGGTTGCTTGGCAGCAAGGTGAATGATTGCAAGGGATTGTACAATTTCATTATTAAGGAGCAGATCATTAATAATTGCCAAATATGTTTTTGCATCAATACCTGTTTTTTTAAACTTTATTATTCAATTTGCATTATACAAATACAAAAAACAAATCGACGTTAATACAGCTTACATGGATCATCAATACCTGGTTGACTCTGATCTGACTTTTCCCCAACAATTGGGAAAGAAGGCAGATAAGTGGGTCAGAAACAGAGTGAAGCAGAGACAAACCAGACCACTGCTGGTTGTTTCCAAAAGAACTAAGATGTTAAACCATCAAATAAGGGTGGGTAGTCACAATCCAACAAAGGAAAAGGCAAAACGAAACATTGATGTTACTTATGTAAAGAAAATACCCATTGGACAAAATATGCCAATTGTCCAAAGGCAAGGATTCAACTCCAACCACCACTGTCCCTAAGGCAACTGTTCCCCTAGTACAGTTTCAAGTGGTGGTACAAGCAACAAGGGATTAGTGGGGTTAACCCTGGGCTCTGAGGTGGATTCTGGCCTAGTCAGAACTCCAGCACAGGCTGTGCTTGTCTGTAATGGTGGCATGTGTATTGCCACCTAATTTGCCAGTCCCTGTAATCTGGGCAAATACAGACTGTTGGGTATGTACATATGTTATGGGAGCTGTCACGAGCGTCCACGAGCATCCACAGTGGCCTGTAGCTCGTGGCAAGCTCGTGTGTGTAGTTACCATGTTTGCCTTTGAATATGTGGAATGTAGCTGTGTTGAGACGGTGTAACTGTTACTGGCATTACTAGCCTGCAGCTCAAGACGAGAGGATCCAAATAAACTCACGTCCAACTACTTCAAGTTTCCTGCGTAATTTATTGACTTCCCTACACTGGCGACGGGCGGGATTCGTTACCGCATCAAAAGAACATCAGGAGATCGTGGATTCTTTTTTTTTTTACTGAATTTTGATCCTTTGATGTATCTGAATTTGATTTTGCGCCTTCTGGATTTCTACTAAGCGGCGCAAGACTTCTACATTTTCTTGGGAAGCGGAAGATTTAATTTTATTACTTTAAAAAAAAAAGCTGGAAATTACTTACTTTTCTCGTGGCATTGTTTGAATTGCCAACTTCGACTCACGAGGAGTGTTCCAGTGTACGCGCGCAAGGGTTCGCGCATGGGCATTCCAATCAACGTGGAGCAGCGCGACGTCTGATGTCATCGCACTAACTTGAGAGCATTAGAGACGTGCGTCGGAGACGCTCCTTCCTCTATTCTGCTAATCTCGTTGGAGTTTCACATTTCAACGCGGAAACGACTACATTTAGACATCGTTTTTCACATTTTGTCACGGAGACTTTCAGCGCTGAGGAGAATTGGTTTGCTACGCGAGTGGGAAAAAGGAACCACATTGGAAGGATTACTTCAAGGTTTTCAGTGACACGCACACTGCGTGTTCTAACTGTAATTTAATTGCTATTCTGAAATTTAACTTGTTTTTTTTTTAGGACTTATTTTTTTTTATTATTATTTTTAATTAATTTTACTTTTAGATTTATTCACGTTAAAATTGTTATATAATTTAATTCAATATGTCTGGCATCGTACCTCCTCCTTCATTTTTATCATCACCTGGTGAACCACCTATGGCTTGGGAGATATGGGAACCTGTCTTCTTAGCTTACGTGGATGTGTTGGAAGAGGGGGAGTGTGAACCAGAAAGGATGTTATCACTGCTAAAACATTGTTTGGGGGGAATAGCTTTGAAAGAGTTCAAAACATTACCGGATCTATTAAGTCCGGGGAATATTAATGTGTATGAATATGCCTCGTTACAGTTAAGTTTAAGATATGGGAAGAAAAAGAATGTTGTCATGGAGAGGTTTATATTTTACTCTCGGAAACAACGTACAGATGAACCTGTAGAGGATTTTGTCTCAGCATTAAGATCCTTAGCTGTTACCTGTGACTTCGAACACATATCTTATGAACAAGTTTTAAGGGATCAGATTTTGATGGGGACAAATAACAAAAAAGTACAAGAACGTCTTTGGACAACGTCCGATTTGTCCCTTAATAATGCCATAGATATTGCGAAGTCAATAGAACATTCTGAGAAGTTTGTCAAGGAGATTAGGGGCAACGATAAAAGTGATGTTTTTAGTGTCTCTAAAGATTTTGACAAGTCGAAAAGAAGTTTTTCACAGAAAAATGAATTTTCTTCTAGAAATGATAACAAATTTAAGAGTCAAAAATATGACAAGAAAACCTCAAAATTATTATGTTTTAGGTGTGGAAGTGATGCACACTTAGCAGACTGTAAAAACTGTCCAGCCTTAGGGAAAACATGTTCAAAATGCTACAAGAAAGGCCACTTTACAAGATGTTGTAGGTCATCATCAGGGAAGATGAATTGTATACATGAATGCTGCGAAGGTTATCAATTGGACGATGAAGAAACATTTCAAGTGAATACTGTTATTAATGTATGTGAAGATGGAGATTGCACTAAATTTCCATCCTGTGTTATAACTATTGATGATGTGAGTTTGGAAATTTTCGTAGACTCATGTGCATGGTATAGTATTATTTCTCTAAGTGTATTTCGAGATAAATTCCCGAATAAGAAGTTACTTGAATCTGATGTATCACCTGGTGGCTACACAGACCACAAAATTGATCTAATGGGTTATTTTATTGCAAATATACAATTTTCTGATCGACACATACCTGGGAAAATTTATGTGTCAAGATCTGGGCTATCTCTGTTAAGTCGGCCACACCAATACCAATTAGGGATGAAAATTGATCCAACAGCCAATCTCCCTGTGTATGTAGTACAACCGTTGAATGTTTCATGTGTAACTGGAGACAATTCATTGCTTGTAGAGAGCTTACGAGAATCTTTCCCTAATGTTTTCAGTGGCACTTTGGGTCGGTATAAAGGGTTTGAACATGTCATTAAATTAAATGAGAACGCCATTCCGGCTAGGCACAGAGTAAGGAATGTTCCCCTATCCTATAGACTCAAACTTAAAGAAATGCTTAAAGATTTATGTGAGAAAAATATAATTGAACCAATTGAGTCGTCACCTTGGGTTTCCCCCATTGTAATTTCAGTTAAGTCTACTGGCGAGCTTAGGTTATGCATTGACCTCCGCAGTGTTAATGGTGCCATTTGGGTGGATTCCCATCCTCTACCCAATCTTCATGAAATGGTTTCGACCTTAGCAGGTGCAAAAGTTTTCTCCTGTGTTGATCTAGCCAGTGCCTATCATCAGGTGGTATTAGCTGAGGAGTCTAAGAACATAACCGCATTTATCACGCCTGAAGGGTTATACAGGTTTTGTCGCATGCCTTTTGGATTAGCGAGTGCAGCCTCAGTGTTCCAGAGGCTCATGAAGGAAACCTTGGAGGGTTTGAGTGGTGCCATAGCATTTCAAGATGACATTTTGGTACATGGGAAAGATGACAGAGAACATGACTATAATCTGAGGTGTGTGATTGCTGCCTTAGCTGAGAAAGGTCTTACACTACGTCTTGACAAATGCAAGTTTAGACAAAAGGAGGTGGAATACCTAGGCCATACTATTAGTGGTATGGGAATCAAACCTAAGAAAAATCATGTTAAGAGTATCACGAATGCTCCCGTGCCTACATCGAAAGAACAACTGGTAGCTTTTTTAGGTCTCATCGAATTTTATGCTAAATTCATTCCTAATTTCTCAGTTAAGGTTGATCCATTCAGGTGTTTACTGAAGAAAAATGCTAAGTTCAATTGGACTGATGAAATGACAGACGCTTTTCAGTCTTTGAAATTGTTCATCGTGAATGCTCTGTGTCTCAAACCTTTTGTTGTTGGTGTGAAATGTATCATTATGGTAGATGCAAGTTCGTCTGGCCTGGGTGGCGTACTTCTGCAGAATGATAGTGAGAAAGAATGGGTTGTTGCTTATGCATCAAGAGCTTTAAGAGATGCAGAAAACAATTATTCTGTCATAGAGAGAGAGTTACTGGCTTGTGTCTGGGGAGCCGAGCATTTTAGACCTTTCCTATGGGGCACGAGATTTTTGATAAAAACTGATCATAAGCCCTTGGTGTATCTCATGGCTCCAGGTGGAGGTAGAACCATGTCGGCGCGTCTTGCAAGATTAGCTTCAAGATTGCAATCTTTTCAATGCAGTATTCAATATGTTCAAGGTAAGGCGAATGTACATGCTGATTGCATGTCCAGATTGGTCTCTGATACTAATCCTCCTGAACTGGTTAGCGAAGAGGAGTGTGAAGTTGCTTTCACTTTTCATGATGTCAATTTGGTGTGCGGTGAACGGTTTGTTTTGCAAGAGGATGTTTGGATGCAGGAGATGAGTAAAGATTTGGAACTGTGCAGTGTTAAAAGGTATCTGGTGCATGGTTGGCCAGAACAGAGGAAGTTATCTGGAAATTTAATGGGTTTTTTTAAAGTTCAGGAGGAACTTGCTGTGGAAAGTGATCTAATTCTTCGTGGTGACAAGATTGTTCCACCTTTTTCTATTAGAAATACTCTACTTGAAATTGCCCATGAAGGGCATTTGGGGATATCTTTCACCAGAAGACGGTTAAAAGAGTCTTTCTGGTGGCCAGGTATTGACTCCTGTGTGGACCATTTTGTGCGTTCCTGTCCTTATTGTTCTAACAGTGACAAAACGGCTGTTGCTTTACGTCCGGAACCTTGTCCCATTGATTTGCCTTCGGGTCCTTGGCGTAAACTGGGGATTGATATCATTGGGCCCTTTGGTTGTTTCAACAACATCAAAACTTTGGAGCTCCTTTAGCCCCAACACCAGTGGCGACAGCTTTTTTAATTTTGCAATTGCATCCATTTCTTTTACTATTCCATTTGTCAAAATTATTATTTATCGTCCTTATAATCCTTCACACTTTTCAATCTCATTCATTTAACTCCTCCTGCAAGATTCTGCAATTTTCTGAGTTTCTCATGTTACGGCGGGCCAACCGAACCTCTTTCCAATAACACGTACTGAGGCAAAGTTCATTAAAAAGCAGTTTATTGATCCCAATGCATTTCAGACCCCACGGGTCCTTCGTCAGGGGTAACTGTAAAATTAATCAAACATACTCAATCAGTAAATGCACAAATGTATATCCTTATAAAATATCAACCTTTCCTGAATCGGCATCATGTATTGCACTGATCACCACAAGTTATAAAACTTTCATAATACAAATGAACCTTCCTTTCCCAGTGGCTCCATCTTCCCCAACCCTTTGCGTCTTTCCTTTTCCCCACTTTCCCGCCGAGAGTGCCCTCCCTTCTTTTTCAACCCTTCTCCCACTCCTCCTTCAACACCATCTTACGTAAACCCGCATTTCGAAAATTTCTACCTCCCGCTGCAACAATTCTAACCACCCAAACATTACCCCCGTCCTCCGACTTAGCTACTATGTTTACTCTTTTCACTCTCCCTCCTCCCCCTTTCAACCAAATAGAAATTACTCTATACGCTTCTACCCTTCATCTTCCCACACTCCTCTCAAGCATCACGCCGCCTACCTGCTAATCCATCTTCCTTCTCACTTCCCCGGCATAGATCGTAACCAACCCCGTGTTTTAACCCCTCCTTATTTATTCATTTCCTGTCCCCTCCCCCTCCAAATCTCCCTCAGCCACCAGGCACTTGTATTGAACACTGCAAATCCCATAGTGCATTGTACTTTTCACCAATACCATGATAAATAATCTAATGTTCATTTTTCATCGCTCATGGTTCTAAAAATTTTTTACGCTCAAACTTATGTTTGTGAATCTTCAGTAATCACTAAAATGTCCGTCTGACTCATTTATAATAAACGTGCTCGATGAACTAGAGTCTTCCGTCTTGCAAGGAGAAAGCAAAGCAACTTATACTACTAATATTTGATTATTGTTATTATTGTATTCATATATATTGTATTTTTGCCTTATGTATTCCCGCCTATATGATATGCTCACGCTTTTCATGCTTGTAATGCCTATTTTTATGAAGTTTTTACTTTAATGTTTACTTCTACCACCTGCTTATTGTAATTCTTCTCTTTCCTTCCCCTTCCTTTTCCCTTTATTTCTCAATAAATCAAACTTAAAAAAAAAAGTTAGAGACCCCAAGTCTGGTACCACCAGGAGGTTGGTCATACCTCTGACGTTTAGGGGCTTCCTACTCACCTTGGCACATGACATTCCCTTAACAGGACACCTACGCCAAAGTAAGACTTGGGACAGATTTTTCCCTCACTTTCTCTGGCCTCATATGTCAGAAGACACAAAGGAGTTTTATCGCTCCTGTGCGATCTGTCAAGTCAGTGGTAAGTCAGGTGGCATCACAAAGGCCCCCGTAATACCACTGCCTGTGGTGGGGGTTCCATTTGAGATGGTTGGGATTGGCATAATTGGTCACATGAACCCTCCAACAGTATCTGGGCACAGTTACATTCTAGTGGTGGTGAACAATACCACTAGGTATCCAGAGGCTAAACCCCTTGGAACCATCACAGCGCCTGTGGTGGCCAGGGCCCTCCTGGGAATCTTTTCCAGAGTGGGTTTCCCTGAGGAGGTCTTCACTCACAGAGGTATACACTTCATGTCTAGTTACATCATTGCAATGTGGAAGGAGTGTGGAGTGAATTTCAAAATCACCACACCCTATCACCCACAATGCAATGGGTTAGTTGAAAGGTTCAACAAAACCTTACAGGGCATGATCATGGGCCTCCCAGAAAAGCTTAGGCAAAAATGGGATGTCCTGTTGCACTGCCTTTTTTTTGGCCTACAGAGTGGTCCCACAAAAGGAGGTTGGCTACAGCCCTTTTGAACTTTTGTTTGGTCATCCAGTTAAGGTTCCCTTGTGTTTTGTGAAGGGGAGGGATGGGAGTTACCTCTCAAACCTCCCAAGCAAGACATAGTGACTATGTACCTGGTCCCTGCTCCAGGATGGCTGAGTACATGAAGAAGGCTAGCAAAAAAGTTGAGGCAAGTCAAGAATTGCAAAAAAGCTCGGCATGACCAAAAGGCTGTACTGACTGTGTATCAGCCAGGACAGAAGGTATGGGTGTTGGAGCCTGTGGCCCCAACAGATCTCTAAGACAATTGGAGTGGACCCCATACCATACTTGAGTGGAAGGGAGAGGTCACCTACCTAGTGGAACTTCGAACTCCCAGGAGCCCCCACCAGATGCTCCAGTAAACAGGCTCAAACCCTATGTGGACAGGGCAGACATGGGTTTGCTCATGGCTACTGATGAGGGACTCCCTGACCTCCTCTCACAGAACCCTGATGATGGGCCAGTAGATGGTGTAGCCTTGGCAGTCAGCATCACTGAGCAACAGCAGATTGATTGCAGGAAAGTCCTCAATCAATACAGGCACATGTTCTCTTTGACTCCTAGTCAGACCACTTGGTGTACCCACGAAGTGGACACAGGTGAGAGTCTACCTGTTAAAAATAGGATTTATAGGCAGCCTGCCCATGTCATAGATTACATCAGGACTGAGGGCCAAAAGATGCTGGAATTGGGAGTGATTGAACACGCATATAGCCCTTAGGCTAGTCCAGTGATCTTGGTACCCAAACCTCCTACCCAGGGTGGTAGGAGAGAAATGAGGTTCTGTATAGGCTACAGGTGGCTCAAAGCAGTCACTAGGACTGATGGTCACCCTATTCCAAGGGCAGATGAACTCATTGATACTTTGGTCTTATCCAAATTCTTGAGCACATTTGACCTTACTGCTGGATATTGGCAAATCAGACTAGCTGAGGATGTCCAACAAAAAACAGCATTCTCAACCCCTAGTGGGTATTATCAATTTATTGTGATGCCCTTTGGTTTGACGAATGCACCTGCCACATTCCAAAGGTTGGTGAACAAAGTGATCACAGGCCTGGAAGCCTATAGTGCAGCATATCTTTATGATATAGCTGTCTTTCGCTCCACCTGGCAGGATCACCTGGTCCACCTAAAGAATGTTTTGGAGGCCCTGCAGAAAGAAGGCCTCACTATCAAGGCCACCAAGTCCCAGATAGGGCAGAGTAAGGTTGTGTACCTGGGCCACATTGTGGGTGGAGGCCAGGTTCAACCATTGCAAAGCAAAATCCAGACATCATGGACTGGGTTGCTTCCACTACCTAGACTCAGGTAAGAGATTTTTTGGCCCTGACTGGGTACTGCAGAAGATTAGTAAAAGGATATGTCAAGTCAAGTATAAATTTGTATAGCGCACTACTCACCCAGAGGGTCTCAAGGCGCTTGAGGGAGGGGGGGAGCTTTATTTATCAAATATCCAAGTTTTTAGTTGTTTTCTGAAGGAGAGGTGGTTCTGTGTAAGGCGGAGGTGGGTGGGGAGAGAATTCCAGGTCTTGGCTGCTAAGTAGGAGAAGGATCTTCCTCCCATGGTGGATCTTTGGATGCGTGGAATTGCGGCGAGGGCTTGATTGGACGATCGAAGTTGGTGGGTGGGGGTGTAAAAGGACAGGCGCGAGTTGAGGTATTCGGGTCCTAGGTCATAGAGGGCTTTGTGTGCATGGGTGAGGAGGCGGAATGTTATTCTCTTGTTGACGGGGAGCCAGTGGAGGTCTTTCAGGTGACCGGAAATGTGAGCTTGGCGGGGGATGTCTAGGATGAGTCCGGCTGGGTAAACATTGTTTACCACAAAGTTTTTACAACGCGGTACCTTTACCACGCATCCCTTACAACGCAAGTCGTTACCACGACTTGCGCTGGAGGGCGCTAAAGGATTACAAATAGTAAATCTACTATCACAACACCTTCCCTAGGGTCCACGGGGACTGGTGTTAGAATAGTAAATTATACTATTCGAAATCCGCACCCCCAACGCAAGTCGTGGTAACGACTTGCGTTGTAAGGGATGCGTGGTAAAGGGATGCGTTGTGACGGTACGCATTGTACCGTCATACATCCATCTGGCTGAGGCGTTTCGGATGCGTTGGAGCTTCTTCTGTAGTTTGGCTGTTGTTCCGGCGTAAAGGGTGTTTCCGTAGTCCAATCGGCTTGTGACCAGTGCATGGGTGACTGTCTTTCTTGTTTCGGTGGGGATCCAACTGAAGATTTTTTTGAGCATACGTAGGATGTTGAAGCATGATGATGTGACGGCGTTGACTTGTCTGGTCATCGAGAGGGAGGAGTCCAGGATGAAGCCCAGGTTACATGCGTGGTCTGTTGGTATGGGTGCGGTTCCTAGGGCTGGTGGCCACCATGAGTCGTCCCAGGCGGAGGGGGATGATCCTAAGATGAGGACTTCCATTTTGTCCGAGCTCAATTTTAAACGGCTGCTCTTCATCCATTCGGCTACTTTTTTCATTCCTTCGTGTAGGTTGGTTTTGGCGGTGTTTGGGTCTTTGGTGAGGGATAGGATCAACTGGGTGTCGTCTGCATATGAGATAATGTTGAGGTTGTGTTGGCGCGCAATGGATGCGAGGGGACTCATATATACGTTGAAGAGGGTGGGACTGAGTGAAGACCTTGGGGTACGCCGCAGATGACTTCAGTGGCCTCTGATTTAAAAGGGGGAGGCGGACTCTCTGGGTTCTTCCGGCGAGGAACGAGATGATCCAGTCCAAGGCTTTTCCTTGTATTCCGACGTTGTTGAGGCGTTGTATAAGGGTGCTAGGACAGACTGTGTCGAAGGCTGCGGGGAGGTCAAGTAGGATGAGGGCAGCAGTTTCTCTGTTGTCCAGTAGAGTTCGAATGTCATCTGTTGCTGCGATGAGGGCGGTCTCGGTGCTGTGTTTGGCTCGCAATCCGGACTGTGAAGGGTCGAGGGATTTGTTGGATTCGGGGAAGGCGGCGAGTTGGCTGTTGACGGCTTTCTCAATGACTTTGGCAAGAAATGGGAGGAGAGAGATGGGGCGGTAATTCTTAAGTGCAGTGGGGTCTGCTGTAGGTTTCTTCAAGAGGGCGCTGAGTCCGGCATGTTTCCAGCTTTCCGGGAAGGTGGCGGAGTTGAGGGAGCAGTTGATTACGTCTCGGAGATGGGGTGCGATGATGTGGTTTGCTTTGTTGAAAATGTGGTGGGGACATGGGTCGGTTGGCGATCCTGAGTGAATGGTGTTCATCAGGCGGATGGTGTCTTCAGTGTTGATTGGGTCCCAGGTGCATGGGTTGTTGGAGGAGGGTTAAAGTTCGCAGGTAGGGGGGGTGGGTTGGTCTCCAAGCTGTTATGTATGTCAGCGATTTTGTTGTGGAAAAACGAGGCTAGAGAGTCACAGAGGTCTTGGGAGGGAGTGATGTCGTTGGTGCCGGTGGTGGGGTTGGTAAACTATTTGACGATGTTGAATAGTTCTTTGCTGTTGTGGGCGTTGTTGTCGAGTCGATCCTTGAATGCTGATTTCTTGGTGGATCGGATTAGTTGGGGGTGTTTGCGGGGGCGTTCTTGAAGGTGGCCAGGTTGTCAGTGGTTGGGTTTTTTCGCCAGGCTTTCTCGAGGGTACGACAGATCTTCTTGGATTTCTTAAGGTTGTCATTAAACCAGGGGGCTTTTTTGTTGCCTTGTCTGATTTGATGGTTTTTCAAGGGTGCTAATTCATCAGCGCTGTGGGTGATCCATTGTGTGAGGTTGGTGGCTGCTATGTTTGGGTCCGATGATTTTGCAGGAGGGTATTGGGTAAGCGATGTGAAGAGCTGGTCGGTGGTAATTTTGTTCCAGTTTCTCCGGGGGATTGGTTGTGAGTGGTTGTGGGTCGTAGTCTTTTTGTAGTTGAAGTGAACGCAGCTGTGGTCCGTCCAATGGAGAGTTGTGGTGTGATTAAAGGAGATGTGCTTGCTGGAGGTGAAGATTGGGTCGAGCGTGTGCCCGGCAAGGTGGGTGGGGGTGTCAACCAGTTGTTTGAGTCCGAGATTGGCAAGGTTGTCTAGAAGGGTGGTGGTGTTGCTGTCGATGTTCTTTTCCAGGTGGAAGTTGAGGTCTCCCAGTAGGATGTATTCCTCGGAGGGGAGGGCGTGAGGGCTGATGAAGTCAGTGATGTCTTTGCAGAATTGTGTGCGGGGTCCAGGTGGTCTGTCGATGAGGGTGCCTCTGAGTGTGGTCTTAGGGTCGGTGGGAATCTGGAAGTGAAGGTGTTCGGCGGTCGTGAGGTTGTCATCGGATCTGGTTGTGATGCGGGTGGTGTTCTTATGCACGATGGTGATTCCTCCTCCTGTTTGGTTGATGTGGTCCTTTCGGATGATCTTGTAGCCGCCCGGGATGGCAATGGCGATGTCGGGAGCTGATGAGGTGTTCATCCATGTTTCTGTAAGAAAGGCGACGTCCGGCGATGTGGTGTCGAGAAGGTTCCAAAGTTCAGTGGCGTGTCTATGGACCGAGAGGGTGTTGAGTAGGATGCACTTCAGGTGGTTAGTGTCGGGGCTCTGTTTGGAGTCCGTGGAGTTGGTGTGGGTCCTGATGCAGTCGAACTTGCAGGAGTGGCAGGTGAAGGATCCATGAGTGTGTCCTGGGGTGGCTAGGTAGCAGTTTGGGAATCGGCCGGGGTTGAGTGCTGAGAGGGTAGCGGAGTTGTACGTTATGCGGGTGGAGAGGAGTTTGCGGGGGCCAGGAGGTATGGAGCTGGGCACGGTCCAGGCGTGGACGGGCATAGACGGGCTTACCTTTGGCGCACCTTTGGCACGCATGGGGCGCGACCGCTGCGCGTGAGAAAGTTCAGTGGACAGTTACCTGTCAGAAGGCATTTGATGACCTCAAGCAGACCATGTGCACTGCTCCCATTCTGCAAAATCCTGACTATTCAAAACAATTCATTTTCGAAACAGATGCATCTGAGTTGGGGGTAGGGGCTGTGTTGTCACAAATTAATGAAGAGGGTCAGGATCAACCTGTACCTTTTATTAGCACAAGGTTGACCCCCAGAGAGAAAAATTGGTCAGCTATTCAGAGGGAAGCCTTTACTGTGGTTTGGGCTCTGAAGAAGCTGAGGCCATACTTGTTTGGCACTCACTTCATCGTTCAAACAGACCATAAGCCCCTCTTATGGCTAAAATAGATGAAGGGTGAAAACCCCAAACCTTTGAGATGGTCCATTTCCCTACAGGGTATAGTCTTTACAGTGGAACATAGACCTGGGAGTAACCATATCAATGCACATGGACTCTCCAGATATTTCCACTTAGAAAATGAAAACTCAACTGGGCAAGGTTAGTCTCATCTCCTTTTGTTGGGGGGAGGTTGTGTAGGAAAGTAGAATCTGCTTCTTATGGTTACTGCCACTTGTTGCTTGATGTTATACTGTTTTTGACTAGTCCTACTAGGATTCTGCTAATCAGGACCCTAGTCTATCTGCTTTCACCCTGAAATATAATGACATGTACTTAAGTACATTCCAGATTGGATACTGGTGAACCCTTCGAAGTCGCTAGTATATGGTATGTACCCAGAGCGTAGGTACCCCAGAGGCTTCCCATAGGCTGAAACATGTATAATGCCACCCATGAGAGGTCAGTCAAAATGGAACTACAGGTGTACTATTGCAACCTGTGTAAGCTGGTGCATGCACAACTTACAATATATAGGTTTACTATATCTATAGGTCACTACACTAAAAACCTATAAGTCACCCCTATAGAAGGCCTTAACAATCTTGAAGGCAGGGTGCTGTGTTTTATGTGACAAGGTGCCCCTGCATGAGCAGAGCGCCTCTGCAGCCTTCGGAGACCATTCTCCCATTTTGTCTGTGACACAGCCAGACATATAGGTCAAGGTGCATTATAACTTTGCGGTAAATGCTATCTCGAAAATGGCTGAAACAAAACATGTTGTGTTTGGAATCAAACACCTTGGAATCATACCTCCACACTGGTAACTTGTGTGGGAGGTATGATTCCACTCTTCTGGAGCAAGCTGTGCAGGTCCCTGGTCTTCCTGGTACCAGCTTTCTCGACCCAGATAGCACACAATGGTTGCTGACAACAAGAGACACATTTCTGCCCTCCTGCGGCTGAGCCAAGCTCGAACTGGGGAAGGCAGCACAATAGGCATCCTGTCACAAGGAGGTGTGACCACTTCCCAGACAGGTTTTTGTGTATTGGAGCTGGGTGGGTGTACTTCCACATTTGGTGTCCCTGTGCACAGTCCAGCTCAAACCAGTTCTGGGAGCCGTTTGCTCCTGCTCTGGTGTGAAACTGGAGAAAGGACATGGGTGTAACTACTCCCCTGTCCTGACACTCCCCTGGGAGGGTCCCCTGAATCTGTCCATACCTCTCCCTTGGGTGCAGAAGGGCTTAACTGACTGTAGGACCCTATATGCGATGTGGACAATATTCTGAACAAGAAACCACTGGCCTTCGAGCATCTGGACACTTGGGACTTCGCAGGACTTTGACTGGGCTCGACTACATCTCCCTCTCCGTCCAAAGCATTGTCTGTGCCAGTGCACCATACAGACTCCGTGCAGGACCTGTGGAGCATCAAGGACAACTGAAGTATATCTCTTGGGGTGAAGGAGTCACTCTTCTCCATTCGCAGGCACCATAACACAACTGACTGGTCTGCTGATCTGGCTACAAGAACAACTGTGACATTCATGATGAAATGTTTTTTTTAAAAAAATTGTGATTTTTAACTGTTTTTATAAATAACCTATTGTGTATTTGGGCACATTTATTGTACAAACTATTTGTTTTTATTTTTGAATTGTAATAAACTGTATATTTTTATAAGACACATTCTCTATGGTTTATATTTTTCTTAACATTTGTTTATGTTTACATGGTACAAACTTCAAGCTAAACCTGGTATTTAGAGGAATATGTGAACTACACTTGGGTTCTTTTTGAGTTGATTTGTTGTGGGACCTTCTTTTGTTCCTCCTAATTAGCCAGGTCTCCACACAGGCCACCTTAGTCTGTGACGGTGGCATGGGATTTGCCACTTTTGCTGTCAGTTCCAATTCCCTGGGCAAGCACAGACAAGAGCCTCTGAACAATGTTCAGAAAGCTGTAGCCAATAGGGACACAGGGGGTAGTGTCACTATGGTGATAGGAACCCTAGTGCCCCCACTTCAGCTTTTACCTGAGTTCAAATACCAGGTAACCAACACTGATGGTGTGAGGACAGATCATTCCGTGGCTATAGTCAATCTCAGCTGGGGCGGTGTCACTGGTCCGAAAAGAGTGGCAGCGTCCCCAAACTTGCCTGTGGGTGGTCTCTTGGGCAATGATTTAGAAACTTCAGCCTGGGCTGAAGTAGAACTGAAGGCCCATTTAGAAATGTTAGGCCTCCCTGAGAGAGTTTGTGGGACCCCTAGGGCCTCAGTCGAACCCCAGGAAACTTTTGGAGTAGTGGAGCCTGAAACAATGGCCCACTCCGCTCCACCAGAGAGCACAGGGAATGAATACAAATCTTTCTCCCCCAGAATATAGGTAAGGGTCAGCTTCCTCAGGGAACTGATCCTATCCCTTGTGAAGGATCTGCCCCAGAGGTGGTCAGGCCTGTCCTGGCAGGACCACTGAGGGCAAAGGGACCCTTCCAAGGAGGTGCCCAGTCTGGAGCAATTATCCTGCCCCTCTCTACCAAGCCTCAGTCAGCCTAGGACAGAGGTCAAGGATGTCAGTGGGACCCTAAGGTCCCACTGTCCTCCAGAAGAACCTCCTCATCATCAGACTAGGGACACCCAGACTAGTAACACTAGCCATGTGGATATTCCTCAAGACTCTGAGAGATCCCTCTTCCCATTAGTTAGTGACATCCCCCAGATCGACTCTGAGGGGCAAAGGAAAACCTGGGACAAGGTTGTCCCAAACCTTCCCTGGTTCTCCATTGTTCCTATCAGAGGGACTCAGCCCCCAGCTGTAGGTAGCCAGAGGATGACCCCTAGGGTTAGATATAACTCAGTCATGGAAAGAAAGGCCTCTTTGGTGACCAGTACTCTGAGAAAGATAAGGCCAATCATATTAGGGCCTTTCTGCCCTACTCAAGCTTACCACCAACCCCTTTCTTTACCAAAACAAACACCAGGTGTCATCCCAAATTTTGGAGAGGATCCAAGACTTTTGGGAATGGCCCTTTTTGCAGGGTTAGCCCCAAACTTTTTGCTTCTTCCTCATTTGTTTTTTCTGACCTGTGGTTTTTGGCTATAGGACTCTGGGCGCTTTTCCACTGCTGATCAGTGCTAAAGTGCCTATGCTCTCTGTGTAAATTGTTATGCTGATTTGTTATCCATGATTGGCATATTTTCTTTACCAGTAGGTCCATAGTAAAGTACACTAAGTGTGCCAGGGCAGGTAACTCAAATGCTACCAGTGGGCTTGCAGCACTGATTGTACCACCCACATAAGTAGCCCTGAAAAGATGCCTCAGGCTTGCCACTGCAATGCCTGTGTGCAGTTGTTAACTGCCATGTCGACATGGCCAGTGCACCCACTTGCCAGGCCTTACCCTTCCCTTTTCTTACACCTAGGACACCCCTATGGTAGGCCCAAGGTACCCCCTTGGGCAGGGTAAAGTGTATGTGAAAGGTAGGACATGTACTAGTGTGGGCAACATGTCCTGATAGTGAAATACTGCCAATTTAATTTTTCACTATTGAACGGCTATCTTGCCCATAGGACAGAATGGGGAATGCTGTGTAAAATGTTTACCTGCATATCTTCCCATAGGAGTGAGATAGAAAATTGGAAATTCGTCTTTGATACCTTTATTTCGACCACAAGGGGCCATAAAAGTGCATATTTAAAACATACAGTAGTACATTAAAATTCATTGTTGAATAGTACATACATTAGGAATAAAAAACCCATTCATATTTATACACCTATTTACAAAGATAAAACACTCATAGCTAAAAATAGAATTAAATCATCCAAGTAGTTATCAAAGGAATTCATTTAGGTATGTAGTATCCTTTGGTCACAGTTTAGTTCATTATAAAGGTTCTACGTTTTATCCACATACCATTTAAAAAAACGTGAAACAAAGAATACAATGGTGTCGTATTTTAGTACTCTAAGGGCATTTTCACAGTTATGATATCCCAAATTCCTGCAGATGGGTTTCACCCAACGCTTAAGTGACAACTCATATTCAGGACAAAAGAAGAAAACATGAATTTCATTTTCCAATGGGTGTCTGCATGCAGGACACTCATTCTTGGAAGAGGCAGATGTCTGCCTTCGAGTGTTCGAGATAAGACAACATTGCTCTCCTTTTGATGGGATTGTTAAGTCCCTGCACATTCAGGGTCAGGATTCGAAGCGTAGTGGGAGCCATCTAGAGAGTGTAAATCCAAGAATAGCTATGGATCCCGGGGCCTAACATGCAGGGAATAAGAATGAGCCACGTTAGCCTATTGCAGCCCATATTAAAAAACAGTGGACGAGGGCCCCTCAAAAAGAGAAAAGAAAAAAAAAATAAACCCCAAGAGTCAAAACTGTGGAACAAGAAAGTCTGTCATCCTGCGATGAACAGAAGAAGTTTGGCATGGGGTCCATGGAGTGACCAAGACTGTACCCTCCCCGCCTCCCTCCTCATAATTGGAAAAGACAAAACGCCTCAGCTACTATCCCGAAAGGTGGGTTTTCGCCAACTCCTCTGGAAGTGACTCCAATGCTGCCTTCTAGCTCATCGCAATTTCTGCAGGGTCTAGTCGTTTAGGTCATCTGCGGCGTCGCTGTCTCTGCCAGCCCGATGTAAATGTGTAAATGTGGCGTATTTGTATAGCGCGAACAGTGACCCGGAGGCATCCAGGCGCTTGCACTCCTACCACAAAGGAACCCCTCCTGGCTTTTCCTTGTGGGGTGTCCACTCCTGGGCATCCCATGGTGAAACCAGGCATCCCATGTGTATCAGGGGGCCTTTGTGGAGACTAAGAAAGCTATTGCCCAGAGTTACAGCGTGGGACCCATGCTTAGAATCGGCACTGAGGCGAGAATATCCCAAAACCTGCCAAGGCGGGAATTGAACCCTGGTCCCTGGCCAGCGTTCTGCATCAAGGTCTGCCACTCTAAGCATTGAGCCACACTTCTCCACTGATGATGACACCCCGGTCGCCAGGCTCGAGACACTTTTATTGCCTTCATCGTCCGGGAGTTCAACACCAAGAAGTCTGCAGGCCTCCTCCAATGAACAGAACTGGTATTGTTTCCTGTCCAAGCGGAAAATCAAACGAAATAGGTGTCTCCAAGAATAAGAAATGTTCCGCAGGCAGAGGTGAGCTGTGATGGGACGGAAGAGCCTGCGCTTCTGCAAAGTTATTGCCGCTAGGTCTCGGTAAATAGTGGGACATTGGTGTTGATACACGATCGGGTGCATGTCCCTGGCCTTACGCAAGATCTCCTCCTTGGTGCAAAAGTCCTGAATGCAGGCCAAGATGTCTGCCGGGCTGCCCTATCCTGTCAATTATGAGCTCAGCGGTAGGCGGATTCCCCAGAATGTGGTTGAAGAGCCCTGTCACATAGGCAAAGATGTCCCCCGCTTCTGAGTCTGTGGCCACTCCTCGAATCCTTATGTTGTGCCTCTGAGAGCGATTTTTCAGATCCTCCAGGTGCGCTTGGCGATTGACCTGCTGCTCGTGGATTCGAATAACCTTTTGTTGAAGTGAGGAGAGTTCTGCGTCTCTGTCATTGCATTTGTCTTCCAGCGACACCATGCGCTCCCCAATGCCATCAACATCTTTGCCAATGTCCTTTATTTCAGAGGTAAGGTCGCATTTCAGGGTGTGGAGATCTTGAAGAGCATCGTAAAGAGGGACTCAAGAAACAACTGGGTCACCGGTTCATCACTGGCATCCCTTGGTGTCAAGGTGGGCGCCTTCTCCTGGGACGAATGAGTCATTTTGGGTGGGCCCACTGGGTGCGAGAAAAGAGGTCTTTCACAGTAACTTCGGGCTTGGTGTCTTTCTGGCTCTTGTCCCTTTTATATGTATAGGAAAACTATATTTTTGCGATCGATATTTTTGACACAATATTTCTGTTTTCGATGTTCTGTCAGTGAACCAAGGAAAGCTGACTGGAACTTGGAAAGCCAACGGCCCACAATATGCAATGACTGCCTTTCTTCATTGAGACCTGTCCTCTGTCATCTGTCCTGGAGAGCAGACATGCTGCCTGAGGAGCTGGCCTGCAGCCTGGAGAGTAGACAGTGTTCAAGGGACCTGAACATGACACATGAGATCTGAATTGAGAGAGATGAGAAGAGAACTCAAGATCACAAACAGAAGTCCAGCTAGAAGAGTTCAGATGAAAAAGGATCCTCAAGCCACAGTGCCTGAATGTCTAGTATCTTAGAACATTCTGATGCCTTGACAGCACACCAAAAGGCCTCACCACTGGCCCTTGCTCTATGCATGGCACACCTTCATTACCCCTAACTCTCCAGACAGTCTCAGACACCCTATTACTCTACTGCTCAAACACAGTTATGCAGTGAATCACATTCCACTAGAAAACAAAGCATTAAATAAATACATTAACCTCTAACCTCCGGACTATACAAGAGTTTATCAAGGCTATAAAAGCAGCATGAACACTGGTGCAAACCCATGTCCTGCACATATATTAAAAGACACCCTCATGAATTGCTCCGCAGCTGACGTAGCCAGAACTATCAACATCTCCCTGGATTAAGGTATCTTCCCAAAAGAACTTTGAATATCTTACATAAACCATCCGTACATCAAGCAGGCCTAAAACCAAGGGCTCCTCCTAACTTCAGTCTACAACCAACTGTTTCTAGGCAACACAATTTAAAGATCTGCCTCAAGACAAATATCTTCATTCATCAAAGAAAATAACATTCTCTCCAAATAGATACTGGAATGGCTGTGGTACTGAAGCAGCACTGATGTCCATGGGATGATTTTAAAACTGTGATGGATTCAAATTTAGCACCAACATGGCTGGTAAAACGACGGTGGACTATAAAAGCTGCACTTCACTATTTCGTTTCTTTTTATCAGTGTTTCATACAGATGTGCACAACAATTCCTGCACCTGCCGTCGTTTGGTGCACCTGTAAAGCAGAACTGGAATCTTAAGTCTTTGGAATAGTGCACCACCAAGCTTCTTTTCCAAAAGTCAATAAGATAATGTGTGTACGGACAAAGGATTTTCTTTAGTTTCTCCTTTATTTTGACAAATCAAAGTCTGCCCAGAGCTGGCCTACTTCAAAGAATACCAGCCCCACGTTAGGGCCCCGGGTTTGATAGCCCATCAAAAATACCACAAAATTGCAGCGACACGTCAAGTCTCCAGCCGGGTAGGAATCCAATTGTGACAAATTATTACATTGAGAACAAATTCATGTTAAACTTGCTATAGTATAATCTCTTGAGACCTAAACTGGACTTTCAATTCGTTCATTATCAAAAGAGCCCCGATGAAGTTCAAGTGAAATTGAAAGAAACGTGTTGGCTGGATGTTGTTCGTTGATGCAGAGACTTTGATTTTTCAAAGTAAAGGAGAAACTAAAAAGGAACCTTTATCCGTACACATTTCCTTATTGACTTTTGGAAAAGAAGCTTGGTGGTGCACAATTCCAAAGACTCAACATGCCTAGTACTTGGAATTCTGTCATGCATTTGATTCTGTTTATCATTTAAAGCTTCTAAAGTGACTTATAATTGGACATATCTTCCTAAAAAAACTCGTTGTATCTGTAGTTTAGCCTGGGACCTCTGCGCGTCCTACAAAAGATATGCCAAGTCAACAATTTTTTGACAACTTTTTGATAACATCCTGATGCTTTCCTCTCTGGATGTGGCTCAATTAAATTACATATAATCTGCCACACGGTAAGGATTGCGGCCCAGATGGATTTCCAGCCAATTTTTTTATTACATTTTTTGGTTCTCTCTCTGAAGTACTTCTTTTATTAGTAAATTCAATGCTTCAGGGGGGACTGATCCCGACATCCTTCTATGATGATACAGTGGTTCGTTTTTTGAAAAAAGGAAAAGAAGCAAAAGACCCAAATTCTTATAGGCCTATAACTTTATTAAACTCTGATTACAAAATTATTACAAAATTGCTTTCCATTTGTTTCAATAAGGTTGCGTTACAGTTAATTCATACAGATCAGAATGGATTTATCACTGGCCGTCAACTTCTCACTAACATACATTATTTAGTAGAGGCACTAGATTTTTGTGAAACTCGTAAGGTATTGGCTTTAGTTCTTCTTTTAGACGCAGAAAAAGCTTTTGATTTAGTAGTTTGAGACACTCTTTTTTTCATTTTATATCGATTTGGTATACCTTCTCAAGTCATCGCTTTAATTAAAAATCTGTACCAGGGAGCAAAAGCCCATATTTTGGAGAAGTGTGGCTCAGGGGTTAGAGGCGGCAGACCCGGAAGCTGAGATCAGTCCTGGACCAGGGTTCAATTCCCCGCCTCGGCGGGTCTTGGGCTCAAAAATTCCATGGACTCGATAATTCTCGTTCCGGTGCCTACTCGACTCATGGGTTCACACTCTGCGACTCTGGGCAATAGCTTGCTTAATCTCCACTACGGCCCCTCGTGGCGGGATGCCTGGCTTTCACCTTGTGGATACCCTGCTGGGGTTATCTCACAGGGGAATACCAGGATGGGTTCCCAAGGCAAGCGCCTTGATGCCTTTGGGTGATACGTGCGCTATATAAATCGCAATACATTTACATATTTTAATCAATAAACTGATGGTAGGGTCTATTCCTGTTCAAAGAGGAACGAGACAAGGCTGCCCTCTCTC
The DNA here is from genome assembly GCF_964263255.1 of Lissotriton vulgaris. Taxonomy (NCBI): domain Eukaryota; kingdom Metazoa; phylum Chordata; class Amphibia; order Caudata; family Salamandridae; genus Lissotriton; species Lissotriton vulgaris. The sequence goes on from NC_141698.1 coordinate 376,009,837, forward strand.
CCCCACTCTTTTTGCTTTTTTATTGAGCCTTTAGCATCTGCAATAAGAAAAAGTAAAAATATTTCTCCGCCGATAGATGGTATGGATAAGATCAAACTGTACGCAGATGATATTATGCTTCTGTTGAAATCCGATATGCAGTCACAAGAACAAGCCTTTTCCATTTTTTCACAATTTGAAGCATTGGGGGGTATCGTATTAATAAACGGAAAACTGAGATCATAATCTGCGGTAATATCATCCCGGACCTGCATCCAGATATTCGGAGATGCATAACCAATAAACCCAAAAGATACCTAGGGGTTTATTTTTCATCTTCAGTACGCGATCTATATACGCTCAATTTTGAACCCTTAATTAGGAAAGTCCGTGCTATGCTCCTAAGATGGGATACACTGCCTCTATCCATCTTAGGTCGAGTGGCATTAATTAAGATGTCAATACTCCCACTTTTCAACTTTTTGTTTTCAACCATCTCCTGTTCCCTTCCTGGTTTTTTTTTCCAAAGATTGAATCCCTTTTTCCAGCCTTCGTTTGGGCAAAAAAGACTCCACGAATAGCTATAGAAACCCTATATGTAGATAAGGTACACAGTGGATTGGACTTACCAAATTTGAAAGATTATTACTATGTATATTTTGTGCAGTACCTTTCGAGATTTAAATATCCAGCACCTAGAGATGTATTGTTTATTAATTTCTTTTTTGATTTAATCTGCAAAGAATCCAAAATACCTTCTCCACTCGCGATTTTTAAAGCACCCAAATTAGTCATATACAAGACTTTGCGTTGGTTTCTTAAAAAGCGAGACGTTGTGCAGAAAAGGTACTCACGATCTCTCCTGTCCTTAGTAACTCCATTAAGAGAGGCTGTTTTTGGATTGGGGACCAGATTAGAATTAGATATCACACTCACTTGGGCGAGATATGGGTTCATCAACTTATCAAATTTTATTAAATTTGGAGTTTGGTTGACTCCCAATGAGATGGCATTGTTAATAGGTGGTAATTTTCTCCCTATGGGCTCATACGCAGCGCTGTATAGGTTATTGAGCAATATTGATATAACACAAATAAGTCAGATTTCTAATTTAACGAATGATATCTTTTGGTCCCCAGTATTCAAGAGGGCGGGAGCATGGAGGAAAAGTTTGGCGGAAAATAAGGAGGAGGATGTAAGTGCCAAAGCGATAAAAAAATGGCAGAAGCATGAAAGCTTCAATTTAAAGGAAATAAACTGGAAAACCCTAAATAAATTAAATTTCACGGTTCTTAGAGGTGCTAACTGGAGACGAATGCTTTTCTTTAGCAAATGGCTATTGTATTATACGCCGGCAGCGATGTCCAAAATGTACAGTAATGCATCATCTAATTGCTTTAGATGCTCTCAACTGGATTTGGCTAATTGGTCGCATATTATTGCCTTTTGTCCCAAAATTAAGGTTTTTTTGGGATAATATGTTTTTTATATTGTCTCAATATTTACATTTTACGATTGTTAGCTATAATAATTTAATTATACTTGGGGTTGATCCAGAGCTTAATTTGGAAGATTCCTTAGTGAAGCTTTTGTATATCATTGTTGCAATTGCCAGATCTCTTATTCTTAAATATTGGAAAACAGACAAATTCCAACAGCAGATGAATGTTTTCAAAAAATTAAGAGAGTCAGAAACAGCGAATTTAGGTATGCAAAAAGGATTGGAGCTTTACGTAAATTTACTAAAATTTGGAAAGATTACTTTGATTGAGAAAAGTGTTCAGTGCTGGATATTTGGGATCTGGGATATCATGTTTTTGCTTAAATACAAATATTTTGTTTGATCTGCGCCTATCTTAGGCGATTTCAATGTATTTTAGTTCATTATGTTTAGAATTAGATGTCGGATATTTGGTAATCATTATGTCACTGATTCTCTGCCAAGAACTCAATAAAAATATTTATATAAAAAAAATTAAATTACATATGTGGGAACTACTCATGGCATGCAGGCAATAGCTGTTTCCTTTTTATTTAGTGTAGCACAGGTGCATGGCAGTGCAAGTACAGGCAGCATAACATTTTGTATCTCACTAAGCCTAATATTTTGAGACCTGTACCTAAGGCCTGTCTCAAACAAGCATCCCACTGAATAAACTACATACAACGCAATTTCCTATGCACACAACAATCAATTTAGGTACAAATTGTATTTTGAACAGACATCAATAAGTTTTGTCCTAGAAAATAATATTTTCCGCTTCTTTTGTTTGAGCAATATTCTGCTGTTTTATTGCCCAAAATCCTTTTCGCCAGCCGACACGTGTTTCGTCAGAGTACAGATTGCTCTGACTCTTCAGGGCTTTCTTGCAATGATGGCGAATATTGTAATCCCACTTAACCGGTGATAATTCCAACCCGGTAAGGGTATCATGTACGTTCAATGGTTGTAGTTAATCCTCCCATGTATCTTCGGTAACTTTAATTGGGACGCAGTCACAATATTCAAAATACGTGCTCCAATGCGGGCGAGGGAATCCCCTCATAACGTATAAGCGTTACTATATCCAGTCCGTATGTCCCTGGACCTTAGACAGTATTATGCCGCGAATCCGGCGGTCTGCCTTTCCAGTCTCCTCGTCTACAAAGAGCCAGGTGCATTTTCGTAGGGTTGCATTGATAAATACTTCACTAGCAAATTGTCCTACCACAGAATGAATCCACACATTGGCAAAAGATTTGTCTTCAAATAACTTTGAAAAACACATCTAATGAGCTTTTGATTAAAATCTGTGGAAGCTACTTTTAAGTTGTCAATGCTCTCGTCTCCTTTCCAAAGATCGCTGTCAGTAGCTTATGAGTTGTCTAATCCACAACAACATGTTTGTTTTATATGTATCAGGTTCGTCCAGGATTTTTAAATTAGACCATGTATCACTTTTTACCTGATACTGTCAAAAAGTATAGCTCCACCCCATTGCTTGAAATGCATGCCCCACCAACATTGCTAGAAGTCTTAGCACTCTGCAGGTGAGGGCTAGTTGCGCACAACCCCTCCGCCGGCACCAACGACATCATTTCCTCCCACGACCTCTGCGACTCCCTATCCTCATTCTTTCACAACAAAATCGCTGACATACATAACAGCTTAGAAAACCAGTCCGGAGACCAGTCCACCCCACCCGCCTCCGAACTGAAACCCCCCTCCAACAACCTTTGCGCCTGGAACCCAATCACCACTGAAGACACCATCCGCCTAATGAACTCCATCCATTCAGGATCGCCAACCGACCCATGTCCCCACCACATTTTCAACAAAGCAGACTCCATTATCGCACCCCATCTCCGAGACATCATCAACTGCTCCCTCAACTCCGCTACCTTCCCAGAAAGCTGGAAACATGCCGAACTCAGCGCCCTCCTGAAGAAACCCACAGCAGACCCCACTGAACTTAAGAACTACCGCCCCATCTCGCTCCTCCCATTCCCTGCCAAAGTCATTGAGAAAGCCGTCAACAGTCAACTCGCCGCCTTCCTCGAATCCAACAAATCCCTCGACACTGAAGGACTGGGTTCTTTAAGACCCAGCGGTGCCAGGGGACAACACCTGAAACCTTCGTGGGTAACCTGCTCCGGCGTACGAATGACAGAGACACGGGACACTTCCTTCGGCGTCAAAGATTCAAGGTTTATTTGCTGCAGGGAAACACAGAAGTCACAGGAAGTACAACGAGTGTAGTTCGGGGAGACTGCTTCAAATTGGTTCAGTGGATCGCTCCTTTTATGCAGAATTCTCCCATAGGTTTGCATAGCACACAAAGGTTTACAACCCGGTTCCCATAATCATCCCCCAGAGGGGTCGCTTTGGTCACTTTGATACATACAAGGTCCGGAACATAAGTGCGGAAACATTTGGCGGTTCCCAACTGTAAAAACCCATCTTCCCACCATTAATACATTCCAATCAGCAGTAAAACAGATCGAAGAAGGAACAAGAACAGGTGTGGAGGAAGATGGAAATAGTGGGGAGATTGTAAAGGGTGTAAAAGGGGAGGTATCGGGAAACACGAGCTACAGGCATCAAAGGGACGTGCCTAATGAGATGCACGGCTGAGACAATAAACCGGCACGGCGAGATGAGCCTCAAGCGGGGCCATCTGCCTTACAGTATCATCCCCCTCATCATAAAGACACTTACGAAGGACATGTGTCTTCCGCAAATATCTTGGGAGCCCCAGGGTCGCGAAGCGGACAACGTCCATTCGCTGGCTACTTGAGGGCAAGAGACAAAATGGATGTCGTATCTAAGATGGAACCCGTGGGTACAGATGAAAAACCCACGTAACAAACGAATGGTTTAAGTTAGCACAGCGAAACTGCGCACACTTACTAAACTCGTCATTTGCGGTTCATAGATACCAGACTCGACCATATTCGTGCGAGTCGAAAACACCACTTACAATTGTCACGGAACCTCAGACGCTCCTTTTGCCCTCATGTAGGCAAGCACTAGTCGGAATCATACTCGATATTCATCAGACCATCTAGATATTGCTGTAGCATAGCTCTGTCCAACTGAGTTCCATTGGTAACAGGCGGCTGTCTCATACACGCTGTAGCACAGAGGCCACATAAGGCAGGACCGCACTGCACACAAAGGCAACACGTGAACAGAAACGCTACAACAACTCCGATAATCATCAGAATCTTCCAACCCCAGGTCGACATCAGGCCCCAAAACCACCCAAGTAGCGTTCAATCCCCTACATCCACGTGTATGGATTCAGAGATCTTATGCAACTTTGAGATGGCTTGATAGACAGTCGGAGCGTTATCAGGAATGAAAATACAGCAGCTCGAATGGATCACCTTACATACCCCACCTCGATCTGCTAAGATCACGTCTAAAACCATCCGGTTTTGTAACGTCATAAGTCTATCCGCCTGAAGTTCTGTGGTGATATTACCAAGGGCACTGGCAGTAATATTAGCTGTCGATTCTACCACTCGAGTCAACTGTCTCAGGTTCCTACTATTAACCATAGGTCCCCAAAACGGGAGGAAACCCTTGAAAAAGTCTCCTGCCTCTTGACCAGCAGTATCCTCTTCGCTAATTACGCCTCTCACAACTCTAGTCTTGTGATAATCTGCATCTACAGTGAACGTCGGAGGCAACAAGTTTGCGATAAAACATGAGCCCATAAAGTCAGAGGGCAACCATGCATACGCACGATCATGACAGACAAAGTAGGTACCCTTGGCAGCCAGAAACACAGGGGACGAGATCATCGGCAGCATATAATTTTCAGTGCAAGCACTCTCTCCAAGTCGGGCTTTCGGTCTTCGGCCACGACCCATTAAACAAAAATTACCAATGTGGGGTACGACCCATATCGGAGGCGAGCTTTTAAGCTGTTTATCACTCGTGAGCGCACTGTACTTGACCTTACTCAGGACCCTATAGGCTTGTACCTCTTCCACTGGAATGAGCGACGGCTCATAGATATCTCTATCTAAGTCTTCTATCGCTATAGACAAAGGCTTATAGTACGAGCCAGGGCCAAGGTAGGGAGAACGTGGCTCTCGACTGGGGTGAGAATCTAGTGCGCTTCGAAACATTGTTTGAAATGCTCGAGCAGACCCTTGGGAACTATACGGTAACACCAGATATGGAATTCCCTTATCCGTGGTATGTGGCATCAACCCACACACCCAACAATTAGTAGTGTTAACCACTAACTGGTGCTGGTGAAGGAGCTGAATAAAGGAATTGTTGCGGAATTCTGCACGTATAGCCTGCTCGTGTTCGGGTAAGATATGAAAAGAATGGGGAGATGCAATGGTGGTAAGTTTAGGGTCAGGGGTAGGAGTAGGTATGGCAGGAGATAAGAAACAAGACATCATGTAATACACCCCACCCGCCAATAATGCAGAAACAGTCAAAAGCAATACGAAAATTTGAAACAAAAAACATTTGGTACGACTAAGTTGTTGCAACTTGAACCTTTGCGCCTGAGCTTCTTCCAAGTCCATCAGCTTCGAAAATGCCATCCCCTACGACCGTCCGCAACGTTTCTTGACGCACTTCGTTCTGTGTAGCAGTAGCCAATCCCTAGGAGTTCCCAGGAACCGACGGTCTTTAACCTAGTGTCAAGACCTACTAACCAGAAGGAAGTACACGCGCGGCCCTACGGCCTTTATTCACAATTATGTGTATGCAAAATGTCTCTCAGCTGTGGAAGCAAAAATATGAGGAACGAAACTCAATGTATATATACAAGAATAATTACAATGATACGAGTGTTCAAACTGATCGTGGAAAACGTGATAATGCAATTGTCAAGGGACAAAACAGGATCTTTTATTAGTCTTTAGTGCTAGATCGCAAAAAGTATTGGGTTTTCCCAGGACGTGTCTGTTCGTCAAACAAAGGATCCGTTGAAGAGACAGCGTCCTGTTGATCAGTTGAATGTTCTGGTCTTGAGTCTTTAGATGACAAATGTTCAACAGTGTCTTTCTGCTGTACTAAGGATTCTCCGACAGGTTGTGCGTCGCTAAAAGGTACAAACGCCGGCAATCCTTCGGTTTCAGTTGATGCAATGCCTCTCCTCACCCACGAGTCTGCCGGCAACGGAATAGGGACTTTTTTCGTATGGGTGGCATGCACCCAGTTTTTCCGACCCTCTAGACGAACAGCAGTTCTTGTGGCAAGGAGGACCTGGTAGGGTCCAGTGAATCTGGGCTCCAAATTCTTCTTGCGCATAAAATTGCGCGTCACCACCCAGTCTCCGGGCTGGAGCTGGTGGCCTGGACCCTCCGTCTGCGTCGGCAATGCTTCGTAAACCTGTTGGTGAATTAACCTCAGTTTAGCAGTCAAGTCATGAAGATAATCAATCAACATTGGGTATTCAAGATCACAGAACACACCCGGCCTAGGGACCCCCCAAACATTTGCAGGACGACCGAACACTATTTCATAGGGACTGAGCCCTACTCGGGAGTGTACGGTTGCCCTTGTTGACAGTAATGCTAAGGGTAAAGCGTCAGGCCACGAGAGACCAGTCGTAGCCTGAATCTTTGCTAGCTTCAGTTTAAGGGTGCCATTGTACCCTTCAACCAAACCAGCTGACTGGGGATGATTGGCGCTGTGGAATTTTTGATTAATTCCAAGGCCCTTACACACACTCTTCATCACACTCCCCACAAACTCACTTCCGTTATCCGACCATACAATCCGAGGCATTCCATACCGAGGAAAATATTCCTTCAGTAGGATTTTCGCAGTGGACAAAGCAGTGTTGTCCTTGAGGGGATAGGCTTCAATCCAGCGGGAGAATGCGCAAACCAAAACTAAAACGTACTTCAAGTTATTGCATCTCTCCATATGGATGAAGTCTAGTTGGATCACCTCAAAGGGACATGAAGGGGGAGCAAAACGACCAGGAGGAGTTGGGGTTCCCTTCCCAGGATTGTACAACATACATACCATACAGTTCTTAACCAAGCGTTCAGCACATTTCATGATACCATCATTCTTCCACACAGGAGACAACAACTTACAAATACCTTTCACGCTAATATGTGCTAATCCATGTGCCATTGTCACAACAGCCAGCACATACGCATCCGGTAACATCCATCTCTTATGTTCCGACAAATCAACCCAACAACCATTCGCATCCAACTTTCCCGTACTTTCTTTCCACTTCGTCTTTTCAGTCTCAGTGGCCTCATTCTGAATTGCTTTCACACTCTCTATAGTGTCCTCACACATACTCGATTCGGTAGGCCACCTAACCGAACTCGTCACGTACATTCGAGTACTAAGGTTCCGGGCAGTCTCCTTAGCAGTCTCATCCGCAAACGCATTACCAAGACCAACATCATCCGTCACCTTACGATGTGCACTACATTTAACAATCGCTACTTGTTTAGGCAACGTAAGTGCCTCTAAAAGATCATTCACAAGCTGACCATGCTGAATCTTCGTACCATGCGATGTCATAAAACCTCTCTCTCTCCACAACCGTCCAAAGCTATGGGCGACGCCAAAAGCGTATTGGCTGTCGGTAAACACATTCACACGTTTCCCTTTCGCTAACACACACGCTCTAGTGAGAGCGATCAGTTCTGCAGCTTGGGCAGAATTCTGATTTAATCTTGCAGCCTCAACAACAGTATTCAACGTTACAACAGCATACGCAGTAGTCACATCGCCATTCGGCAGTTTAAAACATGAACCATCCACATACAGCGTTCCATCTGGATCTTCCAAAGGAGTGTTTTTAAGGTCCACTCGACCTTTTGTTTCCTCTTCCGTTCTCAAATAACAGTCATGGGCTGCTATTTCATCTGACTCTGAGCTAATTGGTAACAAAGTCGCCGGGTTCAGGACATTACAACGTTTTATCTGAATGTGGCTTGCCAACAGCGTCAATTCGTACCCAGACAATCTCGCACTCGTCAAGTGCTGAGTTTTTGTACGATTCAAAAGAGTGTCGACTGCATGCGGAACCATCACCGTAAGCATATTATCCATGACCAATCCTGCTGATTGTCGGATGGACACTGCAGCTGCCGCTGTTGCTGTCAAACAACTCGGCAATGCTCTAGCCACCGGGTCCAAGGTCGAGGAAAAATATGCACATGGACGTTGCTTACCACCAAAAGGTTGCGTTAAAACACTTAAAGCACAACCTTCCCTCTCGTGAACATATAACGTGAACGGCTTACTGTAATCAGGAGTACCTAACACAGGGGCAGAACACAATGAATCACGCAATTCAGAAAAACTTTTCTGACATTCTTCCGTCCATGGTAAAGGAGTTGAAACATCCTTGCACGTAAGAGCCACCAATGGTTTCGCTAGCAATGAAAAATTTGGAATCCATTGCCTGCAATACGACGTGATACCTAAAAAGGTACGCACATCTCTTTGGGTTGTTGGCACATCCATTCTCGCAATCGCTGCAATTCTCTCTGGGGTCAACCGTCTCCCCTCCTTTGACAATAAGTGACCTAAATAGGTCACTTCTTGACAACAATATTGGAGTTTAGAAGGTGACACCTTGTGATGTAAATCGCAGAGATGTTGCAGCAACGACACCGTAGCAATTTTGCAAATGTCCTGAGTATCTGCAGCTACCAATAAGTCATCGACATATTGGATTAAGGCCGCACCAGCCGGCAACATGAACGCATCCAGTTGACCCTTCAAGGCTTGACTGTAAATCGATGGACTTTCACAGTAGCCCTGAGGAGCGCGTTTGAACCGGAAGCTGCGTCCACCAAGAGAGAAACCGAAAAGGTCTCTGCTCTCTTCTGCAATGGGAATGCTGAAGAACGCATTCTTCAAATCGATCACCGAAAACCACGATGCAGAAGCTGGAATCAGAGTCAGTAGCGCCGTGATGTCAGGCACAACAGGGAACTGAGGAATCACTATTTTATTTACCTCCCGTAAATCGATAACAAAACGATAAACAGGTGGTTTTGAAGGATCAGTACGTTTTAGAATGGGCAGTACAGGACTGTTGCACACGTTTCCCCGTGTTTCTTCAATTACGTCTTTCTCGATCAAATCATAAATGATCGCTAACAATGCTCGTTCACCATCAAGAGAGATACGATACTGGGGAATACGTGGCAACCGCACATTAGATTTCAACTGAACAACATAAGGGGAGATGTCAAGCAGGCCTACGTCATTGGGACCTGTTGCCCACAAAGATGCAGGAAGAGAACTCAATTCCGGTGGAAGCTTATCGAGAGACAAGTACATAGGAGAGACAACCCTCTCTCCTAAAGTAAGCTTTACACCCGCAGGAGAACAATACAGAGTTGCATACAAACGTTTTAGCAAATCCAGGCCCAAAAGATTTTCACCACAACCCGTAGTCAAAATCAACGGAGCTTCTAGCTCACGAGGCCCAATTGTAAGGGGCAAAGGGCGCGAAACTGGATTGCTAACGGGGGCGCCAGAGAATCTAACGGAAACATTTGTTAAGCCAGACAAAGGTGCGCCAGGGAGTTTCGAATGCATAATGGAACTTTTCGCTGCACCAGTGTCCAACAGAAAAGGCTCAACGACGCCCGATGTAGCAACTGCGACGTAAGGCCCTCTCTGATCAACCGGAACTGATACCACTCCCTCTCCTTGTCTATGGCTGTCCTAGTAATTACTGTCGTCAGTTCCCTGATCGACGTAATAATCGTCTACATTGTACTGCGCAGATCGTCCTTGCGATGATCCACGTTGATCAAAACAATTATCGGAATTTGATGAGTTATCTGAGCGATCATTATGAGCACCACGACCTCTACCACGTGGTGCCTGCTGTGAACCACCACGACCTCCTCTAGATGAGTTACCACTGTTACGATCATTTAGAACAGGACAATTGAATTTTAAATGACCCTCCTGTCTACAATAGGCACATTGATTGTACCCCAACGAAGATCTTTGAGAAGGGGAGTCATTTCGAGGTTGTGACCTATTTGATTGCGACTGCGGTCTATTTTGTTGCGAAGTATTCTGATTCGAGCGCGGGGGATAGGCCTGCTGTAGAAACACTTTAGTTTTGAGTTCTTTTGTCTTTTTATCGGCGCGGTCGTTCTCCTCTTTTTCTCTGTTCTCATAATATTGTGCTGTGGCCAGTATCTGAGCTGAGGTAGAAACGGCCCACGCACTTTCAGAATTTTTCAATTTATTGCTCAAATCGGGCAATAAGTTGGAGACAAATTTGTCCACAAACAACCGTTGACCACCCTCAGTGCTCATATCCTGACCACTATGATCAATGAATGCCTCCTCGAATCTCGTAAAGAAGTCGGAGACACTCTCGTCCTTCTTCTGTCTACAAGCTGACAATTTGTCCCAATTCACCCTCATAGCTGGCATAAGAGTTTTCATTAGCGTAATTATTCTCTGAGGAAGAGCAGTAATGAGTTGCTCAGGCTTAGCCCTGCCAACTTGTCGCGTATCCGCCGCAGTAAGAGCAGCCCAATCGCCACCTAATTCGTTCGCGTGATCTTCGTGCCGAATCTTAGCCCATACCGGTTGCGGTACGATATTACCGAACAGCATATCGATATCGGCAAGATTCATTATCGTAGCGTCTACGAGCTGCGATAATTCTTTATAATACCCCGCAGGATTTTTGCGAGGGTCAGGCAAAGATTGCTTCTCCTGTTAAACTTCTGATCGTTTCCATGGGAGATGTATCCATACTCTCTGAAAGAACGGCAAGATCGGAGGTTGAGCTGCAGGATTACCTGGCATCCACACTGGTGGAACTTCACGCATAGGAAACTGACCAGACTCATCTGACTGTCTTTCAACATCTTCAACAAAGAGGGCTTGAGGTATAGGAGTGGGACGGAAAGATAGCAACCGCTCAACAGCACGTCGAACGTTGGTATCCACTATCAGTCCATTCGAGAATTGAAGCTGTAAATCAGACAAAGCGGTCAGCACCTCGTCAGGTGCATCAGCCGATATCTGATCACGAAGGACCTTACACATTTCTTCGAACACGAATCTTTGGGTTGGTATATTGAATTGACAAAACGTATCAAGTACAACACGTGGTGGATTTCTAAGAGGATGTGTCATCCAACCCATCGCCATATTATATAGCGAAGCACGTTCCCTGTTACCAGGAAGCTGACTACGTCTCTGAGGACCATCTGAACCAGCGGACCCAAGAACAGGTCCGAGAGAATGAAAGAAGCTAGCCGCAAGAGGAGAAGTACGATTACGAGTAGAAGGAGAAGTATAACACACAGGACTAACAAGCGAAGGGGTAGAGACAGAAGCAACAGCAGGAGTTAACAGAGCAGGAGCAGTAGCGGGAGCGGGAGCAGGAGTATGTGGAAGCGGAGGAGCAGTAGGGATAGCAACAGGCAAAGGAGCAGGAACAGTCGGAAGAACGGGTGCAGGTTGAGGAACAGGCGGAGGAAGAATAGGTGGGAGAACAGGTACAGGGGGGGCCACAGGAACTGCGGCACCCTGTGCATACGGAGGTGGCGACTTCATAAGATAAGACATTAAGGGATCCTCAACTATTTCTTCCTTCTTTTCCGACTCCGTAGGCAAAGCAGGATAGCATTTATCTATAGTCATACGCTGTAGCCTATCAAACACTTCCTTTTCCTTAACCTCCTTGTCACGCTGAAACTGCTCTGCTTTCTTCACAATGGCAGCAACACCATCTCTCTGATTTCGTTTAGTCTGTCTGATTTCTTTCTGTCGGGCTTCTTTACGCCACAACCGAAAGGCGTCAAACATGGCCGGCCTTGACTTTTTCTCGAACAATTTAGCCTCTAGGTTATCTAAGATCGGGGTCTCAAAGCTACCATGAGGTGGCCAACTAAGGACACCGTCCTTCTTAGTAAAGCGAATCCAATAATCATTAAAAGTAATCGGGCCGAGCCCGTGTTTGCTGTACAGTTCATAAGTCGGAGTTCCAACCGGAGGTATCGGACACGAGTCCTCCAGTCGGGAATCCGCACCACAACGTCTGAAACAACTAAACAAAGTACTGCGACCAGGCATCTTGCACACTAGCCGAGTTTCACAAACGTCAAGGGCTACGGGATTTACCAAGTCCCTGCAAAAAGCAAAAACCCTCGGTTTTGGCGGCTGCAGTCGTCAAACAACACAACAAAGTACCAAGAACCACAAATGCAATGGAACCATGCAACCACTAAGCAACCACAACCAAGAACTCTGGGAGCGACCCACAAATACTTAACTCAAAGATCGATGGCGTCACCAGGAAGGCCCGTCAATCGTCTCGCTCTACCAAGGTCTACGCCAGGCGCCAAAACAGGTCTACAGTCAGGGCAGCAGTCCGTCGCAGCCGTCAGAAGGCGGGAATCTTCGCGGGAAAAGTCTTCGGGCCACTTGTGTCGACAACAGGATCGATGAAGCGGAGTGCACCTTCCCTCGGAGATTTCACACGAAGTTCCTCACGATCGTTGGGCTTGGACCGGTACCACTGATGCAGCCCCACGTTGGGCGCCAACTGAAGGACTGGGTTCTTTAAGACCCAGCGGTGCCAGGGGACAACACCTGAAACCTTCGTGGGTAACCTGCTCCGGCGTACGAATGACAGAGACACGGGACACTTCCTTCGGCGTCAAAGATTCAAGGTTTATTTGCTGCAGGGAAACACAGAAGTCACAGGAAGTACAACAAGTGTAGTTCGGGGAGACTGCTTCAAATTGGTTCAGTGGATCGCTCCTTTTATGCAGAATTCTCCCATAGGTTTGCATAGCACACAAAGGTTTACAACTCGGTTCCCATAATCATCCCCCAGAGGGGTCGCTTTGGTCACTTTGATACATACAAGGTCCGGAACATAAGTGCGGAAACATTTGGCGGTTCCCAACTGTAAAAACCCATCTTCCCACCATTAATACATTCCAATCAGCAGTAAAACAGATCGAAGAAGGAACAAGAACAGGTGTGGAGGAAGATGGAAACAGTGGGGAGATTGGAAAGGGTGTAAAAGGGGAGGTATCAGGAAACACGAGCTACAGGCATCAAAGGGACGTGCCTAATGAGATGCACGGCTGAGACAATAAACCGGCACGGCGAGATGAGCCTCAAGCAGGGCCATCTGCCTTACAGTATCATCCCCCTCATCATAAAGACACTTACGAAGGACATGTGTCTTCCGCAAATATCTTGGGAGCCCCAGGGTCGCGAAGCGGACAACGTCCATTCGCTGGCTACTTGAGGGCAAGAGACAAAATGGATGTCGTATCTAAGATGGAACCCGTGGGTACAGATGAAAAACCCACGTAACAAACGAATGGTTTAAGTTAGCACAGCGAAACTGCGCACACTTACTAAACTCGTCATTTGCGGTTCATAGATACCAGACTCGACCATATTCGTGCGAGTCGAAAACACCACTTACAATTGTCACGGAACCTCAACCCATCACAGTCCGGCTTCCGAGCCAAACACAGCACCGAGACCGCCCTCATCGCAGCAACAGACGACATTCGAACACTACTGGACAACGGAGAAACAACTGCCCTCATCCTACTTGACCTCTCCGCAGCCTTCGACACAGTATGTCATAGCACCCTTATACAATGCCTCAGCAACGCCGGAATACAGGAAAAGCATTGGACTAGATCATCTCGTTCCTCGCAGGAAGAATGCAGAGAGTCAGCCTCCCCCCTTTTAGATCAGAGGCCACCGAAGTCATCTGCGGCGTACCACAAGGATCATCACTCAGTCCCACCCTCTTCAATGTCTACATGAGTCCACTCGCATCCATCGTGCGCCAACACAACCTCAACATCATCTCCTACGCAGATGATACCCAGCTGATCCTCTCCCTCACCAAAGACCCAAACACCGCCAAAACCAACCTACACGAAGGGATGAAAGAAGTAGCTGATTGGAAGAAGAACAGCCATCTAAAACTGAACTCGGACAAAACGGAAGTCCTCATCTTAGGATCATCCCCTCCGCCTGGGACGATTCATGGTGGCCACCGGCCCTGGGAAACGCACCCACTCCTACCGACCACACACGTAACCTAGGCTTCATCCTGGACTCCTCCCTCTTGATGACCAGACAAGTCAACGCTGTCTCATCATCATGCTTTAACATCCTACGTATGCTCAAAAAAATCTTCCGCTGGATCCCCACCGAAACAAGAAAGACGGTCACCCACGCACTGGTCACAAGCCGACTGGACTACGGAAACACCCTCTACGCCGGAACCACAGCCAAACTACAGAAAAAACTCCAACGCATCCAAAACGCCTCAGCCTGACTCATACCTTACATCCCCCGCCAAACTCACATTTCCAGTCACCTGAAAGACCTCCACTGGCTCCCCGTCAACAAAAGAATAACGTTTCGTCTCCTCACCCACGCACACAAAGCCCTCTACGACCTAGGACCCGAATGCCTCAACACGCGCCTATCCTTTTACACCCCCACCTGCCAACTACGATCGTCCAATCAAGCCCTCGCCGCAATTCCACGCATCCATAGATCCGCCATGGGGGGTAGATCCTTCTCCTATTTAGCGGCCAAAACATGGAATTCTCTCCCCACCCACCTCCGTCTTATTCAGAACCACCTCTCCTTCAGAAAACAACTGAAAACCTGGATATTCGATAAGTAAGTACTCCCCTGGCTCAAGCGCCTTGAGACCCTCTGGGTGAGTAGTGCGCTATACAAATGCTGAACTTGAACTTGAACTTGACCGGTATAGCGGCATAATTCCACCTTTGGAAAATCTGGGAACTATATCAGTTTCCATGCTGGATAACACTGTAATCCTAGGCAAATACTCTGTCACTGAGTCTATGTTTTGTTCATTATTAGATTTACTCATTATCAGATATCAGAGTACCTTCAAATACATGAGGTGTGTTGTACAAAACTCTCTCTTGTGTTTTGATTAATAAATTATAATATTGTTCTGTGTATAATAAGAATCATGGCCACATATATGGTAGAGGTGAAAGTTGAACTTGCCTCTTAGTTCACCAAATGCAAAAATAACAGGTGATGGATGGAATTCTGAACAAATCAAACATTCACCCACAATTGCAGATGTGGGTTAAATCCATTGTTTTTTTGCTCGCCACCACAGTTTGAAGTCAGCCATATGCAAATCCGTCTTGACCATGCTCCCCCTGTGAACACTCCAGCCCGAACTGACAAGCCAGGTCCTCATTGGACCAGAAACAAGCGTCCTGGGACGTGTTTCATGGTATCACCCCTCATCAGTAAGGCTAACTTTAATCCAGTGGCATAACGAGCACTGGAATAGCGTCTTGGCATACCCTTCCCACATAGGGTGACAAATGCAAAAAGAACAGATGATGGACCTGGGAAGACCTAACCTGGCAGTTCGGGCTGGACTGTTCCCATGGGGAGCAGGGTCAAGAATAATTTGCATATGTCTAGGTCCAAACTAGAACTATATGGTGAGCAAAAGAACGATGGATTTAGGGCCAGATATCTGTACTGGGGTGAATGTTTGACATTGTTCAGCATTCTCAATTGTTCTTTTTGTGTTAGTTCAATAAAAGCATTTTCATCACTGCAGGGGCAGTAATGTTTCTCATTTTCTGTTTAAAAGCTATCACTTTAAATAAATACTTCTGGAGGCAGAGATAAAATCTGATGCAGTAAGGGGATACGCTTTTGCATGTTCAAGAATATGCATTTTTGAATTTTGAAGATACCGTGCAATATTTTGGCATAATGTTTTTTGCATGATTTGCATGTCAAATATTTTCGGAACTTGCTTTGTTAACAAGCTCCTAGAGCCAGAGCGAACCCTTGGCTCAGTTCTGCTTGGTTCTTCTCATTAATTTGTTGGTTTGGCCACCTCTAGCCAGTACTGTTTTTTCAGCCTACTTTATGTTGCATACTGCGTCTTGTAGGTTTGGTTTTAACACTACAAATATGGGCTTTAAAAAAACGAAAACAGAAAGTGATGTTCGGCTGAAAGCCAGGCTGGATGAAGGTTTCACCCTTGGCATGCAGCAGCTGTGTTTAAGCGTTTGCAATATGGCATAATTCATTTCTCAAACAGCAATGTTGACCCTTTATGCACAGAGGAAATGTGGACTTATCAGCTTAAGCATGGTCCTTCTACTCCTGGAGGAAGCAGAGTGGAGATGGGGTGCTGTTCTACTTGTGTGGTGGAGCTTGGCCACCATACAGATACGTGTGGTTTTGCTTTATACTTTCTGGGTGGAGGCATTAGCTCGGAGCCTCCTACCCGGACCGCTTTCATCCACTGACTCTGCCATCACGGGTACAATTTGTGTGTGTGTGTGTGTGATTCCTGCTGGGTTAAGGTAGCGGGACCCTGTTGGCACAGTAATCATTACAGCTTGTCATTTACATAATGTTTGCCTGGTCAGTCCGTCTTTCACTTTTCCTTTGTGTTGCTGCTCAGGACGGGGCAACGTAGACTACTCTTGACGCGGGCGGCAGGGCGCCTTCACTCTTGCAAAACTGTGAGGCACTTCGGATCGCTTCATTTGCAAGTCATTAGTGCATGGTGCGTTGTAGCACAGCGGCAGCTAGGTGGCGCTGCAGCCACTTTCACCCCTCATGCCGCGGCATTCTCGGTTCTCGCATCTGGATCACTGGATATAATGTAATGAGGATTACTGGGGCCTCTGGTGCGCGGAATAAGGTATGTGAGGGAACTGCAGGCACATACGATGGGCGGGGCCTCTCATTACAGGATGAAAAACTGATTGCGCCACTTAATTTATTTTCTTTTAGTTACTGGTGCGGTCAGGGCCGGACCTAGAACTTTTAGGACCCCGGGCAGAAAGGAAATGTGTGAGGCCCCAATAATTTGCATACAGTGTGAAATCTCAGAAAATGACATCATAGGAAGTGCCATCAATTATCACACATAATCAATAGCAGCCACAACTAAGGTGCCAAAGTGCAAATGCTTCAAGGAATAGCAGCAAAGATCGACACGTTAATAAGTCACAATGGACTTACAAATAGCAGCTTTTTATAAAGTGCCAATGTGCAAGGTCTAAGTAAAAACGAGGAAAAATAACAGCAAAAAGACAAAATTATTAGATTGTATAAATAATACTCTGTACACCCACATCATATTCATATCGCATGTTGCCCTGTTTAAATATAAATCCAGAAATGCATATAATACATCCTAATCCAACGTTCAGGAATCCATAGAAGAGCGCGAACGAATAGCCATTTTCAAAAGGTGCACACTCGATATGGTAAATTGTCATCTTTAAGCTGAAGGATGATTTTATATGCAACCTTAAAATCAGTTATTCTTTTTGTGCTAAAAAATTGTATCAATAGATGCATACTATAGTTTTGGTAAAAGGTACAGAAAAACAAGAAATGCACCTTAGACTGTTTCCCTAAGTTGCCACATGGACAAACCATATCTTGAATGTCCGGTTGATAGCCTATCGGGAAGCACAGCAAATATTTTATTGTACCTGATCTAAGGCGAAAAAGAAGGCTTCGCTCTCCCAACGAGTAATGTCTCCTAAGAGATAACTAACTGGAGCACAAGGAGGAGGTCCGCCTTCTTCTGCCATCAGTATATTTTGTCCCACTTATACTTTGATGGACTCCTGTGCATATCTTATGTCCCCATAATGTTTATATAAAACTTTATGAATGGTCTTTACGTCGATTCCGTTTAATTGTTCATGTTTATGAAAAACATGGCCAAGATTGACTGCTATTAAATTTGCCCGTACTTCTGCTATCCACGGTATGTCACCACCCCTGTCACATTTTAGACAGTCAGCCAAGATCTCCCTTGTTAGCGAGGCTGCTGGATTTTGCCAGACCTTTAGCCAAAACATGGCAGGGTGGGACCTAATATAATCCTCTAAGGAGGGTAATCTTAGCTCATTATGACAGATAAAAGTAGATGATGACATTGGTAAACCCAAATTTCTCCTGAAAAATCTATTTTCTTCGGCCTGGACACTTTTCAGATTTATATAGCTCCAAATTTCAGCCCCATAAGTCATAATTGGTACACAGTGTGTTCTATAGATTTTAAGTCGGGACAGGACCACCTCAATTCTTTTTGGTTGGGAAAGGCTTGTTACTGAATTTAATGCTTTTAAAATTTGGTGTGTCCATATGCCAGGTGCGGTGTCCAGGACCCGTTATCTGAAAATTGTAAACCCAGATATGGGAAAGTGCGAGTGCATAGCAGGGAATCTGAGCCCAGATTAATAGTACCAATAAGACATTTTTTAAGGCCACAGCACATTAAAAAGGATTTTTTTAAATTTGTACAGAGATTCAGGATATTCATAAAAGCTACAAAGCCCCTTACTAAAGTTCGTAGAGCATTGGGTGTACGCCGCATTAAAACAGCATCATCTGCATATAGTAGGGCCGACAGTTTGTTACCATTAATTATTGGGACATCTTTAGTTTGGTTGGACAGTACATTGTGTAATTCATTAACATATAAAATAAATAAAAGTGGGGAGAGAACGCACCCTTGTCTGATGCCTCTGCCAACTACTATGTCCCCTGAAACTGCCCCATCCATGCTTATTCTTACCCGAGCCCTTAGGTCCCTATGCAGATATGCTAAAAAGTGTACCATCTCTTTGTCCAATCCATAATCTAAAAGGCATTGCCAAAGCCTGGATCTATTAACAAAATCAATAGCGGATGTAAGATCCATAAATGCCAGGTAGAAGGGGCTGTGTCGGGCGATGGTATATTTCCCTATAATTAAATTAAGATTCAGACACTGCTCCACCGTTCCAAGATGACTTCGGAACCCCAACTGGCATTTATTTATTATGTTTTCACCCTCTGCCCAAGTTCTGATTTTGTTAAAATAAAACTCTCCCCAATATCTTAAGAGTATTGTCAATTAGAGAGATTGGTCTATAGCAGCTCGGATTATATCTATCTCCCTTTTTAAAAATGTGGACGATTACAGATGTGGACCAGGTATTTGGAATTTTAGTTATTGTTAAATTATTAAAAACATTGAGTAGCAAGGGAGCCCAGAACTCTGGCCTAGATTTTATAAGGTCAATTGGTAGCCCATCCGGGCCCAGGGCCTTATTTCCCAAGCTCTGACCTATTGCATCCTCAACTTCTGTCAGCGATATTTGGATTTGGACAGGACTAAGGTTTTCAAAAATATCTTCACATTGAGATGTAGAAGCATATATTTTTGAGAAGTGAGCTACCCACGCTTCGCTTGTTATGTTACAGCTTAGCGGGGTAGAAGTAATGCCAAACTCTCTCAATGACTTAGTGGCTGACCAAAAACTATTTGTGTTGTTAAGCTTGGCAGCACAAGCCAAGTTACTCAATGCTCTTTTAAAACCACATCTCGCCTATGCTCTATTGCACTTTTATAAGTATGCCTTAGTACTCTAATGAGGTTAGGATCTCTAGGGGAAACTGATAGGGCAGCTCTGAGTTCCCTGTTGGCACTGGAGCAAATGTTATCAAACCACCTGGGGTCGGATTTAGGTGTAGCTGCGGGTCTAAAGATTTGTTCTTTGATACCTGTGCATAGTAAGATAAAAGCAGAGACTCCCTCTGGGTTAGGGTTAGCCAATGTGGGACAAGTCTCACGGAGCGAGGGATAGGTTTTTACCATTTTATGGAACACCTTCGTGCTGTCCATGCCCTTCCATTTAACTCTTAGGTTATCAGTGGAAATGTCTAAATTACCAGCCCCTGGCTCCTTTCAAGTTTTGGGTCTCGGGCTGCCCTAAAAGAGACTAAAATAGTATTGTGCTCCCCAAAAGTAGATGCACTAACCTCTGCCAAAACCAAATGATCTTCTAATGGTGCAGATATAAAAACATAGTCTATAGTTGAGGCTCGTCCAAAACCTCTATAAGTGGGTGTTGGATTTTCCTCATTTTTTACAGAAACGATATCCATAACATTTAAAAGGCTGCTATTTGATAAGTGGTTTATTAATTTGTATCCTCTCTTACATGGGTTAACTGAGATATGCTGGGTGGGACTCACAGTATTTCCCCCCTGCTATCTTCGCATTAAAGTCACCTCCCAAACATATCCCTACCGGTTTATGCTTTCCCAGTAAATTATCCATGTCCGAAATAAAATTAAAAAGATTAACAAAATTAAAGTTAGCTGTGGTTAAAAAGTAATTATTATAAAAATTAATAAAACAAATAGAAATCTCCGTGTATAAATCAGTACTTGAAAGTTAGCAATTTGATGGGAATTAATTTTAATCTACCACCTGATGCAATACTGACCCATATTGATAAACCACCAGAGGGTCTACCGTGGTTAGGGTATAATATTAAAACACTCATATCCTTCTAGGTATAATTCTTGAGTTGCCCAGGTCTCCTGGAACATAAGAATATCATTTTTTTTACCATATTAACCCATTCTACGATGTTTAGTTTAGAAGCCAGACCAGCCACGTTCCAGCTCAGCACCTGTAATAATGAATCAGAACGATCATTTGGAGAAACGGTTTCCACCTCAGTGTCAATATTGATTTTAAGAGTCTCCATGGGTGCCACAAATACAGAATCAGTCAGTTGAGATTTAGAAAAAGGTCAATCAAGAGTGTCTAGATCGGAGATGGCGGAAAGCCTATTTACCGACTGAAAAAATGGGCTAATAAGTGGGCACTGTGTCGGTGGTGGTCTATAAAAAAAAGCAGAGGGGTAGTATACAGATGTTTGTGGGTAGGGGGCAATTAGTCTCTCTAACAGCTAGTATAGATCTAACAATACCTTGTCGGCGGAAGTTGATGACAATAAATTCACCCCTAATAGTTTTTTCTGCTGGTCCCACCCAGCTTACCCTTCGTACCATTAAAATATCATGTATATCCCACCTCCTGTACCTTTTATATTTAGCCAGCCAATCCACACTTTTGTTCCGAAGTTGTTCCCAGGACTCTAGTTTGTTTGTCTCTAATGGAGGTACACCTGCAAGAACCAAAGCATACGGGCAAGATGCTGGGGGTAGATTTAAAACATCCTTATTTGGCTCAACATGTCTGCCGGTATTAGTATTGACAGTATTCAAGCGGACTGTCGGGCCGTCATGGGCACAAGTGACAGTCATGTTTTGAGTATTAGCAGGTCCAATGCATGTTTTTAAGACTGTAGAATAATTAGTTTCACTATTAATATCACAAGGGGCAAATGGAGACTTTATAGTTTGGGGTACATATTGTCCACTCTGGACTAAATTTCCCTGAGGACCAGCCCTTTCAGACGCTGATTAGGTTCCCTACAGGGAGATTTTGCCTTAGTGTTTAATGATTCCAGGCGATCTAGACGCTTCCATAGCTTTGCCAAACTTTTATCCACTATCCCTTTAGCACGTTCATACAGTGTGTCAATATTAATATCCATAGCAGTGTCCCCAAGTGTAAAATTAGAAAAAGCAGTCTGTATGGACTCCGTCTGTGTATATACAGAGTTACTTAAAACATCCAATGAAACTAAATCAATTGAGTCACTACTAGGGATTGAGTCTACTATGGCCTTCGGGCCCTTAATCCATGTATTCAATGTTGTGCATTTTGAGTTCAAGCGTGGGGGTCGTTTCCGTTTGGAGCAAACTGGTTTAGTCACCTTTCTCTTCCTTTTCGCTCTGCATACTTCAGGGTTAGAGGATATGTCCGAATTAACCAGAACTGGAATGTCAATTGGACAACTCCTAGATACAGAGCCTGCTATTGCACCTATATGGTCAGTGCCTTCCACGTCCAGTAATTTCTCTTCAATTAATGGGTGTGGACATGGTCAGCCTCATTATGTATCATTATTTGAGGGTCACTTATATCAGTATTCTCAGCTTGTACTGCAGGTTGGAGTTTTGTGAGACCCAGGGACAATCGTCTCTCTGTCAGTTCAATCTCGGTACTGACTATATCCATCGCCCTTTCCAATATGGTATCTATAGACGTAGCATTACATGCTGCGGTGGTAGGATTTCGTTTGCCCATGGTGTTTTTACCCAGACATTCAATAGGTACTTGAGAAATACACCCCACTCACCACTGCAGGGTCCAGCTGTCTTTGGAATGGCAATATCAGGGCGGTGGCCCTGCCCGGCCTCCAACGGTCCCGGACGGGCACAGACGGACCCGCCCTTGGCCCAGGCTTTGCTCGGGCACGCTCGTGCGCGTCCCACACTGTGGGAGCCCAACCATCCTTTTGGGTGCCTCCTGGCGCTGTCTCGAGCGTCAGTGGCGTGCATGCCACAGGGGAAGCTGGGAGGTGTAGTTCGCCTCACCTCCGGCATCCCTCCTGGCTGGAATTGCCCCGATGACTCTCAGCGGTGGCGGCTCCCTCAACAGCAGCCCCAGCAAGATGGAAATGACTCTCGGCGGTGGCGGCTCTCCAAATAATGCCCCATGTGAGTTTTACAAGGACTGCAGGTCTCCAGTGAGCTCTTGATGTGTATATCAGTAAAACAATAACATAAATATTAACACTTTTAGAATAAGAACGTATATTGTACATTTCAATTAACTGGAAATACAATATATTAGTTACACTGATGGAAATGTTTGGCCTAGGTCTTTCCAAAACGTATAAATTCAATCAGACGGTGACAATTTTTTTCCAGATTAGTGCATTACATACCTATATGAGCATTCAGTATTTATAAAGGATAAGGAATGCCCCCTTCAAGTCATGCAGTGATTGACCATGTCTGTGAGGCCCATGGAAGGGACGACCTATCCCTGAGCCTTTCACACTATGGTCTAACACTATAAAACACATGGGAGGCCCCTTCGTCTCCTATAAATTGCAGCATTGGGTAAGGACTGGGATCCCTTGATAAATAGAATCAATCCCTAACTTCTAAACATAAAGAACATGCTCCACCTACCCTATCCCTAGGCACCTTTTATTCTTTGGCAAGTGCCTAGAAGTGGACGTTGATATCGAGTGCTTGATAAATTCTATCACCCACTTACAAAAAATGGCACTGAGAGTTGAGGCAATCTGCTGCAGAACCATGCATGCACACTGCAAGCCAACCCCCAGATTACATCTGCAAATGTCACCAGGTGTACTGAAGAAACCTGTGAGTACCCAACAGTCACAGGTTCAAATAAAAGCAGGGCTGACTCCACGGCATATCGCATTGCATGAAAAAATATAATACTAAAAAAAGAGTTTGGCGAGGCAGCTGCATTAAAGAAATAAAATATTCTTTTTGAAGTGTTTGGCGAGTGTAGTGTCCTGCTGGACACGTAGGTATCACAGAAGCATTCACTGGAGATCGGTCCCTGGGGCTGCAGCCACCTCCCGTGCTCTTCATAGGAGTGTGGAGAAGGGTTGTGTTATGTTGTGGACTCTTAGCCCACATACTTTGTAGATAGCTGACATGGACAATTGGGTATAGTACTTGGAACTGACCTCAAGCACATGCACTCGGGCCCTTTTATTGGCAGGGTCACCTGACCGGTGATGCCTATGTTGGATGGCTGTGGCGTGGGTGTAAGGGTCAACCTTCAAGGAGTGGCTGGCAAAATACTAGACTGTGTCCAGCAGGACACAACATTCCGCCCACATTTTATTTAAAACAAAAAAACAACAAACAAGAGTCCAACCTGTGGAAAGGAATGAGAAGACAACTGAAAACAACGGAAGTTTCACAGTTCTGAGATGCAGTCTGCAGGACAGCGGTGGACAGGGACAGCTGGGAGCACCCAGGCATCTTGGCACGTATCCATACTTTAACCAGGTACATCTGGAAACGAACATGGTGCTGATGAAGTCCGGACCTTTCAGCTTTGCGTCAGTTGAGTGACAGTCCACCTATGTGATGATAATCGGTCCAGCGAAACTCTTGCTGTGAGGCAATTGGTGATTTATAGTTCAAACGTAAGTGCATTGTGGGCGTAGGCGGATTCCATTGGGAACACTTGACGATGATGTTGCTTGATACTTTGAAGACAGTCTTGGCATTCTGTGACCTGTTAAAGTCTCTGTTGGATTGCCTGGCTACTTCCTGGAATCCATTGGTGGGGCAAAGTAAAGTCCATCTCTCATCCTGGGGGAGGCACCTTGGATATGTTGCCACAGGACTATCTATGGGCTGCACTGGGTCTGCACGTGTCTGCATCTGGACAGCCACAAGATCACCTCAAAGCCACCGCCTAGTCACTCGAGAAACATTGTAAATTGTTGTGTCTTGTAAAGCGCACTGCTACCCGGAGGCCTCGTAGCGCTATAGACCGCTGGGGAACCCGTCCTGGCTTTCCCTGTGAGATAGTCCCTCCTGGGGGTCTCCAAGGTGAAACCAGGCATCCCCGGCGTTTTGTGTGGGGCCGTTGTGGAGATGAGGCAAGCTAATGCCCAGAGTTGCCGAGTGTGCTCCCTGGTCGGAGTAGGCACCGATGCGAGAATTATCAGTCCGCTGATCCTGGTCCAAGACCCTGCCGCGTCGGGGATCGAACCCTGGTCCCGGGCCGTTCTCTGCACTCGGGTCTGCCGCCTCTAACCATTGAGCCACACCTCTCCAACATCAGGGGTGGATGTGTCCTGGTCAGAACATACTCTCGCTACCAGGATATGGATGTAAGCCAGTTAACCAAAGGGTTACTGGTTCTTCGGCTCATCACTCTGTATTTCAATGGTGAAGGACTCCAGTCGTGTTACTTGATGCTCCAGGGATGGTGGTGATGCACATGGCAAATGATGGAGTGGCTGCCATGAGACGACTTGTACGACAGGTGGTGCTGTTTTGCATGGAGCAAGGCTGACTGGAGGATCTTTGCAGTCATATAGCTCGTTGGACACTTGGTGAAGCTCTTCTTATTCGACATGTGTGTAAGCAAACAGGGATGCCATTTACTTTAAGCAGCCTGTGACAGGTGGCTGGATGGTCACATTGTGAAGCATGGGACAGATACACAGACCGCGCATGTAGGCAGCTTACGTTTGGTACTCACACTGAACTATCTCCCGTGATGTCACCGCACCCCAGCGGCTGGCTTGTATTAGTAGGTGCATGCAGGTAATAGTACAAGTACTCATTCTTGTCCCCTTGTTGACTTCTTCTGTACATCTGTGGTCGTCTGATCTTCTGTGACAGGATTGTCTCCCTCCCATTTCTCCACTCTTTTTCTGTCTTTATTGTAAATGTTGCCAAAGTGGCGACAAACCACGCGTTGCGTGACTTTTCTGCACATGCACTGAAGTGGCAACAGTCCATGTGTTCTCACAGGGACCTCCTGCTCACTCCGTCGTGTCCTTTGGACTATTCATCTTCTCCCGTCACGGACCACTCGCAGGTCCGGTTCTGTCAGTAGGATGAGGCGTCTTCTCAGGTGCGTCAGCCATTTCATGGATGCAGTGGAGGTAGATGTACTTTGGTGGATCCGTTCTGCAGCGCCTTCCATACCCTTCTTCTCCTCAACAAGGTATTCTGACTGCAACTCAGGATCGCTGTGGGAGCTGAGGGTCTCCTTTCTCTTGCGTCAGTGGCAGCTTGCCACTCTGGGATGTACAACTCTCCTCATGCCTGTAATGGGCCAATGCACAACATACTCTTATGGCAGTGTTGGGGGCACTCCCTTGATTGTCTCTGGCCCACTACGGGATGGTGTTCGAGTTGAGTTGTGGATGCTCTCTTTCCTGCCTTCAGGCCATGCTAGGCCTTTACTCCCTTCCTTTCTCGGGTGGGGGGTGCTGGGTAGCTCTGGGTACAAGGGTGGGGGAGATGGTAGGCACCTCCTCAATTGACTTGTGATGGGGAACAGTGCCAGTCTTCCTCCTCATGACAGCAGCGGCAGGGCTTCTCTTGCAGTGCCCTGCTGTGCAACCAGGCCTTTTCTATAACAGGCATTGTCTATTTAGGGATGCCCTTGCTGGCTCCCTGTGCACCCGGGTCTTCTTTTTCGCATTCAAGGGCGTAGTTCTGGCGCCTCAAGACTATGCCGTCAAGTCATGAATGTATGACGATACTACGCGATCATGTTGATCGTGGTATCTTACAATGCGGACTTTACAACGCAAGTCGTTTCAATGACTTGCGCTGGAGGGCGCTGGACTTAGGGATAGTACAATTTACTAATCCAAAACCAGTAGGGAAGGTGTTGGATAGTAAATCGTACTATTCCTTAGCTTACAGCGCCCTCCGGCGCAAGTCGTTGAAACGACTTCCGTTGTAAAGCCCACATAGTAAACCTACGGAGGTGAATGCCCGCGTAGTAAAGGTTGTCTCCCTCATGGCACTTGGTCACGCCTGAGTGCAGATGTGCTTGGCAGGGTTGATCACTTTGTGTGACATGTGCAATGAAAGGCCAGCGGTGGCCATTCTGTACTGCTGATGACCGGTTGGGCAGTAATGGGGCTAGTGGACAGTCTCTCTCTGAAGGTGGCCTCTTCTCTCAAGCCAATGCACTTTGAGCCTTCTCTGGCATCCAGTGGCTCAGTGTCTTGGGCTGTTCTCCTCCTTTTCTCTGTCGTCAGCACTAGGTCTAGGCGTCCCTACCTTGGTGGTGTTTTCCAGGCTGGGGCAATTTTGAGCTCCTTCTTCTGTAGGGGTTAAGTCTCTCTTCTTTAAACGACAGACAGCCACAAGTGGGCATGAGGAGCTTTTAGTTTTCTTATTACACTACTATGGTACAGTGCCTTAGGTCTTTAATTTCTGAGTACTTGTGGTTTTTCGAATGTGTGCTGTACATGCAGCCCTATGGCTCAACTGTCTCTTGATGTTGCAGCCCGGCCTAGACGTTGACAGGCTGGTTCTGAAGGCCAATCTCACTCTTCAGACTCCCTGCACACTGTGCTGTTATCGTATCATTGCTCACCAGCAGGGCAGCTGCAATGTTGAACCTCTATGCACAGAGGAAACTTATCAGCTTAAGCATGGTCCCTCTACTCTTGGAAGAAACAGAGTGGAGATGGGGTGCTTTTCTACTTGTGTGGTGGAACTTGGTCACCATACAGATACGTGTGGTTTTGCTTAATACTTTCTGGGTGGAGGCATTAGCTCGGAGCCTCCTACCCGGACCACTTTCATCCACTGACTCTGCCATCACGGGTACAATTTGTGTGTGTGTGTGCTTCCTGCTGGGTTAAAGTAGCGGGACCCTGGTGGCACATTGTTAATCATTACAGCTTGTCATTTACATAATGTTTGCCCGGTCAGTCAGTCTGTCACTTTTCCTTCGTGTTGCTGCTCAGGACGGGGCAACGTAGACTACTCTTGACTCGGGCGGCAGGGCGCCTTCACTCTTGCAAAACTGAGGCACTTCGGACCGCTTCATTTGCGAGTCATTAGTGAAGGGTGCGTTGTAGCACAGCGGCAGCTAGGTGGCGCTGCAGCCACTTCCCCACTCATGCAGCGCCATTGTCGGTTCTCGCATCTGGATCACTGGATCTACTGCAATGAGGACGACTGGGGCCTCTGGTGCGTGGAATAAGGTATGTGAGGGAACTGCAGGCACATACGATGGGCGGGGCCTGTCATTACAGGATGAAAAACTGATTGCGCCACTTCATTTATTTTCTTTTAGTTACTGGTGCGGTCAGGGCCTTATCTAGAACCAGGGCCGGACTGACTACCAGGTGTTTAGGAATTCTGCTGAGCTGGGGGCTGATTTCACAGCTGTGGGGGCTGATTTCGTTCATGGAGGCCTGCGTGTACTTCGAAATAATTAAAGCAAAACGAATTTTGTTCAGTACAGGTCCCCATCAACGAAATCAGCCCCCAGCTCAGCAGCATTCCAAAATTCCCGGTAGCCAGTCTGGCCCTGCCTAGAACTTTTGGGACCCCGGGCAGAAAGGAAATGTGTGAGGTCCCACTAATTTGCATACAGCGTGAAATCACAGAAAATGACATCATAAGAAGTGCCATCAATTGTCTATTGTGGAGCGACTTTGAAAGACACAGCTTTCTTGGTGTGTACATCAGTAAAACAATAACATAAATATTAACACTATTACAATAAGAACTTATATTTTACATTTCAATTAATTGGAAATACATTATATTAGTCACACTGATGGAAATGTTTGGCCTAGGTCTTTCCAAAAGGTATAAATTCAATCAGATGTTGGCAATTTATTTCCAGATTAGTGCATTAAATACCTACAGTGCATTCAGTATTTATATAGGATAAGGAATGCCCCCTTCAAGTCATGCAGTGATTTATTTATTTATGCGTTTTTATATAGCGTGGACTTTACCCGAAGGTGTCAGGATTGACCATGTTTGTGAGGCCCGCGGAAGGGACGGCCTATCCCTGAGCCTTTCACACCATGGGCTACCACTATAAAACACTTAGGAGGCCCCTTCGCCCCCTAGAAATTGCAGCATTGGGTAATGACTGGGATCCCTTGATGAAAAGAATCAATCCCTAACTTCTAAACATAAAGAACATGCTCCACCTACCCTATCCCTAGGCACCCACCCGCGACAGAAGTCAACTTTCCATTATTACTTTGCAGGACACTTAGCGTGCTTGTGGTTTCACCAAGAAGATGCATATAAGGAGGTTACCAAAAATCACTGAGTTCATTTTGAGGTTTTCATTCCATTACACCCTGTCCTAAATCAGACTCCTATTTTCTCCAACATATAAAGCATACTGGGAAAGATATGTGACTTCAAACAAACAATCTTGGTTCTCCTATTTGAGCAAATTGTTTGATCTTGGGCAAATCATGTGCTTCCTGTATCTTTAACTCCTTATCTGCCATTATCTCATGGGCTGACTGGCCATTATCTTAAAGATTTTAGGGTGAGTGCTGCTCGTTCTGGGGTGACTCATTCTCTCTGTTTACATTCCTCAATTTTAGTAACTCTAAAGAGAGAACATTTTAATAAAGTGGCCTGTGTACGTCACTTCCTTTGGTACAAGTCCTTCATCCCAGTTACCATGTTAATAAATCCTGCCCCCCGCACCTATGTTAAGGAAAAGCATTGTTAAGTTAATGCCACTGGGCTGTACTGCTCCAGGCTGTCCAGCTAATCTGATTGTTTTATACACCTTATTGATTAGGCTGCTTGTCTGAATCAGTTCCTGGGTGTGAGAAGTTGGCCTGATATATGATGTTTCCAATTCTGGAACCACCTTGTATCAGTCCAAACAACCCCTTATGGTGTCTGGTTGGAAGTCAACCTTATAGACAAGCTATCTTAATGGTAGCATAGACTAAGCAGCCTTAAAGGCTAAACTCAAGAGGTCGTGTTAAGCGAGCTGTTTGACCAATCACAGTCCTGTAATATCAAATGAAAGGACACCACACAAGTATATATTATAAAAATATATGTGTTTATTTCTAAAATAATCCCCAGTACTCTTTATGAGCAAAGGGGCACAAGCGTTAAATCAAAAGCACAGTATAACATACAAAGTTGCACAATTATGGATGAGGGTGGGTGGCCACTCAAACCATATATTAAGAAAGTGGTATAAGAGATACCAATGAACAGTGGTTAGGCCTAGGGCCTAGGAAATCACTGGGAGCAGTCGGGACAAGCAATGCTGAAGTCGGGAAAAGCCCGGTGGATTTGGGTGCAGCGCTTAAAGCACACGCATGCACCAATGTTAAGTCAATAGTGCGTAAAAGTTACACAAATAGAATTTAAGGATACTTCCGCTGAACCTAGAAGGACCAAACTTTAGACACAGACCCTAGAGGTGTGTACTAGTGTGGGAACACTGGCGTTGCTGAGTAACCTCACCCACAGGAAGCGGGTGCACAGGGTCGAAGTGGCGTCGGGTTTCGTCACGCAGGTTGTTGGTGCTTGAAGCTGAAGATGGTGCAGGCGATGTGAAGGAGAAGTGTCCGGTGTGATCCAAGGCTGTATCAGAGTCGTAAAGTACATGAAAGCAGAGGGGACAGAGTCTGGGTCACTCAGCAGTGACCAGGGTGGAACCAGGACGGAACCAGGCACTGTCGGGCGCAATCAGGTAGTTGTCAAGGAGCTTCTCTCTGCTGCCATGTGGGCTCTGGGGCATCTGCGACGTCCAGGAGCAGGTCACGAGCTGTCCCACGCAGGCTCTCACCGTTGGCGGTGTTGGCTTCAAGATCGGAGCAAACAACACTTGGCAAGAGCAATCCACACAGGATTGAAAGATTGCTTTTCACTCGGACCAGGAGGGTCAGAGCGGGTGCTCCTTTTCAGAGGAGCTGGTGCAAGTCTGGAGAAACCAGAATCACAAGTTGGTTTTAGGTTTTCACCGGCACAGGGGCCACAAGCCAGCTGGCAAGTGACCGGGCCAATGCGTCGAGCCAAAGAAAGCAGAAGGGCCCCACGCAGCACTCGTCGAGTGTAGAGTGGTGAGCTTCGATGCAAAGGTGGCTCAGGGTTGGGGCTTCTCAAACCCTAGTGTACAGCTTCGAGGGTCACTCGTGGGCTGCACAGTCAGCGTTTCGTGGTCTTTTCAAGATGGCGTGCCCCACGCTTCTGTTCGCTTCCATGGGTCTCAGCTTTGCAGGGACTGTGGATTGGGCTGTAAGAAGGCAGGCAAGCTTAATCTTGTTGATCTCTGTCACTCGAGTTCCAGCGGGAACTGCAACAAAGCAGACATCAAGGTGCTGGATGGTGCCTGTTTGCACAGGGTGGTCACTCCTTGACCACAAGGGAGATTCTTCAGTCTTCTACGTCGAGTAGGATGTCGAAGGGTTCAGAGTTTTGTTTCTTATGTTGCATCAGGATAATCTGAGTGCGTTGGCACTGCTCCCATTCTTATACCAATCTAGGGGGCTGGAATACCTGCTAGGTCCCCTCCTATTGGTGGGACCCAGGAAGGGTGTGGATACACCCCTTTCCTTTGATCCAGGCCGTGCTGGGACAGGGGCTGGTGTGCCCCAGAACTGGTTTGGCCGGATTATGCAAGGGGAAGCCTTGTGCTCCCCAGGCAGTGTCTCGTTTCTTTCAAACCACCCTGCTACAATCCACTATCTCCTGTCTTGGGTGGTGTAACACCTCCCTGCGTCAGGAAAGCCTTTGTCCAGGCCTCCTCTGCTGAGTTTTGGTCAGCAGCAGGAGGTCAGACTTGTGTCTGTGGCAGAAGCATCCATTTTGTGGATCTGAGGCTCTTTTAAAATCAACCGCATTTTAGCAAAGTAACATGTCGTCTCCCTCTAGAGGGGTGGAATGCTACCCCCGTCGCCAGGACTGGTGAGGGGGTAGTATTCCAAATCGTATGACACCTTACACGACATGTTTTGATAAAGCCAAACCAAAGTAAACATATAACCGTGAGGATTATAATGCACTTAATAGTATATGGTATGGCATTATCCCGGAACAGCTTAGGGGCTTGGTTCAGACAGCTGCAGACAGGCTCAGCTCATGCTAGAGCACCATCTCACATAAAACCAAGCACTCTGCCTCCAGGATTGTTAAGGCCTGCCATAGGAGTGACTGATAGGTATATATGTGTCCAGTTAGGTTTAGATATAGGCATACTATATCTAAGCAAGGGGTGATTGCACCACCTTGCCCCAGCTGAGTGATCAGCCAGTTGTGTCAATTTTAGATAGCCAGCCAGGGGTGGCAAAAGATATGCTGCAGCCCCTGGTAGGCCTTGGGTGCACCTATGCCCTGGGCACCTATAGTGCTCTGTACAGGGGCTGATAAGGTGACCCAAGCCAATCTAGTTATGCACCTAGGATACATGGAATCCATTTTACAGAGAGAGCAGATATCCTGGGGCCCTGATTAGCAGGGAACCAGGCCAACTAAGTTGAAAACCAGCTAAACACAAGGCAAAAAATCTGGGGTAACCATAGTCAGGTAGCCACCTTCCTACACTGGGCAAACAAAAATGTTAGATATTTGACATCCTTTTCGGAGCTCACTAATGTATGCTGTGCAAACATCTAAAAGGAAGAGTAGATCAATCCAGCACACTGCTGTCCTACTTTGGTGGGTCTCACTAGACTGAACCATGGTTGTGATGTCCAGGGGACTGAAGACCTCTCCTGACTCGCAGCACTGGATCATGGCCGTAAGGCGTAGGTGAGTGGGCTAGCAGTGTAGCAATGGGTATTGGTTAAGGTAAGGTAATTGGACCACTCTCGCTCACATCTATAATTTTGGTAATTATGGTGCAAAACACCCCTGGCTCCAGTGCCATTGTACCTTCTGCGCTAATAATACCGAAGACTCTGGGTGGGGCCACATTCCATGGGCCTTACAGCCATAGTTCTGTTGATTTGAGATATGCATTAAGTAAAAAATAAAACAGATTTGATTCATTCTGAAAAAAGATTCCTGGAGAATTACTGTTTCAGTCAGTGATTCGAGCGATCACCCGTGATCCACAACATAAGTAGTGTGGCAATATTGGTACTGCTTTTGGTTTATAAATAGTTCTGTAAAAGACAGCCATAATGTAGGTACATTGGGGACCTAACACCCGAGAGCTCCACTTTCACTGCACCTGCTGCATTATAATTAGCTACGCCCCTACCAGGGGTTTCACAGTGATGGTTTTGTGATGTGCTGCCTTGCAGCGGAGGAAAATGGTTGAGAGGGGAGGGAACCTATGCCGTATCAGTGGTGCATTGAGCCCTGGTGAAAACAAGGTAAATTGTTCCTCCCGCCACTAAATGGGCATTAAAATACAACCATAATTTAAGTGCATTGTCCTCAAAACCCCACAAGGAAATAGTGACACTGCACTTGCTATGCTAAATATAGCTATGATCCTCAGAGCCATGGTTGAGTGCTGGGAAGCCTAGAACAAAAGGCTCCCTTTCTTGGGTCTCTGAACACGGGACCAAGACTTTAAAGAATAGGAGAGTATAGGCTTTTCCTGGTCCTCACAGCTCTAGGTCATGGTTCTGATGTGCATGGGAAAATGACCAGTGGCATATTATGGGATCTGATGGAAGTAAATGATGCTGGACAGTAAAACACAACAGTAACTGTTGTGCACTGGCTCCTTGCCATATATGAACCCTGGTGCCACAGCACCTGCTGCACTATTGATAGCTACACCCATGGGACAGCCCCCGAAAGTCTCATGGCCATGGAACAGTGCCTCAAAGCTCATGGGTGGGAACTCCCTGCCCTGAGCATTAAACAATGGCAGAGAGGCCCAGGGGAGAATCTGCCCTCAGCCTCACATTGCTGAAACATGGCTGTAAGGCCTGTGAAAGAGAGGCAAGAAGCATAGCAACTGTGCTATGGCCCTGGTGCAAAGGAAAAGCGTCCCCTCAACCTTGTCCACTGC
Organism: Lissotriton vulgaris; assembly: GCF_964263255.1. NCBI lineage: Eukaryota > Metazoa > Chordata > Amphibia > Caudata > Salamandridae > Lissotriton > Lissotriton vulgaris. The sequence continues at coordinate 376,043,538 of NC_141698.1, forward strand.
CTGCACAGTAAAGTACTGCCATCATTTTGGTACCTTGGTCAACTAATACCCCTGGGCTCGGTACTAGATGTAGGTGAGGGAGTCTAACTCCCTTGGGCCTTGCAGCACTGGACCACAGCTTTGAGCACTAGAGTGCCCTCCGCCCATCCTGCCCCCCCCCCCCCACCAGCCCACTGCCCTGGTCCTCTCATCCATGGTCTAGAGCAGTGAGGTCTAGGAAAGAGGAGCCCAGTGTAATGGGGCCCTCTTCCCTTCTTCGCAAAAATGGTCTGGCGCTGCAAGCCCAGTTAATGGGGGGGGGGGGGTTTTCCTGCCCTGAATGTTTCCGCCATGATCTCGAGGTGCAAGGGCCCGGAGAGTGGATAGGAGTTTTTCCCTGGGCCTCACATCCATGGTCTAGTGCTGTGAGGCAAAAGGGGTGTGGTCCCACTCCACTGTGTCCCCAGCAAAGGTCTAGCACTCCTAGGACAAGGGGAGGGTGGTCCCATCCCCTGGTCCTCATGACTACTGGCTGGTGTGGCAAGGCCCGTGAGAGGAGACCCCACTGACCTGGGCCTCACATCCATGGTCTAGTGATGCAAGTCTCAGAGAAAAAGAGTCTCCATTCCGGGGCCAAGTAGATATGACCTATAAATGTGAGTCCCAGGAGAAGGGGGCCTCCGTCCCCTGGAACTCACAGGCATGGTCTAGCACTGTGAGGCTATAGTAGAGTAGCCAATTTCCAATTTTCATTTCACAGGACATTTTGTGCCTTTTGGAGGCACATTAAATTTGCAGAGAGATCACAACAAGTTTACTGCAGAGCAGAGGAACTGCAAGTCACATAGAAGATTTTTGAAACTCCATTTTAAATCTCTGCCTCTGACACAGACCATCTTAAAATAATTAGGCTGAAGATTAAGGTTATTGATTGTGATTGCTACTCATACAATATATGATTTCTGATACTGTTACCATGTCCTGGAGTAACACGTTTAGAAAATGAACCCTGGTATTCAAATGGAAATAATTGCTTTAGCTTTTAAACACCAGTAGCAAATATCAGTTTCTAGCAGGCATACTGTCCAGTAAGTAACCACTGCCACAGGACCTTGTCCAGTGGGTATGTTGTAGCTGGGGAACTGTGATATTTGACATCTAATCTCAGCTTTACCTTTTCACCTTAATATGATGGAAATAAACATTATAGCTAGAATGACATTTCCCTGGGAAGGGCACCCCCTGGCCCGTGCCATAGGAATCATTGACACTCCAGTTGTGGTCCAGTGGACTAGCTGGAAATGTGGAACGAGGAGCCACTTTTTTTAATTCCGGCATTCCACCTGAAAAATGTGTGTGCTCTTAGGCAATCACTTTTGTGAACTTATTGCTGTGCTCCTTTTTCTGGTAAGATTGGGAGTATTCTTATTCTATTTAAAAACTGCTAGAAAGCGTATGATTACAACATGGACTAAGGACCTGATTACGACTATGACAGTCCATTGACCTTAGCAGTATTACGACTTCGGTTGTTGGACAACCACAGGACAGCTGCAGTGGTTGCATAGTGGTCAGTGGCTGCAATATGCTGGTGGTGCTGTGCGGCACCCCCGAGCATATTATGAGTTGCCTGAGCACCATCTTTTTCATGGTGGTGAGTCTGCCATGAAAAGGGTGGCAGTGAGGCACCAAAAGGGACCCTAACAGAGCCCTCTTGTGCCTCTGTGCATGGGGGTGCATGTAGGGGGGCACATGTTGAGCCCCCTATATTTTTGCACCCCCAGTTCCTGCACAGGAAAGAATGCAAGACATGGTGCATTCCTTCCCGTGCTGTTACGTACTGTGGCAGTCCCATGGTGGTGCCTTTCTAAGGCTCTCATATGGGCCTTAGAGAGGCACCGCCATGGGGCTGCCACAGCACATCCGCCCACCAAGGTTTACAGTTGTAATCCGGCAGGCAGTGTGGGTCCTCCCACAGATCGCTGATGTGGCACTCCACAGGTGGACCACCAAAGTCGCAAGCAGGCCCTAAATATTACCTGGGAGAGGAGAAGTGTCCAGTCACATGGAATATTGACCTAAATGCAATAGAGGGGTAAATGTATTGCCAGGGCCACTGAAACTATGCAATTGTCCGGCCATGGTGGTTTCCCCATAATTATGGATTTGTCACATAATCCATCTTCTCCTACATAATCTACAGATTTTAACCACAAAAAATGTTTCTTGCTCAAACGGTTCAAAAGTTACAAAAAACTAAGTAACACTTGTTGCCATACAATGAAAGGCCTATTTCAAAGGTTTACTGGTCACCTATATGTTGCTTATTACTATGTTTGGTTGTTAAACGGATACTAATGAGGGGCAGCCTATGAACTGACAGTGTTAACAAGTGTAAAATGAGAAAATAATGAAGTAATACTATGACAAAATGTACCGCATTACACTACATAAATGTATTTTACTACATAATTTAATAAACCCTGCCTCACAATTTGGCCGTCCACAGTTGTATAACTACAGTGGCCCTGTGTATAGCCTTTACACCAGGAAGAAGTGTGCTACAGTCCTGGCTCTACTAATTTATTCAACTGTTTGTTCCTGGGCAAATAATAATCTACCTGTGCCTCCTTTAGTGATTTACCATTGTGACTGCACTTTGAAATAACCTTACAGGGCATACTCTCAGTACAGGTGCTGAGAATAGGTTTCATGCAATAATTTAAGGATGTTTGCATCCCAGTAGCTGAAGGCTCTACTGAAGCTGCTTTGTACAGGACCCCGTGTGCTGCAAGCCTCCCTGTCTGCTGCCCACAAGTATCTCTCTTACAGCCCATCAAGGGCTGAAAGAGAGTCCTTTGTCATTTGAAGGGTTAAAAGTGACGGCTATGGCATGTCCTGCAGTGCCTTTGTGTTTGCTTGATCCCTAATAATACGTCGTGATTACCTGGGAAAGGCCCTTTGTTCCCTGAGCATCACACTTCTGGTGTTGAGCTGCGAGGCCCAGGGGATGAGGGGGCCCTTCCCTGTACCTCGCAGTCATGTCAGTGGGGCGACGCACAGGGAGGTGCGTCCCTGCACTTATTTTTTCTAGAACTGCACATAATTCCGATGCCTTGGGCCTTGTAGCTCTACATCACAGTTGTGTGGCCAAAGACCTTTGAGGTGTGGGGCCCTATGTTAATCGGCTGGGCAGGGTGGCCTGGGGAGCTGCCCACACTGCCCAGGCCTAGCGGCGGCCCTGGGTGCGGTGAAACTGGCAACTGCTAGGTGGTACGGCAACGACCTCACACGGGCCACAGCAGCCTCACCAACTCCTCGGGCCGTGCTGCAGTTCGTGGCACTGCAGATGGGTTGGTACTTAGACCTGGTACAGCCACGGGCCAGGCGCGGTTGCAAGATTGCTGTTCACTCTTTGCTCGTCACTGCTTCTTAGGGCTCCAACAGGTGATGGAGGTGGCACTTGGTGGTGCCGGCACTCGGGCTGCAGCATGGGTAGGAGTAGCTTCCTGTCAACGTGGGTGGTGCAGGGTGTAACTCTGTGTCGGTCCAACTCTCTCACCTCCCCCAAGAACGTATAGTGAAATGACAGTGCAGTACCAGGGGCGTAACACAGGCCCCTGCAGCCCATGCGGTGCGGGGGTCCCCTAGCTCCAAGGGGCCCCCTCGGCACTGAACTCTGGATGCAAGAGCTCCTGATTGAGCCCGAAGGGGGCCCCTCTAAGTACTGTGCAGGGAGGCCCCCTCACTTTTCGTTACGCCAGTGTGCAGTACCTTCTCTTACCCCAGTTTTACTGGTGTGGCGGGCCGTCCAGCACATGCAGGTGGCCATGCAGAAAATTGCTTAGACATTTGGGACATGGGCAGCCTCAAGATATTTGGGCTGGTGCAGGCTCATTCCTACTACTGGCAAAGTGCCTTCACATCAGGCAGCTGAGGCACAGCCTCTTTCTTACTTTTTATTTATTTATTTTATTTCATGCGATTTTATATAGCGCGAACATTACCCGAAGGTGTCAGAGCGGTTTACATAAGAACCAGTTGCGATACATAAGGATTTAGGATTACATCCGTTACATAAAAGATACAAACAGAAAAAAATTGCAAATGTACAATTTATAAAGTCACACAAGGAAGAGGTACAAAAAAAATTGCAAATGTAAACATAGTAAAGTCATTCAAGCAAGGGATACGAATGGATATATTCTAACAGTCACATAGGAATGGTAGATGGTACAAAGGTCTACTGCATATACTAGTGATTAGAGTTATCTCTATATACATAAGGAAGGGATGCAAATGGATATACTCTAAGAGTCACATAGGAATGGTAGAGAGTACAAAGGTCTACTGCATATACTAGTGATTAGAGTTATCTCTATATACATAGGGAAGGGATATGAATGGATATACTCTAAGAGTCACATAGGAATGGTAGAGTACAAAGGTCTACTGCATATACTAGTGATTAGAGTTATCTCTATATACATAAGGAAGGGATACAAATGGATATACTCTAAGAGTCACATAGGAATGGTATAGAGTACAAAGGTCTACTGCATATACTAGGGATTAGAGTTATCTCTATATACATATATATACAAATAGTACATTTTCGCAGGTCAAGACCCAAAAAATCCAGGAGAGCAGAATTCCATTAAGTGGGGTCGGAGGGGGGACGCAGTCACAACACCATGGGAGGGTGAGAGGGATACAAGGATAAGGAGAAAAGGCAAATCAGAAAAAGGAAGAAACATTTTAGGATCGTCAAGGGGGAAACGAGGGAAAAGGGGAAAGGACGAGGGAATGGACAAGATGGCGGGTCAGGGTCCAGAGAAAATAGGCCGATAACAGCAGCAAAATGGCAGGCAGGGCAAAAGGAAAAAAACTTAAAGAAGTCCATGAGAGTTACCCAGTGAGTATGAATTAGAGTGCCAGCGGCTGTCATAGGTGAAGTGTACACTCAGATGCACACCGGCTCAGGTCACCCTTGCTGACAAGACAGGTGCTCCCCTTTTCATTTTTTTCTCGACGGCATGATGCAGGCAGGTAGGGCAGCTTATTGGCCCCTTGTGGATGGGGGTCACTCACCGCTTCTCCTAAACATGCAGATTTCTTGCCCTTCGCAGCACCAGGTACCTGGGCGTACTCCGTCTGCCTCGCTGATCCGGCCATCCTTCTTCCTGACTGCACTGTTCACTGGGCAGCGGCAGGTGAGGTTGCAGGGCCTGAAGCGTGCTTTTCTTCTAAGGGCTAGATTATTAACATCGCCCAATGTTCATCAGTGGTGCCGCGTCTGTCCCTCTTTCACAGCAAAGAAGGGTTCAGCCTCATCTTGGGTCGAGGTGCCCACTTCTTTGGGTAGCCTGAAGCGGCAGTGCTGCTAGGTGGCACAGCATGTGGCAGACCGCCTCGTTGCCAATGTAATGTTGAGGGCCCTAGGCCTACATACTTTGTAGATAACTGGCACAACAATTGGGTATAATACTTGGAACTGACCTCGATCACGTGCACTCTGGCCCTTTTATTGGCAGGGTCCCCTGACCGGTAACGCCTGTGTTGGATGGGTGTGGGGTGGGTGTATGGGCCAATCCTCAAGGGAGTGGCTGGCAAGGTCACCTAACCAGTGATGCCTGTGTTGGATGGGTGTGGGGTGGGTGTATGGGCCAACCCTCAAGGGAGTGGCTGGCAAAATACTAGACTGTTTCCAGGAGAACACAACAGGTTGGTCCTAAGGTGGCAACTGGAACCCAGCACTCATCTTGGAGGAAAAGTTTACCCTAGTGCAGTGTAGTGATCTTCAGGAAGTACTGGGCAACAGCTGAGTCTTCAGGAGCCAGGAGGCAAGAGTGAGGGAGAGGAGCTGGGAGAAGGAAAGCAGCCAGACAGGATACAAACTGCCCGGCTGCCATTTTTAAAGATCAAGTGCGGCATACTGAGCCCAAGCAGTCGCCCTGTGGTAAATAAAGTATTACCCTGTCATAATTTCTATACATTAATAAGGATTGCTCATAAAATGAGAGGCAGAGTCCGTGGTGTCTGATTCAAAAGGGCTTTAATTCAATAGCTCGAGCTATCGGAGAATCGGGTTCCATCACCACTAAGGTTCAGGAAGGGTCGTCATCTAAATCTTTATTCACATAACACATTATATATAGTGAAACCATACAATTGCATTGAATAGAGAAGGCGGAGCGCTCCAGGCGGAGCAAGTGAAAGAGAGAGATAAGAACACATGGGCGTGAAAAGAAGGCGTGTAAGGAGGCGTACACGTGGGTGTTCACTTGACGAGTCATAGGTGTGTTATAGGTGGGTGGATGCATAGAGGAGGTCGGCAGGGTCAGCAGGAACCTTTACCCTACTTGTGCGCGCAAAACTAGTCATGACGTGAAATTGACGTGTAACTGGGGAGAGCTGGGGGGAGCTGACTTTAGCACTAGTAGGGGAGTCTGGGATGTCAGAACGACCTGCACCTTTGGCATATCTGATATCTTGTGTTTGGAGGATGTATTGTCTGAAGTAAAGGTCTCTCGAGCAAAAGCTGTTCATCACTAAATGCTAGTGTGTGCATATATTTCTTCGTGCATTACGTGGGGGCCATGGGCCTTCTATGGCAACGGGTTCAGTGAATCACTTGAATGGAGACAGGAAGGCTAGGCCCTATGTTCTGCAGGCGGAATATGTTTACCCCTTTCACTGGTCTGGAATGTGTTTTTGTGGAGCTGAGCAGATAACTGTAGGCAAAATACCGTCTTGGCAGGCCAGGCTGGGCACCTCTCGGCTGAGCAGGAAGTAAGGGAAAGGTCAGGGATACATAACTAAACTGCAGCTTTCAGAGTCAGAAGAGGCTCGGAGCCTGAATTCGGGACCTGGCTCGGCTGTGCCACAAAAACGTGTGCATCTCGACTTTTTAAACGTGCACCATGTAAATGCGTTGGCAACATAGGCCTCAATGCAGAATTAATGTTCCATTCATGGAAGGCCTAACAACTGACATGCTAATATTGGACGGAAATGCAGAGGCATTATTATTACAGTCATAGGAAGGGAATTACATGATAACATGGACATACATGGGGTATAGGTACATGGATAGGGTGCGAGTGGGGGACACACTGGCCACGTAAAAATTTCTATTTCCTCATTCCCTCCTTGTCCCCTACTGTGCCCTTCAGGACACATCTATATTCATGAGACCATCTATTTGTTCGTATAGCATCATTTGCTCGTTTTTATTTATTCGTGCACGGGAACGTGAACGTGGACGGGGAATACAGGCAGTGGCACACAAGCCGCAAATCGCTGGGCCACATTGTAGACAGAGACAGTAACTGAATACTACGAGCAGTATTATTCCTAGAAATGACAATACTTTCCATCCCCAGGCTGATATCACACTCCAGAGCCAACCGGACCAAGTCCAGGTGCCTGGATTCTGGTGTATCTCATGAGCTATCTTATGGAGCCTCGTGTCACAATCCGCCCTCCCCGACCTCTGGTAAATCACTGCCTGCCCTGTGCTGAGAAACGGGATGAGGAAACTACATATCCCATGATCCTTTGCACCGCGCGCTCCTATGACGCGACGCAGTGAGGGATTATCAGGAAGTCAGGCGGAAGATGCGCTGCCGATTATTCCTGCTTGTGCCTTGGGTCGAGTGCTTTGGACTTGTGTTGCAGTATCGTGGATATCGGCAGAGGCAAGTTTTGCTTAGCGCTGAAGAGACACGCCGCCTTTCGCGTGTGGTTTCAGCGTTGCTCGTCTTCAGAAACTCATTTGTGGATTATACTGGTGGGGCTTCGGAAGCGCCTACAACGTGGAGTTCCTTGGGCGTTGCCGCTCGTTTGAGGATTAACTGGAGGGGCTTAGGAAGTGCCCGTGTGTCCTTTCATCGTTCCAACTCCAGGTTTTGCTAGGAAACGAGAGGGGCATTTACAGTCCTGTTGTCTTTTACGTTTGTTGTGTACGTACAGGGAGCGTCTTGCTCCTGTTAGCGCAGGACACTTTGTTCTTGGTGCCGCTTTAACTTACAGTACTCATTTACCACTTTGAAGCGCTTACAGAGCGGGATCTGTAAAGACGCTATCCACATACTTTGAGCTGGGCTTATGATTTGTTTTACTAACTCTTGTATTATAGGGAATGTTTGAGAGATCCTGGGGTAGTCGCGTCTTGCACACCCTGAGGTCAGTCCTATCAGCATTTCCTCGGAGGAGAAAGACCTTGTTGTTATTTACCACCGCTACCAGGAATGGGATCGTTATTTTGTTTTCATTGAATGGTGTTCTGGGGCAACTTTAAGTTATCTGTATCCTTCATAAGGGTAGGTGTTCATGCTGGCCTGATCATTTGGAAACAAGGAAGGGAGGGAACCAGGGGGTTTGCTAATGATCTCTGCATTGTATTTTCCAGTAATTCACCAGGGGATATAGAAGCCGCCCTTAGATCCTTCCTGCATATAGGCACACCTGTGAGATATACAGGTGAGGTAACAGGGGTTTGGTTACATGATATTTGGCACGGTTGAGAGTACTGCAGTACTTATCCCTTGTTTCTGTGGTTACAGGTTACGGTGACCAGAGCCCAGCTGTTCTCCTCCGGACTCCAACTTTTCCCCCGCTTGATCACCTTAACAGTCTGGGCACAATTACAGTCAGACTTGGGTTGATCTAGAGGTGGGCCCCCTTATAGCATCAACCCCATCCTGAGGAGCATCCTGAACAGAACCTGACACCTCGTAATTGCGGCATACACTGATGGCGCGTTATTAGGAATAAATACACAACAACTGGAGCCGATCACTCTACAAGCCCCGCCTCTATCTGCCACAATGACGTCAAGAACAAGGCGGTTCTGAAGAACAACGAGTCTCATAGCAGACTGTTCCTCTGTCAAGTTTCCTAAAGCAGTAGTCTCATTCACTACTGCTTCCAGTGTTCTTGTTAACCTACGTATCAATTTACTGTTTTGGATAGGACCTATGAAGAAAAAGAATCCTTTATTGAAATCTGTATATTGCTCCAAAACTGTCTCAGTCTGATCGACAACTGGGGATTCGGTCTCCCTCTTGTGTTTAACATGCACTAGTCGTAAGTCTCGATGATAATGGGATGGGGCTAGAAAAACAGGTGGCAATAGGAACGCTATATAACACGTCCCACCCCAATCTAAGGGCAGACGTACATAGGCTGTCTGACCGCAAATGAAATAGGAATGACGGGAAGCTCTAAAAGTAGACTTTCCTTTATCATTGAATTCGACCACAGTATTACAATCACTGTGTCCTAAGTGCACTGAACCATTCTTTCTAACGCATAATTCACCTCTTACTGGTAAAACTGTTATGAACGGTGTACCTATATTTGTCTTGGACTGGACGTTTAGAATCATAAGACTAAGGGAAACGTTTCCTAATTCGTACACTTCATTTTCTAGATCTGTTCCTTTCCTTTGGGGAAAACCATCTTTGTCGGGAAAACATGCCTTATTCATTGCTATATTCAGGTCCCCCCAAATCCATTCACTCTGGGAATCTGTGAACTTTCTGTCCTGTGTTGTTGACATTAAAGCAAACCATGCTCTGCACGAACCATTGTGCGAAAACGGGTAAGGAAAGAGGGGCAGAACTCCCTTTGTTTTCTGATAAGGCGGGAGTCGGCCACATACCCAGCAGTTCGTTACATTGCTGGTCTGGTGAGAATGGTGTAACATACGAATAAAAGTATTATTGCGCAGTGCTAGTCGATATGACAGTTCATGGGGTGGCAGATCACTGAATGTGTGCTCTACAGTGTCATTGAAGGAAGAATGTATATGTGAACCAAGAGGAGGAAAGAAAACATGTAGCCTCAAGCTTATACATATAATCGATATACTTAGAAAAAACATAATGATCAGAGTTACTATGCATCTGCTGCGTAAGTTTTTGCTGTATTTATCTTTCATCTCTCTCTGCCTATCTCTCTGTCTATTTGGGTCTACGATCTTATACATGTCAGGAACCTGTCTAACCGCTTCACCCGAGGGGGACTTAAACAATTAAACGCTGTCTGACTTACTAGACCGTAGTTTCAGTTTATACTCCTGTTGCGGAGTCTTTTCTAGAAAAGGGAGTTTAGAGTCACTGATATCAGGGCAGTCCTTAGAGTCTTTCACCGAACCAAGTCCATGGAAGCGTTTCACATGGTGGGCATGGAGCCAGCCCTTCCTCCCCTCGACCTTGACGGCGGTCCTCGTCGTGAGTAGAACCAGCTTAGGTGCGCGCCAGCGGGGCTCGAGAGGACTTGAACGATCACAATTACGGACAAACACCAGGTCCCCCGGGACAATCGAGTGGTTCTTCACCTGGGTGTTGTCCGGGAAGGCAGCTGCAACCTGTGAACGACAAGAAAGGAGTGCAGACATCAAGGAAGCCAGGTAATCTGTCAGCATATTACTGTCGACATCAGTGATCTTTTTCGGCATAGGCGTACCCCACATATTCGGCGGTCTACCAAAAACAACCTCGTACGGGGATAGTCCGGTTCTGGAATGAGCTACCATACGCATGTAAAAGAGGGCAACCGGCAAGGCTACCATCCAATCCACGCCTTTTTCTGCACAGACCTTCGCTAGCTTGGTTTTGAGTGTCTGATTGTGCCTCTCTACGAGACCTGCTGCCTCTGGGTGTCGTACGCAATGGAATCTCCACTGGTACCCTAACAGAAGAGATACTTGTTTCATAAGTTCAGAAGAGAATGGCTGACCGTTATCTGAGTACACGACACGGGGCAAGCCGTATCGGGGAAAGTATTCTCGGACCAACTGCTTGGCATTGGTCACAGCAGTGTAATCTGGGACTGGGTACGCTTCTGTCCATCTAGATAATGCACATACAACTACGAGGATATACTTGTATCCTCGACATCTGTCCATCTGAATATAATCCATCTGAAGGACTTCAAAAGGGTGGTCAGGGGGATGGAATCCACCTTGTTCCACAGGAATGCCTTTGCCTGGATTGAACTGACAACAGATCATGCAGGTACGCACTTTCTGTTTTGCTGCTGCACGCAGGTGCTTGTTGAACCAGATATTCTGTAAACTGTCTAACATGGCTTTTTCTCCTAAGTGTGCTGGACTATGTGCTGTATTTATGATAGCCTGAACCATGGAGTCTGGGAGAAACCATGTGGCTTTGCCTTTTGTCATCCAACCTTGGTCTGTTTGGACCCCTCCTTGTTCAGTCCATTTCTTGATTTCGTCTGGAATGGCATGTGTCTGCATGTCAAGTACATCTTGTGAGGGATCCCTGACTGTCATACAGTTTGGCAGTGATGGTGCTTCTGTCTTTATCGTGTCGGTTGGAATGTCTGTGGGAGTCTGGGCTGTAAGTTTAGCTGTTCGATCTGCCAGGTCATTACCCTGGGAAATGGTGTCAGTGACTTTCGTATGTGCTTTGCACTTCATGATAGCTATGGCTGTAGGCAAGTGTATTGCATCTAACAGAGCCTGAATGAGGGGACCATGCTGAATTTTGGCCCCATGAGAGGTCAAAAAACTTCTCTCCTGCCAGAGGACTCCAAAGTCGTGAACGACTCCGAAGGCATACTGTGAATCTGTGTATATGTTTACTTTCATGTTCTTGGCTCGTATACATGCTTGGGTCAGAGCGATGAGTTCTGCTGCTTGGGCAGACAGGGTGTCAATTCGATGTGTCTCTATGACTTCAGTATCAGTGGTCACTGCATATGCGGCCACTAACTCTCCTGTGCTTGTTATCATGCATGAACCATCTACATAAAGTGTCAGGTCTGGGTCTGGCAGTGCAATGTCTGTCAAGTCCTGTCTTGGCTTCGTCACTGTGTTAATAACTCCCACACAGTCATGCGGTGCAGTGTCTGTTGTGCTTGAGGGCAAGAGTGTAGCAGTGTTCAGTATATTGCATCGTCTGATCTCTATGTGTGGCTGGAACAATGTCAGTTCATATCCTGTCAGTCTTGCTATAGTCAGGTGTTGTGTCTGAGTCCTGTTCACTGAGCGTGGAACCTGTACTGTCAGGGGATGTCCTAACACTATGGAATCGCTTTGCCTGATTGCTAGGGCTGTTGCTGCAACTGATTTCAGGCATGCAGGCAAAGCCTGGGCCACTGGATCCAATGTACTAGAAAAGTAAGCACAAGGCTTGTGTCTTCCCGCTTGATCTTGTGTAAGGACAGATAATGCTGTGCCTTCGCGTTCATTGACAAAGAGTGTAAAAGGCTTGCTGTAACATGGTGTCGCTAACACTGGTGATTGACATAAAGCTTTTTTCAATTCATCAAATGCAAGTGTATGTTCTTGAGTCCATGGGAGGACAGTCGAAGTCGCTGCCTCCTGTGTTGTCAACTGTATGAGTGGTTTGGCTAGATATGCGTACTGAGGAATCCATTGTCTGCAGTAAGAAGTGAGGCCAATGAAGGCCCGTACTTCCTTTTGTGTCTTGGGCTGTGGAAGATGTGCAATTAACTGAATGCGGTCTGGTGTCAGCTGTCCACCCCTCTTGGACAGCAAGTGTCCAAGGTACACCACTTGCTGTGCACAGAATTGTAACTTTGAAGGGGACACTTTGTGCCCCTTTTCTGCCAGGAAGTATAAGACTGTCAGTGATGCACGTTCACAGTCTCGTTCTGTTCGTGCTGTGATCAAAAGATCGTCAACATATTGGAGCAGTGCAGTGTCAGTAGGCATGTGAATGCTATCTAGTTGTCTTTTCAATACTTGACTGTAAATACTAGGACTTTCTGTGAACCCTTGAGGAGCCCTCGTAAATTTGAAGCTGCGTCCATTTAAACAGAATCCGAAGAGGTATTGGCTCTCTGGATGGATTGGGACACTAAAGAAGGCGTTCTTGAGATCTATTACAGTAAAGAACTTTGCTTCGGAATCAATTGCAGTCAATAGTGAAGAAATGTCTGGGACTACTGGGTACTGGGGTATAATGCATTTGTTCAGTTCTCGGAGATCAATCACTAGTCTGTAAACCGGTGGTGCTTTTGGGTCAGTTCGTTTAAGAATCGGAATGATAGGAGAATTACATACATTGGAGTCAGTCTCTACAACCACTCCCTGTGCAATGAGTTCATCAACAATTTTCAGTAATGCTACTACAGCATCAGGTGGTAACTTGTACTGTCGAATTCGTGGCAGTACAACTCCTTGCTTGAGAGTGACACGGTGTCGCGTAATGTGCATGTAACCTACATCAGTCGGACCTTGCGCCCATAAATGCTGTGGTACATTCTGGAGTCTGGGATCAAAATCTCTTAATACATAATGTCCTTTAAAATCACGTAAAAACAATCTCACTCCTTCCAGAGAACAACAAATCACTGCTCCTAGTTCTTTCAATGTCTTTATACCAAGCAAGTTTTCAGGACATGACTTGGTAAGCAACAGGTCTGTAGTACGGGACAATGGACCGACTCCTAGGGAAACTGGCTTTGACACTTCGTTAACAATAGGCTTTCCTGAAAATCCCAGGGAAATATTCTGTGAGCCTGAGAGGGGTGCCCCTGGAACCTCGTCATGACTGATGGTAGTTCTGCTCGCCCCTGTGTCAATTAAAAACTTTCTGTCTTTTCCCAATACACGACTATGTACATAGGGACCCTCTCGATCTACAGGAACCTCAATAAGGGGCAAGCCAACCTCCCTCTCTAGGCTGTTTCATGAGTACTGTTGATAGTTTGGGTAGTCTGACTGTGCATACTGGTACATTTGTTGCGTAACATGTTGCGTGGCAGCAATGGGCTGGGGTACAGCTACTGTCTGTTGTGTGTTCTGTGGCATTTGCGTGTTCTGCGGGACGTTATCCTGTCTAGGAGGACGCGGTCTTTCTTTCGTCTTGCCTATAGCTATATTGTGTTTCAGGACAGCACATTCATTTACATAGTGACCTGGTTGATTGCAGTAATTACAGTTCCCCTTGACAGGTGTCGCGCCCTTTTTATGGCCATCAGGTGGAACTGATTGTGCAACTAGTACTTTCATTTTCGTATCTTTCATGCGTCTCTTTTCGTTTTCCTGTTCCTCTCTAATTCGGTTCTGGTGGTACTGTAACATTTGCAACATTTGGGAAGGGCTATTTGCTTGCCAGGTACTCTCGACCTTCAGTACTCTATTTTTGATCTGGGGTAAGGAATTCTCTACTAGTTTGCTCACAAAAAGATGTGGGTATGATTCACTATTTGTCTTCAGGCCACTATTAATAATAAAACATTTTTCGAATCTCGAATAAAAATCACTAGTGTCTTCATCTGGGTTCTGTTTACAGGCTGAGATAGCATCCCAATCTTCTTTTTTTAGTAATCAATAATCTCTGCAAGACCTGTATCAATAGTTCAGGTAGTGCCTTGGCTTTTTCCCCAAGACCAACACCAGGGCCTCGAAGTTTGTCTTCATCTTCCAATTCTGTCCAACTGATCTTTTTCTCTCCCACCTCCCAATCTTTTTCTTTAAGTTTTTCGTAAATGCCTGCTGGTAACAGTACTTTCAATAATTTAATGATGTCAGCGTATGTGTAATCCCCAATGCGGAGAATGTCTTTTAATTCACGGTGGAACCCCCCCGGGTCTTTATCATGACAGGGCAGTAGTTTTTTCATTTCCAGTATTTCTATTTTCGTCAAGGGTGTGTAAACGTATACTCGTTGAAGCTCACCCCCTGCAGATCTAACGGGATGAACCTCTCGTAGGGGGTTCTGTCTGTCTATGTGAAAGGTCTTTCTTTCTCGGTGTGGGGCAGGAATCAAGTGCGTGGTCAGAAAAGTCAAGTACTTATGTCGTTGATCTAGAATGACATTGATTAACTCGGTACCTAGGCCTCTCCATCTCGCTAGGAGTAAATCGTCCAGTAATTTATACAAGGGACCTGAATCAGAATGCTGACTCTCGTACAATGTGATGAGATGTTGAACCATGTAAATACCAGCTAAACGCTGTTCTTCCGGAGGAAGGCTTACAAATGTTTGCGCTACTATGTCATCATTATATATGTTAGAATTACAAGCCCATTGAACCGCTGACCGGGCTAGTTCCTGTTCATGCATAGTACAAAGTTCACTGCCCCCTACTCGTTTTTTCAGTGCATTTTCAGTAGCTTGGAATAGGTGTTCGAGGGAATATCTCTCTGGTATGGGAGGAAGGGAATGTTTACTGTAATCTAGGCCTTTAGGCCTGTCAAACTGTCTTGCCCTGCCTACGTAATTCATTTTATCCATTTCCTCTGTTTCTGTCTCGTCCTCATCTGTGACTACCTCGTCCTCTTTCTCGGCTTGTTCTTTCTTGTGTATATTCAGAATTTCTTTACGGATTTTCCTGTACATACATTCTATCCTTGACAATGTATCATGTTTACCGACAGCTATGTTGTCACTCCAATTGATCATATCTTTGGTTACTTCTTTATTTGGCTGATCTTGTTCCCTGATCAAACAATTAATCAAAAATCGTAAAAGCATGCCTTGAATCTCCGCCTTTCTATGTGCCATGGCCTCATGTATACTTTCGGGTCCCTCCCCATTCTAATGAAGTGGTATATTCTGTCTAAATGTTCCTTCATGTCTGGTAAAGTGATCAAATAGTCTGCAACGCGTCTTAAACGTACTGAGTATATGAGCATTGAGCCCACACCTGGTACTGGATCATATATACAATTGGAAACCGTTACAGTTTGTCTAAGAGATGTTGTTGTCGGTTTTGGCGTTCGTTGTAGTGCCAATTCTCGTAGTGTTCGTGATGGTGGTGGTGTGTGCCATATGTCTCTAGTGGGCCCCCCTCCCGATGCCCCTTGACTGGAGTCGCCTTGGCTTGCATCGTCTTTCACTGTCAGTGTCACTACTGATGCGGGTTGATCTTGTGCTACGGGCGGTTGGCGAAAAGGATTGCTAGGATTGTTGACAGGAGGAGGAGTATCTGCATTAACATAGTCTGGAGCAGCGTCTTCTAAATAGAAGGAAAGAAAAATGTCCGCTGCTGTCTGTTTATGACTATGGACTTTTGTCGGGATCAGTGGTGGCGGCAAGTTACTGGGTACTTCTGGTGTCACTTTAGGTAGCCCTTCGGCGAGGACGGGATACATACCTTTAATAAGGGCATTTCTTCGTCTATCTACTTGTTCTGCCTTAACCCGTTCACCTTCTTCCTTTACCTCTTTTTCTTTGGCTTTTTCTGATGCTTCTCTACTTCTCTCTGCTTTGTAGATTTCTTTCTCTGTTCTCCTATGCGCTTCTTTACGCCACAACTCTATGGCATCTTTCTGGGATTGTCTAGCTTTCTTTTTCCACAGCGCTTCCTCTACTCTCATGATGCAATCAGCATCCCATGTCCCTGAGGCAGGCCATCTATATTTCTCCTCCAGATCCTTCGTGTAATCTACCCATAAGTCTAAAAACAGTATGGCATCTAGCCCGTGTTTCTGGTACAAAAAATGGCCAGGAGTGTCCCTAGGCGGGACGGGAACTGCTTCTTCGAGTATCCCTTTCCTGGTCCCTATCTGATGTAATTTCGGAAGCAGTGGCATGTTGTAACTAATCTTGAATGAAAACACAATAAACACAAGGATAGACTGGAAACAATCATTCATACTACGACATTAAAAACATTAAAAACTGATACATCCTAACTAGTACATAGAAAAAACACAATCCTGAAATACTTGTTTACTTTATGTACTGCAAGACAGTACAGCCATACCAGTCTCGTAAAGAGACACGTCTTTACCGCATCCACCTAAACGGACACGTCTTTACCGGATCTGTGTACCCAGACCCGTCTTGACCGGACTCAAATAAATGAACCCGTCTCTATGCGTTCCCAATAACGGTACTCACCGGGAAGCAAAACTGAAGGCCTCGGAAACTTGATACTGGACTGGACTGCTACGGCTTCTGGTACTGCTGCTGCTGCTGCGCATGCGCCTCAGAACAGGTGGGCCTCTGGATACCTTGGACCTTGCTCTCTCAGCTTGGCTCTGGTCGGGATGGTCCGCAATCCTCACCGCCTCGTGTGGATGCCTGGTCGCAGTCTCCGTCTCCTCCGTGGGCCTGAGGGAGTTGGCAGGAAGTCCCGCTATCGTGTACACTTGAAGTCCGTCACGGCTATAGAAGGGGTCAGGGGGCTGCACCTACATCGCCGGCGCATGGGGAAAGGGACTAGTCCCTATTCGGGCGCCAGAATAATGTGGTAAATAAAGTATTACCCTGTCATAATTTCTATACATTAATAAGGATTGCTCATAAAATGAGAGGCAGAGTCCGTGGTGTCCGATTCAAAAGGGCTTTAATTCAATAGCTCGAGCTATCGGAGAATGGGGTTCCATCACCACTAAGGTTCAGGAAGGGTCGTCATCTAAATCTTTATTCACATAACACATTATATATAGTGAAACCATACAATTGCATTGAATAGAGAAGGCGGAGCACTCCAGGCGGAGCAAGTGAAAGAGAGAGATAAGAACACATGGGCGTGAAAAGAAGGCGTGTAAGGAGGCGTACACGTGGGTGTTCACTTGACGAGTCATAGGTTTGTTATAGGTGGGTGGATGCATAGAGGAGGTCGGCAGGGTCAGCAGGAACCTTTACCCTACTTGTGCGCACAAAACTAGTCATGGCGTGAAATTGACGTGTAACTGGGGAGAGCTGGGGGGAGCTGACTTTAGCACTAGTAGGGGAGTCTGGGATGTCAGAACGACCTGCACCTTTGGCATATCTGATATCTTGTGTTTGGAGGATGTATTGTCTGAAGTAAAGGTCTCTCGAGCAAAAGCTGTTCATCACTAAATGCTAGTGTGTGCATATATTTCTTCGTGCATTACGTGGGGGCCATGGGCCTTCTATGGCAACGGGTTCAGTGAATCACTTGAATGGAGACAGGAAGGCTAGGCCCTATGTTCTGCAGGCGGAATATGTTTACCCCTTTCACTGGTCTGGAATGTGTTTTTGCGGAGCTGAGCAGATAACTGTAGGCAAAATACCGTCTTGGCAGGCCAGGCTGGGCACCTCTCAGCTGAGCAGGAAGTAAGGGAGAGGTCAGGGATACATAACTAAACTGCAGCTTTCAGAGTCAGAAGAGGCTCGGAGCCTGAATTCGGGAACTGGCTCGGCTGTGCCACAAAAACGTGTGCATCTCGACTTTTTAAACGTGCACCATGTAAATGCGTTGGCAACATAGGCCTCAATGCAGAATTAACGTTCCATTCATGGAAGGCCTAACAACTGACATGCTAATATTGGACGGAAATGCAGAGGCATTATTATTACAGTCATAGGAAGGGAATTACATGATAACATGGACATACATGGGGTATAGGTACATGGATAGGGTGCGAGTGGGGGACACACTGGCCACGTAAAAATTTCTATTTCCTCAGCCCATAAGTCATAAAATAACGTGCAGCCTGTGTGAACAGTAACAGCCGCGCATCACAGCTCTGTGAGTGCTGCACACACCCCCTGTGTGCTCCTGTGCATGCACCGAGCCCACCCCGCCCATAAACAATAATGCAGCACCTTGTTCACTTTTCACACAGGTTGTTTTGATGTGGAGCGTTGCCTCAGTGGCGCTTCTTTCGGCGTGGGGTACAACTGTTTAGTACAGTTTATGATGGAAGCTGGTGCCACCCCTAGTTAGAGGAGGGCAGCTGGACTGGGTAGGGAGTGTGCAAAGACTGTATCTTCTTTATCTTCTTTACACAAACAGACCACCAGGCGCACCGTTAACCTTGAGCAACAATCACACAGCAAAACAGCATGTCCACAAAATGCCTACAAGTGTATCTAATTTATAGAACACGTGTATGGTGTAGGTAAAAGTCGGGTAGTGTAAGTGACTTAAATATTCACACGCATATGGATGTATCCGATAGGTTGTAAAGCCTAAAATATGTATAAAAAATATGAACAACATGCTTTATTTAACATGTTACTCCTCGGAATTTGGATATTTAGGAAGATTAATAGCAAAGCAGGCAAAATATAGCTGTACTTCACTTTCTCTGGTAAGATTCAGCAGTTGTAGTCAAGTGCATTAAATGCACGTGTTTTGAAGTGAGCTGGCGCTGGCAGCTTGCATGGCGGTATGGCTGTTGAATTTAAAGCACCGGAAATGCGTCTATTTGTCGCGCCGGATGATGCAAAACTGTGATTACGACTGTGCCCAATTATAAACCAGAAAAATAATAGAAGTAGAGTGCATTCGACATTTATAGACAGTGCTTGAAATGGAAAAATAGAAGTGCTGGTACCCTTTAACAGAGTGCCTGCTTATTTCTGAGACGTGCTGATACTCCCCAATTAAAAGTATTACGTTCGGGAGGAGCCAGGCTGGGACCAAGATGGCTGCTTAGGCTCCTGGCTCCGTAGACCTCCATATCCTGCCACAAGATCCTGTTACTTATCCTGCGCCTATGCAACACCCTCCTACAGATGAATCGCAACAATGCCTAATCGAGTGATCCTGAGGGAGCCACCAGCTTCTAGGACGGAGAAACATCGCCTTGAAGTTTGCGGCCTACATCAGCATTTGAGCCGGGGCCTCGAGTATGGGAGCATCCGGCCACTAGTTGAACAACATCGGCCATGAATGTCCGGGAGGGACCGGTCCACTGGCATGGAGGTGGAGGTTTGCCCAATTCCAACGGCAAACATCCAAACTGATTAGTGGTGCAAGTGGAGCGATAAAATAGCCCGGCAGAAATATTTGGATCACCCCAATTCACGCAGCCCGGAGTATGAACGACTCAGACATTATTTGGGACTCGGCCTGTTGAATACGGGCGCAATCCTGAACATTACCGTGAAATGTCCCAACAAATTGATGGGTTGACATCTGGACTGTGACTTTACAGCAGAGCGGGGTCTATATCTATAGACGCGGGGCTCAAACCGGGATCGAGAAGAACGAAATGGCGCCCGATTTTGAACTAATCATAAATCAGACTCGCTCCTTCAAAGTGACCGAGAAAGATCGAACGCACCACTTGGGTCGATATATCCTGTCCAAGGATGGTAAGAATGTCGATGATAGGGGAGAAGAATTAGCACTGGCCGGGGCTGGACCGACGATTGGAGCTGTCATGGCGGCTATCAGTAACTTACACTCTTCCCTGGGCCAGAGAGCCCGAGCCTTGGAAAATAAATTGGTCGCTATAACATCTGAACTGGGGTTAATGAGAAAGACTATTATTCCACCGATTGACAAACCGAGAGCCATGATACCCACAGCAGCCAAACCAACCAACGACGTTCACCCCAGAAAACTGGAGATTAGGAAGTGTCTGGACTACACATCTACTACTTTCCGAGCACTGGAGGTCCCGGATGAAGCCTGGCATTCAATAGCAGCTCTGGTGGTGGAAAATCTGCGTGGCGCTAGTCTGCTGACTGGTTGGACTGAGACCCAAGGGTGGTTTGACTGTGTGGCCCTTTCCTTCTTCCCGGACTCTAAGCAACTGGTCTGGAAACATTGCCGGGGGTTCTTGCCGGTACGGACGGAACTCAGAGACAGTGTGGTCGAATATGCCCAGTTGTACCCGGCTTGCTTCTGTGTGCAGCTAGACGACTATCTTTGGCCCTTCTACTCTCTTAAGATGGCGGCAGTCCGGCTAGGAAACATCCATGCCCATGATCGAATGGGCCAAGGCTGAGAACAACTGACCAATTGAAGACATTTATTGGCTTGGTGGATGTGTGGGACTCACTTACAAAACATTGGTAATGGGGGTGAACTTGGCGAAAGACGATTCCCCGACTCTCAGTCTGTTTGATTAATAGCTAGTTATTCTGTAAATAAAGGGGAGGCTCAAATGTTGCGGGGGAGAGGCCGGGAGCCTGAACGAAGGTCCTCCTCCGATTACTATTTTTAGTTAATGTAGTTTAGATGGGGCGACAGGCACACTGCTAGTTGGGGTCGACCTTAAGCTATATGCAGGGGTGCAGGGTGAGGGGTTGGGAGTTGTTGCACTGTTTATTTTTATTTTTCGTTTCTTCCCTTTTCTTGGTCTTCCAAGTACGAATATCCATCATATATCCTGTTTATATTCCAGTATCGGGTGGCAATGCAAGCTCTACTATTCTGACTCATTTATGGTATATGTCGATGTCCATAACTTATCCTGTATATGACTTCAATATCGAGGGGGCTACGCAAGCTTAGACATCCTGATTCAGTGGGTGGGCGGAACCTGAGTGCTGCACGCTGAGGGTATATCGTAAATGTAATTTGTTCTTGTATTTTCCGACTAACTATAGGCTTTGGGGCTTAGTGTCCTGCTTGATGTCCCGCTAATATCCTGATTTTACAATTGCTTGATTTAACGTTCATAATTGACTGTATTGCACTTGATACGCCATTTTATTGTTTGTTTTTATATAAATAAATAAAAAAGATTTTTTTTTAAAAATTACGTTTTTCTTGAGAAGTGCAGGTACTCTCTCTCAAAATAAAAAAAAGTGCTGGTACTCAGTACCAGAAGTACCGATCCATTTAAAGCACTGTATATAGATGTAAATAGCTTTTATATAACTAGTTATTGGTTTGTAAAAAAAAAAGTTACAGTAATGTTATAAAATATTGTCCCATTATGGCCCAATTTTCTTTTCTAAATATTACTACACGTGTGTGGGGCTGCTAATAACGCACACATTAAAAGTACCCATGCAGAACGGATTGGCCCCCACTTTCTACCCCTGAAGTGGATGGTTTCAAAATCGAATGCATGCAGCAATATCCATGTATTATCATTTAATTTAGTGTACACGGAACAACAAGTTATTTTGTAGTTACCAACGGTAAACTCATTTCACAATGAAGTGTGTGTGTGTGTGTGCTGATGTGCTCGCTTCATTAGTAGCGCATAGCAGTATGGCCAGGGACTTCCGGAACCCCCCCTTGTGTTAACCAACATTATTAAATTGACATGAGAGGGATTTCTTTGGAGGCGGGGGTCGTACATCCCCCGGCCATATTTATTAAAACATAAAATCAAATGAAAATTGAAATAAACAATATTTACAAAATTACATCAGAAAACGTTTCATAACATCGGATTACAATTGATTTATACAGATATCAGAAAGTTAACCTTAACATAATTCTAGTACAAGGTATTTCCTATTTGAATCTAACATATGAACCATAATCATACAGCAATTACTTTTCTGCGTATCCTCTCTGGGCCTACGGCAAGGCCACTAACTGGTGTCAGATCCTTATCAATTAACCACGCCCTCCAGTCGGAGTGCGCATGCAAAGAGGGCATGTTTACCGTGAGGGTACCACCCCGGTTACCTCCGTACGCTCTATTAACTCCATTAAAGGGGGCCCTTGCCTCTCTGTGCCGTTTACTGATGTCATTGTGGATGTGCGGGGTGGCCAACCAGCCTAAAGAAAGTGTGACTCCCCCCTCCCCCGCACCCATCCAGCCAACCGGCTGTACTGCCTCTGGAGTTCTAGGGGAGACCACTTGTCCCTCCCCTTGGGCGACCCCATTCAAGAATGGCGTCGCCCTCTATGGACCTTAAATTTACTGTTCACCAATCATGACCTTACCTCCTGACCATGGAATAGCAATAAATACGACGATTGATGACCTGTAAACGGGATAAAGTTCTAAGGAATAAAACATATTAGTACGATACACTTGTTAACCATAAACCTTTGGAAAAAACATGTGAACAACCTTCATAAACACAATGCCATTCATCTGCTTTAGGGGATGGTGGGTGGGGAAAAAGATTTACAGCCTCCGGAAGGCTGGGGGGGCAGGCTTTTAAAAGGCATCCTGTTATTCTATTGAAACACCTGGCTAAGGATTAAGATAGGTGATGGGTCCAGACTCTCTAGGAAGTTGAGAAGCTCCAGAGGCTTAAAACAAGGGTGTGTTCTGGCCCCCCATCTTTTTAATTTGTTTTTATCTGACCTCTCTCAAAGGCTGGACTGTACCAATTCCCATCCACCAAAGCTTGGCGAACTGAGACTTTCGCATCTCTCATACGCGGATGACGTACTAATGAGCCAAACAAAGATCGGCCTGCAAAGATGCCTGAATGAAATGTCAGTTTACATTTCAGAAAACAAACTTGAAATAAACACATCCAAAACAAAAACTATGGTGATTGGAAAAAAACAGTTAAGAAAACAGACAATCTGGCTTAATGGAATCCAACTTGAAGAGGTAAAAAAATACAAACATTTAGGCCTTTATATCGACAACTCAAGAAATCTTACGGAGCATAAAAAATATATGTCTCAGAGATCAAGCACACTAACATATGCTTTCAGCCTATTAGCTAAAAAGTTGAAGGGCCCCTCCTATAAACCTTTGCTCGCCGTAATGAAGGCAAAAATCCTGCCAACTCTAACATATGCCAGCGCGGCCTTCCATGGCGAGAATAGAGCGCACCTAAACAAACTAATAGCTTCCATCTGTAAAAAAGTATTCCAGATTCCAAGGTCAGCTTCCCCAGCCCAGGTTCGTCTGGAATTCGGCCTTACAAATGAAGAAGTTGGCAGAACGTACGCGACGGTGAAAACCTGGTATCGATTCAAGCTAAACGCTGCTACATCAAAAATCAACGAGGCCATCTGGTCTGAAATAAACCAAGATAAATCTTCTCCTTTCAATAAATACCTTTGCAAATCCCTTTCCGCCACATGTACGACAGAAACATGGAAAAAAAACTTATCGCACCAATCGTTTAAATAAGTTGTAAATAAAGCATCAAAAACCCATTCATTGCTAGTGGACAAAAATATCCTAAGATCAAGGTCGCACGCCTGGATGGTGATAAATCACTATAAGTCCCTTGCACCGGCAGCCTATTTATGCAAAACCTACTCAATTAACGTAAAAAAGCAACTTATGGCACTGCGTTTTGGAACACTACCATCCCAGGCTGAGCAGCCAGCTTGGGTGCACACAGGCCCTAAATCATGTCGGCTGTGCAATCATCACAAAGAAGACTTTATCCGTATAATTTGCACATGTAAAAAACTGCGGGCTGACGGTGTAATCTTTCTAAAGACAAGTTTCAACGAAAGAGGTATTAGATCCTGCAGAGCCGCAATAATGGCATGCCTAAGCCCATCAGACCCCCGACTGCATGGCAGACTGATCAAATTTCTTAAAGCCTTTAAAAAGCTTTGTTAAAAGGGTCGGAAGCTGGGCAAATGAGGTCTAACTTTCTGCATTGAACTTTTAAGAAACAAAATGATTTTATACTTAAATTCCTGCTTTTAACTGCTTATCGTAAAATTGCGCTTTTGCTACTTGTTTTAAATTGTTATGGTTTTAACTAACTAAACAATAAACATTACTTACTTACTTACGTACTTACAATACCATTCATCTGCTTTAGGGGAGGGTGGGTGGGGAAAAAGATTTACAGCCTCCGAAAGGCTGGGGGGGGGCAGGTCGTGGAGCGCGGGGTCAAAGATGCAGACTCCCGCGCTCCCTGAAAGGCTTTTAAAAGGCATCCTGCTATTCTATTCAAACACCTGGCTAAGGATTAAGATAGGTGATGGGTCCAGACTCTCTAGGAAGCTGACAACCTCCAGAGGCTTAAAACAAGGGTGTGTTCTGGCCCCCCATCTTATTAATTTGTTTTTATCTGACTGCTCTCAAAGGCTGGACTATACCAATTCCCATCCACCAAAGCTTGGCGAACTGAGACTTTCGCATCTCTCATACGCGGATGACGTGGTACTAATGAGCCAAACAAAGATCGGCCTGCAAAGATGCCTGAATGAAATGTCAGTTTACATTTCAGAAAACAAACTTGAAATAAACACATCCAAAACAAAAACTATGGTGATTGGAAAAAAACAGTTAAGAAAACAGACAATCTGGCTTAATGGAATCCAACTCGAGGAGGTAAAAAAATAAAAATATTTAGGCCTTTATATCGACAACTCAAGAAATCTTACTGAGCATAAAAAATATATGTCTCAGAGATCAAGCGCACTAACATTTGCTTTCAGCCTATTAGCTAAAAAGTTGAAGGGCCCCTCCTATAAACCTTTGCTCGCCGTAATGAAGGCAAAAATCCTGCCAACTCTAACATATGCCAGCCTTTAAAAAGCTTTGTTAAAAGGGTCGGAAGCTTGGCAAATGAGGTCTAACTTTCTGCATTGAACTTTTAAGAAACAAAATGATTTTATACTTAAATTCCTGCTTTTAACTGCTTATCGTAACATTGCGCTTTTGCTACATGTTTCAAATTGTTATGGTTTTAACTAACTAAAAAATAAACATTACTTACTTACTTACTTACTTACAATACCATTCATCTGCTTTAGGGGATGGTGGGTGGGGAAAAATATTTACAGCCTCCGGAAGGCTGGGGGGGCAGGTCGTGGAGCGCGGGGTCAAAGATGCAGAATCCCGTGCTCCCTGGCCTTTTAACCCCTCACTTGCCAGGCCGGTTCTAACTGGCCTGCCTTAGCTCCCCAGCGACCCGAAAGTGATTCAATCACTTCCGGGTCACTGAGGAACACGGGGTCCAATCTGTGACAAGGCACGCCCGTCGCGTCATTGTGACGCGACGGGGCTCGCCCTACCACAGGATGCGGGTGGGGGCCGGTGCGTCCGCCATCCTTGCAGAGGGGCCGATGCCGGCCATGCCTTTCTCTATGGACAGAGACTACCGGAGACCAACCCCCCCTTGCATTAACCAACATTATTAAATTGACATGAGAGGGATTTCTTTGGAGGCGGAGGTCGTACCACCCCCGCATTATTTATTAAAACATAAAATCAAATGAAAATTGAAATCAACAATATTTACAAAATTACGCAGAAAACGTTTCATAACATCGGATTACAATTGATATATACAGATATCAGATGGCTAGCCCTAACATAATTCTAGTAGAAGGTATTTCCTATCCGAATCTAACATATGAACCATAATCATACAGGAATTACTTTATCTTATTTGGGCCTACGGCAAGGTCACTAACTGGTGTCAGATCCTAATCAATTAACCACGCCCCCCCCCCCAGTCGGAGTGGGCATGCGCAGAGGGCCCGTTTACCGTGAGGTTACTCCCCTCCCCGGTTATCCCTGTGTGCTCTATTAACTCCATTAAAGTGGGCCCTTGCATCTCTGTGCCGTTTACTGACCTCATTGTGGCCAACCAGCCTAAAGAAAGCGTGACTACCACCCTCTCCTGCACCCATCCAGCCAACCGGCTGTACTGCCCGTGGAGTTCTAGGAGAGACCACTTTTCTCTCCCCTTGGGAGACCCCATTCAAGAATGGCGCTGCCCTCTAAGGACCTTAAATGTACTGCTCACCAATCATGACCTTACGCCACAAGCCAGCGTAGTTGCCCGGCTATCTGCCCCCCCTACCCTCCTACACTGAAAGGTCATGCCCTGCCCTTAAAACTCACTTGCCAAGACATTGTATTTTCCAACAGGATTTCATTACCTATCTTAGTCAAGTAAACCCCTTCTTTTAAGAAGCACGGTTCCCCCCTGATACACCCATGTGGGATCGTCTGTAGCTGGGGAGACCGTAACAATTTCCCTATTTTAATGTTGATCCTCATTCCTGAGTGATTCAACGCTTTCACAGAATCTCCCCCCTGCATTTAAATCTGGGTACCATCTGAGACCAGACTATGGTGCAGCCCTGGCATGTCTTAGCTAACCATCCACTTCTGAGATTATGTCCTCCATCAAGCCTCTTCTACCCAGATTCACCAGGTTGTTCCATCCCAAGTGTAAAATAAGTATCCTGGGTGGAGACTCAACAGATCTGTAACAAAACCCCTAAACTGACTAAGGCAGAGTCCGCCTTTTCCATGGAAAGATACCCTAAAACCGTCCTGCTTAGCTCTGTGTTTGTAATTTCCTGAAAGAAAAACTGAAATCATATGTTTTACATAGGAATGACCAATGAGCTAAGAAACATGTGCACCTGCGTCTTGTGGATGCGCCCGTCGTTGTGATGTATCTTGTTGCTGGTGTGCCGACGCCAGTTTCCCCCCTACGTGACAGGTTTGAGAAAATGAAATGTAAGCAGAAGATGGTACAGGCATCAGCACAAGTAAGAAATGCAACACTCACAACATGAGTAGCCGCACATAGCGCTTATAACAATTGGAGGACCACCTCCCAATTCTCTTCACACTGTTGTTGTGCAAACCTCTAGCCGTTGTTTCTGTGGCAGCCCCTACTCTGAAAGAATGTGTTCCAAACCACTTTGGATCCAAGCCTGCCCTGTCTATTGCCATGTCTAATACTCTTTTTAATCGAAATCTGGTGAGTGGGGTACCGTCAGCATGTATCAGTAGTGCCCCCTCATTGCATTATTCCTCTGTCGGAGGAACCCTTCTAGCTGAGTCACGGTGCAACAAGGATTATCCTGTTCCGGTGAAGTATTATCCCTTCGCCACGAGCTTCTTGGTCTGTTTTTTATTTTCTAATGGATATTAGTAAGGTGTTGCCCTGTACCTTTGCATGCTCCAACTGCTGCCCTCCTTGCACATCATGCTTATTGCACGCCAACAGCTCCCCTATCCTCAAGGCTCCATAAAAAGCCAGTGAAAAAGCGGCTCTGAACAGCAATGCTTCCCCTGGTGAGCTGCAAATGCCACCAAGGGCTGCTAGCAGTGATATTAACTACTCTATCCCAATTGGGTGTCTTGTGTCTGGAGCTGCCCCCTGGAGGCGCCACCACCCCTTCAGTGCCTTTCTAAAAATAAAACTTTTAGTGGGATCCTTGGTGTCCTTGATTTGTGTGCAGAAAGTGATTGCTGCTACATGTCGCCTGGCTTTTGCCGCACAGCGCCCTTCCTTATTCAAAGTATCTAAATACTGGAGGAATGCCCCTGTCACATGCCAGCTGTGTACCCAATCCTGTCCCAAAAAAGCACAGTAAGACCATAACCCCCTTCATAAGCTTTCCTGGTCTTGGGAGCTAGACTAGCTGCCACGAGGTTCTGTAGCTGGGGGCACCAATCTGCCAGAGTACTTCCGGGAAGGGTGTTGATGTAGCCTCTGCCGAGGGAAGTTGTTCCCTGAAAACCTGCATCTTGAAGCAAGAGAGTGCGTCAGCAGCATTATTCAACACCCCGGGACATGTTTAACCTTAAAGTGTATGTTCAGTTTCATACATAGCAATACTATTTCTTTCAGCAGGCGGAGGATCATTTTACACCGTGCTGCCTTTTGGTTGATGCATTCTACCGCCGTCATGTTATCTGACCAGAAAATCACAGATTGATTACGCAGATGGTGAGGCCAAACAGTCAGTGCCACCCAGATAGGAAATAGTTCCAGGAAATCAATGTTAGCTGTTACACCATCCTCCACTCACCCAACCGGCCAATGTTGTGCCATCTAATCGTTCCCAAGTATGGCACCAAATCCCAAACTGCCCACAGCGTTAGTCCATAAACCCAACTCTGCAGAAGTAGTGGGAGGACCAGGATACACTACCCTACCCTTGAAACCCTCCAGGAATGCCATCCAAATACGCATGTCCTGGCGAACCTCAGACAACAGTCTTATGTGATGGTGTTTTTCTTGGAGGCCTGTCATAGCCTGTGAAATGGAGCTGGAAAATGGTAGTGCCATAGGTATGACTCTTAGTGCAAAGTTCAACTGACCCACTGTCTGTTGCAGCTGATGTAAGGTTACTTTATCTTTTCTCAAACAGTGTCGCAATGCTGCTCTAAATTTCAAAATGTTTTCTTTAGGTAACCTGAAATACCCTTGTACTGAGTCCAACTCAATGCCTAAAAATTCTATTGTGGTTGCTGGATCCACCATCTTCCCCGGCACCAGAGGAACCCCGAAAGCACGCATGAGCACGCGAAATTCCTGCAATGCCCAAGCGCACTCCCGGGAGCCCATCAACCCCAGAAAGAGAAAGTAATCCAGATAGTGCATGACATGTTGGTGCCCTCTCGCCTGTCTTAAAACCCATTCCAAAAATGAACCAAATTTTTCAAAGTAAGCGCAGGAAACTGAGCAACTCATGGGCACGCACATATCCATGTAGAATTTATCCTGAAATTTAAAGTCCAGAAGGTGATGATCGAGAGGGTGTACAGGCAGCAAACGGAAGGCAGACTCAATATCTGATTTGGCTAGCAAGGCCCCGGGGCCCAGAACCCTTAGCATATCCACTGCCTGGTCAAAGGAAGCATTTTAACTCTACAGATATCCTCATCGATGGCGTCATTGAATGACAGATTATGAATCAAACTGAACTCCCCCTCCTCTTTCTTGGGGACCACTCTCAGGGGGGAGCAAACAAAATTGTATACTGGGATGTGATCATAAGGACCAGCTATTCTGGCCAAGCGTAATGTTTTTGCTCAGTAACTGCCGCCTCTTCTCAACTCACAAAGTCCTCGGCTGCCGGACGCTTTCTCCCGCGCACTTCTCCAGCTGGAACCTGCAGAGGGGCAAAAGAAGAAGAAATCACTTCTGTGCTGCCAATGCGATCTCGGTGCTCTCCCTGCTCTTGAGCCCATCTTCTTTCCAAAGGACCTGCAATAAAGATAAAACAAAAAAGAATTACAGACTCCTGGAGGCTGGGGGGGGGGGGCAGGCTGTGGAGCGTGGGGTCAAAGAGGCAGACTCCCGCGCTCCCCAGCCTTTTAACCCCTCACTGGCCATGCCGGTTCTAACTGACTTGACCTTACATCCCCAGCGACCCGGAAGTGATTCAATCACTTCCGGGTCACTGAGGAGCACGGGGTCCAATCCCTAACAAGGCGCACCCGCCGCTTCATTGTGACGCAACGGGGCTCGCCCTACCAAAGGATGCGGGTGGGGGCCGGTGCGCCCGCCATACTTGCAGCGTGGTCGCATTTATGAACCCTGTGCTTCTCTGGGCAGACCTTTATAACTCATTCACAGCCACCCCTTCTGAGCAAAATACTGCAATATGGGCTTACAGGCCCATTCAAATGATGGAGCGCCTGGAAGAGAAGCTGCCCGTTCAGCAAGTGGTGCATGTGAAGCCACTGTGAAAGTGAAAGCGCACATAGCGCACTGCAACACAAATAAATTAAAACCGTCTGCCATTTCTAAAGCTTGTGTCTCACCAATGGTGTTTACAATAATTAAGCAAAGAGTTCAGCTGAAGGACTAATGCAAGCTGTACAGTAACAACACAGTAAAAGGTCCAGTCCGGATGGGAGGTTACAAAAGAAGACAGGGTGGTACTAAGGAGGGGCTAATAAGCCTATTACTTAATCAAAAGCCAACATATACAAAGGACAGTCACATCAGCCAATTGAAAAGATGGGCAGAGAGTGGGCAGAGCTTCAAGTCCCTTCCTGAATACATCATACCTCGCAGAGCAGCATGTGCGCTTCCTAGGCTTGACCTAAAAACGTAACTGGGAGAGCGGCTAAGACTCACCAGAGGTGTAACAAAACCTGAGGGGGCCCCCCTTGCAAAGTACAAGGAGGGGCACCCCCCTGGACTCAGTCAAGAGCTCTCTGGCCCGGCTACTGTTTTGCGGGGGGTCACTGTAATGACCGGATTCTCAGACCAAGAATTACCCACTCACCTAGATACAACCAACCCGGCCAAAACGTAACACCATCCCTTCCCAGACCCTATTTACAATGATTCCTGAATACTTACCCGGGAATGGGGCACTCGCAATATACAAGCTTATATCATCAAAAATACTGCTAGATCTAAGAGGTTACTAAGAATAATCATTAATACCTACGGAATTCCATGTCCCATCCTATGATCTTACCTTATAGCCCGCGACAATCTGGCCCGAACTATTCTACCCTCCTTCTCATGGTGGAGAGCAGCTCACTCTATCACACCAACCACAAATGGTGTTCTCATTAACGACCTATCTTGAGCGGTCTCATTACATACCTTCCCTAATCGGTACTCTCACTAATGCCCTATCTTGAGCAATCTCATTATACGCCAATCCCAATTGATGTTCTCAATAACGCCCTATCTTGAGCAATCTCACTGTCCTATTGATACCTTTCTCTCTCTCTCTCTATTGGGAAAGTTTCTTTATAACTAATATTTACTGGGGGTCTATCTTATATAAATTGCTATCCCTCATGTGATAGATAGAAGATCCGATCCTCTCACACAAGAACTGCCAAATTGTTACACTTAAGAATTATTCCTTGACATAAAACTCACATCAATCTCCCGCATCAGTTACCTGTAGGAAGGGAATCACCCATCCTTCCATACGATAGCACCTGGCTGTAAAGAAAGGTTAGTTCTGTCATAAGAAAAATAGGAAAATATGTGTTTGTTACAAACTGGGGTCCCTTTATTACACAATAATAGACAAAGAAGACATTATATTATAAAGTCACAATACTATCTAACAATCTAAGCATAGCCTGAAAAGTAAAAGGAAAGAATTAGTATAAATATAATCTATAATAGCAGGACAGACTTTACCTTATAATTACGGAGTCCGGTTCTAGCTGTCATCTGGGTTCCTCTCTCGTCTGTGACTTGGCTCATCTCAGGTTCTACTCTGCCCCCACGGATACACGTCTGCACCGCTATGCCCCTTCAAAGCACTGGAACCCGTCTCTCTCGTCTTCTTCGTCTCTCTGTGCCTCAGCTCTGCTCTCTCTCTCCCTCACGAACTGTCTTCACCTCCAAACTTCAATCTAATGATATAGTTTCAGCCTCGCTGGAAACCATTTAATGAAAGAGACGCATAGCTCCTTCTAAATACATAAACAAACCCTACCAATAGGTAATATAGTATCAGGAATAAAGGATCTACCCTCTAATATAGGCCTTCAGGCTCTAAAATGATGAAAGGACATATGCTTATGTCATAGTCAATAGGCTAATCCTAAGAATAGGCTGAAGATAGGGATCTATCCACTATACTAAGATGGTAGTAGACTAAAGTCACCATCATTCGGAAATATGGCAAAATATCCAGTCACTACACTTCACCCTTGACTTTCGTCTACTATCATCTGTCAAACTGAGCGAACATCTGATGAAGAATAATAGGAAACAAAACTAACAGACCTAGACATAGTGTGTGGTTTAAAAATGTGAATCAAAGAAGGGATGCATTGAATGCAACAACATAGAGCAACTAAAATAGAAACAGCAATCAAGACACCCCCCAACACTTGACGTAGGGAGTGCAAATCAGGCAACCAATTGAAAAGCCAATCAAACCACCCTTGATCTATATGTTGCCTAACTTCTTCAGTTAATTCATGAAGTTTATCAATGTGGGACTGGATGGATCTGGAATGATCCGACAGATTAAAACAACAAAGGCCCTCAAAATCTGAGCAGCCATGACCATGTTTAAGCAAAAGGTAATATATTGCAGCTCTATTTTGTAAAATGGCTCTACGCCTGCCTTGAGCATCTAATAAAAGGTCAGATAAAACAATAGAAGTATGGTTAATAGATTTGACCA
Source organism: Lissotriton vulgaris (assembly GCF_964263255.1). Classification (NCBI taxonomy): domain Eukaryota; kingdom Metazoa; phylum Chordata; class Amphibia; order Caudata; family Salamandridae; genus Lissotriton; species Lissotriton vulgaris. The sequence continues at coordinate 376,075,953 of NC_141698.1, forward strand.
TCCAGCAAGCCAATTTTCCGATTGATTTAGCATTATATACAGATAATGCAGGAACACCTAAATTAGAAAACGCTAAACTAAGATACTCAGATGGAGAAAATAAATGTAATGAGGAATCACAATTGGCTTTCAAAAGACGGGGCATATCGTGTAGTTCGGGAAATAACATCAGGATGTGAAGAAAACATTAATAAACTCAATCTAGTAATAGCACAAGGACCTCCAGTAATATTAGCAGGAATATAGGGCCAATGAAAATAGCCATCCAGAAGGTAATAGTACCATATGATAGTGACTAGGAGTACCTACAAGACGCCTACAAGTCATATTATTTCTAACAGAAGTACATGATTTAGATAGTCTTTCGAACCATAGAATTCTTTCATGGGTAGTAAATGAATGAACATTTTTCTGTCTCAATTGAATGCACTTGCCTATAAACCTAGGGTCACAGGTCATGAAAAAGCAACGATCACCCTCGGTAATATTGTAAGTCATTATTTGGGAATTCAAAGGGGGCTGTAAATCAGGCAAGACCGTACATAGAGCACAGTAATCATAGGCCGCAAAATCACAAAACATTACATTGGGATGAGCATTCGATAAATTAAAAATATGGGCAAGTGTCTCCATGGAAGTTGGGACGGCAGCCAAGTAGGTCGCTAGGATATCAGTCACCGAATGCATAGGGGTCAAACAGAAGTGATTAGAGTTAGTTAGTCTCCGGGCTAGAGACGTCCAGAAATTAGATGACAAATCCCACGATGCAGAAGAACAACGTCTTCGGTCCAAGGAATTATTCCAGTCCTGGGGGCTCTCCTGTCTCTCAGTGCAGCAAGCCAAAAGGAGTCCAGCGACGACACTTCTGACAGCAGCAGTCCAAACGATGGTCTAGGAGAACCGGATCAAATACAGGTATTATTCATTCTCGCAAATAACATTTATCAGCAGGGACAGCTTCCCAGCTATCTTGCCCTGGCCTCATGACTATGACCGTATTATCCCGATCGGTTATTTCAGCCTGTTCAGGGGGATTTTTAGGTGACTGAACCCACTCTCTTGCTCCGGGATTGTCAGTGGATCCAAAACCCTTTTTTCCTTATACAGATAACAGGGTTGGGGCAGTACCTTTATGAATCTCACCACTGAAAACGGGCATAATTAGCAATTGAGCAACTCGGTCTGCTTGGTGTATCAGTAAATCAGAATCACCACTGTTTAATAGGATCACTTTAATCTCTCCTTGATAATCACTGTCAATGACAACTCCGAGCACCTGGACACCTTTTAAAGCCAAGCCAGATCTCGGGGAAATTAATCCAAAACTTCCAGCAGGTATTTGGACACCAATACCGGTCTCCACAATAGTAATGTCTTCTTTTTTCAGGGTGATGGTATTTATAGAATGCAGGTCTAGGCCTGAAGAACGTGGGGTCGCTCTGCATGGAGCTAAAGCTCCTGGGGAAATTTCCGAATACATCACTGTACTTTCCACAGTGTTGGGTTTGACATCAATATAAACCAAGATAAATCTTCTCCTTTCAATAAATACCGTTGCAAATCCCGCCACATGTACGACAGAAACATGGAACAAAAACTTATCGTACCAATCGTTTAAACAAGTTGTAAATAAAGCATCAAAAACCCATTCATTGATAGTGGACAAAAATATCCTAAGATCAAGGTCGCACGCCTGGATGGTGATAAATCACTATAAGCCCCTTGCACCGGCAGCTTATTTATGCGAAACCTACTCAATTAACATAAAAAAGCAACTTATAGTACTGCGTTTTGGAACACTACCATCCCAGGCTGAGCTGCCAGCTTGGCTGCACACAGGCCCTAAATCATGTCGGCTGTGCAATCATCACAAAGAAGACTTTATCCATATAATTTGCACGTGTAAAAAACTGCGGGCTGAACGTGTAATCTTTCTAAAGACAAGTTTCAACGAAAGAGGTATTAGATCCTGCAGAGCCGCAATAATGGCATGCCTAAGCCCATCCGACCCCCGATTGCATGGCAGACTGATCAAATTTCTTAAAGCCTTTAAAAAGCTTTGTTAAAAGGGTCGGAAGCTTGGCAAATGAGGTCTAACTTTCTGCATTGAACTTTTAAGAAACAAAATGATTTTATACTTAAATTCCTGCTTTTAACTGCTTATCGTAAAATTGCGCTTTTGCTACATGTTTCAAATTGTTATGGTTTTAACTAACTAAACAATAAACATTACTTACTTACTTACTTACTTACAATACCATTCATCTGCTTTAGGGGATGGTGGGTGGGGAAAAAGATTTACAGCCTCCGGAAGGCTGGGGGGGCAGGTCGTGGAGCGCGGGGTCAAAGATGCAGAATCCCGCACTCCCTGGCCTTTTAACCCCTCACTTGCCAGGCCGGTTCTAACCGGCCTGGCCTTAGCTCCCCAGCGACCCGAAAGTGATTCAATCACTTCCGGGTCACTGAGGAACACGGGGTCCAATCTGTGACAAGGCACGCCCGTCGCGTCATTGCGACGGGGCTCGCCCTACCACAGGATGCGGGTGGGGTCGGTGCGCCCGCCATCCTTGCAGAGGGGCCGATGCCGGCCCTGCCTTTCTCTATGGACAGGTACTACCGGAAACCACCCCCCCCCTTGCGTTAACCAACATTATTAAATTGACATGAGAGGGATTTCTTTGGAGGCGGAGGTCGTACAACCTCGCATTATTTATTAAAACAGAAAATCAAATGAAAATTGAAATCAACAATATTTACAAAATTACGCAGAAAACGTTTCATAACATTGGATTACAATTGATATATGCAGATATCAGATGGCTAACCCTAACATAATTCTAGTAGAAGGTATTTCCTATCCGAATCTAACATATGAACCATAATCATACAGGAATTACTTTTCTGCGTATCCTATTTGGGCCTACGGCAAGGTCACTAACTGGTGTCAGATCCTTATCAATTAACCACGCCCCCCAGTCGGAGTGCGCATGCACAGAGGGCCCGTTTACCGTGAGGTTACTCCCCCCCCCCCGGTTATCCCTGTGTGCTCTATTAACTCCATTAAAGGGGGCCCTTGCATCTCTGTGCGGTTTACTGACCTCATTGTGCATGTGCGGGTTGCCAACCAGCCTAAAGAAAGCGTGACTACCACCCTCCCCTGAACCCATCCAGCCAACCGGCTGTACTGCCCGTGGATTTCTAGGAGAGACCACTTGTCCCTCCCCTTGGGCGACCCCATTCAAGAATGGTGCCGCCCTCTAAGGACCTTAAATGTACTGCTCACCAATCATGACCTTACTGCCACAAGCCAGCGTAGTTGCCCGGCTATCTGCCCCCCCTACCCTCCTACACCGAAAGGTCATGCCCTGCCATTAAAACTCACTTCCCAAGACATTGTATTTTCCAACAGGATTTCATTACCTATCTTAGTCAAGTAAACCCCTTCTTTTAAGAAGCACGGTTCCCCCCTGATACACCCATGTGGGATCGTCTGTAGCTGGGGAGACCTGAACAATTTCCCTATTTTAATGTTGATCCTCATTACTGAGTGATTCAACGCTTTCACAGAATCTCCCCCCTCCATATAAATCTGGGTACCATCTGAGACCAGACTATGGTGCAGCCCTGGCATGTCTTAGCTAACCATCCACTTCTGAGATTATGTCCTGCTTAGCTCTGTGTTTGTAATTTCCTGAAAGAAAAACTGAAATCATATGTTTTACATAGGAATGACCAATGAGCCAAACAACATGTGCTCCTGCGTCTTGTGGATGCGCCCGTCGTTGTGATGTATCTTGTTGCTGGTGTGCCAACGCCAGTTTCCCCCCTACATGACAGGTTTGAGAAACTGAAATGTAAGCAGAAGATGCTACAGGCATCAGCAAAAGTAAGAAATGCAACACTCACAACATGAGTAGCCGCACATAGCGCTTATAACAATTGGAGGACCACCTCCCAATTCTCTTCACACTGTTGTTGTGCAAACCTCTAGCCGTTGCTTCTGTGGCAGCCTCTACTCTGAATGAATGTGTTCCAAAGCACTTTGGATCCAAGCCTGCCCTGTCTATTGCCATGTCTAATACCCTTTTAAAGCGAAATCTGGTGAGTGAGCATGTATCAGTAGTGCTTCCCCATTGCATTATTCCTCTGTCGGAGGAACCCTTCTAGCTGAGTCACGGTGCAACAAGAATTATCCTGTTCCGGTGAAGTATTATCCCTTCGCCACGAGCTTCTTGGTCTGTTTTTTATTTTCTAATGGATATTAGTAAGGTGTCGCCCCGTACCCTTGCATGCTCCAACTGCTGCCCTCCTTGCCTATCATGCTTATTGCACGCCACCAGCTCCCCTATCCTCAAGGCTCCATAAAAAGCCAGTGAAAAAGCGTCTCTGAATAGCAATGCTTCCCCTGTTGAGCTGCAAATGCCACCAAGGGCTGCTAGCAGTGATGTCAACTACTCTATCCCAATTGGGTGTCTTGTGTCTGGAGCTGCCCCCTGGAGGCGCCACCACCCCTTCAGTGCCTTTCTAAAAATAAAACTTTTAGTGGGATCCTTGGTGTCCTTGATTTGTGTGCAGAAAGTGATTGCTGCTACATGTCGCCTGGCTTTTGCCGCACAGCGCCCTTCCTTATTCAAAGTATCTAAATACTGGAGGAATGCCCCTGTCACATGCCGGCTGTGTACCCAATCCTGGCCCAAAAAAGCACAGTAAGACCATAACCCCCTTCATAAGCTTTCCTGGTCTTGGGAGCTAGACTAGCTGCCACGAGGTTCTGTAGCTGGGGGCACCAATCTGCCAGAGTACTTCCGGGAAGGGTGTTGATTTAGCCTCTGCCGAGGGAAGGTGTTCCCTGAAAACCTGCATCTTGAAGCGAGAGAGTGCGTCAGCAGCATTATTCAACATGTTTAACCTTAAAGTGTATGTTCAGTTTCATACATAGCAATACTATTTCTTTCAGCAGGCGGAGGATCATTTTACACCGTGCTGCCTTTTGGTTGATGCATTCTACCGCCGTCATGTTATCTGACCAGAAAATCACAGATTGATTACGCAGATGGTGAGGCCAAACAGTCAGTGCCACCCAGATAGGAAATAGTTCCAGGAAATCAATGTTAGCTGTTACACCATTCTCCACTCACCCAACCGGCCAATGTTGTGCCATCTATTCATTCCCAAGTATGGCACCAAATCCCAAACTGCCCACAGCGTCGGTCCATAAACCCAACTCTGCAGAAGTAGTGGGAGGACCAGGCTACACTACCCTACCCTTGAAACCCTCCAGGAATGCCATCCAAATACGCATATCCTGGCGAACCTCAGACAACAGTCTTGTGTGATGGTGTTTTTCTTGGAGGCCTGTCATAGCCTGTGAAATGGAGCTGGAAAATGGTAGTGCCATAGGTATGACTCTTAGTGCAAAGTTCAACTGACCCACTGTCTGTTGCAGCTGATGTAAGGTTACTTTATCTTTTCTCAAACAGTGTCGCAATGCTGCTCTAAATTTCAAAATGTTTTCTTTTGGTAACCTGAAATACCCCTGTACTGAGTACAACTCAATGCCTAAAAATTCTATTGTGGTTGCTGGATCCACCATCTTCCCCGGCACCAGAGGAACCCCGAAAGCACGCATGAGCATGCAAAATTCCTGCAATGCCCAAGCGCAGTCCCGGGAGCCCATCAACCCCAGAAAGAGAAAGTAATCCAGATAGTGCATGACATGTTGGTGCCCTCTCGCCTGTCTTAAAACCCATTCCAAAAATGAACCAAATTTTTCAAAGTAAGCGCAGGAAACTGAGCCACCCATGGGCATGCACATATCCATGTAGAATTTATCCTGAAATTTAAAGTCCAGAAGCTGGTGATTGAGAGGGTGTACAGGCAGCAAACGGAAGGCAGACTCAATATCTGATTTGGCTAGCAAGGCCCCGGGGCCCAGAACCCTTAGCATATCCACTGCCTGGTCAAAGGAAGCATTTTAACTCTACAGATATCCTCATCGATGGCGTCATTGAATGAATTGCTCCTAGGGGCTGACAGATTATGAATCAAACTGAACTCCCCCTCCTCTTTCTTGGGGACCACTCTCAGGGGGGAGCAAACAAAATTGTATACTGGGATGTGATCATAAGGACCAGCTATTCTGCCCAAGCGTGATTCTTTTGCAATTTTTGTACCTGCTGCCCCCGGGTTGGTCCTCACAGAAAGCTGATTTTTACACTCAGGTGTCCCTATGTAATCAAATGCAGGAATCCTGAAGCCATATAATTAACCTTCCTATAACGTCCTAGCCATAGCATGATCTGGGTACCTGTTTAACCAAGGAGTCATAGCCATAACATCAATGGGTGATTGTGTTACCAGTTGTGTACCCTCCTCAATCCTGTTTCTTCTCTCCTCTATAGCCTGCTTTCTTGAGGCATTTAGATTCTGGGTGAGAAGGGTTGTTGCAGATAGAACATGCATGTCTGAACTTACAAGTGCCTTGGGCCCTGGTGAATGTCCGTCTATTAAAATCCCAACATGTCCCTTTCCGTCCCCCCTGTCCCTGGACTAGGGGCCGTGCCCGTGGTTTCGGGCGGCTGAAAGGGCTGTGAGGCTTGAAATGTGTGACCCTTGTTCAAATGTTGGACTGCGTTACCCAGCTGCCCTGTTCAAACTGAACCAACCATGAGTGCGTGTCAACTCGGTTCCAGGAAAGTGAAGGGTCAACTGCTTTGGCCTTCCTAAAATTCATGTCATAATCCTTCCACCCTACGCCCCCATATTTGTCATGAGGCATAGTGATCCTGCTCTCATAACAAGCCATCTCTGCTTGTAAATTAGATGAACACTCAGCTATTATGGCCATAAATGCAGAGAAGGCCCTAATCCAATTGGCCAAATTCTCCTCTACCCTGAATTTCAACAGTTCAGTGCGCCATTCACAAGGAAGCATCCAATCTTTCTATTTCCTTGAATACTCAATTTCCCTATCATCCACCAGTAGGGAGAAAATATTAATGTAAGCACCAGACCATACCAATTCTTTCAAATTGCGTGTTACATGTCTGGCTAAATGTTCCCTTCCTGTGGGTAGCACACCCGCGCCCAGTAATGGCAATGTCACTTCCTTACCTACTGCCACCACTCCAGCTGGCTCCATCACCTTGTCTTTTCCATTGCTGGTCGCTGGCAACTCTTTGGTGTCTCCTGCTAACGGAACCACCCCTGTTGGTTGTGGGAGAGATGGAGTACCCAGCCCTTCGCCAGGCATCCCGCTTGGAGCTGGCACCCACTACTTTGCCTCCGCCAATGGGTCCTCCCCTACTCCCTTTGCCCCAACTGACATTGGCAACATCCCCCACCTTTCTAGCCAAGGGAGAACTGCTGCTATCGGTGTCACTAGCTCCTGTGGGACCTGATTGATGCCTGTTGGCACTGTTTTGGGAGTAGGGACCTCTGGACTCGGTACCGGTATCACTGGACTAGGTGTGAGCACCACAGGGATTGATGTGGGAACCACCGGGATTGGTACGGGAGCAACCACTGGGATAGGAGCGGGGACCAATGGAATACTTGTAGGGATCACTGGTATTGGTGTAGGGCTCACTGGTGTTAATGGAACTCCTGGGGTACCCTTACCCAAAGGAATCTCCCCTAGAGGCAGACATGGCATGGGGGCTTTGTCCAGATTCTTCCCCTTCCTGGGCCTAGCCCGCCTAGGGAACGGATCCAATTCACACCTGGGCTTTAGGGGCACTATGGTTCTCTTAGACCTGCCCACCGCCTCACTCTGCCCTTTCACTCTTTGTCTGAGCTCTGAAATGCTCTGCTCCAGTTTTTCTACCTTTGCCATCTCCTATCCATTGTCACCATCCTACGCATCATTGACTCCAATATATGTTCCATGCGGGAATGCTTTGCGCCACGCTTACTGGCCATAGCTCCTAAGCCAACAATTGCAAGGTAACTTATACACTAAAAGGCAATAACAGCGCCAACAAAATGTTATCTGTTACCTAAATGATTTCTCTCACTAAGAGCCTCCCCACACAGTTTGCCTGGCCTGGAAACCCGTCCAGGTCCTTACCTGAGCACCGATGGGGGTACACAAACCGGCCATAAGCACCACGCAGCTGGAGCCGCGCCACACCAGCTAACCTGGGTGTTGGGCGAGTGTTCTCGAGCCCGGCGGCTCACAGAAGCAGTGAAATGCAGCCCTGTCTGCGTCCTCTTAATGCGATTTTCCTTTGGAGGCTGGTTTGTTTCAGCTCTTGATGACCTGCCGCGGTGATTCACCCTGTTTCACTTCTATAACGATAAGTAAAAGTTTGCCTTACACTCTGTGCATACAAACAATAGTGCACCGCGTTGTAACTTTTAACCACCCCCTATAATGTATTCACCTCGAATCCCCACACAGTGAGTAGGCAAATAAGTCACCTCCCAACCACAATACACATATACTGTCAAATCCTACAGCATTTCCCCTTGCTAGCTGTGTAAAACATAATGCACATCCCTACTGACCCAATGGATTGTGCTGACCAAAATTCTTGTGGCCTGTTAATCTGCACTTTCATAGATATATGCTACAACATTTCCCCGTGTATCTGTGGCTTAAAACACACCCAGAGGGCACACCCCCTTCCCTGTCAAATATTGTGGCTTTTCTTGATTGGCCAGGCCTCCTAAATCTAAACTTTCAACCATGTTTGGCACAAATCCACAACCCTGAGGTTCACAGTCCACCTCAATCTATATCCAGTGGTGAACACAACCATGGGGCACCAGAGCATGTACTGGCTGAAAATACTTTGGCCCCTCATGACCCCGCTCGCGGTACCTCTGTTTTGCGCATGTGCGTTTTGAAAACTCAAGCGACCACCAAGCAGTGTCGGTGGGACCGGCTCTGTAACTGCCACCTCTTCTCAACTCACGAAGTCCTCGGCTGCCGGACGCTTTCTCCCGCGCACTTCTTCAGCTGGAACCTGCAGAGGGGCAAAAGAAGAAGAAATCACTCCTGTGCTGCCAATGCGATCTCGCTGCTCTCCCTGCTCTCGAGCCCATCTTCTTCCCAAAGGACCTGCAATAAAGATAAAACGAAAAAGAATTACAGACTCCTGGAGGCTGGGGGGGGGGGGGGGCAGGCTGTGGAGCGTGGGGTCAAAGAGGCAGACTCCCGCGCTCCCCAGCCTTTTAACCCCTCACTGGCCATGCCGGTTCTAACTGACTTGACCTTACATCCCCAGCGACCCGGAAGTGATTCAATCACTTCCGGGTCACTGAGGAGCACGGGGTCCAATCCGTAACAAGGCGCACCCGCCGCTTCATTGTGACGCAACGGGGCTCGCCCTACCAAAGGATGCGGGTGGGGGCCGGTGCGCCCGCCATACTTGCAGCCTGGTCGCATTTATGAACCCTGTGCTTCTCTGGGCAGACCTTTATAACTCATTCACAGCCACCCCTTCTGAGCAAAATACTGCAATATAGGCTTACAGGCCCATTCAAATGATGGAGCGCCTGGAAGAGAAGCTGCCCGTCCAGCAAGTGGTGCATGTGAAGCCACTGTGAAAGTGAAAGCGCACATAGGGCACTGCAACACAAATAAATTAAAACCGGCTGCCATTTCTAAAGCTTGTGTCTCACTAATGGTGTTTACAAGAATTAAGTAGAGAGTTCAGCTGAAGGACTAATGCAAGCTGTACAGTAACAATACAGTAAAAGGTCCAGTCCGGATGGGAGGTTACAAAAGAAGACAGGGTGGTACTTAGGAGGGGCTAATAAGCCTATTACTTAATCAAAAGCCAACATATACAAAGGACAGTCACATTAGCCAATTGAAAAGATGGGCAGAGAGTGGGCAGAGCTTCAAATCTCTTCCTGAATACATCATACCTCGCAGTGCAGCATGTGCGCTTCCCAGGCTCGACCTAAAAACGTAACTGGGAGAGCGGCTAAGACTCACCAGAGGTGTAACAAAACCTGAGGGGGCCCCCCTTGCAAAGTACAAGGAGGGGCACCCCTCTGGACTCAGTCAAGAGCTCTCTGGCCCGGGTACTGTTTTGCGGGGGGTCACTGTAATGACCGGATTCTCAGACCAAGAATTACCCACTCACCTGGATACAACCAACCCAGCCAAAACGTAACACCATCCCTTCCCAGACCCTATTTACAATGATTCCTGAATACTTACCCGGGAATGGGGCACTCGCAATATACAAGCTTGTATCATCCAAAATACTGCTAGATCTAAGGGATTACTAAGAATAATCACTAATACCTACGGAATTCCATGTCCCATCCTATGATCTTACCTTATAGCCCGCGACAATCTGGCCCGAACTATTCTACCCTCCTTCTCATGATGGAGAGCAGCTCACTCTATCACACCAACCACAATTGGTGTTCTCATTAACGCCCTATCTTGAGCGGTCTCATTACATACCTACCCTAATCGGTACTCTCACTAATGCCCTATCTTGAGCAATCTCATTATACACCAATCCCAATTGATGTTCTCAATAACGCCCTATCTTGAGCAATCTCTCTGTCCTATTGATACCTTTCTCTCTCTCTCTCTATTGGGAAAGTTTCTTCATAACTAATATTTACTGGGGGTCTATCTTATATAAATTGTTATCCCTCATGTGATAGATAGAAGATCCGATCCTCTCACAGAAGAACTGCCAAATTGTTACACTTAAGAATTATTCCTTGACATAAAACTCACATCAATCTCCCGCATCAGTTACCTGTAGGAAGGGAATCACCCATCCTTCCGTACGATAGCACCTGGCTGTAAAGAAAGGTTAGTTCTGTCTTAAGAAAAAAAGGAAAGTATGTGTTCGTTACAAACTGGGGTCCCTTTATTACCCAATAATAGACAAAGAAGACATTATATTATAAAGTCACAATACTATCTAACAATCTAAGCGTAGCCTGAAAAGTAAAAGGAAAGAATTAGTATAAATATAATCTATAATAGCAGGACAGACTTCACCTTATAATTACGGGGTCCGGTTCTAGCTGTCATCTGGGTTCCTCTCTCGTCTGTGACTTGGCTCATCTCAGGTTCTACTCTGCCCCCACGGATGCACGTCTGCACCGCTATGCCCCTTCAAAGTACTGGAACCCGTCTCTCTCGTCTTCTTCGTCTCTCTGTGCCTCAGCTCTGCTCTCTCTCTTTGTCTTGAACTGTCTTCACCTCCAAACGTCAATCAAATGATATAGTTTCAGCCGCTCTGTTCAACTAACTTCTTCACTCTGATTATTCTAACTCTGACGTTTAACTATCGCCAACTGCTCCAATAGACTGACTCACGATGTAACTTCAGTCTCTCCAAAAGATCATCAGCCTTCGATTGCTCCAAACTCCAACTGTCATCTGCAACTGTCAACTGTCGACTGCCTTCTGCCTGCCTCTCCTCTCTACACCTCGATAATATAAAGAGCTCCTCGTTCATGGAAATTTCCAGACAGTAACCTGCCGCCCACCAGATTCCTGTGCTAGGCTCCGGGCTCCCGACGCTCCCACAGTGGACAACTGCTGTTTCGTCTAAAACCCGAGCTCTGCTCACATTCCTCCAATAAGGGCCAGCTCTGACCGGTTCCTCTCCAGTGAACAACAGCTCATAACTGAAGCATCACTCTTGACCTACAAGCGCCTCGAGCAGCCGAGGCAGGAAAGAAAATGGAGTCTCTCTCGCTTGGGCCCTGTAGGCCCAAAAATGATTAAAGAGACGCATAGCTCCATCTAAATACATATATAAACCCTACCAATAGGTAATATAGTATCAGGAATAAAGGATCTACCCTATAATATAGGCCTCAGGCTCTAAAATGATGAAAGGACATATGCTTATGTCAAAGTCAATAGGCTAATCCTAAGAATAGGCTGAAGATAGGGATCTATCCACTATACTAAGATGTGGTAGACTAAAGTTACCATCACTCGGAAATATGGCAAAATATCGGGTCACTACAGTCACTTGGAACTCAGGCTGCCCCCGCCCCATGGAAGCTGCGGGGGAGCCTGTGTTACGCCACTGGAACTCACAGGATGCAAAGTTGTAGGAAACCTGTACAGAAGACTGGGGCAGGAGGCAGAGGGACAACAATGAGCTGTGACTGAGTCTCAACAGTGGGTATCCAGGAGCCAAAAAGGGGAGCACAGTATGCACTCCAAGAAAAAGAGTAAGTTAAGCAACACAAACATAGAAAGGGTGATTGATTAAAAGGGTCGATGGGGATGTGAGGTCAGGTGAAGAAGCACAAAAGAGCGGCTTGCGCTAGGTCATTACGAGGGGATGTGGCAGTGCCTTTGATGGGTGCACAAGTGTTCGGATAAGTCCATACAGCTAATCTGCTGGCAGCCGTTAGTAGAGTTAAGGTGTCGTCCTTGACCCGGGCAGGTTTTGATGAGCTCTTCCCAGCTCAGAGGCAGAGGGCATTTTGGCAGGCTTCAAGCGACCCCGCATAGATGAGTGCTTTCGGCCTCCGTCCAAGATATGTCACTTTGGTGCCAGGCAACCACTGATGGGGCTGCACTGCTTTCCGGAAGCACACAGTAAGCTTCAATGCTAAGATGTACGCCAAGTCAAGGAAACAAGTCCATGTGATCTTTGAAGCATTTAAAGAGATCCAAGGAGGCAGTGTCCCAGCTACAAAGGTAAGCATGCCCCAATAGCATCGGTAGGTAATCTATGACTGAAGCCAAGTAGGCTGTTAATTAATGCAGGGCAGACTCGGAACATTTGCTGCAGGTCAGCACCCATTGTCTGGCAACAAGGACAGCAGGAGCCAGCTCCCTGAAGGAGGTCATTAATCTTCTCGGGGTTCAGATAAGCCTATGTAGATGATACATATGTGAGCTTCAGCCAGGCATTTCTAGATACCATGTGGGGATTGGTGAGGGTGCACTTCAATTCAGCAACAGTAAGTTCCCTATCAATCTAGTCATTTTTGTGAAGCACTGTTTATCACCTGGGGGGTATCCAGGTGCTCTGCTGTGGGTTTCAGTTGAAGAGCCAGGTCTTGAGTTCTTCCTGAAGTGGCTGAGCAAAGGTTTAGTTTGTAGGTGGAGCGAGAGGGTATTTCATGTTTTGGCGGTGAGGGGAGAGAACAAGCATCCTCTGGTGCGGCTGCAGCTGATGCGTGTAGTCTGTGTGAGAGTGAGGTGTGCACAGTGCAGGTTTGTGGTGGCTTGGTGGAAGGTCAGGCGATGGTCATGTAGTGTGGTCCGATGCTGTGGAAGGCCTCATATGTGCGTGTACCCTAGTGAGGTATAATGAGTTCTATCTCAAATTTAGCCTGCAGCCTATCTAAAGAAGTTTGCATATGTGTCACCGGCACTTTAGTTAGCAATTTTATGAGATTTTGTCCAGTGTTCATGGTGTGGAGCAACTGTAGCAATTTGTGTGTGGGAGGTTCAGCTATTGCTGTCTGTCAACCTTTGCACAGTCTGTACAATTATCCATGGCCCAGTGTGTATAATAGGGCATTATAAGTTAGAAAGTGTCCGTGAGGCACACCATACAGATCCTTGAGCTCCTCAAAGGGGAGAAGCGAACGCTCAGTAAAGAGGTCTCCCAATGTTTCACTGCCAAGTGTGGGCCATTGTTTAAGGTTGTTAAGAGCGAGAGGGAAAATTCTTTGAAAATTTTGCTCAATAAGCTTGTTATTGCCGATACAATTGGTAGGACTTGGGATCGGAATTGTGAGCACAGTTGTACAGTTTCTAGTGCATATAATCAGGTGGGGTTAAAAACTAATGCATGCTGTTTCTCCATCTCTGAGATATCTCCTGGTGGTAGAAATGAAGCAAGACTCAGTTTTTGGGGGACATTTTGATAAAGCCATGGATTACTTTGAGTGTGATGCTGTGTTGTTGAGGGGCTGGTCGCAAGGTCAGCTATGACTCCTCCTTAGAGTCCAATCTACCCAATTAAGTTATACATATGATGAGGTTACTCTGCTACTTTCAAAATGTATAAAACATTGGTTTCAGCTATTTTACTGGGTCGAGCTCAGCCCTGCCTTTCTTTCCGAATCCTCCTTGGTGTAAAACGTCTTATTATGTGTTCACGTATAGGAAATATCCCTGTAGATAGTGCCTTGGCAAGGAGGAATAGGACTATCTCCTACTTGTAACCTCTGTTATGATGGAGATTAAAATATGTTTCATAATTTACACCTATGACCTTAGATCCATTACAAGGACAACACAATAGGGACATGGGTAAACATAAATCAGTATTTAGAGAAAGTTTCTTGGGACTTATTCTCAGCCAAAGTAATGAAACAGCGGGATGAATGTGTGAATTGTACCTACAATTTACAGTTAATTTCAACCACAACCATTCTTCAATGTCAATTACTCAATATTGCTACACAGATTTTCAATAAATTACGCGCTGGACAGGCAGAATTCCCATCATATATGTATGCATACAGATGAGAACACACAGGTATAGTGTGACAAAGTGAATAAATATTGCAGACAATGTTTACAACACCAGCACACTGTAAATTCCACAATGATTATATACACTTCCAAGGGTTTAAAGTATCTGCAGTTGCTTTTATGAAACTAGGCAGTCTCTTGTTTTCATTACAGCTCTCACCCATTTGGGGGTGGGGGGTGGGTTGTGAAAAATTGGCCTGGTATATGATGTCCACTATTCTAGAGGACACCTTGCACCAGTCCAATCGACCCTTTTTGATGGTAGGTTGTAAAGTCAACCTTGTAGAAAGCTATCCTAGTGGTAGCTGTTGAGAGCAGCCTCCAAGCTAAGACTTAGAGCCGGGTTAAGCAAGTTGTTTTACCATATATAATCTCTTGAATGATCAAATGAAAGCACACCACACAAGGTATATATCAAATATATATGTATTTAAGCTAAACACAACCCCTCTGGACTCTTTATGAGGTCAGAGGTAAAAGTACAATACAAGGAACTCAATTAGTATATGATAAGTTGCACAGTATACGTTATGCCCTAGGGGCCTCACAAACCATACACTAAAATAGTGGTATAAGAACCACATGAGAGTTTAAAAGCAGGCCTGGGCCCTGTAGAACTGTTAGGGCTACCTATAACCACCTATGGTTAGAATGCAGGAGGCCCACGTGGGACGCATGCAGTGTCTAAATACAGCTGCAGATCACCATTGACTTTCTAAGGAGAACGAACAAGTTACAATTTTCAAGATTAAGGGCACTTCTAGGTGAACTACGATGGAACCCTTTTAGACTAGGACACTTCGAGAGCCAATATGCCTGGGAGCACCGGAGTGCTCATGTTACTTCACCCAGGGAAGCCGGGTGTATAGGTGTCTTTTGGTGTCGGGTTTCGTCGTCGATTCCAATGGAGAGCTGCGAAGAAATGCTGCAGGCGACCAGAGGAAAAGTGTCCGGGTGGATCCAAGGGTGTATCAGAGATGTGAAGAACCTGAAATCAGAGGGGACAGAGTCTGGGTCATTAGCCAGTGACCAGGATGGCGAGGAGAAGATGCAAGCCGATGTTGGGTGATTTCAAGTGAAAGAGGTGAAGCTTGACTCTTCAGCCACAAAGTCCAGGAGGCGTTGACGGCAACCAGGAGTTGGATTCAAGTTGTCTCATGAAGAATGTCGAGTGTTGCAGTGTCAGAATCCAGATTGGACCCAACAAGCCTTGGCAACAGCATCCCACTCATGATGACAAGATTGGCTTCAGTGCAAACCAGCAAGGTCTGAGGGACTCCTCCTTTTGAGAGGAGTGGGAACAATTCTAGAGCAACTAGGAAAGCTCAAGAAATCAAAGATGGCCTTTCGTGGGGGCTCACAAGTCAACGGACTAGGAACCGCAAAGGGGCCTCAAGCGGAAATGTACAATGCAGGCCCACGGGACACCTGTGGAGTGTAGGCCTCTGTGCTTCAGTGCAAAAGGTGCTCAGGGCAGGGGCTTTATATACCCCAATGCACAACTTCGGAATCCCTCGGGAAGTAGGTGCAGTTGCAAGGATGCAGGATGTCCAGGAGTTCCAGTCCCACGTCTCTCGTGTCCGCTATAGGTCTCAGCTTTGGTGGGAGTGCAGGTCATCATCAGAGATATCTTGAAGTCCATGTTCTGTGTCGCAGATTCTTCAGGATCCGGTGGGAGCCTCGAAAATGCAGACTGGCAAAGATGCCGTTGGTGCCTGTTTGAACAGGGTGGTCACTCCTTGACCACAAACGAGATTTCTTCCGTCTTCCAGTCGATGTGGAATATCAAAGGTCCAAAATATATGTTGCAGAGTTTCATCCAGGGTAATCTTAAGTCCTAGGGACTGGGGTTCTATACTTATATTAAGTTTAGGGGTTGGACTAACTCTAAGGTCCCTCCTATGGGTGGACCTGGGGAGGGGGTGGTTACACCCCTTCCCCTTTGTCCAGTTTCACGCCTGAGCTGGGGCTGAGTGCTCCAGCAACCGGTTTGAACTGGGAAATGCAATGAGCACCTTGTGTGCCCCAAGCAGTGTCTGAAAAGCATTCACTGAATGCAATCCACCCTGCCCCAATACACTAAAGCCTGTCTGGGAAGGTGCTGGCACCTCCCTGGACAGGAAGCCTATTGTCCAGGCCTCCCCTGCTGGAGTTTCATCCAGCAGAAGGAGGGCAGACTCGTGTCTGTGGCAGCAGCATCCATTTTGTGAAGCTGGGGCTCTGTTTAACTTTAACTAAGTTTACTATTAACTACATGTTTTCTCCCTCTAGAAGGGTGGAACACTACCCCTGCCACCAGAACTGGTGAGAGGGTAGTATTCCAAATTGCTTGACACCTTACACAACATGTTTTGATAAAGCCAAACCAAAGTTAGCATTAACCACGAGGATTGTAATGCACTTAAGAGTATATGGTATGGCTATATTGTAGAACAGCTGTAAGGAGATGGTTCCAAAAGTTGCAGAGGGGCTCAGCTCATGCTAGGGCATCCTCTCACACAAAACCAAGCACTCTGCCTCCAGGATTGTCAATGCCTGCCATAGGAGTGAGTTATAGGTTACTATTTGTCTATATATAAGGTAGATTAAGGTATACCATATCTAAGTAAGGGGTGCTTACACCACCTTACCAAGGCTGTAAATACAGACCTGTGGTGTCAGTTTGGAAGGCTAACCAGGGGTGGCACAATACATGCTGCAGCCCCTGGTAGGCCCCTGGGGTCCCTATGCCCTGGGTACCTAAAGTACCATATACAGGGGCTCACAAGGGTGCCTCAGTAACCAATCTGGTATGTACCTAAAGTACATGGTATCAATTTAGAGAGAGAACAGCTAGGCTGTGGGCCTGATAAGCAGGGCCACAGCCATACTAAAGTCGAGAAACCAGTAAAGCACAGCAAAAATTAGGGGTAACCATAGGAAGCAGACCCTACTCTCCTACAGGTTTGATGACATTTCAGCCTCAATCTCTTCTAGGGGTCTCAACAGGATGGTGTCATCCAACTCTCATATCACCACAGTGTTAAAGTATCCTATCTCCAATGTGTTCACAAATTAAGTGACGTGACTCAAACAATTCCACAGTGGAGGCTCTTCCGCTGTGGCGCAGGGCATCACCCCACTGCTTTCAAGCAGTGTGAGAAGAGGGAGCATAACATGATAATAATTTTCAGTTATTATCATTTTATGTTTCGTTTTTGGGCGGGAGGGTGAACGGTGCTGCTCTGCTCATTGAGCAGGGAAAAGGCGGAGTGGTTTGCCCACTCAAGTGTGAAATGACTGTTTGGTCGGCCCATTCGGGCCACCCAAAGCAGTCATGCGCACTTTCCTGTTCTCCGTGCAGGCTGCATTATAGCCCGCATGGAGAGCATGCCCACCCCTACAGCGCCTGGCTGAGCGCTGTGTCACGGTGTTCTGACCAATCACAACGCTGCACTGCACCATTGTGATTGGCTTAGGGGAGGGAGCCTGACTGCCTGCTTCCTGTTCCTGGAAGCGGAGTCAGGAGAGCAGGAGCACATAAGACGTGGGACCCAGCCTTGAGGTAATTTTTTTAATTTTATTTCTAGACCCCACTCCCCTCTCATGACACCCCTGTGACCCCTCGCCGCATACCCCACACCCGCTCCCTCATCCGCCAGCCATGCAAGCTGCCCCTGCCACCGGTGTGAATGAGTTGACTCATACCTGCCAGTAGACGTTGATCGAAACCCTAACCTTTTCAAGATGTATAAGAATGTGACAGAATGTTTTCATAGTCTAAAACGCTGACTATGTTTGTTTGTCCACTGTTGCCTTCTTGGAGAATATGAGGCGTGTGAAAATTCCACCGTTTCATATTTCTTTGATATTTATGTTGGTGGTCCCTGAACTTCTGCCCTGAGAGTTAATGATTAACAACTTTTCCAGTCTCCACAAGTGAGTATTGTAGTTTTTTGTGCATTTAGTTTAAGAAAGCTCCATGTCATCCGCTGGACTATGATACAGAAAATGAGGCATTCCTATTTGCTCTAACATATAGCTCAAAAAGAGGTTTGCACTGGGTATACAATGGAGGAAATGCATTACGAAATCACTGTGAAAATAGGTAATATATTTCAAATATGCAAAAGAAGTCCTTGTCTTCCAATAATAAGGTTTACAAAATAGAGCAAACAGGTTTGCACTGTTTTAGCTCCATGATTATTAATAAATGAAAGGGATTAATTTTCCTCAAAGGGCACCCACTTCCAAAAATGGAGAAATAGGTTTTGAATATAAGAAAACCAGACACTTGTGCATCCATTTCCCTTACATAGACAGCAAAAGTAGTGTCAGTGTATTTACTCTGCTTTTTGGCAGGAGTGCAAAGTTCCTCAAGCAGCAACAGTGCAAACTTCCTTATCTCACAGGACAGAAATAGATCAGGTAGCAGCATTGCAAGTTTGCCTTTTTTGTAGCAGCTATAACTGGCAGCGGTGGTGCTAGCACCCCTCTCTGTAGAACAGGTACAACACAGGCAGTCTAAATGCAAGTTACATTCCTTCACTCTTCTTCTTTACCCTCATAGCGATGTGGGTGATGCTTTTCTCATATCTGTGAGGTCCAGTTGTAGTCATTCTCTCAAAGTCACTACTATACTAATTCTGGTCAGATCCCAATCTCAATCAATCAATCACTCAATCAATCATAACACTTGTAAAGCGCACTACTTACCCGCAAGGGTCTCAAGGCGCTGGGTGTGGGGTTGGGGTGCTGCTACTGCTTGAAGAGCCAGGTCTTGAGGAGTCTTCTGAAGGTCAGCAGGTCTTGGGTCTGCCGTAGGTGGGCGGGGAGGGTGTTCCAGGTCTTGGCGGTGAGCTGGGAGAAAGATCTGCCACCCGAAGTCGTTCTTTGCATGCCGGGGACTGCAGCGAAGGGGAGGCCGGCGGTGCGGAGATGGCAGGTGCGGGTGTAGAAGCTGAGTCGTCTGTTGAGGTATGCTGGTCCGGTGTTGTGGAGTGCTTTATGTGCGTGGGGGAGGAGTTTGAAGGTTATCCTCTTGTTGACAGGGAGCCAGTGCAGGTCTCTCAGGTGGGGTGATGTGGCTGCGGCATGAGATGTTGAGGATCAGACGTGCAGAGGCATTCTGGATGCATTGCAGCCGTCTCAGGACTTTGGCCCGGGTTCCTGCATAGAGGGCGTTTCCGTAGTCCAACCTGCTGCTGACAAGGGCCTAGGTGACGGTTCTTCTTGATTCGGTGGGGATCCACTTGTAGGTCCTGCTGAGCATGCAGAGGGTGTTGAAACAAGAGGAGGAGATGGCGTTGACCTGCTTAGTCATGGAGAGGGTGGAGTTGAGGATGACCCCTAGGGTGCCTTCGTGGTCAGTGGGTGTTGGGGCGGTTCCCAGAGTGGTTGCCACCAGGAGTCATCCCAGGCCGAAGGGGTGGATCCGAGGACGAGGATCTCCTTCTTGTACGAGTTCAGCTTCAGTCGGCTGTCCCTCATCCATTTGGTGACAGCCTTTATTCCTTCGTGGAGGTTGGTTTTGGTGGTGTGAGGGTCTTTGGTGAGGGAGAGGATCAGCTGGGTGTCATCGGCATAGGAGATAATGTTGAGGTCATGTTGTCGGGCGACATTGGTGAGAGGTGCCATGTAGATGTTGAACAGCGTTGGGTAGAGGGATGAGCCCTGGGGTACGACGCAGATGATCTTGGTGGCATTAGAGCGGAAGGGGGGGAGGCGGACAATCTGTGTTCTGCCGGAGAAGAAGGATGTGGTCCAGTCCAGGGCCTTCTCTTGGATCCCAATGTTGTGTAGGCGTACTCGTAGGGTGCGGTGGCAGACCGTTTTGAAGGTGGCTGACAGGTCCAGGAGGATGAGGGCTGCTTTTTCTCCATTGTCTAGCAGGGTACTGATGTCAGTGGTGGCAATGAGGGCGGTTTCAGTGCTGTGGTTGCTGCGGAATCCATATTGGAATGGGTCCAGGATGCTGTTCTCCTTGAGGTAGTGGGTCAGTTGTTTGTTGACAGTTTTCTCGATGACGTTCGTAGGGAATGGGAGCAGGGAGATAGGCCGGAAGTTCTTGAGGTCCCTGGGGTCTGCCTTGGGTTTCTTGAGTAAGGCTCTGATCTCGGCGTACTTCAAGCTCTCCGGGAAGGTTGCTGCCTCGAAGGAGATGTTGATGACTTTCCAGAGATGGGGTGCAATGGCTGTGCTAGCTTTGTTGAAGATGTGGTGTGGGCATGGGTCCAACGGTGATCCGGAGTGGATGGTGTTCATGATTTTGCTGGTGTCTTCGTCATTGACGTTGGTCCAGGAGAGCAAGCGGTTGGTGCGGGAGGTGGTCGTGGGGGCGGAGGTCTCACAAGTTGTCTGGGCAGTCGTGACGTTGAAGCTGTTGTGGATGTCAGCGATCTTGCAGTGGAAGAAGGTGGCCAGCAAGTTGCACAGCTCTTGCAAAGGTGGGATGTCGTTGGTGTTGGAGCTGGGTTTGGAGAGTTCCTTCACGATGTTGAAAAGCTCTTCCTGTTGATTCTGAGTATTGCTGTCAATGTCCGCAGTTCCTATTGCTCCTAATTGACCAAAAGAATGCCCCCTTCTGGATCCCTGCGTCTTTGGTGACATGCATTCTTCTGGTAACTTCGCCCCTGCTTCTACGCTTCTATGTGACGTGACGTGGGCGTGGCGAGGCAATTGCTTGCTCACCCACCGCTGATTTTTCAATTCCCAGATATTCCTGAGAGGGCCAGAGGGGCCGTGAATCTGAGATTTTGAGGTCGCGAGTGGCAGCGCTCCATCCACAGACACAGGCATCGGAGGACCATGGAGTCGGCTCCAGGGTGTCGGCAAAGGCGCCTCAAGGTAAGAGGCAAGCTCAGTCGCCGTTAGCTGGTGGCCGCAGTAAGTGTGTGCCCGTGGCAGATTTGCGGAGGCAGCCCAGCTAGGTCGGGTGCAGCCTGCAGAACCGCCTCATGAGCCCTGCTTGCCCCCTGATCAACAGCTTCAGCTTCAGAGCCCCTTCCTTGTCCTAAAATGCTGTAAAAAAGCCCTTACTGAGAGTAAAAATGGAGCATTGACACTCTCAGCACCTCCAGCACAAAAGAGCAAGACCCAAGGCCCATGGTCCAAGAAAAGCAAAAGGAAAGAAAGAACAAAGCAAGAATAAGGAAAACAAAAACAAAAGCTCTGGAAATCATCTTTTACTTTTTCACCAGGCCCTAATAGCAGCTTGGGTCAGCTCGGACGGTTCAGGCAAGATCTTGCAAAGGGGTTCTCAGCGGTAGCAAACCAGGCTCTCAGGTCTCCCATGCGGGTTCCAGCAGAACACCTGCCAGCACTTACGATCCACAACGGTTGGCCCAAATACACCTGGCATGAGGTCAGGGAAAGCCAGAGCTGAAATAAAAAAACGCAAGTCAGGCCTAAGATGGAAAAAGGGGGGCCACAAGGCAGGGACCATACAAACAAACCACCTGGGTCAGAGTCATTGACCCATTTAAAAGCAGACATAACCATAAAAGGAGAGCTGTTCAGGTCCACAACCACCCTAATCGCTACAACTGTTATGGATAGCGCAAGCAGGGGGGTCCCCGCCACTGAGATCAACTTAAATATAGACCTAGAAGGAGACAAGGAGGAAGAGCCATCAGCATCCACCACGCACCACTCAGGTCTCAAGGCCAGTAAGCAGGCTGATCACAGACTTTCTAAAAGTATGTCGCAGACCCTCGCCCGAGAGCCATAAGGATCACGTGGACCACAAGGACGCCAAACAAAACAACATTACAGATCCCCAATGAGTAGGCAATAAGGACCTCTTACACAGCAGTTGCAATAATAAAAATAAAGAAATTTAGGACACGGGAACCAATGTTCTCTTCCCCACTATTAGAGAAGCCTCAAGCTTGCAATTAACAAACCAGGATCCATCAATATCTACAGTCCCAAATCCACCTGCCATTTGTCTAAGGCACCCCCACCAGCTTGTCGAGGCTCTTGTCCACACCCAGCCTGACCCGATTTTGTACCTTCTAATCAGCCAAATTTTCCTTCCAGACGAACAGCAACCGCAATTATGAACTAAAAAAACCGAGGAATATTCAACCCATGTGCGAAACAACATCCTAAGCCCATTCAGACAAGCTCACTCTCCCATGTCTGTGGAAGCCTCACTATCCCTGGAAAAGCCGGGCTCCTTCAAAGCCTGTGTCCAAGACCATGAGACTCTTGCCCTATCACCAGTTCCAAATGAAAAAGTACAGCAATCAGGCCAGGAATAACTTCAATATAAACTAAGTGGGTGCTCACAAACTGAAGCTAAAGAATCCACACCAGCTCCCACGACTGTATCCATGACCCCACATAAAGACGAACAAACAAGTAGGATCAAGGCTCAACTGGATCAATTGGACAAACCAGATCAATTAGACCATCTGCAGTTAGAAGCATCAATCGACTCTCCAACATTAGCCGCATTGACCGACTTGCTAAACACCATGGAAACCATCGAAAATGCAATGATATATCACACTGCTAAGCTAGACACCCAAGTCGAGCTCCTAAATATCTTATCCACCTACGTTCAGGCATAGAACAAAAGGTGCATACTCTCAACACAATGATTGCGAAGGTCCAAAATGACCGGGACACTATATACCATACGTGTCACTTCCCCCAAATAATTGACACATTAGCAGTGGTACCAATCTTAATGTCAGAATTGTTGGGGGTAGTCAGGGATCCCAAGTCAAAGACCAAATTGGCAAAAGCCCCTGAACGAGAAGCATTCATGTGAGAAGATCGGGTGACCATCCATATCCCCATGAGTCAAAGTCCTAGAGGAAAGGAGACCCACAATGCTCCAGTGCAGGCAAGCTCATCCACACTTGACGCATGCCCCAGCGATTGCCGCCAAGCAGACACACCGGATGCGCCGCCCAACTATCACTGTTTGCATTCAATAGCAGAAGTAAGCTCAAAACAGATACAATCGACAATTTCCTTGACGAAGAGGGAAAGAAAATGCTTGAGGAAAGCAAGAAAAAGCAAATCAAATGGACAGGGGCCACATGAAATCACCTTGAACTGAGAGTGACATAAAAACAGATAAGGATAACACAGAAAAAAACATCAGGAACGCAGTACTCATCCTGGACCACTCCAACTTATCTGCAAAAGAGAGTACTGTCTCAAGCAGGCCCAAACAACAAAAAGATAATATACAGCCTATTCAGGACCCTCGGAAGGGTGAGAACCAAACAAATCAACTACTCGGGTCAGCCAAAAAACTAACATCACACAAACACCCTGGGGTAAAACCACTAAAGCCAGCACACTCAGCCCACAAGAGGCTGTCAGCATCAAGCCTGTTAATCCTGAACATCTACATCCACCCTGCCGTTAAGCAAAAGGGGACAAGAATCAAGCAACTGACTGCTGCACTTGAAACACTAAAACGTACTCATCTACAAGCCAATATAATATTGTCAAGGGATATTAACATTAATCTACTGCAAAGCAAGGAAAAAAACATATTAGGTCTTACACAGGCAAGACAAGGTAACACAAGTAGACGGGACACCCAGGGCAAGAGATGCGTAGCTCGTCTGGACGACCTTTCGCTGCACACGATTAATGGACGAGGTCAGTTGGATTGCACTGCAGCACTAGAGTGACGAACAAAACAGGCACAACTATCGATTTCACTTTGACGGACCCAGACCGTCTTCCTCTTATTCCTGACTTCCAAATAAAGGAAAGAGCAGAAAGTGACCACCATCTTCAAACCTTTACACTAACCACAACCCAAATAAGGTATGGCCAAGCTAATCCAATCCTACAGTTTAAAACAAATCATTTGGAACAAGAGTAACATAGACATCATAATGGGGACATGCTTCACATTATTGGCATCTTCGGAAGCAGAACCGCTTCGGGGTGAGGCCTGGGAGTCGTTCATCAACGAATTAAACATAAAATTCTCCAACCAAGCTAATGGCCACAAAGCCCACAGACCAACTTGGTATACAAATAATCTGAGTACTAAAAAAAAATCTGAACAAACAATTAAGGTTACAGTGAACTCAGGGCCCAGAACTGTCACAACATATCCTCAGGTCAATAGCTAGAATGAAAACAGACCTAAAAAAAGAAATCAAGGTGGCTAAGCAAACATACAATGAACAATTTTGGATGAAACTGCTCCACTCCAGTAAGTAAAGTGATTCCAAACTCTTCTAGTAAAACATCAATCTCTTATCAAATGGCAAAAATTGACAGTTCAACTCTGACATTATGGAACACACATGGAGAGCCCACATTGAAACAACACACAACACTATCTCACGCTTAGGTGAGTTAAACACTCTCAAACCTGCAAAAATTATCGGGATGGACAACAAGTCATAAGGCTCAAAAACCAATAACCACAGAGAAAACAGAGACTAAAATCGGCACACCACAATCAAAAAATCAATTCCACCCTCGGAAAAATCAAAAAGAGGACAATTTTAATCCAGAAGCTTGGGAAACAACAAGGCTAAAATCAATAGAACACCACCCACAGATCACACAAAAGCAGGTACTGAACAACATAAAAACATCTGAGATCAGATGGGGCACCAGGGTCAAATGGCATGCCAAACACAATATTCAGACAAGATCCATCCTTTTGGTCCAGCAATCTTACTCCCATGTTCACAAACATCCTAGAGTCCAGCACCATTCCCGACTTTTGGCAAGGAAGTATTCTACAACCCACACACAAATCAGGGGCACACTCTGATCCATCCAACTACAGACTGATAGCACTCATTGATTTTGAGGCACAAATCTACGCATCTAACTTGCTGGCAGACCTTGAGGATTGGGTCAGCAGCACAAAACTCATTCCAAACACACAAATAGGATTTCGGATGGGCACTTTAACAAACATATCCACAGTCACCCTTCTGGCCAACCAAGCCATCGCAAAATCAAATATCCTTTATGCATGCTTTGTAGACCTCAAAGCCGCCTTCGACAAAGCACCGAGAACAAAGTATGGGCGAAAATGAAAGCATGGGCAGCCCCCACCAAACTACTAGAGGTAATCATCAATCTTTACTCACAAACAAGGGTTCAAATAAACCAAGCATTTGCAATGCAATAGGTCTTGCATTAGGAAAGTTTGAGCTATTGGTATTGTAAATGACACATTTTTTATTTATGTGTTGGTTTTGAAAATAGCTAAATTAATAGCTTTGTCATTTACAATGCCAATAGTTTTAACTTTCGCAAATGTGACACCTATAGCATTTGTAATGCAATATGTGTTGTATTTACGTGACTTAGATGTATTGATATTACAAATAACAACGGCTTTTAAATTGTTTGATAATTAATACTTAAATAAAAGTTATTGTAATTTATAATGGCAATAGCTTAAACTTTTGTAAATAATTTTTGTGAAGATTATGTTAATTGTATTTTATTGTGATGAAAATCCAAGCACAGAAGTGAAATATTACCATCTTTTTGTGACATTTCTAATAAAGCTTGAAACATTGAGAGAACATATTTGAACCAGTTGTTGTTAAATGGTTGCACAGATTGATGCTGTGGCGTTCAGTGATGCAGTGTAATTATGTGGCATGTAAATATGTGGCACTGAGTGGTCTTTGGAGTGTATGTTGCATTGAGTGCAGTGTAATTATGTGGTGTTTAATTATGTGGCACTGAGTGGTATTTGGAGTGTATGTTGCGTTGAGCACAGTGTACTTATGTAGCATATAATTATGTGGCACTGAGTGGTATTGTGTGGAGTGTATGTTGTATTCAGTAGAATATAATTGTGTGGCATGTAATTATGTAGCACTGTGTGGTATTGTTAGGAGTGTATGTTGCATTGAGTGCAGTGTAATTATGTAGCATATAATTATGTGGCACTGAGTGGTATTGTGTGGAGTGTGTGTTGCATTCAGTAGAGTAATTATGTGGTGTGTAAATATGTGGTACTGAGTGGTCTTTGGAGTGTATGTTGCATTGAGTGCAGTGTTATTATGTGGCGTGCAATTATATGGCACTGAGTGGTATTTGGAGTGTATGTTGCATTGAGTGCAGTGTAATTATGTAGCATATAAATATAATTATGTGGCACTGAGTGGTATTTGCAGTGTATGTTGCATTGAGTGCAGTGTAATTATGTTGTGTTTAATTATGTGGCACTGAGTGGTATTTGGAGTGTATGTTGCGTTGAGCACAGTGTACTTATGTAGCATATAATTATGTGGCACTGAGTGGTATTGTGTGGAGTGTATGTTGTATTCATTAGAGTATAATTGTGTGGCGTGTAAGTATGTGGCGCTGTGTGGTATTGTTAGGAGTGTATGTTGCATTGAGTGCAGTGTAATTATGTAGCATATAATTATGTGGCACTGAGTGGTATTGTGTGGAGTGTGTGTTGCATTCAGTAGAGTAATTATGTGGCGTGTAATTATGTGGTACTGAGTGGTCTTTGGAGTGTATGTTGCATTGAGTGCAGTGTAATTATGTGGCGTGCAATTATATGGCACTGAGTGGTATTTGGAGTGTATGTTGCATTGAGTGCAGTGTAATTATGTGGTGTGTAATTATGTGGCACTGAGTGGTATTGTTTGAAGTGTATGTTGCATTGTAATTATGTAGCATATAATTATGTGGCACTGAGTGTTATTTTGTGGAGTGTATGTTGTATTCAGTAGAGCGTAATTGTGTGCTGTCTAATTATGTGGCACTGAGTGGTATTGTTTGGAGTGTATGTTGCATTGAGTGCAGTATAATTATGTAGCATATAATTATGTGGCACTGAGTGGTATTGTGGTACTGAGTGGTATTTGGAGTGTATGTTGCATTGAGTGCAGTGTAATTATTTGGCATTTAATTATGTAGCACTGAGTGGTATTTGGAGTGTATGTTGCATCGAGCACAGTATAATAATGTAGCATATATTTATGTGGCACTGAGTGGTATTGTGTGGAGTGTGTTTTGAATTCAGTAGAGTGTAATTATGTGGTGTGCAATTATGTGGCACTGAGTGGTATTTGGAGTGTATGTTTTATTGAGTGTGTGAGGGTGCAGAGTGTGTGAGGGTGCAGAGTGTGTGAGGGTGCTGAGTGTGTGAGGGTGCAGTGTGTGAGGGTGCAGAGTGTGTGATGGTGCAGAATGTGTGAGGGTGCAGAGTGTGCGAGGGTGCAGTGTGTGAGGGTGCAGAGTGTGTGATGGTGCAGAGTGTGTGAGGGTGCAGAGTGTGTGAGGGTGCATAGTGTTTGACGTTGCAGTGTGTGTGAGGGTACAGAGTGTGTGAGGGTGCAGCGTGTGTGAGGGTATGGTGTGTGAGGGTGCAGAGTGTGGGAGGGTGCAGTGTGTGTGAGGGTGCAGAGTGTGTGTGGGTGCAGAGTGTGTGTGGGTGCAGAGTGTGTGAGGGTGCAGAGTGTATGTGGGTGCAAAGTGTGTGAGGGTGCAGCAATGGTAGTTGTACCGAGTAGGAAACCTTTGAAATTATATAGGAAAGGCTCTGTGTGAATGTAAAATGTTTTTTAACGTAATGTGTGAGAGCCAGGAAGTCTGTGGCTGAGATGCAACCACTTTGTGAGGCTGTTATGTTTTGTTATGCTATCCTATGCTTTGTTTTGTTATGCTATGCTATGTTTAGTTTTGCTATCCTATGCTTTGTTTTGTTATACTATGTTTTGTTGGGTTTTGTTATTCTATGCTTTGTTATGCTATGCTATGTTTTGTTGTGTTTTGCTATGCTATGCTATGTTTTGTTGCGTTTTATTATAATATGTTTTGTTTTTCTATGCTATGTTTTGTTATGCTATGTTTTGTTTTGCTATCCTATGCTTTGTTTTGTTATGCTATGCTATGTTTTGCTATCCTAGGCTTTGTTATGCTATGCCATGCTGTGTTTTGTTATGCTATGCTGTGTTTTGTTATGCTATGTTTTGTTATGCAATGCTATGTTTTGCTGTGTTTTTCTATTCTATGCTATGTTTTGTTATGCTATGCTATGTGTTGTTGTGTTTTATTGTGCTATTCTTTGTTTTGCTATGCTATGTTTTGTTATGCTATGCAATGCTATGCTATGTTTTGTTATGCCATGCTATGTTTTGTTGTGCTATGCTAGGTTTTGTTGTGTTTTGTTATGCTATGTTTTTTGTGTTTTGTTATGCTATACTATGTTTTGTTATGCTATGCTATGTTTTGTTATGCTATGCTATGTTTTGTTTTGCTATGCTATGTTTTGTTTTGCTATCTTGGTATGTGTGTGGTTGTGTGTGTGTGGTTGTGTGTTTGGTTGTGTGTGTGTGTGTGGTTGTGTGTTGTTGTGTGGTTGTGTGTGTATGGGTGGTTGTGTGTGTGTGTTGGGTTGTGTGTTTGTGTGTGGGGGTTATGTGTGTGTGGAGGTGTGTGTTAGGGGGCAGTGTGTGAGGGGGCAGTGTTTGAGTGGGCAGTGTGTGAGTGGGTTGTGTGTGGTTTGTGTGTGTGTGGGGGGGGGGGTTGTGTGTGGGGGGTTGTGTGTTTGTGGGGTTGTGTGTGTGGGGGGTTGTGTGTGTGGGGGGTTGTGTGTATGGGGGGTTTGCATGTGTGTGGTTTTGTGTGGGGGGGTTGTTTGTGTGGGGGGGGTGTGAGGGGGCAGAGTGTGAGTGGGCAGTGTGTGAGTGGGCAGTGTGTGAGGGGGCAGTGTGTGTGTGGGGGAATTGTGTGTGTGTGGGGTTGTTTGTGTGGGTATGTGTGTATTTGGGTGTGTGTGTGTAGGGTTGTGTGTGTGGGGAGTTATGTGTGTGTGTGGGTTTTTGTGTGTGTGGGGTTGTGTGTGGGGGGTTGTGTGTGTGGGGGGGTTGTGTGTGTGTGGGGGGGTTGTTTGTGTGTGTGTCCTGTTGAGTGCCACTCACAAGGCTGGAAAGCACCACATATACTGTTGATGTCACCTCTGATGCAGTTAGAGGTGTCTGGTGAGATGCGAAGTGCTAGATGCAGTATCGACATGCAATGGGACGCAATTGCAATAGGCTAACAGGGTGGCATGAACTGGATGTATATTTGTATTTTCACAGCGCCTTACTATTCCTGTCAATGTGTTGACTTGTGCTGTAACGCAGAGGTGGCTAAACTAGCCCCAAATATGCCTCTCGGGTGACTGAGATGCGAAGTGCTTGATGGAGGAGTGTCCCGTGGTGTGATTATGTTACACAGTTGTAAGACTGTGAGGCATGGGACGGTAATGCTGTGACACAAGGGCGATAACCTGTTGAGATGGGGGGTAAGGCACCAGAATGAGAAGCGGCTTCTAATATGGCCGTTGCGGGAGGCTTAGGAACGAGAGGTGAGCTGTGACGCAGTTATCAATCCTGAGGGATGAGGTGCTGTAATGCCCTATGATGGGGTGCCCTGGTAGGAAACTGAGGGAGTTGGCAGCATTAAATACACTGTTGGTCTTTTAACGTAATGCATGCGAGCCAGGAAGTCTGTGGCTGAAATGCAACCACTTAGGGGCCAGAAACGTGCAGATGAAAGCATCAAGTCCAAAACCACGGGAGGAGACGAAAAAATGGGGGGGGTTAAAACAGCGGACAAGGGGGTGAATTCGGAGGGTGTATGGTGCAATAAGGGTTAAAGGCGATGCTGATGGAGGGATGGGGTGAAAACCAGGAAGGGCCGCAAACGGAGGGAAACAATAAATAACTAGTAACAAGATAACAAGCGATGCACGCTCTGTGCTAGGGGAGGGGAAGGGCCATTAGCCTGCGAGAACTCGCGGCGTAGATCAAAGGAAGGGTGGGAGGGACATTGGCGAGCGATGGGTGAGGGGGTGTGCAGCCTGTTGAGCTGAAGTGGCAGCAGATGTGGAGCGCGGCACGCGCGCACGAGCGCGTGGTTGTGCTCACATGCATATGTATTTGGATTGTGATACTTGCACTCTATTTGTCTTTGAAAATACACTTACTAAACGCCAATAAATTGAAAGACAGGATTAGCAACTCACATCAGACATTGAGTAACAAGCTTTTAGGCTATAGTATTTCCCATTCTGGCACACTGTACATTGCTGAGCAGGGTCAGCACTGTGGCTGGCGATGCTACAGAAATCTCAAGAAACTTCCTTCCAGGCAGCTACCTTATCTAGCCGCTATTTTGTCTTTGCATTCAGGTCTCAGTAGTTCCTACAAAGATTTAGCTAAAATGGGAACTGAGGCGCCCATTATGTACACACTGCAGGTGCGTATGGGTCCATGCTACATGTCCATTCAAATTGTGGTCCCACTGTTAAGAATGAAAACAGCCGTCAGTGTTTCACTTCGAAAAGAACAGTCAGCAGCCCTGCTTAAAGGTTCATTAACTTAACAAGGTGAGTGGGCAGCTGTGTAATAATGCACATATGAAGATATAAATCATGTATGATCAAACATCTCACTAAATGGAGGACGCCCATTTGGCGCTACAATGAGATATGAGGTGCTGGTCTCCGGCACTTTGTAATTAGAGGTTTAGAGCTGTATGTTCCCAATATTCAGGGTTTGGCCTAAAGCTCTCCGGGGTGTGATGTGTGCCTCGTGTCTGGTTGTGTATATTGTCTAGAAGCCCTGTGCCAGCAGAGCTGGGCATTAATTACATAAGAGCAGTGACACACAGGTGGGACACATACACGTGACCTGGTGACCCTAGGACATGGAGACACACGCACACATGCTAACAGTGGCACCAGCTGCATCACGTCACTGGGACCGTTCAGGATGTGTTGTATATAGAAATGCACTTCCTAGTAACAAGAGGATGGGTCGGAAACATGACAGCCAGGGACAAGCTGTTCCTAAAGTCGGGGATGAGGCAGCTGGGCATGTGTGCCTGTGCACTTGTGCCTATGTGCCTCTGTGTGTTGTGTCCTTGTGCGTGCCTGGCCATTTTCACTTGCATTTCTTCTGTGTGTCTCTGTCAGTCTTTGTTAGAAAATGGTTGAAGGTACATCTGTTTGTTGAAGTATTTAAGTGAATCTGTGGGTGCTTGTGTTTGCCACTGTTTCCTTGTGAAAGGGTGCCTGTCGGTGTTTATCATCTTCTGTGGGGATGTCATTGCAAAACGACATGTATGTTCGTGTGTCTTTGCTCGCACGTGCCTGCGTTTATGTGAGTGTGCGTGCTATTGAGTGCATATGTGTGTCTATGTGCGTGCGAGTCTGTTTCTCTGTATGTCTGTGCGCGCGTGTTTTCAATATTCCACTCCTTCCTGCTTCTCCAGGCACGGCACGCAGGACACAAAGACCACCACACAGCTCGTCCAGTACAACAGGTCAGTTTATTATCGCCTTGATTCTCTCTCTGGCATGACGCATTTCGGGTACAAAATACCCTTGATCACATAACAGTACACTGGATTAGGAGACCTTTAAATACTCATTTTTCTCCCTCTTTGCTGAGCACACCACGTGATTCATAAAACGTGAAGACATACTTTAAAAAAATGGGTAGAGTGGCTCTTTCATTCTGTGAAAACAGCACTTGTGGACAATTCGATTTTTTGATAAAACATACTGGCTATTCGCATAAAGTTATTGCTGCATGAATGCATATGCGGTAAACATGGACTGGAGTTGTGCAAATCCACATATATAAATTATTATGACATATATCCTTTCATCGTAAATAATTTGAATAAATTAAATAATTTAAATAAATTATACATTTATCTACTATCTACACATAAAACCATTGTACAAAAAACATCTATGTACATATATGTATGTTTATACAAATTTATCACACATTTTTGTAAAATGAATCTACATATAATACAAATTAATAAAAACACGTTTTCTTGCAGCTCAAATGCTAATAATATGTGTGCAAAAATATGCCATTATGTAAACTTGAATACTCTCTCTTCACCAGCCACCATGTTGCTGAGTACTTAGTTAAAGCCTTTGTGCAAATGATCTGCCTAAATGCAGACGCATATGTGCAAATACGCTTTTTGTACAAAAATAATCTCTTATCGTAAGTCCATGTGCAAAAAGTTGCTAAATGTAATTTATATTAACTTATGACAACTGAGCCCAGTTGTCAAAAAGAGCTCACTCAAAATTCTATATATAAACAAAGTGCTAAGTGCTGTGAAAAAATGAGCGAATACTAAAAAAATGCATTCAATAATGTAACTATATTTACAGTGAAGCTATATGCAGAGTTGTTAATTTATTTATAGGTAACAATAATTTATCAGAAAAATGGCATACAAAAGTATGAGAGACACACATAACCATGTGTAGAATACACATAACCACCATCCAAACACACCTACAACACAAAGACCCACCACACGCCAAAAGCCTGAAGCAGTTCTGCTCAAATCGGAAGGACATAGGCTCCTGAATACATTAATTGTAAAAATAAATTATGTGGATCAAATACATTATTTGCAGGGAGTATATTATTGCTGTTTAATTCACTTTCATATGGACAATGTCATCGGTCTATGGAGATCCATCAGGTAAATAATATTGACATGTATATCCATTCATTGGCAGGGCACTATGTAGATATTTTCCTTCTAGATCTTATTTACTATTTCTTCATATTTTCAGAAATTTCTAAAAGAAATATAGATGTAAAATATATGAGGAAGGTTATAAACACGTTGTTGTAAATTGTGTACACATGAGGTTCAACGGTTGATCAATAAACAAGTTGAATTTAAAGAAATGTGTGTAAATCCTCTGTGTTATTAAGACCTTGGGGAAACTTGCAGTTGAGATTCAGGATGTATTTGGTCTCTAACTGTCTTAAGAGAGTTTCCCTGTTACCTCCCTTGTTAGGCATAGGAACATGATCAATGATGAAGTACTTTAAACAGTTAATATCCTTATTGTGCACGGACTTGAAATGCTGTGTTTTCAATATTGTGTACGTGGGCGTGCATGGGTGTTGAGCTAAAAAATGGGTTTCAATCTTAGGGATCGATTAGGATCGCGGACGTAAACGTGTTCCGTCCGCGGAGAAAGGTGGCAAGATACTCCGGACCGGTCCGTGGATAAACTGCTATAGCGATTAGGATAATATATGAACGAAACACCGATCGCGGCGGATGGAGCACACCAAACCCCGTCCGCGGCGGTCGGAGTACACCTGAGACCGCCGCAAGCGGACGGAACCGAAAAAACACCGACCGCCGCGTACGCACATGACCGCGAGAACATCCACATCTCCCGCTATACCTGCGTAGTGTCCGTGATTAGGATAACTCCGCAAGTACCCCGGTAGGCACCGCGATCCACGTCCGCTGCGGTGTCAATGTAACGAGAAACCGCGCTTCACAGCGGAAGGCCAACACGAACAACATCCCTACCGTCAAACCAATGCCAAACAGTGTGACGGAAGTTAATACCAAACACAGGAAAATGAACTACCACCCACCTGAAACATCAAAACCAATCACAAGACACAATGACCCACCCCCAAGTACCACATAATGCACACCAGTCAACACACCCACCTAGCACCTGACTGCCAATAACCATTCAGACAGGACCAAGACACAGACTATAAAATAACTCCCACCCACTCCCGAAATCCTCTGCATCACAGCATAGCTGCTAGCAAGAGACACAAGAGAACATACAGCACACACCGATAAAATACACATAACCACCATCTAAACACACCTACAACACAAAGACCCACCACACCATTTCTACACACCACACACCTGCACCTCCCAACTCACTCAAACCCACACCCCGAGCACCACACACCATGGCACCAAAAAAGAACCCCAAATTCACAGACACCGAGTTAAAGGTAATGGTAGATGAAATCATCCATGTCAAACCCCACTTATTCGGGGCCCTAGTGCAGCAGACCAGCGTAGCCAGGAAAAACCCCATGTGGGACAGGATAGTCACCAGGGTGAATGCGTCTGGGACCGTGCCGAGGACCAAGCAGGAGATTCAGAGGCGGTGGCATGACCTCAAAACAATCCATGCCAAAAACCATCTCCGGGCACACAACACTGGCGGGGGAACCCCCCGGAGCCCTTACCCTACACCGACTGGGAGGACAAGGTGCTGAGCATCCTGCACCCAGAGACCCTTGAAGGAATTGAGGAAGGAGAAGAGGCTGGTAAGTACAAACCAAGCACCACGAGCACAACGACATGGTGTGCCTCACACAACTCACAACTCAGAAGACACATCTCCCAGACCACAACCCATGCATGCAGTCCACATACTCACCAATGTCTAAACCACTCCAACAGGCCCCCATGTCCATAGGGATGGCGGTGGTGGTGGGTGGGGTGTGTGAGAGGATGGCACTACAACTCCCAACAGGCCCCCATGTCCATAGGGATGGCGGTGGTGGTGGGTGGGGTGTGTGAGAGGTCACTACAACCACACAAATCTGGTGATACGAATCGTGCCAGGCGCAATGGGTTTTACTTACTTGACGTACAATGAAGGCGACACATTACCTATGGCATACAAATCGCATTTGTACACTTCACCCAAAATGCAATTTTCCATTGTTGAAAAAGTTTTAACAGCTGTGCAGATGGCGGTCCTGAAAGAAACACATTTGGTGGTTACTCCTTACCCTGCCTTAGAAGCAATGACAAAGGCAAGTGTACCATACACTAAAGTATTACATCCCAGTTGGATACAATGGGATACTTCTTTGATGTCTCCTGATGTCACAGTAATCTTTGACCCCTCTCTTCAGACACAGGAGTTCTTGCAGTATGAACACGTTCATCCACCTCCTCTGTCTTTGCTTCCTTTAGAGGAGTACACATGTATTATTTATACTGATGGCTCAGCGCAATCGGCCACTGAATCTAAACATGCTTATTCAGCGGCTTGCGCCATTGTGGCTGGTACGATAGTGAACGGAGACTTCAAATCTAATATAGGGCATACACAGGTCCTGGGAGACTGTACCACCTAATTGACCGAGCTGCGCACTCTAGTTCTTGCTCTCAAGTTTGCAGATCTGAATGTATCTGCTCTCATTGTGTGTGATTCTAATTACTTTGTCCAGCCTTTCAATGACAACTTATTATTTTTGTCTCAAAATGATTATTGAGATTCTAAAGGTAAGGCAATTAAGCATAAAATGCTTTGGGATCGAGTGGCAGATCTTAAACACGTCTGCCCCTCACACATGTAATGCAAAATCTTGGCCATCAGCGTGTGGGAGCACATGCTCTTGGTAATTCTTTGGCTGATGAAGCAGCCAAATCTGCAGTTAGCAGCCGTTACAAGGTCCAAAACTAAGGTTGATAATGAGATCTTGGCAGCTATAGCTGCTACTACGAAGGGCACAAATTACCAACAGGGTTTCCCTTCAAAGTATTCTTATCAGTTAACTCCCCAACAAGCTCCCTTTGCAAGAATACCAGACGTTGGTGATCGGTTGATTCCCAACGCAGATACTCTTTGATCAAAGCTGCACATGAAGGCTTGGTTTCTGCCCATGCTGGCGTGTCTGTGACAATTTCTATCTTGCAGCAACGTTATTGGTGCCGTGGTTTATATAAACAGACTCATAATTATGTACTTTCTTGGGACATCTGTCAGCAAATTAAGCCTTCTACGGTGACACATCCACCACAAACACAGCTATGCATTTCTAATAGGCCCTTTGGTTGTGTCTATCTCATTTATTTATTCAATTTCTAGAGCGCATGGTTACACCGACGGTGCGTCCCCGCTCTGAGACATATCCAGATGAGAGTGACTGTAATTCTTGCATAGTTCTTATGTTGTCCCATCCTCAGATTTTGAGAACAGCCATGTCTTCAGCTGTCTGCAGAATGATCCTTCTCTGGGTTCTGTTCTTAAGGTGATTGGTAGGGTGTTCCAGATTTTTGCTGCCATATACCTAAAAGAGCGAGCCCCCATGCGGGCTTTGAATATTCTTCGGATGCTTACTAAAGCCATATCCATGGATCTCAGATTTTGTCCTGGAGTATATTTAGTCAGTAGAGATTGTAGGTATCTGGGACTTTTTTGTGAAAGAATGTGGTGACAATAGCACATTGCTTTGAACATGGTTCTCTTCTCTACCGGTAACCAGTCTAGGGTGGTCAGGGCTTTCTTAGTATTAGCTCTCCTTGGAAGGCTGAGAACCAGGCGTGCTTCCACATTTTGTACTCGTTCTAGTTTAGTAAGGCCTTTTTTAGAGGCACCTAAATACAGTACATTTCCATAGTCTCTTTGTGAGGTAATTACTGCGTGAACTATGGTTTTCCTGGCTTTAGATGGTAATAGATCTATGATTTTCCTCAGGATTCTCAATGCACCACAGCACTTCCCCGCTACCTTCTGGATCTGAGTGTCAAAAGACGGTTTGGAGTAGAACCAGAATCCGAGATTTTTCACCTCTGGTTTAGGGTGCGGGACTTGACCCAGTGCTTCTGGCCACCCGGCAGATGACCAGATGGTAGGTGTCTTACCCACCACCAGGACCTCCGTCTTATTCCCGTTTAGTTTGAGGCCGTGGTTTGACATCCAGTCAGCCACCTCCTCTAAGCATTTAGAAAAGTGGGTTGCTGCCTGAGCTTTGTTTTGGGATAGTAGTACAATTAGCTGCTTGTCGTCTGCATATGACACTATCTCATGTTTCTCTACACACTCTGCTAGCCCATTTGCATAGAGTGCATTGTGAACTTAATAATCTCCCTAGAAGACCTCTGATTGGGCGGACCCCATATGAGTGCTCTTTGGAATCAAAATGTATGTGCCAGCACTTGATGGTCTAGACGTTGCAGTGGCTGCCGCAACCTTTGATGTAGATGATCATTCTACTATGTTACAAGACCTACAAGAGACCTGTGACAGTCTTGCAACTGAACATTTGCCCTCTGCCACTGATGCTGCACTACTGATTCCGGTGGCCGGCTGGCTTCTTAAATTTGGTGATCTGGTCCAGGTGAAGTTGGAGAACAAAAAAGAATTTGGTCCCTCTTATCATGCACCCGTTCCAGTGCTTGGCTTGAAGGGTACTAGTACAGTCATTTTACCACCGCTTCCTGGTAGCAAAGACAACAGATATATCTCAATTGACAATGTCAAGCTACAACATCTGTCATATTCTGAATAGTGTTACGCCTGCTGTTTCGTGCCCCACAGTTTTGAGGAATCCTGGGGTTGGCGCATCTTTCAACTCACCTCACGACACTGTCATCAAGATGGACCCTATTGTTGACCATTTGCCTGTCCCTCCTGCTCCCTCCTGCAACGAGGATGTGGAATATGCAAACCCCACAGGGAGTCTATTCATGGATTGCTGAAAAGTCCTTTACACTCTTGAAGCTTTTCCTATGACTCATCCTCCACCACCTCAATTGCCCAACCAAATTAACTATGTTTGTCTCCTGGTTTAAAGAGACTTACTTAGTTCCTCCTTGGACATACATCTGGTTAGTACTCATCATGATTTTTCTCTTCATGTCAATTGGTTTTGTGATGTTGTTTTTCTTACACATCAATGGTCACTACTACCAGAACACTCTGCTGTGAACTTGGTTAATGGTATTTTGGCCCCCACTTATCTTCCCACATCATGAAGCGTGACCAGACTCGTGTTTTCAGCATTCCCAGTTGCGGATGGCATAGTTTGGGATAAAGTAGATTTTCAGGTCCATGGCCCGACAGAAATCATCGACATGCCATACATCTTTTGTGTCTCCATGGGTGATGTGGTACCACAGGACATACGTTCAGATGACTGGGATGTGCATGCAATACAATCATTGTTTTCAGATTTGAAGTATTATGCTGCGTTCAATGCTGAAGATTTGTATTTAAATTCTGCCAATTATGCCGATTTGTTCTGTTATCAACATTATGGGCATCATATTCTACATAAGACTAATACATTATGTCCTGTTGTTAATTAAACACAGTGGTTACATTGTCCTACACCATTAAAGGGAAGTTCGAAAACACTTTGAAATACATTTACATACTTTACAGGTTTTGATAGGTCAACACCTGAGTTCTATTATTTCAAATTATATGTTCCTTTATTCTTTCAGACATGATATGTCAGTCAGGTGTTATGACCACTGGAAGGCCACCATTGATTTGAAATCAATTGGGTGTTGTAGGAAATGGCAGGTGCAAGGCACTTAAGCATTACATCGTGCCTGTCTCATCTGAGGACAAATTTTGATTTTAAATGAAACAGTATACCAGACGACTTGCTTTGGTTTGGCATCTGCAAAGAGTTGTACGCCTCGGAAATGTGACAATGCTGACTATACTGTGTTTATGCATTTTGCTGCTAGTAATGGCACATGTACTGTACCATAGAACGCGTAAGTTAAAATACAAATTTTAAACTATACAATGCCTCTGAATACTCCTATTATGGACAAGTATGAGTGAGTGAGCGAAAGAGTTGTCTTGCTCCCACGATTCCAGAGAGAGTCTGGAGTGTCGTGTTCTGGGTTGTACAATCATTGGTAGCTTTGCTGTTAGTCGGAGAGCGAGTGAGACACTATGCTAGTCGTTTTTGGGGATTTTGGGTAATGAGGTGATAGGTTGGTACACTACTATCTACAGAGGTCCTGGATTCCTACGCATAGCCCTGTATATGTACAGAATCCCTGCAACAGGGCAAGTAATTAACTTGATGAAGCTGCCTTCTAGGAGATGCTTTAGAATGTTCAAAAAGGTTGCATTCTAATTGCTTATAGCTAGGAACAGGTGCAGATGATTAATTTGATGAGGTTGTCTTCTAGAAGGTGTTTTAGAATGTTCAAAAAGGTTGCGTTCTAATTGCTTATAGCAAGGAATAGGTACACATAATTAATTTGATGAGGCTGTGTTCTCAAAGGTGTTTTACAATGTTCACAAAGGCTGCATTCTAACTGCTTTTATCAAGGAACAGGTGCTAGGGATTCATTTGATGATGGGTGACTTCCGGAAGGTTCACATTAAGGTCATCTAAGGCCGGTTGCTTGATGCTTATTCTGGTGGATTTTCTGGATGTTTCTGTAGCCCCTGAAACCTGGCCTTGCATATACATAGTAAAACGTTTGTGAAAGTTATTAAGTCTTTTCAACAAACAGGGGAACGCCAGCTGCAGCTAGCCATTACCAGCAGCATGTAATATGGTCAAAAGTTAGGGTACAAGATGTTTGTTCATTCATAAGTGTTGGGAGGAATGATATGAGTAATGCCAGTATATTGTGATAGTCAAGAGAGGTGAGCTGTGGCAGGAATCCTGACAGGTACATCCATGGGAAAAGGTGCAGAAGGACGATCCAGATCAGGTTGGCCCTTTCTGTTGGATCAAGAGGGAGTTGTTGATGTATAGAATTGCTCTGGAAGGTGAACACTAAACGGAACATCTGTTCATACCCCATACATTCAGAGAGAAGGTATTACATCCTTCTCATAGCCAGATGGGTGGGGGTGGGGCATTATTGACAAGAACACACATTGAAATATCTACTTGAGACATTTTAATATTCTGGGGTATATCTGGAGGTAGATACGTACTGTGCTTCTTTTCCAGATGTTCGGTTGTCAGCCCCTCTGGGATGACGCATGTCCGTTATGGCCTTTTCCCTTGATTGAGATACCCTTCCAGTGTGTGTGGATGGACTTTTTTGGTCATTTGATCCTGTCTGCTCTGGGACACTAATATATTCTGGTTTTGGTGGATTATGCGACTCGGTATGCTGAAGCAATCCCCTTGACTAGTATGTCCACAATGTCAGTCGCACAGGCAATGGTTTCATACTTCTCCTGGGTGAGTTTTCCTGAGGAAGTACTGGGTGATCAGAGTACTCCCTGTATGTCGAGTTTGATGAGTCAGATTTGTAAATCTTTGGGCGTTCAACAGATCTGTGCTGTGATGTACTATCCACTGACAGATGGTTTAGTAGAACAATACAACAGGATGATTACGCCCATGCTGAGGAAAACCACCTATGGCAATGGGAAGGATCAGGATAGAAAACTGCAATTAGTCATGTTTGCTATTCAGACACACATACAAAAGTCAACAGGGTTTTCCCCGTTTTAGCTATTGTTCGGTAGAAGGCCTGTACACTTCTGGACATGGCTGCTGATCAATGGACGGAGGAAGAGAATGAGGATAAACCTCTTTTAAGGTATAGTACCATTCTAAAGGAAATCCTTTCCACCCTATGGGAGGAGTTGCACAGCAATACGGAGAAGGCCAGAACAAACATATGATCAGGGGACTAGGCTAAGGGAATTTGCTGAGGGGATAAAGTGTTGATTGTGGTACCTACCACTGAAAATAAGCATTTAACTACAAGGCAAGGTCCTATCAGGAACTGGAAAAGGTAACTTCTGTAACCTATAGGGTTTGCATCACTCACAGAGGCCGGTAGGACAGAGTTATCAAGTGAATCTGTTGAAAGCATGAAAATAGCCCTCTCCTATACAAACAGTCAGGGAAGTTACAGTGAATTCTGTGAACACCAGTAAACCCCTGGACATACCTCTCCAACCATTCATGAACAATACTGAGGAAGCAGTTAAATGGGAGGACACCCTGACAATAGAGCTGAGACAACAAATGGCTACTTTATTGGATCAGTACCCTGGTCTCCTTTCAGGCGATCCTGGATGCATGTCCTTGGTGTCTCATAACATCATCACAGACGGATCTCGGGTAGTTAAGCTAAAGCTCTATCGTATTCCTGCAGGTAGACGACATGCAGTGAAACAGGAAATAGCCGCCAAGTTTAAGGCTGATATAATAGAACCCTTTCAAACTACTTGGTGCTCGCCAGTAGCGTTAGTCCCTAAAGGGGATGGAAGTCTTCGCTTTTGCATCAACTTCCGCCTATGCTATTTCACAGTCTAACTCTTACCCGATGCCCCAGGTGGAGAAACTGAAAGAGAGGTTGAGTGGGGTCTGAGTTATGTCCACAATTGATCTTACAAAAGGTTACTGGCAGGCTCCTGTATGGCTTTATCATTTTAAGCTTACTCCTTTTGGCCTCCATGGAGCCCTGCCACATTTTAAAGACTCATGGGTTTCCTGTTACCATCTCATCTGGCTTATGCTGTTGCATATTTAGATGACATAGTTGTGTATAGTCCTGACTGAGAAACTCACTTACAACATCTAGATCAGGAACTATGTACATTGAACCAGGCAGGAGTTACTTGCAATCGGAAAAGGACCACATTGGCCACAGAATAGAATGAGTATTTGGGTTTTTCCATCCATGCTGGGGTCATTCAACTCCAGTTGAACAAACTCGAAGCCATTCTCAACATACCCTAAACTACAAAGAAAATGGAGCTACACTCCTTTTACAGGATATTAGTAGAGATTTGTTTCCTATTTATCTGAAATTGCAAACCCTTTATGGATCTTTCATTGCACAAGTATGCCTGGAAATTGGTGTCATGGACTTCTACACAGAAACAGAGTTTCCAGCAATTGAAACAGATACTGTGTCAATCCCCTTTTCTCATGTTCTGGACTTTGATAAGACTTTTGTGTTGCATACTGATTCCTTTGGCCAAGGCTTAGGCTTAGGTGTCCCTATGTTGCAGTCTGATCATCTGAGCAATTTGAATGCAGTTTTCTATTTTATCTGCAAGTTGCTCTCTATGAAGGTGCATTACGCAACAATTGAGAAGGAATGCTTCACTATCAAATGTGCTATGGAGGCCCTTCAATATTACTTGTTGGGGTGTTCATTTGTTCTTTGGACTGACCATGCTCCTCTTGCCTGGCTTGATTTGCATGAAGATGTGAATCTTAAAGCACTATGGGGCATATTATCAAGGGGGTTTATCTCTGCTTTTTTGTCTTTAAAAGCCAAGAAAGTGGAGATAAAATTATCTCCCTATTACCTAGCTGTCGCCAACACCAGTTAGCAACAGCTAGTAGGAGATAGCGACCATATTGGGCCCCGCTTTGCATGTCAGTGATATTTATCACTAATGACATGCAAAGTGGGTGTGCCAAGATGTTAAGATGTTAGCGACTGGAAACAGTCGCTAACATCGCTATCTCCTATTACCAACTTTTGGAGATATTCGCGCTAAGCGCGAATATCTCCAAAAGCTAACACCTGTCCCTGAACAGTTCTTAGCCATGTTATCCAATGGTAGGTGGATAACATGGCTAAGAGCATTAGCTCGGTAATGCATGAATATCGCTGACTTTACAGCGATATTTATGCATTTCGGCCGATTTTTATCGCTTAGGAGATAAACCTTGATAATAGCAAGGTTCCTAAGCGATAAAAATCACCGCAGCTCGGCGATAAAAATATCGCCGCTAAACCAACATAGCGATAATTATCGCTAGTTGTTGGTAATATGCCCCTATGTTTGCTCGTGGCCTTGCAGCCTTTTTCATTTCAGGCCTTCCATTTACCTGGGAAACTGCAGGGGAACGTATATTTTCTGTCTCATTGCCCCATCATAGAATGGCTCGCATGTCCAATTTTTTTCGAAAGGCAATGTGGTCAGGTGGAGATCCCGCCATATGAATTCAAGATGACAGACACTGATTTCCCCAGATAAGAAGATTACACCATGCTAGAACTGATGTCATTCGCCCTCTGGAGCCCACTCCAGAGACAAATGGTGGACTCCAGTGTTTAGAGATAGAGGTCAGTGTTTCAGGAGAGGCAGATTCTTGCTGGGATACATGATAGGAGAAATGATACAGAACAGCAGCTGCCAAAATGATGAGGAGAGCGGAGATGCTGTGGATAGGAGCCTTAAGGACGCAAAGGGGCCAAGTAAACAGAAGGCACCGGCTACACAAAGGAGAATAAATGCTGTGAGAGCGCTGTCAATCGTCCAGAGGGGCCAAAGAGCAAGCTGACACTGTTGCTCCCAACGCCGGTGACCCAGGAGAGCCGTTGTAGAATACCAAGAATGTATCTGCACACAGGTATGGTGAATAAGCTTCAGTTTATTCCAACATGAGGATCCCATCCAACAGGCTTCATCAACCAACAGCAGCTGTTATAGTTTACCTTCAAAGCTCTAGTAGAACATCATGAGCTCACAGTGTGACATAGTAAATGACAGACCAAACATTCCAGCAATGACATATCACAGCTCCAACAATATAATGAATGGTTACAGAACTAGATATAGAATAGATACAGCATATCACATACCTCCCTCCTTTACACAAAAAACAAAAAAAATCAACTTCATAAAACTTAAGATTAACCTAAACATAATCAGCTAACTATGATGGTGCTTTACACACACTTGAGAAGCTGCGAACTCCAACTATTTCTCCATTTTTATTTAAACTCTCTTGTACATTGACACCAAGCTTCCGTTTGACAACAACAACCCTGTTTAAATTCCAAATTCTATGGTCTTCAGTTTTTATGGCGTTATTAAACACTTTAATAACTCTGATAGGCTTCATGAATTTTGAAACAGATTTTCCCTTCAACCCAGGACGTTTTATCATGACAACATCACCAACTGACACTTTTGTTGTTTTCACATTTTTAAAAAATCAAAATAACTCTTCCTTTGCTTTCCTTTCTCCTCATCTTTTTCTTTTACACTCTCATTATCAAATGTATTCTCTTTACCTTTACCCAATTCATATCTGTTAACCCATGCAGGTTCAACAACAGTATTTGGAAGTCTACCTCTAAACAACACAAAAGGAGTTTTGGCAGTAGTACAGTGAGGTAACAATTTGTATTCCTCAATTTTTCTTAAGACTTCACACTTCCAATCCAGAAATTGCAATTTTGCTAAAGCTATAGTTTCTTTAATCACCTTGTTGAACCTTTCCAACATTCCATTTCCTTCGGGATGATAAAGAGCACATATTTTATGCCTAATCCCTTTAGATGAAAGAAAACTTTGCATCTCTTCATATAGAAATTTAACTCCATTATCGGACAAAATAGACTCTGGAATCCCTTCTCTTGAAAACAAATCTTTTAAACATTGAATTACATGACTTGAATCAATATTATATAAAAAGAAGACCTCAGGCCAACGTGAAAACATGTCAATTATCACTAACACATAAACTTCTGAGTTTTTTCTGTATACAGGCCCCAATATGTCTAAAGAAATGTCTTGCCAAGGATGTGAAGGACGTCTTCTCAACACCATGGGTTGAACACGCACACACTTACTCTTATCACTCATAGTGCACGTCAAACAGTCATGTACCACCCGTT
Organism: Lissotriton vulgaris; assembly: GCF_964263255.1. Classification (NCBI taxonomy): domain Eukaryota; kingdom Metazoa; phylum Chordata; class Amphibia; order Caudata; family Salamandridae; genus Lissotriton; species Lissotriton vulgaris. The sequence continues at coordinate 376,120,549 of NC_141698.1, forward strand.
CAATTTCTATGTCCATTACTGGCCACCAGTATGACCCACGTAATCTCTCCTTGCATTTTGTCAGTCCAAAATGAGATGAGTGAACCATATCAATAAGTTCCTTTCTAAGATTTACAGGGGGAATCAATTTAGTACTCCTAAATAACAATCCATTGTCAACTGACAATTCATTACGTAATGTCCAAAACGTTTTAGTACAGTTAGAACCTTCCTTATCACTGATCCACCCTTTGTTCATAAGACTCATAACCTCTTTTAAAACAACATCATGAGACATATCATCACTCCACCTTTTCTCTGAAATTATGTCATGTTCCACTGCACAGACCCATTCCTCCAGATCTTTTACATTGTCATCCTCACTACTATTCTTAGGAGTCAAACGTGATAATACATCAGCAACATTATTCTCAGCACCTGGAATATACTTGATCTCAAAGTTATATTCTTGCAAACCAATTATCCATTTTGTTATCCTATTAGAAATGGCGTCAAGGCCCTTCTTAGTGAAAATTTCAATCAAAGGCTTGTGGTCTGTCCTTACTTCAAAATTAGTGCCCCACAAACATTTTTTCAATTTCCTTATTGCCCAGAAAATTGCCAAAGACTTTCTCTCCACCACCGAGTATCTTGTTTGCTTGATCTTTGAGGGTACAAGACAAAAACATAATGGTTTCCATCCCTTTTGATCCTCGCTGTTGCAAAACTGCCCCCAATCCCTTTTCACTAGCATCCGTGATCAAGACCGGTTTAACCCTGGGATTAAAACTCCTAAGGGAAGTGGCATCTTTCAACTTCTTTTTAATATCAACAAATACCTTTTCACAACTATCAGACCACTCAAAGTCAACCTCTTTCTTAAGAAGATATCTCATGTTGATGGCACCATCCGCAAAGGTTCCCCACCATAGGCTAATGGTCTAATGTCTGGTTTCAATAGTTTAACTTTGCCTTTCAACCTTTCCATGTAAAATGTATTGGATATATGGTGATTTTGGCACCTGAGTCGAACAAAACCTTTGTGTTAGCACCCTCAACTAAAATTTCATCACAGGGAGAATTTCTTCTTCTATCACCACTCACCATTTGTACAATGATTTGCCCTTACTCATAATCTACAGAATGTGAATCATCATCGTCTTCTTCATAAAGTTCAACTTCTTTATCTTTAGAAATTGGTTTGCTCCTACATAAAGAGGTTAAATTACCTTTCTTTTTCCATTTAAGATTATTTGTGATTCAGGACAGGACATGTGTTATTGTTGGCTAAATGCCCACTACTTCCACATCTAAAACATTTATAACTTCCTTGTTTTACATTGGAATTATCTTTAATAAGTACATTACCTTTAAAATTCCTATCCTTAAACAAAGCATTTGACTTATTTTTGCTTTTAACTTCTTGTACTTTACACTCTTTTACTGAGTTTTTTTCAATGTTGCTACACATTTCATAGTGTTCAATCCTTTTTGCTACATTTATAACTTCATCCAGGGTAGGCTCATCATGCAACCACAATTCTTCACGGACTTTCTCCATATTGCAACCGAACATAAATTGATCCCTAATACGCTCATTCGTTAAATTTCCAAACCTGCAGGTTGATGGTAATTTTCTTAAGTACGTTACATAGCTTTCAACAGTTTCTTCCTCACCCTGCATTCTCTGAGCATATGTATACTGCTCCAAAATAGTGCTTACTTTTGGCAAGTAGGGCTTGTCAAGTTTCTTGATACATATTTCATATTCATTAGGATTACTTTCTTCTTCAGATGTTAAATCAGGTAAATGGTCGAACACATCTTGACCCTCTGATCCCAAACAATGTAAAAGTAAAGAAGATTTCCTCTCAGCACTAAGAGAAGATCCACACACTCTTGCGTATCTTTCAGAAACCACTTTCCGTTTTTTCCATTTTATTTGAGGTTCACCTGCACTTGAAAGAAAGAAAGGAGCAGCTGTAACATTTTGCATGACTACCCTTGAAATGTGACTCAATGTTATCAATGAACTGAGAGTTACCTAAAATGAGAATGTATAATGTGATTCAAGTATGTGATAAAAAAATTAGTATTAAAAAAAATGTGTGATTAATAAATGTATTAATGAATACATTAGAACTATCTCATCATTAACGCTGCAGGAAACAATGCTCTTCTAATCAGTAATAATCTTGCATGTAACACTCTGCTGTGAACTTGGTTAATGGTATTTTGGCCCCCACTTATCTTCCCACATCATGAAGCGTGACCAGACTCGTGTTTTCAGCATTCCCAGTTGCGGATGGCATAGTTTGGGATAAAGTAGATTTTCAGGTCCATGGCCCGACAGAAATCATCGACATGCCATACATCTTTTGTGTCTCCATGGGTGATGTGGTACCACAGGACATACGTTCAGATGACTGGGATGTGCATGCAATACAATCATTGTTTTCAGATTTGAAGTATTATGCTGCGTTCAATGCTGAAGATTTGTATTTAAATTCTGCCAATTATGCCGATTTGTTCTGTTATCAACATTATGGGCATCATATTCTACATAAGACTAATACATTATGTCCTGTTGTTAATTAAACACAGTGGTTACATTGTCCTACACCATTAAAGGGAAGTTCGAAAACACTTTGAAATACATTTACATACTTTACAGGTTTTGATAGGTCAACACCTGAGTTCTATTATTTCAAATTATATGTTCCTTTATTCTTTCAGACATGATATGTCAGTCAGGTGTTATGACCACTGGAAGGCCACCATTGATTTGAAATCAATTGGGTGTTGTAGGAAATGGCAGGTGCAAGGCACTTAAGCATTACATCGTGCCTGTCTCATCTGAGGACAAATTTTGATTTTAAATGAAACAGTATACCAGACGACTTGCTTTGGTTTGGCATCTGCAAAGAGTTGTACGCCTCGGAAATGTGACAATGCTGACTATACTGTGTTTATGCATTTTGCTGCTAGTAATGGCACATGTACTGTACCATAGAACGCGTAAGTTAAAATACAAATTTTAAACTATACAATGCCTCTGAATACTCCTATTATGGACAAGTATGAGTGAGTGAGCGAAAGAGTTGTCTTGCTCCCACGATTCCAGAGAGAGTCTGGAGTGTCGTGTTCTGGGTTGTACAATCATTGGTAGCTTTGCTGTTAGTCGGAGAGCGAGTGAGACACTATGCTAGTCGTTTTTGGGGATTTTGGGTAATGAGGTGATAGGTTGGTACACTACTATCTACAGAGGTCCTGGATTCCTACGCATAGCCCTGTATATGTACAGAATCCCTGCAACAGGGCAAGTAATTAACTTGATGAAGCTGCCTTCTAGGAGATGCTTTAGAATGTTCAAAAAGGTTGCATTCTAATTGCTTATAGCTAGGAACAGGTGCAGATGATTAATTTGATGAGGTTGTCTTCTAGAAGGTGTTTTAGAATGTTCAAAAAGGTTGCGTTCTAATTGCTTATAGCAAGGAATAGGTACACATAATTAATTTGATGAGGCTGTGTTCTCAAAGGTGTTTTACAATGTTCACAAAGGCTGCATTCTAACTGCTTTTATCAAGGAACAGGTGCTAGGGATTCATTTGATGATGGGTGACTTCCGGAAGGTTCACATTAAGGTCATCTAAGGCCGGTTGCTTGATGCTTATTCTGGTGGATTTTCTGGATGTTTCTGTAGCCCCTGAAACCTGGCCTTGCATATACATAGTAAAACGTTTGTGAAAGTTATTAAGTCTTTTCAACAAACAGGGGAACGCCAGCTGCAGCTAGCCATTACCAGCAGCATGTAATATGGTCAAAAGTTAGGGTACAAGATGTTTGTTCATTCATAAGTGTTGGGAGGAATGATATGAGTAATGCCAGTATATTGTGATAGTCAAGAGAGGTGAGCTGTGGCAGGAATCCTGACAGGTACATCCATGGGAAAAGGTGCAGAAGGACGATCCAGATCAGGTTGGCCCTTTCTGTTGGATCAAGAGGGAGTTGTTGATGTATAGAATTGCTCTGGAAGGTGAACACTAAACGGAACATCTGTTCATACCCCATACATTCAGAGAGAAGGTATTACATCCTTCTCATAGCCAGATGGGTGGGGGTGGGGCATTATTGACAAGAACACACATTGAAATATCTACTTGAGAAATTTTAATATTCTGGGGTATATCTGGAGGTAGATACGTACTGTGCTTCTTTTCCAGATGTTCGGTTGTCAGCCCCTCTGGGATGACGCATGTCCGTTATGGCCTTTTCCCTTGATTGAGATACCCTTCCAGTGTGTGTGGATGGACTTTTTTGGTCATTTGATCCTGTCTGCTCTGGGACACTAATATATTCTGGTTTTGGTGGATTATGCGACTCGGTATGCTGAAGCAATCCCCTTGACTAGTATGTCCACAATGTCAGTCGCACAGGCAATGGTTTCATACTTCTCCTGGGTGAGTTTTCCTGAGGAAGTACTGGGTGATCAGAGTACTCCCTGTATGTCGAGTTTGATGAGTCAGATTTGTAAATCTTTGGGCGTTCAACAGATCTGTGCTGTGATGTACTATCCACTGACAGATGGTTTAGTAGAACAATACAACAGGATGATTACGCCCATGCTGAGGAAAACCACCTATGGCAATGGGAAGGATCAGGATAGAAAACTGCAATTAGTCATGTTTGCTATTCAGACACACATACAAAAGTCAACAGGGTTTTCCCCGTTTTAGCTATTGTTCGGTAGAAGGCCTGTACACTTCTGGACATGGCTGCTGATCAATGGACGGAGGAAGAGAATGAGGATAAACCTCTTTTAAGGTATAGTACCATTCTAAAGGAAATCCTTTCCACCCTATGGGAGGAGTTGCACAGCAATACGGAGAAGGCCAGAACAAACATATGATCAGGGGACTAGGCTAAGGGAATTTGCTGAGGGGATAAAGTGTTGATTGTGGTACCTACCACTGAAAATAAGCATTTAACTACAAGGCAAGGTCCTATCAGGAACTGGAAAAGGTAACTTCTGTAACCTATAGGGTTTGCATCACTCACAGAGGCCGGTAGGACAGAGTTATCAAGTGAATCTGTTGAAAGCATGAAAATAGCCCTCTCCTATACAAACAGTCAGGGAAGTTACAGTGAATTCTGTGAACACCAGTAAACCCCTGGACATACCTCTCCAACCATTCATGAACAATACTGAGGAAGCAGTTAAATGGGAGGACACCCTGACAATAGAGCTGAGACAACAAATGGCTACTTTATTGGATCAGTACCCTGGTCTCCTTTCAGGCGATCCTGGATGCATGTCCTTGGTGTCTCATAACATCATCACAGACGGATCTCGGGTAGTTAAGCTAAAGCTCTATCGTATTCCTGCAGGTAGACGACATGCAGTGAAACAGGAAATAGCCGCCAAGTTTAAGGCTGATATAATAGAACCCTTTCAAACTACTTGGTGCTCGCCAGTAGCGTTAGTCCCTAAAGGGGATGGAAGTCTTCGCTTTTGCATCAACTTCCGCCTATGCTATTTCACAGTCTAACTCTTACCCGATGCCCCAGGTGGAGAAACTGAAAGAGAGGTTGAGTGGGGTCTGAGTTATGTCCACAATTGATCTTACAAAAGGTTACTGGCAGGCTCCTGTATGGCTTTATCATTTTAAGCTTACTCCTTTTGGCCTCCATGGAGCCCTGCCACATTTTAAAGACTCATGGGTTTCCTGTTACCATCTCATCTGGCTTATGCTGTTGCATATTTAGATGACATAGTTGTGTATAGTCCTGACTGAGAAACTCACTTACAACATCTAGATCAGGAACTATGTACATTGAACCAGGCAGGAGTTACTTGCAATCGGAAAAGGACCACATTGGCCACAGAATAGAATGAGTATTTGGGTTTTTCCATCCATGCTGGGGTCATTCAACTCCAGTTGAACAAACTCGAAGCCATTCTCAACATACCCTAAACTACAAAGAAAATGGAGCTACACTCCTTTTACAGGATATTAGTAGAGATTTGTTTCCTATTTATCTGAAATTGCAAACCCTTTATGGATCTTTCATTGCACAAGTATGCCTGGAAATTGGTGTCATGGACTTCTACACAGAAACAGAGTTTCCAGCAATTGAAACAGATACTGTGTCAATCCCCTTTTCTCATGTTCTGGACTTTGATAAGACTTTTGTGTTGCATACTGATTCCTTTGGCCAAGGCTTAGGCTTAGGTGTCCCTATGTTGCAGTCTGATCATCTGAGCAATTTGAATGCAGTTTTCTATTTTATCTGCAAGTTGCTCTCTATGAAGGTGCATTACGCAACAATTGAGAAGGAATGCTTCACTATCAAATGTGCTATGGAGGCCCTTCAATATTACTTGTTGGGGTGTTCATTTGTTCTTTGGACTGACCATGCTCCTCTTGCCTGGCTTGATTTGCATGAAGATGTGAATCTTAAAGCACTATGGGGCATATTATCAAGGGGGTTTATCTCTGCTTTTTTGTCTTTAAAAGCCAAGAAAGTGGAGATAAAATTATCTCCCTATTACCTAGCTGTCGCCAACACCAGTTAGCAACAGCTAGTAGGAGATAGCGACCATATTGGGCCCCGCTTTGCATGTCAGTGATATTTATCACTAATGACATGCAAAGTGGGTGTGCCAAGATGTTAAGATGTTAGCGACTGGAAACAGTCGCTAACATCGCTATCTCCTATTACCAACTTTTGGAGATATTCGCGCTAAGCGCGAATATCTCCAAAAGCTAACACCTGTCCCTGAACAGTTCTTAGCCATGTTATCCAATGGTAGGTGGATAACATGGCTAAGAGCATTAGCTCGGTAATGCATGAATATCGCTGACTTTACAGCGATATTTATGCATTTCGGCCGATTTTTATCGCTTAGGAGATAAACCTTGATAATAGCAAGGTTCCTAAGCGATAAAAATCACCGCAGCTCGGCGATAAAAATATCGCCGCTAAACCAACATAGCGATAATTATCGCTAGTTGTTGGTAATATGCCCCTATGTTTGCTCGTGGCCTTGCAGCCTTTTTCATTTCAGGCCTTCCATTTACCTGGGAAACTGCAGGGGAACGTATATTTTCTGTCTCATTGCCCCATCATAGAATGGCTCGCATGTCCAATTTTTTTCGAAAGGCAATGTGGTCAGGTGGAGATCCCGCCATATGAATTCAAGATGACAGACACTGATTTCCCCAGATAAGAAGATTACACCATGCTAGAACTGATGTCATTCGCCCTCTGGAGCCCACTCCAGAGACAAATGGTGGACTCCAGTGTTTAGAGATAGAGGTCAGTGTTTCGGGAGAGGCAGATTCTTGCTGGGATACATGATAGGAGAAATGATACAGAACAGCAGCTGCCAAAATGATGAGGAGAGCGGAGATGCTGTGGATAGGAGCCTTAAGGACGCAAAGGGGCCAAGTAAACAGAAGGCACCGGCTACACAAAGGAGAATAAATGCTGTGAGAGCGCTGTCAATCGTCCAGAGGGGCCAAAGAGCAAGCTGACACTGTTGCTCCCAACGCCGGTGACCCAGGAGAGCCGTTGTAGAATACCAAGAATGTATCTGCACACAGGTATGATGAATAAGCTTCAGTTTATTCCAACATGAGGATCCCATCCAACAGGCTTCATCAACCAACAGCAGCTGTTATAGTTTACCTTCAAAGCTCTAGTAGAACATCATGAGCTCACAGTGTGACATAGTAAATGACAGACCAAACATTCCAGCAATGACATATCACAGCTCCAACAATATAATGAATGGTTACAGAACTAGATATAGAATAGATACAGCATATCACATACCTCCCTCCTTTACACAAAAAACAAAAAAAATCAACTTCATAAAACTTAAGATTAACCTAAACATAATCAGCTAACTATGATGGTGCTTTACACACACTTGAGAAGCTGCGAACTCCAACTATTTCTCCATTTTTATTTAAACTCTCTTGTACATTGACACCAAGCTTCCGTTTGACAACAACAACCCTGTTTAAATTCCAAATTCTATGGTCTTCAGTTTTTATGGCGTTATTAAACACTTTAATAACTCTGATAGGCTTCATGAATTTTGAAACAGATTTTCCCTTCAACCCAGGACGTTTTATCATGACAACATCACCAACTGACACTTTTGTTGTTTTCACATTTTTAAAAAATCAAAATAACTCTTCCTTTGCTTTCCTTTCTCCTCATCTTTTTCTTTTACACTCTCATTATCAAATGTATTCTCTTTACCTTTACCCAATTCATATCTGTTAACCCATGCAGGTTCAACAACAGTATTTGGAAGTCTACCTCTAAACAACACAAAAGGAGTTTTGGCAGTAGTACAGTGAGGTAACAATTTGTATTCCTCAATTTTTCTTAAGACTTCACACTTCCAATCCAGAAATTGCAATTTTGCTAAAGCTATAGTTTCTTTAATCACCTTGTTGAACCTTTCCAACATTCCATTTCCTTCGGGATGATAAAGAGCACATATTTTATGCCTAATCCCTTTAGATGAAAGAAAACTTTGCATCTCTTCATATAGAAATTTAACTCCATTATCGGACAAAATAGACTCTGGAATCCCTTCTCTTGAAAACAAATCTTTTAAACATTGAATTACATGACTTGAATCAATATTATATAAAAAGAAGACCTCAGGCCAACGTGAAAACATGTCAATTATCACTAACACATAAACTTCTGAGTTTTTTCTGTATACAGGCCCCAATATGTCTAAAGAAATGTCTTGCCAAGGATGTGAAGGACGTCTTCTCAACACCATGGGTTGAACACGCACACACTTACTCTTATCACTCATAGTGCACGTCAAACAGTCATGTACCACCCGTTCAATTTCTATGTCCATTACTGGCCACCAGTATGACCCACGTAATCTCTCCTTGCATTTTGTCAGTCCAAAATGAGATGAGTGAACCATATCAATAAGTTCCTTTCTAAGATTTACAGGGGGAATCAATTTAGTACTCCTAAATAACAATCCATTGTCAACTGACAATTCATTACGTAATGTCCAAAACGTTTTAGTACAGTTAGAACCTTCCTTATCACTGATCCACCCTTTGTTCATAAGACTCATAACCTCTTTTAAAACAACATCATGAGACATATCATCACTCCACCTTTTCTCTGAAATTATGTCATGTTCCACTGCACAGACCCATTCCTCCAGATCTTTTACATTGTCATCCTCACTACTATTCTTAGGAGTCAAACGTGATAATACATCAGCAACATTATTCTCAGCACCTGGAATATACTTGATCTCAAAGTTATATTCTTGCAAACCAATTATCCATTTTGTTATCCTATTAGAAATGGCGTCAAGGCCCTTCTTAGTGAAAATTTCAATCAAAGGCTTGTGGTCTGTCCTTACTTCAAAATTAGTGCCCCACAAACATTTTTTCAATTTCCTTATTGCCCAGAAAATTGCCAAAGACTTTCTCTCCACCACCGAGTATCTTGTTTGCTTGATCTTTGAGGGTACAAGACAAAAACATAATGGTTTCCATCCCTTTTGATCCTCGCTGTTGCAAAACTGCCCCCAATCCCTTTTCACTAGCATCCGTGATCAAGACCGGTTTAACCCTGGGATTAAAACTCCTAAGGGAAGTGGCATCTTTCAACTTCTTTTTAATATCAACAAATACCTTTTCACAACTATCAGACCACTCAAAGTCAACCTCTTTCTTAAGAAGATATCTCATGTTGATGGCACCATCCGCAAAGGTTCCCCACCATAGGCTAATGGTCTAATGTCTGGTTTCAATAGTTTAACTTTGCCTTTCAACCTTTCCATGTAAAATGTATTGGATATATGGTGATTTTGGCACCTGAGTCGAACAAAACCTTTGTGTTAGCACCCTCAACTAAAATTTCATCACAGGGAGAATTTCTTCTTCTATCACCACTCACCATTTGTACAATGATTTGCCCTTACTCATAATCTACAGAATGTGAATCATCATCGTCTTCTTCATAAAGTTCAACTTCTTTATCTTTAGAAATTGGTTTGCTCCTACATAAAGAGGTTAAATTACCTTTCTTTTTCCATTTAAGATTATTTGTGATTCAGGACAGGACATGTGTTATTGTTGGCTAAATGCCCACTACTTCCACATCTAAAACATTTATAACTTCCTTGTTTTACATTGGAATTATCTTTAATAAGTACATTACCTTTAAAATTCCTATCCTTAAACAAAGCATTTGACTTATTTTTGCTTTTAACTTCTTGTACTTTACACTCTTTTACTGAGTTTTTTTCAATGTTGCTACACATTTCATAGTGTTCAATCCTTTTTGCTACATTTATAACTTCATCCAGGGTAGGCTCATCATGCAACCACAATTCTTCACGGACTTTCTCCATATTGCAACCGAACATAAATTGATCCCTAATACGCTCATTCGTTAAATTTCCAAACCTGCAGGTTGATGGTAATTTTCTTAAGTACGTTACATAGCTTTCAACAGTTTCTTCCTCACCCTGCATTCTCTGAGCATATGTATACTGCTCCAAAATAGTGCTTACTTTTGGCAAGTAGGGCTTGTCAAGTTTCTTGATACATATTTCATATTCATTAGGATTACTTTCTTCTTCAGATGTTAAATCAGGTAAATGGTCGAACACATCTTGACCCTCTGATCCCAAACAATGTAAAAGTAAAGAAGATTTCCTCTCAGCACTAAGAGAAGATCCACACACTCTTGCGTATCTTTCAGAAACCACTTTCCGTTTTTTCCATTTTATTTGAGGTTCACCTGCACTTGAAAGAAAGAAAGGAGCAGCTGTAACATTTTGCATGACTACCCTTGAAATGTGACTCAATGTTATCAATGAACTGAGAGTTACCTAAAATGAGAATGTATAATGTGATTCAAGTATGTGATAAAAAAATTAGTATTAAAAAAAATGTGTGATTAATAAATGTATTAATGAATACATTAGAACTATCTCATCATTAACGCTGCAGGAAACAATGCTCTTCTAATCAGTAATAATCTTGCATGTAACAGAAATATGGGTTTTACGCTGCGTGCAATTATCATGCTTTGCACAACTGCATTATTTGAAAAAAGTGAGCACAGCATGCAATTAGCATGCTGCGCACATCAACGATATTTGAAGAAAGTTAGCTTTAATGGTGTAATAAAAATACGTTAAGCACAAATCACATCTTTTGCAAACCAACACAACCTATTGGCAACAAGCTGTAATACAGAGATAATTGTGTATAATTAAGTATGCTGTGCGTATCAGCGATTTGTGTAGAAATGAGATTCAATGTAGTAAAACATTGTGCACGATTAACATCTTGTCTGCATAAGCAATATTCATTGAAAAGTCACTTTAATGCTGTAAAACATTGTTCCCGGTTAATAGGCTGTGCGCATCAGCGATATCCGTTGACAAGCAGGTTTAATTGTGTTAAACGCTGTACGCGATTAATATGCCGTGCGCATCAGCGAAGTTGGTTGATAGTTGCTGTGGTAACCAAAATGTCTCCCAATGATGTCTTACGTTGACGTCTATGCGTGGTAAAACGTCTTGCAACGTAGGTGACAAGGACGTGACCAGAACACTAGAGGCTGCTTGCCGACCAAACAATAGAACTCCGAAGCAGTACTGAACAACGCTGAAGAGCGACAGTAAACTTTGCTTATTTTCAATTTTGAAACACTGTTGTTCAAATGCTGTTTGCCCCAGCTCCAAAACAACTTTCGATCAAGGCGAAACAAAAGTCTTTCCAACAACAGTCTCTCAATAACTAATAACACATGCATCTGTTCTAGCAAAAATCTCCTTAAAAACGATGCATAAGAGTATTCAAATGATGTATGTCAATTAAACGTCAATGAAATTGCAAGCAAGTTGAAATGCAGTAATGATAGAAATCCAGCCACTTTCCCACATAAACTAAATTAACATCGATTGCAGAAGGTTTTCAGAATTAGTTAAAACTGCCGCAGGTGCTATCAGAGCACAACACAATTATAACACGACAGCCGCTGGTGCTATTAGGGCACAACCTTCTTTGTTATCAAATCTTTAACAAAACAGCCGCAGGTGCTATCAGGTTAATTTAAAGATGCACCTTATTTCCAATCAGTATTAATGCCAATAGAAATCCAATTAACAATTAGATTCAATGAAGATGAAGAAAATATCATGTCCTTTGAGAAAATTGATTAATTCATCTCACCAATCTTCTGAGTTAGGATCCTCATAGACTTGCCGGCTACGCCAGTGTAGAATACCAAGAATTTATCTGGACACAGGTATGACGAATAAGCTTCAGTTTATTTCAAAATGAGGATCCCATCCAACAGGCTTCATCAACCAACAGCAACCATTATATTCTACCTTCAAAGCTCTAGTAGAACATCATGAGCTCACAGTGTGACATAGTAAATGACACACCAAACATTCCAGCAATGACATGTCACTGCTCCAACAATATTTGAATGGTTACAGAACTAGATATAGAATAGAAACAGCATATCACAGCCGTGCCTTGAGGCAAGTCCCTGAAAATATGGTGTTCTACCCTACGCAGGTTACAAGTGTCTCAAAAGGCATGCCTGGGCATGGGGAATCACTAAAATAATGTAGGTTGCACCTGATTCACAAGCATGGGGATGGTCATGATAGGGAGAGTACTTCAACACCATATGCTACAATATCGACCCTGTGCTTTATGGTTTAATTTGAGGGCCACACTACATCTCATCTCTGCACTTGAAAAGAATACAGAGTGGACGGGAGTATGTGGTAAGAGGGAATCCTGGAGACTTAACCATATCCAAAGGAGTGAAGGAACCTAGTTACAACATTGGGTCCAGCATATTTGTTACTACCTAAAGGACAACTGTTGATAAAACAACAATAAATGTTGAAACGCATACCTATGGCTGGGGGAGTTATCCTGGGGTAATCTGAGTGATCACAGGGGGATAAAGGACACTCCTGCCAATTACCCCAGGTGAGCATAATCAGTGGGTAGAAGGAGGCATTGATTTTGAGTTTGGAAGCAGGTTTCTGAAGGTTGGCATGGATGAAAGCTTTCTTCTTGGGCCCTAAGTGGATCTTATCAAGAACCTTGGATAAGTATACCCAGTCATCTCTGTCAAACACCTTCTCAGCTTTGAGGGTGATGAGGGCCATTGGTTGGTTCTGCTGCTCTGCCACCTCCATGAGTGCCGCCAATAGTCCTGTGTTGGCCTTTGCCTGTCGATTGCTGATGAAGCCAGATTGGGTTGGTGCATAAGAGAAGGTCAGATGTGATGAAGACAGCTACAATAATTGTGGAGAACGATTTCATATCATAATTTAATAGCTCTAAGGGATTGAAAGAGGAGCAGCATGTAGCGGGTCAACACAGCTTCAGGAGGAGCACAATATGGGACTCCTGCATGGTATCAGTAACCAATCAGGAAACCAGAAATTAATCGAACACTATTACCAGAGGTTATATCAAGAGGGAGGTGTAAGATTTATAGAATGTAGCCAAGTACCCAACTGGGCCTGGCACCTTTCACAAGGGGAGATTATAGATTGCTGCCCAGACCTCATTCTAGGTTATGTTTTCTTCAAGGAAGAACAACTCATCATCTCTGTCTGGAGGGGTATAAGGAAGAAGGTCATTATCTTGATGTTGCTCATTGAGGTGTTGGACTTGGTAAATAATGGAATAGTAGTGATGAAAAATGTTAACTATATTATGCATCTCCTGATGAAAGAGGTCCTCATCGTCTTTGATCTCCCTGATGTAATTGCGTGTGAAGTGGATGCTTAATTTATGTACCTAGAGCCTATTCTCCTTATTCCCCCGTTCTTAGTAGTTTTGATTGATGTAAAGCAGCTTCTTAGGGTACTATGGGACTCTCCGTCTCTGTGCCTTACCTCTGCTTGTTGTATCTGTGTTTCTAATTCCTGCTTTTGGAGTTTGGCTGTCCTTTCAAATGTTGTTGCTTGGAGAATAAGCTTCCCTGGAAGACCGCTTTCATAGCTCCTCATAGAGTTGCAGGAGCCACCTCTCCGGTGTCGTTTCGGGAAAGTAATGTTCGATAACATCTTTAATGTGGTCAAGAAGGGCTGGATCTTGAAGCGCAAATGCTTTGATGACCCATGGCCTTGGAAATGGTTGCTGTGGGACAACTGGGCCTAGCGTTAATGACACCGGAGCATGCTCTCATAGGTCTCAAACATCTATTTTAGTGTCTACAAGCCTGGGAAGTAGGGACTGGAAGACTAAGAAATAATCAAGGTGTGAGTATGTCTTTTGGGCATTAGACTAACATGCATAGTCATACTCCTGGGGCTGGTGTTGTCACCAGGCATCTATGAGGGCCAAGTCTAGGTTCCCCGGGTTAAAGCTGAGGTCCATCCTTTTGGGGGTGAGAGCGATCAAGTCGATAGTCCAGTGGGATATTAAAGTCCCCTCTTATTTTTATATAACATCTCCCAAAGTGAGAAAGCCTGAGAAAAAAGGACTGAGTATAACTCCTTTCTATCTCCCTTGGGGCCATATATTGAAGCTATATTCAACTTTGTAGAACTAAACATGTCATACAGCCCCACCTGTCGTCCCTCCCGATCTCTGTAAGTACTGTCTAGTTTATTGGAGAGATATGATTGGAATAGAATAGTCACCCCTCGGGATTTACGAGTATAAGATGAGTGGAATTGCTAGAGCACCAATGGGAGGGGAGATGTTTTGTATTGACTCGGAGGAGATGTGTGTCCTGTAAGAGTGCCATGTCCACCTCTTTGTAGTGTAACCAATTCGTCAATGCCCTACATTTCAGCTGGGTATTCAAGCCTTGTAGATTTGAGGGAAATTATGTGTAGAGCTGTCACTGAAATTTATTTAAGTGATGGCCCTCATGTAGGAAGTGAAACGTTTGGAGTGTTGCCCTTCGTCATCAAACTGGATCATGGTGCATACGTGTGTCAATAAAAGCAAACAGAAGAGAACAAGTTAATATGAAGAAAAAAACAGTACAATTCAACAGGGAAGGGGCATGCTCCTGGGGAAACCCATGAGCCCCCCCGCCCCCTTAGTGCTCACTGTAGGTTCAATCGAAGAAATCAATGTTCGGTAGGAGATAGAAAACATGCAAGCTGATCTCCAATAAGGCAGTATATCCATGGATCTACTTTTTCCAAGGAGGAGGTCAAAGAGGTGGTCAAGGCGGAATGTCTTCATCCGAGGAAGGCGTATAATGGTCCCTGTCCGCTTGTCAAATCTGTTTACATGCCTTCTTTGCCTGCCATGAAGGTTTGAAATGCCAACCTCCCCCCATTCACCAATGCAAGGTCTCTGGACTCATGGAGGAGTTCTGTGTCAGAAGGGGGAGGCAGCCCAAGAGCCTAACAAGCCTCCTGAGGCATTCAGATGGCAATCCTTTTGTTCTGAAATATGAAGTATATGTAGAGTTGGAAGCCCCATTGAAACAGGATCTTGTGCTGTTACAAGTGTTGTGCAATATCCTTGGGCAAGTCAATGTGTGGAAAGATATGTCTTGATACAAGGAAATGAAATACAATAGGTTCTTGTTGCCGGGCGGCTCATAGATTCTGTTCTTTTAGGTGAAAATAGAGCACCCTTCACTTTCCAGGTCCTTAATATATCACCTGAAAGTGTATATCAGAATGGTATACTTCATTTTAAATTGTACTTCTACTTGGAACTAGCACTATTACTACTGCTGTGAGAGCAATCACCTAGCAGAAAGTCTATGAATGAGCAGCAGCCATAACATTATATTTGAAAGAGAAACTCGGCAAATCAGATCTGAATCCTCAATAGTGGTTCCAAATCCCCTGTCTGAATAATGAGTATTAACATGGAACTGTGAAATGGTCCATCAGTAGGTCACAAGAGTGGAGGTATAATATCTCTGTTTATTGATTGGAAAAGGGCGCCCATCAGGGAGTCTGACAATCTGGGTGCGACAAGAACTAGGCACCACCATAGAGGAAATCCCGACTATGAATAATGATATTCAGGCCTTACGCCTGAAACTCAACCCCATGGAGCACGTAGATATTTACAACGTATATGCGAGGGGAACTAGAGGGAGGAAGTCGGATGGTATAGTGCCTCTCAACCACCTACTCGATAAATACTCAGCAGATACCAATGTTATCATCGCGGGTGATTTATTTCAATACCACTTTTGAGCCTCTAGATAATGGGGAAAGCAACCTCCTAGAAGATGAAGATGCACAGTGGGCCATGCCAAATTAAGAACTTGCGCCTATAAAAATATAGACTTACATGGCCATGCAGATCAACTCAATCTGTCTAGGAAAGGACTTTTGTGCTGTAAATGGCATGACCCTATCAGATAGACTAGGGGCAAATACCTTTAGCGATAGATCCATGGCTAGCCGTATTGATTATATATTTATTAGTCTGAATCTACACTACACTAGGTGACATGGTAACCATGGATCGATTGGAAAGTGATCATAACCCCTTGTGTGTAACTCTGTGCCTGTGGAAATAGCAGATATCATCACAGAATAGGTGTGACGTTCACCCTGGTGATGTAGTCCCCACCAATGACATGAGGCGCCTAAAGTAGACAAGACTAGTAGAAAAGCCCGAACTAATATCCAACATCACCAAGGAACTAGATAAAGCCTTCATAGAACTAGAGCACACCACAGCCACAAATGCAGCACTAGAATCTACCATTGAGATCTGTAACAAATTCTTAACCCAGCTGCGCACACATCTCTTGTGGCGTTGCAAGCCAAACAAACCAATTAGGAAGAAATCCTGCTCCTGGTTTAACAAGGAATGTAGGCAGGCAAGAGAATTATTGGGGGAGGCAATAAAAAAGGGAGAGCCCGCTGCAGTCCGCCTCGCCAGGCAAGTCTATAAGAGTACCCAGAAAAAGGCAAAAAAAACTTGGGACGAGAAAAGATGGCAGGATCTCAGGGAGGCATGCTCCAGGAGTGATAGCAAAATGTTTTGGAGCATAGTGAAGTGGGATAGAGGAGAGCAGCCGGATCACCCACACAGCCATGTAGCACAGGATGATTGGGTCACATTTTCTGAATCTCAGTATGCCCGTACAAATAGCGAATTAATTTTAAAGGATCACACACACGTACTATACGAAGAAGATGCATTTAATAGAAACAACGTCATTGCTGCGTTGGGAGCAGTAGTAGGTGGGAGGGCACCTGGTCCCGATGGCGTACCTGCAGATATATTCCTATATGACAAATCAAGATGGAGTAGGTACATCCTGTTGCTGACCAACTCTGTTGCGAAAGAAGCCCCCATACCAGATTCTTGGAAAGGGGCAGAAATAATCCCCATTTATAAAAAGGGAGATAAAAAACAACCAGGCAATTATAGGCCCATTAGCCTGATAGACTCCCTACAAAAGATAATGATTAGGTTAATCCTTAACAAGATCCAGGAGTGGATTGGCGAGAACTGCATTTTGTCCCTACTGCAACCAGGTTTTTGGGCATACACCAGCACCATTTACCAGGTGTTTCGATTCACACTGTTGCACTGGAAAACGGTGGCCTGGCCAATGGCAGCTTGTATGCTGCCTTTGTTGGTATAAAATCAGCGATTGATCTTGTTCCCCGCTCCAAATTATGGGTAATCCTGAATGAAATGAGGATTCCCCCAAATCTACTCACACTACTTGTGAGATTGCATGAAGACAACCATGCCAAAATGTGTTGGGGTTCCCAGGGCTTGGTTACTAGCCCCTTTTGAGTAGAGAGAGATGTTCGCCAGGGTTGTTTGCTGGCACTGACCCTATTCTCCCTATTTATTAATGGTATTGTAAATTACATGGAAATGGAATCCAGCTATGCCCCGTTGCTTGCTGGCAATAAAATACCGATTTGAATGTTTGCGGATGACATGTTGATTATTTCAAAGACCCCAAGTGGTCTACAGAGGACCCTGATAATTCTGGAAGTCAACGTGTCAAAACAAAATTCATGTCTAATAATCTCCAAAGAACTTTTAAAAGTAAAATATTCATGAACATCTGCCCATTAGAGCAAGTAAAGGCATTTACGTATCTGGGGGTCAATATCGAAAACAACCTAAAATGGAAGCAGCAAATTGACCTGGCGATGCTCAAGCAAGACAACTGTCTGGAGTTCTAACTCAGGAGTACAACACCTCAATGACCAAACCAATTAGCCCAGTGCTCCAGGTATTCATCATGAAGGTGGCCAATTCTGCACTTTATGGAGCAGCGCTCTGGGAGTATGAAAACATGCCCAACCTTACAACTGCTGAAAATAGGTTCATGCATAACATCACAACTATCTCTCAAAGCACACCCGTATGTCCCCTACTGTATGATCTTGGAAGAATAAAAGCCTCTGGTGAGGTCGCAAGGTTGCACCCCCTTTCATACTGGTGCAGACTTTGGACAACACCAGAACTGATTCACTATGCTGTGGGCTTCCTGGACATAATAAGGGCTGACACATTTCATAAAATAAGATGGCTGAGACAAATTAGAAATGCTCTAATAAGCTTGGGCATGAGATCCCTATGGGAAGAACCAGCTACAGCTTGCTTTCCTTTTAAAAAGATCCTGAAAAAAAATATTCGGCGATAACCATGCACAACACACTAAGGAAGAGTGTGTCATCTACACTCACAGAAATTTTGGGGGAATTTAAACGTACCCCCAGCTTAGAACCATATTGGGACATAATAGCTAATCCACACGACAGGAAATTATATTTTCAGTTTAGGGTGGGTTCATTGCCAACTAGAGCTTCCACAGCTAGGTGGTCCAACTCATGTGATAATATCTGCCCTTCATGCCAGATCCAAGAGAAGTCGGTGGCCCACTTACTGTTTGTCTGCCCAGCTTACGCCGCTCCTCGCCGGGTATGGCTTGTGCCAATTTGTAAATCATTTGGAACCAGAAGGAGCGAAGTAGCAGGAAGAATTTTACGAACAAACACTACTATCCCAATCATCACAGCTAAGGCCAAATTTTTGGGTTGGTCATGGGCCATCAGGTCACACTCCCTTTCCACCTAACATATGCTCTTTTTTTTTTAGCATTTGGAGATTTACAACCACACTTTGGCCAAGACGAATCTTGCTTTGTATGGCTGGCTCCATATGTCAAGACCAAAGTTTAATACCTTGCGGTAGTGACTTCCAACGGTGCTTGCTTTTAGTGGTTGTTTTTAGTTATAGCAACTAACACTTTTTTCATCACTATTTTAATGATTAAAAAAAATGTTATGATGATCTAATTGTATTTTAAAAAATCTGTTAACAATGTTTAGCTACTTTGCACACCAATATTGAACCACCTTTTGAGCAACATGTTTTGTATTCCACTTTTATGACCAATTGTCGAAGAAAGCTTGTTTAATGATGATTGCCTGATTTCCTACAATATTTTTAAACAAGTCAATGAATAAAAATCTCTGAGAGTTTCTATTATTCTGTGTCTCTGTTGCCTATATTTCTTACTCTGATTTAATGGAAAAATTAATTCATTTTCCAATGACATTTAGTTCAATAAATTACAGTCCTATCCCTATTCTTGTGGTTTCTCAAACAGAATACATCTTCTAATGGCCTGCCAAAGTATGGCAGTTGAAGGATGGACTTTATACCATCTACCCTATTTAGAGTAAAACCTGGCTGTACGGGACAGGAACAAAATAATTACCCTGTCACCCTGGGAGAAAACTACCAGCATGTGGGACCCCTAGCACTTTTGTTTTTCAAAAACAAACTTCTGTTTTGGGAGTTTGTTTTTCAAAAACAAATATTGTTTGGCAACAAGAACAACAAAGAAATACTTTATTCGGTCATTGCGACCATAGAAGTGCAAGTGCAAGCAATACAGAAGGTTCACATATTGTTTTAAAAGTTTGCTAGCCGGTCATCATGCCTGACTGTACTGTCCTTCAAACGTTTTGTGCATAGACAGGAACCACAATGACAGCAGCTCCTGTCATTGTAAAGAGTTGTCCACAAGGCTAGAGGACAACTTTAAATTTGGCAGGCGGAGGTCCACCTGATGGAATTACATCGTCCTCCAAACTCTAAATAAGGCCCATAGTTTTTCTTACTTCTGTCATGAGATTGGAATGAAGCCTCTCAATTATACTTAGATGACTTTTACTGTGATACGACACTTACATTTCTGATTTTTGCTTTCACAAATCAATGTTTTTGGATGTTTTAGTCTGAATTGTTTATTTAAACAGAATTCATAATTGTCGAACCACAGATTGCTGCAGAAAAAAGAGATGTTCTCATAACATGGAGCCTTTTGGTAATCCTACATCTAGCCCTTGTACATTCCTATGGCTTTGTGAGTGGGACCACGTTTATAGATTTAGAAGAGTAAACAGCTTAACTAGTCTTGCAAAGGTTCTAATCATCTTTATCATTCGTCACATCTGCAGATAAATATAAAGGAGTAGCAGCATATGTGGAGCATGAGACAGCTTCATACAGAACCTCCCACATTGCTTTTCTTGGCCCACTGTGTAATGGAGTGGCATTCTGTGCAATGTCTGTCAAAATAGCATGGAAATATTCAAACATTTGGGACCTTTAGATCTATATGTTAGTGCCTGCATCTAAGTCAGTTTTAGCACTAAGGGCTTCATTTTTTTTTTTTAAAGTGTTTTTTATTAGCATCATGAGTAACATCAAATACATATATATACAATATCAGACAAGTCATATAAGATAAGGCATCAATCAAAAACAATACTAAAAATCAATATTTCTGTTTGATCAATAAGACATAATTACTCCCCAAATTTCTTGTATCTTCCGTTTTTGCCTCGGTCCCTTAGTCATCGCTAAAGAGTTTTCCATATTATAAATGTCTTTAACCAAAAGCCATCATTCCATGACCGTGGGGGGATGACTTTGTATCCAAGCCCTGGCAATAGTTAATCTGGCACATGTAAAAAGTATATTCATCAAGTCACGGGATCTATTATTTACCCCAACAACTCCAATCAAAATATCCAGTTGCGTGAGTATAATTGGCCTAGCCATTTTGGTCGAGATAACACCAGCTACATCCTTCCAGAAAATGGATAGCTCAGGGCATGAAAAAAACATATGAACAATGTTTGCCCCCTTGAGTGCATATTTAGGACATTTTGTGCGATCATTCGATTCGTTCAATTCATTATTACAAGCCCATTTTAGAATCCTGTCTGGTGAATAATACAGTTGAAACAAAGTTCTAAACAGCTGTAGTTTCAGGCTAGACGATTGAACTGCATTATTTAGGCTATTTAGTGAGGAGGTTATCATATCTGGTGTTACATTCACATCCAACTTTGTACTCCACTTTTCTGCCACCTTACTAATATCATCCTTGTGTAAAATAGAGAAAGTCTTATAACCACAGCTGATCAGTGCCTTGTCAGAATCCCTATACATACAGCTCCAGATTTCGGATTCAGATATACTATCAAGGCCTGTTCTACGGATAATATAATCCTTGATCTGATTGTATTTAAACCAAGCCCTTTCTGGTAATTTATACATCATCTTTAGCTTTTCAAAAGTAGAAAATCCAGTATGGTCATACAGATCTCCCAGATTATTTATGCCATTATCCGAGAACATAAAACTATCTGGATCATGAAAAACACCTGGTAACCCTGGATTATACCAGAGTGGTGTTTTGGCATGAAATAGGGAGATATTATTCCTATCAAGGATAGATCGCCAGATATTTACTGTGTCTCGAATCGTCTTGAACCGTACTCGTTTAAAGTAGTTGGGGTCATTGAGTCTGTACAAAAACATAATAGCCTCTTCCCCTAATATGAATTTATGAAAATAAAGACATTTGTCGGAAATAAGTAGGCTGCGAAAAGGAGTTAAAAAAGCAGCCCAATAATATAATTTAAAGTCTGGTAACCCAAGTCCGCCTTGGTCATAGGGGAGTTTAAGCAGAGATATCGCCCGTCGTGCTTTCTTATACCCCCATATGAAGCAGCTAATGATACCCTCCAGTCTGCTAAAATAAGTATTACATACTCTTAAGGGTATAGACCGGAAAAGATATAGAAATCTAGGTAAGATCTTAATTTTGATTAAGTTAATTCGCCCCAAGATCCCCATTGGAAGTTTGTGCCATTTCTTAAGAAGAAGAGAAGTTTCTTTTAATAAAGGTTCATAGTTAAGTGCAATTATTGAATCAGGATTAGAAGAGATTTTTACCCCGAGATATGTTGCCACATTACATACTCCATCCATTGGTGTTAGTAAAGTAAAATTTGTAATTATTTGCGTTTTACTGATATTTAACCTATACCCTGATGCCATACCATATTTATCTGCTTCGATACCTATACCTGATATCGCTTCAGGGACATTTGTAGAGAAAACCGCTACATCATCTGCATAAGCAGTTATTTTTAGTGCTTTAAGGCCATTTTTAAACGGTACAATCATCTCTTGCTTGTGCAATGCAATCAAGAAGGGTTCTTTTGCAAAAGCAAATAACAGAGGAGACAGAGGACACCCTTGTCGTGTGCCACGTTCAATTGGAAAGATAGGTGAGCATTGTCCTGAGTAGCATACTTTACCCCTTGGTTGATCATACAGGGATTTAACCCATTTCAAGTACTGACCTTTTATGCCGAATGCAACCAAAGCTGCCCAGAGGAAGTCCCACCCCACGCGATCGAATGCCTTTTCCGCATCTAAAAGGATCATACCGAGTGGGGTGGGACACGTCCTAGCAACATCAAATGCTGCTATAGCAGTATTAATGTGAGCGGTAGTATCCCGTTTGGGGATGAACCCGTGTTGGAATGGTGAAACCATCTGTGGCATTAGTAACGCAAGCCTTGTTGCTAGTGTTTTTGCAAATATCTTTGCGTCAGCATTAATTAATGATATAGGTCTATAAGACCCTCTCTCTTGTGGGGGTTTCCCCTTCTTAAGAAAAAATATAATTTGAGTGCGATTCCAGGATTTTGGAGCTTGTTCTCCTTTACCAATAGCTTTGATAACCATAATCAGGAGAGGAATTAATTCTTCCATGCATTTTTTATAAAGTTCTAGGGGGATTGAATCTTCGCCTGCAGCTTTTCCCAGTGCTAGGGAGTTAATAGCTGCCTGTATTTCTCCTACTGTTATATCTGCTTCTAAGTGATCAGCTTGCTCATCCTCTATATTCTGTACGACATTTTCTGTCAAATAGACTTTTATATTATCTCCTGTTGGGATTGTTTCAGGCGTATATAACTTTTGGTAGTATGTGGCAAACTGAGGTAAAATTGATTTAGAATCTTGATGTAATTGTCCGTCGTCACCTTTTATTTCCTTAATCAGCATTTGGGCTCGGTCTTCTGCCACTTTGTATGCCAAAATTTTTCCTATCCTCTCCCCACTTTCATATTGATTCAGCCTATATTTAGCTAATTTAGTAATGCTTTTCTCCCTAAAAATATTTTTCAAAACTAATCTTGATTCCATCAGTTTTAAATTTAAATCTTCGATTTCTTTTGCCCTTGTAGTAGTAATAGTAGCTAGCATCTTAGATAGCCTCTCTTCGATATTAGATATATCATCTAGTAATTTTTTATTTTGAACCCTATTGGTTTTATTTTGCTGCCAAACAAACTGTTGTGTAAACCCACGGATGCTGGCCTTACATGCATCCCACACCATCAAAGGAGATGTAGAAGACCCATTGATATCAATAAAATCTTTTATATGTCCTTTCAACAAACTCACAAACTTAGTATCAGAGAATAGATATCTGGGAAAGGAGAAGGGCCTAGGTGGATGCCTGTCCGTTTCAATTTCTATTATGAATGAAAGCGGGTTATGGTCCGATGTTACCCTAGGGCATATTGACATTGTACTAGTTGACAGTATAGAGTTAGAGGCAAAGACCATATCGATGCGTGAGCAGAGTTTATGGGCGGATGAGTAATAAGTATACCCTGCTAAGTGTGGGTAAAGATACCTCCAAGCATCTTTGATTGCATGTATATTAGCCAAATCTATGATGTCTTACGCATCCTTTGAAACGCACCCTTTCTAGTTGTGTCCATATTATAATCCATAACACAATTAAAATCACCCAACACTATTCGCTCCCCTTCCCAAGTAAGTAACTCCATATTGACCTGATCAATTATTCTTGGTTCGTCCTGATTTGAGGCATAAACCCCACAAATTATATATTGGAGACCTTCCAAAGTCACTTGTACCATGGCCCACCTGCCCGCTTTATCCGTCATTTTTTTGTTAACTTCTATTTTAAGCTGTTTATGCTTCAGTATGGCCACACCTCGGATTGAGGCATTAAACTCTGTGCTAACCAAAAAAACATAGCCTAACTGATTCAATAAACGTCTATCCTTATATGCAATATGAGTCTCAGTTATAACTACTATCTGAGGGTTATGCATCCTAAGTTCTTCATATACTAGTCTCCTCTTAGTCCGACTGTTTAAGCCTGCCACATTCCAAACTAGAAGTTTTAATTGATACATTTAATTGGTATTATTAAAAATTCTGACAAGGCTTCTACCCCAAAAAAAAAAAGAAAAAAAAAAAAGCACTTTTGCAAACCATATAAGCTTCTCTTAGCCAAAAAAACACAGATATATTTATACTCATGATGCATTTTTTTTGTTTTTTCCCCTCCCCCATTTCCCACCCAGTGGCTACCTTCTGGTCCCCCCATTCGGTTGACTGCCGTTCCCTTGGCAGTCGGTGAGCGGATAGAATGCTGATAGGATCCAGGCATTCAATACTAATCGTAGCAACACAAAAGCAATACAAAAAGAAAAGGAAGAGACCCGTGCTACCCAATGCTCGTTCATAGGAGCAATCGCTTAATTACCACAGAAACTTTTAAAGCTAGCTAAAATATAACTGAAGAATCAACAAAACCGTATGCGCTGAGCATTAGACACTAACTTAGTTGTTAGCTTAATCATTTCCCCTGTCGCCAGGAAGCAATAGCACTTTCAACCTCATTTACTTCCAAAAAGAAATAGGATCGGCCGTTTTTAATCACTTTCAGCTTTGCAGGTTCCTGCAGATAAACTTGATATCCAAGTTCTTTAATCGGATCGATGAATTGCTTCAATTTCCATCGTCTTTCTAGCGAAAGTTTACTTAGATCAGATCTCACAAAAAAAATAGTAGAATCAATAGTGACTGGAGTGTTAGGCCGTGCTTTTAAAGAAATAGCTTGTCGGAGCAGGTAGTTACCTATGTAAATCAAAATCGGTCGTGGGAATTTACCACTCTTATCTTTTTGAACTAGGGGTAAGCGATGAGCCCGCTGGATCTGAGAGTCCCAATCCCAATCTGAAAGGTCGGGAAAGGCCTTTTGGAATAGTTGGGTAATATATGCTCTCGGGTCCGCCCCCTCTGCTCCTTCAGTAATACCAAAAACACGGAGATTCTGTCTTCTCTGTCTATTTTCTAAGTCTTCCAGCTTATTTTGCATCTGAAGTAATTGAGAGGCATGTTTATTCACCGCTATTTCAGAGCGCTGTGATTTCTCCTCTGTCACCACTACTCTTTGCTGCAGTTCCTCTATATCTTGAGACACTGCCCCCAATTTGCACGCCATCTCTTGCAAAGAAGTTTGAGTTCTGTTATTGTCCTCCCTCATTTGCTGATAGTGATTTTTAGCTTCTTGTTTCTGTTCATGTAGGAGTTGTAAGATTGTCTGAAAAGAAGCAGACACCTCCCCTTGTGGAATCCATTCTGTTGGCCCGCTAGATAGAGAAGAAGCGATATTTTCCGGATGTATTTCTTGTATAACCTCTTCTGTCGGAGTAATTACTGCCTCACCTGTAGACCCAATTGGAGTATCAGGCAAGTCTTGGGTTATGCTGCCACTGCTGTTATTATTGCTTTTGCTACTGCTGCAGCTAATTGACAAAGAAGCGGAGTTGTCTTCCGTGAATATCGTATTAGGTACAGAAGGGTGTGGCTAGTCTAATAGACTTTCCCCCAAAGACTCTGCTGATTCCTTATTCAAGCCAGATTTAACAAAACTATCGGTCTTTGCTTTTGTCACCTTTGTCACATTAGAAATAATAGTCTGAGTAAGGCTGAGTGGTACAGTGATCTGTTTTAAGTCTTTGGAGATAGTGTTTTGATCATTGGGGCTATTACCAGACAATCTCATTGCCATAGATTTTACACCACCCTTGGCCTGTACCCATTGTCTGATTGGGCTGTTCTCTGCAATCATTTTCATAACATTTGTTTTGGATTTGCTTGTGATTTTAGTAACTTTATTCTTATTTTTGCCCTTTGATTTCTTAGTGATGAGGGTTTTATTTTTGTCTTTGGTCGCTTTTAACGTCGTATTACTTCCTATATCGTTAAGATCCACATATTCTTCATCTGTCTCAGCGATATCTGTATTGTCAGTATTTTCAGCTCCCTCACTTTCTTCCACGCCCTCAGCACTCCCCTTGTCTGCAGGCATGCTAGTCGTGTTAGTTATTTCAATGTGAGGGGTGCTCACATTAGTATCAGTATCAGGATTAATCACCTTATTCAAAAGTTCTGAGGGTTCGATATCTCCTTTGGCTAGAGTAGTAGACAGATTAATTACCTCTTCCTCTGCACCAACCAGCTCCGTAGTGTCTGATGTAGATAACATAGTTACATTATTTAAAATATCATCGTTCTGTGCTGTAGCACTACTGCTTTGAAGAGAATTCTCAGACTCCTCTGTTCTCAATTGAGCGCCCTCGCTTAATAATGGATTTTTTGCTGTATTATCAGCTGCGCTATCTGCTGCGTTAACTTTCATTCGAGTTGGTTTTTTTTCCCCAAGTTTACCTGAGTGCAGTTGTTCCGTGTCTAAAGCTGCATCCATCGCGTTGTTGATGCATAAGGATTTTTTGCTTGTTGTAAGTTCATTTGTGGCCGCAGTTGAGACTAGCAGGGGGACCGGTGTGACCGTCGCTCTCCCGCTAGCAGCTGTTGTGCGGGTTGTCCGTGTAGGAGGTTTCGGCGCCATCCCGCTGCTGCTCCCGCTGCCGCTCGTCTCCTCTGGCTGTGCTGTTGCCGGTGTTGCGGGGGAACGCAGACCAAACCAGTTGACTACCGTCAATCTCGATTTCGTCCACCTCGTCAGACTCACCCAGCTCGGCCAGCCACTCAGGGGTTCCTGACGCGATGAAGCCGCAGGTTTCTTTGTGCTAGCAGACCGTAGCAGGCTCCGGATACGGCTCCCAATCAGCCGTAGCTGCAACATTCAGAATACACTCCTCTATCCTCGATCCTTATGGTGCAAGTAAGTCTTCGTTCGGTTTTTTTCCTCACAGGGCAAATGATTCAGAAAGCAGTGTAGGCTTACAGCTTCGCCGCTCCAGTATTGTATTGCTGTTTCAGACCATTAGCCTAGTATCCGCCTGGACCCGTTTCAGTGTTCTCCACTCCGGCGGTGTCAATCCGCCATCTTGGACCTAGCACTAAGGGCTTCATGTCGTAAAATCACAAGGTTTGTGACCTTATGATTTTTAAATTTCTTTAGACTAATGAAAGGACCTCTGACATAATTTCTAAATTACTAACAGGAGGGTTCATTAAAGGTGTTTAGTCCCTTCCCTTTCCAATTCAGAAAGGAATGCGTTGATAGTTTGTGACTACAGTTGTTGTCACAAACCATTGATGAGCTAATGCCCAAGTTGGCGTGTTAGCTAATTTACAAAGAAGAAGGAGTCCCACTAGGACAGTGTGTTGGCAGGCTAGTGGGAGAAGTGTTCCAAAAACTTGCATCCAAAAATTGCAGAATGTCTACTACCCCGAAAAATAGTGATGTTTGTCTGCTATTTGTGTGGCTGCTAGCCAGACAGTGTAGAATCTCTACTGTTTAGCCAGCGTCTGGTTAAATAGTTAGGTTTTTCTGCTATATGCACATCTACCAGCCAAATAGTGCAGATTCTCAACTTTTCAGCCAGCAGCAGGGTAGATATTTAAGTTTTCCTCCTATTTGTACAGCTGTAGGACGAATAGTGCCGAATTTATATTATTTAAGCACTGTTCAGGTAAATAGTAAAGTTTTTGTGTTTAGCACAGTCACCAGCTGGACAGATTAAAAACTCTAGTATTTAGTCAGCAGTTGGGTACATATTTAAGTGTTACTGCTTTTGGTATGGCTGTTAGTTGAACAGTTCAGAAGTTCTACTGTTTAGCTAGCAGCTGGGTAAACAGCAAAGTGTTTCCGCTATTTGCAAGGCCGCCGGCCAAACAGTGCAGGATCTCTACGAGTGCATTACAAAGAAAATGCAATATTTACCGGGTGGCAGGGTAAATACCCTCTACCACATATTGTCTGCAATTTTCGATATGTATTTCACTATTTTTGGAGTCCCTCAAAAGAACTTAGCACAGCTGATCTGTAGGTAGTTCATATTTCAGTTTTTCTTCAAATACGACAAGAAAATCTCAGTAACAGCCTTCCTGTAAGGGATTCTGTTCCCCTGGTGCACATCCACAATATAATGGGGCATACACACCATCAGACCAGCAAATGAGTAACAGCTGGAGTTCATGGTTTAAATAGCCCTTTCTTTGTCTCTAGGCTTGACTTGAAATATATTGTGCATCATCATAAAGTTCATCCTTAACAACTTCCCTATATTCAAACTTCTGCTCTTCAAAGAAATGTAGCAAAGCTTATTGGAAATTATTATTATTATTATTATGGAACTTGTAGTACGCACAGCTTCCCAAAGGGTTTACCGGTGCATGGCAAGAGTATGGATAATACAGAGAAAAGCAGTTCAAATATCAGTTTTTCATCACAATCAATATTATGACACCTTTTCCACATAGAAGGTACACATCAGACATTAGAATTGTTACAAACAAGAGACAGATATTAAAAAATAGAAGAAGAAATATTATCTCTATAGCTTCCATTATTAACAATATACAGCAATGAAACATGATTTATTACATCCACTTGTCAGATCTGTATCCTCAGGATCGGGCCGAAAGAGTCCTCTCTATTACTAGCCCCTGCTGTGAAACAAACAAAATACAAGTCAGTGAAAGCAACCAGAAAGGACTGTCCCCAAGTCAAAGATTAATCCTTCAGCAATCAACAGCACAGTTGTATTACATCATACATAAAGGTATCGAGGCATGCGGATCATAATGCCCCAACCAATGAAGTCATATGATGAATTGTAACCATCTGGAAAAAACAAAAAGAAAATAAACGATGAATCATCAGCGGACCACTGGATCAACCGTAACAGGGTAAACTGAGAAGTACGATTCTTTTCCGGAAAAGAGAAAACCAACCCCCTTCACTCCACATGAGCTAACTGAAAACGTAGCTCGCCTGTCATGCTTGCAAACGGGGTTGGCAAAAAGACGTGGCAGTGGTTGGCAAGATGGCCGACACTGTCCACTTAGACGCATGCGCGAAGGTTAGGCCATGTGCATGAGGAAAGGAGGCGAGTCCTTCTCTCCTTCCCGGAAGCGCTTTGCGTTCGAGCCAGTTCCTGTTTTCTCGTCCGGGTCACGGTGGTGGCGTTCGCGGCGGAACGTCGGGTCTAGGCGTCGTGAGTGACGCGTCGGATTTCTGAGAGCCTGTAAGCTTGATTAAGTGTTATCCGGGGTGTTCATTGCTTTCCTGTGGCATCTCGTCTTTTAGTCACGTGTGTATATTTGGAAATGTTTGAGCTTCGTTCAAAACCCTTGCATTAGTCACAACCTGGGAGTACATATCTTGACTGAGGGTTTTCTGTTGTTATACGATTTTTTGTTGTTGTTTCCCAGTACTTAATGGCGGTTTGGGCGCTATTTAGTGTGTAAATAATTACATGGTATTTACTTCATGGTTTTCATGTGGATATAACATGCCATGAACAATCGATATGAATTTCAAGTATTGATGCTGATAGTAAGCATTTAGACAAGATCAGGATGGTCATTTGATTATTTATTAAACAGGCTCCAGTCTATATGGTGAGCAAGGGATTCATGTGCAGAGATATTCATTACTCCCTCCATAAGATAAAACACTGACACTAAGTTGTTTCTACCCTAGAGTCAGGAAATCCTCACATCAAAGATACGCAATCACATCACTCTCAAGAGGAGAAGACACAGAGATAGAAGGTACATATTAACATAAGCCACACATACTGTAGAATTAAGATAGGCAGGGGCAGACAATAATCTTATGCTTTCTCTTCATGCAGTAGACTCATACCAAAGCTTTGCAGGTATCCTGACCACATCAATTGGAGAAGATTTCTTGTTATTCCCTCCTTCCCTTGTTATGTTTTCCCTCCTTCCCCCTAAACACCAGTAGATGGTACCAGTCTCTACTCTGGCATATGGTGGTGATAGGGTGAAGTTATGGACTTAACTTCTTCCTCCGTGGCACTCCTGAGGCAACAAAAGGTGAGAGCACAACATCGCCAACATGAGTGAAACTGGGAGGAGCATGTGTAGTTTTGCCAACCGTATATCCTTGATTGGGGCAATCCACCTTCAAAGACCAACTCAACAGCTACTGAAGAGGTTTTGTTGCACTGAGCGTGCACGGCGAACACCAGAATACCGTTCACGTATTCCCAAGGCACACAATTTCAGAAATTGCACAATGTGGTGCTACAAGCACCCTTCCGACCCTTGGGTTCACGCAGAGATTCCGGGAACAGGCTGGATTAGTGGCACGCACTGGCTCCCATCTTACGGTTCCTGATAAGCCGATGGCATAGTTGACGTACGCGTCAATGTCGCAAGCTGCAAAACCTGTTGGGAAATGTAGTTTTCCCTCGATAACCCTTGCGCTCTCCCGAGGTTCTTACTTGTCAGTTTCATGGTGCACACAGCCTTCAGTGCTGGTGCGCACAGATCAGCTATCCAGTAAACTAGCTGAGACTCACCGATGTCTTCCATTATTATCATAACTTTATTTGTTAAGGGGATGTAAGCAAGATTTATACTTAAATGATATAAGCATTGCCCCCTCCTGAAAGTGCATGAGTCGTGATGTTTTCTCAATGTACTCCCGGTTCTTTGTGACAACCAGGCCATGCTTTATGAAATTTGCAAAAAGAACAGATGATGGACAGAATGTTGAATTAATCCATCATTCATCCCCACTCACAGATATGGGTTAAATCCATTGTTTTTTTGCACGCCACGCGGCTCAAGTTTGAACCCAGCCATATGCAAATCATTCTTGACCCTGTTCCCCATGGGAACAGTCCAGCCCAAATTGCCAGGCCAAGTCTTCCCTGAACCAGAAACAAGCATCCTGGGACCCGTTTCGGGTTAACACCCCTCATCAGCCAGGCTACCTTGAACCCAGCGGCAGAGTGAGCAAGGGACCCACATCTTGGCATACCCTGCCAACTTAGGGTGAACAAAGCAAACACAAGGAGATGATGGACGAAGCACTGAAACTTTTCAGACACTCACCCACACTCACAGATCTGGGTTGAATCCATCATAATTCTTTAGCTTACTTTGCAACCTCATTTCAGACCCAGCTATATGCAAATCAGTTTTGACCCTGTGCCTCAAGAGAACAGTCCGGCCCGAACTGCCAGGCCAAGTCTTCCCTGGACCAGAAACAAGCATCCTGGGACCAGTTTCGGGGCATCACCCCTCATCAGCCACACTAGCTTGAATCTGGTGGCGTAGCGAGTACGTGACCCACATCTGGGCACACCCTTCCCACTTAGGGGGACAAATGCAAAAAGAACAGATGATGGATGGAATGTTGAATTAATCAAACATTCACCCTTAGTCACAGATCTGGGTTAAATCCATTGTTTTCTTGCATGGCACACCACTTCTTGAACAGGACTAGGTCTTTTCAATAGAATTTAGGGGGTGGATATCAATGACAAACCTATCACTTCCGACCAATTTTACCTCAATTCTATTCAGAAGCTCATAACTTTACTGCCAATGTATTACCACAATTATAGATGTTTTTAGTAATAAACAGTTTAATTTTCTGTATATTCGAATTCAACAAATGTACCCTGTGTGCACTCTTACAGTGTCTCAAATTAAATTGTCCATTTTCAGAAAAGGCTCCAGCACATACCTTGTACTCTGTGGTACGCTGATCTATTAGTACTTTCTCAAAGTTGGTTTTGCACTTGTCTTCCATTTTGATCATAACTTTATTGGCTAAAGGTATGCAAGAAAGCTTTATACTAATATGATATAAGCATGGGCCCTTCCTGGATTGGTAGATCAACCGTGTCCAACAATCAGAGATTCGTTCGAAGTCTGACCTGATCTATTGAGTATTAATAAATACCCAAACTATCAATGCTGCTAAGGATTTCTTGTTTGTTCCTCTTAAATTCCACTTGTACATCATTCTCTGCTGCAGCATCATCATTTTGTAGCTTCAGCTGTTTCTTATCTTGTAATTCAGCTTGCAGGATCTTTGCTAATGCCATATGTCATGACTATACACTTCCATATTTACCTTAAATGGAGAATTGTTTGTGAAAAATAATAGACAACCTTACCTCTGCCACAAATAGCACATCTGACAAAGCATTAGGCTGCAGCCCTCATATAGGTATCGGAACCCCAAACCGGCTTAGAGACATCTTTAGTGGTGAATGATATGGCTCAGTCTAAAGATTCTGCCTTCTTGACCCCATTAAAGCACTCCACCCTCTCCAATAATGTTTGTGCATGAGTAGTTTTTAGGCAGACAAAGTAGAAAGAGAATCTGAGTTTTCCACCACGATGGACATCCAAATTTATATCAAGTTGAATTATTCCAACAGTTGTTGAACGGTTATAGTGGTCCTCCCCTCAGGCTTTTAGTCACTCTGCTTTACGCAATACAGGTTGTTTTATAAACTTAAAGTCACATAGCCATATCACTGTGCAATTTAAATATTGACTCAATAAGTCTATTGTATTAGAAATAATTCATGTTTATTAGCTTTAGAAGCATGTGATCATAAGAATAGATCAATTTACCATACGTTCCCCCCTATACAGCTAGCTAGTAGGGAGGTGTGGCTCACTGGTTAGAGGCGGCAGACCCGAGTGCAGAGAACGGCCCGGGACCAGGGTTCGATTCCCGACGCGGCAGGGTCTTGGACCAGGATCAGCGGACTGATAATTCTCGCATCGGTGCCCACTCCGACCGGGGAGCACACTCGGCAACTCTGGGCATTAGCTTGCCTCATCTCTACAACGGCCCCCCACAGACGCCAGGGATGCCTGGTTTCACCCTGGAGATACCCAGAAAAGGGACCATCTCACAGGGAAAACCAGGACGGGTTCCCCAGCGGTCTACAGCGCCGGGACACTCGGGTAGAGTAACTGTGCGCTATACAAGTATCCCACATTCACAGCTATTAAGTGAGGCACCATTAAGGAAATGCCTAAAATCTATAGCAGTACAAAAGGGGGTGGTGGTGATGGACGGAGCATCTGAATCAATCAAACACTCACACCCAGTCAAATGATCTGGGTTTAATCCATCACCGTTCTTTAGCCCACTCTGCCACCCCAGTTCAGACATGGCCATATACAAATTAGTCTAACCCTGTGCCTCATGAAAACAGTCCAGCCCGAACTGCCAAGCCATGTCTTCCCTGGACCGGAAACAAGCTTCCGAGGACCGGTTTCTGGCATTCCAGCCGTCTTCAGCCCGGCTTGCTTGAATCCAGTGGCAAAGTGAGCAAGGGACTCACGTCTGAGCATACCCTGCAGCACCTATGGCAGCCAAAAGCGGTACAAAAGGGGGTGGTGATGGACGGAGCATCTGAATCAATCAAACACTCACACCCAGTCAAAAGATCTGGGCTTAATCCATCACCGTTCTTTAGCCCACTCTGCCACCCCAGTTCAGACATGGCCATATGCAAATCAGTCTAACCCTGTGCCTCATGGGAACAGTCCAGCCCGAACTGCCAAGCCATGTCTTCCCTTGACCGGAAACAAGCTTCCGAGGACCGGTTTCTGGCATTCCAGCCGTCTTCAGCCCGGCTTGCTTGAATCCAGTGGCAAAGTGAGCAAGGGACTCACATCTGAGCATACCCTGCCACGCTTATGGCGGCCAAAAGCGGTACAAAAGGGGGTGGTGATGGACAGTAGTCAAACGATCTGGTTTAAATAAATAGTGTTTCAGTAGAAATCCCACGGTAATCTCACTTTGGAAAATGTAGGAAATGTGGCACCATTACCGCTGTTTACCGTTACCCTGATTTCCGCTAAAGGTTGATGGATCTTTGCCACCGTTTATGACCAGGGAGCTTCTACATAAACATGAGCAATTCATAAAATGCACATAAACATTTTAGCCAATAAAGAGAGTTATGAACTGTTTTAAAGGGAATGATTTTCAAATCAAAATTTAAGAATCTCTGACTCTTCATTCAGTAGTCAAGTATCAATCAGGTTACAGAATTGATAACAGAAAAATTAGGTTAGCACAAAGCATCATAATTTGCAAACAGCGCATTCCACAAAGGAAATAATCCCTATTCTAAGACAATGGGATTCAAATGATGTCAGTCAGAACTTCTGAAAAGTTCCAGAAGCAAGAGTGAGTTATCAAAAGCCAATCAATAATTAATAATTGCAGAATCTCCCATGAAGGGAAACAATGAATAGAGCAAATAAGCTTCGGCAAAGCCAATTAGTCAAAGCTCAAATCAGAATGGAACTAAACCTACATATACTCTGCCTACCTCTGCCTACATTCTGCTCTCCATTAAAGGTCTGCCCTCTCCTTCACTGCATCTGTAAATCACTTCTGCCCTCTCCCTTTCTGCATCAAAGTCTTAAACTCCCTTGCAGCCTTGCATCTCTAAATCTCTGTATGTCTCAAGGGGCTCCTAAAGTTCGAATCTCTTCTCTCTGAAACTCCTAACTAGGAACGCATTTATCAAATAATAATGTTACAAAGCATGTAACGTGACTTTCCTTCCTGCAACTGCAATCCAGCATTCTCCAAAAGGATGCCTCCACCCATCTGCAGATTTCATACGTCATCTCTCATACAGGCAAAGCTCCTTCCCACGGTACATTCTGCATCTTATTCAATACAGTTCCATCTCCTAACCTTCCTTTTAAAAGAGACATTTCATTTCTAACTACACACATAACATGAGCTGCAAAAGAATTTTTTTGAACTAAGTAAGAAACATTAAACTTGGTAATGCACTTTTAAAATACGTGATTTTCTACTCTCACTAAAGCAAAGAATTAAATGAGGCTTTGTTCAACATTTCCAGCAACTACAGAGATACAACTCAGACCAAGGTTACAGCTGCAAATCATGCCACTGTTTTCATACAGAGAGCAACATTCCTTTGCTTATCTTTAAGTTCGACAGAAAATAACAGAGCAAGCTGAATCACAAGCTGGTTCTGTTTTCTACATTATAAAATATTGTGCTAATTCAAATGCAATTTATTTTTCACTAAAGCACAGCTTTCACAAGTTAGAGTCACATTTTCATAGGGAGAACAACATCTAACTAAACACATTTAAATCAAGCTATGAATTATTTGCACATGGGTCACATAAATTGCTAAATAAAAGTGGCTGAAGTCTGTGAATTTCAAGAGCTCATGTTTAAACTCTGTGGCACAGAAATGTGCGTGTCACTTTTCAAGTGCAGCTCTTTATTTCTGAAGCAAAGGCAGATTTTCCATTAGTAGAGAAAGCAAAGGTTTAGGCTTTTTCAATAGCGAGAATTTGTGTATAAATGAGCGGGGACACTGGCTTGGAACTGAGGAAAAGAACAAGGAGAAATGTCATCAAACATGTCCTGAATCTAGATGATACCTTAAGTTCTCCAAGAGCTCCAAAATAAAGGTCTGTTGTTGATGATTGGTCAATCCATATTAGAACATCGCTCTTTGATCTAGGTCTGAACAGAAACTGGTTAATTCAAAGTCTGCTGACTCCTGAATCAAAATGTGAGATCAAGGCGGTATTTTGGGATTTTATTACAGAGATGGTAACTTCAAGCAGCTCACAGGGTAGGCTCACCGTACAATTCCTTCAGTACAAAATTACCCCTTGTTTCGAGTCATTCCTAGATGAGATAGAACCACTATTGGCAAAGTGCCTATACCTGAAATTCAGATACGGTATATTGCAAATAAACAGTTTTGTTGTCAAATGGTCAATGACCCAACTTAAGGAGGGGGAGTCCCACTGTACTTTATGCCAGATGGGGGTTGATGAAGACATTCCACACTTCCTGTTTTTCTGCCCAGCATATAATTCCGCTAGAAGTAAGGGGATAAAACTGATAGGTAGGAACCATAGTGTCAAGAGAATTAATTAAACGATGAGAAAATTAAAAACTGACAATTCTTGCCTAATAGTATTTGAAGTCAGCAGATTTCTATTGGCTATTAACTTTACAAGGAAAAAAAGAGGGTAAGAACTGTAATTCTATATTTAGGCCACCTCACCGAAGCGCCTATCTAGTGGTAATGGTGCACTACTTGGCTGGAGCAGTCATGTATAAAATCCAAGGGGATTGGATACCTCAACCATGCATTGTATTGTCACTGAATTACTATTTACGAAGACCACATCATTATTAACCTTGAAAAAGGCTGACTTGAAAGGCTCCGAAGATGGTGCTGAAATTAATGGAGTGGGGTTGATACGCGTGGAAGACCATTGGCCAAGGCTATATGGTAACGAAAGTGAAATAGCTATTTTCCTGTGTAAACATAGAAGTGCTATTAATTGCCATGTATTTTAAAAGTTTTTATGTTTTTTGTAATATCTTGATGATCTTCTGAACTGGCAGTTTAAGTTTTATATAGGTATTTTAGTGAACTTTTTTGTAAATGTTTAAATCCTACTAGATTCAGATTTGAAAGCTTTTATTTGGTTAAATAAATCAACCATATAAGCAATACAGTCATAAAATAATGTATAATAAAATCAAGGGAATATAAAACAATTAGGTTGAGGGTGCGAATACATCAGAATTCATAAACACAATGATCCAAATAAAAAAGTGCAAGTGCATGGTCCAGACGTTTTACATAATCATATATAGACCTGGTTCAAAAGCACAAATGCATAAAAAGTGCATGATAACCTTGAGAACATACAGTCATGTGTCAATGTTCATAGATTTCCTAGTACTAATAGATTTCAAAAGAAATGTGGCTAGATAAAAACACAATCGTGGGTCATCTAATCTAAAGAGCAAATTCATGGCATCTTTGCTTTATCTTATATTATAATATAAAAAGAAAGGTTTTAAGTAAAATTTTCTGAGATAAGAATAAAATGTACAAAACAGTAACATGTGGCAGCAGATTTGTCGAGAGACTCCATCACATGGGCATGGGTGGGCAGAACACTGTTTCTTAACTGGGAAATTAACAGGATGGCTTATAATACCCAATCTTAAACGTGTTAACACAAATCGGTGTGAAACTCTTGTCACAACTGACAGATAGGTTTGGAAGCCCTCATTAAGACCCAGTTGTAGATAAAAGAGAAGAGTTGATTGGTTCTTAATAATATGAAAATGAGCCTCTGTTTTGTTAGCTAGTAGGGTTAATTTTATCTCAGTTCTAGTAACAGAGGAAATACACCCGAGATCCAATCAGATATAACAGTTAAATAAAAGTTTGAGCCAATAAATAATATAATTAAGCCAAGGTATTCTTAAACAATTCTCCAGTTTGACGCAGTCCTGTATTATGGATTGGGTAAACAATGTCTCCTCTTTTGACCATATAGATTTCCATAATAGGAGAGGACGTGTTAAAGCCAGATCTGAAATGTATTTAATACCCACCTCACGATGAATCGGTTCAGTAGAGGCAGGTGGAAGGACACAAAGCAGGCGTTTTAAAAATGAATTTTCGGTTTGTTGTAAAATATTATCTCAACAGTGACCCCAGACACCTGCACCATAAAGGGCTGTGGTGACACATCGTATCTCATAAATTGTCAACATATCTTTGATGCGTCGATTAATTAGTTTGGCCGCAAATCTAAAAATACCATTAAAATATTTCTCAAGATCTCGTGAACAGACGTTTTCCTTTACGTGGGCCAATGACCTATTCCCTGCAAACGTGATGCCCAAGTAACAGAATATTTTAAATGTCTGAATCTTTGAGCATTCAATATGGTAAGAACTAGATGTGATAGGGTTCCTACCACAAGCCATAATAAAAGTTTTTGATTTGTTGATTAAAAGTTTTCTTTTAGCAATAAAAACGATAAAATTATCAATCAAACGCTGTAACCCAATGGGGGTACAAGAAAGTAAAACCGCATCATCTGCGTATAAAAGAATTGGGACAGGCTTCGCGCCCACCCTCGGGGCTTCCGACTCAAATGATTTCAGGGCTGCGTCTACTTCGTTGATAAACAATGAGAAAAGTAGTGGAGCTAGGTCGCAGCCCTGTCGGATGCCTTTTTTAACTTTAAAAAGTGGGGTATATTCGCCTAAAATGACCATACCGCACCTTACTAGACAGCTCCCCATATACTCTTGCCAAAAAGTATATTATCTCTTTTGGTGCAACCATATCTAACAGTAAGGGTCATAAAATAGAGTGGTCTACCAAACCAAAAGCGCTGCTAATGTCAACAAAGCATAAATATAAATTTCCCTCCTTAGCTAGAGTATACTTGCCAATCAAAAGATCCAAGTTGACACACTGCTCTAATGTGCCAACTCCCTTTCTGAACCCATATTGTACTTGTGTCAAGACTGACTTCTTTTGGACCCAGGCTTCTAGTCCTGATAGCATGACCCTGCTCATGATCTTTATAGACGAGTTCAGTAAGGAAATAGGACGGTAATTGCAAGCATCGGTTTTGACTCCTTTCTTGTGAATTGGAATTATAATACACTGACCCCATGATAATGGAAGTTAGGTCTCAGCAGCAGCATTAAAAACTCTGGTTAACAACGGCGACCATAAAGCCATTTCATTTTTATAAAGGTAATCGGGTCCCGGTGCCTTGTCCCCCTTACTACTGATTATTGATTATACCCTCGATTACATCTTCTACACCAATTGACGGAGGCATTTTTGGCCAGTCATCAGGATTTTGGTTGGGCGGGGTAAATTGAACAGCTCTATCTATGGGATTAAAAATATTTGAAAAATGAGCAATCCAGGAATTACAATTAATATAGGAATTAAGTTCTGGAATATGATCATCCTTCAAAAAAGTACTGTTAATAGTATCCCAAAAGAGTTTACCATTTTTGGTACCGGCTGCCTGGATTAGATCTTCCCAGGCTTTTTCTTGAAGTACACGTAAAGCCTCAATTGTATCCGGATTTCTTGGGATACATCCCAGGGCTTGTTTAAGGCGGCACAAGGCCTCTGTGCAATTATCATCAAACCACCCCCACCTCAGGTTTTTTAATTCCGCGGACTTGTTTCAACAAGAGGTTCTCCACAATATTATTGATCTTAATAAAATTGTCCAGCATCAATACTGGGTCAACCTCATCCCTAAAACAGGCTTGGATTTCGTTCCAGCATTGTGTAATAACATCATGCTGGATTTTAGATGGGTCCAGACCAGCCCATTTAATCCGGACACTGTTTGGTCTAATGGGGGCAATACATGGGCTGTAAGAAACATCATTGACATTTTTAGGGCCCCAACATAATAAATACAGAGAAATGCTATTATGGTCACTTATTGGTTGATCCTTTATCCAAGGTAGTGGAAATAAATGAACACTGTTGTTAGAAATAATAATGTGATCAATATTTGACTTTGCATTTCTGCCTGTAAATGTGGGTCGTTTCACGTTACATTTGTCTGTGGGCCAGTACAATAGCTCTAGATCCAGCTTAGCAATAACACTATTTAAGGCCGTACCATATTCACAATGGGGAAAGTGCATATAACAGTCATCATCAAAATTCCCCCTCCTGAGCCCACAAACTTTAGTCAAAGACAATTGACACATTTGAGCATTAAAATCACCGACCCAAAGGATAATTATTGGTTTCCTAATAGTACTAATCAACTTCTCAAGTTCCCTTTCCAGGGCATGAACAATTGGATCACGTGAGGAATAAAATACATTGTTATAAAAGTTGATCAAAATAACATCTTTACCTACAGAGGATGCTAGCCACATAATCTGCGCATAAGTGCCCACAATAATACAATATTTAATTCTGCATATGTTCAAGTTGGTGTAAATCAATATCAAACGACCGCCCTTAGCTCTACCCGAATGAGATGCCTGGGCTGGAACCCAATGGGAGGTAAAACCCTCTACAAAAATTGGGTCAATACACCACGTCTCTTGTAGACATATGATGTCATGTTGGGCCAAAATAAAATCAGATCATGATGGTGTACCTATTTTACTTTTAAAACCAACAATATTCCAAGTGGTCACTAAGTACACTTTGCCTGTGTTCGCTTCATAAGGGTCATGAAAGGGTGCTTCATGCCCCAGCTCTTTACTAATGGTAATAGGTGCAGCTGAAGTACATTCTAAATCACTGGGGGTGGTAAGTGTCCAAGTTACATTAGTAGATAGCATTCTCCCCTGCTCTATCATGCATAAGTCAGCCTTTCTGGTTGTATTCTTGGCGTTTGGATTTTTCATTATGGGGCTTTTATGTACATGTCTTTCCCATACAACCTGGCTGGACTGTATTGCACCCTCGCGACGACACAAGCACCCTTGCTGCGCTCTGCTCGGCGGAGCGGGGGGACACATACCTGCTTGAAGGGGGGAGGCAAGGAGGCCCCCACTGCAGCCGCCACCACTAGGAGTCATTTCTTCCTGCCCACAGCGCCGCCGCCCCGGGACTACATCTCCCGGCAGCCTCAGCGGCGGCGCTGCATCGCGACGACACAAGTGCGCCAGGAGGAGCCTCAAAGCTGCGCTCTGCTCGGCGGAGCGGGGGGACACATACCTGCTTGAAGGGGGGAGGCAAGGAGGCCACCACTGCAGCCGCCACCGCTAGGAGTCATTTCTTCCTGCCCACAGCGCCGCCACCCTGGGACTACATCTCCCGGCAGCCTCAGCGGCGGCGCTGCATCACGACGACACAAGTGCACCAGGAGGCGCCTCAAAGCTGCGCTCTGCTCCGCTCCGCGGGACGCCGGGCTAAGCCCGGGCAAAGGGCGGGCCCTCTGTGGCCCTCAGAGGCACAAGGAGGCCGGGACGGGCCACCCCTCTTGGCTACTACGAAGGAGGAGGTACTGAGTTGTTTTATTGTATCTTATTATTGATCCCACACTGCACTGTTTATTGTTGCTGTAGCAGCTTTGATTTCCTCTCATCATGTCCATCTGGGAGGAGCTGAATGCCCTGTGTGGTACGAACTACGTCCAGGACGTATCCACCCCCCCTATAGTGGGTAGAGATGCTGATGAGGAAAAAGACAATGACACTGAGAATTCATCTAATGCCGACAAAATGTGCACTAGCCCCTCATTATCTCCCTCCAACCCACCTATATTATTGCTGATTGAGGCTGTGAACAGAATACCTGACTCCGTATCACCACTTCAATTGACCTTACTGGCCCAGATCGAGCAACTGTTAATAACTGCACTATCACCCCTGGTCACAAAAATCAACGATCTGGGAGACAGGTTGACCAGTATCGAAAATACAATACTAAGGAACTATACTCCAACTGAAATAACTGCTACACCCATTCACCCCATTCCCCCCAGTAACAATGAAAAGTTCAAGCCCACGACACGCACGAAAGTTCAAACTCTTGAACCCCTCTTGTCTATACCTAATCCAAGAAGCCGGAACATTACTTTTAACTCCGTACCTGTACCCCATAGAGTTCCCAGGACCGCACTTGAAAGAAGGAATCGGATTAACCTATCTCCAGAAGTCGCCCCTTACGTGACTGTTCTCTCTGGGGTCCCTGCACCTAGTCAGGGCAAATTTGAAACTCACCAGGACCTGCTAAACAAAGCCATTTCCTGGCTGAAACAAAACAGACCATTGCCATCTGCTTTAGATGGCGGCATCCTGAGTGTCAGGAGGGTGGGGTGGCTAGGTACGTCGCCCAAAGACATCCCGGACGACCTGATTTTAATTAAATTCAAGAGTATGAACATTGTCCCCTATCTGCGATCTTCCAAGCCAAAAGAGGGAGATGACCCCATTCGCATCTGGGACTTGTATGATTTCTATCCCGGCCCACGACCCCATCCATCCCTAAGGCAAATGACATTGAACCACAATTCTTGGTGAAAGGGGATGCCATGAACCTTGTGCTACTAACCCTCTACCCTTTTTCGATTTTGCACGTACCTTTTTCTTTCAGCTGAATTGCCAAAGTGATCTTAGTTTGTTTTTAATAGTTGGTTCCTTTTTACCTTGTAAATGATATGCTGAGTCATTTATATATGTATGTATTTTTTCTTGCTGCTTTTATGGTTTCAAACAAAAACAAACGAATAAAGCTTATTTTGATTTGTATTGCACCCTCTCGTCAATCATTGGTATCCAAATTACTCAAAACCTTGTATCTGTTGATTACTGGAATGGCAAAATTGGGTAAGAGAGGGTTCAAGGGAGGGGCTAACAAAGATCCACTGGTAGACCAACTTCAATGTGTCACCATTAAATGTCTATAAAAATACCCTAGAGGAAGGAGAGTAGTATTACATTCCCGAGATTAAGGTGGTGGTGCGTTTTTAAGTGTATTGTGTGCCCACCTAGGGGATCTAAAATTAACAATAATGCAATCACCATCAAAACATTTTTTCAAAGGCCCGATCCAACCCACTCTATGTTTTGTCAAAATCTGGCCTATTCCTTCCATTGGATAGCCACAATTATTGGTCAACCAGAACACTACTTTATTCATAAGTGAGATATGTTCTTCTACCTGACCAGGTTGAAGTTTAGGTACGTTGATCAAAATTGCAACATAAGCACTACATTCGGGGGGCAAGTTTGCAACCGTAGCCATTTTCCTATCCCCATAAACTGGGGCTCTGGAACCATTGAACTTTTCACAATCGGGTGTAATGGGTTTAGCTGGCTTATTCGCTGTACTCTCCCTCGCAGGTGGTCCAGGTCTATAATTATTAATTTGATTTCCTATTACTGTGTTTCTACCTTTTTCCCTATTTTCCATTTCTGTGATAGCGGTCTGCACTTCAGAATTATTGCTACGCTCACTAACCCGGGTACTAATTGGGTCAGTGGAGCATATAGTAACATCTTTCTGTTGGAACCTATTTGGCTCATTTTGAAGTTTGCAATTAACTTTATCCAAAACTCCGCTAATCTTATGAATTTCTCTGGCTAAAATGTCTAATTTATCATAGAGCGGTCTTAAAAGCTCTATCATTTTATCCAAAATAGTCGCTATGTTAAATGTTGGAGTATAAGGTCTATTCTAGTCAAAAGATCAGCAGGCGGTCCTAGTTTCCCTGGGCGATTACTCTTATTAACATTTACCTTGGAGTTTGAAATGAGATTCCCCTGTTCAAGGCTATTTTTCCTGCGACCCCTGATCTTTTTTGGTAGCGGGGGACTTTCAGAGATGATCAAATTAGGGGTCAGTGATATTCGGGTACAGTCCCCACTAATCCCCCCTGCTTTGTTGACTTCCGGGCCCAACTCCTCCATTATTAACGAGTTATTGATTGATTTGTTGGATCCATTTTCGCTAGAGGGACCAGGTTAGGCCATGGCCCCTTTCCCCTGTTCTGCAACCGTAAGGCTTGGGCCCATAGAGAGACGCCTCTCAGTACGATCAATTTCTTCTGAGAGAACATTATCCGTTTTGACCAGGAATGAATCAATCGTAGTGCATGATTTATCAGTAAATGGCTTAGCAATCTTCCTCCTTGCCATGATATTGCAAAGGAAAGGGCTATACAAACTGAGGATAAACGATTGGCCCTTTATCAGTACCTACAGGAATTTAGGTACAACTTGCCCGAGTGTAAGACAACGTCTACAACCGGATTCGTAGGGATGCTAGTACAGAACAAATAGTGTTAGCCTCGTAAGGTCTGTAGTCCTTAAATCTTCGCTACACAGAGAAATTTTCCCCCTGTTACAAATCTATGGCTATAAAGTGTCACCGCACAAGATAAAGTGCAAAATAGGTTGGCTCTAAAGTGGCACGTGTTACACAGTATAAATTAATCTACCATAGGCAGATTCGCTATGCTAAAGCTTAGGGTATTAAACAACCCGTAGATAATAAAGTGCAGAATAAATGGATATAGATAAAGTGGCATGTGCTAGAGGGGAACAGTACAGCGGTACCATATATCGTACAACAGTTCAGGGTCCCATAAAATCAAAACATACGTTAAATTAGTATGTCGTAAGTTAGGGAAGTGCCAATCCAATTCTGGTGTTGGGATATGCACTCCTTGAGTGATCTGAGTGTACTCAAAAAGTTCTTATTAGGTGGGTGGTGCCCGTGGGGTTAAACCCTCTGTACTTGGGTTTGAGAAAATGTATGACGCACTGTTCTCTCGAGAAAAGTGTCTCCCCAGAGCACTCGATACCAAATGTTCAATAAAGATTCAAAAACATATGCATAGATTCAAGAAATCTTCTTTAATTGTTCATTTAAATTTCATTTCATGATTCATCTCATGATTTCTAAATTTTCAACTCGTTGGCCCAATGCAT
This sequence comes from Lissotriton vulgaris, assembly GCF_964263255.1. NCBI lineage: Eukaryota > Metazoa > Chordata > Amphibia > Caudata > Salamandridae > Lissotriton > Lissotriton vulgaris. The sequence continues at coordinate 376,165,228 of NC_141698.1, forward strand.
TTCGGGCTAAGCCCTTCTTCGGGGGCCCTGTAAAATTCTGTAGTGGCGTTTTGTTCACCGCACTAATCTCAGGAAAAAGTCGGGTAAAGTATTTTCGGCGTCTCCTCGAAGGGGTCCGATTGAAGAGTGTTAGGGAACACCATTAAAGATAAAGTGCAATATGAAATGGCTTAAAGTGATACGTGCTGCAAGATATAGATTAATCTACCACACAAGCGTTTTCGCTGTGCTGGGGCTAGATGTCTAGAACATCCACTGATAATAAAGTGCAGAGTTAATGGACCTTCTACGACGCAACTTTTACAACGCAACCCATTACAACGCATTGCGCTGGGGGGGGGGGGGCTCTAGGATAGGGAATGGTTTAATTTACTATCCAACACCTTCCCTACTATCCACGGGGACTGGAGTTGGAATAGTAAATTAAACTATTCACTATCCAGCACCCCAAAGCACTATGCATTGTAAAGGCATGCGTTGTAAAAACCGCGTTGTAAAGGCATGCGTGGTAAAAGCATGCGTTGTAACGTCATACATCCCTTCCTGGCAGTGACGGGCTGGGAGTGGCCCGCCCTGGGCACGCCCGCACGCGATCCCCCGTGCGGAGGTCTGGTGCTGCTTAAACCACGCCTCCAGGCACGCTCCGTCGCGTCAACCACGCGACGAAGCTGAGGACTCTGGGGGATGTAGTTCCTGGTCCTGTGTAAGCCCAGAGAGCCGTTCTCCTCACGGCTGGAGTTTAAGCTTCTGCTGCGGTGGCCGTTGCCCTCACGGCAATGGTAAGTTACCCCAAGCTGTGGCCTGTCTCTCTAGAGACCTTCGGTTGGCGCGTCCTGCGGTGCGGGGCTCTGGTGCTGCTTAAACCGCGCCTCCAGCTGCGCTCCGCAGCATCAACCACGCGACGAAGCTGAGGACTCTGGGGATGTAGTTACCAGTCCTGCGTGAGCCCAGAGAGCTGTTCCTCTCACGGCTGGAGTATAAGCTCCTGCTGCAAAGCCGTTACCCTCACGACCATGGTAAGTTCCCCCAAGCTGTGGCCTGTCTCTCCAGAGACCTTCGGTTGGCGCGTCCCATGGTGCGGGGGGTTGGCGCTGCTTAAACCGCGCCTCCAGGTGCGCTCCGCCACGTCAACCACGTGATGAAGCTGAAGACTCTGGGGGATGTAGTTCCCGGTCCTGCGAGAGTCCAAAGAGCCGTTCCCCTCACAGCTGGAGTATAAGCTCCTGCTGCGGTGGCCGTTGCCCTCACGGCGATGGTAAGTTCCCCCAAGCTGTGGCCTGTCTCTCCAGAGACCTTAGGTTGGCTCGTCCCGTGGTGAGGGGGTTTGGCGCTGCTCAAACCGCGCCTCCAGGCGCACTCTCCACCGTGTCAACCACGCAACGAAGCTGAAGACTCTGGGGGATGTAGTTCCCGGTCCTGCGTGAGCCCAGAGATCCATTCCCCTCACGACTATGGTAAGTTCCCCCAAGCTGTGGCCTGTCTCTCCAGAGACCTTCGGTTGGCACGCCTCGCGGTGCGGGGGTCTGGTGCTGCTTAAACCGTGTCAACCACTGGAATCCTACTAGTTTTTGAATCATTCTGGACACAAATTAATTCATGCTGATGTTTAAGCATAATGGTATATTGTAATAACTGAGCTATTGCACACCTACCGCACACGCACTTTTCCAGAAATCAATATTGGTACAGAACAAATAGTACTTAATTGCACAGGCACTTTACAGAAGAACAAAGTAGGAGGTCAACCAATAGATCGTCAAGACCACCACGTGGGACTTATCCAAACTCAATAAAAACTCCAATGAAACAGATGTATATTGATGCGATAAAGTGAGCAATGGATGAGTGTATCTCAAATGAAGTTTTATGTATGTATTAAATTTGACTGTTTTCTCACTTTTATGGCCTTATAGGCCGAAATAAAGTATTTTGATGATGATTTTGATTAGTAAACGATTATCCCAAAGAGGAGAACGCAAGAACATTTTCCTATAAATTATCTGTGGTTGATAGTGAGGTCTTAACACTGAGCAAGTGAGTTAAAGAATGATGATGAATTCAACCCAGATCTGTGACTAGAGGTGAGTGTCTGAAAGGTTCAGTGCTCCGTCCATTATCTTCTTGTGTTTGCTTTGTTCGCCTCAAGTTGGCAGGGTATGCCCAGACGTGGGTCCCTTGCTCACTTTGCCACTGGATTCAAGCTAGCCTGGCTGTTGAAGGGTGTTACCCAGAAACCGGTCCCAGGATGCTTGATTCAGGTTCAGGGAAGACCTGGCTTGGCAGTTCGGGCTGGACTGTTCCTATGAGGCACAGGGTCAAGACTAATTTGCATATAGCAAGGTGGCAAGGTGAGCTAAAGAATGATGATAGATTTTACCCAGATCTGTGACGGGGTGAGCGTCTGAAAAGTTTCAGTGCTCCCTCCATCATCTCCCTTTGTTTGCTTTGTTCCCCCTAAGTTGGCAGAGTATGCCCAGACGTGGGTCCCTTGCTCTCTTTGCCACTGGATTCAAGCTAGCCTGACTGATGAAGGGTGTTACCCAGAAACCAGTCCCAGAACGCTTGATTCTGGTTCAGGGAAGACCTGGCTTGGCAGTTTGAGATGGACTGTTCTCATGAGGCACAGGGTCAAGGCTGATTTGTATATAGCTGGGTCTGAACTGAGGTGGCGAAGTGAGCTAAAGAATGATGATGGATTCATCCCAGATCTGTGACTGGTGGTGAGCGTCTGAAAAGTTTCAGTGCTCCATCCATCATCTCCTTGTGTTTGCTTTGTTAGCCCTTATATCCACCCTTTTATAAATAATCAACAATCATCTAATGGAACCACATGGAAGACGCTGATATCCATGGATTTGGATTTGATATTAGAAACATTCATAACCACTGAACCCCCACCAGCATAATATACTGCTGGGCGTTACCGTATAACACATGCTAAACTGCAGGTACTGCACCAAAGTGCCCCCAAATACACCCCTGGTTATATGTGAGCACCTGCATACTGAGCAGCTACATGTGCACGTATACTTATGATAGAACCGAGCTTCATATCTGTATTTGCGTGCACTGGAGTGAGCCAGGTAGGTAGGGAGGGGAGGGTGTAGGGGCGGTTGGTTGGAGGGATGGTTGGGGAATGTTGCTTTGATATGCAGATTGATACCATGTACCACTCAGTACGCAATGCTTGGGTGACACTTTCACACTTGTTTAAGGACTCCATTGCTAATGCACAGGCAGTCACATTGTAATACACTGATGTTGGTTACCTCTCTGGGGCTGATGGTATGTACCTGGTGACAGTATATTCTTGACATGACATGTTGGTACTAACGAAAACCAATAAAGTATGTTTAAAAAAAATCGAGTGGAACCACAACTGACTTGACATAACACAACATATAAACACGTTTGGATATGAACCCCGATGGCGTCTGTGATCTCGGCTGGCAGGTTGGGAGCGGACAGGAACCTCGGTACAAGTACGACCCACAGTAAGAACCCTTACAAGTGCCCCATCTCCTGCTGCCAACTCAATCCGGGTAAAAGCACAGCAAATTGATCATGATAGAACTTTCAGAAGCGTTTTCCTTGCTGCCCAGCACCGTGTAGCATCTAAAAGAATATGAGTAGAAGAAAAACGTCCCAATTGTATAAAACAGTAGCAATATCTACAGAAACAGCACCCACAATCACCAGTCGGTAGGGCCTCTGATGCGCCTTGTTTACTGTTTCACAGAGAGGCAGGAGCGCCATAAATCGGCCAACCTCTGGCAGGGCTGGTGGTCCATACCGTGATTAAATAAAAATAATCTACTTGCAAGCGTTTTAGATTATTGGAGTAATGTATTCATTAGCTACTAAGTTGAATTGATTTTAATCAGAGTTAGAGGGCATCATTAATCCAGGAACCCTGGAATTGCTAGGTTAGCTGGTGAATTGCCCACTGCAGTATGAGATTTGCCACACTGTCCATTATCATTTTGGAGAGTGAGGCCCTAGCAGCCCCTAATCACTCTCCAGTATCAGCCCTCAATGAGAGAACTGACTTTTTACCATGCCCCAGGCAGCATTAGAGCGATGTCTGCTACACCGAGAATCACAGGATCAATTGCACAGTACCATATGCAGCTATTTCAAGTATGTCCACTCTAGTAAACAAAATATAAAACAAGCATTTTCAAATCTAATAGGTCTCACCTAAACAAAAACAACTGACTTCGGCAATTTGTTTTTGTGAGGTTGTACACCAGTGCGGCTGCTGTTCAGCATGGCAAAACTTAGTAGCATGGAGTGCCGTAGAGTGGAGTGGGGAAGTAGAGTGTTGTAAAGTGGAGTGGGGGAGTAAAGTGTCATAAAGTGGATTTGTTGGAGTACAGTGTCGTAGAGTGGAGTAGATTGCCGTAGGGGGGAGTAGAGTTTGTTGGTTCTGTGACAGAGTGCAGTGGCCTAGAGTGGAGTTGTGTTGGTTTGAATAGGATGGAATGGCTTGGAGTGGGTGGATTGGATTGAAGTAGAGTGGGGTGGGGTGGATTGGATTGTGGTAGAGTAGGGTGGCTTTAGTGGAATGGGTGGATTTAAATGGGGTGAGGTGGATTGGAGTGAGGTGGATTAGATTGGATTGAGATGGGTGCATTGGATTGAAGTGATAGGACTAGGGTGGGATGGATTGGATATGGGTGGCTTGTATTTAATTGGAGTGGGGTGAATTGGAGTGGAGAGGATTGAAATGGGTAGATTAGATTGAAGTGGAGAGGATTGAATTGGACTGGAGTGGGGTGGTATAAACTAGAGTGGGGTGCATTGGAGTGGAGTGGGCTGAAAGGTAGTGGGGTGAGGTGGACTGGACTCAACTGGGATGGGGTAGATTGGATTAGGGTATTAGGGCGGGGTGAGTTTGGGTGGATTAGAGTGGGTGCATTGAAATGGGGAGGATTGGAGTAGGGGAATTGGACTGGAGAGGGATGGATTGGAGTGAGGTGGCATGGATCGGTGTGTGGTATGGGGTAGTGTGGATTGGACTCAGATGAGGTGGGGTCAATTGGAGTTGGGTAGATTCTATTGAGGTAGAAGGGATTACAGTGGGGTGAATTGGATTGAGTGAGGTGAGTTAGGTTCAGTATACAGGACTGGAGTGGGTGTGCTGGAATGGGGTGAGGTGGAAGGGACTGTATTGAGTGGGCTGGGGTGGATTGAATTGGGGTAGACTGGATTGAGGTGGGCTAGATCTGCATCGGGTGAGGTGCGGTGGATTAGTGTGGGACAGATGTTTTGGAGTGGGTTGCAGTGGGGGTGGATTGGATTGGAGTGGAGTGGACTGAATTTAATTGGATTGGATTTGAGTGAGGTGTATTGTGGTGGATTTCACTGGAGTGGGTTTGGATTGGACTGGACTGGGTTGGATTGGATTGGATTGGACGGTGGAGTTTTTGTAGTGAGGTGAATTATATTGGTGTATACTGTGGGTAGACTTGATTGGAGTGAGGTGGGGTGGATTAAGATGATTTAGAATATGGTGGAATGGATTGAATTAGGGAGGATTAAGGTGGACTGAAATGGACTGGAGTGAGGTGAATTAGGTTGAATTGAATTAGAGTGGGATCTTTTGGAGTGGGGTGCATGGATTGGATTGGAATGGGTGTTTTGGATTGGAGTGGGCTGAATGGATTTGATTGGGGCAGAGTCGGTAGACTGAATTGAGGTGAGATGGTTTGAATTGTGGAAGAGTGGAGGGGATTAGAGTGGAGTGGGGTCAGTAGGTTGGCCTGGAGTGGGGTGGAGTGGGATAGAATGGAATAGAGTGAGGTGGATTAGAGTGGAGTGGAGTGTGGTAGATTGGAGTGGAATGGGGTGTATTAGAGTGGGTTGGATTGGAATGTGGTGGGGTGGATTGGAATGGGGTGGATTGGAATGGGATGGTTGGGATGGACTGGAGTGGACTGAATTAAAATAGGGGGGGCAGCTGCTGCCCATGTAGGTAAGAGCGGTAGGGCAATGGGGCCGGGTGGGGGGATTTTGACAGACAAGGATGAGGGAAAATTCATTGTTAATTTAATTTTCCCTCAAGGTCGTCTGTCGAATACCCCCAAACCCAGCCTCACCACTCTTACCTGCACCAGCCATGGCTGCGTGTGGGGTGGGTTGTAGTGGGGTGGATTGTAGTGGAGTGGGGTGAGGTGGATTGGATTGCAGTGGGGTGGGTTAGATTGTATTGGCATGGGGTGGATTGTAGTGGGGTGGATTGGAGTGAGGCGAATTGGAGCGGGTAGAGTGTATTCAGTGGGGTGGATTGGATTGAGTGGCATGGGTTGTATTTATTGGATAGGGTTCAGATGGAATGGATTGGAGTGGATTGGACTGGAGTTGAGTGGATTGGATTGAGGTGGGGTAGGTTGGATTGAGGGGGGTGGATTGGAGTGGAGTGGATTAAAGTGGTGTGGATTAGAGTGGGGGGTTGGAGTGGGTGGATTAGAGTTGGGTGTATTAGACTGGGGTGGATTGGACTGGAGTGTAGTGGGCTGGATTTGAGTGGACTGGAGTGAAATGGGGTGAATGGTATTGGAGTGGGTTAGATTGGACTGGAGCGGGTTTGGTGGGACTGGACTGGAGTGGGTTGGTTTGGAAAGGGTTGGATTGGAGTGAGGTGGATTGGATTGGAGTGGACTGGACTGGATTGATGTGGAGTGGAGCAGATTGGATTGCTGTGGCTTGGACTGAAGTGGGATGGGGTAGGGTGAATTAAGGCAGTGTGCAGTGGGGTGGATTGGGGTGAGGTTGATTACGGTGGACTGGACAGGGTGGATTAGTTTGGAGTGGGATGGGGTGTAGTGGGTGGATTGGGTTGCAGTGGATTGGAGTAGGGGGGTTGGACTGTAATGGGGTGGTTTGAGTGGGATGGGTTGGATTGGAGTAAGGACGCTTGGAGTGGAATGGGGTGGATTGGACTGGAGTGGGGAGGATTGAACTGGAGAGGGGTGGTGGATTGGATTGGAGTGGGATAGAATAATTATGTGGGGTGAATTAAATTTTTATATGAGGTGAATTGGAGTGGGGTAGATGGTATTGGGCTGGGTTGGATTGGTGTATGGTGGATTGGATTTGAGTGGGGCATATTGTGGTTGATTGGAGTCCAGTGGTGTGGGGTAAATTGGGATGGAGTTGGGAGGATCTGGATGGAGTGGGGTGAATTGTATTGGGTGAGATGGATTTAATTGGCTGAAGTGGATTAGATTGGATTGGAGTGGGGAAGATTGGATTGGAGTTGGGCAGGTTGGATTGGTGTGGGGCAGATTGCTTTAGATTGGAATGGGCCAGATTATTTTGGATTGGAGTGGGGCATCATTTTTTGGATTGGAGTGGGGTAGAATTTCTTGGATTACTGTGAAGCATATTGTTTTGGATTGGTGTGGGGCAGATTGTTTTAAAGTTGGACAGATAGTTTTGAATTAGACTGGGGCAAATTGTTTTGGACTGGAGTGGGGCATATTGTTTTGGATTGGAGTGGTGCAGATTGCTTTGGATTGGATTGGGGCAGATTGCAATGGGACAGATTGATTTGAATTGGAGTGGGGCAGATTGTTTTGGATTGGAGTGGGGCAGACTCTTTTGGATTGGATTGGGCAGATTGGAGTGGGTTGAGGTGGATTTGACTGAGTGGGGTAGATTGGGCTGGGTGGCATTGGATTGGTATGGGGTGGATTAAATTGGAAGGGGGTGAATTGGGATGTAGAGAGGTGGATTGGATTGAAGTGATCAGATAGGAAGTGTCTCTAGAAGAGAATGGGAACATAAAGAAAATAAAGCAGCCACTCCTGGATGACCTTGATTTCCAGCCAACATGTTTTATCTTCAGACAAAACGACTGCCAACAATCCAGAATAGCACAAGGCATACAGAGTGTAACTGATACTAAGGAACTTGTGGGCTTCAACCCTTTTGGGGGGTGTTTTGGTCTTCCCTCTTACACATCATCCTTAAAATCCAAACGGAGTTAAAGATACTGCAATATAAAAGACTTGAAGGATTGGTAGAAAAGTATTTCATGTCAAACAAGAACACATAGGCGCTCATTAAAAGTCGCCCAACTAGGAAAATGTTATTTGTCAGCACCTATCTATGCGATATCACATTGATCGATGTATATCTGGGCTCAAAAATAACTCTTATCACAAGTTTTCCCCATCAAAATGGGGAATAACCTGCAATATGTCGTACAGTAGTGCAGAAAATTCACATGCTCCTGAGATTTTTTACCCAATAAACTTCAGCAGATTTGATCTCTTGAATCTTAACTGCAGGCATTAGAAAACTCCAACTAACTTATTGTTACGGCCCCTGAACAAACAGCTGTTTGTGCAAAGCCTCATTTTACCCTGTCACTGGTATGAAGGACATAGTATTAGTATTGAAAGGCTTAGCGAAATTCCTACAATTCTTGAAACATAAGAAAAATAGAGGTCAACATGATCCTACATGCAGGGGCGGCTCCTTCATCGCCACACTGGTTTTCAGCACTGAAAAAAAGGAAACATAAACTGATTATAAAAACCTGTTCGTATTTTATTTTTCCATACTGAGGCAGTTCGGCGGGGTAAGGTTGGGCTGCACACAGAGCAGGTGGAGGGGTGGTTGGGGCACTTTCTACATGCGCATGATGGTTAGGCTGACTGTCTTTGGCCAGCCAGTCATGCTCACTTAACCTGTTCTCCACCGGTCTGAATGCACAGCATGGATGGAGAGCATGCACATCCTCCCAAGCCTTGTCTCAGCGCCAAACCACGTCACTGGTGTCTTGGTGACTGCAGGGTTGTGATTGGCTTAGGGAAGTCTGGGAGTCTGTTTGCTTCGGATTCTCATAGAAAGCAGAGGACTGAGCAGAGGCACCGGCAGCAAGCCATTTGGCTGGCAGGTATGCGATCTTTTCTTTCTTTTTCAAGCCCTCCTCCCTGCCCACTACTACTTCCCAAGGGAGACGAAAAGAACACTTACCTGCTAAACGCCGCCACGCCGCCACTGCCAGGAGTCATTCCAAAGGCACACAGGCATCTGGAAGCACGCCGCCACCGCCAAGAGTCATTTTCCACCTGACTACACGCGCCGCCGCTCCGGGACTTCAATTCCCGGCAGCCTACACGGCGGCGCGCTTTCCAACAACGTGAGGGCGCCAGCAGGCGCACAAAAGCGCAACAGAAACCGGCGGAGCGGGGGAGACGAAAAGAACACTTACCTGCTAAACGCCGCCACGCCACCACCGCCACCGCCAGGAGTCATTCCAAAGGCACACAGGCATCTGGAAGCATGCTGCCACCGCCAAGAGTAATTTCCCACCTGACTACACGCGCCGCCGCTCCGGGACTTCAATTCCCGGCAGCCTACGCGGCGGCGCGCTTTCCAACGACGTGAGGGCGCCAGCAGGTGCACAACAGCGCAACAGAAACCGGCGGAGCGGGGGAGACGAAAAGAACACTTACCTGCTAAACGCTGCCACGCCGCCACCGCCAGGAGTCATTCCAAAGGCACACAGGCATCTGGAAGCACACCGCCACCGCCAAGAGTCATTTTCCACCTGACTACACGCGCCGCCGCTCCGAGACTTCAATTCCCGGCAGCCTACGCGGCGGCGCGCTTTCCAACGACGTGAGGGCGCCAGCAGGTGCACAAAAGCGCAGCAGAAACCCGCTTCGCGGGACGCCCGGAGCGAAGCCCGGGCAAAGGGCGGGCCCTCTACGGCCCTCATCGGCAGGAAGAGGCTGGGTTGGGCCAGGAGCGCTGCTGAAAAGCTGACAAAGACGCCTTTCCAAGTAAGACTTGCTCTCTAGCTGCCTTTTTTGTTTACTTAAACACTGGTCTTGTGTGGAATTCGCAAATTATGCCTAAGAAACCGGAGGAAGTTCAGTCCAACACCATTAACAATTACCTGGTGCAGACTGTTAAAAAGATAAACATGCAAAGAAGAGAGTCTCTGGGACTGAGCCAATCCCCTGATGTGCGATGTCTGTCACCCTCTGCATCTATCTTGATTGATGACACTACCTTGCAAGAAGCTCACTGTGTGGATATTAGTAGCGGTCCTATTTCCCAAGGTTCTATTGACATATCTGTTAATGCTACCCCAGCACTTGAGGGATTAAACGAACAGGCTGAGGGTAATACAGACATGGACACTGAACTTGAACTAGAAAAACAGATTTGTGTCTCAGCGGATGAGCAGTCTCCCACAAGACACGAGGCTAGGCCAAGACGACTTTGCACTAAAAACCCACCAAAGCGGGTGGGGATACGCTCAGGGGCAAAACGGAAGAGGGTTACTACCCCAAAAGTTAAGCAAGTGATTAGTGATGAGGATACACCAAAACTAACTCTTGAGGATGCCTTTTATGAAAAAATTACTGAATTCCTTGAGATAAAAATTAATACTATCATTAAACCTCTAATATCAAAAATTGATAAATTGCAAGCAGAGGTTAACAAGTTGGGTGGACTTCATACTGTGGTTGCTGGCGGGGTAGAAAATATAACCACAATAGTCACACATTTAAGTAACAATACAGGGGGAAATGTTGCTGGAGATGTTGTAACTGAAAAAGTAGGAAATCAATTGCCGGAGGAGACTTTATCATCTCACCCACCAACATTGATTGTTAACACTGAGGGCCCCTTGTCAGTTAACATTTCCACAGATATAACCCCTTTGTTAAATACCCCCTCAGCACAAACGTACTCATCAGACCCTCTACAATTCTTAGTAGAAGCTACACCAGTGGTCTTAGTCTTAGCAAATGTCCCTCCATTGGAAGAGGGAACAGTGGAAAGCCCTACTTCCCTTAGTAGTAAGGCTCTACACTGGCTGACTAGTAATACACGGTTTGCACCAGGGGGAAAGCGCCATCTGGCTAGTGTTATCAAGTCAGTAACCAGGGTCCCCTGGTTGGGAAACCGACCGAAAAAATTTAAAGGGGATTGCGTGGCAGTGAGTTTCTCAGCAAATGATGTCCTTCCCAATATTCTTGCTAATATATTCCCTCCCCAACGCAGACGGGGCACTGTTGTTCCCTTGACTTTAAAGTTCTTTTATGGCGAACAGCAGAATGTCACTTATCCAAGGACCCCAGCCCCTGGGTGGGATAGTAATTGGGATTCGAACTTTAGATGGGATCAGGATTCAAGGCACAACTTAGCAGCTTACCATCGTCACCCAGCACAGTTTAATCCGGTTGCACAACCCCTCCAACTGTTCAACCGCTATGCTCCATTATCCTTTATGGATCAAAACGATTGACTCTCCCCAAGACAAGATAATAGAGGCGAGGTCCTTCAGCCTGCTCTTAGTCCATTAGTACAGAGCTCTGCAGGTATTAGGGCCTGTAGAATTATGAGCTGGAACATCGCTGGTCTTAGAGCCAAATTAAATTACAAGAATTGGCTGGACATAATTAGATCTTACGATGTTCTTGCCTTTCAAGAAACGTGGGAAACGTCAGACAGCCTGGTACTGGATGGATTTTCCCATTTTACTGTACCTGCAGACCCTAGTAAGGCAGGAAGGGCAAAGGGAGGCTTGGCTATATATATTTCATTAGACCTTCAAGGAAAGCCAAGACATATTAAATCTAACTCAACAAACTGCTTAGCGGTTGAACTATCCACACCAAATTCCTCTCCCATATTATTAGTTAACTTTTATAATTCCCCGGTCAGTCAAACCCTTAACGAGCATTTGGCAACATTAGAGGAATTCCTGTCTACCCACAGTGAGAATAGTACCTCTGGGTACGAGGTGATCCTCATGGGAGATTTTAACATCCATCCTTGCCATGTGGATTGCCACGTGGAACATGACGAATTTTCCTCCTATTCCTCTCCACCACATTTTGAACATACATCACGTGGACAGATGTTGGAATTGCTCCTAGCCACTTTTAACCTTTATGAATCATCTAGTTGTCCTATAGGCCCGAGGTTACCGACATACGTGGGCAATAATACAGGCACAATTATAGATTATATTTTTTTATCTTCTAGTTTTCTACCTGAAGTTATTAACTATAAGGAAGAAACTACAGTTCTTAGTGATCACAATCCTGTGATTTTAGAGACTATATCTCAGGGAGTCTTGGCATTAAGAATTGTCGATATTTTATGTGCTACAGATTTAGTCTTAAAAGATCAGATCCGGAGACTGAAGTGGGACCAAGTGACCACTATCGCCTTCTTACAGGAAACTCTGGTAAAAGTAGAGGGGGAGGTTGCAATTTGTCTGGATAATAAGAACTCTGGTGCCAACATGATTGAGGCTTAGGTCAACTTAGACCTGACCGTAAAGACAAAGGCAAATAGGATTAGGGGCCCCAGATGGTTCAATTCAAACTGCTCCAAGGCTCACTCAATTCTCTTAAAGGCTTTAAAAACAAACCTAGAGATAAAGTACAGATAGCGTTACTGAGGAAGCAATACAACCACGCTATCAGGGTGAGGAAACTCGAGATAAAAAACGAGGCCTGGAGTGAATTATTATTGCCCGAAACACAACGAGATAGTGCCAAATTTTGGGCAATCATAAATCACCCATATTTCGTGGGAAAAGATAATCAGAGAGCAGATTGCATTATACCAGACGATCAATGGGTGACACACTTCGGTAACATCTATAGTCGCCCTGACACCCCCTCAGACTGCGAGACGGCACCCTCGCAACCAACGGCCACAATCTCTCCCTTTACTCCAGAGGAGGTCAAGAAAGCAATTAACGACACACTCTGTAAAAAGGCACCGGGGCCCGATGGGGTCCCTGCAGATTTTTTCAAAAGTGCCCCAGAATTTAGTACCAAGATTCTTACAAATATTTTTAACGTTACTAGGGACCTCATTTTTCCTATTAGCTGGATAAAGTCTACAATAGTACCTATTTTTAAAAAAGGACAAAGGACAGACCCGGCCTGTTATAGGCCAATTTCCCTCATAGACTCAAGCGTTAAAATCTTGGGGAGAGTCCTTTTAGGAAGACTGACCCAGCTCATAGAAGGGAAGGGTATTCTATCAAATGCACAATATGGCTTCAGAGCCAAAAGAGGTACTATAGACCAATGCCTAAACCTGGAACTAATTTTAAATCAATACGTAATCGCCAAGGGGGGTTCTCTGTACATGGCCTTTATGGACCTCTCATCAGCTTTTGACCTGGTCAACAGGGCTAAGCTGTGGAGGATCCTTTTGGCCATGGGCATTGACCCCCCTTTGGTCGAATACCTAGCTGAATTACACAGGGAGCTTAAGACCTCGGTCAGAGTGACTAGGGAAGGAAGATGCACTTGCCACTTTAACCCGGAGAGGGGGGTTAGGCAAGGGTGTATCCTTGCCCCCCTCCTCTTCACTCTTTATATAAACGACCTGGAGAAAGTCATGGCTGCATCTCACACCGATATCCCGCGCGCAGGCGAGACAAAGTTACCTGTCCTCCTGTACGCGGACGATGCAGTCCTACTAGCACGCTCCGGAGTGGCACTGAATAAACTCCTCTCATCCTTTGGAGATTTCATGACCTCGTTGGACATGAAAACTAATACAGAGAAATCCCATGTAATGATCGCAGGAGTCGCAGGTAGGAAAAGAAAGACAAAAACATTTTTCTGCACAGGGAAAGAGGTTAGGAGAGTCCCATCTTTCCCATATTTACGGGTGACCTTTGATGAAAAGGGCACTTGGGGCCCTCAGCACTCCTTTAAAAGCAACGCTGTTGCTAGAGCGGCAGCAGGGTTGCTTGGATTTGCTAAGAAATTAGGTGCCCGTCCCATGGAAAGCATTATCAAAGTCTACAAAGCAAAATGTGTGTCCGTTGCCCAGTACAGCTCTGCCATTTGGGGGTATACCAGTCACGATAAAATCCAGAAAGTAGAAAATACATTTCTGAGATCTCTGCTTTCAGTCCCCCAATCGACTCCCACTTACGCATTACATGCAGAGCTAGGTTTGGGCTATATAACGGACACCTTAAAATTAGCCCCAGTTATTGGATGGATGAAAACTTGGCTCAACCAGGAGCTTACATTAAATCATTTTATCTTAAAAGATTGTTTAGCCCTGGATAGAGCCTTACACATTCCGTTGGTAAAATTTGTAAAAATGCAGTTGACTCTTGCCGGACGCCCGGAGCTTTTTTCTTCTCCAGACTTGATAAGACAGGATGATCTTAAAACAGTAAAAAATACCCTGATTGAGTTATATGTTCTGGAGAGGGAAGCCATAGAGGTAAGAAAACCCACGGTAAGGAAACATTGTATGTTGACATCTGTTCCAGGAATGGAACCATAACTTTTCCTGGTAACTAAACCATACCATTGTTTCCTTTTAACGAGATTTCGTTTTGATCTGACCCACTTTATTTTGGCCAACTATAAAACTTGGAGTAGACCTGATGATGCTGAACCATGTGACTGTGACCACTTTTCCACTCAGGACACAACACATTTTATCATGTTTTGTGGACATTATACCGACATCAGAAAAAAATATTTGCTTCCAATCCGGCGTAACCAAGGTTTGATTCAGGTTAAACCAGCTTTGATGTTTTTGCAACTCCTTCCTAATGCAAAAGTAGCCTTCCATGTTGCTAGTTTTTTGGTTGCAGGAGCACGGATAAACAAGAACCGTACTAGAGTTAGGCACCTCACTGAACACTGAACATTGACTTCCCTTTTATCTTTCAAATTTTGGTTTTCCGGAGGGTCTCTTTTTAATACTTTTTAATATTTCTATATGTTTCGTATGTATATCGTGATTTTAATGTTTTTTAAATATTGATTATTTGCAGAATTATGTCTTAACTTGTGCTCTGATGAATTGCTATGTAATTATGCTCGTTCTTTTATGATTTTTAATAATCGAATAAAGATAATTGACTGACTGACTGACTACTACTTCCCAAGAGCAGCCACCACTGCCTACATGGTATGTCTTAAGTCAGTTTTCCTATGCTAATGTGTACCTTTATTGCTGTACAACACCATTCAAACTACAGGTGCAGGTTGAGTGGTGATTATCTGTCACACATTGTGCTTAATATTTACGAGTACTTTGCTACTTTACTTCACACCACAGATTGCAGCTTCTCCTAACCAGCTGAGGAAAAACCAAAAGAATGTTACCAAATATTATAAGTTGTGCAGAAATACCAGTGGTGAGATAATATTTGCCTAATTTGTCTTTAATAAAATCAGGACTCTCCTTTATTAACTGGCAAGGAGATTCTGTAATTTTATGACAAGACGCTGTATTATTCACTGGCTACCAATCGCGGAGAGAATTAAATTTAAACTCCTCACATTGGCGTTTAAAGCTCTCCATGCGACTGGCCCTCTCTACCTGAGGAAGCGCACTGCTTTCTATGTGCCACGGAGGTCTCTGCGGTCGGCGGACCTGGCCAAAATGGAGGTACCTGTGGCCAAACGTGTGCGGATGGGAGGTCGCTCCTTCCAACACGTAACAGCTTGCCTGTGGAACGCACTCCCTCTCCCCCTCCGGAAAGCAAATAATCTCTTGACCTTCAGGAAGGAGCTGAAGACTCTGCTCTTCACTTAGTCACCTGCGTTTTCTGCTGTATGCGTACCTCTTGGTTTTTCTGTTTCTAGGGGCCTCTTTGCTAAAGCGCCGGGACACCCTTCGGGGTAGCCGTGCGCTCTAAAAGTGTGGCTAACATTAACATTATACAAGTTCAAAGCATATAGTTACAACTGTTATTGCAGCATGATAAATTGGTTGACAGTCATAAAAATGTTGAACCATGGACCAATCTGCTAATTTATGGATGTTCTCTAATCTAGCCCCAGTCCAAAATGCCCTTTAAGCCCTAGCCCTCCAGATGGAATAAATCCCAAAACACTCTGTATCCACCCACAACAAGGCCATCACCCATTTCACTCATCTACTTCAGCAACCAGAGTAAATGACTTAAGTAATGAACATAATTATTGTTAGTGAATGCTCTCAGGTTCTCAGTTACCTGCAGATGCTGCTTAAAGCACCTCAACAAACACAATTTAGGATGGATAGCAAAGTTGTGACCTCAATTGAGGTGAAATCATTCTTAGTAAGCCTTGTGATGTTAAAATGAACTCCGAGTGGGCATTAAAGAAATATATCTAGAAATCTAAAATCCAACATTCTTCTAAGGAACACCAAGAATAACAACTAACTTGGGAAACAAGACCGTATAAGAAAGTGTATCATAATAAACTTTATTCGATCTATAAATATAGAGCATGAAAGTGCAATAGAAATCAGACATGCGATAAAATAAATAAAGAATATATTATCCAATACATTCTAAAAATAAAAAAAAGTATCATATTTTGTCAGCAAACCCCGGTCTATGACACCTAATTTTTCATTTTGAGCTCAAATCAAAAAGTTGGGGAGGAGGGAAATGCCCCAACTAAGGGTCTGCTATGCGATCCTACCTACAAGCTCTTATATTTATCGATATGCATTTAAAAACATTCCGCAGTATTTACAGCATAAAACGATAATGGCCAAGAAGGGGATAAAATAAATTAAAACCATACTGCATACAGTGTCTAAAAAACATACAGTGATGCGGAGCATCGCACTTGGCCTCCTAAACTACAGAAGTTATGAGACAGGCTATGACCATGAAAATCAAGGTGGGAATATGATAAGTTCCACTAGTTCAGTAAGCATCATAAAAGGACATTAACAGGACAGTATGCCAAGCCCTAAGCTACATGGAAAGGGAGGCGAACTATAGCTCAACTAATACAGTAATTTACAAATGTCATGACATTCCTAGGAGGTAACCCAACTAGATTAATCACAACTGGATATGAGCCTGACCGCAGACCTTAAAAAACTAAGAACATGTAATACTGAATTGCTATAGAGCATTAGTAAAAAAATCAAAGCAGGTCTAATGTGCCTAACATTCGTCTTTCTTTAAGATGGCATCAGGTAGGACTTCCTTGGCACCTCGTAAAAACTACAGAACAACAAAAATGCATCTTGTCCTGTGGAGACTTCCTGTCGCAGCCACAGTGAGGAAGACGTTGACTCCTATGTGCTCCTCTTCGGTGGCCTAAAAGATAATGAAATCGTCCAAGTGAATCCTGGTCAGAAAGTCTGTCATCCTCCCATGGGTGGAACAACTGTAAAACTAAATGAACATCCAATAACATATAGTTTCTGGGATAAGAAGGATTTGCATATATAAGTCCCTTTAATAATCTGCAAACTAAAGGATGTTGTTCCCATAAATGGCTTTCCTTCAACCTTCAGATGTCTCACAAATATTGCTGACCTGTACCTATTACTATTCATATAGGATTTCTAGCTATCCACCAAGCATACTAAGAAATTTAGCTGGTCTGTGACATCTACCGAAATGGGATTATTTTTTTTTTATTATTTTTTTTTAAATTTGTTTTTATTGCAGAGTTAGAAACCACAGAATACAATTAGTCAACCAGTCCACTCGTGACGCCCCCCCCGATCAACAGTAAAAAGTATACCATACACAGCCATTCAGCCCGCATCCCGGGGGCCGGGCGGCATAGTACTCTACATAATAGGAAAACATCACGGTGAGCGTCCCTTAGGGACCATGGTCGAAAGATCGGTGTACGTATCTGCATTTTACCCCCCCACCCTCAACAATACCACCGTCGGCCATTCCACTTGCGCGATAAATGCTACTATCCGCTTCCGGACCCACCCCGAGCGCTGTAGAGCCTATCATGCCTGGCCGCTCCCCCAGCCATCACTCACTCCGCTCAGTGCCCTACTGGCCCTACTTAACTCGAAGTCGCCATTGCAGACAACCATCCGCTTGGCTACCGACCCACCCCAAACTCCCACTGAACAACCCCCCGATGTCCCCACCCCGGCAACTGCTAATGGTGTGTGCTTCGTCCTGATGTGTTGGATGGATCCCGCTACAGTGTCAATGACAACTCTGTGTTCGTATGCCCCGCAGTGTCCGCTGGCCCCCTTCCCTCAGTCCTCATCCTCCACCAAAGAGTCACGCAAAGCCTGCACCACCAACTCCCACGCACGCGCTGCATCCAAGGCCTTCTCATTACCAAGCTTGACAGCCTGCTTCATCCGGAGCACACTCTCGCATTCAGACCACCGCATCAATTCATTCTTCCACCTCCGTATTGACGGCCCGCCCTTGGACTTCCAATGCCATGATATTTCTCTTTGCGCCAGTATCAGACCCAGATCAATAAATTTGCTCGTCACCTTGGTGTGTTTGGTGTGCGGGAACCAGAGCAACAAACACGTCGCCATATCGAAATCCACCTCCCGATCGGTCACCTCGTTTAGGAGGTCCCCCACCTCCGCCCAATAGGCCTCCAAATGCGGGCAACCCCAGAACAAATGATCCATGTCCGCTCCTGGAGACGAACACCGCAGGCACCGAGCGTCTTGTACCTGGAAGCACCGCCCTATTTTTTCGGGGGTCAGGTAGGCCCAATGGAGCACATAGAAATGCACTTGCTGGAAGCGCGCATTTCTCGTGCCTTTCCACGTGCGCCGTAAAATGTGACCCCACGCCGTGTCCGGGATGGGCCTGCCCACACTCTCCTCCCATTTAGCCTTGAGCACCTGGAGCGGTTCCAGTCCCTCGTTCAGCATCCTGTTATGGAGGCATGTCACCGCCTTGAATGTGCCCGCTGCCATCACCACATACTGGCACGCCATAGTCGTGGTCGGTTCCATGAGCCCTCCTTTCCAGTGCTTCTGTATAGCCGCCACCACCGCCGCATGCAGGAGGAACCCCCCGTCAGGCAGCCCGAACTGTTCCCGAAGCACTTCGAAGGGTACCAGAGCCCCATCGATGTACAGGTCACCTATCACCTGTAGGCCCGCCTCCTCCCAATCCAGCACTGGGGACCAATCGCCCCCGTGCGGCAGGGCCGTCAGCATACCGATCGGAATTTCTGGCGCATAAGGCCACGTCGCCTTCGCTCTCCTAAGGCTCCTCTGCCAGCACAGCCTGAGTGTCCGTTCCTCCATAGTGAGGCCCCGCAACTCAAGTCTCTGCTGCATGACGATATAGGACAGCACATGGCGTTGTATCCCCAGCACTCGGTCCTCCTCCGGTCCCCTAAACACCCTGGCAACATGTTGCGTGAGGACCTGCAGTTGCGCCGCCAAATAATATAGTTCAAAGTCAGGTACAGCCATACCCCCCTCAATCTTGGGGCGAAGCAGCGTGCTCAGAGCCACTCTACGGCGGCCATGTCCCCATAGGAAACCAATAATCATCGTCCTCAGGTCTCTAAAGATCCCCTGAGGAATCCAGATAGGCAACGTCCGGAAGTAGTACAGGAAGCAGGGGAGCGCCACCATTTTCAAGAGAGCAATCCTACCCATAACTGTCAGTGGGAGGGTCGACCAGAAGGACATGCTGCCCCTCAGCGCCCGAACGCACCGACCAATGTTGCCCTCTAATAGGTCCGCGGTCGCGTGGTAAATACGGACTCCCAGATAGGTGAAGCAAGATGGCTCCCAGATTACCCCCAGGTCGCGAGCAGGGTTGGGCGACTCCGCTCTCAGCGGAAACACACAGGTCTTCGCCCAGTTGACCTTAAGGCCCGACAGTCGGCCAAACTCTGATAACAGGTCCATCGCTCCGTCCAGGGCCCGCTCCGTATCGTCGAGGTATAGAAGTAGGTCGTCCGCATACAGCGATATGTGATGCTGCTGCCCGCCGCTGGCTATCCCCGCGTATTTGTCACCCGACCTCGCATGGACCGCCAAAGGCTCCATCGCTAGAGCAAACAATAGGGGGGAAAGGGAGCACCCCTGTCTCGTGCCCCTACCCACCGGGTATGCCGCAGACACCAGACCACCTAAACGAACCCACGCCGTCGCCGAGGAATACAAGACCCTCGTCCACCGGCGGAACCCCTCACCCATGCCAAACCTCTCCAGCACTCCATCCAGGAAAGGCCATTCCAAACTATCAAAGGCCTTCTCAATGTCCACGGACAAGACCGCTTGGGCCCCGTCCCCATCCAAGATGGCGTCCATTATCCCCTCCAGGCGGCGAATATTCAGCGCCGTGCTCCTCGTGGGGATAAACCCAGCCTGATCCCTGTGTACCAGGCCCGTCATGTGTGGGGCCAGTCTGGTGGCTAGAATTCGGCTCAGGATCTTGTAGTCCACCGTCAGCATGGACAGCGGGCGATAGGACCTCACATCTGTTGCATCCCTGCCAGGCTTTAGGAGCGGCACAATCAGGGCCTCACGCATGGACCCAGGCAAACCCCCTGTCTCATAAGCTTCCGTGTACACCACCAGTAGCCTGGGGGGCAGGCTGTTGACATACTGCTGATAGAATTCTATCGGTAACCCGTCCACCCCGGGTGTTTTATTACGAGCCATATGTTTAATGGCCACCCGTATTTCAGTGAGCGTGATCGGGCCGCCCAACTCCTTCGCGTCCTCCTCGTCTAGGACCGGAAGCTGCCTCGCCCCTAGGTACTCCGCAATTTCCTGGACCTCCACTCCCAACTGACTCCGATACAACTCCTGATAATACACCCGAAAGCACTCCAACACCGCTGCCTGGGAATACACCATCTCCCCCCGTGCATTGCTAATGCTAAGGATCGGGCAGCCCCTAAGTTCCGGGTTAGCAAGTCTGGCCAAGAGCGTGCCCACCTTGTCCCGTTCTGCATGCGCTCTGATGGCGTATTGCCTGTAGTCGTAACACCTCAGCCGTTCCGTCTCGGTGGCAACCACTTCCTTCGCTTCCAATAACTGGGTCTGTAAGTCCGGCCTGGCCGGCCTGCGGCGCTCCAAATCTCTCAAAGTCTCCTCCGCTTTCATAAGTGCATTCAACATAGTCGTACGAGCATTCGAAAACCTACCCAGACACACCCCTCTCACCACCACTTTCATTGCATCCCATTCAGCGGACCTACTCGAGGCCGTACCCTCGTTCTCGCCAAAGTACCGGTCAATGCCTTGCTGGACAGCGTCACTAAATACTGAGTCCTCCAGCGTGTCTGGCCGGAGCCGCCATGTTGGTATCGCTGAGCGCTCCCGCTGCCACTGGATGTGTACCAATAGGGGGTTATGATCCGAGATGGTTCTAGCCAGGTACTCCGTATGGGAAATCAATGGGGCTAGGGACCCACTACAGAGCACTGAGTCTATCCTCACATGCAGCGCGTGGAGAGCTGAGTAAAAAGAATAATCCCTGGTGTCTCTGTGCTGCTCCCGCCAAACATCCAGCAACCCCCATCTGTCCTGCCAGTCCTTCCTGTGCATGGCCAACTTGCGCACCGGGGAGTTTACAAGGGGAGGGTGGGACCTATCCAGAGCCACATCCGCGATCGAGTTGAAGTCCCCCCTAACACTATCGGGCCCGCCAGGTAAGAGGCCAAGGACCCAGAGAGGCCATCAAAATATCGGGCCTGATCAGTATTTGGCGCATACACACAACAGAGAACCACATCCCTTCCATACAGCCTCCCCTCCACTGCTACGAACCTACCATCAGGGTCCACTACTTGATTCAACACCTGGAACGGTATCCCCGCCCTCACCCAAATCAATACCCCCCTGGCATATGCTGAGTAAATGGTGCCGAACACTTGGCCCCGCCATCTTTTTTGCAACGCAGCGCACTCCTTTTTGGTCAGATGGGTTTCTTGTAGCATAGCAATTTGGACCCCCCTTCGCACCAGGTATGCGTGTACTTTGTGGCGTTTAACCATAGTTCGCAGCCCCCGGACATTCCACGTTAGACATTTCAAGTTAGGTAACGCCCCCATACCAACATCGATCAGTCCGAGTCAAAGAACGAGAATTCACATCCCCCCCAAAGCAGTTGCCCCCCCCAGAACACACCCTGAACAGAAAAACACCCCAAACCCCACTCCCCAGGACAGAGCCTACGAACCCAATGTCAGCCCCAATCCAAACCTCGAACCAACTACCCATTCTCCTACCCTGTGGTCTCCACCACAGAAGGCCTTAAGGGCCCAAGGGGGGTGAATTATCGCCGACCCCAGCTAGCGGAGCCCACACCCCGTGCCCTCATCCCACTCTGCGCACTCAGCCCCCCTCCCGGCAACCCACTCATCACCAACAGGATTCCGCCCTACCATTAGGTCTCATCCAAGTCCCAACACAGTCTCAACCATAAAATATTCCATCAGAGGTCTGGGGGGTCACCACCGGCCCCTTCGAGCTTTCCGCTTCTGAGAGGTCCTCTCCTGTCCTGCTGCCTTCCCCGCCAGAGTCCGTTTCCACCAGATCACTGTTCTGTTGCGACCCCGTGATGGCCGCCGTCGCTGCGAGCGCATCTCTCTTTTCCGCAGCCATTTGAGCCTCCCGTTTCTCCCGCTGGCGCCTGTTGCGGGACCGGATGCGCTGCGATTGTCTGATCCGGGGTTGCTTAGGCTGATCTCGCCTACTTTTATGCGACCTGTCTGTCCCCGCTCTATACGACTCCAGCCACTGCCACACTTCGTCCGGAGTCTGGTAGAAGTGCGTGGTCTCATCCAGTATGACCCGCAGCTTGGCCGGGAAGAGCAAGGAATATTGAATGCCTTCCTCCCGTAGCTCCTTCTTCACCGCTAGGAAGGATGCCCTGTTCTTCTGGACCGCCTGAGTGTAGTCCGGGAAGATCGTGACCTTGCTGTTTTCCACCGCAAACGGGCCCGACATCCTAGCCCTCTGGATGAGGAGGTCCCGGTCCTTATAGTGGAGGAGCCGCACCACCATCGGTCGGGGGGGGCGGCCAAGCCCTGGTGGGCGAGCAGGCACCCTGTGGGCTCGCTCCAGAGAAAAGAAAGGAGTAAGCCTCTCCGGTGCCACCACTGTGCGAAACAAGTTCTCAATGTAGGCCACCGCATCCTCCTCCTCAATTCGTTCCGGCAGGCCTACGACCCGCACGTTGTTTCGTCTATTGCGGCCTTCGGCATCCTCCGCCCGTCGTTCCAGCGAGTCCAGCCGGGCCAGTATGTCTGTGATCTTGTGTTCCGCGGTCACCACCGACGGTTTCAGGTCCAATAGCAGCTGATCATGGTCCTTGACCCTATCCGCCAGCTTCGCGTGGTCCGCTCGCAATAGCCCCAGTCCCGTGGCCACTTGTGCAATGTCCTGGTGCAACGCCTCCTTGGTCGAAGTGATCGCATCGAGTATGGCGTCTAGACGTCGGTTCAGCCGCTGCTCCTGGTCCAACTCCGGCGGGGAAGTCTCACCCATCTGAGACGATGCCGTTGGGTCCCCCTCGCCGCGCTCCGCGGCCACCAGCCCTCCGGCCGCCGCCATTTCAGGGTACTGCGTCACCGGCCAAAAAGCCCGTTCAGCTTCTACACTCGTGATTCGGCGCCAACTCTCCGATACTGAGCAGGATCAAGTGCCACCGCCGATGCCCTCAGGTCCAATGGCCAACGTGGCGAGCGCCGTTCGGCTGACCCCCTCGGCAGCCCGAGGGGGGAAGGAAGGAGATAGAGATGGCGGCCAGCGAGGGTCCCCAAAGTCCTGGAGGGGCGAATCGCTGTCCCCTGACCTCTGGAACTGTTGCCTCTGTCCCCAATGCCTCGATCTATCGGCTGCAGGGCCTCCCGCCAGTCGGCGACAACTCGGCTCAACGTTGATGTCCAGAGCTGCCCGACCTCATCGCCGCCATTTTCTTCTCACTCTCGGCAACACCTCGGCTGTCGCCCAACTCGGTCTCCTCGGGGCCAGCAGTCCCCCAGCAACTGTCCGTCCGTGCCCAGCGGTCTCTTCACACTTCAGAGGGCAGGAGTGTCGACCTCGGGTCGCCCAGGGTGCAAAAAGCAGGAGAATTAGCGGGATTCCGCGCGGAGCTGCGAGCTCACGCCGCAATCCCGATCGGCGTCCAAGCCACGCCCCGAAATGGGATTATTAAGCTTTTTCCACATAGACGCCACTCCATACCCCCCCCCGGCCGAATTATAGGCTACAACCCTGTCCTGTGTCCAGGACACCCTGATATAACCGCAAGCAGACTACAAAACTCTTGGCATGTCTGTAAGTAGGAACCAGAAATGCTCCAAGCCACCAGGGTCAGCTTACCCTCCAGAACAAGACTGTGATATTGGCTGTGAGGGCACCTCAATAGCTTTAGGAAGCCGGCAGACAAATTGAACATCCACAGAATGTCCCAGAAGGGAGGGGTTCCAAGGGTATGACCTTCACAGTAATGCTATCAAAACCACTTTTTGCAATTGTCTGCAAACATGTGCCACACACCTAGATATCATGGGGAAAGCATAGTGATTTCTACCAGAACAAGCCTGAAGAAAATAGTCTGGGACTGATAAGTTTGGCTGATGAGATACTCCATCACAAAAGTGACTGATATTGCATCTGCCGTATTACAAGTCCCATAGGAAATAGTGGAATTGTAATATGCGGAACAGGATATCTGTCAAGTTTGTGACGGAGAATCCCATTCGCCAAACTCGTAATCAGCCCCTCTGTCACCAACCATTCAAGATCTGGTCTAGAGTTGAAGCATCTCTGTAACTGAACTGTCAACCGGGGAGCAAACCAATATATATCAATAGGTCACCTAACAATCTAGACATCAAACGCCCCTGTTATACAGGCTCCTTAAGTAGGAGTCTGCCGCCATGTTGCATGGTGTCAGAAGATACTCTGCCACTAGAGATATCACCTGATGGAAACAGAATTCCAACATTGCTATGTCTAATTTCGCTAGGGGCTGCAATCTTGTGTATTCCAGTTGTTTTATATACCTATTTGCTTGTGATACTGTGCATTTTTAATTACCTCTTTGCGCTCCCTGGTAATTGACACTTTGATAGGTCACGATCTGGGCTTCCTCGCACAGCGGATTTTAGCGCTGCCGCGGGTCACATTTCTCTTTGCCGCCATGCCCAGGCCACGCCCACTATCGCCAGGCCACGCCCCCGCTCTGACGTACTTAAGTTGCGCTGATAACGAGCGCGCTCAGAGGATACTTAACTCCTGAGGCGGAAGCCGGGAGAAAAGCTGCTCAATTTTAACTATTTGCTTGTGATACTGTGTGTTTTTAATCACCACTTCGCTCTCCCTGGTAATTGACACTTTGATAGGTCACGATCTGGGCTTCCCCGCACAGCGGATTTTATCGCTGCCGTGGGTCACATTTCTCTTTGCCGCCATCTCCCCGGGCCACACCCAGGCCACGCCCACTAACGCCAGGCCACCCCCCCCAACGCCAGGCCACCCCCCCAGCTCTGACGTACTTAAGTCGCGCTGATAACGAGTGCGCTCAGAGGAAACCTAACTCCTGAGGCGGAAGCCGGGAGAAACACTGCTCAATTTTAACTATTTGCTTGTGATACTGCGTGTTTTTAATCACCACTTCGCTCTCCCTGGTAATTGACACTTTGATAGGTCACGATCAGGGCTTCCCCGCACAGCGGATTTTAGCGCTGCCGCGGGTCACATTTCTCTGTGCCGCCATCTCCCCGGGCCACGCCCAGACCACGCCCACTATTGCCAGGCCACGCCCCTTCTCCCCCTATAACTATCTGCATTTACAGGACGCGCAGTGGACGAGCGCAGCGGGTGCGCCGTCTGCGCGTCGAATTCGCGCCTAAGGCAAGCCCGTCTGCGCCCGTCCGCGCCAGGCCGGGCCTAGGGACTAGGCAGAATGGGGAAAATTACAGCTATACCTCCCTTGAACACTGCTCTCTACAACACTCTCGCCTCCCCTGCCTCGACTCTGCCACACGCTCCTGCCTAACGGCTAATAACATCTGCCGTCCCCAGTTAATCCTGACCACCTCTGATACAACTCCCCAAGGCTCCTACTCTACTAGTAATACTCCAAGGCCTAATGACCTTACACTTCGCTGCCTATACTTAAACACTAGGTCAATGGTAAAACATCAACTATATATCTTCCTACTGCTCAACTCTGATAGACCGGACATGCTACTTCTTACCGAAACCTTGCTCACCGAGGACTCTCTACCGGATGTCCTTGCAGCTCTCCCGGCAGACTACTACATACTATCAGTGAACAGAGAACCAGGAAAGCCTGGGGGTGGCATCGCCGCCATCATCCACAAAGATCATAAGTTCACCACATTACCCACTTGGATCTACCAGATACCGAAAACCTTGTAATTAAATCAGACACAGACAAGGGAACTATGGTATTGGTATTGATCTATCATCCACCTAAAGCTATGTCCACCTTCCCGGTCTCTCTGAGCGAGCAAATGGCCGGCCTAGCTGTCAACTATGACAAGGTAATGCTGATTGGGGACTTAAATTACTGGTACAAGGACCCGGCAGCAGGGCCTCAGGCCATGGAACTCTTTGAGCTCCTCTCCCATTTGAACTTTTCTCAATCAGTCCTGACCCCCACTCACAAAAAGGGACATATTCTGAACCAGATCTGGTCTTACAATGTCCCATTGTCCACCCCGACGACAACGCCTTGCATATGGTCCGATCACCATTTACTGCAATTCTCCTACACTCTTCACGGCCATACGAAGGCCCCCGCTCCCGCCGGAGGGGTAGTAAGGAAATGGAGATCATTAAATATTCAAGATTTTCTGTCCACCTTGGCTAATTCCATCCCAGCACCCTTCCCTGGAACATTAATCTTATGGTAAAAGATCTTACTGACTGGGTCTTGGCAGCCTGCAACGAGCATGTCCCACTCTCCAAATTTTCACTTGCCCACCGCATGGACGCCCACAGGTGGTTTACGGCAGATCTAAAAAAACAAAAATTAGAATTGCGTCAATCGAAGAGAAAATGGAGACACGGGTACTCAGACGAGGACAGAACATCATATACAACTGCCCGCAGTAATTACAAGAACTCCATCCTATCCGCTAAGGCAGCTTTCTTCTCCGAAAAAAAATCGAATGCCCAAAATAAATCTAGAGAATCTTCAGGGTTGTGAATGACCTATGTAATGATGCCAGAACTTCCCGCTCTCAAGCCCCCACCCAAAAGCTGTGCAATCAGCTTAATAACTTCTTCAAGGACAAGATTGCCATCATAAAAGAAAGCATCCTGATCAATTCTATCACGGCGGACAGAGAGGACATATGCAGAAACCCGTCCGAATTCGAGGCTTTCCCTCCGATAGACCAATTAAGGTTAGCAGAATTGATGAACCGTGTGAAGTCCGGTTCTCCCAATGACCCCTGCCCCCCGCATGTACTGAAGGAAGTTTATTCAGTACTTCCGCTCGGCATACTTCCTCTCTTGAATGAGTCCCTAGCGCAGGGAATAGTCCCCGTGTCGAACAAGCCGGCCTGCGAGGCTCGGCCCTCGGCTGGGTGAAGTCCTTCCTGAGCGACCGGTCCGAGGCAGTTAAGCTCGGGAACTTCACAGCGCCCAAATTATCCACCACCTGTGGCGTCCTGCAAAGCTCATCATTGTCCCCCCTCCTGTTTAATTTGTACCTCAAACTCTTATTATACTCTTTAAAAAACAGGAGGGTTATGATTTACAACTATGCGGACGACCTGCAGCTAATTTTCCCACTGGACTCAACAGACTCCGTTGCGGAATTTCAGGCTACCATGCTGCACATTCAAGGGTGGATGGAGTTGAACCACTTTAAAGTCAACCCCGGGAAGACTGAGCTGGTACTCCCGGGTAAAGGTTTGATCAGCTGGGGCCCTCATTTCTGTCTGTCATCAATGGGATCTCCTCCCTCTCCCTCTCTCTGGGTGAAAAGCCTTGGGATCACCATCAACTCCGATCTCTCTCTGAAAAGCCTGGTGGGAGCGGTGATCTCGTCCAGCTTTCTTCAGTTGCGTAAGATGAAGAAAATTGCCCATCTACTCACGCACCCTGCCCTCATTCAGGTGGTTCTCACCTTGGTCCTCTCCCGATTAGATTTCTCTAACTCTATCTATTTAGGCCTCCACCTGTTTATGTCTAAACGCTTGCAAATTGTGCAAAATCAGGCGGCCAGATTAATCTTCAAAAGCCACTGTAGGAGCTCGGCGAAACCACTGCTGGCCACTCTTCACTGGCTACCCATAGCCCAACGGGTAACATTCAAGGTAGGTTGCTTGGACTTTAAGGCTCTCCACGGGAAAAGCCCTATGTTCATTAACAACCTTATAATCAAACATGAGCCGACCCGCAATCTCCGCTCTGCCTAACTGTCCCTCCTCACTCTACCCTCCTTCAAACGGAAATGTCTTGGCGGGTGTCGATTCGCTCACCTGGCTCCAAAGATTTGGAACTCTTTCCCTGTGTCGCTCAGGAGATGCACTAATCTCATGGAATTCAGGGGCGCACTGAAGACCTGGTTATTCAAGCAAGCGTCCGGTTAGGTTAACTGTTGTGTCATCTTTCCTCACCACTAGCGCCATGAAACCTCTGGGTGCCCGTGCGCTTAACAAATTCAGAATAACATAACATAACCTGACCTTGGTGAGATTGTCCATGCATAAGAGGGCTGCACATCTGACCCTATTTTACACCATGCTTTGGACCGCAAAGGAGCCTGCAAGAACCTCCAAACAAATTATGTGCATTTACAACTCCATCTTGGCCATCTCCCACCAGTTAAGAAGGAACCACATCTGGCGCCCTAGCCTCAGTGGCTTGCATCTGACTTAAATACTAGATATGGGAACGTAAGGAAAATGAGATCATCAGTGTTAGAACCGGGGTCGTTAGTTGGCAGGGGTACGCACCCTAGTCCAAGTATGGACCACCGCTTCCGACAGGGTAGCTTGGTGCAAAGCAGGAAGGCTTAACTTCAGAGGCAATGTGTGAAGTCTTTGTGCAACTCGACCCCAAGAGTACACAGTAGAACACGCACAAAAAGGAACCTACACCAATGAATTATAAAAATAATAATATCTTTATCTCAATTCCAGGCAAATCATTAATCAGATAAATCCAGTTGCATATAACGAAGGTAAAGTTATCCTTATCTGGAAATTGCGCACGGTTAAAAAATAGTAAGAAATCCCCATATAGAAAATCACAGATCTCTGTCCAATGTCTGGGGATGGCTGTTACTGTCTTATAGTTGGAGAGCAATAGGGCCAGCAATTCACTCCCTCAGTCACCCGCAGTTAAATGCCAGTCTCTAATCCCTTTAAGGCACACAGTTCCCAAAGGCAGTAGAGTAGCCGCGGTCCCCAGGAGTTATGAGCATGAGGCACTTGAACGGGGATGCAGTCCCTATTGGAAAGGGTCCCCCCCTCCCCGAGTCCAACAAGACCAAACATGACAGACTTATTAAGTCCCTGTCAGAAATGATCCCATAAGGGGGGTTCCCAATGTTAGCCTATGGAGGGTTAAGCCTTACTGCGGTAGCAGGAGCTTGTGGCTGATATGCCAGAGTCACATTGTTTTAGGGGAGAGCACCTGCACCTCAGCACTGTTTAGCAGTGGTGAGGCGCCCAGAGTCCTAAGTCCAACAAAATGTAAGGTAAAAATGGGAGTCAAAAGGGCAAATTTGTAGTGGAAGACCACCCTAAGGGTGACGGGTATAACAATCAGATAGGGCATTAAGGGCACTCCACATACAGTAACATGCAGATGGTAGTAACCAGCACATATGGAATCAGCACCTCTTGGTATGATGACATAGGTTGTCACCGCCCTGGAGCGCGACGTAATTGAGCATTGAATTTTGCATTGTAGATCTCATGGAAAGCACGTTGTAATGTGAGTCTTTACCTGGAAGGTGCAAGTGTATGTGCTGTACAAGTAGCTGGATATTGTGTAACTGAGGAATGTTTAACAGAGGTGGGTCTATCACACACCTTGGTTTACATAACTGATTTGCACCAGAAATGGGCAACCCCATATACTTAGTTTGAACTACACAAGAGTTGGTTGTATATGAGCATGTCGTTTGACTCAATTTGATTTGGAATGACATCAGATGTTGCATTTCACCAGTCAGTGTCTATTGATTTTGTCATAAATAAATGCATGATTCATACTATAAATCAACTGGGTTATGTCCTAGTGTGGCTTTGACATAACCTACCACACTGAGGCCCCATTCAAGTGGGGTAATTATCTAATACCCAGGATCTCCATTGGTGGTAAAATAGTGTCATTTCACCCCATATGTTTTTGTGATTCATTAGCCGTCCTACAAATTGAGGTGGCATGGACTAGATTTAGTTGATATGGAACATAGTGTAGTCCCCAATGGTGACGTATGGAACTATGTGCCCATGGTCCTTGAGATTAACAATTTACATTAAGGTGCGCTTTCTACAGACTGCTAAATGGCCTGGGGTACTGTCGCCCAGTATATGCAGGTATGGAGCCAGACCACTTGGTCCTGAAGAGACCCTTTACCTCCATCGGGGTCAAAACATTTACATTTTTCTCTGTTTGTTCCCTGGTCACTTGTGATCCACATTGTGCAACTTTGAACACACTTTTAACAAATAAATCAGTGTAATGAACAAGGTATGATTCATGGCGTCTTTTGTATATATTTTAAATATGTATGCACTCACCTAAGCATTGAATCAACTGCATTTTTTGTTTGTACTTTAGGTTGTACTGCCATTTGCATATATATTGGATAATAACTAACAGCAGAAAACGTCTCAGTCTGAGTATTCTGGTATGTGCAACCCAAGTGAGAACTGACCACTGACCTGCTTAAATAATACATAATGTTGGTGGTCTCTCCATACTAGTGTTGAAAGGTGGGTGGCACATTAGAAACAGACCCATGGTTGACTCTGTTAACAAAACTAAAGCAATCTAGGAAGCATGACTACTTCTGTGGCTGCCACTTGATCCATTGGGGAAAGAGACAATCTGCTCCGGAAAGCAACCTGTTGCCTCAAGCATGCTAGTGAGGCCCATAGATTGCATTACAGTATGTCTTGGTCATTTTGGAAAATGTTTATCCCTCAGATATCTAAATATGTTTATTTCCTATCTTATAGTTATAGTAAGGTTTAATGGTTGAGCATCCTTTATAGTGTAAAAAGACAGGGTATGCCGTAGTTTACCTTCCAGTGATTCAGCTGTTCCATTTTCTGCAACACTGCAAAATGTGATTTAGATTTCCCCTGGCATCTCTTATGTATATTATCATATTGTCCACTTATAAGGAGTGTTGGACTTGGCTCTTTTGGCAGGTTCACCCCTAAACTTTTTGCTTTTAAAAGTGACCTGATGTGAGATGTTTTTTGCTTGTGCGTACTTTAACACTGTGTCCCAGTGTAAAGTGCGTGCGCAGTCTGAGTGCGTGTGGTGAGATTGGCCTGCCCTCCCATAGGAATGCATGGGGGATATGTGTGTTCATGGTAGTTCCTGATGTGAGAGGAGTGCAGGTGTGAGTTTGGTATGTGCGAACTCGTGAGATTAAATGCTGCGCAATGGTGTGCACAAATTTATTGTGTCTAGTGGAAACGTGCCACTTCTAGAAGTTGGCATGTCTGTATGCAGTGAATGTAAATTGACTGTCTGGCTTGTGATTGACAGGAGCCAGCTGGTGTGCCTGGCTCCAGGAGTAAGGATGGGTCTGCCCGGTGGTGAATGGGGAGATCTGCATGTAGATGGGAGGGAGGAGTTGCACCTTGTACCTGAATAGGGCTGTTCCTTCCCTCCACAATGCTGACTTTGCCCCCTGTGATACGTCTGATGTCCCTAGCCTGTCCTGTGAATAGGGAGAGGGGCTGAGCAAAACAAAGTGCTCCAGAACCAGCTGTAACTGGTTTTCCCCTTGCACTGCACCCTTGAGACAAAGGAAATTGGTGTATAAGAAGGTGCTGTGACCCCATGTATAATGTTCTCTCTGATCCTAACTTGAGGGGGGCCTGCTGCTGGGCACCAGGAGGAACCGCCACTGGAGACTGCCTCCCTGCTGAGGGGCCCTGTAAGCTGGCCCCTTGGCCCAGCCTTTGCCCCCCTGTATTCTTAAAGAGACTTTCCCTGGATTTGAGACTTCCAGCGCCTAGGAAGGGCTGTATCACTACTTTCTGAAGAGCTCTTTATTTCTTGAGGCTGAGAGGAGCAGCGCTTCGATTTGTGGCTGCAGCACAGAGCTGCGATCCTTTTGAAGAGGAAATCCCCGGGGTAAAATACCCCTAGCGGGTGCCCACCCCTCCAAGGGCTTTGTGGCGTTTATTTTTATATCCCTAGCGGGTGCCCACCCCGCCATGGACTTGTGCCTTTTTAATATCCCTAGCGGTGCACACCCTGCAAGGACTTGTGCCTTTTTAATATCCCTAGCTGGTGCCCACCCCGCCAGGGACCTTGTGCCACTGTATATTTTCCATAGCTTCTATACTGCTAAAGGGTGTATATTTTTACAACATCCTTGAACTCCTAATAGGGCTTTGGGGTGTAGACTCACCATGTAGCGTTCTACACAGGACAAAGGCTGTGTATAGCAGGTGCTTCACCACCTAACAGGGTTTGTGAATCTCTAGGTAGTGGACTGTCCATGCAATGTTGTGCAAAGGGTGATGGATGTGTGTAGTACGAATATGCCAACCTAATGTGGTATGGGTGTCTCCAGGGAGTGCCCAATCCATCAAGAGTTGTGCACAGGGTTGAGACTGTGCATAGTAGGTGCTTGCCCACCTAATGCGACATCCGTGTTTTAACTGAATGAGCTCTCTGTGAAAACAGTGCACAGGGCTAAAGGTGTGCATAGTATGGGCCTATCGATATAATAGGACTTGGACGTCTAAGGAGTGGGCTCTCCAAAAAGAGTTTGCACAGGGCGAAGGGTGTGTGTAGTGTATGCTTGGTCACTTAATGTGGCTTGGATATCCGGAGGTCGTGGACTTTACATGAAAATGTGTTGCTCAGAATGTGGGTAGCAGGAGCATGGCTAGCTAAGAGGCCTCCTTGTGTGTCTAAAGGCAGTGGGATATTGTCTCATTATTTTATATAAGCATGTATGTTTATGTAAATTATACATGATTTTGTGCCGTATAATAATTACTTACATATATCAAAGACTGTACTGGATTGTAGAGTATTGATCAGTAGTTTAGAGGATGATGTAATCAGTGAAGCCATCAATCATGTCATTTGAGTTGTGATCAGTGATGTAATCAATTATATCATTGAAGATGCAATGAGTGATGTGATATGTGAAGTCATAAGCAGTGCATGGTGGGGGCACATGTTATAGTTAGTTATGTAAAATATAAGGGATGTACCATGTTACAACGCATACCATTACGACTACCTACTGTTACAACGCGACCATTACAACGCATACCATTACAACGCATAGCGCTTTGAGGTGCTGGATAGTGGTAAGTATAATTTACTATTCTAACTCCAGTCCCCGTGGACACTAGGGAAGGTGTTGGATAGTAAATTATACTTATTCCCTATCCTAGAGCGCCCCCCAGCGCAATGCGTTGTAATGGTATGCGTTGTAAAAGTCGCGTTGTAACAGTAGGTAGTTGTAAAAGATGCGTTGTAACAGGTGTATACCCTTTTGAATCTCTGTTTATTTCAGTGCATTTTTACGTTTTTAACATAAAATTAGATAATCTTATTAGACCTATATATAATCCAATTTTAACCTTTTTTATTGAGTTTTGTAGCATAAAGTAAAATCGTATAACCTTACCTAACTATGACATCACTTTACTCTTTGTTTTCTTGAGTGAAATGTTAGTTGTCAATGCAAATTATGATCTTAGTGCCATTCCTAACTATAATATCACTGGACTGTGGTGGACAGGCCCTGTGCCCAGCCCCACCTGGGCAGCCAACCCACTTTGCAAGGCAAGCCAATGGGACCACTCATCCTGAAATAAAGGGATTTCATTATGAATAAAGTGGGTCTAATGACTTTCTCAAGGGTTCACAACATCAACATATGAAAGACCGTCTGATTGGCTTTTTCAAGAGGTGACCACATCAACATACAAGGCAAGCTTATTGGTTTTGACAAAGGTAGACACTATCAATATACAAGGCAAACTATTAGCATTGTCAGGGGATATCTACATCAATGTATAGGGAAAGTCTAATGGCTATGATACTGTGTCACTACATCATTATATGAAGACAAGCCAATGCCCCTTCTGGGGCACCCATAACAATTCCTTCCTATCAGGGCTGCAGGGGGAGGCACATGACCCTGCATCCCTGACAGCTCCCCTACAAGACCCATCAGGGGAGTGTATCACATTGAACAGGTTCAATGAGATTGAGTTTCAAGAATTTGTTGAGTTCTTGTTCAACTTGTTTGATAAGTCTCTATGACCACAGCACTCCCAATTCAATTGTTTTTTTAAATTGTTCAGTTTATAAGGGTGACAAATCAGGTGACCTCCAATGACCTTGCAGATCCTAGGTGTGGGACACAGTCGGAAAGCAAGATGGCGGCCGTTTGGGTGGCCAAATGAGCTGATCACTTACTCGCTCCTGCTAGACCTATTCCGATCGCAATTCCGAACATTGCTTTGTGAGAGAAAAGAAACTGGATTCATGAGGAAATAGGCACCACTCCCATACTTTGCCAGACTTGTGTTCGTGTGGATGATCTGGAGATCGCGACTCTGGCTTTGGGGAGTCCCGCTCCCTTGTCGCCTGGCGTCTCGGAGTCTGTATTGCCCGGCAACTGCATCGCCTCCTCCAGTTACACTGAGATAGGGTACTGTGGCAATGCCACCAAAGACGAGCAGCAGGAGTCTCAGGGCGTGCATCACGCCTGCTGGCTCAGATACTTCGGGGAAGGCAGCTTCAGCCGGGGTTGGTGATGGAGGAAGCTCTGAAGCTGCTATTCGCCGGTCTGGGGTGGAGATACCGGACTCCGGTGAGCAGTCAACAGTGCTGGCGCTGTTTAAAGCACAGACTGCTTTAAGCAAAATAGCTGGCAATGCTACTGCTGGTACCGGCTTATCTCCATCAGAAAGGATAGCCGAGTCAGCTCTCTTGGCCCGAGAAGAAACAGCGGCACTGGTGACTTTGACCCAAGTTGATGGTTCTAACAGTGATCCTGTGGCTGAAGGGGTGCTGATCCGGGGGGCGGGGGGGGGCAGCTGAAGGCGATCAGCCTCCCTGACAGTAGTGGTGAGCTTGGTGGTATTAGGGAAGCTTTCCCCTCGGCAGCAACAGACTCCACGCTTCTTACACAGCAACCCCAAAATATTATGGGAAATTGAGTCCCTTTATGCAATGTTCTGGATATAGGGGGCCTGGGCCTGGGCATAATTCATCAAGTTAGTACGGCTACCCAGAAAGAAGGCAACAAACTTATCGGCAGGGAGGAGGATGCTGTTGACAAATTTTTCTCTTTATCAGATCACTCTAATTACTCTGAAGACGACAGTCGTGATAAAGATTGGGCTTGTGAAGGGAGCGACACAAGCAGTCTACATTGGGAAGAAGAGAATGATAGATCCTTGCTTAATCCTGGGACAGTAATGAAACTGAGAGATCTTACCGCCTCTCCTACTTCGGTTGAGGGGGCCACCGGTATCATGACCTGGGACTACTCCTATTCGCATGATCTGGGGGGAAAAGAGAGTAAAGGGAATGGAGAAATATCCACAGAACCTGGCATTAAGCCTAATTGTTACGAAGAAATCACACTCTCCACAATATATCAGGTGATTAAGGCCCACCAGGAGGAAACAAGGGCAGAGAGCTCCCGGACACAAGGGGCCTGTAGGAAATTGCAAAACTCCATTTGTCGGATTGCTAAGACATGCTCGGACTTCGCAGCAAGAACTGGACAGGCAGAAGCCAGGATCTCCCAACTGGAAGATGAGCTGGCCACGCAGAAGAAAAAGACAGAATGAATGTAAACTATAAGAGATGATACCTTGCTGAAACTGACTGATCTGGAAAATCTGGCTAGGTGAAGCAATTTGTGAATTTTAGGTATCCTCGAGGGTAAAGAAGATTCAGATCCCTGTCAGTTTGTGATCGAGCTCTTCGAATAGGCCTTCCCAGATCTGCAACAATGGTACTGGAAGATAAAAGTCCAAAGGGCCCATCGCTTTCCTTTGAACCAGCGCAGAGCAGGGGGGCAATCTGAAAATTGCCCACGTGCTTTTTTGATTTCTCTTAACAATTTTTGGGCCAGGGAATCCTTATATGATCTTGACCGGCCAGATCGGAAAAGGGCTGGGAAGGGATGCGATTTCTTTGTGCGCCCTGATTTCTGTCAAAGGACAGTTGAAAAGCGCTGGCTGCTCCGTCAATTAATTCCAGAATTTCAGGTAAAGGGGGCTCAGGACTTTTTGCTTCATCCGGTCAAACTGAAGGTGGTGTTTCAGGGGCAAACACAGTATTTTCAATCAGAAATGAAGGCTAAAGAATTCTTATAGTCAGTGAATCCATCATAAAGTCATTTTGACATAGTGCTTCGCCTCTTTTTCTGCTAGTCAGTTGTAAACTGCCTTTTTTATTTATGAGTCTTGAATTTTAGGATTTCAAGCATTTTTCTGACTATTAGTGAGTCTCCGCTGGTCGTCTTATCCCGGAGAATCCCTGTTTCCCCTCCCTGTGTTTTCTTTGTTATTTCTT
Organism: Lissotriton vulgaris; assembly: GCF_964263255.1. NCBI lineage: Eukaryota > Metazoa > Chordata > Amphibia > Caudata > Salamandridae > Lissotriton > Lissotriton vulgaris. The sequence continues at coordinate 376,201,723 of NC_141698.1, forward strand.
TTCTGGTTTGGGATGTTCTTAATTGCTCTACAATATATGTTGAATACAGACAATGGTCTAGCAGTGTGGAGGGGTTGGTGTGCAAGCTCAGCATCACCAGGGACTGAAGGTCCCCATGCCTCATGTGGTTGGGGGTAGGGGGACAGGGGTTGGAGCGGGAGGGCAGTACTAGGGGGGACTCCAGGTCGGGGGTGTCGGGCGAAGGATGGGGGTACACTGTTTTTTACTCACAGGTATAGTTATGGCAATAATTGTAATTTTGGCAATATCAGTATCTAGATAAACTCTCCTCTTTGAAATGTTTTTAAGAGAATGTGCAGCAAAGTGTCTGGGCTACTATGTGCAGTTAGTGGAAACTTTTAGGGATGACGGATAGGAACAACTATATCCAGGCTTGCTCTTTCAATTGTTGTGGCCTTAACGACTGGAAAAAGAGAGGAATACTTAGCGAAACTCATTAGGAATATGCGGATTGATATATTATGTCTTCAGGAAACTCATTTTTCCTGGAACAATCGAAGATGGCTAAAACATCTGGGTCTTGATCTCCTTCCATGCCTCATGTGGTTGGGGGTAGGGGACAGGGGTTGGAGCGGGAGGGCAGTACTAGGGGGGGACTCCAGGGTGGGGGTATTGGGGCGAAGGATGGGGGTACACTGTTTTTTACTCACAGGTATAGTTATGGCAATAATTGTAATTTTGGCAATATCAGTATACAGATAAATTCTCCTCTTTGAAATGTTTTTAAGAGAATGTGCAGCAAAGTGTCTGGGCTATTATGCGCAGTTAGTGGAAACTTTTAGGGATGGCGGATAGGAACAACTATATCCAGGTTTGCTCTTTCAATTGTTGTGGCCTTAACGACTGGAAAAAGAGAGGAATACTTAACTAAACTTATTAGGTATATGTGGATTGATATATTATGTCTTCAGGAAACTCATTTTTCCTGGAACAATCGAGGATGGCTAAAACATCTGGGTCTTGATCTCCCTGCATGCACTCGACAAGCTATGACCACCCCTGGGGTAACTATAATGGCAAGGCATGGCATATTAAAGAGTAGGCGGGTTAAGGAAGACAACTTAGGTTGATGGGCAATTTTAGAAGCAATTATCAGGGGTACATCATACACTATTTGCTCTTTGTATGGTTCAAATTTGGATGGTCCTTCAAGCTTAGATTTTTTAAATACTGAACTTGTTTTATGGCCTTCTCCGATAATTCTCTGCAGGGATTTTAATAACCACCTGTTTGGCAATTTCAATATTTACAGTAATATCCCATACTCAGGCCTTACAGGTAAGACTTTGAAGGCTCTACAGGTTCTGTCACTTTGCCAGATATCAACATGGTTGATATGAGGCAAAGACAGCGACAGGCTGAGCCCGGGTATATGTACTTCTCTGCCCCTCACTGTAAATTTGTATGATTAGATCATTTTTTTGTATCTAACTTAATTGCAGAAAGGGTTAACTGTGAGCTCTTCCCTAGATTGATATGGGACCACAATCCCCTAGTTATTCAACTTCCATCTAGGAGCCCGATGCAAGCTGTAGCAAGCTGGACATTCAATAGGAGGTTATTTCTAGACCAGGAATATTGTATATATATATTGGCTAGGTGGATTGCAGAGTTTTTTGGCAGGAATAAGGGCTCTGCGTCTGAGTTAGTAGTTTGGGATGCTTTAAGAGCAGCGGTGAGGGGGAGACCCTCAGTTTTTCCCTTCATTGACAGAAGACGATAAAAGAGAAGATTAATGGTTCGGTGGGTCAGCTTCGTGAAGCGGAGGAAGAGCGGAGAAAGAGCTCATCCGGGTAATTGGAGATCTGCGGAAAAAGATAGGAATGTCAACAACAGATTGCAGCTGTAAGAACCAACACTGAGGGGAGGAAGTTGCTGTCAAATTTACACAACATCTTGCTGAGATATACGAATTTGTTGGAAACACTGGCAGATTGTTGCCTAAACCCTTACAACAGAGGGGAGTTTGTAATAGACTCTGTCTAATAAAAGATTGAAGGGGTCAGATTCAGGATTTGCCGGCAAGGGTTTTGGAGGTCTTTCAGGATTTTTACCAGGGGCTCTATTTTAATGAGAGGGATGCTCCAGTAAGGTTGGGGAAGGAATTCCACTGTGACTATGTAACTTCTAATGTCACCCCGGAACAGAGAGATATGCTTTCGTCCCTGATTTCGGGGGAGGAGATTGAATCTGCCTCAACCTTGTTGGCAGCTGGTAATTCTGCAGGCCCTGATTCATTACCTTTGGAATTCTTCCCTACGTTTAGACAAACGCTTTATGGCGAGCTTGAATCTCTGCTTCTACAAGCGCAGAAGGGGCAGACAACCGAACCATAGCACAAAACAACTATTGTAGTCTTTAAAAAAAAGGATAAACCAGAACTTAGTCCCTCATCCTACCGACCTATCTCTATAATATGCACTGTTAGCAAGATCTATTCTAAAATTATTGAGTTAAGGCTCGGAAAGGTTATTGCTCCCCTGGTGTACATCCGTCAACACAGCTTTATTCCTGGTCGTGATACATCAGACCATGTCAGGCGGGCAATAGTCTTGCTTGATTGGGCCCAGGCCTCAAAGTCCCCCTTGGGGATGCTCCTGTTGGACGCAGAGAAGGCATTCAACAGGGTCTCCTGGGAGTTTCTTTGGCTGATGTTAAAGATCAAAGGGTTCTCGCAGGAATTTTTTGCAGCTATACAGGCTCTTTATGTTTCTCCTAAGGCCCGCGTCTGGATGCCCGTATCGACAGCAACTTATTTGGGTGTGAAGATCACGGCTGTAGTCGATCAGATACCGGAGATGAATTTATTGCAAACAATAAAAAATACGGATATTTGCAAGATTAGATTACCTGCATCTTTTGTTGCAAAGACGGTGCAATGTTATTAAAATGTTGATTTTTCCCAAATTTGTATATTTGTTTCCGACCATACCCCTAGAATTCCCAGCACCGTGCATTTCTAGAGCAGAAAGAGCATCTATAAGATTTTTCTGGGGATATCACAAAGCTAGAAGGGCAGCTAAATGGTTAATTCTCCCAAGACTCGGGGGGGCTGGGGACTACCTTCTTTAATGCTATATCACTGGGCAGCACTACTGCAACAAATAGGGATATTGCTCTTTGGAGCTAAGACAGTAGTCCCTGAATCAATTAGACCTACTATTTATGAAGTCTTACTTGGATGCTCGACATTGTTTAACTAAAGTTATTGAGCCAAGTTATGATAAGAACACAACATTTAAAAACATTCAATCTGCTTAGGCTATCTGGAAAAAAATGCGGCACCGGCTTGGTATCCTGAATATAAATGCTCATACCCCTCTGTTTTCACTTGGTCTCCTACTGTCAATTTTTCAGGACCAGATAACTATTAGCTGGGGGTCTTGGAATTAGGGTTTTGGGGGGATTTTTTTTGGGACAGGCAAATTACCTCGCTCTCTAAACTACAAGAAAAATTTGGAATCCCCACAAGACACTTCTTTAAGTTTTTACTCATCAGAAGCTTCTTGGTTAAAACCTTGACACAGGGGAGGGTCAAGTTTAGGGAAATACCCCTGGTGGGTATTATAGAGTCTAGGCCCCAGATTGGGGAAATCTATCAAATGCTGCTATCCGGTCTTCCTGACAACTTGGCTATCCAGAACGATAGATGGGTCAGGAAATTCCGATAGGAAGGCACTGATTTGGAAGTATCTCTCGAATTAGCCAGTCAGATTTTAATAACGGGCACCTTGAGGGCCCAACATTATATGCCAGTCTTTGATTTATATTGCACCCTGGAAAAAATTTCTAAGTGGTCTGAGTCTCGTGGGAACTCAGACCACTTAGAGGGTCGTCGGAACTCATGTAGCAGATGCGGGACACTGGCTGCTGATACGATCCACATGTTCTTTGCCTGTCCTAAGCTTGTTAAATATCTACAGGACATGAATTATTCTTGGGACAGATTTTTGGCAAGGCAATCTCAATAGCATCTGTCCTAGTGATCCTGGGGATTGATCGGACTCAGAACATGGCAGGGTGGACTAGATTGGAAATAGGCTTATTCTTTATTGCCATGGCCATTTTGAGAGCAGGTATTACATCTCAGTGGATTAGGCCCGAACCCCTCACGTTTATAAACTGGAGGGCTAGGTTACTTGCTATATATATATATATATATACCTATATATAGCATGGAATCAGCGGTATACAGATTAAAATGTCGCAGGACACGTGAAATGGGGAAGAAAATATGGGTGCCGGTAGCTAGTGGGAAAGGGTGAACAATGTTTGCTTTGAAATATTTGCCAATTTGTCTTTGTGATTTTATTTAGTTATTGGGCAATGTCTGACATCTTGTACAGCTTCTGTTTTTTTCTTAGTACTGAATACCAATTAACACTCTGATGAATGTTTTGCCATATTGTCATTGAAAATGGATAAATACATGAAAATAAATAAAAAAGAAGATCCTAGGTGTGTAGCCTTCTCGTTTACCAGTTGATGAGTACTAGAAGTGCATTTTAATCACTCTTTCACAGATGCTCTGTCATCAGAGATTGAAGTCACTTGTGTATTAACGCATTTTCCTTCTTACTTCGACATAAGGATTGATAGCGAGGCTTCTTGCCACAATTTTGTCACATGTCCTGCAGTGCAGGATACATGCCTGAGTGTAGGGAGCAGAATTCTTATCTGAAACGTGTGTTTGACAACATCTTTCAGGTAGCATCTGTCTACAACGTTGCACAGTGACCCCGCAACTTCTGAAGATTTCAGATTCACAGGCAGTAATGATTTGTGATCTTAGTGCCTCCTCATTGTTGTGATTATGGAAATTGCAGTGCAACACTCGATCTTTTATTCTTTTCTTCTTATCATAACAGCCTCCATAGTCCTGCCTTCTTTTAGCCGCATGGAGTGGAAAAGATGTCTTTCATAATCAAGGTTTTGTTTTGAAAGAAAGTTCCTCATCAGCAACTGGTTCAGACATTCATGTGAAAATTTTCCATAGTTATGAGATTGATATATGAGTGTGAGGCCCCACACAGTACACAAGGAAGCGTATCAATCTCTTCTTGTTCTCAATGTCTGTAGCCCTGGTGAGCACATCACTGTCTCTGATCCATCAGCATCATCTTGGGCTTAAGTTGTTCATGTCACTCAAACTGAAGGGCATAGGAACGCTCAGTGTTCATTGCTCAGATAATTACTCATTTTTGTGTGTTTTATCAGACTCATCTGTACACTATTAGCTGGCGTCTTTCATCCTATGTTACTGTCAATGAAAGCTATGTGGCTTCATTAAAATGAAATACATGTAAAAAATGAATTTGCACATTTACTATACCAGCACAGACAACCACTTAACATAATTAAGGAAATATATTTTCCTGCATCTGTATGTTTTACGGAATATTTTCACTCGGAATCGCAAATTGCGAGTCCTTGAATGCAATCCTAGAAGCAATTTAAATTAGCGATTTCACTAGCAGGGGTCACAAATTACCAAAAAATAAAACGGGTCAGTAATTTGCAAAAACTTTGAAAAATGCACTAAAGTGCAATTTTCAAAGTTACATGTTACACACACACATGTCCTTGTGTGCAGCATGGGTAAACATTACAATTTCAGGGGTGCAACAGGGTGTCCTTTTGACACCCTTGCACTCTTGATATTGCATGCACAATTTGCGAGTACCTAATGGGTTCTCGCAAATTGCGCTTGCAATTCCCATTTATTCCTAAATGCCTGTAGGCCCATAGGAATGAATGAAAAGCCATTCCTTAATTGCGACTCGCCATTTGTGAGTCGCAATTAAGCAATTTATAGGAATCGCTATTTTTTTAGCGATTCCTGCATACATAGGCTTTTGCAATTCCTTATTAGCGAATCCTTTTTTTCTCTAATAAGGAATCGCAAATTACATTTTTGATGCATGTGCCAGTATACTATTTGATCTCTGTTGAGATATGAAATAGAGAACTGGTAATATTAGATTACAAACTATCAATATGATAATCAGATATCTCTTTTGACTGCAAAGCAATTTCAATTATAGATGTAAGCAAGAACCAGGCAAAGAGGCTCGTAAACACACAGAATATTGAGTCTGGAATATTGAAGTGGCAGAATATTGACTTCAGTATGTAGGTGATCAGAATATTGCCTTGAAGGCAAGAAATATAATTTTATGTAATATCGAAGTTAGTCAAAATATTGTTCTTAATAATATAGATATTTATATTAGTGTTCTGTACTTTAGTATGTATGTTAAAAGTATGTGATCTAATGTTTTTGTATAAGTATAGCTGTTTTTTAATGTATGTGGAAATTTGTGTCAGTGAATAATGTAATGTTAATTACATTTTGTGTATTTTAGTTCTGTAGCTGGTTGGGGGTTTATAGGGGAATAGAGCGGTAAGTAATTTATTTATAATAAAGTAATTGATATTTGTATTTGTTAGTATTTATAGTAAAAAAAAGTATCAATTACTTATTAATTAGTGATTATATTTAATTATTAAATTAATTGATAATTATGTCAAATATGTTATTTTTTCAGGAGTGGGTTGTGGGTTTATAGGGGAATAGGTTGGGAAGTAATTTAATTATAATAAATTAATTAATAATTGTAATTTATTTGTATTAATGATTATTTCTTTATTAATTAATTATTAATTTGTTCTCACATTTTATTAATTAATTATTTGATAGTCATGTAAATTGTGTTATTTTTTTTGGAGCTGGTTGTGGGTTTATAGGGGACTAGAGTGGGAAGTAATTTAATTATAATTAAGTAATAATATTGTTTATTGATCAGTATTTATAATTACATTTTTATTAATCAAATATTAATTGGTTATTTAATTAATTAAATAATTATGAAAATGTTGCTTTTTTTTCAGGAGTGAGTTGTGGGTGTATAGAGGATTAGGGTATGAAATAATTTATTTTGAATAAAGTAATTAATATTTTTTATTTATTAGTATTTATTTTATGTATTGATTTTATAGTGTTGCTTGTGGTAATTTATTTATTATTAATAATTACTAATTGTTAATTATAATTCATTAATTGTTAAATATAATAATTGTGTCAATTATGTAGGAGTCGTTTGTACATTTATAGGGGAACTTGGTGTGAAGTAATTTTCTTTGAAATCGTTAATTTTTTTAATTATAATTAATTTATATTAAATATAGTTATTTGTTTGTAAAACATTTTTTAAACTTCTATAAATTAAGGTTTGTAGTTAATTTTTAGTACTTTTTAACATTTACATTTTTTTCAATGTTTCGTAATTTATTATATGCTTATATGTTTTTTATTTTTGTGGTATTAACAATGTTTGTATAGTTGTTGGTATTTTGTTTCTTTTTTATTTTTATTTAAATTTTCGGGAAATATTAATTTTAACCCTCTACTATTCAACAATTTCCTTACTTTTGTACTCACTGGAGTGGGAATAGTAATTTTTACCCCTCCGCTATCCAACACTTTCCCAACTGTTGCACTCACTGGAGTGGGAATAGTAATGTTTTACCCCTTCGCTATCCAACACTTTCTATACTGATACACTCACTGGAGTGGGAACAATAATTTTTACCCCTCTGCTATCCAACACTTTCACAACTGTTGCACTCACTGGAGTGGGAATAGTAATGTTTTACCCCTTCGCTATCCAACACTTTCTATACTGATACACTCACTGGAGTGGGAATAATAATGTTTACCCCTCTGCTATCCAACACTTTCACAATTGTTACACTCTCTGGAGTGGGAATAGTACATTTTACCCTTTGCTCTCCAACACTTTCCCTACTGTTCCACTCACTGGAGTGGGAATAGTAATTTTTACCCCTCCGCTATCCAACACTTTCCCTACTATTGCACTCTCTGGAGGGGCAATAGTAATTTTTACACCTATGCTATCCAACACTTTCTCAACTGTTGCACTCTCTGGAGTGGGAATAGTAATGATTTTCACTCCCCTATCCAACACTGTCCCTACTGTTGCACTCAGTGGAGTGCAAAATGTAAGTTTAAACATGTATAAATATTTTAGTATTTTATATTATAATATAATGTTTTTATTATTATATTTAATGTTATAGGTCTATATATATTATAGTTCATTTTTATATTTCTATAATATTTTAACATTTATTAAAGTTATTATATATATATTTTTAAATATATATACTTTTTTATATTTAATTTCATATATCTATGTTTAAATTTTGTTAAATAAAATGTGTTTTTAATATTATTTTAATGTTTATTATTTCTAAGAAAGTATTTTTTTTTCTTTTATAATATAAGTGTTTTAACATTCTTATTTTTTATATATCAACAATGATATTTTGGACTGATATTTTTTACATTTATATTTCTTTTTCAATACGTTTGTCATTTACATTTTAAATATAGGATGTCAATATTTTGACCATCGATATTTTTACATCGATATTTCTTATATCTATATTTTTGTCATCGATATTATGTCAGTGATTCAAGAGGCTAGTGCATTGTCAAGATAAACAATTTTGGGTACATTTAAGTTTGCAGTTTTTTTTTTAAACCTTTAGAAAATTACCACCTTTTTCTGGAATTAGTCTCTTTCTTCTCTGGATTTCTTTTCTTCAACAGATTTCCATATCTTTATCAAAGGTGACAGGCTTTCTAAAGCAGCCCTCCTGGTCACTATAGCATCCTCATTGTCTGCCTGAACAGAACGTACCCATAGGTCTTCCAATAATCTAGCAAGGCAAAAAACAAAATATAAACAGGAGAAAGTTCTATTAATATCTGTGATGTATCAAACCTTTTTCTTAGCATAATGAAGGATGTCTCCAGCAGCTAAATAAGCATTCATTATAATACAAACTGGATAGCTCAAGCCATCCACTCTGGAGCCAGTGAAAAAATACAGCTGGTGCTTGCCAGGGCTCAGCCCTGGAACTGATTTCATGACACAGTGGAACTAAATTTAGAGGCTTGAATCTATAATTTCAATGATTTGGAAACTTGCAATAATTTTCAAACTCCTTTGATAGAGAACGTGATGGTGTCGCACTGCTAATGGCGGAGCAGGCCTCTCTGCCTATCTCCCAGCTGGTCAGCTAGGCACAGATGCGATGAAGAAGCAAAGGCCGTATAATCGACATTGACACTGAACACAATCGGCACCAAACCGGCATGACGCAAGAGGATTAGTTAGTGTGGCAATGAAAGTTAAATATGTCCTATTTACGGACTGTGAATGGCTATTAATACGTTGTTGCTAATCAGATGGTGTTGGGCTGCAGGTACAATGTAATGCGGAAGGGAGGGGAGGGGCTACAGTGGTCAAAATGGGAAAAAAAAGTTGGGGAGCTGTGGGCGAAGAATCAGAGGCCGGGAAGAACCTGAGCACTGGGTCAGTGGGTGGAGTCAGAGGCGTGGCTAGAAAGAGCAAAGCATCCCGATTTTTAGTATTTCTTTGCCATTTCACTGACCAGGTACAGCATATTACGTTATTTAATTCAACCAATGGTTACACATGTTTATTTAAGGTTTAATGAGTTTTTGACATTAAAATACATTCACAAAGTGGAATGCGTTTCCAATTACAGAATGTGCCAAATATGCTTAAAAGTGGAATTACCCGGGGAAGGGGACTACAGAACATGTCAGGACCGTGATCACCTGTTTTGATGCTATGGAGGTTTCTGGCGGCCCTGTCGCAGCTTTATTTTTAGACGCCGAGAAGGCTTTTGACAGGGTCGCTTGGGAGTACTTGTGGGAGCTAATGAGAACCTTTGGGTTCGGTGACAACTTTATAAGAGCAATTCAGGTTCTTTATAGGGATCCAACGGCTAGAATCAAAATTAATCGGGATTTAACTACGGAGGTGCAGATTAAAAGAGGAACAAGGCAAGGTTGCCCAAGCTCTCCCCTTTTATTCGCACTGTATATGGATCCGTATCTACGCAATCTTAATCTTAATCCTAGTATTCCCCCCATGTGCGTAAATGAGGTAGAAGTTAAAGTGTTGGCATACGCAGACGATGTCGCGATAATTACCCCTGATCCTGTACTGGCAATTGGTGAGATAGAACAAGTGGCCCTAAATTTTGGCACTATTTCTGGTTATAAGCTTAACAGCGCCAAAACACAGATTATTAAAAACACAGTAGCTCAATGTAATGATCCACGAGTGGTCTCGGCAGCAGTCTATCTAGGGGTTGAAATTTCGCCTAATTTAGGGACAGTAGTTGAACGTAACATCTCCCCCTTACTGAGGAAAGTAAGTTCAGACTTGATGAGGATAAATAATCTTAGGCTTACGTTAGTGGGCCGCACTAACATTATTAAAATGCTTATACTTCCCAAATTTCTTTACTTTTTTCGTACAATTCCCCTTTTGTTTGAGTCAATTTGGTTTAACAAACTGGAAGCGATCCTTAATAAATTTATTTGGTCATATGGGAAGACAAGACGGGCATACAAATTTATGACTCTGCCAAGGGACAGGAGAGGCTGGGGGGTTCCTGATTTTAGGTTTTATTATTGGGCATCGGTATTGCATTACATTCAAGGTTTGATCGGAGCAAGTGAAGGGGATTTGAAAGTCAAAGCTGTCTCAACTATGATCAATTCAATTGTATTGGGCTCAGATACTGTAAATGCTTTCTTAAATTGTACTGATTCATCATATTATAAACGTACACGATTCAAGACAGTTGCTGCAGCTTATAATGTATGGTCAGCTGTTGCAAAAAATTGTGGACTAGGGAGATTTAACAGGTATACTAGATTGTATAGGAACAAGTCCCTACCCCCTTTAATTTTTTCTGACACCATTATGGCAGACTGGGACAGAAAAGGTATTAAAAAAATAGGAGATATGCTGGACTTAGATGGAAATATATTTCAATTTTCAGATTTGATGGCAAAATTTAACATAGCAAGATATAGCTTTTTTAAGTACCTGCAGATTAGGAGTTTTTTTTACTAAGAAAAAAGGAGGTGTGGGGGGATTTAATACAAATAACATTATGGAAGCAATAGCGCAAAGCGGGGTGTGCTCCATTCGATATTTTTATGCCCAGTTGGCTGAATTGAAGAAGGACGACACTGACAAATTTGGTAATAAATGGGCTGGAAAATTAGGGATACCGAGCCAGGTCTTTCTGAATTCCTTGGAGCTAGGTTGTTCAGTCTTTTATTCCGCCCCACTCCAATCCCAGCATTTCAAAACGCTGTATCAACTCTACCATACGCCAGATCGCGTTGCACAGTGGGGTGCCTCTACAGGGATTAATTGCTGGCGGTGTAATGCTCCGGCCGCGGATAGTATCCATATTTTTGCGCTATGTCCCAAATTAAGACCCTTATTGAAGGGTATTGAGGAATTTATGGTCCGTACACTTGCTTTGAATGTGACTTTAACACCAACAGTAATTATGTTAGGAGTTAGGGGTTGCGAAGGCGACCACAGTGAATTTATATTTGTTGCGATGGCGGTCCTCAGGTTGTTGATTGCTAGAGTCTGGCTGGATCCCTTACCCCCGGCAATACAACAGTGGATTGCCTTATTATTGGGGACGTTCAACCTTGAAAAGGGTATATTTGGGAAAAAAGGTAAAAGGGTAAAGAGGCTGGGAATGAAAATTTGGGAACCGGTACATCGATGGAAGGAAAGGACAAATGCAAGTGTAGTCTGATGTATTAATATATTTGCAATGATTTATTAATAGTTTTTTTCTTCGTTCTTCTGTGTTGAAGGTTATGTTTAGTATTATATTGTTTTTATTGATAGTAACTTTGGTTTATTATATGTATTACTATATGTATTAATTTTATTTGTATTCTGTGATATGTGTGTGCCAGAACAATCTTTGGTTTTACAATAAAAATATTTAAAAAAAATAAAAAATAAAAAAGTGGAATTACAAGCCTTTTATCTCTGCGCCATGCAGTTTCTGTCATCAGCACTTTTCTCCCTTTTTTCACAAGAGCAGTTCAAACATGAATGAAAAAATATCATAGTTTGCTAATGTTGCCACATACTTGTGGCTGTGCCATATTTGCCACATAATACATCATCTGCTGTATAATCTGATGATTTTAGCAAAAACATTGTTTGCACCTCAAAAGGATCAAAAGTTACAGAAAAATGTGACTTGTGATGCTGTAAAGTGGAGGGCCCTTTGCAAAGGTTGACTGATAAACCTTTCACGCTGCTGCATTTGTAGGCTTCACTAGTACAGAGGCAAAAACGTTGCAGTGACTGTTATCATCTGTAAAAATGTAAAAATAATAACGTATCAGAAAATGCACAACATTATGCTGCAGCCTTTTTTTGCTGAATAATTTAGTCAACACTTTGACAAAATGTTGTCCTGCATTGCTGCATAATTATTTCCAGTGGCCCCACAGCAGACAGCACATGTTAAAAGTACTTGTGCATGAAGTAGAGAGGCCATGACGTTTGTGAGTTTAGGGGTCGATTAGGATGGCTGTCAGAAAAGCATTCCAATCTCCTTAGTAGTGGAAATTAACCATCCTAATGTACCGCAGGAATTCCGTCGGACAGATTAGGATGAACCACCTGAAAAATTCGACCACGGCAGATGGATTCCATGAAACACCGACAGAACAGTCCGGAACAGCTGAAAATCCATCCGTGGTGGACAGATTTGCTGCGGAAAGAAACAAAACCGCCATTCGACCAGTGGAACGACCGCACGTGAAATTACGATATGATGGCAGTGCCAGCGGAACGAATAGATGTTTCCGACTGCCGAGAACGCAACAAATGAAGAATGGGATAGCAGGTGGAAATACTGTTGCATTCTGACTGCCACGGTCGAAAGCAAACACATAACAAAGCTACCAAGTGTGGCTATAAATCTGGCTCAGCCTCAAAAAACACCGAATACACCCCAAAGACACATCCCCATTGCAAGTAAAAAATACAAAGCCCAGGTCAACCCACTAGGCGTGGGCGGAAAATCCGTTCCGCTCGCGGATTTTGCGGATTTTCGGGAAATCCGCAATCCGCGAGATTTGCGAATTTCCCGCAAAATCCGCAAATCCGCGAGCAGCGGATTTTGCTCGCACTGCTCGCACTGTTCGCGTGAGTTCGCGCCCCGCGAATAAGTGCAAAATTGCAGAAATACGATCTTAGCAAAACTGAAAGTAACTACTTACCAGGTTCAAAAGTTCAGGCTCATCATTAGTAGCCATTTCCTGGAGTGCTTCCTGAGGGGCCCCTCCAGAGTTCAGTTGCCAGTTGAAACTATTATGTGACCCTGCTCTGAACCTCAGAATAGTTACACATATGCCACAAAGGTCCTGAATTACAGCTAAGGGAGACAAGCAGGAGCCAGGCTGGAAGTTAAAATCCATTAATCAGCCCCTAATTCATTATTGTCAGTTGGGGCAGGGCAGGTGTTGTAACTAATTTTGCAACAATGAAAGCACTTAGCAAGTGCAAAAGATCACTAATCAGGGCGCACTAAGGAAGCAGGTGCCAGCTAAAAAAATATTCTGTGACACATGAATCAGCCCCAAATTAATTCAGGTCACTTGAGGCAGGGAAGGTGTGCTTTGCTTTGCCGAAAATAATGTACACTGGACAACCAGAGGGTGTGGTGATGAAACAGAGGGTGGCATGGGTGGGCCAGAGGGTGGCATGAGTAGTCAGAGAGTGGCAGTGGTGACAGAGAGTGGCAGTGATGAAGAAGAGTGTCCCAAACAGGCTGGACACGTAGAAACAACAAGTTCGCGAAACTTGCGACCCGACAGGTAAGTTCGCAATTTGCGAAAGTGTACAAAACCCTCGCGAACTGGCAGAAACACGGGCGAACACAAAAAAAAAAAAAATCCGCAAATTCGCGGGAATTCGCGGATTTTGCGGATTGCGAATCCGCAAATCCGCAAAATTCGCGAACGCGAGATCCGCAAAATTCGCTCATGCTTACAACCCACACAACACACCTGACATGAATGCTTCATTTTGACCCGCCCACATAGCTGAGTATAAAACCAGCCCCTTCCCTGCCCAGAATCCTTTGCACAACTCCACAACCGAAGGGCCCAACCCAACAGCACAAAAGAGAGGCAAAACAACACACATCACACCATCACAATCACACACATACCACATACATCAACACCATCACCTTAACACTTGCACTTTGCACCCATTTGCACATCACATACCATGTCACAGAAGAAGATGCCCAAATTCACTGACATTGAGTTGTTAGTGATGGTAGATGAGGTAACAAAGTAGAACCACATTTGTTTGGAAGCGTGGTCCTACAGACACCAGTAGCCACAAAAAATCAAATGTGGGCAAGGATAGTCAATAAAGTCAATGCAGTAGGGACCACCCAATGCACCCTGAAGGACATCAGGAGGAGGTGGCATGACCTCCAGACCAGGGTGAAAGAGCATGCTGACAAAAACCATAAACTGGCTCAGAGGAATGGTGGTGGTCCTCCCATTCCACCACTAACATTCACCGAATGGGAAGAGAAGGTGATTGCCACAGAGATTCTCACAGGAATACCCGGGGAAGTGGAGGCTAAAAAGTACCAACAAACGGTGTTTGTGGGTGGGAAGCCAGCACTGCAACTCCCACCAGGCACCTTTGTCCCACATCTGAGCAAGAAAGCGCACCCCCCACCCACAACCATGTGGCAGCCATTTCATTGCTCACCTTCACTTAAAAGGCAGGTAGCCATTTTAACAGGGAAGGGTGTTTGTGAGTGATAAGCCAGCACTGAAACTCTCACTAGGCACCCTTGTCCCACAGCCGAGCAGGATAGAACACCCCCCCACTGACAACCATGTGTCAGCCATTCCATGGCTCTCCCCAAACTTACAGGTAGGTAGCCATCTTAACAGGGAGGTGGGTTTGTGGGTAGGAAGCCAGCACTATAACTGCCACCAGGCACCCTTGTCCCAGGGCTGAGCAGGATGGAACACTCCCCCCACCCACAACCATGTGTCAGCCATTGCATGGCTCTCCCCAAACATACAGGTCAGGCAGGTAGCAATCTTAAAAAGCAGTGGGGTTTGTGGGTGGGAAGCTAGCAGTACAACTCCCACCAGGCACCCTTGTCCCACAGCTGAGCAGGATGGAACACTCCCCACACCCACAACCATGTGTCAGCTATTTCCCTCCACTGTGTCACCGAACAGGCAGGGAGACAGTGCATGCACTCTGCCACTCTTCTCAAAATGCATGGAGCAATATGACTACACCAGCCCTCACATGTCATCCAACTTGGGATAGATCCAAAAGCCACATCCAGTGTGCAGACAGCTAAGCGTACATAACTGTCATAGAAATTAAACTTTGAACCACCAAATGACATATTGAACAAATTCAGGGCCCAATCATGCACATCATAGGATATAATGTGTAGGTACCACAGTGTCAGAGCATGAAGGCCCATATAAACACAAAGCATTCATGGTCAATCGGACAAACTAACTAAAGTACATGATATGAAAAACTATATATGACATTACAATGGCTAGTCCTTGCTTAGCTGAAAGTGATTCCATGCAGAGCAAACCAAAAAGACGCAGCACATGAAGTTGATGTGCCGCAAGTCGTTAGATGACAGCAAGTCCCTGAATTCACAAAATCTGTAAGTGGCACATGGTTTTTATTTACATGTCACACCATGGACAAGTAATGTAAGTACCTCAACATCATTTATTTATTATTTATTTTATTTATTTATTTTGTGTACTTATAAAGCGCAGTCCTGTCACCCAAAGGGCATCCTGGCGCTTTGAACTTGAACGGTTGCACTTTTCGCTGCTCAAACAATTTTAGGAAACAAATGCGTTTTTAACGCTTTCCTGAACGGAAAGTAGTCCCTGTGGCTTCTCAAGGAGAGTGGCAGGGAGTTCCAAAGTTTGGCCGCTGCAACACTAAATGAGCGGCCACCCATCCTGACTCTCTGAAACCTCGGGACTACCAGCAGATGCGCCGAAGAAGAACGGAGAAACCGCGGGGCAGAATACCAGGCGAACATGTTCTGCAGAGGTACTGGGCCCTGTTGATGTACTGCCTTAAACACCATACACGCGGCTTTATACAGCACTCTCAGGTGTACCGGGAGCCAGTGTAGATCTCTTAAAGCTAGAGTAGAAGAGCTAGACCTAGGGCGGGAGAGAGCCAACTTGGCGGCCATGTTCTGCACCCGTTGTAGCTTCCCCAGCAGGTTTTTTGGGGCCTCTAGAAGTAGCGCATTACAATAGTCTAAACGACTTAGTATGGTACCACGGACTACTTCCGGCCTAGCTTGGGAGGGGAGAAGGGGCAGAACTTTACGCAACATGCGTAACAGCATCATGCACGTAGAAGTGGTTTTATTGACGTGCATGTCAAGCTGTAGATTTGGGCCGAAGATCACCCCCAAGTTGCGAGCAGATTCCGCCGCCGACACTGGCTCGGGAAAGGTGGCAGACCAGAAGTTCTCTGGAAGTACCCGCGGGATCCGATCTGTGGAACAATAGAGCACCTCCGTCTTTGAGCTGTTAAATTGTAAGGAGTTGGCCCGTAGCCAGTCCGCTGTGGCTGCCATACAGCGATGAAATGTCTCCAGCGGGACTGCATTATTTCCTTCCAGGGAAAAGACCAGCTGGGTGTCATCGGCGTAATTAAAAGTCGAGACACCAAAAGATTTTATAAGCTGGACCAAGGGGCGGAGGTACAAATTAAAAAGCATAGGGCTGATGGCCGAGCCCTGTGGGACCCCCTGCCCTACTTTCCTTGGCTCAGAGCGAAATGGAGGGAGCGAGACCAACTGTTGCCGACTGCCAAGATAGGATATCCACAATGGGATGATATATTGAATAAGTATACTTTACACAATCATTAATCTGTGGTTATTCACAGTGCCCCAAAGGTAGAGACGGGGAGGGTGGTGTGATGGTGTTGGGAATTGGTGAAGGAAAGAAAAAGGATTCTAGAGTGACAGTAAAATCAGTAATTAAAGCTTATTTCACAAAGTTACAAAATCTGTACCACAAAACAAGACCAACAGGTACATGCGAATTATTTTAAACACAGATCATACTCCAAATGTTCAATGAATGAAAACAATGGGGTGTGGAGTTGACGATGAAGGACAATCGGTTGTCGACGTTTCGACCCTCATACGTGCAGATATTAGTGTTAATCTTGCTGTGGGGTCTTCATCAGGACCGGGGTGTAGGGGACACGTAACCTAATCAAGGTATAAATGTATGTATTAAAAATACGGGAAATATTATACCTGAATTACTTAAGATGACAATGCACACCATCCACATAATGGGATTGACTGAGGATAACATCAGCGTCCCGCGAAAATGGCTGGGACAAAATTAATCTGCGCAAGTAACAATTAGCGCAAGTCATGCATGAGGTTGAGTCGTGTTGAAACATCACACTGATTCGGTACTTAATGGAAAACCAGAGGTCAAGAGCAATTGGGGATAGGCCAGAACCGCAGGGATGGACAGTTTAAAAATTCAGTGGGAAATACTGATAATTTCAACATAATTACCCGAATAAAGATATGGGCACAGGGTAGCTTGCATAACGAATCGATGCTTATTGGTACTAATGTTAGAGTACCAGACAATTAAAACTTACCACGGGTGTGGTATAGGCAAGACCCGATGAGGTGTGGGTTCAAAGTCGCTTTTAATGGAGAATCTATAGGGTTAGAATGTAAAGTTACAAACGATACACTTTTATTAGAGACCGTGCTGGGAGGTTATTGTACAGACTGACCAAATGGTGAGGGACTCACCGTAATTTAACCCAGACGCTGTTTGAATAATTCAGGTTCTTGGGGGTCCCTTGTACCATCAGTAATGTGCAATCTAGCAAATATAGAGCAAATGCACTAATTAGGGAACGCGGTATCTCATTAGGTCATTTTGTTGTTTATCACAACAAAATATACCTGGGGGTCACAAAGGGGAGTCAAAACAGAGTGGATCACAACACCAATACTACACAAAAGACACCAGTGAGAAAGTCATCTATATTAGTGAAATGCAGGCCAAGTAGAGGCTCAAGAGCATATGGAGAAATAGTTCCCATCAGAAGCCACACTGTACCGCCCTCTTTCTCATCATTTGGGTTCTCCTTACCCAGGAGACAGAACGGCCGGTCAGATGTTACCGTAACCGATATATGTGAGATAAGGGGTGGTGTATAGAGTACAAAAATTAACGTGGCTACTGAAAAAAGCAGTGTTGCAGTGATAAGAGTGTTAAGTGAGGGGAAATACAATAAAATTAGGTGATCAGGTAGACAAACAACATTTATTAGTGTCTCCCAATCCCTAAGGTTTAAAAAGCAAATGTGAGTGTGGGTTTTAAATAATCACCATACTCAATCGTGGTCAACATGTTTCTGCATTATATTGAACATAGTTTCGAAATGCATTCTTCAGGACCGGAAATATAAAAACACTGCTACTTAAATTGAAGAATTAAGAACAATATCACCTGAACTTCAGGTATATACTCAACCGTATACTGTTGTATCGCACGGCATTAGATCCACACAGAAAGACAAACAAATAGAAAAAGAACATGAATATGTCATATTCCCATGAGTTATATACTGTGATGAATGCACATTCACATGTATAGGGACAAACATTGTCAATTAACAAACTCACCCAAATTTGATGGTTGAGAGGCTTCACCCCACCTGGCTACAGCGCAGGTATGAGGAGCACCGCTCTAAAAATAATCCATAAATAGCATCTTTAGAGCAGAAAAACAAAAAAGAAAGTGAGTTCATAAGGTGGCAGATTACTCAGTATCTCTACAGAGTCCACGTTAGTGAAAATGTGGGCCATCCCACCAGTACTCGACTCCATCAGTCCAACAATGGCAGACCTAGTCAAAGACCAAGTTAAAATAAACGTCAATATTGTAAAACGTTAGGCGTTTTGAGTAATTGAGCTATTGAGCTGGTCGAATAAATATACTCCTTAAGTGTCAACCTGATCGCTTTCAGGCATCGCGCTTATGGTATAATTGTCATAATTGTCAGCGCGATGAAAAGCAGGTAGCCACAGTGCGCGATGAAAAGCAGGTAGCCACAGTGTGCAATGGGCATTCCAGCGCGAAAAAGCGCCGATCCACATAGTAGCGCGATCGGTTTCTAGCAGCGCGTTGTCAATCAGGCAGCGTGCTCATGCCAAACGAGCGCTCGCTTACCTGTCCGTCGGTGTCTCCTGGCAGTCAACTGTACTGTCTGGGGGGGCACCGACGCTTCTCAAAGCAGGACTAATATGCACTTCCTCGTTTCGCAAGTCGGCAGTCACGTAGTGTGGTCACGTGATCACGGGCATGCTGGGATATGTAGTCCCAACAAGGAAAAGTGCATATTATGGACAACCAGGCGGATTGGTCTATGCGCAAGTTGTATATAGAGGTTCAAATAGGCGACCAATAGCAAAATGGGGGTGCTGAGAGGCAAAGCAAGAAAACTAGCGAAAACCCATATCATTGACTGCTTAAGGGTTCATATTGGGTAGGAAGACATTGGTTACAAGGACATCCAAGGGATAGGTTCGTTCAGTCCCTCTTTGTCACTGTTCATGCGGTACACCCACTTTTGTTCAATTTTGAACAAGAAACGGCTGGTGTCAGTGCAGGATAGGGGTATTAGTGGTTGTTCCAGGACAGTCCAACAAAAATCTTCAGGGCCATGTCCCTTTTCCAAAAAGTGTGCAGTGAGACGGGTAGCTTGTTTTTTACACTGCACTGTACTTTTATGTTCTTGAATCCTTGTCCTGATTTTCCGGGTCGTCATGCCGACGTATCGTAAAGAGCATGGACAGGTTATCAAGTATATAAGATTACTGCTGTTGCAGTTAGTGAATCTTTTCTGTATCCAAGGGCGATTGGTCCCAATATCGACCTCAGTGGATTTTTGGGTTTGGGGACAGACAGTACACGCCCCACAAGGATGGTGTCCAGAAACTGGAGGTAAGTCCCACAACGTACCCACTTGCGGGACTTACCTCCAGTTTCTGGACACCATCCTTGTGGGGCGTGTACTGTCTGTCCCTGTAATGGCTGGATTTTCTGTTTAGGTGGGATCAGCCCCCAGGGGCCCCTGTGACCCAGCCAAAACGTACTCACCTTCC
This sequence comes from Lissotriton vulgaris, assembly GCF_964263255.1. Classification (NCBI taxonomy): domain Eukaryota; kingdom Metazoa; phylum Chordata; class Amphibia; order Caudata; family Salamandridae; genus Lissotriton; species Lissotriton vulgaris. The sequence goes on from NC_141698.1 coordinate 376,221,907, forward strand.
GTCCTCAGGACTCCTCTATCCAGGCACCTGGTACCTACCTGAGGATGGGGAACTCGCAATATACAAGCTCATATTATTAAGAACACCACTAAATCTATAGGGATACTAAGAATACTCACTGATTACTAGGGATATCCATACCCTACACCACACTTATTCACATCAGTTGGTCTCGTGGCCACCCTGACCCAGACCGTTCTACCCTAGGGCAGATCTGACACACAATCTGGTGCGTCTACACACGGGCCTGCAGAACCCAATGCTCCCTTTTCCAAAGTGTTCGCGATCCTGCGAAACTACACACTAGTTCAACCACCTAGTGCTCTCATTTACTCAAGCCACAATCCAGTGGGTATACACACTGGTCTCCCACCCAGTGTTCTCATTAACGCCGCATATCAACGACGACCACATTCCTATGAACACCTATACATATATATATATATATTGGGATATTATCTCAGCTGTCTACTCGGGATGAAACTACAATAATAACTTTGAATGTGGTTCCAGATTATTGTGTATTACCTGCTCTTGGCATCAAAGGTCCACTCACTCCCTATTTATGTGATCACCACTTACCTGATTGGGATTACTCATCCATTCACATATCTAGTACTCACCTAGAAGCTTCATTTACCTTCAGTGAACAAGAATAGGGGCTACACACCAGTTTGTTATAAACTGGGGATCATTTATTTTAGTAATATAAACATTTATACAAATCTAACAAAGGCTATAGGTAGAACACACCACTTAAAAGAGAAGGATTACACATAACAGGAACACTCCGCTAAAAGGGGAAAGATTAGACATAAAGTGTAGCTAATGTGATGAAAACAATATCACCTGATTAGTGTGAAGTCTTGTTCTAGCTGTCATCTGGGTTCCTCTCTCGTCTGTGCCTTGGCTCATCTCATGCTCTCTCTCCTCTCTCTCCTGCACTCTTGGGTACACCTCTGCGCTGATCGCTCTGTCTCTGGACTCCTCTCCCCCACACGAACTGTCTCTCCACCTTCCGTCTTCAATCTTAATGGTTCCTGCCGCTCTGATCACCGTTCATTCCACTATCTTATTCACTCTGTCTCTGCGCCAATGTCCAATTCCATCTGCTCCCATAGGTTAATCCACGAGCTCTCCTCTATCTCTTCTAAAAGGCATTACTTCAGACTCCAGCTATTCACACCTCCTCCTGATAAGCAACTGCTTCTGACTGCTTCCTTCAGTTCCAGCTCACTATTCAACTCAGCTCTTCTCCAGATTGAACCCTCTCTCTCTCTCTGCCAACTCCACTCCACTGCTCTCCTCTCTGCTGGACTCTCTCCTCGACTCCCTCTCTCTTCGACTGCTTCCTGCTTGACTCTCTCCTCGACTTCAGCAATCGTCTGCCTTCTTTCTCCATTCAAGAACTGCACTCTATTCTGCAGCTCCTAGCAGACATCCTCTCTCTCTCTGCAAGCTATTCGGAGCTCCAAGTTGTTCTGGGCTCCCAGCAGTCCTGTGCTCCAAGTTGTTCTGAGCACCACGCTGAACTGCACACCACGCTGCAATGACTTCCAAAACTGAACTGACCACTCCTCCTCTCCTGTAGCTCGCTATTATGGATTCCTCTCCCCTCATGGAAATTTCCACTGGAGGGCTGTCTCCTACCGAATTCCTGTGCCAGCTCCCAGGCTTCCACGCAACCGCAGTGGCCATCTGCTTGTTACGTCTGGGCCCAAGAGAAAAACACATTTCTCGGATAAGAAGCAGTCCTAACTGGATTTTCCCTCCAGCACAACAGCCTTAACTGAAAACATTGCCTTTGCCCTAAAAAGCCTCTCTGCTTCCATCAAGATGGAGTCTCTCTAGCTTTAGGCCTGAAAGGGGTGAAATGCTCCTTAGCTCTGTCAGAATACCTACATAAACCATACCAATATGTCTAATATGTCAAAGCCAATAGGCAATAGACAGGTTAAAGTCAAGAATAAAGGCATATTAAGCAGCTATCCTCTTCTAGGTCTGGAAAACAGGGCTTAAAAGGGCCAACACAGGCTAAGAATACCTATACTAGATGCGAGCAAGAATAATGATCTATATCACTGCTAAATAAAGCCAAAAACTCTGCCATTACAGTCCCCAAACCCAAAAATCCACTGAGGTCGATATTGGGACCAATCGCCCTTGGATACAGAAAAGATTCACTAACTGCAACAGCAGTAATCTTATATACTTGATAACCTGTCCATGCTCTTTACGATACGTCGGCATGACGACCCGGAAAATCAGGACAAGGATTCAAGAACATAAAAGTACAGTGCGGTGTAAAAAACAAGCTACCCGTCTCACCGCACACTTTTTGGAAAAGGGACATGGCCCTGAAGATTTTTGTTGGACTGTCCTGGAACAACCACTAATACCCCTATCCTGCACTGACACCAGCCGTTTCTTGTTCAAAATTGAACAAAAGTGGGTGTACCGCATGAACAGTGACAAAGAGGGACTGAACGAACCTATCCCTTGGATGTCCTTGTAACCAATGTCTTCCTACCCAATATGAACCCTTAAGCAGTCAATGATATGGGTTTTCGCTAGTTTTCTTGCTTTGCCTCTCAGCACCCCCATTTTGCTATTGGTCGCCTATTTGAACCTCTATATACAACTTGCGCATAGACCAATCCGCCTGGTTGTCCATAATATGCACTTTTCCTTGTTGGGACTACATATCCCAGCATGCCCGTGATCACGTGACCACACCACGTGACTGCCGACTTGCGAAACGAGGAAGTGCATATTAGTCCTGCTTTGAGAAGCGTCGGTGCCCCCCCAGACAGTACAGTTGACTGCCAGGAGACACCGACGGACAGGTAAGCGAGCGCTCGTTTGGCATGAGCACGCTGCCTGATTGACAACGCGCTGCTAGAAACCGATCGCGCTACTATGTGGATCGGCGCTTTTTCGCGCTGGAATGCCCATTGCACACTGTGGCTACCTGCTTTTCATCGCGCACTGTGGCTACCTGCTTTTCATCGCGCTGACAATTATGACAATTATACCATAAGCGCGATGCCTGAAAGCGATCAGGTTGACACTTAAGGAGTATATTTATTCGACCAGCGAAATAGCTCAATTACTCAAAACGCCTAACGTTTTACAATATTGACGTTTATTTTAACTTGGTCTTTGACTAGGTCTGCCATTGTTGGACTGATGGAGTCGAGTACTGGTGGGATGACCCACATTTTCACTAACGTGGACTCTGTAGAGATACTGAGTAATCTGCCACCTTATGAACTCACTTTCTTTTTTGTTTTTCTGCTCTAAAGATGCTATTTATGGATTATTTTTAGAGCGGTGCTCCTCATACCTGCGCTGTAGCCAGGTGGGGTGAAGCCTCTCAACCATCAAATTTGGGTGAGTTTGTTAATTGACAATGTTTGTCCCTATACATGTGAATGTGCATTCATCACAGTATATAACTCATGGGAATATGACATATTCATGTTCTTTTTCTATTTGTTTGTCTTTCTGTGTGGATCTAATGCCGTGCGATACAACAGTATACGGTTGAGTATATACCTGAAGTTCAGGTGATATTGTTCTTAATTCTTCCATTTAAGTAGCAGTGTTTTTATATTTCCGGTCCTGAAGAATGCATTTCGAAACTATGTTCAATATAATGCAGAAACATGTTGACCACGATTGAGTATGGTGATTATTTAAAACCCACACTCACATTTGCTTTTTAAACCTTAGGGATTGGGAGACACTAATAAATGTTGTTTGTCTACCTGATCACCTAATTTTATTGTATTTCCCCTCACTTAACACTCTTATCACTGCAACACTGCTTTTTTCAGTAGCCACGTTAATTTTTGTACTCTATACACCACCCCTTATCTCACATATATCGGTTACGGTAATATCTGACCGGCCGTTCTGTCTCCTGGGTAAGGAGAACCCAAATGATGAGAAAGAGGGCGGTACAGTGTGGCTTCTGATGGGAACTATTTCTCCATATGCTCTTGAGCCTCTACTTGGCCTGCATTTCACTAATATAGATGACTTTCTCACTGGTGTATTTTGTGTAGTATTGGTGTTGTGATCCACTCTGTTTTGACTCCCCTTTGTGACCCCCAGGTATATTTTGTTGTGATAATATTGTATTTTGGGGCATGTACCTGGTCGGTCGGTAAACTCGCCCTTAGACCCTACTCTCATCGTCTGTTGTGTGCATTTTGTTGTTTATCCATAACCAATGACCGCAATAAGTTAGAAATTGCCGTATTCCAACTGGGTAGTTTACTCTTCAATATGTCAGGAATTATGATTAACCGATTGTGCATACAACATCGCAGTAGCTTGTTTCCCTGTAACTTGGCAACCCCGGGAGTCTTTCCACTATGTTTATCGTAGGCGTACATCATCATGTGACTCTGTTTCCGTGGTGATATTCCCGTACCCGGAACTCTGCCTCGCCATTGCGCCTGTGAGCAGTGTTCAGAACAGGATTCATTCCATGACCGGTAAGCGGGCCGCGACCGGGCAGGTTTCTCGCACTCCTTAGCTACCCGTTCAAGTACTTTGACGCTAATGCCTTTGTACTCTCCCATTTCTTAGACACATCAAATCACCCGATACTGCCTGATCGCAACTGAACGCGATCCCCGCCGAACGTGTCCTAGTTACGGCGTACGGGTGAGTTTTATAATAGGGTCCGTCGAGACCAATCAGTTTGATCGTCTTCAGTTTCGAACAGTTCCCTAATTAGTGCATTTGCTCTATATTTGCTAGATTGCACATTACTGATGGTACAAGGGACCCCCAAGAACCTGAATTATACAAACAGCGTCTGGGTTAAATTACGGTGAGTCCCTCACCATTTGGTCAGTCTGTACAATAACCTCCCAGCACGGTCTCTAATAAAAGTGTATAGTTTGTAACTTTACATTCTAACCCTATAGATTCTCCATTAAAAGCGACTTTGAACCCACACCTCATCGGGTCCTGCCTATACCACACCCGTGGTAAGTTTTAATTGTCTGGTACTCTAACATTAGTACCAATAAGCATCGAATCGTTATGCAAGCTACCCTGTGCCCATATCTTTATTCGGGTAATTATGTTGAAATTATCAGTATTTTCCACTGAATTTTTAAACTGTCCATCCCTGCGGTTCTGGCCTATCCCCAATTGCTCTTGACCTCTGGTTTTCCATTAAGTACCGAATCAGTGTGATGTTTCAACACGACTCAACCTCATGCATGACTTGCGCTAATTGTTACTGGCGCAGATTCATTTTGTCCCAGCCATTTTCGCGGGACGCTGATGTTATCCTCAGTCAATCCCATTATGTGGATGGTGTGCATTGTCATCTTAAGTAATTCAGGGATATTATTTCCCGTATTTTTAATACATACATTTTTACCTTGATTAGGTTACGTGTCCCCTACACCCCGGTCCTGATGAAGACCCCACAGCAAGATTAACACTAATATCTGCACGTATGAGGGTCGAAACGTCGACAACCGATTGTCCTTCATCGTCAACTCCACACCCCATTGTTTTCATTCATTGAACATTTGGAGTATGATCTGTGTTTAAAATAATTCGCATGTACCTGTTGGTCTTGTTTTGTGGTACAGATTTTGTAACTTTGTGAAATAAGCTTTAATTACTGATTTTACTGTCACTAAAGAATCCTTTTTCTTTCCTTCACCAATTCCCAACACCATCACACCACCCTCCCCGTCTCTACCTTTGGGGCACTGTGAATAACCACAGATTAATGATTGTGTAAAGTATACTTATTCAATATATCATCCCATTGTGAATTAAACAATGTGGACGGAAGTTATGTTTGTTTGATTATTTTCATCTCTTTGGTAAATGCTCTCATATTACTGGGACCCCTTCCCATTACTCATTTGATAACCCAGGTCCCCGTAACTTTAACTGGGTAAATCCCCCCTATCAATATCCTACTTCGAGCAGACACTGGTCTGCGAGGTTTCACTCCATGTTCAATTCATTTGTTCTAAGCACTCCATGGCTGAACTCTTATCCTACTCTGAGGATTATATAGATAAATTACTAGAGGATCCAAATAACGTGTTCATTTCCTCTGACATCCTAACCATTGATTTCTCGCTGAAGGACAAAATCTCTCGTCTTGAGCGTTTGGAGAAAAAGCTGATCCGCACACGGTGGCACGGCCATCTTCTCACGAAGTACCTCAAAGAGAACATCATCCCGATTGGATTGCAAATAAAGGTCGAACCAGCTATCTTTGTGGAGGTACCGAAATTCAGGGAGGGATTTAGCCACGTCGCAAATAACTGCAGCCGCCATTGGATGGTCCTAGGCGTGGAAACAGCTGCGGAACAAATCCAAGTTATCACTGCTGAAATTAAAACTTTAAAAGCAGAAATATCGGCGGATGCCAATTTTGCAAGTGCCAAAGAAACCATCACCAACTTAGAGGCTACACTCAAGGACTTTGACTTGACAACCCAAAATCGCAAACTCGAAAAACTGGCACGCGACATTAGATTGTATGACAAGAAGAAAACTTATCCTTATCTGCAAGAAGATTATTACAGACAAGATAATCAAGGCAGATTTACCAACCGTGGCCGGGGAACATCTAGAGGCAGACGTAATAATTATTATACTTTTTCTGATTCTTCCTATAGCTCAGAGGGCGAGCAAGACCAACCAGGTCCAAACTACCAGCAGAACTATCCGGACTTTGGGTATAACCAACAGTTTCAGTACAACCCTTTTTTAGGGCAACGCCAGGGGACATGGCGTCCACCGCGAGGCAGAGGCAACACCTGGCAACGCGGCCAACAACGTGGATCTCAACAAAACACAAACAACTGGAATGGAGGACGTGGTCAACCGCAAAAGCAGGTTCATTTCCAGACAGAACCACAACACGGGGAACGTGTTACCCGCAACAAAACCTACAGATGGTAGTAGGCTCTGAAAATTCACAGACTGGAATGAATTTTGAAACCCACCCGCGGTTAAGGCTTCTGGGAGGAGCTCCCCCTATGGCCGCTAGCCCTGTTGTAAATATATCGAAACATACTTTGAACAATGATGAAATCAAAATATTGGGCAAAGGATTATCATATGTCCCCACCAATCACCCTGACTCTTTCATTATTCGCACTGAACTGCTTCGATTTTTTCGCAAAATCAGGCTAAAGTACTTCTTCCGTAACTCTGCACCAAGTATCCAATCATCTACTACTGGACTTAGACCTCCGTCTACATTTGTCCCGTTCAACAGTGTCATGTCACACAAGATTCTGGCATACGAATCGGTTGTGTTAAGAGATGTATTACAACTCCTGGGAACAAAATGTTACACTAGATTCAACACAAGCAAGAAAGAGAAACTGGCCCTTCAAACTTTGGCTCAGAATACCCAACTTGTTATTAAACCGGCAGACAAGGGTGGTGCGATTGTGGTGCAGGATGTCAATTCTTATGAATCTGAAGTTCTCCGTCAATTGAATGATGCAACTAGTTACCAACTACTACGATCCGATCCAACACAAGCAATTGCACGGGAAATTCTAGAAGTAACCCAAGCTGGTCTCGATCAAGGGTTTTTATCAGAATTGGAGTTCATTTTCCTGAATAAACCACATCCACGTTTGGCTACTATTTATACTATACCAAAGATTCATAAATCAATGACGAACCCTCCTGGCCGTCCCACTGTGTCCGGGTGTGGCTCCATCCTCGAGCCCCTGGGCAATTATATAGACTTCTTCCTAAAACCGATTGCAGAGGCCACTCCAGCCTATTTGCGTGACTCCATGCATACCATTAATACAGTGGAAGGATTAACTTTTGATGCGGATCAACAACGACTAGCCACTTGTGACGTGGTATCGCTGTACACGTGCATTCCCCAACAGGAAGCACTAATGGTTATTACACGTTGCCTGCACCAGCGACCAGCTCCTTTTCAAGTACCTACTGAATTTATTGTGGCTTTACTCCGCATAGCCATGACCAAGAACGTCTTCATTTTTAAGGATAAATTCTATGAGGTTTCTCCACCAGCTGTTGTTCTAGCACACTACACCTCCCCACTAGGGCATTATTTTGAAGGAGCTCTCTAGACCAGCTTACTAGTTGTATATATTTAAACCTTGATAGCCTTGGGCCAACCCTTTCAAACAAATTGTCCCACGATGTTAATACCCCACCAGCCATCAAGTCTCCCCATCTCAGTATCCCCCCCTCTCTTAGTGGTATCGAAAGGTCGTCACCCAAACACAATGGAAGCCCTGGAGACCCCCAAATTGGAGCTAAATTTGAATAGTAGGCCAGCCTTGCCGACCTCTTAATCCTTGTCCAGGCTCTGGCCATCGACTGCAAGACCTTCAGCCTCACCTTTTTGAAAAACTTCTGTTCTCCGAATTTAAATAGAAAGCCGTCCAGTGGCAAGCCCGTTCCATTTAACATGGCCTTAAACATTCTCCCTGCTGATGAATCTGTTGGGGTTTTCAGTAACATTCTGGAGAATGATAACTGAAAGGCCCAAGCGTAGTATTGTATGTCTGGGGGGGAGAGCCCGCCCTTTTCCCTCCTCCTCCTCAGTTTCTTCCAAGCTATCCGAGTGGACTTGTAATTCCAAATGAACGCATTAATGTCCTGTTGACATTTCGTAATTTGCTTTGGTTCAAAGGCTAAAGGAATACTGTTAAATATAAATGTGAGCTTTGGTAAAATTGACATTTTTATAAGGCTTACTCTCCCATAGATAGTCAAAGGGAGAAAGGTCCATGCTTTTAAAAGCAAAGAGGTTGCATTTTGGTATTGGGCAATCTTGGAGGAAGTGGACGGAGATTTTGACCTTCCCGATGAACTGTGGGCGGAGGACACGAACCTTCAAGGGGAAGAATGGTGGATAAGATCATTCACGCTTCTTTATAAAACTGTCAAGCCTGCATGGTTGAGGCGGAATCACCTGTTCACGGTACATAGAGCCTACTGGACACCACAAAAGCTGGCAAAATTCCAAGCTGGTAAATGTTGTAACAAGTGTAGTCTCCAAGGTGCATCGGATGTTCACATGTTCATGGACTGCCCTCCAATCAAGGCTTTTTGGGTAGAAGTCCTGCTTACATTGGGCTCGATACTCAAAGTATCTTTACCCTGCACATTAACACCGATAATCTCTGGGATGGATGATAATGTCACTGGCACAGCAAGGCCCTTGTTGTTTTATGCAATTTTACTCGCTCGGCGACAGATATGTAAATTTTGGGTCGATTCCAAGGCACCAACACACGCCAGTTGGTTTTTCATCTCTACTTGAAACATCAAAGGTAGATATGGCTAGACCTTGTAGCAGTAATAACCTTACATTTTGGAACCTTTTGATTTCTTGGTGTTAGTGCACCGGGGTTTTTTTTTTTTTTTTCTTTTCCCCGGGTCCTATGACTATGTCTTTAAACTCCAGGGTCCACTGTGGCAGTTTCGAAAGATACGAGTTGGGCCTCGCGGTAGTTCCTACCTTGATGGAGTCTGGGATGGGTTTGGCAGGCCGCCATCCGCCACCAATGCCTCAGTAAACCCAGATATATTCTCCCGCCAAGTTGGTTCCCAAGGTCGTGGTGGCAGTGAGGTGCGTTCCATCCCTGGTCGCACGAATAGGTGGTTGGCTATACAGTCTTGGGTTAAGAGGTACAGGCAAATGAGGACAAAAAAAAAAAAAAAAAAAAAGGATAAATTCTATATCTAAACGTCAGGAGTAGCAATGGGGGCTCCCTTTGCTCCAGATGTAGCCATCCTGTATATGGCAGCTTTTGAGCAAGACACCGTCCTTAGTCAGATTAATCCATTCAGAGACCACCTCAGTCTCTGGATGCGTTATATAGACGACATCCTACTGATATGGAACGGTGGCTTGGAAGAACTAATGGTGTTTTTTGGTTGGCTGAACGAACAGTCCCAATTCCTAAAGTTCACGATCCAATCAGACAACCATCAGAATAATTTCTTGGATCTTACCATCTATGAGAACTCAGGTCAATTACTGACCACGCTGTACCGAAAACCGGCTGAGAGAAATTCACTTCTGCACTACGACAGCCACCACCCTCGAGCCCTCCGAGACAACCTGCCCTTCGGGCAATTCCTACGTATCCGTCGGAACTGCTCCAATAAAGACCACTATTTCACTGAATCAGAAGAACTGAAACAGAGACTTGTAAGTAGAGGTTACCCCAAGCAACTGATCAAGCGAGCAAGGAAGAGGGCCTGGTTTTACCCTCGAGAAGAATTACTGGCTCCTAAGATCAACCAAGACCATTCAGAACAAAGAATCGTCTGTGTCACTACATTCAACACGAAAAGCAACAAAATAAAACTCATAATTAACCACCATTGGGAACTCATATCAGACGACATCCAACAAACTGACCCGCCATTACATCCTTTTAAAAAAGCAAGAAGTGTCAAAGACCACGTGGTGCGCTCCTTCCTCAAGACACCAGAGGATCCCACCATCGCCACTCTGTTGAATCTACCTCCGATTGTGGGCCACTTTAGATGTGGTAGCTGCAAAGCATGTGAAAGTACGATCCAGACAAAGGAATTTACATATCGTCATCACAAAATTTCAATCAAGTCACACACTAATTGCAACTCTGTAAATATTATCTACGCCATTCTATGTCCATGCCAACTGATATACATTGGGCAGACCCAGCAAAAAGCAAAAGTGAGGATACTCCAACATATGAGTAGAATCCGATGTCAAGTACAAGGCGCACCCTTGGTCGACCACTTCTCTACAGCAGGACACTCACCAGAGAGTTTAAAGTGGGTAATTATTGAAAAAGCCACACTCGGACCCCGGGGTGGGAACATCTCTAACATCCTTAATACCCGTGAGCTAAGATGGATGTTTACCTTCGACTCAATTGAATCTGGGCTTAATGAACAGGACAGCTCCTTCTCCCAATTAGCCACTTTGCCTTGAAGTCAGTCTCATTCAAAGTACAAATGGCCTTTACCCGCATGTGTGAGGTACGCCATCTGTGCAAAGTTGTGGCAATTTCGTGTCCCTAACAAACATTCCTGATGGTTCTAATGTTTTGTGTTACCTATTGTCTATAAGCTCAATACAGCTATACTGGCCTTGTAAGGTGGTCTTTACCCTCATGCGAGAGGTACACCACCCCGTGATTGATATGACATCCACCACTATCAATGAGTGTTCACCCATCCACATGATGTTTGTCTATCAGTATTGTCAATAAGTCACAACCTGTTCTACATCTGATTAAGTGTGTACCTGAACGTATATTGTATGCCATACTAATGATAACAAGGCGGCAATTTTTTGTACACAAATTGGATACAATACCCCTTGAATCACCATACACGCGGTATCTCATTAGGTCATTTTGTTGTTTATCCATAACCAATGACCGCAATAAGTTAGAAATTGCCGTATTCCAACTGGGTAGTTTACTCTTCGATATGTCAGGAATTATGATTAACCGATTGTGCATACAACATCGCAGTAGCTTGTTTCCCTGTAACCTAGCAACCCTGGGAGTCTTTCCACTATGTTTATCGTAGGCGTACATCATCATGTGACTCTGTTTCCGTGGTGATATTCCCGTACCCGGAACTCTGCCTCGCCATTGCGACTGTGAGCAGTGTTCAGAACAGGATTCATTCCATGACCGGTAAGCGGGCCGCGACCGGGCAGGTTTCTCGCACTCCTTAGCTACCCGTTCAAGTACTTTGACGCTAATGCCTTTGTACTCTCCCATTTCTTAGACACATCAAATCACCCGATACTGCCTGATCGCAACTGAACGCGATCCCCGCCGAACGTGTCCTAGTTACGACGTACCGGTGAGTTTTATAATAGGGTCCGTCGAGACCAATCAGTTTGACCGTCTTCAGTTTCGAACAGTTCCCTAATTAGTGCATTTGCTCTATATTTGCTAGATTGCACATTACTGATGGTGCAATGGACCCCCAAGAACCTGAATTATACAAACAGCGTCTGGGTTAAATTACGGTGAGTCCCTCACCATTTGGTCAGTCTGTACAATAACCTCCCAGCACGGTCTCTAATAAAAGTGTATCGTTTGTAACTTTACATTCTAACCCTATAGATTCTCCGTTAAAAGTGACTTTGAACCCACACCTCATCGGGTCCTGCGTATACCACACCCGTGGTAAGTTTTAATTGTCTGGTACTCTAACATTAGTACCAATAAGCATCGATTCGTTATGCAAGCTACCCTGTGCCCATATCTTTATTCGGGTAATTATGTTGAAATTATCAGTATTTCCCACTGAATTTTTAAACTGCCCATCCCTGCGGTTCTGGCTTATCCCCAATTGCTCTTGACCTCTGGTTTTCCATTAAGTACCGAATCAGTGTGATGTTTCAACACGACTCAACCTCATGCATGACTTGCGCTAATTGTTACTTGCGCAGATTAATTTTGTCCCAGCCATTTTCGCGGGACGCTGATGTTATCCTCAGTCAATCCCATTATGTGGATGGTGTGCATTGTCATATTAAGTAGTTCAGGGATAATATTTCCCGTATTTTTAATACATACATTTATACCTTGATTAGGTTACGTGTCCCCTACACCCCGGTCCTGATGAAGACCCCACAGCAAGATTAACACTAATATCTGCACGTATGAGGGTCGAAACGTCGACAACCGATTGTCCTTCATCGTCAACTCCACACCCCATTGTTTTCATTCATTGAACATTTGGAGTATGATCTGTGTTTAAAATAATTTGCATGTACCTGTTGGTCTTGTTTTGTGGTACAGATTTTGTAACTTTGTGAAATAAGCTTTAATTACTGATTTTACTGTCACTCAAGAATCCTTTTTCTTTCCTTCACCAATTCCCAACACCATCACACCACCCTCCCCGTCTCTACCTTTGGGGCACTGTGAATAACCACAGATTAATGATTGTGTAAAGTATACTTATTCAATATATCATCCCATTGTGAATTAAACAATGTGGACTGAAGTTATGTTTGTTTGATTATTTTCATCTCTTTGGTTAATGCTCTCATATTACTGGGACCCCTTCCCATTACTCATTTGATAACCCAGGTCCCCGTAACCTTAACTGGGTAAATCCCCCTATCAATATCCAAGATAGGATATCAGCCAGTCTCTTGCATCCTCTGTGACCCCACATGTCTTGATGTTCAGTATCTTGCAGCCATATCATAGTGATTGCAATGTAAAGTGTGTTGTGTATCGCATGTCAATCAATCAATCAATCAAAGACATTTATAGAGCGCACTACTTACCCGTAGGGTCTCAAGGCGCTGGGGGGGCATGTAACATCCAAATGCTGAACACCAAGCTTGTGGAGTGCACTTCAATGACCATTTCACCTCTGTTGAACAGGAGATCCACAAGGAACTGCTGCAGAAGACAACACCAACCTGCAGAGCCAGTCTCCCCCTGACCATGAACTCTCGGATGCAGACTCCCTAATTTTCTCGGTTGAGGAGCAACAACCTGGCCCATCGGGACTGCCAGGGCGCACCACGTCTCAGGCCCTCATTGTCCCCACCACCAGTACCACCACCGCCTCCAACACAGCAACAACCACAGCGCTGACACCTGCTGCAATGACCTGTGAAGCCTCAATCACCGCTACTGCTGCCTGCAACACTCTCCCTGCCTCGGTGGTTACCAACACCACCACACAATCAGAGGAGGGCAGGGAGAGTTTGCAAGTGTGTCAAGTGTCAATGCCACAGGTCCGGGTCAGCAAAGCAGGTGGGAGGGCTACTGGGGACAAATACAGGAGGACACTGGGACCAAAGCCCTGGCCAATATCACCAGAGTTCTTGTGGCATATGAGCAGACCCCAGGACACATGGGCCAGGTTGTGGAAGAAGTGCGTGAGCTCTCCCTGCTGCTGAGGTCCATGGACACATGTATGGACCAACTTATGGACCTCATGAAGCAGCTGGTGGGTGTTCTGAAGAACAGACTTGTGGCCCAAATGACAGCTCAACCCCCCTCCAGTGGCCAGCGTGCTGATACTCCCACTACCTCAACTGTGGCCACAGAGAGGGCTGATCTGCAACAAAATGACTCCTCAGACACCGCTGAGCCAACAGCAGAGGCCCCCCTGCCAAATACACAAGGGGCTATCCGATTAACACCAGGGGAGGATCATGCAGCAATGCAGTATCCAAACGCTATTTGCCGAGGCAGCCATGATGGCACCTCTGTTCTACTTGACATTGACTTTGTTGACTATCTTTACCCACATTGCCATTTTGATGGCAGGAGTCTGTTGGACTGTGTGACTACATCAATGTGGTGACTACTCTATTTGTCTCATTTACCATCACTGACAACTCATAAATTCACTTAGCGCCATTTTATAAATAATCACTTCTCTGTCACAAATACTTATTGTAAATAAATACTGTTTACACCCCTATGTCTTTGTGTCAGCCCCATGTTTATCACAGTATGTACAATGTCATCTCAGAATCCAATGCACCACAAGCTTTGCCTATGACGAGGCATTGAGAGGATGAAGGGACCTAGAAAGACACACAAGAATGACATTTACTTGTCAGGGGAGGTCATTACAGGTAGAACATACCATTAGTCATCAAGGTACACAAGCCAGCACACATAACAATGAGCAACAGCATCAACATAGACATGAGGCACCTGGATACCCTGTGCCACACACATCAGCCGTTAGCACAGAGCCAACAACAGCCAGCAGTCAAAGAGGTCTTCTATGCCTTGCCTTGCTGGGTGTAGGTGACGGAGCACATGTTGGAAACAGCAACACTGCAGACTCCAATGTAGCTGCTGTACCTACCACACATTCTTGCGTAAGTCGCACAGAGCACAACTACTCTACACAATGAGCACAGTGTGCGTAATCTGATCAATTATAAAGATGAACACAGCAATGATGATGAAACTTGGCTATTGCCATTGCTAGAGCATAATGTGTCCATAGGTACAGTTGGTGTGCTCCGCTACTGCGGGCCCAGTCATTGGGTAGAATTGAAAGGTGCCAGATGGCGGTGGCGACTGCCTGGCACCCGTGGTGTGCCACCACAAATGCCCATGCCATTGCAGCCAATGGGAACCATGATCGCAAAATTGAATTACACATTTGAAAAACGCGGTAGGTGGGCTCCACTACCGCAGGCCCAGTCATTGGTTAGAATTGAAAGATGACAAATCACAGTAGCGACCACCTGGCACTCGCGGTGTGCCAATGTCCATGCCATTGCAGCCAATGGGAACCGTGATCGCGGTAGTGAATTACACATTAGAAAAGCGCGGTAGCGGAGCACACCTTCTGCGGGCCTGGTCAGTGGTTAGAATTGAAAGATGCCAAATCGCGGTAGCAACCGCCGAGCCCCCGCTGTGTGCCACTGCCAAACCCCATGTTTTGCTGCCAATGGGAACCGCGTTCGTGGTAGTGTAGTGCAATATAATTTTGAAACTCGCAGTAGGCGTACACCGCCACCGCGGTCCCCGTTATTGGTTACAATTGATAAATGCTAGCAAGGCAGACCAATTGCAGCAGCTGAGTACTACTGAAACATACCGAGGGGTCCATATATTTCTGTGAGAGCCACACAGTTCAATTGCATTCTGGCACTGCTGACTGCCATTCTTCACCACCAACTGCTGCTTTTCCTGTCTCCTGTACCCAGTGATGGCGAGAACTGAGAACATCAGGGCCCGTCCCTTCATCACAGAGTAGTTGGAGGTCTTGGCCGATAAGGTCCTTTCACAGTATGGGAGGCTATATGGTGCACAAAAAACAAACCAATTAATGGAAGGGTCCGAGGGTAGGTTTAACGACCCCAACTAGATACATACCCCAATATACAACATTCTTATCACAAACAGTATCTAGAGGTCAAATATAAGGCTCAACTGTGGACGCAAACCCCCAAAAAATACAAATAAAGCAGTGGAGACCCAATATGCAAAATAGTGTGACATATAGTTGTTGGACAAGCCACGTGAAGGGCCGCTCCCCCTCTGCCCGACCAGGCCCGAGCCCGGCCCCTCAAGTGTCACACACCACCACTTCACGTTTTCCGTCCCCTCCGGGACCCTTGCCTCTGAACATATCGACCTCGTGGGCCCGATCCACTACCGGCCCGCGCACCCAGCCTGGGCGCCATCTTGGACCCTCCACCACGAGGCCGCGTGGCTCCCGATCGACCCCAACCCTGGGCCTGGCCAGGCCTCAGACATTCCGGCACCACCATCCACCCAGGAGGTGAGCGGACTACTTGGCAGGTCAATGGGAGAAAGAGGTGTCGATGGCTCTCCCCCGCAGGTACCGCTCGCCCACAACCTCCCCGGGCGCTGGCTCCAACCCCCTGCTGGGTGTCTGGACTCCTTCATCCCGGACCCCCCGACCTCCAAGTGCGAGGGTCCGGACATCAAGGCCTACGAAATCACTATGACCGCCCACCGGATCGATCGAAGCGACTGGGGAGCCGGTCTATGGGGGAGATTCCTCAATGAAGGCCGCGATGCCCTGCTACAGCTCCCGGACCACCAGATGACCTCCTATGACCACATGAAAGCTGCCCTCCTCACCCGCTATGGGCTCACACCCGAGATGTACCGTCAGAGGTTCCGAGACTGCACCCGCATCCCGGGTACAACTTGGGTGGACTACGTGAACTATTTTAGCCGAGCCTTCGAGGGCTGGATCAAAGGAAGCAATGTCACAACTTACGAACAACTATTCAATCTCATGGTGTGGGAGCATCTATCAAACAATTGCTTCATTGAGCTCCGGCAGCACCTCCTCGACACCAGATTGACTGATCCACGGCAGCTCGCAGCCGAGGCTGACCGGTGGGAAATCACCAGAGTGGGCCGAAATGGATCCTATGAACAGAACCGGAACAACAACGGTCAGCACCGTCCCCGAGGAGGGGGAGGGGGCCAAGGACGAGGAAGAGACAACGCTCCGGTCGCCCCCGCTACCAGCACCACCCCCCCGGCCAACCGGGGCAGCACCCCGGCGCGACCGGGATACAGAGCCAATGTCACGTGTCACCGGTGCCAACGATCGGCCACTATGCAAACGACCCAAATTGCCCACAGTACCAGAGCCCAAGACCCCGCCAGATGGCCGCTGCTGCCCTGGGGGAAGAACAGATCTCCGAGGAACAGGAAGAATATGAGCAAGAGCATCAAGAATGGGAGCCAGCCGCCATGGCTCTAGCATGCTTAGGGGGGAAAGACATGGTCCCGCGGGTCCCCCTACCCGCTAACACCCGGAAGTACAGCCAATGGGTGAGCATCAATGGACGCCAGGCCGAAGCTCTCCGTGACACCGGGGCCAGTGTAACAGCCGTCCGCTGTCACCTGGTGACCCCAGAACAGTTCCTACCAAACATTCTCTGCCCTGTCCGTTCAGCCGATAACTCGGAAAGTCTGTGTCGGATGGCCTGCGTCCCTTTCGAATGGGGAGGGGTCTCCGGCATGTTGAAAGTGACGGTCCGGGATGATGCCCCCGTAGACTGCCTCCTGGGAAATGACCTTGAAAGTTCTCCGTGGGCAGCCGTAGAACGAAGAGAACACCTGGGGATGTTGGGCATCCCGGACTGGGCGTGCGTCACCACCCGGTCCATGGCCGCCCGTGCCAACCCCCGACCGGAGGAACCCGAATGGCCGGCGCCTCCTCCCCCAGTCGCCCCAGTCGAAGACACCGACCGTGCCGTCCCCCCAGAACCAGCTCAACCTCCGGACCTCGCTGGCCTCGACCAGTGGCATTAAGAGGGGGGGCCCACTCAGGAGCAGTTTCGACAAGAGCAGAAGACCTGTCCCTCCCTCGAGGGACTCCGCCAACAAGCCCTCGCCCAGAGCGCAGGGGATACCTCCGGAACACATTGGATTTACTGGGACAATGATCTGCTATACAGTGAGCAAAGGATCGCGGAGCTGGGGGCCAGCCGAGTGCTAGTGGTGCCCCTCCGTTTTAGAGACTTCCTGCTAAACCTGGCCCACGATGTCCCCCTGGCTGGACACCTGGGTCAGGATAAAACCTACAGCCGCCTAGTGACCCACTTCTTCTGGCCCAAAATGAGGAATGATGTACTCCAGCATTGCCGATCTTGCCCCACGTGCCAAGCCAGTGGAAAGAGCGGCCGCAAACTAAAAGCCCCCCTGCAAACCTTTCCCGTGGTCACCACCCCATTCGAGAGGGTCGGGATAGACATTGTGGGGCCCCTGGACCCCCGTACAAGACAAGGACATCGGTTCATCCTGGTACTGGTGGACCACGCCACCCGCTACCCCGAGGCTGTTCCCCTGCGAACCGTGACAGCCCCGGTGGTCGGCCGGGCCCTGATGGGGATCTTCTCCCGTGTGGGCTTCCCCCGAGAAGTCGTCAGCGACAGAGGCACAAACTTTATCTCTAAGTATATGAAGTCCCTCTGGCAACAGTGTGGGGTCACCTACCGATTCACGACCCCCTATCACCCTCAAGGGAACGGACTCGTTGAGCGGTTCAACCGCACGCTCAAAGGGATGATTGGGGGGTTGGAAGAGCCCCTCCGTCGCCAGTGGGATGTGCTGCTGCCGTGCCTCCTCTTCGCATATCGAGAGGTCCCCCAGAAGTCCATCGGCTTCAGCCCGTTTGAACTATTGTATGGACACCCCGTACGGGGGCCGCTCAGCCTAGTCAAGGAAGGCTGGGAAATGCCCCCTCTAAAGAACCCTCCAGATGTCTTCAAATACCTCCTAACCCTCCGCAACCAGACCCGCCGGTTCAGAGAGCTGGCAAAAGCAAACTTGGAGGCCAGTCAAGAGGACATGAAAAAGTGGTATGACCAAAATGCCTCCTCCATCGAATTTGAACCCGGACAACAGGTATGGGTGATGTCCCCCACCGAACCCTGCGCCTTGCAAGACAGGTGGAAGGGGCCCTTCAAAGTAGTCGAGCGCAAGGGTCCCGTCACCTATCTCATCGACATGGAATCTTCACGGAACCCCCTCCGAGTCCTCCACGCTAACAGACTGAAACCCCACTTTGTACGTTCAGAACTCAGCCTCCTGATGGCCACAGACAATGGAGCCGAAGGAGACTCCGAACCCCTCCCTGACCTCCTACGGACTCGGGAGAAAGATGGCTCTGTGGATGGGGTCCGACTCTCGGAGGCCCTCACCCTGGAACAACGCCAAGAATGTCGAGACCTTCTGTTGCAGTTCGCCGGCCTGTTTTCCCTCACCCCAGGTGTCACTTCCTGGTGTGTGCACGACGTGGACACGGGGGACAGCCCCCCTATCCGCCACCGGGCCTACCGCGTACCAGATCGGGTACGGGCCTGCATCCAGGAAGAAATAACCAAGATGCTCACGCTCGGGGTCATTGAGCCCTCAGACAGCCCCTGGGCCAGCCCAGTAGTACTGGTCCCCAAAGCAGCCCCTCCCGGCACCACACCGGAACT
The DNA here is from genome assembly GCF_964263255.1 of Lissotriton vulgaris. Lineage (NCBI taxonomy): Eukaryota > Metazoa > Chordata > Amphibia > Caudata > Salamandridae > Lissotriton > Lissotriton vulgaris. The sequence continues at coordinate 376,241,402 of NC_141698.1, forward strand.
CCGGTTCTGCATCGACTACCGGGGCTTGAATGCGGTCACTAAAACGGATGCACACCCCATCCCCCGGGCAGACGAGCTAATCGACCGCATGGGAGCTGCCCGCTACCTCAGTATTTTCGACCTGACGGCGGGCTATTGGCAGATCGGCCTCACACCCCGGGCCCAAGAACGATCTGCATTTTCCACTCCTGATGGCCATTATCATTTCAAGGTCATGCCCTTCGGCATGAAGAATGCCCCAGCAACATTTCAGCGGCTCGTCAATCAGGTCTTGGCCGGGCTCGAAGGATTCAGCGCCGCCTACCTAGACGACATCGCTGTGTACAGCCACCATTGGTCCGACCACCTCCACCACCTCCGAGCGGTGCTACAGGCCCTTCAGCAAGCTGGCCTCACGATCAAGGCCAGCAAATGCCAAATTGGTCAGGGGTCCGTAACCTACCTCGGACACCAGGTGGGAAGCGGCCTGGTGGCCCCTCTGCAGCTCAAGGTTGCCGCCATCCAGTCCTGGCAGCCCCCCACCACCCAGACCGAGGTACGCGCCTTTCTGGGACTCACGGGCTATTACAGACGGTTCGTGAAAGACTATGGTACCATCGTGGGGCCCCTCACAGAACTCACGTCCAAAAATCAACCCAAGAAGGTCAACTGGACCCCAGATTGTCAAACAGCCTTCGAACAACTGAAGGCCGCCATGTGCTCCGCTCCTGTGCTCCAGGCCCACGACTACAGCCGGGAATTCGTCGTCCAGACGGATGCCTCCGACCACGGCATTGGAGCGGTCCTGTCTCAATTGAACACCGAAGGCCTTGATCAGCCAGTGGCCTTCATCAGCCGGCGACTCCTACCTCGAGAACAACGCTGGAGCACCATCGAGAGGGAGGCCTTCGCTGTGGTGTGGGCCCTCAAGAAGCTCCGGCCCTACCTCTTTGGCACACACTTCCGGGTGCAGACCGACCATCGACCCCTGCAGTGGCTGATGCAGATGCGGGGGGAGAACCCAAAACTACTACGTTGGTCCATCTCCCTACAAGGGATGGACTTCACTGTTGAACACCGGCCTGGGCCAGATCACGCCAACGCGGATGGCCTGTCCCGCTTTTTCCGCCTCGACGAGGAGAGTCCCCAAGAGGATGGGTGACTCTCCCCGCCTTCAGCTGGGGGGGACGCATGTTGGACAGGCCACGTGAAGGGCCGCTCCCCCTCTGCCCGACCAGGCCCGAGCCCGGCCCCTCAAGTGTCACACACCACCACTTCACGTTTTCCGTCCCCTCCGGGACCCTTGCCTCTGAACATATCGACCTCGTGGGCCCGATCCACTACCGGCCCGCGCACCCAGCCTGGGCGCCATCTTGAACCCTCCACCACGAGGCCGCGTGGCTCCCGATCGACCCCAACCCTGGGCCTGGCCAGGCCTCAGACATTCCGGCACCACCATCCACCCAGGAGGTGAGCGGACTACTTGGCAGGTCAATGGGAGAAAGAGGTGTCGATGGCTCTCCCCCGCCAGGTACCGCTCGCCCACAACCTCCCCGGGCGCTGGCTCCAACCCCCTGCTGGGTGTCTGGACTCCTTCATCCCGGACCCCCCGACCTCCAAGTGCGAGGGTCCGGACATCAAAGGGCACCAGCCCTATAACTGGGGCAGCTCCAGAGCAGGAAGGCAGTTGTATCTTGGAGTCGAGAGACGCAGAGAAGAACTCATCCTTGACGGGCTATTGGCGCTGCCGTAGCTCTGCCTTGCGAACTATCGTCCTGCCTGCTGGCGCTGCCGCAACCTTCGTAAACCTTCATCGTCGTCGGGACCTGCTGGCGTGGCCGCGGACCGTTTGTAACCACCATCTTCATCGGGACCTGCTGGCTCCGCCGCGGACCGTCGCTTCCTTCATCCATCTCGGGACCTGCTGGCTCCGCCGCGGCCCGTCCATCTAGAACGCCGAGCTCGAGGATTGAGAGCTATTCCATCTATTTGGTAACAAGACTGTCCCGCTACCCCTTTTCCCCATCCAGAGACCAGAATCGAGGGGACCCCTGAGTCCAGACCTCCTTGTATCATTTCACCGTACTTAGAGAATTGCTTATAAAGTATCGTTAAACCTTAACCTGGTGTGGTGTCCGTCTGTGGGGGGGAAGTTACTTGTCTGTACGATCGCTGGAGACGGCTCTCCCCGGAGACCTCTCCCCTTATCCTCGGCCGACCCTCCCGGTCCGTCTAACAATAGTTAAGACTCAAACAATGGGCAATTATTCCCATCAGTAACCATTCTGTACCGCCCTATTTAACATCATTTGGGTTCTCCTTGCCCAGAAGACACGACAACACAGCACAGCCTAATGTTGTTTTTAAGGCTATGTGTAGTATTTAAATAAATGTGTTATCAAAAGGGGTGGTATGTCCGAAAGATATAAACCTATTTGTGGTTACTGAATAAGCAGTGCAACAAGTTAATTAAACAATAAATGTGAGTGCAAGAATAAAATTGGATCAGCTGAGTAGATTGTTAATTTTAATGATATCTCTCAATTGTCCAAATTTAAAAATACAGTGAAAATACAGATTTAACAAAATATCTGTAAGCAATGTTGGTCAACATGTTTCAGCATTTAAGAGGGAATAGTTCCAATGCTTTCTTCAGGACCTGATGGAAACTACTGCTTATGAAGTGAAAATAAAAAAAAAAGTCACCTGCAATTTTCAGGTTTCAGGTACTATGTTGTAGACACGACAGCCACAGGAGAGATATGAAAATAAAGACAAATAGACAGAATTATGTCACATTCAACACACATTCATGTAGGCAGTGTATCATAATCATATACATAGTATGTATTGATTTATTTAGGCCACTCACCCATTTGTAGTGGTGAAAGCACTTCACCCGACCTGGCTGCAGCTCAGGTTTGTAGGAGCACCGCTCTAAGTTTAGGATTAGACACAGAAAGACAATTCATTGATCTCATAATTATAATAGATTTAACGCTAGAACCAGAGGCGCCCAAAATGACAATAAGCTACTCGTCATTTGTAGATGTTATCCCGCTTGTCTCATGCTCATGATCCACACAAGCGAAGAAAGATACTCTCATTGGTGACATTTTAACTGATTTTGGCAAACTTAGTTTATGCGTTCTGCTACCATCTATCAGACGATAAGATCGGTAGGATCGCTATATCTCATTATCTAAGCATAGTCTCTGACATAGATGTCAAATGGTATTGTACTAATATCGGCGATAAAAGAGTGATAAATGCTGTGTGTTCATAACAGAGTAAAAGGCACGAGTTTCCGTTTTGTCGGCCGCGCTCAGAAACAAAGATACAGTGCGCATAACCAACATATCGGGCCACTGAGAAACCGTTACATCTCAATGGGCCGGCTCTAATCCTGTACCATATTAAGCCGACCACACTACGCCAGCCGAAGTCAGACATGCCCTAGTTATCAGGGCACAACCAAAGCAACGTCCCTATCTCGTTAGGTCGACCTGCTATAGTGTTACATACCTATCCGTCGGTGTCTCCCCACAGTTGTCTGTGCTGTCGGGGGAGGCACCAGATAGTAGGCAGACTCCATTTTCAAAGACAAACGGAAATGGTCCCGAGCACGTGATTGCGGTCACCTGACTCGCAAGCATGCTGGGAGTTGTAGTTTAGTATGCGGGCCGATATTTACAGCTAGTTGGTTGTTCTCCATATTAAAGATCTACATCTGTAATGAAGAGCGTTCATCCATTGCAAACGGCCCGAATTGATGTTGTGGTCGCCAATTGTGGGATCGTATCTGTGATAACCAGTTGGAGTTTCTTAGATATAATCGATCGCCGGACATCATAATAAAATAATTGCAGTTGGACCCAGTGACAAGCATCGTTGTCAATTATTACAGGACCATTTATTAAACAATATCCAGTCCATTTTTTAAGTACATTTTTTAAGGAGTAGTTTAAAAAAATTTAAGAAGGCCCGAATTGACATATTTCACCACCAAGTTTAACCACCAGATGTGAGAGCCCTACTATATAACGATGGTTAAAGTATTCTTTAGCGGGATACAGTTAGTCATCGGGCTTTGTAATTGGGTTACTACAGTTAGATCCAGTAAAGAAAATCGTTTTTAGTTATTTATTTCAAAAAGGTCTATTGAACAGTGTCCAGTACATTAATTGGAGAGTATTTGAGGGAGGAATTGTCATGGCACTGTTTTCATATGATGCAGTCTGTGCATCTAACCAAAATTATGACTATCCTCTAGCGCTTACACCCTCAACATATCGGGCTATTTTCTTAGAATCTACACGAATATATAGACTTATTAGGTCTAAACACTCAGAGGGACATCCACAGTATTGATTCATTGAGTCCCTCTTTATCACTGTTGAGTTTGTAGACCCACTTCTGCTCCTTTTTAAATAGAAATTTGCCAACATCCGGACAGAATACTGGTATTGTGGGTTGTTCAAGAATGGTCCAGTAGAAATCATTTGGACCGTGTCCGACCTCAAGAAAGTGTGATTTTAACCTGGTCGCTTGCTTTCGACAGCGCACCGTGCTCTTATGCTCAAGTATTCTTGTCTTAATTTTCCTTGTTGTCATGCCCACATATCGTTTCTCGCATGGGCAGACAATTAGATAAATTAAGTTCTCACTATTGCAGTTCGTGAATCTGCTTTGTTCCCAAGGCCTGGTGATACCTATATCCACAGATGTTGATTTGTTTATTTGTGGGCATACAGAGCAAGTACAACATGGATGATGGCCCTGTACTGGCGGCAGATTCCACAAAGTGCCCACCTGTCTTGGTTCCATATTCTTTGGTCGTGTATGGACCAATTGAGCCTTAAGACTCTGTCCTCTTTTAAAGGCAAAAAGGGGCAAAGGTATGGTATCTGCACTTGTGATCAATATCGACCAATGTCTTCGAATTATCTTTTGGACCTGGTTGGATCTAATATTGAAAGTATTCACAAATGTGATACGACCGGACTTTTCTTTTGGTGGAATTATTTCTAAGAGCGCCTCTCGATGATTGTTAGACGCCCTCTTCTTTGACTGGCGAATGATTTTCTTAGGATATCCCTTTTTGCACAGTTCTTCTTCCAAATTCTTTCCATGTAAATTGAATGCCTCTTTATTGGAGCAATTTCTTTGGACCCTGAGAAATTGGCCAAAGGGCAAATTAGTCCTCAGGGCCCTAGGGTGGCAACTTTCGTAGCTCAGGAGGGCATTCCTGGCCATAGGTTTACAATAAAGTTCTGATTCTAGACCATTTGGAGTGACTAAGATCTTGAGGTCAAGAAATGCCAATTCAGTCCTACTGTACTCAACAGTAAATTTCAAATATGGATTGCATGTGTTTAACCATTGGTGAAAGAAAAGCAATTCTCCTTCAGTCCCTCGCCATACTACCAAAATATCATCTATATATCGCTTCCAAATTTGAAGCGATAATTGAAATGGATTGGTAGATGTCAATACCGCTGTTTCCTCAAAGTTGTGTACGTACAGGTTAGCGAGACTAGGAGCGAAGACACTACCCATACTAGTCCCAGATGTTTGAAGGTAGGTAGTGTCCTCCAATCTGAAATAGTTATCCTTCATCGCTATTTCTGCCAAGCCCATAATGAATGATACGGGTGTGATGGAATTAAGGTCCCGTTGTTCTAATAGGTGACCTACAACTTTGAGTCTTTCCGTTTGGGGTATTGAGGTGTATAGTGACTCCACGTCAAAGGAAATCAAGATGTCAGTATTGATGTTCAATTGTATTTCTGGAAGGAGCCTCAATACGTCCTTAGTATCCTGGAGGAACGTCAGCATCTCTTTAACCATCGGATTTAAAAAGTGATCTACGAAGGTAGAGAGAGGTTCCAAAATGGAATCGATTCCAGAATAATAGGTCGCCCCGGTGGTGGTCGTTGGGGTTTGTGATCTTTGGGGAGGCAGTAGAAATATGGTATGGTAGGGTGGGTGGTTTGAAGATACTGGCCTTCTTGTGATGTTATCCACCCTTCAGAAGTAGCTTCTTCCACCAAGTGACCAATGGTGGTCTTGAGTCGTTCAGTAGGGTCTTCCATCAAGGGGCAGTAAGCCTTTCAATCGCTTAATTGTCTCAAACATTCGATTCTATAGATGTCGGAATGCAGTATAACAATGGCCCCGCCTTTGTCGGCCGGCTTGATTATAGTACTTTCATTGGATGTTAATGAGCGCAAGGCCAACTGTTCTTTCTCTGACAAATTGCGGAAGTGTTTATTCTCAGTTAGGTAAAGATGATGAATGTCATTCTCTACCGCTTCTTCAAATGTCAGCACCTTGGCAGGCACGCCAGCATTTGGTGGGTTGAATGTCGATGGTTTCCTTAGACCTGTATTCTTATCCTCGTGTTCTGTTTCGGTGTTTGGTCGTTTAGCAAAGAAATAGTGGAGCCTAATTTTTCTAAAAAATTTGGCTAGTTCAATCTGAGCTTAAAAAGGGTCTCCTTCCTGGGTTGGCACAAAGCCTAAACCTTTATTTAGCAGGCTTTCTTCATCATTTGACAATACATATGAACTGAGATTCATCACGATGCTATCGTGTTGCTTGTTTCCGCTGTTTCTTGGGGGACCTTCTTCCCGCTGCGTAAGTCCATAGTCTGTTGTGCTGTCGGCGCCCAATGGACCTGTTGTACTGGCCCTTGTCTCCTCCTGCCTCTTGACCGTCTCGGGCCAAACCCTAAAAAAGGAGGCATATCTGGACCTTGTTGCATTTGTGAGGGATAGAAGGGACCCATCTGTTGTGGATATGCGGGCCCGCACATCCATGATTGGGTTGCCACCACGGTTGGTATTGATTGTGATTTTTGCTGTGAAAACCACTCCTCAAGTTCCTACGATTTCCACGTCCCCTTTGTGGGTTATTATTAGTAGAATTATTCTGAGAGATATCAGAGGCACTTGAGGCATCATCAGAGCTAGAGGTGGCATATGTTGAACCATCTCTACGTCCATTGCGATTGAAAGGGGGTGCAGTGTAGGATTCGCCTGTGTAAGGATAAACCTTCTCTCTGGAAAATGTTGCCAGATCTTTTTTAAATTTCTCCAACTTAGCGAACAGAATTGTTTCTTTGTAATCTTTGTTATTTTTATCACTGTCATCCTGGCCATTCTTAAATAAGCTACTTTTTAGTGTTGTTTTAATCTGTCCTTCCAATACTTGTATCTCGATTAAGATTTTATCAGCTACTCTCTTCGCTGTTTTTATAATGAGAACGAGCCAATCTCGTGTACATCTCCAGGCTATTTATTTATTATTTATTTATTTATTATAGAGTTTTGTATAGCGTGAACAAGACCCGTGGGTATCAGAGCGCTTCACATACAGAACAGGTTACAGGTAAACAGTGTAAGCACAATAATAAACAACACATTGATATGAGGTAGAAAGTTATAGGCTTTGGGTGCATATGGATCTATATACATTCTCATATACATTCCAAATGTGCATTACGCATTACGAGGTAGGTTAAGGTAAAACTTATGTCATTTTCAAATACGCCAACATATAAAAGGTAAGACTTATCTGGTTTAAAGCAATGTGATAGGATATATAGTGATGTGGATATATACGATCGCCTTTCCTAGAGGTAGCATATTTATACAGCTTAGTCTCAGTGGAGTCATCAGTCTCATGTTGTCTCAGAAGTTCAGTAGTCGGATTGCACTTATGATCAAAACAAGCCTAAGTGGAGAATTTCTTCAACATGAAGCTCTTCACTTCCCATTTAAAAGTTGCAGTGTTCTGGATCTTCCTGATCCTTGGAGGGAGTGAGTTCCAGATTCTGGGGGCAGCTCCTGAGAACGCTCTGTCATAGGTTTTTTTCTTTCGGAAGAAGGCTGGCCTCAACAGCAGCTCCTTAGCACACCTAGCTGGTCTGTTATCTCCTGATAACTCAATTTTCTTGGCTAGGTATCTTGGTGTGTTGTAGTGGAGCGCTTTATGGGTGATACATGCTATCTTTAGTTGGATTCTGGCTTCAAAGGGTAGCCTGTTTAATGCTTTCAGGTGTGGGGATATGTGGTCGAATTTTCTCGATCCCGTGATGAGTCTTGCCGCCGTGTTCAGGCAAGCTTTTAGTGGTGCTGTCGACATGTTTGGTAATCCGGCTAAGGTAGTGCAGCCATATTCAATCCGAGAGATGACTAGGGATTGGATTGCCAGTTTAAGATCGGCTTCTGAGATGAATGGTTTCAATTTTCTTAGGTAATTCAGATGGAAGCGGGCACTTTTAGCCATTGAGTTAATATGGGTTTTCATGTCAAGGTTTTCGTCTAAAGTGATTCCTAGTGATTTAGCTGAGTTGACTAGGGTAGGGGTGCAGTTTAACGCTGTCACCAGCTTGGTCCATTCTTTTATTTCTGCCTGGCTACCTGTTGGTGAGATTAATAGGAACTCTGTTTTATTGGCATTTAGCTTCAGATGGTTGGCCTTTAATCATTCCAATGCTATTTTTAAGGTCTCGTTCATTAGTTCAATGTCTTCAAGGGAGGCAAGCTTTATGTATATCTGCGTGTCATCCGCATACATGTGGTAGGATATCTGTGAGTTTCGGAGAATTTCTGTAAGGGGTTCAACATACAGGTTAAACAGATCAGGTGATAATGACGATCCTTGTGGAACTCCAATTGAGTTAGGGTATATGGGTGAGATTGATTGGTTGACCAGGAAACGTTGTGTTCTGTTTCTTAGGAAAGACTCGAACCATTTCAGAACATTTCCCTCCAGTCCCATCCTGTTCCAGAGCCTAGTCAGTAATGCTTCGTGATTTATTGTGTCAAATGCTGAGGACAGGTCCAGGAGAATTAGTAAGCATGCTTGATTTTGGTCTAGGGCCTGTAATGCATCGTCCACAATATGGAGGATCGCTGTTTCCGTACTATGCCCTGTTCTGAATCCTGATTGGCATTCGTCGAGTACGGAGAACTTGTTGATGTGTTGGCTCAGTTGACACTGCACACATTTCTCCATTAGTTTGGCCAGTAAGGGGATGTTGGTCACTGGGCGGAAATTATTCGGATCCGTTGCATCCGCTGTAGGTTTTTTAATTATAGGAACAACTTGCCCTGTTTTTAGGCAGTCAGGGAGGATCCCTTGTGAAAGTGATGCATTTATTATTTTCGTCCAAATTGGGACTACGATAAAGTTGATTTCGCTTACGCACTTCGCAGGTAGTGGGTCATGATAGTGGTTGTTAGGCTTGATTTCCGAGAGCGTTTTGGCGACCTTCTCCTGGTCATATAGTTCGAATGTATCCCAGTACACTTTCTTTTTTGATTTGCTACGCTCTATAGTCGAGTCGGACTTGTTCGCAGTCAATGGTTGGATTGGAAGGGTAGCTGCTGCGCTTGTGAGCTCTAGTTCCAATGTCATTTACCAATATCGTAGACCAATCCTTGATGAAATCTTTATCATCAAGGAAAAGCCTAGGTGCGTTGTTAACAAGGAGGCCTGAAGGTGCACAATAGCCACAAAGGTATTCTGCCATCGTGATTCCATGGACTATAGTTCTAGAGTGGGATTTTTTAAGACCTAAAACTTTGGCCCACCCCTCCTCATTGATGTTAACTACCACCGGGATACTTTCCAATAGACTAGGGTTTTCATTGAGGATGCTTTGAACTTCCGCATCCTCGAATGCCGGGCCCCAATTGGAGGCCATATCAAATGTTGCGAAATCTCTATGTTAGGGTAAGAAGAACAATGAATGTCTCTCGTGAAAAACAGGATTAGAGGCGGAAAGGGACTGACCAATTTTATGATCGTCCACACTATATGGTGCACCAGATGTACTGGTAAGTGTTTCAGAGTTACATTTTGAGAGTGCTCATAGTGCTCACATGATGTTGCTCTATAGTAATATGTGCCTGTGAGAGCAAGTTAATGTGCATGCATCCACATTTTTCATATACCATGCTCCGTACATGGCCTAGTAAGAATTGCACTTGAGTTTTTGGGGAAGATGGAAACATGGACATTTCTACAGCCCTCCTTCATCAATAAAAAATACAAAGGTTGGTCTGAGACTGGGTAATGTAAATGTGTGATACACTGCCTAGCATGCTAACTTCATGTCAATGGTGTGTGTAGCCTTATTTCCAAAGATCCATGGCTGCATTGAAGGATTGGAGAGATATGCAGTGGTTTTGCAGCCATGCTGTTACACTGCTGGTTTGGACTGTTGAAGTCTGAAAAAACATTGCCTGTGCTATGTGATGTCATAGTCCATGAGGTTTTCACATGCTCATTTGTGACATTAGAAATGTATTCTGTCCAGAGGGTACTGATAAATGTGTGTACAGTATTCATATTGCTCCTATGGATATGTGTGCATTATACACCAGAGGAAAATGCCTGAGTGTAACACTTGCCGTGGTAATTCACCTATGACAAATCAGATAAATGTAATTTGGAGATGTCTTCCTTCCATTGTTTTCATTATATGTTTTGTCTCACATTTGTAGGCACTGATTCCCCTCTCATATTGTACATGCATGTGAAATTTCTGATGGCCCATGAATAACCTCAGTGTGAGTCCCACTGGCCTGCACAGAAACTGCCTTATTTTAAAAGGGCCCATCAGTAAATGGACTGAGTGAAAATATGTGTTGTCTGCCACCCTATTTCTCAATGAGCTGTATTAGGCCTGGGGATTGCTCAATACAGGACCACACCTTGTGAGAAGAGTATGATAATGTAAGATCATGGCCCTAAATGTGACCTCCATGACACAAGTAGCCATTCACTGGCCAAGGACATTGAGGGGTGTGTGGTGTTGGACACAGTGAGTCTGCCCTACACATCTTTTCAAATGTATTGTATGTATTGCTCACTCACATACTGCATCACAGATGTGGGTCTTACTCACATTGGCTTCTGGGCTGGCACTCTGCATGTATATGAGACGGCCAGGTACTGTGTCCATCATCATACATGTATACATTTCTATGAGATTATTTGATGCAATTTACTATGTGTCATGCTGTATGGCCTCTGCACAACATTTATGCATTGGTGAGCTATGTTTTTTCATACTCCAGCCGACGGCACACACACATTGTCACAAGAGGTGGGATGACATCTGCCACTGAGCAAAAATATGGCAGACACGACACTGGGGTGCTCCCTCGGAGTGGCAGGTTGGTGCGCAGGAGCATGACACAACTAATGGCCAGCATCCAGGCAGTGACACTGCCAGAGCTGGATGGATGCTTGAGGGTCCATCAGCAGCAAGTTGGGGATGAGTATTCAGCAAAGTGTGATTTGGGTGTCAGTGACTACATGAATCCCAACCGTGAGCCAGTGGGAAGGTCTGTGATGTTTCTAGTGTGATGCAATGGCTTCTAAGTGGTCTCAGTGTTGAGTACAGCTGTTACGTATTTTTACAACATGTGAGTTATCATGTGTTTAAAACAATGACCCTTTTTATTGACAGATGAGATGTGGCCTTGTGACATATGCTGCATTATGAGTGTCAAAGACATCACTTGGCAGTGAACGGCAATGAGCATCATGTTAGTGTGCATTTATAGATGTGCGCTGTACACAACATAACATTTGTGACAACTACACAGAAGACTTTAATGTGCAACTGTAGTTGTGCTTCAAAGCACAATATGGTGGATAGCAAGAGCTTGTTGCCATTGCAAAAGGACATTTGGGAGTCTGTATCTGTGGTGTTTCCTTAAAGTGACTCCATATGTGATAGAGACAACATGTTTAGATGTATATCTATCTCATCTACAGGGGTATAGGTATGCTTACAGAGAATAGTAGTTTAGGCAACAGGGAGGCATGGGCCATCTATTTGGCTGTGCCAACATCACATGGGGCATTTCTATCAACTATGCATGTTTCCATGCATCTTCTGATGATTGCAGAAAGGTTGCACATGCTGACTGTATATGGCGGAGGGCAACATGGGAGTATCTTTTTAAGGTTTTGTGGTTTGCTTGCATATAATGTTTGTGAGTATGGCACTATGAATATTATTTATTGTTTGATTACCTAAAATCTTACAATGAGACATTATACATATACTATATAATGCAATATAAAACAGCTAAAACAAGAATAAAAGTGCAGCATCTAATTTGTTTAAGCCAGTTGTGTTAGATAAAATTCATTTCATGGCATATTTTTTAAATATTCATTTCATAATAAAAAAATATTTCACACAGTGATAGTGGTTTCTTAATTGTGATCTTCCAATGTGGCTCCTACTCTTAATGAAAACTTTACAAAAGCAGAATTCATGATTATATCATCAGAATGCAAACAATGATTAAAGCTTGCCTACATAACCTTATTCCTCGAGCATTGAAAAGAGTCTTAAGTATGGTTTTTCTTTCAGTTTTCAGCTCAGGGCAGATACATAATAGGTGAATAATGTTCTCCTCTCCTGTATGATTACATAGTCTACATAATGCGTCCTCTTCTGACTTTATCCATGGTGGGAGATGGCATAGTCCAGGTTATACTCCAGATCGTGCTTTTGTAAAGGTGTGTTTATTTTTCAATGACCAAAATATGTCGGTATCTTCTTTTTTGAAAACCCACTCATTATTGGCCATGCATGTTTTCTTTTTGCAAATATTTATTTATCTCGTTCAATTGATAGATGATTTGTTATTTTATTGATTGCTTTTTTAAATGATTCCTTGGTTATTGTAGTTTTCCAGAGTGGCATCACATCAATTTTGTTCAGTGCTGTGTTTTTTTATTTTCAGGCTTGTAATTTTCAGTTTTCCTTTATTTCTTGCCATAATAGCGGAGCCATTTGATTTTCATGATAATTTTTTATTCTGTTCCATATTTTGATAAATTGGCCCTTTTTTGCATACAACTGGGTATTTAGATCAAACTCCAGCCTTATTTGTGCTGGTGATGTGTTATTAGGTAGGTGAAAAAGGGATTTAAAAGTTTTTGAGACTGCATTATTTATAATCACAGCATCTTTCCCACTTAGAGCCTCACTACCTTATGTCAAGGTAGGCAGGAGTTTTGCTGATATAACCTTTAAAAAGGGGCTATAAGTAAGTGTACCTAATTATATCTGCAGAATCCTGAACGCTGGTGTCATAGCATTTGCTCTCCTTTTTATGTCTAATATTTGCAGTCAAAAGTTTCCATTATCGTTGAATAATACTCTTAAGTATCTGTACAATTCAACTTGTTCTAATTGGATATTCTCCAGAAACCATTTGAATTTATATTTTAATCTTAAGTTTTTAGTAGTCACCTAATTTAGTCTTTGTTTCATTTATCAACATTCCATTTTTTTTTTAGTATGAAGATATTCGATCAATTAGGCATTACAACCCCACTTTTGTTTGGCTTAGGAGGATGACATCATCTGCATATAGCTCTGTGCAAATTTAAGTGCCTCCGGGCGCGATGTGGGCCTTGGCAGCTTCCGCCGCTAGGGCTCCTGGATGTTGTGGTCCTCCCTCCGTGGCTGCGCCTTGTTGGTGGAAGTTGCAGCAGCGGCGGCAAGGGAAGACTCGTGAGACTGGCAACAGGGGGCTTGCGGCAGAGAAGACAGGTACGTTGCCCCAAACAAACCAGAAAGGAGACCTCAGTTCACATATAGCAGATTAGATATTTGTTTGCAAACTAATTTGGTTGGATGTGCATTTATTTCATTCAGAGCATCCGTTAAGTCAGCAAAAACTAATTAAAAAGTAAAAGGGTCAGTACGCACCCCTGCTTTAAACCTACTGTCATTATTATTTCCTTTGTTAATGTCTGGCCATCCCACATCGGCATCTAACCCATGTGTTGGTATACAAAAGTTGAATTTGTTTTAACAGTTGCTCTGGAATATCTTTTTATTGCAGTGTTCTCCACAGAAGATATCTGTGCACACAATCGAACGCCGAACTGAAATCCACAAAGCACAAGTACAAGGGTTGTTTCTTTAAAATAGTTTGTCCATTAAAATTGATAAGGCTAATATATATCTGTTGTAGTTCCAAGTCCTCTAATAAATCCAGTTTGATTCAGTGGGAGTATCTTATTAACCGCTTCTCATTCAGCGAGATTTGTAAGTGAAATCCCCGCAAACATCTTAGCATCTGTATCTTGAAGAATTATTACTAAGCATGGGCTGAAAATTTCTTCCGCTCGCGGAATTTGCGGATTTTCCACGATTTCGTGATCCGCGAAATCGCTGTAAAATCCGCGAATCAGTGGGGACGAATTTTCAGCCAAGCACTTACAGGGTTACAGCAGCAGGTGCAAAAGTTGAAGCTAATTTTTTGTAACCTTTTACAAAAGGGTTACAAAGAAATTAACTTCAACTTGGGCACCTGCTGCTGTAAGCCTGTAAGGGCTTCCTGGCGCCTCGTTGCCTACTTGCAACTATTCTCTGACCCTGCTCTGACCCTTGAAGCAGGGTCAGAGAATAGTTACAAGTAGGCAATGAGGTGCCTGTCACGAAAATTAAACCTGAACAGGAAGCACTGACAGATATAAAAACAAGCATTTGCAATGCAATAGGTCTCACATTAGGAAAGTTTGAGCTATTGGTCTTGTAAATTACAATTTTTTTTATTTATGTGTTGGTTTTGAAAATAGCTAAATTAATAGCTTTGTCATTTACAATGCCAATAGTTATAACTTTCGCAAATGTGACACCTATAGCATTTGTAATGCAAAATGTTTTGTATTTAAGTGACTTGGATGTATTGATATTACAAACTACATTGGCTTTTAATTTTTTTAAATAATTAATACTTAAATAAAAGTGATTTTAATTTATAATGGCAATAGCTGAAACTTTTGTAAATAACTTTTGTGAAGATTATGTACAGTGCATTTTACTGTGACGAAAATCCGAGAATAGAAGTGAAATATTAACATCTTTTTGTGACATTTGTAATAAAGCTTGAAACATTGAGAGAACATATTTGAACCAGTTGTTGTTGAATGGTTGCGCAGATTGATGCTGGGGTGGCGCTGAGTGATGCTGTGGTGGCACTGAGTGGTGCTGTGGTGGTGCTGAGTGGTGCAGTGGTGGTGCTGAGTTATGCTGTGGTGGTGCTGAGTAATGCTGTGGTGGCGCTGAGTGGTGCTATGGTGGTGCTGAGTGATACTGGGATGGTGCTGAGTGATGCTGGAGTGGTGCTGAGTTGTGCTGTGGTGGTGCTGAGTGATGCTGTGGTGGTGCTGAGTGATGCTGTTGTGGTGCTGAGTGGTGCTGTGGTGGTGCTGAGTGATAATGTGGTGGTGCTGAGTGATGCTGTGGTGGTGCTGAGTGATGCTGTGGTGGTGCTGATTGGTGCTGTGGTAGTGCTGAGTGATGCTGTGGTGGTGCTGAGTGATGCTGTGGTGGTGCTGAGTGGTGCTGTGGTGGTTCTGAGTGATAATGTGGTGGTGCTGAGTGATGCTGTGGTGGCGCTGAGTGATGCTGTGGTGGCGCTGAGTAGTGCTTTTACTACACTGTAGCTGCGTAAAGGGCCAGAAGATGTGTCTCCAGTGACCATGTGTGCCTGTGTTACAGGCACACATGGTCACTGGAAACACATCTTCTGGCCCTTTACGCAGCTGCAGTGTAGTAAAAGCACTATACATTTACCCAATGTGGGAGCACTTACTGGATTAGCCAGTAGAAAGTAATGCAGGGCAAATCGCAAAAAAATCTGTAATTTCGCGGGAAAATTCGCAAATTTGCAGATTTCTTTGCGATTTCGCGGGGAAATTCGCGAATTTGCGGAACACAAATTTGCAAATTTCGCCCATGCTTAGTTATTAGTCAGTAATTTTCGGGATGGGCTTAGTTTCCTTTTTTATAAATAGGGGATATGAATGACCCTCTCCAGGATTCGGGTATGTTTCCCGGCCGTACTACTTCTTTGAACACTTCTGTAAGGTGTTCTGACCATAGATCCATTTTTTCTTTGTAAAGGGTGAACGGAATACTATTGTGTCCTGGTGCCCCATCTTTTTGATTAGTTATTAGTTTAGAGACTTGTGATTTTGATATATCAATTTCACAGCCAATATCATAATTTTATGTATCCATCCTACTCTGATTGCCTTCCTGATTTATTATTTTCCGTTCAGAGTTTAAATGATTTACCAGAAAGTTAACCCATTCTTTTTCAGTTAGTGCAGATGAGACCACAGATTTATTAGGCCATTTATCATTTTCCCAAATTCCCTTCAATTCATGTGGTTGCTTGCATAAATCAAAATTTGACCACTGGTCTTGCTTAGCTTGGTTTCTTTAATTCCAAATTAGTTTCCTCAAATTCTGATTTAAGGTTTTTAATATGATTGATAATTCCTCATTATATGGAAAGTTGGTAATCTGTCACCCTAGATTTTTAAGAGTCCTTCTCAGTTTCTTTATTGAGTAAGGTAAATTAATATTGGATTTCCTTTTCTCTCCTTGTATCACTTGCTTTTTCTTAACTTTAGGCACAGAGTCCTGGGGTTTGACTAGTTTATGCGTAAGGTTTACCCATTGTTCAATTGGGGAAATCAAGGTCTTATCTTCAAAACAATATTTAACCAGTTTTTGCGCCAGTTCATTGGTCTCCTCTTTGTTATGTCCCATCCAGATGAGTTTCCTATAGTGGATAGTTCACGTCTGGCCTTGCAGGGACAGATACGTTTGATGTTGTTTACTCAACAAATTTATAGTGATTATTTGTTGACTATGATCACTACCAGGGACCTTCCTCAATCCATACAAGGTAATGTTGTTCACATTGTGTGAGTAAAAAGTCCATGCAGGTGGTGAGACTAACCTGAATCTCCCATTTAATATTCGTAGACCCATTGCTTCTATGTCCTTTACAAAATTTGTTCCTACTTTTCTTTGTAGGGGTTTTGTTTCTGTTTCTAGTAGCTGGTGAGGAATTGCCCATTGATGATCTTGTGACTGTGTAATATCATCTCCGCTAAAAGATACTAAAAGATTTAAATTAAAATCCCCTGTGAGTATAAAATCTTCAAGTGGGTCAACCAACATTTGTTCCAGCAAAAAGCTGTTAAGGGTAGCACACATATTAGACCTTGAACTCTGTGTCGAATGTATATATACATTGATCGATAATAGGGTTTTTAATTTAATTTGATTGTTTGTTTTATATAGTAGTTTTACCGTTAGGATATTAGAACTAATCGTATCCAGTTGCTCATGTTCTACTTTCAAGTCGATGGATATGAATGTTACTAAATCCCCACTCGGACAGCCAAATTTATGTTGCTAGATTGCAGGCTCGTAATACCCTTTATATCCCTGTAGCATAATAGGGTTGGTTTCCCATGTTTCTTGTAGTAAAATGATCTGATATGAATTAGACATAGAGTTTAAGTGGGCATTATTAACCGTGTTTCCTACCCCGTTTATATTCCATGAGCACATCTTAAATATTTCACTATCCTTTTATTCTTCTTTTGTTGTGGATATAGCTGTGTTCTGTCATAGATCCTTATTACCATGTAAAGCCGAAGATATCCATTTTTCATTTATTCCTGTTGGCTTTTCTATTTTGCTTTGGGTCAGAATTGTTTCAATATCTCGCTCTGATCTTCCAAGGGCATTTTTTAGTACAGTTAAAACCAGCTTGTTGTTCTTTCCTTTCTGAGTCGTACTGTCTTCATTAACCCCTTCGCTGCGGCGGCTATTCCTCCGCAGCGCTAAAGGGGCGGGGCGGCCGCGCAGCGGCAGCATGCTGGTGACGGAGCCGCTCCGTCACCAGCCACGGTTGAGCTATGCTGGTGACGGAGCGGTTCCGTCATGACCCGCCCCGCTCATTAGAACGCCCGCGCAGGCGCGAAATCAGCGCCGCGCAGGGGCGGCGGCTGGGCCATGACGGAACCGCTCCGTCATCAGCACAGCTCAACTGTAGCTGATGACGGAGCGGTTCCGTCATCAGCAGGGGAGGGGTTAATGAGCGGGGTTGGATATACTTTTGGAACTTGCTTGCTAAATATTATCCCCCTGCTGTGGAATATTTCTTTTTCATTTATGATTTGTTCTGCTAGGGACACAGAATTTACAGTTATCAAGGTTAATGTCTGGCTGCCCTCAGTATTTGGTAAGAATCCGATACATTCAATATCTTTACTCGTCACTTTTGCTAGTGACGGCATTAACTTGAAGAGGCGAAGGTGGTTTCCTTTATTTAGTGTGTCTTAATTGCCTCCAGAGTCATATACCGGTTTAAAAATTAACTGTACCTTCTCATTAATTGATAGATAATTTTTCCTTTCTTCATTCAAATCTTGTAGGACTTTATATGTGACTTGTTTCTCCTCACCATGTCTTTCAACAACCTGATGATGCCAATTTGGTAAACACCGGATAACATCAGCTTATTCTATCATATTGCTTTGTTTCACAATTAGTTGGTTTGGTTTCTTTTATTGCTGGTGTCGAATTCGCCCATATTGTTGGTTCTGATTGTGAATTATTTTTTAACTTAAACTATGGACTATGTTATGATCCCAAACTTGTGGCCTCTGTACTACTGGACCAATATATATTTCTTTCTCCTCTTTTTCATTTAACAAATATTTGGGTTTGAGGGGAATCGTTATGCTCTTTGCTTGAACCAGCTTTTCAGGTGGTATACTTTTTATATCCTCTGGTGCCTGTTCTATAATACACCCATTTCCCTGTAGCCTAAGTTTGTTTTCCCTTAGTCTTGTTCTTTCTTCACCCATATCCGATTAATTTTGGGTTTGTCTCATTTTGTCAGCTGTAATGGTTATATCTGTCTGAGTACTTATTTGGTCGATAGGTTGTTTTTCTTTTTTGGTGAATATAGCTAAATACTTATTATTCTTGTTCTTTATTATTGAAGAATGCTTTCCTTACAATACCTTATCTTGGTTCCCCGATATTTCCGTATATTTCTGGTGGTACTTTATCTTCAGGCTGTGTTGTTACTATAATATCTGCTTAACTTTATTTCTTGCTTTGCGTAGTTTTTTCCTATGTCTTTTTGTGATGCTAAATAATGGGGAAACTGGATCTTTGGCTTCTTGGTCATCCGGTATCTTTTCCATTTGAGGGGCCGAAGGTTTTGTGCCCAGTAACTTTTCACCATCCTGGTGCAGAATCCGCAATTTTGTCGGAATTACTTATTCTTGACCATTCTGATGCAGAATCGGCCAGTATGTCGGAGTTAATTGATCTGGGTCAAGGTCTTTTATGAGACTTTGATGTTCCATATCGCTAAATGTTGTCATATTAATATTGTTTTTTTGTATTTTGCAACTGTCCTCTTCATAGATATATTTCTCCCTTTGAAGGCTCATTTTGACATCTTCTAGTATGGTATTCATAACATACAATATTTTAGCCAATTTATTTATTATAAGAGCACATGTACAATCAGTATATGTTTTGGCAATTTCGGTTTGAGCTCTAACTATCAAACCATTTAGCTGAGCAAGTATATTATCTTTACCAGCTACTGCATTTGCCATCACTCTGAGTAGTTCTATTTGAATGTCCATTATATTCAACTGATATGTTAGTGCTTCTAATGTTAATGATGAAGTTTGGTAGAACATATCCCAGCTAGACCCCAAGTTCTGGTTGCCTATGGTTTGTGTCTTTTGGTCATTCTGATGTTCATGCACAATGTTAGTGGAACTTTTGAGGAAACTGGAATGTTCAATGCATGATGTGGCACACAGTCCACAAATCGCTGGCCCACACTGCAGGCACAGGCAGCAACTGAATACTAGGACTAGGCCAATGCCTAGGAATGATAGGATCTTCCATCCCCAAGCAGTTAACGTTGTCCAGAACCAACCGGACCAAGTCCAGGTGCCTGGATTCTGATGTATCAGATTAGCAATTTTATGAAGACGTGTAATAGCTTTGTATACAGATGGCGCGTTTTCTGGAATGAAAACACAGCAACTTGACCCGATGACCTTACAGGCTCCACCTCTATCTGCCAAGATGACGTCAATAACAAGACGATTCTGAAGGACAACAACCCGCATGGCGGACTGCTCTTCTGTTAAGTTACCTAGGGCGGAGGCAGTTTCATTCACTACTGCTTCAAGTGTTCTGGTTAATCTGCGTATTAGTTTACTATTTTGGACAGGGCCTAAAAAGAAAAAGAATCCTTTATTAAAATCGGTGTACTGTTCCCATGCCGTTTCTGTGTAGTCGACAAGTGTGATATCTCTTCTGAGTCTATTCTTTACTAGATTTGTATTTCTGTGATAATCAGGAGGGGCTAGAAAAACAGGTGGCAGAAGGAATGCAATATAACAGGTACCATCCCAATCTGGAGGTAAGCGTATGTATGCGGTATGACCACAAACAAAATAGGAATGACGGATAGTTTTAAAAGACGATTTACCATGATCACTGAATTCGACCACAGTAGTACATTTACTATGACCTAAGTGTACTGAACCTTTCTTCCTGACACATAATTCACCAGTGACGGGTAATACTGACATAGCGGGCAGAACTGGTGCAGTTTCGGCTTCAACAGTGAGAATCATAAGGTTAATTGTGTAATTGCTTAATCCATATACTTCATTTTCTAGATCAGTTCCTATTCTAATGGGGAGTCCCTCCTTATCAGGGTAACAGACGTCGAGCAGGACCAAGTTCAAGTTTCCCCAAACCCAGCCCCCGTCGAAAACAGCAATATCAGGATCTAAGGAGTTAATTATTTTAAACCATGCACCGCAGGAGCCATTGTGAGTGAACGGGTACGGAAAGAGGGGCAGAGCTCCCTCGTAATTCTGGTAGGGAGGGAGTCGGCCACATATCCAACAGTTTGTAGCATTATTAGTCTGATGAGAATGATGAAGCATACTAATGAAAGTGTTGTTGCGCAGCGCAAGTCTGTAAGAGCGTTCATGTGGAGGTAACTCGCTAAAAGTGTGTTCAGCAGAGACATTGTAAGCAGATTGTTCACGCTTGAAAATAGGACAATAGATAGGAAGAAGTATACTTGCAAGGATAATTAGAAGACTTAGAAAAAACATTATTAACAATGTCACTATACAGTGACTACGCAGTGATTTGCAGTATGTACGTTTCTTGAATTGTGTCTCTCTCTCTCTATCTCGATCTAGGGGATACATGTCAGAAACTATTTAACCGATTCACCTAGGGGAGGACTTAAACAATTAAACTGTCTGACTTGCTAGATCGGAGCTTTAATCTGTACTCTTCTTGTGGAGTTTTCTCTCGTTCGGAAACTTTAAAGTCACTGGGCTCGATACAGTCTTTGGAAGGGGTGGATGAGCCTGGGTCGGATTTCAGTTCATTACACAGTTTAACATGGCTCATGTGGATCCACCCCTTTCGGCCCTCAACTTTCACCGCTGTCCTTGTAGTAAGTAGAACGGTCTTCGGCGCTTTCCAGCGGGGCTCCAGCGGACTTTTCCGGTCAAAGTTCCTTATGAGAATCAGGTCGCCTGGACGGACATCATGCGGCTTTACATCAGTGTTGTCAGGGAAGGCTGCGGCAACCTGTGAACGACATGATTGGAGTGCAGACATCAAGGAGGCAAGGTAATCTGTCAGCATATTGCAATCAACATCAGTAATTTTCTTAGGAATGGGCGTCCCCCACATATTCGGTGGTCTACCAAAGACCACTTCGTACGGGGATAGTCCTGATCTCGAATGGGCAACCATTCTCATATAGAACAGTGCCACTGGCAGGGCGACTATCCAGTCGACCCCTTTCTCTTGACATATTTTAGCAAGGCGTGTCTTTAGTGTCTGGTTATGCCTCTCTACAAGACCTGCGGCTTCGGGATGTCGGACACAATGGAATTTCCATTGATATCCTAGCAGTAAGGAAACCTGCTTCATTAATTCGGAGGAGAATGGCTGACCGTTATCTGAATACACGACACGAGGCATGCCGTACCGTGGGAAGAATTCACGAACCAACTGCCTGGCAGTGGTCGGAGCAGTGTAATCTGGGACTGGATAGGCTTCGGTCCAACGGGACAGTGCACAAACAATTACGAGGACATATTTGAATCCTCGACAACGGTCCATCTGGATATAATCCATCTGGAGGACTTCAAAAGGGTGATCGGGAGGATGAAATCCACCTTGCTCTACAGGGACGCTTTTACCTGGATTGAACTGACAACAGATCATGCAAGTACGCACTTTCTGTTTTGCTGCTGCTCGTAAGTATTTA
The DNA here is from genome assembly GCF_964263255.1 of Lissotriton vulgaris. NCBI lineage: Eukaryota > Metazoa > Chordata > Amphibia > Caudata > Salamandridae > Lissotriton > Lissotriton vulgaris. The sequence goes on from NC_141698.1 coordinate 376,263,592, forward strand.
TTGCTCCAAAGATTTTGTAAACTGTCTAACATAGCTTTTTCTCCTAGGTGTGCTGGACTATGTGCTGTATTGATCATAACTTGAACCATAGAGTCAGGAAGAAACCATGTAGATTTTCCCTTCGTCATCCAACCTTGATCTGTCTGGATCCCTCCTAGTTCAATCCATTTCTTTATTTCATCTGGGGTAGCATGTGTCTGAATATCGATAACATCTAGTGTGGGATCCCTGACTGTCATACAACTTGTCGGTCCTATTGTCTTTGTCACGTCAGTTGTCTGAGTGTGAGTCAATGCTGTATGTTTTGCTGTCTGGTCTGCCAGGTCGTTACCCTGGGAAACAGAATCTGTAACTTTAGTATGTGCTTTACACTTCATGACGGATATGCCTGAAGGCAGATGTATTGCTTCTAACAGTGCTTGAATGAGGGGACCGTGTTGGATCTTGGCACCATGAGAGGTCAGAAAACCTCGTTCTTGCCATAACATTCCGAAGTCGTGTACAACTCCGAACGCATAACGGGAATCAGTGTATATGTTGACATTTCTGTTCTTGGCTAGTATACAGGCTCGGGTCAGAGCAATAAGCTCTGCCGCTTGAGCAGACAGTGTGTCAATACGATGTGTTTCTTTTACTTCGGTTTCAGTGGTCACTGCATATGCGGCCACTAATTCTCCTGTACTTGTTCGCATACATGAACCATCCACATAAAGTGTCAGGTCTGGATTTGTCAATGGAACATCTGTTAAGTCTCGTCGGGGCTTTGTTACTGCATTAATGATTTCTATACAATCATGCGGGGCTGGATCTGTCATAATGGAAGGTAACAGTGTTGCTGGGTTCAGAATGCTGCAGCGTCTTATTTCTATGTGTGGCTGGAATAGCGTTAATTCGTAACCTGTCAGTCGTGCTATGGTCAAGTGCTGAGTCTGGGTTCTGTTTAAAAGAACCTCTACAGAATGTGGGACTTGTACTGTTAACTGATGGCCTAAAACAATTGAATCGCTCTGTCTAATTGCTAGTGCTGTTGCTGCTACTGACTTTAAGCACGCAGGGAGTGCCTGGGCTACTGAATCCAATGTACTTGAAAAATAAGCGCAAGGCTTATGTGAACCTGCTTGATCTTGAGTGAGGACAGACAATGCTGTGCCATCACGTTCTGTAACAAAAAGTGTAAACGGTTTGCTGTAACATGGTGTTGCTAAAACTGGTGCTTGGCATAATGCTTTCTTTAATTCCTCAAAGGCTTGTGTATGTTCCTGAGTCCAAGGAAGGACAGTCGAAGTCGCTGCCTCCCTTGTCGTTAACTGGATGAGTGGTTTAGCTAGGAATGCATATTGAGGAATCCATTGTCTGCAGTACGAGGTGAGGCCTATGAAGGCCCGCACTTCCTTTTGTGTCTGGGGTTGTGGCATATGTACAATTAACTGAATGCGATCGGGAGTGAGCTGTCTCCCCACTTTGGACAGCAAGTGACCCAAGTACACAACTTGCTGTACACAGAATTGTAGCTTTGAAGGAGACACCTTGTGTCCCTTGTCGGCCAGAAAATGTAAGACTGTCAGTGATGCTTGTTCACATTCGGGCTCACTTCGTGCGGTGATCAGCAGATCATCGACGTATTGCAGTAAAGCGGTGTTAACTGGCATTTGAATACAATCTAGTTGTCTTTTCAGTGCTTGACTATAGATGCTGGGGCTTTCTGTGAATCCTTGAGGTGCGCGGGAAAATTTGAAACTTCGTCCATTTAAACTGAATCCGAAGAGATATTGGCTCTCTGGGTCAATAGGTACACTAAAGAAGGCGTTCTTGAGATCAATTACAGTAAAGAACGTTGCTTCTGAATCAATAGCAGTCAATAGGGAAGAGATATCGGGGACCACAGGGTACTGTGGTACAATACATTTATTCAGCTCTGGAAGATCAATCACCAGCCGATATACTGGCGGTGCATTGGGATCAGTACGTTTAAGAATTGGAATGATGGGTGAATTACAGATATTGGAGTCGGTCTCTACGACCACTCCTTGGGCAATGAGCTCTTCAATGATTTCCAGTAAAGCCACTACAGCATCGGGTGGTAACTTGTATTGTCTGATTCGTGGTAGAACAACTCCTGTCTTGAGTGTAACACGGTATGGTGTGATATGCATACAACCTACATCAGTTGGGCCTTTTGCCCATAAGTATTCTGGTACATTTTTCAATCTGACATCAAATTCACGCAACACATAATGACCCTTGAAATCCCGCAGAAAGAGTCTAACTCCCTCCGGGGAACAGCAAATTATGGCTCCTAGAGCCTTCAACGTTTTAATTCCTAACAGATTTTCTGGACATGATTTCGTAAGTAACAAGTCTGTAACTCGTGATAATGGACCCACAGCCAAGGGTACTGGTTCAGATACTTCATTTACAATGGGCTGTCCTGAAAAACCAAGGGAAACATTTTGTGAGCCTGAGAGGGGTGCCCCTGGGACTTCGTCATGGCTAATTGTAGTGCGGCTTGCCCCTGTGTCAATTAAAAACTTTCTGTCTTTTCCCAATACTTGACTGTGTACATAAGGACCTTCTTGATCTACAGGAATTTCAATAAGAGGCAAACCCATTTCCCTCTCTAGGCTGTTTCATGCGTATCGTTGGTAATCGGGGTAAGCGGATTGAGCATATTGGTACATCTGCTGAGAAACTTGCTGAGTTGCGGCAAGAGGCTGTGGCTGTGATACCGCTACTGTCTGTGCTGTATGGGATGAAGCATGCATAGGCTGCGTGTTCTGCATGGGCTGTACATTCTGTGAGGTCTGTTGCTGGACCTGATCTTGTCTTGGTGGGTGCGGTCTCTCTTTAGTCTTACCTGTTGCTATGTTATGTTTCAGAACTGGACATTCATGTACGTAGTGACCTGGCTGCTTGCAATAATTGCATGTCCCTTTAACGGGAGCTGCGGCGTGACCTGTCTGGGTCGTACCCTTTCTGTTTCCGTCGGTATGGACTGACCGGGCTACTAACATTTTCATTTTCGTGTCTTTCATACGTTTCTGTTCCTGATCTTGTTCTTCTCTAATTCTATTCTGATGGTATTGTAACATTTGTAACATCTGTGATGGCGTGTTTGCTTGCCATGTACTCTCAACCTTGTATACTCGATTCTTGACTGCTAACAGGGAATTCTCAACTAACTTGGATACAAAAAGGTGCGGGTACGATTCGCTGCTTGGTTTAAGGCCACTATTAATAATAAAACATTTCTCGAATCTTGAATAAAAGTCACTAGTATCTTCGTCGGGTTTCTGTTTACATGCTGAGAATGCATCCCAGTCTTCTTTTCTAGTTGTCAATAATCTTGGCAGAACCTGTACTATCAAACCTGGTAATGCTTTAGTTTTGTCCCCAAGGCCTACCCCTGGGATACGTTTGTTCTCTTCGTCTTCTATTTCTGCCCATACAATCTTTTTCTCTCCCACCTCCCATTCCTTTTCCTTCAGTTTCTCGTAGATGCCCGTGGGCAGCAGTACTTTTAACATTTTCATGATATCTTCATATGTGTAATCCCCCATCAGTAACATGTCTTTAAGTTCTCTGTGAAAACCTGCAGGGTCTTTATCATGGCACGGAACTAGTTTCTTCATTTCTAACAGTTCTAACTTAGTCAGTGGCGTGTGCACATACACGCGTTTCAAGATATGATCCTCACCCATAACTGGGTGCACTTCTCGTAAGGGGTTCTGACTTTCAATGCCACTAAGGCGTTCCATGTGATACATTTTGCTTTCTGGGGGCGGGGCGGGAACATATTCAGAGTTTATGAAAGTGTTATATCTATGTCGTTGTTCTAGAATTATTTGTATTAACTTGGTACTGAGACCTCTCCATCTATCCATGAGTAGTTCTTCTAATGTTTCATGTAAGGGACCTGGATCAGAATGTTTGTTTCTGTATTTCGTGAGGAGGTGCTGAATTATGTATACACCTGCTAATTTCTGCTCATCTGGGGAAAGGTTCAGGAATGTCTGCGCTACGGTGTCATCATTATACATATCCGGATTTTCAGCCCATAATATGGCTGACCGGGCTAGTTCTTGTTCATCCATCGAATTGAGTACATGGTATCCCATTCTCTCTCGTAGTCTTTTATCAGTCTCCTGGAACTGATGTTCAGAAGAATTCGGGTTTGTTAGGGCAGAGAGAAAAACTCTCTTGCTTTCCGGACGAACACCTTTCCTAAGGTAAGCTCCCTTACCTACATACGCTATAGTATCTGTAGTCTTTTCTGGTTCTTCCAGTTCTTCTTCCTCCTCGGAGGAAGCCTTTTCTTTTTCTTCTTTGTGTATGTCTATCACTGCCTTTCTAATTTTCTTGTACATACTGGCTATGCAAGTCCCCTTGTCGTGCTTTCCTTCAGATATATTTTGACCCCACCTGTTCAGTGCATCTAATTCACTCTGAGCTGTCTCAGGCCTGTCTCGTTCTCTTATTAGGCAATTTATGAAAAAACGTAGTATCTGTGCTTGAACGTCAACTTTCTGATGCTCCATGGCATCCTTAATACTGTCAGGGTCCTTCCCAGTCTGAATAAACTGATATATTCTATTGAGGTGCTCCTTCATTCCTACATAGTACAGCAGGAAATCAGTAGCAGATCTTAATCGTAATGATGCCATCATCATTCTATCGTCTTTACCGGGTACTGGATCATATCTGCAAACTGAAAGGTTTTCTTTGAGTATGTCAAGGCGAGGTGATTTGAACGCGAAAGGACTCTGCAAGTCCCTAAGCTGTAACCTGCGTGTTAATGGCGGGGTGTGAAGACCCCCGGTCACACCCCCTGAGGCGGAAGCTTGAACATCATCTCTCTGTGGAGTTGGTATCTGAACTTGAATTTGTCTTTTAGTAGGATCAGGTAGACGTGGTTTCGGTAAATCAACTTTAGGTACGGGAAGTGGTGGAGGTGGTGGAACAGGAGAAATCTGTTGTGGTACTGGCGGAATATGATCTTGGGGCGGGTTACCACCCCCGTCCCTGTCGTTAGGCAGGGCGCGGACAGGCAGATTGGTGTAAGCGGGTGCTACATCCTCTAGATAGGAATTCAGGAATATGTCTTTAGTAGTCTTATGAATTACTTTAGTTGGCACTAATGGTGTCGGCAGATTTTTCGGTATTTCTGAAATGGCCTCAGGCGAACCCTCGGCCACGAGATACATACCGTTTACGAGATTGTTTTGTGCGCGGTCTACTTGCTCTGTTTTTACTCGAATCCCTTCAGTAACTAATTCGTTTTCTTGGGCTTTATCGGATTCTCTAAGTCTGTCTTCTCTACGTAATTCTTTTTCAGTACGCTTATGTGATTCCTTACGCCAAAACTCTATGGCGTCTTTCTGAGATTGTCTGGCTTTCTTTTTCCATAATGCTTCCTCTACCTTCATGATGCACTCGGCATCCCATGTTCCGGTAACAGGCCATCTGTGTCTTTCGTCTAGATGTTTAGTATACTCGGCCCATAAATCTAGATATAATATGGCATCTATGCCATGCTTGTGGTACATAAAATTTCCTGGAGTGTCCCTAGGGGGGATAGGAATTGCTTCCTCTAGTATCCCTTTCCTAGTTCCTATCTGCTTTAACTTGTTGAAAAACGGCATCTTGTTTACTTGGTACTGAATGCTCAATCCTAACTACTTAATACTGGATACAGCAAGTTATACAAGAACACAATAAGGCACATTAAAAACGGTCACATTCATACCACGACATTAATCACATGAAAAGACATTTGAGACATATATGACTACCCTCTATACTGGATGTACTGCTAAACAGTACAGATATACTGGTGAAACAGTGCAGAAATTCAGAATACTAGATATACTGCTAAACAGTACAGATACACTGTCTAAAAAACAGTGCAGACCGGACTTGTGTACCCAAACCCGTCTAGATACGTCCCAGCAATGGTACTCACCGGGAAGCACGGAAACAGAAGGCCTCGGAAAACTCGACTGGACTGGACTCGACTCGGCGCGACACGTGGAACTTCGGAAAACTTCGGAAAACTTCGGAAAACTGGTGGGCCTCTTGACACCTCGGACCTTGCTTCTTTCGGCTAGGCTCTGGTCGGGATCCTCCGCACTCCTCACCGCCTCGTCTGGGTACTGATCACAGTCTTCGTCACCTCCGTGGGCCAGAGGGAGATGCAGGAAATCCTGCCGGTACGCGTAAGTTCCTTCTAGCTGATGGCAGGGGACAGAGCTTGCAACGCACCTACCGGCGCGTGAGGTGGGGGAGGGGTCCCTATTCGGGCGCCAAAATGACAGGATTTCTTGTACTGCAGTTATTTTTTTGAGGTTAGCCATTTTAATATATTCGCTATATTCTTGTCCACTATATTGTGTTTTACTACTATTAGTTCTATTATTAGATGCTATTTCTGTTGTTGTTCCTGGATTCTCAGTTATTCTTTGAACAATATGTTATATAGTCTCTACATTTTGTTCTTTGGTGATCAATAGGTTTTGATGGTTGTGGGATTGACCCTCTGTGTCCTAATTTTTATTTTTGTATTCGTTCCTCCCTTGGGTCTAGAATAACTATCAACTCTGAGTTGATTATCCTGGATGATATGTACTACGCTCGCGCTCTGGTTTTGATTGATTACTTGGCTATGTGTTATGATGTTACCAGTTGATTCTATTTTTTGCCGTATTTCTACTTTCACTTCTAAAGGTAGCATGGTCCTTGGTACCCCCTTTTTTTGGTTTAACTCTCCCTGGTACATCTCCTCCTGCGGTGTTCCTGGCACATCCATATCTTTTTGACCTATGTAAGTAGGTAATATTATATTTAGCATTTCCTTGTCGGTAATTTGGCATTCATTGACGTCAATGTGATATTTCTTATCTTGTGACTGTCGGTCCTCCTCTTGTCTGCTAATTTGTGTACTTTCTCCCAAGTTGCTAATTGACTTAATCAGGGTTTGTAATATAATTGTTTCTGACTCTATTTGTATTGTTATTATGGCTCCAGATGGATCTTTCATAAAATCAAATGTATGTGTAACTTTTGTTGATTTTTCAAACATCGTGCTATGGGTGAGATTAACAACTGGTTCAGGTATGTTGTATTTGCTTTTGCCTTCTTTTTTATCACTTTCGGTATTGGTATTTTCTTTGCTCGACTTGTGGAGGGTCCTGTTGCCCTCTCTTTTTCTGAACGCATGCTGGCTTTTTTTTTTGCTGATATCAGTTCAAGTATGTAATATCCAATCCAATCCGATCACTTAGCTCTAATATCACCCGATTTTTACTGCGTCGTTAATAGGTTTTTCCTTTTGGTTCTTTCAGTTCTTTTAGTTCTTTCCTGTTGGCCCTCCTGCATCTCCTTTACCTCCTGTACCTGTTACTGTAAATAAATGGTAGGTACCACTGATAATGGATTAATAATGGGCTGGATGCAGTTCAGGGCAGATGTAGCGGCAGTAGGAGGCTTAGGGGATTGATTGAATGGGAGAGGAGAGTGCGAGAGCAGGGCAAATTGGACACCGCTAGCTGCACCCAGCGTACTTGGGCCGCCTCTGCAGGGCTCCTGGCACTACACTGCCAGCCACCGCTAACGCTGGCTGCGCTCTCAAACTCTTTATTACCTCTGCCTAGCTTCTCCTCCACTAGTGCGCTGTCCCCCACGCAACAGTGTAAGCCAAACACACCAACACCTTGTGCCAGACTCGTGCTTCAGCCTCTGTCAGCACTCCCAGTACCTTGTTCCTTGTACTTTGCTGCTGGCCCGCTATGGATCTCACTTGCCTGCTCCTTGCTCCACGCTCTTCATGGGTTGCTCCTCGCACTCTTCTCCACTCCTCCTCCGCTCTGCCACTGCGTCTCACGGGTTCACAGCTTCTCGGTGATGATCTGTGTCTGGGCAGGGCAGGGCAGGGTTGAGCAGGGTTGAGTGCCGAGCGATGAAAAGCCGGCGGCCGGCAGCCTCTTGCCTCCGCCTCCGCCTCCGCCTTCACTTCCGTGGGTTCTGTTTCCGATTCCGGTTCAATGTCGATCTACGGCTCGCGTTACACCTGCTTTCTCAGAGCTCAGAGCTTTTCCAGTCAATCTGTATTCTGTTTTCCATGTCCCTCCCATGGCACTATACTGAACCTCTGCCTCTGTCTCTTGCAGCATCTACCGAGGGCACGGAAGGACAGGGGACCGACACCAGTGGGGAAGTTTCTGGCATGACTGCTACACATGAGCTCACTGACACTGGTCTGACCAGCACCTGGGTGAGGGACAGGAGTGCCCTGGATGAACCAGGCCCTGAAATAGCAACCTCCACATCATCAGACTCCAGCAGTGACTCCTCGATGTTGGCGGGCACTGGAACTTCATAATCTGCCTCTTCTTCCACCACAAATCATCCAGTTCCCACCCTCCCAGTTGTTACCACAAGTGTTCTCCGTGACCGTAGTCCTAGGGAGAGTAGAGTCTCCTTTCCTCAGGCACCACTGCACCTGCACCTGCCCCTCTCTCCCCTGCTGCCCTCAGTGTGGAAGCGGTGGAGCTTTTGTGCTAGGTGTGTGTGGGTCAGACTGCTCTCCTGAATCCCTTCCAGGATCATGACAAGAAGTTGGCACAAGCAGTACCCTTCATGGAGGGGATTCATTTTATGTGGTCCTCCACACTTACAGCAGCCATTCAGCAGCCACAGGCTCCCAGTCTAGCTCCTGTGTCTTAAGCAACTGCCTTGCCAGTGGCACCACCTGACAAGAGTGCCCACATGCCAAAGCCCTCAGGCACCAGGTCCTCCACACCCAGCACACAACAGCAGCGCTCCAAGCGGGCCAGACCACAGACACCATCCCCACAACACAATACAGGCACACATGGGTGCAAAACCAAAAGCTCATCACCTGACACTCATGGGCATCAGGCCAAAAAGCAGGCATCAACATCACATTCATCAAAATCACCCCTATCCAAGGGCACTCCCATCCGCACACCTGCTCCCAAAGACAAACAAACAGTTGTCCTGTCTGCTATGAACCTGGTGCCTGCAACGACTAAGCACAAACACTTCTCTAAGGCAGATTCACCTACAACATCAACTCTCACCCCTATGAAGTTGGGATAGGAGAGCAAAGTGGGAGGTTTACCTGGACAACAGGGGATGCAGGGGAAAAAGCAAGGCCACCCCAAGTGTACCACCAGATCAAGCAAATCCCCACAGGGAGAGCCACCTGCACCTGATACATCTTTGGTGGAGAGTGAGGCTGTTGTGCCTTAGCATGGGCGAATTTTGCGAATTCGTTATCCGCGAATTTGCGGATTTGCGAATTCGCAATCCGCAAAATTCGCGAATTTGTGCGAATTTTTAGATTTTTGCGTGTTCGCGGGGCACTTTGTGTGTTCGCGGGTGTTCGCGGGGCGCTTTGCGTGTTTGCGCTTTTTTTTTTGCCTGGTTAATCACTGCCACCCTCTTGTTTTTTATGCCCTTCTGCCCTCTGTACCACTCGTTTCTGTGCCCTTTTGCCCTCTGCCGCACTCATTTTTTATCCCCTTCTGCCCTCTGTCCCACTTTTGTGCCTTTCTGCCCTCAGCTCCACTTAGAATGCCGCCGGCAAGCTGCAGCGCCATTCTAAAATAGCTTCAAAGAGCTTCAACAGGAAGCACTAATAGATAAAGTAAAGCAGGTGCTCGAGTTGAAGGTCAAATTAAGTTATACAATCATTAATCACCCCAAGTTTGGGGTGATTAATGATTGTGTAACTGAATTTGAGCTACAACTCAAGCACCTGCTTTACTTTATCTATTAGAGCTTCCTGTTGAAGCTGACTTTTGTAAGTATTTTAGAATGGCTCTGGCAGCTTGCCGGTGCCATTCTAAAAGAGTTACAAAAGTCAGCTTGAACTTTTGACCCAATCCGTTCTGCTCGTGGATTTTGCGGGAAATTCGCGAATCTCGCGGATTGCGAATTTACCCAAAATCCGCAAAATCTGCAAGCGGAACAGATTTTCCGCCCATGCTTAGTTGTGCCCACCTCACTTCCCACTCCGGCCAAGACACGTGTGGGCTATCGAATCCCCAAGCAGTTAAGACCCAGCCCTCAACATTCAACCTCAGACACTGTGCCTCCATGGAGCATGTCTCTACCTCCCCGTGCCACCACACCACTCGGTCCAAGCAGCCCTCAGGCTCCCACAGCCACTGATGCCTCTACCTTATCCAGTTCTCTCTCTTCCAGGTCCAGTCCTCCAACTGACCCGACAATCAGCCAACTCCCAGTTTACCTGACAGCCAAAGTTGAAGCAAAGTACCCCTCCCCACACCATTTCTCCCACAGTGGTGCCTGGACTGCCCATTTGTAGCCCCTGAGGTCAACTCCCAACTGATCATCACACACTCTCCACCAGTAATCAGCTGGAACGGAAATGCCTATACTTTAATGCCAGATCTCTTCCTAATCACGCACTTGACATCTGGGACATATTGACATCTAGGACCTGGTCTTTATTACCGAAACATGGTTATCTGACGCCAGCGCTCCAGACCTGGCCAACGCCCTTCCCCCTGAATACAAAATAATCATACAAAATAGACAAAGCCAAAAAAAAAAAAAGGAGGTGGAGTCGCTGTGATCTTCAGAGACCACATAACATGTCTCACGGAAACGACAACTGTCTACCCCGAACATGAGATTCTACCATTTAAAATCCTCGTGGAGAACCTCATCATACTAGCCGGTGCAGTTGTCTATAACCCGCCAGGACAACAAGCCAGCATAGGCACCAAACTACTGAACCAACAGCTTCCATCCTGCCTGAAACACAAAAATTATATGGTCATTGGTGACTTCAATGTCCACTATGAAAATACTAATGCCCCTGGATCGTCACAGCTGAAGTATGACATGGAAATCCTGCAACTTAAGCAGTTGGTTGAGGGCCCCACGCACTCAGCAAGACACACCTTGGATCTCCTTTTTACTAATATTGAGTCGACTACCATGAAGGAAATCCTCCCCCTGTCCTGGTCTGATCATTCCATGCTATCCTTCTCTTTTAAACTTCTCGGTAAACCCGCGAAGACCAGACCCACCCCTCTCACCACCAACAGAGCCTGGAGACTAATCAATGACTCCAATTTTCAAAATCACTTTCTTGAGATAGATGTCACATTGCAGGATGACTCCTCCATCTGTAATAACCTCACTTTGCTAGAAATCGGAATTCGCCAAACGTTAGACAAACTAGCACCCCTGCGGGAACTAAGAAAAAAAACAACTACCAGGGAAAAATGGTACACCTCTCTCCTTAAAAGCCACAAAAAGGAATGCCAGAAAACTGAACATCGATGGAGACAAACCAAAGATTCAGAAACCAGAGCAAACTATGCCACAAAGCGGAAACAATATATCCTTGCCATTCGGGATGCGAAAAAAGCATTCTTCACGCAACGAATCCATGAAAATCACAACTCCGCAAAAGAACTGTTCAAAATTGTAAAGGAGCTTAGTAATCCATCCAGCACCTCACAAACCCTCACCCCCTCAACTGAGGCCTGCGAACGTATTAGCACCTTCTTTGTCGAGAAGATTAATAAAATTTACTCTACCTTCACCCCTTCACATTCCCCTTCCCTGCCCGACAACCCCGGCGAAAATTCGCCAACATCAGACAAAGACAATGTCCATCCAGACGCAGGCAATTCCCCACGTCTAACCAATTTTCAACCACTTTCCGAAAACGAGGTATTATCGGTTCTAAAGACAATCAAATCAGGCTCTCCTGCAGACCCATGTCCCCATTTTGTGTTTTCTGAAATTGCACCAACACTCTGCCCTTTCATCACCAAACTTTTTAACCAGTCCCTCACCACTGCGTCTTTTCCAGAAGCCTGGAAGCATGCATCTGTAACCCCCCTCCTGAAGAAAGCCGGATCCGACATCCTAAACCCAGAGAATTACAGGCCAATTTCCCAGCTCCCTTACCTCTCCAAGGCTTTGGAGAAAATGGTTAATATACAACTATCCAAATACCTAGAAGACAATTCACTTCTGGACCCCACCCAGACCGGCTTTAGAGCCAACAACAGCACCGAGGCAACGTTGCTGGCAGTGTCGGACAGTATCAGATGCATCACAGACCAAGGGGGATCTGTGGCTCTGATACTGCTAGACCTGTCAGCAGCGTTTGACCCGGTATCACACGACTGCCTAATAAACATCCTCCTGAGCAAAGGAGTGCAATCTACAGCGTTAAGATGGATTAAATCATTCCTTAGCAATCGCACCCAAGCTGTGCGCATGGGCCAATTTCACTCAAAACCCTGTCCCATCGGCTGTGGGGTCCCACAAGGGGCCTCACTAAGCCCCACTCTCTTTAATGTCTACGTTTCATCTCTGGCCGACATTGGAAGAAAGTGGGGCATCGGCATATGCTCCTATGCCGATGACACTCAGCTGATGGTGACAATGGATGAATTGTCGGAAACAACTAAGAAAAAACTACACAGCTGTCTCTCCAAAAATGGCAGAATGGATGCGCAACCACTGCCTAAAACTAAATGCCGGAAAATCGGAGATACTACTGTTCGGAGGAGCCAAACTCTCATGGAACGACACGTGGTGGCCACCATCTCTGGGATTAGCCCCCGTCCCGAAACAGTACGCCAGAAACCTTGGCATCATGATGGACGATGCCCTGTCCATGAAAGACCACATACGCATACTCTGGGGCAAAGGTTTTGCAATTCTCAAACTCTTGGCAAAAATTTTCTCCTGGATACCTCTGGACTGTCAACGCACAATCACCCAGGCCCTCCTGGTCAGCCGCCTAGATTACGGCAATGCCCTGTTCGAAGGGATGAACGAGCAACTGTTCTCCCGCCTACAGGTCCTACAAAACCAGGCGGCTAAACTGGTCTGTAACAAAGGCAAGCGAGATTCGGCCTCTGCATGCCTAAAAAAACTTCACTGGCTACCAATGCGTCAGAGGGCCACCTTCAAACTACTTTGCCACGCGCACAGAGCCCTTCATAAAACGGGCCCCACCATCCTTCAAGGGAAAATCGAATTCTATATCCCCAACAGGAATCTAAGATGCAACAACTCAGCTCTGGCGAAATCCAAGCGCATTTACAGAGCAAGGACTGGCGGACGCGCCTTCTCATACTTGGCGGCTAAAAGATGGAATGAGTTACCTGTGGACCTCAGACACACCACTAACTACCTCCAATTCCGCCAAAAATTAAAAACTCACCCCTTTCCCAAAAACTAACTCCCCAGCACAGCTTCAGTAGTCTCCTTTTCTTACAGCGCCGTGATATCCCATGGGATGAGTGTCGCGCTCTACAAATACCAGAAATAAAAAAAAAAGAAATGAGCGGGGGTGTTTCCCATGGCAGTGGACGGTTTATGCATTCCCTGTGCAGTTACACATGTGCTGAGCACAACTATGGGCTGGCCAATAACTTTGTTGTTTGTAACCTTTGATGCCCATTCCCTGTGCAGTTTCTCATGCACACACGTGCATACTTTCATTTTGTACTGGCCAATGGCCTTACTGTTTGTCACTTTTGATGCCCATTCCCTGTGCAGCTTCTCATGCATACATGCGCGTACCAGAACTACGGACTGGCCAATGGCCTTGCTGTTTGTCACTTTTGATGCCTATTCCCTGTGCAGTTTCTAATGCACACATGTGCATACATTGAAGTTGTACTGGCCAATGGCCTTGCTGTTTGTCACTTTTGAAGCCCTTTCCCTGTGCAGTTTCTCATGCACACGTGCATACTTTGAATTTGTGCTGGCCAATTGCCTTGTTGTTTTGTACTTTTGATGCCTATCTGTGTATTATGTACTAAAGACTGTTACTCCTGTTGTCTGCTTTGTCAATGTCCTTGTGAAATAAAAGTGTTATAAATTGGTATCGGTTCATGTGACACATGCTCTGTATGACACTTTAACAATGCCAATTGCTTGTTTTACTTTTTTTGAGGTTTCCAGAGGTAACAGGCACTTTTATTATTCTTCAGTCTAAGGCTTGAGGGTGCAATGATGGCTGTTTGTGATGATCTACCCTTCTCCTAATCATTCTGTGCTCAGGTTTGCTCTATGGTACACACATCATGTTAGGATGCAATACCAGAACAGAGGTGAATGCTAGCCACAGGATTACTTGCGGGGTGGCCAGGTTCCGGAATTTCTGTGGGCTCTTTCTTGATGTATGCAGTGTTGATGTGTAGTCATCTTGTGTGGGCCTGTCTTCATAGTTACAGGTGCACATTTAAATGTGTGCACTTGAGTAGTCATACAGTGTGATTGGCCTGTCATTGTCAGTAGTGTTGATGCGTATGTGCCCCTGCACATGCCAACGACATACAAGTATGATGCAGGTAATGAGTGCATGTTTGGTTACATTGTCAGACATGTGCCTCAGATAGTGGGCACATGTTGGAGTTGTAGGTTGAGCACTGTGCAGTGTACCCTTGCACTCCTGGGGGACATCTACTTGTTGTAGCTGTCAGTTGTGAGTCTGCGGAGTGTGTCACTGCAAAGTCTGTGTTGTGTTTTATTGATCAGCCATGTGTCTTGTTTAAGTTTGTGCTCACGGTGCTGACCTGCTCAGCCACACTGACATTATTTGTGAGTTTTTCTCATGCGTTGCTGTCACTTGACACATTTTTGGCTCCAGTATAGTATGTGGTATGAGGAGTCATACCATACCATATAGGTGCTTCTGATGTCTACACATTGTGAGTTACTCCTCTATGTGTTTGTGGACTGTACACTCCTCACCTGTTCACTACTGATGTACTCACCACTTCAATCTCATGTCTTCCACCCTATGCCTTGCCAGTGTGTGAGCCTCCCCACCACTTCATAGTTTGACACTATACTGTGGGAGGATGATTTATGTACAGGACAAATGTGCCACTCAGGACAGTTTCACAATTAGTTATGTGTCAATTCAATTCAATTAAATTAAGCATTATTCGATTTTAAGTTGCAAAATCCTAAAAGCGTATAGTCAAACATTCCAATCCAAATAAAAAAAAATACTTTAAGATTAAATACAATATTTACAATATAAAAAGCCAAAAGCTAACAGAGGAATCGGTTCTCAAAGTTCATTTCGTGTAACCTCTGTACAATTTAAACGAGAATATTATATAATATAGGAACGTGCCTTCAAACATTAAGAAAAACGAAATTCTCTTTGCAACTTGCAATCACTTAATTGGAACAATTAATAACATTCAAAGAAAGTAAAACTTACAAATTAAGATAAGTAATGAAAAGGGAAACAGCCTATAATGTGTAAACATTGCAGTAGCCTATAAATGGGAAAATAAATTAATGGTTTCTAGTTTAGCTTTGTTCATTCCAGGTTCTTTCGATGATGAACAATACACTTCAGGAGATTAACTATTATGAAAACCAACCGTTCGCCCTCCAGGAGCTGTAGAAAAAGAAATGTCGGGCAACAAGTTCTGTAACCCGTTTGTTTTAATTGGAAAGAGGAATCATCACAGGGACAGGGCGGGAGTTCTTTTACCCAATTTTTTTGAGACGGGAAGGCGACTAGGTGGTGGAAAAGGTTCAGCCTAAACCTGACTAAGAGAAAACGTTAATAGCTGGTGGTGTTGTAAGTAAGGTAAGGCTGAATGGCGAGTGTCGTTTGGACCGCCAAGCTATGTATGACTGATGGTTTCATAACCTCGCTCATCTGATGAGTACAGGCCTCAGCAAGGCCCGTTAGTGCAAAGGGTTCGCCCTTCTGTGCACGAAGTTCTCAGACTAAGGAATGAATTTGGCACGGAAACTGAAAATACAAAAACATAGTTTAATAAACCTTTAAAGGTGGTACTACAGCCTACACAACACTCTACAGCATTGTACAAGGTAGCACAAATAACTCAAGCACATAGCCCCCTTTTATACACAAAGAAGGGGTTCATAAGTAGGCGGGTACAACACAAAGCATGATTTACGACCATATATGGACATTTCTAAACATGATCAGTACATGGGCGGAGTTAATGGTTCTTGAGGCCCGCGAAAAAGCACATTCCTATCTACGCTAATCAAAGACAGATGTGACTCTTACTGAGCATGCGCTAGACGCACATAGAGGTTTATTTATAGACTGTTGCCGGGCAGATTCCAAGGGTGACTAGCAAAGAGGTAGGACTCATCACATGGTGGGCACATGGCAAGATGTAGCATACAAGATGGAAGACGTGAAAACAAAATGGAGTCTAACCATTACGAGAGTTAGGGCGGGAAAACGTAGAAAATAGATTACGATATCATGTCTTTAGCTAATGCTTAACATTATCGCTGTTTTATTTACAACAGACGACCCTTTCAGCATTAGCTGAATACATTCGGTTTTCTAGGATAATCTAAATGCTCATCGTTAATATCGATGCTCATCATTTCAGCTATTTCTCTAGTCATGCTTTTCTGGTGGACAGCCTCAGTCACAGCTCTTTTATTAGGCACACAAAATGACACACATAGGGAACATATCATTGGACTGCATTGGATACATATACAACATGTAAAAATAATAGCAACAATTATACAAAGACCAGTAAGAACTTTCCATCCCCAGGTGGAAATCAAAGTCCACAACCAACCTGAAAATGTCCAGGTTCCATTTTCAACATGTATATCAGCAGTGATCTTATGTAATTTATTGATTGCTTTGTACACAGAAGGAGTATGGTTAGAAATAAATACACAACAGCTACTTCCGATAATTCTACAGGCACCACCTCTATCTGCGGTTTTGTAACGCTGCAATTCTAGTAATTTGCAACTCTTCGGTAAGGTTTCCAAGGGCTAAAGCAGTTTGATTCGTTACAGCTTCTACTACTCTGGGTAATCGCCGTATTTTCCTACTATTCAGAGCAGCTCCAACAAAGAAAAATAACCCTAAATTAAAATCTATGTATTGTTGCAAACTAGTGTCAGTTTGGTCTACATCGTCAATAGACAAAGTTCGTTTGTATCCATTTACAGTTACATTATTCAATAATTTCAAATTTTTATGATATGACGCAGGGGCTATAAATACAGGCGGCAGTAAAAACGCTACATAACATACTCCAGACCATCTGGCCGGTAATCGATAATAACCTCTGTTGCCGCACACAAAATATGTGTTATGAGAGGCCAGGAATGTGCTATTGTTCAAACCGTCAATATTCAGTACAATAATACAATTGCTAACACCTACAGGAATATAACCTATACTTTGAACACATAAATCTGCTTGGGCTTGGGCCACTGAAATCACAAACTTTTCATTTCCAACAATATCTCTAGTGTTCGTGAAAATATAGGGCGTTGAATCATTGTTCGGTCGATACTCTTCCCACTTCCATATAGTTCCATTGGCTTGTGGATAGCCTTTTTTGTCCTGATGGCATTCTTTATTCAGTCTGAAAAGCAGTCTGCCCACTGTAAGTTTTCTTGTAGCAAAAAGCAAAGTGTACCATGCTCGACAAGAGCCATTATGAGAGAAAGGGAGAGGTATAAACGGTGTTCCCCCTTTCTTCTGATGCGCTGGCATCATACCACATATCCAAGAGTTGGTGGCGTTAGTAGCTACGTGGGTATAGTGTAGCATCTGGATGAAAGTGCTATTCAAGTATGACTGTCGATGCTTCAATTCTTGACATGGAAGCGTATAAAAGAAATGCTCATCTGGCACCGGAGTGGAAACAACATACGACTCACAGGCAGGAATTACATCCTCGACAAACCACGTGATTGTAGCAACAACTGCTACTGCAGCAATGAACCCTAGAGCACAAAAAATCTTCTTCTTTTCCATTTGAACAAATGTACAAGCAATATCTTCCTGAAACTAAAAGGGTTGTCAGAACTCTTACCCCTAGGCAGCTGTTGTTTTCTTCACCAGCGGGCCAAGACGGGTGTCACTACACTAATTCAGGGCTGATCCACCCTTGCCTCATCGGCCCTCCATTTCACTGACCCAGGGGTTGTTCTGACAACTTATCACACAACTGCAGGCTCTTTTCTCGGTCGTAGATTATATCTTCTCGTTCCGGGAACTGTCGGGTCCGGGAAGAACTCCTCAGATTCGTCAGGTACCACAGCACGGCCTCTCTCCGCAGTCAGGATTTCTCGATGGTCGGTCAATACAGCAGGCTCCACCAGTCCGGGTTGCACCTTCCGACAATGTACGGAATGGATCCAGTTCTTCCGGTTGGTGACTCGGACAGCTGTCCTCGTTGTGAGAAGAACCTGCTCGGGAACACACCACCTCGGCTCCAGACTGCTCGACCTCTCGAATGATTTTATGAGGACGAATTCTCCAGGCTGGAGATTATGGCCTTCACCTGTGGACCGGTCGGGGAGTGCTTCTCGAACCTGTTGATGAATAGAAACCAAACTGTCAGTCAATTGTGCCAAATAGTCATTTATTAAAACACAAGGAACATCATACACTGAGCTTGGTTTGGGCACTCCCCATATATTCATAGGACGCCCGAATACGACCTCATAGTGGGTGAGGCCTGTCCGAGAATGTGGTACTGATCTGATAGACAATAATGCCAAGGGCAAGGAATCTGGCCAAGTCAGAGAAGTAGAAGCTTGTATCTTTGCTATTTTCAGCTTCAAAGTACCATTGTACTTTTCCACCAAGCCAGCTGATTGCGAGTGGAACACTGCATGAAATTTCTGCTTTATTCCCAATCCCTTCAGGACATACTTGACAACGTCCGCTATAAAATGTGGCCCGTTGTCACTCCACAACAATCTACAAACACCGTACAGAGGAAAGAATTCCTTCAATAACACCTTTGCCGTAGTAATTGCAGTATTGTCTTTCGTAGGGTATGCTACAATCCATTTACTGAATGCACAAACCACAACTAGGACATCCTTCAGATTATTATAGTGTTCAAGCTGAATATAATCCATTTGAAAAACTTCAAAAGGTGCAGTGGGTGTTGCAAATGCTCCTGCTGGAGTTCGTGTTCCTTTTCCCGGATTGTATTTAAGACAAATCATGCAGGTCTGTACTACTCTCTTAGCTGTGCTAGCAATTTCTGGATGCTCCCAAACTTGCGTAAAGCAATTTCACAATTGCTGAAGCCCCAACATGTGCTAGCCCATGTGCCATCTGAACCGTGGGTTGTACAAAAGCTGTGGGTAACTTTCACTTATCCATCTGCTTATTTCTCCAACAACCTTCATCATCCAACTCTCCATCCTTGGACCATTGCTCCCTCTCTTTATCAGAAGCGGTCCTCTGTATATCCAGTACCTCCTTCCTAGCATCGTGCCATCGCTCAGCTTGTGACTTCGCAACATACATTGAAGTGGAGTCAGGCTGCATCGCAGTTTCACGTGCTACTCGATCTACAAAGGCATTTCCTTCTCCCACTTTGTCTGTTACTTTCTTGTGTGCACTGCACTTCACTATAGCTATCTTCTTTGGATAGGTCAATGCAGTCAAAAGATTATGTACTAATTCTCCGTACATTTATTTATTTATTTAATTTCTTGTATAGCGCAAGAATCGACCCCGTACGGGGTATCTCCACGCTTTTGCTCGCAATGTGGCATGGCAAGGTGTTACAGATAAGTTGTAGTTATCGGCTGATAGTTAGTTATTTATTCTTCCAGGAACAGGTTGGTTTTTAATTTTTTCCTGAAGGCGGAGTGGTTGGTGGTTTGTCTAATGCAGGGGGGTAAGTTGTTCCATAGGTTAGGCCCTACCAGAGAGTGATCCATGTGATGTCAAAAAGCCTCTTTCCTTCCAGAGCATGCTGAAATCGTGCACTACTCCAAAAGCATAGCGGCTGTCCGTGCAAACATTCACGCATAACCCTGCACTAAGCTCACATGCTCGTGTCAGTGCTATCAGTTCCGCTGCCTGAGCTGATTTCTGCGGTATGCGTGCTGTCTCCACTATTGTATGTAACGTAGTAATTGCATATGCTGCTGAAGTAGTACCATCTGGTAACTTTAGACAAGACCCATCCACCCACAGCTCTCCATCTACATTCGTAAAGGGCGTGTCCTGCACATCAATACGACCCTTTGTCTGTTCCTCAGTCACAAAAATGCAATCATGGTTTTCCTGCGCCTCAGGCTGAGTCACCGGAAATGGCAACAACGTGGCTGGGTTTAGTGTTGCACATCTCTTCAATGTAATATGAGGAGCCAACAGCGTCAGCTCATATCCTGTTAGACGAACGCTAGTTAAGTGCTGCATCTTTGTCTGAGTCAAAAGAGCATCAACCGCATGGGGGACCAACACCAACAACTTATGAGATAACACAATCCCCTCACTCTGGCATATTGACACAGCTGCCGCTGCAACAGAGCAAAAACAACCAGGCAGCGCTCGAGCAACAGGATAAAGTACTGCTGAGAAGTATGCGCAAGGGCACTGCTTATCACTGTGCATCTGCACTAACACTGATAATGCGCATCCATCTCTTTCATGTACGTATAATGTAAAAGGCTTCGTGTAATCAGGGGTGCCTAACACTGGTGCTGAACAAAGGGCCTGTCGTAATTTCTGGAAAGCATTCTCACACTCATCTGTCCAAGGAAGGGGAATTGGAGTGTCTTTTGTCAAAAGTGCCAACAGTGGTTTAACTATGTGTGAAAAACCCAGTATCCATTGCCTACAAAAGGAAGTAAGACCCAAAAATGCTCGAACATCTTTCTGTGTAGAAGGTGCTGGTGTGTCCAAAATTGCTTGAATACGATCTGGTATGAGTGCACGCTCCTCCTTAGACAAAAGGTGACCTAAGTAGGTTACCTTTGGTCTACAATATTGCAGTTTCTTCTTTGATACTTTGTGATTGTGTGATGCCAGATAGGAAATCAGAGACAATGTACACTTCTCACATTGCTCAGGGGTGTCGGCCGACAACAAGATGTCATCGACATATTGTATAAGCGCTACACCTTCAGGCAGAACAAAAGAATCCAACTGTCGTTTTAACGCTTGGCTGTAAATGCTAGGACTCTCAGTATAGCCTTGAGGAACTCTGCAAAATCTATACGATCAATTATTAAAAGTGAAACCGAAAAGATATCGGCTATCAGGAGGAATAGGGATCAAAAAGAAAGCGTTCTTCAAGTCTATAACAGAGAACGTGGTCGCAGTTGGTGGAAGCAGAGTAAGAAGTGTCGTAATGTCAGAAACAACTGGGTATTGAGGTATCACTATCTTATTCATCTCCCTCAGATCGATAATATATCGATAAATCCTAGTGTCAGTGTCTTTCTTCAGAATTGGTAGGATAGGACTGTTACAAACATTGTATGGAACTTCTTCCACTACCCCCACTTTAATGAGATCCTGCACAATTTGTGTAAGCGCCTCCTCCCCATCCTGTGAAATGCGATATTGAGGTAGGCGTGGCAACACAGCTCCCTCCTTTACACTAATGTGCACCGGTGGAATAACCATCTGTCCCACATCAGTATCCGAAGTAGCCCACAAGGGAAGGGGTAAAGAGGCCAATGCAGTATCCTCTTCAACCATGCGCACTCTCTCCATTGTCGGATAGTTATCATTCAGAATAACGCGTACTCCTTCAGGGGAGCAACGTATTGTGGCCCTGAAATGCTTGAGCATATCCAAACCCACAATGTTATCAGGTGTGTTTGGGGAGAGAAAAAATGGACATGGTGCAACAAACTTATCTACATGAAGTGCAAGAGGTTGTGACAATGGGCTAAGGGAAGGTGTTCCATCGAACCCTATTGATGTAATTGTTAAGCCAGATGGGGGAGCCCTCGGAACCAATTGTTTAGCTCCTGTATCAACCAAAAACCGATCAGTAGAACCCAAAACATGTGCTGTAACATACGGACCCCTCTGATCTACTGGCACTTCAACTGATTCCTTACCCCATCCTACGCAATCCTATGCATATTGCGAATCATGATATGCAGAGCGTTCATAATCAGATATTTGGCATTGATTTCGTCGATCAAAAACATTAGACCCATCTTGCGGTCGTGTATTGGAATCAAACCTAGCACGATCATTTGAATTTCCCCTCGGGCCCGAAGAGCCCCCACGATTTCTCATTGGACCTTGACCACGCCCTTGCCGCTGCGCACGCAACAAGGGGCATTCCCGAGCCCAATGGCCCATCTGCTTACAATACGCACATTGATCCCTAGCCAGGTCCGAATGGACAAAGGAAGAACCAGAAATTCCTCGACCACCCCTATCGGTACCCTTATGGGGTGGTCCATACACATGTGCTAACATAACCTTCGTTTTCAAATCTTTGGACTTCTTTTCTTCATTACTTTTTGCTTCTAATTCCTGACGCTCATAATACTGAGCCACCATCAGGAGGGATGCCAGAGATGAAGTCGTCCAAGAGCTTTCACTCGCTTTTAACCGAGCTGCCACTCCCGGTATTAAATTTGAAACATACTTATCAACAAAAAGATGTCGGCCCGTGTCGTCCGTAAGCGACTGGCCGCTAAAATCATGAAAAGTTTCCTCAAACCGCGTAAAGAAATCTGAAACTGATTCGTCTACCTTTTGCTTGCATGATGCTAACATAGTCCAATCAATCTTTTTAAGGGGGATAATCGTTTTTAATTTAGTCAAAATGGCAGCAGGAAGGTCTAAAATCGACTGGGGTGGCTTCTGCGCAGGTTTCCTTTCTCTATCCTCATCCTCAAGATCCGCCCATTTTGCTTTAAAGGTTGTAAGATCATCTACCTTCCCCACAGATCTCCACATATTGGGGGGTAATATAAGCCCAAAGAATAAATCAATATCGGCTAATGGCATAGTGCAAGAATTCAGAGCCCCCTTAACTTCCTCATAAAAGGCAGCAGGATTCTTTCGTGGATTGGGTAATGCAGCTTTTAATGCCATATTCCAAGGAGTGTAAACCCAATTATAAATAAAATACCCTCTAGTATCAGGGGAGGATTTATCCGAACTAGTACCCGCTCCTTTAGGAGGAACATACAAATGAGCTGTTTCTCGCATAGGCTTAACATGCACTGGCTGGATCTTATCTGAATGAAAGATAGACGACTGCTTCCCGCCGCCGCTCGGATTCTTTTGTTCCTCCTCCGCTTTCTTTTGATGCGCTTTTACTCGTAGCTCAAACATCTCGTCCCGCAACGCAAACAGCCGTCGAACCGCATCAGGCACCTGAGAAGAATGAAAAAGACCTTTACGCAATTCCTTGGAGTCTGACACCACATCATCAGGTTCAAGAATATCAGAATATTTCCGAAAGGATGCAATCACTTCATCAGAGAGAGTTTCAGTAAAATATACTTTCTCCCTATCCTGCCACCCTTCAAGAGACTGCATTAACTCAGGAATAGAAACCGTAGCCTTGAGTACTTGATGGACGATCTTTCGAAGGTCGGCCATACGATCGGTCGACAACATAGACCGTGTATCTGTCTTCCCTGGGAGCGATCCAGAATCCTTACCTCCCCCTCTCGGAGCGTACGGACCAGCGTTCGGAGGTGGAGAACGATCTAATACCAAAAAATCATCATCAGGTTTATTAAGGACAGGATAAAGAGGCTGTCGAACAGCATACTGGCCTGATATCTGTAATCTGCGTTCCTTTTCCTGTTTCTCTTCCAATTCCTTTGCTTCACGCTTTCTCGATTCTTGCACCTTCTCACGCTCACTCTTTCGTTGCTCCTTCTCAATCAGCGCTTTTTCTCGTTTTTTGCACTTACGCACTTCTTTCACCCACAAACCCACACATTCAAACATGTCTGGCCTTGCTCATCGCTTACACATACACTGCTCCACATACTCAATTTTACGCAAATCAAACGATCCATTCAAGGGCCAACGTAACTCAGGATCCTTTTTCGTGTATTTCCTCCACAATGTGCTGTACATTACAGGGGAAAGACCGAACTTCACATACATGTCCCTATTAGACGTCCCCTCTGGGGGAGAGGGCTGCGATTCCTCAAGTCTTAACCAGTCACCTCCAAAACAGCAGCACCACTTACGGAGTGCGCTAAAAGCAGGTATGTCAGAAATAATGCAAAATATGCAATATTATAGTAAAATAAATGGCACATAACACGTTGTGCCTCTCAAATCCAAAATTCAGGAGAAATATCTCCACATTACCTGCCTATATGTGTTGCAACGCATATATCCCAAATCCAAAACCAAATATGACTAGTCACACCAAACAAATTAGTCACAGCAAGTGTATCCTAAAACTGCCTTGCCAGGCCAGACTACCAAAAGCTCGCACAACGGTTCTTACCAATCCAGAGCGTCCAGATTCTAACTGCCAAGTTCCAAATTCGCCCAAATGGCCACTGCGCGGCAAACCGACAGAAGAGGTCTCAGTCGAGGACCGGCGCCACCCAGATGGTCAGATCGGAAGGGAAGGAAGAAAACCTCAGGATGCCAGGACTAAAACGCCGCTGGCAGTGATCACGTCCCCGGCAAAGTTCCAATCCTTCGTCAAGACCAATCCTTCGAGCATCCGAGTCTCCGATGAGCCCCACGTGTCGTGCGCCAAGTGATGAGTACA
Source organism: Lissotriton vulgaris (assembly GCF_964263255.1). Classification (NCBI taxonomy): domain Eukaryota; kingdom Metazoa; phylum Chordata; class Amphibia; order Caudata; family Salamandridae; genus Lissotriton; species Lissotriton vulgaris. The sequence goes on from NC_141698.1 coordinate 376,288,140, forward strand.
GGCCTCAGCAAGGCCCGTTAGTGCAAAGGGTTCGCCCTTCTGTGCACGAAGTTCTCAGACTAAGGAAAGAATTTGGCACGGAAACTGAAAATACAAAAACATAGTTTATTAAACCTTTAAAGGTGGTACTACAGCCTACACAACACTCTACAGCACGTCACGGGTACTCATAGTACGGCCCGCGGGCCGCTGGCAGCCCGGCAAGCCTTCCCTGGCGGCCCGCGGACCTTTCAGTACCCGTGTTTTACAGAAACATTTCTAATGAGTGTCTTCAACCGGAGCGCGACTCCGAGAGACTGCTGCTCTGTGGGGGCCGGGTGATTCATTTCCATAGTCAGAGTGGAGCTGCAGGGGCCTACGAAGAGGTTAAATACTACAAAGCCCCATTAACATGCAAATGTTCTTTTAAAGACCCGTGAAGTTGACTGGTCGGCTGTGTGTGTGCCCTGAAGCTGTCTCAGCCAGGGCACACACACAGCCGCACCCGTCAACTTCACAGGCAGGGTGTGAGGTTCCGTAACAATGGTAAGTGATGTTTTCGACTTGCCCAAATATGGTCGAGTCTGGTATCTATGAACCGCAAATAACGAGTTTAGTGGGTGTACGCGTTTTCGCTGTGCTAGCCTAAACCGTTCGTTTGTTTCGTGGGTTTCTTCATCTGAACCCACGGGTTTCATTTTAGATACGGCATCCATTTTGTTTCTTGCCCTCAAGTAGCCAGCGGACGGACGCTGTCCGCTTCGCGACCCTGGGATCCCCAAACTCTTGCGGAAGACACGTGTTCCTTTGAGGGTGTCTTTATGATGAGGGGGATGATACTGTAAGGCAGATGACCCCGCTCGAGGCTCATCTTGCCGTGCCGGTCTATTGTCTCAGTTGTGCATTCATTAGGCACATCTCCTTTTGATCCCTGCAAATCGAGTTTCCTGATACCACCCCTTTTACACCCTCTTCGATCTGTTCGCTATCCTCGTCTTCCTCTGCACCTGTTTCTGTCTCTTCCTTGATTCGTTTACAGCCGAACGGAATGTACTAATGGTGGGAAGATGTACTTTTTCAGTTGGGAACTGCCAAATGCTACTGTAATTATGTTCCGGGCCCTGAATATATGAAAGCGACCCCCTATGACATTTACTGTGGGAACCGGGTTGTAATTTTTTGTCCACCATGTTATCTTATGACGGAGAACTGCATAAAAAGAGCGATCCACAGATACAATTCGAAGCAGTCTCCTCGAACCTACACGTGTTGTACTTCTTGTGACTTCTGTGTTCCCTGCAGTAATAAACCTCGAATCTTTGATGCCGAAGGAAGTGTCCCGTGTCTCTGTCATTTGTACGCCGGAACAGGTTACCCACGAAGGTTTTAGGTGTTATCCCTGGCACCGCTGGGTCTTAGAAAAACTCAGTCCTTCAGTTGGCGCCCAACGTTGGTCTGCATCACTTGTACCGGTCCAAAGCCCGACGATCGTGAGGAACTTCGTGTGAAATCTCCGAGGGAAGGTGCACCCCGCTTCATCGATCCTGTTGTCGATACAAGTGGCCCGACGACTTTTCCCGCGAAGATCCCCGCCTCCTGACGGCTGCGACGGACTTCTGCCCTGACTGTAGATCTGTTTTGGCGCCTGGCGTAGACCTTGGTACAGCGAGACGATTGACGGGCCTTCCTGGTGACGCCACTGATCTTTGAGTTAAGTATTTGTGGTCGCTCCCAGAGTCCTTTGTTGTTGTGGGTACTTAGTTGTTGCATAGTTCCATTGCATTTGTGGTTCTTGGTATTTTGTTATTTGTCGTGCTATTTGACGTCTGCAGTCGCCAAAAACCGAGGGTTTTTTCACTTTTGCAGGGACATTGTAATCCTATAACCCTTGACGTTTGTGAAACTCGGTTAGTGTGCACGATACCTGGCCGTAGTACTTTGTTCAGTTGCTTCAGAGGTTGTGGTGCGGATTCCCGGCTGGAGGACTCGTGTCCGATACCTCCGGTTGGAACTCCAACTTACGAATTATATAGTTGACATGGTTTGGGTCCAATAACATTCAATGAGTGTTGGGTTCGCTACACTAAAAAAGACGGTGTTCTCAGTTGGCCACCTCATGGTAGTTTTGAGGCCCCGATTTTAGATAATCTTGAAGCTAAATTGTTCCAAAGAAAAGCAAGGCCGGCCATGTTTGATTCCTTTCGGTTGTGGCGTAAAGAAGCCAAGCAGAAAGAAATCAAGCAGCTTAAACGTAATAAGAGAGAAGGGATCGTTACAACGGTGAGAAATGCAGAGCAATTTCAGCGAGACAAGGAGCAGAAGGAAAAGGAAGTTTTTGATAGATAGCAGCGCATGACAGTCGATAAGTGTTACCCCGCTTTACCGACGGGTACGGATAAGAAGGGAGAGGAAGTAGGAGAGGACCCTTTGTTGTCCTATCTATTGAAGTCGCCACCTCCGTATGCACAGGATACCACCGTTCCTGTGGTTCCTCCTGTTCCTCAGCCTGTTCCTGTTCCACAACCTGCTCCTGTTCCTATACCTGCTCCTGCTCCTACTGCTCCTCCGTCTATACCTTCTCATACTCCTGTTCCCGCTACTTCTACTGTTGTGGTTACTCCTGCTGTCCCTTCTGTTTCTGACACTTCTCTTGTTACCCCGTTGCTTTACTCTTCTACCCCGTCTGCTCGACGCCGTGTCCCTTCTGTTGCTGCTAACTTCTTCACTTCTCTTGGACCGATTCTTGGGTCCGCTGGTTCTGATGCTCCCCAAAGACGAAGTCAGCTTCCTGGTGGTAGGGAACGTGACACGCTATATAATATGGCGACAAATTGGATTAGATATCCCCTTAGGAATCCTCCACGTGTGGTTGTCGATACATTTTCTCAATTCAATGAGCCGACACAACGATTTGTGTTTGAAGAAATGTGCAAGCTCTAACGTGATCAGATATCAGCTGATGCGGCTGACGATGTATTGGCTGCTCTAACTGACCTTCAGCTTCAGTTTGCGAGCGGAATAATGGTGGGTAGCAATGTTCGACGTGCTGTCGAGCAGTTGCTATCTTTTCGTCCTGCTATAATGCCTCGAGCATTGTTTACAGACAAAACTGAGGAACTGACAGTAGCGTCTGGTCAGTTTCCCATGCGCGAGGTTCCACCAGTGTGGATGCCAGGTAATCCTGGTGGTAATCCTGCGGTCCTGCCACACTTCCAGAGAGTGTGGATACATCTTCCGTGGAAACGATCGGAAGTCTTGCAGGTGAAGCAATCTTTGCCTGACCCTCGCAAAAATCCTGCAGGGTACTATAAAGAATTGTCGCAGCTAGTGGATGCTATGATAATGAATCTTGCCGACATCGATATGCTGTTCGGCAATGTCGTACCGCAACCGGTATGGGCAAAGATTCGTCAGCAAGATCATGCAGCAGAATTAGGTGGTGACTGGGCTGCACTTAGAGCCGCAGATGACTTACAAGTCAGTGGGGCTAAGCCTGACCAGCTCATTACCGATCTGCCACAGAGAATAATTACACTTATGAAAACGCTTATGCCAGCTATGAAGGTTAATTGGGACAAATTGTCCGCTTGCAAGCAAAAGAAGGACGAGAGTGTCTCTGATTTCTTTACAAGATTTGAGGAGGCATTCATTGATCATAGTGGTCCAGATATGGGTACTGAGGGAGGTCAGAGATTGTTCGTGGACAAATTTGTGTCGAATTTGTTGCTGGACCTAAGCAACAAATTAAAGAATTCAGAGAGTGCGTGGGCTGTTTCCACCTCTGCTCAGATATTGGCTACGGCCCAATATTATGAGAATAGGGAGGAAGAGGAAAGTGATCGTGCGGACAAAAAGACGAAATAGCTCAAAACAAAAGTGTTGTTGCAACAAGCGTATCCTCCACGTTCGAATCAGAATGATTCGCAGCAGCGGAATCGATCGCAGTCTCAGTCAAATAGGTCACAATCGCGGAATGACTCCTCTTCGCAGAGATCTATGCTGGGGTACAATCAGTGTGCCTATTGTAGGGGTGAGGGTCATTTGAAATTCGATTTTCCAGTCTTGCGTGATCGAAATAGTGGTAATTCATCTAGAGGAGGTCGTAGTGGTCCTCAACAGGCCTCACGAGGTAGAGGTCGCGGTGTTCAAAATGATCGTTCTAATAATTCTTCTGATTCTAATAATTGTTTCGATCAGCGTGGATCATCGCAAGGCAGATCCGCACAGTACAATGTGGACGATTATTACGTCAATCAGGGTACTGACGACGGTAATTACTAGGACAGCCATAGACAAGGAGAGGGAGTAGTATCAGTTCCGGTTGATCAGAGAGGGCCTTACGTCGCAGTTGCCACCTCGGGCGTAGTTGAGCCTTTTCTGTTGGACACTGGTGCAGCGAAAAGTTCCATCATGCATTCGAAACTCCCTGGCGCACCTTTGTCTGGCTTAACAAATGTTTCCGTTGGATTCTCTGGCGCCCCTGTTAGCAATCCGGTTTCACGCCCTTTGCCCCTTACAATTGGGCCTCGTGAGCTGCAAGCTCCTTTGATTTTGACTACTGGCTGTGGTGAAAATCTTTTGGGTCTGGATTTGCTGAAACGTCTGTATGCGACTTTGTATTGTTCTCCTGCTGGAGTAAAGCTTACATTGGGTGAGAGAGTCATCTCTCCTATGTACTTTTCCATCGATAAGCTTCCACCGGAATTGAGTTCTCTTCCTGCATCTTTGTGGGCAACAGGTCCCAATGACGTGGGCCTGCTTGACATCTCCCCTTATGTTGTTCACTTGAAATCTAATGTGCCTTTGCCACGTATTCCCCAGTATCGTATCTCCCTTGATGGTGAGCGAGCGCTGTTAGCGATCATCTACGATTTGATCAAAAAAGATGTTATCGAGGAGACTCGGGGAAACGTGTGTAATAGTCCTGTGCTGCCCATTCTGAAACGCACTGATCCATCTAAGCCTCCTGTTTATCGTTTTGTCATCGACTTACGGGAGGTGAATAAAATTGTGATTCCTCAGTTCCCTGTGGTGCCCGACATTACGGCTTTACTGACTCTGATTCCAGCCTCTGCATCCTGGTTCTCAGTGATCGATCTGAAGAATGCTTTCTTTAGCATTCCGATTGCTGAGGAGAGTAGGGACCTTTTTGGTTTCTCTCTAGGTGGCCGCAGCTTTAGGTTTAAACACGCTCCTCAGGGCTACTGTGAGAGCCCATCGATATACAGCCAAGCCTTAAAGAGCCAACTTGACGCGTTTGTGTTGCCGGCCGGTGCGGCCTTGATCCAATATGTCGACGACTTATTGGTGGCTGCGGACACTCAGGACATTTGCAAAATTGCTACAGTATCGTTGTTGCAACATCTCTGTGACTTACATCACAAGGTGTCGCCTTCTAAACTGCAATATTGTTGCCAAGAAGTAACCGATCTAGGTCACTTATTGTCAAAGGAGGGAAGAAGGTTGACCCCAGAGAGAATTTCAGCAATTGCTCGAATGACTGTGCCAACAACTCAGAGAGATGTGCGTGCCTTTTTAGGTATCACGTCATACTGCAGGTAATGGATCCCAAATTTTTCATTGCTAGCGAAACCATTGGTGGATCTTACGTGCAAGGATGTTCCAACTCCTTTACCATGGACGGAAGAATGTCAGAAAAGTTTTTCTGAACTGCGTGATGCGTTGTGTTCGGCCCCTGTGTTAGGTACTCCTGACTACAGTAAGCCGTTTACACTATACGTTCACGAGAGGGAAGGTTGTGCGTTGAGTGTCTTGACGCAACAATTCGGTGATAAGCAGCGTCCATGTGCATATTTTTCCTCGACCTTGGACCCAGTAGCTAGAGCATTGCCGAGTTGTTTGAGAGCAACGGCGGCAGCTGCGGTGTCCATCCGACAATCTGCAGGATTGGTCATGGATAATATGCTTACGGTGATGGTTCCGCATGCAGTTGACACTCTCTTGAATCGTACGAAAACCCAACATCTGACGAGTGCAAGGTTGTCTGGGTATGAGTTGACGCTTCTGGCTAGTCACATTCAAATAAAGCGCTGTAATGTCCTAAATCCGGCGACTTTGTTGCCAATCAATATGGAATCAGATGAGGTAGCTCCCCATGACTGCTACTTACGAACTGAGGAGGAAACAAAAGGTCGTGTTGACCTGAAAAACACTCCATTCGAAGACCCCGATGGTACCTTGTATGTGGATGGTTCGTGTTTCAAGTTGCCGAATGGTGATGTGACGACTGCGTATGCTGGGGTGACGTTGAGTACGGTTGTGGAGACTGCGAGATTAAATCAGAATTCTGCACAGGCGGCAGAGCTGATTGCCTTGACTAGAGCGTGTGTTTTGTCAAAAGGGAAACGGGTGAATGTGTTTACAGACAGCCAATATGCGTTTGGTGTTGCGCACAGCTTTGGACGATTGTGGAGAGAGAGAGGTTTTATGATATCGCATGGTACAAAGATTTAGCATGGACAGCTTGTGAATGATCTTTTGGATGCACTTACATTGCCCAAGCAGGTGGCGATTATTAAATGTAGTGCACACCGTAAGGTGACGGATGATGTTGGTCGTGGCAATGCGTTCGCTGATGAGATTGCTAAGGAGACTGCAAGGAATCTTACAACTAGAATGTATGTGACGAGTTCGGTAAGATGGCCTGCAGAAACTGGTATGTGTGAAGACACTATTGAGAGTGTGAAAGCGATTCAGAATGAGGCCACCGAGACTGAAAAGACCAAGTGGAAAGAGAGTACGGGTAAGCTGGATGCGAATGGCTGCTGGATTGATTTGTCGGGGAGTAAGAGGTGGATGTTGCCGGATGCGTATGTGCTAGCTGTTGTGACGATGGCACACGGCTTGTCACATATTAGTGCGAAAGGTATCTGTAAGTTGTTGTCCCCTGTATGGAAGAATGATGGTATCGCTAAGTGTGCTGAGAGATTGGTCAAGAATTGTATGATATGTATGATGTACAATCCTGGTAAGGGAACTCCTACACCCCCTGGCCATTTTGCTCCTCCTTCATGTCCCTTTGAGGTGATCCAGTTAGACTTCATCCATATGGAGCGATGCAATAACCTACAATACGTTTTAGTTGTGGTTTGCGCATTCTCCCGATGGATCGAAGCCTACCCTCTTAAAGACAATACTGCCTTGTCCACTGCAAAAGTCCTGCTGAAGGAATACTTTCCTCGGTATGGAATGCCACGGATTGTATGGTCTGATAACGGAAGTGAGTTTGTGGGGAGTGTAATGAAGAGTGTGTGTAAGGGCCTTGGAATTACACAAAAATTCCACAGCGCCAATCATTCCCAGTCAGCAGGTTTGGTTGAGGGGTACAATGGCACTCTCAAATTAAAACTCGTGAAGATTCAGGCTACGACTGGTCTCTTGTGGCCTGATGCTTAGCCCTTAGCTCTTCTGTCAACCAGGGCGACTGTACACTCTCAAGTAGGGCTCAGCCCATATGAGATTGTGTTCGGCCGTCCTGCCAAAGTTTGGGGGGGTCCCTAGACCCAGTGTGTTTTCTGATCTTGAGTACCCAATGTTGATCGATTATCTTCATGATCTGACTGCTAAACTGAGGTTAATTCACCAACAGGTCTTTGAAGCACTACCGACGCAGACGGAGGGTCCAGGCCACCAGCTCCAGCCCGGAGACTGGTTGGTGACGAGGAATTTTGGCCGAAAACAAAATCTTGAGCCAAGATTCACCGGACCCTATCAGGTGCTCCTTGCCACGAGGACTGCTGTTCATTTGGAGGGGCGCAAGCACTGGGTGCATGCCACCCACACCAAGAAGGTACCTATACCTTTGCCAGCGGACTCGTGGGTGAGGAAGGGCATCGCCTCGTCTGAAGCTGAGGTTGTACCGAACTTTGTCCCATTCAGCGACGCTCAGCCTGTCGGAGATACCTCAGTGCAGCCGGACGATATTGTTGAACATTTGTCATCACAGAACTCAAGATCTGAACAATTGTCTGGTCGACAGGATTCTGTTTTATCATCGGACCAACTGTTTGAAGATCAGACACGTCCTGGGAGAAGCAGATATTTTCTTCGTTCCAACACCAGAGACAAATAAAAAATATATTTTTGCTTTCTCCCCTGACATTCACGTTACCCCATTACCACTTCGAACATTTTTGAATAACTGTGATTTTGTAAATTTTGAGTCTTTTTCTGCATATGTGTATTTGTTTCCACAGCTAGGAGATTTTGTATATACTGTCTGATTAAAATACCTTACATCCGGGTAGACCGTAGGGCCGCGCGGGTACTTCCTTCTGGTTAGTAGGTCCTGACACTAGGTCGGAGACCGTCGATTCCTAGGAACTCCTGGGGATTGACTATTGCTACACAGAACGAAGTGCGGCAAGAACGTTGTGGACGGTTTTAGAGGATGGCTTTCTCGAAGCTGTCGGAATTGGAAAAGGCTCAAGCTCAAAGATTCGAACTGCATAGAATTGCACGTACAAAATGCTTCATGTTTCAGGTGTTCCTTCTATTCCTAACTGTTTCTTCGTTATTGGTGGGTGGGGTGTATTATATGATACAGTCATTGTTGCCTTCTGCCTCACCTACCCCTTCTTCTGAACCTAAACTTACCTCCACTGTCCTTCCACATCCTACCCCAACACGAGCAGGTTAGACGTGCGGAATTCATGAACAATTCCTTCGTTCAGCTCCATCATCAGCATCAGTTGGTGATGAACACTACCAATTGTTGGGTGTGTGGGTTAATGCCACATACCACCGATAAGGGAATTCCGTACTTGGTCCTTCCTTACAGTTCCCAGGGTTCAGCTCGAGCATTCCAAACAATGTTTCGTAGCGCACTAGATTCTTACCCCAATCGAGAGCCACGTTCTCCACACTTTGGTCCCGGCCCGTACCATAGGTCTTTGGCAATAGCGATTGCTGATTTAGATAGGGATATCTATGATCCATTGCTCATCCCAGAGGAAGAGGTGCGAGCCTATAGGGATCTGAGTGAGGCTGAGTATAGTGTGCTCGTGGGTGATAGACAGCTCAAAAGTTCATCTCCAATATGGATCGTACCCCACCTTGGTAATTTCTGTTTGAAAGGTCGTGGCTGAAGCCCGAGAGCTCATCTAGGGGAGAGTGCTTGCACTGAAACGTATGTTTTTTTCCAATGCTCTCTTCCCCTGTTCTCCTGACTGCCAAGGGTACGTACTTTGTCTGTTACGACCGTGCATATACATGGTTGCCCCTTGACTTCTCGGGCACCTGTTATATTGCAAATTTGCTGCCACCGACTTTTACAGTTGTCTCCGATTATCACAAGACCAGAGTTGTGAGAGGCGTGATTAGCAAAGAGGACACTGCCGGTCAAGAAGCAGGAGACTTTTTCAAGGGTTTCTTGCCGTTTTGGGGCCCTATGATCAATAGTAGGAACCTGAGACAGTTGACTCGAGTGGTGGAATTGACCGCTAATACCACTGCAAGTACCCTCGGCAACATCACGGCAGAGCTTCAGGCGGACAGGCTTATGACGTTACAAAATCGTATGGTTTTAGACGTCGTCTTAGCAGATCGAGGTGGAGTATGTAAGGTGATCCATTCGAGCTGTTGTATTTTCATTCCTGACAACGCTCTGACTGTCTATCAAGCTATCTCGAAGTTGCATAAGATCTCCGAGTCCATACACGTGGACGTAGGGGATTGGACGCTACTAGGGTGGCTTTGGGGCCTAATGTTGACTTGGGGTTGGAAGATTCTGATGATCATTGGGGTTGTTGTGGCATTCCTGTTCACGTGTTGTCTTTGTGTGCAGTGTGGTCCTGCCTTATGTGGCCTCTGTGCTACGACGTGTATAAGGCGGCCGCCTGTTACCAAAGGAACGCTGATGGATAGAATTATGTTACAACAGCATCTGGATGGTCTGATGAATATCGAAATCGATTCTGATTACGACTAGTGCTTGCCTACATGAGGACAAAAGGAGCGTCTGAGGTTCCGTGACAATTGTAAGTGGTGTTTTCGACTTGCCCAAATATGGTAGAGTCTGGTATCTATGAACCGCAAATAACGAGTTTAGTGGGTGTACGCGTTTTCGCTGTGCTAGCCTAAACCGTTCATTTGTTTCGTGGGTTTCTTCATCTGAACCCACGGGTTTCATTTAAGATACGGCATCCATTTTGTTTCTTGCCCTCAAGTAGCCAGCGAACGGACGCTGTCCGCTTCGCGACCCTGGGATCCCCAAACTCTTGCGGAAGACACGTGTTCCTTTGAGGGTGTCTTTATGATGAGGGGGATGATACTGTAAGGCAGATGACCCCGCTCGAGGCTCATCTTGCCATGCCGGTCTATTGTCTCAGTTGTGCATTCATTAGGCACGTCTCCTTTTGATCCCTGCAAATCGTGTTTCCTGATACCACCCCTTTTACACCCTCTTCGATCTGTTCGCTATCCTCGTCTTCCTCTGCACCTGTTTCTGTCTCTTCCTTGATTCGTTTACAGCCGAACGGAATGTACTAATGGTGGGAAGATGTACTTTTACAGTTGGGAACTGCTAAATGCTACTGTAATTATGTTCCGGGTCCTGAATACATGAAAGCGACCCCCTATGACATTTACTGTGGGAACCGGGTTGTAATCTTTTGTCCACCATGTTATCTTATGACGGAGAACTGCATAAAAAGAGCGATCCACAGATACAATTCGAAGCAGTCTCCTCGAACCTACACGTGTTGTACTTCTTGTGACTTCTGTGTTCCCTGCAGTAATAAACCTCGAATCTTTGATGCCGAAGGAAGTGTCCCGTGTCTCTGTCATTTGTACGCCGGAACAGGTTACCCACGAAGGTTTTAGGTGTTATCCCTGGCACCGCTGGGTCTTAGAAAAACTCAGTCCTTCAGCTGGCGCCCAACGTTGGGCTGCATCACTGGTACCGGTCCAAAGCCCGACGATCGTGAGGAACTTCGTGTGAAATCTCCGAGGGAAGGTGCACCCCGCTTCATCGATCCTGTTGTCGATACAAGTGGCCCGACGACTTTTCCCGCGAAGATCCCCGCCTCCTGACGGCTGCGACGGACTGCTGCCCTGACTGTAGATCTGTTTTGGCGCCTGGCGTAGACCTTGGTACAGCCGAAGGAAGTGTCCCGTGTCTCTGTCATTTGTACGCCGGAACAGGTTACCCACGAAGGTTTTAGGTGTTATCCCTGGCACCGCTGGGTCTTAAAAAAAAACAGTCCTTCAGGTGAGATGACAGGGCTGAATGCTCTAAATTAAATACAGAGAAACAGAAAGGCAATAATTTGAATGTTGGCGCACATGGCCGATAGAAATACTTATTGACATCTCTACTACTAGATTTCCGATATTGATTCAGCCAATCAAAGCTTTGACATCTTCTATTAACTACTTTGGCATATTTTTCATGTGTAGTGTGAAGCTGAGGTATGATGCACAAAATAGGGTCAGTGGACAAGATTGTTCTCTGATGAGGGTGAGGTCAAAATAACAGGTGCGAAAAGCTTAACTGAGCACAGCTTGGCTGGTGCTACGTGGCGCGAATTGCCCTTCCCCTCGTTAGGGGCCTTCAGTTCAGGGTAACTTCAGGCAGGCAATTAACAGTAGAACATGCCCTCACCAGAATGCAACGATGATGGGTAAAAGATTTAATTATCGGTGCCAGGGTGAGCAGACTTGATATAACCTCATCCAAAGAGGGAGGGAGACAGAGGAAGTGGGAGGGAAAGGGAAGGGAGGGGGAGTGTGACCAAGAAATGGAGACAAAGAAAGGGAGACAGACAGAAGGAGGGAGACAGACAGAAGGAGGGAGACAGACAGAGGGAGGGAGTTCGACAGAGGGAGAGAGGGCGACAGAGGGAGAGAGGGCGACAGAGGGAGGAGGGCGACAGAGGGACGGAGACAGAGGGACGGAGACAAAGGGACGGAGACAAAGGGAGGGTGATGGAGTGAGGGAGGTGGAGTGAGGGAGGGAGGGAAGGGAGTGAGGGAGGCAGAGGGAGGGAGGCAGAAGTAAGGGACTGAGGGAAGGGGAGTGAGGGGAGGGGAGTGAGGGAAGCGGAAGTGAGGGAGTGAGGGAAGGGGAGTGAGGGAAGGGAGTGATGGAGGCAGAGGGAGGGAGGCAGAAGTGAGGGAGTGAGGGAAGGGGAGTGAGGGAGTGGGGGAAGGGAGTGAGGGAGGCAGAGGGAGGGAGGCAGAAGTGAGGGAAGGGGAGTGAGGGAAGGGGAGTGAGGGAGTGAGGGAAGCGGAAGTGAGGGAGTAAGGGAAGGGGAGTGAGGTAGTGAGGGAAGGGGAGTAGGGGAGTGAGGGAAGGGGAGTAGGGGAGTGAGGGAGGGAGTGAGGGAGGCAGGGAGGGAAGCAGCAGTGAGGGAGTGAGGGAAGGGGAGTGAGGGAAGGGAGTGAGGGAGGCAGAGGGAGGGAGGCAGAAGTGAAGGAGTGAGGGAAGGGGAATGAGTGAAGGGGAGTGAGGAAGTGAGAGAAGCGGAAGTGAGGGAGTAAGGGAAGGGGAGTGAGGGAGTGACGGGGTGAAGGAGGCAGAGGGAGAGAGGGAGGCGGGGAGGGAAGCGGCAGTGAGGGAGTGAGGGAAGGGGAGTGAGGGAGTGAGGGAAGGGGAGTGAGGGAAGCGGAAGTGAGGGAGGGAGTAAGGGAAGGGGAGTGAGGGAGTGAGGGAGGCAGAGGGAGGGAGGGAGTGAGGGAGGCAGGAAGGGAAGCAACAGTGAAGGAGTGAGGGAAGGGAAATGAGGGAGTGAGGGAAGAGGAGTGAGGGAAGCGGAAGTGAGGGAGTGAGGGAGTAAGGGAAGGGGAGTGAGGGTAAGGGTGAGGGAAGGTGAGTGAGGGAGGGAGTGAGTGAAGGGGAGTGAGGAAGTGAGAGAAGCGGAAGTGAGGGAGTAAGGGAAGGGGAGGGAGGGAGTGAGGGAAGGGAAGTGAGGGAAGGGGAGTGAGGGAAGGAAGGGGATAGGGGAGGGAGAAAGGGAAGAGGGTGAGGGACAGAGAGGGGGAAGGGGAGTGAGGGTGAGGGAAGGGGAGTGAGGGTGAGGGAAGGGGAGTGAGGGAGAAGGAAGGGGAGTGAGGGAGAGGGGAGGAGAGAGGGAAGGAGAGGAGAGAGGGAATGAGAGGGAGGGTGAGGGAAGGAGAGGGAGGGTGAGGGAAGGAGAGGGAGGGTGAGGGAAGGAGAGGGAGGGTGAGGGAAGGAGAGAGAGGGAGTGAGACAGTCAGAGAGAGGTGTGAGTGAGGCAGAGGGAGAGGGATGGAGGGAGAGAGACAGAGAGAGATAGAGGGAGGGAGACAGAGAGAGGGAGGGAGACAGAGAGAGAGAGAGAGGGAGGGAGACATATATATATATAGATAGATAGATAGATAGATAGATAGATAGATAGATAGATAGATAGATAGATAGATAGATAGGCATATAGATAGATAGATAGATAGATAGATAGATAGATAGATAGATAGATAGATAGATAGATAGATAGATAGATAGATAGATAGATAGATCGATAGATAGATAGATGGATAGATGGATAGATAGATAGATAGATAGATAGATAGATAGATAGATAGATAGATAGATAGATAGATAGATAGATAGATAGATAGATAGATAGATAGATAGATAGATAGATAGATAGATAGATAGATAGATAGATAGATAGATAGATAGATAGATAGATAGATAGATAGATAGAGGGAGGGAGACAGAGAGAGAGATAAAGAGAGACAGAGATGTGTCTATGCGGGTCTTGTGGCTCAGTGGACGAAGACGTCCGCTGCAGGGACCTGTGTTCAACCTCATAGTCACAGTTTTTTTTGTTACTCTAGGCCCGCCCACACCCCCACTGACCCCGCCCCCACCGGTGCGGCCCTCGGACACAAACCTCACTGTAAATTTGGCCCCTAAGAGAAAGTTTGCGAGTACCCATGCTCTACAGCATTTTACAAGGTAGCACAAAGAATTCAAGCACATAGCCCCTTTTATACACAAAGAAGGGGTTCGTAAGTAGGCGGGTACAACACAAAGCATGATTAGCGACCATATATGGACATTTCTGAACATGGTCAATACATGGGCGGAGTTAATGGTTATTGAGGCCCGCGAAAAAGCACATTCCTATCTACGCTAATCAAAGACAGATGTGACTCTTACTGAGCATGCGCTGGATGCACAAAGAGGTTTATTTATAGACTGTTGCCGGGCAGATTTCAAGAGTGACTAGCAAAGAGGTAGGACTCGTCACATGGCTGGCACATGGCAAGATGTAGCATACAAGATGGAAGACATGAAAACAAAATGGAGTCTAACCATTACGAGAGTTAGGGCGGGAAAACGTAGCAAATAGATTATGATATCATGTCTTTTGCTAATGCTTAACATTATCGCTGTTTTATTTACAACACATCAATCGCAGTTCTTCGAGGTGAGCAAGACATTTCGTCTGGAGGACCTTCCTTGTGACTTCACGAATTGAGGGGGGGTCATGATAGTATTTTTCCCATCCTAAATCTTAAAAGAACCTTTTCACATACGAGAGCCACTTGGATTTATCCACATTCTCCATGGCCATACAGTCGGAAATTATCATCTGTGCAAAGGTTGTTTTTTCCGATGACCAAATTAGACGCCACAGCAAAAGGGGTTGGACCTTCACTATGTCCGTCACTTGGGAAAGACCCAACTCCATATGACAGGAGAAACTGCTCGTGCTCTTGGGTACTGAAAGAAGGTACCTCAAAAAGGTATTTTCTACCCTCTGAATGCTGGCCAATTCCACAAAACCCCAGACTCCTGCCCCGTACAGTGCCACTGAGGTACATGTTGCTGTGTAAATCTTAAGAAGTTCCTGGGGGGCTCTCTTCCCCAATTTCCTCGAAAAATTAACGAGAGCTGTGGTGGTTCTCATAAATGGAGTTTCCTGGTATCTATGGCCGGTTTCCAGGAAAGATTACGATCAAACATTATTCCCAGATAGGGGTATTTCTGAAGGTGGAGCCCCGGGAAGCTCCCCAGAATGTCCATGCCTGGCACCAGCCCTGTCTACTACTTTTTTTTTAGGTTTTCCTATGTCTTCACCACTGCAGTGACTTGCCCGCAACAAATGCAGTGATTTCGCTGTTGATGGGTGACCCGGATGCAGAGGTGTGGATTTCTAGCAGGCAGAACATCTGTGAGTACACTGGGGAATATGTTCCGGTCCCCACCAGAGGGTCTGATGAGGACAGGAACCGTATTTCAGCACAGGAGTTGTGTGTTGTGGTTGTATGCGGATTTGTGCTTTTACGTACCTGCAGTGTTGACCGCGGTGACGTCTTATTTGCTGGTAGTGGATGAGGTACAGCAGCAGAAGGGCTTGAATAGCTGGATCCATAGCTGTCAGGAAGGCGTGGAAGTGACTGAGATTTGATTTTTTCTCTCCGCAGTCATGCTTTCGCCATCTACGAGGGGCTGGTCTCCGTTGCGTTCTAATGGGCTGTTTGAGGCATCGTGATTTCTCCTGCGGTCGGGGTGTAATTCTGCATGGCAGTCTTTCTCTATTGGCTCACTCCATAACCGTTGCAGAAGGAAATTTCTGGTGGATCCCGAAACTCCACAGCCGATGGAAAATGGGCTATCCTTGCCCATTGTAATATGGCAGACGCGAGGACCGCCAATGGTGTCAAGAAAAGGACAGTTTCCGCCACCGCCAGCTCCACGGATGTGCCTATGACCACCATCATAATGAGCCCCTTAGTTTGGTGTGCATGAAAATCCGGGATTGCCGATCCCTCTAGAGTAGGACTACTATTGCTGAAACAAGGCAAATGGAGGTCTCAATGGGTGAGTCAGACTGGTCTCATGGGTCCTGTGACCTCAGTTAGAGAGTCACTGCTGCTCTAGGGTGTGCTGCTTCATAGGCCTGCCCGCAAGCCTCGGTGGTGAACTTCAGTATGGATTGTGGTGGCCAGGACTTCAAGGTTAACTCACACTTGCCACCACTAGGATCCTCCTGCTGATGCTAAGACACCAGGGCTAGGGGACGTTTAAGGTTTAGCATAGAAATGTACTCCCTCAAAACAGTGGTCTGGTGGACTGGTCATGAAGACTAAACTTGATTCCCCAGCTCCAAATTTGGCAGCTCTGACCATAGTGCCACATAATCTCCCTCTCTGAAAACCATACTGCCCCACTGAGAGAGACTGGTACTGCCTTCAACTACAGCACAATTGTTCCCCCCTATTAACACTTGGATGTGACTCAATTCAAATTATGCACTAAACAAGAGTAATATGCTGTCTGAAAAAAGAGTAACAACATCCTGTAAAAAGTAAAAACTCATTGGGAATGTAACATTAAGTAAAGCATCTGAAATGTAAGCAGGAACAACATGGCTACTGTAATGCTTTTATAGAAATCAATTTACTGTTTTTACCTGAAAAGTTAAGGACATGACTACAGGGCCTGGAAGGGACCCATTGAAATTTCCATTGCATTTAGCCTTACAAAACGTATCTCTGAACACAGAGGTGTGGTACACATTTTATAAACTGAAATAAGGAAAACAGCTGATAAGGATCAGATTTAACGTTTTCCACTTGAAGCATCAACCAGGTATTTCAGTACCTCCAGGAATGGTGCACTTTTCCAACTGGGGAAAACAATGTTGTTCAAAGAAAGACAAGAATATGAAAGCAGAGCTTCACTGGAAAACTCTGTAAAGTGGTGCTAATATGTTTGTGAATAAAACTAATGTGGACATTTTGCAACCCCTATCTCTTGCTTTAGCAATGTTTCATATTTTTAACCTTTTTTTCTCTTTTTTCTGAGGCTGCACTTTGGAATAGAAAATGCCAGAAAAAGGCGACATTTCCAGCAAAACAGTTTCTTTATTTTTTTAATCAAATTTAAAGGGGAACAAATGAAGGAAACAAGAGGAAAGAGAGGGTGAGAGCTGTTTCTTGAAGTCACGCTTTTCAGCAAGTGAGGAGGAGAAAAGCATAGACAGAAAGGGAATAAGAGGAAGAAACAGAGAGAGGGGTGGAGGGCAGCTAACAGCAGCAGAGCAAGAGAAGTGGGCACTGTCCTTGTGTCCTCTGGGAGACAGAGTCCTTTCCTTCTCTGTCCACCTAGTCCCCAAACAACAAAGAATGGTTGAGCGTTATCCATAGGTATTAGCTATTTCTGCCATACTGAGACATATTTTCTAAATAAATAATGAGGGGAACAGATTCTATTAAATTAAACAAGTAGGGGCATGCCATACTCTTCTGAGCCCACCCACTTCATCCACTGGGGGTCAGCAAGAATCTGCTTCACAGAAGGACACACAGAACTGCCTCACCTGTTGAAGCTGGGGTGCTGCGGCCTTGACTGTGCAGAGAGGGGCTGAGAATTGGAGGTCCAATGGTGCATGCTTCTTGGACTATCATGGGATGACATATGGATTTCTTGGTTTGGGTTGTTTTGGCCACAGCAACACGTTGATCACTAGCTGAAGGAAGCCAGTGTTCTGACTGGTATTTGGCCCAGGAGAATACCACTTCAGAGCTCCAGCATGGTGGGGTACTCTGAGGGTGCATCAAGTACCAAGAGCCCTGCACCAGGGACGACTTTTAGAAAAGTGCCCACCCCTTTATTACATCAAGAGGCCGGTAAGGAGTCTCAGGTGAGGGCTGTGTGAGGGGCTTAGTACCAGCTGTTCTGTGAGTACAAATGAGAACGTGCCAACCAAAGAATCTCTCCGGGACCTCAGATTGCCAAAAATATTTATGCTCCACTAAGTGGGTCAACCCTGTTCCTGTGCAGAAATCTTTTACAGTCTATGAATTTCCAAATACTTTGTGAGAGGAGGCTGATCACGGTGGTAAGGGCTGTTCTGGCTTGGACATTGGTCTGGACACGGACAGGTCAACTCATGACAACCCCATGGGCAGTCTGGCTGCCTCTGAACCATTAAGGGCTACTGTGAGTATGATTAAAGTCAGGCATGATGAAGCTGAGGGAGAAAACTAGAGTATTGGCAAGCAACAGGCACCTGTGGGCTCCTCACAGGAACTTTATGAGATTCAAGAAGCGCTTGAGGCCTTAGTTTCAGTGGCCTGTAACAAATCAGAGGCAGAGGAGGCGAATATGGAGCAGATTGATGGTGGTCAAGGCTCACAGACTAAGGGACCAACTTTGTCAGATAATACCACTATTCAACTTGAAATGGCACTCTAGAAAGATATGCCTGGACGTGCTGCTAGTCCCAGTGCACCCAGGGCTGCTGCCATGTTATCTACTGGACAGGTGGAGAAGTTGCTGTTGCAGGTATTTGAAGCTGGCTCCTTAGACCCAGTCTGGTTTGGTGAAGAGGAAAAGCTACTATGGGACCTCAAAGGAGTTGAGCTTACTTCAACAAGTGAACAACACCAGCAGCCCTAGAAACACTGCTAAAAACATCAAAAGCAGAGGTGAAGCGGGGGGCATGGTTTCAATGCGAATCATGGCGGTGCTTGAGCGAGGTTCTCCACAGCAGGCTTACATTAATCCTGACAAAACAGCCTGCTGCCAATACCAGGACGATATTACCAAGCGTCGCCGAGGGCCGGCGAAGCTGTAGAGCAGGTGGAGATGTGGTAAAGCAGAGGAAAACAGTGTGCTGCCAGATGCTGCGAGCGGCCTGAAAGCGGCAGGCCACAGTGTACACATGCCCAGATGAACACAGTCTGGGGCGCGGTGCTCCCCACCATAAACTGGGCCCACACTGGGCTAGGGAGAAACTGTGACTCCGCCCTGGGGACACAATCCGGCTGGACCAAGTGAGTCTGGACACCCAGGGGAGGGAGTACTGAGAGGACAGATCTCGGTGCCCGAAATGGGACAAGTGAGAGCTGGGGCGAGGACTGCCAGCGTCCCATTAGGTATGCCCAGCACTGGGAGATATTTGAAGCATTGAACCGTACCCCGAGAAGCAGGTGACA
The DNA here is from genome assembly GCF_964263255.1 of Lissotriton vulgaris. Classification (NCBI taxonomy): domain Eukaryota; kingdom Metazoa; phylum Chordata; class Amphibia; order Caudata; family Salamandridae; genus Lissotriton; species Lissotriton vulgaris. Next base: position 376,307,055 of record NC_141698.1, read on the forward strand.
CTGGTGACGGCCTCCCGTGTTGTTCAGAGACTGAGGATTAAGAGGTCAGAGCAATCTGTGGCGACCCTGGAAAAATGCTCTGTGGCCAGAGTGAGCATGGGAGATGACATTAACTTTTGCAGACCCTGGGAGGCTCGCACAGTGGGCCCGGACACAGTGGAGCTCCTGGTACACCCCTCTCTCGCCCATCCGAGTGATGTGATCAATCAGGGTTGTTGACAGTCTCCCACAGGGCAGACAAGAGGGAACTGCTGTCCTGGCTTGGAGTCTCACAGGTAGGCCCTGAGAGACCCCCTGCACTCAGGGGTAGTAACTAGGGGGCTGCCTTGTAAACAAAGACACAGTGACTAGGGATATCACAAGTCACAATAAAGTGACGCAGAAGGTTTGGCAAGAGGAAACCGCACATGACCACCCAGAAAAGAGGGGAAAGCCCAACCGGTGGCAGCAAAAGAATGCTGGTTAAGTTGCAGGAGTGGAGGCGTATTACTTCTAAGGGGGAACAGGTAGTGTACGGCAATACAGTGCCACAACACGGAGGAGGAGCTGAGGGCTCCCAGAGAAGGAGCTTGCGGGCTCATCAGGCCCCAGAAAGATACCTTCCTAGAACTTGAACACTCCCTCGCCATGGGCAAAGCTCGGCAAAAGCAGGGGGTGCACCAGCAAAGGAAGGAGAAGTATATCCCCACCTGTTGTCATGGGTACTGAGGACTTGGGACAATGAGATCAAGCCCTCCACAACCCCCTCAATAAAATATTAGCGGCTATTGTAGACACAAAAGCAGACCTGCAGCAAAATATAGGAGCTGTGTCAGTTGGCCTCGGATTACTACTAGTTGAACACGACAAACTGTTGGACAGGAGGAAAATAATAAAACAATCAATTGAAACAATGCAACCAGATTGCACAAACCACATCTATCAAACTGGAGAGTCTGGCAACAAGAGTTTCTACTCTGGAAAGACAGGTATAAGATGCTGAGGGATGTAACAGACACAATAATATATGCATTGTAGGATAACCTGAAAATAAAGAAAGGCTAGATATGGTGGCTTTTTTTAGAAGATTAGTTGAAGTCCACTGTGGCCCGGGTTGACTCACACCCTTCTTTGCTCTAGATAGAGTGCACAGAGTCCCCTTGTGCCCGCCGGCAGCAGTGAGGCTCTCCTGCTGGTAGTGGTGCACCTCCTGCACTACAAAGACCGCAACATTTTAATACAACAGGTCCGTACTAATGGACTTTATGCCACGGACAACAACACAGTGTCTATTTTTCCAGACTTTACAGCCAAAGTGCAGGCCCAGCACACCTCCTTTTTAGAGGCCAAGAAGGCATTACAAGGAGAGGGAATCAGATAAGCATGGGCAGAAAATACGTTCTGCTCGCGGATTTTGCGGATTTTCGGTAAATTCGCAATCCGCGAGATTTGCGAATTTCCCGCAAAATCTGCGAGCGGAACGGATTTTGGGTCAAAAGTTCAAGCTGACTTTTGTAACTCTTTTAGAATGGCTCTGGCAAGCTGCCAGAGCCATTCTAAAATAGTTACAAAAGTCAGCTTCAACAGGAAGCTCTAATAGATAAAGTAAAGCAGGTGCTGCTCAAATTCAGTTACACAATCATTAATCACCCCAAACTTGAGGTGATTAATGATTGTGTAACTTAATTTGACCTTCAACTGGAGCACCTGCTTCACTTTCTCTATTAGTGCTTCCTGTTGAAGCTATTTGTAGGGGCTGAGGGCAGAAGGGCACAAAAGTGGGACAGAGGGCAGAAGGGGACAAAAAATAAGTGGGGCAGAGGGCAGAAGGGCACAGAAACGAGTGGTACAGAGGGCAGATGGGCATAAAAACGAGAGGGTGGCAGTGATTAACCAGGCAAAAAAAAAAAACCAGCGAAAACGCAAAATGCCCCGCTAACACCCGAGAACTCGCAAAAATAAAAATATCCGCAAATTTGCACGAATTCGCGAATTTTGCAGATTGCGAATTCGCAAATCCGCAAATTCGCAGATTGTGAATTCGCAAAATTCGACCATGCTTAGAATAAGATACTCCTTAATGTTTCCAGCAACGTTGCAAATCACTCTAGATGGAGCTACGCATTTCTGCCACTCATCGAAGGATGTGTGGACCTTGTTGGAGACCTTCAGAAAAGGTGGTCCCATGGTTGAGGAAAGATTGCATGGCTCTAAGCTGCCCAAACCACAGCAAAAAAGACTATGACGCGCGTCCAGGAGAACCCCGCTACAGAAACCCTCTGCATCGCAGACGGCACAGGAGAGAAAAGCAGCCCTGCAAGCTATGGCCGAGGTCCTAACACAACAAATGGAGAAGGGTAGCTCTGAAAAAACCTCAGAACACAGTGGGGGGGGGGGATTCTGAATCAGAGGCCTCAGCCAGATGCGAGATGTCTATACCAGATGTAACTCAACAAACTGCTGATAATATCATCTAAACTGGTCACGGATACCTGGTGAAGAAGCAGACGAGTACAAGATTGATAAGATATATGGGTTCCCGATGGCAGGAGGGAAACACTTCCCTGCCAGAAGATATAGAGGTCTATGTCGATAAGATATTCAGCGACTAAAGCCTTTGCACCCTTAACAAGATAGTCCCGACTGGATGGGAAGCAGGGACAATCTTGCACTAATTGTTCTCTGTTTTTATAGGTTTGGGAGGCCAGCAGTTGCAGTGCTGCTAGGGGGAAAGTGAGTTACTTGTTGGGGTAATGTGGTGCTCTCTGAAGGGTTGTTGTTTTTTCATGCTGAGATGTCCACCAAAGGTTGGATAACCTGGGGGGGGGAACGGGAGATATAATCCAAGATGACCCCTGTCATGTCGCTAGTACACAAAGATGTTAAGATGCTCTCCTGGAATGTAAGAGGCATGGGGTCAATGGACAAATGACACAAAATACATAGCTACCTCCAACACCGAGGCATACATATGTCGATGCTACGGGAAACATACCTTTCTCTGGAAGAGAGTGCCCGACTGAGACGCAGAAGGCACAGTCACTTGTACGCCACCACATTCTCTGCATTCACAAGGGGCATTTTAATATGGATCAGAGCAGGCAGCCCAATGAGGTGAGCAAGGTTCCCACAGACCCAGAGGGCAGATATGTCCTGATACAGGAAAAGATCCTAGGTAAGGAACATATACTTGGAAGCATTTATGCACCAAACAATGATCAAATCTAGTTCCTATACCACTTGTCAAAACAGCTCTCTACACTCGACACTTCCCACATGTTGCTCGGGGGGATTTCAACTGCGTAGCGGACATAGAAATGGGTAGGTTGACACCCCCATTGAATGACAACCCGGTAATTAAGGTGACTAAGTGGTTTTGAGAGTGTTTGGAGGGATGGAGTATGGGGGTTATTCGGAGACTACAGCATGGACATACAAGAGATTATTCATATTACTCCCATTTGTATAAATTGCACACCAGGCTAGACATGTATACCTGCTCCAGCACTCTGGGACAGTCGATTACCCACGCTGAATACCTGGGGCGCACTATATCGGATCACAACCCTTTGTTGTTGTGTATTCACTTGTAACCACTACTACCAAGAGAAATATTTGGAAGAGGCAGAGTCAGCACAAGACGCGGCACACTCCCAAAGCGGCCTGGGACAATGTTCTTTTCCTCCTGATGAAACCTTGATTCTTCATTTTTAAGGTTCATATGAAAGCTCACCTAACTAGAGGTGACCTCATATACCGCAAAACAGAAGGGTAAGACTATAACTTTATAAATCTACCCACCAACATCACAAATAGTGATATGTTTTTCTATCTGTGTTAAATGTTGTACTTGTCCTGACGAATGCTCTTAGACCATCCCGGCCAATAGAGCAGAAACATGTCGACGTTCTTGCAAAATTATTAATCATATGCTATGGATACCTAACTTCCTGCGAGCATACCCAACCATTTTTAACCTAGCAGTCCAGCGATTCTAATAAAGAATATCTAAGTCGTCTGGAAGCTTTTTTAACAAAACCTTTTTGCACACTTTCAGTGGGGTAACTCTAAATTCTCTGGAGACTGCCACGAAACCAGAGAACGCCTCGGGTGAGGCTGGCAATTTACAAAATTGTTAAACCCAATGACTGCTGCCATAACGTTTGTGTGGGGCGGCCAACAACATATACCGCTTACGTTATACACAACGTTTATGAGGGTTTTCCAAATATTTCTCTTGGTAGTAGTGGTTACAAGTGTCCTATCCACCTTTGATTAATCCTGCCTAATTCTGGGGAACAGATAGGACAGCTTTTCCTCTTCCCTCATCTTGATGAACTCGTTGTGTATTCACCCCTTATCAGAGCCCACGTTAACCCCCACATGGAGACTGGACCCTGCTCTCCTGGAAGTTGGCTTGTTTTGTACGTCATTACAGACGGTCATCACGGAATACTTCCTATTTAACCAAGAATTGGCCTCTTCTAGGGTGACAGAGTGGGAAGACTTCAACATGGTTGTACGAGAACAATGTTTGGGCCACAAAGTAGGAATGAGGAAGGAAATCCTGGGGGAACTCACCAACTTGCAAACCCAACAACATGAGAGGGAAGCCCGCTTTGCCATAGATGGGGATGCTCAGGAAGAATCAAGTGACTTAAGACAAAAATACGATGAGACGCTAGAACAATTGAAATGCTTTGACACCTGAGAATATCAGGGGTGGGTGCACATGGAGGTAGGTAGAGTGGGCAAATTGCTTGCCTGTCTAATCCACCTTAAACAAGTCCCCAGATACAACTGACAGAGGTGGAGATTTTGGAAATAAATTATACATTCTGGTTCTATTGTGTCAAATTGTACTGTGAACCTAAATCGCAACACGGAGACCATAACAAATGACTTGGCACCCTTTCCCCTAATGGTTCTACCACCTGACCAACGCAAGACTTTATGAGGTTGATAACCAAGATTGAAATTAGGGCAACATTGAAAGAGATGGCTAGAGGGAAAACACTCGCCCTAATGGTTTGCCAGTAGAGTTCTACACCACCTACACTCAAACTCTGGCACTGAAAGTAGAGGAGCTGTTTGTAGAGACCTGGGAAAAGGGAAATTGCTCTTCTTCACCAGGGATGCGCTAATCGTGCCTCTCCACAAGACTAAAAAGCCACACCCACAGGTATCAGACTTTCACCCACTATCGATGTTCAAATCAGATTTAAAAATTCTGAGCAAATTCTTAGCCACACATCTCGTACCATATGTGACCATTTTAATACATACAGATCAAAATAGGTTTGTGCCCACCAGATCCACCTCTGGAAACATGCAATGGTTGTTTTCTGTGCTGCACCATCCAGACCAAGCCCATTACCCGGACGCCCTTAATATATCCATAGACTTAGAGAAGGCATTTGCTTCAGTGAGGTGGGACTTTGTTGAAAGCACAATGGAACAAATGGGACTAGGGGAAGAATGGATTAGATGGATGAATCAATCAATCAATCAATCAAATAATTTTTAAAGCGAACTACTTACCCGCAAGGGTTTCAAGGGACTGAGGGTGGGGAGAGGGGGGTGCTGTTGCTACTGGTCAAACAGCCAGATCTTGAGTCGTCTCCTGAAGGTTAGAAGGTCTTCAGTTTGTCGTAGGTTGAGGGGGAGGGTGTTCCAGGTCTTGGCGGCGCTGTGGGAGAAAGATCTGCGGCTGTGGTTCTAAGGATGCGTGGGACGGTGGCCAGTGAGAGGTCTGCGGAGCGGAGATTCCTGTTGGGTACGTAGAAGGAGAGTCAACTGTTGAGATAGGATGGCCGGTCTTGTGGAGTGCCATTTGTGCGTGGATCAGGAGCTTGAAGGAGATTCTTTTGTCGATGGGGAGCCAGTGGAGGTTCCTCAGGAGGGGGGTCATGTGGTCGCAGCACGGGGTGTTGAGGATCACACGTGCAGAGGCATTCTGGATTCTTTGCAGTCTGTTGATGAGCTTGGTCGGGGCTCCGGCATAGAGGGCGTTTCTGTAGTCAAGTCTGCTGCTGACTAGGGCCTGGGTGACTGTTTTCCTTATGTCTGTCGGGATCCATCTGTAGATCTTGCGGAGCATACAGAGGTTGTTTTGAGGTGGTGGAGGAGACAGCATTGACTTGTTTGGTCATGATGAGTTTCGAATCGAGGATGACTCCCAGGTTGCATGCATGGCTGGCAGGTAGGGGGGTGTCCCCAGCAATGCAGGCCACCAGGAGTCGTCCCATGCTGAGGGGTTGGGCCCGAGGATGAGGATCTCCATCTTGTCTGTGTTCAGCTTAAGGCAGCTATCCTCCATCCAGTCGGCGACGGCCTTCATTCCCTGGTGGAGGTTGGATTTGGCAGTGTGGGGGTCCTTGGTGAGGGAAAGGATCAGTTGCGTGTCATCGGCGTAGGAGATAATGTTGAGGTCTTGATGGCGGGCGATGCATGGGAGAGGCGCCATGTAGACGTTGAACATCGTCGGGCTGAGGGAGGATCCTTGTGGTATGCCGCAGATGATCTTGAAGGCTTCGGATCGGAACGGGGGGAGGCGGACTCTCTGGGTTCGGCAAGGGAGAGGAAGGAGGAGGTCCAGTCCAGGGCCCTTGTCTCCAATTCCTGCGTTCTGGAGTTGTGTGCGTAGTTTGAGGTGGCAGACGGTGTCGAAGGTGGCGGAGAGGTCCAGAAGGATAAGGGCCACCTTATCGCTGTTGTCCAGTAGGATCCTGATGTAATCTGTGGCGGCGATGAGGGCAGTATCGGTGATGTGGTTGCTGCAGAATCCTGACTGGGAGGGGTCGAGGAGGCTGTGGTCTTCGAGGTAGCGGGTGAGCTGGATGTTGACTATCTTATCGAGGACCTTAGTTGGGAACGGAAGCATGAATATAATATATATGCACCCATCTGCACGAGTTAGGACAAACAGAGTGATCTCGAAACCCTATAATATACACAGAGGCACTAGGAAGTGGTGTCCCCTGTCCCTGTTGTTGTTTGCTTTTGCAATAGGTCCTTTAGAGACAATCTTTTGGCAACAGGAACAGCTTATTAGTATTCAGCTGTGACATATGCCTCACATGATTTCTCTCTAAGTACATGATCTGTTGCTATATTTAAGAGACGGAGTGGGAGCACAGTAGGCTTTGGCCATGCTGGATGAGTATGCAAACCTAGCAGGGCTCAGAATTAATAAATCTAAGACCTGTGCCTTCCCCTTAAGGGAAGACCAAGTGCAGCCAGGGACCTCTCCCGACGGGTCTGGTGTGGGCCCCCCATTTGTTCAAATACCTGGAAATACAGATCTTCTATAGGTTAGAAGACTTGCGGGAGGGCAACCTTAACCCAATTATTAGATCACTGAGGACATCAATACAGTTTTGGCACTCTCTAAAACTCACTGATGGCCCGAGTAGCACTCTAAGAAATGATCATGTTACCCAGATTGTTGTACCACTGTGTGAATCTTCCGTGGTGATACCCCCCCCTAAGCTGGTTCTCGGACCTGAATCAATATCTCCGGGAATTGATTTGGGATGGGGGACAAAATAAGGTAGCCTTGGAACTCGTACAAATAGCAGCTGAAAATGGAGGACTAAGAGCCCCAGATTTTGAGCTAAACTACCAGGTTTTGTGCAATGCTCCCTACTGACAATCTATGGTTGGGAGGATATTTAACACCAGCTAATCTAACCAGTTTGAACTCCGGTTGGAGATCGTTCACTAACTGACAACAGAGCGTTGATAAAGTGAATGTATTTGGCGCACTTATTCTACAACCTGTTTTGGCATCTACAGCACCTCTCTCCTGCTCTGAATGAGAGTACATAAGTTGGATGAGATACCATCTACCATCTCATCATTGACACCTACACAACAACTATGTTTTCAAGTCTGTCTATGTATCGTCTGTGTGTTTTTGATCTTCTCTCGATTTTTCTAGGTCACAAGAAAAGTGGTTATAATGAACTGACATTACACAAGTGGGACCACTCTTCCACTTCTAAAACAGGGGTTCTTTATGAAATACTTGTTTGTTTGAATTTCACATTTTTAACACTAATCTTTTTGGTCCTGATGAATTGCCAAGGATCTTTATGACTATCGTAGGGCGCAAAACGTGTCGACCTAATGGTTACTAGAATACATGTTTACGAAATCAGTAACATATAACCTACAGATTTTTAACCTGACAAGGGAAACCAACATTTAAAAAAAGCTTTATGGAATCCACTAACCAGTTTTGATCATTCAATCACTCACCTTCCTCTCACAACCCCTCTTAACTGAAAATCTCATACCCTCACTCATCATAGGGCATACTTAAAAGATCTCTGCCAAAATGACTCTACGGGGGATCTGTAGGGCATTGCAGTGCCAGCCCAACGAGGAGCAATACTCAATGATGAAGCATGACATTCATTGGAATGTGTGAGGGCAACAAGAGACAAAATCTGTGATTGCCTCTATCTGGGAGAAAAGAACCTAGACTCCTCTGTTCCCCCTTTTCTTTTCTGCGTGGACATTGTGTCCCTATAGGAACATTGACTTAGCAATTAACTATCCCTTACGTGAGTCTTCAGAAAGAGATGTGGGATATAGTTTAATGAAGATGGCACACAAAACAGGCTCTCTGTTTTAAAAACAGTGAAGAGATTGGACGGAGTCTCTCTTTTCAGATCAGAGATAGACAATCAAAGAATGTAATTGCCGGCATTCGATATTTGTCAGGGAGGGTGCATTGTGGCTCTGCCACTATTCTATTGTCTTTCTGGAGTTTTATGCAGCACATTATCATGAAGAAATCCTCCCTTCTTTATTAGCTATAACAGTTTATCTGGAAGGGGTAAACTTACCATACTTAATGCTCATTCAAACCCAGATGTTAGATGCCCCCATTAGCCATATAGGGATACATGTCCATTGGCTTTGAGGTGAATTGTAAACAATGTTTTCGAGGTTATTTGATGGATGCAATCTAACCACCTGCAGAGTAATACAGATAAGACGGAGTTAATGCTTTTCGGCAAGGACAGCACATTTGATCCTATATTATGGTGGCCTAATTCCTCCCCCCCAACACCGTTGGCGTAGTAAATTACCTGGGTGTGAAATTTTACTCCGCCCTATCATTCCATCCGCAAGGAGTGACAGGAATATGCTTTAACATAATAAAATTACAAACAAATTCTTTGACTACCTTCCCCTTTTCGGCAAGAAAAACTGTGGCATTTGAACTGATTACGTCCACATTGGACTACTGTAATAGTATATATGCAGGTACCACTGAAGGGAAACATCCATTACAACGCAGACATTACAACACACTACCTTTAGAATGTGGCTGTTACAACGCAATTGCCTTTACATTGCATGCTATTACAACACAGCCATTACAATGCATGTCACTAAAACGCATTCCATTACAATGCATTATAAGGTAAGTACTTGGATTTTTTAAGTTTAAAGGTGGGTATGGGTTTTGGGGTACATGAGAATAGTTATTTTTACCCCTACAATATTCAACACTTTCCTACTGTTGCACTCACTTGAGTGGGAATAGTAATTTTTACCCCTACACTATCCATCACTCACGCTATTGTTGCACTCACTGGAGTGGGAATAGTAAATTTTACCCCTACACTATCCAACACTTCCCCTACAGTTGCACTCACTGGTGTGGGAATAGTATTTTTTACCCCTACACTATCCAACAGTTACCCTACTGTTGCACTCACTGGAGTGGGAATAGTAATTGTTACCCCTACACTCTCTATCACTTGCCCTACTGTTGCACTCACTAGTGTGGAAATAGTAATTTCCCCCCTACACTATCCAACACTTACCCTACTGTTGCCCTACAAGTATTATGCTTTGTAATGGTATATGTTGTAATGGAATGCTTTGTAAATGTAGTTAAAAAAAATACATTGTGATGGAATGCTTTGTAAAACCATGCGTTGTAATGGATTCTGCGATGTAAAAACTGTGTGGTAAAAGCATACATTGTAAATGATTGCATTCTAATGTGATACATTCACCACTGAACAAACTCTTCACAAACTTCAGGTAGCACAACATGCTGCTGCAAGGTTAATGTTAAAATTGCCATGTCGTTCATCAGCCTCAGCAGCCCTTAAAACTATCCATTGGCTACCAATCCACAAGAGAATCCTCTTTAGAACCATTCCACACACTGCAAAGCCTACAGAGCAGTAGGATCAAAGTACCTTACTGCCATATTTACTCATTAAACTACCTCCCTGTTTTTTAGATCTTCATCTGCTAACCTTAAACCTCCTACTTTTAAGCTCAAGACTATAGGAGGCAGATCACTTGTGTTTTTAGGGCTAAGGCCTGGAATCGACTTTCCATGCAGTTGAGAGACATTGATTCAACAGAATCCCTTTTAGGAAACTATTGAAGATGTGGCTTTTTTTGACCTCGGACTCCATTTGTCATTCATTAATTTGATGACTCCGCTGTAGGTCCATCTCACTGATACTAAGTTCCAGTTTCTTTTCATTAACTGTGAGGTACTTTTTGATTGTTCTTTACCGCCTAGCGCCAGGATGGTCTCATTGGAGTGACAGTAGCGCTCTATAATTGCTAGATTCATTCATTCATTACAAAAGCACTGGCTGAGTTAACCTCAATAAAAGGATCAGAACCGTACTCTATCACTCCTGAGTTTTACAAAACATTTGCTGACATTTTGGTCCCTAGATTTGAAGAGCTGGTTAATTCTCAAGCTTTTGTGCAGTCAGTACCTATGTCCCAAGGAAGCATATAGCTCGATTTAAAAAGAAAAAAAAACGTTAAAGATCTGCTTAATTGCAGGGCCGTACCATCCAATTTCTTTAATGAATACAGACACTAAAATTTAAAATAATGTCCTGGCAAATCACCTTTCTGCAGTCGTTACAAACCTAGGAGGCAATCAGCAGCATGATTTCATTCTGGGACAGGATACCGCAGCCCATGTTATTACAGCCATCTCTGTTTTGGATGTAGCTGAAACAAGAGTCAAGCCTGCGAGCCTAATCCTACTCGACGGTGAAAAGGCATTCAATAGGGTGGCTTAGCGCTTTTTCTATAGGGTTGATTAAAACCCTCTCCACTTCTCCATCTACTTGAACCGGGCCCAGAGCCAACACCCCTGGCTCAAAACATTCTCAGAATGTTAGAATATATTATTCAAGGGAGAGCCTTCTTTCATTAGGTCAGCTAAGGGACAAACACTGCCGCCAATTCACCTGTGATCAACAGACAACCCACATTGTTTAGGATGCTCTAAGAATATTCATAAGGAGGACAGGGTGGAATTGAAATCTGTTAAAAGTTCGTCAAAGGTTAACAAAACTAAAACACAACTAATTTTAGCCTTGATCAATGCCAGGTCCTTGATCAAGCATAAATAAGAGATCTCAGATTTCATTCTAGACAACAAATTGGATAATCTATTTGTTACGGAAACTAGGGGTGAGGAGACATCTAACTCTGACTTTAATATTGCAGTGCCACATGGATATAAAGTTACTAGGCACAACAGATCCATAAAAAGGCGGTGGACTTGCAATTATTTATAAAAATGAACTTGTAACACACTGCTCAATATGCCCTTCCCCAGACTGCGAGGCACTATACTTCAGCATTAATGTCTCTGATCAAGATACTTTCAAAGGATATATATGTATGTCGACCGCCTGGCTCAAAGGTTAATATTTTAACTAACCTATCATTCTTACTAGAACCGGGTATTTCATCCAGCTGCTTTACTATGCTAGGGGATTTGAATTTTCACTTGGACATATTAGCTGACAAAGATACTCAGGAACTTTTAGACATCACCTCAGATGTAGATTTCCAGCAGCTAATTGAAGGGGCGACACATCAAGCTGGTCACACCTTGGACGGTGTGTTCACAAACAATCCTGCCTTATCCATCACTTCTATCCTCCCCCTTACATGGACCGATCACTATGCTGTTATATTTCATTGGGCTTTGCCTGGTCCTATGATTACCAAAACAGCCAGCAATAAATGTGCCAGGAGAGCCTGGAACAAGATCGACCCAGAGGTTTTAGAAACCCAGTTAATCCAAAGTATTCCTGTCCCTGAGTTGGAGGCAGATGGATCAGTGAGAGGTTATACATCTTGGCTAGATCTTAACTTTACTAAAGTAGCCCCTATGACAGAGGTTAATAGAAATAGAAAAAATCCTTCACCCCGGTTTACTGAAGCCCTAAGACTAGACAAACAAGCGTGTCGGAGACAAGAAACATCATGGCGGAAAAACTATGATGGCAGCTGAAAAAGAACGATATAAGCTTATGCTAGCAGACTATAAGAAAAAATTTATTACAGAGACGAGTTATTTTTATACGCAAAAAATAGAAATGGCGGGAAACTCCAGTAAGGAACTTTTTCAGTCAAATCCAATCTGACTACCACCAAAAAGGATAGCAATGAGAACTGTACTCAAGATTTGTACGTATTGGCCCAGGCATTTAAAACTAAGGTAGATCAGATTTTTGACCAGTTTGCTGGACATATTTCTCATAATGCTGACCTAGATCAGGGAGTTAAATCCATAACACCATTATTACATTTTACTGCTACTTCCCCAGAGCAGGTTGCCACCCTTCTCCTAAAAACTAAGTTGGGTTCTCCAGATGACCCTTGCCCTCCAAGATAATTGTATACCATTAGTCACATCATTAGTCCTCGTTTATCTGGCATTTATAATCAAATGCTTTTACAAGGTACCTTCCCTACTTTGTGGAAACAGACCTAAATATTGCCATTATTAAAAAAAAAAACAATCTTGATGTAATGGATCCAGCCAACTATAGGCCAATTGCGAGACTACCGCTGCCTGCTAAAATAATTGAACAATGTCTTAATACGGAACTTTCCACGCACATTTTAATTAATTATGTTCTAGACCAATGGCAATTTGGCTTTCATACATGCCATAGTACTGAAACAGCCTTAATTAAGACCACGCAGGAGATTTGTGCCACACTTGATGGCGGGGGATCAGCAGCCATGATCCTCCTTGACTTGTCCGTGGCATTTGATACCGTGGACCACAACTTATTTACAGAAAGGCTGAAAACTATTGGCCTTGGAGGGAAGGCCTTGTTGATTTTAACATCTTTTTTAGCATATAAGTCTAGGCAATTTTAAATCCACACCTTTTAGGCTGCTGTGTGGGGTGCCACAGGGCTCCTCTTTGAGCCTTACACTTTTAATATATATGTGTCTGAACTAGCACCCCTGGTCATTAGTTTTAATTTAATTCCGACCTCATACGCAATTGATACTCAATTGGTTATTTCAACCATTGATAAGGAGGTCGATCATGCTAACTATCTGCACAAATGCATAATTTCCTTGAGTTCTTGGATGAGCAAACACTATCTGAAGCTCAATTCAAGTAAAACCGAGGTGGTGCTTTTTGGTAAACTGGCCCCCCTCTGGTCACCAGTTTGGTGGCCAAGCTTCTTGGGCCCCCCTCATTTGCCATTAGTGAAAGCTAAACATTTGGGGGTTAAAATTGATGAGAAGCTGAACTTTAAATCCCAAGTCTCTAAGGTGGTGTCTTCTGCATTTCTCACCATCAGAATAGTGCGCAAAATTCTTCCATTTGTTCCGGAAAGCGCTAGAAAAACGTTTTTAACCTCCCTTGTTTTGTCCAAACTAGACTACTGTAATGCCCTATGTATTTATCTACAGTCTAGTCAACTTAGAAGACTGCAGTCAGCACAGAATGCTGCTGCTAGAGTGGTACAAAATGCCCCCAAATACCAGTCCATTAGGGCCGGAATACAAAAGCTGCACTGGCTGCCAGTAGTTCATCGTGTGAAATTTAAGGCCCTGTGTTTAGCACCTAAGGCTTTACACAGAGTTGGGTCACGTTTTCTTTGGCATATCTTTAACTGGCACTCCCCCTCCAGACAACTGCGTTCGGCTATTGCCTTTTTAATGCCTACCAACAGAATCAGGACAATAAACTGGGGGGGGGGGAGGGGGGGCAGGAATTTCAGTCACAGCACCATTAGGCTCTGGAACTCTCTCCCACTTACTCTTAGGAGGATACCATCTCTGATAGAGTTCATGAAAAACCTCAAAACAAGGCTGTTCAAAAACTAAGCTCTCTGTGCAGTAAGTGGTCTACAAGCGCCTAGACACCTAAGGGTAGTAGTGTGCTATATAAATTGTGATAACATAACAGCATATTTTCAGTTTGGTGCAAATATTGAACAGCCTGTCCCTTCAGCGGTGTACTTGGCAGGTCACCCACCTGTCCTAACTATTGATTGCATTATAATTGGAGTCTTTTATTCAGAGCACCATTAGGCTCTGGAACTCTCTCCCACTTACTCTTAGGAGGATACCATCTCTGATAGAGTTCATGAAAAACCTCCAAACAAGGCTGTTCAAAAACTAAGCTCTCCGTGCAGTAAGTGGTCTACAAGCGCCTAGACACCTAAGGGTAGTAGTGTGCTATCTAAATTGTGATAACATAACAGTATATTTTCAGTTTGGTGCAAATATTGAACAGCCTGTCCCTTCAGCGGTGTACTTGGCAGGTCACCCACCTGTCCTAACTATTGATTGCATTATAATTGGAGTCTTTTATTCAGAGACTTAAGCTTCTGGATACTATAATTCAATTGCACCTGAACCAGCTTATCATCAAGGTAATGGACAATGTGGGTGACATTGTCATTTTTGTCATCCCCATGCGCAGGCACTAGTCCGGATTGTAGCAGCTGATGCTTACTTTGGCACAGTGTCTGGTTATAAATTGAATATTGGCAAAACGAAATTATACCTATCTCAGCTAAGGTCCCTACTGAACCCTGCAATGTTAATGAGGCACTTTCCTAGGGGTCTGCAATTCTCCACGCAAAGAGCAGGTGAATTCGTGTAATTACTTGGGACTATACTATGAATCTATGACACTCTTTCAAAAATGGTATAAACTTTGGTTAGGGCTGATACTAGGCCGTTGCAACCTCATCAAAATGGCTACTCTGCCTCGATTCTAATACCTTTCTTCAGAACATACCATGACTCTTCCCAGGAAATTCTTCAAAACGGTAGAGAATAGTTGACAGGGATTCATATGGAGTTATAAGAAAATGAATTTTGTGATTCGATATCTGCAGTTTCCTCAAAATATGCGTAGCCTGGCTCTTCCCTCTTTGTGGCTGAATTTCCTTTCTTCATTTGGGCTTCGACTCAGGACAGTCATGGGGAGGACAGAATGGCAGCTATCTTATCTATTTCCAGAGTACCGGTTTTTAACTAAGCGCCATCATGAACGTCTGGTTTGACCGGTACAGTCAATTTCAGTCGCATAAGGTTAAAGACACTGGTATTTTATTATAGGGTTGTTCTGCAATTAAGATATACAGTGGGATATCTGCTTTTAACCAGTTCACCTCCCTTGAGAGCAACCCCAACTCAACTGTGCCCTTGCAGAAGGTTATTCGCAATTTTGCATCAGATCAACATTAAGCAACTTTGCCAACAGTTCACTGACAGCATATTGCACTCATTTGAGGAAATACTAGGTCTGTATGGGGCACATCAACAGGACTTTTTTAAATATCTACAACTTAGGGAGTTTGTACCCACTTCCCAGTTAAAGGTCTCTCTATGTGCCCTAATCTATTTCTGGAGCAGCTCTACCGCCGCCCCAAATCTCAGTCCATTTGAATTTGTGTATTACTTTTTACTCAGATCAGATCAGAAAAAGCTTTATTTGGCACAAATTGTCTGAGCCATAAAAACACAAGATATTAGAATAAATTATTACAGTGTTGTTAAAAACATTGATCTCCTAAAACCAGAATTCACACTGTGTCAAAGCAGTTAAAATAAAACATCAATGTGAATAAAATGGAATTATATTCAAACCTCATTCATAAATACAGCAAATCAAATAATAACCACAAGGTTAAAATTGAGTTCTACTGACACTGTTTACATTTAATCATGAAGCCCTAATGCAATCACCAATAAAGAAAAGCACGTTGCTAAAATTAGTACATTAACTCTTATCAACTTTGCTGGTTTCCTGTATCATCTAAGAAAACCCTAATATAGATTACTCTGGAGCGGAACAGGGCAACTATATAGCATACTCTGGAGCCCCTAATTCATACAAAAATGTAAAAGTCGCCTGATGGTAAACAATTCTCTCTTGCAAAAATAATGGTGCTTGGTGGACTGTTCCGATCTATTATCACTGGAACATTTTCTGGTAATTCTGCCCTAGCTCTCATTTTTTGGGACTGCAGTCAAATAATAAAAAATTAGAAGGTGGAAGCAAGTTAAAAGAGACCAGTGCAGTGTATTGGTAACTATCGTAAATTACAGTTTACACCCTGGCTGCTCATCCCATACTAGGTACTGCCCCCATGTAATCTTAGGAAAGTCTACTTGTTCCCTCTTCTCACAACAGGCTTCCAGAACATGCTCTCTAATTTCTTTTTTTGAATACCTTAAGATATACTCTAGATGAGACCACAAATGTCTCTACCCCAGTACCAGACCCAACAGGGCCTGTTTTATGTGCCGTAACCACAGGATTAATTCTATTATAGCGCTAGCCAGACCCGAAGGTATCGGAGCACTTTACAACATTGTATCAGAATGTCATCAGACACAAGAAGTGACAATAATTTAACATATTGATTTGTGACGAGTACAGTTCAAACATAAAGAGTAACAAATAAACACATTGAGTTTGTGACAATTCCAGTTTGGGGAGGGGGGAGCAAAGGAAAGAGGCAAGGGGTAGGTGCAGTATAGTTCCTCTTAATAAAGTGATTGTGTGCTGCCCTTGGCGAGGTTCAATGTAGAGCGTCAGCTATCCATTTGGGAGAGAACAGTTTAGAAAAGGTAATCAAGCTGGTTTTGAATTTAGGAAAGGAGGGTTTAGACCTGATATGGACTGAGATGGAGTTCCAAATTTTGGGCACATTCCCAAAGAAGGCATGTGATAGGGCTTTTTGTTTGCTAGTTTTTGGCGGAATGAGAAGTAGAGAGTTAGTACTCCTGAGGTTCCTAGTCTGACTGGCTTTGTTAAGTTTAGAGACCAGGTATGAGGGTTTTCTTTTGGGTTCCATTTTAGCTCTCTGAGAGCAGGAGAGATGTGATCATATTTTTTATTCCAGTGACCAACCTGGCTGCTGCATTTAGAGTTGTTTTGAGGGGAGTTAAGTGGGATTTAGCTATGCCTGTGAGGGTTGCGTTCCCATAGTCCAATCTGGACAGTACCAGAGATTGAGTAGCTTGTTTAAGGTCATTGAGAGGGATGAATGGTTTTATTTTGTTGTGCAGCTTTAGGTTAATAAAAGCGCTCTTAGCCGTGTTCTTGATGTGTTTAACCATGTCTAAGTTTGGGTCCAGAGTGATTCCCTGTGATTTTATGGAGTCTGCCGGGGTGAGACTGCAATTGAGAGCGTTAATTATTTTTAACCATTCTGTGACTTGGAGGGTCTTATCTTTGTTGGCAATGATGAGGATTTCCGTCTTGTCGTGGTTGAGTTTCAGGTGGTGTAGGGTAAACCAGTTTTAGATTTCTTTTAGGGTGATGTTTAGTCTCTTTATGCCATCAATGGAGGAAGTTTCTAAGTAAATCTGGGTATTGTGTGCATATTGGTGGAAAAGGATGTTAGCTTTTTAGAGTATCTTGGAGAAGGGCTCCATGTAGATGTTAAATAGTGATGGGGAGAAAACTAAACCTTGTGGAACACCCCTGTTTTCAGGGCGTAGATCTGACGTGCAGTTTTTATTTTTATTCTTCGGATACGGTTCTGGAGGAAGGAGGAAAACCACTGTAGGACCACCTCATCTGCTCCGACCCTTTCCCGCTATACATTGATGAGCAGTTTGTGGTCAACTGTGTCGAAGGCTGCCGATAAGTCCAGGAGAATGAGTAGAGAGCATCAGTGTCTAGTGCTTTATGAACATCATCAATGACATTCAAGATCGCTGTCTCAGTGCTGTAACCTTTTCTGAAGCCTGATTGATGAAGGTCTAGGATGTTGTTGTTCCCGATGTGTTGGGTTAGTTGCAGGAGGACACATCTTTCCAAGATTTTTTGCTAAAAATGGCAGATTGGAGACAGGCCTGAAGTTGTTAAGATCGTTGGGGTCAGAACCCTTTTTTTTGTAGTGGCATAACTTGACCAATTTTGAGACAGTCTGGCATGACTCCGGTTCTTAGGGAGCTATTTATAATCTTGGTCCAGAGCGGGGCTAGGGTGAGTTTGAGCAGCTTAACCAGTTGCGCAGGGATAGGGTCCAAGAAGTGTGATGAGGGTTTGGAACTGGGAATCAATTTGATGATCTTTGCTTCTGAGATGGGAGCGAAAGATTTCCAGTTGATGGGGGGTGCCTGGGTGGGTTTTGGGCTTTTTTACTGGTGGGAGGGCTTATGTTGGGCATTCTGTTGTTGTCGTCCAAGGAGAGCTCGATCTTGGTGATCTTCTAATTAAAGAAATTGGCAAAGTTGTTGTATAGTCCTTTGGAGGCCTTCACTGGAGAAGCGGGGGCTAGGACGTTTCTTGTCTAATGATATTACAGAGTTCTTTGGGTTGATTTTTAGCATTGTTTAGTGCATTACAAAAGATTGATATTTTTTTCATTCTTGATGTGTTTTTTATATTCCCTATGTTCAGATTTGAGTAGGTTGAGGTGGATAATGATCTGGTTATCAGAGTCTTTCTGCAGCTCTTAGTTTTTTTCTTTCCGAGTTTAGATCATTGTTGAACCAAGATCTCAAAGAGATGGTCCTGGCTTTTTTTGATTCCAGGGGGCAATCTGGTTGAGAATGGAAGTCATTGTTGCATTGTAGTGCGAGGTGATTTCAGTTGTCGAAAAGTGGCATGCGGTGGTAGGAAGGAGTGAGGTTTCCCTTTCTTCCAGGTTGGCAAGGAGGATCTGTCTTAGATTCCGTACCCAATGGGGGGGTTACTGTTTACGGGGTAGGTGGTGGCATGTCTGATTGATGTTGAATAGAATGATATGGTGGTCTGACGATTCAACAGGAAGGATATGGTCAATAGTGATTGTGTCTTCCTGAGATATGATGGCATGTGGAAGTGCACCCCTGTTGTGGGTTTGTTTGTTGCAGTGCTAGGTAAGATTGTTGTTGCCAAGAAGTTCACTAAGGGATTGGATCAGAGAGTTGTTTTCATTGTTCCAGTGTAGGTTGAGGTCACCCAGTATCATGTTGTTGGAGTCTAGGAGAGAGCAATGGGCTATCAGGTCTGAAAGGTGCTTCATGAATGGACAGGTGTTGCTTGGAGGATGGTAGTGAAGATGGCAGTTTAGGGTTTTGTTGTCACTCGTCTTAATCGTGGCGGTTATATATTCAAATGAGTTATATTTGAAGGAGTCTGATTCTGTTATGGAGATTTTCCTTTATGGATGATCGCAATGACCCCACCTCAGTTGTTCGTTCTATCTTTATTGATGATTGAGAACCCCGGGGGCACAAGCATGTCCATGATTGTGGAGGAGGACTTATTTAGCCAAGTTTCTGCAATGAATGTGATGTCTATTTTGTTGGTGAGGATGGTTTCTGCCAGTTCAGTGGCATGCTTGGTGGCTGATCTACAATTAATGAGCATGTATTTGGTCCACCCTTTGTTGTTGAGTTTTTTCATTGGGGGGACCATGGGGATATTAGTGAGGACGGCTGGAGGCCTCGGAGTTCTGGGTGGTTAGTGTTCTCTTCCAAGTCGCGTGATCACCTGTCTTTTGGAGCTGGAGTTGACCGCTGAGGAAGCGTCATAGGAGTTGGCAAGATCAATCGCCTTACTCATGGACATTGCTGCGGTTGTTCTTTTGGGTCTTAAATGCTCGTTTAGGAGTCCAGCTGTGCCTTGAGCCTTGGGGGTGTGGTGAGTTTAGTGTGGGTAACTGTGGGTGAGCAGTGAATGCATTGGGAAGGCTCCAGGGATGATGAGAGGGACAATAGGATATTGTTGATGTCCTGTATTACAGTCTCTAGTTGTTTTTTTAGTGTCGTCAGTCTCTAAGTCACGATAGAAGGGGAGGGGGTAGTGGAGTCTATTTATCATATCTAGGTACCTACAGTCCTTAAGAATGAACTTAGTGCATAGAGTTTCTTGTTTGAACCAAACAAATCGCCACAATAATAGGGGTTTAGTTTCAAGGATAACTCAAAGGAAATCAACACCCAATGCACGATAGATGCCAGGGTAGAGCAGAGTACTGACAGTAATCTCCTTTAAAAGGTATTTTCTGTTATCTGTAGGACACTCTTCTACCTATAACTCTCATCCCTGCGCCATAAAATGCAGTTGAAATTGTTTCAGCATTATAAAGGGTAAGCATCTGGGCAATAGGTATGTTGCCCAACCTAGAGGCAAACCTCATCAGTCCTTCATTAGTCCTGATCATGTTGGAGACTCAAATCTCCCTTTTGCACTACCAGTCCAGTTCTGTCAAACCCCTCTCCTTATACCAAAAGGTTCTGTTAGTTAGCCCTGTCTTCCAAAACGAACTTTTGCCTCTAGATGTTTGTACAAATGGGCAAAAAATGAAATACTCCTAAGGGCCCCCTTTTTGTCTAAACATTCCTAGAATTTCCTGTGATTAACTAAATCAAAGGCACTACTAAGATCAATGAAACAAATATATAGTGATCCATCCATGGCTTGGGTATACTTCCCCATTAATAGGGTGATGTTGAGTGATTGCTCAACTGTCTCCAAACCTTTCTTAAACCCATATGGGGCACTGGA
This sequence comes from Lissotriton vulgaris, assembly GCF_964263255.1. NCBI lineage: Eukaryota > Metazoa > Chordata > Amphibia > Caudata > Salamandridae > Lissotriton > Lissotriton vulgaris. The sequence continues at coordinate 376,327,831 of NC_141698.1, forward strand.
GAGAATTTTGTTCTCTGCAGCCCATAGTTCTAATCTGTCTATCAAGACTCTCCCCAACAATTTGGTGGTGGAGTCTAGCAGTGAGATGGGCGATAACATTTTGGGTAATTTCTGGAACACTTCTTAAAAATGGGTATAATGAAAAGATTGACCAGGTAGGGTGTACAAACCTGGCTCCTGCTGCATGGAGAGCCTTGATTAGAAAAAGGGTCCATAAATTGGGACCAGATCTTAACACATTCATTAGGAGCCCATCTGGCCTACCCTTCAGGCTGTTGTTAATAGCGCTCACTACTTTCTTGAAAATAAATGTTATACATATGGATTGCTCAGCTGCCCAAATGCAGAGGTCACCCTCATATGGGTCAGACATAGAGAATATCAAACAAAAATGGCCCGCCCATCGGGCAGGAGTAATTGCAGATTCCATATCAGGGTCTGTTCCCTTGGTAAACAGGAAGGTATTAACGGTTCTCATGAACAAAGCACTATCTTTATGTCATGTTAAGGCAAAGGTAGAGTGGGGAGTGACTATGAATGCTCATTTCACGTGTGTATGAGGTGATATTGAAGAATGTGAAACTTGGGACTACATCTCCCACAAAGCCAAGGGTGTAATTTTTTGCCCTACCTCTTCTATCTATCTGTACTTCTCCTCCCTCCCCTCACCTGTTGCTTGTCAACTGAATTCAAAGTACTGTTCGAACATTTGTCTTAAAACATCCTCTTTCAAAGTTTTCCTATGTTGTAAGGAGCTAATTCTGACAGATTTCAGGCAGCCACGAGCAAGTCCTTGCTTGCGTTCGTGCTGGAGCTCGACGGCATTTCTGCCCCCTTCATCTCCCGGCAGGCGGATTGTGAAAGCCTCCTCTGAGCCAACTTTTCTTTCTCTGTATTCGCAGGAGCGCTTTGCATCTTGACATTACTCGCATTCGCACTGAAGCGCAACTGCATTTCTGCCCCCTTTGTCTCCCGGTGTGCTGATTTCTGAGTGCTATCCTTGCCTTCTGTGGACGCGCTGGAGCGCTTTGCTATGTGAGCACCTGGGGAGCAACCCACGGTGGTAGTCACTTGCTAGAAAGTGTCTACGAGTTATCTCGGGCATTATATTTTTTCATGAGCAGTTGAGAGGTTCGAATTACATTTTCTCATTTTTTGGATGTCTTTATTTTAGTTGCTTGCTCTAGCACATGATGGAAGCGTGTGTTACTGGAAACTACTCCCTTTTTAACCCCGAAAGGAGATACTCACGATTACCAGACGTTTGAACTAAGATAAGTACCATTTACTGTGACTTCTTGCTGAATCTTAAGCAGTGTTATTTGCTACAGTGTGTGCTTTTCTTTGGAACTCTGGGGTGAAGAACAGCCTTGCTTTCTTTTTTTTATTTTTACATTTTTGTGCTTGTTTATACCTGGATGATTGTGGCAGCATTAACTGTAAGTGCAGTACAACACATTTTGACATTTACATATGTATATGAGGGTTAGTGGGGAAACTCATGTGTGTTGTGTTGTGTCTCATATATAGGGAACACGGGGCTACCATAGGAGTGAAGCCTACAACTCTAGATTCCCTTGCCAATGAGTGTTCTTGCTGCTGCAACTTTGTTGTTTCGTTTGTCCCTTTTTTCCCCTTCCTCTGCTGTGGTATTATCTGCGGAGTGAGTTTATGCATGCTCGCAGGTGGTTCCATATAAGGGGAAAGGGTTATCTAGCATCTTCCATTGCTCCTGTTGTATCTGGCGTTCAAGGTTAGTTAACCAGTCTCTGTTGTGACAGAGTGACAAGCCCAAGGTTGCCTACGCCCTGAGCTATGGATACCAACACTGTTCTTACTTTGGTGCTGGAAACCTTGACCGCTTTGCGGTTGGAGGTGGATGCCTTTCGGGGAAAAACCTGGAAATGAGAAGTGATATGGGCACCATGAGACAAGAAGTAGAAGGCCTGTACTGTGCCAGCCATACAGTCAATTCAATTCAATTCAATGTACTTTATTCGGTTTACTTGATACAAAACCATAAAGTTACAAATTACAAAATACATTATAATCACAGGTTAAAATACACAATATACAAACACATTAAAAGTACTCGTTCCCGGTTTATAAAACAGTAGTAGTGATATAACTTCAATGTCAGCGAAATGGGGAGGGCATCATAAAAGATCCAATAAATAGTATGAGTTAATAAAATCATAAAATACTTTAACCAATTAATTTAGAGTTCCAGACATTTTCTATACTTCAAAGAACATTTCAGAAAACCGGCCACAAAAGGAATACATTCAGGTTTTAACAGTTGCAGATAATAGAGAGCGGGTCGTACTTGCACAAAATGTAACTTTTTTTAAAAGAGTTTTTAAAAAAAAGATCCTGGCCATTTCTTAAAATTTACAGAAAAACATGAAGTGCAGCAGGTCCTGTGGAGACAGGTTGTCGTAGCCACAGGGTGCTAGCAATTTCCCTTTATGACATCCCCTAGGAACAGCTAGTTAAAGATGGAAGAGGTCCATTCTAAACCTGATTAGTAGAAATCTCTTGTAGGCTGGTAACGGCCAAGATAAATATGGTTCCAAACCTACTGATGTTTTAAACATCGTATATTTACAAACACTTGGCTTCAACAGTTCTTTCTCCTCTCTTTCCATTATTTTACGCTGGGTAAAAGAGTGTTTTACAAGTGCGACATCTTCTTTGGTAATACTATCAGGTGTTAAAAACAGATCCAAGCGTCCCAGCTCGCTGAAACACGTCTTTAAATATTTCATCCATGGAATGTTAATCATGTGGTCTAGGCCCATGATCTCTTTAAGAAGTTTGTGTGTGAGATCAAGGTGTTTATTAAGCCAACATTGTAGCCAGAAAGTTACGGGACGCAAAGCTAAGATATCACTTAAATAAGGTGTAGCGGTTTCTTCATGTACTATTATGTTCGCAGTCCCCTTTGGAACACTCATTAGCTGTTTTAAAAAAAGTTCTGTCACTTGTAGACCCTCAAGTCCGGAATATCCCCATAGGTCACTCCCGCAGCTGGCTATAGTTATATTCCTGGCTCAATACATTTTTAACATTGCAGCCACTAGACGGTTGCCCATTTTGGCTGCAAAGCCAAATAGCGCAGCGTTTGCCCTGGTGACCTCTCCCCTTTTCTTGTTATGGAGAGCGACCCATTTAAGCTGGTCGTCTAAGAGGACGCCCAGGTACGAAAAGGTCATGCATATTGGCACTCTATCACCATTCACCATGAAAGGATACTGTTGTTTTGGGCGCAACCCTACCTGCACACATAGGATTTGGAATTGTTTATGGACAGATCTCTTTTTGCCATAAACCCATGGAAAGCATCAAGTAGGGTTTGTAACCCTCTCGGGGTACGTGCCAGGAGGACTGCATCGTCTGCGTTTAGCAAGACGGGCAGGCCCGCCTGCCCACGTACGGATAGTCGGCCCAAGTTTCTAACAGTGATCCCTCCAGGTCATTGATATAAAGATTGAAAAGGAAGGGTGCCAATATACACTCTGACGCACCCCCCTTTCAGTGTTAAAATTCCTAGTAACCTTGAGGTCTATGGCGTATCTGATCTTTGCCTTAGTGTCTCTATGCAGTTCCATCAGTAAGTCCACCAAATTAGGCTCCACTCCCATGGCCCTCATGGACTGCCACAGCCTTCCCCGGTTGACACAGTCGAAAGCGGACGAAAGATCCATGAAGGTCTGAGCGAGCAATGGTGTACTTTCCTAGTACCAGGTAGAGATTTAGGCATTGTGCCATGGTGAGTTGCCTGGCCGGAACCCATACTGGATATCTGAGATGATCTTCTTCTCCTCCGCCCAAGCAATCAATCTCTTCAAAATGACTCCCCCTATTACCTTTACAACGGAGTCAATCAGGGAGATTGGCCTATAGTGCTATTGCGATCTCCCTTTTTAAATACTGGCACAATTGTTGAGATTCCCCAAGATGTTGGGCATCCTTCTTAAGCCGCAGCGTTACCCACTGTGGCCAAGATCGGGCCCAAAAGGAGGGATTTGATTTAAAAAGGTCCGGAGGGATACCATCCGGGCCTAGGGCTTTCTTGTTTGTAAGGTTGTTAATACCCTCCTCTAATTCGTTAACAGAGAACACAACTACATCCTTGCCCAATGGCGTGTCTGGCAAGTACAGCGGGATTGATGTACTTTTAAAAATCTTGACAAAGTGGGACACCCACTTGTCCTCCGTTATGTTAGTACCCACTTCTTTAACCCCTTCCACTAAAAAAGACGATCGATTGATAATGCTCCAGAATCTGGAGCTGCTAGATAGGGTCAGGGGGTCTAGGAGCTCCCTCCAGATTGCTTCTTTCATTTCCTTTTTTCGGGTGGCCAACACTTTTTTATAAATTTTTCGGAGTCTACCTATCTGGGTCCTGTCCCTAGGTGTTTTTTTCAGTCCCGCCTTGAGATCTCTTGCGGCTTTAGAGCATAAAGGACAGAACCATTTAGGATCACTAAACACCTTGGGTTTCCCTGGTGCTAATAACATACCCCCCACTTTGGAAGCAATCCCTTCAAAAGCTTTGAAAATTACAGTCGCCGATGATTCGTCGTGGAGGCAACAAGAGAGTTCTGCTGCACAAGCTTCTTTGACTTTTTCTTGAGAAAGGGACAGAATTACTTGGTTCCATTTTAACCGCCGCCCACCATCGATTGGTTGCAGCACGTTGGTACCTCTTACTAAACCCTTTTTCTTCATAATGCTCCCACCTATAGTGCGACAGACCAGGTTATGGTCACTGAATGCACTTGGTACTATTGAGAAACCCTGAAGAAGAGATAAAATAGTTCTGCAGAGCAATATATGATCTATAAAGGATCCACCTCCTCTGCTTTTATAGGTCGGTTCCCCTTGTTTGCTAAGAGGAGAGGTATAACTCATTGCGGAAGACAAATCAAACTTATTAAACATATCATTAAGAACATTACCCTGTTTGGAATGCTTGAAATTAAGTCCCGAAATCAGCGGGCAACCCAGTGTCCCCAAGTCGTTAGATTCAGGATCTCCACATGGGTGCACATTAAAATCTCCTACAATGATCAAATTATTTCTAAAAAGGCCACAGCGCTGTTCTACAAAATTATTCAGCTCGGTAATTCCACATCTCTCTTCTTTATGGGTAGCGTTGTAAAAGTTAATCACATAGAAACTATTTTTTTTTTTGCCCCAGGGAGATGGCCTGTATGTTTCTGTTTACAATAGGGATGACCCTGATGTTACATCTCAAGGCCAAGGATGTAAAGATTGCCAAACCTCCCTTTGCTCTACCACTATTAGATGGGGTTGCTGGAACAAAAAAAGCTCTATACTCCACCAGCGAGAGGTTACAGTTAACAAGCCACGTCTCTTGAAGACATATTATCAAGAAGTGGCTGATGAATTGTACCCAAAGGGGGTCTGCGACTTTCCCCTCTAACCCGCAATGTTCCATATGAGTACATTATGATCCAGGGTGTACTCATTTGGACCTAAAGTAACATCCAGTTGCTCCCCAGGGGAAATAGCCATGGTTCTACAGGGGGGTTATCTTCCCAAGTCCCTGCTCCCGGGGAAGGAACAGGAGTTTCCGGGAATTGCTCCACAGACTGAGACTCCGATGCTGGGCAATCGTCTCGAAGGTGCCAATCAGGGGGTATGCTACTGTTAACCTCGGTGGCTGATATGGTATATTTCCCACGGAGTCAGTCACAGTCATTAAGACCAGAGAAAACTGCGTATTTGTTTGCGCCCATTGGAAACGGGGAATAGCCATTTCCACCCCAAGTATGTACCCCGTTTGGTCTCAAAGGTATAGGGCCCAGCATCGGTTGGTTCTGGGGTAGGGTTGCCTATCTTTTTGACCCATGTTCCAGTTATCGGGACGACCTGGGATCTCCCTCCTGTAAAAGAAGCCCAGTGGCAATATCTCTATACCATGGCCATTGGAAACTCTTCCCAGCTCCACTTCCCTGAAGATCCTTTCTACTGGAGCAGTGCTGTTAAAGTTTATCACTATGCAGCCTCCCCTTCTAACTTTTCTAGAACTACCCAGCCAAGATACTCGGCGAACCATGATAACATCATAAACAGCCATGTATCCTTCTACAGTATTGCATGACAGCCAATGAGTTACCTTACTTTTTAGCTGCCTGTAATCCTCTTTGACTCCCTCAGGGAGAGGTGGTACATTACCCAGTACTATCACCAATGTGGTAGATTGTGGGGGTAGGTTGATAACGGGAAGGTTTCCCCCTCTTATAGTTGTCTTTTCTGCGGTCAGACTTCCCTCTACCTGTGTTAATGGTACATTGCTGTTTTTCCTGTTTACCCCCTCGGCGCATTCTTTTCCCATAATTCCGGTACATTTAATTATTTCAGCCTCTGTGTTGTACTCCCTATAAGATGGATCGTGTTTCTCTTAAACTACGGTGGTGGGTATTGAACGGGACATCAGTGGGGGACTTTTATTAGGCTCTGCGGGTTTTTTGGGTTGTGGGCCAGGGCCGCTAGTTTGCATGCAGGCTGACAGACTTTCTAGTGTATGTGTGCTTTCCAAGGTCGCCTTTTGCAGTTTTCCCAAGTTCTCATTTATTACCTTCAATCTCTCAATTAGTGGAAGCATAAATGACTTAAGTATCTGTTCCACTTGTGCAACAAGACCATCAGGAATGTGTAATGCTGATTTTGAGCCTTTAGATGGCTGAGAGGTTGCATTAGAAATGGTAATTTTGGGTACGCTCTGCATGGTAATTGGGGCAACAGAAGAAGAGACATTAACTAGGGGGGTTACATTTGCCACGGTGTTAGATGTTTTAGTAACCTTTGGGCATCGACTCTTTTGTCTTCCCCCACCCCTCTTTCTTTTCCCAGGTTGTTTTGGGTGTGTTATTGGAATTTGTGGTGTGGGCTCAACTAGGTCCTTGATTGAGCTTGTTTCAACAAGCCCACTCTCTGCAAATGATGTACAGCTACCTAAAGTGGTATCTACAGAGGAGATGGTGTTACACCCAGCTAATCCTGTACACACTTCTGGTAAAATGGCCCCACTATGTCTCTGACTACCATGTTGTTCTGGGGTTATAGCGTTCTTGATGTTACCCAAAGATGACTGCTTCGAACCAAGGGATTCCATAGATAGCCGCTTCTCTGTGAGGGCTATCTCGCGTTCTATGACAACCGCTGCTCTGGTGATAAAGTTGTCTAGTGTCCCAGTAATACTGCCCCCTATAGTATTCGGCACTATCTTCTTCCCCTTCCCCGATCGTTGTGCCATAGTCACTGAATGTGAATTGACTTTGTGAAAGCAATAAAATACCTGCAACTGAGACAATATGCGGAGTTCACAGGAAAGCTCTCTCATTTGAGTTTGGGGCATGTTAGGGGGGTGGCCCAGCCCTGCCTCCTCCTGCCCCGGACGACCACAGACAGCCCACCCTTTGCCCTGGCTAAGCCCGGCACCGCCCACATGCGTCCCGTGACGCGGAGGAAGTGCCACTCCTTTGAGCACCTACGGGCTCGGAAGTGGGCGTAGGTGGGCAGGATGATGCAGAAAGGAATTCTGGGGTCTGTAGTCCCCCCCTCGGCGGCCGCGTGGATGTTTAGAAGGCGGTGGCGGGGGAGACCAACAGCTGACAGCCCACAGCACTGGCGGGGCTTAGGTGCAGGTAAGGTTCAGTTCCAAAAGTGAAGTATGGCCAAAAAGAAGTTTTAGAACGGAGCTCCCGCTCCACCGAGAGCGTGCCGCTCCTTTGAACACCTCCGGGCGCTGAAGTGGGCGTAGGTGGGCAGGGCAATGCAGCAAGGAATTCTGGGGGCTGTAGCCCCCCCTCTCGGTGGCCGTGTGGATATTTAGAAGGAGGCGGTGGGGGAGACCAACAGCTGATAGCTGATAGGTGCAGGTAAGGTTCAGTTCCAAAAGTGAAGTATGGCCTCAAAAGTAGTTTTAGAACGGAGCTCCCGCTCCACCGAGAGCGTGCCGCTCCTTTGAACACCTCCGGGCGCTGAAGTGGGCGTAGGTGGGCAGGGCAATGCAGCAAGGAATTCTGGGGGCTGTAGCCCCCCCTCTCGGTGGCCGTGTGGATATTTAGAAGGAGGCGGTGGGGGAGACCAACAGCTGATAGCTGATAGGTGCAGGTAAGGTTCAGTTCCAAAAGTGAAGTATGGCCTCAAAAGGAGTTTTAGAACGGAGCTCTACAGGTTCATGGGGGGCCTCTTACATTAGGAATTAGACTCTACCTCCACCCACATCCCCCGACACAGTGCAGGATCAGGGTGGGAGAGTAGGATCATCCACCATCCAATTGATACAGCCCCTACAGTTGCTGCTAGCCCCTACTGAGAGATTATTTGGGGATCCTAAAAAGTTTCGGATTTTGTTTGGGGCAGTGTAAGCTACATTTCCTGTGCAAGGCTGCAGTGTTTCCTGACGATTAGGCAAAGACGTCATTTGTTATGTCCTATCTGGGAGGGAACGCAGCTTGTTGGCCCTTCCCCTTAATAGAGAGAAGCGATCCATTATTACTTAATTTCTCTACCTTTTGTGAGGAAATGCGCAAGTTATTTGATAGAAAGGCGCACCAGCTCTCCCTAGATAGGGAACTCATTACACTTAAGCAGGGCTCACAAGCCCGTATTGACATACATAACCACTTTCAACAGACTTGTTATAGAAACTGATTGGCCAAAGGAAAAAGGAACTTCTTTATATTATAAGGGGCTGTGAGGCGAACTGAAGGACGTATTAGCCCAAGTGGTATATATTGCCTCCACCGGTGATGAACTTATCGAACTTACCGTACAACTGTATCATCATCTCCAGGAAAGAAAGGGAGGTAAACAGCGTACTGACGCAAAGTTCCTGCTTCCCCAATCAAAGCCACTAACGGAAGAGCACCAGCAAACTAGCGATGGGACGGAACTAATGCAGGTAAGCGGCGTAAGTGGTCCACTGAGCCAAGATGAGAAGAACCGAAGACGCGGTCAAAGACTGTGCATGTATTGCAGAAAGCCTGGACATTACATTAAGGATTGTAAAACAAAGACAGCAAAGGAACTAGAAACATGCCTGTGGTGAAGTACCTACCAAAAACTCCTGGAAACTGCTATGCTCAAACAAGCTAGAGACACCTTGTTTGAGGCCTGAAACGGAAGAGGTCTTTCCTGCTGTGGCCAATACTGTACAAACTTCAGTGCTCCACATGAATGTGTGTGTGTTACATTGGAGTGGCCAGGAGTGGAGCGATTTTATCGACCAGCAATATGCACAAAAATTAGGAGTACCCTGCATAAGAAAAAGGATTCCAGAACCTGTGAAGCAATGGATGGAACTGCGTTAAGGTCCGGTGCATTTTCATACCCTTCAGATCCTAATGCAGGTCGGAATGACCCATTACAAGAACATACAATTCGATCTCATTGACGCCCTGCTTCTCAAACTCATCTCGGGGATGCCTTGGCTTACACAACGTGATCCCTTTGTGCAATGGGCAGCCGGCACAGTCACCATGAATTCCTCATACTGCTCTGAACATTGTACCCTCGACAGAGTCCAAACACCTTACCAGACGGGGAATCCATTTGCACTCCTTGCCAGTGGTTGCAGTACGCAGAGTGTTTGCCTTATCTCCATGCTTCCGGAGGAATATAAGCTGTACAAGGAAGTGTTCAGCGAACAAGAAGCAAACAAATTGCCCCCACACTGGGATTTTTATTGCCTGATAGACCTGAAGATGGGCGGCAGCATACCCTACAGCCGTATATATGCCCTCACTGAGGCTGAAACCACCTATCTGCAACAATATCTGGATAAATTGCTGTACTCTGGTTTCATTCATCCGTCATCCTCCCCTGCTTCCTCGCCACTGTTTTTCATTCTGAAACGTGAAGAGGGCTTAAGGGCTTGTATCAATTATAGGGCAATAAACAGAGTGACTAAAAAGAACAGATATCCTCTGCCCTTGATACCTGTACTGCTGGACCAGCTGAAGGGAGCTAAGGTCTTCACCAAACTGGATCTACGAGGAGCTTATCATTTGGTATGATGGCGTCGAGAGGATGAATGGAAAATGGCCTTTTGTACCAAATTTGGGCTGTATGAGTATCAGGTGATGCCCTTTGGCCTCTCCAATGCCCCCACCGCATTCAAGTATTTTATGGATAAAGTGTTAAGGGGCTAATTGGATGTCTCATGCATCGTGTACGTAGATGACATCCTAATATACTCAGCGTCGCGGAAGGAACATGTCCACCATGTGTCAGCGGTACTAGAGCGCCTTCAGTGGTACGCTCTGTACACCAAACTAGAAAAATGCCTGTTCCACACCACAGTAGTAGAATTTTTGGGGTACGTCATCAAACCAAACGGTCTCTGCATAGACCACAAGAAAATACATGCCATCATCCAATGTGAATCCCCCTCAAGTGTGAAGGCCCTGCAAAGTTTCCTGGGCTTTGCAAATTTCTATAGGAGGTTTATCAAGGAGTTCTCCAGAACCATTCAACCATTGACACACCTTCTACGGAAAGGAGCCGCTTTTCTATGGACTGAATCTGCGGAACAGGCTTTCCAAACGTTAAAGACCTGCTTTACGAGTTCCCCAATCTTACGGCATCCTGATGCCAGTCAGCCATTTGTGGTAGAAACAGACGCCTCGTACTACGCCCTTAGAGGCATCCTTTCCCAGAGACACCCCAGCTCCATCCTGTTGCCTTCTTTTCCAAGAAATTGTCCACGTTTGAGGTGAATTACAGCATCACCGACAAGGAACTGTTGGCAAGAAAGAGAGCGTGTGAGGAATGGAGAAACCATTTAATGGGTGCCAGGCACCCGGTGGAAATATACACGACAATCGGAATCTGCTCTTTTTGAAGAGTGCTAGAGCCCTGACCCCTCGGCAGGTCCGCTGGCCACTTTTTTTCTCGGACTTTGACTTTGTGATCATATACCGACCAGGACCTCAAAACGGTAAGGCAAATTCACTCTCAAGACCCATGCCGATTCCAGAAACCTAACTTGCCCTAGCAGAAGAACCTCCTATAATTCTTCAAAAGGCTTCCTTTCTGACGGAAATATTGGTCATTGACAACGTCTTTTGAATTCTTAGAAGAAGTAAAGAAGCAAGTTGAGACTCTGGATGAACATGCATGGGTTGCCAAGGAACTGCTACACCGATCTACTGTGAACTATCTGCTGTTTTGTGACAAACGGCTTTACATACCTGAAGAGCCACTGAAAAGGCAAGTCCTGCAATGGATGCACGATTCTACCTTGGGTGGACATTTGAAAACACAAAAGACCCTACAAAATATCTCTAGATACTTCTGGTGGGAAACACTGTGGAAAGACACTGAAAAATATGTCTCAGAATGTGCTATCTGTATTCAGGCCAAGGCTGAGCACCAATGAACCAGTGGATTACTCAGACCCATACCCCTATCTCCAGCCCCTTGGCACACCATGTCTATGGACTTTATTGTAGAAATGCCTCCCAGCTTCGGTAATAACACCATTCTTGTAGGCTTTGATCATTTAACCAAGATGGGTCATTTCGTAGTTCTAACCAAACTACCCACATCAGGGGAACTGGGTACTACCTTCTTGCAACACGTAGTACTTTTGCATGGGATTCCCTCTGTTATCATCACCGACAGAGGGACTGTGATCGTGGGCGGTCGGCAGACTGGAAAAGCAGGCGAGGAAGCCGGATATAGTGGTCTATAGTTTTTTATTGCACACTGAGCAGTTTGATAACCAGAGAGAAAATCCAACGTATGACACAAAACACGGGATGTGAAGCCTTTTCCCTGCTCCTCCTGATGTTGTGGGGGTCCAGTGGTGTTCCGGGTCTTGCGTGCAGACGTCTCGAGATGGTCGGGAAGGCACCTCGGAGGGCAATAAGAGAGAGAGGAGCTGTTAGTCTCACTGGGACTCGAGGTCTGATACCGTCACCGTTAACCAGGAGTGAGAGGAATAGAAACGATCGTGAGGAAGGGGGCGGGACGGATAAGGGAAGGTAAAGTACAAGAGGTGCACAGGAAGGTTCGGGGTGGGTTTGTGATGTCAAGTGCTATATATATATATACACGGTGTCCAAGAGCTACAAGTGACATGCCTAGGATAGCGGGAGTATTTATACAAAGGGGGGGGCGAACTATTTACACAGAGCACCTAGCATGCAGTAAAGGCAGCTGGTACTCACACGCTCCGCCGTAACTCTCCTCCGAGTTACGGCCGCTCTTCAGCCACCTCCGTGGGACTCCACCAGTCTTCGGACCACTCCTCGATGTCTCTGCTCCCGTCTTCTCCTTCTGGCACAGCTCCAGCCGAAATCTCCTGCCACGATACTCGGACGCTTTCCAACTCTCGTCTTCCATCTTTTCTGTGTCTGGCCGTCGGCAGGGAGGCGGGACTTCCGGGGTCAAGGGGAAGTCCTTCCAGTCTGTCGTTGCTCCGGATTGGACCCTGTAACAGAGAGAGGGGCAGGGTTCCTGTCACCACGGACGCTTTTGTGGTGGATTCCGATTGTATGCCTGGATACGGAGAGCCTCGGAGGGGTGATGGTCGTGGCGGGGTGAGTAAGGGTCTCGCGACCCGTGGGGCGATATCACATTCCCTTCCCCTAGCTGTCTTTCTTGTACCCGGTGAAGACATGGGGTAGCGAGAGAGATAGTCTGCGTTACCCTGGTCCACACCTTTCCGATGTACGGTTGTGAAGTGATAGGGTTGGAGTGACAGAAACCAGCGGAGGACTCGATCGTTGTGGCCTTTGTTCCGAGCCATCCACTCTAGGGGAGCGTGGTCAGTATAGATGGTAAAGTTTCTACCCTCCAAATAGTACCGGAGGCTCTCCACAGCCCATTTGATGGCCAGGGCTTCTTTCTCCACCCCGGCATAGTTCTTTTCTCACGGGAATAATTTCCTGCTGAGGTAGAGGATGGGTTTCTCGTTCCCATGAGGGTCTTTTTGTGATAGCACCGCCCCGACTCCCTGCTCTGAAGCGTCTGTCTGGAGTAGGAATGGCTGTGAGTAATCAGGACTCACTAACACGGGACTGGATGTCAGGGCATTTTTTAAATCGGAAAAAGCCTGCCATAGCAATGGCGTTGGATTCCTAAGGATTGTTTTGGTTTTAGTGGATTTTTTTAGGAGGTCTGTGAGTGGGGCTGCCCTTTGTGAAAAGTTTGGTACGAATCGTCTGTAATAGCCTAAGAGGCCCAGAAATGCACGAAGATCTCTTCTGGTCTGGGGAAAAGGGAGGGATTGGATCGCTTCGGTTTTGCTTTTCTGGGGCCGAATCAGTCCTTCACCCAGGAGGTATCCTAGATATTTAACTGTTTGAGCCACTAGGGTGGTTTTGGCGGGGTTTATCGTGAACCCATAGGACCCCCGGGGAAGTGATGACCTTGTGGAGGTGATCCATGGGGTTGTGTCCAGTTATCACTGTAAATGACAATATCATCCAGATAAGCGCCTGCATACAGAGTGTGGAGTCTTAGGACATGATTCATGGCCCGCTGGAATGTAGCTGGGGCACCATGAAGGCCAAAAGGGAGGAATAGGAATTGATACAATCCTTCAGGGGTGGAAAACGCCGTCTTCTTTCTATCCTCCTCTCTGAGGGGTATCTGCCAATACCCCTTACAGAGGTCTAGCGTGGAGATGTACTGAGCCTTCCCTATGCATTCGACCATCTCGTCGACCCGAGGCAACGGATAGGTGTCAAAGGAGGAGATCTTGTTGACTTCGCGGAAGTCAATACAGAACCTGACAGACCCGTCAGGTTTGGGTACAAGGACAATCGGGGAGTTCCAATCGCTCACCGATGGTTCTATTATACCCATCTTTAACATTTGTTCTGTTTCCCTCTGTATAACCGCCCTGCGGGCTTCGTGGACCCTATAAGGTCTTTGTCGGACCACCTTCCCAGGTACCGTTTGTATGGCGTGTTCTGTGATGGTGGTATGACCGGGTGAAGACGAGAATACCTGTCTCAATGGGTATAGGACCATTTCAAGGTCTTGACGTTGTTGAGGGGTTAGTTCAGGATCTATACAGGGGGAAAAGGAGAGGGGAGCAGTAGCAAAGGAGCCGGACAGGACAGGACGAGGGCCTTCCCATTTCTTTAGATGATTCACGTGATATATTTGTGTGGTACCACGTGTGGGATCCAGGTCCAATTCGTAAGTGACAGGGGTCACCTGACACAGGATGGTATAAGGGCCCCTGCCACTGCCCTAGGAGCTTTTGGTCAGAGGATGGCAGCATTAGCAGTACCAGATCACCTATGGAAAAGGCTCGTGGTTTCGTGCCTTTATCATATTGCCCTTTCTGTTTGTTTTGTGCGTTCTCTAGATTTTGTCGAACAATGTCCCTTATTACGGATAGGTGGGTCTTTAGGTTGTTCATGTATTCGGGGAGGGGACGAGTGCGGTCTGGTTCGGCTTCCCAGGCTTCTTGGGCCATGTCTAACAGGGTACGAGGGAGCCGACCATACAGTAGTTCATAGGGTGAATAACCAGTGCTGCTCTGTGTCGTACAACGGATGGCAAATAAGGCAAGGGGTAGCATGTCCTTCCACCTTTTGGCTTCTAACCCCAGCAGTTTTTTAAGGGTCTGTTTCAGCATGGCGTCTGTTTGTGGATGGTATGCCGAGGTTCTAAACTGTTTAATCCCTAGTTGGGAGCATACCTGTTTCATCAGAGCGGAGACAAAAGGAGTACCTTGATCAGTCAGAATTTCCCGGGGAAACCCACCCTATTGAATACAGAGATGAGGGCTTTGGCGATGTTCTGGGTAGTGGGCTTTCGCAAAGGTAGGGCTTCAGGGAAGCGTGTGGCGTAGTCCACTATAACCAGGGCGTAGCGACAGCCGCTGCGTGAGGGTAACAGGGGCCCTATAATGTCCATCCCTACCCTGCTGAATGGGACATCGATAACAGGAAGGGGTTGTAGGGGTACCCTAGGGGGTCGATATCTGCTATGTTTCTGACACACCGGGCACTCTCTACAATACGTTTTGATGTGTTGGTATATCCCCGGCCAGTAGAATTTGTCTAAGATCATTTGGCTGGTCTTTTCATCGCCAAAATAGCACCCTAGGAGGTGGCTATGGGCAAGGAACAGGACTTTCTCTCGAAAGGGACCAGGGACAAGAAACTGGGGTTTTTGCTGGGTCCCTCCCTTGCGGTACATTAACCCATTTTTCTAGAAGAAGTAGGGACCTACGGTAAGGGGACCCTCGTTGTCTAACGCCCTTTCCCACGCCTCCTGTAGAACAGGATCTTCCTGCTGTGCTGCCCTGAATTCTCGGTCGGTCTGCCAAGGGTGTTCGTCCGGGATCACGGGGAACACACAGGTGTGTTCTCTCTTTTCCTTCTTCTTTTTTGTTTTGGTTTTATGGGGTTTGTGCTCCAACACAGGGGAGGACAGCCCCTGAGGAAAGGGCTCTTCTTCCCACCATTGGGTCAGGGACTCAGTGGTGTCCTGTAGAAGTCCCGGTAAACCGGGATAGTCGCTCCCCAATATGGCTTGCTCAGGAAGAGCGGGTATGAGTCCTACGGTGAGGGTGGTTCCGGGATCCTTGAGATGCTGTACATGTACTTGGGTGGTTGGGTATTTCTTTGTATCAGTATCAAAAGAGAGGAGTCTTGGGCTATTACTGCTCTTATCGGAGCAGAAGGTCCATACACGACGTACCCAAATTACACAAAATGCAAAGATTGTCGGGTTGTTCCTAATGACAGAGAAAGGTGTCGGTACAGTCTGTAGTGCAAGTGGATTAGAACAGGGAAGCCTGGTGGTCACCCTGGGAATCCATTTTGTTGGATTTAATGCCCTCACACACCCTTTCAGGTGTCATGCTTCATCATTTGGGCCTGCTCCTCGTTGGGTCGGCGGTGCAATACCCAACGGGCAACACCTCATAGAGGGGCTCTTTGGCGGAGATCTTTTTCCAACTGCCGTGTAGATGAAGTGCGGGAATGGGGCCAGGATTCAGGGTAGACGTAGCTAAGTGAGATAAAATAAAGCCAGTGGTACCAGAGACACTTTATTCAGGAGGGCCACTGCTTTAGTTAAAAACGATATCCTAGAGGAGAGTAGTGGAAAGTGATGTTTCCCACTCTCTTCTGGAATGTGTTAGAGTCCGGTTGACATGTTTCTCGCTACTCTAAAATTTACTGAGCGATTCTTCAGGACCAGGGGGACTAATTTAGCAAGTATCTAGGAGTATATGTAACTGTCTACACTATTGCCACATGGTATGGTGTATGTAAGCTCATGTGGCTACCATCCTAGTGGGTGAAAAGGGGGTGAGTATTACTATATTACCCTTCTTCAGGTTGCGATTGTTAATACCTGTTGGAGGCAAAAAGGAGGGGTAAAGAAACATACCGCAAACAAGTTATAACACATTGCATTACAGACTGTGATACTTGTGTGTCACGCATGCTGTGATTCATGCGTGGCGTAGCATATTTACACAAGTGTGTCAAGCACTCTCAACAGTGGGGATTCAGTGGGAGTGACATGTGAAGATAAAATCTTGTGTTAAAAAGAAAATACCAAATTGGTATTTGTTGCACGCAGTTATTCATGACTAACCTAAAGTTAAAAACAATCAGACAACAACAGTGTCCAGCGGGTAAAGCTTCAGGAGATCTTCCACCACAATGCTATATATAGGGGGAAAGATCTCAGTAGTATTTACAATGATAGTGGTGACTTAGTGATGTTCACAATCTAGGGTCAATGAAATACATAAATACATACAGGCTATCTTGCAGTAGTATTCAAAATTTGTGTATTGCTGTGATTGGACATGTGGGTCACAGTCATAAAGTGCAACACTAGGAATTGAACTCTAGACTAAGAGTGTTTTGAGGGCTGAGTAGTAGGTCAATAATATATAAACCTATTCTTAATGTGTCTGTGATATTGTTTCAATGTTTTGTTAAAGTATCTAGGTTGCAGGAGGGTGGTAGTTAACTCCATTAGGTAGATTGATAATACAGGGTTATGGAACTGACACAGTATGTGTTGTCATAGTTAAGATGGGGCTCTGTCTATTGAGGTTTCCAACCCAGGGACAGTATCTCTGTGTGTGTCTAATATAAATGCCCCAAAGGTAATGTTTAGCCTATGTTCCCTGGTAGACATGTAAACATTCTGTGGTCGCTAAAGGGTGCCAACCGTGTCCTGCTCGTACGAGGTAATGTATTCATAATCGGGTTGTGGAAATGTCAAAATAGCAACCCTGGAATCTGTTGTATGGTAGCTTAAAGTTGGGTGCACTGTCCCGCTAGAGCTCCTCTATAAACAAACAAACAAACAAACACCCGCCCGTGTAAATTATACACGCGGAAGTCGACGGAAACTGTTGTATGTTTGCTTAATGTTGGGTGCACTGTCCCGCTCGAGCTCCTCTATAAACAAACACCCGCCCGTGTAAATTATATACGCGGAAGTCGACGGAATCTGTTGTATAATTGCTTAATGTTGGGTGCACTGTCCCGCTCGAGCTCCTCTCTAAACAAACACCCGCCCTTGTAAATTGTACTCGCGGAAGTCGACGAGACCCATTTTAGTACCTTCTGCACGTTTAGATCTTGTCCGTGCATTTCAATACTATTGTACCGCTCGGGTGTGTATACACGCCATAAGCTAGCCTAGATAGTCAGGATTATGCTCAATGCCGTGTTAGCAAGGAGGTCGGCGGGCACGATCTCGTAACGTGCATGTATTTAAACATATTAAAATGTTTTTTTTATTTCTTTGTATCACCATGGACACATTGAATGGCGACCATACTGGACGAAGGACTAACAGGGTGACTCAAGTCCTGAGGTCTCAGGACGCTCTGTCGACACCCAGTGTCTGTCAGGGCCATGAGGGTTTGTCCATCAAAGTTCACTGGACAACGGAAGGGGGGTGGTGTTGCCCCGGGAATGGAGCATACATAGTTCCTGGCAAGGCCTACCTCCATTGGCTCTTCTCTGTGAGGGCACACCCGAGTGATGTGACCAAAACCCTCACAGCTATAACATTGAGGTCCGGGGTTGATAGGTCGTTCCAAAACAGGGGGGGGGGGAACAGAGGGGTCGGCTCCGGTCTTCTCGGTACAGGTGGACGGTGAGGCCAGACGCCTGTGAAGGGGTGTGGTTTATGTGGGGGTTCCTCTTTGCCTCGCTGTACCTCCTGGGCGCGGCTGTAGGCACTTACAATTTCCACTGCCGCATCTAGGGTAAGACGGGCATGCTGGCGCACCCATCTTTGAGTGCCTGGATGCAAAGACGTCAGAAATTGTTCCAAATATATCTTCTCGAGGATTTCCTCCTTGGTGGATGCATCGGGTCTCAGCCACCGATTGGTTAAGTCTTTGATCCTGAACGAAAGGGCTCTGGGGTTTCTTGGGGCCCCTATTTTGCTTGGTGTAACCGTACACTGTATGTTTTGTCATCAATGCCCAGCCTTTCAAGGATACACTTCTTGATATCCGGATACGGATTGTTGCCCTGTATGTTGGCCTGTTGATACGCGGCCTGTAAATCGCGTCAGCAAGGGGCCCAGGTAATGACCCCAACGGTCAACGGGCCAGAAGGCGGCCTATGCTAGCCGCTCAAAATTTGTAAAAAAGAAGTCCGGGTCTTCCCCCAGCACATATTTCTGGAGAACCACGGAAGGCAGGGAGGTCATGGGTCTCTGATGACCCAGGACATCGGTCAATTTCCCCATGGCCTGCTCGTGGGTATCTCCCTGTCCTTTCAACACATCGTGGAGTTGGCCACGGTCGTCCTCAGAGGTCTTCAGAAACCGCTCCATTAGTTTCCCCAGTTGTTCTTGGGATTCCGCCATCCTCTTCATCACGGCCTCCATGCCTCCAGGGAATCCCACTTCTGACACCAGATGTGATCGTGGGCGGTCGGTGGACTGGAAAAGCAGGCGAGGAGGCCGGATATAGTGGGCTATAGTTTTTTTATTGCACACTGACCAGTTTGATAACCAGAGAGAAAATCCAACGTATGACACAAAACACGGGATGTGAAGCCTTTTCCTTGCTCCTCCTGATTTTGTGGGGGTCCAGTGGTGTTCCGGGTCTTGGGTGAAGACGTCTCGAGATGGTCGGGAAGGCACCTCGGAGGGCAATAAGAGAGAGAGGAGCCGCTAGTCTTACTGGGACTCGAGGTCTGATACCGTCACCATTAACCAGGAGTGAGAGGAATAGAAACGATCGTGGGGAAGGGGGCGGGACGGATAAGGGAAGGTAAAGTACAAGAGGTGCACAGGAAGGTTCGGGGTGGGTTCGTGATGTCAAGTGCTATATATATATATATACACGGTGTCCAAGAGCTACAAGTGACGTGCCTAGGATAGCGGGAGTATTTATACAAAGGGGGGGGGGCGTACTATTTACACAGAGCACCTAGCGTGCAGTAAAGGCAGCTAGTACTCACGCGCTCCGCCGTAACTCTCCTCCGAGTTACGGCCGCTCTTCAGCCACCTCCGTGGGACTCCACCAGGCTTCGGACCACTCCTCGATGTCTCCGCTCCCGTCTTCTCCTTCTGTCACAGCTCCAGCCAAAATATCCTGCCACGATACTCCGACGCTTTCCACCTCTCGTCTTCCGTCTTTTCTGTGTCCGGCCATCGGCAGGGAGGTGAGGAAATAGAAATTTTTAGGTAGTCAGTGTGACCCCCACTCGCACCCTATCCATGCACCCATGCCCCATGTATGTCAATGTTATCATGTAATTCCTTTTCCGTGCCTGTTTTAATCATGCCTCTGCATTTCCGTCAAAATGTTAGCATGTCAGTTAGTGAGCCCTCCATGTATATAATGTCAATTCCGCATCCAGGCCTACGTTTCCAATGCATTTACATGGTGCACTTTTAAATAACGCGAAGCACACGTTTTCCACGTTTTTCTGGCTCAGTCGAGCCAGGCCCTTAATTGAGGCTCCGAGCCTCTTCTGTCTCTGAAAGCTGCAGTTTAGGTATGCATCCCTGACCTCTACCTTACTTCCTGCCCAGCGAAGCGGTGCCCGGCTCGGCCTGGCCTGCCTGCCAAGACGGTATTTTGCCTACAGCTATCTGCTCAGTCCTCCGCAAAAACACATTCCAGTCTAGTGAAATAGGTAAACATGTTCCCGGCTGCAGAGCAAAGGGCCCTGCCTTCCTGTCTCCTTGCAAGTGATTTACCGAACCCGTTACCATGGTAGGCCCATGGCCCCCGTACATTGCATGAAGACACGTATGCACGCACTAGCATTCAGTATTTAACGGCCTCTGCCCGAGAGACCTTTTACTTCAGACAATACGTCCTCCAAACACAAGATACCAGATATGCTATAGGTGCAGGTCATCCTGACATCCCAGACACCAGACTCCTCTACTAGTGCTAAAGTCAAGCCCCCCAGCTCTCCCCAGTTACACGTCAATACCACGTCATGCTCAGTTGCGCGCTCATATGTGGTAAAGGTTTCTGCTGACCCTGCAAACTTTCTCTTTGCATCCACCCACCTATGACATTTCTGTGACGTTTTCAGCGCACACCTCCGTGTACGCCTCCTTACACGCCTTCTTTTCGCCCATGTGTTCTTATCACTCTCTTTTTCACTTGTTACGCCTACTGTATTCAATGCAACTGTTCAGTTTTACTATATATAATGTGTGATTTTAATAAAATGTTGAATATCCCTTCCTGAACCTTAGTGGTGATGGAACCCGATGTCCAGTGACTCGAGCCACTTAATTAAAGCCCGTATGACTCAGATACCACGGACTCTGCCTCTCATTTATTGAGCTATCCTTATTGTCATTTAATGTATAGAAAAATAGTCCCGGTAATTTTATTTACCACATAATCTGGCACCCGAACAGGGACCCCTCCCCTTCCCCACGCGCCGGCAATGTAACGCAGGCCCCTGACCCCTTCTACAGCCGTGACGGACCCCTTACAGTGCACACTCACGGGTTTTCCTGCTAACTCCCTCAGGCCCACGGAGGAGACGGAGACTGCGGTCCAGCATCCAGACGAGGCGGTGAGGAATGCGGAGAGTCCCGACCAGAGCCCAAGCCGAGAGAGCAAGGTCCGAGGTATCCGGAGGCCCACCTGTTCCGAAGCGCATGCGTAGTAGCAGCCAGACGCCGTAGCAGTCCAGTCCAGTCCAGTGTCGAGTTTCTGAGGCCTTCAGTTTTGCTTCCCGGTGAGTACCGTTGTTGGGAACGCATCTAGACGGGTTCATTAATTTGTGCCCGGTCAAGACGGGTCTGGGTACACAGACCCGGTCCAGACGTGTTCACTTAGGTGGATACGGTATGACGTGTCTCTTTATGGGACCGATATGTCTGTACTGTTTTAGCAGTGCATCCAGTGATTCAGTATTCTAGTATTGTCTTTCGAGATTTTCAGAATTATGTTTTTCTATGTACCAGGTAGTATCTGTCCGAAATGTTTTTAATGTGTTTAATGTCGTGGTATGAATGATTGTTTGCAATTCATTACTGTGTTTATTGTGTTCACGCTCAAGTAAGTTCAAATATGCCGCTGTTTTCGAAATTACGTCAGATAGGAACCAGGAAAGGGATACTCGAAGAAGCAGTTCCCGTCCCGCCTGGGACACTCCCGGACATTTCATGTACCATAAACATGGCTTAGATGCCATACTGTACTTAGACTTATGGGTTGACTATACCAAAGATCTGGAAGAGAAATATAGATGGCCTGTCTCAGGGACATGGGATGCTGATTGCATCATGAGAGTAGAAGAAGCACTTTGAAAAAAGAAAGCCAGACAATCCCAGAAAGATGCCATAGAATTGTGGCGTAAAGAAGCGCATAGAAGAACAGAGAAAGAAATTAGAAAAGCAGAGAAAAGTAGAGAATCATCAGAAAAAGCCCAAGAAAAAGAACTACTAGAAGAAGGTGAACGAGTTAAAGCAGAACAATTAGACCGACAAAGAAATGCCCTTATGAAAGGCATGTACCCCCTTCTCGCCGAGGGCCTACCTAAGGTGACCCCGGAAGTACCCAGTAATTTACCGCCACCACTGGTTCCAACTAAACTCCGTCATAAACAGACCGCAGCGGAAATTTTCCTTTCTTCTTACTTAGATGACACTGTCCCAGAGTATGCAAATACAAATCCTCCTCCAAATAGTCATCCTCACAACCCTGTTAATGACATGATTCCCCCCACTGTTTCTCCTGCCACTGGTCCTGGCAATCCTTTTAATCCACCTGTAACCCAGGACCAACCTACATCTCCAAGACCTACTTTACCAGCACCCATATTACCAGTGCCAGTGCATCCTGCAAGCCCCGGCGGCTCACATCTAGGAGCCGCGGGAGGGGGTTTCTCCACCCCTCCTCAAGTAAAACGAATATCATTATGAGACTTAGCACTGGAACAAACGCCAAAGGCAACATATGCAGCTCTTAGAAAGAACCTTACTGATTGTATATATGATCCAGTACCGGGTGAGGACTCATTGGTCTTACAGTCACTACGATTAAGGTGCGTTGCAGATTATTTGATCACTTTACCAGGCATGAGAGAGAAATTAGACAAGATATATCACTTCATTACAACGGGGGAGGGACCAGAAAGTTTTCCCCCTCACTACAAATTTACCAACTCATGCAGAAGCTACGCGCAGAGATACCCCTTCGGGGCTGATTCAGGCGCGATACAAGACCATAAATAAATAAATAAATACAGGAGGCCATGGCACACAGAAAGGTGGAGACTCAATGCATGGTTTTACAGTTCTTAATAAATTGTTTGATCAGGCAACAAGATCAACCACACAGAGAAATAACTAAACGTATGTTAGATTGGAGTGATAACATAGCGGTCGGAAAGCATGATAAACAAAGTAGTGTGGAGTCAATGTACAAGAAAATCCGTAAGGAAATTCTTGACATACGTGAGAAAGAACGGGCCTTGGCACAGGCCGACGAGAATGAAACGGAGAAAAAGGATGAAGCCTCAGAAGACGATGATAGAGCAACTGAGAACCCAAACAGAATAGCGTACGTAGGTAGGGCGAGACCCTTTGACAAACCCATATGCCCAGAATGCAAGAAAAGTTTTCTTTCTCCCATAACAGAACAATGTTCTCTTGAGCATCTATTCCAAGCCACTGATAAAGTACTGAAACAACGAATAGGTTATAGTGAACTTAGTACCATGCATGAACAGGAACTAGCCCGGTCAGCAGTCCAATGGGCTGGCAATACTAGCGTATATAAAGATGACATAGTAGCGCAAACATTTTTGAATCTTTCCCCAGACGAACAGCAACTAGCTGGTATGTACATGATCCAACACCTCATTACACTATATGAAAGTCAGCATTCTGACCCAGGTCCCCTATATAATATATTGGAAGAGTTACTCCTAGGTAGATGGAGAGGCCTAGGTACCGATTTAATTAATGTCATTCTAGAACAGCGACACAAATACAGGACTTTCCTGACTCCACATTTCGTTCCTGTTCCACCCCCAGTAAGGAAAACATTTTACATAGACAGACAGAATCCCTTACGAGAAGTTCATCCCGTCCGGACAACAGGGGGTGAGCTTGAACGAGTATTTGTATACACACCCTTGACCAAAATGGAATTATTGGAAATGAAAAAATTAGTGCCCTGTCATGATAAAGATCCAGCAGGGTTCCACCGAGAATTAAAAGACATGCTCTGCATGGGGGAGTATACGTATCCCGATATCATTAAAATGTTAATGGTACTGTTGCCAGCCGGCATTTACGAAAAACTTAAAGAAAAAGAATGGAAAGTGGGAGAGAAAAAGATTGATTGGGCAGAATTAGAACACGAAGAAAATACGCGAGTCCCTGGTACTGGTCTTGGGGAAAAAGCTAAAGCATTACCAGAATTATTAGTATAGGTCTTGCCGAGGTTATTGACAACTAAAAAGGAAGACTGGGATGCTATCTCAGCCTGCAAACAGAAACAAGACGAAGACACTAGTGATTTTTATTCCAGATTCGAGAAATGTTTCATTATTAATAGCGGCCTGAAAACAAGTAGTGAATCATATCCACATCTGTTTGTGACCAAACTAGTAGAGAATTCCATACCACAGGTTAAAAATAGAGTACTAAAGGTTGAGAGTACCTGGCAAGCTAATACCCCTTCCCAAATGCTGCAAATGTTACAGTACCATCAAAACCGAATTAGAGAAGAACACGAACACGAACAAAGACGCATGAAAGATACGAAAATGAAAGTACTAGTTGCTCAGTCTGTCCCAGCTGATGGTCAGAAGAGGGGTACGGCACCGACTGGTCATCCTGCAGCTCCTGTTAAAGGGAACTGCAATTATTGTAAACAGCCAGGTCACTATATAAATGAATGTGCCGTCCTGAAACATAATATAGCTACAGGCAAGACGAAAGAAAGACCGCGTCCTCCTAGACAGGAACATGTTCTGCAGAACACGCAACCTCCTCAGAACAAGCAACAGACAGTAGCCGTACCCCAGCCTATAGCTGCCACACAACAAGTTACACAGCAAATGTACCAGTATGCTCAGTCAGATTACCCCGATTATCAACAGTATTCATGAAACAGCCTAGAGAGGGAGGTTGGCTTGCCCCTTATCGAGGTTCCTGTAGATCAAGAGGGTCCCTATGTACATAGTCAGGTATTAGGGAAAGACAGAACATTTTTGATTGACACAGGGGCGAGCAGAACTACCATCAGTCATGACGAGGTTCCAGGGGCACCCCTCTCAGGCTCAAGAAATGTTTCCCTGGGATTTTCAGGAAAGCCTATTGTTAACGAAGTGTCAAAGCCAGTTTCCCTAGAAGTTGGTCCATTGTCCCGTACTACTGACTTGTTACTTACGAAATCATGTCCAGAAAATTTGCTTGGTATAAAAACATTGAAAGAACTAGGAGCAGTGATTTGTTGTTCTCCGGAAGGAGTGAGATTGTTTTTACGTGATTTTAAAGGACATTATGTGTTAAGAGATTTTGATCCAAGATTGCAGAATGTACCACAGAATTTATGGGCACAAGGTCCAACTGATGTAGGTTGCATGAACATTACACCATACCGTGTCACTCTCATTCAAGGAGTTGTACTGCCCCGAATCCGACAATACAAGTTACCACCTGAAGCTGTAGTAGCCTTACTGAAAATTATTGACGAACTCATTGCTCAAGGAGTGGTTGTAGAAACTGACTCCAATGTATGTAATTCTCCAATCATCCCGATTCTTAAACGAACTGACCCGAATGCACCACCGGTCTACAGACTGGTGATCGACCTTCGAGAATTAAACAAATGCATAATACCCCAGTACCCAGTGGTCCCAGACATTTCTTCTTTATTGACTGCCATTGATTCTGAAGCTGCGTTCTTCACTGTAATTGATCTCAAGAACGCCTTCTTTAGTGTCCCCATTCATCCGGAAAGCCAGTATCTTTTCGGATTCTGTTTAAATGGCCGAAGCTTCAAATTTGCACGTGCTCCTCAAGGGTTCACAGAAAGCCCTAGTATTTACAGCCAAGCTCTGAAACGACAACTAGACTGTATTCACATGCCTACTGACACTGCCCTGCTCCAGTATGTTGATGATCTATTGATCACAGCACGAACTGAACGAGATTGCGAACGTGCATCACTGACAGTCTTGTATTTTCTGGCCGAAAAGGGGCATAAAGTGTCCCCTTCGAAGCTGCAATTCTGTGCCCAGCAAGTGGTTTACCTTGGACACTTGCTGTCCAAGAGGGGTAGACAGTTGACACCTGACCGCATTCAGTTAATTGCACATCTTCCACAACCCAAGACACAAAAGGAAGTACGGGCCTTCATTGGCCTCACTTCTTACTGCAGACAATGGATTCCTCAGTATGCATATCTAGCCAAACCACTCATACAGTTAACAACACAGGAGGCAGCGACTTCGACTGTCCTCCCTTGGACTCAGGAACATACACTTGCTTTTGATGAATTGAAGAAAGCTCTATGTCAAGCACCTGTTTTAGCGACACCATGTTACAGCAAACCTTTTACACTTTTTGTCACTGAACACCATGGCACAGCATTATCTGTTCTCACACAAGATCAAGCAGGAAAACAGAAGCCTTGTGCTTATTTTTCTAGTACATTGGATCCAGTAGCCCAGGCTCTGCCTGCGTGCCTGAAATCAGTTGCAGCAACAGCTCTAGCTATCAGACAAAGCGACTCCATAGTGTTAGGACATCCCCTGACAGTACAAGTTCCACACTCCGTGGAAGTTCTCTTAAACAGGATGCAGACTCAGCACTTGACCATAGCACGACTGACAGGATATGAACTGACACTGTTCCAACCACACATAGAGATCAGACGTTGTAACATATTAAACCCTGCTACTCTGTTACCCTCGACTACAGCAGACCCTGCACCACATGACTGTGTGGAAGTCATTAACACAATGACGAAACCAAGACAAGACTTGACAGACATTGCATTACCCGACCCAGACCTGACACTTTATGTGGATGGTTCATGTATGAGAACAAGTACAGGAGAGTTAGTGGCCGCATATGCAGTGACTACTGAAACTGAAGTCATAGAAACACATCGTATTGACACCTTGTCTGCTCAGGCAGCAGAGCTCATCGCTCTGACCCAAGCCTGCATACGAGCCAAGAACATGAAAGTAAACATATACACAGATTCACAGTACGCATTCAGAGTCGTTCACGACTTCGGTGTTCTCTGGCAAGAGAGAGGTTTTTTGACTTCTCATGGAGCCAAGATACAGCATGGTCCCCTCATTCAAGCTCTGTTAGATGCAATACACTTACCTACAGCCATTGCCATCATGAAGTGCAAAGCACATACGAAAGTTACTGACACTATTTCCCAGGGTAACGACCTGGCAGATCGAACAGCCAAGCTTACAGCTCAGACTCATACAGACATTCCAGCTGACATGACAAAGACTGAAGTAACTCCACTGACGCATTGCATGACAGTCAGGGATCCCACACAAGATGTACTCGACATACAGACACATGCTACTCCAGACGAAATCAAGAAATGGACAGAACAAGGAGGGGTCCAGACAGATCAGGGATGGATGACGAAGGGAAAAGCCACATGGTTTCTCCCCGACTCTATGGTTCAAGTTATCATTAATACAGCACATAGTCCAGCACACTTAGGAGAAAAAGCCATGCTAGACAGCATCCAGAACCTTTGGTTCAACAAACATTTACGTGCAGCAGCAAAACAGAAAGTACGTACCTGTATGATCTGTTGTCAGTTCAATCCAGGCAAAGGCATTCCTGTGGAACAAGGTGGATTTCATCCTCCTGACCACCCTTTTGAAGTCCTCCAGATGGATTATATCCAGATGGACCGATGTCGAGGATTCAAGTATGTCCTCGTAGTTGTATGTGCCCTATCCAGATGGACAGAAGCTTACCCAGTCCCAGATTACACTGCTGTGACCACTGCCAAACATTTGGTCCGTGAATTCTTCCCGCGATACGGCTTGCCCCGTGTCGTGTATTCAGATAATGGACAGCCATTCTCGTCCGAACTGATGAAACAGGTATCACTCCTGTTAGGATACCAGTGGAAATTTCACTGCGTATGACACCCCGAAGCAGCTGGTCTCGTTGAGAGACATAATCAGACTCTGAAAACACGGTTAGCGAAGGTCTGTGCAGAAAAAGGTGTAGATTGGATGGTAGCCCTGCCGGTTGCCCTCTTTTACATGCGTATGGTAGCTCATTCCAGAACCGGA
Source organism: Lissotriton vulgaris (assembly GCF_964263255.1). Lineage (NCBI taxonomy): Eukaryota > Metazoa > Chordata > Amphibia > Caudata > Salamandridae > Lissotriton > Lissotriton vulgaris. The sequence continues at coordinate 376,355,613 of NC_141698.1, forward strand.
CTATCCCCGTACGAAGTGGTCTTCGGTCAACCACCGAATATGTGGGGTACGCCTATGCCGCGCAAAATCACTGATGTTGATAGTAATATGCTGACAGATTACCTGGCTTCCTTGATGTCTGCACTACTCTCTTGTCGTTCACAGGTCGCGGCTGCTTTCCCGGACAACACCCAAGTGAAACCGCATGAAATCGTTCCGGGGGATCTAGTGTGTATACAAAACTTCGACCGCTCAAGCCCTCTGGAGCCCAGGTGGCGGGAGCCGAAGCTGGTGTTGATGACCACGAGGACCGCAGTGAAAGTAGAGGGAAGGAAAGGCTGGCTCCATTCCAGCCACGTTAAAAGATTTCATGGACTGTGTCCAGAGACATTTCCCAAGGACTGCCCTGATTCTGATACTGACACTAAACTCCCTCTGTTAGAGAAAACTCCGCAGCAGGAGTATAAAGCAAAGTTACGGTCTAGTAAGTTAGACAGCGTTTAATTGTTTAAGTCCCCCTCGGGTGAAGCGGTTAGACAGGTTTCTGGCATGTATGAGATAGACCCAAATAGTGAGAGAGATAGACAGAAAGTCAAGAAAATGAAATACTGTAAAAATCTACGTAGTAGATGTATCGGTACATTGCTTTTTAGGTTTTTTCTGAGTATTACGATTATATGTATAAGCTGGACGTTACATGTTTTCTTTCCTCCTCTTGGTTCACATGTACATTCTTCTTTCAATGACACCATAGCATAGAGCATACATTCAGTAACCTGCCCCCTCACGAACTATCCTATCGACTAGCACTGCGCAACAACACTTTTATCCGTATGTTACACCATTCTCACCAGACCAGCAATGTAACGAATTGCTGGGTATGTGGCCGACTCCCACCTTACCAGAAAATGAAGGGAGCTCTGCCCCTCTTTCCCTATCCGTTTACACATAATGGTTCGTGCGGAGCATGGTTTACTTTAATGTCCTCGTTAGACAGTAAGTCCAAAGTTTCCCAGGGCAATTGGATATGGGGAGACCTGAATACAGTCATGAATAAAGCATGTTTCCCAGACAAAGACGGTCTTCCCCAAAGGACAGGGACCGATCTAGAAAATGAAGTGTATGGAGTAGGAAATTTTACCCTTAGCCTCATGATTCTGAACGTTCAGTCCGAGACTAATTCGGACTTGCCGTTTATAACAGTTTTACCAGTGAAAGGTGAATTATGCGTCAGGAAAAATGGTTCAGTACCCCTAGGACACAGTGATTGTAATACTGTGGTCGAATTCAGTGATAAAGGAAAGTCTACTTTTAAAGATTCCCGCCATTCTTATTTTATTTGTGGTCAGACAGCTTATGTACGTCTGCCATTAGATTGGGGTGGAACATGTTATATTGCGTTCCTACTGCCACCTGTTTTTCTAGCGCCATCCAATTATCATCGAGATACCCATCTTGTGCATATAAGACATAAGAGGGAGATTGAGTCCCCAATTGTCGATCAGACTGAGACAGCGTGGGAGCAATATACAGATTTCAATAAAGGATTCTTTTTCTTTGTAGGTCCTGTCCAAAACAGTAAACTGATACGCAAATTAACCAGAACTTTGGAAGCAGTAGTGAATGACACAACTTCTGCCTTAGGTAACCTGACCGAAGAGCAGTCTGCTATGAGACTTGTTGTTCTTCAAAACCGCCTTGTCCTTGACGTCATCCTGGCCGATAGGGGTGGAGCTTGTAGAGTGATCGGATCCAGTTGTTGTGTGTTTATTCCTAATAACGCACCATCGGTATATAAAGTAATAACAAGGCTTCATAAAATAGCTCACCAGATACACCAGAATCCTGGCTCCTGGACTTGGTCCGGTTGGCTCTGGAATGTGATATCCGCCTGGGGATGGAAAGTACTGTCATTCTTAGGACTAGTATTGCTCATAGTATTCAGTTGCTGTCTCTGTCTGCAATGTGGGCCAGCGATTTGCGGCTTGTGCGCCACGTCTTGTATTCCCCGTCCACGTTCACGTTCCCGTGCCCGAATGAAAAAAGATGAGCAAATGATGTTATACGAACAAATAGATGGTCTCATGAAAATAGATATATCCTGAAGGGCGCAGTAGGGGCCAAGGAGGGAATGAGGAAATAGAAATTTTTAGGTAGTCAGTGTGACCCCCACTCGCACCCTATCCATGCACCCATGCCCCATGTATGTCCATGTTATCATGTAATTCCTTTTCCGTGCCTGTTTTAATCATGTCTCTGCATTTCCGTCAAATGTTAGCATGTCAGTTAGTGAGCCCTCCATGTATATAATGTCAATTCCGCATCCAGGCCTACGTTTCCAATGCATTTACATGGTGCACTTTTAAATAACGCGAAGCACACGTTTTCCACGTTTTTCTGGCTCAGTCGAGCAGGCCCTTAATTGAGGCTCCGAGCCTCTTCTGTCTCTGAAAGCTGCAGTTTAGGTATGCATCCCTGACCTCTACCTTACTTCCTGCCCAGCGAAGCGGTGCCCGGCTCGGCCTGGCCTGCCTGCCAAGACGGTATTTTGCCTACAGTTATCTGCTCAGTCCTCCGCAAAAACACATTCCAGTCTAGTGAAATAGGTAAACATGTTCCCGGCTGCAGAGCAAAGGGCCCTGCCTTCCTGTCTCCTTGCAAGTGATTTACTGAACCCGTTACCATGGTAGGCCCATGGCCCCCGTACATTGTATGAAGAAACGTATGCACGCACTAGCATTCAGTATTGAACGGCCTCTGCCCGAGAGACCTTTTACTTCAGACAATACGTCCTCCAAACACAAGATAGCAGATATGCTATAGGTGCAGGTCGTCCTGACATCCCAGACAGCAGACTCCTCTACTAGTGCTAAAGTCAAGCCCCCCAGCTCTCCCCAGTTACACGTCAATACCACGTCATGCTCAGTTGCGCGCGCATATGTGGTAAAGGTTTCTGCTGACCCTGCAAACTTTCTCTTTGCATCCACCCACCTATGACATTTCTGTGACGTTTTCAGCACACACCTCCGTGTACGCCTCCTTACACGCCTTCTTTTACGCCCATGTGTTCTTATCACTCTCTTTTTCACTTGTTACGCCTACTGTATTCAATGCAACTGTTCAGTTTTACTATATATAATGTGTGATGTTAATAAAATGTTGAATATCCCTTCCTGAACCTTAGTGGTGATGGAACCCGATGTCCAGTGACTCGAGCCACTTAATTAAAGCCCGTATGACTCAGATACCACGGACTCTGCCTCTCATTTATTGAGCTATCCTTATTGTCATTTAATGTATAGAAAAATAGTCCCGGTAATTTTATTTACCACATAGGCGGGACTTCCGGGGTCAAGGGGAAGTCCTTCCGGTCCGTCGTTGCTCCGGATTTGACCCTGTAACAGAGAGAGGGGCAGGGTTCCTGTCGTCACGGACGCTTTTGTGGTGGATTCTGATTGTATGCCTGGATACGGAGAGCCTCGGAGGGTTGATGGTCGTGGCGGGGTGAGTAAGGGTCTCGCGACCCGTGGGGCGATATCACAGGGACCCAATACACGTCAAGGTTCTGGAAAGCACTATGTGCCATCATGAAAATTGATGCCCGACTGTCTACGAGTTACCATCCTCAGACTGACAGCAAAACAGAGAGGCTGAACCAAACCCTAGTGCAGTACCTAAGATGTTTTACATTACAACACAGCGAAGAATGGAGAACACTTTTATGGACAGCGGAGTTTGCATATACCAATGTACACCATTCCTCTCTGGGTGGCTCTCCCTTCTTTTGCCTTAATGGATATCATCCTAACATGCTACCATTTGAACTGCCAGTTGTCTCCAAATATTCTACAGTCCAAGAACACCATGCACACCACAAAACGGTATTACAGAATGCCAAAACACATCTGGAAGTAGCCCGAGCCAAAGAGAAGCAAAATGCAGATAAACAGAGAACACCAGAGCCATCCTATAAGGTAGGGGATAAGGTGTGGCCTAACACGAAACACCTGAGGTTTAAGGGTAACTTACGATTACAACCTAAATTTGTGGGTCCCTATCCAATTACAAACGTGATCAACCCCGTTGCCATGAAGCTAACACTCCCTTCCACTTGGCCCATCCACCCGGTGTTTCATGTTTCCCTCCTACGGCACTTTCTCCCTGGTACCAGAGTGCCTGAGAGACCAAGGCCTGTGGAGATAGAATGGAGGAAGAGTAGAAGTACAGAATATCCTTGATTCCAAACACATTAGGTGATGGGTACATTACCTCATTGAGTGGAGAGGGTACGGCCCGAGGATCACTCTTGGGAACCAAGTGCCCACCTTCATTGCCATGGGCTCCTTAGGCGTTTCCACGCTCAGTTCCCCAATAAGCCTGGTGGACCACCAAGACATTGGTCATTGAGAGGGGGTTCTGTCACATTAAGGCAAAGGTAGAGTGGGGAGTGACCATGAATGCTCATTTCACGTGTGTATGAGGCGATATGGAAGAGTGTGAAACTTGGGACTACATCTCCCACAAAGCCAAGGGTGTAATTCCTTGTCCTACCTCTTCTATTTTTCTGTACTTAAGCTCCTTCCTCCCCTCACCTGGTGCTTGTCACCTGAATTCAAAGTACTTTTCGAGCATTTGCCTTGAAACGTCATCTGTCCAAGTCTTCCTGTGTTGTAAGGAGCTAATTCTGACGGATTCCATGCGGCCACGAGCAAGTCCATGCTTGCGTTCGCGCTGGAGCGTGACCGCATTTCCCCCACTTTGTCTTCCGGCAGGCGGCTTGTGAAAGCCTTGTCTGAGCCAACTTTCCTTTCTCTGTAGGCGCTGGAGCGCTCTGCATCTTGACATTGGTCGCATTCGCGCTGGAGCGCAACTGCGTTTCTGGCCCCCTTCTATCCTGGCGGGCTGATTTCTCGGTGCTATCCTTGCCTTCTGTGGAAGCGCTGGAGCGCTTTGCTATGTGACAACCTGGGGAGCAACCCACGGCGGTAGTCACTCTCTAGAAAGTGTCTACGAGTCATCCTGGGCATTATATTTTTCATGAGCCTTTGAGAGGCTCGACTTGCACTTTCTCATTTTTTGGATGTCCTTATTTTAGTCGCTTGCTCTAGCACATGCCGGAAGTGTGTGCTACTGGAAACTACTCCCTTTTTAATCCTGAAAGGAGATACTGACCATTACCAGACATTTGAACTAAGATAAGTACATTTTACTGTGACTTCTTGCTGAATCCTAAGCAGTGTTATTTGCTTCAGTGTGTGCTTTACTTTGGAACTCTGGGGTGAAGAACAGCCTTGCTATCTTTTCTTTAGTTTTACCTTTTTGTGCCTTTTTATGCTGGGATGATTGTGGCAGCATTAACTGTAAGTGCAGTATAACACATTTTGATATTGATATATATATATGTATGAGGGTTCGGGTGGAAACGCATGTGTGGTGTGTTGTGTCTCATATACAGGGAACACGGGGTACCATAGGAGTGCAGCCTACAACTCCAGATTCCCTTGCCATTGAGTGTTCTCGCTGCTGCAACTTTACTGTTTTGTTTGTCCCTTTTTCCCCTTCCTCTGCTGCGGTACGATCTGCGGAGTGAGTTTATACATGCTCGCAGGTGGTTTCCTTTTTTATTATTGGTTAATCACAGACACACCTGAAAAGCGGTTGGGGTGATCTCCATCAATGCTACTTCACTGTGCTGCCCTCACAGCGGCAGCAAGGGATAGAGGGGTGCTCCCCCCAAAGGGACGGGAGGGTGAGAGGGTGGAGGAAGGTTGAAGACAAGGGTGGGAAAAGGTGGGGGGGAAAAGGGGGAAAAAGCTTATTGCAAGAAATGAATCCGTTTTAAAGAATTACAAAAAATATCTGTACATTAAAGTATACAACCAGAGGGAAAGCAACTCTATAGGAGAGAATAAAAGATATAAAAATGCTTAAACTAAGATTACTAAGTTGGAATGTAGATGGTCTAAATAGCAAAATAAAGAGGAGATTAGTACAAGAAGAGATTCAAATGTATAAACCACATTTTGTGCTACTCTCAGAAACACATATCAGCTATCAGGAAAGGAAACTACTTTCCCAAATGGGTTACAAATTGGTGGTATGCTCTACACTAAATGCTTCTATTCGAGGGGTTGCCATTCTAAAACAAAAAGGAATTCTGATGGAAACAATTAAAACAGCTTCAGACGCTCGGGGTAGGTGGGCGATTGCCCAGATACATTGCAATAACAAAAAATGTGTATTCTGTGTGGTATATGGACCTAACATCGATGATCCCAAATTGTTTGAACAATTAAGCATAGAACTACTAGAGTAGGAGGGAGAACGTATGGTTATGGGGGACTTTAACTGTGTCATCAATTATAAAATAGACTCTACAGGGCAAGGTGCCTCAAATAGGATGCGCAAGGTCAGATCGGCAATACTGGAACTGGCAAGACTAAGTAATCTGAAAGATATATGGTGCTTCAAATATCCCTTAATGGCAGGTTATACTTACTACTCAGCGCCACATAGATCTTGCTATAGAATAGACATGATATGGGAATCAGACTATATTGCAGACCATTGTGACTTGGAAATATGCCCAAAAATCACATCTGACCACAACCCGCTGCTATTTGAGTTTGAAATAAGAGATCAAAAGAGGGAAACACGAAACTTCTCATTTCCAAGATATTTACTGGTCGAAGCTGAATTTATAACATTACTGAAAGAACATATAAAAGAGTTTATATCACTCAATATCAATTCTGCCAATATAAATACAGTATGGGACACCTGTAAATGTAGCATCAGGGGGATTTGCTCAGCAACATATATTGACATCAAACGCTGAGAATCGTCGAGCTATTAAGAAAATTACCTACAACATATTACAAGTTGAACAACAACTTGCCGAAGCCACGCTGCAATCAAAGGCAGATATTGATGGGATTCGAATAAAGCTAGCTGAACTACAATCTTGTATTAAAAAAACTCTTAGAGAAAGGTATAGCGCAAAAATTCATAAATATAAATTAGCTCAGTATGAAGGTGGAGATCGTATAGGAAAAGTACTTGCATATAAGACAGCGGACAAAAAAGCTAAAACTAAAATCAAGGCAATTATAGGGTTAGATCAATGCGAGTACGAACAAGCAGATCAAATTCTAAACCAGTTTGCTAACTATTACCAAAACTTATACACCCCAGACAACGTACCTTCTAAAACCACAATAATGTAATACCTTAATAAATATCTACCAACACAGAGGGACCTAGATATAGAGGTCTCTCAGCAATTAAACTCAAAAATAACAATAACTGAAATAAAGTCAACAATCGCAGCTATACCGCTAGGAAAAGCAGTTGGGGAAGACTGTCTTCCGTTGGAAATATATAAAATCTGTGCTCAGGAAATGCTACCATTGTTAGAGGAAGGGATTGATTCAATACTTACATCTAAGAAAGCTCCATCATCATGGAAAATAGCTAAGATAATTTTCTTTCTCAAAAAAGGTAAACCCGAAAAAGAGTGCGGCTCCTATCGGCCAATCTCTTTGCTCAACTCGGACGTCAAAATTTTGTCTAAAATCTTAGCTAATCGCCTGGCTCCCATCATGCCAGATATGGTTAACTTACAACAACATGGTTTTGTGATGGTAAGAGACACTACAGCCCATGTAAATACGGCAATTACAGCTTTTGATGTTGCTGAGACCACTCTCACCCCACTCGGAATGATCATGTTAGATGCGGAAAAAGCATTTGATCGAGTGGGGTGGGAATATCTGTGGGAAGTGTTAAAGAAAAAGTGCATTTTCGGACCGTACCTGGATTGGGTTTGCTCCTTATATGATAATCCGCTAGCCAAGATTAGCTATGGGGGAAAAAACTCAGCTAATTTCAAGATAGGAAGAGGAACTAGGCAAGGTTGCCCTCTTTCCCCAATACTCTTCGCTCTATCTCTGGAACCTTTCTTGAATGTGCTAACGGAACAGGTTAATATCACTCCAATCTACCATTGTGAAAAGAGCCTAAAACTAACAGCCTTTGCAGACAATATCGCGATATACACTACAGATATAGTCAAAGCACTACCTGAGATAATTGAAGAAGCTACACAATTCGGCAATGTATCAGGCTACAAATTAAATGTGAGCAAAACACAAGTTATTGCTAATTACAGCCCAGAAGAACCTATTCAAGCTATATGCCAAAACGCTACTTACCTAGGAATCAAGTTAGCAGCAAATGTCGAGAAAATACTAAATATGAATTATGAATCTTTATTAAAAGAAACTGCTTTAACTCTCAAAAAGTGGCATAAGATACCACTTAGTTTAATAGGGCGACTTAATTTGATAAAAATTAAGATATTACCTAAAATATTATACCTATTTAGGGCTATACCTTTACAACCAAACAAACTTTTTTAAAAAAAATTAGATGGCATATGTAGCAGCTTCTTATGGGGGTTTAAGAAAGCTCGCAGGGCTATAAATCTTTTGAAACTACCGATTGCAAAAGGGGGTCTTACATTTCATTATCAACTTTTTTTCGTCGTATAAGAAGTTTAATGAAAAACGAAAGTCCTCTATTTTTTCATCAATACATGCTAGGGCCAGACAGTAACCAATTCTTGTTTCGCGTACATGATCCTAACTATTTCAAACGTGTTAAATTCAAGACGTCCAGACACATTAAAAAAATTTGGGATCAAATAATGTTTATTGATAAATGCTCATTTTTCAATGCTGAACTTAGACTTTGGAACAATCCAGGTCTTCCTGACATATTTTCAGATGGGACAGGAAACCGCTGGATCCGATATGGTATTAGTACTTTGGGAGACCTTTATGGCTCGAATGGAATTTTTGATTTTGAAAGACTCAAAATAACATATGGTTTAACAAATGATATGTACTTTAAATATATGCAAATAAGAGACTATTTTTTCCGCAAATTGAAAATAACTGAAATAACCCAATCGGATTTACTAGCCTGTTTATATTCGGAAAAAACAAAATCATTGATACGTTTGGGCTACCAATATTTAGCTAGTGGTAAATATGACGATACTATTAAAATTGCAACTAAATGGTCTGGTAGACTTAACATGGATATTAACTCTGTACAGATTGCAACTGCACTATCCCATGTAAACACAGTAGTACACTCTTCCAATTTAAGACTACAACTTTACAGGACAATTACACAACTTTATTATACCCCGGAACGAATTTCTAGTTGGACACAGGGTAACTCTGTAACTGATAAAACAAAATGTCCGAAGTGTGATTTATATGCAGCTGGAATAGAACACATGTTGTTTTCTTGTCCAAAATTACTTACATATTGGAAAGGAATAGTGGAGGTCTTAAAACGTAAACAAATTACAACTCCGGTGCTTTCTGCACACTTGGTTCTTTTAGACATCCAAGATACTAACTGTCCGAATAAGGATCTCATAACTATACTTTTTGCATGTGCTAGGTTAGTGATAGCAAGAACATGGATTTCCAAAGATCCTCCAAATATTTCAGAATGGTGTGCTTTGGTCAGCGAAATAAGAATTATGGAACTAACATTAGCAAAACATAGAGGCCGAAAAGCTTGTAACAAAAGGAAAAGATTTGGAAATATTTTTTTGAAATTTGAAAAATTGAATATTTAAAGAGGGCTAACTTATTTTAGACTGTCTACCATCTATTTAATATAATTTATATTCATATACAATGCATTGTATAACTTTCCCTTTATCTTTTGAGTTGTCTTTCTTTTGATAGCTAATGATTTGCTGTATCACTATATTTTGTTATTCTATTGATATGTGAATTGATTCGTCCTTTCTTGCAATGATAAACATACTTAAAAAAAAAAAAAAAGAAATTGAGCACATCTCTCTTATTCCTCAAGCACTCTAAAAAGTTCCATCGCAGGGGGTAAGAAAAGGGGCCCAACTTCTCTATGTTAGCAGTAGCTATGTCAATAGCCATGTCTTCCGAAAAGTGATGCATGTAATCATACTTGAAATTAAGCTGGAATGCTAATCTCATATTTCCTCGGTTGATTAATAAAGCAAAAATGTAGAACTTTTGATCTATAAAAGATATAAATATTAAGTAGACCCACTTGGAGTTAATTGTTAGTCCCTGTATGGATCCTCTAGGGAACTGCCACCAAGGGTAATGTTCTATTAACAATCACATCTCTGTCAATGAAAACTACCCTAATGGTTTTTATGTTCAAAATTGGAAAAAAACTAGGGTCCAGATGTAGGTAGCCCAAAACCGGTCGGTAACGGCCAAAATTACTGAATTTCGGCTGTTACCGACCGGTATTTAGGGTTTGAGATGTAGGAGGCAGGTTTAAGGATTCAGTAATTTACCAAACGGTAATACGAATTCGGTAAATTACAGAATCCTTAATGTAGGGAGCACTCAAGTGAGTGCATTGTTCATTTAAGGATTCGTTATGTACCGCCAACTAGGCTCTCACTAGGCAAAATAGGCAATATTGTAAAGAATAAGCTGACAAAATGTCAGTCTGCACTATCTTCATAGTCAGAACAAAAACGTTGCCTGTTGTAATCACCAACTACCACCAAGAGCACCTGAGGATAATATGAAACACAATTTACTCAATCAGATTCCAGGTGTAGCTGCCAGAGCTTATTCCATTCAGATATATATGCCCTGGAGTAACTATAACTCAGGCCCTCGCCATGCATTACTGGTACCCTCACATTTCACCTCACCCATGACATCTTAAAGTAATACATTGATAACATCCCTAATGATATCCGGAGGAAAATGATTGATAACAACACTGTATATGTCGAGAGAGTGAGTTGTGGTTACTTTAGTGCACAGGCTATGGTTATTTGAGATAACTATAACTGGTGGAATTCAGGGACTTAAGTCTTCATTCATTTGAAAAGCTATTTTCACTTAAGTATGAAGTCGATTTTTAACCATTGTTTTTTGTATCTATATATATATATCTATTTGTATTTTACTTACTGGCAGTAGACAGCTATGGTTAGGACCTAGTTTCCCTAGGGAAAGTATTTTTTGATTTGCCAGTAACTTTGGCACAGTTTGATGAATCTGTACAAAATATTCAAGCCCCATGGGGTGATCAGGTCAGCTGCTGTGTTGAAAACTTTGGGGTGATTCCTCAAGCAGAGGCTGAAAAATGGGGGGGTCCCAAAACGCTTTTTCTTCATGTTAATTTCTGTAGGAAACTTTAGACACGGCTACAGCCCAAACTACTAAACGGAATGACATCATATTTTGTAGGGGTGGGCTGACATTTCCGTTCCACCCACGGAATGGGCGGAGATTTGTCCCATCCGCCTTCCGCAAAGAAGGCGGAGAAATGGGGCAAATCTCCGCACACTTGGGGGGCGGAACAGAAGTTGACCACCCGCCTCCCGCCTGCTGTCCGCCCGCCGTCCGCCCGCCCCGTGCCCGCCTCCTACCCGCAATATTAAACTTTTATTAAAGCCTAAAATAAGATGTAATAACACTTACCTTATCGCGGGGTCATCTTCCTGGTCTATCACGCCGCCATCTTGAAACTGCACATGCGCAGAAGCCTGCACATGCGGATTCCTGTTGAGGGATTCACATGCGCAGGCTCCCGCCCCTGAGCAGTTTCAAGAAAAAGGCGCAATAGACCAGGAAGATGACCCCGCGATAAGGTAAGTGTTATTAAATCTTATTTTAGGCTTTGATAAATGTTTAATATTGTGGGCGGGAGGCGGGGGCGGGTGGCGGGCGGGTGTCACATAAAGGAAATTTGCGGAGAGGCACAGAGATTGGTTCAATTTCCGTGCCTCTCCACGAAAGTCCCTTATGCGACTTCTGCCCACCCCAGCAAAAAGGTAGCTTTTGGTTCAGAAAGTACTCTTTTTGTTTAATGTTGTAAATCCAGCCATTACTTGCTGAGAAATTTAAAGAAATTCCAAATCGCCTATCTAGGGATGCTAAGGATGCTTGCTTCTCCCAGCACTTCCCTTGCCTTTTTCTGCACCTCTCTTGCCTCTCTCATGACTTTTCTTGCTTCTTTTCTGCACCTCACTTTCTTCCTTTTATATCTCTCTTGCTTCTTTCTGCTCTTCTCTTGCTTCTTTCTGTACCTCTCTTGCTTCTTACTGTACTTTGCATCCCTCTTTCTGCACCTCACTTCCTTTTTTCTGTACAGTTCTTGCTTCCTTCTGCACCTCTCCTGCTTCTTTCTACTCTTCTCTTGATTCTATCTTCCTTTCTTCTTTTTCTGCATCTTTCTTCCTCTTTCTGTACTTTTATTCCTCTTTCTGCAGTTCTCTTTCTCCTTTCTGTACTTCGCTTGCCTCTTTCTGCACCTCCAGTGCCTCTTTCATCACCTCTTGCTTCTATCTACACCTCACATTCTTCCTTCTTCATCTCTCCTGCTTCATTCTGCTCCTCTCTTGCTACTTAATGCACCTCGCTTGCTTCTTTCTGCACCTCTCTTGCCTCTTTCTACACCTCACTCTCTTCTTTCTGCACCTCTCTTGCTTCCTTCTACACCTCTCTTGCCTCATTCTACACTTCTGTCACCTTCTTTATGTACCCCCCTTACTTCTTTCTGCACTTCTCTTGCTTCTTTCTGCACTTCTATTGCCTCTTTCTGTACCTCTCTTGCCTCTTTCTACACTTGTTTTGCCTCTTTATGCACCTCACTTTCTTCTTTCTGCATCTCTCTTGCTTCTTTCTGCTCCATTCTTGCTTCTTTTTGCACCTCTATTGCTTCTTTCTGCACCTCTCTTGCTTCTAACTACACCTCACTCTTTTCTTTCTGCACCTCTATTGCTTCCTTCTGCACACCTCTTATCTCTTTCTGCAGCACTATTCCCTCTTTCTGCATCTCTCTTGCCTCTTTCTGCACCTTGCTTACCTCTTTCTGCACTTGTTTTGCCTTTTCTGCAGATTTGTTACTTCTCTCAGCACTTCCCTTGCCTTTTTCATCACTTTTATTGCTTCTTTCTGCACCTCACTTTCTTCCTTCTCTATCTCTTTTGCTTCTTTCTGCTCTTCTCTTTCTTTTTACTGTACCCCTCTTGCTTCTTACGGTACCCTCTAACCTCTTTCTGTACTTTGCATCCCTCTTTCTGCACCTCACTTCTTTCTTTCTGCAGTTTTCTTGCTTCTTTCTGCAGTCCTCTTTCTGTACCTCTCTTGCTTCTTTCTGTACTCCTCTTGCCTCTTTCTGCACCTCACTCGCTTCTTTCTGTACCTTTCTTGCTTCCTTCTGCACCTCTCCTGCTTCTTTCTACTATTCTCTTGATTCTATCTTCCTTTCTTCTTTTTCTGCATCTTTCTTTCTCTTTCTGTACTTGTATTCATCTTTCTGCAGTTGTCTTTCTCCTTTCTGTACTTTACTTGCCTCTTTCCGCACCTCCAGTGCCTCTTTCATCACCTCTTGCTTCTTTCTACACCTCACTTTCTTCCTTCTTTGTCTCCCCTGCTTCCTTCAGCTCCTCTCTTGCTACTTAATGCACCTCTCTTGCTTCTTACTGTACCTCTCTTGCCTCCTTCTACACCTCACTCTCTTCTATCTGCACCTCTCTTGCTTCCTTCTGCACCTCTCTTGCCTCATCCTACACTTCTGTCACCTTCTTTATGTACCCCTCTTGCTTTTTTCTGTACTTCTCTTGCTTCTTTCTGCACTTCTGTTGCCTCTTTCTGTACCTCTATTGCCTCTTTCTACACTTCTCGTGCCTCTTTCTGCACCTCACTTTCTTCCTTCTGCATCTCTCATGCTTCTTACAACACCTCACTCTTTTCTTTCTGCACCTCTATTGCTTCCTTCTGCACCTCTCTTGCTTGTTTCTGCACTTCTCTTCCTTCTATCTGTGCTTTTCTTCCGCTTTCTGTACCGTTCTTCCTCTTTCTGCACCTTTTTTCCTGTTTCTGTACTTGTATTTCTCTTTCTGCACTTCTCTTGATTATTTCTGCACTTCCCTTTCTTCTTTTAGTACCTCTATTGCTTATTCCTGCACTTCTCTTGCCTCTTTCCGTACCTCTCTTGCCTCTTTCTGCACTTCTCTTGCCTCTTTCTGCACCTCTCTTGCCTCTTTCTGCACCTCTCTTGCCTCTCACTGTGTTTCTCTTGCCCAGTTCTTCACTTTGTGCACCCTCTTTCTGTACCCCCTTGCTTCTTTCTGCACTTCGCTTGCTTCTTTCTGTACCTCTATTGCGTGTTTCTGTACCTGTCTTGTCTCTTTTGTCCCTCTCTTGCCTCTTTCTGTACCTTTCTTGCATCTGTCTGCACTTCGCTTGACTCTCGCTGCAACTTTCTTGCTTCTTTCTGCATTTCTCTTTCTTCTTTCTGGACCTCTCTTACAACTATCTCAAATTCTCTTGCCTCTTTATACACCTCTCTTCCTTTTACTGCACACGTGTGCTTCTTTCTGCACCTCTTGAGCTGCTTTCTGTACCTCTCTTGCTTCTTTCCGCATTCCTATTGTCTCTTTGTTCAATTCTCTTGATTCTTCCTGCACTTCTCTTACCTCTTGTTCTACCCCTCTTGCCTCTTTCTTCACATTTCTTCCTCTTTCTGCACCTTTCTTGCCTCTTTCTACACCTCTCTTGCTTCTTTCTGAACCTCTCTTACTTCTTTCTGTACCTCTCTTGCTTCTTTCATCACCTCTCTTGCTTAATTTTGCATCTCACTTTCTTCGTTATGCATCTCTCTATTCATGCTCTTCTCATGCTTCTTTCTGCAACTCTCTTGCTTCTTTCTGTACCCTCTTTCTTCGTTCTGCACTTTCTTGCCTCTTTCTGCACCTCACTCTCTTCTTTCTACACCTCTCTTGTTATCTTCTGCAGCTCTTTTCCTTCTTCCTCCACTTCTCTTGCTTCTATCTGCACCATTCTTCCCCTTTCTGCAAATGTATTTATCTTTCTGCACTTTTATTCCTCTTTCTGCAGTTCTCTTTCTTCTTTCTGCAATTCGCTTGCCTCTTTCTGTACCTTTCTTGCTTCTTTCTGCGCTACTCTTGCCTATTTCTACATCTCTCTTGCCTCCTTCTGCACCTCACTCTCTCCTTTCTGCAACTCTCTTGCAACCTTCTGCAGATCTCTGGCTTCGTCCTCCACTTCTCTTGCTTTTATCTGTACCATTCTTCATCTTTCTGCACTTTTATTCCTCCTTATGCAGTTCTCTTGCTTCTTTCTGCAGTTCTCTTGCCTTGTTCTGCAACTCTCTTGACTCTTTTTGCATATTTCTTCCTCTTTCTCCAACTCTTGCTTCTTTCTGCACTTCTCTTGCTTTTCTTTGCATCTCTCTTTCTTCTTTCTGCACACCTCCTACCTCTTTCTACAGCACTCTTCCCTCTTTCTGCACCTGTCTTGCCTCTTTCTGCACCTCGCTTTCCTCTTTCTGCACTTGTCTTGCCTTTTCTACACCTCTGTTGTTTTTTCTGTACTTCTCTTGCCTTTTTCTGCACTACTCTTGCCTCTTTCATCCCTTCTCTTGCTTCTTTATGCACATTTCTTCCTCTTTCTGAAACTCTCTTGCTTCTTTCATCACTTCTCTTGTCTCTTTATGCACCTCTCTTGCCTCTTTCTACACCTCTCTTGCTTCTTCCTGAACCTTGATTGTTTCTTTCTGTACCTCTCTTGCTTCTTTCATCATGTCTCTTGCTTGTTTTTGTACCCCACTTTCTTCCTTCTGCTTCTCTATTGCTTATTCATGCTCTTCCCTTGCTTCTTTCTGCAACTCTATTGCTTCTTTCTGTACCCCCTAGCCTCTTTCAGCACCTCTCTTGCCTCTTTCTGCATTTCACTCTTTTCTTTCTGCACCTATCTTGCTACCTTCTGCAGCTCTTTTGCTTCTTTTTCCACTTCTCTTGCGTCTATCTTCACCATTTTTTTAATCTTTCTATAACTTTCTTAATCTTTCTGCACTTTTATTCCTCTTTCTGCAGTTTTCTTGCTTGTTTCTGCAGTCCTCTTTCTGTACCTCTCTTGCTTCTTTCTGTACTCCACTTGCCTCTTTCTGCACCTCACTCGCTTCTTTCTGTGCCTCTCTTGCTATCTTCTGCAGCTCTCTTGCTTCTTCCTCCACTTCTTTTGCCTCTTTCAATAACTGTCTGGTTCTTTCAGTGCTTCTCTTGTGTCTTTTTGCACCTCAATTGCCTCTTTCTGCACTTCTCTTGCCTCTTTCTGCACATCTCTTGTCTCTTTTGGCACATCTCTTGCCTCTTTTTGCACCTCTCTTGACTCTTTCTGCATATTTCTTCCTCTCTCTGCAATTTTTTTGCTTCTTTCTGCACATCTCTTGCTTTTTTATGCACCTCTCTTGCTTCTTTCTGCACACCTCTTATCTCTTTCTGCAGCACTCTTCCCTCTTTCTGCACCTCTCTTGCCTTTCTGCACCTTGCGTGCCTCTTTCTGCACTTGTTTTGCATTTTTCTGCAGATTTGTTGCTTCTCCCAGCACTTCCCTTGCCTTTTTCTGCACCTCTCTTGCCTCTCTCATGACTTTTCTTGCTTCTTTTCTGCACCTCACTTTCTTCCTTTTATATCTCTCTTGCTTCTTTCTGCTCTTCTCTTGCTTCTTTCTGTACCTCTCTTGCTTCTTACTGTACTTTGCATCCCTCTTTCTGCACCTCACTTCCTTTTTTCTGTACATTTCTTGCTTCCTTCTGCACCTCTCCTGCTTCTTTCTACTCTTCTCTTGATTCTATCTTCCTTTCTTCTTTTTCTGCATCTTTCTTCCTCTTTCTGTACTTTTATTCCTCTTTCTGCAGTTCTCTTTCTCCTTTCTGTACTTCGCTTGCCTCTTTCTGCACCTCCAGTGCCTCTTTCATCACCTCTTGCTTCTATCTACACCTCACATTCTTCCTTCTTCATCTCTCCTGCTTCATTCTGCTCCTCTCTTGCTACTTAATGCACCTTGCTTGCTTCTTTCTGCACCTCTCTTGCCTCTTTCTACACCTCACTCTCTTCTTTCTGCACCTCTCTTGCTTCCTTCTACACCTCTCTTGCCTCATTCTACACTTCTGTCACCTTCTTTATGTACCCCCTTACTTCTTTCTGCACTTCTCTTGCTTCTTTCTGCACTTCTATTGCATCTTTTTGTACCTCTCTTGCCTCTTTCTACACTTGTCTTGCCTCTTTATGCACCTCACTTTCTTCTTTCTGCATCTCTCTTGCTTCTTTCTGCTCCATTCTTGCTTCTTTTTGCACCTCTATTGCTTCTTTCTGCACCTCTCTTGCTTCTAACTACACCTCACTCTTTTCTTTCTGCACCTCTATTGCTTCCTTCTGCACACCTCTTATCTCTTTCTGCAGCACTATTCCCTCTTTCTGCACCTCTCTTGCCTCTTTCTGCACCTTGCTTACCTCTTTCTGCACTTGTTTTGCCTTTTCTGCAGATTTGTTACTTCTCTCAGCACTTCCCTTGCCTTTTTCATCACTTTTATTGCTTCTTTCTGCACCTCACTTTCTTCCTCCTCTATCTCTTTTGCTTCTTTCTGCTCTTCTCTTTCTTTTTTCTGTACCCCTCTTGCTTCTTACGGTACCCTCTAACCTCTTTCTGTACTTTGCATCCCTCTTTCTGCACCTCACTTCTTTCTTTCTGCAGTTTTCTTGCTTTTTTCTGCAGTCCTCTTTCTGTACCTCTCTTGCTTCTTTCTGTACTCCTCTTGCCTCTTTCTGCACCTCACTCGCTTCTTTCTGTACCTTTCTTGCTTCCTTCTGCACCTCTCCTGCTTCTTTCTACTATTCTCTTGATTCTATCTTCCTTTCTTCTTTTTCTGCATCTTTCTTTCTCTTTCTGTACTTGTATTCATCTTTCTGCAGTTGTCTTTCTCCTTTCTGTACTTTACTTGCCTCTTTCCGCACCTCCAGTGCCTCTTTCATCACCTCTTGCTTCTTTCTACACCTCACTTTCTTCCTTCTTTGTCTCCCCTGCTTCCTTCAGCTCCTCTCTTGCTACTTAATGCACCTCTCTTGCTTCTTACTGTACCTCTCTTGCCTCCTTCTACACCTCACTCTCTTCTATCTGCACCTCTCTTGCTTCCTTCTGTACCTCTCTTGCCTCATTCTACACTTCTGTCACCTTCTTTATGTACCCCTCTTGCTTTTTTCTGTACTTCTCTTGCTTCTTTCTGCATTTCTGTTGCCTCTTTCTGTACCTCTATTGCCTCTTTCTACACTTCTCGTGCCTCTTTCTGCACCTCACTTTCTTCCTTCTGCATCTCTCATGCTTCTTACAACACCTCACTCTTTTCTTTCTGCACCTCTATTGCTTCCTTCTGCACCTCTCTTGCTTGTTTCTGCACTTCTCTTCCTTCTATCTGTGCTTTTCTTCCGCTTTCTGTACCGTTCTTCCTCTTTCTGCACCTTTTTTCCTGTTTCTGTACTTTTATTTCTCTTTCTGCACTTCTCTTGATTATTTCTGCACTTCCCTTTCTTCTTTTAGTACCTCTATTGCTTATTCCTGCACTTCTCTTGCCTCTTTCCGTACCTCTCTTGCCTCTTTCTGCACTTCTCTTGCCTCTTTCTGCACCTCTCTTGCCTCTTTCTGCACCTCTCTTGCCTCTCACTGTGTTTCTCTTGCCCAGTTCTTTACTTTGTGCACCCTCTTTCTGTACCCCCTTGCTTCTTTCTGCACTTCGCTTGCTTCTTTCTGTACCTCTATTGCTTGTTTCTGTACCTGTCTTGTCTCTTTTGTCCCTCTCTTGCCTCTTTCTGTACCTTTCTTGCATCTGTCTGCACTTCGCTTGACTCTCGCTGCAACTTTCTTGCTTCTTTCTGCATTTCTCTTTCTTCTTTCTGGACCTCTCTTACAACTATCTCAAATTCTCTTGCCTCTTTATACACCTCTCTTTCTTTTACTGCACACGTGTGCTTCTTTCTGCACCTCTTGAGCTGCTTTCTGTACCTCTCTTGCTTCTTTCTGCATTCCTATTGTCTCTTTGTTCAATTCTCTTGATTCTTCCTGTACTTCTCTTACCTCTTGTTCTACCCCTCTTGCCTCTTTCTTCACATTTCTTCCTCTTTCTGCATCTTGCTTGCCTCTTTATGTATTTGTTTTGCCTCTTTCATCTCTTCTCTTGCTTCCATCTGCACCACCTCTCCTGCTTTTTTCTACACTTCTCTTGCCTGTATCTGGAACTTTCTTCCTCTTTCTATACCTTTCTTCCTCTCTCTGCATTTGTATTCCTCTTCAGGCATTTCTCTTGCTACTTTCTGCACTTCTCTTGCCTCTTTTATCACCTTTCTTGCTTCTTTCCGCACCTCACCTTCTTCCTTCTGCATCTCTATATCTTCCTTCTGCATCTCTCTTGATTCTTTCTGCTCCTCTTGTGCTTCTTTCTATACCTCTCTTGATTCTTTCTGCACCCCTCTTGCCTCTTTCTGTACCTCTATTGCCTCTTTTATCACTTCTCTTGCTTCTTTCTTCACCTCACTTTCTTCTTTGTACACCTCACTTTCTTCTTTCTGCATTTCTCTTTCTTCTTACTTCTCCTCTATTGCTTCTTTCTGTACCTATCTTGCTTTTTCCAGCACTCCATTCTCACTTTCTATACCTTTCGTCCCTCTTTCTGTACTTCACGCTCTTCTTTCTGCACATCACCTGCTTTCTTCTCCCCCTCTTGTGCTTCTTTCTGCATTTCTAGTGCTTCTATCTGTATCTTTCTTCTTCTTTCTGAACCTTTCTGCCTCTTTTTGTACTTTTATTTTTGTTTCTGCCGTTCTATTGATTCATTCTGTACTTTTCTTTTTTCTTTCTGTACCTCTCTTGCTTCTTTCTGCACTTATCTTGCCTCTTTCTGTACCTCTCTTGCCTCCCTCTTTCTACACTTCTCTTGCATATATCTGTACCTCACTTTCTTCCTTCAGCATCGCTCTTGCTTCTTTCTCATCCATTCTTGGTTCTTTCTGCACCTCTCTTTCTTCTTTCTGCGCTCCTGTTCCTTTTATCTGTGCTTTCTTTCTTCTTTCTGTACCTTTCTTCTTCTTGCTACACCTTTCTTCCTCTTTCTGTACATTTAGTTTTCTTTCTGCACTTCTCCTGATTCTTTCTGCACTTCTCTTTCCTCTTTTAGTACCTCTCCTGCTTATTCCTGCACTTCACTTGCTTCTTTCTGCACCTCTATTGCCTCTTTCTGCACTTCTCTCGCCTCGGTCCGCACCTCTCTTGCCTCTCTCTGTATTTCTTTTGTCCAGTTCTACACTTTGTTCACCCTCTTTCTGTACCCCCTTGCTTCTTTCTGCACTTCTCTTGCTTTTTTCGGCACCTCTATTGCTTGCGTCTATACCTGTCTTGCCTCTGTGGTACCCCTCTTGCCTCTTTCTGTACCTCTCTTGCCTCTTTTTGCACTTTGTTTGACTCTTGCTACACATTTGTTGCTTCTTTCTGCATGTCTCTTTCCTCTTTCTGGACCTCTCTTACAACTTTCTCAAAATTCTCTTGCATCTTTATACTCCTCTCTTCCATTTACTGAACACTTGTGCTTCTTTCTGCACCCCTTGAGCTGCTTTCTGTACCTCTCTTGCGTCTTTCTGCATTCCTATTGTCTCTTTGCTCAATTCTCTTGATTCTTTCTGCACTTTGCTTACCTCTTGTTGTACCTCTCTTGCCTCTTTCTACACATTTCTTCCTCTTTCTGCACCTTGCTTGCCTCTTTACGCACTTGTTTTGCCTCTTTCATCACTTCTCTTGCTTATTTCTGCAACACCTCTCCTGCTTCTTTCTACACTTCTCTTGCCTCTATCTGCAACTTTCTTCTTCTTTCTGCACCTTTCTTCCTTTTTTGGCATTTGTATTCCTCTTCAGGCATTTCTCTTTCTTCTTTCTGCACTTCTCTTGCCTCTTGTATCACTTTTCTTGCATCTTTCTATACCTCACTTTCTGCTTTCTGCATCTCTCTTGCTTCTTTCTTCTCCTCTATTGCTTATTTCTGCACCTCTCTTGCTTTTTTCGGCACTCCATTCCCACTTTCTGTACCTTTCTTCCCTCTTTCTTACCTCACGCTCTTTTTCTGTAAATCACCTGCTTTCTTCCACCCCTCTTGTGCTTCTTTCTGCATTTCTCTTGCTTCGATCTGTACCTTTTTTCTTCTTTGTGCACCTTTCTACCTTCTCTACTTTTATTTTTGTTTCTGCCATTCTATTGATTCATTCTACACTTCTCTTTTTTTCTTTCTGTACCTCTCTTGCTTCTTTCTGCACTTTTCTTGCCACGTTCTGCACCTCTCTTGCCTCTTTATACACTTCTCTTGCCTCTTTCTGTACCTCACTTTCTTCCTTCTGCTTCTCTCTTGCTTCTTTCTGCACCATTCTTGCTTCCTTTTGCACCATTCTTGCTTCTTTTTGCACCTCTCTTGCTTCTTGCTACACCTCACTCTTTTCTTTCTGTACCCCTCTTGCTTCCTTCTGCACCTCTCTTGCTTCTTTCTGTACTTCTCTTCCTTCTATCTGTGCTTTCTTTCTTCTTTCTGTACCTTTCTTCCTCTTTCTGTCCCTTTCTTCCTCTTTTTGTACTTTTGTACTTTCTGCACTTCTCCTGATTCTTTCTGCACTTCTCTTTCCTCTTTTTGCACCTCTCTGCTGATTCCTGCACTTCTCTGGCCTCTTTCTGCACCTCTCTTGCCTCTGTATTTCTCTTGCCCAGTTCTACACTTTGTTCGCCCTCTTTCTGTTCCCCCTTGCTTCTTTCTGCACTTCTCTTGCTTCTTTCTGCACCTCTAGTGCTTGTTTCTGTACCCGTCTTGCCTCTTTGGTACCTCTCTTGCCACTTTCTGTACCTCTCTTGCTTCATTCTGCACTTCTGTTGCCTTTTTCTGTACCTTTCGTGGCTCTTTCTACACTTCTCTTGCCTCTTTATGTACCTTGCTTTCTTCCTTCTGCATCTCTCTTGCTTCTTTCTGCTCCATTCATGCTTCTTTCTGGATTTCTCTTTCCTCTTTCTTGGCCTCTCTTACAACTTTCTCAAATTCTCTTGCCTCTTTATACTCCTCTCTTTCATTTACGGAACACATGTGCTTCTTTCTGCACCTCTTATGCTGCTTTCTGTACCTCTCTTGCTTCTTTCTGCACTTCTCTTGCCTCTTTCTGCACCTCTCTTGCCTCTTTCTGTACATAATTCTCTTCATTCTGCAGCTCTCTTGCTTCCTTCTGTACCTCTTGCAATTCTTTCTGTACTTCATGTGCTTCTATCTGTACCTTTATTCCTCTTTCTGCACCTTTCTCCCTCTTTCTGTGCTTTTATTCTTTTTTATGCACCTCTCTTGCTTCTTTCTGCACCTCTCTTGCTTCTTTCTGCACTTCTCTTCCTTTTATCTGTGCTTTCTTTCTTCTTTCTATACCTTTCTTCCTTTTTCTGTACTTTTAGTTTTCTTTCTGCACTTCTCCTGATTCTTTCTGCACTTCTCTTTCCTCTTTTAGTACCTCTCTTGCTTATTCCTGCACTTCACTTGCCTATTTCTGCGCCTCTATTGCCTCTTTCTGCACTTCTCTTGCCTCTTTCTGCACCTCTCTTGCCTCTCTCTGTATTTCTTTTGCTCAGTTGTACACTTTGTTCACACTCTTTCTGTACCCCCTTGCTTCTTTCTGTACTTCTCTTGCTTTTTTCTGCACATCTATTGCTTGCTTCTAGACCTGTCTTGCCTCTTTGGGACCCTTCTTTCCTCTTTCTGGACCTCTCTTACAACTTTCTCTAATTCTCTTGCCTCTTTATACTCCTCTCTTCCATTTACTGAACACTTGTGCTTCTTTCTGCACCTCTTGAGCTGCTTTCTGTACCTCTCTTGCTTCTTTCTGCATTCCTTTTGTCTCTTTGTTCAATTCTATTGATTCTTTCTGCACTTTGCTTACCTCTTGTTGTACCTCTCTTGCCTCTTTCTGCACATTTCTTCCTCTTTCTGCACCTTGCTTACCTTTTTACGCACTTGTTTTGCCTCTTTCATCACTTCTCTTGCTTCTTTCTGCACCGCCTCTCCTGCTTCTTTCTACATTTCACTTGCCTTTATCTGCAACTTTCTTCCTCTTTCTGCACCTTTCTTCCTTTTTCTGCATTTGTATTCTTCTTCAGGCATTTCTCTTTCTTCTTTCTGCACTTCTCTTGCCTCTTCTATCACTTTTCTTGCATCTTTCTACACCTCACTTTCTGCTTTCTCCATCTCTCTTGCTTCTTTCTTCTCCTCTATTGGTTCTTTCTGCACTTCTGTTGCCTTTTTCTTTACCTCTCTTGGCTCTTTCTACACTTCTCTTGCCTCTTTATGTACCTCACTTTCTTCCTTCTGCAGCTCTCTTGCTTCTTTCTGCTCCATTCTTGCTTCTTTTTGCACCTCTCTTGCTTCTTTCTGCACCTCTCTTGCTTCTTGCTACACCTCACTCTTTTCTTTCTGTACCCCTCTTGCTGTCTTCTGCACCTCTCTTGCTTCTTTCTACAATTCTCTTCCTTCTATCTGTGCTTTCTTTCTTCTTTCTGCACCTTTCTTCCTCTTTCTGTACTTTTATTTCTCTTTCTGCACTTCTCCTGGTTCTTTCTGCACTTTTCTTACCTCTTTTAGTACCTCTTGTGCTTATTCCTACACTTCTCTTGCCTCTTTCTGTACCTCTCTTGCGTCTTTCTACACTATTCTTGCCTCTTTCTGCACCGCTCTTGTCTCTCTCTGTATTTCCCTTGCCCAGTTCTAAACTTTGTTCTCCCTCTTTCTGTACATCCTTGCTTCTTTCTGCACTTCTCTTGCTTCTTTCTGCATCTCTATTGCTTGTTTCTGTACCTGTTCTGCCTCTTTGGTACCTCTCTTGCCTCTTTCTGTACCTCTCTTGCCTCTTTTTGCACTTCGCTTGACTCTTGCTATACCTTTGTTGCTTCTTTCTGCATTTCTCTTTCCTCTTTCTTGGCCTCTCTTACAACTTTCTCAAATTCTCTTGCCTCTTTATACTCCTCTCTTCCATTTACTGAACACGTTTGCTTCTTTCTGCACCTCTTACGCTGCTTTCTGTACCCTTCTTGCTTCTCTCTGCACTTCTCTTGCTTCTTTCTGCACCTCTCTTGCCTCTTTCTGCACTTCTCTTGCCTCTTTCTGCACCTCTCTTGCCTCTCTCTGTAGTTCTCTTGCCCAGTTCTACACTTCGTTCACCCTCTTTCTGTACCCCCTTGCTTCTTTCTGCACTTCTCTTGCTTCTTTCTGTACATCTATTGCTTGTTTCTGCACCTGTCTTGTCTATTTGGTACCTCTCTTGCCTCTCTTGCCTCTTTCTGTACCTCTCCTGCTCATTTCTTGCTTTTTTCTGCACCTCTCCAGCTTCTTTCTGTACCTTATTCTTTCTGTCTGTACCTCTCTTGCTTCTTTATACATCTCTCTTGCCTCTTTCAGCAACTCTCTTGCTTCCTTCTATAACTCTTGTGATTCTTTCTGCACTTCTCTTGCTTCTATCTGTATCTTTCTTCCTCTTTCTGCACCTTTCTCCCTCTTTCTGTAATTGTATTTCTCTTTCTGCAGTGCTCTTGATTCTTTCTGCACTTCTGTTACCTCTGTCAGAACCTTTCTTTCTTCTTTCTGGACTTCTCTTGCATCTTTCTGTACCCCTCTTGCCTCTTTCTGTACTTCTCTTGCCTATTTCTGCACATCTCTTGCCTCTCTCTGTACTTCTCTTACCCAGTTCTACACTTCATTTGTCCTCTTTCTTTGCCCCCTTGCTTCTTTCTGCACTTCTCTTGCTTCTTTTCTGCACCTCTCTTGCTTCTTTCTGTATCCATCTTGCTTCTTTCTGTGCCAGTCTTGCCTCTTTCTGCCCCTCTCTTGCCTCTTTCTGTACTTCGCTTGCCTCTTTCTGCACCTATGTTGCTTATTTCTGCTTTTTTCTTTCCTCTTTCTGGAGGTCTCTTACAACTTACTACACTTCTCTTGCCTCTTTCTACACTGCTCGTCTTTTTTATGCATACTTGTGCTTCTTTCAGCCCTCTTGTGCTGCTTTCTGTACCTCTCATGCTTCTTTCTGCACTTCTATTGTCACTTTCTTCTATTCTCTGCTTCTTTTTGCACTTCTCCTGTCACTTTTTGTAACTCTCCTGCTTCTTTGTGCACATTTCTTCCTCTTTGTGCACCTCCCTTGCTGGTTTCTGCACTTGTTTTGCCTCTTTCTGCACCTCTGTTGTTTCTTTCTATACTTCTCTTATCTGTTTCTGCACAACTCTTGCATCTTTTATCACTTCTCTTGCTTCTTTCTGCACCTCACTTTCTCTCTTGCTCTCTTCTGCAACTGGTGTGCTTCCTTATGTACTTCTCTTGCTAATATCTGTACCTTCCTTCCTCTTTCTGTACCTTTCTTCTTTTTTTGCACATTTCTTCATCTTTCTGCAGTTCTCCTGCTTCTTCCTGCACTTCTCTTTCCTCTTTCTGTACCTCTTTTGCTTCTTTCTGCACCTCACTTGCCTCTTTCTGCACCTATCTTGCCTCTTTCTAAACTTCTCCTGCCTCTTTCTGCACCTCTCTTGCATCTTTCTGCATTTCTCTTGTGTAATTTGTCACCTCTTTTTCCCTCTCTCTTCACCCTTTTGATTCTTTCTGTACTTCTCTTGGCTCTTTCTGCACATCTCTTGCCTCTTTCTTCACTTCACTTGCCTCTTTCTGCACCTCTGTTGCTTCTTCCTGCACCTCTCTTTCCTCTTTCTTTCTATACCTCCCTTATAAATATCTGCACTTCTCTTGCCTCTTTCTACACCTTTCCTCCTCTTTCTGCAAATGCTTGCTGCTTTCTGCACCTCTCTTGCTGCCTTCTGCACCTCTCTTGGTTCTTTTTGTACTTTTGTTTTGCCTCTTTCTGCAATTCTCTTGCCTCTTTCTGTACTTCTCTTATCTCTTTCCATGCCTCTTTTGCTTCTTTCTGCATATTTCTTCCTCTTTTTGTACTTCTATTGCTTGCTCCTGCACTTCTTTTGCTTATTTCTGCACCTCTTATGCTCTTTTCTGTAACCCTCTTGCCTCTTTCTGTACATCTCTTATATCTTTCTGCACTTCTTTTACCTCGTTCTTCAATTCTCTTGCTTATTTCTGCACTTCTCTTACTTCTTTATGTACCTCTCTTGCCTCTCTGCACATGTATTCTTCTTTCTGTACCTCTCTTGCCTCTTTGCACATTTCTTCCACACTCTGCACCTCTCTTGCTTGCTTCTGAACTTCTCTTCCTTCTTTCTGCACATTGCTTGCCTCGTTCCACACTTTATTTGTCTCTTTCTGCACCGCTGTTGCTTCTTTTTGCACCTCTCATGCCTCTTTCTGCACCTCTCTTACCTCTTTCATCACTTCTCTTGCTTGTTTCTGTACCTCACTTTGTTCCTTCTGCATCTCTCTCACTTCTTTCTGCTTGTCTCTTGGCTCTTTCTGCACATCTCTTGCCTCTTTCTTCACTTCACTTGCCTCTTTCTGCACCTCTGTTGCTTCTTCCTACACCTCTCTTTCCTCTTTCTTTCTATACCTCTCTTATAACTATCTGCACTCCTCTTGCCTCTTTCTACACCTCTCCTCCTCTTTCTGCAAATGCTTGCTGCTTTCTGCACCTCTCTTGCTGCCTTCTGCACCTCTCTTGGTTCTTTTTGTACTTTTGTTTTGCCTATTTCTGCAATTCTCTTGCCTCTTTCTGTACTTCTCTTATCTCTTTCCACACCTCTTTTGCTTCTTTCTGCATATTTCTTCCTCTTTTTGTACTTCTATTGCTTGCTCCTGCACTTCTTTTGCTTATTTATGCACCTCTCGTGCTCTTTTCTGTACCCCTCTTGCCTCTTTCTGTATATCTCTTATATCTTTCTGCACTTCTCTTACCTCGTTCTTCAATTCTCTTGTTTATTTGTGCACTTCTCTTACTTATTTATGTACCTCTCTTGCCTCTCTGCACACTTACTCTTCTTTCTGTACCTCTCTTGCCTCTTTGCACATTTCTTCCACTCTCTGCACCTCTCTTGCTTGCTTCTGAACTTCTCTTCCTTCTTTCTGCACATTGCTTGCCTCGTTCCACACTTTATTTGTCTCTTTCTGCACCGCTGTTGCTTCTTTTTGCACCTCTCATGCCTCTTTCTGCACCTCTCTTACCTCTTTCATCACTTCTCTTGCTTGTTTCAGTACCTCACTTTCTTCCTTCTGCATCTCTCTTGCTTCTTTCTGCTCCTTTCTTACTCTTTCTGTACCTCTCTTGCCTCTTTCTGTACCTAATTCTCTTCTTTCTGCAGCTCTCTTGCTTCCTTCTGTACCTCATCTACTTCCTTTTGTACTTCTTGTTATTATATCTGTACCTTTATTCCTTTTCTGCACCTTTCTTCCTCCTTTTGCGCGTTTATTCTTCTTTATGCAGTTCTCTTGCTTCTTTCTGCACTTCTCTTTAGTCTCTCTGTACCTCTCTTGCTTGTTTCTGCACCTCTTTCGCCCTCTTTCTGTACCTCTATTGCTTCTTTCTGTATTAATCTTGCTTTTCTGCCGCTCTCTTCTTTCGTTCTTCTCCCCTATTGACTCTTGCTGCTCCTATCTTGCCTCTATCTGCACCTCTCTTGACTTTTTCTGCATTTCTCTTACCATTTTCTTTACCTCCCTTGCCTATGTATATACATTCATTCCTCTTTCTGTTTCTGTTTTGCTTCTTTCTGCACTTCTCTTGCTTATTTTTATACCTCACTCAGCTCTTTCTATACATCTTTTGCTTCTTTCTGCACCTCTCTTGCCCCTTTCTGCATATTTCTTCCTCTTTCTGCACCTATGTTACCTCTTTCTTCACTTCTCTTGCTTTTTTTGCACCTCTCTTTCTTCTTTCTGTACCCCTCTTATCTATTTCTGTACCCCTCTTGCCTCTTTCTGTACCTTTCTTACCCCTTTCTGCACCTCTTGTGCCCTTTTTTGCACTTCTCTTGTCTCTTTCTGTACCTTTGTTGCATCGTTTTGCACTTCTCTTGCTTCTTTCTGTACCTCCCTTGCCTCTTTCTGAACATTTCTTCCTCTTTCTGTACCTCACTTGTTTCTTTCTGTGCTTCTCATGCCTATTTATGCACATCACTCTTTTTTTATACACCTCTCTATCTTCTTTCTGCAATTCTCTTGTTTCTTTCTACACTTTTCTTCCTCTTTCTGCACCTTTCTTGCTTCTTTTTGCATTTTTTTCTCTTTCTGCACCTCTCTTTCCTCGTTCTGCACATCTCTAGCTTCTTTCTGCAAACCTCTTGCTTCTTTCTGCACCTCTCTTTCATCACTTCTCTTGCTTCGTTCTGTACTTTGCTTGCTTCTTTTAGAACATCACTTGCTTCTTTATGCACCGCTCTTGTCTATTTCTGCTTTTCTCTTGCCTCTTTCCGTTTTTCTCTTTCCTCTTTCTGTACCCTCTTGCCTCTTTCTGTATATTTCTTCCTCTTTTTGCACCTCTCTTACCTCTTTCATTACTTCTCCTGCTTGTTTCTGTACCTCACTTTCTTCCTTCTGCTTCTCTCTTGCTTCTTTCTGCTCCTCTATTACTCTTTCTGTACCTCTCTTTCCTCTTTCTGTACCTAATTCTCTTCTTTCTGCAGCTCTCTTGCTTCCTTCTGTACTTCTTCTACTTCTTTTTGTACTTCTTGTGATTATATCTGTACCTTTATTCCTTTTCTGCACCTTTCTTCCTCCTTCTGTGCTTTTATTCTTCTTTATGCAGTTCTCTTGCTTCTTTCTGCACTTCTCTTTAGTCTCTCTTTACCTCTCTTGCTTGTTTCTGCACCTCTTTTGCCCTCTTTCTGCACCTCTCTTGCTTCTTTCTGCACCCCTGCTTCAGCTTTCTGTACCTCTATTGCTTCTTTCTGTATTTATCTTGCTTTTCTGCCGCTCTCTTCTTTCATTCTTCTCCCCTATTGACTCTTGCTGCTCCTATCTTGCCTCTATCTGCACCTCTCTTGACTTTTTCTGCATTTCTCTTACCATTTCTTTACCTCCCTTGCCTATGTCTATACATTCATTCCTCTTTCTGTTTCTCTTTTGCTTCTTTCTGCACTTCTCATGCTTGTGTTGGCACCTCACTCAGCTCTTTCTACACATCTTTTGCACTCTTTTTGCACCTCTCTTGCCCATTTCTGCATATTTCTTCCTCGTTCTGCACCTCAGTTACCTCTTTCTTCACTTCTCTTGCTTTTTTTGTACCTCTTTCGTCTTTCTGCACCCCTCTTATCTATTTCTGTACCCCTCTTGCCTCTTTCTGTATCTTTCTTACCCCTTTCTGCACCTCTCGTGCCCTTTTATGCACTTCTCTTGTCTCTTTCTGTACCTTTGTTGCATCGTTTTGCACTTCTCTTGCTTCTTTCTGTACCTCCCTTGCCTCTTTCTGAACATTTCTTCCTCTTTCTGTACCTCACTTGTTTCTTTCTGTGCTTCTCTTGCCTATTTATGCACATCACTCTCTTTTTAATACACCTCTCTATCTTCGTTCTGCAATTCTCTTGTTGCTTTCTACACTTTTCTTCCTCTTTCTGCACCTTTCTTGCTTCTTTTTGCATTTTTTTCTCTTTCTGCACCTCTCTTTCCTCGTTCTGCACATCTCTAGTTTCTTTCTGCAAACCTCTTGCTTCTTTCTGCACCTCTCTTTCATCACTTCTCTTGCTTCGTTCTGTACTTTGCTTGCTTCTTTTAGAACAGCACTTGCTTCTTTATGCACCCCTCTTGTCTATTTCTGCTTTTCTCTTGCCTCTTTCCGTTGTTCTCTTTCCTCTTTCCTCTTTCTGCACCCTCTTGCCTCTTTCTGTACATTTCTTCCTCTTTATGCACCTCTCTTACTTCTTACATTACTTCTCTTGCCTGTTTTTGTACCTCACTTTCTTCCTTCTGCATCTCTCTTGCTTCTTTCTGCTCCTCTATTACTCTTTCCGTACCTCTCTTGCCTCTTTCTGTACCTAATTCTCGTCTTTCTGCAGCTCTCTTGCTTCCTTCTGTACCTCTTCTACTTCTTTTTGTACTTCTTGTGATTATATCTGTACCTTTATTCCTTTTCTGCACCTTTCTTCCTCCTTCTGTGCTTTTATTCTTCTTTATGCAGTTCTCTTGCTTCTTTCTGCACTTCTCTTTAGTCTCTCTTTACCTCTCTTGCTTGTTTCTGCACCTCTTTTGCCCTCTTTCTGCACCTCTCTTGCTTCTTTCTGCACCCCTGCTTCAGCTTTCTGTACCTCTATTGCTTCTTTCTGTATTTATCTTGCTTTTCTGCCACTCTCTTCTTTCATTCTTCTCCCCATTGACTCTTGCTGCTCCTATCTTGCCTCTATCTGCACCTCTCTTGACTTTTTCTGCATTTCTCTTACCATTTTCTTTACCTCCCTTGCCTATGTCTATACATTCATTCCTCTTTCTGTTTCTCTTTTGCTTCTTTCTGCACTTCTCTTGCTTCTTTTGGCACCTCACTCAGCTCTTTCTATACATCTTTTGCCTCTTTCTGTACCTCTCTTGCCCCTTTCTGCATATTTCTTCCTCTTTCTGCACCTCAGTTACCTCTTTTTTCACTTCTCTTGCTGTTTTTGTACCTCTTTCTTCTTTCTACACCCTCTTATCTATTTCTGTACCCCTCTTGCCTCTTTCTGTACCTTTCTTACCCCTTTCTGCACCTCTCGTGCCCTTTTTTGCACTTCTCTTGTCTCTTTCTGTACCTTTGTTGCATCGTTTTGCACTTCTCTTGCTTCTTTCTGTACCTCCCTTGCCTCTTTCTAAACATTTCTTCCTCTTTCTGTACCTCACTTGTTTCTTTCTGTGCTTCTCATGCCTATTTATGCTCATCACTCTCTTTTTTATACACCTCTCTATCTTCTTTCTGCAATTCTCTTGTTTCTTTCTACACTTTTCTTCCTCTTTCTGCACCTTTCTTGCTTCTTTTTGCATTTTTTTCTCTTTCTGCACCTCTCTTTCCTCGTTCTGCACATCTCTAGCTTCTTTCTGCAAACCTCTTGCTTCTTTCTGCACCTCTCTTTCATCACTTCTCTTGCTTCGTTCTGTACTTTGCTTGCTTCTTTTAGAACATCACTTGCTTCTTTATGCACCGCTCTTGTCTATTTCTGCTTTTCTCTTGCCTTTTTCCGTTTTTCTCTTTCCTCTTTCTGTACCCTCTTGCCTCTTTCTGTATATTTCTTCCTCTTTTTGCACCTCTCTTACCTCTTTCATTACTTCTCCTGCTTGTTTCTGTACCTCACTTTCTTCCTTCTGCTTCTCTCTTGCTTCTTTCTGCTCCTCTATTACTCTTTCTGTACCTCTCTTTCCTCTTTCTGTACCTAATTCTCTTCTTTCTGCAGCTCTCTTGCTTCCTTCTGTACTTCTTCTACTTCTTTTTGTACTTCTTGTGATTATATCTGTACCTTTATTCCTTTTCTGCACCTTTCTTCCTCCTTCTGTGCTTTTATTGTTCTTTATGCAGTTCTCTTGCTTCTTTCTGCATCTCTATTGCTTGTTTCTGTACCTGTTCTGCCTCTTTGGTACCTCTCTTGCCTCTTTCTGTACCTCTCTTGCCTCTTTTTGCACTTCGCTTGACTCTTGCTATACCTTTGTTGCTTCTTTCTGCATTTCTCTTTCCTCTTTCTTGGCCTCTCTTACAACTTTCTCAAATTCTCTTGCCTCTTTATACTCCTCTCTTCCATTTACTGAACACGTTTGCTTCTTTCTGCACCTCTTACGCTGCTTTCTGTACCCTTCTTGCTTCTCTCTGCACTTCTCTTGCTTCTTTCTGCACCTCTCTTGCCTCTTTCTGCACTTCTCTTGCCTCTTTCTGCACCTCTCTTGCCTCTCTCTGTATTTCTCTTGCCCAGTTCTACACTTCGTTCACCCTCTTTCTGTACCCCCTTGCTTCTTTCTGCACTTCTCTTGCTTCTTTCTGTACATCTATTGCTTGTTTCTGCACCTGTCTTGTCTATTTGGTACCTCTCTTGCCTCTCTTGCCTCTTTCTGTACCTCTCCTGCTCATTTCTTGCTTTTTTCTGCACCTCTCCAGCTTCTTTCTGTACCTTATTCTTTCTGTCTGTACCTCTCTTGCTTCTTTATACATCTCTCTTGCCTCTTTCAGCAACTCTCTTGCTTCCTTCTATAACTCTTGTGATTCTTTCTGCACTTCTCTTGCTTCTATCTGTATCTTTCTTCCTCTTTCTGCACCTTTCTCCCTCTTTCTGTAATTGTATTTCTCTTTCTGCAGTGCTCTTGATTCTTTCTGCACTTCTGTTACCTCTGTCAGAACCTTTCTTTCTTCTTTCTGGACTTCTCTTGCATCTTTCTGTACCCCTCTTGCCTCTTTCTGTACTTCTCTTGCCTATTTCTGCACATCTCTTGCCTCTCTCCGTACTTCTCTTGCCCAGTTCTACACTTCATTTGTCCTCTTTCTTTGCCCCCTTGCTTCTTTCTGCACTTCTCTTGCTTCTTTTCTGCACCTCTCTTGCTTCTTTCTGTATCCATCTTGCTTCTTTCTGTGCCAGTCTTGCCTCTTTCTGCCCCTCTCTTGCCTCTTTCTGTACTTCGCTTGCCTCTTTCTGCACCTATGTTGCTTATTTCTGCTTTTTTCTTTCCTCTTTCTGGAGGTCTCTTACAACTTACTACACTTCTCTTGCCTCTTTCTACACTGCTCGTCTTTTTTATGCATACTTGTGCTTCTTTCAGCCCTCTTGTGCTGCTTTCTGTACCTCTCATGCTTCTTTCTGCACTTCTATTGTCACTTTCTTCTATTCTCTGCTTCTTTTTGCACTTCTCCTGTCACTTTTTGTAACTCTCCTGCTTCTTTGTGCACATTTCTTCCTCTTTGTGCACCTCCCTTGCTGGTTTCTGCACTTGTTTTGCCTCTTTCTGCACCTCTGTTGTTTCTTTCTATACTTCTCTTATCTGTTTCTGCACAACTCTTGCATCTTTTATCACTTCTCTTGCTTCTTTCTGCACCTCACTTTCTCTCTTGCTCTCTTCTGCAACTGGTGTGCTTCCTTATGTACTTCTCTTGCTAATATCTGTACCTTCCTTCCTCTTTCTGTACCTTTCTTCTTTTTTTGCACATTTCTTCATCTTTCTGCAGTTCTCCTGCTTCTTCCTGCACTTCTCTTTCCTCTTTCTGTACCTCTTTTGCTTCTTTCTGCACCTCACTTGCCTCTTTCTGCACCTATCTTGCCTCTTTCTAAACTTCTCCTGCCTCTTTCTGCACCTCTCTTGCATCTTTCTGCATTTCTCTTGTGTAATTTGTCACCTCTTTTTCCCTCTCTCTTCACCCTTTTGATTCTTTCTGTACTTCTCTTGGCTCTTTCTGCACATCTCTTGCCTCTTTCTTCACTTCACTTGCCTCTTTCTGCACCTCTGTTGCTTCTTCCTGCACCTCTCTTTCCTCTTTCTTTCTATACCTCCCTTATAAATATCTGCACTTCTCTTTCCTCTTTCTACACCTTTCCTCCTCTTTCTGCAAATGCTTGCTGCTTTCTGCACCTCTCTTGCTGCCTTCTGCACCTCTCTTGGTTCTTTTTGTACTTTTGTTTTGCCTCTTTCTGCAATTCTCTTGCCTCTTTCTGTACTTCTCTTATCTCTTTCCATGCCTCTTTTGCTTCTTTCTGCATATTTCTTCCTCTTTTTGTACTTCTATTGCTTGCTCCTGCACTTCTTTTGCTTATTTCTGCACCTCTTATGCTCTTTTCTGTAACCCTCTTGCCTCTTTCTGTACATCTCTTATATCTTTCTGCACTTCTCTTACCTCGTTCTTCAATTCTCTTGCTTATTTCTGCACTTCTCTTACTTCTTTATGTACCTCTCTTGCCTCTCTGCACATGTATTCTTCTTTCTGTACCTCTCTTGCCTCTTTGCACATTTCTTCCACACTCTGCACCTCTCTTGCTTGCTTCTGAACTTCTCTTCCTTCTTTCTGCACATTGCTTGCCTCGTTCCACACTTTATTTGTCTCTTTCTGCACCGCTGTTGCTTCTTTTTGCACCTCTCATGCCTCTTTCTGCACCTCTCTTACCTCTTTCATCACTTCTCTTGCTTGTTTCTGTACCTCACTTTGTTCCTTCTGCATCTCTCTCACTTCTTTCTGCTTGTCTCTTGGCTCTTTCTGCACATCTCTTGCCTCTTTCTTCACTTCACTTGCCTCTTTCTGCACCTCTGTTGCTTCTTCCTACACCTCTCTTTCCTCTTTCTTTCTATACCTCTCTTATAACTATCTGCACTCCTGTTGCCTCTTTCTACACCTCTCCTCCTCTTTCTGCAAATGCTTGCTGCTTTCTGCACCTCTCTTGCTGCCTTCTGCACCTCTCTTGGTTCTTTTTGTACTTTTGTTTTGCCTATTTCTGCAATTCTCTTGCCTCTTTCTGTACTTCTCTTATCTCTTTCCACACCTCTTTTGCTTCTTTCTGCATATTTCTTCCTCTTTTTGTACTTCTATTGCTTGCTCCTGCACTTCTTTTGCTTATTTATGCACCTCTCGTGCTCTTTTCTATACCCCTCTTGCCTCTTTCTGTATATCTCTTATATCTTTCTGCACTTCTCTTACCTCGTTCTTCAATTCTCTTGTTTA
Organism: Lissotriton vulgaris; assembly: GCF_964263255.1. NCBI lineage: Eukaryota > Metazoa > Chordata > Amphibia > Caudata > Salamandridae > Lissotriton > Lissotriton vulgaris. The sequence goes on from NC_141698.1 coordinate 376,390,072, forward strand.
TTTGTGCACTTCTCTTACTTATTTATGTACCTCTCTTGCCTCTCTGCACACTTACTCTTCTTTCTGTACCTCTCTTGCCTCTTTGCACATTTCTTCCACTCTCTGCACCTCTCTTGCTTGCTTCTGAACTTCTCTTCCTTCTTTCTGCACATTGCTTGCCTCGTTCCACACTTTATTTGTCTCTTTCTGCACCGCTGTTGCTTCTTTTTGCACCTCTCATGCCTCTTTCTGCACCTCTCTTACCTCTTTCATCACTTCTCTTGCTTGTTTCAGTACCTCACTTTCTTCCTTCTGCATCTCTCTTGCTTCTTTCTGCTCCTTTCTTACTCTTTCTGTACCTCTCTTGCCTCTTTCTGTACCTAATTCTCTTCTTTCTGCAGCTCTCTTGCTTCCTTCTGTACCTCATCTACTTCCTTTTGTACTTCTTGTTATTATATCTGTACCTTTATTCCTTTTCTGCACCTTTCTTCCTCCTTTTGCGCGTTTATTCTTCTTTATGCAGTTCTCTTGCTTCTTTCTGCACTTCTCTTTAGTCTCTCTGTACCTCTCTTGCTTGTTTCTGCACCTCTTTCGCCCTCTTTCTGTACCTCTATTGCTTCTTTCTGTATTAATCTTGCTTTTCTGCCGCTCTCTTCTTTCGTTCTTCTCCCCTATTGACTCTTGCTGCTCCTATCTTGCCTCTATCTGCACCTCTCTTGACTTTTTCTGCATTTCTCTTACCATTTTCTTTACCTCCCTTGCCTATGTATATACATTCATTCCTCTTTCTGTTTCTGTTTTGCTTCTTTCTGCACTTCTCTTGCTTATTTTTATACCTCACTCAGCTCTTTCTATACATCTTTTGCTTCTTTCTGCACCTCTCTTGCCCCTTTCTGCATATTTCTTCCTCTTTCTGCACCTATGTTACCTCTTTCTTCACTTCTCTTGCTTTTTTTGCACCTCTCTTTCTTCTTTCTGTACCCCTCTTATCTATTTCTGAACCCCCCTTGCCTCTTTCTGTACCTTTCTTACCCCTTTCTGCACCTCTTGTGCCCTTTTTTGCACTTCTCTTGTCTCTTTCTGTACCTTTGTTGCATCGTTTTGCACTTCTCTTGCTTCTTTCTGTACCTCCCTTGCCTCTTTCTGAACATTTCTTCCTCTTTCTGTACCTCACTTGTTTCTTTCTGTGCTTCTCATGCCTATTTATGCACATCACTCTTTTTTTATACACCTCTCTATCTTCTTTCTGCAATTCTCTTGTTTCTTTCTACACTTTTCTTCCTCTTTCTGCACCTTTCTTGCTTCTTTTTGCATTTTTTCTCTTTCTGCACCTCTCTTTCCTCGTTCTGCACATCTCTAGCTTCTTTCTGCAAACCTCTTGCTTCTTTCTGCACCTCTCTTTCATCACTTCTCTTGCTTCGTTCTGTACTTTGCTTGCTTCTTTTAGAACATCACTTGCTTCTTTATGCACCGCTCTTGTCTATTTCTGCTTTTCTCTTGCCTCTTTCCGTTTTTCTCTTTCCTCTTTCTGTACCCTCTTGCCTCTTTCTGTATATTTCTTCCTCTTTTTGCACCTCTCTTACCTCTTTCATTACTTCTCCTGCTTGTTTCTGTACCTCACTTTCTTCCTTCTGCTTCTCTCTTGCTTCTTTCTGCTCCTCTATTACTCTTTCTGTACCTCTCTTTCCTCTTTCTGTACCTAATTCTCTTCTTTCTGCAGCTCTCTTGCTTCCTTCTGTACTTCTTCTACTTCTTTTTGTACTTCTTGTGATTATATCTGTACCTTTATTCCTTTTCTGCACCTTTCTTCCTCCTTCTGTGCTTTTATTCTTCTTTATGCAGTTCTCTTGCTTCTTTCTGCACTTCTCTTTAGTCTCTCTTTACCTCTCTTGCTTGTTTCTGCACCTCTTTTGCCCTCTTTCTGCACCTCTCTTGCTTCTTTCTGCACCCCTGCTTCAGCTTTCTGTACCTCTATTGCTTCTTTCTGTATTTATCTTGCTTTTCTGCCGCTCTCTTCTTTCATTCTTCTCCCCTATTGACTCTTGCTGCTCCTATCTTGCCTCTATCTGCACCTCTCTTGACTTTTTCTGCATTTCTCTTACCATTTCTTTACCTCCCTTGCCTATGTCTATACATTCATTCCTCTTTCTGTTTCTCTTTTGCTTCTTTCTGCACTTCTCATGCTTGTGTTGGCACCTCACTCAGCTCTTTCTACACATCTTTTGCACTCTTTTTGCACCTCTCTTGCCCATTTCTGCATATTTCTTCCTCGTTCTGCACCTCAGTTACCTCTTTCTTCACTTCTCTTGCTTTTTTTGTACCTCTTTCGTCTTTCTGCACCCCTCTTATCTATTTCTGTACCCCTCTTGCCTCTTTCTGTATCTTTCTTTCCCCTTTCTGCACCTCTCGTGCCCTTTTATGCACTTCTCTTGTCTCTTTCTGTACCTTTGTTGCATCGTTTTGCACTTCTCTTGCTTCTTTCTGTACCTCCCTTGCCTCTTTCTGAACATTTCTTCCTCTTTCTGTACCTCACTTGTTTCTTTCTGTGCTTCTCTTGCCTATTTATGCACATCACTCTCTTTTTAATACACCTCTCTATCTTCGTTCTGCAATTCTCTTGTTGCTTTCTACACTTTTCTTCCTCTTTCTGCACCTTTCTTGCTTCTTTTTGCATTTTTTTCTCTTTCTGCACCTCTCTTTCCTCGTTCTGCACATCTCTAGTTTCTTTCTGCAAACCTCTTGCTTCTTTCTGCACCTCTCTTTCATCACTTCTCTTGCTTCGTTCTGTACTTTGCTTGCTTCTTTTAGAACAGCACTTGCTTCTTTATGCACCCCTCTTGTCTATTTCTGCTTTTCTCTTGCCTCTTTCCGTTGTTCTCTTTCCTCTTTCTGCACCCTCTTGCCTCTTTCTGTACATTTCTTCCTCTTTATGCACCTCTCTTACTTCTTACATTACTTCTCTTGCCTGTTTTTGTACCTCACTTTCTTCCTTCTGCATCTCTCTTGCTTCTTTCTGCTCCTCTATTACTCTTTCCGTACCTCTCTTGCCTCTTTCTGTACCTAATTCTCGTCTTTCTGCAGCTCTCTTGCTTCCTTCTGTACCTCTTCTACTTCTTTTTGTACTTCTTGTGATTATATCTGTACCTTTATTCCTTTTCTGCACCTTTCTTCCTCCTTCTGTGCTTTTATTCTTCTTTATGCAGTTCTCTTGCTTCTTTCTGCACTTCTCTTTAGTCTCTCTTTACCTCTCTTGCTTGTTTCTGCACCTCTTTTGCCCTCTTTCTGCACCTCTCTTGCTTCTTTCTGCACCCCTGCTTCAGCTTTCTGTACCTCTATTGCTTCTTTCTGTATTTATCTTGCTTTTCTGCCACTCTCTTCTTTCATTCTTCTCCCCATTGACTCTTGCTGCTCCTATCTTGCCTCTATCTGCACCTCTCTTGACTTTTTCTGCATTTCTCTTACCATTTTCTTTACCTCCCTTGCCTATGTCTATACATTCATTCCTCTTTCTGTTTCTCTTTTGCTTCTTTCTGCACTTCTCATGCTTGTGTTGGCACCTCACTCAGCTCTTTCTACACATCTTTTGCACTCTTTTTGCACCTCTCTTGCCCATTTCTGCATATTTCTTCCTCGTTCTGCACCTCAGTTACCTCTTTCTTCACTTCTCTTGCTTTTTTTGTACCTCTTTCGTCTTTCTGCACCCCTCTTATCTATTTCTGTACCCCTCTTGCCTCTTTCTGTATCTTTCTTTCCCCTTTCTGCACCTCTCGTGCCCTTTTATGCACTTCTCTTGTCTCTTTCTGTACCTTTGTTGCATCGTTTTGCACTTCTCTTGCTTCTTTCTGTACCTCCCTTGCCTCTTTCTGAACATTTCTTCCTCTTTCTGTACCTCACTTGTTTCTTTCTGTGCTTCTCTTGCCTATTTATGCACATCACTCTCTTTTTAATACACCTCTCTATCTTCGTTCTGCAATTCTCTTGTTGCTTTCTACACTTTTCTTCCTCTTTCTGCACCTTTCTTGCTTCTTTTTGCATTTTTTTCTCTTTCTGCACCTCTCTTTCCTCGTTCTGCACATCTCTAGTTTCTTTCTGCAAACCTCTTGCTTCTTTCTGCACCTCTCTTTCATCACTTCTCTTGCTTCGTTCTGTACTTTGCTTGCTTCTTTTAGAACAGCACTTGCTTCTTTATGCACCCCTCTTGTCTATTTCTGCTTTTCTCTTGCCTCTTTCCGTTGTTCTCTTTCCTCTTTCTGCACCCTCTTGCCTCTTTCTGTACATTTCTTCCTCTTTATGCACCTCTCTTACTTCTTACATTACTTCTCTTGCCTGTTTTTGTACCTCACTTTCTTCCTTCTGCATCTCTCTTGCTTCTTTCTGCTCCTCTATTACTCTTTCCGTACCTCTCTTGCCTCTTTCTGTACCTAATTCTCTTCTTTCTGCAGCTTTCTTGCTTCCTTCTGTACCTCTTCTACTTCTTTTTGTACTTCTTGTGATTATATCTGTACCTTTATTCCTTTTCTGCACCTTTATTCCTCCTTCTGTGCTTTTATTCTTCTTTATGCAGTTCTCTTGCTTCTTTCTGCACTTCTCTTTAGTCTCTCTTTACCTCTCTTGCTTGTTTCTGCACCTCTTTTGCCCTCTTTCTGCACCTCTCTTGCTTCTTTCTGCACCCCTGCTTCAGCTTTCTGTACCTCTATTGCTTCTTTCTGTATTTATCTTGCTTTTCTGCCGCTCTCTTCTTTCATTCTTCTCCCCTATTGACTCTTGCTGCTCCTATCTTGCCTCTATCTGCACCTCTCTTGACTTTTTCTGCATTTCTCTTACCATTTTCTTTACCTCCCTTGCCTATGTCTATACATTCATTCCTCTTTCTGTTTCTCTTTTGCTTCTTTCTGCACTTCTCATGCTTGTTTTGGCACCTCACTCAGCTCTTTCTATACATCTTTTGCCTCTTTCTGCACCTCTCTTGCCCATTTCTGCATATTTCTTCCTCTTTCTGCACCTCAGTTACCTCTTTCTTCACTTCTCTTGCTTTTTTTGTACCTCTTTCGTCTTTCTGCACCCCTCTTATCTATTTCTGTACCCCTCTTGCCTCTTTCTGTATCTTTCTTACCCCTTTCTGCACCTCTCGTGCCCTTTTATGCACTTCTCTTGTCTCTTTCTGTACCTTTGTTGCATTGTTTTGCACTTCTCTTGCTTCTTTCTGTACCTCCCTTGCCTCTTTCTGAACATTTCTTCCTCTTTCTGTACCTCACTTGTTTCTTTCTGTGCTTCTCTTGCCTATTTCTGCACATCACTCTCTTTTTTATACACCTGTCTATCTTCTTTCTGCAATTCTCTTGTTGCTTTCTACACTTTTCTTCCTCTTTCTGCACCTTTCTTGCTTCTTTTTGCATTTTTTTCTCTTTCTGCACCTCTCTTTCCTCGTTCTGCACATCTCTAGTTTCTTTCTGCAAACCTCTTGCTTCTTTCTGCACCTCTCTTTCATCACTTCTCTTGCTTCGTTCTGTACTTTGCTTGCTTCTTTTAGAACAACACTTGCTTCTTTATGCACCCCTCTTGTCTATTTCTGCTTTTCTCTTGCCTCTTTCCGTTGTTCTCTTTCCTCTTTCTGCACCCTCTTGCCTCTTTCTGTACATTTCTTCCTCTTTATGCACCTCTCTTACTTCTTACATTACTTCTCTTGCTTGTTTTTGTACCTCACTTTCTTCCTTCTGCATCTCTCTTGCTTCTTTCTGCTCCACTATTACTCTTTCCGTATCTCTCTTGCCTCTTTCTGTACCTAATTCTCGTCTTTCTGCAGCTCTCTTGCTTCCTTCTGTACCTCTTCTACTTCTTTTTGTACTTCTTGTGATTATATCTGTACCTTTATTCCTTTTCTGCACCTTTCTTCCTCCTTCTGTGCTTTTATTCTTCTTTATGCAGTTCTCTTGCTTCTTTCTGCACTTCTCTTTAGTCTCTCTTTACCTCTCTTGCTTGTTTCTGCACCTCTCTTGCTTCTTTCTGCACCCCTGCTTCAGCTTTCTGTACCTCTATTGCTTCTTTCTGTATTTATCTTGCTTTTCTGCCACTCTCTTCTTTCATTCTTCTCCCCATTGACTCTTGCTGCTCCTATCTTGCCTCTATCTGCACCTCTCTTGACTTTTTCTGCATTTCTCTTACCATTTTCTTTACCTTCCTTGCCTATGTCTATACATTCATTCCTCTTTCTGTTTCTCTTTTGCTTCTTTCTGCACTTCTCTTGCTTCTTTTGGCACCTCACTCAGCTCTTTCTATACATCTTTTGCCTCTTTCTGCACCTCTCTTGCCCCTTTCTGCATATTTCTTCCTCTTTCTGCACCTCAGTTACCTCTTTCTTCACTTCTCTTGCTGTTTTTGTACCTCTTTCTTCTTTCTACACCCCTCTTATCTATTTCTGTACCCCTCTTGCCTCTTTCTGTACCTTTCTTACCCCTTTCTGCACCTCTCGTGCCCTTTTTTGCACATCTCTTGTCTCTTTCTGTACCTTTGTTGCATCGTTTTGCACTTCTCCTGCTTCTTTCTGTACCTCCCTTGCCTCTTTCTGAACATTTCTTCCTCTTTCTGTACCTCACTTGTTTCTTTCTGTGCTTCTCATGCCTATTTATGCACATCACTCTCTTTTTTATACACCTCTCTATCTTCTTTCTGCAATTCTCTTGTTTCTTTCTACACTTTTCTTCCTCTTTCTGCACCTTTCTCGCTTCTTTTTATTTTTTTTCTTCTCTTTCTGCACCTCTCTTTCCTCGTTCTGCACATCTCTAGCTTCTTTCTGCAAACCTCTTGCTTCTTTCTGCACCTCTCTTTCATCACTTCTCTTGCTTCGTTCTGTACTTTGTTTGCTTCTTTTAGAACATCACTTGCTTCTTTATGCACCCCTCTTGTCTATTTCTGCTTTTCTCTTGCCTCTTTCCGTTTTTCTCTTTCCTCTTTCTGTACCCTCTTGCCTCTTTCTGTATATCTCTTATATCTTTCTGCACTTCTCTTACCTCGTTCTTCAATTCTCTTGTTTATTTGTGTACTTCTCTTACTTATTTATGTACCTCTCTTGCCTCTCTGCACACTTACTCTTCTTTCTGTACCTCTCTTGCCTCTTTGCACATTTCTTCCACTCTCTGCACCTCTCTTGCTTGCTTCTGAACTTCTCTTCCTTCTTTCTGCACATTGCTTGCCTCGTTCCACACTTTATTTGTCTCTTTCTGCACCGCTGTTGCTTCTTTTTGCACCTCTCATGCCTCTTTCTGCACCTCTCTTACCTCTTTCATCACTTCTCTTGCTTGTTTCAGTACCTCACTTTCTTCCTTCTGCATCTCTCTTGCTTCTTTCTGCTCCTTTCTTACTCTTTCTGTACCTCTCTTGCCTCTTTCTGTACCTAATTCTCTTCTTTCTGCAGCTCTCTTGCTTCCTTCTGTACCTCATCTACTTCCTTTTGTACTTCTTGTTATTATATCTGTACCTTTATTCCTTTTCTGCACCTTTCTTCCTCCTTTTGCGCGTTTATTCTTCTTTATGCAGTTCTCTTGCTTCTTTCTGCACTTCTCTTTAGTCTCTCTGTACCTCTCTTGCTTGTTTCTGCACCTCTTTCGCCCTCTTTCTGTACCTCTATTGCTTCTTTCTGTATTAATCTTGCTTTTCTGCCGCTCTCTTCTTTCGTTCTTCTCCCCTATTGACTCTTGCTGCTCCTATCTTGCCTCTATCTGCACCTCTCTTGACTTTTTCTGCATTTCTCTTACCATTTTCTTTACCTCCCTTGCCTATGTATATACATTCATTCCTCTTTCTGTTTCTGTTTTGCTTCTTTCTGCACTTCTCTTGCTTATTTTTATACCTCACTCAGCTCTTTCTATACATCTTTTGCTTCTTTCTGCACCTCTCTTGCCCCTTTCTGCATATTTCTTCCTCTTTCTGCACCTATGTTACCTCTTTCTTCACTTCTCTTGCTTTTTTTGCACCTCTCTTTCTTCTTTCTGTACCCCTCTTATCTATTTCTGTACCCCTCTTGCCTCTTTCTGTACCTTTCTTACCCCTTTCTGCACCTCTTGTGCCCTTTTTTGCACTTCTCTTGTCTCTTTCTGTACCTTTGTTGCATCGTTTTGCACTTCTCTTGCTTCTTTCTGTACCTCCCTTGCCTCTTTCTGAACATTTCTTCCTCTTTCTGTACCTCACTTGTTTCTTTCTGTGCTTCTCATGCCTATTTATGCACATCACTCTTTTTTTATACACCTCTCTATCTTCTTTCTGCAATTCTCTTGTTTCTTTCTACACTTTTCTTCCTCTTTCTGCACCTTTCTTGCTTCTTTTTGCATTTTTTTCTCTTTCTGCACCTCTCTTTCCTCGTTCTGCACATCTCTAGCTTCTTTCTGCAAACCTCTTGCTTCTTTCTGCACCTCTCTTTCATCACTTCTCTTGCTTCGTTCTGTACTTTGCTTGCTTCTTTTAGAACATCACTTGCTTCTTTATGCACCGCTCTTGTCTATTTCTGCTTTTCTCTTGCCTCTTTCCGTTTTTCTCTTTCCTCTTTCTGTACCCTCTTGCCTCTTTCTGTATATTTCTTCCTCTTTTTGCACCTCTCTTACCTCTTTCATTACTTCTCCTGCTTGTTTCTGTACCTCACTTTCTTCCTTCTGCTTCTCTCTTGCTTCTTTCTGCTCCCCTATTACTCTTTCTGTACCTCTCTTTCCTCTTTCTGTACCTAATTCTCTTCTTTCTGCAGCTCTCTTGCTTCCTTCTGTACTTCTTCTACTTCTTTTTGTACTTCTTGTGATTATATCTGTACCTTTATTCCTTTTCTGCACCTTTCTTCCTCCTTCTGTGCTTTTATTCTTCTTTATGCAGTTCTCTTGCTTCTTTCTGCACTTCTCTTTAGTCTCTCTTTACCTCTCTTGCTTGTTTCTGCACCTCTTTTGCCCTCTTTCTGCACCTCTCTTGCTTCTTTCTGCACCCCTGCTTCAGCTTTCTGTACCTCTATTGCTTCTTTCTGTATTTATCTTGCTTTTCTGCCGCTCTCTTCTTTCATTCTTCTCCCCTATTGACTCTTGCTGCTCCTATCTTGCCTCTATCTGCACCTCTCTTGACTTTTTCTGCATTTCTCTTACCATTTCTTTACCTCCCTTGCCTATGTCTATACATTCATTCCTCTTTCTGTTTCTCTTTTGCTTCTTTCTGCACTTCTCATGCTTGTGTTGGCACCTCACTCAGCTCTTTCTACACATCTTTTGCACTCTTTTTGCACCTCTCTTGCCCATTTCTGCATATTTCTTCCTCGTTCTGCACCTCAGTTACCTCTTTCTTCACTTCTCTTGCTTTTCTTGTACCTCTTTCGTCTTTCTGCACCCCTCTTATCTATTTCTGTACCCCTCTTGCCTCTTTCTGTATCTTTCTTACCCCTTTCTGCACCTCTCGTGCCCTTTTATGCACTTCTCTTGTCTCTTTCTGTACCTTTGTTGCATCGTTTTGCACTTCTCTTGCTTCTTTCTGTACCTCCCTTGCCTCTTTCTGAACATTTCTTCCTCTTTCTGTACCTCACTTGTTTCTTTCTGTGCTTCTCTTGCCTATTTATGCACATCACTCTCTTTTTAATACACCTCTCTATCTTCGTTCTGCAATTCTCTTGTTGCTTTCTACACTTTTCTTCCTCTTTCTGCACCTTTCTTGCTTCTTTTTGCATTTTTTTCTCTTTCTGCACCTCTCTTTCCTCGTTCTGCACATCTCTAGTTTCTTTCTGCAAACCTCTTGCTTCTTTCTGCACCTCTCTTTCATCACTTCTCTTGCTTCGTTCTGTACTTTGCTTGCTTCTTTTAGAACAGCACTTGCTTCTTTATGCACCCCTCTTGTCTATTTCTGCTTTTCTCTTGCCTCTTTCCGTTGTTCTCTTTCCTCTTTCTGCACCCTCTTGCCTCTTTCTGTACATTTCTTCCTCTTTATGCACCTCTCTTACTTCTTACATTACTTCTCTTGCCTGTTTTTGTACCTCACTTTCTTCCTTCTGCATCTCTCTTGCTTCTTTCTGCTCCTCTATTACTCTTTCCGTACCTCTCTTGCCTCTTTCTGTACCTAATTCTCGTCTTTCTGCAGCTCTCTTGCTTCCTTCTGTACCTCTTCTACTTCTTTTTGTACTTCTTGTGATTATATCTGTACCTTTATTCCTTTTCTGCACCTTTCTTCCTCCTTCTGTGCTTTTATTCTTCTTTATGCAGTTCTCTTGCTTCTTTCTGCACTTCTCTTTAGTCTCTCTTTACCTCTCTTGCTTGTTTCTGCACCTCTTTTGCCCTCTTTCTGCACCTCTCTTGCTTCTTTCTGCACCCCTGCTTCAGCTTTCTGTACCTCTATTGCTTCTTTCTGTATTTATCTTGCTTTTCTGCCACTCTCTTCTTTCATTCTTCTCCCCATTGACTCTTGCTGCTCCTATCTTGCCTCTATCTGCACCTCTCTTGACTTTTTCTGCATTTCTCTTACCATTTTCTTTACCTCCCTTGCCTATGTCTATACATTCATTCCTCTTTCTGTTTCTCTTTTGCTTCTTTCTGCACTTCTCTTGCTTCTTTTGGCACCTCACTCAGCTCTTTCTATACATCTTTTGCCTCTTTCTGTACCTCTCTTGCCCCTTTCTGCATATTTCTTCCTCTTTCTGCACCTCAGTTACCTCTTTCTTCACTTCTCTTGCTGTTTTTGTACCTCTTTCTTCTTTCTACACCCTCTTATCTATTTCTGTACCCCTCTTGCCTCTTTCTGTACCTTTCTTACCCCTTTCTGCACCTCTCGTGCCCTTTTTTGCACTTCTCTTGTCTCTTTCTGTACCTTTGTTGCATCGTTTTGCACTTCTCTTGCTTCTTTCTGTACCTCCCTTGCCTCTTTCTAAACATTTCTTCCTCTTTCTGTACCTCACTTGTTTCTTTCTGTGCTTCTCATGCCTATTTATGCACATCACTCTCTTTTTTATACACCTCTCTATCTTCTTTCTGCAATTCTCTTGTTTCTTTCTACACTTTTCTTCCTCTTTCTGCACCTTTCTTGCTTCTTTTTGCATTTTTTTCTCTTTCTGCACCTCTCTTTCCTCGTTCTGCACATCTCTAGCTTCTTTCTGCAAACCTCTTGCTTCTTTCTGCACCTCTCTTTCATCACTTCTCTTGCTTCGTTCTGTACTTTGCTTGCTTCTTTTAGAACATCACTTGCTTCTTTATGCACCGCTCTTGTCTATTTCTGCTTTTCTCTTGCCACTTTCCGTTTTTCTCTTTCCTCTTTCTGTACCCTCTTGCCTCTTTCTGTACATTTCTTCCTCTTTTTGCACCTCTCTTACCTCTTTCATTACCTCTCCTGCTTGTTTCTGTACCTCACTTTCTTCCTTCTGCATCTCTCTTGCTTCTTTCTGCTCCTCTATTACTCTTTCTGTACTTCTCTTGCCTCTTTCTGTACCTAATTCTCTTCTTTCTGCAGCTTTCTTGCTTCCTTCTGTACCTCTTCTACTTCTTTTTGTACTTCTTGTGATTATATCTGTACCTTTATTCCTTTTCTGCACCTTTATTCCTCCTTCTGTGCTTTTATTCTTCTTTATGCAGTTCTCTTGCTTCTTTCTGCACTTCTCTTTAGTCTCTCTTTACCTCTCTTGCTTGTTTCTGCACCTCTTTTGCCCTCTTTCTGCACCTCTCTTGCTTCTTTCTGCACCCCTGCTTCAGCTTTCTGTACCTCTATTGCTTCTTTCTGTATTTATCTTGCTTTTCTGCCGCTCTCTTCTTTCATTCTTCTCCCCTATTGACTCTTGCTGCTCCTATCTTGCCTCTATCTGCACCTCTCTTGACTTTTTCTGCATTTCTCTTACCATTTTCTTTACCTCCCTTGCCTATGTCTATACATTCATTCCTCTTTCTGTTTCTCTTTTGCTTCTTTCTGCACTTCTCATGCTTGTTTTGGCACCTCACTCAGCTCTTTCTATACATCTTTTGCCTCTTTCTGCACCTCTCTTGCCCATTTCTGCATATTTCTTCCTCTTTCTGCACCTCAGTTACCTCTTTCTTCACTTCTCTTGCTTTTTTTGTACCTCTTTCGTCTTTCTGCACCCCTCTTATCTATTTCTGTACCCCTCTTGCCTCTTTCTGTATCTTTCTTACCCCTTTCTGCACCTCTCGTGCCCTTTTATGCACTTCTCTTGTCTCTTTCTGTACCTTTGTTGCATTGTTTTGCACTTCTCTTGCTTCTTTCTGTACCTCCCTTGCCTCTTTCTGAACATTTCTTCCTCTTTCTGTACCTCACTTGTTTCTTTCTGTGCTTCTCTTGCCTATTTCTGCACATCACTCTCTTTTTTATACACCTGTCTATCTTCTTTCTGCAATTCTCTTGTTGCTTTCTACACTTTTCTTCCTCTTTCTGCACCTTTCTTGCTTCTTTTTGCATTTTTTTCTCTTTCTGCACCTCTCTTTCCTCGTTCTGCACATCTCTAGTTTCTTTCTGCAAACCTCTTGCTTCTTTCTGCACCTCTCTTTCATCACTTCTCTTGCTTCGTTCTGTACTTTGCTTGCTTCTTTTAGAACAACACTTGCTTCTTTATGCACCCCTCTTGTCTATTTCTGCTTTTCTCTTGCCTCTTTCCGTTGTTCTCTTTCCTCTTTCTGCACCCTCTTGCCTCTTTCTGTACATTTCTTCCTCTTTATGCACCTCTCTTACTTCTTACATTACTTCTCTTGCTTGTTTTTGTACCTCACTTTCTTCCTTCTGCATCTCTCTTGCTTCTTTCTGCTCCACTATTACTCTTTCCGTATCTCTCTTGCCTCTTTCTGTACCTAATTCTCGTCTTTCTGCAGCTCTCTTGCTTCCTTCTGTACCTCTTCTACTTCTTTTTGTACTTCTTGTGATTATATCTGTACCTTTATTCCTTTTCTGCACCTTTCTTCCTCCTTCTGTGCTTTTATTCTTCTTTATGCAGTTCTCTTGCTTCTTTCTGCACTTCTCTTTAGTCTCTCTTTACCTCTCTTGCTTGTTTCTGCACCTCTCTTGCTTCTTTCTGCACCCCTGCTTCAGCTTTCTGTACCTCTATTGCTTCTTTCTGTATTTATCTTGCTTTTCTGCCACTCTCTTCTTTCATTCTTCTCCCCATTGACTCTTGCTGCTCCTATCTTGCCTCTATCTGCACCTCTCTTGACTTTTTCTGCATTTCTCTTACCATTTTCTTTACCTTCCTTGCCTATGTCTATACATTCATTCCTCTTTCTGTTTCTCTTTTGCTTCTTTCTGCACTTCTCTTGCTTCTTTTGGCACCTCACTCAGCTCTTTCTATACATCTTTTGCCTCTTTCTGCACCTCTCTTGCCCCTTTCTGCATATTTCTTCCTCTTTCTGCACCTCAGTTACCTCTTTCTTCACTTCTCTTGCTGTTTTTGTACCTCTTTCTTCTTTCTACACCCCTCTTATCTATTTCTGTACCCCTCTTGCCTCTTTCTGTACCTTTCTTACCCCTTTCTGCACCTCTCGTGCCCTTTTTTGCACATCTCTTGTCTCTTTCTGTACTTATGTTGCATCGTTTTGCACTTCTCCTGCTTCTTTCTGTACCTCCCTTGCCTCTTTCTGAACATTTCTTCCTCTTTCTGTACCTCACTTGTTTCTTTCTGTGCTTCTCATGCCTATTTATGCACATCACTCTCTTTTTTATACACCTCTCTATCTTCTTTCTGCAATTCTCTTGTTTCTTTCTACACTTTTCTTCCTCTTTCTGCACCTTTCTCGCTTCTTTTTATTTTTTTTCTTCTCTTTCTGCACCTCTCTTTCCTCGTTCTGCACATCTCTAGCTTCTTTCTGCAAACCTCTTGCTTCTTTCTGCACCTCTCTTTCATCACTTCTCTTGCTTCGTTCTGTACTTTGTTTGCTTCTTTTAGAACATCACTTGCTTCTTTATGCACCCCTCTTGTCTATTTCTGCTTTTCTCTTGCCTCTTTCCGTTTTTCTCTTTCCTCTTTCTGTACCCTCTTGCCTCTTTCTGTATTTATTTATTTATTTATTTATTGAACTTGTATTGCGCACAGCTACCCGCAGTGGGTTTCCCGGCGCCAGGGACAGACTGAAGAAGAAAACAAGCAATTGCTGAAAGAAAAGAAAAACAGAACCGAAGAACTTAGAACAGAAGAGTCTTCAATTTTTTGCAGAAAGCAAGAAGACTAGTTTCTGTTTTTAGCGCCAACGGGAGAGCATTCCACATCTTAGGTCCTAGATATGCGAATGAACGGCCTCCCATTTTTGCCAGTCGGATTCTAGGAATCACAAGATTGCCATTGTTGGATGACCTAAGAGAGCGGCCAGGCTGATATGGCTGGGCAAGATTGTGCAGGTAGATGGGAGCAAAACCCTGACGAATCTTAAATAGGAAGCACAAAGTTTTGAAGACCACACGATCAGAAATTTTTAACCAGTGAAGGTCACGCAAAGCTTGCATTGCGGACGTTCTACGTGGAACATTGCGCAGCAGGCGAGCAGCTGAGTTCTGTACAACCTGGAGTTTATTGATTGTGGCTTTATCTGCTCCTAGATAGAGCACATTGCCATAGTCGATGCGGGACATCACAAGGGCTTGTACGACAGTTCTTCGAGTGGACTCAGGCAACATCCATATGATCTTCTGCAGCCAGCGTAGAGTATTAAAACAGATTGCAGCGACCTTAGTTGCCTGCTGCCTCATCGAGAGTTTATCGTCGATCAGGACACCGAGGTTACGAGCAACAGGCACGGGGGTAGGCAGCGGACCCATATCACTGGGCCTGTGTCTAGAGCCCCACAGATCTTTATGTTTGCCTAGTATGATCACCTCGGTCTTGTCACCGTTGAGCTTTAGCAGATGCGCTTGCATCCAAGCTGCAACACGAGAAAGTCCAGTTTTAAGGGCAGAAGTGTCCTGAGCCCTGCTGCTAGACAAAGAAAACACAATCTGCGTGTCGTCTGCATATGAGTATATAGACAGACCGGCGTCCTCTACGATAGAAGCAAGTGGTCTGATGTAAATATTGAACAACAGAGGGCTCAATATAGACCCTTGAGGGACGCCGTAAGCAGAGGAGTGAATCGCAGATTCAGCTTTGTTTGAGAAAACCTGAAAGGTGCGCTCATTGAGAAATGAGGCCACCCAGGCTAGCGCTGGTCCAACAACACCAAGGGAGCAGAGAGACTCCAATAAGATGGAATGGGACACGGTATCGAAAGCAGCGCTTAAATCAAGAAGAATAAGCGCAAAGGTCTCACCGTTATCGATACCGTGTCACAGTCGCTCAGTCACCCCAAGGAGTGCGGATTCTGTGGAATAATTAGCGCGAAAGCCTGATTGGGATGGATGAAGATATCCCACGTTTTCAACAAACTCATTGAGCTGGGTGTTAACATGGCGCTCCAATATTTTGGAACAGGCTGGCAGCAGGGATATAGGCCTGAAGTTGGCAAGATTTGTGATGTCAGCACCAGATTTTTTTAGCAGGGGGACGACCATGGCATGTTTCCAGTCCTGTTCCACCCGAGATTCAGTGAGAGAGATGTTAAGTAGCCTCATTAGGAATCTCCGTGGTTCAAGGTCAAGTTGTTTCAGTATCTTCATAGGGACTGGGTCCCGCGGGGAACCTGACCTGATGCTTTTTAAACAAGACAGGAAGGAGGAGTCATCAAATGGTGTCCAGTTGTGCATGAACTCAGTAGGGGAGACGGAAGCATTGCAGAAAGAACCGGGTTGAGAGAGATCAATTGGAGGCGGAAGGGAGGCCAAAGATTGATAAATGCCCTCAACCTTGGATATAAAAAAGTCTGCAATGGCATTACATTGTATACCATCTAAAGCCGGCAGCGCGGGAGTGGTATCAGCTCCTGTGAGTTTCTTAACTGTGGCAAAGAGAGTCCGGGGACAATTTTGCACTGAAGTGATTGTGGAGGCAATGTAAGAGGCCTTAGCACGTTTACAGTTTGCGTGATAGAATTTTAGTTCTTCTTTGTAAATCACTTTAGAAGGAGCGGAGTAAGACATCCTCCACTTCCTCTCCAGGGCTTTACATTTGGCACGTTGGATTTTCAGCTCATCCGAGTACCAAGGTGCTGGTGGGCGCAAGGATCTACATTTGCTGCTAGACCGAGGAACGAGAGCCGACACTGCATCTGTCAACCAACCAGAAATGGGAGCATTCAGATTCTGCTCAGTGTTGATAAAGGATGGAATTGTCTCCGTCAGACGCAGATTAAAAGCGGCTACATCAAGTCTGTCCCAGTGATAAGATGATTTAATTTCCTCCACGTAAACACTGGCCGAGTATAGACCAGGTGGTAGCACGAAATGTATCGCATAATGATCAGACCAGACGAGCGGACGCGCCGAGTAAGTGCAGTCAAATGAAAGAGTAGAAATGATTGGATCCAAGAGATGACCAGCAAGATGAGTAGCTCCGGAATTACAAAGTTTGAGGTTAAAGACCTCAAGATCAGAGAGAAAAGATTTATTGAGGGGATTATTGACATCGTCTAAATGGATGTTTAAATCACCGATAATGGTGAAATTATTCGATTTTAGTAGTGTTGCTGATAGGCAATCAATGAGTGAGGTAATCCATGACGCGGCATTACCGGGCGGCCGATAAATTAGCAGACCGGAGAGCGTCATTCGAGGATTAATCATGAGTTTAAACAATGCTGCCTCACTACCTGGAAGAGTTAACATTTCTTCCTCTTTTTGCACCTCTTGTGCTTTTTTCTGAACCCCTCTTGCCTCTTTCTGCACCTCTCTTGCATCATTCTGCATTAATCTTGCCTCTTTCTGTGCTTTTCTTGCCCCTTTTTGTACTTCTCTTTCCTCTTTCTGTACCTCTTTTGCTTGAATATGACGTGTTACAATGCATGTGATACATCGCATGCCATTACAACGTGGTCATTGCAACAAATGTGTTGTTACATCGCATACCATTGCAATGCAAGTTGTTACAATGACTTGCTGTAGGTGGTGCTGGCTATTGGAATAGTACAGTTTACTATTCCAACTCCAGTCTGTGCAACAGTAGGGAAGGTGTTTGATTTTAAATCCAAGTCCTTCTGCCCCCATCGGCAAGTCGCTGTAACGGCTTGGGTTGTGATGGTTGTGATGTATCAATGTGGTTGTTGTTGTAATGGCTGCATAGTAATGTATTGCATGCGATGTAACTGATGTTTACCCTCTTGTTTCTTTCTGCACATCTCTTGCCTCTTTCTGCACTTCCCTTGACTCTTTCTGCACCTATGTTGCTTCTTTCTGCATTTTTCTTTCCTTTTTCTGGACCACTCTTACAACTTTCTTCAATTCTCTTGCCTCTTTCTACACCTCCCTTCCTTTTAGTGCACATTCGTGCTTCTTTCTGCACCTCTTGAGCTGCTTTCTGTACCTCTATCGCTTCTTTCTTCACTTCTATTTTGTCTTTGTTCAATTCTCTTGCTTCTTTCTGCACTTCTCTTATCTCTTTTTAAACCTCTCTTTCTGCACATTTCTTCCTCACTTCTTCCTCTTTCTACACCTCACTTGTTTCTTTCTGTGCTTCTCTTGCCTATTTCTGCACATCACTCTCTTCTTTCTGACCCTCTCTTGCTTTTTTCCCGGACCTCACTTTTTTTGTACTTTACTCTTTTCTTTCTGCACCTTTCTATCTTCTTTCTGCAATTCTCTTGTTTATTTTTACACCTTTCTTCCCCTTTCTGCACATTTCTTGCCTCTTTTTGCATATTTTCCTCTTTCTGCACCTCTCTTTCATCACTTCTCTTGCTTCGTTCTGTACTTTGCTTGCTTCTTTTAGAACAACACTTGCTTCTTTATGCACCCCTCTTGTCTATTTCTGCTTTTCTCTTGCCTCTTTCCGTTTTTCTCTTTCCTCTTTCTGTACCCTCTTGCCTCTTTCTGTACATTTCTTCCTCTTTCTGCACCTCTCTTACTTCTTACATTACTTCTCATACTTGTTTCTGTACCTCACTTTCTTCCTTCTGCATCTCTCTTGCTTCTTTCTGCTCCTCTATTACTCTTTCTGTACCTCTCTTGCCTCTTTCTGTACCTAATTCTCTTCTTTCTGCAGCTCTCTTGCTTCCTTCTGTACCTCTCCTACTTCTTTTTGTACTTCTTGTGATTATATCTGTACCTTTATTCCTTTTCTGCACCTTTCTTCCTCCTTCTGCGCTTTTATTCTTCTTTATGCAGTTCTCTTGCTTCTTTCTGCACTTCTCTTTAGTCTCTCTTTACCTCTCTTGCTTGTTTCTGCACCTCTTTTGCCCTCTTTCTGCACCTCTCTTGCTTCTTTCTGCACCCCTGCTTCAGCTTTCTGTACCTCTATTGCTTCTTTCTGTATTTATCTTGCTTTTCTGCCGCGCTCTTCTTTCATTCTTCTCCAGTATTGACGATTGCTGCTCCTATCTTGCCTCTATCTGCACCTCTCTTGACTTTTTCTGCATTTCTCTTACCATTTTCTTTACCTCCCTTGCCTATGTCTATACATTCATTCCTCTTTCTGTTTCTCTTTTGCTTCTTTCTGCACTTCTCTTGCTTCTTTTGGCACCTCACTCAGCTCTGTCTATACATCTTTTGCCTCTTTCTGCACCTCTCTTGCCCCTTTCTGCATATTTCTTCCTCTTTCTGCACCTCAGTTACCTCTTTCTTCACTTCTCTTGCTGTTTTTGTACCTCTTTCTTCTTTCTGCACCCCTCTTATCTATTTCTGTACCCCTCTTGCCTCTTTCTGTACCTTTCTTACCCCTTTCTGCACCTCTCGTGCCCTTTTTTGCACATCTCTTGTCTCTTTCTGTACCTTTTTTGCATCGTTTTGCACTTCTCTTGCTTCTTTCTGTACCTCCCTTGCCTCTTTCTGAACATTTCTTCCTCTTTCTGTACCTCACTTGTTTCTTTCTGTGCTTCTCATGCCTATTTATGCACATCACTCTCTTTTTTATACACCGCTCTATCTTCTTTCTGCAATTCTCTTGTTTCTTTCTACACTTTTCTTCCTCTTTCTGCACCTTTCTTGCTTCTCTTTGCATTTTTTTCTCTTTCTGCACCTCTCTTTCCTCGTTCTGCACATCTCTAGCTTCTTTCTGCAAACCTCTTGCTTCTTTCTGCACCTCTCTTTCATCACTTCTCTTGCTTTGTTCTGTACTTTGTTTGCTTCTTTTAGAACATCGCTTGCTTCTTTATGCACCCCTCTTGTCTATTTCTGCTTTTCTCTTGCCTCTTTCCGTTTTTCTCTTTCCTCTTTCTGTACCCTCTTACCTCTTTCGGTACATTTCTTCCTCTTTCTGCACCTCTTGTGCTTTTTTCTGAACCCCTCTTGCCTCTTTCTGCACCTCTCTTGCATCATTCTGCATTAATCTTGCCTCTTTCTGTGCTTTTCCTGCCCCTTTTTATACTTCTCTTTCCTCTTTCTGTACCTCTTTTGCTTGAATATGACGTGTTACAATGCATGTGATACATCGCATGCCATTACAACGTGGTCATTGCAACAAATGTGTTGTTACATCGCATACCATTGCAATGCAAGTTGTTACAATGACTTGCTGTAGGTGGTGCTGGCTATTGGAATAGTATAGTTTACTATTCCAACTCCAGTCTGTGCAACAGTAGGGAAGGTGTTTGATTTTAAATCCAATTCCTTCTGCCCCCATCGGCAAGTCTCTGTAACGGCTTGGGTTGTGATGGTTGCGATGTATCAATGTGGTTGTTGTTGTAATGGCTGCATAGTAATGTATTGCATGCGATGTAACTGATGTTTCCCCTCTTGTTTCTTTCTGCACCTCTCTTGCCTCTTTCTGCACTTCCCTTGACTCTTTCTGCACCTATGTTGCTTCTTTCTGCATTTTTCTTTCCTTTTTCTGGACCACTCTTACAACTTTCTTCAATTCTCTTGCCTCTTTCTACACCTCTCTTCCTTTTAGTGCACATTCGTGCTTCTTTCTGCACCTCTTGAGCTGCTTTCTGTACCTCTATTGCTTCTTTCTTCACTTCTATTGTGTCTTTGTTCAATTCTCTTGCTTCTTTCTGCACTTCTCTTATCTCTTTTTAAACCTCTCTTTCTGCACATTTCTTCCTCTTCTGTACATCGCTTGCCTCTTTCTGAACACTTCTTCCTCTTTCTACACCTCACTTGTTTCTTTCTGTGCTTCTCTTGCCTATTTCTGCACATCACTCTCTTCTTTCTGAACCTCTCTTGCTTTTTTCACGGACCTCACTTTTTTTGTACTTTACTCTCTTCTTTCTGCACCTTTCTATCTTCTTTCTGCAATTCTCTTGTTTATTTCTACACCTTTCTTCCCCTTTCTGCACATTTCTTGCCTCTTTTTGCATATTTTCCTCTTTCTGCACCTCTCTTTCATCACTTCTCTTGCTTCGTTCTGTACTTTGCTTGCTTCTTTTAGAACAACACTTGCTTCTTTATGCACCCCTCTTGTCTATTTCTGCTTTTCTCTTGCCTCTTTCCGTTTTTCTCTTTCCTCTTTCTGTACCCTCTTGCCTCTTTCTGTACATTTCTTCCTCTTTCTGCACCTCTCTTACTTCTTACATTACTTCTCATACTTGTTTCTGTACCTCACTTTCTTCCTTCTGCATCTCTCTTGCTTCTTTCTGCTCCTCTATTACTCTTTCTGTACCTCTCTTGCCTCTTTCTGTACCTAATTCTCTTCTTTCTGCAGCTCTCTTGCTTCCTTCTGTACCTCTCCTACTTCTTTTTGTACTTCTTGTGATTATATCTGTACCTTTATTCCTTTTCTGCACCTTTCTTCCTCCTTCTGCGCTTTTATTCTTCTTTATGCAGTTCTCTTGCTTCTTTCTGCACTTCTCTTTAGTCTCTCTTTACCTCTCTTGCTTGTTTCTGCACCTCTTTTGCCCTCTTTCTGCACCTCTCTTGCTTCTTTCTGCACCCCTGCTTCAGCTTTCTGTACCTCTATTGCTTCTTTCTGTATTTATCTTGCTTTTCTGCCGCGCTCTTCTTTCATTCTTCTCCAGTATTGACGATTGCTGCTCCTATCTTGCCTCTATCTGCACCTCTCTTGACTTTTTCTGCATTTCTCTTACCATTTTCTTTACCTCCCTTGCCTATGTCTATACATTCATTCCTCTTTCTGTTTCTCTTTTGCTTCTTTCTGCACTTCTCTTGCTTCTTTTGGCACCTCACTCAGCTCTTTCTATACATCTTTTGCCTCTTTCTGCACCTCTCTTGCCCCTTTCTGCATATTTCTTCCTCTTTCTGCACCTCAGTTACCTCTTTCTTCACTTCTCTTGCTGTTTTTGTACCTCTTTCTTCTTTCTGCACCCCTCTTATCTATTTCTGTACCCCTCTTGCCTCTTTCTGTACCTTTCTTACCCCTTTCTGCACCTCTCGTGCCCTTTTTTGCACATCTCTTGTCTCTTTCTGTACCTTTTTTGCATCGTTTTGCACTTCTCTTGCTTCTTTCTGTACCTCCCTTGCCTCTTTCTGAACATTTCTTCCTCTTTCTGTACCTCACTTGTTTCTTTCTGTGCTTCTCATGCCTATTTATGCACATCACTCTCTTTTTTATACACCGCTCTATCTTCTTTCTGCAATTCTCTTGTTTCTTTCTACACTTTTCTTCCTCTTTCTGCACCTTTCTTGCTTATTTTTGCATTTTTTTCTCTTTCTGCACCTCTCTTTCCTCGTTCTGCACATCTCTAGCTTCTTTCTGCAAACCTCTTGCTTCTTTCTGCACCTCTCTTTCATCACTTCTCTTGCTTTGTTCTGTACTTTGTTTGCTTCTTTTAGAACATCGCTTGCTTCTTTATGCACCCCTCTTGTCTATTTCTGCTTTTCTCTTGCCTCTTTCCGTTTTTCTCTTTCCTCTTTCTGTACCCTCTTACCTCTTTCGGTACATTTCTTCCTCTTTCTGCACCTCTTGTGCTTTTTTCTGAACCCCTCTTGCCTCTTTCTGCACCTCTCTTGCATCATTCTGCATTAATCTTGCCTCTTTCTGTGCTTTTCCTGCCCCTTTTTATACTTCTCTTTCCTCTTTCTGTACCTCTTTTGCTTGAATATGACGTGTTACAATGCATGTGATACATCGCATGCCATTACAACGTGGTCATTGCAACAAATGTGTTGTTACATCGCATACCATTGCAATGCAAGTTGTTACAATGACTTGCTGTAGGTGGTGCTGGCTATTGGAATAGTATAGTTTACTATTCCAACTCCAGTCTGTGCAACAGTAGGGAAGGTGTTTGATTTTAAATCCAATTCCTTCTGCCCCCATCGGCAAGTCTCTGTAAC
This sequence comes from Lissotriton vulgaris, assembly GCF_964263255.1. Taxonomy (NCBI): domain Eukaryota; kingdom Metazoa; phylum Chordata; class Amphibia; order Caudata; family Salamandridae; genus Lissotriton; species Lissotriton vulgaris. The sequence goes on from NC_141698.1 coordinate 376,412,296, forward strand.
GGCTTGGGTTGTGATGGTTGCGATGTATCAATGTGGTTGTTGTTGTAATGGCTGCATAGTAATGTATTGCATGCGATGTAACTGATGTTTCCCCTCTTGTTTCTTTCTGCACCTCTCTTGCCTCTTTCTGCACTTCCCTTGACTCTTTCTGCACCTATGTTGCTTCTTTCTGCATTTTTCTTTCCTTTTTCTGGACCACTCTTACAACTTTCTTCAATTCTCTTGCCTCTTTCTACACCTCTCTTCCTTTTAGTGCACATTCGTGCTTCTTTCTGCACCTCTTGAGCTGCTTTCTGTACCTCTATTGCTTCTTTCTTCACTTCTATTGTGTCTTTGTTCAATTCTCTTGCTTCTTTCTGCACTTCTCTTATCTCTTTTTAAACCTCTCTTTCTGCACATTTCTTCCTCTTCTGTACATCGCTTGCCTCTTTCTGAACACTTCTTCCTCTTTCTACACCTCACTTGTTTCTTTCTGTGCTTCTCTTGCCTATTTCTGCACATCACTCTCTTCTTTCTGAACCTCTCTTGCTTTTTTCACGGACCTCACTTTTTTTGTACTTTACTCTCTTCTTTCTGCACCTTTCTATCTTCTTTCTGCAATTCTCTTGTTTATTTCTACACCTTTCTTCCCCTTTCTGCACATTTCTTGCCTCTTTTTGCATATTTTCCCCTTTCTGCGCCTCTATTTCATCACTTCTTTTGCTTCTTTCTGTACTTTACTTTCTTCTTTTAGCACTTCACTTGCTTCTTCATACACCCCTCTTGCCTATTTTTGCATCTCTCTTGCCTTTTTCTATACATCTGTTGCCTCTTTCTGTATCTCCCTTGGCTCTTTCTGCAATTTTTTTCTTCTTTCTGCACCTCTCTTGCTTGCTCCTGTCCTTCTCTTGCTTCTTTCTTCACTTCACTTGCTTCTTTCCGTACCTCTCTGTTGCCTCTTTCTGCACTTTTCTTCCCTATTTCTGTACTTCTTTTGCCTCTTGCTGAACCTCTAATGCTTCTTTTTGTACTTTGTTGCCACTTTCTGCACCTCTCTTGCCTCTGTCTACTATTCTCTTGTCTCTTTCTGCACCTCCCTTGCCTCTTTCTGCACATTTCTTCCTCTTTCTGCACATCTCTTGCTTGTGTCTGCACTGCTCTTGCTTCTTTCCGCACCTCTCTTGCTTTTTTTAAAAACATTTTTATTTAAAGGTGGCACAAGCATTTTAAACACATACAGACTATTTCATTTAACAGAAATTCCAAAATCTGCGTAAATATTACAAGAAGCAGTAAAAGAAAAAAGCAAAAAAGAGAATATAATAAATAAGTAAATGAGGTTGCAAAATAGTAAAAAGAAACAGGGCTCATTTTCACATTAGTTCAATTCACAAGTAGGAAACAAACAGCCCCAAATTCTATCTATTTTATCCAGTGCTTTAGCACCTCTTTTCCTAGCTAACAGTAGTTCCATATGATGTATCTCTGTCACCAAACACCACCATTCGTTTGCATGAGGTGATTGTTCCACTATCCATGCTCGAGCTATGACCAGCCTTGCACATGCTAATAGAATAAAAATTAAGTCTTGAAATGGAGAAGAATTAAGTTGTAAGCCTAAAAGGATCATGTCTGATGATAATGGTACCTCCATTAGTTGTTTTGATCTCAGAATATTTTCTATGCCGTCCCAGAATGGAGTAAGAACAGGGCAGAGAACCAGCATATGTTCTAAATCAGTAGCCTGAGTATGACATTTTGGGCATTTGGTACGATCGTTGAAAGCGTTATTGGGGGCCCATTTACCTATTTGTAAAGGGGTATAGTAAAGTTGGCATATCGTTTTATATGCTTGGAGTTTTAAGCTTGAAGAGTGGACTAATGTATTAATTTTGTTTAAAAAAGAAGAAATGTCATTTGAACAAATACCAGTCGTAAACCTTAAAGCCCATTTCTGTGCTAATTTGGGGCAATCATCTATCTTGCCTTCGATAAAGCATTTGTATCCTTGACTAATGATATTTTTCTTGTTCCCCACTCCTTTATACATGCACAGCCATAAGTCTGAGTCAACAATCTCTTTAAGGTTTAATTTCCCTATAAGGAAGTCGCGTATTTGTATATACTTAAAGTAAGCATTTGCAGGTAATTTATATAATAGCCTAAGTGTATCAAAGTCCAAGAAACCTGATGACCCATATAGGTCCCCCAATCTTACTATACCTCGATTCACCCATATTTTACATCCTGAATCACTAAAAATACTTGGTAATCCCGGATTATTCCAAAGGGTTAAAAGAGAATGATAGAATGATGCTTCATTCTGAATCAATACCCTCTTCCATATGCTGATTCTATCTTTCGCAGTCTTCAACTTAACTCTTTTAAAATAATTTGGGTCATTATTTCTGGCCAAAAATTGTAAGGAATCTAATCCTAGCATAAATTGGTGGAAAAAATATGGATTATTAGAATTAAACATGATGCAAAGTAGTACATTCTGAAATACGGAAAGTTAAGCCCTCCTTTAATGAAAGGTAGTTTCAGGGAGGAAAGTGCTCTACGATTCTTTTTAAAGCCCCATATAAAACTGCCCAATAAGCTGTCAAGTTTCCTAAAAAATATTTTATTTATCTTCAAAGAAATGCATCTAAATAAGTATAAGAATTTTGGCAAAATATTCATTTTGATAAGATTAATTCGCCCTATAAGGTTTAAAGGCACCTTATGCCATTTTTTTAGAAGAGCCTGAGTGCCTATTAGTAACACATCATAGTTCAATGCCATTATATCCTTAATATTTGATGTTATCTTGATACCTAGATAGGTAGCGGCGTGGCATATTCCCGTTACTGGTATCTGTGGTTTATAATTGGCTATAATTTGGGTCTTGCCTAGATTTAATTTGTATCCTGAAACTTCACCAAATGTATCTGCTTCTTTGATAATTCCTGCCATAGCTTCCATCACATCAGTTGTATAAACTGCCAAATCATCCGCTTAAGCAGTAATTTTAAGCGATCTTGTCCCAGATGTGAATGGCTTTATCAACACCTGCTCTTGTATAGCATTAATAAAAGGTTCCATGGCAAGAGCAAATAATAAAGAAGAGAGCGGGCATCCCTGCCGGGTCCCTCTCAAAATTGAAAATTTGGAAGAAAGTAAACAATCGCACCCAATTACAGCATTAGGGCAGTCATAAAGTGCTTGGATTTTCGTTAGAAATTTAGTTTTAAACCAATTTCTTTAAGAATTACCCAGAGATAATCCCACCCCACTCGGTCGAAAGCTTTTTTAGCGTCGAATAGTATCATTCGAAGTGGGGAGGGATTAGTGGCTGCTATGTCAAACAGAGTAATAGCCGTGTTTACGTGTTGAGTTGTATCTCTGCCTACTACAAAGCCATGCTGATTTTCACTAACCAACTTATGCATGAGGGGGGAAAGTCTTGTGGCGATTAGTTTAGCGAATACCTTGGCATCAGCATTAATTAAAGAAATTGGGCGGTAAGACCCGCATTCTGTAGATGGTTTGTTTTAAAAAAAAAAAATTTTTTAGCAGTGTTCCAAGAGGTTGGGGCCCTATCTGGAACTTATCTGATTAATAACTGAGCAAAATATTGGAAGTAATTCCTCGCAACATATTTTATAAATTTCAATCGGCAATGTGTCATCCCCCGCAGCCTTCCCAGAGGGAAGAGAGAAGATAGCTGATTTTAGTTCTTCCTTAGTAAAATCTTTTTCCAGTTCTTCCATATCTACTATATCCTTCTCTAGCCGCCAATTGTTTCTAATGTAGTTTTCCACTATCGCCGTAGGGGGGACGCCCTCTGGGGTGTATAATTTAGTATAATATTCTACAAATTGTTGCAATATCTGCTCTGGACTAGTATGATTAATACCATTTGCGCCTTCTATGCTCTTAATTAAAGAAGTAGATCTATCATCAGCGATTTTATCAGCGAGGATTTTACCTATTCTATCGCCACTCTTGTATTGCGAGAATTTATATTTGTGTAGTTTAGTCGTAACTTTATCTCTTAAAAATGTCTTGGTCTCGCATCGTAACGTTATCAGCTTAAGCTCTAGTTTAGCTTTGTTTAGGTTATGAGAAGCCCCCGCACTTTCTTTTCTGGTAATTTCAGCCAAATGTTCTTCTAGCCCTCTTATCCTTAATGTAATACAGCGGATCTCTTCCTTACGATTGGCATTCTGTTGGATAATAAACTGTTGGGCGAAACCCCTGATACTAGCTTTACAACAGTCCCAAACTGAGGTAATATTAGCCGTATCAATATTAAACTCTAAAAATTCTTTTATGTGTTCTTTCAAAAGAGAAATAAACGTAGTATTAGATATCAGATGTCTGGGAAAGGAGAATAACCTAGGTTCTGTCTTTTTAGATACAATCTTAAAGATTACCACTATAGGGTTGTGATCAGATGTTACCTTTGGGCAGATCTCCATCTTACAGCCCTCCAAAATATGAGTTGTTGCCCAAGCCATATCTATGCGTGAGTACATTTTATGTGGTATTGAGTGGTAAGTGTATCCTGCAAGCATAGGGTGTAGGTGCCTCCAAACATCTTTCAGTTTATGTATGCGGGCTAGTTCTAAAATAGATGCCCTAGTCTTACGCATTCTTTGTGAAGAAATGCCCTTAGTCGTATCTTTTGCGTAATTAAGAACACAATTAACATCCCCCATAAGTAATAACTCCCCTTCCCAACCTAGTAGCTCAATATTTAATTGGTCAAAAATTTGCTGCATCATCATGATTAGACCCATATACTGCACAGAGGGTATATTTGAGATTAGACAGCGTAACTTGAGCAATTACCCATCTTCCTGCTTTGTCTGATGCAACCCTATTAACTTCAACCTTAAATAGCTTTCTCTTAAGTATAGCCACCCCTCGGATAGAGGCATTCAATGGTGTACATATTATGAGCTCATACCCCCCCTGCTCCAGCATTTTCCTATCCTGATATCGTATATGTGTTTCATTTAGTAGTGCAAAGTGAGGATTGTACATTTTTAATTCTTCAAAGACAATTTGTCTTTTACTTTTAATATTGAGCCCTGAAACGTTCCAAGCAAGACAGCTAACTTGACACATGTCTTAATTCAGATATGTCTTAAACAACTGCTTCAAAAAACCCTTTTAAAATTATAAATTTGTACCTCATATTGTGTCTGCTTGTGTCACCTTTTACAGTTTCCCCTAGGTCCCCCCCCCAAACTCCCCCCAGCCTCAGCCTGCGTCCCTCCCCACACCCCGTACCTACCCGGAAGTCTACCCCTATCTTCTGCTGCCGTTGAATGGGCAGCCAGACAGTGGGACCTCCCCATGGACCCCCCTCCCTCCGTATTAAATCATACGTGAGTATCTTATTACCCTATTTAAAGAGTAGGAAAAAGAGTAGAGTAGAGAAAAACAGTAAAGTATGAAAAAGCACCCGAAAGAAGAAGAAAATGAGGATAGAAAAAAGAAAAGGAGAGCTAACCCTCTATGATCTGTCTGAAATCAGTTTTTTTTTTGGAGGCTAATGATCATTAACTAAGGAAGTAAGAAATTGCTCAGCCTCTTTAAAGTCATCAAATATGTGGGTGTGGCCTGCTTTTATAACTTTAAGCCTGGCGGGCCACTGCCCCCTTAGTTTTTAAAGGGTCTATCAACTTTCGTAGCTCCCATCGTTTATCCATTGTAGTTTTGCTAAGATCAGACTTCGTGAAGAATGTAATATCATCCACCGTCACCGGTGTATTGGGCCTGGCTTTGATGGATATTGCCTGTCTTAATAAAAAGTTTCCCAGATAAATCAGTATGGGTCTAGGAAATCGGCCATCTTTTTTCTTCGTAAACATAGGTAGTCTGTGAGCTCTTTGTATTTGAGAGTCCCAGTCCCAATCGGAAAGATCTGGGAAGGCCTTATGCAGAAACTTGGCCATATATGCCCGGGCGTCTGCCCCTTCAGACCCCTCGGGTATTCCAAAAAAGCGCAAATTCTGGCGCCTTTGGCGATTTTCCAAATCCTCAACCTTATTCTTGAGTGTCAAAATATCTCTATCCTGACAATCTGCTGATATAACAGTAGTAGCAAGGGTTTCATCAACAGTAACAATCCTCTGCTGGATTTCAACAATCTCCTCACTAACGCTGTGCAGTTTACCTCTAACCTCCAGCAAACAACTCTGCATTTTACAGTTATCTTCTCTTAATTGGGAAAAGCTATGCTGAACTTCTTGGCGATGTTCTAATAACGTCTTCAAATTTAAATCCAATGAGGTTCCCATGGGGGAGGCTGCAGGAGCTTGAGGTGGTTGTTATTGGGGTGAGGTTGATATCGGTGCTGGATCTAATGCAGTGAAAGGAACCTGAATGGGCTCACTGCAAACATGTAGAGAAGACAAGGAGTTGGCATTTTCACCCAGTATAGTAGTGGAGCTTGAGCCACTACCTATTACCTTCTGATAAGTTATTTGCAGAGGATCTGGAGATATATTTTTTACTGGCGGATGTAGTCTTGAAGTTATTTATGCTATTATTGCCAGAGAGGCGCTTGGCTATAGATTTTACTCCTCCTTTTGCCTGTATCCACTTACGCAGTGGGCTCTGATCTTTCAAAAGTTTTTCCCGGGCGCTGGCAGATGTCAATGTCGAAGGCAAAATGTTAAAGTTCAAGCCTCTGCCCTTCTTAACCTTAATCTTAGCTTTCCCTTTCCTTTTTAAAAGACCAGTATTTTTACCGTTGATCATTATCACGGCGTCTTCTTCAGTCTCTTCAGTCTCTTCACCCTCGGGACCCTCTCCAGCCCCTAAGTCCTCATACTCATCCTCGTTGGATTCTGCTGCTGAGAAGTCGGTTGTAGTTTCATTAGAGGCGCTTGCTATGTTTGTGTTTATATGATTGATAATCTCAATATCATTAACTGAGTTGGCCGGTGGGTCAGGTTGATTAGGTACCTCATTAGATACATTGGTGATCAGCCTCGCGCTCTCCGTATCAGATCCTGAGGTCTGTGCCTCCTTATTTGCCCCCTCACGACCTTGATAGTTTTCAGCAGGGTGCTGCACCATATCTGCCTCAGGCTGGCATGCATTAACAGAAGCTGTATTGGTGTCATCTGGCACTATAGGCGCGTCATTAGTGGTAGTAGTACCAGCGTCTGATTGATTATTGGCCATGGGGCAAGTAGAAGAAGAAGCCAAAGTATTAGCTAGTCCCTTATTGCTAGCAGTAACATTTACATTCTTTCCAACAAAAAATGCTGTATCTTTGCCCCCTGAGGCCAGTAATACCGATGGGCGGATTACTACTTGTTTACTAGTTTGTTTACCTTGCATGCTGGGGGAGAGAGTGTTCATGGTAGTGGCAGGTTTGGTAACAGCTTTTGGTGTTAATGGTGTTGCTGCTGCTGTTGCTGTTGCTGCTACTGGCACTGTTGTTATATGTTTAACCACCGCCGCTGGCGCCACAGTCTCTTTCCTTCGTTAATCTCCTTCTGTAATTTATTCAGGTGAGGGGGCGTTTTGGGTGCGTTTTTAGGGGCCATCACTGCACCGTTCTCCTGCCTCTTCTTACTCCTGGTCCTCGCCACAGCGGGGCTTTTGTTTAACCCCTCTCTGCTGCCCAACCTCTTTGTTAGGAGACTGCTGGTTTTTACTCCTACCTGGCGCTTTCTCCCCCCTCCGCTCCGCTCCGCTCAGCCGAGGCTCCGCTTTCCAGTAGCTTCACTTGCCGGGTTGCTCTCTCTCTCGCTCACTCTGCTCGCACCGCCTCCCCGCCTCTCTCCGCAGCTGCTGCCGCCTCAAGGATTCCACGGCCACCAGCACAGCTCCGCGTAGTGATCGTACGGCGTTCCTCTCTCCCTCCGTCAATCAAACACAGTGCGTAATCAGGTTAGGGAGCTTTCTTTCTTTCTTCAACGGGTTTGCCGCGTCTCTATAGAGCGATTATTAAAGCTAATCAAAGCTCTAGATCGTCGTCAGTCATCCCAATCATCTGCTCGTCTATTCGTCAGCATAAATCTCTACTCTATTCTCCCAGCCACGTGCAGGTCAGCACAGCAAGCGCGAAGGTCGGGAGGTCCCGTAGAAGCGTCCTCACTGTGGCGGCTTCAGTCCGCCATCTTGCTTCCAAGTCTAGCAGTTTCCAATACCATTTGTAACGAGTTCTTGAACCCTCTTGCAATTTTCTGCACAAATCGTGCCTCTTTCTGCAATTCTCTTGCCTCTTTCCGTGCTTCTCTCTCCTCTTTTGTACCTCTCTTGCTTGAATATGATACGTTACAATGCATGCAATGCATCGCATGCCATTACTAAGTGGTCATTGCAATGACTGCATTGTTACATCGCATACCATTACAATGCAAGTTGTTACACGGACTTGCTGTAGGTTGCGCTGGATATTGGAATAGGATAATGTACTATTCCTACTCCACTCTGTGCAACAGTAGGGAAGGTGTTGATTTTTAAATCCAATTCCTTTTGCCCACTTCAGCAAGTTGTTGTAACGACTTGCTTAATAATGGTTTGTGATGTATCAACGTGTTCGTAAGGTGGCACCAAAACACTTTTCCAATGGAAACATGGTCCTAACTATATCTACCTACAAGGGACCGCCAGTAGGTAATACATAATACATATATCACATTAGATTGTATTTTAGCCATGCTGATGTAACATTTGTTTTATCCTAGATTTAATAAATATAGATGCTAAACAGATAGGAATGCATTTAAGCATGTATTATGGAAAGCAATAAGTTATGTTTTCTATGTCTATTGCTGCTATGTCTGCACACTCACTTTAAAAGTTTTACCATTTATAATCTCTTGAATGACAAAATGAAAGCACACCATACAAGGTATAGATCAAATATATATGTATTTATTCTAAACACAACCCTCTGGACTCTTTATGAGGTCAGAGGTAAAAGTACAGTACAAGGAACCTAATTAGATTACGATAAGTTGCATAGTATACGTTATGCCCTAGGGGCCTCACAAACCATATACTAAAAAAGTGGTATAAGAACTACGTGAACCACAGTCTACTCCACCCTATCTCACTCAATATATCTTTTGCCCGTCTCAGCCAGGGGATTTTACACATACGATCTGCATCCCTGACTACAAGATCAGCCTGGGTGTACAGGGACAATTCTGGTGTAACCCAAAGCCTTCTCCAATAAGCCTGGTCTAAATTGCGCTGTGTCCTCCATAGAATAACAACCCAGATCTAAAAAGAGGGGCAATAATGGGGTGGATTGGCGAAGACCCGTTATAGCCCTCAGGAATTTGTTTTCGGCTTTAGCCAGAGGGGCTAAGTTGTTAAATCCCCATAATTCTTCCCCATATAAAACTGAGGAGCTAATTTTTGAGTTGTATATTTTTGGGACAGGTGCAACAGGCTTGGTGTGGGAAAGACAATGTTCCTTCAACAGGGCACCGGACAAATGGGCGTGTTTGAGGAACAATTGGTCAATATGGGGCTTCCAATTAAGTTTTCTAACTAATCTAATCCCCAAATATGTGAAAACGTGGGTCTGCTCTAAGGTAACTTCGTTCATAGCTACTCTGGCTTTTATAACCTTATGTTTATGTAGAGCCATAAATTTGGTTTTCTCCACATTAACTATAAGGTCATGGTCCCGACAAAACTCCTCAGATTTAACAATAGCTGACTGGACTCCTTTTTGTGTCTTAGAAATGATCAAAGTATCATCCGCAAACATGAGCAAAGGAATCTTCATGCCTGCTAGGGTAGGAGCGTCGGTGGGATGATTCTGGAAATACTGCACTACTCTATTGATATACAGGGAAAAGAGGGTGGTGCCAAAATGCACCCCTGTCGAACCCCCTTTGCAATAGGACACCAGGTAACTAAAATGGCCAGTAATTCCAATGGCATGTCCTGTTCCACAAATGCTCTCCACATTTTGGTGCTTGGGGCAAGATCGAAAGCCAACTTAAGGTCAATAAAAGCCCCATAAATGATACCCCCTCCTACCACTCACCAATAAATTAAAATACACCTAAAAACCTGGTCAATAGTGCTGGTGTGTGAATTGAACCCCACCTGCAATGGAGATAAGATGTCAAATTTGTCTATCCAGGCCTGGATTTGACTTAATACCAGCTTGGCGAGTGACTTTTTGAATACAATCAATGAGGCTTAATAGGCCTGTAGTTGCCTGGGTTGGAGAGATCCCCTTTCTGAAAAATTGGGAGGATTTCTGCTCCTGACCATGTATCTGGCATGGGAGCACCACTGGCGATGGCATTCGCAAGTAACTGGATATATGTTACCCAGCAACAATAAGACATTAAAGCAATATTCACCATATCCGTCGCAGTGCTCAGGGACCGCGAGTCTGCAGCGGAGGAAATGTTTTCAGACAATCGTCCACAGGGACAGCAGCTAAACCAAGCCAGTACCATTGAAACAACAGCAGGCGTTAAAAGAGTAAAAGAAATTTACTGTATCCTGGAAAAATATATGCACCAGGAGACAGCCAAGTGGTTGGAGGCAAAATCCCTCCAGAAGTACCTGGACGTGAGCAGGATACCGAGGGGGCTGCGGATCATGTTAGCCCCCAGGTATGACACACCCAATCCTCGAATGATGGCAGAATGGGTAGAGCCCAATCTCGACTCTTCCCACAGGCTTGTCCAAATTTTGGTAAAGTATGAGGAGGTTGATCGCATTAAGCTCGAGACCAAAATGGATGCCCTCAATGAGTACAGGGTGAGCCACAACAGAGGAAGAATTTCCACAATGAAATGATGATAAGACTCAATAAGGAAGAAGAAAAAATAAAGCAAGATATACAAATTCAAGAGACAAGGTTGATTACACCAACGGACACATTTTCACGTTTGTCCGAAAATTCGACTTTTTCAGAAATGTTAGAGGGAAAAATACAAGTTTCACAAAAGAACGCAATGAGGATCAAGGTGGCACCACTTTAGCATAGGCTTCGGACCTTAGTTCGGTCATGGAGAGTGAATCAGAGACAGATATGGCAAGGGGTAGACCATATCTTGGAGCTAAAAAACCGTAATTGGGAGAAAAATTAGACTATCTAAGAAGAAGTCAAAGGGAGACTCTCAGACGAAGAACAAACAAAAAAACAAAAAACAAAGAACTGCGAATAGGCGGCTACGAAGGCAGGCTGCCAGAAAAAGGAGGCAACAGTGGCAATCAAAAACCAGGGAGAGGGCGGGGACAATGGAGACACAAATAATAACGCCCCCCACCTCCCCCCTAACAACTACTACAGACAATACTATTATCAATTTAACTCTAATAAATCTGGGTTCAGCAGAACAACGGTTGCTAGCACTGGGATTGGCATATTGTCCCAAAACTAACTTCGAATATACAAACACATGTGCAGATATCTACAAGTTTATAAGGAAGTTAAAACTTGAGAGATTTCATAAATTACAGGCCAAGTCATAGGAGTTAACCAGAGACACTGACGCTCAAGACTCAATATTGGCCAGTGAAGACAAGCACAAACTAACAGTATCTGATTTGGGTGTCCTACAGGATCTCTACAATCTGGGAGAGGAAGCTGCATTGGAAGACAACCCCAACAAGACCCAAAATTAACAATCAGAAATAAGTACACAAGATCTCTTGTCTCCAACATATGCAACGTGTGCCAAACCAATGATCACATTTAAAGTGAAATCGAAATTTGTACCCATTATGCCATGTGACTTTCTAGATCTGTTCAATGAACATGTGGTAACGGAAATAAAAAAACTCCATATGGATACCAACAAGACTAAAAACAAGACCACTAATCAAAAAAGACAATATCAACAACTGATGGAAACATTTAATAATGAGAAACAGGTAGTTGTGAGAAATGCGGGCAAATGAGGCAACGTAGTACTATGGCCCCTTAAAGATTACATGGAAGAGGCCACAAAACAGCTAAGTGACAATGATTGCTATCACAGAAGTTCCATGCAGAAGTTAAAAAATGCACAAGATAGCTTTTTCTTAAAACTACTGGCATGGAAAAGCCGGAGTTTTCTAAATTTACAAGAATGTAAGTTTTTAAAAAAGGAGAACCCCATGATTCCAGTAATCTATTTTGTCCCCAAGGTTCACAAATGCTTAAACAAACCACCAGGGAGGCCCATCATTTCAGCTTGCGATGGGCCACTTGAAAATATGTCCATCTATATCAATTCATTTTTACAAGAACACGTCAAGAACTTCAAATCATATGTGCAGGACACTAGTGATTTTATAAGGAAGATCAATAGGATTAAATGGCAGGCCGGTTATCAACTGATAGCACTTCATATATCTGCTCTCTAAACATGAATACGGTGGCATTAAAGCGGTTGAACATTTCCTAGCCAATAGACCTATGAAGTTTGCCAAACACAATCAAAAGCTGATCGATATGTTAATATTTTGCCTCGAAAACAATCTATTTATGTACAGCTTCTCCCCCAGCTATGCCTGTCTGTTTATGGGATGGTGGGAAGAGCTGGTCCTTATGCAGCAATTTGCTCACATCTATACCGAAAAGGCAATAATATGGCTCAGGTTCATAGATGACCTTTTATTTTTGTATGGAATGATGGTTCAAAGCAGAGTGCACATGATTTTATTCCAGACATCAACAAAAAATATTTACATTTAAAGTTTATTAATTCCATCAGTTGTTAAAAAATAACATTTCTGGATGTGAAAGTGTCCATAATAAATAACAAACTATCAACTTCTCTTTTTTTAGGAACAAACAGCAGGCAATGCAGTATTGCACGCATCTAGTTCTCCCCCACCTCACCTTATACACAGCATCTGCCTACAGGGAGATGCTGAGAATCAGGCAGATCTGTAGTGAGGAAAAGGATACCCAAGATAAACAGAGAGAATGTAAGAGCAGATTCCTCCAAAGAGGTTAATAATCAAGAACAACTGACGCGACAATATCCACATCAAGAAGTCAAGCTACCCATGATCTACAACAATATAGATCTAAAACCCAGGGAGCAACAGGTGATATAACAAATGAGCCCACACGATTAATACTAGCGTATTCTAGACAGGAAGGATAGATAAGATCTATTATAAGACGTAACTGGCCAATAATATTAGGAGACCCGGTTATTGGTGGGTTACTTCCTAAAAAGCCAGCAATAAAATTCAGAAGAATAGCATCAATTGGTAACGTCTTGGTTAAAAACAGTCCAGAAGATCAAGAAACAGGCATATGGCTAACAGCTAGGAAGGAATTTTACAGATGTTCCAGCTTTGAGGCCTGCCAGTTTGGAATAAACAAGATGTCCTACTAAACAGCTTTTAGTGACCGTACCCATTTGATCAATCAATATCTGTCCTGCAAAACAGAATTTGCGGTATATGAATGAGTTTGTAGCTGCAACCTTTATTATACAGGCAGCACAAAACTAGGAGTACACGAAAGGATACTGCAACATACACTTGCTATCTTAAACAATGATCCAAGCTACCCAGTTGCCAGGCATTTTAAAGATAAGCATAACAGTAGTCTTAAACGTTTTAATTATTTTGTTTTAGAAGCAGTGCCACCCAATAAAAGAGGGGGCAACAGCAAGGCTAAATGAAGGCACTTAGAAACAAGGTATATCCTTGAAATGGATACAAAGCACCCTGGAGGGCTCAACACTAGTGAGGACATGTACACATATCTTTAGATATCCGCATGGAGATAGCAATACAGTAATTATAACTGAATATCCAAATCACCATACTGTATATATCATGAAATTGAATATCGACATTTTTTACATATGTAATTTTACACCTGAAATTTTACACTTGTATATATATACATATATTTTATTTTATATTTATACTTTAAGGTGTATAACAGGGTAATCTTATCATAACATAGTTGGAATGAAATTTTGGATGAACTTGATCAATATGAGTTCTACAATATGGAGTCTGAACTGTCATATTTTAGTTAATCTATCTGGTTTTATAGGGTTGAAATTATTTTATATGATATTTTATATAATATTTAATATTATGTTATATATCCTCATTTGTGGGAATCAACTGTGTACAATAGATTGTTACTTACCAACTGAGGCTTTTGGTGACGTAAAACCTTACATTTCATAATTATAAATGATATGGTTTTGTACAAACAATGATAAGAGGCATTAGCCAATACTTTATTGCTGCTATAGGTTTAATACATTTTTGCCTAATTTTTTTTAACTACAATTGCACATTTTGAACATATACATAGTTTACAGTCTTGCTCTCAGGGATAGGGGGTATGTTTTGCACTAGTCACTTTAATACTGAAATAGCAGAGTTTTAGACAAAATTAATAGCTAGGACACCAGCAAACATGGCAAACAATGGACTTTATGTATTTATACAAGTATTTAATCACATTAGATTGGATTTTAGCCATGCTGATGTAACATTGGTTTTATCCTAGATTTTAATGACTATAGATGCTAAACCGATATGAATGCATTTAAGCATGTATTATGGAAAGCAATAAATTATGTTTTCTATGTCTATTGCTGCTATGTCTTCACTGTCACTTTAAAAGGGGAACCTCTAACTCCAGGCGCTGTCATGTGATCAAGGCCGATGATCCGCCGAAACGGATCAATGTGGCATGGTGTTTACAGAATAAAGAATAAATCAGCAGAAGAGTTGGGTCTGCTATCCTCCTTTCAATAAACAAAATATCAGATGAGTTTTCCGAATATAAATATATATATATACACACACACACATATATACATACATAGTTATACTAATATTGTGGAGGAGCCATGACTCACAAAAGTCAAAGACTTGAATGGGTCATGATCCCCCTTCCTTCCCTGAACAATGGGACAATGGTTAATTTTATCGCATATATGGATGCTGCATATGATTTATGCCATGGCATTCTTTCATGTTTTTTGGTTTAACAAAAGATATTTAAAAGAAACCGGGATGCAAATGGTTAAAATTCTGCAGTAATCTAAAATCATATCAAGAGTCCTTGTGACTATTAGCAGAGTTATTTTCCTGTATAAAATTATAGTTACATGGAGCAAACAGGGAATTGCTCTTATCAATTTTGCTGTAATAAATTTGACTTTGACCTTTGCACGGTAGTAATAAAAATGTGAGCACGCATTTGTAGGTAAAATTGTCCTGAATGATGTATTATAATTAGGCTATGAAAAAAGGATAAGAATATGCAAGCATTAGATTTAAGCAGTTTCTTAAATGATGCAATGAGTCTTAACATTAATGTAACAGTACATACCTGCAATGTAATGACTCCCTATATACTGCCTTCGATATAATGAGGGATTATCCACTGGTAGACTTTTTTTATCATACTTTATTGAAACACCTCAGCCATGGAAAAACAGGGCATTTGTGATACATACAGTGTTTTGTTTTTGTTGTTCTCATCATATATAATATACATATTTGAACAGAGAATAATTACTGATTTACAAGTGTAAGTCGTCAGTTGCCCGCCTTGCTGCATTGGAGATATTTTCACATAATCTGCCAAAAATGTGACATCAAGATCAATAATAATAAGCATCTTTACATTCAAACTAACTCTATTTTACTAACTAATCCCAACCCCCCTCCCAGCCCCCCCCCCCCATTCCTGGCCTGTTGCTCCTGAGTCATATGTTTGTCGAATATGGTATTACCCTGGTATCATGCATCCTCTCCTGTCTAAGATCCATGGTGTGTGGCTGGGGTATGGGGGGAACTAGCAGTGTGTCCATGAGGACTGTCAGGAGATTAATGTGTGGGATTATGCTGTGTAGGGATTAGGTCTAATTGCTTGAATTCCTCCAGAATGAGGTCCCACTCCTTGGACATAGGCAGTTTCCTCAACCCCCTGCCCCTCTTCTCGGTGCAGCACCGCACTCTCAGCACCCCCCCCCATTGTATCATGTCATTCTGCCAGCTAGACAATGTCTGGAATCTAGGGGATTTTCACCTCATAGTGAGGGCCCTAGCGGCTAGTAAGAGGGCAAGGTCCAGGAAACGTCATTGGACCTTCTGCTTTGTGTTATGTTTACGGAGCCCCATAAGACATTCTAGAACTTTATCTTGAACTGTCATATGTGTGACTATGCCTAGGTAATGTCAAACACCAATCCAATAATCTAATATACACGGGCAAATCCATAGCATGTGGATAAAGTCTGTTTGGTCACCTTTACAATGGGGGCAGCAGTGCTGGGTCTCTGGGAACATCCGATGTATTCTTTGCGGGGTGAGGTAGGATCTATTTAGGACCATTGTCTGGATGAATTTCAAGGTAATGTTGCAACACATTTTCTTAAGATGTTCTAGCGTGCTTTTCCATGCTCTGTCAGTAAGTTCTACACCTGCGTCCTCTGCCCATTTTGTCCTAAGTGTTGCGAGTGTTGTTCCAGCATGCGCCCTGATTCCGGTATACAGCCATTTAATAAGGTGTTCCCCGGTCCCCATATAATATAATAGGAGTACCAATTCATGTTGTGGGGGTTCCCTGCGTTGTGGTGCCCAAGTGTTCTTAATATAATGTAATACTGTTGCGTGTAATAAGTACTGCTGTTCTGGCGTGCCAGTAATCTGTACGAATGTGTCATGATCTAGTAGGTTGCCATCGGCAAAGAAAGCACCCACCTCCTCCACCCCTGCCTCCATCCAGGCTTGTGTTCTTGCCCTCGTAGGTCTACCCCCAGGAGCAGGAATACCCACTAAGGGAATATTTGCTGCGTAAGGGGTTATGTCTGATGTATATAACAGTGCTTTCATCCAGCATTGCAGTGCGGTCTTCAACAACAGCAGTCCCTCTGAAGGGATTTTTGCTTTGGACAAGATCAGGGGGTGCAGTGTACCCTTGACTATATCTCTCGGTGTGATGCCGATTTCATGTAGATTCCTCCCCGCTGTCCAGTATGATAGCCATTGGATTTGGCAAGCATAATAGTATGCCCTGAAGTCATGGACCCCTAACCCTCCCTTACTGGATTCCAGTTGGAGTTTCTGGAGGCTCAGTCTTCGGCGACCAGAACCCCATATAAGCTCCACCAAGATAGTGGTCAAGGTGCGGAAAAGTGATTGGGGAACCACAATGGGTAAGTTAACGAAATAATATAATAACCGAGGGAGTACTACCATCTTAGAGATGGCAATTCGTCCCATCACCGAAAGGGGCAGGGATGTCCAAAAGGCCACACTGGAGCATAGGGCTGTAATGGCCCTCAGGAGGTTACCTTCTCGCATATCCGCCTGCGATCTATATACCTGTATGCCTAAGTATTTGAATGTGGCAGAAGCTACTGGTAGAATTTCAGTGCCAAATTGTACTTCAGCTGGGCGTGGCCCCTTCCGGAAGAAAAAGGAAAGAGATTTCCTTGAATTAATAACAAGGCCTGAAATCTTCCCGAAGTCGAACAAAATAGTGGGGAGGGATGTGGCTTCGACGGATAGATCACAAAGATAAAGATATCATCTGCGTATATGGAAGTAAAGTGGGCTGTACCACCGATGGGTATTCCCAGGTGTTCTTCTGATTTTCTCAGTGTTATTGCCAGGGGTTTTAATGCGAGAACAAACAACAGGGGGGACAAAGGGCATCCCTGCCTTGTACCCCTGTGGATTGTGTACTCCAGAGAAATATGTCATCCGGTGCAAGCTCTTGCCATGGGAGAGGTGTAGAGTAGGCTTACTCATTTAAGATAGTCGTCCGGGAAACCAAAGCTGTGCAAGGTTGCGAACATTTAGTCCCAGGTTATGGAGTCAAAAGCCTGTCGCAGGTCTAATGCCAGGCAACCCGCACTCATGACATAGTGTAACCATCTGGTATTCAGGGACGGGCTACGATTCGTTAAGAATCCGCATTGGTCACTGTGGATGAGGGTGGTGAGGTAGGGCTGAATGTGGTTCGCTAGTGCTTTGCTCAGGATTTCATATTCTGTTGCAAGCAGAGATAGAGCCCTATAATTAGTAATATCTGTGCCACCACAACGTGGTTTGAGTAGGGGAGTGACTAGGGCCTGCAAGGTGGAGTATGGTAGGTGAACGACCTCGAAGGCTACCTTATATACCTCTTCCAATTTGGGAACCAGGATGTCTGAATAAGTTTGGTAAAACTCCATGGGGAGGCCATCTAAGCCAGACACCTTATTACGATTAAGGCCTTTAATTGCAATGCATATTTCTTGTTGGGTGATAGGGCCCACTATTTCATCCTGTATATCTATTGGCAGGGAGGGGATTGTTAAATCTCGAAGAAAGTCATCTATAGACGTGTCGGCGTATGGTACTGGGGCTGCGTATAGGTTACAGAGGTAAGTGCTAAAGGTTTCGCTTATTTCGTGTTGCTTGTTGACTGATTTGCCCGAGGGCATATGAATATGTGTAATAATGGGCGGTTCAGGTCTGTCCTGTACGATTCATGCTAATAATGTCCCAGCCCATCTGCTTCTGAGCGTTTCCGCTGCATAAAGGTTCTGTGATCAATAACCCACAACGTTTCAAGTGTTTCAGCATGGCGAAGGGGAGCACTCTGTAGTGCACCCCTTTTAGTTGGATCAGTCACTGCTTCTTGCTCTAAAGTAGTCATTAAATTGCAAGTTCTGGTGTATTTCCTGTCTGGCTCCTATTGTCTGTCCAATTGCAGCCCCCCTCACCACCACCTCGAGTGCGTCCCATTCAATCAGGTTAGAGGATGCTGTGTTCCAATTTTCAGAGAAGTAGTTGGTAATAGTATTGGATATAGTAGTGCGGAACGGGCCATCCTCCAATAACTGTGGACCCAGTCTCCAAGTGGCCACTGGGGTTGGCACCATGCCCCAGGCTAGTGTAAGTTCTAGGGGGTTGTGATCCAAAAAGGTCTTTGGTAAATATGTGAACTGCTGTGCCTGTGTGGCTATAGTATTGGAGCATAGGAATCTATGTATTCGTGTATGGAGCTGGTGAGCTGGGAAGTAAAAGGAATATTCCTTATATGTGGGTTGTATATGGTGTCAAACGTCCAACAGTGTCCAGCCCTCTAGCCAGGTGTTCAGTATCTCTGCTAACTTGCAGGCACTAGTGCCATGTAATGGGGGTAAGATCTATTTAGAGCCACATCTAATACTGCATTGCAATCCCCACCTAGGATCCATGGAAATGTATCCTAGTCAACCAATGCAGTGCTCAACCGTTGATATAATTTGTCCTTGTCGAAGTTTGGGGCATATACACTCCACAGGACTACAGTTATGCCATCTAGGGTGCCCTTCATTATCACCATCAATGCTAGAGGTATTTTTCCAAGGTGCTGCATGACCCTTTTTCCCATTGTTCATGACGAGAGCACAGGAGCACTGTACTGCATGATGAGCTGAGCTTGTCATGAGCATGGAAGGGGTTAAAGATATACCTCCCTTGGTCTTCTAAGCGGCGAAATCCAGATGGTTGCCTTCTAGCAAAAGCTGAATAGATAGTGGTGTAAATATGGCCTGCCATTTTTTGCGGGTCTTTTGGGCCTCAGCGTCAGTAAGGTGTGACTCTTGGAGGAAGACAATGTTTGCCCTACGCCTGAGGAGATATGCATGGACACAGTGTCTTTTCTGTATTGCTCCTAAACCCCTCACATTCCAGGTTATGAGGTTATAGGAGCCTATGGTGGTGCAGCCTCTAGACATAGGACTCAAAGGTAGGTGTAGCTCCGTGTGTTGTGGAGCCTATGAACAATTACAGACCAGGAATTCCCCACTATCTTATAAATAACAATATATGGCTCATCTCCAAAACTGCGCTTGGTCCAACAACAGATTACAACATACAAATTACACATAATGGTGCATTCGGTCAGTGGGGGCGGGCTGTCACCTTCCATTCTGTACAGTTTGTGATCGCGGAGTCCTGGTTGCTCAACGGAGCCCGGGGGGAATTTGAACACAATATAAGTATTAGTTAACTTTCACCACTTGGTTACATGAGAACCTTAAACAGGATATATCATGCATTACCTCTAAATAACGGACTGAGACAGATGAGCTAACTGGATGGAGCCATACATGGAGAGTTGCAAGGGGACATATTCATGTAATTCCGGGCATTTTCACTTCTAGTGATTTTTCACAGTATAAAGGATACAGTTATAATGGATAAGTCTTCATTAAGTTCTACATCAAGGGGTTGTTTCACCCAGCGGGAATTTCATGCTGGTCTGACTATTACGCCAGGGCGTCATCACTTCAATTATCTACTAAGTCATTTGCTGACTGGGGTGTGATTGATGGAAACAGGGTTATACTGTGCTCAGAGTCTGAGTGGATTGTGCTGTCCTCCGACTCAGTGGATATCGTTTGGCTTCCTTCCCTGAATGAACCAGCCACAGTAAGAGCCTCCTCCTTGCCCATCTGCTGCTGCTCCCAGTTCGGGCCAGTTCTGTCCTTACTCCGATTTGTCTGCTGTGGATGACAATGCTCATGTTTCTGTGATCCATTGCGGCTCCGGGGCAGTGAATCAGAGTGCCCACTCTGGCTCGGTTCCAGATTCATGACCTGCAGCCATTCCTCAGCATTACTCGGGCTGTCAAAGAAGTAGGTTTTCTTGTCATAGATGATCTTCAACCGTGCCGGAAATAGTAATGCATATTTTAGTTGAGCCGCCCCATCTTTGCTGCTCTACTAGTATAGTGTAATCATGGTACAAGGAGATACAGTGATTTTCATACAGGATCTGTGTTTTTTCCCTTGCTTTTTGTAGGATGACATCACAGTCTCTGTAATTTAAAATGTTCATGATTATCGGTCTCGTGGTGCCCCCACCTTTGGTGTTCCTGTAGGTATCCTATCGGCCCTCTCCATGCAGAAGTACGAGGTGAGTCCGTCTTGCGCCACATGATCTCTGAACCACGATTCGAAGAAGTCCGCCGCTCTGGGGACTTCACTGCGTTCTGGGAGGCCAA
This sequence comes from Lissotriton vulgaris, assembly GCF_964263255.1. Taxonomy (NCBI): domain Eukaryota; kingdom Metazoa; phylum Chordata; class Amphibia; order Caudata; family Salamandridae; genus Lissotriton; species Lissotriton vulgaris. Next base: position 376,433,237 of record NC_141698.1, read on the forward strand.
TTACGCGTATATTGTTGCATCTGTTTCTGCCTTCAGCGTCTTTCATCCGATCCTGAAAGCTATTGACTTGCTGGTGTGGGCGTTGTATTTGCGTAGTGTTTGCCGTGAGTTGGGGTTCTAAGTCCTTCAGAGTTCTTTCATGTTCCTTGACTGTTCCAGCTAGCTTCCCGTGATCAGCTTTAAGTAGCGTAAGGCCAGAGGTGAGAGTCCCCATTTGCTGCTCAAGTGCCGATCGGGATTCGCGGATTTCCTTTAGGATCAGACCCAGCTTGTCAGGGGTGTTCTCCACTGTTTCCAAGGATGCGGCCACCGGCGATGGGGCCCTACTGAAGGTCCCGGGTGGATTAGAGTGGTCACCCACGATATGTTGGCCATCCAGCATTTTCCCCTTAAGTCTGCCCATGACGTATACTGGTTGTGCTTGATGGGGGTTTTGGTCACACACTTATACACACTAGTGCAACAAAAAGAAAGGGGGAAGGGGTCTCTGCCTTAGCCTGTGCAAATATCACCCCGAACCCGGTTCCCGGCACTGCACTTCTGATCCAGTCCTCAAGGGGATAACAAGCTCACAGATGTCCCAGATACTATCGGCTGTCAGGGGTTTTAGCCAGGCTGGTGTGGTGTGTCGAAGGGGCCCACTGCCCAAAGGGACCCCCACCGGTTCCCAGAGACTCGCGTGCCACACACCGTGAATCAGCAGCTCTCTTTTGCAGTATTCAGCTCATCTCATCTCATACCAGCAGGCCTCCTCTGCTGTGGGGCAGCATTGTGAAGACAGGCCACGGGCCTGTGCAATCCAGGCCTCCAGTTCCCATGATGCAGCGTGCAGTTGCGGTATCTCTCAATCACAGCCAGGCCCAGTGACAGCAGGAGGTCAAGTCCTACCACAACATTACTCCCCGAGTGTACAACTCCCGCTATAATCAGGATTAATTGTCTTTTCAGTCCTCAATGGCTTTGGTCATGAGGGGGGAACATTCACTTACAGAGGGGGCCCCCATGCACCATCGTGCCATCCCTATCTTTAGGCCTGTGCCCGCACTCCCAGCGTGATCGATGTCCCATGCTGACCAGGTGCACGATTCTGCCAAAACACCTCAGCGAGGGGGATATGCCTGCAATCTCGTTGGGCCCCGCTCTGTGCTGTTGCAGCACTCAGCTCATCTCACCTCATACCAGCAGCCTTCCTCTGCTGTGGGGCAGCATTGAGAAGACAGGCCATGGGCCCGTGCACTCCAGGCATCTAATCCGTGACGCAGCATGACGTTGAGGTATCTCTCATTCACAGCCAGGCCCAGTGACAGCAGGAGGTCTGGGCCTACCACAGCGCAAGTCCCCGTGTGTACAACTCCTGCTATAATCGGGATCAAGTGTCTTTTCAGCCCTCAATGGCTTTGGTTGTGAGGGAAGAACATTCAATTACAGAGGGGGCCCCCATGCGCCTCCATGCCATCATTGTCTTTAGGCATGTGCTCGACTCTTAGCGTGATCGATGTCCCACGCTGGCCAGGAGCGCAATTCTGCCACAACACATCATGCAATCCCGTTGGGCCCCGCTTCGCGCGCATCACTTACCGCTTTCCCACATCTCGAATCAGCTCCGATATGGCCTGGAGCTCACTCGGGCATGGTGGGGGCCACTCGTCGCACGGCCGCACTCCAGAGGCAGCGCACGGTGTTCACTCCCCTGTGCCCTTGTTACTTCTCATGGGTCCCAGAGCGCCATGTCCCATGTGGCCTATGCAGTAATTTGCCTCCCGGTCCAGGCAGCGCAACAAGAACAGGCCGTACCCGCCGTCAGACCTCCACGCCTCCAAGCTATTGCTGATTTCGGGTTTCGCCAGCATCACAAGCAGCGGCGGGGCCTGCCAGAAATTATGGCGAGTAATAGTTCGTTTTGGGTGAGTTAATAGCGTTATTTCCCTCCCGGGGCTCCGGAGCCTCAACAGGACACATTCGCCATTGCAGGCGGTCAGCCACGCCCCCACTGGTGGAAGTTATGGTATTACATACTTAAATTGATCTTCAGTGCAAACCATTTACTGATGAAAACCATGGTTCCTGTTTCACTTACTTCTCCAGTTCTTGTTTTGCAAGCGCAGTGAGCGAGCCGGAAGCAGAGCGGGAGCAGAGCCGAGAAGCGGAGCAGAGCGGCGGCGGCATTTGGCGGGATCAGTGAAATTGCAAAACACCGTATTACCGTAACCTACAACCCGCAATACCGCTGCAATATTGCGGCAGGGGAGCCGCAAAAAAAATCTTGCTCTGGTGCTGCGGGAGAGCTCTTGTACTGCGGGAGCGCTCCGGCACCATGGAGCCTAGGCACTCACCTGAGCTGATTTAAAGAACAGAGCAGGGGCGTGCGCCTAGCTGATTGAGCCCAAGTGAGGTGCGTGGAACTTGAGGCAGCATTTTGGTCACGGTGCCTTAGGCAGGAGAGATTAGTGAGTTCCGTTTGAATTCAGAGAGGTGGTGGTGCCTGTGCATGGCTTGTGCTTGGCCTGGGGTGCTGGTGCGACTACTCTAGCTGCCACCTCATGCCCATTTTGCTTCACTTCACCTGTGCTGCTGTGCTGCTGTTGCAAGTGTCTGCGAGTGTCTGCGAGGAGAAATACTGTTACGCTCACCGTTGAGACCTCTGCCGCAGTTCTAGTCCAGGATTTCACGCATTTTGAGAGCCTGCGAGGGCCGCAGACATTGGCGGCGGCGGATGGTGAAAGCGTGAAGGAACTGACAAGCTGTTGAGCTAAGTTTTGTACTTATGGATTATCTCAGCCTACCACTACGCACCGCTGCCTGGGCGACTTCTACAGCGGGGCATTTCATTTCATACTTCAAGAGCATTCCAGCTGTCGAGGCGGAGGTGGTAGTGGGTGAGGACCGTAAGTCTCTATCCTATGCGTGAGATGAGTTCCAGAAAACTACGCTCTCCTAGCTGTATAAGGAAATTGAGGAGATCATATAGTGGAACTAAAAATGTACAACACCTTTGTTATAAATCCCAATCAACTATTACGGGTTTCTTTCGAAAGCTCCCTTGTCTGTTCCTATGGAGGCAACATCGGGGCAACACAGTTTGTATTCCAAGTTTGCCTCAGTAACACCGCCCCTCCCGTCTACAGGAGAAGCTCAGGGAAACTCTTATGGTTCCACAGGGAGTCTGATAATGTCCCGAGAAGGGGCAAGGGGCCAGATAAGATCAGGCACGGAAGATGACTTAATTAGCTCTTCTCCGGATATATCTTCAAGGACAAACTTGGTCCCTGGCCCATGTGGTAATCATTCAATCCAATGTCCCAACAGTCACAACAGGTATACAACGTTTACCACGCATTTTTTACCACGCACTACACTTACAACGCAGGCATTACCACGCATACCATTACAACGCATTGCGCTGGGGGGCGCTCTAGGATAGGGAATAAGTTTAATTTTATATCCAACACCTTCCCTAGTATCCACGGGGACTGGAGTTGGAATATAAAACTATACTTACCACTATCCAGCACCTCAAAGCGCTATGCGTTGTAACGGTATGCGTTGTAAATACCGCGTTGTAATGGTATGCGTGGTAATAGTATGCGTGGTAACGTCATACATCCGTCACAACATAGTCTATATATCCCTTCAAATCCATCAGAAATGGAGTTTCCTGCTGTTGGTATTCCCGTTGTTGCGGATGTTGCTTTGCATGTAGGCATGAGCTCGGATTATCCTCTTAATCAGCAGAATCAGCAATCCACTTCATTGAGCAGAAAAAAATAATCCAGTAAGACCGTGGGTGCATATGTTGCCCCTATGGAGGGGAACATCGGCAAGGGGCTCAGTGAAGAGGGTGTGTTTGGGTGTGTTGGAGGAATTCGGGAGGATGCTGGGAAGGATATTGTTGTAATGGTGGAAAAGCCTTCATTTTGTGGAAAACCCAATTTAAGGGAAGACTTTACACTCCCAGACATTGACATTGAAGCTCAAACAAGGGGGTGGGGCGCCATCAGCTTACACCCTGTGAAGAACCCTGTGAAGAACGGGTATCCAATGAGCAGTCCGAAGGAGAAGAACACTTGCACTGTAAACTCCCCCCTGAGGAGTCTCTCTTTGCCCCTATTATATTGTAGCACAAGTCCCCTAAATGGTAAATCTGTGGAGTCCGCCTATGATGTTCATGATGTTTATGATGTTTATGATGCATTTTTGCCTTGCTCAAACCAAAGCCGGGTAATGAGAGGGATGGTGTGTTTTCGGAATACTTTGTCTGTATTGAAAGACGTTTAAGTTCTATTTTGTCTTTATTGGAGAAATCTATTTTTAGTTCAGATCATATGTTGGAAATGATCTCTGTAATGTTGTTTGAAGTACAAAAAGTAAATAAATTTAGCCCCTATCATTTCCCTCTCCATAATACCCGTGCGATTCGACGAACAAACTGATGTTAGTCCCCTTTTACTTGTTCCCCGTGTAGAGAAGAGAGATGTGTCTGTTCAAGCAGGTACACCTCTCCTCTCATTGTCCCCAATGGAATCTTCCTGTAATCTTGAAAATGAAGAGCTTTGTTTAAGCTTGTCGCTTTCTAATCTAGGACCCTGATCAATACTGTGACCTTATGCCCCTATACGGCTATAATCCATTCATACCCCTATATTGGCATAACCGATCAAATGCAATATTCAGAAACTCGTCTCTGGCCTCACACGATCAGAGCCACATTTCAGAATCTCTTCCTCTGCAGCTTCCTCTGCAGCTCATTAGTGCAAATGACACAGCAGAAGCCACTATCTAAGATTTTTTTTTTTTTTGGGGGGGTTCAAATCTGCTTTATTGAGAAAAAAGACATAGTAAAATACACAGCTTGGATCGCCTACAACCCGGAGGCCGGCAGCGAGAGAGGAATTGCAATACACAGCCTGTTTGTCAGCATCCCGGGGGCCCGACGGCACATTACAGATTGAAACAGCGTAGTTTCTGTGTCCGGTGACGTAGGCCAAGCTAGGATGAGCAGCAGTCGAACAGGTTTTTTTGAGCGAGAGAAGACTCTCACTGCTGTTTTGTAGACTGCATAACAGGAACCAAGAAACTCCCCAACCAGGTTACAACTAAGAGGTAGTGCATGACTGCGTAGTGGAAATGTGTGTCAATGGTGTATTGTGGCGGTCTCAGCAGGAGGCGCGGCGTGGGTAGTGATGTGTCCAGTGCTTATTCTCCAGGGTCGTGGGGGTCCGTGGGGTGTCAGTCTTAGAAACCATGGGGTATGAAGGATACAACTCGCCAGAGGAGGCGATCTCACGTCGCGATGGCAATGGGGACGTGTAGGCACGGAGAGGGGAGAGAGGGCAGTACTGCCCAGGCAGGGCAGCTCACTCTACGGGGAGTCTACGGGGGCAGTGAGCCATGTCTAAAGAGGGAAGGCCGCGAACCCACCCCGAGACTACAGGGCATGTATCGGAAGATTGTCAGTGGCGCTGGGGGGTGGCAGGTTCGTCACCCGACTGCACATCGTCGTGTGAGCGTTTAAGCAAGTAGTGTACCAGTGGATCCCAAATGTCCCTGGGTCGGCACGAAAGAGGCAGCAGTTCAGCAAAGGTGGTATGCTGGTCCTGGCAGTATGTTAAGTCAGTTAGCCAGTCCTTGAACTTGGGCGCTCTGCCCCTGCTCCAACGGCAAGCAACACGCCGCTTGGCCAAAAGCAACGCCATGTCAATGAATTTTCTGTATTCTCTAGGCAACTGCTTGGTGTATCCGAGGACGGCTACCAGTGGGTCTGCAGGAATTTCCTCGTCTACCATCTCCGCAACGGCCTCGACGACCTGTCGCCAGTAGTCGGCAATCTGGGGGCAGGACCACGCCAGGTGGAGAAAATCAGCATGTTCTGCACGACAACGTTCACAGCGATCGTTATCGGCCAGCCCAAATCTATGCTTCTGGACCGGCGTGTAATATATTCTCTGAAGGAATTTGTAATGTATAATTTTTAATCTGCAACTGGCAGAAATGCGGGAGGTTAATACACAGCAGTGCTTCCATTGGTCGTCCGAGAGATCCATTCCAAGCTCCGCAGACCAGTGCAGTCGGGCAGCAGAGGCTTGCAATGGGGCAGCACCTCGGAATTGGCGGTAGAGCCCAGAGACCAAATGGGTCCCATCCTGTGACCCTAAAAGGAAGTGTAGTGGTGGCAGGATCGCTGGCTCATCAGGGTAGTCGGGTAGGATGTCCCGCATCCCGGCTCGTAGCCGAACATAGTAAAAGAGTTCAAGGGGTGTATGTTCGTGCGTTCTGAAAAAAAGGTCAGCCGATTTAAATTGACCGTCGTGAAACAGATCTCCCCAGCAGGTGATAAGAAGCTTGCCACAGAGCCGCTGGAACCCCAGCTCCGACAACAAGGAAAGCCGCGGGTGATAGGTAAGCGGTAGCCTGGGGGAGTAGGGCAGTGTGCATAACAATCGCCGAGCGATGCGGCGCCATGCATCCAATGTGCAGGATACGAGGTATCTGAAGTGTCGATGGAAGTCTCGGGACAGTGTAGCAGGCCATTCAGCGGGAGCGGGTGTACTATCCAGTCTTCCACCGCTATATGTGGCATGAAGGGAGTAGGAGCCATCCAGTGATAGGCAAAATGCGCCTGTGCGCTCAAATAGTATGTTTCAAAATCGGGGACATCGAACCCTCCCTGGTCATAGGGAAGGGTCAGCGTTGACCACTTTAATCGGGGAGATTTGCCACCCCAAAAAAGTCTGCGCAGCTCTGTGCGGAGTGTCTTGAAGAAGAAGGCACCAGGGTAGTAGGGGATATTGAGGAAAAGGTACAGGAAGCGGGGCAGTATCACCATTTTTATGAGGGAGGCCCTCCCAGCCATGGAGAGTGGCAACGTGATCCACCTATCGACGGAGGCAGTCAATTTGGTTATGGCCACTCCATAATTGGATCGGAGTGTCTCGTCCTTGTCCCGAGCGGTACGGATCCCCAAATAGCGAAGATCGTCTCGGCACCATACCAGTGGATAATCAAGGGGGAAGTCGTGCACCGCGTCCGTAAGAGGAAAGAATTGCGATTTAGACCAATTGATGTGAACACCAGACAACCCTCCGAAAAGGACGAATTCACGAAGCAGGGGGTTGAGGTGTAGGGTCGGGTATTTAACGTACAGCGTGATGTCATCCGCATAGAGGGACACATCGATTTGCCGCTGCAGGCATTGTACCGCTCCCGCTCGGTGTAATTGACGCAGGCGACAGGCCAGAGGCTCAACCGCAATAGCAAATAATAGAGGCGAGAGCGGGCATCCTTGACGGGTGCCTCTTGTAAGGTTGATAGGCTGTGACAATTTTCCATTTATTAGGACTTTTGCCGTAGGGTCCGTGTATAGGAGGCGCACCCAGGCCAAGAACAGTTTAGGGAACCCCATACTGGCCAAGACCGAGAAGAGGTAGGGCCATTCGACAGAGTCGAACACCTTGGTGGCGTCAAGGAACACCGCCGCCACTGGGACGTCAGGGTGGACTGTACGGAGCAGGGAGAAAAGGGTGCGGAGATTATGGGACGTGGATCTGCCCGCCACAAATCCAGATTGGTCGGGTAGGACAATTCTGGTCATGAGCAACAAGAGTCGTGTAGCTAGAATCTTGGCCAGGATCTTGACGTCGCAGTTTAGAAGGGAAAGTGGACGGTAAGAGTCACAGGAGGTGGGCTCCTTATCTGGTTTCAGGAGGGAGGTGATAACCACCTCACGCATAGAGCAGGGTAGTATCCCGTCAGTTAGGGATTCGGTAAAGACTTCGCTAAGCACGGGCGCCATAATATCGATATAGGCTTTGTAGAATTCGGCTGGAATGCCATCAAGCCCCGGAGCCTTACCGTTTTTGAGGGACATGATGGCCTCACGAACCTCGTCCAGCTCGAAAGGCGCCGCTAGAAACTCCCTATCCCCATCGCTAAGCCAGCAGAGTGCTACTTCGTTTAGATATTCGGCGTATGGTGCGTCCGCCTCCGCTGTGGATGTGTATAGTGTCGAGTAGTGTGCTGTGAAAGCAGTGAGTATCGCATCTGAATCTCTAATGGTGGCACCAGTCGCATCGGTAAGTTCTAATATAGTGTTGTGTTCTCGTGGTAGACGTGTGAGTGCAGCTAGTACTTTTCCAGGCCTATCCCCCTCACAATATCTCCGTGCCACCCAATGTTTGCCCCGGTACTTCGCTTCCCTGGCAGCCTCTTCCTCGTATTTGGACAGTGTCTCCCTAAAGGTTACCTGTAGGCGTGGGTCAGTATCCGCCGCCATTTGTAGCTTTAGATCCCGCAGCTCCCCCTCCAGTGTGGTGATGGTACGCAGGATATCTCGTAGTACCCCGTGGCTTTTGGAAATGCAGAACCCCCTGATAGTGACCTTGAAGGCCTCCCATATGTGCTCAACTGACTCGACCGAGCCTTTGTTCCTAGGGAAGAAGTCCCTAATCTCCTCTCCCAACTCAGTGCGGAAGAGATCGTCAAGAAGCACATCGTGGCCTAACCTCCACTGCGGTCTCGGACTGTCCCATTCAGGAGTCTGGAACTGCAACCTAACAGGGCTGTGGTCTGAATAGGTTCTGGGCAAGTGGTCAACTCCTAACAGTCCCTTGGTAATGTCTCGGGTGACCAGAAAGTAATCTAAGCGCGCCCATGTCCCGGTGTGAGATGTGAAGTGTGTGCCCTCTCGTCCTATGGGATGTAGGTGTCTCCAGGCATCGAACAGTCCACCCTCTTCCACCACTCCCTCCAAAGCTTCCCTGGCACGAGGCTTGTAGGAACTTACACCATCTGCTCTGTCAAGGGGGGGCGCTAGCGCCAGATTAAAATCACCACCCCAGACAATGTGCCGCGCCCCAACGGAAACAATTTTACCCCACAGTGTGGAAAAAAAGGCAGGTGAGTCAACATTCGGTGCATACATTGAGACAAATAAATAGGTGTCATGCCCCACCCTACCCCATAGCAAAACATACCGCCCCTCCCCGTCCACCTCCTCCCCAAAGCGGTGAAAAGGTACGCCACGGGCAATGAGAATCGCCACACCCCTTGCATAAGACGAATAGGAGAAAAAGACGCGGGTACCAGCCCATTTCAATGCAAAAGATGTGTCCCTTCCCATGGGCATATGTGTCTCCTGCAGCATGGCAACCTGTACATGATGTCTGTTTAAGTAGGCAATAACATTCCTGCATTTTTTAGCATCGTTCAACCCCCGGACGTTCCATGACAGACATGTCAGTCGCGCAGTTGTGTTCATAGCAGCCATGGACATAGTGGCAGTAGAGGCGTAAATGCCCAAGGGGGCCAGATCAGGAATCCACATCCGCCTCCGCAGGACCAAACCACACACCAAGTTAGCAAATAAATACACAGTCTATGCAGTATCAACCTCACGAAATCTAACCTCCCCCCACCCACCCCAGCATCCCAAACATGCCAGTAGCCATGGATCCCCCTAACGTGACCCCCCCATCCCCTCCCCCCCGACTGTAGTGAGGCAAACAGCCAAACAAACAACAAGTCAATGGGGAACACCCGACAGGGGTACATCAGAAAGTACGCACTGCCACTATCCGGCCCATAGCTCCAGAACTATACCGCCCTCGGTGGAGTCTAGGGCCGAAAGAGTGGTCCTTGGTATACGTTACCACTGGGGCGCAAGGTCCAGACAGTTCGCCGCTCCTGTATCTCCCCAGCCCACAGGTGGTGAGTCGTTGCCAGCTTGTAGGTCGGTATGATGCTTATACAGCTCAGAGTACGGAAGGTCCATCAGTCCTCATGGTGCGCTGGAGGTAGATCAGCATTCTCCTGTTCGTCCGCAGGTACATGGTCGTCCCTGCGCGCTCTTTGGATCGTCTTTAGGAAGTCCTCAGCTTTTTGCGGGTTGGTGAAAAAGCGCTGTTTGCCCTGGTGGGTAACTCTAAGCTTCGCAGGATATAAGAGGGCATAGTCTATTTGGGCTTCCCGCAGTTTTTTTTTCACTGGAAGGAACTTGCGCCGCTCATCTTGAACCATCGGCGTGAAGTCGGGATAGATGGAGAATGTGATGCCTTCATACCGCAGTGATCTCTGAGTCCGGGCAGCTCTGGGGGCCGTATCGCGATCGCGATAATTCAGAAGTCGAGCAATTATAGGTCTTGGTGGCACGCCAGGCTGGGGCATAGGTGCCAGGGAGCGGTGGGCCCTCTCCACGATGAACTGGGACGAGAAAGCTTCCTCTCCGATTGAGCCCTTGAGCAATTTCTCCACATATAACTCCATCCTGCCCGTGGCAGTGGACTCCGGCACATTTATAATGCGAATGTTATTCCGGCGGCTGCGCGCTTCCAAGTCCTCGTTCTTTGCCGCTATGATGCGGAGGAGATTGTCCATTCTTGCCAGCTGCGTCGTGTGGGCCGTGGCGGCATCGGTGTTGTCGGAGATTCTCTGTTCCGCAGTTGTGAGGCGCTCTTCATGGCGATCCACCTTGTGGACCAGGGCGTCCAGTCGAGCCGTGACGCCATCCACCTTCTCCACGACGGTGGCGAAGCCTTGACGCATCTCCTGTATCAGGTTGGTAAGGTCTGCAGCAGGAGCAGAAGGTGGCGCAGGCTGCGGAGGCGGTACGCTGGCCCCCGGGTTCATCTGTGTCGATGTGGCGCTTTTGCGGGTGTTGTCGAAGCTCAGCTTAGGCTGGCGAGTCTCAGGTCGCCCCATGGCAGTGACCGGAGTTAGGTGAGACGTCGAAACTGAGGGATGGCAACGCACTGCAGGTAAGAACCAGCCAGCAGCAAGTAGGTAGGTGTCGGGCTCGGTGTGCTTCGAGATACCGCAATACGGTCGTGATCAACAGTAGCGCTGCGTGGTTACCAACTGTTAAGTGGTAGTGGCTGTATGTCCAGGCCTGGGCACTCAGCCGCAATATCATGCACTCACTGCGTGGATGCCAGGTAATATATGGGTCAAAGTACCGGCATCCAAGGCTGGCTGCAGGGCCAGATCCAAGGGAGTAGGTTACCAACACATCGGCGGGGCGTCACGACTCACCGGTCGGCGCCTCTCGGAATGGCGGCTGCGTTGCGCGTGTATAGCCCCCAGCGCACCCGGCTCCCAATTTTGCACAGCGCTCCCCAGGCGGGTGTTGCGGGTAGCGACAGCGGGACTCTGCACATCAGGGGGCACCCCCAGCCCCCGGTCGACAGTTCTGGCGGACAGCGCCGCGCAAGCCCGGGTCTGCAGCGCTATGGGCGACGGGTATGGTGGTCTTGAGGAGCCGTGGCAGCAGGCGTCGCAGCAGGAGCACCTTCCTCTCGGAGCCAGCAAGGTGACGGCTGGGGGGAGAGGGGGAGGGAGACCCAAGGCGAGTGTCAGTAGCGGCCGCCTACCTTCACAACCCCCTCCTCATGCCGTCCCAGAAAGGATCAGGAAGGCGAGGTCTCGGTGCGGCCTGGGAGCCTCGTGGCAGGCCTCGGGATCGCGTAGTGGCAGTGTCCGTGTGTCCGCCTCAAGCAGCTCCAGAGCGAGAGCCGGGCATTTCTCAGCAGCCCGTAACTTCGGCTCCAGGGCTCGCAGGCACTCCAAACTTGGGACGAGTGCAGAGGGCACCCCTCCGATGCGGGATCCGGTCTTCTGGGGGCGATGTGGCACCCCGTGGCGAAGGATCTAGGTAGGATCAATGACCAAGGAGCGGGAGCTGCAGGTTCAGGCAGCCATTCCGCAAGCGCGCCCTCTAGCGCCCCCCCACTATCTAAGATTTCTAGATTAAACTCCGAGTTCTTCAACAAGATAAAAACTCAGCAACCTGGGAAAGCCCCTCTTGCTATGTTTTGATTAGTAATAGAACTCTAATGAGCACTGAGAGATGATCACTTCCTAGTGACATCTTTATTGACGTCTTGTGTCCAAAAACTTACGTCAAACAAGGCACCTTTCAGGTATAAATATTACCAACGTTGCCTTAAGCAAACGCTGCCACGCTGATGCTGATGCTATCGCTGCCTCAACAACATCAGCGTACAATGGTGTGGTGAACATAGGAGCAGAACGCTGTCCCCTGCAGAGCCCAGCAGATGCAAGCTGCCCACGGACGCTGCCCCTCCTCCTCTTCCTCGACGCGCTGAGAAAGACGCTGTATTTTCTCTTGCCGAGAAAATCCAGCTCCGGCGTTTCCAGCCTACTCTTGCGAGTGACTGGGATATCGAGTCCTGGAAGGAGATACAAGACCTCCAACATTCTATTCCAGAGGTATGGTGTTGACTAAACCCTTAGAGAGAATTCTTGAAGCAAACCTTGGCAAAACCAACTTAACTAAAACTGCTACTTACCTCCCTTCCACGTATTAGGCTTAGGTCAGGTACACTGGGGTAGGCGTAGTTAGAAGCACCAGTTGAGTATGTTAGCTAAATGTATATATGAATGTATATATGTTTTATTCATTTTAAACCATTGTATGGCTAAGAAACCATATCAATGCTTTTACAGTATTATTTCGCAATCCTCATTTTACTGTGCGCACTTTTTATAATAACAAGCCTTGCAATTGTGGCAATTCATTTCTCTTGTACGAGAAGAAAGACTGTTCAATAAATAATACCTTTTTATTGAAAACGCCCGTCTCTCTATTCTCTGCACTTTGGTGAAAGTAATCTGCACAAAACTGACTGAGTAAAATAACTGTCTATTGTTTCACACAACTCTAGAGATTGACTCTTATTCTAAGGAGCAAAGTTGTCATGTTTATGCGGTTGTTGGAAAACTGAATCCCTTCTTGTCTGGACCAGGGAAGCTGATCACTTCCTATTCAGTCAAGAAAGTTTACAGTGACCTCTGAGCTAGTTGGTAACACACCCAATTAAGTATAGCATAGTCAGTGGAGACCTGGAAGATCCGCACTTCTACGTCCATAATACTGTTTATGTTATTCCAATGCGCAGGGCCTATTGGGAAAATAGGAACTACACTACAAGCTCACTCTTTGAGGAAGTTGCAGCGGGCCCTCATTTGGAACATGTCCCACTAAAACGTTATCCTTTGTTCATTAAGGGGAAAAGGGGGGTTGGTGGAGCCATTGAGGAAGCAGAGAAAATCGAGGGTTATGTTGGGCTAAAAGGTGGGGGAGGGACAGAGGGGGAGGCCCCAACTCCATCTGCCCCACAGGCCCAACTTCCGAATTCTTTGGCGAACTTGGGAATGAAAACAGGGAAGAGGGGAGGGCTTGCTACAAACTGCAAAGGGGAAAATAATAAGAAGAAACAAAAAAGGATTAGACGATTTCCTAAACGAAAAATGTCAAAGTTACAATTTCCACAGATCCCAGACTGCAACGAAGGAGGGTGGTTCTAAACTGTTAATTGGGGAAGGTGCACCCAGGAACCCCGTTACAATAATTTTGTCTCCTAATGGGAGAGTAGGGGCCACTGGAGCAGTAGTGGCACCATCAAGTCTTCCGCTGCAGTCCCCTTTAGTACCTCATCCTCTCCAGCTTAGCGAGGGGGATGATCTTTGGGGAGGAGGAAAATACTGGCAGGTGGAGACCCTATATTTCAAACATGGTCCACCACTCGGGGGTTTGGACCAGATGGTAATCTAGAGGTGAGGTCTCACATGCAGATCGAGTACAATGCGAAGGTACAGGCGGTTAATAATGGTGATAGGGTGCCTCTATGGATTCCCCAAAGAGATGCCGTAAAGAAAGCCAATATGGTGGAGACTGTCTCATCACCCATAGTTGATTTCATCTGATTATTTGAGACTGAATTTGATCAGATAAATAGAAGACTCATTCTTAAACTTTTTTCTGAAATAGAGGCATTGAAGTTGTTAGAAAGCAGGGATATTCTAAATGTGAATATTATTCAGCATGAGAATGTTTCCTTCTCCAGGGTCACCTTCTATTCTTTGTTAGTGGCCAACTTAGCCATACAGAACTGTGAGCACATTTTAAAACAAGGGTTAGATATAATTTCTGTATCAAACTCTGAGGATTATTCTACCAGGTGTAGTACAATCCTATGTTCACAAGATCTGAGGCCGGGCAATTCTGTGGTGTTGGACGCTATGGGCCCCGACTTCAAGTTTCCCATGGGCAACGCTAAAAATATTATGGTCTCACCAAATAAAAAGGTCCGATCCATAAATTTGGTGTCTGACTCTGTAGTCGCGCGTCATTCCCCTATTAAAGAAGATGACTAAGCCCCGTGGAGTTTAGTAGCAAAAACCCTGAACACCAACTGTCCAGAGGTTGAAAGAAGTGCTCCTCTGAGGTAGCCAGGAGGGGCTACTTCTGTCCTGGAATATGGCTGGTCTGGGGCATGATGAGGAAAAATTAAATTATTTAAAATCTTTAAATCCTCTGATTATATGCCTACAAGAGACTTGGCGTGCAAAGATTTTGATTGTAATGGGTTTTTTACTCTCTCTTGCTATGCTAAGCACTCTGAAGGAGGACATGCTAGTGAGGGGATCTCCATTTTGATTAAGAACAGTATTATTTGGAAACAGAAGGTTTTTTACCATCCATCAAATCTTTCCATTTGCCTGAAGTTGGCATGTTTGGGAGAGCTTGGTAGGCCCACCTTCTTCCTGGTGGCAAATCTCTATATCCCCCAAGGGGAAAATGAGGATCATTTTTTGAGTTCACTCTTTTTATATATTGAGATAGCCACCATGGAAGAATGCCCTCTAGTGGTATTAGGGGGAGATCTAAATGAAAAAATGTCGAATTCATCGCAGGTAATATATGCTAACCCAGACAAAGAGGAAATCTGGCATATTCCTGAATCCTTTTTACCGGATAAAATAAAAACGGACAAGCAGGGATTCCTTCTGCTTGATAGCATTAGAAGTGCAGACTTGGTCGTCCTAAATGGGAGGATGCCAGTCGACAAAACAGCTCAATTTATCTTTAATTCTTCTCGTACACAAAGCCTATTGGACTACGCAGCCATTTCTTATCAAATGTTTGGGGCCTGTGAAAACTTAGAGGTTATCCCGTCAGTATGGAGCGATCACAGTGTAATAAGCTTGGCTTTGGCCTTTAACCTATCTGCACTGAATCGAGGGCACTTGTGCCAGGGCTCGATTGTTTTTAATAAATCTAATGGCCGTTCATTTTGGACACAAAAAAATACCGTTGAGGTAGGTGCGATAGTGCAAAAAACTTCCCCAGAACAACATGGTAATGCTCCCGTTAATATCTTGCAATTTGTTGAGGCACAAATGAGGGATATAAAAGATGTAAGCTCAGTATTCTCTTGCAGACATAGAGTAAATCAGGCTCCCTCTAGACTGAAGGCCTTAAACCATGAAATTAACCCCTTTGCTGCTGCGGCTAGTCCGCCGCAGCGCTAGTGGGGAGGGGGGCCGCGCGGCGCTCCCGTACTCGTGTCGGAACCGCTCCGTCATGAGCCTCGGGCACGCTGTGCTTGTGACGGAGCGGTTCCGTCACGGCCACGCCCGCTCAATGGAACGCACCGCACAGGCGCGAAATCAGCGCCGCTCAGGCACACTGATCGGGCCGTGACGGAACCGCTCTGTCACCAGCACAGCGCGACCGAGGCGGGTAACGAAGCGGTTCCGTCACTAGCGCCGAATGGGTTAACAATTTAATGTGGAAGCAATATAAACAATTTTCTACAGGTGTCCAACACCTAAAGCGAGTTAGAGGCCGTTATAAATTAAGAGTAAAGATAGACGAGATGGATGCCAAATGGATAGGATTGAGAGAATGAGAGAAGCAGCGAGAGCCAAAAATTCAAAAAAGTACTGGCACCTGATCACAGAGTATTGTGATTCTAGACAGAGGGCACTCCCCATTCCGATTCCAGAAAGTGAGTGGGTGGACTATATTTCATTACTTTATAAACTTAACAGCTCAGCGCTTTTTCAGATGCCTGTAATAGAGGAGGCTGTCTGTGTTGATTATGGTCCCCCGTCAAGGGCTGAAGTGATAGGCTATTTAAAGAACGCTAGAACCTCCGGTGCACAAGGACCGGATGGTATACTGATTATGCTAATTAAAAAGGATCCAGCTGCATGGGGAGCCTTCCTTGTGCCATTGTTTAACTTTTGCTTTCAATAGATTAGTATTCCCTCCTCTTGAAAGGGGAGTATCATAGTCCCGCTGTATAAAAAGGGCTCAAAAAGGTCACCTACTAGCTTTAGACAGATCATGCTACTGGACGCTGCAGGCAAATTATTTGCAAAAAGTATATTTCAGCATTTGCAGCAGTAGGCCCAAGACCAGAACATCTTACCGCCAGAACAGGCAGGTTTTAGACAGAACCACGGAACGCTGGATAACATCGCGGTCATCCAGACCATCGTGGAAAATATGTTTTCTCAAAAAGCATGTTAGTCTATACAGCTTTTATTGATTTCTCCACGGCGTTTGATAAAGTGATAAAGTGGATCGTCAGACGCTGTGGAGAAAGCTCTCTCATCTTGGTATGCCTTACCATCTCCTGGGCCTCATGATAGAATTGGTGTCAAGTGATGATGGGTGGCTCGCAGGGGCTTTCCTGTAGGATTAATACACATAATGGTCTTAAGCAGGGTTGCCTGTTGGCCCCTCTTCTGTTTTCTTTTTATATTTATGACCTCCCCGAGAAATTAAACTCAGTGAAGGGGGACGCCCCTAGAATTGGTACAGAATTGGTACAATGTCCATTGGCTCTCTACTATATGCAGATGAAGTTGCAATTTTTGATTTAACCCCCATCGGCTTGCAGCGTCGTATTGATGCCTTGACTAAATATGCGGAGGACCATTGTTTGAAAATTAATATTGCTAAAAGCAAAATTTTTGTCTTCGTAAGAAAGGTTTTAAAATAAAGAAAGGGTATAAGTGGCTGTTGGGGCAGGAAGAACTTGAACTGGTTAATAAGTAACTTCATTTGGGGAAGGTTTGCTCAAAAAACTGGCGTGACTCAGAGCGCATCAAACGGTGTGTTGGTAAGGCCACCTCCCAGGCTGGAGCTCTAAATAGGTTTTATAAGATCTGTGGGAGACGTCATTTTAATCACGTTCTGTCAATATTCAAGGTTAAAATCCCCCCGACAATAACGTATGCTGCAGAAATTTTGAATATGAATTCCTGGCTCTCTTTTGATAAGGCTGAAGGCCGGTTTTTCCGTCAAATTTTTAATTTGAATTCTTTGGCTGCCCCACTTGTCCTTCGCTTGGAATGCCATTTAGTTTCTCTTATATTTCTTCTCTGGCAGCGGTCCTGAGGTGGGGGAACTCCCCCTTTTGGGGTACGAGGGCACTCTAAGGGCCATCTTGAAGTTGGAAATTTTTCCAAATTTAAAAGATAAATCAGCCTTTTTTAGATCATTTGCCCATGCTAACCATTTATTTGGTAACCATTTATTTGGGCTTAATTTAAATTGTGTTTTACCCATGCCAAAGCCTGTATTGAAGTCATTTCTAAAAGTCAGTAAAAACGACTAGTACAACAAGAGATATAGCTTTAAGTCACCTTAAAACCTGCAATGAGGTGATCTGTGTGAGTGCGACGGGGAGTAGACCCCAGCCCTATCTTTCATGGAATGTCCCACAAGGAATCAAAAGGCTAATACTGCTTTTAAGAACTAACCTGTTGCCCCTGAGAGAAGTAACGGGCATTTGGGAAAAAAACTCCTAGAGAGGAGAGAATTTGTGAACTGTGCTGTTCCCAAATACAGGATCTCAATCATGTGCTATTTGTGTGTCCAGAACTTCTAAGGGCAAGGCGAATGTTTTTGAGACCCTCATTTATCAAATTTAATATTCATTCTGCTCAGGAGGCCCGATCTTTTGTGTTGTCCCCTCCAAATGAAATGATTTGCCATGGAATATATCAATTTAAAAAAAATATTCCTGGCTACTTATTAGAATTTCCTTTTTTTAGTTTAGTTGGTATGTATATAGTTATGCTGACTGCTTATGGTAAAATTTTGTATTTGTTATAAAGCATGTTTCTTTTATTGTATTGGTGTATTTTTGAGTACCTCCGTAGGAGTTCCGTAACAAATAAACAAAAAAATATAGAAATAAAAAAACTTAGCTTCCCACATATAGTCAACTATTTTTACATTTAAGTTATTTGTTATTTTAGGTAAACTAAGAAAACTTAAGATACACACATGATGTCTTTCTAATTTAAGAATTTGGTCCTAGTTGTACTACCCTTTATTGCACTCGTAAATGGGAGATTGGCCTGTTTGCCACCGCAAAACAGGGTAATGGAATGTACAAACACTATGAAACTGATAGACCTCTGAGGCGGAAGCCGGAGGTGGTGTGACTCGTTTTTAAAACTGTTCATTTTGTGTTGATTCATATTTTAAAACTTTTTCACTCTTACCCAGAAACTCTTATCTGTGTTTCCGTTTAGCAGGCACCACACAAACAGCGGATCTAGCACTGTTCCCTGCGAAAGATCTCACGGCTGCCATCACCGCTAGCGCGAGGCCACGCCCATCCGTTAGGCCACGCCCACCCCCCTAGCCTATGAATAGTGCTGACTGATAGCGCGTTCACTGAAACTGATAGACCTCTGAGGCGGAAGCCGGAGGTGGTGTGACTCGTTTTTAAAACTGTTCATTTTGTGTTGATTCATATTTTAAAACTTTTTCACTCTTACCCAGAAACTCTTATCTGTGTTTCTGTTTAGCAGGCTCCACACAAACAGCGGATCTAGCGCTGTTCCCTGCGAAAGATCTCACGGCCGCCATCGCCGCTAGCGTGAGGCCACGCCCACCCATTAGGCCATGCCCACCCCCCTTTCCCTAAATGTGCTTCCTACGCAAGCGCAGCGGGAGCGCCGTTTGCGCGCCGAAGACGCGCCTAAGGCAAGCCCGTCTGCGCCCGTCCGCGCCTGGCCCTGCCTAGGGCCAGCCCCCCTGCCTCCCCGTCTGTCTCTGGTCGCACATGCTGGACCAGATCCCAGCTTCTCCTCCTAAAGCCCACCACTTGTCCTTTCACCACACGCTGTAGCCCCGATCACCTGGAGGATGCCTCTTTCAACTTCCCTCAATGTAATTTTACGCTCCCGCCTTGGAGCCTTCGCCCCGCTCCCTGCCTCAACCTGCCGAAACGCCTGTCCAATCCCCTGAAGCTAAAAGCAGGTCTGATTAACTGCCGGTCATTGCCCCGCCACGCCAATGAGATATGGACGTCAATAATCTCTGACGCCTGGGATATCCTGTTCCTCACCGAGTCTTGGCTCACAGATACCTCCTCTCCCTATATCCATCTTGCTACCCCTTCGGGTTACCTCTTAAAGGGCATCAATCAGGAAGGGGGCAAATCACGAGGTGGTCTTGCCATCATCCTAAAATCCCACCTCAATTTGTCTATCACCAAACTAACGAACATCGGGATGATTGAAGCTTTGCACTTCACTATCTCGGACACCGCAGCAGTAGTTCTGGCAGGCACACTAGTCTACAACCCTCCTACTGCTTCAACTCTCTCTTTAACGGCACTCACCCACCTGTTGGCGGATCTCTCCCTCAAACACCAACATTTTTCGGTGCTAGGAGATTTCAACCTCCATGTGGACAACTCTCTCTGCTCAAAAGCTAACAACCTGCTAGAAACTATGCAGAGCCTTAACTTACGTCAGTTAGTTATGGGCCCTACACACACTGCTGGGCATACCCTGGATCTTATCTTTGCTAATTTCTCTAATATCACAGTCTTTCCTTCCCTCCCGCTCACCTGGTCTGATCATCATCTTGTCCCTTTTAACCTAGAGCTAAGTTCGAGACCCGCCCCCACTATCCTCAGGAAAGAGCTAGGGAGAAAATGGCACAAAGTCACCTGTGCTACCTTAGACCCCCTATTCAACTTTCAACCTGATCCTCTATCCAGTGACATTGATGGAAACGTTTCTAGACTCAACTCTGAACTGCTACTTGCCATCGACTCCATCGCCCCCCTCAAACTCATCTCCTCTGCTAGGACCCGCCCCTCTGCCCCCTAGTTCTCTACAACCCTCCGCGAGGAAAAAAGCTGATGCAAACTACTTGAACGCAAGTGGCGGCAGAACTACGACCCTGAATCCAAAGCTATTTACAAATCCGCTCTGAAAAAATTTCTTCAACATAAAAAAGCCACCATGAGAGACTACTTCTCATTACAAATCTCCAACGCAAAAAACTCCTCAAAAACCCTTTTTAACATTGTCAAAGAATTTGTAAACCCCCCGCCAGAGCCACGCAGAACCCCTCCAGCCAGGTACTATGCGATGGACTCTCGGACTATTTCCTCGAAAAAATTGAAAAAATTTGTACCTCATTCCCTAAGGTTCCCCCCCTGCTCCCCATTGTGATCGCTCCGGAATCCGCCTCCTTGCAGTCTTTTAATGAGTTGTTGAGTCCGCTCTCAGGCTATTCACCCAATGCAGATCTGGTTCCCCTTCCGACCCAATTCCTGCCAAGACCATGGGTGACCTAGCCCCCGCACTGGCCAACCCCTTTCTTTCTATCTGGAATGCTTCCCTCCATCATGGCTTCTTCCCAACTACGTGGAAGGAAGCTCTGCTAGTCCCCATCCTGAAAAAACCGGATGCCGATCCGACTACATTTTCCAATTATTGCCCCATCTCTCTCCTCCCCAAACCTGCAAAAATTTTGGAAAAAGCCGTACAGCTGCAACTTACAGAGTATCTGGAAAATAACTCCCTGCTGCACAACTCCCAATCCGGATTTAGAGCAGGTTTCAGCACTGAGACTGCTCTTCTGGAAGTGGCTGAGACTATCCGTGAATGTGTGGATTGGGGCGAGGAGGCCATGCTGGTCCTCCTCGACCTATCCGCCGCTTTTGATACGGTCTCTCACAAAATCATATTGAACCGTCTAAAGCAGGTCGGAATAGGTGGCTCCGCTCTCGCCTGGATCGAATCTTTCCTCACTGGCAGAACTCAGAAGGTGATGCGTAGGCCTTTCAAATCTGAGGGTAAACCCCTGCTGTGTGGTGTCCCACAGGGCTCTGCCCTGAGCCCTCTGTTTTTTAATGTCTATCTCGCACCTTTGGCCCCAGTGGTGGAGTCCTGTGGAGTCAGAGTGGTCTCTTACGCTGATGATACTCAGCTGATATTTTCCTTTAGAGACCACTCAGACTCCACCTTTACCAACTTCCGCCAATGTCTGAACAACATCTGTGACTGGATGACCAACAATCACCTTAGACTGAATGCTGACAAGACAGAAGTCCTGTTTTTTAACCAAAAAACACCTATCTCCCCCAGCCTGTGGTGGCCCACAGCACTTGACCCTGCGCCCACCCCTGTCCAATCAGCACGGAACCTGGGCTTCCAGTTCGATAACTCACTCTCTTGCAAAGCACAAGTCAACAAGGTCACCTCTGCCTGCTTCGCGAAGCTGCGCATGATTAAGAAGATCCTTCCTTATCTTCCCTTGGACGCCCGCCGAACAATCACTCAGGCCCTCATCACTTCTCACCTGGACTACGCCAACAGCTTATATGCCGGTGCTCCTCAATATCTGATCGATCGGCTTCAGATCGTTCAGAATGCGGCAGCCAGACTGATCAGAAATATCCCCTACCGTCAGTCGGTTGCCGCCTACCGCAAAGAGCTCCACTGGCTTCCCATTGCAAGCCGCATCCAATTTAAGATCCTAACCCTCGCCTTTCGAGCCATCAGCGGCCTCGGTCCTGGCTACCTGAAAAAGCGAGTGTCAATTTCTCAATCTGTCAGATCACTGAGATCTAACAACTTACGCCTCTTGATTACACCTCGCTTTCGTCGTTCCAGAATGGACGGTAGAGGGTTCAGCGTTTTCACTGCCAAACTATGGAACTGCCTCCCTCTCGACCTCAGGTTTAGCCCGTCTGAATCCATCTTCCGTGCTAAATTAAAAACCTGGCTGTTCTCCAGACTATGATTTCTGTCTAGCAAGAAGCTGGTCCCTCCCCTCCCTTCCTGAGGTTCTGTTTCTAGCACCAGAACACCCCTCAGGGGGTAGCTGCGCGCTGTATAAGCTACTTAAATAAATAAATAAATAAATTTTGCAAGTCACTGACTCGCAAAATAGCATTTGCGACTCTCACTATTAGGAAGAGGCGTCCCTTTCTAATAGCAAGGCTCACTGCCATGTACTATTGTTTCGCCGCAGTTTACTGCATTCCCTTTGTGATTCTGTGAAAAAATATTTTTTAAGAGCTGGCAGTGGTCCCAAGGCCCACTGCCTTCCTTGCGACCCCATTGGGAATCGCTAACAGTGTCTGTGGCACTGTTGTACATTGCATTTTGAGAGTCGCAAAGCGACGCAATTTGTGAGTCGCAAAATGTAAGGGCCGTACATCTGGCCCTAAGTTTTTTCTGTAGAAATGTATAGATTTCTGAGTTCTCCTTTACAACTTTGTCTTCACAAACTGCAGGTAGATACAGCAACAATAGAAACTATTGAGCACTGTTTAGAAAGTTGCTAAAGTCTTGATGAAAAATTGTTTCCTTTTCTATTCCTGCATGTTTCTGAAAGAAGGTGAAAGAGTAATCTTACCACAGCAAACCTTTTTGTATTGCAATTAAAAATAAGCACACACATTTTGCCCCATAGACCATTTTTTCAAAAAATATGTTAAGGACTTGAGGGTAATCAAACAGAAGCATTTGCAATGCAATAGGTCCCGCATTTACGCGAGTTTGAGCTATTGGTATTTTAAATGACAATGCCTTTGATTCATATTTTGGTTTTTAAAATATAAATAAAAGGCATTGCCATTTACAATGCTAATATCTTAAACTCTCGGGAATGCAACACTTATTGTATTCCTAATGCTTTTTTTTGTGAAAGCATCCCATGAAAGCAAGCATGGTGCGCTAAATGTTGCAGGAAAGCATGTAGTGCCTGCAATTTGAGAAACCATTAAAGAAAATAATGCTTGTAGAGTAAATAAGATGTACCATGTAACAACCGAAGTAAAAGGCCTAGTCCTCAAGGAATGTTACAGATAAAGACAAGGCGGTACTAAGGAGGGTCTAATAAACCTATTAACAAATGAGAAGCCAGCATTTAGGAAGGACAATGACACAAGCCAATGACACATATGGGCAGTGAGTTGGTGGGGCTTCAAGTCCATACTCCAATACAGCATGGCTTGCACAGCAGCGCATGCTCGCTGACTCAGGCTCGACCTAAAAAAGCTCTAAGGTCTATGAGATAGACAAGTAACCTTCCAGATATAAGACGGCTAAGAGCACAAACTGAAAAATGTCTAGCTATCCTGCTTAGTAACCGTCTAAAGCAGCTTTCAAATCGGTCTTCCTTCGCGGTTACCTTTCGTTTCCTCCATTTAGCTCTTTTTTGCTTTTGGAAGTACATTCATGACCCACAACCACGTAAACATGGAATCTCGTAGCGAACAATATCTCTGTCACGAAAGAGCCACGAAGCAGTAGACCTGATACCGTGTTCTAATATTCGGCAATCTGTAGGAAATTAGTTTAGATGCTTAAAGCTCAGTGGTGTAGCTTCAAAACATTATAACTCCTATTCTCGTGAGAAAAAAAAGAAGACAGTGAGACATGTAATTTTGTGCGTGGAAACCAGAGAAAGGCAGCACATGGATATAGGGGCTGGTACAGTGGAAGGACTGCATTGGGTGTATGTGCCTATGTCACGAAGGAGAGGGAGCCAAGAGAAACTGGAGACACTGAATAAGGTGCAAGTTAAAGGGAAGTGTGGGCAGTAGAGGGGTTAGAGGGGGAAACAGAGGAGGAGATAGACAGCGATAGAAGAGAAGCAATAGGTGGGAAGGCAGCAGAAAGACAGAGGGATACATATGCAACATGGCTAATAGATAGAGAGGGGGAGGAATAAAGTAGGGAGTGAAGAAAGTAGAGAGCAGAAAGAATGAAAGAATAAATTAAACTGAAATGGAGATGGAGAGAAAGAGAAAGAGAAAATGAAGGACAGAGAAGGAGTCACCGAGAGGGCTGACCATCGGAGAGAGATAAAGGTGCAAAGCCAGGGAACACAATATACACACAAACATAAGAGTCACAATGATAAAGAGTGACACAGCCAGATACACAGAAAGAGGTAGGGACCGACACGAAGGGCAGAGAGACAGAGGAGAATTAAAGAGACAGGGAGAGGGCAAGTGAGGCTTGAAGAATGAGATGGGATAGCGAAAGGGTGCCAGTGAGAGATTAAAAGAGATGGAAGATCAAATAAAGTAAAAAGCATACAATGAAGTGGAAGGGTGCTAGGTTGACAAAGCATAGCAAGCGTTTCACCACTCTGATGGGAAGGGAGGACCACCTGAGATTACAAGATAGCCCAGTGTCTTTAGGGTCATGGAGTCCATTCATGTGTCTTCCTTATACAAATCATTCTTTTCAGGAGTGTTGTTTCAATTTGTTCTGTTGAATTAAAACAAAATACTAGCTCCCAGAATGCATTACATTGTCAAAGAAAAACCTAGAACATGGGTAGCATGGGTCGTCCAACACAGAGAAGTCTTGTAGTTTTCCAAATGAGTCAAAATAAAAAGGAATGGAAAATGGGGTTTACAGCACAATTGCGTTTATCCTAAATAGGTGATATTTAAGTAATTGGAACTCAACAGGGTTTGGTACAAAACAATTTTACCAACCACCACAAGATTGAGGTTGGGGTTCTTTTTAACGTGTTATTAGTAATTGATATGTGAAAGTTATGTTTTGTATTACATTCCTTGTATATATTTTAAATGTGTGTATATGTGCATATATATTGTTTGTAGCCCTGAAGAAGTCCATGGAGGACGAAACACGTTGGCTACTGGATTGAAGAAATGAATAAAGATTAAAACTTCAAAAAAACATCTGAAGACTCTGCTACCCAACTCATTTAATATTTTTTGACTTGTGTTGAATGATCATTAGTGTAACAGATTTCTAAAATACTGACGTGTGTGCTGGATCAATTGCTAAAAAATAGTTTTCCAAATGAATAAAGAAGTATTTATTCCAGAAAACAGAGACCCATGACAGGTCCCTAGACAGTACAGGCTTGTAATGACTTCAATCAGGAAATTTATTCTAGATCTAGGAAGTCTAGAATTCCACATACATCATAACCCCTTACATAACAACAAGTACAAAAGGAATTAGAAATAACTCATTAAATACAACTTACCACACACCCCTGCCTATAAAAATAAAAAAATAATCAATAATAAACAAAATCCTCAGAACGAAATGGAGAAGTTGTAATGTGAGAACTAGTTGTAAGTTGAACATTCTCACCAGAACCATTCCGAATATTACTAGAAGCAACATTTTCATCAAAATTAGAAGACACATGAGAATTAACATCAAGAGTATTAGCATCTCCTCTATCCTTATGATGATTACAATCAGAAGTTAACTCACCTAAATCAAACCAGTCTTTCTCAAGTTGAGATTCAAATTTATCTAGAATAATTTTAGCTTGTTCATTGGTCAATTTAATCAAAGCATTACGGTTCCACCAACCACGATTTTCTAACATCACAGCCATACGAGGAACCTTGACAATTTTAGCTGGTTCACTAAATTTTGATTGACCTTTAGCTACTTTAATGGGCTTTTTCATAGGAACCCATTCACCAGGAGACAAAGTTACATTTTATACATGTTTTCTATGATCATAATTTCTTTTGTAACATTTGTGTTTGTGTTCAACATGTTTTCTAACTTTGTTTAAGTCTAAACTGGAAGTGTGATCAACTTTATCAACTAACCATGAAGGATTGAGTGAAGAAATAGGTTTCCTTCCACGAAGTAACACACACGGCGAAACATCAGTGGTGGAATGAGGAGTGGTGTTGTAACTCCAAACCTTTTGACTAATGTAATTAGAAACATCCAACTTGCTTTCAATTGCAGTTTGCACCCCTTCATTCAACATTTTATTTGCACCCTCAACTAAACCATTGGATGCGGGACTATATAAGGGAGTAAGTGTGTGATCAATCCCAATTTTATTAAGAAAATCCTCAAATTCATTTGATACAAAATGTGTGCCATTGTCTGTGACAATTTCCTTAGGTAGTTCTTCAATTAAAAACACATGTTGTAAAAAATTAACCACTGAGCTAGAGTCAGAATTTTTCACAAATGCGAAATACAATCATTTGGAAAAATAATCAATGAGAGCAACTACAAATTTTTTGTCACGTTGTAACAAATTGAACGGTTCTGAAAAATCCAACCCTAGTATTTGCCAAGAACCTTTAGGCCAATCAACAGGACATAAAGGTGAAGTAGAAGAACGACAATGTTTATCGGAACACAAACATTGTAGGCATTTATCAATAAACAATTTGACTTGTGTATCAATGCCTAGCCACAAGTAGGTCTCCTTAATCTTGCGAACAGTACAAGAAATACCTAAATGACCATGATGAGCAATATTAATAATTTTCTCTCTCAGACAATCAGGGGGAATGAACTTGTCTTGTCTGACAATAAAACCATTGACAATCGAGAGTTCTTGAGCAACTTGAGAAAAACACCTCTCTTGCATATATATACTACGGTCACTAGGCTAACTGTTAACCAAGAATTTTTTCATACGTTTTAAACAAAGATCTTCATCATAGCCTTCGACCCATTCTTCTTCAGAAAGCTTCAACTCATGTGTAACATCAGTCACCGAAAAAACACAGTAAAAATCATCACCTTCAAAGTGTTCACTGTTAGATTCAAAATTGCCAATGGGTAGCCGTGACAGACAGTCTGCACGAATGTTTTTTCCACCAGGAATATACCTGATTTCAAAATTAAACTCTTGTAGCCTAGCCAAAAGTCTAACTAATCTAGAAGATGCCTTGTTAGACAAGCCATCACCTAACATATACACAAGGGGTTTGTGGTCAGTATATAAAATACATTTGGAACCCCAAATATACATTCTGAATTTTTCAACCGCTCATAAACATGCCAGAGCTTCGCGCTCGATGGTGCTATAATTCAGTTCAGCTCCACTTAAAGATCTGGATCCAAATGCAACAGTAAATTCATGCACATCTACCAACTGACTAAGGACAGCACCTAGGCCCTTGGAACTAGCATCCACAGTTATCATGCTCAAACAACCATGTGTAAAAGGTCTGATAGCTGGAGCTTCGAGAATTAATTTTTAACAGAATCAAAAGAGGATTGTGTTTCATCTGTCCAAACATACCTAATATTTTTCTTTCGTAGATTCCTTAGGGGTTGTACCACAATAGCATAGACTTGCACAAAACATGCATAATACTCACTTAACCCCAAAAAGGCCCTTAAGGAATCTTTATCTAAAGGTTTAGGAGCATCTTTGATAGCTGTGAGTAGAGAAGATTTAGGTTTTATGTCATGACACAATATATTATGACCTAAATAATCAACTTGTTGAGTCAAGAATTTACATTTATTCTTATTAACTGTCATGTCCTGTAGCTCTAACTTTTTAAGTACTTGTTCCAAAAGAATATAATGTTCATCTAAAGTTTTAAAATGAATCAAAATATCATCCTGGAATGCCTGAATTCCAGTACAATTGGCAAACAAATGATCCATCATTCGTTGGAACACACTTGCTGCGGATTCCAAGCTGAACGGCAATCGTTTGTGCTTGTAAACTCGAAATGGAGTCACAAAAGTGTTGAGATGTTGTGATTCCGCAGATAATGGGATCCAATGATATGCTGAATGCAAATTTATAGTCATGAAATATTTACTTCCACCCAATGTGGCCAGCATTTCTTGTATTCTAGGTAGCGCATAGCAGTCAACTATTATATTACGGTTCAGCATTCTTTGGCACACAAACTAATATCGCCTGAACTTTTGCGTGCAACTACTACTGCAGAAACCCATTCAGATGACTCTATAGGTGTAATAATATCTTGTGAGTACATCTGTTGAAGAAGTTTTTGTAAATCTTCACGAGCAGATAATGGAACAGGCCTACACTTTTGAATCACGGGAACAACATTTTTCTTAAGTCAAATAGTGTTTTTAAAACCTTTACACAATCCAAATTTGTCTGAAAATACTTGTGAATATTTAGAACAAAGATTTATTAATTTAGAATCTGTTTGAGATAAGGATTCAATTGAATCCAAGGGTTCTTGTACAGTAGATACCTTAGGAAGATCTCCTAAAATAACTGGTTTGGAATGACCAGATCTCAAGATCACACCAAACTTGGCTTGATTTTGCCAATCAAGAATATCTCTACCATTGAGAGCTACGTAAACCTTTGTGTGGATGGTGCAATCTTTAAACATTATGGAATCACAAAAATAACGGCACATATCTATATCGTAATCCCCAAATGCTTTGGGATTCACATCAGTAGGTATAACAATAGTTCTAGACAAAAATCTGTCAAATGTTTTTTATTCTAAAATCATTATGGGAGATCCAGAATCTGCCATAATGTTAAATTCAATATTACCAATTGAAACACAACATATGGCACCTTTGCACTTTTTAGAATCAGCTTGTAACACATTGATTTCGATAGGAGATAAAAGATTACTCATATCGTGACAAGAAGGATCTTAATTAACATTAAGTAAATTGATCTTACTTTTTACTTTAACATTTTTACAAACAGTATAAAAATGTCCAATTTTCTTGCATGTGTTACACCTTTTTCCTTGTGCTGGACAATTTGCATAGTTACCCAAATTAAATTTGGATCCACAACGGTAACACGTACCTTTCTATTCAAAAGGACGATTAACTTTCGATTTATTTACAATGACATTCACATCAGGACTAACAGAAGTAAATGCTACCACTTTGGAATCCTCACTTACTTTTTGAGAGTCTTGAGTAAGAATTTTCGAAGATACAACAGATCTCTCAATACTACGTGTTAAATCAATTACTTCATCTAATGAAGGATTTTTACCTGCAAGGATTCCTTCTTGGATCTTCTTTTTATAGAAATTAAAAAAAAGTTGATCTCTCAAAGCAGTATTCAAATAATCTCCAAATTGACATTTTGCAGCAAAAACTTAAAATAGCGAAATAATCCTCAATAGATTCCTCTTGTTTTTGTTTGCGTTTAAAAAAGACATCACGTTCAACCATAACTGATGGTTCGTCAACGTATTGTTTACCTATTCTGGCAAGAGCTTCAGAAAATACATCCCAATTTTCAACTCCAGCTGGAGCAGGAACAGGAGGTAAATTATCAAAAACTTCTTGTCCAGCATCTCCTAAGTTGTTAAACAAAAGAGCTTGTTTTCTAGATGCAGAGTAATTTAAAGCATCAATAGCTTCTAAACAATTGTCAAAGTTACGATACCATTTAAGCCAAGGAGTGTTAGGTTTCCCTGGTTTGTCCAAAAATGGAGGAGGTTGCATAATGTTATTAGCAGAAGGCGACATTTTGCAAACGTAAACACGTTATATACAAGTATAATTAAAATATTAAACTTGCCTGAAATATATTCCTAAAATCAGCAGGGCAATAATATTAATCACGATAAGGTAATTAAATACACAAAACAAAACAAATTATTCAAAGAAAACTGTAAATAAATATACAGTACATAATAAAGCCAGATGCGCGCTGAGAGAAATTTCTGTGATATGCGCGAAACGAGTTGAAAGCACAGCAGGAATGAATCGGAACGAACATAACAGTTGCTATGACAACTGAAAACAAAATTGTTTCCAACGTGAGGTCAATGACAAAGTCATGTTCGTTGTGCTTTGTTTTCTACAGGCTATAGGCTCACATTGACGTTGTGCGTTGTTTCTAAAGGTGATTGGGGTCTTGAAACAATTCCTGAAGAAAGTAGAAGTTTGCAGACATGTGGATTCCAAGAACGTGCATCCGAAGGAGAATGTCCTTTGGAAAATGCGGAGTTGTGAGCAAGGGCGTCCTCTTCAAGGAAAAATAACAAGGCAACAGCCAATGACAAGGTAACGAACCGTCGGTCAATGAAATACCCTTATAATTATGCCATATGTTGAAGATTCCCAAATAAAGAAATAAGCAAACCCAAGATAGCGCGCCAGTTAACTCCAGAATATCAGCAGAATACGAGTGAAATTCAAGTAAATTCACAGTCCTGAGAGATAGATCCGTTCAGGCAGAGACAAGGTTCTGCAGATCAAAAATTACAGGTTCAAAGCGATGCACTCCTTTATAGATATCTTGCAAATTCAAGGTGTTAGAAAATGTTCGAAAGGTAAATATCCAGAAAAGTAGTTGCCAAGAAGACAAAGATAAATAAACAAATCCAAATTCTTCGGATTTTGAAGAAACAGGTTGTTGGGTCAATGAATAAATCGTCGCCAATATCTGTAGCAAGGGTCTTCCAATAAAGATAAGTCTTGTAGTTTTCCAAATGAATAAAGGAGTATTTATTCCAGAAGAGAGAGACCCACGACAGGTCCCAAGACAGTACAGGTTTGTAATGACTTCAGTCAGGAAAGGAATTCTAGACTCCTGGAAGTCTAGAATTCCACTTACATGATAACTCCTTACATAACAACAAGTACAAAGGAATTAGAAATAATACACTAAATACAACTTACCACAACATGACATCAAGAATGTCCCTTATGACACAAGGTTACCCTGCAGCTTTATGAGGACTCCGAGCAGTTGTCTAAAAATGCTGTCAGGTTGTCTACTGTTTCACTTACAACACCCCAGACAGTGTGAATTGTTGCCTAAAAGAGCCCACAATGCCTAGAAGTAAGGGCTTTCAAATACACCGGTCAGAAAACAGGCAGGCCGCATCGTGTCACAGCGACATAGAGTAACAGAGTTCATGTGATGTCGTGTAACAGAGTTCATGTATTCTCACCAGCTGACATGCATGTTTTGTAGTGTCAAAGCACATACTCCGATGTCATGTCTTAACAAGAAATGTAGGGATGTACCATTCTCACATACCTGAAATTCTACACACAGTCCTAAACATCCCCCAGGTGCATCTAGGGAGGGCCTTCATCTTCAACACAAACGTGGGAAATGGAGAAAGATCATTTAAGAGCTCTCATCGCCTGTATCAAATGCCGTCGCAGGGACTTGAGCTCACCTCACTTGTGAGATCCAAAAAGGTCAAAACACCATCTGGTTTTGCTTATGTCCCTGGGCAGAGAGGGTTATGCCTTATAAGTTAGGACCAGAATATTTTGGAGCAGCACGAAGAGCGAATTGAATGCAGCTGGTCCTGTCCGTAATGGCACCAACTAGCTATAAAAAGATGGAATGGAATTCGATGATAGTGATGATTAGAGGTGCAAACTAGACAAAGCAGTTCTACTCTTCCTGTGTGCACCATCTACTGAGTCACCCCATTACAATCCATGTAATTCTGCTATGCCTCATTTACAACTGTGCACACTGAAGCATCTTAGTGGTGTTCTGATTTATTTATTTATTATTTATTTAAGGTTTTTATAGAGCGCGTAGTCACCCATGAGTATCCTAGCGCTATACCTCGTAATCCAGAGGAGAAGGAGAGCAGAAGAATTGGAGGGATTATGGGAAGAGAAGAGTTTTGAGCGATTTTCTGAAGCGAAGGAGGTTCGGTTCGGTTCTTAGTTTCAGAGGGAGCGCGTTCCATTGCTTCGCTGTGTGAACCGAGAAGCGGCGCCCTCCTGAGCGGGCTTTTTTCACTCTGGGTACCACTATGAGGCTTTCGTGGTCCGATCGGAGCGCTCTGGTAGGTCTATAGGGGGTAATACAGTTTTTGAGAATTAGTGGGCCTTCGTTGTGGAGCACTTTGTGAGCCAGGCAGAGGGCCTTGAATACCACTCTTTCCTTGACCGGCAGCCAGTGCAGTTTCTTCAAGGCGGGTTTCGCAGATGCTCTGGCCGGGGTGTTCGTGAGCATCCGGGCAGCGGCATTCTGGATTTTCTGTAGGGTCTGGAAGGTGGCTTCGGAGGCTCCCAGATAAATGGCGTTACTGTAGTCCAACCTGGACACAATCAGGCCTTGGATCAACAGTTTCCGGGAGTTAAAAGTAAGTAGGGGGAGCACTTTCCTACATGACCTTAGAAGGCCGAAACAGACGCCGGCCGTCTTCCTTGCCTGCGTTCTAAAGGTGAGATCTTTTTCTAACCATATTCCCAAGCTCTTGACCTCCGTCTTGGGGGCAGGAGGTTCACCAAGACAGGCGGGCCAGATGTTAGTGGGTAGAGAGAGCCCTTTTTGTCCCAGGAGCAGAATCTCTGTTTTTGACCCATTAAGTTTGAGGGCTGAGTCGTTCATCCATTGGTGTATTTTGGAGAGACAGCCATGTAGGTTGGAGGGTTCTTGCTTGGGGTGAGATAGGGTTACCACCAGCTGTGTATCATCAGCATAACTGATGATAGTAACTCCAAATGGGGTGACCACCTCCTCCAGTGGGGCCATGTACACGTTAAATAACGTGGGGCTAAGTGACGAGCCCTGGGGCACACCACACCGGAGGGGGATGGCAGGGGAGCGGCTGTCACTTTCCAAGACTTGGAAGGAGCGATGGCAAAGAAATGATGAGAGCCATTTCAGAGCTTTGTCCTTCACTCCGATGTTTCCCAGGCGTTGAGTTAAGACCTGGTGACTGACAGTATCGAAGGCCGCACTCAGGTCCAGGAGGATCACTGCCACTGATCTTCCTGTATCAAGAATGTCTCTGGCCTTCTCCACTGCTGCAAGGAGTGCGGTGTCAGTGCCCTGACCTGGTCGGAAGCCCGTTTGGGAGTTCTTGAGTAGGTGGTTAGTTTCCAGGAACTGTGACAGTTTTTTATTTACTAGTTTCTCAGTGACCTTCCCAATCCAGGGGAGGAGGGAGATGGGTCTATAGTTTGATAGGTCCACAGGGTCTAGGGAAGGTTTCTTGAGAAGTCCTTTAACGACCGCCTCTTTCCAGCTAGGAGGGACTTCACCTTGGGATAATGAGGTGTTAATCAGAGCGGTCAGTGGGGGCACTATGGTGTGGGTGACTTTTTTGAGGCACCGTATGGGTACTGGGTCACTGGGGGCGCCACTCTTGATTGAGGCAAATGTGGCGGCTACCTCCTCCATGGTAACCGGGCCGAAGGAGGCCAGGTAAGGGGCAGAGGATTTCAGGGGGTAATTCATCCGCAGGGGAGGGTTGTCCTTATCTCCTTCAATGAAATCGGAATCGGCAGCGGGAAGAGAAGCGAGAATCTTTTTGATTTTTTCATCGAAGAAGGTAGCTAGTTTGACACATTTGTCTTCCGCTGCTTTGGGGTCCAGAGGTTTTTCTGGAGGGTCGGGGACATGGAGGAGCTCTTTAAGGATAAGGAAGGTTTCCCTAGCAGAGCAGGAAGAATTTTCTATTTTTTCCTCTTAAAAGGCACTTTTGGCGTTGCGGAGTGCTAGTTTATATGCTCTCATGGATGTCTGGAATACATCTTTTTTATTCGCAGACTTATCCTTCCTCCAAATGCGTTCCGACTTTTTGCATTCCTTCCGTAAGGCGTTCAATGCAGGGGTGTACCATGGAGCGGGATTGATCCTCTTGGTATGTTTTAGAGTACTAGTGTGCGGAATGAGATTGTCTAGGGAATGGGTGAGCCAGTCATTAAATTCTCTATCCGCAGTTATGGGATCTAGGGAGGGGAGAGGGATGGATTCTTAGCTTAGCTTCCCAGTCCTCCAGTACCAGTTTGTGCCACCGTCTAACGAGGGTCCTGGTTTTGGGTGGTTGAGTCGGAGCGGTTTTGAGTTGCCAGTGCATGGGGACCAGTAAGTGGTCTGTCCATGGGAAAGGAATGGGTTCCTGGGTTTTAAAATTGCGAATATTCGTAAAAATCGGATCCAAAAGCTGGCCTTTTTCATGGGTAGCTTGTGAGTTCATGAGATGCAGGTCGACTGACGCAAGATCTGTCAATAGGTTGGCTGCGGAGTTATCCGTGGGGTCAAGAAAGTAGAGATTGAGATCCCCTAGGAGAAGGAAATTAGAGGCAGTGGTTGCTATTAGTGTAACGTGATCCATCAATGTACTGGAGAATTCCCCAAGTGGGCCTGGCGGCCGGTAGACTAAGAGTCCGGAAAGAGAGATTGCAGGAGTGATCTGTAGAGTGAAGTTACAACTTTCACAATCTTTGACATTGCCATTGTCAATCCTGCAGGTGAGGTGGTCCTTGTAAAGGATGGCTAGCCCACCGCCTCTACCGACAGGTCTGTTTAGGAAGCGTATTTGATAACCTGGGGGGACGGCATTGACCATGTCAAAGTCGTTGTTCGGCGTCAGCCATGTTTCTGTGAGAAACATTATATCCGGCGTGGCATTTTGGACGAGGATATTTATCTCGTGAGCGTGTCTGACCAGAAACCTGCAATTGAGAAGGGCAAGTCGGAGAGCTTGAGCATATTCCTGCTCCTCCGGCGGGTTGCAGAGGACACAGCCCGCGAATGGGTTGTCTTCCATGAGGATGAACTTACAATTGGGATGTTTAGTCAGATTCAATGCTCGAAGCCTGTCTTGGGTGTAAGTTATACGGCTTTGAGAATCGGGCATAGTGCCTGGGCCTAAGGCCGTCTGGGCCCGGACGGGCCCAGACGGGCTTGCCTTAGGCGCGCCTTCAGCGCGCAAACGGCGCGCCCACTGCGCTCGTCCGCTGCGCGTCCGGTGGTTGCATATTTTTTAGAGGAGGAGAAAGGGCGTGTGGGCGTGGCCTAAGAGTAGGCGTGGCCTCGTCCCTCGCCGTCAATGGCGACTGAAATTGTTTGTTTGTTTTAGGCGTTCCGCAACAGCGATAGCTCCGCTGTGTGGGCGGCCCGAGGACAGGATCTGGTAGTGCCAGAAGGGTAAGTGCAGGGTTTAAAATACACCAAACAAATTATTTGTGACACAAGAAATAACAAATTAAAAGCAGTTCTACTCCCGGCTTCCGCCTCAGGAGTGTACGAGGTTCTGTTTAAATGCGCTCGCATTCAGCGCTTATAAACAGATGGGCGTGTGGGCGTGTGGGCGTGGCCTAAGAGTAGGCGTGGTCTCGTCCCTCGCCGTCAATGCGACTGAAATTGTTTGTTTGTTTTTAGGCGTTCCGCAACAGCGATAGCTCCTCTGTGTGGGCGGCCCGAGGACAGGATCTGGTAGTGCCAGAAGGGTAAGTGCAGGGTTTAAAATACACCAAACAAATTATTTGTGACACAAGAAATAACAAATTAAAAGCAGTTCTACTCCCGGCTTCCGCCTCAGGAGTGTACGAGGTTGAGGAATACAAAAAAAGTAGCAGTGTGCTGAAAAGTAAAGATGAGTGCTTGCCATCTGAGGCACTTTTATGCTAAATGTGAGTTTCTCTCAATGATTTTGAAAAGACTGGCTGCTAATGCTGTGGTAATTTCTCAAAATAAGTATTTATTATAGGATACAGAGAGCCATCCCAGCTGGCACAGCCAAGGCACATAAACAGCAACTGCCACTGAGAGAACACTCAGCTCAGGATGCTTCCCAACACTCCTAATGACAGTATGGACTGCTCATGGAGCTCTGCCAGCAACACATCACCACACATCCCACCTTTATAACTAAGCATCTATGATGAGAGCGTGCATGCTGGCATTGGGATTGCCGAGGAGCGATTTTGGCGCTGCATTTAGGATAAGAGAAAAGACACTTTTGCAGCATTGCAGACAGGGAGCTACTGGTATTTAAGTTTGGACCCTCCCTGCTGGAGTTTGATTGTTCGAGCCTGAAGCTGAAGCTGGACACAAGGCTTAGGAGCCTGTTTTTCTTGATTCAATGACCGGTGGCAGCCAACTACAACCCCCAGAAACCTCTGGAATCGCGACCGCCGCCGCCAACGTCTTTCCGCGCCTGGAGGCGCATAAGTGGAAGCTCCGGACAGCGCCGGACAAAGCCTGGTCCAAGGGCGGGCCCATCTGAGCCCGGAGGAGGCAGGGCTGGGCCATTCCCCTTATATTGATTTTTCTACCTCTCTGCAGTGAGCGTCTGATCTGATTAACCGGGTCATGATAATGAGGAAAATTAAATTTTGGCCATGTTGTGTTCCCTAGCGCGTACCCCACCGACTCCATGTACCAGCTTAAAGTGCATGTAACTTCCCTCCTGAACCAGCTATGAAGACGCAAATACATTTGCGTCCACCGTTAACTTGTCCTCTTTCAGATCCACCATGAATGGATTATATAGTCCGTTCCTAAGTATGCTATGCCACCGTCTTTTTGTAGTACACTTCTCATATTTTTCCTGCTCTAGCAAGAGTAGGCCCTGAATTCCTGCCATCTGAACCTCTTTTGTGGCTCCTGACTCTGCCCAAGCTACCTCTGTACCCGTGAACTCTGTCCTACTTTCAGCGCGGCCCCTCGCGCTCAGCTCAAGCCTGCTTTCTGCCAAGACTGACTATAACCTTCGAGTTATCTGTTCCGCTCCCCGAGAATACATTCCTGCCTACTAGATCCTGTAAACATCCTCCCCAGCTGCAGAGCCAAAGGGCCGACCTGTCTTAATGCAAGTAATTCATAGCCTCTGTTGCCATGCTTCCATGGAAGGCCCCGTGCCCCACGCTTCACATGTAGACACTCAGGCGCTCATACACGCATCCACAGTTAGCATAGAATAGCTTCTGCCCTAGAGACCTTTCCGCCCAGATAGTATAGTTCCTAAACATCAGATATCAGATATGATAGAAGTACAAGTTGATCTGACATGCCAGACTTCTGTCTCTTTCCGTCAGTGTAAATGTCAAGTCCCCTGCACCCCGTCAATCACACGTCATGCAGCTGCGCGCGCATCCCAGCTTCCGATTTCTGCTGACATTGCAACATTCTGTTAGCACCACCCCTTGGTGCCACCCACCTGCGTCACCTATCAGTGACGTCTCTAGCACACACCTCTAGTTCACGCCTAGTTTACGCCTCTTTATTACGTACTAGTAACACGTGTATATTGTTATCTTGTCTTCTCTCAGCTGTTACGCCTCTTGCTTTATTCTGTATGATATGAATCAAGTATATAAGCTATGTACTGTCAATAAACGAGAGCGCGCTCATCTATCCCTTCTGACACCCCTGTGGTGGTCAGAACATGATATCCTGATTCCTTTATGAGGAATAAAACCCTTAGAAACTCTAACACCACGGACTCTGTCTTTTTTCATTCTGATTGAGTTATTATTGATTAAGTACTTACCTGCATAGAAATTAAGAGAATAAATTAATTATTTACGTCATTTTGGCGCCCGAATAGGGACCCCTCCCCCACCTCACGCGCCGGTTGGTGCGTTGCAGGCTATGCCCCCTGCCATCAGTTAGATGGAACACACGTGTACTGGCAGGATTTCCTGCATCTCCCTCTGACCCACGGAGGTGACGAAGACTGCGATCAGTGCCCAGACGAGGCGGTGAGGAGTGTGGAGGATCCCGACCAGAGCCTAGCCGAAAGAAGCAAGGTCCGAGGTGTGAAGAGGCCCACCAGTTTTTCCGAAGTTTTCCGAAGTTTTCCGAAATTTTCCGAAGTTTTCCGAAGTTCCGAGTCGAGTCCAGTCGAGTTTTCCGAGGCCTTCTGTTTCCGTGCTTCCCGGTGAGTACCATTGCTGGGTCGTATCTAGACGGGTTTGGGTACGCAAGTCCGGTCTGCACTGTTTTTAGGCAGTGTATCTGTACTGTTTAGCAGTATATCAAGTAGTCCGAATTTCTGCACTGTTACACCAGTGTATCTGTACTGTTGAGCAGTACATCCAGTATAGGGGGGTAGTCATCTATGTCTTCAATGTTTTTATGTGATTAATGTTGTGGTATGAATGTGACTGTTTAAACGTTTATTATTGTATTTCTCGTATAACCTAGCTGTCAAGAGTATTAAGGAATAGAGATCTAGCGTTCAGTAATAAGTAAGCAGGATGCCGTTTTTCAATAAGTTAAAACAGATAGGAACTAGGAAAGGGTTACTGGAGGAAGAAATTCCTATTCCCCCTAGGG
Source organism: Lissotriton vulgaris (assembly GCF_964263255.1). NCBI lineage: Eukaryota > Metazoa > Chordata > Amphibia > Caudata > Salamandridae > Lissotriton > Lissotriton vulgaris. Next base: position 376,471,101 of record NC_141698.1, read on the forward strand.
ACACTCCAGGCAATTTTATGTATCAGAAACATGGCATAGATGCCATATTATATCTAGATTTATGGGCCGATTACACCAAACACCTAGACGAAAGACACAGATGGCCTGTTACCGGAACATGGGATGCCGAATGCATCATGAGGGTAGAAGAAGCATTATGGAAAAAGAAAGCTAGACAATCTCAGAAGGACGCCATAGAATTTTGGCGTAAGGAATCACGTAAGCGTGCTGACAAAGCACTCCGTAAAGAAGACAGACTTAAAGAATCAGAAAAAGACCAAGAAAACGAATTAGTTACTGAAGGGATCAGAGTAAAAACAGAACAAATAGACCGTGCTCGAAATAACCTAGTAAACGGTATGTATCTTGCAGCAGATGGCACATCTGAAGCCCAATCAGAGTCACCGAAAAACTTACCGACACCATTAGCTCCAACTAAAGTAATGCATAAAACTACTAAAGACATATTCCTAAATTCATATCTAGAGGATGTAGCACCAGCTTACACCAATCTGCCTGTTCGTGCCCTGCCTACCGACAGGGATGGGGGTGGCACTGCGCCCCCAGATAATGTCCCGCCGGTACTGCGACACACCTCCCCTGTTCCGCCAGCTCCGCCACTTCCTGTACTCAAGATTGACCTACCGAAACCAATCCTACCTGATCCTACTAAACGACAAATTCAGACTCAGATCCAGACTCCGCGGAGAGATAATGCTCAAGCATCCGCCTCAGGAGGTGCGACTGCGGGTCTTCAGACCCCGCCATTGACACACAGACTCAATTTAAGGGACACGCAGAATCCTTTCCAGTCTCCCCACTCGACGCGTCTTGACGCATTTAAAGAGAAAATGTCAGTTTGCAGATATGATCCAGTCCCCGGAAGAACCGATCTAATGATATTAGCATCACTACGATTAAGATCTGCCACCGATAGCTTGCTATGCTATGTAGGAATGAAGGAAGTCCTCGACAGATTATATAAGTTTATACAGACAGGGAAAGACCCCGACAGTGTCAAAGATGCCATGCATAAACAGAAAGTTGACACTCAAGCACTGATATTACGATTTTTCATAAATTGTGTAATAAGAGAACGAGACAGGCCCGAGACAGATCAAAGTGAATTAGACGCATTAAACAAGTGGGGTCAAAATATAGCCGATGGAAAACATGACAAGGGGACTTGCATAGCCAGTATGTCCCAGAAAATTAGAAAGGCAGTATTGACTGCACACCAAGAAAGGAATGATAAAACTTCCTCCGAGGAGGAAGATGAACATGAAGCATCAGGAAAGTCTACAGACACTATAGCGTATGTAGGTAAGGGAAATTACCTTAGGAAAGGTGTCCGTCCAGAAAATAAGAGAGTTTTTCTCTCTGCTTTGACAAATCCGAATTCTTCTGAACATCAGTTCCAGGAAACTGATAAAAGGCTTCGAGACCGAATGGGGTACCATGTACTCAATTCTATGGATGAACAGGAATTAGCCCGGTCAGCTGTATTATGGGCCGAAAACCCAGATATGTATAATGATGACACGTTAGTGCAGACATTCTTGAACCTTTCCCCGGAAGAGCAGAAAATAGCAGGTGTATACATGATTCAGCACCTCCTCATCAAGTTCAGAAACCATCATTCTGATCCAGGTCCCTTACACGAAACATTAGAAGCACTACTCATGGATAGATGGAGAGGCTTTAGTACCAAGTTAATACAAATAATTCTAGAACAACGACATAAATATAACACCTTCATAAGCTCTGAATATGTTCCCGCCCCGCCTCCAGAAAGAAAAACGTACCACATGCAATGCGGTAGTGGCATTGAAAGTCAGAACCCCTTACGAGAAGTACACCCAGTTATGGGTGCGGACCAACGCTTGAAGCGTGTGTATGTTCACACACCACTGACTAAGTTAGAACTGTTAGAAATGAAGAAATTAGTTCCGTGTCATGATAAAGACCCTGCAGGTTTCCACAGAGAGCTTAAAGATATGTTACTGATGGGAGATTACACGTATGATGATATTATGAAAATGTTAAAAGTACTGTTGCCCACGGGCATCTACGAGAAATTAAAGGAAAAGGATTGGGAGGTGGGAGAGTCAAAGATAGCATGGACAGAAATAGAAGACGAAGAAAGCAAACGAGTCCCAGGGTTAGGCCTTGGGGATAAGACTAAAGCATTACCAGGTTTAATAGTACAGGTTTTGCCAAGATTATTGACAACTAGAAAGGAAGATTGGGACGCAATCTCGTCCTGTAAACAGAAACAAGATGAAGATACTAGTGACTTTTATTCAAGATTCGAGAAATGTTTCATTATAAATAGTGGCCTAAAAGTTAGCAGCGAGTCATATCCACACCTCTTTGTAACAAAACTAGTAGAGAATGCCCTACCATTAGTCAAAAATAGAGTGTACAAAGTTGAAAGTACTTGGCAGGCAAATACGCCATCCCAGATGTTACAAATGTTACAATATCACCAGAACAGAATTAGGGAAGAACAAGATCAGGAACAGAAACGTATGAAAGACACGAAAATGAAAATGTTAGTAGCTCAGACAATTCCAGCCGACGGTCATAGAAAAGGTGGGGCCCAGACCAATCATCCTGCAGCTCCCGTTAAAGGGACATGTAATTATTGCAAGCAGCCAGGCCACTACGTACATGAATGTCCAGTCCTGAAACATAACATAGCGACAGGTAAAACTAAAGAAAGACCGCATCCGCCTAGACATGAACAGGGTCATCAACAGACCTCACAGAACGAACAGCAAATGCAGAATACACAGCCTATGCATGATCAGTCCCACACAGTACAGACAGTAGCAGTACCGCAGCCACAACATGCCCAGACACAGCCCATTGCCGCAACCCGGCAAGTCTCACAACAGATGTACCAGTATGCCCCATCTGCTTACCCCGATTATCAGCGATACACATGAAACAGCCTAGAGAGGGAATTGGGCTTGCCTCTTATTGAAATTCCTGTAGATCAAGAAGGTCCTTATGTACACAGTCACGTATTGGGAAAAGACAGAAAGTTTTTAATTGACACAGGGGCAAGTCGCACTACCATCAGTCACAATGAAGTTCCAGGGGCACCCCTCTCAGGCTCACAGAATGTTTCCCTTGGTTTTTCAGGACAGCCTATTGTAAATGAAGTATCAGAACCAGTACCACTAGCTGTGGGTCCATTATCTCGAGTTACAGATTTGTTACTTACGAAATCATGTCCAGAAAATTTGTTAGGAATTAAAACACTGAAGGCTCTAGGAGCTATAATATGCTGTTCCCCGGAGGGAGTCAGACTCTTTCTACGGGATTTCAAGGGTCATTATGTTTTACGTGATTTTGATGTCAGATTGAAAAATGTACCAGATCACTTATGGGCAAAAGGCCCAGCTGATGTAGGTTGTATGCATATCACTCCATATCGTGTAACACTCAAGACAGGAGTTGTTCTACCCAGAATCAGACAATACAAGTTACCACCCGATGCTGTAGTGGCTTTACTGAAAATCATTGAAGAGCTTATTGCCCAGGGGGTGGTCGTAGAGACCGACTCCAATATCTGTAATTCACCCATCATTCCAATTCTTAAACGTACAGACCGCAATGCACCGCCAGTATATCGGCTGGTGATTGATCTTCGAGAACTGAACAAATGCATTGTACCACAGTATCCTGTGGTCCCCGATATCTCTTCCCTATTGACTGCTATTGATTCAGAAGCAACGTTCTTTACTGTAATCGATCTCAAGAACGCTTTCTTCAGTGTACCTATTGACCCGGAGAGCCAATATCTCTTCGGATTCAGTTTAAATGGACGAAGTTTCAAATTTTCCCGCGCACCTCAAGGATTTACAGAAAGCCCCAGCATCTATAGTCAAGCACTGAAAAGACAACTAGATTGTATTCAAATGCCAGTTAATACAGCTTTACTACAATACGTCGATGATCTACTGATCACCGCACGAAGTGAGCCCGAATGTGAACAAGCATCATTGACAGTTTTGCATTTTTTGGCCGACAAGGGACACAAGGTGTCTCCTTCGAAGCTACAATTCTGTGTTCAGCAAGTTGTGTACTTAGGTCACTTGCTGTCCAAAGTGGGGAGACAGCTCACTCCTGATCGCATTCAGTTAATTATAAACATGCCACGACCCCAGACACAAAAGGAAGTGCGGGCCTTCATAGGCCTCACTTCGTACTGCAGACAATGGATTCCTCAATATGCATTTCTAGCTAAACCACTCATCCAGTTAACGACACAGGAGGCAGCGACTTCGACTGCCCTCCCTTGGACTCAGGAACATACGCAAGCCTTTGAGGAATTAAAGAAAGCATTATGTCAAGCACCAGTTTTAGCAACACCATGTTACAGCAAACCGTTTACACTTTTTGTTACAGAACGTGATGGTACAGCATTGTCTGTCCTCACTCAAGATCAAGCAGGTTCACATAAGCCTTGCGCTTATTTTTCAAGTACATTGGATTCAGTAGCCCAGGCACTCCCTGCGTGCTTAAAGTCAGTAGCTGCAACAGCGTTAGCAATCAGACAAAGCGATTCAATTGTTCTAGGTCATCAGTTAACAGTACAAGTTCCACATGCTGTAGAGGTTCTGTTAAACAGAACCCAGACTCAACACTTGACTATAGCACGACTGACAGGTTACGAATTGACACTATTCCAGCCACACATAGAAATCAGACGCTGCAGTATCTTGAACCCAGCAACACTGTTACCTACAGCTATGACAGATCCAGCTCCACATGATTGCATAGAGATTATTAATGCAGTAACAAAGCCCCGACAAGATTTAACAGATGTTCCATTGACAAATCCAGACCTGACACTTTATGTGGATGGTTCATGCATGAGAACAAGTACAGGAGAACTAGTGGCCGCGTATGCCGTGACCACTGAAACTGAAGTTAAAGAAACACACCGTATTGATACACTGTCTGCTCAAGCGGCAGAGCTCATTGCTCTGACCCGAGCCTGTATTCTAGCGAAGAACAGAAATGTTAACATATACACTGATTCCCGTTATGCGTTCGGAGTCGTACACGACTTCGGCATGCTCTGGCAGGAACGAGGTTTCCTGACCTCTCATGGTACAAAGATACAACATGGTCTTCTCATTCAAGCACTATTAGAAGCAATACATCTGCCTTCAGCCATATCCGTCATGAAGTGTAAAGCACATACTAAAGTCACAGATTCTGTTTCCCAGGGTAACGACCTGGCAGATCAGACAGCAAAACATACAGCACTGACTCACACTAAGACAACTGACACGACAAAGACAATAGGACCGACAAATTGTATGACAGTCAGAGATCCCACACTAGATGTTATCGACATTCAGACACATGCTACTACAGAAGAAATAAAGAAATGGATTGAACTAGGAGGGATCCAGACAGATCAAGGTTGGATGACGAAGGGAAAATCTACATGGTTTCTCCCTGACTCCATGGTTCAAGTCATGATAAATACAGCACATAGTCCTGCCCATCTAGGAGAGAAAGCAATGCTAGACAGTTTACAAAATCTCTGGAGTAATAAACACTTACGAGCAGCAGCAAAACAGAAAGTGCGTACGTGCATGATATGTTGTCAGTTCAATCCAGGTAAAAGCGTCCCTGTAGAGCAAGGTGGATTTCATCCTCCCGATCACCCTTTTGAAGTCCTCCAGATGGATTATATCCAGATGGACCGTTGTCGAGGATTTAAATATGTTCTCGTAGTTGTCTGTGCTCTGTCCCGCTGGACCGAAGCATACCCAGTCCCAGATTACACTGCTCCGACCACTGCCAAGCAGTTGGTTCGTGAATTCTTCCCACGATACGGCATGCCTCGTGTCGTGTACTCAGATAACGGTCAGCCATTCTCATCTGAATTAATGAAGCAAGTTTCCTTGTTACTAGGATACCAGTGGAAGTTCCATTGTGTCCGACACCCAGAAGCAGCAGGCCTTGTTGAGAGGCATAACCAGACATTAAAGATCCGCCTTGCCAAAATATGTCAGGAAAAAGGGGTCGACTGGATAGTCGCCCTGCCCGTGGCACTATTCTATATGAGAATGGTCGCCCATTCGAGATCAGGGCTATCCCCGTACGAGGTGGTCTTTGGCAGACCACCGAATATGTGGGGGACGCCCATTCCAAAAAGGATTACTGATGTTGATTCTAATATGTTGACAGATTACCTTGCCTCCTTGATGTCTGCACTCCAATCATGTCGTTCACAGGTTGCCGCAGCCTTTCCTGACAACACTGATGTAAAGCCTCACGACGTCCGTCCTGGTGATGTGGTTCTAGTTCGCAACTTCGACAGAAAAAGTCCGTTGGAGCCCCGCTGGAAGTCTCCGAAGACCGTTCTTCTTACCACGAGGACCGCAGTCAAATTGGAAGGCAGAAAGGGGTGGGTCCACCTGAGCCATATCAAAACATTCCCAGGACTGAAACCCGAACAAGACTCACCCACCCCCACCAAAGACTGTGTCAAGTTAAAAGACTTTACCGAATCGCAACGAGAAAAGACTCCTCAAGAACAATATCGCATGAAATTACGATCTAGCAAGTCAGACAGTTTAATTGTTTAAGTCCTCCCCTAGGTGAATCGGTTAAATAGTTTCTGACATGTATCCCCTAGATCGAGATAGAGAGAGAGAAGCAAAGAAACGTACATATTGCAAATCACTTCGTAGTCACTGCATAGTGACACTATTAATCATGTTTATTATCAGTATTCTAATCATTGTTGCTAGCATCCTATTGCCTATATATTACCCTATTTTCAAGCGTGAACAATCTGCTTACAATATATCTGCTGAACACACTTTTAGTGAGTTACCTCCACATGAGCTTTCCTACAGACTTGCGCTGCGCAACAATACATTCATTAGTATGTTACATCATTCTCATCAAACTAACAATGCTACAAATTGCTGGATATGTGGCCGACTCCCTCCCTACCAGAATTACAAGGGAGCTCTGCCCCTCTTTCCGTACCCGTTCACTCACAATGGCTCCTGCGGAGCATGGTTTAAAATAATTAATTCTTTAGATCCTGATATTGCTGTTTTCGATGGGGGTTGGGTTTGGGGAAACCTGAACTTGGTCCTACTAGACGTCTGTTACCCAGATAAGGAGGGACTTCCCACTAGAATAGGAACTGATCTAGAAAATGAAGTATATGGATTAGGTAATTATACAATTAGCCTTATGATTCTTACTGTCGAATCCGAAGCCACGCCAGTTCTACCCATTATGGCAGTACTGCCAGTCACTGGTGAATTATGTATCAAGAAGAAAGGTTCAGTACACTTAGGTCATAGTAAATGCACTACTGTGGTCGAATTCAGTGATGATGGAAAATCATCTTTCAAAGCTATTAGTCATTCTTACTTTGTTTGTGGTCATACCGCATACATACGTCTACCTCCAGATTGGGATGGTACCTGTTACATTGCATTCCTTCTGCCGCCTGTTTTTCTAGCTCCTCCTGATTACCATAGAAATAGCAATCTAGTAAAGAATAGACCAAGAAGAGATGCCCCACTTGTCGACTACACAGAAACGGCATGGGAACAGTACACTGATTTTAATAAAGGATTCTTTTTCTTTTTAGGACCTGTCCAGAATAGTAAATTAATACGCAGATTAACTAGAACACTTGAAGCCGTAGTAAATGAAACTACCTCAGCCTTAGGTAACTTAACAGAAGAGCAGTCCGCTATGCGGGTTGTTGTCCTTCAGAATCGTCTTGTAATTGACGTCATCTTGGCAGATAGAGGTGGAGCCTGTAAGGTCATCGGGTCAAGCTGCTGTGTTTTCATTCCACAAAACGCACCATCTGTATATCAAGCTATCACCCGTCTTCATAAAATTGCAAATCAGATACATCAGAATCCAGGCACCTGGACTTGGTCCGGTTGGTTCTGGACAACGTTAACAGCTTGGGGATGGAAGATCCTATCCTTCCTAGGCATTGGCCTAGTCCTAGTATTCAGTTGCTGCCTGTGCCTACAGTGTGGGCCAGCGATTTGTGGACTGTGTGCCACCTCTTGTATTGAACATTCCAGTTTTCTCTCAAAACGTAAACGAAAGAAAGAAGAACAAATGATGTTACAAGAACAGACTGATCGATTCATGAGGATCGATATTTCATGAAGGGTCCGTAGGGAACAAGGAGGGAATGAGGAAAATTAAATTTTGGCCATGTTGTGTTCCCTAGCGCGTACCCCACCGACTCCATGTACCAGCTTAAAGTGCATGTAACTTCCCTCCTGAACCAGCTATGAAGACGCAAATACATTTGCGTCCACCGTTAACTTGTCCTCTTTCAGATCCACCATGAATGGATTATATAGTCCGTTCCTAAGTATGCTATGCCACCGTCTTTTTGTAGTACACTTCTCATATTTTTCCTGCTCTAGCAAGAGTAGGCCCTGAATTCCTGCCATCTGAACCTCTTTTGTGGCTCCTGACTCTGCCCAAGCTACCTCTGTACCCGTGAACTCTGTCCTACTTTCAGCGCGGCCCCTCGCGCTCAGCTCAAGCCTGCTTTCTGCCAAGACTGACTATAACCTTCGAGTTATCTGTTCCGCTCCCCGAGAATACATTCCTGCCTACTAGATCCTGTAAACATCCTCCCCAGCTGAAGAGCCAAAGGGCCGACCTGTCTTAATGCAAGTAATTCATAGCCTCTGTTGCCATGCTTCCATGGAAGGCCCCGTGCCCCACGCTTCACATGTAGACACTCAGGCGCTCATACACGCATCCACAGTTAGCATAGAATAGCTTCTGCCCTAGAGACCTTTCCGCCCAGATAGTATAGTTCCTAAACATCAGATATCAGATATGATAGAAGTACAAGTTGATCTGACATGCCAGACTTCTGTCTCTTTCCGTCAGTGTAAATGTCAAGTCCCCTGCACCCCGTCAATCACACGTCATGCAGCTGCGCGCGCATCCCAGCTTCCGATTTCTGCTGACATTGCAACATTCTGTTAGCACCACCCCTTGGTGCCACCCACCTGCGTCACCTATCAGTGACGTCTCTAGCACACACCTCTAGTTCACGCCTAGTTTACGCCTCTTTATTACGTACTAGTAACACGTGTATATTGTTATCTTGTCTTCTCTCAGCTGTTACGCCTCTTGCTTTATTCTGTATGATATGAATCAAGTATATAAGCTATGTACTGTCAATAAACGAGAGCGCGCTCATCTATCCCTTCTGACACCCCTGTGGTGGTCAGAACATGATATCCTGATTCCTTTATGAGGAATAAAACCCTTAGAAACTCTAACACCACGGACTCTGTCTTTTTTCATTCTGATTGAGTTATTATTGATTAAGTACTTACCTGCATAGAAATTAAGAGAGTAAATTAATTATTTACGTCAATAAGGTACTGTGATACTACTGAATCATCATTAAAGGGGTATAACATCATCCTGGACATTAGAAGCCTTTTGCTCATTGCAATCGGAGGTGCAATTTTATGATTATTTTGACCTTTGGCTGCCCAGAACATTGTTTGTGGTGATTAATCCTGTGAATTTGGGACTTTGGGAATTTGGGGCATTTGTGATCAGTTTGAACTTTGAAAATGGGAAAAGAAAACTACCCTGCTCTAAGTCAGACAAACAGCCAGGTAAACCCAAAGACGCCAAAAAGTCCCTATTAAATTACCTAACGGACGCTGTGGGAGTTATAGAAAAACAGATATCCTCAGTGAAGGAGATATTAAGCGTGGAATCACAGGGGCTTATAGAAATCAGCCAGGAAAAAATAACCCGAAATATCAATAGTTGCAAAGAGCCCACTAAGAATAATCCATCTGAATCAAAAAATTTGGAGGAGAGTAGAAATGGCTGCAACCAATTGATTACTGACGAAATTGAAGATGCGTCAATGAATGCCCAAGATGTTGAAGCATCCACCCCCCCCCCCCCCCCCCGAAGCAGCAGCGTAAGAGGCAGCATAATTTAGAATTATCAAAAAAGTCTTCTCTTACGCCGGTAGAAACTCATCAGGTTCACCTTATGACTGGCCAGTCTAAAAATACATTGATCAAACAACAGGGGAAAAAGGATAGCACCCAGAAGCAAAAGGGAAACGTAAGCACCTCTTGCCCAAAAAATTATAGCAGCGCATACCCACTACCAGGCATGGACAACGTAGAAAAATCTCTCATAGAATTAACTAGTTATGTTAAAATACTCATAGGTAGATTGGAATCCAGGCTCGATAGAATTGAAACGGGCCTATAGAAGATTACTGAAATCGTATCCCTTTCCTCTTGAGGTAGAAGCCTGTGTAGACCGGGTACCTCGAGTAATTTAGAAACTACGACTAGTCGCCATACTTCGGCTCTCATTAACAACTCTGCAGTAAGAGACAGTAATATTTCCAATAATGATGGGGTACAGAAGAATATTGCTAAGAGCACACACAGTAATAAAAATACCAGGAGCGAACCTCCAGAGATACGTATGCCAGGAAATAGAATTATGGAAGGGCAATGTGGGGGTAGTCCTCCATGCGATACAACACCTGCACGGTCTTTCAACTCATTTAACTGCTATGGAAGTCCCCATTATGTCCATAATCTTGACCTCCCTCCAGCAGCAAAGCCCTATAATGTGATTTTGGCCAATGCTCCAATGCTTAAACCCGGTGAACACAAAACGTGGACGGCTCTGAGAAACAAGGCCATTCACTGCCTGGGTAATAGGGTGGGGTTGACCTCAGATATGTTCAGGGTTTTTAAGATGATAAAACGTGTACCATGGGTAGGAACAAGTAAAAAAAAACTCTGGGGGGACTGTATTGTCATTTCCTTGGGGTCACCTCAACTGGTTAGGGAGGTGTTGACTAGAACAAGGGCAAAAAACATCACTGAAGGAGGAATAAATATCCTTCCTTTGGGATATTTCTACCAACCTAATTGAGTAATTCAGCAAAACGAACCACAATCTAGATTGCATCTGTTTTCACAAACGGACTATAAGTTGCGGGTTTCTAATAGATTTGCACCACTCCAATCTCTAGATGAGAATGATTGACTGTTAGATCAGGGAGCAGATTCTTCCGACAACATGGAGTATGACCTGGTGTGTACAACTAACAGCAAAAAGGGCCAGAGTCTATATAGAAATGTGCATCTGGAACAAAAGCACTGTAAGAATGAGCAAGTGACTAGTTTGACTGATCCCCTAGAATCATGTAACACTAATCTTACGAGATGTGATGAACATATGAGGCCTGAACAGGTCAGCAACCCAGCATCCACCTTAGAATCTCAGTCTCCCAATGAGTTAACATCTCAGAAGGTCATAAGAGTTCTGTTCTGGAATGTGGCTTGCCTTTGCACAAAAGATGGTTTTGAAATCCTGTGTTTTCAGGAGACCTGGCTGTTAGAGGAATTTCTAATTGAAAGCTTTAAAACCTACCATATTCCAGCAGTCTACTAAAAACATGGTAGACATAAGGGGGGACTCTGGATCTATATTTCAAATCTACTGGTGGCGCAAAAGATTGTTTTCACAAAAGATGCCAAATGCTACCAGATAGTATGTATGAATATGGAACCAAAATGCATGTTAAATATAATTAATTTCTATAATAATTTGGGGGATATCTTAAAATAACTTAGCGAAGATGTTAATAAACTGAGCTACCCAAATGACTTCGATATGATCATTATCTGGGGAGGGGACCTTAACCCCTTCCGTGCTGCCATTGGCCATTGGCCGACGGCAGCACTACCTCCCCAGTGCCTCCGTTGGCCAATGGCCGACGCGGCACCGCCTGTTTCTCGAAACTGCTGCACTGCCGCGAAATCGCGGCAGCGGCAAATGGGTTAATGTTAACTTATGTCCTAAATCAGACTTAGGGGTATGTGACTTGATGTCAGTAAAAGACGATCTACTGATTCATTTTGATCATTCAGAAAGGGGAGAAAAGTTTAATGAATTGATGTTCTCCCACGATCTTGGTTTTGTAAACCAATTATGCTCACCTAGAGTGGATTTTAATTATACTTTTATAGGCCGAGGTTGCCAATCTATATATATATAAAAACGAAAGTATGTCAGTTTGTCCTTTATGCATTACTACACCATTCATCTGATCAACATGAAACTTTGGGAAGTTGTTGAGTACACTCCCGCGAAGGTTTCTGGCAAAAAAAAAAAAAAAGCTAAAACAAATTACAAAAATTAAAAAGAAATTGTTAAAAGTTGTTGAGTACACTCCCGCGAAGGTTTCTGGCAAAAAAAATAATAAATAAATACATTGTAAATATCGGCCCACGGCCCCCCAGGGCCCTCATAATCTTTCCAATACTGAACATTTACAGTTTCCGGTGCGACTCTCTTTTGCAATGACCATCAACAAAGCACAAGGACAATCGCTGCAAATATGCGGACTAGATTTGGAGAATCCCTGCTTCTCACATGGACAACTGTAAGTGGCCAGCTCACGCGTCGGAAAACCTTCTGATTTATTCATGTACGCACCAGACGGAAAAACAAAAAATAACGTGTATCCACAAGCACTAGAATAAATAAACAGAATTAAAACAACACTTTAAAATGTTTTCCATATTAAAAAGAATACGTTTCAATAAAGATGACACCATGTAATTTGAATGTTATCATAACAAGTTTCCTAAAATTTCCTTCCTTCTGAGATCGCAGCAACACGTGACGGGTAAGCTAGTCTATAATAAATTTTATTACAGTTCCTAACTATAACGCAAACTGGGTAGACAATTTTAAAACCCACTCAAATGTTATGAGTGATCATCTTCCGCAAAGTATTGACATAGTATGGCGAGATACCATCACTGAGAAAGGAATAAATAGATTGATTTGGACTAAAGATGTTCGCCTTTCCAGTTAAAATGGTTACACTTTGGTTTAGGCGAACTGTGACCCCGAGCAGTTGAATAAACAAATCATAACAAAGGCCTATGACCCTATCTTAATCTGTATGCAGGAAGACTCTACCCACGAATCGGTTTTAAATGCTTTCGTGGAGATTACCTCAGTCACCCAAAATCTCATTAGTGGTGTAAATAAAAACAAAATTAAAAATATCTGAAACCAGAATAATGGTTGGTTTAACTCAAAATAACCTAAGGCATATTCCCGATTAAAAGAGTCTATTCATAGGTTACCAAAGGACCACGACCAAATTAGAGAGTGTCGGAAGCTTTACAACTCAGCACATAACAATAGAAAGAAGGACCTAAAAATTCAAGCATGGGAGTCACTAAATGAAGCATCAGTAAGCAAAGACTGTTCACTATGCTGGCGGGCAGTCAATGCAACATTTTTTAAAACAAATGGTGCTGCGACAATTGGGGTCACAATAGACGAAAGACATGGGTGAATTACTTCTCTAATGTGTATAATGTGTATAATGTGTCACCATGCGCCTAATATGTAACCAGTCTTTGCACAGTGGCTTTGTCCCAACCCCGTGGAAACAGGCGTTAATCACTCCTCTCTTGAAGAAACCCTCCCTGAGCCCAGATTGTCTTTCAAACTACCGACCTATCTCCCTGCTGCCTTTCCCAGCGAAAGTCGCCGAACGATGGGTCAGTTCGTGCCTGTCCGCCCACCTAGAACAGAACAAACTTCTTGACGATCACCAGTTCGGGTTCCGTCCTGCCCACGGCACCGAAACAGCAGTCTTAACAGCCATGGAGGATCTTCGCATGCGTGCAGACAGGGGCCAGCCAGTGGCGCTGATACTGCTGGACCTGTCTGCCGCATTCGATACGGTCAACCATGGTACGCTGCTGCAGAGACTTGGTGAAGTGGGAGTGGAGGGCACTGCACTGCTCTGGTTTCACTCCTACCTTCGGGACAGAAGACAGGCTGTCTCCCTTCCCCCATTCCAATCCACCTTTGCTCCAGTACCCCAGGGAGTCCCTCAGGGCTCCTCCATCAGCCCCATCCTTTTTAACGTGTACCTCATCCCGCTAGTCAAGCTAATCCAATCCTTTGTGATCAAAACAATAAATTACGCTGATGACACGCAGCTCATCCTCTCTTGGGAAGGTGAAGATGCCATTCCTTTTTCCACCTTCCACGACTGCCTAAGAGAGACGGCTGGATGGCTACACAGAAACTCCCTCCAGTTTAATTCCTCCAAAACGGAGGTCCTGTTCTGTTCAGGCACCAAGATACCCCGCCAGTTTCCGAATGAATTCTGGCCCCCAGAGATTAGAGACAAACCTCTGCCAGTTGCCTCGGTTCGCAACCTGGGAGCCATGCTTGACAACAAATTAAGTATGGAAACCCAGGTAACGAAAACTGTGGGGATCTGCACAGCCCTGCTTCGCTCACTGCGGAAAATCATGCCACTTCTCCCGGCACAAGCCCGGGCGTCGATAGTCAGGTGTACGATACTTAGTCGCCTCGACTATTGTAACGCCCTGCTCCTGGAGTCTCCAGTCACGTTGATGGATCGACTACAGCGAATTCAATCTGCCGCCGCCAAGCTGGCTCTTGGCTGGACGAGGAGGGCTTCGGCCACAGCAGCTCTGGCCGAGCTACATTGGCTACCCTTAAAACAACGTGTGGCTTTCAAGTCCCTCTGCATTGTCTTTAAGGCTCTGCACGGACTTGGACCCAAACCTCTGCAAGCCCTGTTTCGGTGGTACACTCCTGCCAGAGATCTACGCTCATCCTCGGCCTGTCTGGTAAAGGTACCCAGATTCAATAAAACCAGAACAGGGGGCAGATCCTTCAGGGTTGCAGCGGCCAAGTTGTGGAACAGCCTGCCCACTGACATACGTCAGATTTCACAGCTTCTTCCATTCAGGAGACGTATCAAGACCTGGCTTTTCCCCCAATAAATGTCCGTCTGACTGTTTTCCCGGTTATCCGTCAGCAGAGTATTCTCCAGCGCCAGGAAGCCTGCAAGGTATCAGTCGCGCTTTATAAATACTCAAAATAATAAATAATAAATAGTAGCAGGATACAAGAGGAATCCCCCCAGGGTCTTTTACCCAACTAGGAGGAAACTTCAATTAGCCTTAAGCCTATCGAATTTCAGTTTTCCCATAATGATGTGTTAGAGGCCTTAAATGCAAGCAAGGGAGGCAAGGCGCCAGGCCCTGATGGGTTACCTATTGGTTTATTTAAATCCACTCAATCCCTATGGTCACCCCTGATAACTAGTGTCCTACATGCCAGCTGTGCCAAGGGCTTCCCAAAAACATGGTCTGAGACATTAATCATCCCTATATTTAAAAAAAGGAGAACGTGATAACCCAGCATACTATCACCCGATATCACTGCTAGACTCCCCAATGAAGGTCATGGGTAGAGTGTCTCTGAATTAACTATAATCGTAGGCCAAAGAAAATAACATAATCAATGATGTACAATACAGCTTCAGACAGGGGTTGGGGACAAATGAGCAAGTCCTGAACTTAAACATCCTGATAGGAAAATACACTCAGGCTAAGGGCTGGAAACTTTACGTAGCGTTTGCAGATTTAACTGCTGCTTTCGACTGCATAATACATAATAAATTATGGACTATACTACAAAACATGAAGATTGACCCGGTCATAATTCAGATCCTAATGCAATTATATTATGGGGCCTCAGCTAAGGTGCGTTACGGTACAAACGGAGAATGCAATGGTGTTTTTTGCCGTAGGCAGGGGGGTGAGACAGGGGTGTGTCCTTGCGCCATTCCTTTTGCCCTATAAACCAACGTTTTAGAGCTGGAGCTTGAAGGATCAGCGCAGGATCCAACCTATGTCGGTATATGCACGATAGTTGCGCTCGTTTATGCGGACGACGCAGTCCTGATGGCGCACACGAAGCTGGGTTTGCAGAAAGTCCTCAAAACGTATTCTTGCTTCATGGATAACTTAGGACTGAAACTAAATGCTAAAAAACATTTGTTATGACATGTGGGAAGGGGAGAAACAAATGTAATAGCATTCCTCTGGGGGACAATAGGGTAGACTCCACAAACATTTTTACATATTTGGGTGTTTTATTTGCAAATTCAGGCTCATGGGGACCGGCCATGAGGTGTAGGAGTCTGCTATTCATGAAGTCAACCGCTGCTGTTGATAATTTTTCAAAGAAAATGGGAAATAGGCCCCCTGCAATACTTCTTAAGATTTACTTGGCTAAATGTATTAGCATTCAGATGTTTGTGTCGGGAGTGTGGGGTTATCATGATGTCTCTCTGATCCAACGAGTGGAAAACTCTATTTTTTATATTTATTTTAGCTGTTCTGGTTAGTTTTCTGTTTTTTAACTGTCATAGTGAGCTGGGTATCTCGTATGTCTCTGACATCCTAAAAATGCAACCTGTATTATTATTGCACCGTGTATGGACCACAAGTAGTGCAAGCTTAAATAGAGAAATAATCAGGGACGCAATGAATCTGGAGCACACGGGTAAAAGTACGTGGCTGAACTATGTTATAAGATTTCTTTGGGACTATTAATCTTCACCAGAGAAAATGTGTACCATCCCCAGAAAGGAGCTCAAAAAAATCTGTTTATCTCACCTAGATTCTCTTAGAGCTGCCTTGGAAATGAATAAAGGGATGGTAGTTCAACATCAAATGACCCTGATTAAGTTTAACATTCAACCCTATCTTGTATGCTCGTTCGTTAATCTTTATTTCGTCAATTATGCCATAAAAGATAAGCATAAAATTAATACAAAACAAAGATCAGACATCAGTGTTACATCAATAACGGGATAGCACACGGGTACCGAAGAAAAAATGCCCCAATACACAACAATCTATACTGTGAAAACAGTCGAATTAATCAGTACTAATTAATTATTTAAGAAAAGTCTATAGTATTTCGAATTAAAAATAGAAGCAATTGGGGGGGCGCTAGAGGGCGCCGGACAAGATGGCCGCACTTGTGTGAGGCTCCGTCCCGACCATTGCAAATCCGCTCATTTATCCTGTCTTTCCCCGGCTCTTTTGCCTACACCCCGGCTGAGCTGACTCCGCTGTCGTCAGCGACCCCCTGGGACGCTTTGAGGGAGTATTGTGGCTGTGCCAGAGGCGCCTGGAGTGGTGCGACCCGGACCGGGGCATGCTGGGCGGCGAACCCGGCGGCTGCGGAGCTGAGGCCCCGCGGAGATCTGGGCGCTGAACACCGTCGATTGCTGCGAGAGCGGAGCCTGGGAGGTGGTGCTTCGGCACTGCTGCGGCGCTGAGACGGAGCTGACAGCGGACCCTCCGGAGCGGCTTTGGTGCGCTGAACGGCCTGGACTTGGCCCTGCTGGTCCCGGTGAGTGGGGCGGGGGGTTACGCTAGCTCGGTGCTGCGGAGGTGGTACTGGGCCGCGTGGGCCCGCGCCGCGCGAGCAGGGGCCGGGGGGGCTGGAGGAAGGGTCGGCTGAGGTGCGATCAGGAGCACAGGCGGTGGCACGCGCTGGGCTGCCTGGAGGAGCGCTTGTGGACACACGAGTTCCATGGTGGGCCTACGGCACTGGAGGTCGCGGACTGCCGGAGCGGCCGCCATCTTGGGGCATCCCGCCTACATCGCTTCTGAACACTGGTTACTAGCGGATTGCGCTCTTCCAGCGCGGGGAATCTCGCCATCGGCGCCGTCGGGGGACCCACCGGTGCTGGCGGTCCGCCTCTTTGTGATCTGGGCACAGCTGTGGGCAACTGCACTGTGCTGTTGCATGGACATTGCTTTGGCGCGCTTTGCCCGCTGCAGTAGAGGGACTGCTTGGCCTTGACTGGAGATATCCGTAGGCCTGAGCCTGGAAGTGCGTTGGGGCGCGTAGCGACAGGTGAGGGATCTGATAACATTTTGGGAGGCTCCACTGGACACACTGCCCTGAGTACCTGAGCCTGATACCGCGCTGATCCTGATAGCAGTCATGGGCAGGACCGACAGAAACCAGCCTAAACTTAATTTTGAAGCAAAAAAGGCTACGCACAATTCCACCCAGGCGCCCGTGGACACTGAGCAAGGTGGGGCTACTGGGGGTACACCGAATCTGGAATCCACACTGGTGGCAATGCAGAAAACTCTACAATCCATTGAGGGCACTATGGAGTCAGTCAATCATCGTCTTGACCAAATGGCGACGCAATTTGACCGCCAGAACGAACGGATGGGTGAAGTGGAGCAATGAGTTTCAGCCACGGAGGATGGCCTGGCCACAGTCTCGTCCAAAGTGTTCAGTATGGAAAGAGTTCTGGCGGTCATACAAGCGAAGAATGAGGAGTTGGAAGGGAGATCCAGGAGGAACAACGTTCGCGTTACAGGGCTGCCGGAGTCCACAAATGTAGGGCGCATGGAAGACTACGTGGAACGAATGATAGTGGACATTTTTGGCGCTGACCACCTCTCTCGGATTTTCATCGTGGAGCGTGCGCATCGTTCTCTGGCCAAGAAGCCCCCACCGGGAGCGCCGCCGCGTCCTATTGTGGCTAGGATCCTGAATTACAGGGACCGGGACACTATCCTGCGGCTAGCCAGGGAGAAGGGCTCCATTGAATATCAGGGCAATAAATTGGAATTCTTTCCAGACTTCACCATGGCGGTACAGACTGCTAGGAAAGAGTTCACTGCGGTGAAGCAGTTGCTGAGGGTCGAGAACGTAGCTTACGCCATGTTGTACCCAGCGCGCCTTCGGATTGGGCCTCCTTCAGATAATAAAATCTTCTCCACGCCCAAGGCGGCCATGGACTATGCCAAGAAATTGAAAAAACGCGCTAAGGAATCGCCGAGGCGTCATGAGGGGGATGATGAGAGATTGGAAGAGGAGGATTGAATTGAGTTGTACTGCTAGCCCTGGTGCAGGGGGAACTGCGGGTGTATGCACTGGGCTGCCTCCACTATGGTGTGTTCTTTCTTACTCGTTTTAGCACACGTTCCACTTAGCACCATTGCTTTGAAAGCTGCGGGGGGCGAGGATCGGGCTGAGGCTCGCTCTGTTGATGCAGCCTGATCGCCTCAATGGGGACTTTCTACAGGTCTGCCTTGGCTGACTGAGATCCTGTTGTGCACTATGAGTCCCTACGCTGGTTACAGCGGCGCTTTTGAGCTCTTGATGCTATGTTATAGGGGTGGACGCTCTGAGGGCGCCCAGTGCAAAGTATTGTTTCAGGTGTACTACTGTGTTTGAAGCTCTGACCATTGGTGTGGGTGGGGGAGTTGGGGTTGTTGATAACGGCAATGGTCTGAGCTCTCGTCAGTTCTGGCGAGGGTGAAGCGCCACTACGTCCCCGGATAAGGGAGATCCCCAAAATGTGGTTGTTGGCATTGTTGGGGTTTGCTAAGGGGGGAAATGCGGGGAGTCTTTGGCAAATTGGGGGTGCTGAAGTGGGTGGCGGGTTGGGGGTAGGGAAGTTGGGTTCTGTTGGGTTGTTGTGGTTTTTCCTGATCAAAGAGTCTGAGTCTGTAAACTACATGGAGGACGAGTGGGGTCACAGTCAGGGGTATAGGAACCTTACCTGCATTAATGGTGTTGTCTCTGGGCTGGAACCGGGAGAGGGAGGGTCTGCCACGAGGGGGCTGCTGAGGACGAAATCACTGATGGGATGCACACACCTTTGGCGCTATGGATAGGGGGGGCAACTTAAAGTGTGTTACATGGAATGTACGAGGGTTGAATAAACCGCAAAAAACACGACAAATGCTTGCCTCTCTCAACAGACACGGAGCGCAGGTGGTGTTTCTACAGGAGACGCATTTAAAGGGCACGGCAGCCGAAACGGTGGGCAAACAGTGGGCGGGGGCGAGGTGGGCTACATCATATTCTTCCTATGCTCGTGGGGTGATGATTTTGATTAAAAAGAATGTTCCGTTTGAGGTGCTACATGAGGAAGTAGACCAGGATGGCAGATATATTGTTGTGCAGGGTAAGTTATGTGGCACGTTGGTCACTCTTCTCAATGTCTACGGTCCTAATATTGATGATCCTGATTTTTTCATTGCTCTCTGGAACAAGCTGTATGTCCTGCCGCCCTCGGCTATCCTCTGTGGGGGGGACTGGAATGTTACACTAGCTTCTGAGTTGGACAGGAGGCAGGATCGGTCCCATGAACATAAGAGAGCGATGGACGCAGTGTGTGAGGGAATGCACGGACTGCGCTTGGTGGATGTTTGGCGCCTCCGGAATCCTGGCGGGCGGGAGGGGACTTGCTACACGTCAGCGCATAATACATGGTCGAGACTGGACTATTGGCTAGTGACCCGAGATGTAAGTGGTTGGGTGATGAATGTGGAACATCTGCCCCGCACGCTTTCTGACCATGCCCCTGTTCAATTGCAGCTGCGGATACCTACACATGCCCCTGCTCCATTTACTTGGCGGCTCTCACCTGGAGTGTTGACGGATCAAGTGTTGTGTGAACGCCTGCGGCAGGTGATTGAGGAATTTTTTGAGGTCAATGTGGGATCTGTTGATAGTATACTTACGGTGTGGGAGGCCTTCAAGGTCTCAGTGCGGGGTGCATGTATTGGGCTGCGGTCCGGGGTCCTCACGTCCATCAGAGACTCTATGTCCAGGCTGGAAAGGGAGCTGTTGACACTGGAGCGCCGACTGGAGGAGGGGGCGGACATCACGCTCTTAGCGGATGTTAGGGCGAAGGTCACAGAATATAATGAATTGGCCGACCAAGAGGTGAAATTTCTGTCCAAACGCGCTACGGCCAGGTACTACGGAGAAGGGGGTAGGCCGGGTAAGGGGCTTGCTGATAGAATTCGTGATCCCTGGGCAAAGCATTGTTCTGTATTGGAAATCGAGGATCAGGGAGAAGTGGTGACCTCGACGGAGGGTATACTCGCCTGCTTTTCGAGACATTATGCCCAACTCTATGAACATAGGGATACGGCAGACGAGGCGGACATAACGCAATATTTGGAGGGAGTGGCGCTTGTGTGGCTCTCCAGGGGACAACAGGAATTCCTAATGCATTATGTCACTGAGGCGGAATTCAGGGATGCTATTGCGGCACTCCCGAATGGAAAGGCGGCTGGCACAGATGGCTTACCCGCTGAATTCTATAAGACTTATTCAGACTTGCTAATTCCGCGGTTGGCAATGGTTTTGGAGGGGGCCTTTGAATGCGGACGGCTTCCGGGGACCATGAGGGAGGCGCTATTGGTGGCGCTCCCCAAGCCTGGCAAACCTCTGAATAAATGCGAATCATACCGCCCACTATCGCTTATGAACACTGACGTTAAAATAATTGCCAAAGTATTAGCCACGAGGCTGCGACTACTCCTGCCGGTCATGGTGCTACCTGACCAGTCGGGATTTATCCCCCTTCGGTCCACCAATCACAACCTACGAACTCTGTTCGCCGTCCTGCATCTCCTTAAGCCAGAACTGGCTGCGGCGGCGGTCATGCTGGATGCCGCCAAGGCCTTTGATTCGGTTGCATGGAAGTACATGTTGGCCGTGCTACACCGGATGGGAGTCCCTTTCTTTTTCACATCCCTGATCGCCCTGTTATATAACGTGCCCACGGCAAGAGTCAGGGTTAATGGATATGTCTCTTCCTCCTTTCCGATACAGAGGGGGACACGACAGGGGTGCCCTCTCTCGCCCCTGCTTTTTGCAATAATGATGGAGCCGCTGGCCTGTATTTTGAGGCAAAGGTATGCGGATGCGGCATTGAAATTTCCTCTCAGGTCGCTGGCTGTCTCGATGTACGCCGACGACATGGTTCTATATGTCAGGGACCCCGCGCTCCACCTTGAAAACATACTTCGGGAGTTCATTAGGTTCGGTCGACACTCAGGACTGACAATAAACTGGGACAAATCGGTGGTGCTACCCCTCACGGATGTTACCCGTCGGTTCCCCTTGGAATTCCCGCTGGAATGGGCGACGGAGTCGGTTAGATACCTGGGTATCTGGGTGCATAGGGACTGTCAGGAAGTCATACGGGCCAACTACGGCGTTGCCATTTCCAAACTGGAAGATCAGGTGGCGAAATGGACTCACTTACCGCTTACCCTGGCGGACAGAGTGTCACTAATTAAAATGGTGGTACTTCCGAAATTTCTTTACCTCTTCACGAACGTCCCAATTGCGTTGAAATCCCACTTCTTTGCGAGGCTCAGGTCCCTATTAATATCTCTCACATGGGCTGGCAAGAGGCCGCGAGTGGCCTGGGAGGTCCTGGTCAAGCCATACGATCTGGGTGGGTTTGCCCTGCCGGATATGAGGCTATATTACTTGTGTGCGCAGGCGCACTTTGCGAGTTACTGGATAGCAGCACCGCCATACACCCCACACGTAACGCTGGAAGCAAGCGCGGTTCTACCATACCCCTTGAGGGCTATGATTGCCAATAAACATTCGGTGTTTGAGAAGGGGGAGATTGACACAGTGCGACTCACGGCGACTGCGTGGCACAGCTTGGGCAAACGGGCTGGTAGACTGCCGCTATACGCCCCGGCTATGCCGCTACTCTATCACTCAGATATCTCTGTGTCGGGGGAACCGGGAGGGCTGCAGGCCCTGCGGGAAGCTGGGCTACAGACCATGGGAGACCTATTTCCAGGGGCATCGTTTCTCTCCTCTCAGGAGATGACGTCTCACTCGACAAATGCCACTATGTCCACCTTTATGTATGTTAGATTGCGGGCCGCCGTGCGTGACTTATACTCTACTTATCCGGAAGAACCTCTGGCCCTGAGCGCCCTGCAATTGCTCTATACGGCCAAAGACAGGTCTAAATTGTTATCTAAATTATATAAGGCAGCTCAAGAAGATGAGGGCGGGGGGGCGGCGCTAGCTAGAGCACGGTGGGACGAGAGTCTCCCGGAACCGCTGAGTGACGATGAGTGGAATGAATGCTGTGCCATGACTGGGGGGTATGTGATCAATGGCAACTTCCGCCTACTACATTATAAGTTTCTGCAACAATGGTACTATACGCCTACCCAACTGTTGAGATATGGCCTTCGGTCCACTGCTCAATGTGTCCGGTGTGGGGCCGAGGAGGCCGACTTTATTCATCTGGCCTGGGGGTGCCCTCGGGTCTACGATTTCTGGAGGGAGGTGACTGAAAGGCTGACTGTCATCACCTCACTTGAGGTGCAGCTAGATGTACGTCTGTGTCTTTTGGGCATTGCTTCTGGTGTGGCTGCTCCGTCGCGCCGCTTGGTGGTGCTGGCGCTTCAATTGGCCAAGAGGAGGGTCGCTATGGTTTGGGGAGGGAGGAGAGCGCCTGAGGTACGGCTGTGGCTGAAGGATATGGCCTATTGCAGGGACCAACTGAACTGTTATTATGACGAATTGCCTGCGGTGGCCCGCCCGAGGGATGTATGGACCCCGTTCACACTTTACATGCTGTCTTTGACGGATACCGACAGCGACGAGAGTGTGGGTGCTGTTTTGGTAGATGGTGGGGATGAAACTGAGTGAGATGTACTTCTGGAGTGACGTTAAGACTGCACTGTGAGTTGCGTGGAACACCTAGAACATGCTCATGTGAGTGGGAAGGCTTTGATCTGCTGAGACTGGCATGCAAGTATGACTTACCGTGCCTCGCTAAAGCTTCTGAGGAGTTCTGGGGAGGTGGTGAAGCTCTCCTTTTTCTGGATGACCTGTCAGACATCTGCCATATTGCTTATCCTATCGTCCTCTGTCTGCTGGACTTGGAATTCTTATTGTGATCAGGATACGTTGGGGAGGGGGGGTTCGGATTTGTTGGAATTGTCTTGTTTATGAAAGCCGAAAATTAGACCAAGATCACATGGGGGCGCAAACGACCGCAATCAATGGGAGTGTTGGACTTAATGCATATGAACCTCCTGTAGTGCCTATCTGAGCTAAGATTTCTGGACTTTTGCACTCGTACCTTTGACGTATGGTCTCAAGCTTGTATGATATATGTGATACTCTGATTGTGGCCGGCCCCAGCAGTGGGTTGTAGGCACACCGCTGTGTATATGAAGAATGTGCAATAAAGGTCTTCCAAAAAAAAAAAAATAGAAGCAATTTAACAATATAGCTAAAATCTTACATAAAATGACCTGGTGCAAGAAATATATAAACTAACTAAAGCGTAATCTGAATCAAGGATGGAGTGCCCCGGGAATTAAAAACAATCTCTTATGCCATGCCGCTTCGAGAAATTTGGCCATTGCAAAAACAATTACGTTTGAAAGGTCAGTCTTAAGAATTCTAAAGGCCTCAGAGCAATTAGCAAACCCTAGATTTTTGCAGAGTGGAATTATCCAAAACCTTCTAGCCGCAATGTAGGCAGGGCAAAAGAAAACTAAATGCAATTAATCTTCAAGCCTACAATTGCAGCCCGGACAGTTTTCCGGGGAGTGCTGCTTCCATTTACTGGTAAATGCTCTTAGCGGAAGAGTGCCATACCGCCATTGCAGATATAATTTCCTGGCCAGATTCGGGAAAATGTCATCAAGAACTGACTCAAACTTGTAGGATTCTTTAACCCCAAGGAAAGTGTTGGCTAGGGAATCTGGGCGTGTACCCTGTGTGTGGGATGCAAGGTTGCATGCATGGAAAGTTGCCACCAGATGTTTGCGGGACAGTCCCTGACAAGCCACTTCAGGATCACTCCACAGGGATGGAAGACCTAGCCGGGCAAACTCAGTTTTTAGATATTTAAACCACGGGATGTTCTCTATAGTAGAAAGAGCAAGAATTTCCTACAGTTCCTGCCTATAGTTGGCTAGCTCAGGAGTGGTCCATAATCTTCTCCAAAACGTTAAGGGCTTTACACCCAGTACTTCATCCAGAGGTTTCAGACCCAGATCCATCCTAAGGGGCAAAAGGGGGGTGCTAGCTGGTAACTTTAAGAGTTGTCTAAGACACTTGTTTTCGGAAATGACTAGCTCTTTTTTGCAGACATGACCCCAGAGTTCACTGCCATAAAGAATCACACCTCTGGCCTGGAGTCCATAGATCTCCAACGGGGGGCTATCGGTCTGGCAGATGATTTATTAGAGTTAACTAGCCTGATTATACCTCCAGCTATTTGAGCTAATCTGAGCTGGGACTTAACTTGATGGTCGCCCCATTCCAATTTGTCATTCATGGTCACACCCAGATACTCAAACGTAAAAACTCTTTCTAGCCTGTTCATACCTATAGTGGGGTTGGGGCGTGTTTTTTTGGGGAGATTAAAAATTATGTACTTGGTCTTGAGGGCATTTATTTCAAGACCATGCTCTACACAAAATGCCTCAAAACCCTTCAGAATACGCTGAATCCCCATTGGGGATTTTGACAGCAGCAGGGTGTCGTCCGCAAACATAATTGCGGGCAACCTGCTGCCGCCAAGCCTTGGTGCATCTGTGTTGGGGACCTTATTTAGGTGGTCGATTACCCCGTTGACAAAGAGGCAAAACAGGGTCGGCGCTAAAACACATCCCTGCCTTACCCCTTTACCAACGGGAAACCTTTTTGAGAGGCTGCCCATCCTCCCGCACCTAACCTGTGCATAATTGCGTGTATGTAGACGAACGATGATGTCTAAAAGAGCGGGGGGCTACCCAATTTGCCAAGTACTGCCCATAGTTTACTCCGCGGAACCAAATCAAAGGCTGCACAGAGGTCAACAAAGACGGTATACATCGTACCCCCCTCCACCCGCAAAGTCTTCCAAAAGAGGAGGGCCAGATGAAAAATTTGGTCCGTAGTTGACACCTTGCTCATGAACCCAGCCTGGAACGTGCTTAGGATTGAATGGCCCGTCATCCATTCCTGCAGGCGGTCAAGTATCAGCCTCGCGAAGATTTTTTGAGAAACATCGATGAGGCTGATTGGCCTGTAATTGGCTGGGAGCAGAGGAGAGCCCTTCCTGAAGATAGGTACAATCTCTGCGCCCAACCAAGTACTAGGGACCGCCATTCCCCCAAGGATTGCATTATAAACTTCCAACAGGTATGGAGCCCAAACCCTGGGTTGGTGCTTGAATAGATCTTCTGGGATTTTATCTAACCCGGGGGCTTTACCCGATGGGAGCTTAGATATTGCATTGAGAACCTTTCCCAGTGAAAATTGGATTGCCTCGACGCCCTCCATAATTTTAGATTGCGCGATTGGCCCGCCGGAAAGTGGCTGGTGTTTAAACAATAGCCCCTCTTGGAGCTTGGGCAAACAAGGGATGGCCTCTTCATAGAGGCTGCGAAAGTGGTCCTCCCACACTGCAGCCGCTATATTGGCCTCCACAGCTGGAGTCGGCTCGGCAGACCCTGTTCTCACTATCTGACAGAATTTGCGAGCATCTCTAGTCTGAAGCGAGGCCAACATATTTTCCCAGTTGGAATGGTCCCATTCCACCTTTGCATGATGGATTACTTGCTTCAATTCCGCCCTCCTAATCTTGATTAGCCCTGTGTCCCTAGGGTGCTTCAATACAGCGAGGAGGTCGGCCTTTGCCTTCCTGCAAGCTGATTTGAACCAGGAGGGTCTTTGCCCCCTGCGGGGCCCTTTCCGCACAATTGGATTTAGAAATTCTGCAAGGATTTCCACCAATTCCGTATGGAGGGTGCCCAACTTGGGAAACAATTTTACTGCAGAGGATTGAAAAATATGGTCCCGACGCGTTCGAATATGGGGAGGATACGTGCATAGAGCTCGGAAATGTGGGCAGGATTGTCCAGGAGCTTAGCCCACCTCACTCTGCGCCTGTCATTAGTTAAGATGGGTTTAGGATCTAAAGATACCTCTGCCGGCTGATCACCCGTGGGACCACCGGGCGAAACCAGCGAAATAATCAGCGCATTGTGATCACTGTCAGTTCTTTGGACGACCGCAAAGTCAGAAACCTTGTTCCAGTCAGTTGTCTGGACAAGGATATAGTCCAAATGAGACTCCTGTCCTGGCTTATTGAAGGTAGGTTTTGAGGGATATCGCCCTTAGTTCGGCCATTACAAGCCCTCAGAGAATTACTGAGAGTGAGTGCTAAAATTTGTGTTGCTAAGGGTGACCATGGCTTAGCTGGGGGGCCATCTAATTGCGGGATTCCCCACTGGTCATCCTCCTCCAGAAGCGCTGCCTCCATAGTCAGGGTGAGCGGTTCATACTGACAGTTAAAGTCTCCGCCCAGAAGGATCCTAGCACCCTGGGGATTTGTGGGCAGAAATAGAGAAAGCTCATCAAAGGTGGATGAGGGCTTCGTTATTCCCATCGGTCTAGAGTATACATTTATCAGCGCGAGTTGAGTATGGTTTGGCCATTCCAACAACACACACTGAACATCCAATGAATTAGTTTTCAGGACCCTAGCCTTGCATCCCAGGTGGGATGCCACCCATATGCTGAGATTCCCCAAGGGCCGACCTTTCCTCTCCCATTTAGCTGAAATTGAAAAGGTTGCATAGCCTGAACGCCATTTGTCCTCACTTGCCCATATCTCCTGAAACAGGCATACATCCTGTGTGTCGATAAAAGACCCCCACTCAGGGGAGTCTAGTTTACCATGGATTCCTGCCAAATTCCAGGAGAGAATGGACAAACAGGACACATGCTCGCTGGGAGATGTAGCAGGGAAATCAAGAATGGTAGCTGCAGTGGTATCTACCAGCTCGGTGGGAGGTTCGGTAAGTTGGAGTTCCACACCGGTAATACCCTCATCGAGGGGGGGAGGGAAACTGTATGAGGTTCCCTGTTTAGATCCAGTTGCCATATTTGACCCCCGATGCAAGGGTGACATAATTTGTGTTGGAACTACTTTGGAACTATCATGATCGGTACCTTCAGGGTCAATGGCGTTTGTTTGGCCACCCGTGCCCTGTTCAGACTGTGATCTTCAATCACAATCGTCCATACCTGTGAACACATCAAACCTATTTGCTGTCTCCAGAGGTGTAAAAGGTCTCAAGTGATCCATTCTCCTATTGGTATTTCTATTAAACCTAGGAGGTACCATTTTCTACCTGAAGGGGTCAACAGCAGGTGAGGGGTGTGGTACTTGTGGCTGATATCTAGTATTGTAAGATAATGAAGGGATAGTCTGATTGGATGCCTGGCCACCGGCAAAGATGGAGGGCAACACTAGAGATCTGGGGTAAAAATAGGTCAAGGGACGAGGGACGATGGAATTGCTGCCACTACCTAGGGGCCAATGTAGTATATAGTTGACCGCACGTGGGTCTCTGAAATTTACAACAACTTGGTCTCCCTCGCTGTCCTTGACCCTGCTACCCAGCCAAGAGAGTCGCAGGACGTGCACGATCTCACCGTTGATGTTATGTGTGAGTGGTCTAAATTGGCTGAGCCAGTGCATAATTTTATTTTTCAGCTGGTGGAACCCTTCCCTCTTGTTATCTGGCAATCTAGGGACCCCTGTCAGAACAACCACGTAGGGGACAGCTTCAGGGCGTAGTTCTACTTGGGGGCCTTTGCGGAAAGGTGCACTGGTATGTCTAGCGGTACCCCAATTCTCCCGTGTGTTTCCTGCAGATACTTTTTCAGGTCCCCTCGGAACTTCACTAGCTGGATTTGGAGCAAGATTGTTACCCTGCTTGGGTGGTGGTGCCCTCTGCTGCTTAGGGTTTGTTAGATTAGTAGATTGGACTGTAACTATGGGAACATTGGGAGTACACGATGTCACCAAGGCTGGGGGTGGCACAACCCCACTCACCCGTACCTTGGTTAGCCCCTAGTGGTTACTAATTGCAATCTCAATGTCCTCGAGCCTTTTCTCAACCCTCTTTAGCCTCTCTATTATGGGTAAGATGAAAGACCTTATTAGGTGTTCTATGTTATCCAGTGAGACGGCAGTAGGTGCGTCCTTTAAGAAGGGGTCAGCAGGGATGTCAGTTTGAGCAGTAGTGTTCACAGCCTGAACAACTGGTAGCAATGGTGACAGAGGTACCGAGTTTGACATACTAACTAGTGCAGGCATTGGGGCCGAGGCAATTCTGGTACTAAACTTAGGGGGTTTGCCAAAGTCGGTATGACTGATCTTAGGCTTTTGCGGGTCCCCCCCTTCCGTCTTCTTTTGCTAGGTGGTGGACCATGAACCTTAATAGGCACTTGTTTTTTGGCTTATTTTGAACAGGTTTGACCCTGACCGGAGTCCGGGTAGTCGGGTCGACATCTATGCAAATGGGGCAGCAAAGAGGAGTATCACTTATGGGCTGGACAATAGGGGCCAGGGATGTGGGGGTGCAATCACGTAACAAAAGTAGGACACTCTCCAAGGATAGGAGGTCTTCGTTGCTGCCGGTACATCCTACAGTGGGGGAAAGGGCGAGGAGCGGGGGATCTGTGGAAGCCCTGTTCTTCATACATTCGACAGAGCGACGGCGCTCTGCCCGGCGCTCTGCCAGTGACTTTTCTCTATCTAGATCAGTGAGAGCCCTTGTAAAATAACTATCAAGTGTGCCGTTATGCATACCCCCCGTCTTCTCAGGGAGTGCTTTGTCTGGACTTTGGGCCATGGCGGACAAGTGCACCTACTGTTGATGGCAATAAAAGCAATGAAAGAGCGTAGGCCCTGTCCGGCCTCACTCGGTCTCTGAGGGCCTCAGAGGGCCCACCCTTTGCCCCGGCTTAGCCCCGTGCTGCGTCTCGCGCACGTTCCGCGATGCGCGTCCGAGGGCATGGTCTTGTAACTTATTGCCCCCGGGGGCCTAGCCAAACGGGAAGAGTCACCAGGTGCAGCTGGTCAGCACGCCGCTTGGGGTCCTGGGACTCGCAGTCCCGCTGCAACGCCGGGTCTTCTCCGTCCACGTGAATCCAGCAACCTCTTTGGCCACAGGTGAGGGACAAACACTCCTCGCAGCTCCACACAACTTCGAGCGTCTCCCCCGAAGCGGGAGCCGCGAGTCGCGGTCTTGAGCGCCCAGAGGGGGGGCGCGGCCAAACGGGAAGAGTCACCAGGTGCAGCTGGTCATCACGCCGCTTGGGGTCCTGGGACTCGCAGTCCCGCTGCAACGCCGGGTCTTCTCCGCCCATGTGAATCCAGCAACCTCTTTGGCCACAGGTGAGGGACAAACACTCCTTGCAGCTCCACACAACTTCGAGCGGCACCCACGAACCGGGGGCCGCGAGTCGCGTTCTTGAGTGCCCAGAGGGGGGTGTGCGGCCAAACGGAAAGAGTCACCAGGTGCAGCTGGTCATCACGCCGCTTGGGGTCCTG
Source organism: Lissotriton vulgaris (assembly GCF_964263255.1). NCBI lineage: Eukaryota > Metazoa > Chordata > Amphibia > Caudata > Salamandridae > Lissotriton > Lissotriton vulgaris. Next base: position 376,501,240 of record NC_141698.1, read on the forward strand.
GGACTCGCAGTCCTGCTGCAACACCAGGTCTTCTCCGCCCACGTGAATCCAGCAACCTCTTTGGCCACAGGTGAGGGACAAACACTCCTCGCAGCTCCACACAACTTCGAGCGGCACCCACGAAGCAGGGGCCGCGAGTCGCGGTCTTGAGTGCCCAGAGGGGGGGGGCGTGGCCAAATAGGAAGAGTCACCAGGTGCGGCTGGTCAGCATGCCGCTTGGGGTCCTGGGACTCGCAGTCCCGCTGCAACGCTGGGTCTTCTCCGCCCACGTGAATCCAGCAACCTCTTTGGCCACAGGTGAGGGACAAACACTCCTCGCAGCTCCACACAACTTCGAGCGGTGCCAGCGAAGGGGGGGCCGCAAGTCCCGGTCTTGAGCGCCCAGAGGGGGGGCGAGGCCAAACGGGAAGAGTCAGCAGGTGCGGCTGGTCAGCACGCCGCTTGGGGTCCTGGGTCTCGCAGTCCCGCTGCAACGCCGGGTCTTCTCCGCTCACGTGAATCCAGCAACCTCTTTGGCCACAGGTGAGGTACAAACACTCCTCGCAGCTCCACACAACTTCGAGCGGCGCCCCCGAAGCTGGGGCCGCGAGTCGCGGTCTTGAGCGCCCAGAGGGGGGGCGCGGCCAAACGGGAAGAGTCACCAGGTGCGGCTGGTCAGCACGCCACTTGGGGTCCTGGGACTCGCAGTCCCGCTGCAACGCCGGGTCTTCTCCGCCCACGTGAATCCAGCAACCTCTTTGGCCACAGGTGAGTGACAAACACTCCTCGCAGCTCCACACAACTTCGAGCGGCACCTCTTTTATGCTGTATTAAGGGATACAATAGATTTCTCCTGACTCGATTTAGGTTTAATAGCTTTGACAGGGAAAAAACTCCTCGCAGCTCCACACAACTTCGAGCGGCACCTCTTTTATGCTGTATTAAGGGATACAATAGATTTCTCCTGACTCGATTTAGGTTTAATAGCTTTGACAGACTTGTTAGTTATCCAAAAGTCAATGATTGGTCCAGAGAACTGAGCCCGTGCCCTTGTGATAAAGTGTCACCTCAATCTACCATTCACGTGATACTGTTCTGTAAATTTTACATAAGGGAAAGAATTAGATGGATTATTCCATTTCTAAAACAAGCAGGTTTGAGACAATGCAGACCAGCTTTTTTTATATTTACAATTTTTAGATAGTTTTAAAAAAAATGTTGCTATGTCTGGTTATCTGTAAAATATTTTTGGAGTTCGGAAAAGTTCAAATGAATTAAATGGTTGTGATTATTGCTCGGCCACAGTTAACATGCAAACTAATTGAATGCACAATACGTACTTTGTGTTAGATACTGTATAAAGAACATAACAAATGTTTTTAAATGTTTTTATGCTTCTTTATGCTTTTATGATTTTAAATGTCTACAATCGAATAAAGCTAAATTTGATTTTGAATTTGAACTAAGCAACTAAGAAACACAATACTAACTAGGGAGGGATACAGAAATGAAAAGGGAGCAGGGGAACAAAACAGTTTCATGAACATCGTGAGTAAACACAGACTAAACATAATCTCTTAAACATCGTGGCCTGGTATGAACTCTGGTGCTCTTCCTGACACCACCCCCCTCCAAAACTTTGTTGTTAATCTTAATACTTTCAGATGAAGAACACTGATCTTTGGCAACACGAGAAGTGCTCCACCAGTTTCCATTAGACAATTTGACAGCATTTTTGTGAATATCAACAATCTGTTGTGATATAAAAATGTTGAGAGACCTTTTCTTACAGAAACAGGGTTCTTGATTCTAACCCAATCTCCAATACGGAGTCTGTGGGGTATTTTTCTGACGGGAGTTTCAACAATTTTTAGAACATCCTTCATTAGATTTTATGTTGGCAGAATCCCACATGCACCTTGTGTCACAACTTTGATGGAAGGATTTCACCATCCAGAAAGGGTAAACTTGTGAAGAAGCTTTTCTTCCTCTCATAAGTTTGAAAGGACTGAAATTAGTGGTGACATGAGGCGAAGTGCGGTATTAACAAATTAAATCTTTCACAGCTAAAAAAAATACAAGATTCTGATCTGAAAGCTGCTTGCACACACTCCACCACAACTCTATTAAACCTCTCTGTCTTGCCATTACTCTGTGGGTGGTAAAGTAGAGTTCTAGTGTGCTTAATACCACAGGATCTAGAAAAGAATTTATTTCCTCGAAAACAAATTGCACACCATTGTCAGTAAGAATTTCCTCAGGATAACCTTCCCCGAGAAATATTTTGTTCAGACAGTTAATAACACTCTTATAATTTGTTGTATTACAGGTTCAACCTCAACCCACCTAGACAGATGATCTATGAGAACTAGAAAATATTTTGAGTTGGAAGGAAGAACATTAAAGGGTCCCAAACAATCCATACTCAACCTTTGCCAGGCCCTCTCAGGAGGGGAAACAGAAGATTTTTTTACACCTTCAAGAATTAGAGCTTTGTCACTAGCATTGCAGCATGAACATTGTTTTACTAAACCATCAATTTGAATGTCCATTCTGGGCCACCAGAAGTCTGTTCTAACTTTCCTCTTGGTGATGGTGGCACCAAGATGACCTGAGTGTGCAGCTAACATAATATTTTCCCTATAACATATGAGAGGTACAAGTTTGTTGCCTCTAACCACTTTTCCACCCTCTACTGAAAGCTCATCACTGATCTTCCAGAAAATGTGCAGTTCAGGAGATAGACATTTCTCCTTGGACCAGCCTTTCTTGATTAAGGAAACAACTTCTTTGAGTACAATATCTTTATCAACCTCTGTTACCCAGTCATCTTCTGCAAAAGATAAACAGTCCTGATATGAGCTACAAAACACTCCTCCACTTTAGTCTCCAATTCTTGCTCTTCAGTGTCAGGAATAGGGAGTCTAGATAAACAGCCTGCTCTGGTATTCTTTCCACCGGGAAAATACTCTACACTGAATGTATACTCTAAAGGTTTCGTAGATAACCTTGCTAAGCGAGCAGTGGTACGCTTAACATTTTTTCCAGACAAGATGTTGACCAAAGGGCGGTGGTCAGTTTTAAGGATAAATGACGTGCCCCATAAGTATGGCTTGAATTTAACGACACTGCAGACGCAGGCTAAGAGCTCTTTTTCAATGACAGAATGTTTTCGCTCGACAGGATGTAGCGTCCTAGAAGCGAAACCTACTGTGAAAGACAGCACCTAATCCATACTCACAGGCATCAACTGTAACAACAGTTTGCTTTTCCTGGATAAAAGCTTACAGAGCAGGAGCTTTGTCAATGTGATCCATGATAGACTGAAAACCTTTCTCAGAGTCTTCAGACCATGTATAGACCACTCCTTTCTTCAGCAGAGCCTTGAAACATTCTGTGGTTTTAGCGAAGCCCTTCATGAACTTTGCATAAAACTCACAAAGACCGAGAAAAGACATAAGTTGTTCTTTGTTTTGAGGAGCGGGCGCTTCTAGGATACTCTTGACTAGACCAGGTCTAGGATTGATGCCTTCCTCAGAGATGATGTGATTGAGAAATTCAATCTCCTTTACTTTAAAAGTGTACTTGCTTTTCTGTAAAGTAACTTCACTGCTCTCTAGAATACTAAAAACTTGATCAATAACAGATTCATGTTCAGCTTCAGTCTGGGTAAAAATGAGTATGCCGTCCTGAAAAACTACCACATGAGGATTGTGATGAAACATTTCTGTAATGAGTTTCTGAAATAAGGCAGCTGCCGAGGCCAGACCAAATGGAATTTGGCAGAACTGAAAAACACCATCTGGGGTGACAAAATCGGTGAGATGTCGGGACTGAGGATGTAGCTCGACCTGATGATAGGCGGCTTTAAGATCCAGTTTCCTAAACCATGAAGAGGACCCTTCTTTAGCAATAAGATCTTCAATACGTGGGAGAGTAAAACCATCAACCCAGATAGTTACGTTGAGGCTCCTCAAGACCACACACATCCTCAAGTTCCCAGACCTCTTCTTGGTCAAAACAATGGGAGAAAGCCAGAGAGTGGACTCAACTTTTTCAATAATTCCCTGGTCACATAATGTCTGTAAGTGTTTTGAAAGATTATCCCTAATGTTAAATGGGACATTATGTAACCTGTGTTTGATAGGACTGGCATTTATTAACTTTAACCCCTTCCATACTGGTGACGAACCCCAGCTGTCACGCTCTGCGGCGCTCGTGTGCGGAAGACGGCTGGGGTTCGTCACGGCCCCGCCCTATTCTTTTGTTTACCGCACAGCGGCGGAAACGGCCCAGCATGGATTGGGTTAATGAAATTAGTGATCTTGCCAAGACGGTCCTCTAAAATTTTGCTAAACTTGTGTTCCCAAATATTACTTATGTGACTACTAAACAGTGAACTGATGTCCTTCATGTGAGTGATAGACTTCTGACTTGTATCTTTGTCAATGAAAACAGGATTAGCCAGACCAGGTTTGATGGTCAAGCCAACCTCAGTCTGATGAAGAAGACCGAGAACATTGATTCCTCTTTTGGCTACATATACTTGACCTTTGATAGTTACTCCTAGGACAGTCATGTTGGCCCAGAAGTAGCCTTACAATTCAATGTTGCTGCTCTCAAAAGCTACAGTGAGTACATCTGGTGGTAACAAGCTTTTATCAGCCCAAAAATTGAGATACTTATCATGGGAAACAATAGTGATGCATGCTCCGGTATTGACAAGTTCAATAAGAACCTCAACTTCAGGGTCAGGGACATGCAATGCATTCTGCTTATCAGTACAGTGCTTGACTACTACCACATATTCTTGATTAGTGACATCGTCATCACGGAATTCATCAGTTTCATTAAGGACACGCCTTACGTTGTTTCTTCTACCACTCATACAAATTTTTGCAAATTGACCACACTGCTGGTTAATAGCTGGACAGTTTTTGAAAGAAGAAACATGTAGAGATGAACCACACCTATAGCAAAACATTCTGGGATTGGATTGTTGTCTATTTTGCATAAAGTTTCTACCACCCCTAGACATATACGGTCTTCTAATATAGTCACGAGTGGCATTATCGCGTATGAGAGTGGGATGTTTGGGGTTGGAACCTGGATGCTTGAAGGAAACATCACCTGAAATGGTAGAGTTAGATAGAGCAGTTTCAAGCTGTTTGACATCATACATTGAAGTTTCAATACTTTTAGCAATATCTTCTGCTCTATCTAGAGTAGGACCTTTGTAGGTAATTAGTCTATCTTCTATCTTTTCACAGTATCAACGTGCAACAAGTTGATCTCTCATCAGTTGAGAAGTAACATTCTCAAATTCACACTTTGAAGCTAAAACTTTTAAAGCTGTATTAAAAGTGTATGCTTTCATTAGGTTTCTGCATTCTAGTAAAAAACTTGTATCTATGCACTACAATGTTTTTTGTTTCAGTAAAATACTTATCCAATTGTGCAACAGCTTGTTTAAACTCATCGGGGTCTTCACCTTCAGGCGGATCATATGGAAGAAGATGATCAAATACATTTTGTCCTCCGACTCCTAGATGATAATACATGAGATTCTTTTTCCTCACTGACCATCAATTACATTCTAGTATGCCTTGAAAGATCTAAACCATAACTTCCACTCTAGAGGTGGATCTCCTGGTTCTTGTAAGAAAGGAGCTGGTGCAGTAACACTCTGCATATTGAAAGAGTACCTGTGGCAAGACAAGGCACATAAACATCAACTGCCACTGAGAGAACACTCAGCGCAGGATGCTTCGCAACACTCTTAATGACATCATAGACTGCTCATAGAGCTCTGCCAGCAGCACATAACCACCGATTTTTTATTTGACATGGGTTTGTTCACAAAATAGGTCAAGAGTGTCCAATGTAGATCCAGGACTGGGTGCATGCCAGATTGCCAGGATAATGTAAAGCAGTTCCTTTGAAACTTACTGTGTGTAAAATGTTAATTTACATGGATATCATGGACGTCTGGCATGGCTATGGCCCACTTGAAACTACCTTGAACTAAAGGAGCAGTTCTTGGCACAGAGAAATAGAGAGAGTGACATTTTACACTAGAGAGGCCCCACCTAATTTTCCAGACTGTATTCTATGGAGGCAGACTAAGGACAGGCCAGCCAGTCGTGGCATGTGTGTTTACTGCTTAAGCTGGGGTCAGGTGGTAAAGTGAGCACACAGGTAGTGTCAGAAAGGTGCCATGTGACATGATGGGCCTCAGTTGCTTGTGTTCTAGATCAGAGAGGACCCAGCCCTACAGTTCGGGCTGGACTGTCCCCCTGAAGCACAGGATCAAGGCTGATTTGCACTATGGTTGGGCCAAAACTGAGGTGGCATGGTGAGCAAAAGAACATTGGAGCTGGATTCAGCCCAAGTAATTACTACTGACTGAGGTTAATTCAGGCATTCCATCCATCACCTTTTCATATACTTCAGTTATACGACAGTTCAGCATTTGGAGATCATGTGCGTGTGTTCTAAATTGTAAGCATTAAAGTGAACATATAAAGATTGTGGTGAATAAAACAGCAGGCGCATCTCTCACATTGTTGGATCTGTACAGATGTGCAATTGCAGGGGTGTTACCGGGGTGGGGACAGCACAAATGGGACACTTTGTGTTACCGGTAAAAAGGAAAGAGAGGGGCTCTTAATAACCCAAAGGGAAATAGAGCACCAATATACTTGAAAAGTAAAACAAAAGATTTCCCAGTGGGAGATATTATTTCCTGCTCATAAGTCAGGGCTCAACTCTCAAACACCATTCATACCATTCATTTTTGTGGAACGGGAAAACACTCGCCAGAAAGGAAAACCACCCAGTCTAATAGTACTGTAAAAAATATACACTTTATTCTAAAATATACAACACTAATCAATAAGTAAAAGTTAAAAAACATAAAAAACACAATGGAATGCACAGTTAAAAGCCACCTAATGTGGACGTGGAGAAAATTAGTCTAAAGAGACACTTATATCTGTCTTTAGTCTGTCATTTCGGACCCTCATTTGTCAACACTACGAGGAAAAATATTCCTTTAGTTCAGTTAGAATGTTGGCAATGCCGAATATGACTTTGAAGTTGGCGTCGACGCGTTTTGGAAGCTTAAGAAATGATAATGGCTTCCTTCCTCAGGACAGTTTGTATACGTATTCTCAAGCGCAACCTTATCTCTCTTCCCGTCTCTCCTACATAAGCTAGTTTGCAGGGGCATAAGATCATGTTAAACTAGGTTGCTACTTCTGCAATTGTTCAAGGTTTTTGCAGTTATAGTGTAGTCGTTGTAGGTCAGTGTTTTGCCAATAATGCAATTTTCGCATATTGAACAGTTACTGCACTTGTGTTGTATATTTTAGAATAAAGTGTATATTTTTTACAGTACTATTAGACTGGGTGGTTTTCCTTTCTGGCGAGTGTTTTCCCGTTCCACAAAAATGAATGGTATGAATGGTGTTTGAGAGTTGAGCCCTGACTTATGAGCAGGAAATAATATCTCCCACTGGGAAATCTTTTGTTTTACTTTTCACTTTGTGTTACCTACAGGGGATGCTGTTGTCAAAGTATGTGAACGAACTGTGCTGAGGTACAGCACACATTGAAAATACAATCTATTCTAGACAATTACAATGTTGGGGGTGGGAGGAGAGTTCAGTCCTGCAACCAAGCACTAGCCTACACCTCATTACACAGAACCACACTACATGCCTCAAAGGATGGGCAGGCAAGGGGGCTAAAATGAACTAGAAAATATATTGTGCCTACGAAACCCACATAGCCTAAGTAGGAGGCCGATGGCACCCCTCAAAAAGTTAGTCTGGTCTCCTGGGTGAGTGCTGAAACTGAACGCCTCAAAAACATTTCGCATTCAGGGAGGAAAGAGAGCATTGAGCGGAAAAAAATAAAACGAGAGAGAACTTCTGCATCAAACTTGAAGAGCTGCAAGAAAACAGAGGGGAATGGATGGGTGTAAAATACAGACGTCTTACACTATACCAATGTATTTTACTGTACTGATCTTGGTCATAGAATGGCACACTACAAAACTGCATTGAATTTTCTGTACAGTTACTTTATTACACAGAAGTATTGCACAGTACTGCCTGTATTATTTTACCACAATGATTGAACTGTACTGTATCGCGCAGCATGCTTTGTAGTGTACTTGACAATGCTGTGTTGCACTGCCTTGCACTGTGCTGTACTACATTGCATTTTCTCAACAAGGTGGGGTTGGGCCCATGTATACATCCAAACTGGGCCACAATAATAGTATGAACAGGAGATTATTTGGACGTGCGTTTTAAATTAATGCATTAAAAAAATACACTTTAATAGCTAAAATAGTTTGGGTGTTTTTGTTACACCTTTTCTTTGTTCATTTATTTGTAGAACATGCACAGTCAACATTTAACTCATGTCATGGAGAAGAACAGTAAATATAACTGTTTAAAAAAAAAATAATAATAACAATACATTTGACGAATACAAAACCAATAAGGTGACAAAACATGACAAAACACAATTGACCGTCCTTGACTTGTAAAAGAAACAATGGCAGTACAGACTGTTATGATTTACAAAAACTACAACCTGCCATACCCAGCTAGACAGCACTACAGTAACAACAGGCTAATTGCCCTGTTTGTACACTCTATTACTCAGTGAATTGATGGTTCTTACAGCTAGCTAGTTGAACGCATGAACTTAAAAAGCACATCCTGTTCATAGTACTATAATGTATCACAGGTATTTCAGTGCACCTTGTTGCACTAGAATAACCAACCTAACATAGGCAGGGCTAGGCACACACGCCTGTTCAGTGCCACGATACCCTTGTGGGTGATTTTTACCTTTGCAGATATACATAACATTACAGTGCATTCCAATGTGCTTTGTTCCATGGATTGGGCTGTCTTCCATTGCACTGTATTTTTGAAGTGCACAGCTTTGTAGCACAGCGTGCTGCACTGTGTTGTTGTGCGGTACAGCATCGTATATATGCCTGGCGCTGGAGCCCGGCCTGGAGCCCAGCGTCCTTGGGAGGCCCCCCGCGACGTACACGCTCCATAATTGTGGCGGAGGGTGTGGGGCACCTGCAGGGCTACCCAGATCGCTGCTTGTGCCGGTGGAGCGGCGATTGCTGAGTGCTCCTGATCCCCGCCGAGGACCCAACATGGCGGCCGCCCGTTGCCAGCTCGGGCTGTAGAGCAGCGGGGAGGAGGAGCGGAGACCGGGGACGAGTCGGACGGGCGCTGTGCACCCGAACCGTGTGTGGGGCGCCTGCCGCAGGTCCGCGGTGAACCTTGCTTGTCTGAGAAGCTCACTCGGCTGAACCTGTCCCTCGCTACATCGGACCCTCGGAGGCTGGAGGTGAGAGGGAAGGAGGGTGGAGTCGCTGCCCTGGGAAACATCGGAGTGGAGTCCCTAGTCGAGCAGCGAGACGAGAGGGAAACACACAGCGCCGTCGGGTGTGACGGAAGGGGCTGCGGCACAAGGGCTCAGAGCACCCTGCAGGCAAGAGCGGTGATTCCTCCTCTGCTCGGGTGACCCCCTGCGTCCCCCCCCCACCGGCTGCCACCGGGACCCTGGGAGCAGGTCTCCGGTGCCTACAGTTCACGATTGCCCCCCACCCCACATCAGAGGATTCCCACAGCCTTGAGGGCAGTGGAGGGGCTCGGGGACGATGTTTGATGCACCAGGAAACCGCAGAGATTCGGGGGCGGCAGTGGACGAGGCCCCCCCCCCCCCCCCCCACTAACTAACTGACGGGCTGCTACACAAAAAAGGTCATACATCTGGAACTGAGCACTAACGGACGGGCTGCTACACAAAAAAGATACTTCTCTTGACCATCGCTTGTACTTTGACACAACCCTTTGTTCAAAATGGCGGGGTGCTAAAATGAAAGGCAATAAATCACCGCCTGTGCCTTCAGATGCCCACGAGGCCCCTGCAAGATAAGACTCCCTCACAGCAACTCAGGAACTGGGCTAGCTTGAAAACGAAACTGCCCTCCCTGCTCACAAAGCCACAATAATAAAAAGAGGACTACTGTCTCTTCTCCTCATATGGGGCGGCCATCTTTGCCTAGTCTCTCTCTCGGGTGGATAGCCGGGGTTTACACTCATGTGTTTACACCATTTTCTGGATAGAATGTCTACCTTCTTATATGGCAATACTATATCTCTAGTTGTATTATGTTCACTAGTAACTCCGTCATGACTTCAAACAAAGTAGTTGTAAAGGGACAGCTGAAATTCCAGGAGCCTAGTCCCGACAGGTCGACGATTTCGAAGGGCTGGAAGAGGTCCCCCACTACACGGTGGAGGAGGGCACTGGACATTCCAGGAGCCTAGTCCCGACAGCTCGACGACTTCGGAGGGCTTGAAGTGGTCCCCCGCTACACGGCGGAGGAGGGCACTGGACATCGAATGCTGTCTTATTTAAAGCGCTTTGATAACCTATTCGGTTCAAGTTATTGAAATGTGCAACGTAACTGATTCTATGTAAACTGCTGTGTTAACATGTAACGAAACTTGTGCTATGTAAAGCGCTCTGATAACCTAATCGGTTCAAGTTCGCGCTATAGAAAACTCTAAAAATAAAATAAATAAATAAAATATGCGTGCATTGCATTACGCTGCAGAATCACCACTCTGCCGGAGAACCTCTTGATGGCCTGCTTCACCTTGACATAGGTGCCTTTGCCCAGCATCTCCTGCAGCTCGTACCAGTGCTTCGGGTTGAGCTTGTGATGGTTTCTCTTCATCCTGTGCTGCTTTTTGTGCTCCGGGTAGGCTGTCGCCCCCTCAGGGGAGGGAGAAGCCGAGGGGTCCCCCATCACCCCCTCAGTTCCCTTCTCTTCGCCGGTAGCTAATCTGGTGCCTGGCCGTCGCCAGCCCCTCCGGTGTCTGCATCCATGCCTGGAAGAGAAGGGCAGGGGGTGGAAGGTGAATCTGCAGCTGCCTGTCTGGTGCCTGTGCCCTGCCTTCAGGCCGGGGCCGGTGAGGCCCCCACACTGACCGGACCCACAGAACAGGTTTATCGCGTGCTGACAGAACAGGGAGTGCAGGTAAATGAACACACGCCACAGGTCAAGAATGAAGAACGTCAATCTAAGTGCGAAGGATAACACCATGGACCATGAAGGCACACAAGCCTTGGCTTCAGCAGCTATATTTAGTAGGCCTGGCACTGCCGACAGCCTGTTGCCGCAGGTCTGGGCCCTTCCAAGGTAGAGCACGAAGTGTCCCCACCGGGAGAGGAGTGACGCATCCCCTTCTGCGCTGAGGTGTGTGGTGTACTGTTACAAGAGCAGATTCAGCCTCCCAGTCCCATGGTCCTTTCATTTCCTTCCCACACATTCTTTGGGAGGAGGGGAAAGGGGCCCCCAAGCCCCCGTGGACTATGGTTGGTGGCCGGGGGTGTACCTAAGTTAACTCCTGTAAAACCCTGTTCTGTGTGGCAGGTACCATGGTGTGCCTGCGTTAGGGTGCAGGGTTTTACACACACACACCCCATTTCCCCATTAGAGCATGTGTTACAGCTGGTTCTCGGGTGTAACACAAGCTCCCATAGGAAACAATGAAAATCCGAAAGAACAGTGTTCGGTATCATCGTAATCTGGCAGTCAGAACCACCAACTGCAAGTCAGTCGGTCCTGAATCCGAGATTGTGTGGGGCTGAGACTTTCAGCCCGACATCGTAATGAGCTCCAAAATCTTTTAAACTGAACATCGTAATTCTGAATCTTTGACCAGTTTGACAACCTTTTTATGCATTGTAAATAAACGTTGTTAAACAAATGTACAGTTCTTTGCAGCACCCACTACTTTTGCCAACAACAGATTACTCAAGATTATCCTTCACCAGTTCATATATTATCATATGCTCTTTTGGAAAGTGCAAATTTCTTTATTGCAGGCAAGCAAGCCTTTGCCATATGTATTCAGGGACCTTCTAATGAACTGTATGTTACTTTTTTTTACCTTTTAGGAGTACTTTATCAAGAAGGATATGCAACTCAGTTTAAAACTGATTGAAACAGTAAGGGTCTGAAGTACAAAGGTGTTTTGCAGTCACAACACCTGTGAATATCAAAACCTCAGGATTTGTGACCACAAAATATCTTTGGACAATGTACAAATATCATTTTGTGAGCCAGGAAACGTTTTTACAACTCAGAAAAGGGCTTTTGTGACCATCTCAGAATCACAAATAGGAGTGAGTAAAAAATTAGGTCTGTTCTCGCATTTGTGTCACAGTGCTGTGCTCCAATGGCTTATGATCCCAATTACAGTTACAAACAATTGATCAATTACTGTCACTTGAGAACGGGTGGTAACTGAGTTGCAAAGAGGAAGCCGTCCCTATTGGAATTGCGTTGGCCGTCTCAGGTGAAAAGATAGTGGTTTAGAGGACTAATTTCATTCAATGTACTTTTTTAAGAGCATCCTATGTCCCTCTGAGAGACTTGGCACCTCAAAAAAGTTTACATTGAAGGGATGGAAATCAGGAAGGGAGATCTGCATTCTCAGACATTTGTAGGGTGGTACAACATTCCTGCTGGCTCGTTAATATGAATTACATGGAAATTCTTGCAACCACCAGCAAAAGTATATTTTGATATATGTCTGAGTGGTATTAATATTAATAATAATAATGCTAATAATAATGCTAATAATAATAATAATAATAATAATAATAATAATAATAATAATAATAATAATAATAATAATAATAATAATAATAATCTTTATTGCATGATTATTAAAAATCTTTGCAATTACTCTTTTAAAAAGAAGAGAAGTATGTCTGAGTGGTATTGCAGATTGGTAGCATTTCAAAATGCTGAGGGAGTCAATGTGCAAAAACATTAACTGGTTTGCATCCATCCCGATCATACATCATGGTCTTTGAATCTTAAGGCCCAATGTATAGTTTAGAGGAGAGGGTACTCCGTTGCAACCGAAACGCAATACCCTCTCTGCCAAACTAAAGGTACATCCCCCTCATTTACAGTCAGGTGGACCTTCAGTATGTCTGCTGTAGAGACTAATCTGTTTCCACCACTGACACACCTCACCTAAGATAGACTAACAAAGTAGTGGCCACTGACGGTTTTTCCAATTGTCCGCTTTCCCTATTTAGAGAGGATGGAGAAATGACAAGTTTTCACTGTCACCACCAGATAAAACCTGGCAACCAGGGGCAGGGGAGACTGCAAAATGACCCCAACACCATGGGAGAAAACTCCCACGGCAAGGGGGTCATTGGTTTTATTTATTTTCCATAATAAATTGCCTTTGGGATATATATTTTGAAAATAAATAAAAAATGTTGAAAGTTTGATGCATGTGACACCAGTTCCTGGAAAATGCAAGGGATAGCTGTTGGGCCGGCAGACACCTCTAAATTTGGCAGGCAGGAACTCCTTTGACATGGCGGGAGTAATGTACTACACCATGGTTACAAAATTCCTCTGCCAGTTTTCAATGCAAGTCAATTTGCAGTTGAAGCTTAAATGTAACTCATTTTTATTTTTAATACACAACACAGCTATGCAGTAATTTTCCTGACATGAGACATTGTTGAGGCGCGTCATAATGTATTTGTATGACATAATTTCGAGTTGTATATAATTGTTGCCTAATTTATTTAATCAATATTCAATGTAACATTTGTTGAAATAATGAAAATACAGAAAAGTTTTCTTTGCGCATCAATGCACTTTGCTTACCTGTCTACATGGTGTACGTATTTTTCTGTTGGCTGTTCCTTTAACCCGCTATTGACTGTTGTAGGCTGATAAAATATAACAAAACAAAACAAAAATACAAACTGCATCATTACGGCGATTTCTTCTGCAAGAGGAGAACGAGATATTCTGCAAGAGGCGATAGATGCTGGAGGCTGATCTTTCTTTCAGAGTTTTAAATATCTGATGTAGCCACGCCCACTCGCCTTCCTTCTCGCTATTGGCACAAAGCACACACACGCCTCGCCTTCCTTTCTAGCACAGCTACAGCTAAACACGAGCACAGCAAGAGTTAAACATGAAAGAACACAATTGGATGCCATGACTTTAGGCCTCCTCGATCACATTCCTTTCACGTAGGCAATGGCAGGCGCTTCAGATTTATTTAACCCAGATGAATTAAGGTTTGTGACAAGAATAAAGTAAGTGCAACCCACTCACATAAACATTTCATTTTGAAGAATATTCTTTCTGTACCCACCCTTCTTTTCGCTTCAGTCGTGCCTGGGAGCAGGGACCGACTGGGACAGAAAAAGACCCGGGCAGCAAAATAAAACAGACCCATAAACAGCCAAAAATACAGTCCACACACTGACCCTTCAGACCAGCTCATTTAGCACTCCCTTATTGAACTATAGGCCAGTCCAGTGCATAATCTGTATAAGTGTCCAACATTTCGTTTGTTTGAGGAGTCCCCTGCTGGCACTGCTCAGTGCTGTGGCTGATGAATGCTCAGGCTACCTAGTTTCTGACTTCAAATTTAGCCTCTTTCTCGTACCATCCTGCACTTCCCGTCTCTTCTCAAACTTGCGGGTTATTTTCTTTCCCTGCTGTTTCCCTTTGTCGCTTTGTTCCTGTCTTTCTTTTCTTCTGCTTTTCTCTCTTTTGCTCTGGGTCACTGGAGGCTCGCCCAAGGCAGCACAGGCAGCATATGTTGCCCCTATCCTGCCTTCTCCTTCTGTCTCTGAGAGACCCTTCTAGACTTGTAAATCACTCAAGAATGATTGTTTCCTGATGCGACCATAGTCAGCTCTACAGCTGTTTGTGTCAGAGCTGTTTTCTGGTTAGTACCTAGATGTGAAGTCACAAGACAAAAGAGCTAGAGCATTTCACAATATTATTTTTTATTTTCATTGTCTTAATAAAATGCTTTCAAATTAATTTTGAGGAAAATATATTTGTCAATACATGTAGAGTAATGAAGGTGAGCAGTTATGTTCGATACTCTTTAAGATATGCAGGAAAAGAGTGTCACTGCATGTTTGCATATAGTGGTATAATTGATGTGTTTATGTATTTAATTATGCTAAAAACGATCATAGGTAATAGATACAGGACACTCTGGGGTATATTCACAACGTGTGATAACTCCCTCAAGAGTAGCGTAACACAACTTTCAACATCACAACTCATCGCGGTAAAATAACCCAGTGTCAAGGTGGAATTCACAACACGGCGGTAGCATGCGATAGTGTGCCAAAACCGCAGAGAATGTCCGCGATACAACCACCTCGATGGAGACAAAACACAAACCACAACATCAAAAAACATGCGATGGGCCCAAGCGCGATGTGGAAACCAGCAATAAGTAGCCCCAGGCCTGCAACGCACACCTGGCAGGCGGGAAAAATCACCATAAAAGTAGAAAAAACACCCAAACGCAAACTGACCAACACCCAAGCACCATGGAGGCAGCCAGAGCAGGTGCAGAGGACGAGCGCAACCCCACAAGCACCCCGGAAGACAAGCCCGGGACCTCAGGGGCAGGGAAGGGAAAGGACAAGGAGAAGAGGAAGACGAAGTTCAGTCCGCAGGCGAACAGGATCATAGTCATGGAGGTGATGGAACACCATCAACAACTGTTCGTCACCTCCAACGTGTCATTGGGCACCAAAAATGGAATATGGCGGGACATTGTGGACAAGGTGAATGCCTTCAGGGAGCACAAGAGGACAATGGATGAGGTCAAGAGGCGATGGAATGACATCAAGCAGCGGACCAAGGAAAAACTCTTCGCCTACCGGAAGGCAGCAATGCAGACTGGAGGTGGGGGCCCAGCGCCAAAGCTCGAGGTGGATGACATGGAGGAAATGGTGTCGACAGTATTCAGTGTGGAGACTGTGGCAGGAGTCGGGGGATCGGACACTGCTCAACAGGTCGCAACGTAACCACAACAGGGTGAGTGACCACGAGGTACTGGGGGATGGGTGGAGATGGGCATAATGGAGCACATGCACAATCAAGCAGAGCACAGTGCACACCCACAATGACTCTGGGTCCTCGCCCAGATCTACAGACTGTCACAATGTACAATGCCATGCTGTCTGAAGGTCAACATGTACCATGTGACTACATACATGTGGACACATCGTAATACACCATCTCCCCTTCACATCGCAAGGGCACCGTCAACACCTCCTGCAGAGCAGTCCCAGCCACTCTTCACTGATGACGAGGAGGACAACACCAGTATCGACACCCAAGCCATCCAAGACATCATGGACCTCATCTGCAGAACACCTCCAGGATTAGGGCAGGCCAGCTGCATCGAGGAGACCCCACCCACTACCCAAAGCACCCAGCAGGAGGCACCCACAGCCCCGGCACCCCCCAGGGCCTTCCAGCTCGGTGTGCTGCAGTGCCAGAGGGAGACCGCAGAGCAGGCCCGGTTGGGCTTCGGCAACATGGCAACCAAACTTGACGCCATCTTTAGCCCCGCAACATGGTCTCCAACGAGTCATGACTGATGGCGTGGGACCACCAGCTCAGTTTACCATACTCACCTGATCCCATAAACATTCACACTTTGAACCAGTAATCCAATTTTTGTTCCGGCCTATCAGAGATTTATTCACCTTAGGACTTATACCTGTACGATGGCTTACCAAATCCTTGTCACTTATGTTTTAAGTTGTAATTCTAATGGATTAAACAAAAGAGTTAGAATAATAGGTAGAGAATAACATTTACCTTTATGAAAATAATCACAGATTCAGGAAAGTTTTAAACACTTTATCTATGCAATCTTTTGGGAGTCAGATGCCATAACAATGAGGTTAGGGACTTTGCAAGTAAGAAAATAATTATTAAAGCATAAATCATTTGAGACTTTAAGCAAATACCTTTAGACAATGGTACCGGGGAAGGGTGAGTAAGGGAAACGGTACAAGGACATACCACACAGATTATATTTACCTAGAATGGTGCAAAGACCAAACCTGGCGACGGGCTGGGGTGAGAAAGGGCTCCCGACTAATCAGGTGCCAACAGGACAGGACAGATGCAGGACAGGACAAGTAACCTCCGCTAAGTGCAACACCAGCGTCCCCCTCCTCTCTGCTGCTACTCTCGTTCCCCTCCTGGGTGACAGAGTCTTCTACCTCAGCAATTTCCTGATTCTTCTTTCAAGAGTGCTCGACCAGCCCTCTGAGGTCTGCGACATCCACGATTCTTCCCCAGGATACGTTGGGTCAGTGACAGGTCTGTGGCAAGTCGGACAATCTAACTAACAAAACCTACCTTAGTTATACCATTTTTCAGCGTATGTACCACCCCCCAATGTTGCGAATATGTGTATTCCTTTCATTTGATTGGTCAGAAAGGCGAGGAGAGGTCATCACACCACACCAGTGTGAGATCATTTCTATTTGATGCAATTGATCAATGTTCCCGGCCCATAATTTACTTTCCCATGATTTTTATTCCACCCAGCAATATTAGATTTAATTCATATACAATGTATTAAATACAGTCAGTATTTCTTCCTCTCTTAGGTTCACACGGTCAGGTTCCCAGGAACATTGTGGGTAAGACAGGACTTTGGCTGCAGTTCAGTGACAGTGCTTCAAGATTTTCGGTGTTCATGTGCAAAGACGCAGCATTTTCAAAATGGAGTTTTTGACACACTTCAGGCCCAAATACGAGCTAATAATAAAGTCAAAGAGAGACATGTTAGAATATGAAAGTAAATAAATGCACTGCATACCACTAATTTCTACTCTAACCCCATTGCATTATTTTTACTGTAGCATTAGTAGTTAAGCAGGACATACAAAGTTTAGTCTGAACAGGAGCATGTGCATTAGTTTATGAAGCATGAAGCAGACATCTTTGGCACCAGTGCGCAGCTGCAAAGAATTCCCACCAAAAGCATAGATACGCCACACTACGCATATGTAGCAGACGCATGCGCAGAAAGGTTCCCGCGTTTTCGGTGGCCATATTAGGATACTCGAGTTACTGTTAATAAAAGCACATAGCTTCCCCTTGATACTAAAATGTCATGGACTGCAATTATTAGTATTCACAAATCATGTTGATTGATAAGATACATGTTTTTTCGAAAGGATTGAATACAAGCAAGTTTTTTTATGTATGAAACCTTGCTCCATCATGACGCAGAGAGAAAAACACATGTCTGCTCAGAGTGGCTCCAGTGATACCAGCGTGAGCTGCCTCAGATGCAGAGGCTCATGAAGGACATGGTGGGGATGGAGGCGGAAAGAATGGCAGCCGCCACTGAACATCAGTGGAATGCAGCTGGGATCTACCCTGCCCTGCAGATCCTCATCATGGCATTGCTTCCAGAAGGCGTGGTGATGTTGAATGTTGCTGCCCCCACACCGTCCACATCTTCGCCCCCAGGTGTAGCCATGCCTCCTTGTGCGGCAGGCCTAACCACTCCCGCACCTGAGGTGTTAGTGCCGCCATGTGTGGCAGGCCATACCACTCCGGCACCTGAGGTGTCAGTGCCTCCCTGTGCGGCAGACAGACCACCTCCAGCACCTGAGGTGTCAGTGCCACACAGTGTGGCAGACAGATGACCCCCGGCACCTGAGCTGTTGGTGCCACACAGTGCCGCAGCCTATACAGCAACACCCCCATGTGAGGCAGAGAACATATCCGGGGATGAGGACGTGGATGGGCCTGGGATCAGAAGGGCTCAGTAGCATTCGTTTCTGGCACCAGGTCTGTTCCTGGTTGGTCCTGAACATGGCCTCATTACCTTTCACTGACCCCAATTTACTCAGTTGCACTCACCTTGGACAGCGACATGGACCGCCACATCCTGTTTGATGACCAATGACGAATGCAACCAGACTGCGGACTGCACCCCTCGTCTTCCGCCGTTCTTGTCTTCCATGGATGGACTCTGGCTGGCCCTCCACAGGCCCATATGGTGTGTTGTATTCAGCAGTGCCCTGTACCGCTCCAGCTGCGGAAAAGCACTGGATGTGCAATAAACATCCAGTGATGCCCTGCTGTGTCATGTCTTTCCCCATTCATGTATGTATGTGTGTATGAATTTAGGGACAGTGATTTCACTTGCATCAATGATGCACATCCTGTGGGTTGGCAGTCAGAGGGTGCAACATAGCAATTCGTGTCACGGGTCCCATGGACACCACAACAGGGACACACGGAGCAGCCACTTTTTATTTCCGGACATGGACTGAACCACGCCCAGTGCCCATGAGTCATATTTTGCAAGTCCTGTCCCATTCCACCACACCCACCCTGCACAGGCGTCACAAGACACGTGACCCCGCAAATATAAGCGGCCAACAAGTCACATACTCCTCTGCCGGTGGTGACTGGATGACGGACCTGAGGCCGGCAGTGGCCTACCTCCACGTGGCGCTGACTGGGTTTGAACAGGGTTTGTGGCAGGTGCTGCATTGCAGCCTGCACTGGCCTACCACCATGTGTCGTGAACTGGGGTTGGACAGGGTTTGTGGCAGTCGCTGCATTGCGGCCTGCACAGGTATCCCGCCACGGGACCCTGATTAGGGTTGGACAGGGTTTGTGGCAGACGCTGCATTGCAGCCAGCACAGGCACTCCGCCATGGGACGGTGACTTAGGGTGCACCGAGTCATTGGCACTTTGAGCTGCTGATTGGTTGTGCAGCCTGCGATGATGGCCTGTCCTGTTGGTCTGGACTGCTCAGGAATTGTGTGCCTTGCTGGACCGCAGTGTAGTTCTGCACAGGCCTACCGCCAAGTGGCACTGCTTCCAGGGTCACAGAATTAATGGCACCCATTGGGCTGACCGGCTGTGCAGGCTGCGATGTTGCCGGGTGCCCTGGTTCACACCATGCCATGGTGTAATATAGTCCCAGCACCAGACATGTTACCTGGTGGCCAGCGCAGCATGGATGCATGGTGTGGAGGGTGCCATGTCTGCGGCCCCTGGGCTTGTGGCTTGCAGTGGCACATGGTGAGACCTGCAGTCTACACGCCGGTGGCGGAAGGTGAGCAGTGTGGCCCGGGTTTGCATGGGCGGGCATGCTCCGATGGCAGCAGCAGGGGCTGGGATGCCTCTGCCTCGGTGTGCATGGGTGGGCATGCTCCGATGAGCGGCAGGAGGGGCTCGGATGCCTCTGCCTATGTGTGCATGGGCGGGCATGCTCCGTTGGCAGCGGGAGGGGCTGGTATGCCTCTGCCTGGGTGTGCATGGGCAGGTGGGCAATGTTGTCTTCTGCATGTGTGTGTACTATGCCAGTCATGACTCTGGACTCTGTTTAAAATGATGGCTCTGTCCCAGATGTGGGACCTGATGTGCTGCTATATGTACCGGCAAGTGGTTGGTGACACACCGGTGGCAGCAGGTAAGCTGTGCGGCCTAGGTGCGCAGGGTCAGCTCTCTCTCTCTCTTTCTCTCTCCCCCTCTCTTCTTCTCTCTCTATCTCCCCCTCTTTCTCTCTCTCTCTCTCTCTCCCCCTCTCTTCTTCTCGTTCTCTCTCCCCCTCTCATCGTCTCCCTCTCTCTCTCTCTCTCCCTCTCTCTCCCCCCTCCCTTCTTTGCCCTCTCTCTGTCCTTTGATGTGCGCAGGACACACCATCTAATTATGTTTTTTGTCTTGTAGGCTGTGACCTACGGATTTTGTGGAGGGCAGCCGCCATGTGTCTTCATTTTATTTCTGTGCTGTTTCAATAAAGTTTAATTGTTTGCTTCGATAGTGAATGTGTGATGGTCAATTCTGTGCTGACACATGCATGTCACCAGTTGTGATTGTGCGACATCAGGCAGATTATTTGGTACATGTTTAGGTGTAGCTGATGTGGTATGTCTTTGCCTGGGGGGCGCAGGGGGATCCTGGGGTTGGTGGCGGTGCATAATCAGTTGCTTCATGGCATCTTTTGCCCTTCCAGTGATGCCCTGGGCTGGGCTCCCTATTGTGGTGCAGGCTGCTGTCCGACTTTACACCAGGTAAGAGCAGTTGTACATTTCCTGCTTTTAACGCTCCTTGTCGCGTGTTTTGTGTTCTTATCACCAATCTGGTTGGTCGTTGTGAACGTTGAGGTGTGGTGTTGTTGCGGCTTTTGTCACAGTAACTCCTACACTGCATCTCATTAGCGATAGTTGCGGGAGTCCTCTGTGGCGATGTTTTTTGTGTCTGCTATCTTGGGAAAACTGGTGCTGTGGGCAGTTAGCACCTGCTTGTGAATGGTGGGGTAAATGTATCACTACTTTGGCTGCGATAAAGTGCTGTTAATTCGGTGATAGTTCCTTGTGAATATGCCCCTCAGAGCCTTGAATGAAAAATTGAGTTTAACTTGTAAAGGCATTCCAACAAATGCAGGTATTTACAGTATATATTTAACCTCCAGAGCTATTTTAGAGAGACTGGAATTTAGGCCTCCAAGTTACACAAGTATCTTTGTAATACCCGCGAAAAAATCTTACCATGATATGAGCTTGTGATCTGCAGATTCAACACAGAGATCTGCTGCACAAATCATGTAACCATTTTAGGATGATTTCAACCATTAACTAGGAGGTTACACAAAGATCTCTTTAGGAAGTGAATTAACCACTCTTAGAACATTGTTTACCAACATAATTATTACATAATACCAGAAAACATAAAACAATAAATTCAATAAACACAATGGGAAGTGAAAGAAGCCCTAATACTGCTTCTATTGGAAATTAAACAGATCCTTCCTTTTTAAACATATTTCATTTATTAGGATCAGGGGAGCACAAAATACATCACAATAATCAATTGACAAGCAAACCACCAAAGTCCATTTACAATCATACATTTGATTGTTTCTTGTTTAATTTAATCCTCGATCACTTTCCCATCATTTTATTGGACTCCAGATCTCATTGAATGCATCACATACAATTTTACCCTTTAATTTCATGCCAGCCTTTTCTAGCTTCTGTAAGTGCCATGGTTGTTATTATCCCTGTCTCGCTCCTGGGGGATATGTTTCCTTACAATAATGCGCATTAGTCTGCCAATTACAATTGCATTATATACAACATCTCTATAATGTACAGCAATATTGATATCCGTACCAAGCATAGCATATTTCATTGTCAGTTATATACTACAAGCAAGCATCCTAGACAATTCTCTCTCAATTTCTGTCCAGTGACCCATCAGCTGCGAGCAGTCACAAAACATATGTATATCATCTGCAGATACCAAGTCGCAGCTTGGGGATATAGAATGGCCCCACATCTTACATGTATATAACTTATTATATCTGTAATACAGTCGATTAATTACTTTGTACTGTTGTAACCACAAATTCAAGCATTTTGATATCTTAAGTCCCATTTTTATAGAAATTTCATTTTCTCCACATTTCTATTTAGTCACAGTTTATAACACTATTTAGCTGATAGTCTATCTAATTTGTCTTCAAATGTAAATACAAACCATTGACATTTCGTACGTGTAGTCGGCTGCTCCGTTTGCTCATCAAGTATTCCTTATAACAGAATTCAATCTGTCCAGGACTTAAGCATTCCAATCTTGATCAAGTAATCCCAACTTTGTAGATATTTGAAAAAATATATTTAAGAATGGAGAAAACCTTTTGTAAGTCTCAAAAAAATTGGAATGGTTCACCAATAATTTCATGTCCTACGAGCGTGATACCATTTTGAGACCATATATTGCAGTAGGAATCTATAAAAATCTCAGGAACTGATGAGTTGCCCCACATAGGGGTATATGTGTTAATACAGGGGTTCTGATATTTATTTTGGAGATTGTCCCGCATTGCTTGAAAAGTTATGGCAACATTAAATGTACTCCTTTTAAAGTATCCTGGATCAAAATACCTTAACAAAACTAAATAAAGTTTTGCACCATAGCTCATCTGATGCATTTTTGTGTATCTGCATTTGGGATGGTCTAGTATTAGACGAGGCATTTTATGCAACATGGCAGCCCAATAATATGATATGAAGTGAGGAAATGCCTATTTTCCCTCTTTTGTACGGGAGTTTCACAAACCCCATTGCTTTCCAATGTTTCTGATAGTTCCATTTGAATTGGCTAATTGCTGCAGCATCTAATTTTTTTAAGAATACATTTGGGACCACAAGGGGAATTAATCAAAATAGCTATGGGAATTTAGGTACTATAGTAATTTTTATAATTTTACATGCCTCTACCATTGATGGGGGGAGATTTTTCTTATTCTTAATCTGTCTTACAAATACCTCGGCAAGGGTTCATTATTGATACTGAAAATGTGGTCACCTTGGCTATTTATTCTAATGCCCAAATGCAAAGTTTTGTTTGCAATATATTGATCTTTCACCTGTTCTTTCTATAATTAACGATCATTTCAATTTTCTTCATATTTAATTTATACCTGATACATATTCAAATTGTTCTTCTATATCTTGAATCTCTTTAAAGTCTCCAATAATGTAGATTAATAGTTTGTAATATTGTCTGCGTATATGGGAATATTAAATTGTACAGCATTCAATACTAAAAGCTGCAGTATGTGATTCCTATTTATCTGTCTTATTTATGACTCCAAAGAAATGGCAAAATTGGACATTGTGAAGTCAGCCCATGGTTGTTATTCTAGCTTTCGGCGTTTCTTATAATGCTTTTATGCACTCTATTTTTTAGGGAATTTTATTTGGTTTAGCACTGCCAAAAAAACTTCCAAGAAACACATTCAAATGCTTTTTCCGATTCAAATGAAATAATGCTAGCTGGTACTTGAACGTATATAGCGCATCAAACGTGGCAGTAGCCATGTTAGTATGTTCAGTAGTATTGTTGCTTGGAATGAACCATATAGTTAATTGCTTAGAAGTTAATTTATGAGTAGAGAATGTCGCACGGCCAATGCCTTAGAATATATTTTTCCTGTATCATTTATCAATGACTTTGGCTGGTGCAAAAAAACTATATTAGCGGGTTTATTTTTCTTTAGAAATGTAGCAATATGTACCTAACTCCAAGAGAATGGTATCTCTTCATCTACTTCAATATCATCTTCTATCTGTACTATCAGAGGGGAGTTTAATGTACAAATCATCAATTTTCCGTGACAGCTTTCCCCAATAGCAATAACCTTATTGAAATTTGAATTTAATCTGAGGTCAGCTCGTTATCTAGCATTGTCTGTATTTCCCATTTGGCCAGAACAGCTAGCTTTCCTGAGCATATCCGTTGTATTTGTAAGGATCGACTATCTTCTGTGTATAGTTTCTCATAGAATGATCCAAATTTAGTGATTATTTTATCATGTTCTGTAATCATTTTACCATGCATATCATTTATTTCTGCTATCAATTTCCGATTATGTTTTACCCTCATCTTGTACACCAACAGGCTCCATATTCTAATTCTTTACCTTTATGTTGAAACAATTGAGCAATAGCTTTTTTTGTTTTCTCATTGCCTACCTCCGCCCTTAACACTACAAGCTGCTGATATATCTTGTCCTCATTACCTGCAGATTTGTTAATAGTTGTTGCATGAGATCTCTCCATACCCTGCCAGGTTTTTCTCCCTCTATCCTTCTAACCTGAGATATATATATTTTGGCTACATACAGAATAGTACATTCTCTGATATAAGCTCCAAGAGTGTCCAAGACTAAATTTTGTTTAGCAGCTCCAATAATGTTGTAAACAACCTCAAATTTTAGATTGTGTCATAAAGTCTAGGTAAGCTGAGCTTTCAAGAGAGATTTGAATCTTAAAAAGTTCTAAGTTGTGATCAGAATAGTCTTTGGATCCATCTGGGTATCGAATTATATTTTCCACTTGGTAAAGATCATATCTATCCAAGAGT
This sequence comes from Lissotriton vulgaris, assembly GCF_964263255.1. Lineage (NCBI taxonomy): Eukaryota > Metazoa > Chordata > Amphibia > Caudata > Salamandridae > Lissotriton > Lissotriton vulgaris. The sequence goes on from NC_141698.1 coordinate 376,526,061, forward strand.
ATAGCTAGTGAACACTTCAGTATTATGTATCCCATGGCTCTTTATGATGGACATCACTCCAAACGTCCACAAGTCCAAATACTCAGCGGATTCTTTTTGTCATGGTGTTGCACTGCGGCTTTAGGGGCACAAGCACAAGGTTGCAACCATTGTGTAGCAAGCTGCGTAGTGTCATAACCATGGCTCGATATTGGTGGTGATGTTTCCAAAAACACTAAAATTCATTGCTTATTGTCACAGTCTGCCTTTGCTCATGTGCGCACTCTGCATGCCTTGTTTAGTTTGCCTTTACTCATGTGCGAGCTCTGTATGCCTTGTTGATTTAATGGCAGTTGAAGTATGCACTCTTTTCACAATATTTTATCAGGTATGCATAGTTCCTTGTTTGAGTATGCTATATCATGCTTGGCAGTTTTCAGCCTGCAGTTCATGCATTTAGAAATTGATGCGCATAACTTATAACAGCTCAGGACACTCTACAAAATCTGAGCAGCAACTCTCTGCTCTGCAATCTCAAAGCACGGGCCAAATCCTCCGATGAGCATCGTTATGCTCTGCATGCTTCTATCTCCTTCGGTGTGGCACGTCTATAAAAAGGAACCACACCCAAGGCAACACGCTCACTATTCTTCAGCACCTCCGAAGCCAGCAGCTGTTCCCGGTTTTCCCGTGAACAACGGAAAAGCGACTGAACATCTCCGGGCAGTGAAGCGAACACTGTGCAGTTTCTTCCAGAGTGTTATTTAACCTCCTGACTCAAGTCTACTGAATCAGGGTAAGACTCTTTAGGATATTCCGCTTTAGTATGGAAAGATTTCTTTAATTTTTGTGAGAACTTTGACAGGAGCTATTATCTCCTGATTTTTTAATACTATGAATACTTGAAATAATTTTTGGAACATTTGAACTTTAAAGCTTGAACTGTGCGTGGCAGGTTCAGAAGATCATCAGGATTTTACCAGTGTGGAAAAAACTGCATAATATTTCAAGTTTAATCCAACTACTCTACAGTAGGGAATGACAGATGAATATTAGTTTCTAAAATATGTTACTTGAGTATTATTGATCCACATATTGTTTATCCGGTCAGATGCATATGGGATTTCTATTGGAGGTCTCCTTCCCTGCTGTTCCGTCCCCAAAAACCCTTCCCCCCGCCTGGCCACTCTAATACCCTGTGTCATTATGATAAATCTGAGTTGGAGCTGCCTTGAGGTGTACCCTTCTAACATTGAGCAAGCCCTGAGGAATCTACACTTTTACGGACTTCTCTAATTGTTACAAACTCTTACCTTACTATTTGCTGTGTTGATTTTAGAATCCATTATGCAGGTAAAATCTCTATTAATATTTTTTCCCTGTTCTACTTTCACAAATGAATCCTAGACCTGAGTATCATCAATAGTTGGCCTGTACACCCACACACTATGAAATTGTTTGTTCTATATATATCTGTACAATTGCCCACCACCAATATGCATCTGCCTTTGTTCTCATTTCCCTGATTTTACTACCTGTCTTACCTATAACGGATGTGCCCTTCGTTTAAGATTGTTGTGCTATGTTCATAAAAATCATATACCCCAATTGCCTTAACGATGTCTTGTCTTAATGTGTGTTTCTGTTACACATATGATAGCAATATATTCCTCAAAACTGTGTTGTATTGTCCTCCCCTTTTAAGGGTTTTTGGACCCACAAACATTCCATGTAATCACATTCAGTCCTGCCAAATTGTATTTGTTTGGCTTATGGAGTCTTGATAAGTGGGCATCCTATGATTCTCTACAAAATCACACATATACACACCTTAGCAGATATATGTCTAAATACCTTGTTATGAATGACACTCTTGTTCTTTCTTTTTAAATTCATTACCCCAAAGTGCCCAGCCCCCCATCTGATTTTCTCTTCCTTTTGTCAAACATCAACTAGACGGGAAATGGCCTTAACAACGAATGTATGATCTTACATCACATATATTCGCTAGGCATGGCTTTACAATGTGTGCCATTACATCGCAAGTCATTTCAACAGCTTGCTTTAGGGGGCGCACTGGACTTAGGAATAGTATTAATTGCTTTTCCTATTCCAGTATGCGCAACAGCAGGGACCACATTCCCAGTTTGAGAAACAGCAGGACCACATTCCCTAGTGTTGCACGCCGCCTATAGCAAGTGAGGGATACCCGATCTGCACGCAAAACTTCGCAATCTACTTAATTTCATTTTTTTTTACATTCAATGTGCATGTACCACCATCTTTAATGGTATATGTGTGCCTGCTGTAACTGGGAGTCACAATACCAGTTTAATAGATCTGCAAAGGCTTTTCTCAAAAGATCTGCATCAAACGACGAGTCTCTTTCCCATTCAGCCCCTCTTCAACTGCATAAATATGTAGGTCAATTTTCTAGCTCTTTTGTTTTATTTTTTGTATTGCCTCCAGCATTGCCTGCTGCTCAGGCACTATCTCTTGTAGTCTGGTATTAACTTTCTCTAATTCTGCCATTGTTTTCCCACATCTATGATTTGAGCTTGTATGTCCTTAATTTTTTCATACATGCCTTGTACACATGCCTGGGCCTCCAGCTCAGCTGTTCCTGTTTTACTCATAAGTATTGAGACACTGTCTCCTCACAGTGTCTCTGTATCATTTGATACATTTGTGTAAGAGATGGTGTGCATTCATCATCTTCAGTTGATATATCTTTACTAATGCTAGTATCCAATAAAGATTGATTTTGTTCCTTTACCTATAGCCTCTTTGATGATCCACCCATCATTTTGCTTTTGTAATGTTTGTACACTTTCTGCTTGTGTCAGTATATCCAGATGTATAATCTCCCACTCCTATGCAGATATTACTATCCCGCAGTACAAAAGGGGGTGGTGATGGATGGAGCATCTGAACCAATCAAACACAAACACTCACACTAAGTCAACTGATCTGGGTTTAATCCGTCACCGTTCATTAACCCACTCTGCCACCCTAGTGCAGACATGGCTATATGCAAATCAGTCTGACCCTGTGCCTCATGGGAACAGTCCAGCCTGAACTGCCAAGGCATGCCTTCCCTGGACCGGATTAAAGCTTCCTAGGACCGGTTTCTGGTATTGCAGCCGTCTTCAGCCACGCTTGCTTGAATCCAGTAACAAAGTGAGCAAGGGACTCAGTCTGAGCATACCCTGCCAACCTATGGCGAACAAAGCGGTACAGAAGGGGGTGGTGATGGATGGAGCATCTGAACCAATCAAACACTCACATCCAGCCATCAGATCTTGGTTTAATCCATTACCATTCTTTAGCCCACTCTGCCACCCCAACGGGTGTATGGAATACAGTACCCATGTCTGCTGGAAAGGTGTCAGCCTCCAAATCCAATGAACAGCCCACTATCCTAGGGTCACCACGGCAACCAATGCAGGGGAGACAAAGAAAAACACATCTTCAACCATAAAAGTCTCGGAAAGGAGGCAGACGCACATCACCAAACATCACTCAAAACGAAGTCTGAAGTAATCACATCACATTGTCACTGTCCCACTCCAATGACACCATTGTCAGTGCATCAAGGGGCTAAGATTCCCCAGGCTGTCTTGGCTACTTCTACTAGCAAGCCCAAACTCCAACCGGAAATGGAACTTCAATACCCATCCAATTCCGCCATATCTCCTACAAAGGACGAGTGACCAGATAACTTGAATGCACCAAATCAAGACGGGTCAAGCATTAAGGCCATTTCTGCGGAAAAAAGTGAGCACCTGTGCTACACTGGAACAGCCGCAAATAAAACAAATAATTGCGAGTTCTCAAATTGCGATTGCATTTAAGGAATTATAATTTGCGATTCCTTAAATGCAATGCATGAGCCATTCCAAGATTGCAAAATCTCAATCTGGGGTCGTTATTTACCGCAAATCCAAACTACGTGGTAAAAAGCAAAAACTTAGAAATATGCACTTTAGTGTATTTTTCTAAGTTGTATATTACACACACACAAGTCCTTGGGACATGTGTGTGCGCAACACCAGTGAACATTACCATTTCAGGGGTGCAACAGGGTGTCGTTTGGACACCCTGGCACCCTTGAAATTGCAGCACATTTGTGATTCGCTAATTGTTAATCGCAAATGGCCCATAGGAATGAATGGGAAAGCCATTCCTGATTTGCGATTAGCAATTAGCGAATCGCAAATAATGAATCAGAAGGAATAGCAAATAACATTTCGATTCCTACATGCATCCCGTTTTGCGAGTCTTTAATAGCGATTCCTTAAAATTCGCTATTAAGGACTCACAAAACATAACTTTGATGCAAGGTCTCTGCTTACCACCAAATCCTTGAGTTAACACAGAAAGCAAGCAAACGTCCACCTCGTGTACATAAAGCACAAAAGGTTTTCAATAGTCAGGAGTACCCAAGACGGGTGCAGAGCAAAGCGCAGATTTCAAGGAATCAAAAGCTTTTTGGCAATCATCAGTCCAAGGTAGAGGTTCATGCACATCTTTAGTGGTTAAGTACAGAAGAGGTTTAGTGAGAAGAGAGAAATTAGGAATCCATTGGCGACAGTAAGAAGTTATGCTGAGAAATGCATGAACATCACGCTGAGTACGGGGTACAGACATGTTAGAAATGGTAGTCACACGCTCTGGGGTTAGTCTCCTCCCCTCTTTCGACAGTAGATGACCAAGGTAGGTCACCTCCTGCCGACAATATTGAAATTTGGGAAGAGATACCTTATTACCATGAGCCGCCAAATGAGACAATAGTTTAACAGTGGCTTCTTTACAACCTACTTAAGTGTCATAAGCCAGCAACAGATCGTCAACATATTGCAAGAGCACATTACCAGGGGGCAAGGTCAAATTGTCCAATAATGCTTTCAGAGCCTGACTATAAATACTAGGGGCCTCATTTATGAAAAGTGATGCATCGCTGCGTGAAAACAGCGATGCGTCACTTTTCACTGCGCACTCCTTGCGACACCAATGATGCGTCATATTTAATGTATGACGCATCATGTCGCAAGGACTTACAGATACGTCAGTATTTCTGACGCATCTGTAAGCGCAAAAGTGACGCATTGCTGGAGTGTGTCACAAAAGTGACGCATCTCCAGCAATGCGTCCTTTCACATGGGGAAAGCCCCATGTGAAAGGGCTTGCATCAGTCTTACGCCTACTGTGAGGCAGGCGCAAGATTTTGACGCAACCGCATCCTAAAAGTGACGCAGTGAAATCTCATAGATTTCACTGCGTCACTATTACGAGGCTTTTTGCGGGGGAACGCCCCCTCTGCATACATTATACCTGACGCAGGTATAATGTGGCGCAGGGGTTTAAAAAGTGACGCATCTACCTAGATGCGTCACTTTTTAAATATGGCGCAACAAGGCGCATGTTTTACGCCGCAGATGCGTCACAAAAAGTGACGCATCCGCAGTGCAAAACTGACGCAAGGCCTCATAAATGAGGCCCTAGGACTCTCAGTGTACCCCTGGGGAGCGCGACAAAACCGGCAGCTGCGACCAGATAAGGAGAAGCCAAAAATATGACGGCTATCAGGATGGATCGGGATGGTAAAGAAAGCATTCTTCGAATCAATAACAGAAAAATATTTAGCAGTGGGAGGAATCATTGTGAGAATAGTAGTGATGTCAGAAACCACAGGCTATTGTGGCACCACTATTTTATCAATTTCTCGCAGATCAATTACAAAACGGTACGTATCAACATAATCAGGATTGCTCCCGACAGGGGCCTTTTTTCAAAATCTGTAAAATTTCTTCCACCACACCCTTGTCAATCAGATCCTGTATGATGGAGAGCAAAGCTTTCTCCCCTGTTGGAGAAAATTTGTATTGAGGCATACGCGGTAAACAGGCATTTTGTTTCAAAGTAATAGAAACAGGTGGAATCTTTAATAATCCTACATCTGTGTGTCCAGTGGCCCATAGTGTTGCTGGGATAGCAGCAAACTCAGGAGGGAGGGATTCATTTTTAAAGAAACACTGCAAATTATGCTTACCAGGGGATTTTATAGTCAGATAAACACCATTTGGGGAACAATTAATCTTTGCATGCAATTTCTTCAACAACTCCATTCTCAATAGATTCTCCCCACAATGTGAAGTCAACAGAAACGGAGAGTCCACTGTGACCGGACCAATTGTAAATGTAATGGGTTTAGAAATGGAGATAACCACCTGAATTCCCGAAACTCCCACCAAAACATTATTCTGCCCGGACAGAGCAGCCCCTGGAACCAGCGTACGAGAAATAGAACTAATTATTGCACATGTATCAACTAGAACATTTTCACATGTCCCCATCAACCACCTTTGTACATAAGAACCTTGTTGATCAACGGGTACTGACACCTGGCCCTCACTCTGTCCTTGGCTGTCCTATGTTTAAGCATACCTTTCGGTCCCATCAATCACACAGTCTTCGTTATAGTACTGCCTACCTTTCGGATTATTGAAGTAGTTCTTTCCCGTTTCGCCGTGCGTTGCCTCCTCTCTCCGCAAACCACTTCTTTCTACACCACCTTGTCCTCTTCCTCTGCCTCTCATTGCCCCATTCTGAACCAACAATAATGGACACTAAAATCACCAGTGTCCTTCCTCCTTACAGTTAGCACACTGATTCGGTCCCAAAGTAACAGCTGGTCCCCCGCCTCATACGGTTCCCGCCCTCCTCGGGACAAACCCTCTACCGCCTCTCTCTCTGCCTCGTCCTCTGAAGACTTGTTGCAATAGCACCCGTGTCTTAAGATCCTTCGCTTTCTTTTCCGTCTTATCTTTACACTCATTTTCCCTATGTTCGTAATATACAGCCATTCTCAGTATGATCGAGGGTGTGGAAGTGGTCCACGTACTTTTCGCAGCTTGTAACCGTGCAGAGATTTCTGGCAACAGATTTGTCACGAAACGATTAGCAAATAATAGTACAGCACCTTCCACTGATAAATCCTGCCCACTAAAGTCAATAAATACCTCCTCAAATCTAGTGAAGAAATCAGAAACACTTTTGTCCTTCTTCTGTTTACATGCTGTCGATTTGTCCCAATCTACTTTACGAGTCGGATTAAGAAATGCATGTAGGTAATAATCCGACCCGGTAAAGCCAATAGTTCAGGTTTCGGTTTGTCACCAGGCTTCCGATCCTTATCCCAACCTTTTATCTGATTTCAAGTCCCACCTAACTCAGGAACGTGGTCCTGATCATGCACCTGGCGCCACACATCAACAGGGACTAGTAATCTGAAAAATAGCTCTATGTCAGCCAAGGTCATTACAGCTGAGGAGGCCACTTCTGTGAGTTCCTTATAGTAAGCCGTAGGTTTTTTGGGGGTCAGGGAGTTGCAACTTTAGCGAGAGGACCTTGCTCCTTTTCCAGGGGGTATAAACCCATTTTCTTTCACCCGTTCCTCCACACGGCTCTGATTACCTCGTCACGATAGTTTTTTAATTCTGGTATTTCAGGTGGAAAATTGGATGGACTTCTCTCATGGGATGCTGAGAGTTCCATGATGGACATTTCAGGTGCATCCGCATGATAATTTAATAAAATGTCAGCATTCTTATACACTTCTTCTGGTGCTAATTCAAACTTTTGTGCCCTATCCCGAATATCATACATCACTTGGGGAGCCTGCCCTCCCGTAAACACTGCTTCCATAAAACAATCAGGCAATAGGCCATGTATTCCAGGGCATGCTGCTGCATAACAGGTTCATAGTCACGCATCGTGCTCCATATATCAGCCAGAGTATAAATAGGATGGCGCACCCATTGACATAACTGATTCACAATCATCTGTTTCTCATCTAGTCCTACCGCTGAACGAGTATACAACCGTTGCGTGCCAAGATACCCCGGGGCACGAGAGGGAGTTGAGTCAACTAGGGTTGGGGTTGCTCTCGAGGACTGGGAATCCCAAGCGGAAGTTGGGGGAGACAAAACAACTGTGGACATAGTGGAAGATGTCAACGAATCAATCCATAAAGTAGCCATTTCCAATGAGAAGGGAGATAAAACAGAGGACGTTCCCAAAGGGACGGGTGAGAAGAAACATCTGGCGCCGAAGCCGTTGGAGCCAGAGCTGGAGTTAAAGGGACCGCAGGGTATATGCGTTGTGGAGCATAAGGGGGAGGTGGACGCGTATCCAATAAATCCTTTATCTCATCCTCTGGCTCAGTCCTAGTTACATAGCTTTTATCCACCTGTAATCTAAGTTGTCTATCTGTACAATCAATTCCCCTCTCGGTTTGAGCTTTATTGTATGCTATGGCTTCTGTGTAATTGTCTGACCTCCTTTCATTTTAAATAACTTTTTCTCCCTGGTACGTCTACGCTATGCTTCCTTCTGCCACATGTTTAAAGAATCAAACATTGCCTGCCGACTTTGTTTAGAGAACAATCGATCCAGCAAAAAATGTATCTTTTTCCCATCAAAGGACCCGGTTAAAGGCAATTGTAGTTCCACATTGTCTTTAGTATATTTATGCCATAGCGTATTAAACCATGTTTAACATACATATCATAACTTGGGCTGCCCTCTGGCGGGGCAGGTTGACTTTCATTCAAACGCGTGCCTTTTCGGCGACAACAGCATCCAAATCATATTTTACTGAAACACGGCATAATGATCGTTGACAGTTAAACCTCATCCAAGAAACAGTCTTTCAAACATGGCCATGTTCACACATTTCAACATTTTCACTTATTTTCAGAATCAAGCGCGGACAGAACAATGCATACATATATACACCAAGAAAGAATGGTTCAAAACGACATGTCTTTTTCCAAACAAAAGAATGGAGCCCATCGACTCCCGTTCATGGAGAACTAATTAATTCAGATTCCAGACCAACAGATACCAAAAATCAAGCAGTTCAAAGACTACCAAGAGACCGTCGGACAGGTATTAACCACAGACTGTCCTACAGACCATCTCGAAGTCTTCCTGGTTCACCCTCGGGACTATTCTGACTAAGCCCGCTGCCTTAGCATCGCTTCAGATATGTCTCAAAGGCTACCCAGGTACAACTACGGGCCTTTCTGAGACCAGTTGTGCATCGGCCGGGTGTGCACCACACAAGCCACACCAAGGCGTCCGATCGACGTCTCTATTTTTCACAAAACAAGTCCGTAGAGCATCTACTCGTGCAGCCACAATGCTGCCCCGTCAGACCCCCAAAGTTCTCCTTGTTACACCAACCACAAAATCCAATACAGTTAAATGCTTCACAAACACCGTTCAACAACGTGTTCCAAAAGACACCAACAACAATTCGCTCACCTGGTGCACGCAGGTACAATTGCGTATACTCCACTGCCAACTCCGGGAGACCAACACGGTCAGCTCCCGGGTTACACCCGTGGGACTCCAGCGAAGGGCCACTAGCAGCTCGGGCTCCCTGATCGTGAGAGCGGAGCAAGTCAGAATTTCTGGTCAGTCCACCCACTCGACCAGAGCTGCCCTTTCTTTTTCCTTTCTACCCGGTTACAGGAGGATGACCTTATTGCGGAGTCCCGGCGGAGTCGCCAACTGATGTACAGTAAAAATAACATAAAGGGATATACCTACCACATAGTCCCAATACCATTACCAAATAACCAGTCAGTTGGCAGTGAAAAAGGTTCAATCATTTATTAAGCAAAATACTCTATAGAGGAGACTCTCCAACCCTCACCCATCAGGTGCACGGAGAAGACTTCTGGCTTTTAGTCAAAACCAAGCTATATACTGTCAGTTCAACACATGAAATCACTGTAAATGGAGAAATACCACTTGGCCTGTTGGCCCCAAGGAAGGACCATAAATGGCACACATGATTGGTTCAAAGGTTTACTATTTATTACTAGAAAGGTCAGGGGGTGACTCCCTTTCGTCCTGGTGCCCGGGAGTGTAGGCACGGCGCCTCCAGGAATGCGCTTATCGCACCCAAAGCCAGATGCGACCTTGAGTCCCAGGACAGAGGGAAAACAATGTACTTTCGGCTGCTCTCAGTAACTCAAATGCTTCAGGGCAGGGTACAACTTCCAGAGGCACCACAACTGGCCAAAGCCCTCTATGAAGGACAGACCACTCTCAGTAGAGTTCAGGGAAGCTGGGGGTGAAGTCCTTTAGTTCCCGGGACTTCTTAACAGGGAGCCAGCTCTTCTCAGGCCCTTGGAGATTCCTTCAAGCAAGGGGGCACAGCACAAAGCAAAGTCCTTCCCCTCTCCTTGGCAGCAAAGCAACAGCAGGGCAGTCCAGCAGAGCAACAGCAGGACAGTCTTCCTTCTTAAGTTTCAGCTTTCTCCTTGGTAGAGGTTCCTTCTTGATCCCAGGATGATCTAATTTTCTGTAGTCAGGGGTCCTGTACTTATACCCCTAAACGTCTTTGTTCCCTTTGTGCAGGAGGGCTCTGAGCCCGGTCTGAACCAGTTCTGGGTGTTCCTTCAGCAGTTTGTTTTCCTGACTTCTCCTTTCCATTCAGAGTGAGGGGAAGGGTTGTCAGATGCCCAGCAGGAGGTGGAGCCAGCATTGTGGAAGGCAGACACAGCCCTATTCAGGCCCAGGTGCTATCCCCTCCCACCACTCAAGATGTAGATGCAGTCATTCAGCCTAGAGATGACTCATCCAGCCTCCTAGGGGCTCCCCAGCCTCTGTCACTCACAAACCAGACAGTCAATTCACAAACAGGCCAAGGCACACAGAAAGGTCAGACAAGAGAACAGCCAATTTCTAAAAGTGCTGTTCTCAAACACAGGATTTAAAAACAACCTTTCCTAAAAGATGTATTATTAAATTCTGAGTTCAGGGATACCAGACTTTTATGTCCTATTTTCCTCCTATGGGAAGATATGCTGGTAGCCACTGTAGCCAGCATTCCCCATGATAGCCTATTGGGCAAGATAGCCTTACAATAGTGAAAAACGAAAATGGCTGTAATTCACTACCAGAGCATGTCACCTGCACAAGTACATGCTCTACCTTTCACAAATACTGCACCCTGCCCAATGGGGTACCTTGGTCCTTCCATAGGGGTGACCAATCTGCATAGAAAGGGAAGGGTTAGGCCTGGTCAGTGGGGACACTGACCAGGAGGACATGGCAGTTCACAGACTGCACACAGGCACTGCGATAGCAGGCCTGAGAGACCATTTCAGGACTACTCATGTGAGTGGCACAATCCTTGCTGCAGGCCCACTAGTAGCATTTAATTCACCGGCCCTGACACACTGAGTGCACTTTACTGGGGACTTCTTGGTAATAGAAATATGGCAATCATGGATAACCAATCACAATACCAATTTACACAGGGACCACTTGCACTTTGACACTAATCAGCAGTGGTAAAGTGCCCAAAGCATATAAACCAGCAAAAAACGAAATCCAACACAGCATCAAAAATACAGGAGGTAGAGGCAAAAAGATAGGGGGAAACCACGCCATGGATGCCAGGTCTAACATAAACAAACTTTGATAATATGTTGTGTTGAAGTCAAAGTGTCCCAGTTCCAAATAGGGCACCAGAGGAGAATTGGTGCCAGCTTGATCGAGTTGGTAATGTAAGGTAAATCCAACTCAATATGAATTATATAATTCGAATAGGATTGAAGTAGGGACAAAAATGACTTAAAAACCTTATTTTCAATAGCTTGTAGGGAGTCAATGGGGGGCATGCCCCACACCCCTGCCCCATAAGTCAATGCAGATTTTGCTTTGGCCTGGTAGATCTTCTTGATTGGGTTTAATGGCTTAGAACCCAATTTCTGTGAGAAAGCCTTAATCCCAATTAGACTTTCCCTCAAGACCCAATGCTCTTCCCTCCACTAGTTGTTGCCACACCTGATTTTTATCCAGAAGGACCCCTAAGTAAGAGAAGAAGTCCACTATCCTAATTTTCCAAGAGTCTAAGTAAAAACTAGGTATTTTATCATGTCTTCCTGTCCGTGCCACAATTACAAAGGACTTAGTTTGGTTTACTTGGAAGTCCAATGAGGCCATAAAGGACCTATAGGCTGAAATGAGAGTCTGTAGGCCTATCCCTGTTTGGGCAATAAGTACAGCGCCATCGACATAAGCCAAGATGGTTACTGGATGCAAATCCAACATGGAGACATCCAGAGTTGTAGTCATAAGCGCCTTTTCCACTCTGTTCATGTAGATCGAGAAAAGGAATGAAGCCAAGAAACACCCCTGCCTTACCCTCCTTGACATCTTAAAAGGCCGGGTGCATTCCCCATTTTTCCCATAACGCACTGAAGCAGTAGCATCTTGACATAGCTGTTGTATAAAATTGATAACTGCTGGTTCACAGCCCATCTCCTCCATTATTTACCAGAGCTTAGAGTGAGAAACACAATCAAATGCTTGCAAGAGATCCATGAAGGCAAGATAAAGTTTCCCACCCTTTGCCCCAGTGTATTTATCCACAATCAAGGAGAGGTTCAGACACTGGCCATCAGTGCCTTTTCCTCGCTGAAACATTAGGATGTTCCTCCCATTATGATGTTCTTCTCTTTTACCCATAGCTCCAGCCTATATAGAAGGAGTTGGCCCAATAATTTTGCAGTTGTATCTGGAAGAAAAATTGGCCTATAATTCTTAAAACTTTTCCTATCTCCCTTCTTATATATAGGAACAATTATGCTAGATTTCCAGGACACTGGTGGACCTATCCAGGCTAATTTATTGAAAACATTTGTTAATAAGGGTACCAAAAGATCTAGGTTGTCCTAAAAATAATCTATCAGGACCCCATCTGGTCCCGGTGCTTTCCTTTGAGAACAGGCTCCCAACTCCTCCGTTACCTCGCCAAGCAAGAAAGATAGCCTTTCTTGGTCAGTAGAATAAGTAATGGTGGCGGATGTGTCAGACAGAGTGTTGGGAGAAGAGATATACAAAAAGTGATCGTCCCTGTCATCTTCGCCCACATTGGCATCCAGAGAGGGCTCTCCCTTAGGCTAGAAATCAGGTGATTTAATTAGTTCCCAAATCTCTCTGCTGTTACGTTTGTAGAGGCCTACTGGAGCTTGGCCGATATTTCCTCCCTCAAAGATATTTCCCTTTACTTTCTTGCTTCTTTGTACACTTTCCAGGCTTAGGAAATTTGATCCCTATTTCTACGTTGCTCATTTAGTACTTTGTAGAGAGCCTTCCTTGCTTGTGTACACGGAGTATGAAACCAACTGTTAGTTTTCCGTGAATCAGATTCCTGCTGTTGAGTAAGCGCCCTTTTTATTTGGTTTAAAAGATCTTCAAAGAAAGAAGCTAAGTCTATTGATGATAATTCTTGGTCTAGACAATTAATGATACTTTGTTGTGATTTGCGTATCACAGCCGGTACCAATTTATATTTGTCTATTTGGGTCCACTTTAACTGGTAACCATTTATCCTGGCCAGTATGGGAGATTGTATTGGCTGGTATCTTTTCTCCTTATCAGACGGTAAGAGTACCATACACGTTAATCTTGCGTGATCACTTAGGGTTGTAAACCGGACAGCAAGGGCTTTAACCCTACAGCGAGGGAATTTGAGATCATTATGTAATCAATTGTTGACTCACTAAGTTCTCGGGAAAAAGTTTTCTGTGGAGGATCCTTCTGACCATTTGAATCACCCATTAAAATCATATCTCTAGTGAAGAGAAACCTATTTAAGGTACAACCATTAACTACTGTGTGAAAAATGAAACGTCGGATAGCCCAACAAATCTACTAGGCCAGAAATTCAGTGTTGGCTGTTCTTACAAGGGTGGAGATTAAAATCACCCATCTGGATGATACATGGGGGTTTATTGTTTCCTAACTCATTACAGATCTTATTAACTGCCCTGATTACTTCCTCAACTACTAAATACATATTTGTTCCGAAGTTGTTGTTACAGTAGTTAATTAGGATCCAGATCCCTTCCTTTCCATGACCTAAGGTAAGAAGTGGAAATACTGGCTTACAGCCTCAAATTAATTTACTTGTATTTCCGCCGTGTTAGGAATTAGCGTTAGGAGCTCGCCCTTTACCCTCCCTGATACTGAGGGTACAGTCGTTGTTTGAAAAGAGCAGTAGATACTTATAAAAATGGGCTCAGTTGCCCATGTCTCTTAAAAACAAGTGATGTCCTGACCTTTCCACTTTTTTAGCCAACTAAAGTTCCTCCGCTTATTTTTAATTCCTGCAATGTTCCTTGTCAGTATCTTGCAACTTTTATTTAACCGATTCCCATTAGCAATGTTTTCAAGGGGTTCATTGGATTCAGGAGTTTTTAACCATTGCTATGCCTGGGTCTTGAATTACTGACGGTTTCGGTCAATCGCAATGTTCCTGGTCACTGAAGGGGGCAAATCTATTCTCAAGGGTTACCGCTCTAATACCCTTCTCAAGTGGGGCAATGGGTCCCAATTGTTCCCCACCCCGACGGGATCTGAATTCATTTACCAATTTCAGATGGGCGTCTAGACACAAAGATACCCATAAGGTAATGCTTTTAACTGTCTACCCCTAGGGGGATCCCTAACCAGATGGTCCAAAAGAGCTCTTGGAGTGTGGTTAGGGTGACCAGCCATCCCAGATTTGCCCGGATAATTATGATTTTTCATCAGCTGTCCCGGCAGATTTCAGGAAATGTAGCTCTTGTCCCAGTTTTTAGAGAGGGTCGCCTGAAAAGGGCAACAGGTGCTTTTTTATGTTTTACAAAGCATTGATAGTTATCAGTTGTTTCAAGAAATCAATTTAATTAACAGGCAAGCTACTGGGTTAAAAAAAATTGCATTTTATGTATTTTCTAACTGCCTACCCAGAGACACCTTTTCCAGAACTAACCATCTTATTGATTCCGATTACATAGGTGGATTGTTGTTGTGACATCACACAACAGCAGGAGAGGGTTTGTTCGGTTGCTGCAGTTGGCGCACCTGGACCTGGGTCGGGACCGCGGGGCTGAGTGCTTTCCACCGGGTCGCATTCACCGTTTCCAGTCTCCCGAGGTCCGGTCCGGTACATCCACCCGCCCGCCAGCCTGCCTACTTGCCCGTGTCTCCCTGGTTCAGAGTCTGCAGGGAGTGCTCGGGCGATCTGTGAGCCGTGAGTCTGAGCCGCGGGTCCGAGCGGCAGGCTTTCTCCAGCGCTGTTCTCACCCGCCTGGGTCCATCCTGATTCACCCGACCAGCGATTGCCGGTGACTGCCTGGTGCTGCTGCAGGTTCCACTCGTCTCCAACGCCGTCTGTACGGACTCCGGTGCTGGGGGTGAAAGCAAGAAGAGGCGACAGGCAGGAGAGAGCCGCAAGAGGGGCTGCAGTGCTGCGAAACCGGGGAAAAAGGCAAGAGAGAGGTCGGGAGCCGCGGACAAGTCAGCACTGAGACAAGCACTGAGTTAAGACGAGCAGCTGCTCTCGCCAGGCCAGGTGGGAGAGAGAGCAGATCCGGGCTGAGCTGAGCTCACTCTGGAGATCTGGAGGTTCGGCGTCGTGGATCAGAGAGCTAGAGACCCCGCTCGAGGGTACAGCAGCCAAGCGAACTGCTCACACCGGACCGGACTGAGGAGGTGAGGAACTGCCTTTTCCATTCCCCTTCCCTCCTACAGCCCGTTTACTGCCACCACAAACCTACCACCGACCCCCCACTAAACCCAGAGGGAGAAAAAAAAAAAAGGGGGGGGGCGGAAATAAGGGGAGCAGCAGCTTGTCTAGAGGCACACTAAGTGGTGTATTAACAGATAAGAATCAAGGTCAAAAAGACACAAGACACTCGGATTTGTGGGCTCAAGGGCAAGGGCAAGGATAAGGATAAGGAAATAAAGACACAACACAATGAGGTCAGGGAGGCGAAGGGACAACATGGACAACATTGCACCCCCAAACCCTCCGAACAGGGGAAGGCAGTCAAAAAGGAAGCTTAAGAAGGAGCTGATGGACACGAGTGATTAAGGCGTGGGGAGCGGAGGGGGCAGGGGAAAGAAATTGGGAGAGGAAGAACTTCCCCAGCCCTCCCCATTGCTCGCCCTGCTCTCCAGTCCCGGGAGTCCAGGAGGCTCCGAAGCACAAGAGCACCCACGAAATCAAACTATCAATAAATTCTGTGTTCAACCAAAAATGTACACAAAATTTGCATTCATCAAAGAACCCAGCACGCTCCTCTATTTAAACAATGACAACAAAACCAACCTTCTGACGCCACTCAACCCTACTAAAACACACAGCCTCCACGGAGAAGGGGTTAGACCAAGTGGGGCCAGAGAAAAGGGGTCATGCTAACCCCCAAGAGCGGGCCTCACTGCGGGCCGGCGAAGAAAGCTCAGGAACCCTGTCGAGCCAAATGGAATCAGAGAACGGAGCAAGACATGAGAGGAGTGTCCCAGAAGTAACTGTAGCTGTAACTGCAAGGGGCGATATGCACAACAGCTCAAATAACTCAAATAACATAAATAAGGAGGATTTAATGGTGGTTTCAATGGAGAGCCTGACTGTAAATCATGTAATAACAGGACTCATGGGGAGGACCTGTCAAATCCTGACAAGCCCTGCAAGACAAAGAGAAATAAACAAAGGGAGGGACGATGTTAATGGCGAACCCCAAGCACCCCAGCTGAGAACCCAGGGACCACCAGGAACCATTGAGGCTCTTGACGGACCAGAAATGACACCAGAAACGACTCCAGACTGTACAACAAAATGTGGGTCCATGGACGAACCTCTCTGGGCTGATACGAACAAACTTTCAATGAACAAAGCCCAAGTGGTACAAAAGGAACAAACCCCCTGCAAACATACAAGGAAAATGTCACTGGAGACACAAGTAATTCTTGCTTTTGTTAATAACCATGACCCAAGTGAAGGGGCGGATTCCATCAAGGCCGGGCAAGCATCTGACAAAACAAATCAGGAGCAAAGGGAAAACGGCCCAAACTCCCCCCTCACAATTGATTACGAACACCTGAAACATGATAAAACTGAGTCGCAAAAGGATGGTGGTGAGCAAGCACCACCACCACCACCAGGCACAAAGAACAGGGCCCAACCTGCCACTTCCAAAACATCACCCAGCACAGGACCTACAATACCCGATCCTCACTCCGGAAGAGTGGGAAGCTCTGGCTGCATCTTACCCAGTGGAACTGGAGAAAGGAAAGCAAAGAGGCAGCATCTGTGACAGCCCGGGAAAAGAAAGAACCAAGAACAACGTAGACATCTGGGCGTCCCTCTTGCAGACAATGCAACTATCAGTTAATGCTATCCAGTACCAATCTGACAAGATGGACTTGCAACTCTCAGTCCTCAATTCCTTGGCAACATTCATCTCAAACATAGATAGTAAGCTAGCAGACCTGAACGGACTGATAAAAAGGGCGCAAGCAGAGACCCAGATGATAGAATCAAACTATAGTGGACAAACTAGTAACGTTACCAACAGCCTTTTACAACCTTCTATCTGACATAAGGACGGCAGTTAAAAACAACAACCCTCATAATCAACCGGAGAGACCGCTTGGAACTACATTATCTGAGCAAGATATTCCACAGTCTACAAAGCAAGAGTCCCCAAAGACACTTACTAATTCACTCCCACCAAGGGAAAAAACAATCAAGAAGAACACACTATCTACTAGCACACAACAATCCGAACATGGGCAAAAAGCCACTCAGGCCTCTGCGCACCCTAGCAAAACTAACCAAAAAGACGGAGCATTGCCCCCCTCCCCATGGAAAATCCGGAAGAAGACAGAAAAGGAAGGGAAGAAACCAAAGGAAATTGACAGGGATCATAGCATGGTGCCAGGGCTGCAACAGCGATCATTCAGTAGCTAAATCCCCACCAGCAAGGATGGAAAAGAAGAACAAAGTACTAGTCGCCGAGAGGAGCCCCAGTAAAAAGATCGACCAAGTGAATAAACCCTAGACAGATCCGGCCCCTCAAAGCTGTTCTACCTACAGCACCTCACCCAAAAGTTCGAAAGTCATGCTGAGCCCGACCCAAACGAAAAAAAACATCGGCTCAGACAAGAGGCACAATTTACAAACAACCTCAGAGCCAACTGATAGAGAAAAACAAGAACAAACACGACAGAGTAAGACAAACCATGTTAAAAAGTCGCTGGAGAACAGAGATGAAAAACAAATCCCAGTAAGTCCCGAGATGACGGTAATGATAAGTCAAACCCCCCGGGACTAGACCCACAGGATGCTAACACTATGAACGACCATCCTAAAACAGTACTACCTATGGTACTCCCCACTCAAGGGGAAACCCACTCCACTGCCCATGTCAATATGCACTCATATGAGGGAAGACCAGAGGGTACATCAACGACAATAATATTCCATCCTGAGCACCACTCAAGAGGCTCAATGGGCATTTTAAACAGGGGAAACATCCTGCGGCTACTGAAAACAATAGAATGCCTCAAAACAATTACATCGGAAGACTTGGAATCTGTAGAATTTATTGAATCTCTAAGGTATCCAGGCGTTGAATCTACAAAAACAACCTGGACCACAGGAGAACTCCCAGAGAGACCAATCAAAGAAAAGACAATGTTCAACTCTTGGGGAATAAAACTAGAAATCCTGTCACATTCTAGATACCCTGAGCCCTTACTAAATGACAGTCATCAAAAGAAGGCCAAGGAGCCGTCTCTCAAAAGAACTGTCTTAAGAGGAGCACGAAGCAAAATGCCAGAGAGACAACAGAACTTAGACCAGGCTGAAATCAGATTATGGGCCAACGACACAAGGCCTTCACTCAACTGGAGTTGGCTTGCAAAGTCTTTAAATGCAAAAGAGGTAACCCAATGACAAACAAAAACACAAACAACCAACACCACCAACATCCTAAGCATATGCTCATGGAATATTAACGGCACAGGAGACAAGTTCACAGACACCGACCTAGACAGCTACTTGAAAAAAATTACCATCATTTCTTTACAAGAAACGTGATCCGAATCGCCTCCTGCACTGTCTGGGTATACCTTGAACTTCCAACCGCCTACTCAGAGCTCTCTGTTTGGCCACAAGAAAGGTAGCCTCTCCATATACAGCGCGCTTACAGTGATATCAAAGGCAGTCCAATTAGACTATAACATAGCTGCCCCAAATGCAATACAAGCACTACGACTGTCACTTCGCGCCATAGACCCAAACGAGGACATCATTCTAATAAATATCTACCAGCACCCCAGGGAGAAAAAGAAGGGAGCACAGCAACTGAAGGAAGAACTCATGAAACTAGTGAAAATTGAGTCTACAAATAATTTAATCATCACTTGGGACTTTAACCTAAATATGCTCAACCACATGGACACGGATACTAATTACGACGAGGATCCATTTGCCTGGGAATTCAATCACCAAGACCGCACTTCGGGAAGCAGAAGCACAAAAACCACAAGGACCCTGTTGGCCAAATTAGAGGAGCTGGGACTCATGGCACTCAACGGAAGATTCTCAGGAGACCGACCACAGTCTGCAACATATCACAGCACTCAGGCAAGCTCCACGATTGACTTTACTTTTGTCTCTCGCAGTCTTTTCTACAGAGTCAAAGACTTCCGTATCGGCTCAATGGATTACAGTGACCACCTGCCCCAGGAAACAACGATGAACATCTCGGCAACACCAAACCCACCTAGATGCGACAATTTAGGAATGGACTTCAGATTAAACGAAAGACGGGTAAAATGCAAAGTCTCCAACCCACAAAACCTACTAGAGTTAGCGAAACGCTCTCTTACTGAAGCACAATCTATGACACAAAATCTTATAATAAGTTGGAAAGCGTTCTCAAAAAAAAATGAGAGACTCAGCCGAAAGAATAGAGCACGTAACACGATCTAGGAAAAACTGCAACACGACACAGAAGAGACACCACAACTTCTGTAATAACAGCAGGCTAAAAACTTTGAAGACTCTGATTAACCAGACCCTACGAAGAGTAAAAATAGATCCCTCTTCCTACCAAGTTCTCAGACAACTAAAAGGCAAACGTAGGAAATTAATATGGCAGCTGAAAAAGGACGCCGAAGAGGCATTTTGGGCAAAACTCCTATACGATGCCAAAACAAACCTCAGCACACAGTTCTGGCAAAAGATCAATGGCATGATCAATGATCAAAACCAAGGGATTGAATCACATGTGACAGAAGAGGACTGGATAACCCACTTTAGCACTCACTTCAGTGCTCCCAACGAAACATGGAAAGAAACAGGCAAAGCTAATGCAAAGATCAAGGAATACCCGTCCCCACATCAAGAACTTTGAATGAAGCAGCACTAATTACAACCGCACAAATAATCAACAGGATCACAAAAGGAAGAAGAGATGGAGCACCCGGTCCAAACGGAATACCTCCAATAATATTCAAACAGGAGCCAAAATACTGGGCGACCACTCTTAAAACTATTTTTGAAAAAAGTTGCCAAACTTTGGCAATCCCACAGTCATGGAGGGGGGCAATAATATCACCAATACACAAAAAAGGCAATAAAAAAAAAAAAAAAAACCTGCCTGTTCTGTAATTCTCTGCTGAGGAAAGCTGTCATTCTGTCCACTTGCTTGAAGTAAAATTGTAGTCCTTCTTCTATTTTCCTGAAATATCCTTGTTTTTGGAATTAAAATTCTGGTCCTAAGTGTGGTGGTTGTTAAAATTCACGATCACACAATCCCCAACCAATGTTTTATTTGTCGAACATAACCAGTCTGTTGGTATACTGGAGGAGCCATTAGTGTTTGAGAGTCAATTTGAACAGTGGCTGGCAGACTACTCATATTGGTGGGCCTAATAGTGTTGCCCTCTTTTGTGTTAGGGACCATGAGTCCTTCCCCTTTTACCTGGATTAGTTGAGCCCCCAGGACATTTCCAGTACGTGGACGTGACAAAGGCTCAGTGGATTGATGTGGAGGACCAGTGGATGGGTGCAAAAATGGAGTAGCCAAACCCTCAATATATGACAATCGCTCCTCAATTGTGACTAGTTGGGCTTGCAGTGGGTTAACAAAACAGTAATTTGTGTCTCAAGTCTCTTCCACATATCATTGCACTCTATTAAAGACAAAGAAACAAGATCCTTAGTTATCGGGACAAGATGGAATTTGGCCAAGTTCAGTTCTTCCCTTTCCTCTACATCTTTTAGTTTGAGATGTCTGCTTCATCGGGCCTCACCCCTTCTCTGTTTCTCTGGGGGCTCTGTGTTCTTGTCAAGTACAGCTGTTGGAGCCCGACCCGATATTGATGTCTTTGATGTAGTTATAGGCTCATCTAGAGAGAGGGAGCCCGCCAATGCTGCCATAGGTGTAAATAATGCAGGTGATATTGACAAGCAGGTGGTGAGGCTAATAAGGGAGTTAGCAGAGTAATGGACCCGCTTTGCTACCAAGTGAGAAGCACTTCTGAGCAATCAAAGAATCCAGGGAAAGATGTCTCTCGGTTATTGCAATCTTGTGGGTCTCTGTCCTTGTTAAAAACACATCTAGTGTTCCTACAAAACTCCACCTGTCTGTTCAACCCGGGCCTTTCTTTTAGCCATCGGTCATAGACTTAAGAGTGTTTGTAAATAAAAAAACACACAATTCAACCAAACTACAAAAAATAACCTTAATAAGTGTGTTTATGAGGCCCCAGGTGACAGAGAGAGGGACCAGTCCTGTCTCTTCTGGGATCCAACAGGAGTGGACGGGCCTGCCCTTGTCCCAGGCTTCGCCCGGGCGTGTCCCTGCGTGCTTCAAGTGCGGCGGGTCGGCGTCTTGAATTTAACACGTTTTGGCAGCGCTAGTGGTGCTGGGGGTTGTAGTCCCCCCAGCAGCGTTTCTGGATTCTCCCGATGTGCGTCTCCATCTCAGTCGAATGCGGTGGTGGTGAAGAGCGTGAGACCACTGACCCACCCAGGCCAAAAATGCACGGTGAGTGATTGTGGGGCTACCATGCGTGGTGAGCGGTTATATGGACAATCAAGAAACAATTGACAAACCAGGGGTCAACAATAATTAACAGGTGAAATCAACCGGCTATGGAGATGCTCATGAACTATCAATAGGCTGTTCAGCAAGATGACAGATTTGGATTTTATTAAATGTCAAAGGACATTCTGCATCATCGCACTGCAGGAGACTTGGCTGATTGATCCACCACACTTTCAATGATATTTACATTTTTTCGCACAAGTGGTCAAAAGGGCAAGAGACGGTCACCTGCAGGGAGGCCTCGCAATTTATGTGAACAACACAAGTACATCTTCAGCTCACCCAGTTGGTTCGATAACACCAGAATCTATTGCAATAAAAATATCTACTCCAATTGTTCTACCAGGGAAAGAGTGAAGGGCATTGTAATTAATAAACATGTACATACACCCAAACCAGAAAATCAAGGCTGCAAAACAACTGACTAATTTCGTAGAGCCATGTATAAGTGAAGTCACTACATCAGACATGATACTCACAGGGGACTTTAATATACTTCTAATTGGCTCATCGACTGCGGAGGAAGTGTCTATACAAAACTGTTTATGGAACAATCCACCACAGGGAAAGAGCTTATCAGAACTGCCTACAAAAACCAGCCAGTGTCTCATAAAGGGCCTCAAACACCTTAATTTTAGAGCAGTGCAGAGCGATACCGCTGTCTAAATGCTCAGCACCTAAATCCAATAAGTAAACAAATCCTTTATTATAAATTGCATTTGAAATGACTGATTAATTGTTTTTAACCAAATTCCCCTTTTAAATCTATCTTAAAGTCATAATTTACAATGAAACCTTTTATCAATAGATTTTGTAGCAGTGGTTTTAAGTAACCACGGTAATAAAAAAAACCTTGAAACTTGAAACCCTCAGCGAGTGCTCTCTGCAGTCTCCTAACTGCTGCTATACAGTTTGCGCTTGCCTGGTCCCCCTCAGCCATTTTGCATCTGCATTTCAGATGTTTTCCATGTAGGTCGGCCATTTGAGAGGATTCTGGAGGTGATGCACACACCCGCCTTTGTCCTATGTCTGTCTCTGAGTGTGCCTTCTTCTTAGCAACGCTCGTTCCCTGGGTACTTATGCACTGTTGCTGTGCTGGCTATGTCTTTCTGGTTTCCTGCGCAGATGCGCACGGCTTCACATTTTATGTGTGTGTCCCGCCTCATGCTTTCAGCTGCAGCATCGCTTGTGCTTGTAAAATAAAGTGTTTTCTTTTTTTTTTTTTCAATTTTTTTTTATTGTTAGCAGGCTGACGAAGAGAACAAAAAACAGATCCAAAAAAGGTAGTGATAATACATAAAACACAATACATATATATAATGATTATCATACAGAACGTATACAAAATCAGGTCAATCCGGCGGATGAAAGCAAAAAAGGGGAAAAAATAGAGAAAAAGACAAGAAAGAAATAAGGGCAAAGACGATAGAAAAAGAGCAATTTCTCGTTAACAGTCTCAAAAAGCAAAAGTAATTATCCGATATCAGATATCAAAGTCTTTCATAAGTATAACATCAACGTTCAATAAAAGTTCCCCAGTTTTTTTCATATTTTTTCATTGCCCTTATGCCCCTAATGTTTGCTAAAGCAAGCTCCATTGAGTTTATTTCAATTACCAATGCCCACCAATCCCAGACCTTTGGTGTTTCTGGACTAATCCAGGCTCTTGCCAGAGTTAGTTTAGCACAAGATATTAGTATTGTAATCAGAGTAGCATGTGGGAGTGGAGCTGGATAGATATCTAATAAGACAGACGTGGCCGTAGGCGTGGGCATCTGAATCTGCTTCATATTCAAAACTTTTTCAATATCGCACCAGAAAGTTTTCAAATTCGGGCATGAGAACAACATATGTACCAGATCTGCTGCTTCAGTAGAGCATTTAGAGCATTTAGTACGATCGCTATAGGTATTGTTGGGGGACCATTTAGAGATTCTTTTGGGGGTGTAGTATAGCATACTGTTGTTCTAAATTGTTGAAGTCTTAAGCTGGATGATCGTACTCGTTTATTGATATTCGTAAGGGAGCTTATTATCTGTTTAGAAGTTATATTTGATCCCAATATTCTACTCCATTTGTCAGCAAGCTAACTGCAATCATTAGATTTAATAGCAATAAGGGTTCTATATGCCTCACTTATAACAGATTTATTTTTTAATGAGTGTAGGCAAATCCAGATGTCACATTCAGAGACTTCCAAGACTTGTTTTTTGTCAATCAGATAATCATGTATCTGTAAAAATTTGTAACTCATATTTTCAGATAGATTGTATAATTGTTTAACAGTATTGAAATCCATAAGGCCCTGTGTATTATATAGGTCCCCTAGGGTAGTAATGCCTAATCTGGACCATCCACGGACAGTGTTATCGTTGAAAATATTTGGGAGACAAGGATTTCCCCATAGCGGCAATTTTGAGTGGAAAAAGTTGGTATTACAAAAAGAGAGGATATTGCCCCATATCTTTGATATATCTCTGGCTGTCTTAAATTTAACTCTTTTGTAATAATTAGGATTATTAGTTCTAAATAAAAATAGATTTGAGTCAGATTTCAGCATAAAGTGATGGAAAAATAAAGCCCTTCCTTCATTGAGTAGGGAGCGTAAGCGGTAGATGAAAGCAGACCAAAAATATAATTTGAAATCAGGAAAATTAAGCCCACCTTCGTGTGTGTCATTTTTCATAAGATTTAGTGATCTTCTCGCTTTTTTATACGCCCATATAAAACTGCTAAATATTCCATCCAGTTTCTTAAAAAACTGGTTGCTTAACGCTAATGGTATAGATTGAAATAGATATACATATTTGGGTAGTACCTTCATTTTTATTAGGTTAATTCTAAGCATGGGCGGAAAATCCGTTTCACTCGCGGATTTTGCGAATTTTCGGTAAATTCGCAATCCGCGAGATTTGCGAATCTCCCGCAAAATCCGCAAATCCGCGAGCAGTGGATTTTGCTCGCACTGTTCGCGTGAGTTCGCGGCTTCCCAGTACAACTTCGCGCCCCGCGAATAAGTGCAAAATTGCAGAAATACGATCTTAGCAAAACTGAAACTACTTACCAGGTTCAAAAGTTCAGGCTCATCATTAGTAGCCATTTCCTGTAGTGCTTCCTGTGGGGCCCCTCCAGAGTTCAGTTGCCAGTTGCAACTATTATGTGACCCTGCTCTGAACCTCAGAATAGTTACACATATGCCACAAAGGTCCTGAATTACAGCTAAGGGAGACAAGCAGGAGCCAGGCTGGAAGTTCAAATCCATTAATCAGCCCCTAATTCATTATTGTCAGTTGGGGCAGGGCAGGTGTTGTAACTAATTTTGCAACAATGAAAGCACTTAGCAAGTGCAAAAGATCACTAATCAGGAAGCACTAAGGAAGCAGGTGCCAGCTAAAAAAATATTCTGTGACACATTAATCAGCCCCAAATTAATTCAGGTCACTTGAGGCAGGGAAGGTGTGCTTGCGTTGCCACAATAATGTACACTGACTGGACAACCAGAGGGTGCTGTGATGAAACAGAGGGTGGCATGGGTGGGCCAGAGGGTGGCATGAGTAGTCAGAGAGTGGCAGTGGTGACAGAGAGTGGCAGTGATGAAGAAGAGTGTCCCAAACAGGCTGGACACGTAGAAACAACAAGTTCGCGAAACTTGCGACCCGACAGGTAAGTTCGCAATTTGCGAAATTGTACAAAACCCTCGCGAACTGGCAGAAACCCGCGCAAACACACAAAAAAAAAT
The DNA here is from genome assembly GCF_964263255.1 of Lissotriton vulgaris. Classification (NCBI taxonomy): domain Eukaryota; kingdom Metazoa; phylum Chordata; class Amphibia; order Caudata; family Salamandridae; genus Lissotriton; species Lissotriton vulgaris. The sequence goes on from NC_141698.1 coordinate 376,551,753, forward strand.
CCGCAAATTCGCGAGAATTCGCGGATTTTGCGGATTGCGAGTTCGCAAATCCGCAAAATTCACGAACGCGTGATTCGCAAAATTCGCCCATGCTTAGTTAATTCTACCAATTATATTTAGAGGTAGTCTGTGCCATTTTTTTAATAGTAAGCTGGTGGATTTAAATAATTCATTATAATTTATTTTGTTGATATCTTGTACTTTACTTTTATTCTTACCCCAAGGTAAGTGGCTATTTTGCATATCTCAGGCACTATCACAGGTTATGTTATGTTATGTTATTTATTTTTTTGTATAGCGCAACGGTTACTCAAAAAGAGTGTCCCGGCGCTTTAGGTAAGGCGGACAAATTTCAGAATAACACAACACAGATAAAAGAGGTTAAGGAGTCAACAGAAAAAAACGGAGCTACTGGCAGACCTATTGAGAAAACAGCCAGGTTTTGAGACCTCTTCTAAAATCAAGGAGAGTAGTCGCCCCCCGCAAAGGGAGTGGTAATGAATTCCACATCTGTGGAGCCAGAAGACTGAAGGAGCGGCCCCCTAGGCGAGCCCTCTTCACGCGCGGAACAGCCGCCAAAATTAGAGATTCCGACCTCAATGAGCGGGTGGGGTGGTAAAAGGTCAGTCTCTTTTGGAGATGTTTAGCTCCCACAGCATGGAGCGCTTTATAGGCCAAGGTCAAAGCCTTAAAGGCAATCCGTTTGCGGATGGGTAGCCAGTGTAGCGTCACCAACAACCCAGAGACGCTGGTGCGTCTACTTAGGCCAAAGATGGCCCTGGCCGCCGCGTTCTGTGCAACTTGAAGCCTCTGCAGCAGATACTCTGGCAGGCCCAGGTAAAGAATGTTGGCATAATCCAACCTGGAGCCTATCAGGGCCTGCACCGTCAGCCTCTTGTGCTCCTCGGACAAGAGAGGCAGAAACTTCCGCAACATTTTTAAAAGGCCAAAGCAGGTGCCGGTTACCCCCAGGATCTGGGCTTTCATCGTCAGCCCCTTGTCCATCTTAACCCCCAAGTTTTTAGCCATGGGAGAAGAGCTGGACGGAGGGAACATGTCGATGGGCCACCAGGCCTGCCAGCTGGGCTCCATATCGCACCCGAAGAAGAGTACCTCCGATTTGTCGGAATTGCACTTGAGGCTGTGCAGTTGGAACCATGCGAACACAGCCCCAAGGCAATTCTGGATACTCTCCCCGTCAAAGTCAGCCCCCCTCTCACAAGAGAAGAGGAGCTGGGTGTCGTCGGCATACGACACGATCCGGGCACCAAATGACTCATATAGATATTAAAAAGGGTCGGGCTCAATATAGAGCCCTGAGGGACCCCGACTCCCAGAGGCGGCATTACAGCGGTGTCAGATGATGTCCAGATCGTTTGCCGGCGGCCGGCCAAGAAGGAAGAAAACCATTTGAGCACCGTCCCCCGCAGACCAATCTCAAAGAGTCTTGCGAGCAGGCCCTCATGGGGGACGGTGTCAAAAGCCGCCGACAAGTTCAACAACACCAGCATGACTTTGCCCCCGGTATCCAGCACCCCTTTAATGGTTTCCGAAACCTCCAGGAGCGCGGTCTCGGTGCTGCGATTTGAACGGAAGCCCGACTGGGAGTCATGTAAGATCTCATGGGACTCCAAAAAATTGGAGAGCACCGACTGAACGTGCTTCTCCAAAATTTTTACAAGAGCCGGCAGCAGCGAAATTGGCCTGTAATTGGCTGGGGCTTTCGGGTCAAGTCCCGGCTTTTTAAGCAACGGGATGACCATTGCCTGCTTCCATGCTGGCGGCACCTCTCCCAAACTCAACGAAAGGTTGAGAAGAGGGTGAGCCAGCGGATAAACCACCTCCGCCAATTTACCCAGGAGCTTAGCTGGGCAGGGGTCAAGCGGAGGTGGGATGTAGTTGACTATTATTTGCATTTTGTGTAGATTTAATTTATAGCCCGCTACCTTGCCATATTTCTCTGCTTTTAAAATTATTCCTTTTTGAGCCTCTACAACATCTTCTGTATAGACCGCTATGTCATCGGCGTATGCTGTTATTTTTAGTTCTTGGAGTCCTGATTTAAAAGGTATGATCTGAATTTGAGATTGAAGGGCTAATAAAAAAGGTTCCAAAGAAAGTGCAAATAAAAGAGGTGAAAGAGGGCAGCCCTGTCGGGTTCCTCGTAGAATCAAGAAGTCTGAAGATGCCAGCCCCCCATAGCTAGTAAAAGCAGTTGGTTTGTCATATAATGCTTGAATACATCTCAAAAATTCCCCCCCAAACCCTAGTTTAGACAGTACGCACCAGAGAAAATCCCACCCCACTCGGTCGAAAGCTTTTTCAGCATCTAATAAGATCATACCGAGTGGGGTGGCTTCCGTCTCTGCGACGTCGAATGCTGTTATGGCCGTATTGACATGTATGGTAGTGTCTCTCCCAGTGATGAAGCCATGTTGCTGTGGGTGGGTAATCATTTAGTTTAGTTTAGTTTAGTTTAAAGGAGCTTATAAAGCGCCTGGTGACGCCTCCCGGCGTGTCCCCGCGCTGTGGAGAGAGTGAGTTATGTGGAAATAGAGAACCTATCACGGATTAAAGAGGCAAGTTTTCAATTTCTTCCTAAAAGCGGTCTCATTCACCTCTAACCTGGTGTCCATGGGCAGAAGGTTCCAGTGCTTCGCTGCCATTGTGCGGAAGGATCTGCCTCCCATTCTGGCCTTTTTAGGACAGGCAAGTCTGAGCAGACCTGTACCTTTGGATCTAAGGGTTCTGTTGGGTTCATATGGCGAAACCAGATCCGACATATAGGCAGGTGCCTTGTTATGTAGGATCTTGTGACACCATAGCAGAGCTTTGAAAATGATCCTCTTCTTGATAGGCAGCCAATGGAGAGTTGCCAGAGAGGGTCGTGAAGGGGCTCTGCGGGGCAGTCTTAATACTAGGCGTGCTGCCGAATTTTGTAGGACCTGTAATTTCTTTATATTTTTCTCTGAAGTGCCTAAGAGTAAAACATTCCCGTAATCAATCCGGGAAGTTATTAGTGCCTGCGTCATAGTCCGTCTGGAGTTGAGAGGCAGCAAGTCAAGGGTACGGTTGAGAGTCTTCATCACTCCGAAGCACTTGCCTACAGTTCTCTTTATATGGCTATCAAAAGATAGCTTATTATCAACCCAGACTCCTAAATTCTTCGCCTCCCGACTGGGAGGGGGCAAAGGACCCGGACAGGTGGGCCACCATTCTTTAGTCCAATTGGTCTCATTGCCTCCAATAATGATGTCCTCTGTTTTGGTTCCGTTCAGTTTTAGACAGTGCTCTGTCATCCAGGATGCCAGCCTGCTCATACAGTTGTTAAAGTTAACGGCTTCCGTGGATGGGGCTTGCGTCAAAGATATTAAAAGTTGCGTATCTTCGGCGTAAGAGACAAGCTCCACGCCGAACGATTGCACCACCTCTGCCAGGGGAGCCATGTATAGATTAAACAGGGTGGGACTCAGGGCCGAGCCCTGAGGCACCCCCTGTTCAAGCCACACACTGTCTGAGAGGGAAGTCCCTCTTTGGACTTGGAAGCTCCTATCGATCAGAAAGGCTTTCAGCCATCCCAGTGCCCTGTTGGTTACTCCGGCTTTGTTTAGACACTGTAGCAAGATGGAGTGTGCTACAGTGTCAAACGCGGCACTGAGGTCGAGCATGATGAGGGCCATGGTCTTGCCCTCGTCTGCTCCCTTGCGTAGGGTTTCAGTGGCCCTGAGGAGAGCCGTTTCCATTGAGAAGTTGGATCTGAAGCCCGACTGGGATTTATGGAAAACATCGTGTTCTTCAAGATGTTCCATGAGTTGGATGTTGGCAATTTTCTCGGCTAGCTTAGCTAAGTAAGGTAGCAGGGAAATTGGCCGGAGGTTGTCCATTATGTCTTGGCTGACATTCGGCTTTTTCTTGATCGGTAGTACAACTGCCTGTTTCCAGTCCGCCGGCAGGCAAGCTGTGGAGAATGAGATCTGAAGTAGACATGGGCATGATAGGAGCCAATCCAAATGCTAGAATTTTGGCGAAGATTTTCGCATCTGTATTTATCAACGAAATGGGGCGATAAGACCCTCTTTCTTCTTTCGGTTTGTCCTTCTTAAAAAAAAATACTATTTTAGCCCTATTCCAAGATTGTGGTGTTTTTCCTTCAAGGCCTACAGATTGAATTACTTTCAGCAAGGGTTGTTCAAGCTCTTTTGAGCATATTTTATATATTTCTAATGGTGTGGTGTCTTCCCCTGCTGCTTTTCCTGAGGGCAATGAGGCAATAGCTTGGTGTAATTCTATTATTGTTATCTTATCAGACAGCGAGTCTATCTCTGGAATATTTTGAGTATCTATGGTGTAATTTTCAATATATTTCTGTATGTCATCTATGCTAGGGGTCGTTTCTGGGGTGTATAAGTTTCTGTAATAGTCAGCGAATTGTTCTAAAATATCTTGGGGTTTAGTGTAAATTTTGTTCCCTCTCCCCCGTATATTTGAGATTGTGGCGTTTGCTCTGTCTTCAGCAGTTTTATAGGCCAAGATTTTCCCAATTTTGTCCCCACCTTCATATTGAGTTATTTTAAATTTATATAAACTATTTATACTTTTTTTGATAAATTTAGACTTTGCTTCATTTTTAAGTGATGCAAGTTTGAGTCCTATTTCTATGCTCGTTGGCGAGTTAGACTGAAGAGCTGATGACAATAGTTCCTCTTGGGTAGTTATTTTTGACATCAGAGTATCATTATTTTTTTTTAATTCTATGTTTTGTCTAATCACATAAGTTTGAGTAAAGCCTCTAATGCTAGCCTTACAAGCATCCCATACTATCGCTGGTGATGCTGAATTTGAGTTTATAGTTATGAATTCTGTAAGATGTAGTTTTAACTGTGTAATATAGTCTATATCTGATATTAAGTGTCTTGGAAAAGAAAAAGGCCTAGGCGTGGTTCTAATGTTTGTTGTTTTAAATGATATGATTATAGCGTTGTGGTCAGAAGAAATGCGTGGGCATAGGATCATAGAGCTTGTTTTCAATAGGTTGTCGCTTATAAATGCCATGTCAAGCCTTGAGCACAGTTTATGGGGTGTAGAGTAGTAGGTATATCCTGTCTTGCTTGCATGTAGATTTCGCCAAACATCTTTTAGATTATGTATGCAACATATGTCAAGTATAGAAGCCCTGGTCTTATGCATTCTTTGATATCCCCCAGATCTAGTTGTATCTATTCTATAATCCACAATGCAGTTAAAATCACACATAATAATAAGTTCTCCAGTCCAATCTAAAAGTTTGATGTTCAATTCATCAAAGATAGTAGGATCATCTATATTGCATCCATAGACCATGCATAGAACATATTTAGCGCTCTCAAAATGTATCTGAGCAATAGCCCATCTACCATTTTTGTCGCAAGATGTTTGTATTAACTCAGCCATAAATCATTTATCTTTAAGTATAGCAACTCCTCTGACAGATTGTCCGTAGGTTGTGCTGATGATATCGTATCCTAATTGATTAAGAAGTTTTTTATCCTTCCCTGCGATATGTGTTTCAGATTGAAGAGCAACATGAGGATTATGTACTTTTAGTTCTTCTTTTATCAGAATTCGTTTTTTCTTGCTATTTAGCCCAGCAACATTCCAGGCTAAGCATTTTATTTCATACATCTATAAAGCAGTTAAAGTAAAAGAAAAAAAGAAAAAGAAAGGTAAAGGGAAAAGGCAAAATTAAAACTTTGCATTCGAAGCTTATCTTATGTTGATCAAAATATTGTCCATAATAGTCACTTGTCCTCATGTATTGTGTTCTGCGAGTGCATTTAATGTACAAAAAAATTCCAATATCATTGTTTAAGCCCACCCCCTCAGCCTGCAAACGATTTTCTTTATTTTTATCTTCCCCCCCTCGACCCCCCAGAGTGCGGAGAACACCCTCCCACCACCCCCCTCCCCCCTAGCTCTCTCCCCAGCCGGGGGAGAGCCATCCCTCAGCATCTGCTGCCGCTGGATGGGCAGCTGGCTGGCAGGTCAGCACCGGAGCCCCCCACCCTCTCTTCACTTAAACAGTCCATAAGTCCAATGAAAAGAAGATAAGTTTGACATTAGTCTAGTGTATTATGATGCGCATAACCTAAATGAAAATTGAAGAGATGGGCAATTGAAGCTAGATTTGCTTATACATAAATTCTCAATAGAAAATAAGAAGTTTTTTTTTTTTTTTTAACAGTGTCTCAGATTATGTTAATTCTTAGTTTTTAGTATTAGTCTTGCTTGAGCCAGCAGTAATGTCAGCTAAGTACGCTTCTGCTTCCTTTATATCTGTGAAGAAATAGGTACGGCCTCCTTTTATTACCTTTAGACGTGCTGGTTCTTGAAGAAAGGCTTGGCCGCCGCTGGATTTAATTGGATCTATCAATTTGCGCAGCAGCCACCGTCTGTCCATAGTTTCCTTACTGAGATCGGAGCGAACAAAAATTGAGATCTCACCAATGATTACCGGGGTGTTAGGGCGGGCTCTCTGCCAGATAGCCTGGCGAAGTAAGAAATTGCCGAAAAAAACCAAGAAGGGACGTGAAAATTGGCCCCCTCTGTTTCTCTGTATTAGAGGAAGACGGTGTGCTCTCTGAATTTGTGAATCCCAGTCCGCTAGGTCAGGGAAAGCTTTCTGAAACAGCCCCACTAAGTAGGCCCTCGGATCAGATCCTTCTGTCCCCTCCGGTATGCCGAAAAGTCTTAGATTTGAGCGTCTCTGTCGGTTCTCCAAATCTTCAACTTTTTGTTGTAAGGTCGCAAGCTGTGTTTCATGTTTGTCGGATGAGGATGTTGTTTTGGCACTTGTTTCTTCCAGATCGACTACTCTTTGCTGTAGTTCCACGATATCTTGTGAGACTCCTCCAAACTTTCCAGTCAATTCTTGTAGGGCTAATTGTACCTTATTATTATCTTCTCTCAGCTGTAGATAGTGTTCCTGAGCCTCAGCCCGTTGATTGCCTAATAGTTGCAGTATTATATCCAGTGGGGAGGCATCGGTTGATTCTCGTCTAGAATTTGATTCCTCTTCAGGAACAGTTGTATGGCTATTATTCTCCAAAATGTTGTGAGGAGATGAGAGTTCATAAGAGGAATCCACAAGAGAGGTAGGAAGAATAGCATTCGTTGTAGTAGTTGTATCTGTTGTGGCCAAGAAAAGTGTTTGCGATTCAGATGTCTCATCCTCTATTACTGGCGTGTCTATGGTAAAATCGTGCGACTCATGCAGCATTAATGACGATGGCATTTGTTCAGAAAGATTATCTAATGACGTGCTGGGTGGCGTATTGAATAATTTAGGTGGGGTAGTTGAGGGGCCGTTTTCCCCGTTGTTAGTATCACTAGTATTTCTCTGTGTAATTTTGTTAGGCAATAGTTCTGTTGGGCTTGCCCCTGATAGTCTTTGTGTCATGTTTTTTACTAGACCTTTTGCCACAATCCATCTTCTTAGCGGGCTTTTGTCCTGCAGAGCTTTTATCGAGATCTGGCAATTATTGGTAATAGGTCTATTTATCAGTAAGCCAGACTTGACGCTTTTTTTTGCCTTAGATTTGTTTTTTTGTTTGCGTCCTTTCTTTGTTTTTATTTTTGTAGCCATACCGGTATTATTCTCCTTCTCCCCTATCTCGCCTTCTGTTTCTGCGTCGCAATCTTCAAAAGAGCCTTGTTCAGTTGAATCCGTCAGCTCTATTGCCAAATCTGCCGCTAGCCCGCCATCAGCTGATTCCGTTATAGGAGCCATAGCCATAGTTCCTAAATCTGTGTTAATTGTTGAGCCTGTTATATCGATATTCACCCCACCAGAGGTATTTTGGACATCCGTACACGGGTTAAAGCCTGGTTTGCTTAATGTTTCTATTTCTGCTGCTATTGTCATATCAGTGTCCTGGACCCCATTTAATGTAGTTAGTTCCCCATTCATGACTGTCCGAGATACATTTATCAGATCTCCCCTGTCTGCCCTTTCTTTTGTCATTACATTATCTTTAGCAATGGTTTTAACAGATGTCTGCCCCGTTTGCCCAATCTTTTTCATGCTCTCCATTAAAGGAGTATTAGGCTTTTTCTCTACCTGCTTTATGGTGTTGCCGCTTTCCTGTCGTTGTCCTCCCATCAGGTCAGAGACCTCAGTCGTCTCCGCGGATTCAGCAAGGGCGGCAAGTTTTTTTTTTTTCTTTTTCTCTCCTTCCTTGTTGGCAGTTGGGGCAATTGGGGCGATTGACGCAGTTGAGGCAGCAAGGACGGGCACCCCCCGTAGAGTATTTTCTGACATGCCCGGAGTCTGTAAGATCAGAGGAACAGCTGGCGCCTCTGCTGCTGTGACTTTAATCAGATTTGGCAAGTTTGGCTGGGTTAGCGGTACCTGCACGGGCGGGGGAGGAGGAGGCGCCGAATTGCCCGCTGTGTTTTTGCTGTTCCTCGTAACTCTGGGAGGATTCTTCGGTGACATTCTTCCTCGCCTCCAGAGATTCGATGCCTGCCGATTCAGGCGTACAAGTCCTGATAAGCTGAGCCCAGAACCATTGAGCAGACCATAGATCGTCTGCCGAAGAAACTCAGCCGTGGCGGTGAGATAGAACATCAATGCAGGGTTGCTGTCGCTGATTTTTCCGACGCTGTTCCCTCACGGTAGTATCAACTTCTCTTCTGTTTTTATTCCGCTTTTCTTTTCGGCATGGTTATCGCATCTCACAAGTTTCCCTGCGAAGAGTGAGGAGAGAGACTCCGGGTGAGCTGCTGGCGCCTATCCTCACTCCGCCATCTTGGATCCGTCCCCCGGTAAAATAAAGTGTTTTCTCATTTCTAATTTTTCTGGAGGGTATTCGCCGATACGCACAGCTACATCATCGTGTGTGTAAAACAAAAGGCGTTGTTAACACATTTCTAACGCCAATACGCATGGCTCCTCTGTTTCGCTTGCGTATCATTGTTTTACACTGATACGCACAGTTTGACTGTTGGTTGATTATAGCTATCACTATTCGTTTTATGACACGTCTTGAGTTGGCTCAAATATTTTTTATTGAATTGCAAATTTCTGCATCTATAATAGGCGAATACAATTTAGTCTGTAAAGCTCAATCCATCATTTTTGGAATCAACTGGAGAAGCCCCTATAGGATAGAAAAGCAGGTTTGTTGCTTTTGGAACCCATCTAGTGTCTTGAATGAAAGAAGTTCTTATTGCTGCATTCCCTGGTGTTTGAAGGTCATGCTATTTTTAAGCATTTACCCAACTTAGAAAGTGCAGTGGTGGAACAATTAGATGACAATAGAGAGTGCATGAAAAAATTGGAAAAACCTTTTGATGTTCAACCCTGCATAGAAGTCTTACAACACAAATTTCTCATGGGGTCGCAAATGGCAGAGGAAAAACGTTGATATTTATGTTTCAGCCCTTCGGAGACTGGTGGCGGACTGTCATTTTGAGTATTTTACAGATCAGTTGGTACATGACCAGTTTATTTGTCATTGCTCTAACAAAGCCATTCAACAGAAGTTGCTGTTTTCAACTAATCCTATGCTGGAAGAAACATTACATATAGCCAAGAGCATTGAAACATTGCAAACGTCCGTAAGGGAATTGGAAGAATGAAAGTTTGAAACTGAATGTTGTTAAGAAAAAGGTCAAAGTTTCTGTTAAAGACTTTACTCAACCTAGGGAAAGAAAAGTGGATAGGTTTTTCGATTTAAAACAACCTAATGGATGTTTTAGGTGTGGCAATCCTTCACATTTTAAGAGCAGAAGGTCTTGCCCAGCAAGGAATGTTGCATGCAGAATTTGCAATAAATTAGGGCACTTTGTCAAAGTGTGCTTGGTCAAGGAACACAGGCAGGTAGAAACAACCCTGCTGGAGAAACAACCCTGCAGTTGCTAACTCGGCAGATGAAGTTTCTGATAAGCATTTGGACATGATTTCTCAATAGTAGATAGAGTGGATAAATTAATGGCGGACTCGGTGCAAGAATAAGTATGATAACCCAGAAATTATTCGATGATCTTTGGCCTAGAAGAGTATTAGATCCCGCTGAATAGGCTCCTATATCCTACGAAGGGTGTTGCATTGAATTGTCTGTTTTTTTTTTGGCCGTGTTAATTTTCAGAGGGAAGAAGATTTTTGGGAAGGTGTAAGTTGCAGTTAAAGGGTTGTGTATTTTGGGTTGGTTTCCCCAGGGTTTGTTCAAGATGATTTTAAGACCTGGTACAATAGACCAGGTGTCTATTTTGGAAGTAGGTGAAGCTAGTACTGTGGGTGGCTGCAAGGTAGAAGATGTTTGTGCATGTTCCCTAGTGTGTTTTCAAATAGTTTAGGAACTATAAGGGGGTTTCAACATAAAATCAAGGTTAAGGAGGTGTCCATTCCTGTCAAACGTAAGCTGCGGAATGCAACATTTCCTGCTAGGGAGGATTTGGAAAGACAGTTAGTCAAGCTGTGCTACCATGGGGTCATTGAACCAATTAAAACTTCGCTTTTGTTATCTCCTCTTGTGGTAGCCCGTAAGAGGAATTGTGAACTCTTGATTTTTGTTGCCCTGTGCATCCTAAACAGGGCCATTTGTGTGGCTTCACATTCGCTTCCGAAGATTTAGACTTGTTAGCTGCAGTGTTTGGTGTGAAGTGGTTCAGTAAATTTGACCTTCACTCTGGTTACCACCAGGTGGTGTTGAAACTGGAGTTCAGACACTATACTGCTTTAGTCTCTACCATGAGTACTTTTCAATATCGCAGGATTCCGTTTGGGTTAGCATTAGAGGTGCCGGTTTTTCAAAGGACCATGTATCTGTTGTTGAGGGACATCAATGGTGTGGTTGCTCTCCAGGAGGACATGTTCCTTTTTGTTAAAACATAAGCAGAACATGAGGTCATTCTTAATAGGGTTCTTTCTATGCTCCAGGAAAAGGGGGTAGTGCTTAAGGTTGGCAAGTGTGAATTTTGCAAAAACAGAATGAAATACTTAGGTCATATGGTCTCTGAGGATGACATCAAGCCCAAGCCAGGTTTAGTTAATGTGATCAATGAAGTACAGGCTCCTGGTGATAAAACAGCTCTCAGATCTTTCATGGGGATGTTTGAATTGTTTGCCTATTTTATTCCTTATTGTGCTTCTCACATTTTACTGTAAATTAAGATTTTTGAAGAAAGATACAAATTTTAGTTGGGATAGTTCATGTCAAGAACCATTTGAATGGATAAAGACACAATTGGCAAGTACTAAAATGTTGAAACCTTTTGATCCCAAGCTAGCATGTTGCATCATTATAGCTGCTTCTAATTATGGTTTTAGTGCCATTTTAGAGAACACTATTAGTTATGCTTCCAGTGTGCTGAGGGTGGCAGAAAGTTATTATTCAACCATTGAAAAGGAATTTCTGGCTTGTTGAATTCAAACCATTTGTCTGGGGTACTGAGTTTCCTGTAAAAACTGATCATAAACCCCTGGTTGCCATTTTGTCTGGGGAGAAAATTAAAGCACAAACACCAGAATCTCAAGATTGTCGTCCAAACTGTTACAATTTCACTTCGATATCATACATATCAATGGGGCAAGAATGTCCGGGAAGATTCTTTGTCTTAGTTTGCTATTCAGTAAGATGGTGTGGAAGGTGAAGAGGCTATTCAGGAAAGTTGTTTTATTGCTTCATTGAATCTGGAGGGGATGTGTGCAGTTACAGAGCATTAATGGTGGGAATGGATGGCTTCAGATGAAGTAATGAAAGTTGTGTTGAGGTGCATTGCTAGGGGTTGGCCAAGTGAAAGGTCACTTTCTAATTTGTGTCAACCATTCTGGAAAGTTGCTGATGAACTTTCTGTGGATGATGGCCTCCTTCTAGGAGGTAATAAGTTGGATATGTCTATGGGGTTGAGGTTCATAAAGATTGCTCATGAATGACACATGGGAACCATGTTCACAAAAAAAAGGTGAGGCACACTTTATGGTGGCCTTCTGTGTTTAGAGAGGTTGCATCATTTGTGGGCAAATGTGCGGTATGTCTTTCTTCAGAGAAGGGGTTGAATGTGAGGAAACCTCCTCTGAAGGCTATTGAACATCCTGCGAGAGCCTGGGAAAAAATTGATGTTGACTTTGTTGGTCCGTTTAATAAGTTACCGGGGCATTATAGTTTTGCATTGGTTGCAGTTGATTTATAATCAAAGTGGCCAGAGATTATGTCTGTGCCTCACAGACTGCCAGTGTCACGATTGCGCGGGGAAACAATGATCTACAAAGATGGCCGCCAGCCTAGAACGCGCATGCATGGGGACGAGTCAGGCAGGTTAAAGCCCGGCCTTCCCCAATTAGCAGCGTTTCGCGTTCTAGTGATTTTGGAAGTTCTTTGCCGTCTTACCTGTTTTCTTCCTGGTCGTCGTGCTCCTCACGTTGGACTTGGCGTGGACGCAGTGTTTCTCCCGTCGGGACGTCTTTGCCTGGCATTCCTTTTGACTTCGTTCTGATTACCTGCAAGTGGACGCGGCGTTCCTCCCATCGGGATGTCTTTCCCTGTCATTCCTTTGAACCTCGTTCCTGTTACCTGCAAATATAGAAGAAAGAAAAACGAAGACAAAGCAACATTATTAATTTATGCGGTAACAGCGCCCTTGTGCTGACATATTATTTCAAGATTATTTGTTTATGTCACTTACCTGATCCTGTGCTCTCGGCAGTGTGGGAATCCACTCCGCCCTTTGGGATCTAAAAGGAATAGTGAGAACAGTTATCTTACCTGAGCATAAGGTGTATTTAATTAACGATATTCAAGCTGCTTAAAGACAGATTTTCCCCGAGCAATACGGGGTAAATAGGTAGGCACATATACAGACCCTTGCATATTGTGTCCTCTCATTCATAAAAGGTTCCTTTCACTTCCATCATTGAAATTGACTTTTCTAGCACCTGACACAAGCCCTAAACACCGCTATATCACTACCCAGTTTACTGAAGAGGGGATATCATAAGGTAGGTAAAAGTTATAACAAGAAATATAGACAAGCTAATATATGCTTCTGTTTTTTAACTTATGTACTGACTCTTTCCTGCCTACAGCTTCTTGTCTTATCCTGACGGATCCTGTGGCTATCTGAGTTACGTCGTGAAATTTCTTCCCCTTTTTTCCTTGTTTCGTTTCCCTTCTTTCCCAGGTTACCATTTGCTGCCTTGTTAGTGTCAGGTGCAATAGTTGATTTGGAGAAGTTGTGGATCTTACTTCAAATCCATGACGTTCCTGAGGAAACATAGGTGAGATTCTAACAGCCAGTGCTGTCAATAACTTCCTCAGGGAAATTATTCTCAGGGAGGGTCATCTTCGTTTCTTGATTTTGGACAATGAGGTTCAATTTGTTAATCAGGAGGTTGAGAGATTTCTCAAGGCTGGTGATGTCAAGCATATTAATACGTCTTTATATCATCCTCAAACAAATGGCCAGGAAGAATGCTTAAACCGTGTCTAGGTCCATTGTGTTCAGTGGGCAGTTGACAAAGATATGTAGTGGTTAATGCAGTTAAGTCTATGTTGTGGTTTTACCAGACCACTCCTCATTCAACTACCTAAGTGTCACCTTTTGAACTGCTGAGGGGCAGGAAACCTGCTACCAAGGTATGCCGAGTTGGATGAGCAAGTGGGTCAAATTTTGCATCGATGTTGGTGTTTGGGATGCAAGGTCAAGGATGAAGGTGGAAGACGCTGAGTTAAGGCAAAAAGACAATTTTGACTGTCGCAATGGGGTCAAAATGCTCAAGGTGTGTGTTGATGATAGTGTACTCATTGAAAAAGGAGGTTATGTTAAGAATGGTGGCAGGAAGTCTGATGGGCCTTTTGTAGTTGATAAGGTTTGTGAGAGTTCTTTGAGAGTTTCTGGTATCAATTGGTGGAATGTGGCAAGTGTTCTGAAATTCCCACAAGGATTGGGATTGGAGAATTTGAAGGAGAAGTGGAAGGTTACCGAGGTGCCTGAGGTACATGATTTGCAGGAAGCAGATGTGGAACCTGGTGTGTGCAGAAGCAACTGTTTAATACGGATTCCTTTGAGGTTCAGGAAATAAACCTGGGTTCATGATCTGTTTGTTAATAATTTTGTAAGCATGTAACTGTCCATGTGTTTTTCCTAGTAAGTAGGTGGGAGAAGAAATGTGCATTATTTTAGGTATTTACATTTTCTTTATTTTTTTGTATTCTTATAATTCCTTCTTTCATTTATTTATTTTTTGTAATATTTTGTTAGATTGGTCTTTGTATTGGGGAAAGTTTTGGACTGTTTAACGCTTTCTGTTTTGTTGAAGGGGAAAAGTAAAATGTAGTTGGCTAGCCAATTGTTTTTGGTTCTGACAGAACACACTTACCAGAACCAGAGCTCGTAGGAATGTAGAGTTTTGTGTGGGATTCTATGTCTGGGTGTTTGATGACAGTTACTGAAGATCCGGTGGAGGTGTGTCGATGTCGTGGGCAATTGGATACTCACTGGCAGTGGATGAATTCCGTGCAGAACACTACAACCTGTGTTACTGCAAGATTATCTCATGATGATTTTGGGAATAGGCTGGATTACTTTAGGGTGATCCTATGAGTATTTCAGGATGGGGCTGTATTATTATAGAATATTCTTGCAATTACTTCAGAATGAGGCTGAATTACTCAAGGATGGTCCCAAGATAACTTTAGAATGGGACTTTATTAAGAAGCAAGCTCATTTTTGGTGGGTCATGAACGTCATAACAATAAAGAAAGATGCCTTTAAATTCAGTGTTTAATTTGTCACTTTTGCCGGTGATACTTTACTTTTGTTCCTCTATCTGCAAAGTGAGAGGAGTTTTTTTAATGAATTATGTGATAATGTAGGATGTTAACTTGCAATACACAACAAAATATAAATAACTGAAACAAGCAATGTGCATCCAGCAGTTAGGAAAGCAAAAATTGATATACCTATGCAATCCTGGTGTCTTTTTCATCTCTTTAATCTTCTGTCCCCACCCTTTCTGCTTGAATCAGCAACAGTGTCTGTTTGTCCTCATCGACAGTGTCCATGAGCTGCACATTATACATTGATATTAACAAGGTAGTATTTCTGTCAGTGGCAAGGGCATTGTCTGTCCCAAGAGCCGCCTCAGCATGGCTGTCCTGTAAACACCATAGCAGTGCACCCTGATTTTTCTCGAAACCCAACTCCTCAGTATTTAAAACAGCTTTCATTACCTGGGGTGCAATTACACTTTTCCTATCGCTTTCACCAATGTTTGT
Organism: Lissotriton vulgaris; assembly: GCF_964263255.1. Taxonomy (NCBI): domain Eukaryota; kingdom Metazoa; phylum Chordata; class Amphibia; order Caudata; family Salamandridae; genus Lissotriton; species Lissotriton vulgaris. Next base: position 376,567,007 of record NC_141698.1, read on the forward strand.
GCTATCATTTAAAGCTATGTCAGTAACAATGCTGCCGATTTCATTGTTCCTCATGTTATGTGTTATTTTAAGAAGGGTGCCCGTACTGCCTCTGCCAGCTAGAACATATGAATTGTCTTTCTCCCTGTTCTGTTGTTGCAGAATGTTCTCTTTTCAGTCTCATTTACTTGCATGCAGGCTCTCTGTGCCTTATGTGCTCCGGTAACAACAGCTGTCACTGCCATATTTGCAGCATTCCAGGAGGGCTTGTGAGTGCCTATCAGTAATGTGATTAGCAGTAAGAGATGGTAGCTGACCTACTGACATCTCCACCTCGACTTACACCTGGTCTTCACCATCCCTTGGACCTGGTTGCAGTGTGTCCATGGCCATTCGACACAAGACCATGGAAGCAGTGGCTGCTTTGGAAGATGCTAATGGAACAAACAAAAAAGCACACAATGGTAGAAGCAATTGAGAGGTCTAGAACATCAAGTTTATCGGTGCTGTAAGTGCCCACAATCATCATCTTACTGATATAAGTGGCATAACAAAACGTAAGGGCCCTCCCAGCAAGGTACAGGAAGGGCCCCCCAACCCTGTCAGTAGCCCTCAGAACAGGGGCGCCTCGAGCTCTGGGGGCCCCCACACCACGGGGCTAATGTGGGGCTAATGTTACACCACTGGCTGTACTGAATATAGCTATCTGAGATCAATCGGTAATCAGTTCCAGCCTACTGTAGCATTTGCTAGCTCTGTCATGATGCTGAGGTGAGGAGCAGGTCCATGTTTCCACTCTTAAACACCCACCATCTTACCCCAAACTCCGAAAGCGTTCTTTGTTTGAAACAACTTCTTCAAAACAAATGATCATGGAGAAAACATTTTTAGGTTTCGCCTGCACAGCGCTTGCGGTGTTATATCTATTATATTGAATGTATCTTTAACGGGCTTGCATCCCACCTTTTTTCATATTTGTCAATGTGATATCAGTTCACTTTTCCTCCAATTCTATTGGTTGTAGCATTCTCCCTTGTGTGTTTCTCTTATAAGTAACCCATTGTGCAAAGTACTCATTCTCCTCCTTTTTGGGTGTGGAACTTCTTTTTAACGCTGCACCGCATTTGCTGTTTACCTTTATTTATCTTCCTGGGCTGCACGTACTTCCTTGTCTTCCTGCACGCATTTACAGCATGCTTTTAAATGTAATCTTGTCCTGCTATAGTACATTTTTTTTGCACTGCTTTCAACTGCATTTTTTTAGGTCGAGATTAGCGGCAGCGTTCATGTGCTGCTCACTCTGCGAGACTGCTGTAGTGGAGTATGGGGGAGAAGCCGCGGCCACTATCCGCCAATATTTTTCATTGGCTTATGTCATTGTCTTTTTTTTAATGCTGCATTCAGATTGGTTAATAGGCTAGTTAGTCCCTCCTTAGTACAGCCTTGTCTTTATTTAAACCTCCCATGGCTACTGGCCCCTTTACTTGGTTGTTACACTGAACGTGTACTATTTTGTTTATTAGGTTTCTCCTACAATAAGCATGACAACGTGCTTTGCTTATATTCAGCTGGCCATGTCCGCTTTCACTTTTGAAGCAGCCAGGGCAATGGCAACCGCTTGTTAAAAACTGTAAACTAATTTTAACTATCAGCACAGTGCACGTTCCACAAGCGCCACGCTTTGTTTTACTCTATTGTGTTATATTTTCTTCAGGCCGGCATCTTCCCCTGAAGTGCCCTCCCTGTCGCAGGGAGAGCTGTGTCGAGTTCACACTCTTGTCACAAGAACTTTCTGTTCCAGTGCCTTCTACCCAGCTCACTGATCCCTCACTTTGGAGGCTACGCTCTGAGACGGAGGACCTTTCCTCAGAAACAGGCCTGAAAAATCTTTTTGTAATTGTTGGATTTATGTTTAGCCACCCCTTTCTTTTGTTCAACACGGCGTGGCTCTCCGAGCTCTATTTTCTTTAGCTGTAAACATATTTTAAATATCTGCACAGCGCCCGCTCCATTAGCGCTACTTTTATGTTTTACTTCCTCTTGTGAGCCACTCTTTATATGCTGAACGTGTCAGCGTATATTTGACACTCTTTAAAGCAGAACTATAAGTCCCAGAATGCAGCGTGCAGGTGGTGAAATCTGGGACTGACATCAAGCGCCACACATGACTTTCAATTCCCCTAGCAGCTCTCGCCAGAGTGTCAGTGGTCAGTTAAACGAGCCTCTGCTTGAATGGATTTAAGCTTCTCTACTTTTCATTTACACCCTGGGTTACATTATTTGTTTCCTGGTTGACCGAATCATACTGAATATTTTATTACTTCTATGTTTGCAGCTATTTTTGTATTAATGCGATGTTACATTCTAAGGTGTTCTCGGAGAGCACAGTGTCCTGTTTTTTTGTCTTTAGCTGTAATTCTGATCAGCTGATACAGGGGATGCTGTAGCAGTTTCTTAATGAAAACAGCTCCGGGTTTAGTATAGTTTATTAGCGGTTAGATGACAGAGTAAGTCGTCTTCATTTCCAATAGTTTAAGGAGAAGCAGAACTGGGCATGTTATATTTTGGTACTCTACACTGCAAGGCTGCACAGCCGAACCAACTTTACCAGTTACGAATTTAAATGGAAAAATAATGCAAAGATCTTTCTTGGAGAGTAAGTGTGGGGGAGTGATTTCAATGCAGGGAGACATTAAACAAGAAGTTATGTGCAGGGCCCTGAGTTAGGAATTGTTTAACGAAAACTGGCAGTGACACAGGTGTGTGCAAGAGGTTGCTTCAAGTGGGCTTCCTCTGTACTCTAAGTAAAATCGCCCAGCCACCTCCTTGTATCTTGTCGCCCCCTCACTCCCTCCAAACAGCAACCTCCCATGCTCTACCCAATGCCACTTTTTTATTGTGCCCAGATTGAGAGCCTTGCAAAATTGCTGGACTTGTTCCTCATATTCAGAGGTCAGTGCCTTTAGATCATTTACCTAAAGGCCTGCACGTCCTGTATGTGCTGTTTGTGTTTTAGGAAAGCTTCAATCAATCAATCAATCAGGGGTTTATATAGCATGCTACTTACCCATGAGGGTCTCAAGGTGCTGGTGGGAGGGGGAGCTCTGGATCAGTCAAAGAGCCAGGTCTTGAGGCCCTTCCTGAAGGTGTGCAATGTTGGAGAGCATCTGATGTTCATAGGGAGCTCGTTTCAGGTCTTGGCTGCGATGTAGGAGAAAGCTCTCCCGCCTGTTCTACTTTTACGGATGTGGGGGACCTCTGCCAGGGCGAGATCGGTGGAGTGTAGGTTCCTCTTGGGTACGTGGAAGGATAGTCTCTTGTTGAGGTATTTGGGTCCGAAGTTGTTGAGGTATTTGTAGTCGTGGGTGAGGAGTTTGAAGGTGACTCTCTTCTCAACAGGTAGCTAGTGGAGGTCTCAAAGGTGTTAGGTCATGTGTTTGTGCCGTGGAGTTCCGAGGATGAGTCTGGTGGAGGCATTTTGGATGGTCTGGAGTCTGTGTAGGAGAGATCTGTTGATTCCAGCCTATAGGGCGTCGCCGTAGTCTAGTCTGCTGGTTATGAGTGCGTGGAGGACAGTCTTTCTGCAGTCAGAGGGGAGCTATTTGAAGGTCTTTCGGAGAATGTGCAGGCAGTTGAAGCTGGTGGAAGCATTGGCATTTACCTGGCAGTTCATGGAGAGCGAAGAGTCGAGGATGATGCTGAGGTTGCGTGCTTGGTCTGTAGGAGTGGGTGGGATCCCGGGGCTGGGGGCCACCAGGTGTCCCAGGTAGAGTTGCAGGGTCTGAGAATGAGGACCTCGATCTTCTCTGAGTTGAACTTAAGGCAGCTTCCACTGCAGCTCCCACCCACTCTGTCATTATTTGTCAGTGAAGAATACAAAAGTAGTTCATTATTCCAAATCCCAGCTGATTGGCTTTGTTACAGCTTGTTTGGCAAATCCATCACAGTGCGATGTGGGATTTTGCTGGCTGAGTAGATGTTAGCATTCATTTCGCTTTTAGTCGTGTTCACTTTTTTACAAAGGTCCTGATCATGTCCTCAAAATAGACCTTACTCAGCACTGGCTTTTTATCCAATAGCATTTTTTGTACTGCGCATATAAAGTGCAGTGTGCTGGCCGGGAAACCAGGTTCTAGTCTTGGGGTCAGCTCAACATCCTGTGATTTTGGGAAAATCACTCAATCTCTTCATGCCTACCACAAATGGGTGTGTCCTTGTGTAATGTAACTGGTGTTCATGTAAATCACTTAAATCCATTTGGGTTGAGTTTGCATTATATACTAGACAACACAAAATTACAGAACTAACAATTGCAATACAACCCACATAATTCTACTCCACACCATATCTATCCACCGCACACCAAAATCAAACACACAGGTAGAAAACATTTACAATGGGAATAGCTCTTACTCTCACAGATGCGAGTCCTATTGCATTGCAAATGCTTGTTATTTTTGGGTCCAACGGCTTTGAACGAATTGCCTCTTGCCGGCGAGACTCAAACCGGGTTCCACCAGATTCTTGACTAACGCTCCAGCTGTTACAACTGATCCTTCACTCTTGTCCCTGCCCTCCATACGAGTGCATGTGTTTAAACTCAGTCGACAGTTTAATTGTATACTATCTCTTCCTAAAGTTACTCATTGGCACAACATTTTCCTACTCGTTATCACCCACCCACCCAGCTTGCAACCCCCGCATCCATCTGTTCTGGCTGGGTCTGGTGGCTCTGTGGGCTAATGCTAGTCTGTAGCGGCCTATGTTTGATTTCATGGCCAGAGGTTCCAATCCCAGTGGGTCGACTCAGCCTTTCATCCTTATGAGGTCAATTAAAAGAGTACCTTTGAGCTGGGTAACAACAAAAATCTGTTATTTAGAGCTAAGATACCCTTCTGGGTGAATGTGCACTTTACAAAAACACATTGTGTTCTCTAGCCTCTGGTATGGGTTTAATGAAGAGGCTGTGCTAGGGCGCGTTTAGTGTTCCAACTTTTGTTTATGCGCTCTGCATGATTTAATGACATGAATTAGTGGAAAAAGTTGGCCTCGGGTCGGCCTTCTTGCAGCTCAAGATAACGTTATCGCGACCCCAAGTGAAAGAGCACAGTATCATTTTCTGCAAGGAATTGAATTGCTTGTTCAATGTGAAAAACGGGCAAGCTGACTTTTCTGCTGCCATCGCGTTTTGGAATCGGGTGATCAGGGAAGCAGTCGAAGGTTCGTTTGGCCCTGCTGGTGAGAGGACGAGGGGGTGAAGACGCTAGAACTAATATGGTTTAACAAAACCTTGTTGAAGCGCACTTGCCAGATTCGAATCTCTTCTAGAATGCCAACATACTAATCAAAGCAAGTCATAGGACTCTTTAAAATGAAAGGTGGAATGATTTTAACTGATGAAATGTACTTATAAGGCTGCGGTTTGCACATTTGTGGAACACTGTTGCATACTGAATTCTTGAGCATGCCCTCCAACAGTGTATGAAAGCCCATTATCTCTGTGTTTTAGCAAAACTGTTGCATTATGGGCTTATGTTTAATAACTTAATAAGTAAGAGGGGCAAGCCACACCGACAACCATTTTTATGTGTAAACTGCCGCTTTATTGAAACAGGTGCATATTACAATTTTATTAACACTGGCACTTTGCCTCACAAAACTAAAACCTCTCTAAACATACATTTACCAGACCCCTTGTCCTTCCTCCCCCCACCCCTATGATCCCCACATCATCAAAAACCCTCACCCTGCAACATACAATGCATACATTTCAATAACAATAAATATTACACAATCTTATAACATAGCAATTACAACTCCTATCCTCCCATGACCTACAATACTACCTGCCTGCCTGCAACTGTAACTACCAAACCTCTAATGTAAACTTCCAACCTGCTTAACCTTCACAAAGTCCCCAATCTTAACCATAAACTACCAAACTCCAGCCAAACTTGGCCAACTTCAAAAACAACCCCACAAGCACCTGTTCCAAGTGACAACTCCACAACAATGCAAACCCCTATGCACCTGTTCCAACAAGGCCCTTGCCTGAAAAAACCTACCCTAACAGCCTCCCACAAAAAATGGCAAAGCCCAGGGAGGGAGGGCGGGGACAAAATCTCCGGACACTATTGCGCGCCCAGCCACCAGGTCACCAGAACCTAAAATGGTGGCTGGGAAGGCGCCTGCAACCCCTAAATAGCCTTGGGCTATCTTTTAAAATTGGGCTACATTTAGGCTAATCCCAAAGTAGCTCAAGCCACAAAATGGCCGCGCCCGTCTGGCGCCCCACCCCCTCCCAATCTGCCTGGGGGGAAGACCTCGCAGTGATCCGCAGCCCCCCAAACTCCCAATGGGAGGGAAGAGGGGCAAGCCACACCGACAACCATTTGTGTGTGTAAAAGGCCGCTTTATTGAAACAGGTGCATATCACAAGTTTATTAACACTGGCACTTTGCCTCACAAAACTAAAACCTCTCTAAACATAAATGTACCTTACCCTTTGTCCTTCCTCCCCCCACCCCTACGATTCTACATCATGAAACCCCCCCAGCAACATACAATGCATACATTTCAATTACAATAAATATTACACAATCTTATAACATAGCAATTAAAACTCCTACCCTCCCATGACCTACAGTCCTACCTGCATTCCTGCAACTGTAACTAACAAACCTCTAATGTAAACTTCCAACCTGCCTAACCTTCACAAAGTTCCCAAACTTAACCATAAACTACCAAACTCCAGCCAAACTTGTCCAACTGCAAAAACAACCCTGCCACCCAGGAAAAGGTTAGAGGGTAGGCGGATACACCGCCTTCACCTTTTTCTACCCCCACTGCCCACTAGGCCAAACTCCTTGCCCTCCCCCCAGAACTCCTTTCTAACCTACCCCCCCACCAGGTCTCCAGAAAATACGCGTTCAATCTCTGTGCACTCCCAAAAGCCTGGCCAGCACTTTATGCAACTCCAACAAATAGAGATCCATTCAGAGCCGAGAAAGGTGCACCCCGTCGCCCCTGAACAAATACGGAGCATCATAACGAATATCCTTATGTCTGATTCTTGAAAAACCCAAATGCTAGCAAAACCTTACCATCTAAACATTCACCTTCCTCCTGGCCTTGTCCACTGCGCCGGGGTTCACTGCGCTCCTCCATACCCAGCGTGTGATAAACTCCATCCAGACCACCGTGCACCCTGAGCACTGCCTCTTAATCTCCTCCAACTCCTTCCTCATGGTCCTCATCAACACCAGCCCCGTCTCCCTCACCATGTAATTCTCCCCCAGGTGGAAGACCAGGACATCGGGGCACCTACCAGCACCAAAATCCTGTTCAATACTTCCAAAAGTTCCCTCCAGAGCATACCCCCCTTTCCCTTCCAACAAACATTGAACAAATCCGGGTTAAATCCAAGGTTCTCCCCAAAAATACTGGCACTGGCCTGAACCTGGGCCCACTCGACAAACGAGCGGGCCACGCTCCACATTGACGTATCTCTGGCGAGGGGACCCGTCACTGAACTTGAAACGAAAAACATGAGTAAGTACAGGAGAAAACACCACAACTGCGCTATAACTGGCTAGGCACGCTGCGCACGTAATGCTGAAAGCAGTCCGCGACTATCTGCCCAAACTCATAATGTCCCCTCGCCCCCATCCCCGGCTGTTTGCCTCCGACGATGCACCTATCCGGAAAGAATGTGTGCCATATCGCTTGCCATCCAATCCGAGGAGGGACAAGGCCTTCCTTAGAATGGCCAATAACTGCAAGCTTTTTGCTGCCTGCCCAGCCACTTGCCTAAAGACTGCCCTTGCCTAAAGACTGCCCCTTCTATGCCCAATGCCAAGGCCCTCAATCTCAACCCCCACCCTACAGGACACATCCAACCCGGACAGGTCGCCTGCAGGGAGATCCAACGTCCTACACCCCTCTGGTCTGTCTTCGATTTCCGCATCCAAAGACATACCTTGTTCCCCGAGGGGGAAACCTCAGACCATAAAACTCCGACTCCTCTCTTGGCCCCCAACAATTTGGACATCCAAAAGGCCTCTACAAACATCCACGACATTAGCGTGAAAGACAGACAGAGCTCCCCATCGTCCCTGCAAACCCCAGGCAAGGTGTGCAACACTAGCTCCAGCAGATCCCAAGACAACGACTGCCTAACCCGACACACCCGCCCGCACTCCCGGGCCCACCCTTCGAGCATGCGAGAGCCGAGCTCCCCAGCTGAGGGCACGTAACCCCACAGAAGCTTACCCATGAAGGCAATCCCCGCCAATTTACCCGCTATTGTGTGCCGCGTGAGCCCTTTCTCAATTAAGGACAATATAAACCGGATGACATCCTCCTGCCGCCCCGGCCCTGGAGCCCGCCATCTCGCCCCAGAAGACACAAACTCCCCCCATGCCATCATGTAAGTCACCTTAGTAGATTGTGACAGAGACCCTAAAACAAGCTGCAACATCCTGTGTTGCCTACGTACCACAAATGCGGCGGCATGCTGGTCGGGTTCTGTTCCGCATCCTTGGCTAACCCACGGAATCTCCCCCACTGGGAAAGAGACAAAGCATTGGCTATGTCATTTTCCAACCCGGGCACATGCACTGTGCGAAAGGCAATATCATGCCGCAAGCAGCCCAGCACAAACACTCTCAGCAACTTCAGCACCTGCGCGTCTCTAGCAGACTGCCTATTCACCACCTCCACCACCGCTATGTTATCTATGTTGAACGTCACCCGCCTGTGGGCCAGCAATTCCCCGCAAAGCGAGAAAGCCACCACCAGTCGGAAGATTTCCAGAAAAGCAATAATCCCCCCTCCCCCCACCCAGTCGGGGGCCACTTCTGCGCACACCATTTTCCCTGCCAGTACAGCCCAAGCCCTCACTCCCCGCTGCATCAGAGAAGTTTGTACATTCCAGACCATGTTGTCCCCCGCATCATAGGGACCTCGTTGAAGTTCATCAAAAAGAACTGCCACATCCTCAGGTCCTCCTGAAGACCTGTGGACAGCCCCACATGATGATGCAGTGGCTTTCACCTGGCCAGAGCCTTGCCCAGTCTCCTACAGAAAGTCCGTCCCACTCGCACCACTCTGAAAGCGAAATTGAGGTGGCCCAAAAGCACCTGTATGTCCAGTACCGTGACCTTGTGTCATGCCAACATATTCTCCAGCAGCTCCAACATTTACTGCTGCTTACCAGCTGGTAAACGGGCCTCCATTGCCCCCAAATCCAGTTCAATACCCAAGAAAGACAGCGCCGTACAGTGCCCCACCATCTTCTGTGGTACCAATGGCATGTCCAAATACCCCATGATCTCCTGAAACCTGTTCAGTGCATCCTGGCAGTCTGTGGAGCCTGGGGTGCCCACCAAGAGAAAGTCATCCAGGTAGTGGTTACTCCTTGGTGACCCGTGCGTTCTGTGAACAACCATTGTAGGAACGTACTGAAACATTTGAAAGTGCGCAAGACATTGAGCAGCCCATTGGCAGTGCTTTGTCCATGTACAAGCAGCAGTTAAACTGGATCCCCAGTAAGCCCCAATCGTCTGGGTGGACTGGAAGCAGCCGGCTTGATGTCGCACTTTGCCATCATCGCTGTTGCGCCCGCGGTCACCACCAGGGACATGGCTACATCAACAGAGGAATAAGACACTGTGGTCTCACACTCATCAATGAAGTCATTTACAGAGCCACCTTCGGGCCACGACAAATGCTGAACGAGGCAAAACTGCCCCTTCTCCTTCTTTGGCACTACCCCAATGGGGTACACTATCAAATCCACCAAAGGCCAACTCTCAAACTGTCCGACCATGCGGCACCCCAAATTCCTTATCCAGCTTTTCCTGCACCACCTCAGGGTGCTCCCTCGCAGACTTCAAATTGTCAGCCTACCTCTGAACCCTTGGTCCCTCGTAGACCAGCCAAAATCCTTCTAGAAACCCAGACTGCAAGCGATCTGCAGCTCCCTCATCCGGATAATCCTGTAGAGCTGCCACCATTAGTTCGACTCTAACTGGTGTACGAGCCCTTTGGCCCTGGCCCCTTGGCCCCTCTACCACCCCCAGACTGCTGCTGTGTTGCTGACTGAAAACCTCCTGCCTGTCTCTGCTGCCCCCCTGCTGCTGACCCTGAGCCCCCCAGCATTTGACCAGGGAATGACCACTCTTCCCACAGCCCGAACATTCATGTTGGAACCAGCAATACTCCCTAGTGCATGCCCAACATGTCCCTTTGAAACCTGACAGGCCCTTGGCCCCAGCCCACATCCATCCTCGGGTAGGGCGGCCCTGAAAGGGCTGGTAGACGATAGGCAGCCTGCTTGCCATGAATATAGTCTTACCCCAGCCAGCCAGACTCATCGCGTGCTGCCACAAATCCATGTCCAGCTCACCCCACTTTGCCTCGGGGTCCCATGCCATACGGGCCGTGAACTTCTCGTCGTACTGGGCCCACGTATAACCCCCCCATAATCTGGGCCTTTCTGATAACGTCCATATATTTGAACATGGACACCGACCGCTCCGAATACTTCTCACAATACACGCTGGGGTAAATGAGAAATGCCGCCGTCCAATTCTCTATCATAAGCGGGACCTTCGCCTCTTCTGGAGTTCATACTCCTCCTCTATGGAACGCCATCTTTGCCCTCACTTCCCAGTGTAGGAGTTTCAGTATCTCCACATACTCCCCTCTCCTTAGTCGTCAACATCAAATGTGCCCCCAACGGCTTTGAGACCCCCATATCCGCTTGACCTTCTACTCCTTAGTCTCCACCTTCACACCTTCCTCCCCAGATGTGCCGCCACCCGCAGTGTCAGTCCCACCGCGGCCCCTAGGTCCCCGCTTCCTTTGCTCCTGTCAACCCCCGTCCCTGAGGGCTCGCACCCGTGCCCTTCTTGTCCTCCGGGACCTTACCCGCTGACCTTGCCATCACCTCATCAGGGCCTACCCCTTTATCAGACGCATACATCCCTTCTATAGACTGTCCCCCTCAACCCATTCCCCACCCCCACTGAAACCATCCAAGCAGCCGCACCCGCAGCTTTTTTACCTGGGGCTAAGGAAGCCGAACAAGGCTCTCCACACCTCTGCTCCAGGGGGGCTGACCTCACCTCCCAGCGCAATGTCCGGCCTGTACTCTCCACCTGGTGCCATGACACCTTCAACACAGTATCAATAGCATTACTCGGCCCCCCTCCACCCTCACCATCTCTCACTTCCCCTCCCTCCAAACTGTCCTCATCATCAATTACTTCCACACCCCTAAAACCACTAGCCCTTCCGGCCTGCGGCGCCGACTGCACCCTTCTAGCAACATTAAAAATAACATGTGCAGAGCTCCTCCTCCGATGCTGCTCCCCAAGCCGTAGCGGCCCTGTGGGTGTAGGGGCTGGCGAGCCCGCAGTGGGCCTTCTTGTGCTGGCCACAACGGGATCCCCCGCCAGTACCTGGCACGCCGCAGGAGGCTCAGCCCTCCCTTCGCCTTGGCGCCATTGGGCTGTCCCCAGCCCTGCCAAGTCTGGAACCCCACGGCGCGCCTCCTCCTAAAAAACAAATGGCAGGACTGGTGTGCTGGGTCCCTCAATCTGCACCCTACCGCCATGATGCCCCCTGCCCCTGAGCACCGGCCGCCCATGCCCTACTGATGATTCAGAAAAGGGGGTGGTGATGAACAGTGTCTGAATTAAGCAGACCACTCTTACTCAGTCCAAAGATCAGGGCTTGATCCATCACCGTTATTTATCTCACTGCACCATCCCAGCTCAGATCCTGGCTACATGCAAATCAGTCTGTCCCTGGCCCAGTGCATCATGGGAACAGGGCAGACTAAACTACCAAGCCAATTCTTTACCAGAAAGGAGACAAGCTACCGGGGACCGGTTTCTGGCATTTCAGCCGTCTTCGGCCCGGCTTGCTTGAATCCTGATGTTGCATTGAGAAAGGGACTCATGTCTGAGTATACCCTGCCACACCTATAGTGGCCAAAAACGATTCAGAAAAGGAGGTGGTGATGAACAGAGTGTCTGAATTAAGCAGACCACTCTAACCCAGTCCAAAGATCAGGGCTTGATCCATCACCGTTATTTATCTCACTGCACCATCCCAGCTCCGAACCTGGCTATATGCAAATCAGTCTGTCCCTGGCCCAGTGCATCATGGGAACAGGGCAGACTAAACTACCAAGTCAATTCTTCACCAGAAAGGAGACAAGCTACCGGGGACCGGTTTCTGGCATTTCAGCCGTCTTCGGCCCGGCTTGCTTGAATCCTGATGGTGCAGTGAGAAAGGGACTCATGTCTGAGTATACCCTGCCACACTTATAGTGGCCAAAAACGATTCAGAAAAGGGGGTGGTGATGAACAGAGTGTCTGAACTAAGCAGACCACTCTTACCCAGTCCAAAGATCAGGGCTTGATCCATCACCGTTATTTATCTCACTGCACCATCCCAGCTCAGAACCTGGCTATATGCAAATCAGTCTGTCCCTGGCCCAGTGCATCATGGGAACAGGGCAGACTAAACTACCAAGCCAATTCTTCACCAGAAAGGAGACAAGCTACCGGGGACCGGTTTCTGGCATTTCAGGCGTCTTCGGCCCGGCTTGCTTGGATCCTGATGTTGCATTGAGAAAGGGACTCATGTCTGAGTATACCCTGCCACACCTATAGTGGCCAAAAACGATTCAGAAAAGGGGGTGGTGATGAACAGAGTGTCTGAATTAAGCAGACCACGCTAACCCAGTCCGAAGATCAGGGCTTGATCCATCATCGTTATTTATCTCACTGCACCATCCCAGCTCAGAACCTGGCTATATGCAAATCAGTCTGTCCCTGGCCCAGTGCATCATGGGAACAGGGCAGACTAAACTACCAAGCCAATTCTTCACCAGAAAGGAGACAAGCTACCGGGGACCGGTTTCTGCCATTTCAGCCGTCTTCGGCCCGGCTTGCTTGAATCCTGATGGTGCAGTGAGAAAGGGACTCATGTCTGAGTATACCCTGCCACACCTATAGAGGCCAAAAACGATTCAGAAAAGGGGGTGGTGATGAACAGAGTGTCTGAATTAAGCAGACCACTCTTACCCAGTCCAAAGATCAGGGCTTGATCCATCACCGTTATTTATCTCACTGCACCATCCCAGCTCAGAACCTGGCTATATGCAAATCAGTCTGTCCCTGGCCCAGTGCATCATGGGGACAGGGCAGACTAAACTACCAAGCCAATTCTTCACTAGAAAGGAGACAAGCTACCGGGGACCGGTTTCTGGCATTTCAGCCATACTTCCACACCCCTAGAACCACTAGCCCTTCCGGCCTGCGTCGCCGACTTCACCCTTCTAGCAACATTAAAAATAACATGTGCAGAGCTCCTCCTCTGATGCTGCTCCCCAAGCCGTAGCGGCCCTTTGGGTGTAGGGGCTGGCGAGCCCGCAGTGGGCCTTCTTCTGCTGGCCACGACGGGATCCCCCGCCAGTACCTGGCACGCCGCAGGAGGCTCAGCCCTCCCTTCGCCTTGGCGCCATTGGGCTGTCCCCAGCCCTGCCAAGTCTGGAACCCCACAGCGCGCCTCCTCCTAAAAAACAAATGGCAGGACTGGTGTGCTGGGTCCCTCAATCTGCACCCTACCGCCATGACGCCCCCTGCCCCTGAGCACCGGCCGCCCATGCCCTACTGATGACTCTAGGGTCCACCTCCCCTCCCCATCCTCCTCGTCCTTGCTCCACGCCAAGCCCCCGCCCTTATCTCCCCTCATCCGAGGAGGCCCCCCCTCACCCCAACCCCCCTTACCCATACCACCCACTCTCCCCCCCTCTGCCCCCACCATTTCCCCGCCACGGGGACCAGAATGCCCCGCCCACCCTTCGCTCCCTACACTCGCCTGTCCCTTGAGACTCCCTAACCTCATCCGCCTAGGAATCCAAGACGTCCAACCCCTACCAGTCTATTTCACTGCTCTCCGATTCCAAAAACAACAGGGACATATACCCCACATCTGCCCTCCAGCCCCCACTACCCCCAGACTCCTCTGCTACCCGCCCTCCCCCTGCTCCCCCTGTGCCACCCCCACCGCCATCTCTTACAAGGGGACCTCCTCCCATGCCCCATACACCTGTGCCCGTGAGATATCCCCCCGTCTCAGCCCCACCCACACCATCCCACGGGATGCCCTCTTCCCCGGTGCGCGTCCCCTGCCTGAGGGAGTACGAGTTGGGGAGGGGCCCACCCCACGCACACACTTTCTCCTGTCACTTTTTCCCCCCATAACAGGGGGCCCAGGTCTCCCTGCCCTCATGGTCTGGCACCGATCCCGCGCGACCGCACCTTCGCACACGGAGCGGCCAGACTCAATCAGCGCCCGGAGCGGAGAGGCACTCCCCGCGTCTCCCCGAGGCTTCTTTGCTCCGGCACCCCGCGAGCCACCTGCTCGCACCAGAGGGGCCCACGCCTCCCCTACCAATGCCCCGTACCACGCCCCACCTCCCGCCCCACCATGACCATCCGATGCACCGGGCGGTCGAAAGAACCCATTGAGAGCGGCGGGGAGATACACGCTGTGCTCCCCCAGCAAGACTGTCGCCCACTCGCTGCCCGCTCATCCTCCGCCACCCCACCCAAACCACCCACATCCAGGGCCACTCACCTGTAACTTCGCCGACTTGCGTGGTGCAAGCAGGCCAAAACGTCCGCAATCACGCCCGCAGACGTGCGCCGCTCCCTGGGGGCCCACCAGCAAATTCATTCGGCCTGCCTCGCTAAGCAGGCGAATGGCTTCCAGCACCCTATAATCCTTGCCAGACATGGTTAAGAAATCACTCAAACGACACGAAAACGCAGGCCTCAGCCAAAAACACCCCATACAAAATCTCCTGACACTACTGCGCTCCCAGCCACCAGGTCTGAAGTACCTAAAATCCATCATACTGAAAACCATCATACTTCTTCTCAGGGATCTTACCAATAGGTACTTCATTCATAAGCAGCAAAGGAATCAACAGAGAATCTGAAATATGGAAAGACATCTTTATTAATTGTGAGGCTACGTCGCCCAGCCACATTTAAATGCAACTGAATGAGGTAGTCTGCCTGCATGGCCTTCGCACAGACCTTTTATACAAATTATTATGCCCTAGGCAAACATTCTTTGTTTCACAGTAAATAATTCACATATTTCCAACACAAAGAAGGAGCAGAGTTATGATGACAATCCATACTTCAGTTTGTCCAGTATATAATTAACTATCCGGCAAGGTCCAGTGTTTCCATCAGATATCGACGGACCCCTAATAAAGACGGCACCTCCCCATCATAAAGCAGATCATAAAGACAGAAACAGAGACAGGTGTGTGTAAGATTAGACATGGTTTGTGTGTGATGAAAGGCTTGTGGTATGTTGTGCCTTGATACAAATCTCGCTCGTCCAGTGGGTTGGGGACTGCCTGAACAGGTTTGGCTTGAGGCAGTGGAGTCAGCTTGCCCAGGTCACAGAGGAGTCAGGAAAGGTATACGTGTCCTTTCAGCTCGAATTCAGCCTTGGTCAATTGACTATGTAAGGACAATCACAAGATGGATGCCGCTCACAACATGGAACCCAAGGCTTCAAGACAGGAAGCACGATTTAGGGGTGTTAACGTCACTCAATCGTGACGCAAATGCACAGTAATAATGTCCTAATCATTACCGGTCTGCCAATACCAAAATCGTCATGGTATGATGATATTTTCTGCACGAGGGTAGAGCTACGGTACCACACATGGTCAGGTCCAGAATTTTTCAGTACCACAGACGCTCCTTTTGCCCTTATATAGGCAATAACCTAAACCCATGTCAGTCTGAATCTAGGTCTATACTTATCAGATCGTCAAGGGGTTGCTGTAGTATCATCTTACTACTTAGCAACTCTCTCTGGACAGGTCTTCTTACACACGTAGTGGTACAAAGGCCATATATGGCAGGACCAAATAGGGAATACCTCTATCTGTAGTATGTGGTATAAGATCACCCACCCAACAATTAGTGATGTTCACTACTAACTTGTGTTGACGTAGAAACTGTACAAAAGGAATTATCAGTAAACTCTGGCCTAACCAATTTATGTTCAGGTAAAATATGAAACTCATGTAAAGAAACAGTAAAGAAAGAGTATGTTGAGAAGTTGGTGCAGACGTCAAGTGTGTAGGAGAAACAAACCAGAATATAGTAACTAATAGAATACATAAAAGTATTAAAATAGATAAAGCTATACCACACTTAGAGAACAACATTCTATGATATCGTTTTTTCATCTCTTGCTTTTTATCGTCATTCCTTAATACAATCTCCATTTTCTAATGTCGCTCACGCAATCTTGATAGAGTACCTCAGCTGTGATTATTAGCAGGTCATAGGGACACTGCAAGTCCTGCAGACCTATTGCCACTACTCAGGTCACAAACTGAACCGTTGGTACTCCTACGTGACCCTGCAACTGGTAAATGGTAACCAATCAAAAATTTAACAGAAAACCATAATACAATTTCAGGAAAAGCAAGAGAAAAGGAAAAGCGAAAGTCAAATGCAAAGAAGTAATAGTAGAAAGAGACATAGGTTGGGAGGTGGGTACAGATGTCAATTGGGTAGCAACAAAAACAATCCCACCCATAAAAGACAATGTGATTTTTAAAAAACACTAGAAAACACGTTGTTGAGAACATATAGACCACGGGAGGAAGTAGTGACCACTATTACGAATGAAATCATAATTTTCCACAATCCTAAGCAGAAAGCAAATCCTAGAATTATCTAATAACATTTTATATAGCTTCCTATGCATTTCAGTAATTTATTATAGGTTCAAGTGAAACAGTGGCGTTCCTGATCAATGCTCTCAGATGAAAAGGGATACTCTTCCACAGAGAGACTTTATTCTGCTTTTACTAAACAGAATAGTACATTAAAACAAATGCCAGCAAAGCAGCAAAAATTAGTTTCCAAACTCCAATTCTATACAAGCTCGCAGAAAATACCCAGAGTCCGCTTAAGCCTCTCCTTGCAGGCTTCTATTATCCATCAAATTCGCTTCCAGTGTCTTCTTCGCGTTGGGCCTCTTCAATTCAGGCTTTTTCATGAGAAGACAATACTGTTTAGTTGGAGTGCCCTCCTAAGCAAAACAGCCACAGCTCACTCGAAAGTCTCAATGTCTCAAAACAATGCACCAGTGTCTCTTCTTTGTGGCAGACACTACAATGATGTGCTCTTCGTTGATCAAGGGCACAAAGCATCTCATGCAGATCCAAGCACTACTACAACCTTTCAAGATCAGCAGCACTTTCAAACTCCAACACTCATTATTTAGTGTCAGAGGACGCTCAAGCTGCTCTCTCATGGGCACCAGGATGTAGTGCATTTTTCCAAACGTGGATCCTTGGGTGCACTGGCTTTTCCGCTGGTACAAAGCAAAAGGGGTGTGGGTGAGGCCAAAACTCGGGCCAAGGGCTCAAGGGAATGTACACTGACAGAGGTTTCCAGCGCATAACAGGTACAGAGCCCAAATGAATACACTCTAATTCTGTGGAAAACAAGGAACCGGCTCCTCCTTTTGTCTGCAACGCCTTTCAAGCAGATGCCTTGCTTTTGGAGGTACCACTGATGTCACGCTGATGATCACTGTCCAGCTTCGCGACTTCCTTGTTGCAGGATTTGTAGAGCCAAGAAATCTGTAGCGGTCACTGATGGGGAGTCGGCATAGTGTTGATCACAGGTCTGCAGGGAATCACTCTTCCTTTGACTCTGGAAGATCCAGCAGGACCTAGCGATGTAGGGAATGTAACACAATTGTTAGTTTCCTCCAAATCAAGATGTTCTTTTCATTATTCTCTGTCACCTATCCAAATGGATTTCCTCACACAGTGGCATTGTCTAATGGGGCAAATACATGTGTTCCCTCAATGACTAAGCCTAGATGTTCCTAAATCCTGTATCTAGAACATCTCAAATAGAGAAATAACATGATTCAGATTATCAAGGACATGAAGAAAGGTCCCTTTAAAAATGTGCATCAGGTGCACTATGCAATACAAAGGCTAATGATCAAATGTGCAGACAAAGGACAAGCACTAAAAAGTCCTGGTATTTGCATGATTAGAACACATCTGAAAATTCGTCATGTTTAAAAGGGTAAACTTAAGATATCTCCTATTGAGATGGAAAATATGTCTCACTGTAATATTGGGTCAGTTAACCAGCCTATCACTACCCTGACAGTCAGTCTGGAAAAACATTTTACATAACATGGGGGGTCCCTAACACATTACTATAGTCTAGAAGTGTGCACATAAACAATACACCCATAATAAATGGGCTGACTGGTGAAAGGAACATGGGAAGGTGCAATGGAAGTAGGACACAATTAAAATCCCTAGTAACTAAACATAATGCGACATTGGTCAGGGGGGGCAACAATAGAAATAGGAAGAACAAGAGTTTGCTTGGGTGCCTCAGGCATGTGACACAGCACCAAGAGTACGGGGGATACACACAAGACCAAAGGTACACACATTCTAATTCCACCATATACAGTAATCTTAGCTAATGTTCCAGTTCCTTCTTCAGGGAGAGAGAAATGAAACCTAGTTTCCTTTCAAGGGACAAAGCCATAAGCCATATGCTATTTGGGAAACAAAACATGATTACGTAATGCAATATAGAAATTAGGTCACCTTGAGTCACAGATCTATATTTTTATCCTTAGGTCCAATCAAGGATACATAACAATTTAGGGCTGCCTATTCCTTTAAGGGAATGTGCAGTAGGTGACTAACATCAGGTGATACACTTTTGAACCTGTATATCTTTTTAGTTCTCTTCAATATCATTATAGCCAGATTTAGGCATGCACTGGTAAAAATGCTGCCTGTCTTCCTCACAGTCTGTAAACCATATCTGTGAAATTTATCATTATACCAAATCCATCCAATTATTGTGCAACGATACATATCGTCATACGATCGCTTCACAACACAGGAGAACTTGTAATAATAACAACATGAAACAAAACATACACATAATAAGAAATGCACAATGCACATGTCAAGCTATCAGATATACTCGCTGTATACTTTATGCACTGTAAACCTGCAGCCCACAATGCAATATTTGGGCCTGTCTAAATTTTGTCAGGTCTAAACTCCATGCAAACTCTATACAACTCTATACCCGCCTTTTGACAATGAACACAACACAGTTGTAGTTCATTGTCAACTACACCATTACTGTCTCTCTTCTAACATACATGTCCAATTAAAATATCATGACAGTGCGCCAGATACCCAAACCAAAACATGAACATTTTTTTTCTTTCAAAGAAATTACACAAAAACACATCTCCTTTCAATTAACTAAACTCACGTGTCTTGTCTGCCTTAGAACAATCCATTAATAATCTGTTGGCAAAAAGCAGAAAAATACACAACACAAAAAACATACACAAAAAATCACTGTTACTCTCCTGTCAGTTCACCTTGACACTCCATATTAATTTGGTACATATAATGTGCACTGAAAAAAATAATACCTAATGAGCAAATCTTTTTTGTACGTAGGCCTGTAACCTATAACCTTCAAAATTTGGAAAAGGGCTGCACGTTATTTTCTATCTAAGACTTAATGCAACACTCCATTTTCTGTAAAATAAACGCAGCTTTCAAACATTATTTTCCTTAGTGTGGAAAGACAAGTGTATTAGTTCTGCATATTATTTAGCACATGTTTGGGACCTTCAGAGAAAACCCTATGTATTTTCCCTTTAAATTAAGTTCGTTCATTTTATTGATGTTCTCACAGAGAAACCAGAAACCCCACATTTAGCAGCCCGTGCAGAGAAGTCATTCTGCATTCCTCAGAGGAAAAGTCCTAATTAAAAGGTCGCAAATGTCAACATGACGGCCTACTCCATTATTTACAGGAAACACTAAAAGATAACATCTCAGGAGCGCTGAGCCAGCCTCTGCAATCTCTCACCCCCCCCCCCCCGGCTTCTGCCACATTGAAACTGACAAAGCCAGGAGGCCTTATAAAAATAATTTCTCTTTTTATAGGCGCCAAAATTATCTCTATTCCCAGATCATTAAACTACATTTACTGTCAATGTTTCTCAAAACGTAAAGACACACAGACCATTTTTTTTCAGAGTAAATGCTTGTTGCAATCCTATGGCACACACTTCATCAGTTCTTAAAAGAACAAACTTTCCGTAGGCCTAGCTGAAGCTAGAACCCTCAACCATGATATTAAAACAAGCCTTTTTACTGGCACATTAACCCACTGAATCATAAGAAGGCACAACCTTATACCAAAACCTAAATGCATGCATTTACTTAAGGCTGAGACATTTTAAATAGTACTCTGAATGAAAGCAAAATGCTTTTTAAACAGTGAATTTACTCAAAATCGACTTTTACATTTTGGGCATTAAAAAATGGATATCCTACAGTTTTCTTGCATAATATGTATTACTAGAATGTCTATTACATAACCCATGAGTCAGGTATTTGAAAATAATAATTTATACTTTATAAAAATGAGCTTGCTTGCGCCTATGCCAAGGACAAATTATACACACGAATACTTGTCATTTTAGTGATGCAACATAACTTAAATCAAATTTTAATGCTAGGAGGTCATAGTATGAGTGTTAAGCTTTATAAATATTAGAAAACAATTTTTGTAGCACTTATTTTTAATAATTATTTTTGATAATTAATATTTTTTTTTTTAACAAAACCAATTATTCCTTTTTTGTGATTGTTCTACATATAAGAGCCCGTTGCATCCCTCGCCTCTCATTTTAGATGCATTAACTCACAAACCTAAGCGCATATGCCTAACTTAAAAAGCGTCACATTTCTGCGTCACATTTCGCGCCACTTTTATCAAAAAGGGCTGTCATGCAAAATTCCACCCGTGTTTAACTAGAGAGGTGCTGGCTGAATGAACCTTCTTATTAAATATACTGCAGCTGAAAACGTTTGCCTGTGAACATCTAACACAGTGCATTTAAGGGAAAATGCTGTAAATGTATTTATTTTTGCAAAAACATGTAATTTCCTTTTTGTCTGGGGCCTTGTTTATCTCCATTAAATGTGACCCACACACATTGAGCTCATTTCAGACATAAACAGAAAGTGTTGAAAACATTTAGGACACACAATACAGCACGCTCTAACCATTTCTTGTAAATAGCGCTGTCGCAATTTACAACAAAATTCACAAACAAAAATAGACATTTAAACACACATTTTAAACACACATTTAAACACATATTTAAACCCACAAATCAACACTCAGGACGAAAACAGGACAGTCCAGACTGTACGTAGCTGTAAGTCATATTTACAAGAAACACTTCTCATAGAGTTCCAAAATACTACAGAAGCAGCCGAACAGCGCTAGCTATAAGTGCAGAAAAACGAAAATACACTCAATTCACTAGCTGTAGCTGGCAGAACACCAAGAATCGTTCTGCATATAAAAGTGCACAGAGCAAAGGATCCTTGTTATGTATTATGTCATATTTTAATTCCCTGGGGATACAAAATCACCAAGGAAGAAATATGTTTGTATATCTAACCTATTTAGATATTCCCTTTAGGGGAAGCCGGCAAATCCAAACGTATACAAAGTTGGCCAACACAAATCTCCAAATTTGCTAAGATCAGGCATCTTATAGCTCACTAATCTAGCTTCAAACTTCAAGGGGCTATCTCTATTGATACACTTGTAAATTTACAAACCCTCGGTTATTGAAAATTGCAATCCTCAAATACAAACCAAGCAAAAACAAAGGACTGGGAGCGACCCACTTATACTTCAAGTAAAACAAATGGCATTACCTGCCTACACAAATTGCAATTCGCATATACACCTACACAAATTGCAATTCGCATATACAAACCTATACAAACTTATCAAAGCTATACCAAACAAATAGTTGTCCAAATTCTAACTGCCAAGTTCTAACTGCACTAACAGTCTCTTTTGTTAAAAAACACTTATGCCAAAAAGTGGGTTCCTCAGTCAGGAGTGACATCTTTTGGAGAGATTTAAGTCAGAAAAATCAATAATATACTAGGCCGCAAAGACAGAGAATCCCCCAGAACCTCCGTGCACAGAGTACCTCTTTTAGTAGATTTCTTTCTTGCCTTCCCCAGCAGATGTCTGTCCTCTGATAAGATTACTCTTCCAGATAGTCACTTCTTGATGAGGCTCCACATTGGGCGCCAACTGAAGTACCTAAAATCCATCATACTTAAAACCATCATACGTCTTCTCAGGGATCTTACCAATAGGTACTTCATTCATAAGCAGCAAAGGAATCAACAGAGAATCTGAAATATGGAAAGACATCTTTATTAATTGTGAGGCTACGTCGCCCAGCCACATTTAAATGCAACTGAATGAGGTAGTCTGCCTGCATGGCCTTCGCACAGACCTTTTATACAAATTATTATGCCCTAGGCAAACATTCTTTGTTTCACAGTAAATAATTCACATATTTCCAACACAAAGAAGGAGCAGAGTTATGATGACAATCCATACTTCAGTTTGTCCAGTATATAATTAACTATCCGGCAAGGTCCAGTGTTTCCATCAGATATCGACGGACCCCTAATAAAGACGGCACCTCCCCATCATAAAGCAGATCATAAAGACAGAAACAGAGACAAGTGTGTGTAAGATTAGACATGGTTTGTGTGCGATGAAAGGCTTGTGGTATCTTGTGCCTTGATACAAATCTCGCTCGTCTAGTGGGCTGGGGACTGCCTGAACAGGTTTGGCTTGAGGCAGTGGAGTCAGCTTGCCCAGGTCACAGAGGAGTCAGGAAAGGTGTACGTGTCCTTTCAGCTCGAATTCAGCCTTGGTCATTTGACTATGTAAGGGCAATCACAAGATGGATGCCCCTCACAACATGGAACCCAAGGCTTCAAGACAGGAAGCACGATTTAGGGGTGTTCCCGTCACTCAATCGTGACGCAAATGCACAGTAATAATGTCCTAATCATTACCGGTCTGCCAATACCAACATCGTCATGGTATGATGATATTTTCTGCACGAGGGTAGAGCTACGGTACCACACATGGTCAGGTCCAGAATTTTTCAGTACCACAGGTCACCAGAACATAAAATGGTGGCTGGGAAGGCACCTGCAACCCCTAAATAGCCTTGGGCTATCTTTTAAAATTGGGTTACATTTGGGCTAGTCCCAAAGCAGCCCAAGCCACAAAATGGCCGCACCCGTCTGGTGCCCCACCCCCTCCCAATCTGCCCAGGGGGCAGACCTCGCAGTGCTCAGCTGCCCCCAAACCTCCCTTGTTTTGAAGAATTCTGCACAGGAATGAGAGATGCCATTATCTAGTAACAGTACTGCTAGGGATAGGCGAGCCTCAAAGCCTGTTTCCCAGCTTCATAGACGACCTTCCCATTGGTTCTCTGGTCATTTAGTACATACTTTCTCCTGGAAATAGGGGTCGACAGTCAGCCCTTGTTATTCCGTGACCTATTATCGCCTTCTTTACAGAAGCTAAGGCTCCTTCAATAGCGCTGCTCATTTTATTACGTGCTATTGTTTCCTCGGCAACGGGCGTCTTGCTTAAACAAAGGCTGCAATCTTTCAAACAGCTTTTGACATTCCGATGTTGATAAAAATCAATATAGATTTGCCTGGCAAAATCCGTTCAATTATTTAATAAAAATAATCAGGTTAAGGCCCCCTTGAATAATTCACCATGCGGCCTGGTAGCTCGTTGTGGCGTCTGTTACTGCAACATTGCTTGCGCGCTATATTAATCAGAGAAATGAATGTGTTAATACGGGAATTATACTTTAGAAAGGTAACGTCATTTAAAACATTTTTAGATAACGTAAGGAGGGCATCTAAATTAGGCAGCATTTCAATGGACGTCAATTAACCAAAATACATGCCTTAACAGGTCACACCCAGGGCCGGCCTTTAGCGTGAGCGAGCTGGGCTGTTTATAATTAGTGCTGCGCTGGTAGCATCTGTGATAGACCATAGAGGGAACAAGCCTGACGTTTAATAAGCATCTAATACAACCAGCTGACCTTAATAACTGTAGAAGTACAAATGTAGTCTACCTAATCATATGCCCTTGCGGCAAAGGCTACGTAGGTCAAACAGGAAGAGCCCTCAATGTAAGATTAACTGAGCATAGGTCAGCTATAAGAACTAGGAAGCTGGCTGCCCCTATGGTCAATCATTTTGTAGAGGAAGAACATACACCTGATGATATAACATGGTATATTCTAGAAAGAATACACCCAAGAACAGGGTATGACCAAGACAAAATACGCAAAATGAGAGAAGTATACTGGATTTTTGTTTTGGGGACGGCCATTAGTGGACTGAATGCCGAAATTCCATGGGAGCAAGCAATCTTAGGATAACTGTGTGGTTAAGAACTAGAAATCAAAAGGAGTAGCAACTAGAAAGAGGAGAGTAAAAACACAGAAATTGTACACTTAGATTATACATGGAACCATCACAATACAAAATGTATAGGAGGTTTTTGATGTAATACTGTGAATGCCCCATATTGCCTGCAGATGGCAGTAATCTACCTTAATAAGTATCCCTAGCTGCCCAGTTGTCCACTCATAAACATAATGATATGAACGAAATTTTCTTTAAAATAAGATAATTCGATCCAAAACTTGAGGTGCAGACAATATTTTATAAAGAGTTCATCCCTGGTAAAAACATCCCGCGTTGTCGTTATAATAGGATCTAATCCACTTTAAACTTTTTAGATTAAGCCCGTCTTCAGACACCATGGAAGCACAACATTTAATTAGCTATAGTAAAAGTAATGATCAAATTGAGCCAGCAAACAGATCTAATACCTGGATAACTAGGGTAAAATGGCGGAACCATTAGCTGAAATATGCTAGGTAAAGAGAACAGGCAGAACCATACCATCGTCGAATCTCGCGAGAGGAAGCGCTATTAACGAGATTTTGGCGCCAGATAGTCGAACAAATAATTTAGGTGCAGAACACAAAAACATCTCCCGCCGTCATTATAATAAGTAAGACTTCCCTTTTAATATTGTAGATTGGGCCCTTCATAAGAAACCATCATTGTACATCGATAGGGTAAACATAGTGATCAATTCTCAACTAGCCATCATAAAGACCTAGTGCCTTAATAACCAGGGCAAGATGGCGGATTCATTATCTGAGAAACGGCTAGCAAACAGAAAAGGCTGCACTATTCCGATGCGTAATCTCGCGAGAGGACGCATTAAACACGTAATTTTGGCGCCAGATAGCCTGTTATGTAAAGGCTTTAGCTAACAAACGGCTTGGAGACCCGAACCCGAGCCGGTGGTACATCGAGGACCTCATCAGTAAAAATATCAGGTATGTCCTGCGCATACGCAGAGATAGAGGCACTAATATTACTTTTAATAAAGCAAAAGGTTTGAAGGATAGACAGCCAAATATATACCCTTTTTTCCCCCTTTTAAAACAGATGGTTAATTTTATAGAAGTAAAATCCGGGGCTACCAAGAAGCAAACTCAGTTGAGCTGGCCAAACTAATAAAGATAAACACCTTTTTTAACTTCAGGTAAGGGTTGTGCTAATGTAAAAAAAGCTTAACATATCAATTTAAAAGTCGAAAATCTAAATTAAAAGGATGTAACTATGACTCTTCTCATAGGTCTAATATCACTGCTAATTTGAGCACAGACCTTTACACCTTTATGGGCAACCGGACTCCAAAACCGGCTACATTTGCAAGAAGCAGTATATTTTTCGGAGTACCTTGAATATTTACAGGTAAATCACGTTAGATTGTAACAAAGGATACAATGTGTAATTAGATCCGCAAACTCAAATAGAAATCTATGTCCTTATTGTCTCCTATGCAGGAAATAACCTTTATACCCAGAGCACCTGTTTTGACAAATAGAAGCAGTGTTGTAAATTTGGACACAAGACGGATAGACAGCCAAGTACAGTTAAGGATAACCAACACTTGAGGTAATTCAGGCAGCGGGATAGAAATATAACAATCCTTTAAATAAAGAAAAAGGTGTTGACAGACATATACCACCTTCTTTCAGAAACAAAGGCCCGGTCCATGTCACATTTGGCACAATTACTAAAGATAAATATATTAGAAGCCACGACGTCCTTATAAATAAGGTACTAGAATGTTACTTTCTTTACTAGTATTAGATCTAGTAAAAACGGGACATATTCTCAGGGGAAGAATTTTTCCCATTTTGGTGGCTTGCCCTGGGCTCCTAAGACAGCTGATAAGTCTTGTTCTTTACCCTAGAAGCTCCCATCTGCAAGCAATAGGCAAAATAAAGATGTCTAATGAGTCAAAAAAGTAAATCTAACAGAAATGTACTTTTTGTATGGAACAACACAAAGAAAATGAAATAGATGATTAGTATGTACATGATAATCATCTAAAAAATGCATATATATGTGGATATGACAGCACCTAGCCAGTGAAGGCTTACTGATCGCTTAGGGATTTGCACAAATGTAACAGACAAGGATATAAATTTTGTATAGAGCTACAACAGAATGAAGTAAATAGTTAGACATGAAATTTAAATAAATTTGTGTATAAGATAAATACTAAAGTATCACTTTTTCATCATTTTAGCCAGGGTTATTATAGTAAAGAACAAGGCAGATTTCCTGAGGAAGGCGACCGCCGAAACGCGTTGAAAGAACTAATTCTGCGTTTACATTAAGTTTCAAACAGAGAAGATGTTGTTTTAAAGGATACAGATTTTATGTGAAATTATCCTAATGTTGTATATGTAAAAATGTCTTTTGTAAACTAAAAAAGTAAAAAGTATATATATGTAAAAAAGATAAAATATGGAGAAAAAAGAAAAACTAGAAACATAACTACAAAGAAAAAATATCAGAGATACATAAAGAATAAATAACATCAATCAGATTTCTATGGGTGGAAAATGAGTTATTATAAAATGTCTAAGTTACTCATGAATTAACAGTACATATAACCCGGTGTGCACATTCCGTTTTTCTAAAAAATATTTTACCTTGCTAGGGTTCATCCTATAAGGCAGGGGCCCCACTTTTTCTACAAAGCATCTGTGATAGACTCCACAGGTTCCAATATTTTAAGTTCTCAATTGTATGAAGTAATGATCTGACTGTATAGCTAGTAAGTCCATGAGTGAAAGATAAGCATGTTGCTGCTGGCAAACCATCTTGCAGAGCACCACTTGTAATGATTTTCAGCATTTAAGGCATTACAATAAACTTGTTTTTATGATTGAAAAGAGATATTTTTTTGATTTGTAATAAAACGAAGCCTTTTTCATTACTATGTTTACAAATGATAAGTCTCTCCTTTTAAACATCACATTTGTGTTGGGCAATTCGCATTTCCAGCCTTACCTGCACTCTCTCAGGGGACTTTTAACATAGTAAATACTTAGGGGCAGATTTACAAGGAACTGACACATCTGCATAGATGCGTCAGTTTCCTTGCGTTACCTCTAAATGTACTTGCGCCACCATGGTTTCACTGCATTTGCAATATAGTGCACCATGGCAATTACAGATGTCAGAAATTCGAACGTATATGTTGAAGGAAAAGTGTCGCATTGTTGGAGTTTGTCACAAAAGTGATGCAACTCCAGGAATGCTCCAGAAAACATAGGTAGGTCCCAAGTAAAACACCCTGCGTCTATCATTATGCCTGGTCAGAGCAGGCGTAGGGATTTTGACACAGTGAAGGCGTAAAGTGACGCAGTGAAATCTACCCTGCATGGATTATACCTGGTGCAGGTATAATGTGACGCAGGGCTTTACAACATGATGCATCTGCCTCGATGCGTTACGCCGTAAATGGGCTACTACTTTTACGATGCCACTGCGTCTCAAGAGTGATGCAACGGCGGCACAAAAGTGATGAAAGGGGTTTGTAAATCTGCCCCTTACTGTAACTTTGCACGTGTAAACAAGGCTTTCTCTCTCCTTATAGTGTTCTACTGTTCTTCGGGGGGCTTTTTTATTGAATTCCTTGTGAGAGTTCTTTGTTGGCAATATTCTAAGGGGTGCATCGAGCTAGGGACATTTAGGTCATTTCAACAGCAGCACCCCTGTCATCGTACTTTAGCCATGTCAGGGTCTCCGTGTGCTAATTTCTGTTTGATTTGCAAGTTTAACGTGGTTTTACTCCTTCATTTAACCGTGGGCAATGTTTTCAACACCCCACTAGCCCCATTCCTTACCCTTCCTTCATCCTCTCATCCCTGCTGATATACACCAACAATACCATCATCATCCCGAGGCAGCTAAGCTATCTCTGATTTAGTTGAGCTGGGGGAGGCCGAGAGATGTTTCGTGTTCAAGGGCCAACCACTGCTTAGCCAGGGACTGACCAGTGAACACAAAAGGGCCCCTCCTGCCTCATTTAATTCACTACCTGTAGGAAACTGGCTCTATATATACTACACCAAAATGAGGTATAGTGCGTATAGAGTCCAAGTGACCCCAGAGGTAGGCAGAGGTTAGAGTTAGATAGAACCTTACTCTCTCTCTAATACTGGTAGCTTGGTCGAGAAGTAAAGCAGTATCAGAGGACGGTGTTAAGCATTTGATGTACACACTCAGTCAGCAAAGGAATTCACACACTCAAGAACTGAACTCTAAATCAATTGAAATTAAATTAAATTAAAACGTTTGATGCTTGATTAATTAAATCCTTACAATATATATGCAGTAATTCCTAATTATAAAATCCAATTATAAAATCAATTATAAAAACATTTGGGCATCGAGTTTTTTATACTATTTACCTATTATGTACATCCTACATTACCTTCTTTTATTTTTTGGTGTTCTAACTTAATTCTCAGTTGCTTTAAGAACTTTACAAAAGCTGAAGTTAAAATGATATCATCAGTATGGAGACATCTTATCAGAGCTTGCCTGCAGCTCATCATTCCACGTACATTAAAATGTCTCTTAAGAATGGATACCCTTTCAACTTTCAGTTCTGGACAAACACAGAGGAGGTGCATAATGTTCTGTTCACCAAGTTTACATAAGTTACAAGTCGTTGGTCTCTCTGTACTCAACCATGGCATTAGATGACATGTGCCTGGAAATACTCCAAAGCGAGCTTTTATGAATATTTGCTTGAACTTCACAGATCTAGGAATTTTGAGATACGATTGCAATTTTACCTTGGTATATCCATTCATTAGAGGCCACGCATTTTCTTTTTGATAAGGTATCTTTATCCAAGAGTAGTGAAAAAGCTTAGTTGTACTATTGATAACTTTTTAAAAAGAGTTCGCGGTAATTGTCATTTCGCAGACCGAGTTTACTGAATATTCCTCTAATGATGTAAATAGATATTTTAACGCCTGGGCTTTATTTCCTGCCTTAATAATTTGGACAATTGATTTACAGTATACATTTTTATCCTTTGCCATACTTTAATAAATTGGCCTTTTCGCGTAAATGCTTGATTAGTCATCCCAAATTCCATTCTTATTGGTGCGGGTGATGCATTATGTGGAATTAAGAACAGGGCTTTATAGATTTTCATGACTGCATTGTTGATTATAACATGCAGCCTGATTCATCATTGTGAAGTTTTGCGAGTCTGAAATAGCAATTACTAAGGAATCGCTATTCCATATTCACAAAACGGGATTCATGTAGGAATCGCAATATTTTTTGCGATTCCTACAGGTTCCTTATTCACGATTAGCTAATTGCTAATCGCAAATAAGGAATAACTCCCCATTCATTCCTATGGGCCTAAAGGGCCTTATGATGACATAAGAGGAAGGGTCTAAGCACTATAACGTGGTATAAAGTCCTCCTGGGTGTAGTTTACTTTGAGTTAAACATCCCAGTGAGGAACCCTTAAATGTTATATTTGGCCGCATTCTTTTGTTATGGATTCTGATTTGTAAATTAATCGCATAGGACACATATTATAAGGTGTTATCCTTTTATTTGAAACACATCATAAGGTCTTACTGTTATAAATAGTAGATTGATGATTGCTACCTGCCTAACTTTTTTAGGATGTGCCTGCACAGTGCTTGCGCTGTGCTTGTATGGTTTGTCCTCCACCTTTACCTAATTTCCTTTCATTTCAAGCTTACTTGTCGGCTGTATTTTTTTTAGTTCTCCTCCCTTTACCTAATATCCCCATTTTATATTACACCCAGTTACTGCACAATACACTGCTGTTCTCAATAAGTAAGTCATAACGCTTTTGCAAAGTTTCAGCATCTTGTACTGAAACTGCTCACCAAGTTAAAATGTACAACAAAAACATATTATTAATCACATATGTGAAACCTATTGCATTTGCCAATGTTTATTTAATGTATACCATCCTCTTCATTTTTAAGGCAGTGAGAGTCATACATTTTACTGGAGTTGCTGTCATTTAAAGGTCATCACATCTCATTGCATAGATCAGAATAATTGGTGACACTTCTTTTAATGGTGCGGCTTGACAGTACATCTATTGCCATACAATAATGTGAGAATCACTAGGAGAGGGGTTTGGCACCCTCCACATGCTAAGATTCATGAATACATGTTATGATTGGGCAGAAATTGTGTGTTTCCACTAAACAGTGCTTACCTTTCACAAAGCTGTGATCATTTAGTTTATTTATCAAGCTACCTGGGTTTGAACCTTTAGGGCCACACATGACATGGTAATGCTAATAAAGTATCTTACACAGTTGGATAATTAATGGTGTTTTCTCTGGCTGCAGCATAGCTGGAAGGAGGATAGTAATTACCCAAAGCCATTCTTATTCAAAGCCAGGCCTATTGGCATTGCCAATGCTTGTTGATAATAAGTGCTCTAAATCCTTTTTTCTTTGTTCCAGTTAGAGAGATGGACAAAGTCATAACCTGAGAGTTTCTGTTTCACGCTTATTAATCAATCAGTGAATCATTTGTAAAGCGCACTACATACCCGCGAGGGTCTCAAGGTGCTGGGGAGAAGGGGGAGGGGGGGCGCTACTGATCGAACAGCCAGGTCTTGAGTATCCTCCTGAACGTCAGCAGGTCTTGGGTCTGTCGTAGGCTCAGTGGGCTGGTGTTCCATGTCTTGGATGCAAGGTGGAAGAAGGACCTCCCGCAGATAGTTGCTCTTCAGATGCGCGAGCCGGTAGCGAGAGAGAAGTCGGCGGAGCGGAGCTGGCGGTTGGGAATGTAGAAGGAGAGCCGTCTGTTGAGGTGGGCTGGGATGGTCTTGTGGAGTGCTGTGTGTGCGTGGATGAGGAGCTTGAAGGAAATTCTCTTGTTGACGGGGAGCCAGTGCAGGTTTCTCAAGTGGGGGGTGATGTGGACGTCTCGTGGTACGTCGAGGATCAGTCGTGCCGAGGCGTTTTGGATGCGTTGTAGTAATTTAATGAGCTTGGTGGGGGCTCACGCGTAGAGAGCGTTTCCGTAGTTGAGTCTGCTGCTGACAAGGGCCTGGGTGACTGTCTTTTCTTGTATCTGTCGGGATCCATCTTTCTTGTATCTGTCTGGATCCATCTGTAGATCTTGCAAATCATGCGGAGGGTGTTGAAGCAGGAGGAGGAGAAAGCATTGACTTGCTTGGTCATTGAGAGCGTTGAGTCGAGGATGATTCCCAGGTTGCATGCATGGTCGGTGGGTGTCGGGGCTGCCCCCAGTGCCGTCGGCTACCAGGAGTCGTCCCAGGCTGAAGGGTTGGAGCCGAGGATGAGGACCTCCGTCTTGTCCGAGTTTAGCTTCAGACGGCTGATCTTCATCCAGTCGGCGATGGCCTTCATTCCTTCGTGGAGGTTGGCTTTGGCGGTGATGGGGACCTTGGTGAGGGAGAGGATCAGTTGAGTGTCGTCGGCGTAAGAGATTATGTTGAGGTCGTGCTGTCGGGTGACGTGTGCGAGCGGGCCATATACATTTTGAACGGTGTCGGGCTGAGGGAGGATCCCTTGGGTACGCTGCAGATGATCTTGGAGTCTTTGGAACGGAATGGGGGGAGGCGGACGTACTGGGTTCTGCCGGAGATGATAGGTAGCATTTGGGACAATGTTTTTATGCTGGTTATACAGGTCTAAATTCCTTGAAAGGAATATACAAAAACAGAATATGAACAAAGTGATGTCCTCGTTCCTTTTAACAAATGGTATGAGAGGTAGTTTGCTCATTTCTTTTCAGAAAAGATCAATGTATTCTGAGTGGTTTTTAGTTTTCAGTTCCTCATTGCCCCTTATAAAAGACATTGCCGGTGTCTATTTTTTAGCTACAAGTTTAAGGTGCCCCAAAGAAGTTGAAGAGTCCCATAAAGTTAGTAGCGGTAACGTCTACATTATATTATGTACATAACTGGTACAGGGAGATCATCTAAAGTGGCTTGTTGCAAGTGCATACCAAACAGTTTAGCTGATGGAGTTATCATTGGCAAATTGCATTGCACTGTATCTGACCAAAAAAAGAACATTAATTTTAGTGATGCTTGCTACATATTAAAGTCTTGTCAAGTTCCCAGGTGGGTGGAAGAGTTTGATAGATGGGAGACTTGCCTAAATAACTTACACTGTGTTCTAGAAAGGACACAGTGTCATTTATTTAAGTCACATTTTCCCTTGGAAGGCAGCTAAACCATAATCAACAAGTGTAAGTAGTTTAGCACTTACTTCTGAGGTAGGGGTTTTATTGAAAGGATTCCATACTTTTACAAAGATGAAAAATGGCATAAGACAGATAAACAGATTTCATTTTTAAGTAGACCCTATGTTCATTCGATGATCCTTGATCACCCTTCCATACCACTAAATTACAGCTTTTCTTATGTTTCTCTACTCCAGCATCTCCAACAAACCTCCCGTTCATTTTGCACACTTGATTACTGAAAAAAAATACTGATCACTTTGTGTTGAATATTATTATACTATTGAAGTGAAATGTAAATAAATAAGTGTTAATCCATATTTGTAAAGTGCAAACTACTCACCCTTACGGATCTCAAGGCGTTGGGGGCTGTTGTGGAAATTAAGTGCGCTATTGCCCAGGGTCACATGGTGCTGAGCTGAGCTACCGCCATTTTACTCCATATGATTACACTCTATACTATACCACATACATTCACTCTTTATTGTTTTGAGTTTTATAGAGCACAAACTCGACCCGAAGGTATCCAAGTGCTTCACATGAGCACTAGTGGATTTCCAGACAGACACATTCATTTTATGCAGGTAACAGGAGATTAAGTGATTTGCCCAGAATCACAGGATGTTGAGCATCCTTGTCAAGACTCGAACGTGGTTCCCCAGCTTCAAGGTCGACTTCAAGGTCGACTGCTCTAGCAATTAGGACAAATCTTTTCCCATATAGTAACAATCCACATAAATCTACTCCACTCCATGCCACATAATTCCCCTCAAATAAATTTCACACAACGCCACACAGATCGGGGGCACACTGATCAACTAAACACATTTTTAGTTTAAAATTAATTCAATTGATAATTTTTTTATTGAATTTTCCTTCCTATGAGATACGGAGACTGTTCTGTAGTTTGTAAGTGGTTCACATGAAATTATTCTTAGATAAAGATTTAAAATATTTCCAGACTCTGTGATCATTTGACACATGCAAGTAAGTAGATTTATGTCATATCACCATCATTAGTTCAACTAATGGTCCATTGACCAGAGGAAAGAACTTTTTGATTAGTGAAAGATTAGTTAGGAACTAGAGATAACCAATCTTAATATGGTAAGAAATTCATAAAAACATGACCCCAGCGGATATTACCATGTTGTTGTGAATTAATTTATGGGCCCAGGTATATATGTGGTGTAAGATTTCTTGTTGCTGGTAATATGCTAGATCAACTCCTCCAATCAGGGCAAGGTGTATGCCCCCTCCAACATAAGGGTGGCATAATTGAGGGTGTAGTCACCCCAGGTAAGTTGTCTATTGGCCCTACCTGCTCCTCTCCAAAAATGCCTCCTAAATTTTGTATTTATGTGGCCCCACCAGACCTAGAAACTTGATCTACAGTGACCTAAGAAGTAAGAAGACAACCCTGCAGCGAAGACTGAAGACAATGACTGCCTTGGCGCCACACCTACAGGCCTGTCTTCAGCTTCTGCGAACATATGACCAGTCTTGCAGCCAATGACCTATGAAACCCTGGGAGGGCTGTTTCCTTTCAAAAAAGGCTCCAGTCTCCCATGGACAGAGGACCTGTCCATGAAGAAACAAGCTCCAACGACCCCGGAATCCAGACGGAGCTGCGTCTCCAGTCCACTCTGCACCCAACGCCCATGGCCGAGTCTGATTGGCTTATCTTTGCAATGAAGTGTCCGCAGCAATCCTGACCTCGTGTCTAGTGTTGGCTGACCTCTCATGCCCTCCACGACGGCACATGCAGTGTGAATCCAGAACCTCCCACCCACTGCTTTAAGGTATAACTGGCCTCTGTAGGCCACAGGGAAGCAAAATTACACTCTTAGGCAGCCCTTCCCATAGATGTATAATGGAGTGTCAAGACAATAAACCACACTGAATTTCCCTATGAGTGTACCCTAACATTACGAGGCTTACCCAGGTCAATACCTAATCTTGCAGAGTCACCTATGCGCCAGGCTTCCTATGCACAGTTTCCGAGTTGAGCACAACAGGAGTCTCCTACACGCAACTCTTACATGTGTGAACATATGTTCATATGTTACCAGCTGTGTTGCTTAAACTTGCTGCACCGCAGAAGCCTTTTTTTAAAAGGCGGACACTGTTACCATGAGCTTACCGTGGGTGAGTCGCAGGTATAAAGGCTCCTCCACAGTAAAACGCTGTAAACCAGGCAATTAAAAAGCAAAAAATATGGGTGGGTTAGATGGACAGAACCCATCTTACCACAGCACTGCCTTTTGTTACCTTGGATTGACAAAACCACGCAGAGCCACGCAAGGTGGTTTTGTGCAGCTTAGTAAATCCCAGTTAAGGACTTACAACTCCTTGCAAGCCCTTAGCAAATCAGGCCCAAAATCTGGGTACTATGATTTGTCAGCAAAGAGTGCATTTACCCATAAGAGGCACATTTTATATGGGATTATGTAATCAAACTTCAAGAACGCAAACAAAGTTTTTAAGGATGAATCTAAGAAAAATTAAAGGCCTACACATCCATTCTCCACAAATGGCAGAATCCAGGGCACTAAGGAAACATTACAAACCTTGGGTTTGGGAAGCAAAGAGGGCTCACACTGAGTAAAAATTGCTAAAGAACAACATAATTCTATGGGTCAAAATGCCCGGGAAAATTCTGGCAATTTCTAAGTAAGCTTGACTTCCAATACTAAAATGAGTCGGGCAACTCTATCTTGAACAAAGCTGGACTGCACATATTGAGATGGTATATGCCAATGACTCAGATGGATGGGCTCCACCTTACATCTTAACTGTTGCTAAAGCCTCCCTCGATCCACCTTAACTTTGAGTATCATTAAATCACCAATATCTGATGGAGCTCTGAGCATTAATGGCCTTACTAATGCAATGTACTTTTTAAGCCTTACATTGACTTTTGGGATCCCACTCTTTCCACCCTATACCACAGCTCTTTGAAAATCAGATTGCGTCTTCTTCTTGTCAAGGATTTATATGGCATTTAGTATCTAACCAGCATTGGCTAAGCCAATAGGTCTCAGCAATCCGAGAGCTATTGCGGTTCTCAATGACAATGTCTTTTAGCCATGTGTTATGGAGTAGAGTGGATGTGTGCGGAGTGGAATTACGTGGGTTGGATTGGAATTGTTTTTTGTGAAATTGTGTGGTGTTGAGTGAAGTTATATGTATTGGAATTATGTGGCATGGTGTGCAGTGCAAATATGTGGACAATTATTATGTAGTCTTGAATGTACTGGAATTGTATGGAGTGGTATTATGTGTCATGAAGTGTAA
This sequence comes from Lissotriton vulgaris, assembly GCF_964263255.1. Taxonomy (NCBI): domain Eukaryota; kingdom Metazoa; phylum Chordata; class Amphibia; order Caudata; family Salamandridae; genus Lissotriton; species Lissotriton vulgaris. The sequence goes on from NC_141698.1 coordinate 376,602,981, forward strand.
TTATGTGGAGTCGTATTGTGTGTTGTGCAATTGCATGTAATGGATTTGAATTTATTTTGTGGCATGACATGGAATTATGTGATATGGATTGGATGTATGTAGTGTGTGGTGGAATTGTGTTGTGGAGCTGAACTATGTGGTTTGTTGTGGAATTATGTGGTGCAGAATGGAAATATGTTTAGTCGAACTGTGTGGCCCTGATCTGTGTGGCGTTGAGTGAAATGTATTTAGGGGGAATTATGTGGCATGGGGTGAGGTATATTTATGTGGATTGTTGCTATATGGGAAAAGATGTGGCCTAATGTCTAGAGCAGTCAACCTCGAAGCTGGGGAACTGGGGGGCATATTATCAAGGGGGTTTATCTCCGCTTTTTTGGCTTCAAAAGCCAAGAAAGCGGAGATAAAATTATCTCCCTATTACCAAGCTGTCGCTAACACCAGTTAGTGACAGCTAATAGGAGATAGCGACCATCTTGGGCCCCGCTTTGCATGTCAGTGATATTTATCGCTAATGACATGCAAAGTGGGCGTGCCAAGATGTTAGCGACTGGAAACAGTCCCTAACATCGCTATCTCCTATTACCAACTTTTGCAGATATTCGCGCTAAGCGCCAATATCTCCAAAAGCTAACACCTGCCCTGAGCAGTTCTTAGCCATGTTATCCAATGGGAGGTGGATAACATGGCTAAGAGCATTTGCTCGATAATGCATGAATATCGCTGACTTTTCAGCGATATTCATGCATTGCGGCCGTTTTTTATCGCATTTGCGATAAACCTTGCTAATAGCAAGGTTTATCTGCGATAAAAATCGCCGATGTGCGGCGATAATTTTTGTCTCTAAACAAGTTAGAGACAAAAAGTATCGCTAGTTGTTGGTAATATGCCCCTGGGTTCGACTCATGACAGGGATGCTCAACATCCTGTGAGTCTGGGCAAGTCACGTAATCGCCTGTTGCCTACATAAAATGAACGTATCTGTCTGTAAATCCACTAGTGCTCATGTGAAGCACTTGGATATCTTCGGGTCGAATTCGCGTTCTATAAAACTCAAAAAAATAAAGAGTGAATTTATGTGGTATAGCATAGAGTGTAATTATATGGAGTTAAAAAAACATTTTAAAATGACATAAATTCCATAAAATAGACCATTGGTGTCCAAATCGTGTATGCTTGTCACTAGAATTTCTTGCTATTGCTGTTTTTTTTTTTACGAGAACACATTTTTAAAATTCCAATACACACATTCATACCGTTTTGCAGAATTGTGGTACCAGTTGTAGAATGGTGTGATGCACAAGGAAGGCTCCTGCCCTCTTTAATCTTTTGTTTCTCTGCTATGTAAAGGAGGAAGAATGCTGAACTATACGGGTGGAGACTGATGTAATGCTTTTTTGTGAAAGGTGTGTGGGTTTCTTTCTGGTTGAGTGGAGGCTTAGCGCCACTCGATGCCATAGAACCTTTACGGCGGGTGTTATGATTGTGAGCTTGGCTTTACTGGGAATGCTGGATAGCAATTATGGCCTTATTTCAATGATTGTATGCACTTGCCTAAAGCACGTGGCAAAAATGGCACAACAAGGAAGAGGTGTGTGTTTGAACAGAGGGAAGGGTGAAATGTGTTTCACGAATGGCAGCTCATGCAGTAGATTGTAAAAAACAAAACTGGAACTGGGTCTGCACAGTTGGCTGACAATCAGACAATTAGATAAAAAATCTGCTAATTATAGGTTTAAAAAGTGAGCGGACAGCAGGATGGAAGTAGCACCATAGGTGGGAGAGGTATGGGGCAAGCAGCCAAGGGGGTGCAGTAGAGTGCAAGCGACAGTGGGAGGAGAGCCTGAAACAGCAGCTTTTAAAGAACAGAGATGAAGCAAGATGGACTCCGTATTTCTGCTTCTCAAGGGTCATTTATTTCAGTGTTTTGATGCTACTGAAGCACTTTATAAGAGACCATAAAAAGCCCAAAACTTCATAGAGTGACAGGTTTCACAGAGACAGGCACAGGCATTGCTTGGCAACCATTACAGTGGCCCATGTAGGGAAGGTAATGGTTTGATTACCCAGCTCAATATCAATAATTGATACATCACGTAATCTTCTTGATTTCGAAAGTCAAAATAAATAAATACAACTCATATCAAATTCCATCTGCCCATGTCTTCGCTGCCTGCTGATGATAAATATTACCAGAGGGAAAATAATTTCTCAAATTATTACATATTAATGCTCTGCATCACAGTTAATGATACTTCCTGAAACTGAACTCCCAGCTCCTGAGTTTTGATCTCGTCTTTAATCACACCAGTCACACTTGCACTGACATGCCAAGGGGAAAACAGATGTCTGGTATGCTGCTGACCACGCCTTCTATTGGCCCGGTTATGACCAGTTGCTGCGGAGATTAGGGCTCTAAACAGCAGGAGCTGTGGCTACCATAGTTAGAGTTGGGTGAGCCAACAGCCTGCGCGAAGCTCTTAAAGTGTTTGCAATGTAGAACAGGCAATACACATCACATAAAATATGAGAGGCTTTCTAAAATACTCAACAAGGGTATTTCTTTAACAGGTACCCTGGCACAAAAGACCGCTGGGCCTTGGTGAGTTGAACCGATGATGCCCCTACAATCCTATACACCTCTACTTAAGTCTGCTGTTGTTGGTCTTCCTCCTGCAACCTACAGTGCCATGCCTGCAGCCTCTTTGCCAAAAGAAGAATTTCCATCAAAATGCAATGACACCCAATGTCAAATTTGCACCCTGCACTCATCCATCCATGTGCCGCTGGTGGTGTATGTTTGCTGCCACTTTGTGGCCCCCTATGTGCATAACACATTCGCTGCGGCGGCTATTCCGCCGCAGCGCTAACGGTCGCGGGGGCGCGCGGCTCACCTGCGTGGGTGACAGAACCGTTCCGTCACTGCTCGCGGATGAGCTGTGCTTGTGACGGAACGGTTCCGTCACGGCCCCTCCCGCTTAAGAAACGTGCCGCGCAGGCGCGGCGAGCGGGCCGTGACGGAACCGTTCCGTCATAAGCACAGCCCAACCGAGGGGCGTGACGGAACGGTTCCGTCAATAGGGTCCAAAGGGTTAACCTAACCCCCAAAGCCTGGCCCCTGAAACCTATGTATCTCCCTACAAGTAGTGTAGCTCCAGGCAACCCCAGCTGCCATTAAAAAGCATTAGTCCGAACTCTGATTTTGACTTCTGCAGACTGCCGCCCCTGCTGGTGGGGGTGCAATGTTGGTACCTACCTGACCCCTGCCCACTGCTGTCCTTTGGTCCCCAAGCCTGGAACTGTAAGTTGCATACTTACCCGCTTAACCGCAAAACTATTTTCCCCATAACATAAAATTGAACTGCCCTTAAAGTATTCTGTGTCAATTTTTCAAAGTGCACATTATTTTTAATTAAAAACATGCTTATATTATTTAGGAAGATCTTGGTCTTAAAATAAAGTTTAAAAAAGTATAATTTTATAAAATTGTTCTGGATCTCCTTCTTGAGTCATGTGTCCATTACTGATCACTTTTGTGCAATAAATGTCCTCTCTGTTAGGCTTACGGCTGCTCACCCATACTACTTCTAATAGAGGACCCTGGGTTTTACATTGAGCCCTGTTTACATTTGGGGAGTCCCTGGACTCTGTGCACTATCATAAACAGAGCCAGTTTCCTACAGTGCTGCAGGAGCACAGCAACTCCCAACAAGGAATTATTTATGAAAGTGGAAACTCTATGATTGCAGAGACTCCGACTCCAGGACATCTCCTGAATTTTCAAAATCATTTCAAACACTCCCAAGGCTGGAGCTTATGCACTACAGCTGGGAGTTCATCACCCTCTATGGGTTTGTGTTCATGATTGCTGCTGTTAATGCCTGAAAGTGCTTAAAGAAGACACCTATCTGGAAGTGCTCTTGTGGGGCCAAGTCTATGGTTGCAATGTAATGTAATTAAATGTGATGCTCTCTGGTGGCTGCTTTTATAATTACATTTTTACGGTTGAAAAATGTATAAAACAAATATACAAACACATTTTGCTCACTTTAATTGCTTTATTGATTTAATAATGGTGTTAATGATAACTGATCAAAGTGTAAATTGTTATTAACATTAATAAGTGCACTTACAATAGGTTATTATTGTTGATGACTTCATTTAAGTACAGAATTATGATCTTTAACATGTGGTTTGCTGTTCTTGAACCTAGACCAAGCCAATAAACCTACTTGATATGTTTGTATGACCCCTTTAGGGAGTCAATGGTGAATATCTGATGTCATCTATTGTATTTTCGATCTGCCAATGTACATATTCGCAAAGTATTCCATAGTATTTATTAGTGTGTGAATGATAAATGTACTTCTCTTTTTTTCGAAAGAAAAGGTACAGACTGGAGAATAATTTATTGAGTGTTATTAGTGTATGCCAGGGAATGGTGAATACTAGCCCACACCACCTCCTTTGAATATGTCTTGGACTACTCTGCCTTGCTACACTGAGAGAATCAAGTGCTACAATGGGGTGTTGATTGCCAGTGGGGGACAAATGTAGACCCATTATTTATGTATGCCACACAACTAATGGCCTGTTTCCTTACAAGTGCATTTCTGTGCCATGCTTATCTTGCAGAAGGGAGGCATTCCACGGCTGGAGTGTGGGTGTTCCCACTTATCCACCCATGGAAGTTGGTGCACTCACATATTTACAATGAGTTGTATGCCTTGGAATGAATCGAAATGGCACTTCTTCCAGGACTAGGCTTAACAAGGAGAAATTTCTCCTTGTTACTTCCTTTTTCTATCTTTGATGCATGCAGAATCACACATAGAAAAAGTTCATCTATGTGGCTGATCTAGGCAATGTTTTGCCTAAAACACTTTTCTGACAAGACTAATATGGACTTCTGTTCACTTCCTCCAAAATACTTAAGACACTGTGCTTTTAGTTAGAACTAGTATAGGTATCCAGCACCAGCTGTCTATACGTCATGGTCATTGCAAGGAAAGGAAAGCAAGGTGACCATCAACATTTTAGAAAGCAAAATCGTATTTTTGAGTCCAGGATTAAAAAACCAGGAGCATGGCATGAGGGCATTGATCGGTGTCAAGGACAGCCTCTTATAAATAACTTGGTATTTCTTGTCATGATTGAGGTTGGCAGTATCTAGAGCTAGCTAGCTTAAAGCCTTAAGCAACTGCTTTCAAATTCCCTTTCTGGAAACTTTTTGGAGAGAGTTATCAAGTGCTTGATTTGCTCCTTCAATGAAGGAGATCAAGGCAAAATTCCTCCCTTCATTAACCTATGTACATGTGACTTTATTTGGAAAATTAGCTCACCTACTGTATTCAGAGCAATTTAAAGTTTTTAAACACTTTTGTCTTCCTAACCCAACAGATAAACATGGAATGCTGCCTCCATCTGCAGTCTTTGGTGATACATGCCAGGTTATTCTGCTTCTAATATCTAAATATGATCCCTAGCTATGATTCTTTGAAAGATCTGCTCTGGTGACAACTAATCGTGCCCTTATAAATCCAAATTGTTATGGCGGGCCTATTTACAGTACCAAATCAAAGGACACCACACAAAGTATATACCAAATATATATGTATTCATTCTAAACACAACCCATCTGCACTCTTTATGAGGTAAGAGGTAAAAGCACACTACAGGTTACTAAATTATCATACGATAAGTTGCATAGTATATGTTTTGCTATTGGGGCCTCACAAACCATATACTAAAATAGTGGTATAAGAACCACGTCTGGAGTAGAAAGTAGGCCTAGGCCTAGGGCATAGCTGGGGCTACACTAAACAACCAAAGGTTAGGAAGTAGGAGGCCCACAGGAGACGTGTGCAGTGTCTATACACAGCCACGAGTTACCAATGACTTTCTATTGGAAACAAAGAAGTTACAAAGTTACTGTATAAGGGCACTTCCGTATGGACAATGACAAAACCCCTATAGACTAGGACACTTTGAGAGTCAAGACCCATGGGAGCACCGGAGTACTCGTGTTACCTCACCCATGGAAGCCGGGTGCATATGTACCTTTAGGTGACGGGTTTCGTCGTCGTTTTTAATGGAGATCTGTAAAGAAGTGCTGCATGCGACCAGAGGAAAAGTGTCTGGGTGGATCCAAGAGTGGATCGAAGATCTGTAGAATCTGAAATCAGAAGGGACAGAGTCTAGGTCACTAGCCAGTGACCAGGAAGGAACTAGGAAGGAACCAGGCGATGTCGCGTGATCTCAGGTCAAGAGGTGAAGCTTGTCTCGGCAGTCACGAGGTCAAGGAGGTGTTGATGACAACCAGGAGATGGATTCAAGCTGTCCCACAAAGGATCTAGTTGACTGCAGTGTCGGTATCCGGATTAAACCCAACAAGTTGCAAATGCAATCCACACAGGAGATGGAGATTGGTTTTGGTGCAGACCAGCAGGGTCTGTGGCACTACTCCTATGCATGGAAACTGTAGCACGCCTGGAGCAACCAGGAAAGCAAGTTAGATTTCAAAGAGAGTCTTCAAGGGGCTCACTAGCCAATGGGCTAGGAAACAGGAAGATGCATCAAGCTAAAATACAAGAGCAGGCCCCACGGGACACTCGTGGAGTGTGGAGGGCTTAGCTTTGGTGCAAATAGTGCTCGGATTTGGGGCTTCTCATACTCCAATGCACAACTGCGAGATATCTTGTGAGTTGATGCAGTTAGCAAAATGCAGGATGTCCAGGAGTTCCAGTCCCACGTCTCTCGTGTCCACCACGGGTCTCAGCTTTGCTGGGATCTTAGAGCAGGGTCAGAGATGTCTGGAAGTCTGTGTCTTGTGTTGCAGAGTCTTTCCGTTCCAGTGTGAGCCTCAACAATGCAGGCAGGCAATATACTGGTGGTGCCTGTTTGCACAGGTGGTCACTCCTTGACCACAAGGGAGATATCTTCCATCTTCCAGTCGAAATAGAATGTCAAAGGTCTAGGATATGTCTTTCAAAGATTCGGCCAGGGTAATCTAAAGTCCTAGAGACACAGCTCCTATACTAATACCAAGTTTAGGGGTGGGACTACCTGGCAGGTCCCTCCTATGGGTGGACCTAAGAAGGGGGTGGTTACACCCCTTCCCCTTTGTCCAGTTTTCCACCAGAGCTGGGGCAGAGTGCCCCAGCAACTGGTTTTAACCGGGCCATGCATGGAGCACCTTGTGTGCCCCATGCAGTGTCTAAAAAGCATCCACTGAATGCAGCCCTCCCTGCCCAAATACATATAAGCCTGTCTGGGGAGGTGTTAGCACCTCCTTGGACAGGTAACCTATTGTCCAGGCCTCCCCTGCCGGAGTCTGTCCAGCAGTAGGAGGTCAGACTTGTGTCTGTGGCAGCAGCATCCATTTTGTGATGCTGATGCTCTGTTTAACTTTAACCAGGTTTACAAGTAACTACATGTCTTCTCCCTCTAGGAGGGTGGAATGCCACCCGCGCCTCCAGAACTGTTGGGGGGGTAGTATTCCAAAGTGTTTGACACCTTACACAACATGTTTCGATAAAGCCAAACCAAAATTATCATTAACCGCGAGGACTATAATGCACTTAAGAGTATTATGGCTATATCATAGAACAGCTATAAGGAGATGGTTCTGAAAGCTGCAGAGGGGCTCAGCTCCTGCTAGGGCACCCTCTCACATAAAACCAAGCACTCTGCCTCCAGGATTGATAAGGCCTGCCATAGGAGTGGCTTATAAGTTACTATGTGTCTACATATAAGGTAGATACAGGTATACTATATCTAAGTAAGGGGTGATTACACCACCTTACCCAGGCTGTGTAAACAGACCTGTGGTGTCAGTTTGGAGGGCCAGTCAGGGGTGGCATAATACATGCTACAGCTTCTGGTAGGCCTTGGATGCACCAATGCCCTGGGTACCTATGGTACACTATACAGGGGCTCACAAAGGTGACCCAATACCCAATCTGGTATGTACCTAAAGTACATGGTATCAATTTAGAGAGAGAACAGCTAGGCTGTGGTCCTGATTAGCAGGGCCACAGCCAGACTAAAGTCGAAAAACCAGAGAATCACAGCAAAAAGTGGGGGTGACCAAAGGAAGCAGACCCTACTCTCCTACACGTGTGACTTTATTTGGAAAATTAGCTCACCTACTGTATTCAGAGCAATCTAAAGTTTTTAACCTCTTGTGTGCTCATGGCGAGCTCAGCTCGTCATGAGGCATGGTGGCCGTGTGCTCATGACGAGCTGAGCTCTTCATAACAGCCGCAACGCTCTCAGACGGGGCTAATTCCCCCGCTGTGCTGAGTGTTCCGAGGAAACGGGTGTGGCCGTGACGAGCTCTGCTCGTCATGAGCACAGTGCAACCATGCTGCGTGGCGAGCTGATCTGGTCACAAGCACCGGAGTGCTGTGCGTGCCCCCCTCCCCCAACACAGCCAGGGAATGACCCCAGCGCGAAGGGGTTAGACACTTCTGTCTTCCTAACCCAACAGATAAGAATGGAATGCTGCCTTCATCTGCAGTCTTTGGTGGGCCATGCCAGGTTATTCTGCTTCTAATATCTAAATATGATCCCCAGCTATGATTCTTTGAAAGATCTGCTCTGGTGACAACTAATCGTGCCCTTATAAATCCAAAATGTTATGGCGGGCCTATTTCGTTCATTTATTAAAATGGCTAAAATCCCTTAAATTTTCACCATGCTACATTCCAAAGCCTACTGAAAAAATATGCACCTCTTTTATCAATCAAATTGGATCTGTTTTTGTTTTCTACCAAAACAAAAACCTTGAGAACTTTTTCACAGCTTCGATGAGAACAAGCCTCAAAAATATATCCTTGAACCAAACCTGATAGTCATTCAAACTAAGCAGTAGCTTTTTCAATTTATTTTTATTTATATTTTCCATCATATTCAAACAAAAAAATGACAGACAAAATTAGTATTCAGTGATACACTGCTTTCAGATACATCAACTGCTAAAGGTGTAGAAGAGTCACAAAATAGGTAGTCACATTTTTCATTACATTTTCTGACAATCACAAAGAGCACATGGTAGAAATAAAAAAAACACACGTATGGCATATGTCCTTACATTTTCAGCGTTCTTCACTCTTGTGATATACTCTCGCATGGGTCCCATAAGTCTCCTGGCCATTGTCCTGAGATTTGTGAAGATGTGTACATTTCAGCTTTCTCATTACAGAATACTTAATCATGGAGCCAGTCACATATCCTGGTGATAGACCGCTGAACCTTGCCCTGTCAACCTGGCATTATGCCAGAACCAGCATCAGTGCTAGTAACATTTGCTTAGTATATGGTACAAGGCTGGCTTTCTCACTGGTGGTGCACGGTGCAACTCTTTTTTGGCACCCCAGCATAGGCCTCCTTCTCCACAGATTCCCTCACTACCACCCTCCAACAGTGCCCCTCATATGTCACTGTGTTGTATTAGGATTGTAACTTATGATTGGCAAGTAACAAAAAGTTCCCTGGGACAAAAGTAGCAACCTCCTGAGTTATCAACATAAAATACAGTTCTTTGATCTGCATGGTACATGTTCTTTGCAGCAGACATATTAATCGTCTCTGCTACTAGTGACGATTCCAACAGCCACTAGATAATAATCAATCTCTCTCCAGCAGGAACCTTAATCACCAGAGTTATCTTGACATTTTTATTGTTGCCTGGAAACTGCTGGATGCACAAAAAACTCTGCATCTGGTGCTCTTAAACCCATAAATTACTGCTAGACACAGCGTCTCCCTCCCCCTAGCTAAGGGCCAGGGTTGGCTGCACCAGTTGCCCCACTCTAAAGCCAGCCCTGATGTAGAATGTTCACAACAAAGCCCAACGGAAAAGGGAGAAGCATTCATGTCAACTGTATACCAGGTAATACTTAGTAATTAATGATAGGGATGACCAGCAGCGACCGTTGTGTTGATAAAGTGGTGGGGGATTTTGGAGGGATGTCTGACAAAGAAAAAAACAAAAACAAAAACCACCTACCTGCCACATTGCGCCCTGTCTCCACTGCAGTCACAGGCTCTCAGAATCCACTGCGACCAATCCGGATGCTGCTTTCATGCTGCTGAAAGCAGCATCAGGATTTTCCTTGAGCTCCAATTAAATGTACTCCCAACTAGACTGGAAGCCTGTGCCTGCTCTCTCCAACCTGGCAACGCAGCTCAGGTTGGAGAGAGCTTCAGTGCGCATGACGGATTGGCCGGTCTGAGACAGCTGGTCAGACCATCATGGCACTGAATAGCACTGAAACCACTCTCTCCACCAGCCTGTTCTCCTTCTGGTTCAGCCCTATGCCTCAGCTCCGAGAGCAAAAATAAAACAATAATAAACAATGGTTTATTATAGTTTTCTTTTCTCTTTCTTTTTTTGCCTAAGAAATGTAGTAGCTAATATTGTACCCAGCATTCCAGCATTCAGTTACTCCTTTTCCATAGGGAGATGTGGTGCTGAGCATTACATGTTTACCCAGTATGGCGCATAATGGGCCTGAGGTTCCAAGAAATACCTCTCTGGATCCGGAACAGCAAATCCTCCATGTTCATATCAGTGAGTGATGTGTTCCCAGCTTGCTCGTGGCATCTTACCTCCCAATATAAGCTTAGTAAGGAGAGTGACAGTTCTGCTAGCATGCATTTACTGTGGTGGATGGGTATACTCAGAAACAAATAAAGTCGTTTTTGAATGACTAGCATGTTTATTAATGCTATCCTGCCCACTCTAGGTAACGGGAGAGCAATCTAGTGCTCCACTTGAGTTGCAAGCAAGCAGTGGGACATAATTATTATGTGATATTATGTCCCTGTGGCTGTTGGCCAGGATACCTAAATACCTTTCTGAGTTCTCCCTTCATGTCAATGGAAATTGTGGGGTAATTCTGTATGTCTTGTCTGTAAAATGGTACATACCAGATTTCTCCCCAGTAATGTGTCAACTGTCTGAAGCTCAACATGGACAAGACCAAAGTACTAATCTTTGGAAACCATACCTCCCTCTAGAATGACACCAGGTATCCCTCGGAGCTTGGATCCACCCCCACACCAAAAGACCACTCCCACAACCTCAGCATCATCCTGAACAGCAGACTCACCATGGAATGATAGATCAGCACAGTCTTCTCTGCCTGCGTCCACATTTTTTGCATGCTCCAAAGAATCTTCAAATGGATCCCCACAAACACAGCAAATACAGTCATGCAAGCCCTTATCACTAGCCGTTGGGACTATGGCAACACACTGTATGCAGGAACCACCACCAAACTCATGGGAAGGTTCCAGATGATACAGAATTCAGTGGTCAGATCGATCTTTCACCTGCCAAAACTGACCCACTTAACCCAACACCTGAGGAACCTTCACTAGCTCCCAGTCCACAAAAGATGTCAATTGAAACTAGTGACAAATGCCTAAAAAGCCCTCCATGACCTAAGAGCAGCAAACATGAACCACCAACTGACCTTCCACCAACCATCCAGAAATGTCCACCTCTCTCACCCTTGCACAGTCACCATGTATCTGTCATAGCCGTTGCAGAGGCCAATCCTTCTACCACCTCGCTGCCAGCTCCTGGAACACCCTCCACCTTAGAACATCACCCTCTCTGATAAATTTCAGGAAGAGACTCAAGACATAGTTTTTTGACTAAGTGCAGCAACTCAGCACCTGGATACTCTCACAGATGATTAACCATGTCATACAAGTACTGTTTGATTGATTGATAATGCACAGGCCTGCATACCGGCCAAATCTAATGATGTCTTGTATGATGGTGTCAAGGTTGGTCTCTGGGTTTCTAATGAATAGTAGCAGGTAATCAGCGTACATAGATAGAAATTATCATCAGGTTATGACACTCGCACAGATGGGAAGCTAAGGATTTGCTCGCCAGGGTAAATACCCGCAGCAAACTAGGACACCCCTTCTTTGTGCCTCATCTTACCTAGAGGAGGTATGTGGGATAGCTTTTCACCCACACCCTGGCAAATCAGGTTAGTATACAGTAATTATACGAATGTGATAAAAGTGTGCCCTACGTCCATCCTGTGCAGGATGGGTACAGAAGTGGCTAATCAAGGGAATCCAAGTCCTTCTTGGAGTAGAGAAGCACTGAGATTGCCTGAATCTCTGAAAAGATTCTATGAATCGTTGACAAATGTGCGCATAAACACTCTTATGCAGTGGTTTGTGCTATTTTTTGTCTTGCCTTTAATCTATGCTCAACCAGGGGCCATGTATGTCAAATAATTTCTGCCTATATCACATGTTTTGATTTTGTCTAAGGTGAACAGACTTTAGCTAATTTTCATGGAAAAGCACATGCTATCATTGTTCGATGCAACACATGCTGCCACTGTCCTGCCTACTCTCAATATCCTGAGTGTGCTAATATAATTTGAGAGAACTTTAGGCACAGATATCACACTTTGGGGCATCAGTGACTGTACATTTGTCCCCTTCCAAAAAGTTGTCTCTTTTGTTTATATGAGTAGCTAGAATGCACTGTTGTAACAGGTCCTAAACCAATAAAAATAATACTGTGGGCTAATGCATTTGCTACTGAGATGATCCTCCAATTCGTGACTTCACACGTTCATAATTTCTTACTCAACCTTTTGGTGATCTGGCTAAACATACTTATTTAAGTTTTAACCTACTGTGATGTTTTGGAGCATTTTGAAGAGTAGAGTGAATAACTCACCTAGACAAGTAACTATTATTAAGTTTTGAGTAAGTAGAAACTGTGGATGTACTTGTGTCCTTTAATTAGAAGTCCTGAAAATACTGGACTGCAGTTTTCATAACTGTGGTGCTAATGCATAGTGAATATAATCAAACATTCTAGAATTTGAACAAGAGAAAACCACAATAGGGCACAGATTTAAAATATGAGGGTAAGGAAAAATAAAAGGAAGAATAAGAAAAAAAGAATAGAGCAGAAAGAGGTGGATACAATAAAAGTTAAGGAATGAGTAGAATCAATAAAATATCATGACAGAGTGGATTATTTAGAAAGGAGTAGGAAGATCATGAGTGTCAAAGTAATGACAGTAATTCATATGTGATAGAAGGATATAGGAAGATAAAAAATGAGTTTGAGGAAGTAGGGCGTTAGAGTAGGTTGGAGTAGGAGAATGAAGAGTAAATTGGTTGTTGGGCATAGGGCAATGGGTAGTGAGAGTGGGGTGATGAGAGATGAGTAGAGGGAGAGGAGTAGGAAAGTGTGAAGTCAAAGGATGAGAGTGCTGAAAGATGGGTAAGATGAGAAAGAAAGGTGGTCAGAGTGAGGGGGCGAGTAAATGATCACAGGTGAGGGAGAGACCAGAGATGGAGGGTGGGTAGACTTAAGGAGATTGGTAGAAAAAAGAGGCAGGCAAGGAGAGTTACTAAGAAAGATAGAGAGGGTGGAAGGACTAACAGAGACTAGTAGGAAAGAAGAAGAGAACAAGTGAGGGGAGCTGGATAGTTGTTGCAATATCACCCCACTTTTTGCCTGTTTTTTTGGTGCAACTTTGACTGGGTCGCTGCTAACCAGGTTCCCAGTACCAGTGCTCTTCCCTAAAATTGTAACCCAATTGGCAAAACTTTACCACCCTCGGTAGGTTCCCAGTAAATGGTACCCTTGTACCTATGGCCTAAGGTGCTAAAGAGGGTCCCTAGGGGTGGCGGAATAAAAAGTGCTTCCCTAAGGGACCCCTCACTGGGCACACGCATGTCTGCCAGTGCAGGCTGCGTGTCTTGGTGCAGGCAAAAGTGAAAATGCAACATGTCACACATCACTGTCTGCCACGGCCCCTACCACTGCATATTCTATTTGTACGACACCCCTGCAGTAGCCCTGATAGCCCTCCGGCAGGGTGTTTAATATTATATGTGACGGCATACCTGCATAAGTCAATATGCCCCTGTACTGGTCAGTTCAATTACTGCCAGTTCAAGTGAACAGAAAAGCCATTTAAAACATGTTCTGGGAACTGGTGAACCTGAATTCCCCAGCTACATGATGGCTCCAATGAAAATAGGGATGTTTGATATCAAACATCTCATATTGATGAACCTACACTGATTCCAGAGTTGGATTCACCAATACTTGACCCAGAGGCTACCTCAGAGGTGTAGCCTGAAATTGTACCAACTGCTGGTGGGCTGCCTGGTCTTAGCCAGTCTGACAACAGAGACACATTTCTGACCCCCAAGGGTGAGAGCCTTTATTCTTGGGAGGCAAGAAACCAGGCCATCTCTGGCAGGGGGGTTTTTCACCCCCTCCCACAAGATGGCCTGCCGATTAGTTTGCTCAGAAAGGGGAGCTTCAAAGCAGCCCCTCCTCCTTTGGTATGCAACTCTGCTTTCTCACAAAGGAGAGGATGCCAACACCCCTGACCTGCTCCACTTTTGGAGGGGAGACAGGTGGAAAAATGTGTTAGATTAGAAGGTGTGCCCGCATTCAGCCAGCAACACCCCTAGGGTGGGGCAGGCGAAGGGGACCCCTCTCTTCAAATTCCTTTAACTTGTTTTGGAGGGAATTAGCCAACCAGGGACAGGGTTATGCTTGCTTCACATGGAAAGTGGTCATAGCATGGTGTAGTCACCCTAAAGGTAAGTAGCCCATTGGCTACTACCTGGCACTCCATCTAACACACCTAAATCCAGTATTTAGGTGGCCCCCCTAGGCACCAAACCTTAGATCCTGCTGACCTAAGAAGAAAGCAGAAACTGAAGAGCTGCAAAGAGCAAGGAGAAGAGGACGTGTGACTGACCTGGCGCCAAACCTGCCGGTCTGCCTGCTCACTCCTATCCCTGCCCAAATTCGTCTCGTCCTGCAGCTGTTCTCCAAGAACCTGGGAGACCTGCCTGCCTTTAACATAGAACCAGGAACTCCCTTAAATTGGTGGAACCGATCCTCTACACACCACAGGTCAAAATGACATCTGAAGCAGCGACTGAAGTGCTCACCACTGGGCCGGTCAAGGCGGTGGATCCCCAGTGAAGTGGCTAGAGTCCCCCAAGAGTGATAGTTGTCTCTCACTGTAGTGCCAATACTCTACTGCACTCCCAATGACCTCTAGATAGTAAGGCTCATCTGTTTGACCTTTGCAGCAATCAAAGGTTGTTGGTCGCCAGTCCAGCCACTGACCCCTTCAGTCTTTGCTGCAAGAGGAGGACATTCCACAGCACCTGCGACTGACATCAGAAATGTCCCAATTCCTGTGTTTTTGCATCTTCTCTGTGTTGGCGTCAACTGTGCTGCAGAAACTGTCTTGGTACGACAGCCGCTCTGCTGATGGATCAACCGAGGTGAATCTTTGGTGCACCTGACCCCGATGAAGGACATTTCCAAAGAGCTCTCCTCAGGAAAAGTATGGACCAAAAGCTAACTCCAAGTGCCAGTTGGCACACGTGTTGAAAGAGCCCAAGTGCTTTAACTCCAACTGCGACTGTCTATGATCGACAGACATGCCCGTCCTCCATCCTTTGTTTTCCTGCAGCCTTAAAACTGTTTTACATTGACGAAGGTTACCATTGCATACTCTGCTTGTCAGTCATGCTCGTCTTCCATTGACTGCAATACTAAAACTGTTTGACTCTGATGCAGGTTACCGCAGTGTATTCTTTAACAACTTTCTTCTGTTACTGTTTACAATGGTGCATTCAGGGCTTGCCTGATCTTAAAGAGTTTGATGCCTAAAATATATATATGAAAATACTTGCTATTTTTAATGAATTAGTGTGGATCTCCTTCATGAGTCGTGTCATCATGTATTGACCATTATGTGCATTTGGTGAATGTGTTGCACTCCTCTGTGTTAAGCCTAAGGCTGCTTGACCATACTACCCCTAACAGAGCACTTTGGGATTGCATATCAAGCCCAAGTCTACTTCTGAGGGAACCACTGGACTCTTTGCACTGCACATCACGTTTTTGATACATCACATAAAGAGCCAGCGTCTTACAATGAGAAAAATGCAGTAACATGACAGTTTTAATTTAGAAGAGATAGGTTATGTTTGAGGCACCAGATTAGATGTAGCCACCAAATGAGAAGATCAGTCGTCAACCCCAGAAGCTGCACTCTTTGCACAGTGGGCAGCTATGGGTAGAAACAGGGCCACATTTGATGTTTGATTGGCTCTCCTCAGGTTGCCAACTTTGATTGGTCTTCCAGTTCTTCTTGTTATTGCACTTATTTGGAGTAAATGTACAGCAGTAGGCACTATTCTCAATGTTAAAAGGTTGCACAGCTTTTTACTATCTGTTTAAAATGCAGATGGCAAATCTTGTGCATGCTCATATGCCCGCTCCATGTAATCCAGGCCTCGATGCTGCCACTGTAAAGGCAATTGGAGCTACCAGTAAAAAAACATACCCTGGGCAGCAGGAGTGAAAGTTCTGATTACACACAGCAGCACTCCCATGCAAGTACACGTACACATACTTGTATAGTAGCAGTTCAAGCTTCCTTTACACACACCAAGGGGAATATTTACAAGGCCCTATTGCTACCAAACTGTCACTGTTAGTGACGTTGTGTTGGCGATATGGGCTTCACTGTAATTCCAAGGCAGTGTTAAGCCACTTAACGTGGCTTAACGCTGTCTTGTAAATAAGGCACCCTTTCACACTGTGTTTAGCGTGAAAGGGGAGGGAGGGCAATGTGTGTTGCGGTTGGTGTTCCATCGCAACACCCAATAAAGTTGGACGCTGCCCCCTATTTACAAGAGTGGCGTAAATAGAAGGCAGCACCAAAATTAAGACCAGGGAAAACCTGCTCTTTTAACAGGTGAAACAAGAAGAGCTTTATTTCTCTTCGTTTTTGTTTTTTCCATGTGTGCTGAATTGTGCAGCACACATAGAAATAATAAATTGCCATTGATTGTTCATGTGCAGGAAGGTGACCCTTCCTGTACATAAACAATAAAAACTGACCTTTTGCAACTTCTAGGTGTACTGCATTAAGCAGCAGACATAAAAGTTACAAAACGCCATTTAATGAATGTTTATGTGCAGGAAGAGAGACCTTCCTGCTCATAAAAAATCTTCCCCCCAATGCAGACACCCTTTTACTAAGGTGCAAGGATGGCTGAGTTGGCGCTAGGCTGCTAAGTTTAGGGGGAAATACAGGGCTGCAGTATATTCTTGCAAATATGGGGCATCCCTGCATTTCCTGAAGTGGCCTCCTCGCAGGCCTCACCATTCCCCACCATGAGACCAGCCACATGTAATTCCCAGAATGGAGGAGGGGAACTGTATATCTCATGTGACAAGTATTGGGACACACAAATCTTATGTAGGACAAAGTAACCATGTGTTCTTTAAGGAAGATAAAATGAATGAGCAGGTGCAGGCCCTCACTCTCCCTAAGTCTGCTTGTCCCCCTCGGCTAGACCAGATGCATGCCAACTCCAGACTGGTGGACAGGAGCCTTAAGCCAAGGGACATAAATAACTGAACTAGTATAAGCAAGGTAATTCTTGTATGTAGAAATGTTAAATCTTTTGATTATTTTATGGTTAACACCCCTAAAATCCTGAGGCCCAACTTGGAGACACACGAGGCATTAGTGAACAAGGTGACCCATTGGATGTGCCACAAAAGGGGATGAAGATATATAATAAGGGGGGAAATACTAAGGGGCAGATTTACAAGCCACTTGCAGCACTTTTAAGCCCCCGTTGCATCACTTTTGTGACGCAGCGGCAGCGTAAACCATGCGCAACGTTGAAACTTTTTTACAACGTAGCGCATCTAGGCAGATGCGTCACGTTGTAAAGCCCTGCGCCACATGAAACCTGCGTCAGGTTTCCTGTGGGCATTCTGTCGCAGGATGGGCGTTCCCTCACAGAAAAGCCCTGTAAAACTGATGCAGTGAAATCTACAATATTTCACGGAGTCGGTTTTACAACGGTGCTGCGTCAAATCCTTATGCCTGCTTGATGCAGGCTTAAGGAGTGACGCACCACGTTGAGTATGGGTGGCCCATGTGCATTGTAGGAGTTGCGTCGTGCTTGCGACACAACTCCAGCAATGCGCTGCCCGTATGCCACAAGATGCGTCACGCATCTGCCCCTCCTTGCACCATGGTGCGCGGCATTGTAAATGCAACGCATCCGTGGTGGTGCAAGGGGGGGATATGCAGAGATGCACCAGAAGTCGTAAATATGTCCCCGTATGTCAACCGATTTACAGCTGGAAACCCAACAGTGGGATCACATAGGAGTGGCTATTTCTGAAAAGACCCTTGTGTAAGATCTAATTGCACTCAAACAGCACTGTAGGCAATGTAATAACACTTAAATAAGACTACAACTAAAACCCCCAGACATGATAGCAGACTTTCTAGGAGAAAAGAACCAACAACCATCCCTAAACAGTAGGCATCTCAATCTTAGGGAAACCTGTAATCCTATGAACACCTCAGATATTGGTTGACTCAGGAATGACGGCATACCTTGCCACACAGACCCAGAAGGACAGCAACTTGCTTGGTCACTTCCTAATACATTTTCTTGTGTGCGCTTCATGACTAGGACCAGGGTCACTGACACTTGCAATAATAGAGAAGCTCAATCACCACCACAGAGAGAATCTACTGGATCCATCTTGAGGGCTCAAAAACCGAAAGAGGTTGATAGTTTCAAGTTCAAGTTCAAGAATTTATATAGCGTACTACTCACCCAGAGGGTCTCAAGGCGCTTGGGGAGGGGGTTCATTATTTATCGAATAGCCAGGTTTTAAGTTCTTTTCTGAAGGAGATGTGGTTCTGTGTAAGGCGGAGGTGAGTGGGGAGTTCCAGGTCTTGGCCGCCAAGTAGAAAAAGGATTTACCTCCCATGGTGGATCTTTGGATACGCGGAACTGCGGCGAGGCCTTGATTGGATGATCTTAGTTGGCGGGTGGGTGTGTAGAAGGATAGTCGAGTGTTGAGACATTCGGGCCCTAGTTTGTAGAGGGCCTTGTGTGCGTGGGTGAGGAGATGGAATGTTATTCTCTTGTTGACGGGAAGCCAGTGGAGGTCTTTCAGGTGGCCGGTAATGTGATCTTGGCGAGGGATGTCCAAAATGAGTCTCGCTGATGCGTTTTGGATGCGTTTTTTCTGTAATTTGGCTGTAATTCCGGTGTAGAGGGTGTTTCCGTAGTCTAGTCGACTCGTAACCAGTGCGTGGGTGACAGTCTTTCTTGTCTCGGCGGGGATCCAGTGGAAGATTTTTTTGAGCATACGAAGTACGTTGAAGCAGGAGGATGAGACGGCGTTGACTTGATTGGTCAGCGAGAGTGAAGAGTCTAGGATGAAGCCAAGGTTACGTGCGTGGTCCGTGGGTATGGGTGCTGGGCCCAGATCCGAAGGCCACCATGAGTCGCCCCAGGCAGAGGGGGTTGATCCTAGGATGAGCGCTTCCGTTTTGTCTGAGTTAAGTTTAAGGCGGCTGCCTTTCATCCATACGGCTACTTCTTTCATGCCTTCGTGAAGATTGGTTTTGGCGGTGTTGGGGTCTTTGGTGAGGGAAAGGATCAGTTGGGTGTCGTCAGCGTAGGAGATGATGTTTAGGTTGTGGTGACGCGGGATGGAAGCGAGTGAACTCATGTAAACGTTGAAGAGGGTGGGACTGAGTGATGATCCTTGTGGTACACCGCAGATGACTTTGGTGGCCTCTGATTTGAAGGGGGGAAGTCGGACTCTCTGAGTTCTCCCCGCTAGGAACGAGATGATCCAGTCCAAGGCTTTTCCTTTTATGCCGATGTTGCTGAGGCGTTGTATGAGTGTGCTGTGACAAACAGTGTCGAAGGCGGCGGAGAGGTCGAGCAGAATGAGGGCAACTGTTTCTCCGTTGTCCAGTAGTGTTCGGATGTCATCTGTTGCTGCGATGAGGGCGGTTTCAGTGCTGTGTTTGGCTCGAAAGCCGGACTGTGAGGGATCTCGGGAGTTGTTGGATTCGAGGAAGGCGGCAAGTTGGCTATTGACGGCTTTCTCAATGACTTTGGCCGGGAATGGGAGGAGGGATATGGGGCGGTAGTTTTTAAGTTCAGAGGGGTCTGCTGTGGGTTTCTTCAGGAGGGCGCTGACTTAGCCATGTTTCCAGCTTTCTGGGAAGGTGGCAGAGATGAAGGAGCAGTTGATGACATCACGGAGATGGGGTGCGATGATGGAGTCTGCTTTGTTGAAGATGTGGTGGGGACATGGGTCGGTTGGCGAGCCAGAGTGGATGGAATTCATGAGGCGGATGGTGTCTTCAGTGGTGATAGGGTTCCAGGCGCTGAGGTTGTTAGAGGGCGGTTTAGGTTTTGAGGGGGGTGGAGAGGATTGTTTGTTGGAACTGTTTTCGAAGCTGTTATGTATGTCGGCAATTTTGTTGTAGAAGAAGGAGGATAACGAATCACAGAGGTCTTGGGAGGGAGTGATGTCGTTTGAGGCTGCGGTGGGGTTGGTGAATTCTTTGATGATGTTAAATAGTTCCTTGCTGTTATGGGCGTTGTTGTTGAGTCGATTCTTGAGTGCTGATTTCTTGGTGGCTCGAATCAGCTGGTGGTGTTTGCAGGTGGCTGCCTTGAAGGTGGTCATGTTGTCGGTGGTTGGGTTTTTTCTCCATGTTTTCTCGAGAGTGCGGCATAGCTTTTTGGATTTCTTAAGGTCATCGTTAAACCAGGGGGCCTTTATGCTGTCTTGTTTGGTGTGATGGTTTTTCAAGGGTGCTAATTCATCAGCGTTGTGAGTGATCCATTGTTTGAATTTGATGGCGGCTTGGTTTGGGTCCGATGAGAGGGCGGGTGGGATTTGGTTGAGCGATGTGAGGAGTTGGTCGGTGGTGATTTTGTTCCATTTTCTTCAGGGGATGGGTTGTGGGGGGTTGTGGGTCAAGGTGGTTTTGTAGCTGAAGTGAACACAACTGTGGTCCGTCCAGTGGACCACAGTTGTGCGATCGAAGGAGATGTGTTTGCTGGAGGTGAAGATTGGGTCAAGCGTATGTCCGGCTACATGGGTGGGGGTGTCAACAAGTTGTTTGAGGCCGAGATTGGCCAGGTTGCCAAGAAGGGTGGTGGTGTTGCTGTCGTTTTTCTTGTCCAGGTGGAAGTTGATGTCTCCCAGTAGAATATAGTTCTCGGAGGCGAGGGCATGTGGACTGATGAAGTCAGTGATGTCTTCGCTGAATTGTTTACGGTTTCCTGGAGGCCTGTAGATGAGGGTGCCTCTGAGTGTGGTTCTAGGGTCGGTGTGGACCTGAAAGTGGAGGTGTTCGGCGGTTGTAAGGTTATCGTCGGAGCTGGTCGTGATTTTGATGGTGTTCTTATGGACGATGGCGATGCCTCCTCCTGTTTGCTTGGTGCGGTCTTTTCGGATAATCTTGTAATTGTCCGGGATGGCTATGGCGATATCGGGTGTTGATGATGCGTTCATCCATGTTTCAGAAAGGAAGGCGACGTCCGGTGATGTAGTGTCGAGTAGATCCCAGAGTTCGGTGGTGTGTCTGTGGACCGAGCGGGTGTTCAGCAGGATGCACTTCAGGTGGTTAGAGTCGGAGCTGTGTTTGGTGTTAGTGGATGTGGTATGGTTCTTGATGCTGGTAAATTTGCAGGAGTGGCAGGCGAAGGGTCCATGGGTGAGTCCTGGGGCAGCTACGCAGCATAGAGGTGTGCGTCCGGGGTTAAGGGCTAGGAGGGTGGCGGCGTCATACGTTATGCTGGAGGAGTGTGATTTGCGTGGGCCAGGGGGTCTGGCGCTGGGCGCGGTCCTGGCGCGGACGGGCGTAGACGGGCTTACCTGTGGCGCACCTTCAGCGCGCATAGGGCGCGTACGCTGCGCGTGAACGCTGCGCACAAATGCATCTGCCATATGTGGATAGTGGAAGGGGAGGGGCGAGGGGGGTCAGCTGGGAGGCGGGAGGGGGAGGAGACACTGGCAGGGATCACAACAACAAGATGGCAGAACGAAATGGAAAGCGAAAGAGGGGCACGGGATAGCGCTATGATCTGAGCACAGTCAGGCACAAATGCAGGCAGAGCGGGCAGTTTTTAAAATAAATAATACACGCAATTGAGCAAAGTATGATACTGCACTACACCAATATCCAGCAAATCAGCGATTCAGTAGATAAGTAATAGCAAGCGCTACAATGCTAGGTGCTACAGGAGTCAAATAATGCAAAACAGGCTTAGCTCCTAATTAGCACTGAGCGCAACGATACCAGTCTGCATGAAGGAGTGTGGCGCTGTGGATTCAGGAGTCAGGGAGTGTGGGGGAGCGACCGCTTCAGTGGGAGCTTTGACGGTCACAGAGCTGGTCTTGGAGGAGTCGGTCTTTAGAGTCAGTGGGAGGGGGGTCAGCTGGGAGGCGGGAGCGGGGAGGAGACACTGGCCAGGGATCACAACAACAAGATGGCAGAACGAAATGGAAAGCGAAAGAGGGGCACGGGATAGCGCTATGATCTGAGCACAGTCAGGCACAAATGCAGGCAGAGCGGGCAGTTTTTAAAATAAATAATACACGCAATTGAGCAAAGTACGATACTGCACTACACCAATATCCAGCAAATCAGCAATTCAGTAGAGAAGTAATAGCAAGCGCTACAATGCTAGGCGCTACGGGAGTCAAATAATGCAAAACAGGCTTAGCTCCTAATTAGCACTGAGCGCAATGATACCAGTCTGCACGAAGGAGTGTGGCACTGTGGATTCAGGAGTCAGGGAGCATGGGGGAGCGACCGCTTCAGTGGGAGCTTCGACGGTCACAGAGCTGGTCTTGGAGGGGTCGGTCTTTTGAGTCAGTGGGAGGGGGTCAGCTGGGAGGCGGGAGCGGAGAGGAGACATTGGCCAGGGATCACAACAACAAGATGGCAGAACGGAATGGAAAGTGAAAGAGGGGCAGGGGATAGCGCTATGATCTGAGCACAGTCAGGCACAAATGCAGGCAGAGCAGGCAGTTTTTTAAATAAATAATACATTTAATTGAGCAAAGTACGATACTGCACTACACCAATATCCAGCAAATCAGCAATTCAGTAGAGAAGTAATAGCAAGCGCTACGATGCTAGGCGCTACGGGAGTCAAATAATGCAAAACAGGCTTAGCTCCTAATTAGCACTGAGCGCAACAATACCAGGCTGCACGAAGGAGTGTGGCGCTGTGGATTCAGGAGTCAGGGAGCGTGGGGGAGCGACCGCTTCAGTGGGAGCTTCGATGGTCACAGAGCTGGTCTTGGAGAGGTCAGTCTTTAGAGTCAGTGGGAGGGGGGTCAGCTGGGAGGCGGGAGCGGGGAGGAGACACTGGTCAGGGATCACAACAACAAGATGGCAGAACGAAATGGAAAGCGAAAGAGGGGCACGGGATAGCGCTATGATCTGAGCACAGTCAGGCACAAATGCAGGCAGAGCGGGCAGTTTTTAAAATAAATAATACACGCAATTGAGCAAAGTACGATACTGCACTACACCAATATCCAGCAAATCAGCAATTCAGTAGAGAAGTAATAGCAAGCGCTACGATGCTAGGCACTACGGGATTCAAATAATGCAAAACAGGCTTAGCTCCTAATTAGCACTGAGCGCAACAATACCAGGCTGCACGAAGGAGTGTGGCGCTGTGGATCCAGGAGTCAGGGAGCATGGGTGAGCGACCGCTTCGTTGCAGGAATCAAGTCCTAACTCCAAGACCCTGAGGGGGTACGTTTGTTGACTCACACCACATTATTCTTTAAGAAACATGGGCAGCTAATCCAATACCTCAGCCAGGTTTCTTGACCTTCAGCAAGAATGCAATCCCCTCCCCAGCTGGGCGCCCATCTGGAGGGTTGGTATTTTGGTTAAGCCTGAACCTGTTCTCTGTAGCAAGAGTAATTCTAACTTGCTCTAGAGATCTACTTGCTATTGAAATTAAGATCACAACATATGCGGGCCCAAGATATGTAGCCCTGGTTAACATGTACATTAGGTCAGTGCCCCCAAATGTTCAATCTATTACTGTACCTAAATTAGATTAACATATGGGGCCATTCAATCGGAATGCCCTAATGATTGTTGTGGGAGATACAAATACCCGAATTTCAACAAATGCTGGTTATAACCCCTTGGAAAATATTGATAGGATAGATACAAGAACATCTTCAACACGCCCGCATCATCACAAGAAGATAATAAAAACATCAAAAGTATGCACTCAATTAACAAATCTAATCCTCAAACGTGGTCTGAGAATTGTAAATGGGAATATGAAATCTGATTGCCCACCACGTTCCACTTTCAAAAAAGGCCTGAGCACTTCCCAAATTGACTATATATTAATAGACAGCAATCTATTGCAAGATCTAATGGACATGAAGGTTGGCCCTAGACTGGATAGTGACCATCAGGCACTAAGTGCTACCTTCTCTTTGACGCCTTTTTTTGATTCAAAACTAGAACCGGTAGGGACTACACCCGTAATTGTTACAGCAAACAATCTAAGGAACATCAAATGGGCAGCCCTAGTGAGGGACACAAAAACCATGACATGTCTGTAAAACCTACTGGTCTAAAAACTCTCCAGGTATTAAATATTAGCAACATACATTTTGTTTCCAATCATTGCGAACTCATGATACTCTAAGACCGTATTTCATGACGGAACACAGGAGAGGTGCCCTCCAAAAGCGAACTTCTTCCTGGTACACAACAGCCTGTCACCTGGAAAAATCCCTCCCATTGAGAGCAATTAAAAAGGGTTCAAGACCTGAAATCGCAACGGCTAGTAACAGGTATAAAATTGCGCTACATAGAGCCAAAAGGAAATGGGAAGAGTATTAATGGCTGCTGATGACCGAAGCCTTAGAGAAGGGTGACCACAGGAATTTTTGGAAACTACTATCTGCTAACCCCTCCAACGTTAACCAACTAGAATTAGTAATAAACCGGAATCATAGGTCTTACCTTTTAGTGGCTTGTATAATGGCAACCAGAAACATAACAATCTAGATCAACCACCTGCAGGGGAAACTAGTGTTCATGAGGAACTCGTAACCCATAAAGAGAATAGCGACCCCCTTAAAACAAGAGTCCACCTTCGTTTTGGCCTAGCTGTCATGATTCTCCGCAGACATTGACTAAAAGGGGTCTGAAGACTACAAGTCCCTACATGCCTCGGGACTCACCGGGTTTTCCCAGGGAGCCGGATAAAGGACTGGGGTGACTCTTCCTATTATGGCCAGGGGCTACCTAAACCCCCCTCTCCCTTGTCAAATTTTATTAAATGACATGAGAGGAATTTCTTTGGCAGCGGGGGTCGTGCAACCCCGGCCATATTTATTAAACATAAAATTAAAACAAAATTGAAATAAACAAATATTTACATGAGTATGCAGAAAACATTTTGCATGACATTGATTACAATTGATATATACAGATGTCAGACGGCTAACCTTAACATAATTCTAGTACGTAGGTATTTCCTATCCGAATCTAACATATCATCCATAATCATACAGCATTTACTTTTCTGCGTATCCTATTTGGGCCTACGGCAAGGTCACTAACTGGTGTCAGATCCTTATCAATTAACCATGCCCTCCAGACGGAGTGCGCATGCGCAGAGGGCCCATTTACAGTGAGGGTACTCCCTCCCCCAGTTACCCCCGTACGCTCTATTAACTCCATTAAAGGAGGCCCTTGCATTTCTGCACCTTTACTGGCGTCATTGTGCACGTGTGGGGTGGCCAACCAGCCTAGAGAAAGCATGACTGCCCCCTCCCCTGCACCCATCTAGCCAACCCGCTGTAACTGCCCCTAGAGTTGTTGGAGAGACCACTTGTCCCTCGACTAGGGCGACCCCATTCAAGAATGGTGCCACCCTCTAAGGACCTTAAATTTGCTGCTCACCAATCATGAATTTCCAGCCACAGGCCAGTGTAGTTGCCTGACTATCTGCCTCCCCCCAAGCTTCCTCACTGAAAGGTCATGCCCTGTCCTTAAAACTCCCCAGCCAAGCCACTATATTTTCGAACAGGATTTTATTCCCTACCCTAGTCAGGTGGACCCCGTCTTTTAAGAAGCACAGCTCCCCCCTGATACACCTGTGTGCGATCGTCTGTAGTTGAGGAAACCTGAACAATTTCCCTATTTTATCATTGATCCTCCTTATTGAGTGATTCAACACATTTACAGAATCTCTCCCCCTCCATTTAAATCTGGGTACCATCTGAGATCATACTATGGTGAACCCCTGGCGTGTCTTAGCTAACCAACCCACTTCTGAGATTATGGTTTCCATTAGCCCCCTTCTACCCGGGTTTACCAGATTGTTTCCACCCAAGTTTAGGATAACTATGTTGGGTGGAGCCCCACGCTTACCTAAAATATCTGTGACGAAACCCCTGAACTGAGTAAGGCAGAGCCCTCCTTTCCCATGAAATGACACCCTAAAACCGGCCTGTTCAACTCTGTGTTTGTAATTTCATGAAAGGAAAACTGCATTCAAACATATTACATATGAGTGGCCAATGACCCAAACAACCTGTGATCCTGCTTCCTGTGGATGCGCCCGTCCTTGTATTGGATCTTTGCTGCTGGTGTGCCGCCACCAGTTTCCCCCCAGCGTGACAGGTTTGAGAAACTGTAAATGCAAGCAGAGATGGAACATGCATCAGTACAAGTGTGAAATTGCCCCACTCACAGCATGTGTAGCCGCACACAGCTCTTATAAGAATTTGAAGACCACCTACTGATCTTTTTTACACTGCTGCTGTGCAAACCTCTAGCTGTTGCTTCAGTGGCAGCTCCTATTCTGAATGAGTGTGTTCCAAAACACCTAGCATCCAAACCTGCCGTGTTTATTGCCATCTCCATGACCCTTTTAAACTGGAACCTGGTGAGCAGGGTCCCATCTGCATGCATTAGCAATGCTCCCCCCATTGTATTAGTTCTCTGTCACAGGAATGTCTCTAGCTGAGTCACGGGGCAGCAAGGTTTATCATGTGCACGATGGAGTACTATTCCCTCGCCACAGGCTTCCTGATCTGTTTTTGATTTTTTAACAGATATTAGTAAGGTGTCGCCCTGCACTTCTGCATGTTCAAGCTGCCGCCCCTTTTGCACATCCTGTTTATTCTGCGCCACCAACTCCCCTATCATAAATGCTCCATAAAAAGCTAGTGAAAAGGCGGCTCTGAATAGCAAACCTCCCCTGTAGAGCTGCAGATGCCATCCAGAGCTGCTAGTAGAGATGCTAGCAGTTCTATCCCAATTGGACGTCTTGTGTGTGGTGCTGATCCCTGAAGGCGTTGCCACCCTTTCAGGGCCTTCCTATCAACTAAACTATTGGTAGTATCCCCCCTGCCCTTAATATGTGCGAAGAAGGAGATTGCCGCCTCATGTCGCCTGGCTGCCGCCGCTGAGCGCCCTTCTTTATTCGAAACAAAACAGGTGATGGACCGAATGTGGATCAATGTCACACATTCATCCCAGTCCAAAGATCTGGGCCCAAATCCATCGTTTTTTTGCACTCCACACCACCCTGGGTTAGACAATGGCGATATGAAAATCAGCTCTGACCCTGTGCCCCATGGGAACAGTCCAGTCCAAACTACAAAAGCCATGTCCTTCCCAGAACGGAATCAAGCATCCGAGGACCGGACCGGTTTCGAGGAAACACCTCTCATCAGCCCGGCTAGCTTGACTCCAGAGGTGTGAACTGCCTGGGACCCACGTCTGGGCATCCCCAGCTCACTTAGGGCGGAATATGCAAACAAAACAGGTGATGGACCGAATGTGGATCAATGTCACACACTCACCCCAGTCCGAATATCTGGGCCCAAATCCATCATTTTTTTGCACTCCACACCACCCTGGGTTAGACAATGGCGATATGCAAATCAGCTCTGACCCTGTGCCCCATGGGAACAGTCCAGTCCGAACTACAAAAGCCATGTCCTTCCCAGAACGGAATGAAGCATCCGAGGACCGGACCGGTTTCGAGGTAACACCTCTCATCAGCCTGGCTAGCTTGACTCCAGTGGTGTGGAGGGCCTGGGACCCACGTCTGGGCATCCCCAGCGCACTTAGGGCGGAATATGCAAACAAAACAGGTGATGGACCGAATGTGGATCAATGTCACACACTCACCCCAGTCCGAAGATCTGAATGTGTGACATTGATCTACATTCGGTCCATCACCTGTTTTGTTTGCATATTCCGCCCTAAGTGCGCTGGGGATGCCCAGACGTGGGTCCCAGGCCCTCCACACCACTGGAGTCAAGCTAGCCAGGCTGATGAGAGGTGTTACCTCGAAACCGGTCCGGTCCTCAGATGCTTCATTCCGTTCTGGGAAGGACATGGCTTTTGTAGTTCGGACTGGACTGTTCCTATGGGGCACAGGGTCAGAGCTGATTTGCATATCGCCATTGTCTAACCCAGGGTGGTGTGGAGTACAAAAAAATGATGGATTTGGGCCCAGATATTCGGACTGGGGTGAGTGTGTGACATTGATCCACATTCGGTCCATCACCTGTTTTGTTTGCATATTCCGCCCTAAGTGCGCTGGGGATGCCCAGACGTGGGTCCCAGGCAGTTCACACCTCTGGAGTCAAGCTAGCCGGGCTGATGAGAGGTGTTTCCTCGAAACCGGTCCGGTCCTCGGATGCTTGATTCCGTTCTGGGAAGGACATGGCTTTTGTAGTTCGGACTGGACTGTTCCCATGGGGCACAGGGTCAGAGCTGATTTGCATATCGCCATTGTCTATCCCAGGGTGGTGTGGAGTGCAGAAAAACGATGGATTTGGGCCCAGATCTTCGGACTGGGGTGAGTGTGTGACATTGATCCACATTCGGTCCATCACCTGTTTTCTTTGCATATTCCGCCCTAAGTGCGCTGGGGATGCCCAGACGTGGGTCCCAGGCACTCCACACCACTGGAGTCAAGCTAGCCGGGCTGATGAGAGGTGTTACCTCGAAACCGGTCCGGTCCTCGGATGCTTGATTCCGTTCTGAGAAGGACATGGCTTTTGTAGTTCAGACTGGACTGTTCCCATGGGGCACAGGGTCAGAGCTGATTTGCATATCGCCATTGTCTAACCCAGGGTGGTGTGGAGTGCAAAAAAACGATGGATTTGGGCCCAGACCTTCGGGCTGGGGTGAGTGTGTGACATTGATCCACATTCGGTCCATCACCTGTTTTGTTTGCATATTCCGCCCTAAGTGAGCTGGGGATGCCCAGACGTGGGTCCCAGGCACTCCACACCACTGGAGTCAAGCTAGCCGGGCTGATGAGAGGTGTTACCTCGAAACCGGTCCGGTCCTCAGATGCTTGATTCCGTTCTGGGAAGGACATGGCTTTTGTAGTTCGGACTGGACTGTTTCCATGGGGCACAGGGTCAGAGCTGATTTGCATAGCGCCATTGTCTAACCCAGGGTGGTGTGGAGTGCAAAAAAACGATGGATTTGGGCCCAGATCTTCGGACTGGGGTGAGTGTGTGACATTGATCCACATTCGGTCCATCACCTGTTTTGTTTGCATATTCCGCCCTAAGTGCGCTGGGGATGCCCAGACGTGGGTCCCAGCCAGGCACTCCACACCACTGGAGTCAAGCTAGCCGGGCTGATGAGAGGTGTTACCTCAAAACCGGTCCGGTCCTCGGATGCTTGATTCCGTTCTGGGAAGGACATGGCTTTTGTAGTTCGGACTGGACTGTTCCCATGGGGCACAGGGTCAGAGCTGATTTGCATATCGCCATTGTCTAACCCAGGGTGGTGTGGAGTGCAAAAAAACGATGGATTTGGGCCCTGATCTTCGGACTGGGGAAAGTGTGTGACATTGATCCACATTCGGTCCATCACCTGTTTTGTTTGCATATTCCGCCCTAAGTGCGCTGGGGATGCCCAGACGTGGGTCCCAGGCACTCCACACCACTGGAGTCAAGCTAGCCCGGCTGATGAGAGGTGTTACCTCGAAACCGGTCCGGTCCTCGGATGCTTTATTCCGTTCTGGGAAGGACATGGCTTTTGTAGTTCGGACTGGACTGTTCCCATGGGGCACAGGGTCAGAGCTGATTTGCATATCGCCATTGTCTAACCCAGGGTGGTGTGGAGTGCAAAAAAACGATGGATTTGGGCCCAGATCTTCGGACTGGGGTGAGTGTGTGACATTGATCCACATTCGGTCCATCACCTGTTTTGTTTGCATATTCCGCCCTAAGTGCGCTGGGGATGCCCAGACGTGGGTCCCAGGCACTCCACACCACTGGAGTCAAGCTAGCCGGGCTGATGAGAGGTGTTACCTCGAAACCGGTCCGGTCCTCGGATGCTTGATTCCGTTCTGGGAAGGACATGGCTTTTGTAGTTTGGACTGGACTGTTCCCATGGGGCACAGGGTCAGAGCTGATTTGCATATCGCCATTGTCTAACCCAGGGTGGTGTGGAGTGCAAAAAAACGATGGATTTGGGCCCAGATCTTCGGGCTGGGGTGAGTGTGTGACATTGATCCACATTCGGTCCATCACCTGTTTTGTTTGCATATTCCGCCCTAAGTGCGCTGGGGATGCCCAGACGTGGGTCCCAGGCACTCCACACCACTGGAGTCAAGCTAGCCGGGCTGATGAGAGGTGTTACCTCGAAACCGGTCCGGTCCTCGGATGCTTGATTCCGTTCTGGGAAGGACATGGCTTTTGTAGTTCGGACTCGACTGTTCCCATGGGGCACAGGGTCAGAGCTGATTTGCATATCGCCATTGTCTAACCCAGGGTGGTGTGGAGTGCAAAAAAACGATGGATTTGGGCCCAGATCTTCGGACTGGGGTGAGTGTGTGACATTGATCCACATTCGGTCCATCACCTGTTTTGTTTGCTTCTTTATTTGAAGCATCTAAATATCGCAGGAGTGCCCCTGTGTCATGTCAGCTTTCAACCCACTCCTTCCCCAAAAAGGCACAGTAAGCCCAAAACTCCCCTTAATAAGCTTTCCTGGTCTTGGGAGCTAGGCTAGTTGCCACGAGGTTTTGTAGTTGGGGGCACCAATCTGCCAAAGTTCTTCCGGGAAGAATGTTGTGGTTGCCTCCGCAGTGGGTAGGTGTTCCCTGAAAACCTGCATCTTGAAGTGCGAGAGAGTGAGTCAGCAGCATTATTCAAGACCACCAGGACATGTTTAGCCTTAAACTGTAAGTTCCATTTCATACATAACACTATCTCCTTCAACAGGCGGAGGATCATTTTATACCTTGCAGCCTGTTGGTTGATGCATTCTACTACAGTCATGTTATCCGACCAGAAAACCACAGATTGATTACGCAGGCGTTCAGGCCAAACAGTGAGTGCCACCCAGATGGGAAAAAGTTCCAGGAAACCAATGTTAGCTGTCACACCATTCTCCACCCACCATGCTGGCCAATGTTGAGCCACCCACTCATTATCGAGTATAGCCCCAAATCCCGCACTGCCCGCAGTGTCATTCCATAAACCTAACTCTGCAGAAGAAGTGGGTGGACTGGACCACAGCACCCTGCCGCTGAAATCCCGCAGGAATGCCATCCTAATACTCATGTCCTGGCGAACCTCAGACAACAGTTTTGTGTGATGGTGCTTTTCTTGGAGACCTGCCATGGCCTGTGAGATGGAGCGGGAGTATGGTCATGCCATAGGTACGACTCTCAGCGCAAAGTTCAATTGACCGACCGTCTGTTGCAGCTGATGTAAGGTTACTTTATCTTTTGCCAGACATTGTTGTAATGCTGTCTTAAATTTCTTAATTTTTTTCTGTACATAACCGGAAACACCCATGTACTTAGTCTAACTCGATGCCCAGGAATTAGATTGTAGTTGTTTTACCTACTGTTTTCCCAGGTGCCAGGGGAACCCCAAAAGCTTCATAAGCGCGCACAATTCCTGCAATGCCCAGGCACACTCCCGGGAGACTGCTGACCCCAGAAAAAGAAAATCGTCCAGATAGAGCATGACATATTGGTGCTCCATGCCTGTCTAAGAACCCATTCCAAAAATAAACTTAATTTTTCCAAAGTAAGCGCAGGAGACCGAGTACCCCATGGGCATGCACATATCCATTTAGAATTTGTCTTGAAATTTAAAACCCAGAAGGTGGTAATCCAGTGGGTGGACTGGAAGCAAACGGAAAGCAGACTCAATATTCGATTTGGCTAGCAAGGCCCCGGGGCCCAAACTCCTTAGCATATCAACTGCCTGGTCAAAGGAAGCATATTTAACACTACAGATTTCCTCACTGATGGCTTCATTCAATAAATTGCCTCTAGGGGCTGACAGATTATGAATCAACTTGAACTCCCCTTCCTCTTTCTTGGGGACCACTCCCAAGGGTGAGCAGACAAAATTGTGTACAGGGATGTGATCAAAAGGCCCAGCTATTCTGCCCAAGCGTAATTCTTTTGCAATTTTTGTTGCTGCCACCCCAGGATTGGTCTTCACAGAAAGCTGATTTTTGCAATCTGGTGTCCCTATGTAATCAAATGCAGGAACCCTAAAACCACACAGAAAACCCTCTTGAAATGCCCTAGCCGTGGCATGATCTGGGTATTTGTTTAACCAAGGAGTCATAGCCGTTACTTCAATGAGTGAGTGTGTTACAAGTTTTGTCCTCTCCTCACTTCTATTGCTTCTTTCCCCTATATCCTGATTTTTTGAGGCATTTGGACTCTAGGTGAGATGGGTTAGCACAGATAGAGCATGCATGCCTGAACTTACAGGTGCCCAGGGTCCAGGTGCATGTCCACCTATTGAAATCCCAACATGTCCCCTTTTGTCCGCCCCCGCTACCTGGACTAGAGGCAGTGCCTGTGGTTTGGGGTCGCCAAAAGGGCTGAGAAACATGAAATGTCTGACCCTGTTAAAGGTTTGCACTGAGTTACCCAGTTGTCCTGGCCCAATCTGATCCAACCATGAAATTGTGTCGACCCAGTCCCATGAAAGGGATGGATCAGCTGTCCTAGCTTTCCTGAGATGTCTATCATACTCCTTCCACCCTATGCCCCCATATTTTTCATGAGTCAAAGTAATCCTACTCTGGTAACAAGCCATCTCTGCTTGTATATTAGGGGAACGCTCAGCTGTTTTTGCCATGAATACTGAGAAAGCCCTTATCCAGTTGTTCAAATTCTCCTCTACCCTGAATTTCTACAATTCACTATGCCATTCACTAGGAAGCATCCAATCCTTTTGTTTCCTTGATTCCTCCCTTTCCCTTTTGTCCACAAGCAGAGAGAACATATTAACGTAACTACCAGACCATACAAGTTCTTTCAACTCCCAGGTTACATGCCTGGCCAAATGTTCCCTTCCAGTGCATGACTCACCCACGCCCAGTAATGGTAATGTCACTTCTTTACCTATTGAAACCACTCCAGCTGGCTCCGCCAGCTTCTCCTTCCCCAAGCTGCTCAATGGCACTTCTTTGTTAATTCCTGATGGGGGAACTTCATCAGTTGGTTGGGGAAGAGATGGAGTACCTGGCCCTTCGCCTGGCGCACCAACCGGTGTTGCAATAATCTGTGCTACCATCTTTTTCACCTCATCCAAAGGGTCTTCTCCTACCTCTTTTGCCCCCACGGATGTTCGTAATATCCCCACCCTCCTAACCAAGGAAGAACTGCCACTAACTGTGCCACTAATTCCTGTGGGACCTGATTGGCGCCAGTAGTGGCACCTGATGGGACCCCACCACGTGGGGCCACCCCTACAGGGAGCCATGAGATAGGTGTAGGGACCACCGGGACAGGTGTAGGAACCACTGGGACAGGTATAGGGACCACTGGGATAGTTGTGGGGACTGCGGACAACTTAAAGGGGACTGGGCAGTTCCTAAAGGAAGGAAAGGATGGTCACTAAGGTACAAGTGGCAGTGCTCAATTAAGAACTAACCCTGGGTATCCTCTGTGTTGGATATAATGGCCTCACACACCCTTGCGAGTGTCATGCTTCATCATAGGCAATGCTCCTCGTTGAGTTGGCGGTGCAATACCCAACGGGCACACCTCAAAGAGGGGCTCTTTATCGGAGATCTTTTTATCCAACTGCCTATGGGTGAAGTGAGGGTGAGGGGCTAGAACAGAGTAGACGGTGTGGGTGAGGATAAAATGAGGCATAAGGTACCGGAAAACAATTTTATTCTGGTGGTCCTATGCCGCAAATACAATAAAGATTAATCTGTACTCGCTGGAACTGAAGTTTCCAAATACAAGACAGTACTAAGGTGTGAAAGGTTTGGTCAACATGTTTCTCGCTTAAAGTACATTGACATGCGATTCTTCAGGACCTAATATACATATCAAAACTACTATCTACAAAAACATGACCTACAAAAGTGTCAGTTTACAAAAAGCACACAAATTGTACTACCTGTTTAACACCTGCTCTTCCCTAATAGTTAGAGTTATTAGGTGTCAACGGTGCCCAGCAGGTCTGACATCAGGGGAGAAGCCATTGTAACTAAGGTTTGTCTGCCTGAGTCAGTACAGTTTGTGGCTACCCATCACCGCTGGGCCCGGATAGTGTGGGGACCCCTGGGACAGGTGTGGGGACCACCGGAACAAACGTAGGGACCGCCGGGACAGGTGAAACCCCTCCCTGCAGGACACCCCCGCAGGGACCACTAGGATTGGGACCCCAGTGGGACCCTCCCCCGAGGGAACAGCACCCGATGGACCAGACATTTCCCCAACCCCCCTAGATGGGTGACTGGCATGGGAGCTTTTTGCAGAGTCTTCCCTTTTTTGGGCCTAGCCCGTGTGGGGAGTGGGTCTAATTCCCCCTTAGTTTGGGGGCACTCTGGTGCGCTTAGGTCTCTCAACCGCCCCACCCTGACCCTCAACTCTCTCTCTGAGGTCTGACAAGCTCTGCCCTATCTTATCAACCTTTTTCCATCTTCTATCCATGGTCACCATCTTGCGCATCATTGTTTCCATCATGTGCTCCATGCGGGAGCGCTTCTCGCCACGTTTTGACTTGCTGGCCATAGCTCCTGTTCCCTCTTGCAGGGTTACTTATAAAATGTTAAACAATAACATTTCGAACACAATGCTATCCACACTTAAGTAATTACTCCTGCTGAGAGAGACCCCACAATATTCACCAGGTCTGGTACTTCGTCCAGGTCCTTACCTTAGCCCTGTTGGAGGCACACAAACTGGTCGTAAGAACCACGTAACTGCAGCCGCGCGACAACAGCTAACCTGGGGGAAGGCGAGTTATCTCAAGCCCGTGCGGCCCACAGAAGCAGTGAAATGCAGGCCTGTCTGTGTCCTCTTCAAGCGATACTCCTCATGTTGCCTCCGGTGTCCTACCGCAGTGAGTCTCCTTGTTTGCACTCTAAAATGAGAGGCAGAAGATTAGTCAACTGACAAAACATCCATCAGTGTTCCTTCCTTTTGGTTACAAAATGCATTCAATTCAATTCCACACAGTATGTCAAAGGTCCTTGATGTGGGTGTGCTGATACTAGCTACTCCACCAATGCACAATGGCACACTTGGCCCCAAAGCAGCGCACAATATCAACCTTTTCCTAGCTAAATGTGCTTGTTCCCTTAAAACAGCACTTAGACCTAGATCATCCACCGTTCTTCCAAATGTGCTTTTGGTTGTAGTAAACCACTAAACAACAGTGATACTACCACACTCACTTCTCAAAACCCCGATGCACATGTGCCACAACAGTCCCCCAGTGCTACCTCTAAAGTAGCTGTAGGCAATACCTTAATAATCAATGTCTACGTTTTTTGTTTTCTAAACCGGAGAGGTTCGGAGCTGCCTCCAGATTATGTAAGCGGCGGGAGAGCGGGAGGAAAGCTCCGTAAGGGGGAGTCAATTGTGGACACAGTGCTGCTGATACCCGGTTTAATTAGAGTGTAACCAATATACTGTCTTTAGGCGGCAAACAAGCTTGTTACATAAACAGCTCCTGTTTGAAATGGTGGGATAGCGGAAGAAAGCTCCGTACAGTTGGAGCACAGTGTGGGCCTGTGCCTGCCCTCGGTACCTCAGAGAACCGCCGTGTGCGCTTCTCATACACCCGTCTCCTTTCACGAAGCGGGGACGGACCCGGGTGTCCTTGTAACCGCCACGCTGACCTCGCCTGTTCACGCCGCCTGCTCCTCTGCCACAGTAGTATTCTTGCTGAATGCTGCCCACGCCTCCTGCTCCTGAACCTGCAGGAGAAAGACAAAAAGAAAAAACACAAGAGGCCCAGCACATCTCTCCTGAGACGCTGGAAACACCACCGTCTTTCTTCTACCGTCTGACATGCTCTTAATTCCGGCACCACCCGAACCAATTCAACCTAAAAGGAAAAGAACAAAGAAAACAATTACAGCCTCTCTAGAGGCTGGTGAGGCAGGCTGTGGAGTGCGGAGTCAAAGAGGCAGACTCTCGCGCTTCTCAGCCTTTTAACCCCTACCTGCCAGGCCTGACCTTTGCTCCTCAGGTGCCCCAAAAGTGATTCTATCACTTCCGGGTCACTGTGAGGGCCGGGTACCAACCAGCTTTGAGACGCGCCTGTCGCATCATTACTGCGCAATAGGCTTGCCTCTGTGATCGAGGGAGGGGGGCCGGTGGGAGCGCCGTACTTGTGGCCTGGCCGATGCCGGTCCCGCCTTTCTTCATTCAGTTTGGAGCCCTGATTTATTTTGGATGGTCTTTGCCTTGGACTCCTGTTTGCATTCCTCATTCCCAGCCACCTCACTACCAAAATGGAAATATGTCACCCTGAAGCGTAACCATCTGTACATCGCTTTCATTGATCTGAGAGTGGCTTTTGATCTGTTTCCTAGGGAAACTCTATGGGAAGTCCTTGATGGGTATTTCATCCCCCCAGACCTGCTAAGACTACTAAAAGTTAAGCCTGGGTTGAAAATCCGTTCCGCTTGCGGAATGTGCGAATTTTTGGCAATTTCGCAGTCCGCGAATCGCACAAAATTGTCAAAGAATTCACAATTCGCGAGTTGGCGGATTTTTTTTTGATAGGTCGCGCTTTAAATATACAATCTTGCGCGCGCGGCGTTGACTTACCGTGATTGTGAGTTCGCCGAGTTGTTTTCCGCCCGGTTTACGTGCGCTGCACCATTTTCGATCTTGGCGTAATCGCGCAAGACTATTCGACTGCGAGTACGACATAGCGTGATGGGGCAAGACTTTTCGGCCGCGAGTACGTCATGGCGTGATTGCGCGAGATTTTTCGACCGCGAGTACGTCATGGAGTCCGGCCATCTTGCACTGCAAGACTTTCAGAACACGAATACTTCATAAGGGCTCACGATCACGTATCACGAGAGTAAACAATAGCGAATACGTAGATGCGACGCGCAGCTGACATCCGGCGGGAGATTTGAACAGCTCGCTTTCCCGAAGTCGCAAAAATTGCAATACTGCACAAGAAATCTATCGCTGGCAGCATAAACCTTCTGAAAATGATGATTTGGATCAGAATAACTCCTCAGATTGACATTTGGCTGCACTTTATTGTGCAAGGAGTGCATTTTTGAAGGGTTGGGAGGAACGAAGTGCCCCAGAGTCTCCAACTTCCTGTTCCTGTCCAGCAGGCTCCTCCCAGTGCTTTGTCCATTTCATGGGCACTTTTCATTTGGATCTGGAGCTGGAAGGATTACTCTTTTTGGCTGCTGCTGGATATTTGTATTTGAGGACTTTTTGTTTGGATCACTTTTGGATTTGAGATTTTACAAGTAAGTTGGTGTTGTTTGTTTGGGGCATTGCAGTTGCTGCAACTACAATTAATAAACTTTTTCATAACTTTAAAAAATATATATTGTGGGTAGCCACAGTATCCAGTAGGCCTGGGGTTTGTCATGGGTGCATGACACAACTGTTTCTGTGAGTTTTGTTGAACTTAAATATCATTTACGGCATGGATGGCATGGAATTGAATAGCTCACTGTTATATCTATGTGGACGTTTTTTTTTTAATTTTGGGGTGCGTGTTAAAGCCACACTAGCCAGTAGGCCCAGGGGTAGTCAGTGGTGCATGGGCCAAGTCTTTCTGTGGGGTCTCTTGAATTTAAACATCATTTAGGGCATGGATGGCATTGGATTGGGGTGATTTTTGTGTGTATTTCGATTTTTTGGGTGTTGTTGGGGCCTGGTCCAGGGCCTGGCCATGTGGGTGGGGGCCATTTTGAGGCCTGTTCCAGGGCCTGGCCATGTGGGTGGGGGTCTAGGGGCCATTTTAAAGCCAGGCAGTGTGCGTTGTGCCATAGGTCTTCACCCAGTCTACCTTGCTGTCATCCATTATGCCCAGGGGCACTACTCAGTCGTGCATGGGCCAAGTCTTTCTGTGGGGTCTCTTGAATTTAACCTTCATGTAGGGCATGGATGGCATTGGATCGGGGTGATTTTTGTGTGTATTTCAATTTTTTGGGTGTTTTTGGGGCCTGGTCCAGGGCCTGGCCATGTGGGTAGGGCCATTTTGATGCCTGGTCCAGGGCCTGGCCATGTGGGTGGGGGTCTAGGGGCCGTTTTGAAGCCAGGCAGTGTGCTTTGTGACATAGGCCTGCGCCCAGTCTCTCTTGCTTTCATCCATTATGTCCAGGGGTACTCAGTGGTGCATGGTGCAAATCTTTCTGTGGGGTCTCTTGAATTTAAACATCATTTAGGGCATGGAAGGCATTGGATTGGGGTGATTTATTGTGTGTATTTCGATATTTGGGTGTTCTTGGGGCCTGGTCCAGGGCCTGGCCATGTGGGTGGGGCCATTTTGAGGCCTGGTCCAGAGCCTGGCCAGGTGGTGGGGGTCTAGGGGCCATTTTGAAGCCAGGCAGTGTGCTTTGTGCCATAGGTCTTCACCCAGTCTACCTTGCTGTCATCCATTATGCCCAGGGGCACTACTCAGTGGTGCATGGGCCAAGTCTTTCTGTGGGGTCTCTTGAATTTAACCTTCATGTAGGGCATGGATGGCATTGGATTGGGGTGATTTTTGTGTGTATTTCAATTTATTTGGTGTTGTTGGGGCCTGGTCCAGGGCCTGGCCATGTGGGTGGGGCCATTTTGATGCCTGGTCCAGGGCCTGGCCCTGTGGGTGGGGGTCCAGGGGCCATTTTGAAGCCAGGCAGTGTGCTTTGTGACATAGGCCTGCGCCCAGTCTGCCTTGCTTTCATCCATTATGTCCAGGGGTACTCAGTGGTGCATGGTGCAAATCTTTCTGTGGGTTCTCTTGAATTTAAACATCATTTAGGGCATGGATAGCATTGGATTGGGGTGATTTTTGTGTGTATTTCAATTTTTTGGGTGTTGTTGGGGCCTGGTCCAGGGCCTGGCCATGTGGTTGGGGGGGTGGGGGGGGGGGGGGAATATTGAGTCCAGGCAGTTTTTGCCATAGCACGGCAAGCTTGCGGGCCAGTAGGCCTTGGGTTATGAATGGGTGCATGAAACAACTCTCTCTGCGTTGTCTCTTTTCAATTAATTTAAACATCCATTTTTTATTAGAATTGCAATTTTTATTTTGGGTCTTTCCGTTTTTGGGTGTGTTGTACGACATATGCAACATTTATTTAACTGATGTTTTTCTGGCTTCTTTGCTTTTAGGTGCACAAAGACTGAGAACCAGGAATCATCCTCATCATCATCACTTGTTGTAGTGCCAGGAAGACGTCCTGCTGCGGTGTGTGCACAACGTCACGTGACGTCACGTGTGGTGCCACAGACAACTCTGCAACCCGTGCAACTGCGTCCAGCTGTTCTGACATCTGAAGAAGATGGAGCGAAAGAAAGGTGACCGTAGCTCCTCTACCAAGAAAGTTGTCAGTGCCACTGCCAGTAAGAAGGAGCAGAAGAAGCAAGTGGCGCAACTTACCAAGGAGACTGGAGTCTGGTGTCCACCGTGGACCAAGCTTGGAGCAGCATCTCCGCTTCATTGGTCTCAGTGCCACCACACCAAGTTAGGCCCAAGCCCATGAGTGCCGCAGAGGCAGCCACTTTAATTGCTCTTTCGCCATTGAGCAGTGATGTGGGCGTTGACTCATCGCAAAGTAGCATCCAATCAACGCAGGGTGTAACTCATCTGACGAGTGTTCAACCACAGCCGCAACGGCAACCACAGGTGCTGCAAGGAGAGGCGCAAGGAGAGGCCCAAGGGAAGGCACAAGAAGAGGGGCAAGGAGAGGCGCAAGGAGAGGTGCAGGGAGAGGCGTATGGAGAGGCACACGGAGAGGCACAATGAGATGCACAAGGCGAGGCACAACTGCCCACAATACTTGTTCCTCCAGAAGTAGGGGCACATCAGGAATTTGAGTTTCATGCGGAGGTATCAGCCGAGCAAGCCACTCCTGATGGTCCATTGTCTTCCAGATCCCCAGCAAAGAAAATGTCAAGGAGGGCTAGTACAACTTCTTAAAGCCCCCTTCCTTCTGATGATCTAGATCTTGATTGGCACCCACCAATTTAGTCTGAGAGGGAGGCATGCCATGAGCCGACAAAGCTAGGTAAAAGGAAGGTTCCCGCAAGGCTTTTAGTTATGGGTGATGATGAAGAAAAAGTTGAAGTGGTGTATTCTGCTGCTGATGAACAGTCTGATGATGATGACCCAGTCATCACAGTCGTCACTCCAGCCCCAGCGGGCATGCAGCAGACAGACATTTTTACCCTATCCCGAAATGCTGCTGTGCAGGATGTGGGCGGAGTGGAACTGGTACCATCACCAACACAGGTAACTACTACACCAACACAACCTACAGCTTCCATATTTTCTCTTCGGAAGGGCTGGCAGGGACCTCCATCCAACTCGACCTCTATTGCCTCAAGTAGTGGTGCTGTAAGTGCACAACAGAGTCAAATTCTGCCACACCCATCCTCCACTTCATCTGGCATTGAAAGTGGCACCTCCACCACCACCACCAGAAATCTCAACTCCCCAGTTTGGGACTTCTTAAGTATTAGCAAAAAGGCGGAAAAACAAGTTATTTGTTCAATTTGTAAACAAGTAGTTGGTCGGGGTAAGCTTGGTACCAACTATGGTACCGGAGGCCAGAGAGGTCATCTCCAAAAACACCACAGCATCCAGTGGGACACGCACCTAAGTAACATCCGGAAAGCCAAAAGTAGAAATCCAAATGTAGCCATTAATATTGCATCTGATGATGATGATGACGAGGAGCTGATCGTGCAGGGGGCAGGTGAAGAAGCGATAGACATTTTTTCTGGTACACACAGTACCCCTGGCAGCAGCACTGCAGTGGTAGTGCCCACACCCTTTACCCCAGCAACATCTAGGTGGCACAGCAAGAGTTTGGTATGTTATGTTAAGCCGAACTTTTTTGAGCGCACGGCTACCCCCAAAGGGTGTTCCGGCGCTTTAGCAAAGAGGCCCAGAGAAACAAAAAACCAGAGGCATACACACTACAGTCGCCGCGGATTACTTGGTAAAGAGCAGAGTCTTCAACTCCTTCCTAAAAGCCAGGAGGTTGTTCGCTTTCCGAAGAGAAAGTGG
Organism: Lissotriton vulgaris; assembly: GCF_964263255.1. Taxonomy (NCBI): domain Eukaryota; kingdom Metazoa; phylum Chordata; class Amphibia; order Caudata; family Salamandridae; genus Lissotriton; species Lissotriton vulgaris. The sequence continues at coordinate 376,644,400 of NC_141698.1, forward strand.
GAGCTCGTTCCACAAGCAGGCTGTCACGTGTTGGACGGATCGACCTCCCATCCGGACACGTTTGACCACAGGCACCTCCATTTTGGCCAGGTCCGCTGACCGCAGCGACCTCCGTGGCACATAGAAAGCAATACGCTTCCTCAGATTGTTGGGACCAATCGCATGGAGGGCTTTGAACGCCAGAGTGAGGAGTTTAAATCTAATTCTCCCGGAGATTGGCAGCCAGTGAAGCCTAGCCAGGAGCGCAGAGGCGCTGGCTCTCCTGGGCAGGCCATAGATGGCTCTGGCCGCCGAATTCTGGACAATTTGCAGTCTGGATAACAGATACTTAGGTAGGCCTGCAAAAAGCGCATTTGCATAGTCCAGGCGGGATCCCACAAGCGCCTGGACTACATTCCTACGATACTGCAATGAAAGCAGAGGAAGGAATTTCCTAAGCATCTTGAGGATGCCGAAGCATTTCCCTGCTAATCCCAGGATGTGTGGACGGAAAGAAAGATCATCATCAAACACCACTCCAAGATTTTTTACCTGAGAAGATGGTTTCTCTGGGGGGAACATGTCCTGGGGCCACCATGTCTTCCAACCCGGATCAGGGGCACAGCCGAAAAAGAGCAGCTCAGACTTGTCTGAGTTGCATTTCAGGCTGTGCCGCTGAAACCACGCAAAGACTGCACTCAGACAGTCCTTGATTCTGCCGCCGTTGAAGACCTCTCCCTTCCTGCAAGTGAACAAGAGCTGGGTGTCATCAGCGTATGAGATGACCCGGGCCCCAAACGCCTCCGCTACCTCCGCTAGAGGGGCCATATATATGTTAAAGATGGTGGGGCTCAAGATAGAACCTTGAGGCACCCCCACCTCCAGCGAAGGCATTTCAGCCGAGAACGGCGGAGCCCAGATCACCTGTCAGCGGTCGGCAAGAAAGGATTGAAACCAGTCCAGCACCGTCCCCCGCAGACCAATCTCCCTGAGTCTTGACAGGAGACCTGCGTGTGGGACGGTGTCGAACGCCGCCGATAAGTCCAACATGACTAACATAGCCTTTCCCCCCTGATCGAGCGTCTCCCTGATGGCGTCGGTAACCTCTACCAGAGCTGTCTCCGTGCTATAGTTCGCACGAAAGCCAGACTGGGAGTCATGCAGCAGATTGTTGTTCTCAATAAAGGTGGTCAGAGTATGCTGAACATGTTTCTCCAACACCTTCGCCAGAGCAGGGAGGAGGGAGATCGGTCTGTAGTTAGCCCATTGCAGGGGGTCGAGCAGAGGCTTCTTAATCAACGCCAGAATGAGTGCGTGTTTCCATTGTCGTGGAACCACCCCTGAGCTCAATGATAGATTAAGCAGGGGGTTCAGCAAGCTGTTCACCGCTGAGGCCACCCTGCCCAAGCATTTCGCCGGACAGGCATCCAGTGGCGAGCCAGATTGCAGCCGGGATAACAGCTCGAGCGATGTCTCACAGGACAGCTGGGGAAAGACAGATAGTAAGGGCCCAGATTCCGCCTGTAAGGGAGCTAAAAGGGTCGACTTACCCCCTAAAACAGCGTCAGCCGTTCGGGAATCCACAGATGGAAAAGTGTCCTGAATCTTTAAGATTTTAGCCACAAAGAAGTCGGCAAGCTGTTTGATCCATCCTTGGTAGAGACACCAATGTGAAAAAGTACATCAATGAGCCTAACTGGGTTGAAGAATTCTGGATCATCATCACATATGAAAATGGTCCAGACCACCATTAAAAGCATGTTGTGGTCAGAGGCGCTGTTCGAGCGGCACGTCTTTATAATGCAATGCTGGCTAAAATGTTAGCGCTGGACGTTCTCCCTTTTTCTTTCGTGGAAGGGGTGGGTTTTCAGAATTTGTGCCTGCCCTAAATGGAAGGTTTCTAGCCGGTCCTATTTTGCCAGAGTTGTGGTTCCAGCACTACATCAAGATGTGATGGACGTGATTGGGACAGCTTTGCAGAAGAGTGCTGTTCACACTATCCACCTAACAACAGACATGTGGACCAGTTGCCAAGCCCTTGATAACATGTGCATCACTGCACACTGAGTCTCTTTTGCAGGGGTTAGAGAGAAGATTGCTGCAGGTGTTGACAGTGTCACAATTTTGCAAGCTACTCGGAAACATGACACAGTAGCCATGTTTGCCATGGAGAAATCTCATACTGCAGTAAACATTTTGGAGGAGTTTAACAGTAAGGTATTTCAATGGCTGCTGCCAAGAAAGCGCATGATTGGTTATGTTTCCACAGATAATGGCAGTAATATAAATAAGGCCATGTTTGATGGTTGCTATTTCAGAGTGCCGTGTTTGGCGCGCAGCATTAACATTAATGTTCACGATTTCTTGAAAAAAGCAAACACAGTCAGCAAGTTACTGACCACCTGCCGAAGAATCTGCACACATTTAAGCCATTCTTTTAAGGCCCGGAAGCAGTTGAGGATCATTCAACGTGACCGTAAAGTGCCAGTCAGAGGACTCATCCAGGAGGTGGCAACACGTTGGAACTCAACCTTCTACATGCTTGAGCGTCTGTTTGAGCAGTACTTGATAATCAATGAGTATGTCTTGCACGCACAGGGTGCTTCTATGAAAGACATGAGGCTAGAGGTGGCGGAATGGTACCTAGTTAAAAGCCTGACAGATATGGTTCGTCCTTTTGAGGTGTTCACGCGTGAAGTCAGCAGGGAGGACTGTACTTTGGGCAAACTATCCCATTGTTGCGCATGCTAGAGCACCAACTGAAGGCGGTGTCCTCAACGTTCCGAGTTGATTCTAAAAAGCAAGACGCATATCAGTTGGCGGAGAGCTTATTAAGCCGCCTACTTGACAATTGAAGGCTTAAAGCAATACATTCAGAAAAACATTACATTTGTGCCACTATTCTAGATCCACGGTACAAAAAGGCACTGGCCAGCAATTCATTCATTCCTTTTTCTGAAGCAGATGTTTCCAAGTACACACATTGGCTAGCTCTGTCAGCCACTCGGTTCGAAAAACATCGGCAGGAAATTGCAGGAACCACCACAAGTACTACTGAAGCAGCAGGCCATCCGGTGTCAAGGTCCACTTCCGTGGCTGAAGGCAGTCACTTTTCCTCAGAGCTGTTACTGACACCAGCAACCGTATCATCATCATCACCTGCAGCAGGCCCAGCCATAATATTGTCTGAAGCGGATTGGATAACTCATCAAGGGTTTGCTCGTTCCAGTGTTGATGCAAAGGCAACAGATGGTATGCAAAGTGGAGCACCCCTGGAGGACCTTGAGTGGATGGTGCAGGCCTATCTGGATGTCCCAACGGAGATCTTCTTTGATCAGAACCCATTGGTGTTTTGGTATGGGAAAAGAGCTCAATGACCACTGATCACCGAGCTGGCTATAAATTATTTGGCTTGCCCACTCGCAAGCGTGTCTTCTGAACGTGTTTTCAGTGCTGATGGTGCCATTGTAACTTCAAAAAGGACCCACCTCTCGCCCAAAAATGTGGAGAGGTTCACAATGATCAAGATGAATCAGCACTTCATACCACCAGATTACAAAATACGTGAATCAACGCAGGAAGAAGAGGACACCGACTTAGGTGACGGAAGTTCTTCTCTGTTAGCTGACCTACTCCCGTTTCAATTCACAGAATTTGAGGACGAGCTCTGCTTCCCTGACATCTAGGCCTGAAATACTTACTTTTTTCTTTTCGTCCTTATTCACTTTTATTCCTGTGTGTCTTTCTTTGTTTTGCAACTTTTAGCACAACAAAACTCTAATCACCTAATCACAACAAATCCATCAGCAGCACTGTCTTCGTCTTATTTCCTTATTGAAGGTGCCGCTGTCTGCATTCCTGAAATTCACAAGTTTACAACTCAGTCATGCACCTCAATCCTCCTCCTCCAGACTCCCCCTATCCATTTCCCTCAAGGCAGATGGCCGGATTACACAGAATCAAGAAACTGTTGCTTCGTAGACGAGTCCCCTCAAAAGAAGTGCGACTGGAATGACTGACTATGCTGACTGTTACTTCTGAAATTGACACAAGAGGCTGCCCTGTGGCCCTTGACTTAAGAATAAGATGCTGACAAAAAGTGGAACAGGTAATGAATGAATGATGAGATGGCATGCACTGGACAACACTGACTGTCTGGCTCTGATGAAAGCAATTGCTGTTTGTTTGTTGTGCATGAAATGAATCCTATGTGTTCTGTTATTATTTAATCTTTTACACACTAAATGTAACTCAAGTCTACTCTGTTTTTACCTTGTTTAATGCAAATTGTACTTCTACTGCAGGGGCTACTACGTTGCATTTTTTAATATGGAAAATGTCCATGGACTCACTGTGTGTAGACTGTGACTGCATGAACAACATTGAGTTTGACAATACCATGATGATGATGAGTCTTGATGATCAAAGTTACATAATATCTTTACAGTCACTCACCGGGATGGATGGATCATCATCGTCGGTTTACGGAAGAACTATGGCCATTTCGTGAGTGGCAAACAGGTAAACAAGTCAACAACAACCATAGCAAGACTACATGTCTGTCTAGTCGTGGTATGGAATGGTCGAGCCAGTGTAGTGTTGTTATGCCAGAGCCCAGACAGCGGTTAATGTAAAATTGTGGCTATGTGGCTTGCTGTATAAAATTAGATCTGCTTTGTCTGTCTGTGTCAAAGAGGTATGCTACATGGAGGTTGGTTCACTCAGTGGTCCCTGCCTTGACCGTCTGCATGGCCCTGGCCTGCTGTGTGCTAATTATTATCATTGAAACAGAGACTCAGAGTAGACACTTTAGAAATGATGCATGTATGTAATACTGTCGTCTCTGAAAGTGAAAGTGTTATTTTTGCACTACACACCGTACCTTATATTTTTCCTCCGGGGTGTTTTATTATCCCTTTCTGCTTTTCCATCAACAATTACAGGCCGGCTTTTACCTTGTGCGATGAGAAAAACATTAACTCAGGCTTACCATAGCAATCCGCAATTCCGCATCCACCAGGCAGGCAGTGGACAGTGTGGTCACCAAGATTGATCGACGGAGTGTCAGATGGAATGGAGGAGTACCTCGAATAAGAGGAATGGCTGGATGCATGCAACTTTCCAAATTGACCAGGACAACTACAACATACAGTTACAGTATCCACTTCACTTCTCCTTATCTTTTAAATAATGCTATTGTTGTGAACTTCTATGAGTGAGACTCTGTGCGTTTGCTCTCTGCTTCAAATTCATCCCTACAGCTATTTGATAAGTTTCTTTGCTATTTTTAAAACTAATGTAATGTACTACTAAGTGTTTATTCTCTCTGAGGGCAGATAGGCAAGTGAAATTGCGTAATTACTGCAGCCCTGTACTGTCAAATTGTTTATTTATAGTTAGTAAGTTGTAGTAAGTACTACTTTTCAGTAACCTAACCATTCATTTAGCAAACAACTTCATGTATGCACTTCCTTTATGTCCCTTAAAAGATTTTTGGATATCTTCGTATCCAAAGATTTGTTTTTCTTCATTTGTTGTTTGTACATGCTGTGTTTTTTTTCTCTCTCCCCAAATTTTTCCCAAAAAACCACATTACCGTCCATTTTTCAAACCCTAACCCTCTACCCCCGGGCTGTGTGGTTTTCAATGAGGTGTAACTAAATGACACCAATAATTCCACATGCTTGCTGGGGAGGATAAGGTCAAAAGCATCAGAAAATCAACTTCATGGCAGGTCAGGGAATTCAAGGATATATTCTTATTCTGCTTGACACACACCCATGAGTATTTGCAAATCAATTCAGAATTTCATGTACGCCATCGAGTGGATTCATCATCAACAACATCCTCCTCCTACACTTGACGAATGCTTACGCTGCTGTGTCCTTCAGTACTAGTTCTTATAGTAGCCATACTCCACGCAACTAGTAGTTAACTTTTGATTGAATACTTTAGCATTGCATAGGCTCCAATTTATGGCACTGTTCTTGTGTACTGTACTATCGTACTGTTCTAATGCTCCTCTCAGGCCACTCAATGCTTCATTTCCTTTTTTTTCATATGCTGCTACTGCCAGTGTGTACTACTACTACTACCACCACAACAATGACATTTCATCAGTTCAGAATTCCATGGCCAGGCTTAATCGCCATTTGCCATGCAGCCAGTCCTGTGCCTAGCCCTATTCTCAAATGTAAAAACAACAATTGATGGACAGAATGCAGAACAATGTCATTCATTTACCCCAGTACAGAGATATGGGCCTAAACCCATCGTTTTTTGGTACTCCACACCACCCCAGTTCAGACATGGCCGTATGCAAATCAGCCTGGACCCTGTGCCTCATGGGAACAGTCCAGCCCGAACTGCCAAGCCAAGTCTTCCCTGGACTGGAATCAAGCATCCTAGGGCAGGTTTCTGGCTACCAGCCGTCTTCAGCCAGGATAGGTTGACTCCAGTGATGTGGAGAGCAGGGGACTCATGTCTGAGCATACCCGTCCCACTCGGGTTGACAAATGCAAAAACAACAATTGATGGACAGAAGCAGAACAATGTCATACATTCACCCCAGTACAGAGATCTGGGCCTAAATCCATAATTTTCTTGCACTCCACACCACCCCAGTTCAGACATGGCCATATGCAAAACAGCCTTGACCCTGTGCCTCATGGGAACAGTCCAGCCCGAACTGCCAAGCCAAGTCTTCCCTGGACTGGAATCAAGCATCCTAGGTTGTTTCTGGCTATCAGCCATCTTCAGCCAGGATAGCTTAACTCCAGTGATGTGGAGAGAACGGGACTCACGTCTGAGCATACCCGTCCCACTTGAGGTGACATATGCAAAAACAACAATTGATGGACAGAATGCAGAACAATGTCATACATTCACCCCAGTACAGAGATCTGGGCCTAAATCCATCGTTTTTTTGCACTCCACACCACCCCAGTTCAGACATGGCCATAAGCAAATCAGCCTTGACCTTGTACCTTATGGGAACAGTCTAGCCCGAACTGCCAAGCCACGAACACGAATCACAGGTAAGATAAGCATTTTGGACGAGGAAGAATAATTGAGCAGGAGGAGAGGAGAGACTGACGGTAGTACTACTAAAGTAGTAGGACAATTGAATTCACTAACTCTGTCAGTGGCACTTTTGTACAAATTTGGGCGATTACTTAGACAATTTGAATCAACCAGCCAGTTAAGTTTCAGGAAAACAAACGGACAATTAACCCCCCCGCCTCTCCCACAAAACAGTAAAAACTCATATGCTATGTTTAAGTTGAAAATAAATAATTATTTTGACCCTAACAAAAATAAACTATCCCGCAAGACCCGACCCACCCCCCTCCCTAACCCCAACCAATGTCCATGAAATGTCCCCAAAAGTCCAAAAACCCCAACGCCCAATTCCCACCCCCCAAAAAGTCTTTAAAAAAAGGGCAAGGGACAGTCTATCTCTACTTTGGCCGGCGGTGTCCTGTGGCCAGATGGTCACGCAGCTCTCTCCGGAGCACCTTGAGCAGGACTTTCTGCCTCTCCACCTCCTGCTCAAGGTAGGCCACTCGCAGGGTTAGGCGGTGCACACGCGCCTTGCAGGTACTGTGGGGGGCAGCTGTTGTTTTCGCTGCTCGGCGGTGGCGGGTGGCTGCCGGACCATGGCGCCGTACCGCTGGAGGATTGCGCTGGCTGTATAACCAGGGTCAGTGGAGGTGGATGCAGCTGTTGTTGTTGACTGGTCATCCTCCTCCTCCTGAGCCACCAGCCGCTGATATTCGGCGACATTGCCTTCAGCTTCCGTTGCCTGGCCGGGCAGCCAACTCCTTCCTTGATAGTTTAGAAGGAGTATCTACATGAAGCAAGGAAAAAATACTGTAACCAATACACTTTAAAATGAACACAAAATAATTCAACAGAAAGTTGTGTCACAGTAGCACTAGCAACTTGCAAGCACAGTACATAACATTTGTGGCATGTATCTATCTAACCTCCCACTTCATCAGCCTCTGCTCTAACATTACATTAGTGGGAGTTTCAGGAATTCCACTAGCACTATGGACTCACTACATTAGACTCAGACAGTACACCAGTCTTCTTCTTCTCTCTTGTTTAGCGAAATTACTACGTATAGTTGTGGCAGTCGGCATAATGCCACCGCAGTCAGCTTGAACCCAAGAAAAACAGACGCAAGCCATGATGACGCAGACTCGCGTTACTGTTACTAGTACATGCTGGAGGGGAAGCTCTTACTTTTCTATTTCGGGTGGCACTGGCCGTACTTTGGTAGAAGTTACAACAAGGGCTACTGCTCAATTAAATTAAATTTCACCCTGCCCTGCCCCTGACTACTACAAAAGGAAAATGAAGAAGATAATATGATTGTCTATCCCTTCACATGATATTTGCTTATTTAAGGGATGACTTTTAGGTGCTTTGTTTTTATTGAATGAGTGAACACCGATAGGCCACACATGAATGACAGAGTTGACAAATGATTATTAACATAGGTAGTGAGTGGTCCCGGTAATCGCCGGAGGAAGGGACTTGTGACTTGACTTGATAATGTGAACTATACAATATAGATACACAATATATGCTGTGCTTGCAAACTACTGTTTTTCAAGGGAGTATTCTGAAAAATTACAACTTCTACTTTCCTCTGCTTTGCTACTGTGGCACGGAAGTGCGGTGTACAAGCTCTTCAAACTAACACTCTTCATCCAGTGACTGTTTACTCTGTCTACTCTACATACAACTATGCTATCTATGAGGAAGATACCATCCATGCATCCATCCATTCAAAGTAAATATCAATCATTCTTCTTAATGTCTCAACTGAACAAACCTTACTTTTTCTCACCGAAAAACACCCTTTTTATTTTATTTTGTAAACCGCCACCCATGCATCCGTGCTTGACTTGTCTTTGAATTTGACCCAAAGGATATATTGCGCACACATACAGTTTCTGTTTCACCCACCCAGGCAGTCCTCTTTTCTTTCCCCTTCCACCCATCCTTGCTTCAACCGGCCATGCATCAGATTCCTACCAGCCACCTCTGCTTGCATTCAAAACCACAGATCATTTGTTGCCAGTCATTTAACTCGCTCGTCCTTTCTTACACCCTTCTTTCCCTTTTCGTTCATCCCATCCATCAAGTTCATCTCTGATTTGACTTGCCTTCTCGATAAAACATTCACAGCTGAGTTGAAGTCAAATTTAGAGGAGACCATTGGTTACTCATCAACTCCCAACGCTAATGCTATTGCTAATGCGAAGTCAAGGGTGACTGTCTTTTACCTGGTTGACAAAAACTTAGTTCTAAATTTGTAAGTCTAATCTTAACAGTAAAGTGTACTTGTACTGGACAACATATACACCCCTTGAGCGAGCCTACTCTGCAATCTCAATAAGTAAGGAATATAATAGCTTACCACTGCCAGCCACTACCGAGGCATCCCCCACAGCAGCAGTTCCTGCTGGCACTGGTGGCACCGCATCTGCCCCTGGAATGACCACCTCCGCGCTGGCTCCGGCACTGGTGGTGGGCTGTGCGATAGTGTTCCGCCTAGAAAATACATTTCATATTTTTAGATGCCATATACACCACTCCCTATTTTGTCTAGGAATTTAAAAAAATGTCACTACTTGAGAAAATTTAATTATTTGTGACTCTCTAGTCTAAACTAAAAATTTCCCTTTCGGAGGGGGAGGGAGTTTTTACTTATGCTTAGCCATAACATGCTAGACTTTCTTTTTAACACACACCATTTTTCTCATAACAGACAGAAGATTCCCTTCTACAAACAAGAGCAATATGTTACTTAATATCATCACCACCAGTACTTTAAGTTCCAACCAGGTGACGGGTCTCCCACAATTAATGTGTAAATCAGCCACTGTTCAGTTTTAATGAGTTCACCGTTTCTCTTCTATGAAGTTAATTTTAATAAACGTTTTTATATAATGCACAATTGAAAATTAATATACAGAGTACACACAGAGCTAGTTGTTTTACTTTTAATGAAGCTTTAAAACTTGCATAGACTCTGTGTATTTTGGTCATGAGTGAGTGAGTGAAAGGGTTTGCAATTTGCAAGCATGATTCCGTGACTCTGAGAACTCGGGACTCTGACTCCATAGTCTTATGTTTTGGGTTGTATAATCATTGGGGTTCATCTCTGCATTCGGGAGCTAAATAATGACTCTGACACACTAGCTAGTCAGTAAGGAGATTGGGGGTTCAACTTCTGTTATGACTGAGTCTGGTATGTGGAAAGTCTAACTGCGCCTATATTATCACCAATGCCCTATTTCTTGTCCATAGTTCTGAATGTCCAGAATAGTCCCCGCAACAGTAGTATGTCCTCCTAGCCAATCAAAAAGTAAACTAGTATCTTATTCTTGGTGGCCATTGACATTTTATTGTTGGGAATTGTCAAAGCATAAACATTAAGAAGATTTCAATAGACATTATTATGGACAACCCAGAGGACTGCACTCAGTGCCTAGAGCTATAGCTGAAAAGAAATTTTCTTTAACACCTTTTTCCAACTGTGCAATCTTAGCTAGCGACACAGACAGACTAAAATAATAAATAGTAGTAGCACAGAGAGTCATATTAGAGGCAGGATACGAATTTAGAAACGGTCTACAAGAAGATCAGAGACGATTTAGGAAAAAATAGAATTTTGATGAACGTTTGGATTAAATAGGTGCTGTAAAAGTTAGGGAAGTATAATTATTAATATTAACAGGAAAACTTACTGGGGCCAGCAGAAGAGCCCTCGGCGGACCGATCCTGGCCTTCCTGCTCTGCCGGGGACGCCACCGCCACCTCTGTCCTCTTGCCCCTGGGAGGAGCTAATGTACATGAAAGAAAGACACAAACATGGATGATTGTTGTCAAAAAAATCAAACATTTAAAAAAACCAAAAACAAATTATTTCAGGGAAATAAACAACAATTGCACTAAATTTATTGACCTATCTGATGTCGTCTACTATTAGTATTGCTGGACTCGCGGACCGTCTACTTGGAAAGTTATGTAACTCACTAAACCAACTACAAAAAGGTTCTACTAGGACTGGCAGGCAGCACTCCGCAGCACGGGAAGTGACAGACACAGTTTCCTACTAAATAGTAAATAGCCTGTCATATTATACTCAACCTATCGATCCACCACCACTATCTCTTCTTAGTGGCAGGAGTACAAAGGAAGGATTGGACTTGAGTCTCTAGCGTTACGCATAATCACTCAGACCAAATGAGCACAACATTGAAAACAAGTAAGCATAGTAGCACTGCCACTGACTGAGCAGGCGAACACCTGCAATCACAGAAGCTTTTCAAACATAATTTACCTGCAATGTAATCGACAGCATTCTTGCTCTTCGGAAAAAAATATATTTGCAATATAACACAGAGCAGAAGAAAACAAAGTAGTTATTAAATAGCTACTAGTACTCACCAAGCCCAGGGATCTTGACGCCAAGCAGGTCGAGCAGGTCTTGTTCCCGGTCCAGGATGTTGGACCACCGGTGTGTCACCTGGTTTTAGGTGCGCGGATCCCAGGCTCCCGATATATTGGCCCTGCTCACCTTACTCCATAGCTGGCGACCCTCCCGGAGGTCGCACCCGGTACCGGGCCTGCCTGCCGCGATGGTCTTGAGGAGGTGGCGCTGCACAAAGAAGACCAGTGCAGCCACCTCCACCACGCTGAAGATCTCCCTGGGACTTACTGACTCCCCCCTTAACCGCCCGCAAAGGAGCCGGCAACGGGGAGCGGGACTCTTCCCCTTCAACTTTCCGGCTTCCTTTGCCATGGTCCTGGGACAAAGAAAGGAAAAATAGGAAAGAATAGGGCAAAAAAGTAAATAAAAACAAAGTTAGAAAGTAACAAAAAGTTGAAAAAAACACAAAATATAGATGTACAAAAATAGAGTGATAGATCATGAGTAAAAAAGATTTTTAAAAAGTTCAAACAAACAAAGGACTACAAAGATTGAAACAGGATAGAAACGGCATGCCCAGAACCATAGCAATGAATGAAAAACAAGTTGGCCGCGGCCATTGCAACCACGTGGGCAAGTTTGCGCGATACTTTCCCCGCGAGCACACAAAAACAGATGCAAACACGCAATTGCACCCCAGAAGTAGGAAATGCACAACGCGAGCATGCAACTAGTGCCCGGAAACAGAAATATGCAACGCGAACACTGAAAACAAGATGGCTGAGCCCATGTACGACCGCATTGGTAACTTCAAGGTAGCCCCACTGAAATTAAACTCCTGCGAACACGCAAAGAAAAATCCGCAATCTCACGAAGTTCGCGTATTTTGCAGACCGCGAGTACGCTTTCTCGCGAATTCGCGTACCGGGAATTCGCAAAATTGGCCCATACTTACTAAAATTCCTACATGCAAGCACATATGCAAGGGTTAGATGGAAAACCATAGGGGACTTGACAGACAGGATTGAGATCAAGCAAGGGATACGACAAGGGTGTGTCCTTGCTACCATCCTTTTTAGCTTATATACTAATGGTGCAGTGAGGAAACTGATGGAGTGTAAAAGTGACACCCCCTAAATAGGGAGGAGCTTGCCCACATCCATTTTGATGTTTGCAGATGATACCCTGTTAATTTTGTGAACACCAATGGGGCTGCAAGCAGAATTAAATGACTTTGATACCTTCTGCAAGGAAAGAGGCTTAGAACTTAACCCCACTAAGTCCAAAGTCATTACCATGAACCCCCATAAAATGCATACGGTAATATGACCATAGAGGGGGGACCTCTCGAAAAAGTCCCTTACTTTGACTACCTGGGTGTTAGGCTGAGTGATAACCAGACATGGGCCCCTCAGCTGGAAAAAAGTAAAACCTTTCTCTAACTGAAAACCTCTGCTATTGGGCAAGGCAGAGCACCAACATGGCGCGAGCCACCATAATTGTGGTCACACCGGTCCCCGGGGAGGGAGGAGGTGAAGGGAGTCACCATGCCAGGTGATGATGCAGTGTCCCCACCTCCACCCACCCCCCCCCTTTTACACAAACCCCCAATGTAGGGTCGGTGGTGGATGTGAACCGGAAGCACTTTTGTTTGCACGTCCACTGATCGTAGGGGCAAGCAAGAACCTACAGGCTGCCCTGTGCCACCTTTAAAAGGAGGCTGGGGGAGCGGGAACAGTCTCTTGTTCCTTCGCTCCTCCTTGACCGGCACCAGGGCCATCGGCGGCCTGTAACTGTTTGTTTCTTTGTTTTCGCTTGCAGGTTGAGGATCGTTGTTGGTGGGGGCGCCTCCCTGAAGCTAGGTCTGTCATCGTTGGAACAGCTGTTTCAGGGACGTATTTTGGACGGCCAGTGAGGAGCTCGCACAGTCCGCTATCTTGGAAGGACTGCGCACGGAAAAGGGTGTCGAGCATTTGGCAGGAACAAGCTGCATGTTTGTAGAGCCTGTAAGCGTGGGGCATTGATGGCAGTGTGCCTTGATTTAAAGAGCGCGGCAGCGGGTGAGCGCGTGTGGGGCTCAGGAAGTTTTGTCGGCAGTCTACCCCACTCTTTATTTAATTCTATGTGCCCAGCCTGCCGATTGGTACAGGAGCACGGCAGCTGGTAAGCACGTGTTGGGCACAGGGCGTTTTGAAGCAGTCTGCCCCTGTTTTCATTTAAAAAGCATGGCACAGCAATTCCTCGCTCACAGCCCATGTGTCAAAGAGAACTGCTATCATATTATTTGATCCGTGGCATTTAGGGACACGTGTGTGCGCGAGCGGCGTTTGGGCTCATTATTTTGTAACTAAAGCGTGGCATTGACCTATGTGCCCACATTAGCAGCGTTTGTTCCCCCATTTTTTAAAGAGGAAGTAAGTGTGCAAGGGTTTCAACAATTGAGTCATAAGGGACAGGGTGGGGCATAGTACAGGCTGTTTCTTTTTTCCTCGCCCTCATCATTGGTTACATACGGGAAGACACAATTGTTTTAACGTTGGTCAGGGCGATTGTTGAGTTTGTTAGGGGCAAAAGGGGGCCTGCTGTGTATAAGGGGCTGCTAGTTTTGCGGATACCTTTTGCCTTCTGACTGGGGTTTAGAGGGCACGCGCTGTGCAAAGCAAGATACTCTCTTTTGTGTCCAACAGCTGCAGCAATTTAAAGGGACAAAGGATATGGAGCAGAGTGTGGCACTTACTCAAGATAACCGTGGCAAGGAGGATTATCTGAGGTGGCTGTGGATCCCTCATGGAGGCGGCACCAGCAGGCCAGCACTTCATCGTTTCAGGGAGCTACACCTAAGCTCACTGGGTTAGCCAATGGGCCATGGCTCTGGTTGCGTGGTGCAGAGGCTGGCTGGTGGCTGCTACAACTTCCAGGTAGGGGTGCGTGCATTGGGTCAGGTCGGTGCGCAGGGTCACACTGTAGTTTGGATATAACTGCGCATTTTCGAACCGCTATGGCCCCTAAGGTGAAGCGAAGTGTGAAGCGTTCATGGACTGACGTCATGCTTGGGGCACTGATGCAGCAGGTTCAGGTTATGGGACAGGCCTTAACTCGTTTACAAAAGAAGGTGTACCTCCAAAATCTTTTTCTCCTCCTTGGCCCAAGTGAAGCAGGCCCAAGAACAATGGGAGGAGGGCAGGGGGTGACCCAGCGCTGGTTCCCAGGGAGGTGATACTTATACCACAGGTGTCATTGCCAACCCTGCAGGGAAATAGGGAGCCCAGTGCTCCGGGGCTCACAGTGCCCTTAGAGGGACAGCCTTTGGTCCCATCTGTTCCGTTGTTGGGTGGGCCAAGTGGGGCCGTGCCAGATCAGTCACACATGGTGTCCAGACTGGTGGCGGTACTTCCGTGGCTAGAGATGGTGGGGGGATGGTCTCGCACAGAAGGGGCATCTGGTAACAAGGGTGATACGCTTGAGAAGGCCAGACAAATTATGGGTCAGTTGGGGAAAGAGCAGCCAAGCGGGGCGCCATTAAGACTGGGGTGGCAAAACACCTGTGGGCACAGTACCATTAGGTAGTGGAGGAGCCCCGGGAATAACAGGAAACGCACCGCTGCCAAATGGGGTACCAGCATTAACGGTGGTGGGCGCAAGGCCTGTGGTCACAATAGCAATAGGCGGTGGCAGAGGCTCAGTAGTACCAGTGCGTGCACCAGAGCATCCAGGAGCTCCAATGACGGTTGATACAGTGGCACCAGCAAGAATGAGTAAGCCATTGCCTCCTTTAGGTTTGGGAGAGATGCATTTAGGCAGGGAACATCTGGGCCGACATTTGTCCCAGAAGACAAAAGAAAGGATCTGGAAGGGGGCATATGTTAGCATTTTTTCCCTTTTGACAGATGAGACAGAAAGGGAGGAAGAATAAGGAGTGAACACTAACTTTGGGCGGAAAATCTGTTCCGCTCGCGGAACTTGCGGATTTTCGGCAATTTCGCGATCAGCGAATCTTGTGAAATTTGCCGAAAAATCCACAAATCTGCTCGCGGGCAGATTTCAGTTAAGGCAGGTGCTCGAGTTGAAGAAAGCCAACTTTGTAACCATTTTAGAATGGCGCCGGCAAGCTGCCAGAGTTGAAACTTGGAAGTAAGCAACTCTGGCAGCTTGCCGGTGCCATTCTAAAATGATTACAAAGTTAGCTTCAACTAGGGCACCTGCCTTTACTCTGTAAGTGCTTCCTGTGGGCCAAAAATTAAACCTCAAAAGGAAGCACTTACAGATATAAATAAAGCAGGTGCCCGAGTTGAAGCTCAAATTCAGTAATGTTTTAATCAGCCCAAAACATTAGTGAGCACGGTCGACAAGTGCGCTTTAACCCCATATCAGCCGTCGAAAATTAGCTGTAATAATCAAGGGAGGTCTTTGTATCCATGAGTTTCTCAAGCGCAATCCCCGTGTAGTTCCTGTGACCAGGAGGCTGTTTTCTCCTCCGCGCCCTGCTCGCTCTCTGATCCTTTATTCACAAGAGGCATGTTGACACCCATAGAAGCCCCACACTAGCGGTATCAAACGTCTTCCCGCCTTTTCCCAACTATGATGGACAGCTCACTCAAGGGACCTCAACGCCTTTTGGCGCAGTGGCAAAGTTACAGGCACATAGGGTCACTGGAGGCAAATCTTCTGGCCCTTTACACAGCTGCAATGTAGGAAAAGCACTATACATTTACCCAACGAGGTAGCACTTACTGATTAGCCAGTTGAAAGTACTCCAATTGAGTCGAGGTATTGCACAAAACGGTGGCATCTTCGTGGATAACTATGCAGGGCAGTATTCATTCTGGCACAAGCTTCTGTCACAAAAATTAAACCTCAACAGGAAGCACTTGCAGATATAAAGCAGGTGCCCGAGTTGAAGCTCAAATTCAGTAACATTTTATTCAGACCAAAACATTAGTGAGCACGGTCGAGGCTGGGCAAGTGTGCTTTAACCCCATATCTGCCGTCGAAAATTAGCTGTAATACTCGAGGGAGGCCTTTGCATCCATGAGTTTCTCGAGCGCAATCCCTGTGTTGTTCCTGTGACCAGGATGCTGCTTTCTCCTCACCTGCTGCCCTGCTCGCTCTCTGACCCTTTATACACAAGAAGCATGTTGACACGCATAGAAGCCCCGCACCACACACTAGCGGTATCAAACTTCTTCCTGCCCTTTCCCAACTATGATGGACAGCTCACTCAGGGGACCTCGGCGCCTTTTGGCACGGTGGCAAAGTTACAGGCACACATGGTCAGTGGAGACAAATCTTCTGGCCCTTTATGCAGCAGCAGTGAAGGAAAAGCACTATACATTTACCCAACGAGGTAGCACTTACTGATTAGCCAGTAAAGTACTCCAGTTGAGTAGAGGTATTGCACAAAACGGTGGCATCTTCGTGGATAACTATGCAGGGCAGGATTCATTCTGGCATGAGGTTCCTGTCACAAAAATTAAACCTCAACAGGAAGCACTTACAGATATAAATAAAGCAGGTGCCCAAGTTGAAGCTCAAATTCAGTAACGTTTTAATCAGCCCAAAACATTAGTGAGTACGGTCGAGGCTGGGCAAGTGTGTTTTAACCCCATCTCTGCAGTCGAAAATTAGCTGTAATACTCGAGGGAGGTCTTTGAATCCATGAGCTTCTGGAGCGCAATCCCCGCATAGTTCCTTTGACCAGGAGGCTGCTTTCTCCTCACCTGCTGCCCTGCTCGCTTTCTGACCCTTTATACACAAGAGGCATGTTGACACGCATAGAAGCCCCGCACCACACACTAGCGGTATCAAACGTCTTCCCGCCCTTTCCCAACTATGATGGACAGCTCACTCAAGGGACCTCGGTGTCTTTTGGCGCGGTGGCAAAGTTACAGGCACACATGGTCAGTGGAGACTAATCTTCGGGCCCTTTACGCAGTTGCAGCGTAGGAAAAGCACTATACATTTACCCAACGAGGTAGCACTTACTGATTAGCCAGTAGAAAGTACTCAGTTGAGTAGATGGAAATCGCAAATAAATCTGCGAGTTCGTGGGAAAATCTGCGAATTCGCGCACCGCAGATCCGCAAAATTCACCCATACTTAGTGGACACATCATAAAGCGTGGCCAAACATAGTTTTAAAGTACAAAGTAGAGGAGAATCTAGCCAACTGGATACAAGGTTTCACTATATACATGGCGATCATGCTGGAACGTTTCCCAGAAGTTGGGTCTGAGATGGCGTGTTATCAGAATAAGATTACTGTCGCACATGTCACACAAGGGGTCAATGGGTGGAAGGAGTTTGATGAGGAATTCAGAAGGGCAAAGGCGCAGAATCCATCATTAGGATGAAATCAGACCGACATGTTTATTCATCTGAGGCATCTGGTGCAGGGGCCATCTGAGAGTCAGGGGCAGGCACAAGACAACGTGAGGTACCAGCCCTTTCATTCAGGCCCCACGGGTAATACGGGGGCTCCACAGGGAAGACAGGGCGCACAGGGAGGAAAGGGGTGTGTTTTGACCACAATAAACGGACCTGTAACAGAGCGCCAGTCATATGTAGGTTTAAACACTCTTGTGGTTTCTGTGGAAATGCATTCCATCCTGAGGACAAGTGTTTCAAGAAATCCAGAGAGAAGGGAGGCAAGAAACAGGAATTTGAGCCCACCATGTGTCAAGTCTAGATCCCCCATAAACATCAGCGCCATGACCCCTTGGTTAAACTTATATAAGTGCCCAGAAGCTGCAAAGGCTATCAGGGAGGGTTTTTAGCAGGTTTTAGGATCCAAGCACAGGGTTACAAGGGTGTGACATTCTGCAAGTGTTTTTTATTTGGCGTTTTAGGACCCAAGTGAAATTTCCCGATTCATGCCCTTATATGGGTACAATTCACATTGCCCGAATATAGGCATAGAAATCATACCCATACTTAGACGTAGCCTATTCAGTCCAAATACAGGCATGGCTACTTCCACCAGTTCCAAGAAGCCACAATGATTTCTTAGAAAATTGGGTTAAAGCAGTCAGGGACATTGCCTTGCTTGAATATTGATTTGTCCAAGAAGTCATGGAGTTTTCAAAAAACTACCATTCCCTTGGGATTTTTTTATGACGTTATTATGCCCAACTTTACGTCACACTAGGCACCTTCAAGGTATAAATATGCCTTTACTTGCTCTAGCAAACACACTGTGGTTTGAAGCAGTTTGACTATCTAATTGCCCGACGCAGCTTGCTACAGCAAGTGCCGAAGGAAGCCGACCCTCCAGCTGACGCACTGATCAAGACGCTGTCCTTTCTCTCGCTGAGAATCCAGCTCCAGTGTTTTCAAGCTCCCCTTGTGGGGTGTTGGGAAATCGAGTCCAGAGACAGAGATACCAGACCGCCTTCATTCTAAAACCAAGGTACAGAGCTGATTAGACCCTAAGAGAAATCTTAGATAGATTCTTGGCAAAGAAAACTAAAACTATATTACACTACACCTACTTCTTTCCTCGTACTAGACTTAGGTTAGGTACATTGGGGTAGGCATATCTTAGAAGCACCAGTTGAGTACGTTTTAGCTTTTGTTATTTATGTATGTTATTTTATTTGGCTTAGAAACCATACATTGCTCTTACAGTATTATTTTATAATATTGTTTATGCTCTTCGCATTATACTTTGCTACCTGCATTATGATTGTAGCAGTTCATTTCTTCTGTATGAGAAAGAAGACTGTTCAATATATCTCCTTATTGAAAACACCTGTCTTTCTATTTCTCTGCACCTCTGGTGAAACGAAGCATGCACGATTGACTGGGCGAAATACTTATCTATTGTTTCCACGACTCTAGAGATACATTTCTTATTCTTGGGAAACGAAGTTGTCATGTTTATGCGGTTGTCAGAAACTAATCCCTTCTTGTGAATTTGAGAATGTTTCTAGTGACCTCTGAGCTAGCTGGAACTCACTATTAGGTTTAGTATATTCGATAGAGACCCAGTCGACCTCAGTCCTACTTCTAATCTATAGGATATATTTTTCCAATGCGCAGAGCCTATTGGGAATATAGGAACTACACTACATGGTGCCCAATGTTTGATAAGGCACTAATTTAACGCTAGACACTAAAGTAACTCAGTTGTGCTTTCCATAAAGGCCCCTTTTTCCCGTAAAATACTCCAAAAGGCGTCTGGAGTGGGTTAAAGGATAAAATATCCACCATAACTGAGTAGGACAAAAATCCTATGTATTACTTTTTGGTTTGTTCAAAGTTGAAGGATACAGTGTTCCAAAATATTGTGCAAACTTTCAACAAAAATGTCGGATAGCGACACCGAAAACGGTAGACCTACAAGAAACACCGCAACCAACCAATGGAGCTGCAGCAGCAGCCCAACCAGGCATAGACTTTACAGGTTTCAAAGAAACCGATGCAGATGCTATAATCATCCCGGAAAATTTCAAGAAAACCATCCCTATAAAGCTTATAACAAATGGCCTATCATTGAGTGGTGGTAGGGTAATGTTTGTCATAGAGGCACAGGAATAGACAGACAGAGGTATTCTATTCATGGATTGCCTTCCCTGAAGCAAATCCAGTATCACATGTGTTCCACTTCTACAAAGTAGAAGAACCTCCAGCGGAATACACTCCTTTTGAGGATGTTGAAATTCCATTAACATACCAAGTGCGCTCTGGTTAAAAGGCGCCCTAAAACATCAAAATCACATTACCAGGCTCGGTTCACTAGGTAGACCAGGAGCAACATGTCCGGTATTAGCCAGCTATACACCACAAATCACTGACATAACCTCGACAGACCGAATATCGACCAGACAAAATATCGTTGACAAATTATCGACTACTAAAATATTGAATCCTAATACTTAAACAAGAAATAACAAAAATATCGAAACCACAATATCGATAAAAAAACATATCGAACAACAATATTATCACATATAAAATACATCGACTTTCAATCCTTAACATAAAACATAGCCAAAATATCGACCATCAAAATATAGAATACAAATATTTCGAAACTTATAGAATATCGACTTTACAAAATACATACAAAATTCACTTTCTAAAGGAAAAAAACATATTATACACATCACAAATAACCAAAAACTATTTTATAAAACAAATACAACATTCAATAAACACTGCAAACATTTTTTTTAAAAATAAACAATTTAAAACACATACACAACATTGCAAATAATAAAACATTTCCTAATGCACATTACAAATATTCTTTCACTTTCAATCAGAAAAAAAGGCATTAACCATTGCAAAAAAGTGCCTTACCCATACAAAAAAACTGTAATTGGCGTCACCCATGTAAGGAAAACAATTAGCAAAACAAGTAAAAAAATTCAAATGAACAAATAGGAAAAAGCTATCAATTTGAACAACCAATAAACTTTCAGAAACAATTAAACTAATCCTATAAAAAGAAAAAATAAGCCAGCTAAAATTCCAATCTAAACCACCAAAGAAAAGGAAGGGGAAACTCTGCCGGATTGCTGAGAGAAAACTGATTGACTTCAACCAAAAACCAGCTACACCTATCTAAAGTAAGTACTACCACCTTCATATATTTCCAAAACGTAAATCCAAAACTTCAAAACTGTATTTGAAAAACAAATAAATAAAACATCTCTTTTATTCCTACTCTATTTTCTACAGAGAAAAAGAAAATAAAGAAAAACTTCAGAACATCTACCCTTCAAAGAAAATGATAAAAAGTAGGTATATAATTTAAAACTTAACTGAAAACCTTGATAAAAAGTAGGCATATAATTTAAAACTTAACTGAAAACCTTCATAAATAGAAAACAAAGTACAAATTAGCTAGCAGAGCACAACCAAATAAACATAAATAAATATAAAATCTTTTAACACAATTTCTCCATCTCAACAGGTACAGAAGAAATACAAAGAAAAGAAAAATTTGAGGAAAAGCAACACCTGAATTCAACAAAGAAATAGACTGGTAAATAATGAACGTGCAATACAATGTTATTCAAATACTAAATACATAATTTAAATACTTTTCTAATAATGTAATGTTTAATTTCTCCTAGCACCAAAAAGCAAAAAGGACTGAAGGAGCAACATTTGTGTATTCTCAGAAAGGAAAAATGCTGCTTTGTTACATGGGATATGTATATACTCAAGAGAAACAGAAAGATATGAAGGTTTTTTGGAAATGCACTAAATACTATTCTAGCAAATGTTATGGTAGAGCTATAACTCAGGAAACTACTGTGACTTATACTAAGGAACATAACCACCCACCCAATGTAACAGAAATAGAGATTAGAGAAATGCTTGATTCCCTTAAAGAAGCTAGCACTAGCACTGATGTAGCAACAACTACTATTCTAAAACAGCATTTAAGTGTTCTACCCCAACATGCCTCTAGCCAACTACCATCTATAGATTCCCTTAAAAGAACCATAGCTATACAAAAAAGAGCTACATCAACTACTCCTGCCACACCTACAACTTTTGAACAAGTGCAAATTCCCCCAGGACTCTGTCTCACTCATAATAATGAACCATTTATACTATATGACAACAAATCAAAAGATACAAAGAATAATACTGTTTTCCATTGCAGACAACATGACTAAACTAAACCAATGCCAAACTTGGATGATGGATGGTACTTTTGCAGTATGTCCTAAACCTTTTTACCAATTGTACACTATCCATGGTCATTTCCAAAATGCAAATATTCCATTCCTATATGCCCTCCTACCAAACAAACAACAATCTACCTACTAAGAAATCCTAACCAAAGTCAAACAGCAAACTAATGACTATTTCCCACAAAAAATTATCATTGATTTCGAAAAAGCAATGATAAATAGTATCCTTAAAACATACCCAGACACAGCAATACAAGGTTGCTATTATCATTTCAATCAATGTATATGGCGACATCTACAAAAATCTGCATTAAGGGGCCGATTCTGATCCGGTAAAAAGTGCTCCGATTAGCTGTACGGAGCGTTTTTCCTGTACGAATCGTACACCTACAACGTCCCCGTACCAACGTGCAAGTACGATCCTAACACAAAGCGCCACTCCGTACGACTCGTACCAAACACCGTACAACTAGAAAGTACATACGGATTCACTCCCTCCGATGCAGTACGCCACCTCCGTACGTAAATAGGCAGCCATTTCCGGACCAGGAAGTACGATCCGTGTTGACGACACTCCGTACGGCCCTTTTGCTACGAGAGCTTTAAACTGCCGTAAAACCAGAGTCCTATTATAGAGAACAATGGTCCCTATTTTGGAAGGAGAAATAACATCCAGACAATAATCATACTCTAAATAGTTAGTATGTCTTTTGTACAGCTGGACAAGAATTTATTTTCCATATATGTGCAGAATTAAGGAGATGATAAAACACTTGATGCCAAGTGGGAAAAGCCGTGACCCACAGAGCACTTAGACAAAACAACGAAAACAGAATGGCCAAAGGGCAAGGCAAAATATGTCTGCACACTCGTATTTGAAATTTTACAGACTTAGATTATTATTTTGTACACCATTGCACATTACAATATTGCTTAATCATATTGCATATGGCGTTTGGGTGTCGACGACGTTTCAATGCCAGCGCTAGATACCGGGCATCATCCTCAGGACAATTAAATCAATCATTGTTGTCTTCAGAAATACAATTACACTATGCCTTTATCGCATTAAGTGGAATTGTCAAAAACATGGGCGAGCGCGATGGCTCGCGTTCAATACTGGCAGTCGACACCCAAACGCCATATGCAATATGATTAAGCAATATTGTAATGTGCAATGGTGTACAAAATAATAATATAAGTCTGTAAAATTTCAAATACGAGTGTGCAGACGTATTTTGCCTTGCCCTTTGGCCATTCAGTTTTCGTTGTTTTGTCTAAGTGTTCTGTGGGTCACGGCTGTGCCCACTTGGCATCAAGTGTTTTAAGAACTCCTTAATTATGCACATATATGCAAAATAAATTCTTGTCCGGCTGGACAAAAGACATACTAACTATTTAGAGTATGATTTTCTTCTGAATGTTATTTCTCCTTCCAAAATAGGGACCATTGTTCTCTATAATATGATACTGCCCAAGGTCCCTATGATATACCTTTTGGGTTCCCTTGTTTCTTTGTAACAGTAAAACCAGAGTCAGTCACGAACTGCACCCCGGTACGCGACAAACACGACATGAACCCCATAAACCCCATCGACCGTGCCATCCGAGCCCTGTACGCCTACGACCTCGTACATAGAAACCAACGACGGCACGGTACGGTGAGTACAATCCACGGCAACAACGGAAGTATACCTGTACTGTGCTCCACACGCCATATTGCAATAGTGATACGTGCCGCACACACGTCTGAAATCTCAGACTGTCCAGAACATTGCAGCCAGACTCATCCTCAGCATCCCTTGACAAGAACACATTACCCAGCATATACAAGACCTCCACTGGCTCCTCATCAAAAAAAGAGTGACCTTCAAGCTGCTCAAGTCTGAAGTTTTTGGAGTAGAGATTTGTTGAAGCCCATAGAGGGTGTTCCCGTAATCCAGCCTGCTGGTGATGAGTGCATTGGTGACGGTCTTTCTGGATTCGGGGGTGGGTCCATTTGTAGGTCCTGCTGAGTATGCGGAGGCTTGTGAAGCATGTGGAAGCTGCAGCGTTGGCCTATGGGTCTGCCACATGAACCATCTTTATCCACTTTAATTCTACCTAAGAAGGAGATCGGCCATGTTATCCGCCCTGTTCGATCAGTCGCACTGTGTGTAACATCAAAGAATAGTAGCAGCAGTAACCAGGGCTGACTCACCAAAGGGTGTGACTGTAAGAACTAGATTGAAAATGTGTTAGTTCGGAGCATGGTCAATCAAAGAGCTGAGGAGAGGAGAGTATGCATCCAGAGGAAGAGAAAATTAAAAGCATTACATTCATGTTTGTGTGGGTGTGTGACATTGTGTCCTTCCCAAATAAACAGTGTTGATTCCTTAAAGTTACTCCTAGCATCAAGGACTACCAAATATATATGCCGGTCTCCATCATAAGAGTATTATCTCTGACGCAATTGTGCCCATTCATGTTATAATTGTGCCATAGCTATAATATTTTCATCCTTGACTATTTTGGGCATACAGGTCTAGTAATTACATACTTGCTGCCATCACTGACATATTAAGAACATGACTGGCCTGCTTTTAGCCATTCCTGACAGAGTAGCAACTGCTTCTCCCATAATAATGGCTATAACTGATATATGTTTTGTCATCCAGCTGTGGCACAGTGGTAGCCCTGGTTTAATGGTGGGCATTATTAACATAACAGAGGCATTCTTAGACTTTCACTTGATTACAAGCATTTAATATTGATAAACGTTTTCCTAGCATTCTGCTGATAACTTCACCTGGAATTTTTGGATGGTTACTACTGATAATTATGCTTAGGGTGGTCATAGTGTAATGTTAATACATATCATCAGCATTTTACAGTGACAAAATATGCTAGTAGCTCAGCAGGACTTTCCTTGAGCAGAGTTAGCTCTCAGTACAGAAAAGGTTGGAGGCCCCTGCATTAGACAGATGTTAGGCAGGGGCTGCAGAAAGCAATGCTTGAAGGGTACATACTAAGAGCGATAGAAATGGAGCAGTAATGCAAAGTTTGCTATTTTTGACAAGACTGCACAGACAAATATGTGAATATACACGCATATTTCTTTGATGCTTCGATACATCTGCCATTTGAGTGGTGGTAAAGCTGGGAAGAGTAGCATGGGCATTAACTCTCTACCTCGGCTCTCAATTACCTCCCACAAGACGCTTAGTTCACAGGAAATATTAAATGCCCCTCTGTCCTGACTCAAAGCATCAGGGCTTAGGCTAGCGTCAGAAGACTGTTATGTCTATGTAGCACTTCACACACAAGCCTCTCTTCATGCAGAACGTTGTACAGCTGATAGCCTACACACAAGAGAACACAACTGAAACCATGCATAACAGGATGAAGTTCCATCCATTCTTGGCCCGCATGGAAATGTTTATAAAGCGCATTACTCAGAGTTTTCATAACAGGAACCTGCTGCAGTGGCGTTCCTGCCTACTGGGACGATAGCATGTCGCAGGACTTGGGCCACTGCAGCATTGTATGCATACAGCATGATACAGCACCAGGACCCTTTCTCATCCATAAAGGTCCTGACATTTTATGCGGGGGCATATACTACCACAGCAAAGACACAGCACTAAAGAAAGTGTGCTTTAAGTAAGAAGCAATTGTAAGATTGTGTTGTTAATTTTAGCCCATCCATAAAATGGAGATCAGAGAGAACAGCAGGAAAACTGTGGATCATAAACATTTAATTACTTCGACGCTACTGACGGAACCGTTCCGTCACGCCCCGCAGGTGGGCTGTGCTCATGAGGGAACGGTTTCGTCACGGCCCGGCCGCCGCGCCTGAGCGGCGCTGATTTCGCGCCTGTGCGCAGGGTTTCATTAAGCGGGCGGGGCTGTGACGGAACCGTTCCGTCACAAGCACAGCTCACCCGCGAGCCGTGACAGAACGGCTCTGTCACCAGCGCAGGTGAGCCGCGCGCCCGCCCGCCACCGTTAGCGCTGCGGCGGAATAGCCGCCGCAGCGAAGGAGTTAAGAGGGGGGCATGGTAGCCTGAAGTGCCCAGCACATGTAAGGCGTCCTCCTCTGCAAGAGGCAATCAGCTGCACAGCGCACTGCACCCTCATCTGGGGAGAACTTGAAAGGGAAGGCATGGAGCAGCGGTTATGAGAAGAGAAAGCTGCACTGTGAAGGTGTTGTAACAATAAGTTGCTCTTGTCACTTTAAAAGCAACTTGTTATTCTTGTGCGCCTGCTCTCGGGCCATGTATTCATTTAATGTCCTCTCCGCATTCTGGTGTTCTCATGTGCCCTGCTGTAACTGTTGACTTAGACAGTTATGACGAGACAGAGTGACCCGTTGTGGGCTGCTTGCTTCCCCACGCTTACTGCTTAAATAAACACTTAATTTAAGTGCAACGCTTCATGTACTGTTTTCAACTTCTACAGAAGGATTCATGCAATATTTCAAAGACTCCTCTCAGCTTGTATGATGGGCAAACAATCTTGGCAAAAAGCGTGTGATGATTCTCCAGTTCAATTACAGAGAGTAGGGCACATCACCAGATATTCTCACTGCCATGTCATGTCAGAATGAATTGTTTCAGTGAAGAAAAGCACAAAAAAATACCGATTTTAGTTTCTAAATCTACAGGTCATGTTTACTACATGTCTGAAGACAACAGAAACATTTGTATAACAGATCAAGGATGCTTTCTAAACCTACCTGTCCCATTATCGTCTCCTTATTAGTTTCTTTTGTGGCTCTGTGATGGGAGGCAATTTTGTCACAGCGGACACCAAGTAATTCATGAGAAGATCTTCACATTTGGCCAGTTGGTCCACCATGTTTTTCTGACTTGCAGGCAAGTAATTAATGTACAGGTAGTGATAATATCTGAAAATTTAATGAACAAATGTTTACAGAGGTGTGGAAACAGGTTTAGTAAATAGTGAGTGAACAGCCATTACTGGAAGTATTCTTACAGTATTGATGGAGCAAGGTGCACATGTAAAGCGACTTGCTTGTATTCAACCTTCTCAAAAATAATATTAATGTACTAACTAACATGTTTTGTCATATTAATATTGCATTACACAACATTTTAGGTATCCAAGGGACGCTCGACAATGTGCTTTTACTAACTATAATTCGCTTGCATTAAAATGGCTGCTGCTACGCGGGATATTCTACTGCACATGCATCTGTCTCACTCATGTTACATGCTTGGTGGGAAAACCTTTGCTTCTGCGCACTAGAACTAAGATGGCTGTTCTGTGTCCTAACGTGCAAGATGCTTGCATCGCTGCTTTGGTAAGCTGTTTGTTTTGCCTAACATTTAATGCAATAGTTACAATAAAATAATGGGAATAGAGTAGAAAGAAGTAGTATACAGTGCATTCATTTTATTCTGTGTCTCTAAAACTGTTTCTTTTCTATTCTTGCATGTATCGTATTTGGGCCTAAATGTACCGCTGAACTCCATCTTTGGAGAGACTGCGCCTGTGTGAAAGAAACCCCCAGCCACTGAAGCTGTGGCATTGAAACCATGCTAATCTGACATGGATGGCAAAAACTATGAGAAGAGTGAACTCCTCACCCTGACAGAGGAAGCTGAATTGAATACTTTGTTTAAATGTCTTATTGATACATTTCACTACTGGGCGGAATAAAAAGTACATGGGAAGATAAAGTCATGGGAGGGAACATTTGAATACATGATTGACAAGTAACCTCATATCAATATGGTGTGATGACTACTCCTCGTCTTTTGTCCAATAAAATTGTGGGATTCACACATTTGCAACATTTGGGGGTGGTACACTGACCTGGATAAAAGTATAACTAGGGTAGGCTTAGCTAGTTAGATTGTCTGACTTGTCCGAATTGCTGACCTGTCACTGGCGCCAACGCACTCAATAGGTGATCAAGAGCAGAGTTGCTGGCGGAGCACTCTGACAGAAGATTCGATAACCCAATCGGGATTCTGGGAAGGAGATCGATGACCCAATCGGTGTTCAACTGTGAGCTGCAGAGAGGGTTTACAACGCTGATGTTTGAACTTTAGCAGGGGTGCCGGTCTTAGCCTGTGGTGGTCCTGTCTTTTCCTGATTCAATTTGGTCTGTAACCTGTCCTGATTCTGGTCTGCACCTGTTATTTCCTTCCGGCACCTGCACTTTGGGATTCCTATCCTTTGACTTAGCCCGTGGCCAGGGTTGGTCACCACACCATACTAGGTAACTATAAAGTGTGGGGTTGTCATTGTACTGTTTCTCCCTTTCTCTACCCACCCTTTGTCTAAATGCTCGATGATATTTCCTCTCAAAATGATTGCATATGTTATTTTACACCTCATCATTCTAAATAGAACAAGAAATTATTGATTTCATGATTTCAACATTTAAAGATTTACTTTACTACGAGTTTGTGGTTATTTATGAAATGCTAAATGTTATTTACTGCCTATTTTCTTGCTAACTCCCTTGATCCTTTAGGACTTAGGTATCAGTGACTTGGATTGGTAAGACAATGGTATAGATCATGATTGGTAAAATCTAACTAAATTGATTGAGTGTAGGTTTACCTGTTTTTAATGTATATATAGTATACAGGCCTAGGTGAGTATGGTAAACTGAGAAGGTGAGCCCGCACTCTATCAGTTATTTTGGTAGCAGAGGTAAGGTTAGGGATTAGTTAAGATAGGTAGTTCGTTATGTATCAATTATTTATTGATTATTGATTTGTATTGAATTAATGAATTAACCAAAACTAATTGTACCTGTTTTATGTTTTGTCTGGAAACCCCGGGGGCAGAAAATCAGGTGGTAAATGGAACCCACTCTGTAGTGAGGTCACTTGTCGGAGGAAGTAAGTGCATGGTTAGGTAAAACCGGAAACACTGTTTTAGGGAATTTTTCTGTTTAAATGTGTGAATAATTGATAGCAAAGAGTTTGCAAGTAAAACTTTTGTGTGATATCACATAGAAAGGGTCACACTGAAGGAGTAGCAGGTTCTTCTGAGCTTGATTGACAGCAAAGGGGATCACTGGTGAAACTTTGGCCTTACATAACCTAAAAAGGTTAAGCCCGATGGAGTAACAGGTTCTCTGATGCTTGCGTGAAAGGTAGATGGAAGGGATCTACTTGTAGTGAATGAAGAGTAAACGGAAGGGAGTTACTCGCCGTGAATAAAAAAACATTATTTTCTTGAATTTGTTACTCAGGCACACTGGCGAATGTTTGTACGTTTGTTAATTAATGAAAATTAACATTTAAAAGTAAATAGGGGTACATTCCCGTATTACATTGCAAAGGAGGGAGTCAGTTGCGGAGCTGCGCTGACGTCACTATGAGCCACGCTGGTATTAGTTAGTACGTGATTCAGAAAAGGGGGTGGTGATGAACAGAGTGTCTGAATTAAGCAGACCACTCTTACCCAGTGCAAAGATCAGGGCTTGATCCATCACCGTTTTTTAGCTCACTGCACCATCCCAGCTCAGAACTTGGCTATATGCAAATTAGTCTGACCCTGGCCCAGTGCATCATGGGAACAGGGCAGACCAAACTACCAAGCCAATTCTTATACTGGGAAGGAAACAAACTACCTGGGACCGGTTTCTGGATATATACAGATGAACTTTGGGAACATGAGATTTACCTGTATTTTTTGTGGAAAATTAATTGCCTATGGAGAGAGGAGTATAACTCTAATCAATACAGCTTTTGAAAATCATCGATGTACAAAACGCCCCAGAAAATAAATTATCTTTTTTTTGTTGCTCCTGTTGAGCCCTTTATAATGAATCATTTTCGTTTTCCTCCCCCCCCCCCCAAAAAAAACAAAAAAAATATAAAACCGTTCAAAAAATACAAAAAAACTAAAAAATTGTTCAGAAAAATATTTAAAAAAATATAAAACAACAAAAATAATAAAAAAAAGTTCTTTTCAGAACTACCTCCCCTTTATAAGAAATTGCTAGAATGTTTAGCACTCTGGCAACATCTATTTCATTTGATTCGCCTCCCGGTTCGCGCTCCGGTACGCGAACCGGGAAGCGAACTAAAAAATTTTTTTTTTTTAAAAAAGAAGAGTAAGTAAACAGAGAGTAATGTTAAAAGAAAGACAAATAGAGGGAGTAACACAGAGATACTGTTTAAAGAGGGACTGAGAAAAGGAGTGGAAAGAGTAGTGTAAGTAAGTAATAGAAAAAGAAATGAGGGAAGTAGCAAAGGCAGGAAACTGTTATTTTTATACTTTTAATCTGTGTAAGAAAGAACACACATTTTAAAATTAATAAAAGGTAGTAAAAGATGAGTGAGCATGAGACAAGATGAATACATATTAAAAATCACAATTCAAAGTACAAATTTAATTATACATATTTAATGGTTTATTTTTGCTGTTCTCAGAATATATCAAATTTCACTGAAAACAGTGAGTTGAAGGTATTCATCATATAACAGCGGGGGAAAAAAACACAATCAAAATGATTGTGTTTAAAAAACCCATATAATATAATCAATCAGAAATCAGAACTCCTCAAAAGTAACTTACTTTCTATGACGTCAAAGGATCTCCTATGAACAGCTTATACTCTGTTGTGCTGTTATTATTTTCTGCCCGTCACTTTCTGAAAGATAAGCTCCATCGTTTTAAGAAAAATGAGACATGCAAAGCAATTTAAAACAGCACACTAAATTACAACAACACCTAGAATCATTATAGTCCAGTTACCTACCCTAAATTCTCACTTCTGAATATAAGTCAAAAGGCAACATTGCTTCATACTCAAATGGTAATCATTGCCAAAAGACCAGCCTTTTTTATATTTCAAATAAGCTGTGTAATATCCTGATGTTGTCAAAGGACCATCATAACATATAATAGCTGCAGTTACAAATGGTCTTCCTGAAATCGATGACTGTGTAGCCAAAACATTCTTAATTAGACTTGACAACTTATTTTCATCCAGTTTATGTTGTTGAAATTGTAAAATGACATTTCACCCATAAGTTTCTATAAAAAATATGGACAGCATTGCAGACTTACATTTCCTCTACTCCTTGTTTTGATCTGCTGCTTGAATTAGCTTATAAACACAAAGAGTTTTCGCTCTGTACTACACTTATCCACAAGGCCATATAGAGTAGGAGCCATTAGAACCTCTTGAAATTCCTCTGAACAAATCCCGAGATTCCTTCCCTAAAATTTTGGTTGTAAGAACACCAGGTAAGAATTTTGAAGGTGGAAAGGCAATCTTTTTTTGAAAGTTAAAACAGAATCATTGC
This sequence comes from Lissotriton vulgaris, assembly GCF_964263255.1. Classification (NCBI taxonomy): domain Eukaryota; kingdom Metazoa; phylum Chordata; class Amphibia; order Caudata; family Salamandridae; genus Lissotriton; species Lissotriton vulgaris. The sequence goes on from NC_141698.1 coordinate 376,675,760, forward strand.
AGAATGACCAGCCGTTTCTAGATTTTAAATAAGCTGTGTAATGTCCTGAAGTTGTTGAAGGACCGTCATGATATATAATTGCTGTAGTTACAAAACTCCTTCCTGATATTGACAACTGCGAAGCCACAACATTTTTAATTAAAGTTGTCAATTTAGTTCCATCAGACCTACATCGTTGGAACATTAAAATGACATACAGGCCATAACTTCGTATAATTAACGTGGACAGCATTGCAGACTTACATTGGCTACACTCCATGTTTTGATCGGCTGCTTTTACTAGCTTATTGAAGGATACTGATTTACTGTCAGGCAAAGTTAAATATATAAATCTTTCTGAGTCTACACTAGTAGTACTTGTTAGCCTACAGTTCTCGCAATCATTCTGCCATTGATAAGAAAGGCCAAACAGATAATCTACATCTACACCTTCATCTTGCAATACATCAAGCATATACATTAAAAACTCCTGACAATCATGCTGAATATTTTGAGAGAATTGCGTTTGACCTGAACATTTGTCTAACAGATTACGAATTTCAGACACACTTTTTACTCTTGTTCTATCAGCGCTACATTTCTCTAACACAGAATTCAACAAACAGCATAAACTTTGTTCCGAATTGATCACAATCTGTTCTTTTAAAGTGTCTAGTGAAAAGACAACATTAACCACTACATTAGCATAGCAATTGACACCAGAACTATTTTCAAATTGAAAACCAACAACATCTTCAACAGAATTCATTTTCTTTCTGCTTACAATTTTCAGTTCATCGACTTTTGGTCTTTTTGCTACAACCTCCCTACTATGACTGATATTTCTTCGTTTCCGGCCTACCACATGTTTCTCAAACAAAGGATATTGAGGCAAATGTGGCGCATACTCTCTTCTTAACCTATTGTATTCCTTAACACAATCTAGATCCGCACAAATGTTTGTGACATCACAGTCAATCAAGTACAATCCCGATAAAGTTCTGACCCGTGACAATGCTACATAAGCCATACCCTCTTTGAACACAGAACTGCCAATATTCACTAAAGCAGTGTCTACACTTAAACCTTGCGATTTATGGATTGTCAAGCAAACAGGAAACTGCTTACGGCGAACATATAAGTCTTTTACAAGCAAAAACCTAGCTGTGCAACGACCAATTAGCTATACTTCCTCAATGCCATCAAATTTAATTTTTAAAAATTCAATTCCATCTCTATTTCTGTATTTCTCAAAATCAACAACATTACCCATTGATCCATTTACCAGACCTCTTTCAACATGTAAATGATACGGCAATTTAAGCACACATTCAGAGTCTTTTCAAAACCAGCAGTTTTAGATATAGTCTTCTCTAATGAATCCAATTTAGATTTCAAATTCTAAGACAAAATAATTGTTGCTCCCATATGCTCTATTCTGTCAATAGCTTCCAGTTTCACAATCTCTTGGTTTTCTAAATTCAACATTTTGTTGTTGAAGATGGAACATTCTGCAAGAGTTGGCATCAAACATATTCCAGATTTCTTCTCAGTAATTTTCTGAAAAATATCCTCTGGCAGAACGTCTTCTTCTGGATACAAATTTGACAGTAATAGTGCATGTAAAGCTTCTTTCCCACGCTCGTCACTTTCCCAATTCTAACATCTTGTAGAATATTCTTGTAATCTTCATCCTTCGCCTGACGCATATTTTCATGCAGCTCAGCATAATTGAAGTTTAACCATATGTTAACGTTGCCAATGCTCCCTAGGCACTTCCTGGTATCTTCATGCGTAAGCAGTTTAAACACTGGTTGTCCTTTCACTGGTGTCAGCTGCAGAAGATCACCGAAAACAATGATGTGTTTGCCACCAAATAACACATCATACTCTGTTTTAAGGACTTCCTGCATTCTCAAATGCACAAAGGCAAGCATGACATTGGAAACCATGCTTACTTCGTCAATGATAAGAAGTTTCATCTTCTTCAGGACTCTAGATACTTCACAACAAGCATCTCCAGATAACTTGTGGTATTGTAATTTGTTATCATGCTCCACTGGCAGCATCAGTAGCCCATGCAAAGTAATACCTTTAATATTATGTGCTGCCAGTCCAGTTGGAGCGGTGACAACACAAGACAGCGATGACTCAGTCCTTTTCTGCAGATAACATGAAATTGTTTTAATGAGGAAACTTTTTCCAGTTCCTGCTTCTCCACTCACGTGCAGTCTGACAGGCTTCAACGACGTACATTAGCACTCTTTCTTCTCATGACTTAATTAATGCTCAATTTGTTTGGTAACTTCGTCATATATTTTCCTCTGCTCAACGTTGAGTTGTCTTTCCAAATCTTCTAAGTTAACCGCATCCTCCTGAGCATGTGCCATAGCTCTTTCCACTTCAATCATGGCAGTGGCAGCTTCATTTTCGATAACTGGTTCTCCTAGTGGATCCTGACTCAATGAAACAGAACTCTGACTGTCCTGAGAACTGTCTCTAGCAATCTCAGCTGCAATTGTTGCTTCCTGCTCGATTTCTGCATTCTACATTTCTAGATATTTTGGAAAAACAGGACATTCTATGGACTCCTTGGCTTCATTGAAAGAGTCTTCGTAACAGAGGAAATCTCCAAGCAGTTCCTCTTCTGCATGCCAAGGCTTGAAAAGTTGCAAAAGAGCTAAATAGAAAAACTCTTTTCTTCTGGATATTCGCAATTCAATTTTCGATGATTTACCAATTGACATTTTCTTTGCTTGACCAGACATCCCTTACTTCCAATTACAGCATACACTCCTTTATCAATTTCTTCTTTGATGTTCCTCTCTAAAATGTAATTTTGTAGAACCTCATACAGACAAACATTCTCCAGGTGACTGCTTCTATTTGGATAATATGTATCCAACATGTTGGTCTTCAAAATATCTGTACTGCTTGGCTCCTTCTCCGCCAAATACTCAATTTCCCGTACAGGTTTCAGAACTCGATTACGCGTTGCAGCAAGACCAAGACTCGCCCAAATGATACTCCTAGATTTGGCATAGAGACTTGCTGAAGATAACCGGTCAGAACATTTGTAAGCTCCGATTTCTCGATGCGACAACATCTTCAGACTGAAACTGTACAACTTCTTACTGAGGCTCTTTTCATGGGAAATATCCTCCCACATATCCTTCAGTTCTGTCTTTTCTTTTTTTGTGATGTGAGACGTCACATACCGAGCCACAGCCATACAGTTGTCAGCCACAAACTGTATATCCATGTTAGCATTCCACATGGACAAAATCACTGGGTTGTAGTCGTTAATGTACTTAGACTCTTCATTTCTTTTCAAATTGTATGTGTTTTTGGGTGATTTCCTCGTCACAATATGTCGCAGCAAAGACATCAAATTGTTCACTCTTCCTTTAGATATCACCAATCATTGAAATGCAAAACGACATTTGGTGTAGTACTTGTCCTTGTTTCTGAATTTACGACGACAATACTTTCCACAACGATGGCTTTGAAACCGTAAAACTTGTTCTCTTAGACTTTTATCTTCCTTTGTCTTTGGAACAGCACATGTAGAATACTGTTCTATGAAACTCATCACTAAGTCATCCGGATCTGTTCCAAATTTGGGTGCATCTTTGATCCATAGCAGCATATGTATATGAGGAGCACCTCTTGCTTGATACTCCTTTCTCCAGAAGAAATCCAACACCTCTCCAAGAGGTGGATTTTTCTTGTTCTTGATGAAAGACATCATAGCTTCAAATCTATGATTGAAGTACCTCCATACATTCACTGGATCCAGGGAGCACAGTTCTCCGGGTGTCTTGAATTCAATATTTTCAATGTTTCCATTTGCCTCTCGTAGAAATTCAAGTAAGTCTTCCCAGCCATACTCAGCACAGCTGAGAGTGAGGAACCAAGTAGGAGTTCCTAAGTTCCTCAGCATACATTTTAAGTCACCATGACGACGATACCAATACTCATTAGTACCACGCTGACATGCCATGAGATTAATCAGGTGAGAATCCAAAATACTGTCTTGCACATTGACTTTATCCATAAAGTCCCTTGGCGAGATATTTCGCAGTTGTACACCACTTTTCAAGATGTGGTTCACTGCATAAGACAGTCCAGACAGATCACTTTCAAACAGTAGATGAAATAAATAGGGAATGCATTGACGAAACCTAGGATCTTCCGCATACAATCGTAAAGTCCGGTATTCTGAATCAGGAATTTGATCAGGTCGCTCATCATATCGTCCTCCTCGACCTGTGGGAAATAACTGTGGGAAACCCCGAGCTTCAAAACTTTCCTCCCAAACACTAATGGGACTCCCTTTGGCTTGTTTCATTTGAAACAACTCAATAGCATTCCCCATGACTTCCTTGGAATGCAAAGGATGAACACTATAATGTTCATATATTTCTTCATTTTTAGAGGCTTCTACTTTCTCAATTTGCCCAGCACACAATTCACTGTCCTCTTTTTCACTTACTTCCTCTTCTGCAGCACATACATTCTTGTAGTACTCATTATTTTTTATCAAATACAATGTTGCCTTTTTGACTTTCCTAACATCCACTAAATCTTGCCAGATTTTCTTACTCTTTGTCGGAACCCCATTAACTAGGATAACTAGAGGTTCCTCTTCCACTTTCTCTACTCCAATTGTATTAATGTTTTCTTCAAATCTAAAGGCAAATAAACAACTCTTCCCTTTAATCCTCTCTGTAAATCTGATGGAGGCAATTTCCCTGTCTTTGGCTCCATTCGTACAATAGCCTGAAAGGGATGGACACTTTGAATCAAAATAGATTCATAAGTATTTAAATCCTTCAATTCAGAAGGAATGTCAACCAATTCCAGATTATTATGAACCGCTCTAGCAGGCATCCGGTTTTGGTTTAATTTCTTAAAACAATAGGTACACATACGTTTGTCCGATCCCAAATCAAAACGATTTTCTACCATCAAGTATGTGGCAAAATCCTTCCATTCACTATTGTTTTCCATTTCACTTTTTGCATATAAATCCACTAACTTAGTCTGATTCTTATAATAAGTCCGTCGGCAACACACACAAGTGAAATTAGGCCTCTCACTTGATTTCACCTGAAAGTTGAAAATTTCTTGTGAAACTTAAATATATTAGAAATCAGTACACTCTCTTCCACATTACCTTCTTCTACTGGATCAATTTCAACATTGTTCTCTTCACCAGCAAAGTAACAGAACTCAATTTCTTCACAAATATTCTTCACATATACTTCAGAACCATGCAAAAGAGCAGTGCTTAATTGTTTAAGCATAATTGCCGGACTCTTAGCATAATACAACATTCTAACTAATTTCCTCACTTTATTATGATGCACTGCTAGCATCCTGAAATGATGAAAATCACTCTGGCATACTCTCCTGGAAAGACAAGCCAGTGAATGACCACGCAAACCTGTCACTTGTCTCACTCTGCAAGGATCTAATTCTTGCAACAACTTTATTTTTTGTTTTAAACTTTTCTTATTAAATGTCCGTACAAAATCACAAAGCAAATTGATGGAATCCTGTCGCACACTGCAAATAGAACTTCACTTCCAGGTGTACACTGGTCCCTTAGGACGTCTCCCTAAAACCTCATCACCTAACACCTCTTCTGCATCTGCAGACACAAGTTTTTCTTTTTCAACCGGACAACCATCTTTTACCTCATATGCTCGACCACTGGTGTCAACTGCATGCACCAAATCATTGTCCTGGAAGTAACTCTCCTCATTGAAAAATGCCTCACAACTTGAACTATGCATCCATTCTCCTGAGAATACTTCACAAAAATTACTACGATTAACTACTCTCTTCCATCTACTATTTGATTTGAAATCATAAATTACCTTGTTTAGTTTCCTAATTCTATTGATTACCAAAATAAATAACTTTCGCCTAATTTCGAAAGCCTGATCAATAATTTTCTCTACACTTTTCTTTCTCTTATAAAAAGCCACTTTCTGTTGACCTTTCTTAAAAATTTTTAACAAATTGCCAATTATCCTGTTGCGGAACATTCGTCTACGAATGTCTCTAAACAGATTTTTCCTTCTACTACCATGCACAGAGTTATCTCCTGCTCTAGCAGTTACATTTTGAGGGACCTTTCCTTCCCGTTTAAATTGGCTCTCTTCTTCTGAACTGAAACATGTTCTCTAGTGATACTTTTTCGTCTGCAAATGTTTCTTAAAAAAGATTTTGTTGTCTTACCCGGAATTTTTTTGGTGACTTCACAACTTTTAATTCTAGAGGACTGCTGCAAAGGTCCATTATCTCCATTTTTACCAAGGTGCGGTGTAAGTCGCTTTGCTTCTTTTTTTTTTCTTTGCCTTGAGGGCATGTTTGAATTTTTAACAATATCTTGAGTTGAATCTGTGGAAAATGTATTTAAAAAATGTTATTAAATACTATTACCAAACAGTAAATCAATAACAGTAAGCAAACAATTGAATGGAAGGATTTTGCAACATACTTGATGGTAGAAAATAGCAATGGAATGGAATGCTTCTACATATGACCTGTGCTCTGTTATATGTTAATCTCAACTAATTTCGAGACTCTATTTCTATTTAGAGATTGTTCCAGAACAGACATTTTTGATGTTATTGTTATTGACTTAAAATTGCCAAGCACACATGAAGGCATATTTACTAGACCCTTGCACCAGGGGGAAGTGACTTAAAATTGCCAAGCACACATGAGGGCGTATTTACAAGGCCCTTGCACCAGGGGGAAGTGACTTGAAATAGCCAAGCACACATGGGGGCGTATTTACAAGGCCCTTGCAGCAGGGGGAAGTCACTTAAATTTGCCAAGCACACATGGGGGCGTATTTACAAGGCCCTTGCACCAGGGGGAAGTGACTTAAAATTGCCAAGCACACATGAGGGCGTATTTACAAGGCCCTTGCACCAGGGGGAAGTGACTTGAAATGGCCAAGCACACATGGGGGCGTATTTACAAGGCCCTTGCACCAGGGGAAAGTGACTTGAAATGGTCAAGCACACATGACGGCGTATTTACAAGGAACTTGCACCAGGGGGAAATGATTTAAAATTGCCAAGCACACATGGAGGCATATTTAGAAGGCCCTTGCACCACTTATGCATCGCTTTTAACATTGACACTGTGGAGCACCATGGGGCAAGAACAGCACAGATGCATCATGCATCTATTCAACAAAAGCGACGCATTGCAGGAGTCACATCGCAAGTAAATAAATTCTTATAAATTTAGAAAGCATTCCTTTTCCTTAAAAACGATTTTCTGATCATAATTTGAAAACACAGCACAGCTCCTATGTACAACCACACCTTGTCAGTACTAATACTTCACATTATCTACAATTACAATTTGTAAAATAATGCAAAATCTTCTTGGAAAACATAATGCAAACACTTGACACAAAACAACATTTTAAATGCACAGCTGGCTTCCTTATTTTCTCCAAAAAGCATACTAGTCTCTTTCTAAAATATAGGAACCATATCTCACCTTACCAAATGCTTTTTAAATTTCAAAACAGTCTCAGAGGCCCTTGCACCAGGGGGAAGTGACTTGAAATGGCCAAGCACACATGGGGGCGTATTTACAAGGCCCTTGCACCAGGGGGAAGTGATTTGAAATGTGCAAGCATACATGACGGCGTATTTATAAGGAACATGCACCAGGGGTAAGTGATTTAAAATTGCCAAGCACACATGAGGGCATATTTAGAAGGCCCTTGCACCAGGGGTAAGTGACTTAAAATGACCATGCACACATAGAGGTGTATTTACAATGCCCTTGCACCACTTATGCATCGCTTTTAACATTTACAATGTGAAGCACCATGGGGCAAAAACAGCACAGATGCATCATGCATCTATTCCAAAAAAGCGACGCATTGCAAGAGTCACATCACAAGTAAATAAATTCTTATAAATTTAAAAAGCATTCCTTTTCCTTAAAAACGATTTTCTGATCATAATTTGAAAACACAGCACAGCTCCTATGTACAACCACACCTTGTCAGTACTAATACTTAACATTATCTGCAATTACAATTTGTAAAAGAATGCAAAATCTTCTTGGAAAACATAATGCAAACACTTGACTCAAAACATCATTTTAAATGCACAGCTGGCTTCCTTATTTTCTCCAAAAAGCATACTAGTCTCTTTCTAAAATAAAGGAACCATATCTTACCTTAGCAAATGCTTTTTTAATTTCAAAACAGTCTCAGAAGCACACCAATTTTTCTTTAGCAGAGCAAAAGGTATGCACTCCAGAGGCTGCAACCAAGAAAGGCACAGAAATGCTGATATTCATCACACATATCTCTCATGTCACCCAATCAAAACTCTTCCCTCACTTTTTTCAAATCAACACCCTTCCCCCCTCTGCCCTTTCTGCCCTTTTTCCATAGCAACTACCTCCTGACAGACCTCTCATGTTTACAAGTTCACACAACAATGTTTCAAATGAACTCTGAACTCTCAGTACACCTGCTAATCCACTGCAATCTTTCATAAAATCATTTTTTCTTAACCATTCAAATTACATCTTTCAAAGAACACATCCATGCACCCTAACCTTCTGTTTTCAGCAATGGAAATCCACCAATCACTGCTAATGAACCATTAGCACTGAAACTACACAGTTTTTTTTCTTTACAAACTCCTACTGTTTCAACTGCCATTTCATTCCCACACTTCATCTGACTGCAACAGAACCTCCTCTCACCATGTTTTCTGTCTGGATTCTTGGACATAGCTACATCCACTGGGCTCACAGGTATGCTGATAACAGAAATTTACAC